>NW_027223769.1:19991663-22881663 GCF_028538775.1 Myotis yumanensis | reverse complement strand
AAGAAATTACGAAGTTAAATTCAGTCTGGGAAATCAATTCATCATAATCCATCTTCTCTCTCTGCTCCAAGAGTGTGTGCGTGTGTGTGTGTGTGTGTGTGTGTGTGTGTGTGTGTGTATTGTTCTCTATTAACAAAACTAGAGGCCCAGTGCATGAAATTCGTGCACGGCGGGTAGGGGGGCCCTCAGCCCGGCCTGTACCCTCTCGCAATCCAGGACCCACTGGGGGATGTCCAACTGCCGGTTCAGGCCCAATCCCACAGGATTTCCTGCAGGATCAGGCCTAAACTGGCAGTCGGACATCTCTCTCAAAATCCGGGACCGCTGGCTCCTAACTGCCTGCCTGCCTGCCCGATCACCCCTAACTGCTCGCCTGCCTGCCTGATTGCCCTCTAAGCACCTCTGCCTCGGCCCCCACTGCCACGGCTTCATCCGGAAGGATATCTGGAATGATGTCCGGAAGGTTGTTCAGCTGTCCGGCCTAATTAGCATATTATGCTTTTATTATTATAGATGGGTTGGCAGGTCCAGGGTGATAGGGAAACATGACATCAGCATGAACAGGGCAGTGCTGCAAAATCAGAGGCTTGGAGGCAGCTGGCTTCCATGCCCAGCCTCCAATGCTACCCTGAAAACTCTGTGCCTCCAAACTGCAAATAAAAAGCCAGCCCAACCGGTGTGGCTCAAAGGCTGAATATCGACCCATGAACCAGGAGGTTACTGTTCCCTTACCAGTCAGGGCACATGCCCAGGTTGCGGGCTCGATCCCTAGTAGGGGTGTGTGTAGGAGGCAGCTGATCAATGTTTATCTCTCATCATTGATGTTTCTATCTCTATCTCCCTCTCCCTTCCTCTCTGAAATCAATATTTTAAAAACCCAAAGCACACTGAAAAGGAGAACTTGAAATGTCTGAATATCTGATTGTACAATTTCAGTTAAGATCCTATCACCGCCCCGCTGGCGTGGCTCAATGGTTGAGTGTCAACCTATGAACCAGAAGTCACAGTTTGATTCCCGGCCAGGGTTGGTCAGGGCACATGCCCAGGTTGCAGGCTCGATCCCCAGTAGGGGGCGTGCAGGAGGCAGCCTATCAATGATTCTTTCCTATCATTGATGTTTCTATCTCTCCCTCTCCCTTCCTCTCGGAAATCAATAAAAAATATTTATTTATTTATTTTAAAAAGAGAAATGTTAACAAAGGAGCAAAGGAGCCAGGCCAGGAAGCCTTGGGCAGAGCTGTACTCCTAAAAAGCTTCCACAGGGCCGTCTCAATCCCCACACCCACCTTGTAAAACAGGTTCTTATGATGAGTCTTTCTGAAAACTGTGTTTCCCTGTATACTCTCCAGGCTGCGTTAGTAAAGACTGAGCTGTAAGTAGGCATTCATTTTGGCCAACTGTATTCTCCCCACCATAACATCATTGACTGCTTAATGCATTATTAAGAAATCGGGTGTGAGCTCAATTCCATCCATCTATCCGCCTTTAGTTCAGAAGTAAAAGACCATAATTTATGTCTTTATTAATTTGATTTATTATTTCTAGTTATGCAGGTTGATTTTCAAGCAGGGATTAGAACAGGAAATGGCTGTTCTAAACTTCTACCCATGTTTTGCAATGTGATTTAAATGGTTCGCACAAAGGCTAAAACTCTTTAAACCACATTACCTTCCATCTTCTCTAGTAGCACACAGGGAGGTGCAAAAATAGCTACTTTATAGAAAGCAAGAGCATTAAGCTCTTATGGCAACTTCTATACTATTTGGACACGGGATCCCTAAGATTAGGGAGGTTTTCTATTCTCTTTTGGGGAGGAGAATGCAAGAAAAAAATGGTATGATCCTTAGTTGCAGGTTCTGAAGTCCTTAAAACTTCTGGTATCACAAAGAACTTATATGCATATATATGCATAACCCATGACACAGACAATAGTGTGGTGAAGGGCTGGGCAAGGGGCAGGGGCGGAATAGATGGAGTAAATGGGGGAGGGGGGGGGAGAAAGGGGGACATATGTAATACTTTCAACAATAAATATTTTTTAAAAATAAAATTTCTGGTATGTAAATTCCACTGTTTTACCCGCTCAATATGGCTGATTTTAAAATGTGGTGGTCAAGTAACAGTTTTAAAGAAGTGGTTTCTCAAATTTTAGGGTTTTGTAAGAATCACTTTGAGATGCTTCTAAAAATATACACTTTTGCCCCTATCCTCTGAGATGGTGATTCACTATCTTTAAAGTAGGCTCATGAATCTACAGAACCTCCAAAGATTCTCTCCTCCATAACACAATGAGAAAACTGGCAAACTTTTTCAGAATTCTGTAAGATAGCTAATATCTTGCACCAATCCAGAGAGTATTTATTCAAGAAAAGTGTCCACATCTTGGCAGCATTATGCCATTTTAACTTGCCCTAGTCCTAACCCTCCCTTTCCACTTCTACGGTAACCTTGAAAACCAATAGCCTGAAATCATGGAGGAATACAGTCGTTTGGCAGCCAGCAGAGGGGTTTGGGTTGGATTCCTTCAAAGCCACCTTCCCAGAGAATTCTCATGATTTGGCCTGTATAATGGTTCCCTGGAAGACACTTGCAAGGTTGTCTTTATTTCATCTGACTTGGAGTTCGCCCATTAAAAAAACAAAACAAACAAACAAAAACCTTTTCCTCAGGGACATTTGTCAAAAACATTTATAGACAATTGTTTAATTTCATGGTTGCTTGAGGTGGTGAACAACAGCTGGGGCAAACTATGCTTTATTTTTAAAAGAGCTTAAAAGGAAAAGCCAGGTTACGAGATTTTCATAATGCTGTGACAAGCTCCAATACATTCTTGGGCCTTTAGAAAGCCATACATGTGTTGTGTTGTGTTGTGTGCATGCTCAATAACGACATGATAAAGTCCTAAAATTCTCACCTCTGGCTGACCTTAAAGCTCTGCACAAGTAGGAAGTGAAGACAAAGAGTTATCAACTGCAGCTGAGTATTGAAAGCAAGCCCCTACAGGCACACACGGCCCTTTGACAAAGACTTATTGGTTCTAGGAATTAAGGAAAATCTCTGTCTAATAATTAGTTGACACTAAGCAAACCAAGCAGAGACCTCAATGGTCCAGCATGACCAAAGAATACAGACTTTACAGAAATGCTTCAGAAAGGACACTAAACAACAAAACCAATAATAGCAAGCAGTAAGAACAACAAATCATGGTGGGAGAGTGTGGAGGGGGTCTTATTTCCAGACTTACTGTATTAAATTATATAAAGTGTCCATATATAAGAAAAAAAGCAATCAATAGAAATGGTTCTGGAAGAAGCCCAGACAATGGACTTACTAGACAAAGACTTTAAATCAGCTATTTTCAACATGTTCAAATAACGAAATGAAACATTTATAAAGAACTAAAAAGAAAACTAAAGTTTGAAAATGCTATCTAACCAAATAGAAAACATCAAAAGATAGAATTTATTTTTTAAAAGAGAACAAAATACAAATTCTAGAGTTAAAAAGCACAATAATTGCAATGAAAGTTTCACTAGAAAGGCTCAACAACATATTTGAACAGGCAGAAGAAAAAAAATCAGAGAACATGAAGATAGGTCAACTGAGATTATCCAGTTTGAAGAAGAGAAAGAAAAATGATCAGAGCCTCAGAGGCCTCTGAGTCACCATTAAGTGTGCCAACATATGCATAATGGGAGTCCCAGAAGAAATTAAAAAGGAGCAAAAAGAATATTTGAAGAATAATGGCTGAAAATGTCCCAAATTTGATTTAAAATTTAATTTACATATCCAAGAAGCTCAACAAACTCCAGAAGAGTAAACAGAAAAGTACTCACACCAAGACACATCATAATCAAACATTTGAAAGACAGATACAAAGAGAGGGAGGGAGGGAGGGAGGGAAGGAGGGGAGAAAGGAAGAAGGGAAGGAGAGAACTCACTGTATTTCTGCCCTTTGAACAGGCTTCAAACTCCCTGCCATCACTTAATATACAGGGCTTTGCATGACCATTAAGATCCCACCCACATCTCTAATTTTATCTTCCCACACTGCATAATGGAAGTCCCAGAAGAAAAGGAGAGAAAAAGAGCAAAAAGAATATTTGAAGAATAATACCTGAAAATGCCCCAAATATAATTAAATAATTGGTCTTCCCCAAGTTTCTCTTTCCAAGCTTCCTGGTCTGCTAACTCTTCTGCAAACACAACCCTGTTACTGCTTTTGTGACATATTCTAGTGTGCCATTTTAATTCCTTTGTCATTAGTTTTACTGTATTTTTGAGTTATTATTATTACTTTAGTGTTTGTTCTGGGACTATAATTAACATCTTATGCTAAAGAATCTAGCTCTGATTAATACACCTTAATCTCAATAACACACAAATCTTTGCTTCTATATAGTTTGTCTCCTTCCTTTGTGCTATTATTGTTACACAGATTACACCTTTATAAATTATGTGCACATCAATACAGATTTATGATAATTGCTTTATGCAGTTGTCTTTAAAATCAGATAAAGAGCAGGCAGAATCTTGAGTGTGTCTCCCATCTCCTAGGAATCCCTGACTGATACATGTGTAACAGGGTGTAGAACCAAATTAAGAAAGTCCAAGTAGGTTTAGACCATCAAATAATTATTCAAGAAAAGAACAACTTCTTTTCATGCATAAGAATAATGCTAATTAACTGTTCTGATGTGTTGCCATAGAGGTGAACATTTTTCTATACAAATTTTCAACAATTTTCTTGCATTCTTGCACACACTGCTCCATTCATTCATTTGTATTTGGCATGAAGTCAATGTTCACTTGGAGGCCTTCTGGAGTATCATATCAATGAGGCTTAATTTTATAGGCTACTTCTTGTATAAAATACTTCTTGATGACTGCCTGAACTAAAGCCTTTCAAATCCTTTTCTAATGTCTTGGCATGACTCACAAAAGGTGAAGCCACACTAATCCTTGCTCTTCTTCAAAGTTGCAGGAGACAGGACACAGGGCAAGTTCCTGCAAGGATGTCACCATGTGAGCTGGGTAACTGGAGACCTGGAGGGGGCCAGGGTTACTGTGTTTGAAAAGCAGTTGTTGACGAGACTCATAGTGGAATTTATAGGAAGATTCAGAGAAAGTTGAAGGCTTGCACCTCAGACTTAAGTAGAGGGTTTTTCTTTCCTAACTGCACTTTTAAGAACGACACTTCCTGTCCTGTGCCTTGTCTTTGTCAGAGCTTCTACATTACAACTAGTATAACCTGGCAAGTTAAAAGGAGGAATATTCAAATGGGAAATATTCCTCCCCACCTCACTGTCCACGATTCTTATATTCAGTCTTATCCTGCTCCTCCCTTTTATTCCGTCCTTCTATGTTGACCACTTATGATATTCATTCATTCATTCATTCATTCACTCAACAAACATTTACTAATGTACTGTCCCATTCTTTTAGGGACTCAAAGATGACTGTGTTAGTCATGACTTTTGGATGCAAGCAGAAACAACTCTACTGCTCAAAAAGAGAATATTCTGGAAGAAAAAAATAGATGGGAGGCAGGAGAATTTGGCTTAGAAAATGGACAGGTGCCGAAACCGGTTTGGCTCAGTGGATAGAGCGTCGGCCTGCAAACTGAAAGGTCCCAGGTTCGATTCTGGTCAAGGGCATGTACCTGGGTTGCGGGCACATCCCCAGTAGGAGATGTGCAAGAGGCAGCTGATCGATGTTTCTCTCTCATCGATGTTCCTAACTCTCTATCACTCTCCCTTCCTCTCTGTAAAAAATCAATAAAATATATTTAAAATAAAAAAAAAAGAAAATGGACAGGTAACAGGGCAGTTGTGGATGACCAATGAGCAGGAAGACACTTTTTAGCAGAAATTACTTGGTCAGGATGTTCCTACCACTTCCACCATAGGCCACTGCTGGACACCACCATCACCATGAACAAGGTCTAACATCTCCCCATCTTCATGTTGCTAGCTTGATCTTCTGTGCCTGCCCCACATAAGAAAAGTAATTGGCTAAGCCAGGTCCTAGTTCATGCTCTGGTGGCTCAAGAGAGGGAAAGAGTTGTTCTTGCACTTTTATGTTTCTACGAGGGAAATTAAACTTATACAATGGCATGGGGAGGAGGGAGCTCAAAAATAGGAAGGACCATAGAAACCCAAAACAACTACATATTTCAGTAAGTAAGGCACTGAACTTTAGAAGTTCCCAGTCTTGAAGGAGACATATAAGAAGTAGGTCAAACCCAGCAGAATAATAAATACAATGCCAGGGACATGATCAAGATAAAATACAGTGCCAAAGTTCCGAGCATAAGCTCTGGAGTCAGATGAACTGAAGTTAAATCTTGTTCTGCTAGGTGTAACCTCTAGTTGCCTCCTCACTTGTAAAGGGAAGTTAATAACAATAATCTCTTTGGAGGATTATCTATATATATAAAAGGCTAATATGCTAAGTGTACAACCATCCGACTGGACACTATGACGTGCACTGACCACCAAGGGGCAGACACTCAATGCAGGAACTGCCATGATGCTCACTGGCACCATGGACCTGGCGCCCACAAAGCAACACTTGGCTTCCCCCAAAGGGACACAGGCCCCCACCATCACCCTGGAGCGACAGCCACCAAATCACAGCCAATGCTGCTGAGACCCCATGGCACAAAATGCGGCCAACTGCCCAGCCCAGCCCAGCCCAGAAATGGTCGCTGTGGGCACTGGGTGATGACATCACATAGCAATGCCCAGCTTCCTCTCCTTAGCAAGAACTAGCCTCCTTGCAGTTTCTTCAGCCCAGGAACACGATGTGCTTTATAGCCAGGGGCAAACATTTCACACTTTAACCAAATGTCTGTGAAGCATTTTCCCATGCCTCATCTCATTTGATCCTCACAAGTCCTGGAGCAGGTAGATAGGAGACTTGGTGGAATCCTATTTTCTTTTCATTAGCCAGAAAACGAAGATTTAGAATGTTTAGAAACTTGACCCAACTGCAAAGAAGTAAGAAATGATGGACCTTGAAAATGACTTCAGGTTTTCTCACTGCACAGAATATAGTCAAACACTGCTGCAGTTAATATATTTTACCCTTTGTTCTCCCTGCATGATCTACATGGCGTCAATCACATGCGTGTGTTTCAATCTGTCATTGTCGATTGTGAATTTGTTTGAATCTTCTATTATAGAGAAAGGGCGAATAGCGATATTAAAATATTTCTTCTAATTTCCTTTCAATATGCATGAATCTGTGCACCTGGCCACTACTCATTAAATAAAGCATACAAAGCAGTTAGCAAAGTGTCTGATACACAGTAACACCCCAGTAAATGTTAGCAATAATTATTATAATATAGAGCCATGTGAGTGCTATCAGAATTGGCTGTGAAGTTGATTCTCACTCACACAAAACTCAGAACTACGGGCTACAACTATTCCCATCTTTCCAGAAAATGGATTCATTTGAACTTTATTTGTCTGTGGAAACAGATAAGTGATCTTTGCTTAATGGAGGGCCATAAACTATAATCATATCTTCACATCTTTTCTCTAGTACTTCATTTAATTCATAGAAAAAGGAATTGGGTTGGGTAGAGACTGGTCATTATACTTGCATCAGATTCTCAGAAGGTTTAGCAACTTCATAAGAAAAATTGGGATCCTCCACATGAGAAGGAAGCTGTGCAGGAAGCTTTTGAGAATCATGATGCTGGGGAGGAACTGGAATTGCATGCACATACCAAAATATGGATCCAAAGAAGCCAGCTGAAGTTTTAAAAACACTACACCCCTTCCTTGTTCCTCTGTCATTTTGCCACTGTCAACTATTCTGAGATTAAGATTCAGGTTCCACAGGCTTGTCCTGTGATCTCTGTGAAGTCAGATCATGTTTTCATGCCTTGGTTTTATTCTCCAAAGCAACACTAGATGGAAATGTTCAATATCTGTGCTTTTCAACATGGTAGCCACTAGCTATTGAGCACCTGAAATAGAGTGAGTGTGACTTAGAAACAGAATTTTAAATTTTAATTTAAACAGCCACATGTGGCCAATGGTTACCACGTGGGATTTATACATCAACTTATCTGGGCTAAGGAATGCTCAGATAGCTGGTAAGACATCATTTAAGGGTATGCTTATGAGGGCGTTTCTGGAAGCAATTAGCATTTGAATCAGTAGACTGAGGAAAGACGATCATCCTCACCACTGTGGGTGGCATCATCTAATCTGTTGAGGGCCCAAATATAACAAAAAGGTGGAGGAAGGGTGAATCACAACACCTTTCGGATTTCGGAGCAAGACCCTGCTATCATCCATAGGTAACTACTCTTATTTTGAAAAATAGCTCTTAGTCTGCTACTGGGCCTTAGTAGAGACTTGAACATGACCATGGGCCATCAAGTTACCAGGCACTGTGAGCTTCCCATCATACACTGGGTGGTGTGTGACCCACCAAGCGATTAAGTTGGGTGCACAGCGACACTTCGTCATCAAACGGAAGTGTGTATGTGTGATCGGCCGGCACAGGCCCTGAAGGCATGTTACATGATGAAGTGGCCCAAATGCCCGGGGTCCCCACTCCTACCACATTGCCTCCTCTTTCCCAGGCAGCACCTATGACTTTGTGGGGAGATCCCTATAACCAGTTGACAGAGGAAGAAAAGACTTAGGCCTCCGTTGCAGATGGTTCTGTATGATATGCAGGTACCACCTGAGAGTGGACAGCTGCGGCACTACAATCCCTTTCTGGGACATTCCAGAAGGATAATGATGGAGGGAAGTCCTTCCAGTGGTCAGAACTTCAGGCAGTTCATCTGGTTGTTTATATTCCTTGGAAGGAGGAATGACCATACGTGAAATTACATATCAACTCACAGTCTGTAGTCATGGTTTGGGTGGATAGTCACAGATTTAGAAGGAACATGATTGGAAATTGGTAGCGCCCAACTGGTGTGGCTCAGTGGTTGAGCGTCAATCTATGAATCAGGAGGCCACAGATCAATTCCCAGTCAGGGCACATGCCTGGGTTGCAGGCTCCATGCCCAGTGTGGGGCATGCAGGAGGCAGCCCATCGATGATTGTCATCATTGATGTTTCTATCTTTCTCTCCCTCTCCCTTCCTCTCAGAAATCAATAAAAACATATTTAAAAAAGAAAATTGTTAGCAAAGAAATCTAGGGAAAGAGGTATGTAGATGGACCTCTCTGAATGATCAAAAAATATGAAGATATTTGTGTCTCATGTAAATGTTCACCAAGAGTGACCTGAGCAGAGCCTTCTTGATTTGATAATCAAGTGGAGCCAATGGCCCATTCTGTGGTTACCAGTCAGCCTGTTTCCCCACCCATTCCTGTCATCACAAAGTGGCCACGGTGGCAGGGATGGAGCTTATGGATGGGCTCAGTAACATGAACTACTCAACAAGGCTGACCGGGCCACAGTCACTGCCAAGTGCCCAATCTGCCAGCCCTGGATATAAACTATTCTCTGTCTGGGTGCTCAGCCAACCGTCTGGTGGCAGGTTGATTACATTGGACCACTTCCATCCTGGAAGGGGCAGCGTTTTGTCATTAACTGCAATGGCAGTTACTGTGGATACAGATTTGCCTTCCTTACATGCAATGTTTCTGCCAAATCCACCATCCATGGACTTACAGAATATCTTATCCACCATCATGGTATTCCACACAGCATTGCTTCTGATCACTTCACAACAAAAGAAGTGCAGCAATGGAACAAGCTCATGAAATTCACTGGTCATACCATGTTCCCCACCATCCTGGAGCAGCTGGCTCGAAAGAATGGTGGGCCAGCCTTTAAAAGACTCAGTTACAGTGCCAGCTAGATGGCTATGCCTTGTAGGACTGGGGCAAGGTTCTCCAGAAGGCTACATATGCTCTGAGTCAGTGTCTAATATATGGTGCTGTCTCTCCAATAGCCTGGATTCACTGATCCAGGAACCAAAGGGTGGAAATGGGTGAGAATGGCACTACCCGCTTTTACCCCAAGTGACCTACTAGCAACATCTTTGCTTCCTGTTCCCACAACCTTATACTTTGCTGGCCTAGAAGTCTTAGTTTCAGAGGGAAAAAATGCTTCCACCAGGAGACACAACAATGATTCCACTGAATGGGAAGTTAAGCCTGCCACCGGCCACTCTGAATCCACAGGCAGAGGAGTTACAATGTTGGGTGTTTGATCCTGACCACCAAAGGGAAACGGGACTGCCATTCCACAGGGAACAAAGGAAGAGAATGTCTGCAATCCAGGAGATCTGCAGAGTGTTTCTTCATATTACCATGTCCCATGATCAAGGTCAAAGGAGAACAACAATCCAATCCAGGTTGACTACTGATCCAGACCCTTCAGGAAGAAGGTTTGAGTCACCTGCCAGGTAAAGAACTGTGACCAGCTGAGGTGCTTGCTGAAGGCAAAGGGAATACACAATGGGTGTTAGAAGGTAGTTATTAATACCAGCTACAACCATGTAACCAGTTACAGAAGTGAGGACCATAACTGCCTAATTATTTCCTCCTTATTTTGTTACAAATAGGTCTGCGTTATAGATATAGATTCTCTTCCTCTGGAGAACCCTAATACAAGAACCAAGAGACACAAGTCAGGGCCCCAAAGAAGCCTTAGAAAGGAAAGTGTGTGGCTTGGGTAATGGCAGAATAGACTCTAATAAGCTCAGTGGGAGACACATTCTAGTGATGATGATAATAATAATAATAATAATAATAATAACTAACATTTTTAATGCTCTTACTTTGTGTAGACAATGTTCTAAGCATTTTATATGCCTCATTTTTATACCACTTTATCCTATATAATAAAAGGCTAATATGCAAATCGACCAAATGGTGGAATGATGATCGCTATGATGTGCACTGACCACCAGGAGGCAGACGCTCAACACAGGAGCTGCCCCCTGGTGGTCAGTGCGCTCCCACAGGGGAGGGGAGGGCCCCACTCAGCCAGAAACCGGGCTCACGGCTGGCGAGTGCAGCAGCAGTGGTGGGAGCCTCTCCCTCCTCCGCAGCAGTGCTAAGGATGTCTGACTGTTGGACTGTTGGCTTAGGCCCGCTCCCAGTTAGACATCCCCCAAGGGCTCCCAGACTGAGAGAGGGTGCAGGCGGGGTTGAGGGATGCCCCCCCCCCCAGTGCATGAATTTCGTGCACCAGGCCTCTAGTTAAGATATAATTCACATACCATATAATTCACCCATTCAAAATCTACAATTCAATGGTTTTTAGTATATTCACAGAGCTGTGCGACTATCACCACAATCAAATTTAGGACATTTGCATCACCCCCAAAGGAAACCCTGTCCCCACTAGTAATCACTTCTCATTTTCTCCCCAAGCACGCAAGCCCCTAGAAGCCTTTACTCTACTATCTGTCTCTGTATTTGCCTATTCTGGACATTAATGAACTAATTTTAATCTTCACAACCACCCTATGAAGTGGGCACTGTTATTGCCCCCACTTTACAGATAAGGAAAGGAAGGCACAGAGAGGCTAAGTAACGTGCCACAGGTAACACAGGTAGAAAGTGGTAGAGCTGGGATTTGAACCAGTTTGTCTCCAGAGCCCACATGGCATTCCCCAGTTCTCATCAATATGAGCAGCCCTTTGTTCCTGAGCTATGTTTTAGCAAGCCACTCCCTGCATCCCATGGAACTCCAAGACAATGCACAATAGAAACCCCATATACCACAAAAGGAATAACATTTAACATACTGGAATGGAATACTGCCAGTAGCACTGCTGGTACAAAATAACCCCAGGAAGGAGGCGGTCTCCGTTCACCGAGGAGATTGCTCCAGTCTTCCTAACGATGTAGCTGTAGCCAAGAACAGCCTACAGAAAAGTCAAAATGCATACCTAATTATTGTTTTTGGAAAGCATTTCCAGCTAGAACTAGTAGAGTCAAACAAATTGGTTGACCCATATTTCCCTTTAACAGGAGTTTTATGCTTCCATGTGGAGAATAGTCCAGGTTTTTTTCTTAATTACATTCAGTTACTATAATTTCATTTATTTTATGATTTCTCACAATAGATTTATTTAAACCTAGAGTATCAACTTTAAAAGCGCTGGAGAGTTAAAAAGAGTGATAGTTTGGAAGAATTAACGAAGGCTTACTCCATCCACAAGAAAGTAAACCATGAGGTATATTGTCATCATTTCCCTAAAGCAGTATTGTCACTTTTGCCTTATGAACTGCTTGTCTGCATGACCAGAAATCCTGGCCACAGTTCTAGCTTTTGAAAAATTTTCCTTGTTTCACACTTCTTTGGTCATTAATTTAAATCCTCACCTGAGGATATTTTCCCCATTAATTTCTAGAGAGAGTACAAGGGGAGGAGGGGGGGGGGAGGGAGAGAAACATTGAAAACATTGATTTGAGAGAGACACGTTGATTGATTGCCTCCTGCATGCGCCTCAGACAGGGGGCCTTGGATAATGGCAGAACCTGTAGCCCAGGTACATGCCCTTGACCAGGAATCGATCCCAGGACTCTTTAGTCCACAGGAGCCAAACTGGCCAGGACAACTTATTCTTCCAACAGCTGGCCAGGCTACAGTCAAGCAGGACATTCACCTTTTGTAGAATTCAGGACACTTTTTGCTTCTTGTTCCTGCCTTAATCTACCAATATATTTTCTGGGCCGGGGGAAGCACCTACAACAATGCTATTTATGTATATATGTATGCATGCATGCATGCATGTTTGCTCACCACTATACAAATTGGTTATCTTAAAATTCTGGAGGTTCAGAAGTCCAAAATAGGTCTTTTGGGCTAAAATCAATGTCTACTCTGAATCCTCTAAGGAAGAAGCTATTTCCTTGCTTTGTCCAACTTCTAGAAGCAGCGGTTCTCAACCTTCCTAATGCCGCGACCCTTTAATACAGTTCCTCATGTTGTGGTGACCCCCAACCATAAAATTATTTTCGTTGCTACTTCATAACTGCAATTTTGCTACTGTTATGAATCGTCATGTAAATATCTGATATGCAGGATGTATTTTCATTGTTACAAATTGAACATAATTAAAGCGTAATGATTAATCACAAAAACAATATGTAATTATATATGTGTTTTCTGATGGTCTTAAGGTGACCCCTGTGAAAGGGTCGTTTGACCCCCAAAGGGGTCGCGACCCACAGGTTGAGAACCGCTGTTCTAGAGGCTGCCCCTATTCCTTAGCTTATGGCCCCTTCCTCCATCTTCAAAGCACACTACTCCAACACCAGGTTTCGTCCTCTGTCTCCTCTGCCTCTGACCCTCCTACCTCCCTCGTATAAGGACTCCTGTGATGACATTGGGCCCACCCCGGTTAATCCAGGGTAATCTCCCCATCTCAAGGTGCTTAATTTAGCAACATCTTCGAAATCTCTCTTACCATGTGCTATCGGCTGAATGTTTGTGTCCCCTCCCCAAACTCATATGTTGAAACCTAATGCTCAACGTGATGGTATTAGGAGATGGGGCCTCTGGGAGGTGATTAGGTGATGAGAGGGGAGCCCTCACGAATTAAGAGCTCTTATAAAAGAGCTCCCTCATGCCCAGATGGTGTGGCTCAGTGGCTGAGCTCGACTCATGAACCAGGAGGTCAGGGTGCGATTCCCATTCAGGGCATATCCCAAGTTGCAGGCTTGATCCCCAGTAGGGGGTGTGCAGGAGGCAGCTGATCAATGATTCTCTCTCATCATTGATGTTTCTCTCTCTTTCCTCTCTCTGAAACCAATTTAAAAAAATTTTTTTTAAAGAGTTCCCTCGCTCCTTCCACCATGTGAGGCCACAGCAAGAAGCCAGCTGTCTATGAACCAGGAAGCAAGTTCTCTGACTCTGCCAGCACCTTGATCTTGGACTTCCCAGCCTTCAGAACAATAAAAAACAAATTTCTGTTGTGTATAGGTCATCCAGACTATGGAATTTTGTTACAGCAGCCAGAACAGACTAAGACACCACACAAGGTCATTATATTCACAGGTTCCTGGAATTAGGATGGACACATTTTTGGAGGGCCACTCTTCCGTCTACCACAGTGCGATTTTATACTGGAAGCTGCCTACAATAATGCTTTTACAAATAAATAGAAAATGAAATTTTACTTCCAGGCTTGATTATATTAGCTTAGCTCTGGTTGCCCAGCTTGGCTAGACCTAACCAGCCATGGAACCTCTGAGAGTTTGCAAAACCCCTGTGGGATTGAGATGCATAAATATCACTTGGAAAGGTTAGGCTGGATGCTATGTCCTCTCCGCTCTATGAGCTGAGAAAGGCATGGCTGGCTTACGCCTTTGAGATATTTCCAATTGCACTCCCAAGATCACACAGAGGGTTCCTAATGACAAAGTCTCAAAAGATCATCAGAGCCCTGGCTGGTGTGGCTCAGTTGGTTGAGCGTCATCCCCTGCACTGAAAGATTGCCAGTTCAATTCCCGGTCAGTGCACATGCCTGGGTTGCGGCCCGATCCCCATCCCCGGTAGGGGGCATGTAGGAGGCAGCCAATAGATGTGTCTCTCTTTTATCGATGTTTTGATCTCTCTCTTCCTCTCTCTCCCTCTCCCTTCCTCTCTGTCTAAAAATCAATTTAAAAAGAAAAAAGACCATCAGAATCTATAAGGGAGAGGGGAAAAAGATAGTCATCTTTTTATAGTCACCCCTCTGAAAATAATAATGCCTCAAGCTAGAAAGCCATAATTTAGATTCTAGCTTGCATTCTGTTTTTAAAGAAGTATATAGAATTGTTAAAGCTACCTTATACAGAGAATTAGGCAAGTTTATAAATTGTTTCCATTTAGTAGTTTGCAGAATAGGTTATTTCAAATGTAATAAAAACTGCAAACATTTCTATAAGACAAAGACAAATCAACAATAGAAATAGGCTAACTGAGCTGAGAGGCCATAGTAATCTACATCTTTAGGTTGGAAATATGTTGCTCAATAGTAAAGGAAATAATGCCGGTTACTTTAAACAATACCTTTACCCGAAAGCCCCAAGGCCCACTCCAACAAGCCAAAGGATGTTAGCATTTTATACACTAAGTGAACAATGACTGTGAAGATACTTTTGTGTTCAAGGTACGCAGGTGTCACAATCCATTTGTTGCACCACAGTATGTGTGTAAATGAGCTCTTTCCCAGCCTTCTTCCCCCTCCCCACAGTGATCTCTCACCTATAGGTATGAAGAAATAGGAGAGTAGAAGGTAAGAAGTTAGAGTAGACAGGACATCAACTTGAGACAACTAAGATATATACCAAACACCAGCGTCCAAGTCATGTATTGCCTGCTTCTGACCTAGTAATAGAGTGGAATGTAGTCCTGAATTATAGTCCTGGCTTTTCAACTGAAAACTTATCATGAGAGACACTTGCTTAATTTCTCACTGGCTAGTTCTCATTGGCTACCTGAAAAACATCAATAAGAATGAGAACCTTTAATGCTGGGTGATAAAGATGAAGGGATTAAGAAGTACAAATTGGTAGTTACAAAACAGTCATGGGGATGAAAAGTACAGCATGGGGAACAGTCAATAATATTGTAATAATTATGTATGGTGCCAGGTGGGTACTAGAATCATCAGGGGTATCACTTCATAAATGATATCAATGTCTAACCACTATGCTGTACACTGGAAACTAATACAATAATACTGAATGCCAAGTGTAATTTGTTTAAAAAAGGAATATGAAACTTGACCAGAGAACACTGCTAACGTTTTACTTGGAGTTCTAAATTCGATTTGTCAACAAACAACTCTGGAATGGGGGCTGATGAGGTGGATACAGAAACAAAACTTAAAGAGGGTGCAGAATTCAGTGAGCTCTTAACAGGCAGCAGCCACATTGGCTGCAACCGGAGCTGGGGTAAGAGAAGAGGTAGCAAATCCCATCTTCCTAAATCAGAAGATAAAGGTAGGTAAGGATGAGCTATGAACGATGGCAAACTGTATGATGCCCTGGGTCAAGAAATGTATAATGAACTGCAGTTCAAAGATGTGGAGTTGAGAGCCAGGCACTAAGAAAGGCCCTCTAGTCTCTACTCTAGAGGCGTAGCAATAAATTGAATGTGTGGACTTTGGATCCCCATCCCTTGGTACCTGGCAGGGCGGAGGGGGATTGTTTCTAAGATACCAAAACCAATAGTGCTCAAGCCCCTTATATAAAATAACACAGTGTTTGCATATAATATATGCACATCCTCTCATATGCCTTAGGTCATCTCTAGATTTCTTATAATACCTAGTACATGTAAATGCTATGTAAATAGTTGTTGTGCTATATTGTTCAGGGAATAACAAAATAAAGTTTCAGTACAGATGCAATGCCTAAATACATAGTACACGTGAGCAAAAAATAATGCTTTTCTTCTGAATATTTTTGACCTACGGTTGGTTGATTCTGCAGATGCAGAACCCACAAGTATGGAGGCCTGAATGTACTAATTGAATATTTTTAAATTATTGTTTAAAGTAATAAGTTTTATGGTTGTGCTTCACAAAATAATTTTTATCTTTTAAAGATACATACTGAAGTGTTATGGATAGAATATGATGTCTGAGATTTGCTTCAGGACAATCCCATGGCACGGAGGGAAGGGAAAGGTGACAGGAACAGAGACGAAACGACATTAGTAGGCGTTGACAATTGTTGAAGCTTCTGACTGATAACACTTTACTCTGTGGCCCTTTTATACATCATTTGCCAAAAACAAAATTGACTTTTGAAGATAAGAAAAGCTGCCAATGTGCTAAGAATTTGGCAGAGAGAAAAACGTGGTCTGTTACTTTGAAAGGGACACTAGCCCTAGCTGGTTTGGCTCAGTGGATGGAGTGTCCGTTCGCCTATGGACTGAAGGGTCCCAGGTTCATTTTCGGTCAAGGGCACATGCCCGGGTTGTGGGCTCGATCCCCAGCAGGGGGCGTGCAGGAGGCAGCCAATCAATGATTCTCTCATCATTGATGTTTCTCTCCCTCTCCCTTCCTCTCTGAAATCAATAAAAATATATATATTTTTTAAATGACTGCATCCCACAGCAGATTTAGTCATGGCCTTCCCAACACCCATTTCCCATTTCTCTTGGTAACCACTGCTTTTCATTTCTTCAGGTGATGGCCCCCCACTCAGCCTATCTGTTCAGCTCCTTGGCTTCCAGGGGTTCCACAGATGCAGTCCTCTATATGGGCCAGAGTTGACCTCTCACAGGGGCCCAAGAAGTTCCTGTAGGGCCCTGTGAGCTGGCTGCCAAGTACTTTCCCCAAGTCCACAAACTCCCAGTGGCCCAAAGCCCTCCGAAGCTGCTTGGTGTAGGAGAGGCAGACGGACTGGAGTTGGAAATGGGATTATTACTCCATGATTAATGGCGTGGCTCAGTGGTTGAAGGTGGACCTATGAACCAGAAGGCCACGGTTCAATTCCCAGTCAGGGCACATGCCCGGGTGGGGGGCTTTATCCCCAGTGTGGGACGTGCAGGAGGCAGCCGATCAATGATTCTCTCTCATCATTGATGTTCCTTTCCCCCTCTCTCTCCCTCTCCCTTCCTCTCTGTGAAGTCATAAAATATATCTATATCTATATCTATATCTATATCTATATCTATATCTATATCTATATAGATATAGATATAGATATAGATATATAGATATATATATTAAATGTGCATATGGACAGTTTATTTTGTTTTACAAAATTGAAATATGAACACAAATATAAGTTATTTACCACATCTTTTTAACTTAATGTATTATCATTATTTGCTCCAAATTGTTCCAAACTTCTTGAAATTCCAATTTCTTGAAATGGTCTTCAGATGGCCTGTTTGAGGTAAAATCTCCCTCTTGTCCTTTTTATCATTGTCTCTTAAGGCTATTTTGGAAGAAGAACCAAGTTTTCCTGGTGGCATTATTATTCGAAGGACTACGTAATGTATGCACAATGCCAAAATTTAGGGAAGGACTTTTAAAATATGATTTTAATTGTCACTTCCTATTAGCTAAGCTATTATCCGGAAAGTAATGACAGGTTGATACTTCAGACCAAATTGCTATTACATCTGAAATGTAAAGCACACACATAAAGTGTACCTCGTAATAAACATGTTCAATAAAACTCTGAAAGCATAAGCACACCTTGTTTGGGTGTGTGCTTCTTTGACTCATAGAAACATTCTGCCTCAAGCACAGCAAACCTGTTTAAAACAAAATTGAGGAAATATTGTGGTTTGCATCCAGCTGCCTCCAACGCACAAAATTTTCAGTCAAGCACTGAGCAGCCAGAAAAACGTCTTTTTTTATATTTAAAAAAAAAAAAAAAAGCTGCCTGTTCATTTTTGGCAAGGAAATCTTACAATATTTAAGCAGTTTTTGCCCTACCCGGCTCGGCCCAGTGGATAGGGCGTCAGCCTGCGGACTGAAGGGTCCCAGGTTCGGTTCCGGCCAAGGGCACATGCCTGGGTTGCGGGCTCGATCCCCAGTGTGGGGTATGCAGGAGGCAGCCAATCAATGATTCTCTCTCATCATTGATGTTTCTATCTCTCCATCTCCTTCTCCCTTCCTCTCTGAAATCAATAAAGAAATATATTAAAAATAAACAGTTTTGTTTTGTTTTACATTGAAAAGTCAAATGGACATATTAAAAACAAAACAAAACCTGGCCTGTGTGGCTCAGTGGCTGAGTGTCAACCAATGAACCAGGAGGTCACAGTTCAATCCCCAGTAGGGGGTGCGCAGGAGGCAGCTGATCAATGATTCTCTCTCATCATTGATGTTTCTCTCTCTCTCTCTCTCTCTCTCTTTCTCTCCCCTCTTCCTCTCTGAAATCAATTTTAAAAAGTTTAAAAATTTTAAAAACCTCAAACTACAAAAAATTTAAATTAAGCAATCCATGTTTCAGTTCACATTGATGTTTCTTTCTCTCAATTCCTCAAAAACAAAGAAGTCTGTGCCAATCATGTGTTTTTTCAACTTTTTTATCTTTTCCAATCTAAGTGGAAAATGGAATTTCCTGTGTGTGTGTGTGTGGGTGTGTGTGCGCGCGCGCGCGCATGCACGCACACACCCTTAGCCAGAGCTCAAGGAATGCAAGCTTGCTGCCATTTCTGAACACAGAGACCCAATTAAATAAAATTAGAGTAACAGGCAGGGATAGATACCATTTCAAAAGTTTATCCTTATTTCTAAGAATGATTAATTGGCTTTTTAGCCTAAGTTGGAAAGATTAATTATACACTGAGCAGTGCTTCGGTGTCACTGTCTGATTACTCCTTGATCTTAAAATGTCAAAGTAAGAATTAAGGGATTGCTCCAGTTAACATCTATAATAATAAAAGTGTAATATGCAAATTGACTGAACGACCAAATGGCAGAATGACCATCCGGATGAGCTTCCAGACGACCATGCTATGACATGCACTGGCGCCAGGCCAGCCAAGACGGGTGCGACGCGATTGGTCAGGGGGCCCTGCCATTGCCCCACAGAGGGAGGCCCAAACCACCGGCCAGCGACGCTGTGGCAGGTGTGTGGGCTGCCAGCGATCGCCCCGCAGAGGGAGGCCCAGGCAGCCAAGTGATCACACCCCACGTCTGTCGTCCACAGAGGGAGGCAACTGGTGGCAGTGCCACACAGATGGCAAGCAGTGGCAGCAGAGGGGGCGGGGCCAGCTGCCAGCAGCCAGGGGAAGGAAAGCCCTGATAGGCTCTGATGGCCAGCCAGGCCTAGGGACCCTACCCGAGGGGTTCCGGATTGCAAGAGGGTGCAGGCTGGGCTGGGGGACACCCTTCCCCCATGCACGAATTTCATGCACTGGGCCTCTAATAAGGAATAATTTTGATTCAACTATTTATAAATGTCAGCACATTTGAAATCTCGATAATGAGGATAATTCATATTATATGTTTATGTGAAACAGGCAATGTCAAGAAGAGGTTAGATCAGCGGTTCTCAACCTGTGGGTTGCGACCCCTTTGGTGGTTGAACGACCCTTTCACAGGGGTCGCCTAAGACCATCCTGCATATCAGATATTTACATGACGATTCATAACAGTAGCAACATTACAGTTATGAAGTAGCAATGAAAATAATTTTATGGTTGGGTCACAACATGAGGAACTGTATTTAAAGGGCCAGAAGGTTGAGAACCACTGGGTTAGATGAAGAAGTGAGTATAGTAAATCTTCAACCTTTTCTTACCTCTTAGGAATAGCTTTGGAAGTTATTACTACTGCCACTACGAGAAATGTTAAATCCCTTACTGTTAAATGTTAAATACATGTGAATAACCTTTTTATTTCAGAAGAGTTTTAGACTAACAGAAAAATTACAGAGTACAGACAGTTCCCTTATGCTCCACATCCAGTTTCCCTTTGTATTAACATCTTACACTATATTTGTCACAATTGTTAATGTAAAAAAACCATTGAAACCTGTAAATAATTTTTGTGAGTTTATTTGAGCCAAACTGTCGACATATGCTGGGAAGCAGAACCTCCAATTGAGATAATGCTCTGGAGAATGGTGGGTTACATCTGTATTTATACATTGCAATCAAAGGAAAGGGATGCAGGTGGGTTACATGAAATCCATTGGTGATAGACTAGAGAGGTGGGAGAAAGCAAAGCGGGAAAACCCCTGGGATTGGATATAAAGTAAAATGATAGACACACCCTTAGGTGGGTGCAGGAACAATTAACACGATAATAATGAAGGAATTTGTGGTATCTGTCCTGGCACCCAGCATATTAGGTTGTGCCCCAGCGGCTCCAGAAAAAGGGAAGTTACAAGTTACCCAGACATTTCAAGGGTATGTTATTATAGATGCAAAAAGACAGATAGGCTCAGTTAAGGTAAAGGCTGACCTTGTCAGTGAAGATACCAGCCTAGGATGTAACTACCCACCATAACTGCTTTTAGTTAAAGTTTAATTTCAGACCATCCTTTGTGGTTACTTCAGGTCTCCGAGTTTGCAAGATTGCCATGCAGGCCTTCCCTGAGCTTGTCAGGTTAGCATGTGGCCCCTTTCGTCCACACAATTAATGAACCAATATTGACACAATGTTATTAACTAAAGTCCATACTTTATTCAGGTCTCCTTCATTGTTCCTACTGTCCCTCTTCTGTCCCAGGGCCCCATTCAGGATGCCCTGTTACTCCGCTTAGCTGTGACAGTGTTTCAGACTTTCCTTGCTTTTGATGACCTTAACAATTAGGAGAAGTACTGACCTGGTATTTTTAGAATGAATTTCTAGAGGGCTCCACTTAAGGTGTCAAGATATCTGCTTGCTTCGTGTCCTGGGTCACGTGCCTAAATTTTATAGCCTTTGGAGCTGTGACAACCAGAAGAGCTGTGCACCTTTACTTTATAGATGGGTAATTCGAGATTTACAGAGGTTCTGTGCCTACTAGGGTCACATGGCAAAGCTGGGGTGAGAACAAAGGTCTCCAGGTTCACAGACGCTACCCCCACTACTGCAGATTCCTAACCCAGAAAGCCCTCGTTAGAATAAGCATCGTGCATACCAAAACGTTAGCTCATAAAACGGCAGGAATCATGCCTAATTAACGAGCGTGTTCCCACAAAGGGTAGCACAATGACTGAAGCAAAACAGACACTTGTTAAATGGATGGATGGAAAAGTAGAATCAGACCTCTAAAAAGTAATGTTATGTAAGTATTAATGTATTAAGGCACATTGACTTCTTGCCAATCCAAGTTGATCCTTGAATGAAAGGACATAATAAGGCAGGTAGAGGGAAAGGCAGTGAGTTTCATTCATCCAGATCCTTAGAGCTCATCTGGTGCAGCCTCCTAAACAGTGCAAGAATTCCCCCTGCAACACCTTTAACAGATGCTACCCAGAGAACTCTCCTCGTGACCAGAGTGCACTACCTTTGCTGGACAACTCTTTTTAAAAAATTGATTGATTGATTGATTGATTTTAGAGAGGAAAGGGGGAGCATCAATTTGTTGTTCATCTATATATGCATTCATTGGTTAATTCTTTTATGTGCTCTGACTAGGATCAAACCCACAACCTTAGTGTATCAGGATGACACTAACCAACTGAGCTACCCGGCCAGGGCTGTTGGACAATTTTAATTTTAAGTCTCCCCTGTGTGATGCAGATATCCCTAATCCCTCTGTCCTCTGAAGTCACCTTTATCTTTGATATCTACATAAAGTAGGTCTGGGCTGCCTCTCCCGACATTCTCATGGATTTCCCAGGTACCGACATAAATCTACGCAGTCCAGGCTAGAGTTCGCTTGCTCACACCTCAGCGCCCTCATTCATTGTCTTATCTTACTGGTCACTTCCCTCCATCCTGAACCTTAGTCCTCTTTTTTATTCCCCCCAACTAGAGGCCTGGTGCATGAAATTTGTGCACAGGGCATGTGTGTGTGTGTGTGTGTGTGTGTGTGTGTGTGTGTGTCTCCCTCAGCCCAGCCTGCACCCTCTCCAATCTGGGACCCCTCGAGGGTCTGACTGCCTATTTAGGCCCGATCCCACCGGCCTAACTTCCCTCCCTTGCCAGCCCGGTTGCCCCTACTGCTCTACCCTGCCGGCCTGGTTACTCCCAACTGTCCTCCCCTGCAGGCCTGATCGCCCACAACTGCCCTCCCCTGCCGGCTATCTTGTGGCAGCCATCTTTGACCACATGGGGGTGGCCATCTTGTGTGTTGGAGTGATGGTCAATTTGCATATTACTCTTTTCTTAGATAGGAAACCCAAGGTCACAACATAATGTCAAACTGAATGTTAAGGATCACTGCTCTGAGCAATTGTTCAGCAAGTTTCTCACTCTGGTGTCCCACAGCGAGGGGGGGCGGGCAGACCTTCTGCCAGGTTGCTCTCCCCCACCCTCTTTCTCCCTTCTTCCCATAGCTCCCCTGGGAACATAAAAATTCCTCTCATCTCATTACAGAGAAAAACTGAGCTCTATTTTCTGTATCTTCTCTCTGACCACACCAGAGCCAGCTCACCTTTCATCCCAAAGAGACTCATCAAGGTTATTTCCCTACATAGAAATACTCTAAGATGAGTATGGAATATTAGTAATGTCACCACAATCACTCATTTAAAAAATTTTTTTGCTACCACTGATACTGAGCTAAAATTTATTTCCTTGTAACCTGTTTCCCGGATCCTACTTTTGACTCTGAAACCACCGAATAAATCTAACTTACTTTCAGCCATTATAAGTCAGTGTTTTGTGTCTTCTCTATTTCTTCTCTTGGCCAGGTCAAGACTTTCCAATGTTTATAATAATTCTTCATTTTTAGATAGTTTCCAAGCTCTTCACCACCTTTCTTATTTTTTAAACACTGTTCCTATAAAAATGCCCCAGAACTGAACAGAATGGTCACAGGCTGATAAAGAGACATAAATAAGGCTATTACTTCTCTCCATCCAAACAATGAAGTCTAAGCTTTCGTTGACTTTTTCGCTATAAATGCACACTGTTGGCCCCTACTGAGCACACAGCTAAAATCTGTAAGTCTCTCCCATAGGAACTCCCTCATCCTGAACTTCTACAGTTAGTTGCTTCTAACTACAGACTTTGCATTCATCCTTCATAGAACTTATCTTCTTAGTCCGAATCCATGACCATAATTCATTGATTTTAAAAAAAAAAAATCTTGATTTGATGCAATTATCCATCATATGACTTAGTAATCTCAACCGACCTTGTACGCACATGTTTTCCAATGAGCCATCCATCAGGGATTTGCTGCCATTCCTGGTAAAGCAACATGACAGAGTGAATTCAGGCAAACCTACAGGAAATCCGGGTTCTAATCCCTGCTTTGTCATTCTTTCTGTCACCTTGAGCGTAAGTAATGTCTCTGAGCCTCAGTCTTACCAGTTGTAAAATGGGCTGTTTCCCTGTGTGAAGGTCAAGGGGTGAAAACGGTGAAAGTACATTAAAAGACATCTAGCTGACTTCAGCTTAACTATTTTTTTTTTTAATTTTCTCCTTAGTTCAGCTTCTGCCTTTTTCATTCACTCTTAGAATCAATATTGGTAGAATTCTCTGAACCACCTTACTGATCAAATCTTGTAGATTTGATGTGGCCACACCCACCTTCCTTATTAATAACTGTATTTTAATTAGTGTCTCACTTTAAATGCAATTTAAAATTAATGTTAAAAGCTCAGATTTTTAGCAATGAGGTGTGGGAAATGTTCATTCTTAAGAAGGCGAGACGCGGGATTTCAAAGGGCTTTGATTTTCTGATGGTACGCGTTTGTTCAATCACTGGATCGACGAATCTAAGGCGATTACAAGTAAGCGGCTCTTTCATTTCACAACTAGAGAAACAGGTATAGACTAGTCTGGATTAACCTTCATCCTCAACCTCATTTCAGGCTGAAAAAATCTGATCGGATTCACCAACTCTAGATCTCTGCTGCCTCCTAGTGTCAATAACTTGTCAGTTTTACAGATATAAATGTTGCGGAAGCTCTGCTCTAAAAACTCCACTCTGAGCTCCTTCCGCCATCTCTATTTCAGGATTTCCAACTCTCTCAAAGCCTTTTGTGAGGAAAGCAAGGAAGAGTATATCCTCTACTTGTACTGCACAAATGTTTAAGATCTGCTGTATCAAATGTGTCCAAAATGTTTACAGAGGGAAAAAAGGTTGATTCCTTTAGGTTACAGATCGGTCCACGCCTTCTAAAGCCAATCAAGCACATTCGTTTCTGGGACACTCTCCTGATGGGAAAGAAAATCCACCTATTTTAGACACCAACTTCAATCTTTTCTCCTTTCTTCCACGCCTGATCTCCATTAGGAAAAGAAGAATAAACAGAGACCTCTTGGAGGTCTCTCCATCAACGGTTCTCTCTAAATTAAGAGAGTGACAGAAGTAATGCCTGGGGCCCAGGCCCTGAAATGAGTTATCCCCCATTTGGACACAAAGGCACCAAAACACCCAGCAGCATGGGCCAGTTTATGCCAGCAAAGCTTCAACTTCTGAAAGCACCAAGGGTGAGAGAGTGTGCTTTCTTGAATGACAACCCAGAGCCGTGACAGCAAAAAGCTGGGCGCAGTGAGAAAAGATATGTCATTTCTATCCCATCATTTCCTCAACCTTTATATCTTCGCTTAATGCAGCAAAATAAAGGTAGTAATTACAGATTGTTTGAGATTTATGCTACTGCAAGAGAAATCCTATATAATAAAAGCCTAATATGCTAAGTGTTAGACCATTTGACCAGTTGCTGTGACACACACTGACCACCAGGGGGAAGATGCTCCGACCGGTAGGTTAGCTTGCTGCTGGGGTCCAGTGGGTGAAACAGGCCAGACACGCCCTGGAGCTCTCTGGCTGTCCCTCCCCGGCCCCCATCATGCACCAGTGGGGTCCCTCAGCCTGTGCCCTCTCGCAATCCAGGACCCCTCGGAGGATGTCGGAGAGTCAGTTTAGGCCTGATCCCCGCAGGCCAGGCTGAGGGACCCTCCACCGGGGCCTCTAGTATCTTTATAATACTCTTGCCTGTGCTTTTCAGATTGGCTACTCATGTCCAATAGGAAAGACTTTACAGTATTCACAGCCTCCCCCTGGTGGCAGCACTGGGGATTTCTGATATCTGGTTTGGGACGTAATAACAAGTCTCCCAGGATTAGTTGTAAATTTTCAATAAGATGGCAGATATCACGTGTCATCTATTCCTGAAAGTTTTAACTGCTTTCCAACCACGAGTATGACTGGAAAAAAAATTCCAGCTGCCATAGGGGACCAGTCAAAAGATTAAAACTGGAATGAGAAACTTTGACATGCTTATTATTAAGTTCCAGTCACCTCCTGTAATATCAGCAAACCCAGGCTGAGCTCAATCCTGCTGAGTCTGTCACTCCCACCCTCCTCTCCATTCCTGTGACTTAGTAGAGTTCAATGGGCGCTATTGAGGCTCCATATCTGATTCCACTCACTTAGGGAAAATCTTGCCCAAGTCACTTTAACTGCTCCAAGCCTCAACTCACTATTATTCAAGGAAAGAAAATTCACCACAGCAACCCACATGTGAGGCCCTAGTTTCCCTGTTTGTCAGGCAAGGGAGCGCTCGCCAGTGGTAATTCTTCCGGAGGAGGGAGAAGTCACGGGTCTTGGTACACGTGTTAGGGGCTGACTGCTCTAATTAAGGATTGAATCTTGCCTCCTAGTGAAGAAAACCAGAATACGTCACTCCAAAACAGCCCTCTTTCACATGACAATTATTTTGAGCTAAAGGCAATTAATCGGCAGCAAACATAGGGGAAGCTCTCTGCTCTCCCCTAAAAGCAGGGCACACATTTACAAAGATGTTCCTCCCTCTCCTCTCTGCCAGAAAGGACAAAGGTTAATCACTCTGATCAGACTGGAGATGGCACCAGAGGAATCTAGTTAACAAACTTCACAAACTAGCTTTTACCTACCATTAGTTTCTCATGTATTTGCCTCCCCAAATATGCTGCCCCAAAGGACTCAAGGTCCCTTTTCTTTATCTTGTCATGTCTCTAAAGATGTACTGTTCTTTGTGGAGGATGCTATGTATAAGCCTGACTTCTCAGCCACCCATGGGAGTTACTCATCTCTACGTTACTCACTGCACCAGTTCATAAACTTCTGTTTTATTTTTCTCTTGTTATTCTGTCTTTTGTCCGTCTAATTTACAAGGCCACAGCTGGAGAACCTAAGACGGGTAGAGGAACTGATTTTTCCTCCCCCACACTGGGTAGGACAGAATGGGTCCACAAGCCCCACTGATCATTAGCTTTCAGTTAGGTCCAGAGCCAGTCTGGCCTGCCTGAGTGGATGCTCAATGTTCAGTTATTAATCAGAACCAATTGTGGCAAATCTCAGTATCCAGCTCTTTTTAAAAATTAAATCTTTCTTAAATAATTATAGATTTACATGCATCTTTAAGAAATAATATAGAGACACCCTGGGTACCATTTGCCCAGTCTCCTCCAGTGGTAACATATTGCAAGGCTGCAGTACTAGTACATTATCACACCCAGAATTTTTTTCTACAGTTTGAGCTGTAATTGATATACAAAAAAAACCCCCACGTATTTAATATCTATGTGTTGATGAGTTTGGATATATGCATACACGGTGACACCATCACCACAATCAAGGTAATAACACCTCCAAAGTCTAATCACACCCAGGACAATGACATGGATGCAATCCACCGATCTTATTCACATTCTTCAAGTTTCACTTGTACTGCTTTGTGGATGCGTATTTAGTTCCGTGCAATTTTATCACAGGCATAAAGGTGTATTCACTTCCACAATCAAGATACAAAACGTGTCCCTCACCACAGGGATCTCTTCTGTTGCCCTTGTATGACCACGCGCCCCCCCCCCTCCCCCCGCCCCCTGCATCCCCCTAACCGCCACTCACCTGTTCTCCAGCTCTATAATGTTGTCATTTCAAGAGTGGTATATAATGAAAACCATGCAGAATGTAACCTTTGGGGACTGACTTTTTTCAATCAGCACAATCCCCACGAGAGTCATCCAGGTGGTTATGTGTACCCCTGGCTGTACAATTTTCTTCATCATTCACTTGTTGGAAGACATCTGAGGCAATTCCAGTTTGGGGCTAGCACAAATCTGCCATTTTAGTATTTGTTTTCAGTTTGTTTCCGCTGCTTCTCATTCCTCTGTTTCTCTTGTCTTGCCTTCCTGTGGGTTACTTGAAGATTTTTTAGAATCTCATCTTGATTAATTTTATTGTGTGTTTTTGACCTTTCCAATTTTTCTTATTATGGTAAAATACAGATAACATAAATTTTACTATCTTCACCATTTTTAAGCATACAGTTCAGTGGTATTAATACATCCATATTGTTATGCCACCATCACCACCATCCGTCTCCATAATTCTTCATCTTGCAAAACTGAAACTATGCCCATTAAATAATAACTTCCCATTCTCTCCTCCTCCCAGCCCCAGCAACACCCATTCCACTTTCTGTCTCTGCGATTTTGACTATTCTAAGCACATCATGTAAGTGGAATCATACAGTATTTGTCTTTTTATGACCGGCTCATTTCATTTAGCATCATGAACTCCAGGTTCATCCATGCTGTACCATATTGCAGAATTTCCTTCTTTTTAAGGCAGAATAATATCCCATTGTATGTATATATATCACATTTGGCTTATTCATTCATTCATCGATGAACATGGGGCGCTTCCACGTTTTAGATATTATGAATAATGTTGCTATGAACCTGGGTATAAAAATATCTCCTTGGGACCTTGCTTTCAATTCTTTTGGGTATGTCAGAAATGGAATTGTTGATAATTCTATGTAGAATTATATGACAATTCTAATTTACTTATTTTGAGGAATGTCATACTCTTTTCCACGGTGGCTGTACCATTTTACATTTATAGAGCTTTTGCATGTATCATTATGTAGCATTCCTAGTGGTAGCTCTAGGTATTACAATATACATGTGACTTACTAGTCTATTGGTATTTTAACATTTTACCACTTGGAGTGAAGCATAGAAAACTTCCTTTCATGTAGGTCCCTTTACCTTCTCCACTTTAAGTATCATTTTTGAGTATCAAATCCTATATAATAAAAGCCTATATGCAAATCAACCAAACTGCAGAACCTGTGGAACCAGTTGCTATGACATGCACTGACCACCAGGGGGCAGACGTTCAACGCAGGAGCTGCCCCGAGCCCGCAGGCCCCAGGCCAGCCAAGGAAGGTGCCAGCGGGGGCCCCCTGATCGCCTTGCCGGTTGCCCCACTGGTCAGCACCGATCACCAGCCAGGCCTAGGGACCCTACCCTTGCATGAATTTCATGCATCGGGCCTCTAGTAGTCTTATATTTGTGTTTCAATCATCAAATATGATTTATATAACTCATGAAGATAATTACTATATGTAGCCATATTTCTGCTCTCTCCATTTTCTTCTTCCTGATGCTCCAACATCCCTTCTTTTATCATTCACTCCTGTTTTAACAACTTCCTTTAGCCATTCTTTTGGGATAAGTCTGTTGTGCCAAAATTCCCTTCATTCCTGAAAGGTAATTTTGCCAGAAACATAATTTGAGGTTGACAGTTCTTTTCTTTCAACTTTTGAAAAGTGTCCACTTCTTTCAAGCCTCCATAGTTTAAGGTGAGAAATTCATTGTTATTTAAATTAGTGCATTCAAGATTTTTTTGTCATTAGTTTTCAGAAGTTTAATTATGGTGTGTCTTGATGTGAATTTCTCTGGGTTTATCTTATTTGAGTAAATTAATAAACTTAAAATTTTAAAACAAATAAATCTCAACTGGTTGACGTGGTAGGTTTATGCTTTTTTTCACTAAACTTGGCAAGTTTCTGGCCCTTATTTCCTTGCTATTTTCAGCCTCTCTCTCTTCAGTCACCTTGTGGGACTTTGATGGTGCAAATGGTGTATCTTTTGTTATTGTCTCTAAGGCACTGATCTCTTTTTTTCCCCAGTAACTTTTTTTCTGTTCTGATTAGGTAAATTCTGTCCTCAAATTCATTGATTCCATTCTGTCATTTCCATGGTTTAACAGTGTGGTCCGTCCATACTATGGAATATACTACGCAATCAAAAGGGACAAGCTATTGATACATGTAACTTGGCTGGATCTCAAGGGCATTACAATGAATGAAAACCCAATTTCAAAAGATTTCATATTGCCCAGCCAGTGTGGTTCAGTGGTTGGGCACCAACCCATAAACGAGAAGGTCATGGTTCGATTCCGGGTCAGGCCACATGCCCGGGTTGCAGGCTCAATCCCCAGAAAGGGACATGCAGGAAGCAGCTGATGGATGTTTCTCTCTCATTAATGTTTCCATCTCTCCCTCTCCTTCCTCTCTCTGAAAATATCAATAACATATTTTTTTAAAAATAGCTCAAAAAGGCCCTGACCGGTTTGGCTCAGTGGATAAAGCATCGGCCTATGGACTGAAGGGTCCCAGGTTCGATTCCGGTCAAGGGCATGTACCTTGGTTGTGGGCACATCCCCAGTAGGAATTGTGCAGGAGGCAGCTGATCGATGTTTCTCTCTCATCTATGTTTCTAACTCTCTGTCCCTCTCCCTTCCTCTCTGTAAAAAAATCAATAAAATATATATATTTTTTAAAATAGCTCAAAAAGTTTAACTGAAAAATAAAAATAGTAATAAAAGTAGCAAACAACCCTTTGAATACATCCTAGATGTAAACAAGAACGTGGATTTCAGAGAAAACATAGAATGTGACTCTGTGTTGGGACAAGTGAATCTGTAAATGTACCCATGTGGAGTGTGTAACTGAAATGATTATAAATAGGAGGCATGATGATAAATACCTGAATCAGATTTCATTGGAGGAGTTATCCACTTGCACCTATTCACCAGAGTGTAGTTTACAAAATTTTGTCAAATCATGGCTATTATCATTTCTAACAATACATGGCCTCTCTGGAAATCAATCAAGTGCTTTTAATATCAAGTGAAAAACACTATCAGTACAAAGCAGTTTAACGATGAAGAAGAAACAGTATTTAATGTTGAGGTTAGGTTATTAGGAGTTCTTAAAAACGAACTGTGTTGTAAATCGACGAGTATTTAAGTCTTCTCAAAACCTGATGATTTTCTTTACTTGTCAGAGAAAGGAACAGATGACATTATTACTGGGCATATCTTTAAAAGCAGAGCCAACTGCTTCAACAGAACAAAAGGGGATTGAGAATCCAATTATTGTTCGAATTTCAGCTTCTGAGAAATGTGCTCATTTTTTGCCCACTGGACAAAATGCTGAATGAGGTCTTCAGGGGGAAATCTCTCCATAATTTATTATTCATGTTTGAATAAAAAATACCAAAGAATTTTATAATATCAAAATATCAAGGATGTCAAGAGACTATAGACAGGAACACCAATTAGTGTTCAATAACCACCAAATACTTGCTTATAGTCTCAATGACCTATAATAATGAGTTTGGAATTTTCCTACTTAACAGGCAAAGATTAATAAATAAAAGAATAAAAATTAAAATACCGTGAGGTAGGGACGACCCTGGTCAGGTCGAAACGGCCCCGGTGTGGTAGGGACAACCCCGGTCAGGTTGAAACAGCCCCGGTGTGGTAGGGACGACCCCGGTGAGGTTGAAACGGCCCCCGTGAGGTAGGGACGACCCCGGTCAGGTTGAAACGGCCCCCGTGAGGTAGGGACGACCCCGGTCAGGTCGAAACGGCCCCGGTGTGGTAGGGACAACCCCGGTGAGGTTGAAACGGCCCCCGTGAGGTAGGGACGACCCCGGTGAGGTTGAAACGGCCCCCGTGAGGTAGGGACGACCCTGGTCAGGTCGAAACGGCCCCGGTGTGGTAGGGACAACCCCGGTCAGGTTGAAACAGCCCCGGTGTGGTAGGGACGACCCCGGTGAGGTTGAAACGGCCCCCGTGAGGTAGGGACGACCCCGGTCAGGTTGAAACAGCCCCGGTGTGGTAGGGACAACCCCGGTCAGGTTGAAACGGCCCCCGTGAGGTAGGGACGACCCCGGTGAGGTTGAAACGGCCCCCGTGAGGTAGGGACGACCCTGGTCAGGTCGAAACGGCCCTGGTGTGGTAGGGACGACCCCGGTGAGGTTGAAACGGCCCCCGTGAGGTAGGGACGACCCTGGTCAGGTCGAAACGGCCCCGGTGTGGTAGGGACAACCCCGGTCAGGTTGAAACAGCCCCGGTGAGGTAGGGACGACCCCGGTGAGGTTGAAACGGCCCCCGTGAGGTAGGGACGACCCTGGTCAGGTCGAAACGGCCCCGGTGTGGTAGGGACAACCCCGGTCAGGTTGAAACGGCCCCCGTGAGGTAGGGACGACCCCGGTGAGGTTGAAACGGCCCCCGTGAGGTAGGGACGACCCTGGTCAGGTCGAAACGGCCCCGGTGTGGTAGGGACAACCCCGGTCAGGTTGAAACAGCCCCGGTGTGGTAGGGACGACCCCGGTGAGGTTGAAACGGCCCCCGTGAGGTAGGGACGACCCCGGTCAGGTTGAAACGGCCCCCGTGAGGTAGGGACGACCCTGGTCAGGTCGAAACGGCCCCGGTGTGGTAGGGACAACCCCGGTGAGGTTGAAACGGCCCCCGTGAGGTAGGGACGACCCCGGTGAGGTTGAAACGGCCCCCGTGAGGTAGGGACGACCCCGGTGAGGTTGAAACGGCCCCCGTGAGGTAGGGACGACCCCGGTCAGGTTGAAACAGCCCCGGTGTGGTAGGGACAACCCCGGTCAGGTTGAAACGGCCCCCGTGAGGTAGGGACGACCCCGGTGAGGTTGAAACGGCCTCCGTGAGGTAGGGACGACCCTGGTCAGGTCGAAACGGCCCTGGTGTGGTAGGGACAACCCCGGTCAGGTTGAAATGCCCCCGGTGTGGTAGGGACGACCCCGGTCAGGTTGAAACGGCCCCGGTGTGGTAGGGACAACCCCGGTCAGGTTGAAATGCCCCCGGTGTGGTAGGGACGACCCTGGTCAGGTCGAAACGGCCCCGGTGTGGTAGGGACAACCCCGGTCAGGTTGAAATGCCCCCGGTGTGGTAGGGACGACCCCGGTGAGGTTGAAACGGCCCCCGTGAGGTAGGGACGACCCTGGTCAGGTCGAAACGGCCCCGGTGTGGTAGGGACAACCCCGGTCAGGTTGAAACAGCCCCGGTGAGGTAGGGACGACCCCGGTGAGGTTGAAACGGCCCCCGTGAGGTAGGGACGACCCTGGTCAGGTCGAAACGGCCCCGGTGTGGTAGGGACAACCCTGGTCAGGTTGTAACAGCCCCGGTGTGGTAGGGACAACCCCGGTCAGGTTGAAACAGCCCCGGTGTGGTAGGGACGACCCCGGTGAGGTTGAAACGGCCCCCGTGAGGTAGGGACGACCCTGGTCAGGTCGAAACGGCCCCGGTGTGGTAGGGACAACCCCGGTCAGGTTGAAATGCCCCCGGTGTGGTAGGGACGACCCCGGTGAGGTTGAAACGGCCCCCATGAGGTAGGGACGACCCCGGTGAGGTTGAAACGGCCCCCGTGAGCTAGGGACGGCCCCGGTGAGGTTGAAACGGCCCTGGTGAGGCTCAGACGGCCCTGGTGAGGTTGAGACTACTCCAGTGAGGTTGGGACAAATAAAGGGGACCAGTATGGACTGATGAACAGGGGTAGATACAGAAGCAGAGCAACATTGAACAGAATGTTAAACTACAGTGGGAAGCCTGGGGAGGGTTGGGGGGCGGGATTAAGAGACCAACTGAAGGACTTATATGCATGCATATAAGATTAACCAATGGACACAAGACACGGGGCGGGGGGGGTGGGGGGTAGGGGCCGGGGGAATGTCAAGGGGGGGAATAAAGGAGACATATGTAATACTCTTTGTAATACTTTAAGAAATAAGAATTATTAAATAAAAAAAAAAAAAAAAAATTAAAATAGACCAGACATGGAACCTCACCTACCCTTTGCTATACATCATCAAGCTAAATATAAGGACACCTTGGTGAAAGATATGGTCTTGGTTGATGACTGATGTGATTGATTTAAACACTTCTGTTAATAGTGTTTTTATAAAAGATTTTTTAAATTTATTATTGATTTTCAGAGAGAGAGGAAGAGAGAGGGAGGGAGAGAGAAACATCAATGTGACAGGAATACATATATGGAAAGAAGACATTATGTAATGTTTTAAGCTTTAAAGTTCTTAATACCCGTGATTAAGGTTTTTCAGTATAGAAGGCGAGGTTCCTGTAACGATACACACATCGAATTGTTGATGGGGTCAGACAGGGACAGGTCTTTAATCAGCCTGAACGGCGGGGAACGTGGAAGGACTGTTCTCTGCAAACGGTATGACATCACTGAGAAACACAACGGACCCTTGCCTCAGTAAATCAGTCCACCTGCTCTGTGATCACCATGACAGCAGCGTCCACACACACAGGGAAAGGCAAAGAGTGAACAAATTCCGATTTCCTTGGTTACCTCCTTTACAGCCCCCAGTGAGCGTGCTGCACCTCGTAACTCAGGTCACTCTACGCAGGCAATGGCATCTGACCTCAGATCAGAGCCCAGAGTTAAAGCTCTGCTCTCACTGACAAGGACCTAGGCTTTTCCTTTAAAAAAAATTTTTTTTAATGTTTTTAATTGATTTTTAGAGCAAGAGGAAGGGAGAAAGAAAAAGAGAAACATCGACGTGAGAGAGAAGTATTGATGAGTTGTCTCCCGCATGCACCAGAAATGAACCCATAAGCTGGGTATGTGCCCTGACTGGGAATCGAACCGATGACCTTTTGGTCCATGAGCCACACCAGCCAGGGCAAGGACCGAGGCTTTTCTAACCCAGTAACACACGGGACAAAGTATAAACATCCAAAGCAGCGTTTTAAAAATGTTTTGACCATAAGCTTCAGTAAAAAATGCATTTACATTGTGATCTACGACTGCACATGTGCAGTGTGTGCATATACACTTGGAAATAAGTTACACAAAACAATATTTACCCTAACTAGTGTGGTAATTCTGATCATTTTTCTTCTCTATTTCATTTTTTTTTTTATATATTTTATTGATTTTCCACAGAGAAGAAGGGAGAGGGACAGAGAGTCAGAAACATCGATGAGAGAGAAACATCGATCAGCTGCCTCCTGCACGCCCCCCAGTGGGGATGTGCCCGCAACCAAGGTACATGCCCTTGCCCGGAATCGAACCTGGGACCCTTGAGTCCGCAGGCCGACGCTCTATCCACCGAGCCAAACCGGTTCAGCTCTATTTCATTTTTTAATGCTATTTTTTATCCACTTAATTGATTTCACAGTCCATTAATGAGACCTGACCTGTAGTTTAAAACACAATGATGTATAACACATGTAGCTATATTTCTTAAGCTAATCAATTTGAAATGGTAGAATTCTAAGAAACAAATATAAATTTCAGTAGCAATATAAAAAAGATTTCTTTTTTCTGCACATACGAAATGCGAAGCGTTGAAAATGGTTCTGAAGAACTGAGTCATAACCAGTCGGAACACAGATAAACGTGGGGCGAAGTGCTCCAACGAGAGTGAAGGCACTTACCGGAGCTCAGCCCGCCTGCACGTGGCAATGGAGACTGTTACCTCGGTGCTGCGATGCCGCCTCATTTTCCATTTGCTGGAAGAAATTATTAAAATACCTTTGGGGTGGGGAAGAACCTTAAATGTCAGATTCTATTTTCTCCTGCCAGATGACAAAAGTACATCAGCATTTCCTTTGAAAATCTGAGCACTGACTTTGTTCCTATCCAAGAGTTAACCTCAATTAGAAGTTGGGTAAAAAATAAAGATTCACTAGGTCATTGTTCAACTTTCTCTGTCTCTTTTTTTGAAACAATTACTAGAATTTTATTAGCCACGGGGAGCAACTGGAAGAGAAATAACGAACAAAAAATACATCTTAGGAATCCTTAAGTACATCATATATTCATAATTTAAGTATTATATTTTAAACCACTACCCACCAGTTCATGAACTGTACCCACTATGTCAGAGATCATTGCCAACTAAATTCCTGCCCACTGTCCTTTGGCTCGAGAGACTGTCCCTTGCGTCTGACCTTGGCTCTGTGAAGGCATCAGAAAGGACGCTGCCTGGAGGTTAAGGCTAACACCTTAAAAGTCAACACGGCTCTGGAGGCAGGTGCTTGTCTCCCAGAAAACTTCCACTTGGCCACACAGCTCTGCACGCCTGCCCTCACCCACCTCGAGCAACATCCATGCCACCAGCGGCCAAACGGAAGAGAGGGCCAGACTCCCGCAGCAGCGCTACGCGGTCCGGGAGGGGCACACCCCCGTCTAGGGAGGAATGGGTGCTCAGCCTCGCTCCTGGCAGAGAGCTTGTCGCTGGCACTCATGGGATCCTCTGGGATGTCCGACAATTCCCACGGTCTGTGAGCTCAGAAAGTGCTTTCAAGCAGGCAGTGACACCCACACCCGGTGGGACACACCTCCTGGGTCCGGAACCACTCCATCATGTGGCTGGTGTGTCCCCCGTGCCCACAGGTCAGGCAGAAATTGGATGATCCTCGAACCGCCACGTGGCAGATGGCGCACTGGAACGTGAAGCCCTTGCAGATGGTGCACTGTGTGCCGCGGACCTCGCTCCGGCAGTGGCTGCAGTACACGCCGAACTCTGGAAACGGTCAGAGATGGCCAGAACGAGAGACAGCGTCAGTTCAGTTCTGGGAAAGCAAACTGGGCACTGTGAGCTAAGGAAGATGCGTACATCTTAGGTCTCTGTAGGAGCCTATCAGACCAATGATTTCAATTTTCTTTTTTCCCCTCTTAATATGTTTTTAAATTGATCTTAAAGAAAAAGGATGGGAGAGGGAGAGAGAGAAACATTGATAAGAGATAATCATCAACCAGCTGTCTCCTGCAGGCCCCCTACTGGGGACCGAACTCGAAACCCGGGCATGTGCCCTGACGGGGAATCGAACCAGTGACCTCTTGGTGCACAGGACGATGCCCAACAACTGAGCCACACTGGCCAGGGCTAGGCCAATGATTTTCCATCTTTACGATCGCAGTGTCATAAAGAGGAGCTGCTGTCACTCGGGTGGCAGGGTGTGGGCCGAGGGGCGGCAGGTGCCTGGCTCTCGCAGGTCCTGGTCCAACCCCCGGTGCCTGTAGCTGTGGTGGCTGTTGTGTCTCATTCCCCTCCCCACCCCCAACAGTTGCAGGGCCTGACACACAGATTAATAAACTGTGTGTTAATAAACTGATTCTTGGCACTATCCTTGGTGCCTTCAAAATCCACGCCACCAACCCTCTGCACACCTGACCTCTCAGGTGGCTGCCCTCTCACCTCTAGTCTACCACCATCACTTCCACTTTCGTTCCATCTGCCCGCCTCTAGCTGCAATTTCCCCTGAGGTCAGCCTGAACGACAGTCCAAATTTATAATCACTTTGTGGCAAATATCCTCAGCTCCTTTGCCTTCTCTCCCTCCATGGCACCACCTCAGGCCTGGCTGAGCCCGATCAGCTGCCCACTCCACATCTGCCCTGTGTGGTCCTGCGAGAAGGCCACCATCATGATGTGTCTGTGCAGGGCTCTGACTCGGTTTCTCTTCCAGTCCCCAGGTGGCTACTTCACACCTCGCCACAGTCCAAAAACACCTCCCTCACACCTCTGCTCCCCTGTCACCTGGGCCTCTTCTCTCACTTCCCTGAGAAAACAAAGCCCCTCATCCCTCTGCCAGCAAGTCCTCCAGTCTCCCTTGTCCTGCTTCCTACAACAGAGGAGGGACCTTTCTTCCACCACAGCCAGCTCCTCTGCTTCCTGACCACCGGCAGTCATAAAAAGCACCAATAAATAACCTTTAAATACACGGTAACTTCAGAGAAAATTTTATGGTCCTAGTTAGGTAAATCGTGAGCCAAGTTAGACTGGTTTGATAATTGCTCTGGGCCATCGTTAATCTCTCCTTGATATACTTTCACGTATTTAGATGCTCTGAAAAATATATTGCCCAAAGAGCCTTTTGTGTCTTTGCATTTCTTCAAGTACACACACCAAAACAATCCATGTTGAAATAATCTGTGTTATTCAGTATCTACAGCTATCTATTATTTGTTCTACTTCTTTTTTAAATTGAAACTAGATACACATGCACAACACTATTACCAAAGCCAGCATTCCCTTCCACCCCCAACACTCCCGAGAAAAATCCTTCCAACCCATTTCACTGTTTATTTTGTTTTTACCTCCCTATCTCTAAACACCACTGGTTATGAAGCTATTTCATAATGTTCATATTTAAGCATTACCTATGATCTTCCGTGGTGGGAGCTCTCTTTCACTCCCCCGTCTCCCCAACCACACGCAACACCACCTGTCCCTTATCTTTCCCGGGCAGTTCCATTACCATTTGCTTGGATCACTATTCTGTTTTCACATGATTTATCTAGGTGAACATTATTCAAGTCATGACTTTTCCTTCTTCACATTTTGCTTCTCCTGGAGTTAGTAACTGTCTTGTTTCGTTCATTTGCTTAGTTTGCTATGTACTTATCAATAATTCATCTCTACTCTCTCCCTTAAATATCTGAATCTTCTATAAATATACTGAACTACACTAGATTTTTTTTTTTTTTTTTTTTTCAGTTTTCTCTTCTTGGAGACAACGCTCCAGAAGCTCCAACCTGGACTGGTCTCCCTCCAGTCTGCCATGACCATCTCCCTCCACTGTCTTTCCGACTTCCTGGTTTCCTGGACTGAAGCTATCCCTCCTCCTTAGATTGGCTGAACGTTCATTCTCACACTTGACTGCTAACTTGGGTACAGAATCCAAGGTTAGAAATCATGTTCTTGAGACTTCTGAAGGTACTGCTGCAGTGTCATCGAGTTTCCAGTATCTAGTTCACTGCTCCTGAAGTGTCCCTTGCACGTAACCTGTTTTCTCTCTCTGGAAGCTCCAGGGGTCTTCTCTTTATCCAGCCTTTCTTCATTCATTATGCGAGGTGCTCGGCAGGCCCTAACAATCTGGAAATGCATTTACCTTCTCTGAAGAACGAACTTCCAGTTTTCTGCTGGAGTAAAGCAGGGACCTGGGACCCTACAAAAGCCACAAAACAATCCTCCAGTTTTTAATTTCCCCTTCGTGCTGCTTCCAGAGGCACCGGGTACACTCCTTCCCGAGCCATTTGGAGGTTCTGCCCTGTATCTTACTGTTCTTCTGCCTGCCAGTTTGGGGTTCAGCTTTCTCTGTCGCTATAAAATCTCTACCACTAACCGACCTGCCTCCCAGGTCACAAGTTTTATTGCCAACATGACTTCTTGCATGGTTATGCCTTTTCAGAAAAGCTCCATATAGACTCTTTAAGGAGAGAAGAAATCAACGTGTGTTCAGTCCACTCTCTTTGGCAGTCTTCCATTTCACCCTTTAAAAAACAGCTCTTCTCTCAGCTTCTTTTGTACCAGTCTTGCTCACTGGTGTCTCATTCTAAGTCCTTGTTTCTGGTTCTTCCTCCAAGACTCAAGCTCCATGTACCAGTTTCCTCTCACGGCCCGGAGTGGGTCGGCTCTCTCATTTGCTCTCCCATACTCTTCCTGCCCACCCACCAGCTCCCAGGTAAATGCACCCATTCTCACAGCTTCAATCCCTACCACTTATATGCTGAAGATTCCCAAGTTCCTGTTTCTAGCTGCAGTCTCTCCTTTGAGCTCCAGACTCACACCCATATGCCTACATGACTGCTATAGTCTGATATCTCACACCTCATCTCCGACTGCCCCCAGCTGAGCTCTCAATTTTCTTCCCGTCTTTTCTATCTTAGAATATGGCACCACCATCTATCTACCCAGCTGCTTAAGCTGAACACCTAGGAATCATCCAAGCTTTGTTTCTTTTCCTCAATCCACATCCAGCTGGTTTGTAAGTCATAATTAGTCTGCCTCTAACATATATTTTTAATCCACCCATCTCTCCCCACTGCCATCGGTATCACCCCTAGACTGAGCTGCTGGTCTCTCTTTAACTACTTGAACAGTCTTCCTACCTCTGCCTCTGCTCCTCCAATCCTTTCCTCAGTTAACAGCCAAAGTGACCCTCTTAAAATGGAAACCAGAGCAAGTAACTTACATGTTTGTTTGTTTTACTTCAGAAGGCAGAGGAAGAGAGAGAGAGAAACGTCAACGATAAGAGAAAATCATTGATCTGCTGGGCCTCCGGCACTCCCCACACTGGGGATCAAGCCCACAACCCGGGCATATGCCTTGACTGGGAATTGAACCATGACCTCCAGGTTCATAGGTCAATGCTCAACCACTGAGCCATGCCAGCTGGGCAAGTAATTTACTTCTTAATGCCCTTTGAAGTTTACCATTGAACTCAGAATACAATCCAAATTCTTTACTTATAAGTTCCTAATTATCCTACTAATCTTACTTTATATATAAATAGAGTGTATTTTATAATCATAATCTAATTATCAATCTCATTTTAACTTTATACCACTCTTCTCAACACTGTGTTCTAGCCACACTGGGCTCCCTTCATTCATTCAAAATAACAAGTCATTTCTCCCAGCACGGCGCTCCTCTAGCTGCCTCTCCACATATGGCTCCTTATTCTTCAGTCCTCAACTCCTCAGAAAGGCCTTCACAATACACTTCATCACAGCTTCTAAAATCCTCCCTCCCTCTCTCCCTGCCCCAACGGCCTTTCGGTTTGCTGTTAAACACTGATCACAATGTTTAATTACTTAATTCTTCTCCCCCACTAGTCTGTGAGTTCCATGAGAAGAAATGTGTTATCACTGTGCCTAAGAGGAGTTTTATTCTGACTTCCAATCAATATCTGAGTATTGCACAGAAAACTACTTCTACTACAATAAAAATTTACTCTTGTTATGAAATGTAAGGCTTTTCAGAAGCTTAAAATAGACTCAAAATGCTTCAGCAATGTCTGCTTATCAACGAGAAACTAAAACGTCATTTCAGGTCTTACATTATGGATAAATTAAATCAAAGAAGCTTTCAGATAATGACGGGAAGAGGAAAAAAATGCATATTCACCGATTCCTTTGTGAGGGTCAGGGGGACAGGAGACAAACTTCAGCACTTCCGCTCGCTTCTCTCTCAGACCCCAGCGATAGAGGATTTCTCCATAGCATTTCTTAAAGTCATCAAACTGCTGGGTATTAGCAGGATCCAGGAGCCTGGAAAAAAATTCAAAAGATTTCCTGTCAGTTCCTTGCAGAAAAAAATGAGCTTAGTACCAAATGGCACTTTATATACCTTTCTTAACGCGAGAGCCCTGCTTCGGGAGAAGCCAAGCACCGTGCAGCCACAGCTCGCACTGGGAAGGTCGTTACCTTTTGTTTTTATCATGCTGGTCACGCTCTCGCTCACGAGGATCACTGTAGGTCAGACTCCCGAAGCGGATTTCTTCTGGTGAAGACTCTCCCCAAGGTGAAGATATGTGTTCTATCTCTCTCCCCGCTGAAGAAAACCAAATGGGAAGGGAAGGTGCAAGTCAGAGAAGGCATGGAAAATACCTAAAAACTCTCATAAATTCCCCAGAAGAAAAAGAAGCTAAGTTGAAGATCCTGAGAAATATAATTAAACAGAACTCTTTCCTAGCCTTCCCTTTTTGTCTTGGTGCTACTTAGTAGCCTTATAAGTACCCATATAACGATTAAGCAAACGATAGTATAGTGATATAGTAGCATATTAGGCAGTCATTACTTATAATGACTTTTTTAATGACATGAGAAAAGCTCATGATGAGATTAAAAGCAGAACTCAAAATCACACATACAGAATGACCCCTCCTACATCCCATGTACACAAAGATTGGAAGAAAATTTTCTGGAATGTTAACAGATGTTATTTCTAGGTGGGGCAATCAATGATTACTATTTTCTACTCCAATACTTTGTTTTTTCTTCACTGTGCATGTATTACTTTTATAATCAAGAAAATTAAGATAATCTTTTAAAAGAAATTTAAAAAACCCAGAAACTACAAATACACATCAAATAGGTCTTTATGGCCAGCTGGAATCGGGCTCGGTGTTATTCTCTGCATTGAAGAGGACACAGCAGGAAGTGGCAGATGACCGGGCACGTGTGATGGAGGAAGGACAGGGCTAGGTTTTGAAAGTGGACACTGGGAAGTCTCCCTGTCAGCTTCTCAAGGTCATGGGATGTAAAGCAACCCAGCAAGGCACAAAGCCCTCCCAGAAACCGGCCTGTTCAAACATGAGGTCCAGGCCTTGCTGACTACAGTATCGCCATCATAGGAAAGATAAAGAAAAATGAGAAACAAAAGAAAACAGAGACTATTCCTCAACTAAAGATTACATGTCATTAACAATTCACACGCAGCTCTTAGAGAACTAAGCATCCAGTGTGGGCTAAGTCAGGTTCGTACCAACCTATGTTCCAGCCACCAGTGTTGAGCCCTGGGTCTGACATGCTCGAGCAGGAACCAGAGGAGGTGAAGCTGGGCTGCAGAACAAACAGGAGCGGCATCAGAACACCACCCCCCATGAAGGTTTACCTTTAGGAAACGCCAGACACAAACCAGAAAACCACAAGCTTACGTATCGACTATGGGACACCACCAGATTAGATGAACGACTGGGAAAAGGCCCAAAAGGGTTTGGTATCCCCTGAGGCCGGGACTGGGCTTCGAATACACTGCAGAGCATGGCCAGCGTCTGCACATCCCGGAGCTGGCAGTAATGAGCCAACCTGGAGAGGAAGAGGTGAGAGGAGAGAAAACAAGTCAAGAGGAGAATGGAGGAAGGATGCTAGCACAATCATGGTGGTTGTTGCCATAGGAATAGGGAAGAGAGGATGCTCAATTCCTCCTCAAAAACCCCTGTCAGGTACCAGGGCTTTCTATAGATCCAGAGGCTTGATCTACTTTGAGTTTGGCTAAATCTGCTTTGGAATAAAATATATCAAAGTATTACAGATGACCTAGAATACTAATCTGAAAGCTTCTGGCTGGCACCAGGCACGGGCTCGGACTGGAACAAAGCTTCTCCAAGAACTAAGCAGACTAAACTGACATCTGAGTGAGGCCATCCTTTCGGCCTCCCAACTCCAGGGCCGAACCCTGCTTTCTGGGGGTTCCTCGAAACTTGGTTCACGTAACCTACGGCCACGTGAAGTTGCTTCGAGAACACCCCACCCTACCCCACAGTACGGTGAGCAGGCAATCGACTCAGGAGGGGGAATTAGGAAAGGGAGCTCTTAAATAAGAACAAGGAATAGCTTCACTTGTAGGTACTCATATCCCCTTTGCCCCTTTTAGGACCACTATGCTAGAATGTGAGGTAGGGGCCAGGGGGGCTTGGCCTTTGCGATGGAATAATGTTGGTACTTTCCTACCGAACAATGTCTGATATCTTTTAAGGTGTTTCACGCTCACTCTCTTAAGTGAGCCTTACAGGAAGTGTGTAGAGCAAGCATTATCATCCCTGCGTTACTCTGAGGCAACTCAAGTGTGAGCACATGTTGTCCCAAGTCCGGCCTCAACCAGTAACCAAGCAAACCTTCCCCTGAAAAAAAGTAGAGATTTTCTGCTTCTCTCTCAGGACCTGGGCCTCACTGTTATGGAGATCCAAGAGGCTTACCTGGTTGTAAATCATTTTGCATATTTTATTTCCAGTATGCCATATTTCAGGGCAATAAATCAAAACAAACTCAATGTTTTCCTAAACTGTCTAACGGTGAAAGCATCATGGCTTCGGGAAGACCGGAAACGCACTGTGCAATTCTTTAACCTGTCCTCAGGGGCAAAGCTCCACAGCACCCACGAAACTGACCATCTCAGGAGCTCAAACTCCTGTGTTCAGACTGACGTGACTTGTGGACTTAAGCTTCAAAAGGACTCATGAGTCTCAAATCCTTGTTAGAGATGACAAATATTGCCTAGTTCCTTCTGCCATAAAAAGTTAGCTGGCACAGAAATATGGCAGCACAAAAAGGAGAGCTCTCGCTTCCACCTGTCACTCCTCGGGCCTCTGCACTTTCCTCTTAGACAACAACTTTGAAAGTGTTGACAGACCTAAAGTTTACATCACTCTTTTCCTCACTTTCAGCTTTCAAAACCTACAGTGACTCCAGCAGCTGCCGCCCGAATGGATGCCGAGCCCAGGGTGTTTCCAAATCTGGATCAGACTTCGGACCAAGGCAAAGATCTGTAGCTACCGTAGCCAGCGACCAAACCTGGACAAATCAAGACAAACACCCAAACTCAGACTGGTAAGGACAGGAACAGGAAGCATGAGAGAATCCCATCTCTCCTCCCCATACATCAAGCCCTTGCTCCTCTGAGAGCTGCAAAGCTGAAAGCTTATTGAGACACAGAATTGTAGGCCGGTGTGGCTCAGTGGTTGAGTGTCAACCTATGACCAAGAAGTCACGGTTTGGTCCCGGTCAGGGCACATGCCCAGGTTGTGGGCTCAATCCCTAGTGGGGGTCGTGCAGGAGGCAACCAATCAATGATTCTTTCTCATCATTCATTGATGTTTCTGTCTCTCTCTCTCCCTCTCCCTGCCTCTCTGAAGTCAATAAAAATATTTTTTAAAAACACACTTTAGAAAGTAATTTTGCCTCAGAGAATTATTTTCATAACATGAACATTGGGTCTGCCTTAGCATTGCATTTACCAATCTTCCCACCAACCCTATGAGGTAATTATTCTTATGGTTCCCATTTCATAAATACAGGGTGGGACAAAAGTGGTTTACAGTTGTTCGTATGGAAAATTATACAATAATTAATAAATAATACAAGAATAAACTGTGTTTCACATACTCACAACTGTAAAACTACTTTTACCCCACCTAGATACAGCGGCTGAGAGAGTCTGGGATCACACCACTAGGGCACTGAGTCACACCTGTGCATCCTGTGATACATTCCACAATATTTCTACTGCTTTATTTGGCTTCTTAGTATTCACGGGACTTTAGGTGGCTAGGTTCTTAGAGAAATAGATCATACTGACCTAACAGGGTTTGGGCAAAAACTTTACAGTATTTATTAGGAGACAAATGGAAATCCTAGGGGTTTTCTACAAATAGAAATAAAGGGAAGCCTTAGCTCGGGTCATTTGGAGGGTTATAAGGGGAAAAACTAAGTGGATAGGACAACTGCTAGTAGTTTCCATTGCTCAATCTAATCCTCACACTAAAGAATAAAGGTGCAATAGAGAGAGAGGGGATTAGTGGTTGCCTAGGGCTGGGTGCGGAAGGAGGATTGTGAGCTAGGGTAATGAAAATGTTCTGAAAGTATCTGTGGTGATGCTTGCAAAACCCTGTGACTATACTAAAGGCCATTAGTACATTTTAAATGGGTGAATCGCATCGTATATGGACTATATTCTCTATAAAGCTGTTAGAAACAATCAAGGAGCAGCTTGCTTTAATATATGGATGTGTTCCTGTAAAAATGAAGATTTGAAATTTTTGTAAGACCACATCGTATTTTTAAACGTGTCTATTCTAAAGGAATGTTTTTGTAAACATTTTATGAAATGAAGTATTTTTTAAAGTAAAAAGGAAACAGAATTGAGAATACAAATGGTAAAGATACAGATAGCTAAATTTGGTGTGCAACCATCACCACGGTACTAAAATAGAAAAGAGATGCAATAAAAAATAGTAAAAGCTTTAGGATCCTCTCAACTAAGCTCTATTAAGAAAAGCATCCAAGGGATTTAGAAAGCTGCTTTGTCCTGTAGTTTGGCAAAGAAAATGAAAATAGGAGTCACACCTTGAGATGTTACTAAACCACAACTATAAAGTGAAGACACCCTGCTCGGGGGGGAAAAAAAATCCAGATGCCAGCAAAAGGGATGGACATACCTGGACAAGATCCTTCCTTCCAACAAGCAAGGCAGAAGTGGCGTTCTTCTGACACGTTTCTTGAATATCATTTACATTTAATCTGAAATGTAAAAAGAATGAGAGTTTCTTTCTGATCTAACTTCCTAAATCAATTACTCCTTGTTTAATAAACAGACTGAAAACTGCCTCTTTGGTTGTCACTAGAAATGTTTCCTTTGTATTGGCCTAAAGATCCCTTGTATGTAAGAAGAAAATGCTTAACTTGCAGCTGATGTTATGCTGTGGGTTCAGGCCTGGGGAAGGTGAAATCGCTCACCTCTTTGAAGCCAGAAGAGGAGGCCAGACTCAAAAACCAATTTGCTGGCCCAGCCAGGTGGCTCTGTGGGTTCGAGCATGGTCCCGGTACGCCAAGGTTTCAGGTCAATCCCTGGTCAGGGCACATACAGTAACCAACCAATGAATGTGTAGCTAAGAGGGACAACAAATCTCTCCCTCTCTTTCTCAAGTCAGTGAAAAAAACAAAAAACAAAACACCAAATGCTAACCTGCTTAGCTGTAAAGTTCCCCAGACTTGAGAGTTGAATAAAAATGGATTGAAATAGATACAACACTGTAGTTTCTAACACAGACAGTGGTATGCTGTGCATATACTACAAAATGAATATTTTTGTCATGTGTCCAGGCTCAGGAAGAAGGAGAAGCAGAGGCCGGCCTGTGTATGCTTGTCACTCACCTCCCACTTCCCTTCAGCCAAAGTGGCTCTGCTTCATCTGTTTTCCTGATCGGGCCTGGGAGGCAGAATTCTGAGACTGCTCTCAAGATTTCTACCCCTGGTATAAGTACCTGTTGTAAGTTCCTCCCTTAAAATGGGGTGAGACCAGTGAATACTGATGGGATGTCACTCCTATGAATAGGTTATTGTTAATCAATTGACTCTGAATTTGTCAAAAGGGAGATTATCCTGAGTGAGCCTGACCTACTCAGGTGACACCTCAGAAAGAAGGTGAAGTGACAGTGAGACACTCCTGCTGGTCCCGAACATTCGCCTCACTTAATGGCTGCAAGAAACCGAATTCTGTGACAACCTACATGAGCCGGGAAGAGGACCCTGAGCGTTAGATAGGCACACCGCCTGGTCCACTCCATTTCAGCCAGGTGAGACTTGGGCAAGGACCCAGCTATGCCACGCCTAGGCTCCTGACGCAGGGAAACTGTGAGGTAATAAGTGTATGTTGTTTTAAGCCACTAAGTTTGTCGTAATTTGTTATGCAATAATAGAAAGCTAATATACTGGGCGGCTCCTAAAACTGCTTTTGAAGAAAGGGTTCCAAAACTTAAAAAAAAAAAGGGGGGGGGGGGACCTTTGGTAATCATGACTAAATGATAGGCATGGCACACTTAAAACCTTGAACTTACATGTACAGCTCTCCCAGTGACTTGTGAACAGGAAGGAGGCACGCAATATCCTGGATGACAACTTTCCCAGCAGCCTTGATTGGTCGGTTGCCAGAGTCCGATCCCTCGCGCTTGCTTTTCCATCTCCTTGATTTCTGGGGGAGATGACAAGATGTCACTAATGGGGACTTTGCTGCGTGGAAGCCTACAGTTGCAGAGCACATCATAGTTGGGTCATTGGTAATTTGCAGAGACTTTGCATTACAACATCATGCCCACAATTATATGAATCAGCATCTATAGGAAATGAAAGGATAACAAAGGGCATTGAGCTCTTGGTCCAAAATCCTAACCGCAGAACAAGCACCCACTGGAGAGCTGTGCTCAAAAACAGACAGAATTTTGAAAATAAGGAAGAAAAAGAACGGCAGGTAAATAAGTTAGTAAAGACCACAAAAATGTGGGAAAAGAGCAACTTTTAAGGCTGGGCTCAGCCCTGGGTTCAAAGTTTTTTTTCCCCTTCTAAGAGAGTTTTAATAGGATCTGTTGAGAATTTAATCCAGGAATAGCAGTGTGAGCTCTGCAAACTTTAATCTATGGCGGGCAGGCAGACAGAAAAACTTAGCAGCTCAAGGAGAATTACCTTGTTTTTCCTAGCAGACTTGAACTATTTCTAAAAGTGATCATTTTTAGAATGTCAAAAATACTTGAGCAGAGGGACGTGAGTAATAGACAGGGAAGATCATGAGCAACTATCTTATTTCCCCAGAGCCTCACTACAAATGGCTATGTAGGAGCCTGTATGTGGGAAATGAGAGCTATCCGAGAAAATGGGAATTATTAGAGAGTAGCACCATCTGGTATCTTCAAAATGACAGCCCGCCACGGGAGTGATATTCTATTTTATGTTATTGCCAGAAATTAAAAAGGGGGCCACCAAAGTGACTCAACTAAGGAGGGAGGAGGGAGACATATTTATTAACAAAGGGTACAAAAGGTGCCTTTCTGAAAGAGCCTGCAATTTGGAATCAGAAAACCAAGGTTTATTGGTCTTTTTGCCACAAGTACTGGTTCAAGGTGACCCTGGGCGAATTACTTATTTGCTGTGAATTTAGCCTCATGCCAGTCTCTTTTCATTCACTGATGGCTCAGGACGAGCTCTGTTGTTCCAATCTCCCAAGGTTAATATGGGTACAATGAAAAGTGAGTAAACACTCTGTAAATTCAAAGAGTACTATTTTAAAATCTGTAATTTTTATGAATGTGCATAAACCTTCAGAAATGTAATTAGATCATTTTTAGATTACTCACAAATTCATTTTCCCGCAAGTGATTTTTATACAATCGCCCTTCCATAAATTAGTCACAGTCTACATTCGGAGGTCTGTGAACCCTGATGGCCCATCTAATCCCCAAAGTTGCCCAATGCATGTAACTTCCTATGGGATTAGTAAGTGTTAGGGAACCTACTAAATCCAGGACACCTGGACTTAGTTCATGGACGGTAAATGAAAAAGATTAGCTGAAATATTTGGATTGCTTATCAAAATTGGTAAATACAGATGCTACATTATCAATTTGGACCTTAGCCCATTTGCCCTTAAGAAGCAGTTCAGTTACTATTTACTATTTACCCATACACAAGACAATACTCCGCAACACACGAGGAAGCTTTATCTATCATTGTGGGGTAGCCCTTCAATTCTCTGCTAGGCCTCGTTATTTTCAAAATTAGAACTGTGTGAGTGTTCACAAAAAGTGCTACCATTTTTAGCCACAAATATCCTGACGTGGGTGCAAGGGGAGAAGGTGCTAAAGAGCAAACAACCTGTCAGGATGGACTGGAGCCAGGCAGTGTTAACCAACACAAGACGGTGTCGTCATGCCTGCCTCGTACTATGATAGGACTGGTTTTCATAGGGAGGGTGATTTGGCAGAGACAGGAACAGCACAATGTGGTTAACCAGAAAAAAGAGGGTATAAGTACACCACTCATTTCACTGTGATTTTCATCCAGGTTTCCAGGAGTTTAAAAATCCCAGGAAACGACAAACCCACAGGCCCCACAGGCCTCACATGAGATTTAAGGTACTGGATTGAAAGGAAGGAAGGAAGGAAGGAAGGAAGGAAGGAAGGAAGGAAGGAAGGGAGGGAGGGAGGGAGGGAGGGAGGGAGGGAGGGAGGGAGGGAGGGAGGGAGGGAGGGAGGGAGGGAGGGAGGAAAATATCTACACTAAAAAGATTCAACAAGGTAGGGAGTATGATCCATCTAATTTGGTCCTCGAGTTGATTAGAAGGCTTCTAAAACACTGTTCCAGGCATCACTTCGATTCCTTATTGTAAAGAGAAATGAGAAGCACTTAAAACACTGAGCAATGAACCAGCTCTGTTTAACTGAATCGGGGAAACAAATGGAAGCTCACGAGGGATGGGCCTACAGCTTTCAGACCACAGTGAAAACCACCACAATTCCCTGCCTTTCTAAGCAAACCCAATGAAAAGATAATATGAAGACCCATGTGCCCAAAATGGTTCATGGGCAGATAGACTAGCTCATTTTAAAATGTTTTTCCTAACAGACTTGAATATTTCTAAAAGAGATCATTTTAGAATGTCAAAGAAACTTGCAGAGGGACATGGGTATCAGAAAGGGAAGATCATGAACAATTATCTTACTTCCTCAGAGCCTTGCCTACAAATGGCTACACAGGAGCCCGTCTGTGGAAAAAACATCTAACTTAGGACTTAAAGGTTAGCCTGTCATGACTAACTTTAGCTCCCACTATGCGACCAAGAGCCTTACCACAGCTCTCTCACAAAGGGGCTGTTGCCTCCACCACTCAAGGCCACACTCATAAGAGCTGAGATTTGAACACAGGCCAGTCAAGCTGCTAAACCCATATTTGTTAATCTGTTTTAGAGAGCATGACTTTAGATTAAAAAGGGAAAAAAATTAAGTCCTGACTACTTGTTAATATGTAAATAGTTTGGTCCATTTTTAAAAGGATCCATATCTGCATGTAAGCAGATCAGCACCTGATTCTAATGAGGCCTAGCCAACACACCATCCTCTACAATTCCTCACTTCTAAAGCCACTTCTCCGCCAAGCACTGCAACTGTTCGCTAAGGCAGAGCAGCGAGCTGAAGATCCGCAGAGCAAGCAGCTTCTGGGGCTACACAGCTCGGCAGTGGGCATGCCAGGCTCAGACCCAGGTGCTGTATTTCAGGCCAGGTTCAAGGGCCTGCGCCTCACGCTGTTTAATCATTGTCTGGACTTGTTAGGATTAGGTATATTCGTAGAGAGGACTCAGAGTCCAATGAGCTATCTTAGGACTCTTCCCCCATTTGCAGTCTTGGGTCACAGAGATCTGAAGAAACAAACTAATATGAGTCATCAATAGGTACTTGATGAAAATGTAGACAGTTGTCTTGAACAACTACCTACAATTATCCTTCACTGTATTATAGAAATCACACTCTGTATTTCTGGAACTTCCCTGTCAACTTCCTGAGACACCAGGCTTCTAGGTGCTTCTCTGTTTGATCTGGTTGATGTGTAAGTGATGTTTTATGGAACCTCAAAAAGCTGCCTTGGAGCCTATAATAGCTTCCCCAACACAGGGCCACCTAATTATAGCTGTCACCAAGAATCACACTATGAAATCAATTATGGGACAGCAGTATTCATTCATTTAATCCAGAAAGGAATACTACAAAACATTATCAAAGATCTTTAACCAGTCACAAAACAGTTTCTTTCTTTCTTCTTTTTTTTTTTTTTTTTTTTTTGTTAATCCTCACCCAGGGATATTTTTCCATTGATTTTTAGAGAGAGGGGAAGAGAGGGGGAGAGACAGAGAGAGAGAAACATCGATGCAAGATGTCTCTTTCACATGGATTGTTTGCCTCCTGCCAGCACCTGGACCAGGGCCAGGGATCGAGCCTGCAACCAAGGTACATGCCCTTGACCGGAATCAAACCCGGGACCCTTCAGTCCACAGGCCGACATTCTATCCACTGAGCCAAACCAGCTAGGGCAACAGTTTCTTTTTAAATTTGTTGGTTGGTGGTTTTAACATAGGAAATACCTCCCCTTCCTGCTACAGGGGTCACTCAGTAATCCTGTCTAGTGGCCAATTCCTTGGGGATTCAGATAAAACAAGGCTGCTAAATGAACACACGCCACATCTCAAATCCTTGCTGCTCCCTAACAAGCATGGACCGTTTTTCAGGGTGTTTCCTTTAGAGCTTTGACAATTAAAAGGGTTCATATTCCATCCACACTTTCCCAAGACTTCCTTTCCCCTTAATATCTAGTGGCAATTTTGGGAGTCTCTCTTATCTATGCAACTGTCAGGTGATGACAGGCAGAGAACCATGACACACCAGTCTGAGTGTGGTTGATCTTTCCAGGTGAGGGGAGGACACTGTGGCCCAAATGCCCTCTAAGCCTCCTGCATTGCTCCAGTCCCACTCTGACGGCTAAAACATGGATACTTTTCATTGCGGTAAAATCAGTACTTCTGGGAGGCAAAGGACTCTGCATTTCTCTTATGTCTTCTCAATGCCCCATCAAGAGAAAATGCCCCTTCCCACAGATTATGAGCAGGGATTGAGGGGAGAGGCAAAGCAAGACAGACAAATTATCACATAATGAGCACCAGGGTGCTCCTCTGAACATACCAAGAAGGTGTTCATGGAATCATGGGAAAGAGGACGGATAGGGAAGGAATAGGGTGGGAGGAAGCGGGAGGGAGGCACTGGTGCAAATAGCACTGAATGACAACCAACAGCCAGCTTGCGACTGTACCACCAGTGTTACTGCTACAACCGGAGGCAACATGGATGTCAATAAATGGGTAAAATGTAAAAACAGCCCAAGAATAAGCCACCAACTGCTTCGCAGCAACCCCATCACAGTGCATAATCAGCAGAGTGGGAGGGAGTCCTGATGAGTTCCCGGTTAAATAGCAGCAGGGGAGCCTGCTGGGAAAGCCAGTGGAAGTCAGCAGTTGGCTGGCTGGGACAGGCCTTTGGAGGAAAGGTGGCCACGCTGGCGGCTCCACCTGCAAGTTGTTGGCAGCTGTGGTACTGCTAATCAGGGCTCCTGATTTCAACTGGTTTTTATGTGAAAAGGCTACAGAACTACCCCCCTAAGTATTTTTTACACCAAATGAAATTTAAGCTAATGCCTTAAGGCTGCCTTGCACAGCCTGAGGTCACCATGGCACTACTGACTGGTCAAGGGGGCGGGAGAGGAAGACAGAAGAGGGGAGATGGCCAATAGGAGTGAGGAAGAAAGGAAGAAAGGAAGAGATGATGCCCGGGTTTGACTGTCAATGCAAAAACTGATGGTATGGGGAAAATTTGTTCCAGAAAATTTCCAAAAGATAAAAACTAGCTTATGTGTCGTGTCAGTGGATGAGATGGGCACTTTCCTCTTTGAATTACACCAAGACGATAAAACAGACACAATGGTGGAAGCCCCTTATATCTTCCTCTGCTTCCCAATGCCAAAGGTAGGCTTCTGAAAGCTCAGTGAAATTATACAAATATTCCAAATGAAATCAGGTAGCTGAAGGCTTACAATCGGGGTTCTTCCCAAGAAACCCAGTATTGAGCTTCCTTTTCAAAGAAGTCCATTCACAATCCTTAACGGTATCGTATTCACCCATTTGAAACTGTCAGGGATCCAGGAGGCAGTCCTTGGCACCTGACTCCCAAGAATGAAAACTTATTGGTGCTGGTCCTGAAACCCAGCCAGCCTGTCATTTCAGGTTCCTCAAAGCCAGGCTGGTGGCATTTTATTCTTGGGCCTTTGGGCAGAGACAGGATTAGTCAAGGAGAGCATTTGCACAGCGCACAGTACCGGGAAGTCGTTAATTGCTTGTATGGACCAACGTCGCCGGGCAGAGCGAGGAGACATCTGTGCGTGAAAACGTTACACCCAGGAGGAGGGAAGAAAAACACCAAGAAAATTAAAAGGGAAAAATATAGAATAAAATGAAAGCTTCCCACATCTCTGATGGATTAAATGATACCATAATATACTACAAAATCAGACTGAAATGCTACAAAATCTGAATTGAAACACAGCAGTAGGTGGATTCCCTCTCCTCCCGCCCAACCCGTCACACTCCAAACCCAGCTTCAATGTCATTGTTCTTCAGCCCAAAACACATTTCAACATATAAGGGGCTGATGTCCATACCGCTCTGACCAAAGGAACTAATGAGGATTAGGATCACAGGGCAACTGGAGAAACAGTGGAGGACTCTGCTTGCCCTTTCAGGGGCATGTGTATGTGCGAGAATATTCCCATTCCTAAAAAGGAAGAAGTTCTTCCATACACTCAATACCACATTTTTGGGGTATGTAGCTAAAGAGCACTGGAGAAATTGGAAACCTTGACCTTGGGACCGCGGGACTATTTTTAGAGTGATGCCACGGGAAGCGAGAGCCCCAGAGAAATGCAGGGAGAGCTAAGGCTGAGGACTTACACTCTTAAGGGCATTCTCCCTAACAACATGAGCATCAGTGTGAAACTGGGAGCATACACACTGTTTTTGGAGATCAGAAATTATTTTGCAACTTCAAGACCTCCCCAGTTATTTACTTTAGAGCTATTTTCATAACATAAACGGAAGCAAATGTGGGAGGTTGCAAAAACTTTTTAATGTTTATAGGGTAAAGCCTAATGTTTCTCAGAAGTTCTGGGCCTTCCATAGAATAAGTAATATTTCATCAACTATTAATAGTTGGTCCAGTTACCAAATGAATGTTAGCATCACTCTGTGTTTTCTAACTTCCTAGAGTGTCTCACAGCCTGGCCAGCATGGCTCAATGGTTGAGTGTCGACTTATGAACCAGGAGGTCATGGTTTAATTCCCAGTCGGGGCACATGCCCGGGTTTCGGGCTCAATCCCTGGTGTGGGGCATGCCAGAAGCAGCCAATCAATGATTCTCTCATCATTGGTATTTCTACCTCCCTCTCGCTTCCTTTCTGAAATCAATAAAAAATATATACTTTTTTTTTTTTAATGTCTCACTTTTTTTAATTTTTAGGAGCAATCTTGAAATTCCATCTGGCGAACATTTGGCTGAATATAACATAACCTAAGTAGGGCAGGTTAAAATCACAAAAACAGCCCGACCGGTGAGGCTCAGTGGCTGAGGGTCAACCTATAAACCAGGTCACAGTTCCATTGCCAGTCAGGGCACATGCCTGGGTTGCAGGCTTGGTCCCCAGTAGAGGGAGGGCAGGAGGCAGTCCATCAATGATTCTCTCTCATCATTGATGTTTCTATCTCTCTCTCCCTCTCCCTTCCTCTTTAAAATTAATAAAAATATTTTTAAATGTCTTTTAAAAATCTCAGGGATAGAGATCTAAAGGAGAATAGAAATATGTAGACGAAAGATCTGGGATGAAAATAAAAACACGAAAATTTAGTAAACTGGAATCATTTCCAGAACCAAAGTAATGAAAGTGCTATCATTTAACCCAAGAAACTAGACACCTGAGAATTAGAAAATACTCCTTAAGGCACAGAACCGTATTGCTGTCCATAAGGAAGATAAGAAGGCCTATGGACAATATCATGGCTGTATCTCATTTCTTTAATCCTCCCCCTTTGCCCATGTAAATGGGATGGACATGAACAAGCTTTAAGGAGTGATGAATTTATTTCAGATTCATCACAAAATAACTGACTTGCCTATTTAACATATTATGTTGAACCAACTGAAATTTTTCTTTAAGGTAAAAAATGGTCAAATAGCACCCATTTCATATGTTTTAACCTCATAACTACTTTATGTCATCCATTGAAATGTGCCTTCCTTCCCCAGGGATTCTGGGGTTCTTGTCATTTTCTATTTCCTGGCCGGTATGACTGTTAATTCACTGAATTAGATGCTTATGATTTGTGAACTTTTCTGTACATAGGTTATATAGCAATATAAAAGTTTCATATACAATTATAATAAAAGGGTCTCTCCCATTTTACTTGCTATCTGAAATAAAACTAAAAGACCACTTACTATGTCATCCTCGGGGATGATCAGAGCCCATTTTCTGTAGAGACCAGCACAGTGGGAACGACCCCAAACTGAAATATCACGATCCTTCCTTTGGTCCCTCTGTGATTGTGGTGCTTGTAGTAAAAGAGGCCAGACCATCCAACACATGAGTGTGGGCATTACAAATGCTTCCACATCAGGAGAGATCCCAACTTGGAACTGGGGTTACTTTGACTTGACATGGCCTTTACACACCGTCACAGAGTCAGAAGTGCTAGTCTGTGTGTTTTGCCCAATCTGAATCCAAGCATGAGCAGCACATGACATGATTCAACTAAAAGATCTCTTCAACCTGGCTCTAATGCTAAAGAAAATTCCCATATTTATCCAACCATGATGTCAATTAAAAAATGCCTTAGTTCCAACCAGTTTACCAAATCATCTAGGCAGCTACCAGCTAGCTTGCATTTAAAATAATTGTTTTCAATGTAAAAGATTTGGGAAGATATGGTGTCCCAAGAAGGTCTGTGACAGCCAGGGGGATTCATTCCAGCAGAGATGCAAAGAAAGTTCGCCAGAAAGGCAACAAAAACAATCATGGTCTCTATTCAACTGAATGGCTTTGCCCGAGTCTGGTCTTGTCACAAGCATCAGTTCCTGCCACTCATTTCAGATGACAATGTCGGAGACGGCCAACTATCAGTGAGAACCAGGAATGTTAGATAGTACAGCTGCAATCAGAGTGATGACAACTCTAACACTTGCTAGAAATTGGTTTATTTAAAATAATCCAATTTAAAAATGTTAAATTATGGTTGATCCATCATTTCCTCATTAGTGGAGGACAACAGCAAAGAATCCCACAGGACTGAGTTTGTGAGTAGCTCAGTGGTAACTCTGTTTAAAACATCATGTCAAGTAAAAGCTGGTTTAAACCAGACTCTCAATCTGACAAGAAAGAGTTCTCAGAGTCCTTCCTACGCTCTGCCCACACTCTCCTCACTGTCGTCACTAAAGGCTTCTGACAGCTTAATAGCTACCTTAGGGACGATGAGTTCCTTAAGAACCCAGGAACATAAGGCCAGGTGCAAGTGATTTTTATATAAACTGGTCCACTCAAATGGGTACTTCAGTGTAGACTTAGAAAAACTATAAAACCTCTTAGAAATTAACTTTAAAACTTCTCACAGATATGAAGTTGCAAATACAGCAAGACCCCAAGCCCTCAGAAATACCCCTTAATTTGTTGATGAACATCAGAAGACCAAGGATCTGAAGCTCAATTATTCTATCTGAAAGAATGACCAACTTAATGAATGGGGATTACAAGAATAGGGTTAAGTGGGGAGATCCTCCCAGATTCAATTTTAGTAGGTAAAGCCAATGGAAAGGCACAGAACAATGGTCTTTCTTTAACAAACTAATTATGACAGTGAAAGTCTACAGGGGATTGCTAATTTAGCTGCTGTGCGTGGCAAGCAGGGAGACAAAGAACAAGAATCCAGGGAAGGGATAGGAATCAAAGGCCGAGGCTCTGCTGCTTACCCGCTCCTTGTAGTAGAAGGAGCTGACGGAGACCTGCTCTTTCTCACTGCGAGTGGGGCTCCCACTGTATAAACGAAGGTTCCCAGGGGCCTCTGTGCGGATCTTCATTGGCGCAATCAAACCAGTATGATAAGCAGACAAGGCCGAGAGAGATCTGTGGTTGAAAATGCAGTGTTATCCATACTGGCTTCAATCTTTTCATCTTTTTAAGCAGTGCCGTTCTTAGCACTTGATGAAACCAAGAGGAAAAGATGGATAAAGTGGGGGGGAAATGGAAAGTCTCCAAAAATGAATTAAACAGAACTTTCAGGACTGAAAAATACCTTATCTGCAGAAGCAGAGAATGTTTCTGATTACATACACAGGAAATTCAAAGGACTCTACAAACTACTAAAACTAATAAGTGAGTTTAGATACAAGGTCAATCTATAAAAATCTACTATGCCTGGCTGGTGTTGTTCAGTGGTTAGAATGTTTGCCCGCACACCGAAGGGTCTTGGGTTTGATTCCCGGCCAAGGACATGTACCTGGGTTGCAGGTTCAAGCCCCAGCCCATTGGGACACATGCAGGAAGCAACCAATCGATGTATATCTCCCACATCCATCTTTCTCTCTCTCTCTCTGTCTCTCCCTCCTTTCCTGAAAAATATCCTTGGGTGAGGATTAACAAAACAAAACAAAAAAGAAATCTACTCTTTTTCTATATATTAGACACAAATATTTGGAAAATAAACATTTTTAAAATTTCATTTACAATAGCATCAAAACCCATCAAATACCCAGGAACAAATTTAGTGGAAAAAATGTGCATTGAAAACACAAAGTATTATAGAGACAGACTCATAGAGAGCAGGCTGACAGCTCTCAGGGGAGCTGGGGGGGTTGGAGGGTTTGAGCAAAAGGAAAAAAAGAGAAACTCCTGGACATGGAAAACAGTGTGATGATTTCAGGGGGTAGGAGGATTGGGGGAGGTGGAGAAGGATACAGGCGGGGATAAATAGTTTAAAAAAAAAAAAAGGAGCCGAAACCGATTTGGCTCAGTGGATAGAGCGTCGGCCTGCGGACTGAAAGGTCCCAGGTTGGATTCTGGGACCTTTCAGAAGGGCATGTACCTGGGTTGTGGGCACATCCCCAGTGGGAGATGTGCAGGAGGCAGCTGATCGATGTTTCTCTCTCATCAATGTTTCTAACTCTCTATCTCTCTCCCTTCCTCTCTGCAAAAAATCAATAAAATATATTTTTTAAAAAAAGGAAATACAAAATATTGCTAAGAGAAATTAAATCTTGAAATTTCATCTGGAGAACATTTGGCTGAATATAACATAACCTAAGTAGGGCAGGTTAAAATCACAAAAACAGAGAATTATACCACATTAGTGGATTGGAAGATTACATATTACTAAGATAACAATTTCCTCCAAATTAATCGACAGAGTCAACACAATTCCAATCAAGATTTGAGCTTTATCATAGAAACCAATAAGCTGACTGCATCTTTTATAGAAATGTAAAAGACCTAGAATAGCCAAAACAATCCTGAATAAAAATAATACACTTGGAGGATTTACACTACCAGACTGGAAAACTTACTATGGAAAGCTACATCAAGAGTGTAGTGTTGGTATAAGGAGAGACCAATAGATTAAGAGAAAAAGGAGTTCAGAAATAAATCCACAAACACATGACCAATTAATTTTCAACAAAGGTATCAATTCAGATTGAGAAAAGAAAAATCTTTTCCATAAATGGTGCTGGAACAATGATATGTTACTACTAGAAAAAACCAAAAAAACTTTGATTCCTACCTCATATCATACACAAAATTAATTTGAAATCGATTACAGACTTTTAATAAGGAATTTTAAACTTTTGAGAAAAAAAAAGAATAGTTTCATGACCTTGGGATAGGCATAGATTTTTTTCAGGCAGGACACAAAAGAACTAACTATAAAAATTTAAAAGTGATGGTGCAGACTTCATCAAAATTAAAAAATGCTGTTTATCAATAATCACTAAGGAGGAAGAAAACAAGCCACAGATTAGAAGAAAATCAATATATCTAGCAAAGGATTTGCAACCAAAATGAAAACTACCACAGATAAATAATAGAAACAGTCCAAAAACTGGGCAAAATAAAAGCACATCATAAAAGATACCCAAATGGTCAATTAGCACACAAAAGTGGCTCAACATCATCAGTCATCGCCAGAGTTGTGCAAATTAAAACCACTATACTACACACCTACCACAACGGCTGAAGTAAAAACAACTGAAAAGACCAAGTTTTGGAGAAGATGTGGAGCAACCAGAACTCTGAAACATTGCTGGCAAAGAGTATAAAACAGTACAACCCCTGGGAACAGACTTTTTGGCAATTTTAATAAAATTAAACATACACCTATCCTATGATCCAGGGATTTGACTCCTTGGGTAGAGAAATTAATACGCACATCCATAAAAAGACTTGTATTTGTAGGTCTACACAAAATAGCCCCAAACTGGAAATAATCCAAATGTTCATCAACAGGAGTAGGAATAAACAAACTTTTATTTTCATACAATGAACCTATGGATACATGCAACAATGAGGATCAATTTCAAAAGCATTAAGTTCAGCGAAATAAGCCAGACATAAAATAGTACATGCTGCATGAGTCCATTTAGGTGAAATTCAAGCACAGGCAAAACTCAACTACAACGATGGCAGTCAGAGGAGTGGTTTCCGCTGGGCACAGGGGCCAGGGAACTTTTCGGGCGAGGGCAATGCGCTGGTTCTTGATTTGGGTGCTGGTCAATAAAATACTGTTAGTATGAAAAACATTCTAATTAGGAACATTTTCCCCTCTGATCCAAAGTTCAGGTCCAGATATTCTTGCTTTTCTTAGAGAGGAGATGATTGTTTTCTAGTCGAACCTTTCAAATAAGGAACCCAGTATAATATAAGGGTCTCTAGCTCTTAACTCCTAGTTTTTGTGGGACCAATGTCTCATCTGCCTGGGTTACTGAGGAGACTGGCAAACTCCCTGGACAGCAGCAGCACCTGCCCACGGACCTGGTTCAATCTCCTTCCTTTCTTGTTAGCTCAGCTATTCATTCATAAGTATGCTAATATGTTACACCAATGTATCCAGGTGTTTGTAGCAGGATTTAGAAGTTATGGTCACCACAAAAGTCTACAGTATATAACATATTTAAGTTTTAAAAACCAGTAGTATGGGAGATGTTGTGTGAGTGGGCAGGGGGGAGTATACCGAAACTCGATACCTTCCATTCAATTTTGGTATGAATCTAAAATTTCTCTAAATGATAAAGTTTATTAATTAAGAAAAAAACTTTACAATATGATCCAGCAATTCCATTCCTAGGTAATACCCAAGAAAAATGAAAACATATGTCCATAAAAAAGCTTGTATACCAATGTTCACAGCAGCATTATTCATACTAGCCAAAAAGTAGATAACCCAAATGCCCATTGACTGAATGAATAAGTAAAATGTGGATATATACATACATATATATATATATATATATATATATATATATTCATAAAACATTACACCAAATGAAAGAAGCCAGTCACAAAGGACCACATACTACATGATTTCATTTATATGAAATGTCCAGAATAGGTACATTGATAGACAGAAAGTAGATTAGAGTTTGCCCAGGGCTGGAAGAATAGAGGAGGAGAGGTGATAGCTAAGGGGATATGAAGTTTCTTTCTGAGATAATGAAAATGGTCTAGAATGTGACTGTAGTGATGACTGCACATATCTGTGAATAAACTAAAAACCACTCAATTATACACTTTAAATGGGTCAACTGCATACTATGTGAATTATATCTCAATAAAACTGTTAAATGAAACTTTTCCTTTTAAAGCAGTAATAATAAGAAACGCAGTTAGAGCACTCCCTATGTGCCAGGCAGTGTTCTAAATGCTTTATAGGGACTAACTCCTTTAACCTCCACAGTAAGTAAAGGAGGTAGGTGCCATTATCACCCCCAAGTTATTGTTGAGGAAAATCAAGCACAGTCCAAGGTCATATGACTACAGGGCCAAGATTTGGATCCAGCAGTTTGGCTCTGAAGTCCATGTTCCCACTTGCTACACTAGACTGCCTCTCAAGAACAAAAAAGGAAGAAAAATAATGAAGAAACCACATTAAACACATTAAATTGTTAACAGTGGCTTTCCCCAGGACATGGGAAAAAAAGAAGAGCTTTCATATTTTAATTTAAAACTTCCTTATTGCCCTGGTCAGTGTGGCTCCATGGTGAGAGTGTCTGCCCTGGGACCGAGAGATCTTGGGTTCGATTCCCAGTCAAGGGCACGTACCTCGTTTGCAGGTTCCATGGCCCTAGTAGGGGCGCATATGGGGGCAACCAATTGAAGTGTCTCTCTCACATCAATGTTTCTCTCTCTCTCTCTCTCTCCCCTCCTCCTCCCTCCTTTCTACTCTGTCTAGAAATCAATGGAAAAAATATCCTCCGGTGAGGATTAAAAAAAATAATAATAATAAAAGAAACTTGCCTTGTTTAGACAACAGCTTTCATTAAACTACTCCTTGTAGTGGTTTGGTTTTAACTTCATAGTAGAAATCTCAGCTTAGTTGCAATTTAATGAATCTGATCTTTCTCAAATAAACTTATAATAGATATTTACTGAAGATAAAATAAATTGTCTAAAGACAAACTCAAAGGTCATTCCCAGATGTCTGCCCACTTCATGAATGTAGCTTACAGCTGCATCTCCCAGACTCACCTCGGAGTAGGTTCTGTCGGGGACACTGCTCGATGCATCGTCATGGGCCTTGTGAAATACACAAGATAGCCTGACAAAGGAAACATCACATGTGCACATCAAGGTCAATGAGCCGGACATGGGAAATCCTAAGGCTGCATTGGTCAATCTTTTGTCTATTTCAATATACCTGAAGGTCAGGACACATTTCCATGAGGTGCAAAGGCTCATGACTGCAGCCATACTTAACAAGGACAAAGGTCAGGATCCAGGAGATGGGATGTGTGTAGTTTGGAAAAAGTCATCCCAGGTATTTTATATTGCTGGTCAGGGGACCTGTCCCCTGTTAAGAATCAGGACTCTGAGTGAGACCCAAATTCACACTCTCAAGACTGAAATTCTGGTGAACATTCGTAGGATTTGTCTACAGACCAATATGGCATCAGACCATATTATACCATGATAGAAGTTTTTTTGAGTTCTCAGAAAATAAAAACAAAGAAAAATTGCTCTCCCAAAATCTAGAATCAGAGAACCAAAAAAAGACCAACCTGCTCCACAGAACCTGGCCCCTGAGGTCCTAGGAAAGGGAATATTGGCGTCCTGGTACGACCCATAGGCGGTGGTCACCCGGGCAAACGTGGGCAAGGGTGGGGTGACGGAGTTTGGGAGCGCAAAGGGGTTGCTGGAGGCACTGTCTTCTTGATTCTGAAATTTAAAAGTCAACAGACTAAACACCACAACCTTTCTCAAAGATGAATTACAAAATATAGATACATTATTACAAAATCAGGTGCCCAGGGAGGAAGAAATTATACAAAACACCAAAGCACAGGTTGGTACAAGAATCTCACCACGAAAGACTCCAGACAGGAGACGAGCTGGCGCAGGCAGGGCTCCAAACAACTCTGGTTGCGTTTCACTTTTTGCAGGGAAGTGTCTTTCAGGATCTGGAAAAGGCACAAAACACAGTCAATAATAGCAACATTCTTCAAAGCAGTTGGAGGCAGTGAAGAGCAGGGAGACCGGAGCACGGCTGTGCCTGAGGCTTCCCACACAAATTACGACTTTCCACCTTCTCTAGAGGCTCGGAGAGAAGACTCATTTCTGAACCCGCTCTCAGAAGCCCTTTCCTGAGGCAGGCACACACGCTGGTTTTAGAGGACACGTTTCTAGTAATGGAATGAATGTTCTTCAGTGAACATTCGACTCCTTTCCTCATCCCCTGCCTTACCCCCCTCCATGAGAAACCTCAGTACCTTACAAGGAACACCCGCTGGCTTAACTGAAAATGGCTCTGAGTGATACATATAATAAGCCAGGGGAACAGATTTCACTTTAGGGAAAGTTATAATGTATCTTTTTTTTGGTTCTTTAAAAATATAAATCCCACCATTTTAAGGCACATGCTGTGCATGTAAGCTGACATACACATACTGAAGACAGGCATGTAAACTGGACTAGCGCTGTCCAATACGGAAGTCGCTACCCACATGGGGGTACGAGCAGGTGGAATGTGGCTGTCTGAACGGAGATGTGCCATAAGTATACAATTCATACCGAATGTTGAAGACTTAATACCAAAAAAAAAAAGTAAACTACCTCAATAATTTTCATTTTCATACTGACTACATGTTGCTCTGATAATTCTTTAAATATACTGGATTAAATAAAAATATTACTGAATTAATTAACCTTTTAATTTTAGTTTAAAATTACACTTGGCATGCATTATATTTCTATTGGACAGCACTGAATTCAACCTTTAAGAACATTTCCTAATTCTAGCATTTTTATACCAGAAGAAAGTCTTTTTTACATGTCCAAATGAGAGAATGAAATATTCAAATTCTAAGTACAAAATGTCAAATACCACAAAGTCTGAGTAATTAGCATTTTCAAAGGTCCTTATGACACTTGAAAATTTTCTTAATTACATAACTAGGTCTGATGCCAGGTGGGTACTAGAAATATAGGGGAGAATAACTTTGCAAATGCATGATTGTATAACCACTATGCTGTATATCTAAGATTAAAAATAATATTGAATATAAACTCTAATTGCAAAATAAAATAAAATAAAAATGTTTTACTCTAGATCATACTCCAAGAAGACAGATTAACTGCATATGAAATAAACTAGGCAAAAGGTGATCAGCATTCAGGTCAACTTGGTTTTGTAGGACATCTCAGTTACTTCATTATGTGATGCTGCTCAAACTGCAAAAGGTCTATCATCCCCAGCTCGTGGGGCTTCCTCATGGGAATTCTGCCTGATTTGCTCTGTGTGAACTAACAAACCGAGTTTCTGCACATGCAGGGTGAAGACCAGCCGCCAGGCTGTCCCTCCTCCACTCAGGCACTGCCATCCTTCACACACTCACCTGTGCAGCCAGCTGCCTCATTTGAGGATGGCACTATCTCTTTTTATGGAATGGATTTTTAAAATTTTTTTATTGTTTAAAATATTACAAATAGTAGTACATGAGTCTCCTTTTTCCCCCATTGACCTCCCCCCGGCCTCCTCTATCCCCCAGCACATGCCCTCACTCCCTACCCCCAACCCCTCCTACCCCCAGTGTCTGTGTCCATTGGCTATCCTTATATGCATGCATATAAGTCCTTTGGTTGATCTCTCCCCCCCCCCCCCCAACCCTCCCCTGCCTTCCCACTGTAGTTTGACAGTCTGTTCGATGCTTCTTTGTCTCTGTATCTATTTCTGTTCATCAGTTTATGATGTTCATTATATTCCATACATGAGTGAGATCATGTGATATTTATCTTTCTCTGACTGGCTTATTTCGCTTAGCATAATGCTCTCCAGTTCCATCCATGCTGTTGCAAACGTTAAGAATGCCTTCTTTTTTACTAAACTAAAAATGTGACTGCCATCAGTAATACCACTTCTAGGTATATAGCCCAAGAAAACAGAAACACCAATCAGAAAGGATATATGCACCCCTATGTTCATAACAGCACAATTTACAATAGTTATCACTTGGAATGGATTTTTTAAATGACCTTACACATTTTTTTTCTGATTACAAAATATATTTTATCTTCAGAATACACCTTGCCTATTGTTTCCAGATAAATGAAACTGTATTGCAAGGTTTTTAACCTGGGAGTAATACATAGTTTTAATGAGATCTCTGAGCAGATTAAAGGCAATCATAGAGCTGCATATTATTTCATAGACAATCTCTCTGAAATTATATGCAATATTTGTGCAGATTTTTCTGGAAAGGGTCCATAGTTTTCATTAGACTTTCAAAGGATGTCCATGACCCAAAAAGGTCAAGAACCACTGCTCTAATGTTTTCTACACAAAATGAATAGCAAGTGTTAACATTGCAGGGTGTCAGGACAGATGACTTCCAAACTTTATCTGTTGGTATTTTCATTCAACTTCACTACTCATGCTCAGGAGCAGAGCTCTCATACAAACATCAAGGAGAATATGTGAACACAGATCCCAACCTTTAGCAGCTTCGCTTTCATCGTGGACGTGATGGTTGTGGGGTTGATAAACTGGAAGGAGGGGGCGGCATTGTTTGGATACTGTGCCGGGAACTTCACCAGCATCTTGACACGATGGTTGCTACAGTGCACAGACACTGTGCAGCTCCTATCCGCTGCGTCCATCTGCAAGAGACAAATCAACAACTGCTTTGGAGACTAACCAGAAAGGGTCTTTAGATGCAAATGGATTTAAATCAGCTAACTGGCCATAGCTGGTTTGGCTCAGTGGATAGAGTGTTGGCCTATGGACTAAAGGGTTCCGGGTTCGATTCCTGTCAAGGGCACATGCCCAGGTTGCAGGCTCGATCCCCAGTAGGGGGTGTGCAGGAGGCAGCCCATCAATGATTCTCCCTCATCATTGATGTTTTTATCCCTCTTTCCCTCTCCCTTCCTCTCTGAAATCAATAAAAATATATTTTAAACCAGCTAACTGAATTCTCCTAGTTCCTGAAATCTCCAAAGATAAAGGTAGAATTCCAAAAACAAATTAATTTGGGAGATTTGGACAACTCATTAATTTTAGCACCACTTTAATAAGTACAAAGTATTCTGATTTTAAAAAGCTTCATCCTAAAAGTTGTAGGTAGGCTGAAACATATTTATTTTGAGAAAGGAAAATAAAGCAGGAAAAAGTTAAATACTTGACTCAACTTAAAAAGTACTCCTTGGAAAATCCATAAAAATGGACTGATTAGTAGTTGCTGTGGGCTAGGGAGAGAGGAATATGGAGAGTTACTGGGGATATAGGACTTCTTTGGGGATGATGAAAATGCTCTCACAATTAGACAGTGGTTATAATTGCCCAACTTTGTGACTGTATTAAGAAGCACTAAATTATACACTTTAAAAGGGTAAATATGGTATGTGAATTATATCCCAATAATTTTTAAAAAGCACTCCTGGGAAAAGAATTAAGATTTCCTTCTTAATCTCGATCACCAGATATTCACACAGTTTCCAGCTGGGACAGAGGCATATAAGCTGACAGCCAGTTAACCTCAGAACCCTCTCTCTCTTCCGTTTGCCTGTGCTGCCAACTAGAGAGACACGTGGAGCACAGTGAAGAGAGCCACACACGTGGGAAATCTGGAGACATATATTTTTTAAAATATTTTTTATATATTTTTATTGATTTCAGAGAGGAAGGGAGAGGGAGAGAGAGATAGAAACATCAATGATGAGAGAGAATCATTGATGGGCTGCTTCCTGCACACCCCCTACTGGGGACCGAGCCTGCAACCCGGGCATGCGCCCTTGACCGGAATCGAACCCAGGACCCTTCAGTCCACAGGCCGACGTTCTATCCACTGAGCCAAACCAGCTACGGCTGGAGACAGATATTAAATCTCTTCCACCAAACAGCAGCTGACCTTGGACAAGTCATCTCTTAGTGTCTCCCTTTCCTCATCAGAAAAGTGGGGATAAAAGCACTTGCTGCAGAGTTGTTTTAAACACCGAATGGGATAATTATGTAAGTGTACATATCCATGACTACTATTAACTGAATCTGGGCAAAAGAAAAACTAATCAAGTTTTGAAACTCCTTTATAGAGAGAGACTCAATTCCCTGAAGCAGAGAACAGCTGCCAAAAAAAAAAAAAAAAAAAGAGTAAACCTCTCCATGTGTGAAGTGAACAAAGAGGTTTGGTCACCTTCTCACTATGACTCTGAATCACCAAGGACATGGCCGGCTTTAAGGGAAGATTGGACAGCAAAGCACAAAAAGCCCTGGAGAGTCAGAGGCTTGGCTTCCAAACTCAGTTCTGTCATTAACTTCACCAGTAACTTGAGTCAAGTCACTAAGCCTTCCCAGATCTAAGTATCTTCACATACAGTAAAGGAGGTGTTGGAGCATCTAAGATTTAAAGACACAGGAGCATCAGTTTATCCCTTAGGTCATCTTATGAGACAGTTAGAAAAATAATATGGTTAGAAAAATAATCTGCATTTGCAAAATATCAATTTCTTTAGAAAACCCAGGAAATAATAAAAGTAAGCAGAGAGACTGATCTGTTAGAGCAGCAAAGCTATTTGCTAGCTGAAAGCTTAGCTGAAATAGACCCCTCTCCCACCAACTGCCATCGCGAGCATGAGACAATTCATTAGACTTGGAGCACCTCCACGTTGACATTCCGGATCTGCACATTGATCAGCGAGAACTCCTGCTGCAGAGTCTGAGGCAGTCCCGGTTGATCTGATTTCTTCTCTTCCAGGAGACTGCTCGGGGGATCTTCCTTTAAGACTATAAGGGAGAGAGGTTCAATCGTGGGCAAACATCTCTGGCACTGAGTCAGAGAGCAGTTCTACAACTCTGAAATGCGCAAAGGGCACCTCACATAAAACATCAGTTTGACCAATTACCTTCTTCCTCTCCGTGGCTTAAGCTGTGCTGGTGATCTGTGTCCTGCGTGTGAAGGGTCTTCTCTGGTTCCGGCAGAAGAGAAATGCTCTCGATGAACTCATCAACACCATCTAATATCTCATTTGCACAAAGCTGCAACAAAGGGTAGAAGATCCGGGTCCAGAGAAGTCAGTGGAAATGGTCAGCGTGTTGGGTTAGAGTTCTCAGCTAAAAATGGGAATCACAGCCCTGGCTGGTGTGGCTCAGTCAGTTGGGTGCCGTCCTGTGCACCAAAAGGTTGCCAATTTGATTCCTGGTCAGGGCATATGCCTGAGTTTCAGTCCACCTCCACTGTCCCCCTCCCAGCCATATGGGGCCTGCAGGAGGCATTTGATCGATGTTTCATTCTCACATTGATGTTTCTCTCTCTTTTTCTCTCTTTCTCTCTCCCCCCTCCCATCCTCTCTCTCTAAAAATCAATTTTTAAAAAAAATGGGAATCACAAAGGATAGAGATGTCAGACAAAAACTGATAAAATCAAAACAGGTTTTATCCATCACCAACTCTCCCTGGTTAAATACACAGGAGAATAGACTCTATTATTCTACCATGGAATTTTTCATCTTGTTCGTAGTTTATGCAAGCCTCAGAAAACATTATTTTTAATTCTAAGCCTTGATGGAGTTATTCAGCTAACCCCCAAAATATAATAACCTTCAGAGCATTAGAGCAAATGATACTTTTTGGAAAAAAATAGATTTGAAAGACAATAAGGTGATGATAATTGACGAAAATGCTCAAGAATGACTTCGTACTAAGCAAATTTTACCCACCATTTTCTATCCACTCTGTACAGAGCGCTGGGGGGGAGGAATACAAGTGAGACATGGTTCCTGACTTCAAGAAATGTAGCCACTGAATGAGAAGACAGAACACTGAGATGAGGCAGAGCAAAGCAGTTCATACCCGCTTCCAATGTGGTTCATATAAGAAACAGATATCGTTCATGGGGCAAAAATTGGAAAAGGCTTCATAGAACAGGTATCATTGATGGACGTAGAGGGCTCTGAACACTTCAGAGTGCAAGGGTAAATTTCCTAGCCCATTAAGAAGAAAAAGAAATGAAGCCCATGGGCCATTTGCTCAGTATGCTGCCCACACCCTCTTACACCAGGACAGGAGAAGAAAAGACATGCAGAGGTTCTTCAGCCTTTAAGTGCTGAATACTGAAGTTGGCTCTTGAAGACCTCAGAGCTCACTGTGGCATACACAGCCACTTGGCCTACCAGCAAGCACGTATCAAATATCTATCATGTATCCTCTAATTTCCACAAATACCAAATTTTGTATTTTTTTTTTTTAAGTTTCTAGTGCAGTGATGGCGAACCTATGACACGTGTGTCAGAGGTGACACTCGAACTCATTTTTTTGGTTGATTTTTCTTTGTTAAATGGCATTTAAATATATAAAATAAATATCAAAAATATAAGTCTTTGTTTTACTATGGTTGCAAATATCAAAAAATGTCTATATGTGACACGGCACCAGAGTTAAGTTAGGGTTTTTCAAAATGCTGACACGCCGAGCTCAAAAAGTTCGCCATCACTGTTCTAGTGTATCCGGTTACATTCCTCCATCACAGCAACGAATACATACCCTCTGCATCTGGGAATCCACCCGCCACATTCTCAAGGTCTGGTCCCGTGACCACGTAACCAGTTGGTAGTCCTTGGACCCTAGAAATCACCAAATAAAAGTCCTGGAAAATTTTCTGAATTAAACATCAATTTTGCTACAGGTTGCAATGGAGTGAGATTCATTCATTCATTCATCCATCCATCCATTCAATAAATATTTATGAACTGTTATAGCCACTACAGCATGAATACAATAACCTCTGACATTATAGATCTTACGTCCCAGTAGTGGAAATAAACAAACTAATAAATATGTAATAAAATGTCAGTAGTGACAGTGTTATTAAAAAAAAAATAGAGGAGAGAGACTGATAGGGAAGCTATTTTTAGACAGGACTCCCTGAGGAAGTCACATTTGAGCAGAAACTTAAATGAGGTGAAATAATAACTAGCAAATTAGCATGTGAAGAGTGATACTGGGGTTTAATGCCACATTAAACTTTCACCTCCACAAATGTTCTTCTTTTATATGCTCCAGAGGAGCCGGGGATGAATACAATTTTTGTAAAATGAATTGATTTAAATGCATCATGGCATCTTACTATTTAAAATAATTTTTTGGAAAAGTGCTGCATGCATCTCTTTATTAAATGAATAATAAATCTTTAATGTTTTGAGTTGAATGAATTATATTTTCACGTTAGGTCAGGTCAAGGGAAAATTATTCTGAAAGGCTCAGGGTGCTTTATGAAAGAGCTTTATGAAAGGTCAGGACATTTCAGGGAAATTATGTAGTATCTAGAATCTGCTTCATGGTATCTTCAGAGAGCAAAGAACTTAGAAGTAATTTCACCAATTCCCTCATTTTACAGATGGGGAAACAGAGGAAACAAAGAACACAAGCTATCCAAGTTAATCGGGTGAGTGAGGGACAAAAGTTCCTTCTCTGTCACTGCCTTCAAACAACGTTTCTATATATCCCTGTTTAAATCTAACAAGACAGCCCTGGCCAGTGTGATTCAGTAGGTTGGGTGTCATCCATTGCACTGAAAGGCTGCCGGTTCAATTCCCCAGTTAGGGCAGCCGATAGATGTTATGCTCTCAAATTTTTTTTTTTAATATATTTTATTGATTTTTTTACAGAGAGGAAGGGAGAGGGACAGAGAGTTAGAAACATCAATGAGAGAGAAACATCGATCAGCTGCCTCCTGCACACTCCCCACCGGGGATGTGCCCGCAACCAAGGTACATGCCGTTGACCGGAATCGAACCTGGGACCCTTGAGTCCGCAGGCCGACGCTCTATCCACTGAGCCAAACCGGTCAGGGCTCAAATTGATGTTTCTCTCTCTCTCCCTTCCTCTCTCTAGAAATCAATATACCATTCTTAAAAACAACAACAAAAACTAAAACATGGCCATAAAAATAAAAAGTAAAATACAAGAATACATAAAGGATGATTATATTCACAAAAGTTTCAACAACAAGCAAACCTAAACTATTTTGAGAAATGAAAAAAATGGGTGGTAAACTAAAAAGATAAAACCAGAAATCACTATCATAAGCATTAGGATAGTATTTACCTCTGGGAGAAGAGAGAGTATTGTGATCAGAAAGCTTTTGGGGTTCTAACAATGTTCTTTTCTTGACCTTGGTTGTAGTTACATAGATTTTCACTTTATTTTTTTAAACTGTATGTGTTTTATGCAATTTTATGGATGGGTGATATATTTCACAATAAAAATGAATAATAAAAAAAAAAAAACACCCTATAACTTACATTCAAAATTTCACTACTGGCCCTCGCTGGTTTGGCTCAGTGCATAGAGCGTTGGCCTGTGGACCAAAGGGTCCCAGGTTCAATTACGGTCAAGGGCACGTACCTTGGTTGTAGGCTTCTCCCTGGCCCAGGCCCTGGTCAGAGCTCATGCAGGAGGCAACCAATTGATGTGTTTCTCTCACATCGATATTTATCTCTGTCTTTCCCTCTCTCTTCCAATCTCCTTAAAAATCAATGGAAAAATAACCTCCAGTGAGGATTAACAAAAATAATAAAATAAAAATAAATGTTTAAAAAACTTCTTCACTACTGGCTAGACAGTCCCAATGTATACAATTCACCCTACTGGCATATAGACATAGATAACTTTATTTCAATCCAAAATTACAGGCCCAATCTCTCTCGGCCAGACAGTGGGGAAACCACATTATCCGTTCACTATGGCAAAATGCAAGAGAATACGTTGAAAGCCAAGGTCATGCAGCCTCATGTTTCTAGAAGCAAGAGAGATTACAGAAATGAAGACGGGAAAATTAAGAGGATGATTAAGAGAATCCTTTCAAAAACAACCCTGGAAGAGTCACAAATAAGCTGGGGTAAGAAGTTGCCTGCTCTAACCCCAGGTCTACCAGAGCCCTTTTCTGGGCTCTGGACAAGTCACACCACTGCACTACCTGGCTTTCCTTCTGTGATACGGAAAAACCAAGAAATATACTTCTGCTCTGTACAATATTTAGAGAGCATGGCAGGAAGATCTCAAGAAAAGAGGCTGTGCCCTGGCCAGTTTGGCTCAGTGGAGAGAGTGTCAGCCTGCGAACTGAAGGGTCCCAGGTTCTATTCCAGTCAAGGGCACATGCCAGGGTTGCGGGCTCAATCCCGTGGGGGGTGTACAGGAGGCAGCTGACAGTGATTTTCTCTTATCACTGATGTTTCTATCTCTCTCTCCCTCTCCCTTCCTCTCTAAATTAATAAAAATATATATTTAAAAAAGAGAGAGAGAAAGAGAGGCTGCAACTAAATTTGCATGGTGAGTTGATGGAGGAACTGAGGCCAAGGGCTGCCTGACTCCCACTGTAATTCTGACCAGGCATTAGTGAGGGCTGACTAATTAAGGTGCAATCACAAACAACCCCAAATCTCAGTAGCTTAAAGGAAGGATTTTATGCTTACTCTCTATCTCTACCTGCTCCTCATTTCTGACGGGAGCGGCTCCATCAGGAGTCTTGCCAGCTGTGTGGCAGAGGCAATGAGAGTGTGTAATTGCACACTGGCTGTTAATACTTCAACCCAAAAGAGACCACACCATGTTTCATGTTTCATGTTTCATGTTACATGTTCAAAGCGTGTCATTTGACCAAACTTATCCTCAAGGGGACTAGCGGTAAAATACCACTATGAGTTTGTGACGAGACTGGGAATATGTGAGGGGCAGTGATGACCTCGGGTCTCCCTCGTCGGCAGAGTAGCAAGGGGCAACTGCCAGAGGCTTCTGAAGGTAGTGACCCCAGAGTTTTCAGCCCTAGAAATGATCCCACAGCAAGTCTATCCATTTCTTATAGATCTTTCCCACACAGGAGAGAGACTCCACGCAACAGAAGAGAAGAGGAGGAAACTTAGGAGAAGAATCACAGCCCGCACACCCCTTAAAGGTGGTGGACCCTGACCGATTCCTAAGGCCAGCCCTGTTTCTGCATCCTCCTCGTTGGATCACACAGCCAACCCTGACTGAGCTGCTGTGGAACAGGGCCCAGAAGGAAATCAGGCGGCCGTCTTCTCTCCCACTCACCTTCCTTCTGCTTCCTCCACTGGAACTCCAGCACCACGTCATCGTGCCCCACAAAGGTATGGACAGGGGTGTTCAAGTCAAAGACATTCCACAAGAGGAGACTATTCTCCCTCCGCAGCTGGGGGACCATCACAGTCACTAATCCATTGCTGAACGGCTAGGGCAAGAAAGGGAAAAGCAGGTGATGATTCCAGGGAGAATCAGCTGAGTCTTCAGTAACAAAGTAGCAATTCTTTCCTAAAATAAATTGGATGATGGAAGGTCCCAACCCATCTGGGGAAAATTTTTCCAAATATCATAAGTTGACCATCACATCTACTTTTCTTTGCTTCTGGAAGGAACCAGAGCAAGTGAAAAAAATAAATAAATAAAGCTAAGCCTCGCCCTAGCTGGTTTGGCTCAGTGGATAGAGCATCGGCCTATGGACTGAAGAGTCCCAGGTTCGATTCTGGTCAAGGGCACGTACCCAGGTTTCGGGCTCAACCCCCAGTAGGGGGCATGCAAGAGGCAGCCGATCAATGATTCTTTCTCGTCATTGATGTTTCTTTCTCTCTCTCCCTCTCCTTTCCTCTCTGAAATCAATAAAAATATATTTAATAAAATAAAATAAAGCTAAGCCAAATACTTGAAGAAGTTTGAAAATATTCTAAAATATGGCCCTGACTGTTGCACACAGGAACACACTGTTTCGTATCCTAGCTACTCTCCCTGAGCTCCCTCACGAGTTACTGAGCGCTTTCCCAGAGTGAGCATGCAAGGCACGCTGGGCAAAAGGCCAGAGCAGCAAGCACAATTCCTGTCTCGAGGAAATGCACCAGGCGCATGCCATCCACGTGAACCACAACCTTCCCACTGCCCCAAATACAAAAAAAACCTCCCAGTTAGTTTGAGGTCTGACAGATTTTACTTATCAACACCCAATCTGCTAGGCAGCTAAGGGGCCCATTTGTTTGATGATTAGACACTGGTCTTTAGGGAATAAACCATCATCACCTAGAGCAGTGGTCGGCAAACTGCGGCTCATGAGCCACATGTGGCTCTTTGGCCCCCTGAGTGTGGCTCTTCCACAAAATACCACGTGCGGGCGCGCATGTACAGTGCAATTGAAACTTCGTGGCCCATGCACAGAAGTCGGTATTTTGTGGAAGAGCCACAGTCAAGGGGCCAAAGAGCCGCATGTGGCTCGCGAGCCGCAGTTTGTCAACCACTGACCTAGAGCATATTTATCTCTACCTCCCCTCCTGGCAGCACTTCTAGACTTCTCTGTTTGTTTGTTTTTTAAAACAAACATATTAATCCAGAGAAGTATTTCTATTCATAAGAACAACATCTGCCCTAGCTGGTTTGGCTCAGTGGATAGAGCGTCGGCCTGCGGACTGAAGGGTCCCAGGTTCGATTCCGGTCAAGGGCACATGCCCGGGTTGCAGGCTTGATCCCCAGTAGGGGGCGTGCAGGAGGCAGCCAATCAATGATTCTCTCTCATCATTGATGTTTCTATCTATCTCTTCCTCTCCCTTCGTCTCTGAAATCAATAAAGATATATTAAAAAAAAAAAAAGAAAGAAAAGAAAAAAGAACAACATCTGCCTTGACTGGTGTGGCCTAGTTAGTTGGGTTGTCATCCTGCACACCAGGAGGAGGTTGCCGAGTCGATTCCTGGCCAAGGGCAATCCCTCTCTCCCTCTCCCTTCCTCTCTCTCTAAAAAAATCAATAAGCTATTGGGAAAAAAAGAACAACATCTGTTGTTGTCAACATCTGCTGCTGACAAGTGTTCCCAAATGCAAAAGCCACTTAATACCCAATTATCCTCTATGCTCCACAATGCCCCAGGGTGACAGCCTAATGTATAAAAGTACCTTTATCCATCCCTAACCTCCCTTTTCAAATTGACACTAAGAGAAATACATTACCTCTGATCAGCAACTATCAATGTGGCAATGAAAAAATTGTTGGAATGTTGATAATAGCCTACCCCCTATATTCATGGTACTTTATGATTTATAAAGCATTTTCATATGTGATTTTTCAAAAGGAAGGCATATTGTGCATATACTAAATGCCACTGAATTGCACATTTTAAAATGGTGAATTTTATCACAATAAAAAAGGAAGGCATTGTAAAAATTATTATTCGTATTTTACAAAGGAGATAACTATTGCTCAAAAATACCAAATGGCTTGACAAAGGCCACACAAATATTAAATGTCTCATTGCGGCATTATTCACAAGCCAAAATATGGAAACAACCTAATTGTCCATCAATGATGAATGATAAAAATGTGAGACGTGCGCACACACACACACACACACACACACAATGGAATATTACTCAGCCATGAGAAAGAAGGAAATGCTGCCATTTACCACTATGTGGATGAACCTTGAGGGCATTATGCTAAGTAAAATAAGTCCAAGAAAGACAAATACTGTATATCACTTATATGTAGAATCTAAAAAGACTGAACTCATAGAAACACCAAGTAAAATATCAATTACAGGGCTGAGGAGAGGGGAAGAAGAGGAAAGTTGGTCAGAGGGTACAAACTTCCGGTTATAAAATGATTACGTTCTGGGGATCTAATGTACAACAGAGTGATTAAAGTTAGTAACACCGTATTACATACTTGAAAGTTGCTAAGAGAGTAAATCTTGCATGTTCTCATTACAAAAAAGAAATGGTTATTATGTGATGGAGGTGTTAGCTAATGCTATGGTGGTAATCGTTTTTGCAACATATAAGTGTATCAAATTAACACGCTGTGCAACTTGAACTTGCACAATGTTATATATCAATTATAGCTCAATAAAGATGGGGGGGAATTAAGTGGCATTGCTGGGACCAAAACTCAGGTCTTCTGAATCTAAAGCCAGAGTTCTTTCCAGCACAATCCACTGACCACAAGTCTCTCCACCCTCTGCTTCCATCTGACCCTCTTCCCCTGCTTCTAGTGACCACCTTCCCACTACCTAGCTTCCAGTCTAGCTTTGGTTAGTAATTCTAGTACAGATTCTTACCCAACATTCCAAGGGTAAATTTTTAAATTTTTAAAAATTATTTTTAATTGGAGAGAGAGAGGGAGAGAAAGAAACATCAATGTTAGAGAGAGACATCAATGTGAGCGAGGAACACTGGTCAACTGCCTCCTGTATGCCCTGACCGGGGATGGAACCCACAACCTGGTATGTGCCCTGACTGGGAATCGAACCTGCCACTTTCTGGCATATCGGATGGCGTACCAACCAACTGAGCCACACTGGCCAGGGCCCAAGGGTACATTTTTCAGTGGATAACATCTTTTATACCAGCATGACCACCTTTGACCCACCCCTAAATCAAGACAGAAAGAAAGAACTGCCTCATACAGAGTCTGGAACACCAAGATGGAAGTTTCCCAACACGAGACAGGTGTCACACTCACAGTGTATCTGGCCTTCCAGACAGGCACCTGGCAAGGGAGAATACTGAGGTATTTCCGAGGCTGGCGGTAATCCCAGAACTGGAAGAAAGAAAGAAAGATAATTTGTGAAATAAATGCCATTAAAAAACTCAACTACTGAAATACGAACAGCCTTTGAACTCATTGTTTTATCCTCTAAACCAGCGGTCGCCAACCGGTGGTCTGCAGGCCACTGGTGGTCCGTGAGGTCCGAAAGGTTGGCGGACCACTGCTCTAAAGATACATGTCAATAGTACATTTCGGTCAGCCCCACGGCCATGCTACTGTTGCAGAGACACAAAGAAAACCTATTCACACTCACAACCATTACAAGAGAATTTTCGGACTTCATGAGGACCACACTGGGGCAGAGCGCTGTCAGCCTGCCTGTTAAACAACATTCCTAGCTGAAAGGTAAGAGTGACATGTTTTCACCCTTTATCACTTTCACAAGTAGAGTAATTTAACTAACAATAACAGCTGTGATGTTCCGACTACTTATTGCATTTCAGACAAATGTTTGGAGCGTTTAAGTTTTTATCCCATTAAATCTTTACAACAACCATATAATGAGTGTTATCAATCTCTTTTGCAAACGGAGAAGCTAAAATTACTAACCCATGGAACTTGCCCAAGGTCACACAGGAAAAAGGTGGCTATGCAACTATCTGCGTGCCCAACAACCCACTCATTCACCCACACCTACATGGAAGGTGTGGGGCTTGAAGTTGCAGTTATACAAAATGAGCCAGACACAAACTCTCCTTTAGAGATGATACCTGTGCTTACAATGGAGAGACAAATACACTTGGAGTGCAGCACTCATCATGAGAGCAGAAAATAGCAAAGCACCATGGCAGGAGGACCAACAGTGAAACTCTGAACTACTGGGGTATTATGAAATTATTTTCAAAAACAGACAGAAGCTACTCTGAAAAACAGGTTTGCAGTTTCTTTAAAAGTTAAATGCACACCTACCATAAGACCCAGTAATCCCACTTCTATGTATTTATCCTAGAAAACTGAAAATTTCTATTCACACACAAAAAAATCTATACATGCATGGTTATAGCAGCTCTATTTACAATGACCCAAAACTGGAAACAGCCCAAATGTTATCCAATGGGTCAACAGATAATAAATTGTAGTCTATCCATACAATGGATTATTACTCAACAGGTAAAAGTATAAGAACTATTGATTTTTTTTTAATTAATCCTTACTTGACTGTATTTTTTCCCATTGATTTTTAGAGAGAGTAGAAGGGAGGGAAGGAGGGAGAGAAACATCGATGTGAGAGAGACACACATCGATTAGTTGCCTCCTGCACATGCCCCAACCAGGGCTGGGGATCAAACCTGGAACCTAGATATGTGCCCTTCACAGGATATCAAACCCATGACCCTTAAATGCACAGGCCAACACTCTAACCATTGAGCAACACAGGCCAGGGCAGAACTATTGATTCTTCAAATAACTTGGACAAATCTTAAAGATGTTATGCTGAATGAAAGAAGCCAGCCTCAAAAAGTTACATACTACATGATTGCATTTTAATGACATTTGCAAAACACAAAACTATAATGATGGAGAACGGATCCATGGTTGCCAGAAGTTAGGGGTTGGAGAGAGTGTAACTATAAAGGCATAGCATGCAATAATTCTTGTTTCTTCTGACAACTCTTTTTTGCCAAATCCAGGCCCATATTCAAACTTATAAAACTGTTAAGATGTCTTTTCCATCTAAACTGCTTTTGGGTTTCCCAGATGGCCATAAGGTAAACTATAACTTACTCCATCAACTTGTAAAAGAAGGGAAACTTGAAATATTAGATAGGCTTGGCATTCTCCAGATTTTGAATTAGCTCAATACAATGATTTCATGCTAGCAAGTCCACCATGCTAGCAAGTGAAAGAGAAGTTCCACCTCCCTGGGTTAATTATCTACAACTAAAATATTGTTACTATGAATGCATTTCAGTTGTATACTTTTCAGGTTAGAAACAAAGATTGGTATGACAATTAACAAAATTAATCCTTTTTTAAAAAAATGATTTTCCTTCTAGGTTTAAATATATTCAACAGTTGGTGACAATTATAACATATCACTGATGGGATAAATGGGAGGACCCTGGAGATCTGACAAAGTCCTCACTGTTCATAACAAGTTCTTATTCTCAAGGCAATCAGTGATGGAGTTACATGTGACTAGAGGTCTTCTCTATGTTTCTCTCTGATAGAGGTGGTTATTACAATACATTAATCAGAGCCATGCCGTCCTCCCATCCACAGGCGATTTCTGCTTTTCTCTTACCACTGCCAAAGGGCCCCAGCTACAAGCTACAGATCAGAAAGCAAGTTTTCTGAAGAACTATAAGAAAGGTTTCAATCAAGAAGGAAAGAACCAGGTTCTCGAATAGCCTCAGGGGTACAGATTCTCAATAAGATTGACCTTGATCCGTGGCCAGACACTCATCTCTCAGAATGTACCCAAAGGACCGTGCTTGGATTTCCAGAACTCAGTCTGAGGCAATTTTCTGAAATAGACTACTTAAACCAAGATCAGAAAAAAACCAGTTTCATTGTGGTTAATGTTCTATTTTTAATGGCTATATAAGAAAATCCTTTAAAAAAATCATTTCCCATCTTCTTAATTCAAGTGTTTTACAGTTAACAATTTACAAACTGAACTGAAACACTCATTCAATGCTTGTTCCAGCTGATCCCAGAGAATTCAGACACTAAAAATAAAATGAAAATTATTACCACAAGTTGTAAGTTAATAAACTGTCAGGTAAATGTAAGAAAATGATTGTGTAGGGGGGAAAAATGACATATTCATCCTTATCTACAAATTAGTAAGAATAATGGTTGAATATTATACAATGTGCCTCTAAATTATTTTACTTTTTACAGTTATGTTATTTACATACATTCAGTAAAAACTGTCTTCCTTCTTACCAGAATATAGTGGAAAAATAAGTACCATGCCAAAAACTTCATTTGATTCATAAGCTAAACCTACAGGTAAGGAACAAGGACTGTGTTTCACACATGGACCTTGCCTATTACCTGCTTTATTGCCTATGGGATCCCAGCCTCATATGTAGTGAAAATGTCAATGAACAATGACAAACTTGGAGACCTCAAAGATAAAGGCAGTGAATTGGTTGGTTTCTGGTTCCTGAACTTGGAAGACAAGCTGATCGGGAGGGGATGGGGGACAAAAATCCAAATCTAAAACGAAGAAACAGAAAAAAAAGAAACTAGACCACCAACTTACACCATACACAAAAATAAACTCAAAATGGATAAAGGACTTAAATGTAAAACGGGAAACCATAAAAATACTAGAGGAATCCAAAGGCAACAAAATCTCAGACATATGCCGAAGCAATTTCTTCACTGATACTGCTCCTAGGGCAGTGGAAACTAAAGAGAAAATAAACAAATGGGACTACATCAAAATAAAAAGCTTCTGCACAGCAAAAGAAACCATCAACAAAACAACAAGAAAGCCCACTACATGGGAGAACATATTTGCCAATGTTATCATCAATAAGGGTTTAATCTCCAACATTTATAGGGAACTCATACAACTTAACAAAAGGAAGATAAACAATACAATCAAAAAATGGGCAAAGGACCTAAATAGACACTTTTCAAAAGAGGACATTCAGAAAGCCAAGAGACATATGAAAACATGCTCAAAGTCACTAATCATCCGAGAGATGCAAATCAAAACAACGAGGTACCATCTCACACCTGTCAGAATGGCCATCATCAACAAATCAACAAACGACAAGTGCTGGAGAGGATGCGGAGAAAAAGCAACACTCGTGCACTGCTGGTGGGAATGCAGACTGGTGCAGCCACTATGGAAGACAGTACGAAGTTTCCTCAAAAAGTTAAAAATGGAAATCCCATTTGACTCAGTGATCCCACTTCTAGGAATATATCCCAAGAAAACAGAAACACCAATCAGAAAGGATATATGCATCCCTATGTTCATAGCAGCACAATTTACCATAGCGAAGATCTGGAAACAGCCTAAGTGCCCATCAGTAGATGAATGGATTAGAAAACTGTGGTACATCTACACAATGGAATACTATGCTGCTGTAAAAAAGAAGGAACTCTTACCATTTGCAACAGCATGGATGGAACTGGAGAGCATTATGCTAAGTGAAATAAGCCAGTCAATGAAAGAAAAATACCACATGATCTCACTCATTTATGGATAATAAAGACCATTATAAACTGATGAACAAAAATAGATACAGAGGCAGAGCAGCCTCGAACAGACTGTCAAACTACAGCAGGAAGGCCAGGGAGGTTTTGGGGGTGGGAGGGGGGGCGGGGGGTAAGAGATCAACCGAAGGACTTGTATGCATGCATATAAGCATAACCAATGGACACAAGCCACTGGGGGGTAGGGGAGGCCGGGGGAATGTCAAGGGGGGTGAGGGGGAAGGAGACATATGTAATACTCTTTGTAATACTTTAAGCAATAAAAAAAAAAAAAAGAAGCCCATGTGGGTAAAAAAAATAAAATAAAACGAAGAAACAAGAAAACCACTTCTGGCACATAAACGTCAAGTACAACCCTGGAGGTTTTACAAATCTCAAGAGAGAAGTTAACTTTCAAGCCTTAGTGTATGTATGGTTTTAGTTTTGCTAACCATACCAAAAAGACGAGCGTGCCTATGAAAATAAAGCAAAGCATTAAATTAATGATGCTGAATCACAAAATTGCTAAGCAAATTTCTGTGGTTAAATCTCTGACTTTCCAGGCAGAGGCCTGACCACAAGGAGGAACTGTAGAGCGAGGCTGACTCCGTGCCCTGCATCCTTGTGAATAAGGGGGCACACACATCACATGCCACAGTCAGAGAAGAAAAACAAACAATAAGAAACACTACACTCTGAGATAAACCAAAAATAATAGAGTCACCAAAACACATGAACCTTGAGCATTTCTTGTAAGCTAAAGAATCTCTAATAAAACAACTCTATTCCTGACTTCTGCTGCTTTTCCACCCCAGATAGACTAATGGTAAACTTGGTAACCTTAACAATTCTGTGGGCTTTTCTCCTTTCCTTATATGTCTGTTGTGCTTTTTCTTTGCTGAGCCAGTCCTTCTGAAATATGACTTCCTGGCAACTTCTTTGTCAGTAAACTTCTTTTCCTTTCTAAATGCTTTTGTTTCTGACTTCCTTTCACAAGGGGAAAGGAACAAAGTCCAGGAGTCATCAGATACTAGAGGCCCGGTGCTAGAACTGGTGCATGGGTGGGGTCTGGCCAGCCCACCCCAATGGGGGTTCATCAAGCTGGGCCGCAGGCAGTTGCCAGCTGGCCCCGCCCCAATTGGGGTGTTGGGGGCTGACTGAGGGCAGGGCCAGTCAGGGGGAGGGGCTGCGGGCAGTTGGCTGGCTGGCCCTGCCTCCGATTGGGGCGTTGGGGGCCAATTGGGAGTGGGGCCGGCCAGGAGCGGGGGAGTCAATTGGGCTGGTTGGCTGCCCCACTGCGCGTCATAGCCACCGGTCATTTTGGTCATTCCACCATTCTGGTCACTGGGCTTTTATATATATAGATATGCTACTATATCACTCCTACTGGTCTATATAACCAGGTTTACTTGCTCAGCTCCCCAACAAGAACATGCACCCCTGAAACATACAGACTGCGCCAACATACTGTCGCTTTCCTTCAGAAGAAAGTGTTGCCTCATAAACACAAACTGATGCCTCCCAAACACAGCTCCCCAGCTTCCCCACTGGGGTACCACTCACCTTGACAGAATTATCTTGACTGGAGGTAGCAAGAATGTGCTCGCTGTCTGGGTGCCAGTCCAGGCCGTGGATTTTGGACAGATGGGCTGCTAGATATTCCACTGCTGTACTAGGTTTCTGCAAAAGACCAGCACATTGATTGTCTATTTAGAAAAAACTCGAGTCTACCACATAGTCTACAGGGTGATGAGCGGGGATACAAAAATGCTAGATACGGTCTCTATCTTTAAGAAACCACTTTGTTTGGTTTACAACCAACAACAACACTTATCCTGCTCTCCTTCTCCCATGCTCTGTATATGGCTCTGGGAGCCTAATCTCTTTCCGCTCCAGCCCCTGACAGGCTTTCATGAAGAATACGAGATAGTGGAGCCTTTTCCCCATTAGGATTGTGGTCTGCAATTCTTGCTCCCCTTCCTCAGGATCACCCAAGAAGAGGGGCTGTGATGTCCAAACAGATCCAAGGTCAATCCTGAAAACTTCCAATATTGTGACCAAGACCCCAAAAAAGAATGAACACACATCACAAAAGAAAACAATACACAATTAATAAGCATATAAAAATGAACAAGCTCAAAAGGAAACCTCAAACAATACATTAAAATATGTTTAAGCTATCAAATTAAAAGATACCTATAAATAATACTCAATGCAGAGTCTGCATTTATCACTGCTGGTGTATATACAAAATACCAAAACCTTTGGGGAGGAGGGGGATTTGACAGATTTTATCAAGAGACTTAAAATTTTCCTTTCAAGGGAATATTCCAAATTCACAGAAAGCTTTAGATACAAAAGATGTTCATCTTGGAATTTCATGGAACACCAGAAAACCAGAAACAATACAAATAGTAATGGGGAATGATTCAAATTTTTAAATCAATTCTAGTAAAGTTTTCTGATACAATATGAAGCAGCCATTAAAAGTTATACTTAGAGCCTGGCCGGTGTTGCTCAGTGGTTGGGTGTGGGCCTATGAACCGGGAGGTCGAGGTTCGATTCCTGGTCAAAGCACATGCCTGGGTTGGGGGGTTCGATTCCTTGTGAGGAACATGCAGGAGGCAGCCAATTGATGATCCTCTCTCATCACTGATGTTTCTATCTCTCCCTCCCTCTCTCCGAAAGCAATAAAAACTTATTTTTTAAGTTATACTTAGAGTGCTGGCTGGGGGAGTCAGTTTCTTGCAGCAGCATCCTGTACACCAAAAGCCTGGGGGTTCAATTTCTGTTCAGGGCACATACCTAGGTTGTGGGTTTAATTCCTAGTCCAGGCACATATGGGAGGCAACCAATCGATGTGTCTCTCTCACATCAATGTTTCTGTCTCTCCTACTCCCTTCCACTATCTCTAAAAATTAATAGAAAAATATCCTTCAGTGAGGATTAACAACAAAATTTAATAAATACATATTTCTAAAATAATTATACGTAGATTATAACATGAGGAAAATGTAATATTAAATGAAAAAAGTATATATAACTACATATATGATATGATAAACCATGAAAAATGTAGAAGAAAATAAAATATCAAAATGTTAGCATTTGTCTCTGGGTAATAGGACTATGAATGATTATTTTCTTTCTATACTTGCTCTAAGAGCATGTATTAGTACAGTCTCCAGAACTAGCCTCCCTGGGTTAAAATCCTAGTAACAAACTGTGCCTACGTTTACTCATCTGCAGAACAGGGATCACAATAGTACCTACTTTAAAGGCTAATTAAAAAGAGAAATAAACCAATACACATAAAGTTCTTAGAACAATGCCTGTGCACCAGAAATGCTTAGTAAACGTAAGTATTATCCGTTACACTGATAATACACTCCCACATCACCACTGATACTGCACTTTTTTAAGCCTCTGAGGCTGGCTGCCATCAGTGCTGCTCTGACACTAGAAGTGCCAGAGAAATAAAACCAACCAGCTTTACAATCCATCTCAGCAGAAGTCTTAAGTTATTAATAGCCAAAAATAAAGTTAAAACCCCTTAAACCAAATAGATAAAAGGCTTGCTGGGGGAAGTCAGGGTTATTAGTGGACCAATCAAAAGACTAGGAAGGAACAGTTTGGCTGTATGTGCTTCAAGATAAGGCACACAGGCTGGTGCCATTTGGGGCTCAGCCCATCTGGTTTTCCAGATGACCTAATAATTCTTTACTTAAAAAAAAAAAAAGATAAGGAACACAGGTACTGTTTTGGCAGAGTTCCTGGCTAAATACCGAAGTGTTTCTTTTGCCTATGACTCTGAAAGCATTCTATAGCAAATAGGGATTCACTACAATTAACTTAACCACACATTTCATTTAAACTATTCACTATATTTAAATGCTATGCTAGTGACAAAAAGAATAAACCCAGTCACCACTTTAAGAAATAAAGAGGGTGGAAGAATGACTACTACCAGACTGGACTAAAGGGACAGAGACAAAAACATACAGAAGATACACCTGTCCAACCTCTATTTATAAAATCTCCTTCTCCCCTAAGAGCTACTCAGGCTGAAAGCTTCAGCCAGCACATGACTTCCCCAGCAGTCCTGGCAGCCAATCCAGCAGACCCCCAATCTCTGCTTCATTCCCTCTCCGCTCTGCAACTATAAGACCTCACTCCCTGCTAAGAGGGAAAGGAACAGGGCAGCCAGAAGCAAAACTGAGACTTTCCAGGCAACACCAGAGTTGGGACAGACCCTGAACAAGTTTCAGGAAAACTCAAAGTAGGTGCTCCCCCAAAGGCTGAGGATCTCCAGCCTCGGGCTTCACAGAGCAGGAAGTGGTGTTTAGACTCCAGATCTTACAGGAGCATTATTGCCCAATCCTCTGGCAGTTAGATACCGGGGAGGCCCTCTCCCTGCATCATGACTGTCCCTCATGTCAACATACCAAACGTCCTACATACTTTCCATTACAACAGCAGTCAAGGACCCCACACCGCTTCCTGCTTGTCAGTTACGGGAGCTGTTGAAGGGAGAATATATGGTCTGCAGGCTCTTTTGGAGCTGATGAGATAGCTAGGCCTAAGGGAAGATTTGTGCAACTGAGTACCCCGCATCTCAGTCATTTACACCAGAGATATCCAGGATGGTGTATGTCCCAGAACAAATAGTTTTTGCTTTACAATCTGGGGCAGTTGACCATCTTAGAATAGTGTTGGGTCTCCCAGGATTGACCTCCTCAATGATACACTCACTATTATTATCAACTTTACTTTAACGATAAGGAAATGGAGGCTTGGAGACGTTCAGTGACTCATCTGATATCATACTTAGGAGACAGCAAAATGGGACTCTAACTTCAGAGACCAAGTTCATTGTCTTAACCACTGATCATATGCCTCACTTCCCTACCTTCCTTCAACGCCAGTTTGATCAAGAAGCAAAAGATCATCTGGTCCTGTGATCTGAAAATGGCAATTTACCACACTGCACAGGCACGTTAGACTCTCAGACAAGCCTTGCTACTCACAACATCCTCGTCTTACCCTCTGGGAGGGATTAAAGGCCAACTGGGGGAAAAAGAGAGATTACTCACCCGCTTGTCCCATATCCGTACATCCCCATCGTGGCTGGTAGCAAGGCAATTAGCATTTTTTTTATTCCATTTGACCTGTGAGGCACCCGCTGCAAAGAAAAATCAGGGTAGAAAGCTGCTGACCTCAACACCTTTGGAATCAGAGGACAGCATACCCAGGGGAGCTGGATAATGAGCTCTGGTTAAAATAAGCACAGAATCCTTCAAGTTTCTATACATGCACCAATTCCACCATAAAGAGAAAATAAAGCCATTAAATAACACATGGGAACAGGATCAGAGTCACCTGATAACTTCACTCAGGGGAAAAAATCTACAGGTTACCTCTGAGCAGCATCAGCAGCATCTGCGGGTTACTGCTCTGAGCAGTTTCTTAGAGAGCAGACATTGAACGTGGATCTGCTGGTTGGTAACTGACTCATCACACAACCTGGCTCTTCATCACCTCAATGACCAGGATTGCACTCCCAACCTTAATGCCTGCTCCTTCCTTTCTTTTTCTTTCTTTCTTCCTTCCCTTCCTTCCTTCCTTCCTTCCTTCCTTCCTTCCTTCCTTCCTTCCTTCCTTCCCTTCCTTCTTTCTTTCCTTCCTTCCTTCCTTCCTTCCTTCCTTCCTTCCTTCCTTCCTTCCTTCCTCCCTCCCTCCCTCCCTCCCTCCCTCCCTCCCTCCTTTCCTTCCTTCCTTCCTTTTTTGGATGGACAGTGTTGGCAAAACAAAGCTGATGAAAAATAAGCTCCAGTGTTGCCCAATTCTGCCCTCAGAGGGTGGTGTGCACCCCCCTCCACCACCCCATCAGTGGTTAGACACGGCCACTGGCCCTGCACTGAGTCAGGGAAAGGGAACACCCAGGCACTGTGTGGACTCAGGCCTTCCCCACTCTGCAAACACAAAGAACAACCACAAAAGAGCTACTACTTAAGAGAGGCAGCACACTGTAAGATGGCAGAAGAGGTTGAGAAATGGGAAAAACTGGGGCACAGCAGCAATGGAGCTGACTCTTAAAAATAATCGAGTTAAGTTAAACCAGAACCAAACAATGGCCCTCCTTCCCACCTCTTTTTGTTCTTGCTCAGATAACACCTGATATTTCTGCTTTGACATCTCTCCCTTTGGGTGGGTGTTTATTATTGGGGATACCATAGTAGATCCAGGGCTTTGAAGAGCAACCTGATCCAAGAAGTCTGGAGAAAAGCAAGGACTTAGAATCTAACAGGAAATAGAGATAAGGCCCAGAGTTAGCCTTGCTTGGTTTTGGTGAGGGTATTTTTTGTTTTTGTTTTTTTTCTTGAGACACAGGGCATCTTAAGTGGTCACCTAAGAATAAGTGGTGAAGACCCAGTTTTTTTGTAAGAAAGCGTATCAGCTAGAGAATGAGTAAGAAGAGCCTGCTCCATCTCCTCGTGACAGGTACTTGATGCCAAAAGATAATCCTGATGATTAGGCTCCATCCCTCTGAGTAAGGTTTACCAGTTCTACACCCCAGTTCGACTCTCAGGAACTGGTGGGAACCCTCCACAAGAGCCCAGTGCAGAATCCCAGCAATAGTTCATTCCAACTGAGCAATGAAAACAGGTAGATCAGATTTCAAAGACGCAGTGCCTCCATATTAAATGAAACCGTGGGGACACAATCAGCATCATCCTAGAATGTGGGGAAATCACAGGACAAACAGCCTGGTTTCTTCAATAAACAAACTGCAGAAAAAGAAATACAAACCAAAAAAGGAAAAGGAGAAGAACCCTACCAATTAATAAAGATAAGAAGTATATCAACCATTTGAAGCATGGACTTTACTTGGATTCTGATTCAAATAATTGTAAAAAAAAAAAAAGGGAGAAAGAGAGACAGACAGGCTGCTGGGGAAATTTGAATACTGCTTAAGTGTATGATGATAATAAAAAGCTATTTTTAATATTTTTAGGTATGTTGACAGTGTATAATTGTTTTTTTAAAGGATTCTTTTCTTGTAAAAAATACTTAATGAAATATTTGTTGATGAAATGAAAGAATACTTGGGATTTGTTTCAAAATAATCCCAAAGAGGATAGGGTGGGCAGTAGGACAGTGGGTAGAGGTAAAGATGAAATAAGACTGGCAGTATGTTGACAATTGTGGTTGTTGGATGATGAACACAAGGTACTTCACTTTATGCTATTTTTATACACATTTAAAATTTTCCACAATAAAAAGTTTAAAAACAAATCAATTTAGTTCCTGTCCTTGCATTCTGAAATAAGTTGCTGACTACAACTCAATAGTCCTGACTAAATTCTAAGAGCAACCTGAAGCAAGTCCCTTGCAATATGGGCCTTAAAATTCCACCTAGCCACAACAAAACATGGGGTGTGGACAGTCAGTGTGAGAGAAAGAATGGAAGGAATAGAATAAAGACAAACAGAGGGAATATACACTCACCTACAGCAGACAGTGCAATGGTAGGCTTCCTTGTGTCTCTGAAATACAAAAGTCAGAAATCAAATGCCCAATTCATATGCCACCACCCACCTGGTGCTTTTCACCCTCTGAACATATTTCTTCACCTTCCTTTCAGTAGGTACTTGGAGATCAGTGGGAATGTGAGAGCCTTAAAAAAGAACATAAAGAGCCCTAACCGGTTTGGCTCAGTGGATACAGCGTCGGCCTGCAGACTCAAGGGTCCCAGGTTCGATTCCGGTCAAGGGCATGTACCTTGGTTGCGAGCACATCCCCAGTGGGGAGTGTGCAGGAGGCAGCTGATCGATGTTTCTAACTCTCTCTCTCCCTTCCTCTCTGTAAAAAATCAATTTTAAAAAATGTTAAAAAAAAAAAAAAAAAAAGAACATAAAGAGCCCTAGCTGGTTCGGCTCAGTGGCTAGAGCGTCAGCCTGCGGATGAAGGGTCCTGGGATCGATTTCGATCAAGGACACATACCTTGGTTGCAGGCTTGATCCCTGGCCCTGGTCAGGGCACATGGGGGAGGCAACCAATCAATGTGTCTCTCTCACCCTGATGTTTCTCTCTGTCTCTCCCCCTCCCTTCCACTCCCTCTAAAAATCAATGGGAAAATATCCTCCAGTGAGGATTAACAACAACAAAACACACACAAAAAGGAGCACAGCATGGCCTGGGTGACCCCAATGCAGGAGCAGAAAAAGCCAAAAGAATACCTTCCTGGTGTCATTTCTCCTAATGGAACAAGGGGACAGTCATGGAGGGGTAACTCTGCAAGAACCTTACCAAAGCATCTCAAAGGTTAAGTAAAAAACTACTCTGGGTGTTCACGATAGCCAAGAGGTGGAAGCAACCCACGTGTCCATCGACTGATCAGTGGACAAATGTGATATATACCTACAGTGGGATATTATCAGGCCTTAAAAAGGAAGGAGAGTCTGTCACATGCTGCAACATGGACCAACCTTGAGGACATTACGCTAAGTGAAATAAGTCAGTCACAAAAGGTAGAAGACAGGCCAGGTATTGCGATATGACAGGTCTGACGGACCAGTGAAAGGGATTCTTAGGGAGCAAGGGTGTGTACGGCTGACGTCACCGGCATTGCCTGCAGGTTAGCACTTCAAGGTGATTGAAGCTCTCTTTTTTTTTAATTGAATTTATGGGGGTGACATTGGTTCACAAAATAATATAGGTTTCAAGTGTACAACTCAACAAAACTTCATCTGCACACTGCATTGTACAGTCCACCTTTCAATGTAAAATGTCACAAAGCCACTGCCATTTGGGAGCAGAGCGGCCTGGGGAGGGCAAAAAGTGGACCATCTCCGGGACTCTACAGACTATACCCACTAGTTAGTCACCTCTGTTATGGTAAAGAGAACTTCGCTTTACAAAGGGAGAGGGGAAGTGACATTTATTAAGAACTTACACAATAATGTGGTGAAGGCCTTGGGGGGGATGGGCACGGATCCAGGGTGGAGGAGGTCAATGGGGTGGATGGGGGAAGAGGACATCGGTAATACTTTCAACAATAAACTTTAAAAAAAAAAAAAAGGACTTACAAAGTGCTCTGGCCAGTGTGGCTCAGTTGGTTGGAGCATCAGCCTGTACATGAAGAGGTGGTGGATTTGAATCCCAGTCAGGGCACATACCCAGGTTGAGGGTTCAATCCCCAGTCAGGACATACCCAGGTTGAGGGTTCGATCCCCAGTCAGGGCATGTGTGGGAGGCAACCCATCAATGTTTCTCTCTCCTCTTCCTCCTCCTCCTCCTCCTCCTCCTCCTTTCTCACACACACACACTATTCCTCGAAGAAAGTAATTGAAAAATATATATTTTAAAAAAGAACTTACAAGGCATCAGGCCTGGGCCGAGTGCTCTTTACCCCATGAAGAGTATCTCTACCAGGTGGCTCTCAGCCACCCTCACAGATGGGGAACTGAAGCCTCCCAAAGAGCAAGTAAAGAGCTGAGCAGATGTGTCTTGTAGCACTGCCTGCAGTAGCAGCTGTGTGTCTGTGCCCATCAAAATTCCCCGCCATCACTTGCCACTTCAGTAAACTTCAGCCTGACTTCCAAATGCCACAAAACCTCCCTAGCTGCTGAAGACCATTTTGCAAACCACTGTGACAGGACTGAGTGCAGAGAAGTAAGGCCCCTGGGGACAACCCATGACTGACAGTGAACAGCACCCCCACTTCCTTAGCCCTCGGGGTGGGATGCCTCTGAGGAGGGAGTTTTACACTAGCACCTAGCAGCCCCAGTAAGACTGAGCCTCACGGGTTCACAGTGGTACACAGGTGGATAATGCGCCCTCTCTTTGTGGTCTTCCCCATCCTGTCTCTTCTCCATCCTGTACTGCACTTCTTTCAACTCTTAAATAATGTATCTGCCAAGTATCCCTGTCTCAGGGTTGCCTTCTAGGGGGCACCAAACTAAGATGCCTGATCTCTAAAATGAAGCTACCAAATCATGCCACAACCACGTGGTTATGCCTCTTCATTGTTCTTACTTTATATCCCAAATGTAGATGTAGGTGTCCACAGAGCTGGTCACGAGGAGATCCGGTTCAAACACTGCCCAGTCCAAGTCGCTGGGAACACAGAATAACAAAGAGAAAAAATTCAGAATCTGGTTCCAAAGCAGTGGCAGATTTAGTCTCTGGTGGTTTTGAAAGTCACTGTTAATGGGCCTCTTAACACGGTTTAAGCTGGGAATCTCCAACGTTCTTTGGGAATGAACAAGACTTAACTGAGCTCGGAAAGAAACATTCAGGTCCTTCCCTGTCATCTCCAGCTATCTTACACGTGCTCTGGAACAGAAATGGAGTATTTCTTTTTTTCCTTTTTTTTTTTAAATATGTTTTATTGATTTTTTACAGAGAGGGAGGGAGAGAGATAGTCAGAAACATCGATGAGAGAGAAACATCAATCAGCTGCCTCCTGCACATCTCCTACTGGGGATGTGCCTGCAACCCAGGTACATGCCCTTGACCAGAATCGAACCCAGGACCCTTCAGTCCGCAGGCCGACGCTCTATCCACTGAGCCAAACCAGTTTCGGCAGAAATGGAGTATTTCAACTTAAAACACACATGCACGCACGCACACATGCAGGCACAGACTCTACAGATAAAACAAGGAAAATTTTTGACTTTTCATTTTTGAATCAGACTCCACTACAGGGACAGTGAGTAAACCCAACGTCCCTTAGCAGTGGCAAGCTGCCATGTTACCAGCAGGCCTCTGGTCCCCTACTCGTGCCCTCACGTCTAGAAAGGCGGTTACTACGTGAACAGTTAGCAGAGGCAGGGGTCTAGCCTTTCCTATCACTTCCAAGTCCATTTCACCACCCCTGCCCTCCCTGCTGCTACTTCCCAGAACAAGCTTTCTCCAACCAGAAACAGGGACCCAGGGAAGTGTGGCTCAGGGGACACTCCAGAGGCCACTGGAAGGCCATCAGTGGAAGGGAACTGCGTGTCTGGACGATGGACTGCGAGGCAGGAGCTCTATGCGGTGACTCACAGCTGCTGGAGAAAGGGCACAGGCTGCTCCCGGATGTCTCTATTCCTGGCCACCGCCGACCATGACCTGAGGGATTATGGCATAACTTCTCCCTCCTGTGTTAAAGTCAGCTCTAATCCTTACTCTGTACCTGTCTAACTATTTTCTGGGATCAGGATTAATACCACATGAATGCTGGTTCCTAAATACCAGTCTTTTCCACTGTGAAAGTCATCACCTCAGTACAAACTAATGATCTAACAGCCACCCAGGGCCAACGCAACACAGAGAATCAAGCTGTGGGAGGAGGTGAGTGTTTTCATCTCACTCCCTAGGGAGCTGCAGAGGGCTGGTGCCTACCTGATTACACGAGTATGGCCCTGTAAGGTTGTGCCAACTTCTCCACAGCCGTCTTTCCACTTATAGAGGTCGACCCGTTGGTTACTCTGAAAAGAAAAAGGAAAAGAAGGCATCAGAATATATGCTCTCACCCCAATCTGCTTAAGGCCAAGAAAGGGAAGCCATGTCAAAACCAACTTGCATGGCAAAGATCCTACAGACTGAGCATGTGAGTTAAGGGTACTGGAGATGGCCCCAGACCACTAGAGGAACCTCCTCACTATTCTGAAGGTCACACACCCATTTCTCTCCACTGCTGGCACACCAGATATTTTTAGCTCACTCTCGCATTATCAAGTGCCTAGAGTCAACCTACCATGCTTTAAAAACACAGATGCACAAGAAAAAGAACAGAAACACCATCAAAAGGGTGTCGGAGAAGGCAAAATTACACAAGACTCCTTAAAACAGGCCTATATCAAATTTATTTATTTATTATTATTATACTAGAGGCCCGATGCATGAAATTCATGCAAGGGGCTTGGCCTTCACAGCCCCTCGCAGCCGCGGCCGGCCCTCACAGCCTGGGTTGACCTTCGCAGCCCCAGCTTCGTCCAGAAGGTCATCGGATGGTCGTTCTGCTGTTTGGTCTAATTAGCATATTAGCTCTTTATTACATAGGATTTTTTAATCCTTACCCGAGGATATTTTTTCCACTGTTTTTTTTTTGACAGAAAGTGGAAAGGAGAGGGAAAGACAGAGAAAAACATCGATGTGAGAGAAACACATCGATTGGTTGCCTCCTGTAGGAGCCCTGACCAGGGCCTGGGCCGGGGAGGGACTTGCAACCAAGGTACATACTCTTGGCCAGAATCAAACCCGGGACCCTTTTGGTCCGCAGGCCAACGCTCTATCCACTGAGCCAAAGCGGCTAGGACTCAAATTTCTTAAAGACTTAACACAGAACAACACAGAAAAATGGGCCAATAGAAACAATAGTTACAATAGGAAAAAAGAAGAAGAAAAAAGCTTTGATCAAACTATATTTCACTTAAAAACACAACAAACCGGCAAAGGCTCGTAAACTATCATGAGTTTATGAAACACACTGATAGTGAATAAAGGTTACTAATAGGCTGTTTAATAATATATAGATGACTGATTTTCATTTTAGTTCAGAGTCATACAGATGGATAACATTTCAAGATTTTTATACTGAAATGCCTGATTCCAATTCTAAATCAGTAAGATTCCTGTGAAAAGATTAGGATTCAAAATAGCTTCCAATGGGACTAAGAGTGAAAAGAAATTCCCTTCATCTTACAATATTCCCTGACATTTCCAAAGTGTCTGCTCAATGAACTAGGAACATTAACAGACGAGTCCTCTGGTCTTTCTCATCACACTATACACTGGGTGTCATCACCCATGTCTCATATAGATGAGGCAACTGAGGCTTAATCAACTGATGCTCAAAAAAAAAAAAAAATCAATAAATTGAACTTCATTAAAACTTTTATGTATCAAAGGACATTATCAAGAAAATGAAAAGGCCCTGGCCAGGTAGCTCAGTTGGTTGGAGCGTTGTCCCAATGTGCCAGGATTGCAGGTTCGATCCCCAGTTGAAGCACATATGGGAGTCAACCAATAAATGCATAAATAAGTGGAACAACAATCAATGTCTCTCTCTCACTATCTCTCTCTAGAATCAATCAAGAAAATTTTTTTTCAAAAGAAAGTGAAAAGAATCTGCGGAAGTACAGTAAATATTTGCAAATCATATATCTGATGAGGGTCTAGAGCAGCCGTGGGCAAACTACGGCCCGCGGGCCGGATCCAGCCCGTTTGAAATGAATAAAACTAAAAAAAAAAAAAAAAAAGACCGTACTCTTTTATGTAATGATGTTTACTTTGAATTTATACTAGTTCACACAAACACTCCATCCATGCTTTGGTTCCGGCCCTCCGGTCCAGTTTAAGAACCCATTGTGGCCCTCGAGTCAAAAAGTTTGCCCACCCCTGGTCTAGAGTCAAAAGTATATAAAGAATTTATTACAGCCCTGGCCAGTGTGGCTTAATTGAGTATCATCCCATGCACCAAAAGGTCACCAGTTCGATTCCTGGTCAGCGCACATGCCTGGGTTGCGGGCTTGATCCCGGTAGGGGGCGTGCAGGAGGCAGCCAATCAATGTTTCCTTTTCTCTCTCCCTCTCCCTTCCTCTCTCTCTCAAAATCAAGAAAAATATTTTTAAAAAAGAACTATTACAATTCAAAAGCAAAAAGACAAACAACCCAATGCAAAAATGGGCAAAAAACTTGAATAAACATTTCTCCAAAAAAAGATATACAAATGGACAACAGGCCCATGAAAAGATGCTCAACATCATTAGTCATTAGGGAAATGCAAATCAAACCCACAGTGAGGTACCACTTTACCTAGTACACTAACTAGAATGGCTATAATTTTTTTTTTAACTTAAATACAACAGGAAGTAACTACTTTTGGTGACAATGTGGATAAAATGGAACCATTATGCACTGCTGGTGGGACTGTAGAACAGTTCAGCCACTGTAGAAAACAGTTTCATAGTCCCTCAAAAAGTTAAACAGACTTACCACATGACCCTGCCATTCCACTCCTAGATATATACTAAAAAGAAGTGAGCCCAAGTGGTATGGCTCAGTGGTTGAGCATCAACCTATGAACCAGGAGGTCACGGTTCAATTCCTGGTCAGGGCACATGTCCAGGTTGCAGGCTCAATCCCCGGTAGGGGTTGTAAAAGAGGCAGCTGATCAATGATTCTCTCTCAGCATTGATGTTTCTATCTCTCTCCCTCTCCCTTCTTCTCTCTGAAATCAATTTTTAAAAAAGAAAAGAAAAAAAGGAAGAACTCCTTCCTTTGAGTAAAGGGCATAAGGCATCTTCTGATCCCTCTGAAAGCACTGAAGGTCAACCACAGCTGAGCTCACTAGTTCCCCCTCAAAACGGGTTTCAGCGTCACTGGCTAGTGACATTGCTGCTAATGAAAACAGGTTCTGATCACACAAAGAAATGGAGGCCATCTACCTGTTTCCCTTGCAAATCTGGATTCAATCCTTAGAAATACAAAGTCTGACACCTATCGTACCAATAAAACCTTTCATATACATAACCTCTATCTTCCTTTTAGAACCACCCACACCTCTTTTCCGCCTAAGAAATGAGGGTTACAGTCTCTTCCCTACATAAGACATACCCCTTTCAGCCCCAGACCACACATGACATACAGTCCTTAAATAAACTCACCGAAGCTGCGAAGTAGTGTGCAAAGCTGTCATGAGGATTCCACTGCACAGTGCCAATGTCCCACTTGCTCTGGCGAGAGATCTTTCGGTGACCTTCGAAAGGGGCATCTAGATTAACGATGTATAGGAACCGGCGGCTAGGAGAACAACATATCATGATGACACTATAACAGCCTTAGCATTAAGATAGAAAAGCACATTTAGAATTACATATGATTTGCGAGCAGTGCCCAAAAAAAACCAGGTATTTTGACCATTTATCTACTCTGAAAGGCATGCAAGTGCAGGAGTAACTAAGGTGGCTGTTAGACAAGCAGGAGCATCCCTGTGAGTCTTCCTCTAGAGATCGTCTTCCCCACCACATCCATGAAAGTCTGACCTCTTCCTACCACACTCAGCTCCAACCCTGCCCCTCTCCCAGCCTTTCCCAATGCCCCAGCACGGACAGTCACTGCTTCTACATTACTCCCAATATGTGGTTTGCATTTTGACTGCAGCCTTTATCTCTGTTGCAGAACTACTACTGTTAAGGCTCTCATCCTGAACCAATTAAGTGTTTGGAGTATGGACCGAGTCTCGAATATCTTGATATGCCCAGAATCACTAAGGCACAGTGTTTACCACGCTTTAACAAATGCGTGTTAAATTCAACACATCACTTATCACTTAGCCAAATATCCTGTAGAAAAATCTCAATTTCCCTTACAAGTCGTCTACCTGAAAGGGAAACTAAGTGAAATCTAACTGGAGGGAAAATAACAACAAAAAATAATGAAAATAACGTATTAAGTGTCAATAATGTTCAAGGTATCAATCAATATAAATGAAATGAGAACAGGGATGTCCTGTGTTCACTTATTTTTCCTTTTTTTGGTGTGTAAATTAACATTTCAGCAGCCATCAGCTATCAATTCATTGTTAGCACTCCAAGCCCCTGGATATCAATGAATATAGGTGGGCTCAAAAATGAAGAAAAAGATTAATAGTCCCTATTCAGAAAAGATAGGAAATGGAAAGTTAAAATGGCATGGAAAACTAGCAGAAACCCTAAGAGGGATAGTTAAGGGAAAAGAAGGAATGCATAGGTAGGACACAAATTCACAGAACTTCTGAAACTTCTAAAAAGTTGCTGCAGAACAAAGATCTAGAACCTCTGGCCAGCTGGCATCTTACCATTAGAACAAAAAACAGGAAAAGGCTAAGAACTAAACATATGAGGTGCCTGTCAACAGGGGAGTTCAGAGACATTCCAAAGCAAATACAGGACAGAAGATAAACATACGCATTTATCTTCATTCCCCTTTAAAGACCCATTAAAATAAGAATCTATATATAATAATAAAAGCATAATATGCTAATTAGACCGGAACTCTTTCCGGACCACCTTCCCTACGAAGCCAGGGCTGCAAGGGAAGCCCTGGTCCTGGATGCCAAAGGGAAACCAGTGCTGGCAGCGGGGGAAGGAAGGCCTACTCTTGCACGGATTTTGTACATCAGGCCTCTAGTATATCTATAAGAAAGGGAGCTCTTACCTGGGAAAAGTTTAACTCTAACTTTGGAGGAAAAAGAAAGGTCAAGTTTAGCTCATGGAAGACAATTGGGCTAGCTGGTTTGGCTCAGTGGATAGAGCATTGGCCTGCAAACTGAAGGGTCCCGGGTTCAATTCTGGTCAAGGGCACTAGCCCGGGTTGCGGGCTCAATCCCCAGTGTGAGGGGTGCAGGAGATCAATGATTCTCTTCTCATTGATGTTTCTATCTCTCTTTCCCTGTCCCTTCTTCTCTGAAATCAATAAAAATTTAAAAAAAAATTTTTTTTGCACCAGAAGACACTGTAGAAATAAGGTAGTTCAATTTATTCATGATGAAATCCAATTCCTTCACAAGAAAACCAAGTCCAGGGAGGCAACTGAAATGCCATAATCAATGGCACTGCCAAACGAGAACCAGGATCCCCTCAATCCTAGTAACTACCTGTTAAACTATACCAGCTGGCATCCTTCTGAAGAGTCCGTGCAGTAAACAGAGAACCGCAATTCCAAGACCAGTTACTAAAATTTCAAAGGAATTTTATTGCTTACCTGTTAGAGCAGAGACAAAAATAACTGCAAATAATCCCTACCAGTCCCCCTGAGGTCAATAGCAAAGCAGAACTAAACCCTATGATCGTAACCCTTAAATATAAGAGTATTTTCTAATTTCCCAGAAACCTCTTAATTTTCTATCTGTTCCCAGAAGTCATGGCAGACAAACAGCAAGCTCACTCACCCAGAAAGCACTGCATGCTGCCCGAGACAGTCCACAGACATTGCCGTTGCCTGTGAGAGAGAAAACAGACTTAGTTCTGCTAGCAAAGCCAGCTCAGATTGGAGAAGACAGGCAGGTAGTCACTCACCGTGGGTTCTTCCTCTTCCCATGGCTAAGGCATTCCCCAGGTTTTATCCCTTTCTAGTTTTTATCCAAATCTCACATTCACCTTCCACAATAGGGCAGTTGTTGTTTGTTCCTTCAACACCGGGACTACTCACAACCAATACTGGCATATTCTAAATTGAGGAAACAGAAGTCCTAGAACCCTTGGAGAATCTGACTAACTTGGAGCAAAGAGAGCTACTCAGAGCCCCTTCCAAGCAAAACCTGACCTGGAACATCATCATCATCATCATCATCATCATCATCACCACACACACACACACACACACACACACACAACCCATGCCTTTGCAAAGGGCACAGACCCTCCCTGAAGCTGAATGGCAATGGTAATAGTCAAACACCAGTCCTACTGAATCCACAGTCATACTGTTGTTGTGATACCCAGTTTCCACTTAACCTGTGGTTTCTAGTACCATTTTCACTACTTTCTCCTTCCCAGGTCTCCCAATTCCTAGGAAGCATCATCTTTTCAGGATCCAATGTCTAATTCCCAAGAGACCACACCCAATCATATGGCTGCATTCAGGCCTGGTCAGTGTGGCTCAGTTGGTTGAGTGTCGTCCCACACACCAAGAGGTCACCTGTCTGATTCCTAGCCAGGGCACATGCCAGAGTCTTGAGTTCATCCCTAGTAGGGGGCATACAGGAAGCAGATGAATGATGTTTCTCTCATTGATGTTTCTCTCTCTCTCTCCCTCTCCCTTCCTCTCTCTCAATAAAAACATTTTTAAAAATGGCTGCATTCAGGCTAAAGCATGAGGCTGTTTTTAATCATGGCAGCTACAGCCCTAAATTCTCTTATTTGGACAAGTTCAACTCCTCCTGCATTTTCAGGGCATTATCTGAATCAGTTTGTGCCACTGTTTAGTTATTTAATGCTCTAAGTTACTTCTAGAAACCATCAAGAGAGAGTCCACATGCTGCTGCTACACTCACAAATCACCAGAAATTCTCTTCCTCACTCTCACTGGTCTCATTAATGGGTTTCTCCCACTCGAACACCCTCATGAAATATGTCATAGGTAATATTGGGGACAAGAAGCCAGAGTGCTCTTGCTGGAGGCTAAAAGTGTTTATTATGCATCCTTCATTCCACTAGAGTCATGAGCAGAAAAAAGCCCTACTGGAAAGACAGCAGTGAAATGAGATGTCATTTCAGAACTCTACTGTGTAATTTATAGATTAAAGGTATGAAAGAAAGATGGGGCCTCCAACCCTCTCCCTCTCCCCCTCCCTCCCTTCCTCTCTCTCTAAAAGTCATCAACAACAACAAATATATTTATGTGTGTGTGTGTGTGTGTGTGTGTGTGTATATATATATATATATATATATATAAAATATGGCTTTTAAAAATTATCTTAAAGAAAAAAAAACACAGAACAAAAATCACCTTGATATTTATCATAGCTTTAATCATAATTGCCAAAAACTGGAAAACACAAATTATGATCTATCTATACATTGGAATACTACTGGGCAATGAAAAGGAAGAGACTAAATAATATGTTCAAAACATGAGTAAATCTCAAAAGCACTAGATCAGAGGTCCTCAAACTTTTTAAACAGGGGGCCAGCTCACTGTCCCTCAGACATTCCACACATGCGCACTGCGGGCCCGGGACGAGTCGGCTGCTAAGCAGGACAGGCAGCGGCGGCAAAAACACCCGGTGGGCCGCATGTGGCCCGCGGGCCATAGTTTGAGGACCCCTGCCTAGATTAAGTAAAAGAAGCCATACTCAAAAGGTAACACACTGGCCCTGGCCAGTTTGGCTCAGTGGATAGAGTGTGACCCCAAGACTGAAGGGTTCCGGGTTCGATTCCGGTCAAGGGCATGTACCTCGGTTGCAGGCTCCATCCCAGACTCTGATTGGGGTGCATGGAGGAGGCAACCAATCGATGTTTCGCTCTCTCTCTCTGTCTTTCCTCCTCCCTCCACTCTCTCTAAAAATCAATGGAAAAATATCCTCGGATGAGGATTAAAAAAAGGTAACACACTGTATGTTCCATTTGTTACAGATATCACATCAGCAAGCCACCAGAGGATGGGAGTGAGGAAAGGAGGCTGGCTACAAAGGGGCATGAGGGAGTTTTTTAGAGTAATAAAAATGTTCTATATTTTAATTAGAGTAGCTACAGGACTTCATACATTTGTTAAAACTCATCAAATTGTACACATGGGAGGTACATTTTATTGTACATTAATTATACCTCAACAAACCTGGATTTTTAGAAGTCACTCTAGCTATTTGGAGGATGTATTAGATGAGGGGGAAAACGCTGGGGTGCAAGGAGAGAAGTCCTAGAGCAGCCGTGGGCAAACTACGGCCCGCGGGCCGGATCTGGCCTGTTTGAAATGAATAAAACTAAAAAAAAAAAAAAAAAAAAGACCGTACCCTTTTATGTAATGATGTTTACTTTGAATTTATATTAGTTCACACCAACACTCCATCCATGCTTTTGTTCCGGCCCTCCGGTCCAGTTTAAGAACCCATTGTGGCCCTCGAGTCAAAAAGTTTGCCCACCCCTGTCCTAGAGTATGTCCAATGACTTTGGACATCCTGAGTTTGAGCTATCTCACAGATGCCGAAGTAGAGCCATTCAGCAGAGAGTTGAGATCTCTGAGTCCAAAGTTCCTATCATCATACAATAATCATATCCTGTAGTGTTTTTTTAATTTATTTTTACTATTGAGTTAGAGACCTGTTAACATTCCGCCACCTTACCTCTCTTTGAGAGTGGAAACTATCCAATCTCCACTACACTTTCCAATACCATAGCCAATAGTCACAAGTGGTTATTTAAATGGCAATTAATGAAAATGTAATTAAAAATACAGTATCTCACTTACACTAGCCTCATTGCAGGTGTTCAATGGCTACATTTCCATCATCACTGGATGGTGTTGCCCTAGAAGATTATATCTAAATTTTCTTATAGTGCTAACATTCATTGATTCCAGGGACCACTTCAGAGTAGCTGCCAAGTAGCACAGGTTCTTCACTATTCACTGGTGACAGTAACATCTCAAGGCACTGTTTTACAAAGTGGATGATGCCTGCATAAGCTGTTAAAGAGCTTCACCCTTCCGGCTGGGGTTTTTCACTGAAAAACCTAACAGCTTTAATTTTTTTAATGATTTTTTAAAGAGGAGGGGTTTTAAAAAGTTTATTGTTTGGGCTTTCTTTTCCGAAAGACAATATTAAGAGTTTCAACTTTTTGTTTTTACATTAATGAAATAGTTCATGAAATGGGTCCTAATTAGCACCAGATTCAACCACAAAACCATGCTAAGTCATGCTAAGATGTACCGTTCCAACTGAATAGAAAAATTAGAAAGAACAGAAACTCCCACAAGGTAGTTAAATTACCCAATTTACTTTGTCTTCTTACTTTGACAATGGCTGTTTCGGATTAATTATTTGATACTACTTCATAGCATCCTAATATATGTGTCAGCACTCTCTCCCTATAGGTCTCTTCAATTACATTTCTATAGAGAAGTAGGGGTGAGACTGCCTGGGTTTCTCTGAGAAGTAAAGGGTTTACAGATTAGCAGCTTCCAAATTAGCAGGTTCAGAGGTACCATACATTATTTTGCTCTTAGTCCCCAGTGAAAGCAATTAACAGTATGGATAACAGGAATATGGTTTTTTCCGAGTCTGGCACCTCCCCTGGGAGAGCAGATACCATGCTGACAGTGCTAAGTGGTTCAGGATCCTTTCATCAGGATGCGGCTACTCAAATTCTCCATGGGAACGATGCATCAGAGAGCACCAAAGAGCAAATTGGTGGGTGGCTCCTTCAGAAATTGTCTTTATGGAAGAATGGGATGGGGTCTTAGAAAGAAGAAACCATATCACCCCTTGTTGTAATCCATTTTCCCTTCAGAATAAATCACCTGAGTATCAACACAGTGCCAGGCACAGTGTGCACCTGGCCACAAGAGCTCAATAAATCCTTGCTGAATAAATGAGTGACTTGAAAGCCCGGCACACAAAAGGTATTACAGAAATCTATATATATAAAACCCTAATATGCAAATAGACTGAATGGCGGAACAACCAAACAACTGGTCACTATGATTGCACTGACCACCAGGGGGCACGCGTGGAACATGGCAGGTCTCGGCCGCGGGAGGATGGTGGAGCAGGTGAGCAGAGATGCCAGACCAAGGCGGGGTGCCAGTCGCTGTCATCCGGGTGAGCCTCTGGTGGTTACTGAAAATTCTTTTCTCCCGTGTGCTGCAGTCCCACCCAGCACTCGCATCTGCTGCCTGCGCCGGCTCTGCTCACACCCACTGCTGGCACCAGCCCCAATCACTCCGCACCATCAGCGTGTGGGAGCAGTGATGGCGGGAGCAGGGCTGCCAGCAGTCAGGGGACTGGGGGCCATTGCAGGAAGGGGCCAGGCAGGAGCGTGAAGAATGGGCCGAGACCTGTCCCTGTGCTCACCGCAGCCTTATGGCCCACAGTTCCTTTCAAGGTGCACGAATTTGTGCACTGGGCCCCTCGTATGTGAATATCACCCAGACACAGTCCTAGGTGCTAGGGAAGGGGTGGGTGGGTATGATATTTATTGAGGAACAACTGTATGATAGGCTCATACAGTATGCAGGGTAGTGTAATGAGGCCAACAAGAGTTCCAGGCCAGATACCTGAGTTCAAATCCCAATGTGGCCACATAATGTTAGGCCTTAGTTAAGTCACAGGATCAGTCAAACCAGGATCAGCTTCCCCATTTGGAAAAAGGGGATAACATCTATGTATCATGTGTGGTTCTTTCATGAATTAATGACAGCACAGCCTGGCATATGGAAGACGGGAAATAGAAAAATGGTAAAAATCCCTAGTAAGGGCTAACGTTCTTTGAAGCTTACCTTGTGCCTGTCACTGTGCCACACATTCTAACTGTATGACCTCCAAATTCTCATGCCAACCCTATTAGGCAGATACGATTCACACTTTCTCACAGGTGAGAATAGTGCACAGAGGGTGATGACAGGCTAGGGACTGAGCTGGGTTCAACCCAGGCAATACGTGCAACGCACACTCCTATTCACTCACTACACGGGATTTTCCACTATTCGAGCATCAGCAACCACTTAAAAGCTTAGGCACTGAAACAGGCACTTTGCATTCCGGTTTTTTTAAAAATGAATTCCACCCCAAAATCCTGTGAGGTGGGTTAAGTTCCATTGCTGAAGCTCAGAGTTCTGCGACTTGCCCAAAGTCACTAAGCGCGGCCCCCAGCCTCAAGGAGCAAACACCTAGCTCACCATCCTGGCCTTGGGGAGCCACCCCTCGTCACTAGCTTGTGCGCAATCTCTGCGCTTCGGCGTCCCAAGGCAGACCACACTCCCCGTACCCCCGCGAGTAACCCCAAAACCGTGTTCGTGCCTGCCCCAACCGCCCGCTCGCACTCTCAGGTCTGACAGCTCCCCGTCACCCTCTAGCTAGCTCATCTCCGCAACACCGGCTGGAGGAGCCGCCTCGCCAACCCCGAGACGGATCCGGCAGCGTGGGGGAGGGGAACCGGGAGAGCGCATGCCCAGAAGGCTCCATTTGGCCCCCGGCTCACCTGGGAGTCGCGGAACTCCACCACCACGTTCTCGCTGCTCCATCGTGCCGCCATCTCCCACCCGGGTCGTCCCGGCCCCCAAATCCGCTTTCTTGGGCTCGGCGAGCCCCACGCAGCCCGCAAGAGAGCCCTGCCACGCCACGCCCCCCTCTGCCGAACTGCAAACCATTGGCTATTCCAAGCATTGACTCCGCCCCATCTTCCCGGTTCCTCCAATTGAGGCACTGCGCCTACCGGAACAGGCACGCCCCCTCCACTTCCGTCACTCGGCCGAAATCACACAAGCACCTCGCGACTACTGACACACGCCCCCTGCCGCAAGATCTGTTGGGAGTTGTAGTCCAAGGTCGGAAACTCTTGGGTAACCCGGGTAGAGCTCACAGAATAAGGTTTGGTCGAGGTGAGGGACATGCTGTCCTCCCTGTCTTCTCGCTGGTGCCCCGGTAAAACCTAGGATGTCTACAAATCAAAGCCCAACGTTCGTGCAAACCAGAGATTACCTCTTCCCCTGACGTCTGCCATAAAGTCGGTATTGTTTAATACAGTACAGTAGCACCTGCCAAAGTGTTCAGGGACCCCAGAGGTTTCCGAAGCCAAAACAATTTTGATAATCATACTAAGAGGTTATTTGCCTTTTTCACTTTCTTTCTCTCACGAGTGTACAGTGGAGTTTTCCAGAGGCTACGTGATATATATTGTAACAGACTAAACGGTAGAAGCAGATTTGAGAGAATCCAGTGGTTTGGGTTGTTGTTGTTTTTATTTATTTTTATTTTTTTAACATATTTTATTAATTTTTACAGAGAGGAAGAGAGAGGGATAGAGAGTTAGAAACATCGATGAGAGAGAAACATCGATTCAGCTGCCTCCTGCACACTCCCCACTGGGGATATGCCCGCAACCAAGGTTCATGCCCTTGACCGGAATCGAACCTCGGGCTCTTCAGTCTGCAGGCCGATGCTCTATCCACTGAGCCAAACCGGTTAGGGCAGGTTGTTGTTGTTTTTAAACGTTTATAAGAGTTTATTTGAACCAAACAGATGACATATGCCAGGGAGCAGATCTCAAATGCTCCTCCAGTGGTTTTTTAATTGAGTCAGACATTAAAGATATTTGCCACTTTTCCCACTGAAATGTTTTTGTTTTGGAAAATATAGTTATTTTTCACTTATAAATTGTATGATTAATGTTAATGTGCATTAATGTTTAAGTAAAATAATGAGCAAATATGTTTTAAATTCTAAGTTTCAATTTCTAATAGTTACTATCAGTAGATAGCCCATATAAAAGTTTGGTGGGCATGGGGGTGAGATCTTTAATAATTCTTAAGAATGTTGCCGAGCCGGTTTGGCTCAGTGGATAGAGCGTCGGCCTGCGGACTCAAGGGTCCCGGGTTCGATTCCGGTCAAGGGCATGTACCCTGGTTGCGGGCATGTCCCCAGTGGGGGGCGTGCAGGAGGCAGCTGATTGATGTTTCTCTCTCATCAATGTTTCTAACTCTCTATCCCTCTCCCTTCTTCTCTGTAAAAAATCAATAAAATATATATTTTTTTAAAAAAAAGAATGTAAAAGAGCCCTGGCTGGTTTGGCTCGGTGGATAGAGCGTCGGCCTGCGGACTCAAGGGTCCTTGGTTCAGTTCCGGTCAAGGGCATATGCCTTGGTTTCCGGCACATCCCCAGTGGGGAGTGTGCGGGAGGCGTCTGATCAATGTTTCTCTCTCATTAATGTTTCTAACTCTCTATCCCTCTCCCTTCTTCTCTGTAAAAAAAAAAAAAAAAAAAAAAAAATCAATAAAATGTATTTTAAAAAAAAAGAATGTAAAAGAATCTAGAGATCAAAAATTTGAGAACTGCAGTGATAAGCATGAGTGGGGATTAGGTTTTCTTCTTTTATTCTACCCTCTCAAATCCTGGCTTAACTGTCTTAGATTCAATTTTTTTTAACATATATATATATACGCACACACATACATACATATACATATACATAATTGATTTCAGAGAGGGAGAGAGAGAGAAACATCAATGATGAGAGAGAATCATTGATTGGCTACCTCCTGCTGTCCCCCACCAGGGATTGAGCCCGCAACCTAGGCATGTGCCCTTGACTGCAGTTGAACCTGGGACCCTTCAGTCCACAGGCCAACACTCTATCCACTGAGCCAAACTGTCTAGGGCTCAATTTTTTTTTTTTTTTTATAGAAAGGAGAAATGACCTATTTCATTTATTTGGTTGTTGTATGGCGTTAAGCACAGGGCCTGGAATGTAGACAATACTCAAATATGAATTATTGTTGTTAATATTATCACTATTTCTATGTGCAAGTCCTTGTGTGAATAGAGATAGATATATATTTTTAAAAAAGCTTCCCTTTCCTCCTGGACTGTTGGATATAATGGGGAAGACAGACTTATCAACAGTTAGGGTAGCCAACTCATCCCAGGAAATCTTTGGTCCAGACAAACTGGGACAATTGAACACTGTACAATAGGTATGCACTTGGCAGAATGAATTTGGTTTCATAAAAGACTTGCAAGCAATGTCACAGGAGAGGACAGACTAAATGGGGGGCCTGGCAAAGCATTCTAAAGAAGGTAACATTTAAGCTTTTCTGTATAATATTCGGATTTCAATAGAATACACGATCCAAAAAAGTACTTCAGCATGAAAAGCGTGAACAAAGACCCTGAAGTATGAAGAGCAGGACACATTCCAAAGGTGTTCCCCAATTAATACTCATGGCACTGTGCTCCTTTCTTTCCTTCAAAATACATCACAATTTGTAATTCAATATTTATGTGTTTGTTTCATATTTTTAAGCTTCGGTAGGACAGGGACAAGGTCTGTCTTGTTCAGTCCTGCATGGTGACTGCATATACAAGGCACTCCATGAATATTTACCCAGTGAGTGTATGTGCAAAGCATATAAAGTCATGCCCCCAGAGTGCTGTATAAGTCAAAAGGATGCCTTCTATGAAACCAAAAGGTAATTTTTAAAGCTACTCATAGTCTTGCCCTGGCCAGTGTTGTTCAGTTGGTTGAGCATCATCCCATGCACAGAAAGGCGGCCACTTCAATTCCCGGTTAGGGCACATACCCAGGTTGTGCATTTGATCCCAGTTGGGATTTCAAATCCTTGGTGCTCTGTGTTCTCTCAATGTTTTCTCTCTTAAATGTGAGGGAAGCAACTGACCAACCTCTCTCCCCCCCCCCCCCCCCCCCCCGCCTTCCTCACTCTCTAAATAAACAAATAAAACTATGCACAGTCTTTATTTGTAATTCTTTACACCCAGAATAGAATACAGAACCACCAATCATTCCCTTAAAATACTTTGCTTTCTTTTCCATCCATCTCTCAGTCATTCTCACAAACTGCAGCCCTTAAAGAACCCTAGGGCCCTGGCCTCCATCCCCCTGTATTGGCCTGTCTTCCTGCCTCCCAGTTTCCTCCCAGTTCTCCATCACAAAAGGCCAAAGACTGCTCTGGAGAGAAGGGCCTCAGCTCAGAGAGCCAGGAAGGGGGAAAACTGCAAACCAGGTTCAAGGGCAGGGAGAAGGAAAGCTGAAGAATACTTTCTATGGGTGCTCATGCCATCACATTGGAATATACAGTATTGTCAATGTAAGAAACATCCAAACCTGTAAAGAATTTTTATAAGATTTTATTTGAGCCAAACTGATGACAATTGCCAGGAAGCAAGATCTCAAATGCTCAGGAAAATGACAGTTTGGCAGGTGTTGTTGTTGTGTGTGTGTGTGTGTGTGTGTGTGTGTGTGTGTGTGTTAATGCATTTGAGATAAAGGGAAGGTGGGAAGGGAAGAAAGATTACATAAAGGTGGGAGAAAGCAAGGCAGGGATTGAATTACAGGATAGTTAACAAGATTAGAGTAGTATTTGCTTTCCTAGAGTGGTTAACCTTATTGCAAAGGTGTGTTATCTTGGATGCCCAAAAAACAATGGATGGGCCTTGCTTAAGGCAAAGATAAACCTTTTACTAAAAAAGTTATATGCCTTCCCAGGCCAGTGTGGTTCAGTTGGTTAAAGCGTCATCCATACATTGAAAGGTGGCAGGTTCGATTCCAGGTTGCAGGTTTGATCCCAGGTTGGGGCACCAACAGATCGATGTTTCTCTCTCTCTCTCTCTCTCTCTCTCTCTCTCCCTCCCTCCCTCTTGAGGTTTCTCTCTGAAGTCAATAAAAATTGTTTTAAAAATAAAAAGTTGCTGAAACCGGTTTGGCTCAGTGGATAGAGCGTCAGCCTGCGGACTGAAGGGTCCGGGGTTCGATTCCGGTCAAGGGCATGTGCCTGGGTTGCGGGCACATCCCCAGTGGGAGATGTGCAGGAGGCAGCTGGTCGATGTTTCTCTCTCATCGATGTTTCTAGCTCTCTATCTCTCTCCCTTCCGCTCTGTAAAAAATCAATAAAATATATTTAAAAATAAATAAAAATAAAAAAAAATAAATAAAAAGTTACATGCCTGAGGTGTGACTACCCATTCTAGCCTGCCCAGTTAGGAATTTATGATCAGATCACCCTGTGAGATTATTTTCTATAGAACCCCTTTATAGTAATCAATATGAATTAATTAATTAACACACCATATTCTTAGTTGTTTATTTACCTATTTCCTGAGATGTCCTGGGTGCTCAGTAAATATCCACTAAATGAGTGATTAGTAAATAGTCAGGGTATCTGGCAGGTTGCAGCAAGAAATACAGCTAGAAAAGTTGGAAAGGGCTAGTTAAGAAAGACCCTGCTTAGGTAGGTGAGTTTCATTTTGTAGATATAGATATATTCCAAAGTTCTCTGTCTGTCTATATCCTATATAATAAAAGCCTAACATGCAAATTAACCAACCCGAACGAACAGTCTCTATGACGAGTACTGACCACCAGGGTGCAGACGCTCAATGCAGGAGCTGCCCCCAGCCCGCAGGCCCCAACCGGCCGTGGCGGCAGGGAGCAGGGGGCAGGGGGCAGGGCCGGTGAGCAGGCAGCACCAGGCCAGCCAAGGCAGGAGCCAGTGGGGACACCCCCCATCCCCGATCGCCCTGCAGAACAGCCCTGATCACCATCCAGGCCTAGGGACCTTACCCGTGCATGAATTTCATGCACCGGGCCTCTAGTATGTATATAGTTTAATAATCTGTTTCCCACTGCAACCAGTAGGATTACCCTGGCCTAAGCATTTATACAACACTTCCCCACTCCTACCTCTTAGTTCATATTTGTCTAGTTCTCAAAAATCTGCTTGTCATGGTTCATAGGCACAGAAAGTACTTTGGATTTCAAATCCTTGGTGCTCTGTGTTCTCTCAATGTTTTCTTTCTTAAATGTGAAAAGAGCCTGGTAGAATTTTTGAGAGAGGAAGCATGAGCACCTTTCAAACTGCTTTCTAGGGCCCTTCCTTTCCATCTGCCACCCACACTGTCATCATGAAAGAGTGGGGATTCTGGCCCAGCAGTGTAGCTCAGTTGGTTAAGTGTTGTCTCCGTACACAAAAAGGTTCCAAGCTGGATTCCCCATCAGACCGCATAACAAGGTTTGATCCCTGGTCAGGGTAGGTATAAGAGGCAACCGAGCCCTAGCTGGCTTGGCTCAGTGGATAGAGCATCGGCCTGCGGACTGAAGGGTTCCGGGTTTGATTCTGCTCAACGGTACATGCCCAGGTTTTGGGCTGGATCTCCAATAGGGGGCATGAGAGAGGCAGCCAATCGATGATTCTCTCTGATCATTGATGCTTCTATCTCTCTCTCCCTCTCCCTTCTTCTTTGAAATAAAAAAATATTTTTTTTTTTAAAAAGAGGCAACCGATGATGTTTCTCTCTCACACATTGATGTTTCTCTCTCCCCCAACCCGCTCTCTCTCAAATCAATTAAAAATATCCCCAGGTGCCCTGGCCTGTTTGGCTCAGTGGATGGAGCATTGGCCTGCAGACTCGGGGGTCCTTGGTTCGATTCTGGTCGGGGGCATGTGCCTTGGTTGTGGGTACATCCCCGGTGGGGAGTGTGCAGGAGGCAGCTGGTCAATGTTTCTTTCTCGTCGATGTTTCTGGCTCTCTGTCCCTCTCCCTTCCTCTCTGTAAAAAAATAAAAATTAAAAAATATATATATATATATATATATATTGTTGTAATGTACACTGCGAATCACAGAAGGACGCCTCAAGAAGTCTAATTAAAGAGTCACATTTATTGCAATCCAGGACTATGAGGGGTCATTCCTGAATCTCATAGTGATAAGATGGTGGCAAAATCAAACTTATATAGGCAAAGATCACAAAGGTATTGATTACATCTCAAGGTTTGGAATGAGGAACCTGGTTTGCAAAAAAGCAGTTTACAGAAGCAGAATTAAGCATGTTAATTATAGTTTTGGGTCTCGGGGTCACTGAATTGACAGAAATACCTTATCTAGAGCCCTCAGATCTTGAGACCACTGAGTTGCCAGGAATTCATTATCTAGAGCCATCGAGGCAATTTAGAGTAATTGCGCTGTCCTGGTCTTGGGACCACTGAGTCAACTGGAACACATTATCTGGAACCCTCGGGTCTTGGGATAATTGTGCTGTCCTGGTTCCCAGGTACAGAGGAATGTGCTTTCTAAAACCAGTAAGATAACAATCAATGGGATAGTCATTCATCGAATGGGATGATTTATACAATTCAGAAAATCAAAGTAACTTTTCTATTGGCAAGCCAAACAACAGGGTTAGAGTTAAACTACAGTTTCAATCTGAGATGATTGCTACTATATATATATATATATATATATATATATATATATATATATCCCCAGGTGCCCTGGCCACTGTGGCTCAATTGGTTGAGTGTTGTCCCATGCACTGAGAGGTCACCAGTTCGATTCCTGCTCGGTACACATGTGGGATTTGCAGGCTCTATCCCCAATGGAGTGCATGCAGGAGGCAGCCAATTGATATTTCTCTTTCTCTCTCTCTCTCTCCCTTTCCCCTCTCTCTAAAATAAATAAAAACATATTTAAAAAAGAAAGAAAGTGAGTGGGGACTCTGGGATAGATCCAGAGTTCTCTGGCTGCTGCTTCATTGCTGTGTACCTCTGAGATCCACATATGAATATCATGTCTGAATCAGAGACTGGGGAACGTTGGAGTCCCATCCCTTGTCAAGAAGACTTCAACTTGCTGACCAGGCCACAGGGCCCTTATCACCAAACAATGTCTTTTCAGAAGGCCACTTGCTAAGAAGGCAGGCTCTGTGGCCAACTAGAAATCCAGGGCATTAGCTGTCGCTTATCAGCAACTAGCCTTGCAAATTTGAACAGGACCCTTTATCTTCCTAGTCCTCTGTTTCCTCTTCTGCAGAATGTGGAGTTAGCTGACCCTTCCATCTGTTTGCATCTGAGAATATTGGAATCCTGCCTTGAACCCCACTAGCATTTTCCCTCTCTTCATCAGTCAACAAAGATTTGTGGACGTGCCCACATGCTCGGGCTCCTTGCTAGGTGCATTTGGTTGCTCATTACTCTAGTTTCTCTGTTTAAGTTTCTCTTTTCAAGCAAAACGATAAAAACATAAAGTGCTCTGAGAGGTCTGGGAGGAAAATACTTGCCTATCCCCCCTCCACACCCTCTGGCTTATGGGGACAGAGAGGAGGGCACAGGTTCCAAAGCTTCCCAGGAGGAGCCCTAAGACGCCATTTCCCTCATTTTCTGAATCCTTTATGTCCCAGACTTACATTCTTCCAGAGATGTTTAAAACTGGGCTTTGCAGCATTGTTATGCGCTCCTGTTTGCAACACCAGTTTTATTCAGCTCTTTCTCCTGACTATTCTGGTAGGTGGGTCAGGGCTCTGTTAACCCTCTTTCACAGCTGAAGAAGAGCAGCTTACCCAGGGTCAGTGAGAACATAAAGATGTGAAGATTTTAAAAAATAGAGTCCCAAATCTGGCTGGGGCCATTTCTGTGCCTGATATCTTTGCATTGAGAGTATCCAAAATGACTTGACACCTCCCCAGACCCATTAACTTTAAACCAAGAACCCACAGGAGAGACTTAGAGCAAAACACATATTGGACTCTTGATGTAACAAATGACAAATTGAAAGTAATCTGAGGCTGCGGGTCTCCGTGGATGCTTGTTGCTATGCTTTGAGTCTCTCTCTCTGTAAGATTGAAAGGGTAGAATTGTGGGGGGTTTTGTGTGTGTTTTAAGGGTCCGTCTGTGCTGCCTGTCACGACTTGAGCCAATTAAGCAGACAGGGTTGAATCATATGAGTGTTTATTCCAATACTGCCGTCAGTATGGTATAGCAGTAGGTCATCCACAAAAATCTGCTCTGTAGCCCCCCATTAGCCAGCTGCTTATATACTGTAGGACAAAGATTACATGAGGAAGTAGGGATTATAGGAATGAGGAAGTAGGCAATTAGGGCTGGGGTAGGACTTCATTGTTTGGGCAACAAGGTTATTATTAATCTTTCCGTGATAATAGGCAGTTCTTGAATGAGAATGGACTACATTCCAAGGTTGATTCCCAGGTCCAAGGTTAACTCCCAGATCCCGGGATGGGGTTGGGGGTGGGAGTCTATCATGCCCAGCCAAGTTAGACTCTATTTTTAAAATCTTTCTTTAACCAGAACAAGGCAATCGTGGTAAACAGAGCATGATTATTATTCCCTACTAGAGGCCTGGTGCATGGATTCATGCACCCGTGGGGTCCCTCGGCCTGGCCTGCTGGGATCAGGCCAAAACTGGCTCTCTGACATCCCCCAAGAGTCCCGGATTGTGAGAGGGCGCAGGCCAGACCAAGGTACCCCAACCAGTCCACAATTGGGGCCAGGGAGGGACGGAGGGAAGGCTCCAGGGTGTGTCCATCTGGCCCAGTCCTGATCAGGGAGATCAGGGCAGATTAGGCCGGCTGGGGAGGGACCGCAGGAGGTTGGCCGGTGGGGGACAGACCACGGGAGGGCTCCATGGCATGTCTGGCCTGTCTTTCCCAGTCCCAATCTGCCAAACCCCAGCCGCAAGCTAACCTACCAGTTGGAGCATCTGCCCCCTGGTGGTCAGTACACATCATAGCAACTGGTCGAATGGTCGAACAAACAGGCAGGCACAGCATATTAGGCTTTTATTATATAAGATAACCATAACTAGTCCCCAATATTCTTTTCACATCTTAATATTTTCATTTCAGAGAGGATATTGTTTGAATAAATGCACAAGGAGATGACAAGGGCATTGCCCGAGGAAGGTGGTCATTCAGGGTCCCACAGGGCACCTGAATTTAGTGTCAGCACATTGCAGAGAGTGAAGGCCTCACTGGAGTTCAAGGTCTCAGCTGTTCAATGGTGCCAGATGAGAGACTGGCTTATGGTAACCATTAGATGGAAATAGAAACTTGAAGGGAAAATTATTTACAAAAAAATTATACCCTTTAAGCAGATCTAGTCTTCTTCACCCCTTTGGAAAGCATACAGAGAAAATGAAATTGTCACCTCAGAATTCCTTGGTGAGCATGTTCATTGTGAAGCTTAGATGTCCAGCTCTGCTCTTACCAGCTGTGTGGTGTGACTTTTTATTGTGCTTGTGGTATGTACTTTATATATACCTCTACCTCTACCTCTCTAGAAATCATGGCTCAAACGCAAAGGTATATAATGAAAGGATATAGTTTTCATCCATACTGTCACCCAGCTCTCCAATACCTGCTGCCTACTCCCAGGGGACATTATGTTGTTTCATGTTCCCACCCAGTACCTTTATGAATATGTAAGCTAATAAAATATAGACCTTTATTTGGGGAGGAGGGAAGTTTCTTAATTTTTTAAAATATATTTTATTGATTTTTTACAGAGAGGAAGGGAGAGGGATAGAGAGTTAGAAACATCAATGAGAGAGAAACATTGATCAGCTGCCTCCTGCACACTCCCTACTAGGGATGTGCCCACAACCAAGGTACATGCCCTTGACTGGAATCGAACCTGGGACCCTTTAGTCCGCAGGCTGACGGTCTATCCACTGAGCCAAACCGGTTAGGGTGAAGTTTGTTAATTTTTCAAGAAACTTGACATCTTCAGTGTTCATTAATCATTGGTCATTGTTATTTTTTTTTAAATATTTTTAAAATATTTTTTATTGATTTCCAAGAGGAAAGGAGAGGGAGAAAGAAATAGAAACATCAATGATGAGAGAATCATTGATCAGCTGCCTCCTGCATGCCCCCCACTGGGGTTTGAGCCCACAACCCTGGGCATGTGCCTTTGACCAGAGTCAAACCCGGAACCCTTCAATCCGTAGGCTGATGCTTTATCCACTGAGCCAAACCAGCTAGGGCTATTTTTTATTTTTTTATTTTTAAATATTTATTTATTTATTTATTTTATTTTTTACAGAGAGGAAGGGAGAGGGATAGAGAGTTAGCAACATCGATGAGAGAGAAACATCGATCAGCTGCCTCCTGCACACTCCCTACTGGGGATGTGCCTGCAACCAAGGTACTTGCCCTTGACTAGAATCGAACCTGGGACCCTTGAGTCCGCAGACTGACGCTCTATCCATTGAGCAAACCGGTTAGGGCTAGGGCTATTTTTTAAATTGATTTTGAGAGAGTGGGAGAAAGAGAGCGAGTGGGAGGGAAGAAGAGAGAGAGAGAAAGAGATAGAGAGAGATTGATAGGCTGCCTCCTGTAAGGATCCCTTCAGTGCACAGGACAATGCCTAACCAACTGAGCCACAACAGCCAGGGCTGGTCATTGTTATTTTTAACTATAGGTGATAAATCTTTCATAGTTCCCCATCCCCTCAGGATATGGTCCAGGACTCTGTTGTCTGCCCTGAGGACTAGCTTCATCTTTGGCTCCCATCTCCTTTCATTGCAGCTCTACTGCACCCTTCAGTTCCTTGAAGAAGCCAGGTGCTGTAAGTCTTCAAACATGCTTTTTCCTTGACTTGGAGCAGTCTTCTCTTCCTGAAACACAGTTCTCCCCTTCCACCTCATTCTCTGGCTAATCAACTCACCTTTTGGGAGGTTAAGCAGAAAACCACAGGCCCCAAGTGGTATTACTCCTGCTGAAAGCCCGTAATACCAAACCTAGCTTTAACGCCTGATTCTAACTGCAGTTTCAACCTCTCCCAGAGCATAATCTTAATCAGTCAGTCTGGAATTTCCTGACCAGTACTAGTGAGGTAATCTGCCTTTTCCTAAGGGAAGGTGTCTTTGCCTCAAATAACCCATTCTTTGAATTTCTTAATTCCCACCCTCATTTTTAACTTCTTAGTCCCACCCTCTTTCTGCCTATAAAATAAAAAAAAACCTTCCATTTTGTACAACACATGGGAGAGCTCTTTTAGTTGCTAGGTGGGATGCTGCCCGATTCATGAATCACTTAATAAAGCCGATCAGATGTTCACATTCACTTGGTTATATTATGCTTTTTAACAAGGTTTTGGCTTAGAATCACTGTGTTTGTGCCTGTCTTCTTCCAGCAGCACCATGCTCTTTCACTCTCATAGTACTTTCACTCTCATAGTATTTAGTCATTCATTCATTCGTTTGACAAATACTTACTGAGTGCCAACTACATGCTAGGCCCTCTTGTAGGCTGATCTACCACACTGTATTGTCATTGCCTGCTTCAGTGCTCCATGTATGGGTATGTGTCTGTGTGTATGGCACTGTAATTCACATACCATAAAATTCACCCTTTCAAGTGTATAATTCAGTGGTTTTTAGTATATTCACAAGGTTTGGCAACCATCACTATTATTTAATTTCAGAACCTTTTCACTACTCTAAAAAGAAAACCATTAGCAGTCATTCTCCATTTTCCCCTCTCCCCAGGCCCTGACAACCATTAACCTTTCTATCTCAATGGATTTTCTTATTCTGGACATTTCATAAATCATACAATATGAGGTCTTTTATGATTGGCTTCTCTTACTTAGTATAATGTTTTCAAGGTTCGTCCATGTTATAGCTTGTATCAGCCTTTTATTTCTTTTTATGCCTTTTTTTTTCTTTTTATCTATAGTCCATTCTCTAGATATACCATATCTATTTATTCATCAGCTGATGATCATTTGGGTTGGTTTTCACTTTTTAGTTCTTTTGAATAATGCTGCTATGAACACTCATGTACAAGTTTTTCTGTGGACGTATGTTTTCATTTCGTCTGGAACTATACCTAGGAATGGTATTGCTGGGTCATATGATAACTTTATGTTTAATCTTTTTTGATGAACTGCCAGGCTGTTTTCCACAGCAGGTGTACCATTTTGCATTCCAACAGCGAGGTATGAGGGTTTTGAGTTCTGTACATCTCACCAATACTTGTTATTGTTTTCTTTATTTTGATTGTCCTCTTTGATTTAACCATCCTAGTGGGTGTGAAGAGGTTCTTCTGAAGCTCTATGCGAACAAGGACTCCTCCATCTGTCTGGATCACCACTGTATCCCAGAACTTAGTGCAGTGTCTGGCACTTATTAGATATTTGTATTTTGTTCAATACACTAAAAAGTGTTGAATGAATAGGTAAATCAGAAGCTAGTTAGATGGTTACAGTACTTGTGTGTGTTAATCCTTATTGGAAGATATTTTTCCCATTGATTTAAAAATATATATATATATATTTTTTATTGATTGATTTTTTAGAGAGGAAGGGAGAGGGATAGAGAGTTAGAAACATCAATGATGAGAGAGAGTCATTGATCGGCTGCCTCCTGCACGCCCCCCTACTAGGGATCCAGCCCGCAACCCAGGCATGTGCCCTGACCGGAATCGAACGTGGGACCTTTCAGTCCGCAGGCCGGCGCTCTATCCACTGAGCCAAACCGGCTAGGGCTTTTCACCTTTTATCACACAATTCAGGACTTTCAGGATCACATTTTAGCTAAGGAATCTCCTCCTTTGCTTAAGCCCAAAGTAAGTTCTGATCTACTGTCAGCAAAATACAAACAGTGCCCCAGTGCGCGGTCTCCAAACAGCTACCCCCACCTCCACCCCCCACCCCCCAAATGTTAAGCTTCCTGATCTTAGGGGTCCTCGGATGGAGAACCTTATCTAAAAGAACGGACAGAGCGCCCGCCAGAGGGTGCTGTGGGGGCAAAGTTGAGGCGTGAGGGGAGCTTGACCAGCGACCCCGAGAGCCAGGTAGGCGTCGGGAGTCCTCTGCTCGAGTCTTCCTCGTGCCGCCTTCCCACCCGGGACGCATCGCCGCCCCTCCCCCACAGGTGGTTTCCGGATAAGGAGCCGCTTTCTGGGACTGCAGGAAAGTGCTTTCCTCGAAAAGACGCCCCGCTCCGGTTCCTGACGCCCCCCAGGCCCCAGGCCCGCGGCGGCTGGGTGACCCGGCGGGGGCCTCCGGGGCGTCCGCGGCCGGTGCCGCAGGGGCCGCGAAGGGGTTAAGCCGGCGGGGGGGGGGGGGGGGGGCGGGGGGAGGGGGCGCGAGCCGCGCCTGCGCTCTGCCGCCCTCCATTGTCTCCACGGCGGCGAGGAGCGCCGGCGAGCGCAGCCCGGGACCCGGCGAGGCGGCGCGGCTGGCGGGGCCGGCAGCAGCTGGAGCGAGAGCGCGACGCGACGCGACCGCGGCTTCCCGAGCTCCGCGTGGCCGCCCGGCGCCGCAGCCCGCCCGAGGCCTGGAGGCGTCCGGGCCGCCGTCCGTGGTCGCGGCGTCCTGAGGCGGGGGACGCACCCGGCGCCCCCAGCCCTCCTTCTCCGCCTCCGCCTCCTCCGGTCCGGTCGGCGGCCTCCTCCGGCGCCTCCCCGCGCCCGCCCGCCGCCTCCCTCCCTCCTTCCCTGCGGCTCCCCCGGCTGTCGGGAGCCTGGGGGCGGCCTGTGGCGCGCCGAGCCCGCACCGGGCTGCGCCTCTTTGGACCTTGAGGGGAAACATGCGCTTGGCTCGGATCGTTTTAAATTCTTAGTTTGGGCTCCCCGCCCGCCTGCCGCTCCCGCCCCGCGGGTTTCCTTTTTTCTTTTTCTTTTTCCCCCTCCCGATCTCCTTTTTGACTCCCTTCCCCTTTATGCTCGCCCAGCCCTCTCCCCGCCGCTGAGAAGTGGGGGAGGGCCTCGGCCTCCAGGTTCCCGCCCCATCGGGGCCCGGGCGAGCATGGGGGGCAAGCAGAGCACGGCGGCCCGGTCCCGGGGGCCCTTCCCGGGGGTCTCCACGGATGACAGCGCCGTGCCCCCGCCGGGAGGGGCGCCCCACTTTGGGCACTACCGGGCGGGCGGCGGGGCCATGGGGCTGCGCAGCCGCTCGGTCAGCTCGGTGGCGGGCATGGGCATGGACCCCAGCACGGCCGGAGGGGTGCCCTTTGGCCTCTACACCCCCGCCTCTCGTGGGACCGGCGACTCGGAGCGGGCGCCCAGCGGCGGAGGGTCCGCATCGGACGGATCCACCTATGCCCAAGGCAATGGTTACCAGGAGACCGGCGGCGGTCACCATAGAGACGGGATGCTGTACCTGGGCTCCCGAGCCTCGCTGGCGGATGCTCTACCTCTGCACATCGCACCCAGGTGGTTCAGCTCGCACAGCGGTGAGTCCGCGGGTGGTGGAGGGGGCCCCTGAGGGTGGAGTGCAAGGAAGGGCGTGCTGGGGCGCCCCAAACCTTGGCGCGCGTGCGAACGTGTGGATGGAGAGTGCACGGCCAGAGTCTGTCTGCTGTCCCCTGGGTTCCCGAAGCCAAGGGACCGATTGGATACCGAACCTTTAGAAAGGAGGGAGGTTTTCTGCGAGGCCGTGGAGCCGGGCGTTTTAGGACTTGACCCACTTGTGGATGGGCAGAGTGAATGAAACCTGCCTATTGGAATCCCTCTTACTGGCATCACCGTCCTCAGAGAAGAGGTCTGGCCTGACTTAGGGCAAGTCAGCCCCGGGGCTTTCCTTCTGTAACTGCAGCGTTGGGCCTCCCTCACCCTTACCAGACAGACAGGTCCAGTTTGACCAAGTGGCGTCTCCCAAACAAAGAGTGTGAAGAGAAATAAAATTGGAGCCAAGTGGTGGTTGGATTAGGGCGCTCACTCTCTAGCTGGAACATAGGGGTGTTGAATTTTGCCCCCCGGCTGGAGGTCTGTTTGAATTGTTTAAAATGGAGCAGCTAGCAGGCTGTTGGCGTAGACAGGTGTGGCCTGCTGAATGGAGGCCCAGCTAGGGAGCCTCCCTCCCTCCCAGGCTTTGCAGGACCAGGGCTCTGGTTCCCGTGCTGCATGCAGTAGGCTTGGCTCAGTGACTCTCCCATCCCTCCCCATCTTCCTTTCTTCCCCCCCATGCTAAGTGCTTGGTCTTCCAGATCATCTGCATCCTCTTGGAACAGAGAGGTGAGATTTTATTGCCAGGCTGTGGGTGCATGACAGGGGAAGAGGAAGATCCAGAGAATCTGGATGAATTCACGATGTGAACTTCTGGTAACAGGCCAGCGAAAAGCTGGAGGAGGATTTCCCAGGCTGTGAGTGGCAGGAGCGTCTGGGAGGAAAACAGGTCTGTCTGCTCCGCTAACCTGAGAAGCCAGGTTAGGCTTCTGGAAAATTAGTCAAAAGAGGTGTGCGGCCGCTGTTTACTAATGGGCCTTTATTTTTTGAAAGAGTCTGGATTTCTTTTTTTCAATTCTATAAACTTTAATTTGTGAAATAATTTTATTTGAGGGGGAGGAATAGTGACTGATGGATGACAGGTAACACTTGAAAGTGGCTTTTGAATTGCTTGGATGGTATTTTATTATTTGAACAGGCTTCTCTGACTTGCATCAAACTCTGCCCTGAATGGGATGCCAGGCAAGACTGACTGCCTTTGGCACTATTAGACATTTGATGAGCTTTAAAAATTTTGAAATTAACAATCTGTCTTATAAAATTTGGCCCAGAAAGAGTCATCTGTGTTTGTGAGATGATGTGGTTAAGTTTTTTTTTAAGAAACTGTCATTAGTGTCTGGTTTTAAATTGAAAAGCACTGTAAGAAGTTTCTCCAAAATCACAGAATTTTGTGTATTATAAAACAAATATAATCTTATAGAGCAGTGGTTCTCAACCTTCCTAATGCCGCGACCCTTTAATACAGTTCCTCATGTTGTGGTGACCCCCAATTTCATTGTTACAAATTGAACATAATTAAAGCATAGTGATTAATCACAAAAAAGTGTGTAATTATATATGTGTTTTCCGATGGTCTTAGGCAACCCCTGTGAAAGGGTCGTTCGACCCCCAAAGGGGTCGTGACCCACAGGTTGAGAACTGCTGTTACAGAGGCTTGTCTGGAGAAGGAGTTCCCTGTTAACTAAAATTTCTTGTCTGTCTTTTACTAGAAACTTCTTTTTCCTTATTCCACCACCAGGTTTCATGCTGGAGTTGTGAGCTTATAATTGGATTCCAAAATTTCAGATTCTTCAGCTGTGAAATCTTAGTTTTCTTTTCATCCAGTTGTGGTCAGGGTAGGAAGAGCCACCGGACCATGGGAATTACTATTAAAGCATGTGTTGGGGGCTGCTATTAACATTTTGGGTAATAACTTTCTTTATAGGGCCATCCTGTCCTTTTGCAAAGCATTGAGCATACCTGGCCCTGCCCACTAAATTCCCTCAGGAATTTCCAAGTGATCTTTATAGGGACTTGGGGGGTGGAGGTGGGGGGGGGCTACCACCTGGGTGGAAAACCACTGCTTTAAGAATGCGATCTTTTATTCAGATAAAGTAATTAGTTTTTCCTGTGCAGTTTATTTGAGATGAACCTCTGTATTTCCACGCTTCTGTATCCCTTTTTGTGGGTAAACCAGGGGGATCTTCCTTCCAGAACATCCCTCTTCCTCTCTTGTTCATTATTATAAAAAGAGAAACTCATTTCTATTTTGGAGCCTTTGAGTAAGGTCTGAGCAGTTTTTGCTCTTGTGTCATAAAGGCATAAGGGTAAGGATTTTGGTGCGCAGTTGACTAGAAGCCTGGAAGTTGGTGCTCTTGCTTGTGTTTTGTTTTTTAAATAGTTTACTGATTATTTTTTAGAGAGAGAGGAAGAGAGAAACATCAAGGTTGACTGCCTCCTGCACAACCCCTACCGGGACCGAGCTCAAACCCTGGGCAAATGCCCTGACTGGGAATCGAACCAGCAAACTTTCTGGTGCACCAAACGATGCCCATCCAACTGAGCCACACAGGCCAAGGCGTCTTGCTTGTGTTTTCAGGGTGCTTTGGAACTCTTCTTGGGCACAGAATATAGATGTCAGTGAAGTAAATGGTAGAGCTGGGATTGGAATGAAGGTCCTGCCAGAGTTAGACCTGGCTCTTAACCATTACACTCTACTGCAGTGGTTCTCAACCTTCTGGCCCTTTAAATACAGTTCCTCATGTTGTGACCCAACCATAAAATTATTTTCGTTGCTACTTCATAACTGTAATGTTGCTACTGTTATGAATTGTAATGTAAATATCTGATATGCAGGATGGTCTTAGGCGACCCCTGTGAAAGGGTCGTTCGATCGCCAAAGGGGTTGCGACCCACAGGTTGAGAACCACTGCTCTACTGCCTCTCATCCTAAAGCGTAAGGAAGCTGACGGGGTCCTGGAAATTGCACTGGCCTGTGAGTCAGATGACTGTGCTCATTTCCTGATAGAGCTACTAATTAACTGTCTACTTGTGGCCTTGGGCAAGTGAGTCATTTAGCCTCAGAGCCCCCATTTCTTCACCTGTAAGATGGGGATACTATCTACCCTGCTTACCTTGTTGGGTCTACTGAGATAGTGTTTAGAAAAGCCAAATAACATACAGATGGAAAGTGGTGTTCCTTTGGGGCACTTCTATAGTTCTCAGCCTTCTTTCATCTCAGAATTTGTTGGGCATTGAGATTTAGACTTGTGTGGACTGTTTCCCCAAAATGCTCTCTACTGAAATCTGACCTGAATTGATGGACAGTTCATAACAATGAGTGCTATTGAGAAGAACTGCTTTATCGGATCAGAGTTAGAGAGTCCATTCCTTTCCACATTAAAATGTAAGTTTTGCTGTAAGGTGTTTCTAATAGTACCCCATTTATCTCAGATTATGGATTTCTAGATGTGGGGGAAAAACATAGAGGACCCACCATGTGGGAAGGAAGAGGTTGCCTGTTTTCTGGATCCTTCTATAAAATGGCTGGTCATTGAGGCTTTCACTCCAACTTGTTAGTCATTTGTATGAATACACATGTACATTCAGAAAAATCTAAGCTATTCTCTGTTGTCACCAAGCCATCAACTGGGGTTCATAGAAGGTGACTTTTCATAAGTCTTTAAACATGCTAGCAGGATACCTCATTCTATTTTGCTGCCGCTCTAGGGTTCTCAAGTTAATTACTTTTCTCCATTCTTAAATAATTAGGGAGAGTTGCCAACTCTATTGGAGTGGACCAGAAAGTCTTTTTGTGCCTCACCATAGGTGTGCTAGAGGTAATGGTCCTTCACATGGTTTCTGAAGAAGGGAAAGCATTCTGTGGTCTCCAAAGAGAATGATGGGTCCCCTGCCCTGTAGAAGTTCTGTTTTTTAAAAAATATATATTTTTATTGATTTCAGAGAGGAAGAGAGAGGGAGAGAGAGATAGAAACATCAGTGATAAGAGAGAATCATTGATCGGCTGCCTCCTGCACACCCCCCCATTGGGGATCAAGCCTGCAACCTGGGCATGTTCCCTTGACCAGAATCGAACCTGGGACCCTTCAGTCCGCAGGCCAACACTCTATCCACTGAGTCAAACCGGCTAGGGCTTAAGTTCTATTCTTAATGAAGACTTTTTCTTTTCTTTTTTTTTTTTTTTTATATATTTTATTGATTTTTTACAGAGAAGAAGGGAGAGAGATAGAGAGTCAGAAACATCGATGAGAGAGAAACATCGATCAGCCGCCTCCTGCACATCTCCTACTGGGGATGTGCCCGCAACCCAGGTACATGCCCTTGACCGGAATCGAACCTGGGACCTTCCAGTCCGCAGGCCGACGCTCTATCCACTGAGCCAAACCGGTTTTGGCTGACTTTTTCTTTTTTTTAAATGAAGACTTTTTTTAAAGCAGAGTTTGGAGTTCTCTATTCACCATGAGGGCTTTTATTTTTTTCTTTGACCTTTTCATAAAAATAAATGATTTTTAGAGAGAGGAAGGGAGAGAGAGAGAAAAGAGAGAAAGATCATTGTGAGAGAGAAACATTGATGGGCTGCCTCCCGCATGTGTCCTGACCTGGGATTAAACCTGCAACCTGGGTATGTGCCCTGTCCTGGAATCGAACCCCCCACCTCATTTTTGTGTATGAGATGATGTTCCAACCAACTGAGCCACACTGGCCAGGGCATAAGGGCTTATTTTCTATAAAATAAAAGAAGTTCCCCCGAGAAGAGAATTTCTTGAAGTTCACAGTTAACTCTTACTCATTGGGGTTTGAAAGGTCTTGCAAAAAACAGAGATTTTTCACTCTTAAAGTGTTTGCTTTATGGGATGTGTACATTTTGCTACTAAACAAAGACACACCCCAAATATGTCACAAGGACTCTGAGCCAGGCCACTTTTAACCAAACAAAAGCTACTCTAATACCTTTTGAGAAAAGGAACATGCTTTATATTTTACTAATGTGATATTCAACCCAAGCTTATTGGGCATTAACATTTTGGAAAACCTAATTCTAAAACTAAACTTCTTTGGTGACAGTTTCAAAATTGAAAAAAAACTTCATAGGGAAGTGGTGGTAACTTAAATAGGTACTAGTCCTACAAAGCCTTAAGTAGGGGTGTTTTAATGATAATGGGTTGCTGAATCTTGAAGTCAACTCAAAACCTAAATCCTAATCCCAGTCTTTAGAATGATGGATTAGTGTAAATTTCCATCTGTTTCTTTTCCAAGCTTTGTCATGGTCTAGTCTGAATCAAATGGTTCCTAGTGATTACTGTGGCTATATAGACTTGAATATGAGGAGGGACTTCATACATCCAGCAGTTTGTGTTTTTTTATCCTTCACCTGAGGATATGTTTTTATTGATTTTAGAGAGAGAGAAAACACTGATGTGAGAACCATCTGTCGGGGAATCAAACTCACAACCTAGATGCCCTGACTCCAAAATTGAACCTGCAACCTTTGGTGTATGGCAGTGATGGCGAACCTATGACACGCGTGTCAGAGGTGACACGTGAACTCATTTTTTTGGTTGATTTTTCTTTGTTAAATGGCATTTAAATATATAAAATAAATATCAAAAATATAAGTCTTTGTTTTACTATGGTTGCAAATATAAAAAATTTTTTTTTAAAAATACATTTTATTGATTTTTTAAAGAGAGGAAGGGAGAGGGATAGAGAGTTAGAAACATCAATGAGAGAGAAACATTGATCAGCTGCCTCTTGCACACCTCCTACTGGGGTTGTGCCCGCAACCAAGGTACATGCCCTTGGTCGGAATCGAACCTGGGACCTTTCAGTCCGCAGGCTGACGCTCTATCCACTGAGCCAAACTGGTTAGGGCTCAAAAAATTTCTATATGTGACACGGCACCAGAATTAAATTAGGGTTTTTCAAAATGCTGACACACCGAGCTCAAAAGGTTCGCCATCACTGGTGTATGGGATGATGCTCCAACCAACTGAGCCACCCGATCCAGTAGTTTTTATTTTTGAATTTTATGTTCATAACAGCACACAGGTTTATTCTTGACTCCAGTGTTTCAGTTCCTGATATTGATAAAGGGTGAGTTGTGGGTGTAAATGAATAACCTGAAGACCAACCCTCAAGTCGGAAGCAAATAAAGAACCATGTTTAATTGTAAAGCAGCAGCTGGGGTAGTTTCTAGATGAGCCTGTTTACCTCGAGATCTCCCCAGAGTTGTTAGATTTGAGATACCACTTTCCTCTCTTGGGAATAAAGAGGAAGAGGGAATTCACTGGGTCCCTGTAAAAACCAAGTTAGAGGAGGCATGGTAAGAATGCCTAATGCACTCTTAGGTCTATAATAAGGAGGCAGATACAAATGAACTCTTTTCTGTAAATGGTTCAAAGGGTATTCAAACTTGACTCTGCCCAATATAGGGGGCTCGTTAACAATGCAGATGACTGGACCTCACTCCCAGAATTCAGTACACCTAATGAGAGACTCAAGAATCTCAATTTGCAAATTATCCTGAAAATGTAGGACCATTTATATCCGAACCTCAACTCCATGATGGATATAGAATTCAGAAAAAGAACTCTTAATTTTTTGGGTGGATCCATTAGCATTATTTTTAATATTACTAAACCAGGCAGATCTTTCCTAAGCAGGATGCATACAAATCTTTTCATTTGCTCCCAGAGGGTAGATTCACCCAGTAAGAGCATTGTTCATTATTTGATGATTTTCTTTTACATGGAGCTAAGCAATTTTCTCCTACAGATAGGCCTAAGCCAATCTGCCTTGGTCCTGAGAATTGAAGTTGCTCCAAACAGAAGTTAATTGTGGCAATGTCCCCTTTCCTTCTGTGCTGTCTTCCCCCTGATTTTTCTTCTAAGGCACACCTGCTGCCTTTAGCTACTTGTGCTACAGAGGAGCTTACTGAGTTATATATCCCCAGCCAGATAGACAAGTCAAGATCTTAGGATGAATCCAGACTTTAAGTGGACAGAATACCTCTTTCCTTTTCTCTTACCTGACCCAAAAGTATGAGACGTGTGTGTGTGTGTGTGTGTGTGTGTGTGTGTGTGTGTGTGTGTGTGTGTAGGCCTATTGAGCTAAGACATTCATTTATTCAAGTACTTATTGAGTGCCTCCAGTATTCTAGGACCTGTGCTAGGTGCTGGGAATATGTATTTATTAGAAGGGTGATTAACATTACTTTGTTCTTTCTGTTGATGTAAGAACATCCAAACCTGTAGAGAATTTTTAGAAAATGTATTTGAGCCATACAGAAGATACACCTGGAAGCAACATCTCAACAGGCTGAGATAAATGCTTCCAAGAAATAATATTTTGCAGCTCTCTTCTATGCATTTGGAACTGAAGGAACCTTAAAAGGAAATTACCTGAAGGTGGGAGAAAGCAAGCTGGGGATCAGATTACATGATAGCTAAGATTCTGTGATCCCTGGAGGGTGGCTTTAGAAGGAAGGGTCTGAAAAGAGACATTTAAAGGTGTGTTAACCTAGATGCACAGGAACAATGGACAGGCCTTGCTTAAGGCAAAGATAAGCCTTTTACTAAAGAGGTTATATGCCTGGAGCCTGACTACTCACCAAGACCTGCCCAGTTAGGAATTTATGTTCAGATAGATCATCCTGTGAGGGGACTTTCCCTGGAACCCCTATCAGGTCCACATTCCTAAGAATCTTTGCTTTCTCCTTAAGAGTTGGAATATTGCAGCTTGTGGAAGATTTTACCTTCTTTATCAGTGCCTTGGTTGAATAAACAAACAAATTTAAGGTTTGGTCCATAAGTCTGTTACATGGATGATATATCCTCTCTACTCTTCACTCACACTATTCATTCTTTCCTAAACCCTAGTTCTGAGCTGGGACAGGTGATTTTTTCTTTGTGGTTCCAGTCAAGTGTCTACTAAGGAATTCTTCATATGTTCCAATACAAGTGGTCATCTATCTTCTCAATGAGAATATCAAAAGAAACTGTTTTTCAAACTCTTCATGTATATCTTTGGCTTCGGGATCTTTTTCATCCCTAGAGCCACTTTCCTTTCTGATTGTTCAACTCTGCTTTCTAAAAGCATGATCCACCACTTTTGTAATCTGTCTCTGTAAAATTTATCCCAAGTCACAAAAACCCATAAGAAAATATAAGGAATAGTTTTCCTCTTTGATCTTCTAAGTGTATGTCTCTGAGCTCCACAACATTGCCATTTTCATGTCATTTTAAGTAATTTTTAAAGCCTTGTTTGTGATAGCCAACACTAGTGACTGAAATGTCATTTCTCCTGGAATAATTATTAAATATGTGTTATAGTTGAGTATTTATAAATTAAGGAATGGTCCATACTGAGGGACTTTTGCAGACTTCGGCTATAGGTGATACCTTGATTTCTGAAGGATAATTTTTGGAGAAACCTCACCTTACATTTAGGAATATGCAGCCATCTTGATCTTAAGGCATTAAACTTGTCATAACATGGCTCCAACTTTCTTGTTGGTAGTACCTTTAGCCCTCAAAAAAGTATAGTTAAATAAGCCATGCCTCCCCTCTGTAATACAGTACAGTATCTTTTAATGTCAAAGTTGATTTGTTAGCAGGTGGAGAAACTTAGATATGGAGTCACCCAGATGATTTGGGACAGATGTAGGAGGAGAATCCAAGACCCTAGATCGCAGCCAGCTTGGTCATTTTGTCCATATTTCTCAGCTCTTTGGAGATCTTTTCCATGTCAAGTCATCTCCTCTCCCTGCCTCCCTCCCCTTTTTTTTCCTTTGCCCTGCTGAGGTGTTTTTCCTTAGGGAGAGCTGTTAAGATTCTTTCATCCTGAGGCCTGCTCAAGTACTCTGGGAATCCTAAGAAGATTTGAGCAAGTCCAACCTAAACCAATGAAGTACTTGGTCTACCATAAATACAAATTAGCTTTCTGTAATATTGTTCTGTTCTACTTAGATCATTTATACTTTTAATGCCCTCTAAGGTATAATAAATACCATCTAAGTCAGCTTTTCAAAGACACTTTTAAAAAAAAAATCCTCACCCACGGACATGCTTAGAGAAGAGGAAAGGGGAGAGAGAAAGGGAGAATCATCAATTGGTTGCCTTCCGCACGAGCTCCAGTAGGGACTGGAACCTGCAACCCAGGTATGTGCCCTGGCTGGGAATCGAACCATAATCTTTTGGTGCACAGGATGATGCTCAGCCAACTGAGCCACTCCAGCTGGACCAAAGAAACTTCTTTGTAACACTGCCCACTACTGTAATGAGCATCACTAAATACCCATGTATACCACATGTTGTTATATTTTTTCCGTCCTAGTCAGATATGGCTGAACCAGTCAAACCATTATAGCCAGTTATCCTTGAGATCTATGGGAAGTCTTAAGACCTGTGATGTGGGCTGGTTTGCACACTAGCTGCCTTCCATCTTAATTTCTAACAAGCCCAGTCATGTTAGCTGTATTTAATTGATCCATTTCCTACCTCCTCTCTCAGCTCAGAGGCAAGTGCAACATAAAAGGATAGTGAATCTAAGCTTCTCCAGTATTTTAAGGTAGAGGGATTTCCTATGAAGTAGCAGGCCTTTAAAAAAATAGTATTATGAGCTGTTCTGTGTTTGGTGTGGCTTTGGAAAACCTTTGGATTCTTCTACTGAAATTCTGTTTGCAAAAAAAAAAATCTTTTTAATGAAACAGTGTGAGTCACAAAGCAGGCACTCCTTCTCATAATAGCATTTCTCACCAGGGGAATTTTTGGTAGCTGTTGGGGGAGGGATTTGAGTGGGTTGTGGATGATAAATCCCTTGGTGGAACATAACCAGAGACTGCCATATCAGAACTCTGGTGCTTTCCTTCTGACTGTGAGCCCTGAATTCAAAGTGCAGGACAGCAGAATAGAATGGGGAGGCCTGTGCTCAGTGAATTGCCACCGTAGCATGACCAATGAGATTGGAGTCTCAACATTCAGACTCAGTCCATTAAAACACCACTGTAGTATATAATAGGGTCATGAGACCGAGGCCTTGGGTCAGAAGGCCTAAGGTCATTTGCAAGAAAAGCATATTTCTGGATTAAGGGATGGCTGTGGACCTAATGATGAGAATTTAAGAGTCATGAGTGTGAAATTTTTTCCATATTGTGAAATAGTGGTCTGGCTCTTGGTACTTTACAAAGAGAGGATTCATTCAAGGTCATCTGTGCTCTTAAGATTTTAGGTCTAGTAAACACTTAGAATGACACCCAAAGTGAACATCACTCAGTCTCTTTGTTGGATGGTGAAAAGGAAAGGCTAGAGATATTAAGAGTTCAGAACAAGCCAGGATTATGACATCAACAAACAAAATGCGTGTCCGCCCAAACCTGAGTTTGATTGCTGCCAACTTCAATGATTTACAATTCTTCGTCCTCATGTCTGAACCACTGTCTTATGAAAGCTACCGACAGAGGAAAGTCTGAAAGATCATTACAACTGGGTTAAGATTTGCTTTTCTTCGGAAAGTCATAGCTGTCTCCATTCCGTGTTTTCCTGGCTTTGTACTTTTCTTCAAAGCCTCTTACCAGTTCCAAGTCTCCAGAGTTCAATAAAGGGGAACAGGAAGTTGGTGTTTGATGCCTAAGAGCCAGCAATGACGTAATGAGGAAAAGGACATAAGCACAAACTGGGAGGGGGGTTCTGGGCCTTGAGATCTGAGGTCTGTAGGATTATACAGACATCCTTCAAAGATGACTTTAACCAACTCTTTTAAACAAGGAAAAAGCAATTGGAACCTCGTTCTGAGAGGATTAATTTGTTCCGAGAGAATTAATTTTCTTAGGGTATAGTGGAGGCTCAACATTTTTAACTGCTAGTATAATTAGTTACAAAGTATCTTGCCTCAGGAGTTGAAACATTTAAAGAAAAAGTGATTATCACTTTTATAAAAAAGCAGGAGTTACTTTCCTGCCTTTCTTTTCCGTGAGAGGCCTCAGGGTATGTCCTGTCATGGGATCCAGGCTGGAGCCTGACCCTTCCTTTTCCTGTCCATTCACTTTTATGAGTTGAACTGCAAAGTTTCATTGCTGTAGTGGCAAAACGGGAAAGTCACAGGGGTTTGTGCTATTTCAAATCTGATTTCATTTTTACATTTCAGGAAATCAAATAGTGGTATAACTAAATAGAAGCTCAGGTCTCTTGGAATCTTTTTAAAAAATGAGCTATTTAAGGCATTCAAAAGAGATAATGTACTTTACCTACCAGATTAATAAATAAATAAGACATTACAGATGTAATTGTATGTGCCCTCCCCAATTTCTGTTTTTTCACCTTCCTTCCCCAAAGGTAACCACTGCCCAGACTCTCCTGTTTGTCATCCTATATATGTTCACATTTTTACTGCATATTGCTATCCAAAACAGTATTCATTTAATTTATATAAACTTTATCGTAATGTCTCTATCCTTTCACATCCATATGTATGTTCCTCAAAAGGGATTTGAGATCTATAAATCCATTGTAGTACTTATTGTTCTGCCACATTAATTTTCACTGCTGTACTCTATTATATGAATATACCACAAATATCACCATTTATAGATCCATTATCCTGTCAATGGATATTAAAGTTATTTTCAATTGCTTTGAGAATGCTTTCCTATTTCCTTATATACTTGAATGAGAGTATTTCTAGGGTACATCCTTAGTCAGGAAATAGCTGGGTCATAGGGTATATATAGCTTCAACTCTTAATTAAATATTGCCCAGTAGATCTCCAATGTGTTGGTACCAATTTACACTCTCCAAATAGCATATTTTCACTTGTTTCATGATCTTGACAAAACTTGATATTGTCATAGTTTAATTTTTGTCAAGTTCCGGTGGGTGTGAAATGGTATATCAGCCCTAGCCGGTTTGGCTCAATGGATAGAGCATCGGCCTGCGGACTAAAAGGTCCCAGGTTCGATTCCGGTCAAGGGCACATGCCCAGGTTGTGGGCTTCATCCCCAGGAGGGGGCATGTAGAAAGCAGCCAATCAAGATTCTCATCATTGATATTTCTATCTCTCCCTCTCCCTTCCTCTCTGACACCAATAAAAATATATTTTAAAAAAAGAAATAGTATGTCATTATGATGTTGTTTGTATATTTGGTGATATGTATTTACACAAATTAATATTAATATTGTATACTTAATCATCATGTTTCCTCTCCTATGAAATGCTTGTTCATGTCTTTTACCCATGTGTATATTGGATGGTTCATCCTTCTCTTACTAGTTTATATGAATTTGTGTTTTGTATTGGGATAATAATTTTTTAAAATTTATTTTAAAAATTTTAAAATTGATTTGGGAGAGAGAGAGGGAGAGAGACATTGATTTGTTGTTCTTTTTATTTATGCATTCATTGGGTGCTTGTATGTGGCCTGACTGGAGATGGAACCCACAACCTTGGCATATGGGAATGACCCTCTAACCAATTGAGCTACCTGGCCAGGGCAGTCTAATAATTCTTTGTCATATATAATGCAGATGTGTTTCTCCTAGTTTGTGGATTATCTCTTTACTCTCTTTGTGATTTCTTATGGCTAACAATTTTAATATAATTGAATATTTCAGTATCTTCTCTTATGGATTGTGTATTTTGTGTCTTACGGAAGATTTTCTTTTCTTGAGGTTATAAACATATAATTTTATATATCATTCTAAAAGTTTTTAAATTTGCCTTTCATATTTAAGTTCTTAATTCGTATGGAATTAAATTGTCAGATAAGGATATATTTTCCTTTCCCATATGAATAACCAGCTCTCCCAGCAACAAGTGAGGAATGGTAAGTAAGGTCTTTCTGCTGATTTGCAAGCCACCTCTATCATATACCAAGTTTCCTTCCAGGCACGGATTTATTCCTGGGCTTTTTGTTCTGTTCCATTGGTCAATTTGTCTATCTATGTGCTAATACTTTCTTAATTACTGTAGTTTTGTCTTGCCATGTGGAAGGGCAAATCCTTTCATCTTGTTATTTATTCTTTTTCAAAGCTCTGTTGTCTGAATGAAGCTTTCTAGGGAACAAATACAGAATCCGGATAGAATCAACAAAGTGAAGTACAAACTGCGGGGGAACTGCTCTGTTTATAGCTGGTATTCTTAATGACAGGACATCTGGCAAACTGACCCAAATGGGCAGTTTCGAATTTCCCCCTACTATATTGCACAAACAATAACATTTCCCTATGTCTTTGTATTGCAAACAGCAGAATAAACAATTCTGTATGTTACAGACAACAACAATAAAAACAACAAAAACTGGATAGCTATTTTGGGTACATTTTGCTTCCAGTTAAATTTTAGAAACAGCTTTGTCAACTTCTCTGCAGAAAAGCTCGTTAGGATATTTTGTTGGAATTACATTGAATTTATCAATTGCCAACTCTAACATTGAGTCTACTCATGAACCTGACGGAAGTGGACTTACAGAAATAAAAGAATAGATTTTTTAAATGTTTTTAAAAACTTTAATTTCGGACTCACAGAAAAGTTGCAAAATTTGTATAAATAAATTAAATATTTCATCTTCGTTATCCAGAATCTTTAAATGTTATTAGAAAAACATAAAGAGTTGAAAGTCCATTAAGTTCTTAACTCTGCAAAGCAGCTTAATGTCTTAAGAATTGAAACTTCTAAAGTCTGAGAATCTACATTGACCTGCTCCAGGGAATGGGAAAATCACCTGATCTTAAAATTGGCATGGTGGCTGAAGAAGTAATTAGGCCTAATACTGAGGTCTGCTTTCATCAGCGTTGTCCTGTATCCTTATATGGACGACAGTAGATCTAGTCCCAACCCCTGCTTCCCAGGTTTGTGCTCTGATCCCTTCCATTGAGAGAAGGACTTCTTGCCCTTTAGTTGAGGGTCTTCTCACGGCTGTAGGCTGGAGAGTTCATGACATGAGAATGGAGGCTTGGGTTGGCTGAGCCAGAGGTGCCTTCATGGGAGGAATGGGCACCTCATCTTATGAGAGGCAGTGTGGGGTTGTGGTTAAGGTTGCAGGCTCAGAGCCAGACTGTATTAGATTTGAATCCCAGTGTTGCTGATTTTTAGCTTTGGAATCTGTTGGGGTCCAGCCCCAGCAGGTCCAGGGGTTCCCAAAGGTGTGGACGGAGTCGGCGAAGAAGGAATGACCCAGAGACAGTGTTCAGTTGATCAGCATAGCCAGGTTCTCTCTTTATTCTCCTGTTAAATCTGTATTTATAACATTTGATTTTAACCCTATCCATTCTATTCCAAAGGTTAGGGTGTTTGTTATCTCCATTCCAAGGTCACTACTCTATTGTTCTGTTAAGCTACAGGAAGTAACTGAAGGAGATTATACTAAGTAAAGATTATGTAGTTTAAGCGTGATTGTTCGTAAAGTGATTAACTACCAGCCTGGCACTTAGTTAAGGGTTTTTACTGATTCCCTTCCTTAGTCCTGTTAATCCCTAACTCCAGGGGAAAATCCCCACCTGGGGAAACAACCTTTCTCGGAGAGGTGACCTTGGTTAAAACACATAGCGCTAAGAAGGGGAGCAAACATATTAAGAACAGTATGCCATATACCCCAGGTCCCTTGAAACATATGCTGTGCAGATGTTTCTTCCCTGCAGCGACTATGTCAAGCAGCACGGATGGACCAGCTTCTGGCAGGAATCTTAGGCAAGTGACTTAATCTTGCAGCTCTAAAGTGAGGATAATGATAATTATATATACCATATGGGACTACTGTAGGAATTAAATGAGTTTATTGGCATATTTACATCACTCAAAACAGTGCCTAGCAGATAGTAAGTGATCAGTAAATGTAGCCCCTTTTGTTGTTTAATGTCTGGAGACAGCTTCATAATTTTTTTAAGATCTTGAAACCCTTTTGTTAGATTTATCACAAGGTACCTTATAGTTTTTTGGTTATTACTGTAAAGAGTAGCTTTAATTTTTTCTTTTTAATTATTGTAGTTTTCTTGAGCAGACTTGTTGAACTCTTATAGGTCTAATAGTTTTCATTTCATTTATATACAGAGAAAGTCCAAGAGAATCACATCTGCATATAATGGCTTTTCTTTTAAAAATCTTCCTATGTGTTTCTCTTTATTATTTATGGATTGCTGTCTACTTTCTTTAGTAAAAAATCTATTTGAGTCTAGCCCTAGCCGGTTTGGCTCAGTGGATGGAGCGTCGGCCTGTGGACTGAAGGGTCCCAGGTTCGAATCTGGCCAAGGGCACATGCCCAGGTTGTGGGCTCGATCCCCAGTGGAGGGTGTGCAGGAGGCAGCCGATCAATGGTTCTCTCTCATCATTGATGTTTCTATCTTTCCCTCCCTCTCCCTTCTTCTCTGAAATCAATAAAGAAATATATTTTGAAAAAATCTATTTGAGTCTATAATCATGGGCATCTTTGTTTTCCTCCTATTAAAGGGAGTGCTTCTTGTATTGGAAGTGTTGTGTGTACTTTGGTAGGTAGTTTTTATTCTTAATTTGTTAAATGATCACAAATGGCTATTTTATCAAAATTTTCCTTTGCATTATTAAGATGGTCTTCCTCCTTTCATTTGTTAATGAAGTCAATTATACTAATAGACTTTGTAATGTTAAACTGTCCTTATATTGATGAAACAAACCTTATTTGCATATATATTATGAGATTTCACTCATAATTTTATTTTCATGTTGTCTTCTCTTATTATTATGACTAGAGGCTCGGTGCATAAAATGAAATTTGTGCACGCGGGGGTGGGGGGTGTCCCTCAACCCGGCCTGTGCCCTCTCACAGTCTGGGAGCCCTTGGGGGATGTCCTCCACCTCCGCTGCGTGCTCGCCAGCCATGAGCCCGGCTTCTGGCTGAGCGGCGCTCCCCCTGTGGTAGCGCACTGGCCACCAGGGGGCAGCTCCTGCATTGAGCTTGGTCAGTTCGAGTTATAGTTCTGCCTTTTGGTCGATTTGCATATTAGCCTTTTATTATATAGGATTAATGTAGCCTTTATTTTTTTATATACTTTTATTGATTTCATAGAGGAAGGGAGAGAGAAATAGAAACATCAGTGATGAGAGAGAGTCATTGATCAGCTGCCTCCTGCACACCCTAGGGATTGAGCCCCCAACCCGGGCATATGCCCTTGACCGGATTAGAACCTGGGAACCTTCTGTTCACAGGCCGATGCTCTATTCACTGAGCTAAACCCGCTAGGGTTTAATGTAGCCTTTAAAATGAGAATATATGTTCACTCATTTTTAAAAAAATCTTCACCTGAGGATATGTTTATTGATTTTAGAGAGAGGAAGGGAGAGAGGGGGAGGGAGAGAGAGAGAGAGAGAAAGAGAGAGAGAGAGATTGATTGCCTTCTGTACGACCACAATTGGGATCAAACCCAAAACCTTTAGTATAAGCAACAGTGTTCTGACCAGCTGAGCCACCCCGCCAGAGCTATATGTTTTTTCTTTTTAAAAAATATATATTTTTATTGATTTCAGAGAGGAAGGGAGAGGGAGACAGAGAGAGATAGAAACATCAATGATGAGAGAGAATAACTGATCGGCTGCCTCCTGCATCGAGCCCGAAACCTGGGCATGTGTCCTTGACCGGAATCGAACCCGGGACCCCTCAGTCTGCAGGCCAGTGCTCTATCCACTGAGCCAAACCAGCCAGGGCTGTATTTTCTTTTTTGGAAAAGTTTGTATAAAGGCATATGAGAGTTCTGGCTGAAACCGGTTTGGCTCAGTGGATAGAGCATCAGCCTGAGGACTGAAAGGTCCCAGGTTCGATTCCGGTCAAGGGCATGTACCTGGGTTGCGGGCACATCCCCAGTGGGAGATGTGCAGGAGGCAGCTGATCGATGTTTCTCTCTCATTGATGTTTCTAGCTCTCTATCTCTCTCTCTTCCTCTCTGTAAAAAAATCAATAAAATATATTAAAAAAAAAAGGCATATGAGAGTTCTGGCTACAAACAGATGGCATGCTCAGAGGTAATTGAATCAAATGTAACTAAAGAGTGGATAGGTGAAGCACCCAGACACTGGTCACAGAGGGAAGCTGTTACCACCGCTTTTAGATCGGGAACATACAGTGGGGGAGCCATTATCAAACCTGTTGAGAACTGTAGCTCTTGGAGCTATCCCACAGAACTGTGGCCTTACATAGTAAGATAATGAGTATCCCAACCTCTCTGTCATCTTGTTCTTCAGCCTCCTACTGGTGCTTCCCTTTGGTCAAGTCCAAAAGAAGTTTAGGAAGCAACTGAACCATGTCCAGACTTGTTAGCCTTGTGGAGCACAGAGCGGAGAAGAAAATGAATCTGGAGGAAACAGAGACGAGAAATATCAGTACTTTGAATGCGTGGTAGAATTTGCATGTAAAATTCTCCTGTAAAACTATCTGGGCCTGGGACTTTTTTTTGTAAGTCGGTTTTTGTCTAATGATCCAAGTTCTTCAATGTCATTGGTATATTTAGGTTTTTTTATTGTGTCAGTTTTGATAAGGCAGATATTTTAAGGCAGTCTATTCCTGTCTGTATATTATATCCCCTTTTTCATTTTTAATGTTACTTTTCTGTTTTCTTTTCATTCTTGATTACTCTTGCTAGAGCTTTATTTTATTAATATATTTTCAAAAGGACCAGCTTTTGATTTTGACAATTGCCTCCCCAACCCTGCTCTTCCATTGCTCTCTATTTTATCTTTCCTTCTACTTTCCTTGGGCTTGCTTTGTATTTTTCTAACTTCTTGAGATGTTGTTTATTTATTTATTTTACTGATTTGAGAGAGAAACACTAATTTGTTCCACTTATTTATGTATTTATTGGTTGATTCTTGTATGTGCCCTGACTGGATATTGAACCTACAACTTTGGAGTATGCAGATGATGCTCTAACCAACTGAGCTACCTGGCTGGCCAGGGCTGGACCCTATGTTTATAGACTTTTCAATCTCCTTTTCTTTCTTTCCTTTTTTTTTTTTTTTAGATTTGTTTGTTTGTTTGTTTAATTCTCACCTGAGGATATTTTAGAGAGGAAGGGAGGAAGGAAGGGACCTTATCTAGCCCAGGACTGAACTTTGAACCCAGGTACATGCCCTTGACTGGGAATACAATCCACTTTTTGGTCCACAGGCTGATGTTCTAACCACTGAAAACGCTGGTCAGGGCTCCATCTTGTTTTCTAATATAGGCATTTAAGGCTCTAAAATTTTCCTTCGAGTACTTCTTTAACTGGATTCTATGATTTTTGATATTTGTGTATCATTTAGTTCTAGGTATTTTCTAATTTGTAGTATTTTTTTATTTATGAGTTATTTACAAGTATATTTTAAATTTTTCAAACATTAAAAAAAATCTAAGGTTTTGTATTTTTTAAATTGCTTTATTTTAAAAAAATATTTTCATTAATTTCAGAGAAGAAAGAGGGGAGAGGTAGAAACATCAGTGATGATAGAGAATCATTGATTGGCTGCCTCCTGCATGCCCCATACAGAGGATCGAGCCCGAAACCTGGGCATGTGCCCGGACTGGGAATTGAACTGTGACCTCCTGGTTCATAGGTCAATACTCAACCACTGAGCTACGCTGGCTAGGTTCAAACATTTTTTTAAATTGGCTTCCAGTTTAATTACATGATAGTCATAGAGCAGTCTGTCTGATAATGACTTTTTGTTTTTATTGACACTCAATTTGTGGTTTATTACTATATGGTCAGTTTCCACATATGTTTTATTTGTGCTTGAGAAGATTGTATTCTAATTGTTGGGTGAAATTTTATTCTGTATATTCCTAGATCAAGCTTATCATTATTTATTTATTTATTTTTTGTTGTTAATCCTCACCCAAGGATATTTTTCCATTGCTTTTTTAGGAAGAGTGGAAGAGAGAGGGAAAGACAGAGAGAAACATTGATATGAAAGAAACACATCGGTTGGTTGCCTCCTGCACGGGCCCTGACCTGGGCCTGGGCCTGGGTCGGGGAGGAGCCTGCACCCAAGCTATGTGTCCTTGACCAGAATTAAACCCAGGACCTTTTGGTCCACAGGCCAATGCTCTATCCACTGAGCTAACCCAGCTAGGGCAAGCTTATCATTTTTTAAAATTGATTTTTTAGAGAGAGAGAGAAACATCAACTTGTTGTTCCACTTATTTATGCATTCATTTTCTGATTCTTGTATGTGCTCTCACCGGGGGATTGAACCCACAACCTTGGCATATCAGGAAAATATTCCAACCAACCGAGCTACCTGGCCAGCGCTGCGAGACTATCTTTTAATTGGCAAGTTTAACCCATTTTAAAAGTATGGTGGTTATAATTATATCTTATTTGAACATCTATAATAATAAAAGCACAATATGCTAATTAGACCAGACGTCTTTCCGGATGTCCTTCCGGACGACCTTCCAGATGAAGCTGGGACTGTGAGGGAAGCCCAGGTCCTGGGTGCCAGAGGGAAGCCCGTGCCAGCAGTTGGGGGAAGGAAGGCCTACTCTTGCATGGATTTCGTGCATCGGGCCTCTAGTCATATATAATATTATTTAATATCTTGTTTCGTGCTATTTACCATGTGTTTTATTTGCATTTTTCTCCTTTTTTGACTTCTATTAGATAGCTTGGGTTTTCTTTATCCCACATCTTCATCCTTATCTCCCTTCACTCCTTACCATCTGAGAGCTTTCAGTTCTTTTAGAGCCTACTCTTAAATTTTTGGCCCATATCTTATATAATAAGAGAGGAATATACTAATTAGCCATTACACGAGGTGTAATAACCAAGTGCGTCATGACAAGATCACGGATCAGCGGGAGGGTGGGCCAGCGAAGTACAAGCGGGCTACAGAGAGCTACAGGAGGGGGCAGGGCAGCAAGCTATGACGGGGGAGGGAAGAGGGGAGAGGGAGGCGGGGGGAACTACAGGAGAGAGCAGGGCAACCAGCTGTGGGGGTTTCGGGGTGAGCTACAGGAGGGCAGGGCAGTGGGCGGAGAGCTATAGGAGGGTGGCAGCGATCTACTGGCGCACGGATTCGTGCACAGGGCTACTAGTATTTGAATAAAATCTAAAGTTAACTCAGTATTGCTACACTCTTCCCAAATAATATAAAAATTAATAGTTTATCTTACTCATATTTGTGGTTCAGTATTGTAATTCCACTTTGTTTTTACATCCTAGAATTGTGTGTGTGTGTGTTTTTTTTTATTTGATACAGTCTGCTTGTTTGGATTCACCCACCTGTTTACTAAATTCTTTGCCTATTGTTCCTTCTTTCATCATGTTTCATCCTTCTGAGTTAAATTTCTTTCTTCCAGAAGTAGGCCTTAATTTTTTTTCAGTGAGAGTCTGTCAATGTTAATTTTCTTCACTTGTCTAAAAGTTTTTAAAAATTTTCCATAACCTTTGAATGATAACTTATTTGGATATAAAAATCTTGGCTGGTGCGTTTTTTTCTCTCAGCAATTGGATGATGTTATTCTGTTCCATTATCTTCTGCTTTCTAACATTGCATTTTAGAAGTCTGATTCTCAACTCTTAGAGTTAAGTGTGTTTTTTTTCTCTCTTAGCTGCTTTTTTATCTTCTCTTCATTTGTGTTCTGCAAATTTACTGTCATGTTCAGGGTTTGATTGACTTTTATTTAGCCAGCTTGCTGTTTGTCCTTGAGCCTGAGATTCCATGTCTTTCAAAGCATCTGAGAAGTTCTCAGCCACTCATCTCTTCAAATGTTGCCTTTATTCTCTGCCATCTTTCCTTTTGGAAATCCTTGGAGTCATACCTTCTTATTCTATCCTTCATGTTTCTTAAACTCTTTGGTATTTTTCAGTTCTTTATCTCTATATGCTATATGCTGGATAATTTATTATCTCTATCTTTAAGTACACAAATTCTTTCTTCACCTGCTTTTTAACCATCCGTTGAATTTTTAATTTCATTCAACTGCATTTTAAATTCCTTGGAATAATTTGGTGGTTGCTTACTTATTGCCTTCAATTGTGCAAAAACAAACAAAAATGAGTAAATCATCTTGTTTCCATGGTTCTAGTTTTCCTCTTTGGAAAAGTAAGTGGGGTTGGCTAGTTGCTTTCTTTTTTTCCTCCTGTTCAAAAATTCCATGAAGCTGTATCACTGGCATTATACTGTTGAGCAACAAACACTATGAACAGGGAGGCAGGAAGCTGGAAGCCCATCATCATTTTGTTCTCTACTCCCAGAGGAAGAGCAGCCCCTGAGTCATGTAGGGAAATCTTTCAGCACTGTACCCCTTGGGAGCTCACAGCTGTGGCAAGGATCTGTTTCTATGGCAACAGAAGGCTTAACTCTTCCTCTGTATTCAGGATATGCAGAGGGAAGTTACAGGATAAACTTTTAGAGCTTTCCAATTTATCAGGAGGCTGGATTTATTTTCTTCTAGACAGCACTGTCTAACAGTAGCCACTAGTCACATGTGAATATTTAAATTACAATTAAAATTTAGTTTGAGTCACACTAGCCACATTTCAAGTGCTTAATAGCCTGAAGTTGCTAGTGACTACTATAATTGGATAGCTCACATACAGAACATTTTTGTCATTGCAGAAAGTTCTATTGAACAGTGCTGTTCTGAATTTTTTCTCAGTAATCTTTTTTTTTTTTTTTTTTATAATTTTTATTTCTTAAAGTATTACAAAGAGTATTACATATGTCTCCTTTTTTCCCCCCCTTGACATTCCCCCGGCCCCTACCCCCCGCCCCGTGTCTTGTGTCCATTGGTTAATCTTATATGCATGCATATAAGTCCTTCAGTTGGTCTCTTAATCCCCCCCTCCAACCCTCCCCAGGCTTCCCACTGTAGTTTAACATTCTGTTCAATGTTGCTCTGCTTCTGTATCTACTCCTGTTCATCAGTCCATACTGGTCCCCTTTATTTGTCCCAACCTCACTGGAGTAGTCTCAACCTCACCAGGGCTGTCTGAGCCTCATCAGGGCCGTTTCAACCTCACCGGGGCCGTGCCTACCTCACGGGGGTCGTTTCAACCTCACCGGGGTCGTCCCAACCTCACGGGGGCCGTTTCAACCTCACCGGGGCCGTGCCTACCTCACGGGGGCTGTTTCAACCTCACTGGGGTCGTCCCTACCACACCGGGGCCGTTTCAACCTGACCGGGGTTGTCCCTACCACACCGGGGCCGTTCCGACCTGACCAGGGTCGTCCCTACCTCACGGGGGCCGTTTCAACCTCACCGGGGTCGTCCCTACCTCACGGGGGCCGTTTCAACCTCACCGGGGTTGTCCCTACCACACCGGGGCTGTTTCAACCTGACCGGGGTTGTCCCTACCACACCGGGGCCGTTTCGACCTGACTGGGGTCGTCCCTACCTCACGGGGGCTGTTTCAACCTCACCGGGGTCGTCCCTACCACACCGGGGCCGTTTCGACCTGACCAGGGTCGTCCCTACCTCACGGGGGCCGTTTCAACCTCACCGGGGTTGTCCCTACCACACCGGGGCCGTTTCGACCTGACTGGGGTCATCCCTACCTCACGGGGGCCGTTTCAACCTCACCGGGGTCGTCCCTACCACACCGGGGCCGTTTCGACCTGACTGGGGTCGTCCCTACCTCACGGGGGCCGTTTCAACCTCACCGGGGTCGTCCCTACCTCACGGGGGCCGTTTCAACCTCACCGGGGTTGTCCCTACCACACCGGGGCCGTTTCAACCTGACCGGGGTTGACCCTACCACACCGGGGCCGTTTCGACCTGACCGGGGTCGTCCCTACCTCACGGGGGCCGTTTCAACCTCACCGGGGTCGTCCCTACCTCACGGGGGCCGTTTCAACCTCACCGGGGTTGTCCCTACCACACCGGGGCCGTTTCGACCTGACTGGGGTCATCCCTACCTCACGGGGGCCGTTTCAACCTCACCGGGGTCGTCCCTACCACACCGGGGCCGTTTCGACCTGACTGGGGTCGTCCCTACCTCACGGGGGCCGTTTCAACCTCACCGGGGTCGTCCCTACCTCACGGGGGCCGTTTCAACCTCACCGGGGTTGTCCCTACCACACCGGGGCCGTTTCAACCTGACCGGGGTTGACCCTACCACACCGGGGCCGTTTCGACCTGACCGGGGTCGTCCCTACCTCACGGGGGCCGTTTCAACCTCACCGGGGTCGTCCCTACCTCACGGGGGCCGTTTCAACCTCACCGGGGTTGTCCCTACCACACGGGGGCCGTTTCGACCTGACCAGGGTCGTCCCTACCTCACGGGGGCCGTTTCAACCTCACCGGGGTCGTCCCTACCTCACGGGGGCCGTTTCAACCTCACCGGGGTCGTCCCTACCTCACGGGGGCCGTTTCAACCTCACCGGGGTCGTCCCTACCACACCGGGGCCGTTTCGACCTGACCAGGGTCGTCCCTACCTCACGGGGGCCGTTTCAACCTCACCGGGGTCGTCCCTACCTCACGGGGGCCGTTTCAACCTCACCGGGGTCATCCCTACCTCACGGGGGCCGTTTCAACCTCACCGGGGTCGTCCCTACCACACCGGGGCCGTTTCGACCTGACTGGGGTCGTCCCTACCTCATGGGGGCTGTTTCAACCTCACCGGGGTCGTCCCTACCTCACGGGGGCCGTTTCAACCTCACCGGGGTTGTCCCTACCACACCGGGGCTGTTTCAACCTGACCGGGGTTGTCCCTACCACACCGGGGCTGTTTCAACCTGACTGGGGTTGTCCCTACCACACCGGGGCCGTTTCGACCTGACTGGGGTCGTCCCTACCTCACGGGGGCTGTTTCAACCTCACCGGGGTCGTCCCTACCACACCGGGGCCGTTTCGACCTGACCAGGGTCGTCCCTACCTCACGGGGGCCGTTTCAACCTCACCGGGGTCGTCCCTACCTCACGGGGGCCGTTTCAACCTGACCGGGGTTGTCCCTACCACACCGGGGCCGTTTCGACCTGACCAGGGTCGTCCCTACCTCACGGGGGCTGTTTCAACCTCACCGGGGTTGTCCCTACCACACCGGGGCTGTTTCAACCTGACCGGGGTCGTCCCTACCTCACGGGGGCCGTTTCAACCTCACCGGGGTCGTCCCTACCACACCGGGGCCGTTTCGACCTGACTGGGGTCGTCCCTACCTCACGGGGGCCGTTTCGACCTGACTGGGGTCGTCCCTACCACACCGGGACCGTTTCAACCTCACCGGGGCCATCCCGACCTCACCGGCGCCATCCCAGCCTTACCGGGGAAACAGGAAGTTTGGCCCTCTGTCCCCTGCCGGCGGCTCCCCACCAGACAAAATCTCCAGGCGTTCCTGGTGGTTGAACATCCAGCACTCCTGCCCTCCACCAAGTGCACAGACTGCCTGTCTGCTGTCCCCCAGCGCCCCACAAGAGACTGGGACCAGTGGGCATGTTTGTGCACTTGCTGGTACAGCAGTTCCACAGTGCCGGCCGAGTCAGGCCCAGCCCTGGCCGGCCCCGGACCAGACTCTGCCCCCCGATTGCGTCCCTCCCAGATGCAAGGAGCTGAAATCTGCAGCCTGCTGGGATGGGCTCTGTACTTGGTGCCTCTGCACATCCTACTCAGTCTCAATGCGCGTCTTTCTATGCGAGGAGTTGAAATCTGCAGTTTGTTGGGTTGGGCTCTGTACTTGGTGTCACATCCTACTCAGTCTCAATGTTCTTTCTCTCCTTCCAGTTGTAGAGCTTCCACTGGGCCAACTTTCCCATGGTTCTGTATGATAGGTGTTTGTCTGATATTTGGTAGTTTCGATGTTGTTGTGTGAGGTAGCACGCACAGGTCTCTTCCTTATGCCGCCATCCTGGTTCTCCTGGGTCTGCTTCTTGAGTGTGTCTCTCATGGCTGCGAGCAGTTGAAGTCTGCAATTTGTTGGGATAGGCTGCAAAAGCGCAGGTGGGTCTTTTTGTGCACCTGGCACAGCTTGGATGGGGATGTAAATTGATTAGGGCTGAGACCCAGGGAGTCGCCATGGCGGAGCAAATAGCGCTGGCTGAGTCTCCGCGGCCCCTTGAATCTCTGCCAGGGCTTTGTGTCCCCCAGTGCCGGCGAGCAGCTGTGCAACAGAGTCTCCCTCGCTTTCTGATGGCTGCAAGGCCGTGCTGCCTCTCCCCGTAGGGTCTGGTGCTTCATGATCCCGCCTGAACCAGCTCAGTGGATTTGAAAGTTTGCAGAAGCAAAGGCGTTTCTACTTGAGTCTGGCACAGCCCAGATGGGAATGTAAATTGCGTAGGGCGGGGTCACAGGGAGTCGCCGGGGCGGAGACTCAGCGGCCCCTTGCCTATCCAGGACTCCAGGACTTTGCATCCCCCAGTGCCGGTGAGCAGCCAAGCGCCAGAGCCTCCCTCGCTTTCTGACCGCTGGAAGGCCATGCCGTCTCTCGCCTTGGGGCCTGGGGCCTCAGAGACCCGCCCGAACCAGCTCAGTGGATTTGAGAGTTTGTAAAAGCACAGTCATTCCCTCTTGTGCCTCTGGCACAGCCCTGAGGGTAGGGCGGGGTCACAGGGAGTTGCCAGCGTGGAGGAAATAGCGATGGCGGTGTCTCCTCGCCCCTCGCCTCCCCGGGACACCAGGACTTCTTGTCCCTCGGTGCCGGCGAGCAGCCGCGTGTCAGAGCTTCCCTCGCTCTCTGACCACTGCAAGGCCGTGGCCGCCTCTCCCTGTGGGATCTGGGGCCTCAGAGACCCGCCCCGAGCAAGCCCAGAGGATTCGAGGGTTCGTAAAAAACCGAGAATCCATTTGCAGCCCGCGTGGCGTGTGACTGCATACCTCTGGTTTTGGTGCCTCCGTAGCTCCCACTCAGTCTCACTGCGCTTCTTTCTTTTCCTCCAGTTGTAGATCTCCCACTGGGCCAACTTCCCCATGGTTCTGAGTGGCGGTTGTTTACTTCATAGTTGATAGTTTCAATGATGCTGTGAGAGAGCAGCACACACAGGTCCGCTCCCTACGCCGCCATCTTGGTTCTCTCAGTAATCTTAACATAGAGAATTGATAAACATGTATTTCCAGAAAATGGATGAAATGAACCTGCTGATACCCTGAATCTAGAAGGCTCTCTTTAGAGTTACTGCCACTCTGCACCATCTGTAGGTAGGGGAAGAATTCAAAGAGGGGATTTCATTCTAAGAATGATTTATGGAATGAAATCGTGAACCCCAGCCTACTTGTATTACCTAGAATTTGATGCCATGGGAAAAGGTGAAACAAACCTCCGATGTTGAATAAACTTTTGGGAACATGAAGAAAAATTACTGTCTGGGCATATTGATTTTATGCAGTTATGATTAAACTGAGAATAGAGAGAATAGGTTTGTGAGATGACTGGAGAAAACCAGCCCAAGGTCTTATTACTTGAGATTTGACTCAGGCTGGAAATTCCTTGTAATGAAGTCGTCTTTCTCCACCCCCTTAAATTGCCATCTCATTCTTTGAGTTGCTATAGAACAGTTAAAGATTTCAAGAAAAGAAAGGATGCCTTCTTCCTTCCCCCCACAACATCCACACACCCACACCTTCAAGTATAGCAACATTTCACAGTGACTGGACTCCAGATAGACCGAGAATAGGCCATGCAGAGAGGAAAGAGCCACTGACCTTGACCTCGTTCTTTGCCCATGGCGGACATTGCTAAAACTTACTTCACTCTTTATTACGGAACTCTACATAGATTCAGAATCTTTCTTAACACAGTGTCCTGGTGCCCACAGTCCAAACTAACTAACTAGCTGGAGTTGGCACTGTTTACTGTCCTTTGCTATGGATTTAAGGCTTGAAGTTTGCTGTTTAGACAAAGGACATTGTTCTTGTTATTTGCAGAGTACCCATTATGACCCAACTGTGTTTGAGAAAAAAATTTAAAAGCCTCTCTTGAATATTTATGGCCCAATGTACAGAGTAGTTCCCTAAATAAAGCTTGTTCAATGAACATACACATGAAAAAGGATGGTAATTTTTGGCATAAAGATAAAGGTAATTTGTATTGGAAAAGGGTTTTAACAGTTCATTTTGGTGATTTTTGTAGGGTTGGCAAAGGTAGCTTGGAGTTGACTTTCTGGAAAAAATTAACCTGAAAGAAAAAGATGGCTTGTAAAGTGATTGGGAGGGGTTTAGAAAGAATTCAGAGGCATCTGTAGAAGAAAAAGGAAGTTGTAAAAAAAACCCAAAAAAAACACCCTCCTGCAGGGTGAAGGGATTGAAAGGATAACTAATAGGTGCTCTGCAGAAACAGACCTTTGTGGTTTCTCAATCAGCTGGGTTTTGTTTTTTATGCAAGTCTGGAAGCATGGTGCTTTTTCCCCTCATCACAAAAATAATTAGACTATTCATTATAAAGATTTCAAACACGAATGTAGAAAGCAAAAGTTCCCCATGGTCCCTTCGGTGTATCTTTCTTCAGACTTTTGCCCTTGTGGATTGATGGATATGTAGGAAACTATAGAAAACACTTTATGCTTATGTCATTTCACAACTTCTGTTTTTTATTCTGTCATTCCATGTGCACATGTGGATTTTAGGTTGTTGTTTTGTTTTTCGTCTCTGTTGTCATTTCCAGAAATTTATTGTACGTGGAAGTGGTACCTATTCACAGCAAATCATCCCCCTCCCCAATACCTAGCCGTTGTGCCGGTTTAGGTAAAGAAGTCATGATATAATAATAATAGGTGTTGTTCACGAAGTTTGCCCAGAAATGCTTTTACTCGTTTACCTCTTTTACCAGAGAGACCATATCTACTATTTGCTCAAAACTTCTCTGTAGCCCTGGCCAAGTAGCTCAGTTGGTTAGAGCATCGTAGTCCAATATGCCCAGGTTGTGGGTTTGATCGCCCATCAGGGTACATGCAGGCGTTGATCAGTGAGTGCACGGATAAGTGAAACAACAGCTGATGTTTCTCTCTTTCTCTGTCCCTTTCTGTCTCTAAAAATCAATAAATAATAAACTTTTTTTCTCCTCTGTAAATTGTAAGAATACCACAGGGAAGGATCACGAAGTCCCCTCCTATAAATTTAGTGTATTTTCGTAGAGTAATTAAATGATGAACTAGAAAGAACCCAGAGCTCAGCCCCAACTGCAAAGGACATTTGGTAAATAATTATACCAGGCAGTAGGATTCATAGGAGCCCTTGGTCCTTGCCCCTCTCCCTATTTATTTTATTTATTTATTTCTGATGGGATGATTGCTTCTGCCATAGCTAGACTTAGAGCCTAAGAAATTTTCATCTTGGATCCACAATCTGAGGCACTCTGAAAGAAAATACCAGCGGAGGCCAGGGTGGAGATACTTCAAGCCTCGCCTGGAAGAGGCAGCTAATGGCACTTCTGTACTTAGCCCGGGGCTTTTGCTTCCTTGGGGTGCTGCGAACAGAAATGCAAACAGGCAGCGTGCTGGTGGGGCCTGCAGCAATCCACCGGGACCTAGACATTTGTCTGAGATGATATCCCACAATAGGGTCTCTCATGGACTCAGTTCCCACAGCCACATAGTCTGAGTAGCTGTCAGGTTACTGACAGGCAATGTTTGATTCTCCTCCTCCAGTGACCTGTGGAGTAATAACCACCAATAACCAAGCTCTTACCTGAAATGCAAAAGAAGTCTAGACTGTTCCTAAATGAACATGTGAAATATTCCTAAGTAAGAGAAAGCATCCTCTCAAGGTGTCTTTAAAGATGTTGTTATTTTATGTAACTGTCTGAGGCCAACTGTGGGCAGGAAGTGAAGGTGCTGGCATGGAAGCTGGAAATAGAGTTTAGGATGAACTTGAACACATTACCCAATTGCAAGGTCAGTGTTAATAGAGTTCCTGTGAGCTCACAGCCTTCTGGATGGGAAGTGTAATTTCTCCCTGCCCTCAGAAAGTGGAGAAACAGGAGCAGAGTGGCAAAAGTACTTGGAAAAATTTTGTAATGACTTGAGCCTCTGCCAGGCTGAATACTCTGAGTCTTTGAACTCTTCCTTATTGAGACTGTTGCTTTTATAAAAGTCTGTTTTTGTTGGTTATTGCATCTTTTAAAAATAAGAAACATGCACAATCTTAAAAACAGTAGTCTATAATAACGGTATTACTGATGGCAGACATTTATTTATTGCTTATTAAGTTCCAGGCACAGTTGTAAATGCTTCTCAAATATTAACTTTTTTTCTTTTTAAAATTTATATATATAAAATTTATTTCAGAGAGTAAGGAAGAGGGAGAGAGAGATAGAAACATCTATGATAAGAGAGAATCATTGATCAGCTGGGCTCCTGCACGCCTCCTACTGGGGATCGAGCCTGCAACCTGGGCATGTGCTTTTGACTGGAATCGAACCCGGGACCCTTCAGTCTGCAGGCTGACACTCTATCCACTGAGTCAAACCGTCTAGAGCTATATTAACTCTTTTGATTCTAACCTTGAAGTGGTTCCTGTATCATTCTCATTTTACAGATGAGCAAACTGAGCCCTAGCAGTTAGGGAATTTGACCAACATTCCATAGCTAGAAAGTGATGTGGCTCTAATAAATGGTATCTGTATTGTTATTAAATTTTAACCAGTTTGACTATCAAAAATTAAATTTTGGGAATTCTTCAGCCCTATGTTCTTCCTACCAGTTATGAGCCTATTGCATTCTTTGTAGTTTTATAAGAATGGTGGTGCAATAAAACATATTTTCTTACCATCTCAACCGTAAGAGGTGCCGTGCCGTCTGTGACTGCATATTTTTTTTGCCCTTTATCATAACATCAATCCTCTGACAATTTTTGATTCCAACAGAACCTACAGTCCATTGATCCTATTTCCTTCTCCCTGTCTCTCACACCCTCATGCCCTTACTCTTCTCCTTAAATAACTTAAATTCCAAAGTCATTATAATCACTGCCTCATGTGATACCCTCTCATTCCTCCTCTCCTCTTTTGCTTTGTCACCCTTACTTAGCTAAACCACAGCTATGGTTAAATCCAAGACTGCCTACTCTGTGAGTGTACTCCTGGGCTAGAGGAAATGCGTGTCCACCAGCCTCACTCTAATTCATGATCACTAACCTCAAGCAGGCCCTAATGCTGCCTGGGGATCCTGCTATATTTCCATAGATCATTCATTCTCTTATCCTTCTGGAGGACTCTTCCATACTTTTTCTTCTCAAAACTCCCTTCTCAGCCTTTGGTTGCTGACTTCACTTCTTGTTTCATTGAGAATACAAGTTATTGGCCCTCACTACCATATATACCCACCTACTTGCAACTCCTATTTCCCCCTTTCCTGTATCTAGGTCTGAGTTGTTCATGCGTCTTGTGAGGGGCAAGGCCTCCACCTGTGCATAAAAGTTGTTTGCAATGTCATTTGACTTTTAGGATCAGCTTATCTATGTCTGTGAAAAGAATAGTTGGGATTTTGATAGGGATTGGGTTGGATCTCTAGATCCATTTAGGGAGTATTGCTACCTTAGCAATATTAAGACTTTCATTGCATGAATACAAGTTGTCTCTACATTTATTTAGATTTCATTTAATTTTTAGTTATGTTTTATAGTTTTTAATGTACAAGTCTTACACTTCCTTTCAAAGTTCATTCCCCACACCCCACTTATTTCAGCACCAAATGTTGAAAATACTCTTTTCCCTTTTGAATCACAATGGAACCTTAAAGAAACCTTCTTTTACTGATTTCAGAGAGGAAGGGAGAGGGAGAGAGAGAAAAATCAATAAGAGAGAATCATTGATCGGCTGCCTCCTGCATGCCCCCTACTGGGGATCAAGCCTGCAACCTGGGCATGTGCCCTGACTGAGAATTGAAGTATGACCTCCTGGTTCATGGTTCCATGCTCAACCACTGAGCCACACTGGCTGGGCTATATATACCTTCTTAATCATATATGTGTGAGTCTATGTGACCAGGTTGCTGGCTTGATCCCTGATAGGGGGTGGTAGGAGGCAGCCGATCAATGTTTCTCTCACTCCCTTCCTCTCTCTTTAAAAATGAATAAAAACATCTTTAAAAAAACACACTTACCTGTAATTACAGTATTTCATGCTTTTTAAAAAAATCTTTATTGTTGCATGCTTTTAAAAAAATTATTTTAAATTAATTGTGGTAAAATTTACATAACAAAGCTTACCATAGTCACACTATTGTGAATCTCCGGAACTTTTTCATCTTGCAAAACTGAAACTCTATACCATTAAATAACTTCCCATTTCTCCCTCCCCCAACCTTTGGCAGCTACCATTCTGCTTTCTGTTTCTATCAGTTTGACTACTCTTGCTCCCTACCTCATTAAAACATGGCATTTGTCTTTTTATAACTGGCTTATTTCACTTAGCATAGTATCCTCAAGGTTTATCCATGCTGTAGCAAGTGCCTGAATTTCTTTCCTTTATAGGTTGATTAATATTTGAAAAAAAAAAAAATATATATATATATATATATATATATATATATATATATATATATATATCACATTTGTTTATCCATTGATGGACACTTGGGTTGCTTCCATGTTTTGGCTATTACGAATAATGCTTTTGTGAGCATGAGTGTACAACTATCTCTTCGAGACCTTGCTTTCAGTTATTTTGTATGTATACCTAGAAGTGGTATTGTTAAATGATACAGTGATTCTGTTTTTTATTTTTGAGCAACTGCCATACTGTTTTACGTAGTTGCTGTGCCAATTTGCATTCCTACCAACAGTATACAAGGGTTCCCTTTTCTCTACATTCTTGCTAGCATTTGCTATCTCTTGTCTTTTATTTTTTTAAATTGATTTTAGAGAAAGAGAGAGAAACATTGATGAGAGAGAATCATTGATCGGCTGCCTCAAGCACACCTCCTACTGGGGATCAAGCCAGCTACCTGGGCATGTGCCCCAACTGGGAATCAACTAGCAATCTTTCAGTGCACAAGACAATGCCCATCCAACTGAGCCACACCGGCGAGGGCTGTTATCTTTTGTCTTTTGGGTACTAGACATCCTAATAGGTGTGAGGTGCTATCCTTGCATTTCTCTAATGATTGGTGATGTTGACCATATTTTCATGTGCTTGCTGCTATTCATGTATCTCCTTTGGAGAAATGTCTATTCAAATTCTTTGTCTATTTTTTTAATCCTCACCTGAGAATATGTTTATTGATTTTTAGAGTGGGGCGGGGGAGAAACATGGATCAGTTGCCTCTGTTTCCACCCTGACCCACAATCTAGGTGTGTCCCCAACCAGAAATCTAACCTGCAACTTTTTGGTGTATGGGATGATACTCAAACCAACTGAACTGCCTGGCCAGACCTCCTTTGTCCATTTTTAAGTTGGGTTATTTGTTGTTGAGTTGTAGGAGTTCTTTTTTTTTTTTTATTATTAAATTTTTATTGTTCAGATTACATTTGTTCCTCTCCCCCCCCCCCCCATAACTCCCCTCCTTCCAGTTCCCCGCCCCACCCTCCGCCCTTACTCCCCACCCACTGTCCTCATCCATAGGTGCACGATTTTTGTCCAGTCTCTTCCCGAATCTCCCATTCCCCTTACCCCCCCAAGAATAGTCAGTCCATTCCCTTTCTATGTCCCTGATTCATTATAATCACCAGTTCATTCTGTACATCAGATTATTTATTCACTTGATTCTTAGATTCACTTGTTGATAGATGCATGTTTGTTGTTCACAATTTGTATCTTTACCTTTTTCTTCTTCCTCTTCTTAAAGGATACCTTTCAGTATTTCGTATAATACTGGTTTAGTGGTGATGAACTCCTTTAGCTTTTCCTTGTCTGTGAAGCTCTTTATCTGACCTTCAGTTCTGAATGATAGCTTTGCTGGATAAAGTAATCTTGGTTGTAGGTTCTTGGTATTCAGCACTTTGAATATTTCTTGCCATTCCCTTCTGGCCTGCAAAGTTTCTGTTGAGAAATCAGCTGACAGTCGTATGGGTATTCCCTTGTAGGTAATTGAGTCTCTTTCTCTTGCTGCTTTTAAGATTCTCTCTTTGTCTTTTGCTCTTGGCATTTTAATTATGATGTGTCTTGGTGTGGTCCTCTTTGGATTCCTTTTGTTTGGGGTTCTCTTCGCTTCTTGGACCTGTAAGTCCATTTCTTTCACCAGGTGGGGGAAGTTTTCTGCCATTATTTCTTGAAATAGGTTTTCAATATCTTGCTGTCTTTCATCTTCTGGCACCCCTATTATTCTGATGTTGGTATGCTTGAAACTGTCCCAGAGGCTCCTTACACTATCTTCACACTTTCGGATTCTTTTTTCATTTTGCTTTTCCAGTTGGGTGTTTTTTGTCAAATCTTTGGTTTGATTCTTGTGCTCCTCTGGTCTGCTATTGGGTATAATATTCTTTATTTCAGTCCGTGTATGCTTACTTTCTAATTTCTTTATCGTAGCATCGAGGGTCTCATTAGTTTTCGTGAGGCTCTGCACAAGTTTATAGCAAGCCAAGTTGTAGGAGTTCTTTTTTTTTTTTTTTTTTAATTTTTTTTATTTATTTATTTTTTTTTAGGAGTTCTTTATATATCCTGGATATTCATCCCTTATATCAGAAAAATGATTTGTGCCCAGCTGGTATTGCTCAGTGGTTGAGCATCAACCCATGAACCAAGAGGTCACTGGTTCTATTCCTGGTCCCTGGTCAGGACCCATGCCTGGGTTGTGGGCTCGATCCCCAGTAGGGGGCGTGCAGGAGGCAGTGGATGAATGATGTTTCTCTCTCATCCATGCTTCTATTTCTCTATCCTTCCTTTCTCTCTAAAAAATAAATAAAAACATTTTTTTAAAAAAGAAAAATGTTTTGCAAATATTTTCTTCCATTCCATAGGTTGCTTTTTCATCCTATTGTGTTCTTTGATGCACAGAAAGACTTTTTAATTTTGATGTGGTTCAGCTTATCTGTTTTTACTTTAGTTTCCTATGCTTTTGGTATCATTATCTGTTGATGGTATTTTTTAAAACTTCTTTTCCCCATAATTTGTTGCTAGTCTATGTAAATACAATTGATTTTTGTATATTGATCTCGTATCTTGTGACCTTACTAAATTAACTTAATTGGTTTTAGTAGCTTTTGTGTTATCCATAGGACTCTCTACACACATATCTCTATACACTATCTGCAAATCAAGATAGCTTTATTTCTTTTCAAATCTGAATTCCTTACTTCATTGCACTGGCTAAGATCTCCAATATAACAGTTGAATAGAAGTAGCAAAATAGACATCCTTGGCTTACTCCCAACCTTAGGGAGCAGCATTTAGTCTTCCATTATTAAGGATGATGCTAGCTGTAGGTGTTTTATAAAGTTTCCTTCTATTTCTAGTTATCAATGGTTGTTGAATTAACATTGTTGAGATGATTATAGGTGGTTGTGTTTTTTCATTCTGTTAATATGATGAATTAAATTGATTTCAAAGAGTAAACCAGTTCAATTGGTCATGATGCAGTGTTCTTTTTATGTTATTTACTTCAGTTTGTTAAAATTTTGTTAAGGTTTTTGCTTTTATGTTCATGAGGAATATTTGTAATTTTCTTTTTTTTTTTTTTTTTTTTAAATATATTTTATTGATTTTTTTATAGAGAAGAAGGAAGAGGGATAGCGAGTTAGAAACATCGATGAGAGAGAAACATCGATCAGCTGCCTCCTGCACACTCCACACTGGGGATGTGCCCGCAACCAAGGTACATGCCCTTGATCGGAATCGAACCTGGGACCCTTGAGTCCGCAGGCGGATGCTCTATCCACTGAGCCAAACCGGTTAGGGCTGTAATTTTCTTTTCATGAAATATTTTTGTCTTATTTTGGTAATAGTAATGTTGGCCTCCTACAATGATTTGGGAAGTATTTCTTTTCTATTTCCTGGAAGATGTATAGTTATTTCCTTCCTTCCTTCCTTCCTTCCTTCCTTCCTTCCTTCCTTCCTTCCTTCCTTCCTTCCTTCCCTATAGAATTCACCATTAAAGCCTTCTGGGTCTGGAATTTCCTTTGTGGAAAAATTTAGCTAAAAATTTAATTTCTTTAACAGGTATAGGGCTATTCAGGTTATTCCTTATCAAATAAGTTGAGTAGTTTACCTTTTTCATGTAATTTGTCCATTTCATCTAAGTTGTTAAATATATTAGCAAAAAAATTGTAATACTAGTATGTCCTTATTCTTTTATTGGCTGTAAGGTTTAGGGATGACCCATTTTTCATTCGTGACATTCTCTTTCTTCTGTTTCGTCTGGCTAGAGATTTATCAATTTTATTAATTATTTCAATGAACAATTTTTGGTTGCATTGAATTAATCTATTGTTTTTCTGCCTTCTATTTTGTTGATTTCTGCTTTTTATTTCATCCTTTTTCAGTTTAATTTGCTATTTTCTAGCTCCAAAAGGTTAACATTTCTTTAGGTCAATGATTTTAGACCTTTTTCTTTTCATATATAAACATTTAAAGCTATATGTTTTTTTCTGTAAACACTGCTTTATTTAGTTTTTTATATTCCATATATTTTGATGTATTGTGGTTTTATTATTATTTATTTCAATATATTTTCTAACTTTTGGTGATGACATACTCCCAACCCCCATAATTCAGAGGTTATTAGAAATGTCTTATTTAATTGCCTAATATTTGGAGATTTTCCAGATATCTTTTTGGCATTGGTTTTTTAATTTATGTGTGATCAGAGTATATACTCTGTATGACTCAGATATTCTTTAATTTTTTTTATTTTTATTTTGTGGCTCAGAATGTGTTCTAGTCTGGTGGATGTTTCATGTGCATTTGAAAAGAAAGTGTTTTTTTGCTGCTCTGGGGTGGATTTTCTATCAATGTCAGGTCAATTTGGTTGCTAGTTTTTCTTTAAGTCTTCTAAAACTAATATACTGATTTTCTGTCTACTTGTTTTATCAATCACAGAGGCAGTGCTAAAATCTTTAGCAATAATTATAGCCACTCCAGTTTTCTTTTGATTAGTGTTTGCATGGTTATCTTTGTCTCTACTTTTACTTTAAACCTATCTGTGTCTTCCTATTTATTTATTTATTTTATATATATATATATATATATATATGTATATATATATTTTTACTTTTATTTTTTTATTTTAAATTTCTTTATTGATTAAGTTATTACATATGTGTCCTTATCCCCATGTTACCCCCCAACCCCCACCACTCATGCCCTCACCTCCCTGTTGAATATATTTTATTGAGTTTTTACAGAGGAAGGGAGAGAGAGAGAGAGCTAGAAACATCGATGAGAGAGAAGCATCAATAAGCTGCCTCCTGCACACCCGCTACTGGGGATGTGCCTGCAACCAAGGTACACACCCTTGACCAGAATCGAACCTGGGACCCTTCAGTCTGCAGGCCGACGCTCTATCCACTGAGCAAAACCGGTCAGGGCTCAGTAAAAATTTTTTAAAATTGACAGACATTTCCGAAGTGGCTATGCATTTCAGTAATGTTTAAGGGTTCCAATTTTGTCATCCTTGCAGCACCTAGCTTTGTCAGTCTCATGAATTATAGCCATTCTAATAAGTATGTAGTAGTATCTCATTGTGATTTTAATTTGCATTTCCTTAATGACTAATGATGTTTAGCCTCTTTTCAGGTACTTACTATTATTAGCAATTCATATCTCATCTTTGGTGAAATGTCTATTCAAATCTTTGCCCGTTTTTGTTGTTGTTGTTTGTCATCTTATTGAGTTGTAAGAGTTCCTTATGTGTTCTGGATGCAAGTCTTTTATTAGATATGTGACTTGCAAATATTTTCTCCCAATGTGTGGCTTATCTTCATTTTCTTATATGGTGTCTATTAAAGAGCAAACATTTTAAATTTTGATTAAATTCAATTTAACAATGTTTTTCTTTGATCATGCTTTTGGTGTAATAAATTATATGCGTATCCATAGTCACAAAGATTTTCTACTTTTTTATTTCTTTTTTTGGGGGGTGTTTATTTTTTCTCCTATTTTTTTCATTTAGAAGTTTTATGGTTTTAGCTCTTTTTAAAAAAATATATTTTATTGATTATTTTACAGAGAGGAAGGGAGAAGGATAGAGAGTTAGAAACATCAATGAGAGAGAAACATCGATCAGCTGCCTCTTGCACACACCCCACTGGGGATGTGCCCGCAGCCAAGGTACATGCCCTTGATCAGAATCGAACCCGGGACCCTTGAGTCCGCAGGCCGATGCTCTATCCACTGAGCCAAACCGGTTAGGGCTGGTTTTAGCTCTTAACCATTTGTACGCCATAAGCGTCTATAAGACGCAAGCAGCAGACCTTTTTTTAAATTAAATTCAGTTAACTGTTTAACATATGTCTCTGTTTCATTTTGAGTTCATTTTGGGTATGGTGTGAGGTAAGGGTCTAAGTTCCTTTTCTTTTTATTTTTTTACACATATACATTCAGTTGGCTTAGCTACATTTGTTGAAGACCATTCTTTTCCACTGAATTCTCTTGGCAAAATCAACTAGCCATAACTGTAAAGGATTCTTTCTGGACTCATTTTAGTTCCATTGACTTATATGCATATCACTATCTTATTTACAGCTTTAGAGTAAGTTGAGAAATCTGGTAGTGTTGGTTCTTCTTTTTCAAAAAATATTTGGCTATACTAGGTCCTTTGTATTTCCCTCTAAATTTTAGGATTAGTTTGTTAATTTCTACAAAACTTGAAATCCTGATGTTTTTCATTCAGGAGTGTGACTTCTCAGAGAGGAACAGAACTGATTCACTGCTCTTTGAGAGGCTATAATAAAGGGTTCCTGACAGACACATGATGTACTGGCATTTCTCCAGGTTAGTCATGTTCCGTCTAACAGCTTACTGAGAGCACCGGCCAAGGCCATCTCCAGAGCAGCAGTGGACTGGGGTGTCTCCCTTCACCCCGGTAGTTGGCACACCATAAATTCTTAATAGGAGGGAGAGAACATATTCAGTAAAGAATGTGTTGAAGGTGATGGCGTTTATCGTCTCTCTCTCGTTTTGATCCTTCCTTCCTTGTTTTAAAACCACCTTTATACCAGTGGGTTTTGAAGCAGCCTGGCCAACGTCTGATTCCCTCATCACTGAGGCAGCTTGTGATTGATTGCTTTTATCAGATTTTTTCACCTGTTCTTGCCTAAGCCTGGAACACATTATCACTCAAACCAGACATGCTTTTATCTCTTCAGAAGCTTTCAAGAGGAAACTGCGATGTTTGTCTTCCTCAATTTTACTTAGACTCTAAGTCTTAGAGGAACATTTTATCTCTTTCTTGCAAAGGTTGGTTGTTCATCTTTTCATGTTTTAAATGTGCATGTCTTTTGAACAGGCTTCCTTCCAAATTGTGTAGTTCTTATCTTCCTCCCACTTCACCAGGCCTTTTTGTGCTGGATTCACTTAAACCCAGCTAATATTTATTGAGTGTTTGACTATATGCAGGGTATCATTTTAGGCCCTAATAGATGTGCAGAAATGGATAAAATATGGTTCTTGTCCTCATGGAGCTTACAGTCTAGTCAAAGAGACATGTAGTATAAGGACAAAAACAGCTATAGAAAATAGCACATAAGAGACCAGGAGGATCTCGGATTGGATGGGGTACTGGTTTTCCAAGGAAACTGCTGTGAATTAGGGCTACTTTTGCTTCATGTTTTAGAACCAGGATCCTGACTTTCAGAATTTAATCCTTGCAAATCTCTTGCAGTGGTTTAGCTATCCGCCTTGCTGAGTAAAGGACAGAGAGTGCTTGACTTTCAAACCTCCTCTTCCTGTTGGCACACTTTGCTGCCACTGGTTTTACAAGGCTGTAGGATATATTTTTAATTAAGTTGTTTGATGGCAATCTGTTTTTCCCTTGGGAAAAGAGGGGTTGTATATATAACAAATGAACCAGAGTGATGTACTTAAATGGAGTAACATAATATTTTAAGCACCTCACTTCTTACTTAATATGTTATTCCCCAAGGGGAGCTTGGTACAGTTCTGTCTGTCACCCATGGGCTTCTTGAAAGTGGGATTCTTTCCTCCAACATTGTGTAATATTTCCACCAGAAGAAGAAGGTGGCAGAGGATTGAAACAGTGATTCTGTTAGCTGCCTTTCCTGTCCCTTTCTATGCTGTGGAACCCCATCTTTAGCAGAAATCTCCTGTAGGTGTCCTAGTTGGATCCATGGGTGTTGCTTCTCTGGTGGCCTCATGGATCCTGATAGGGACGTGTTCCTGTTCTTTGTTTGTTTGTTTTTCATCTAACCCACACCCATGCTAACCAGGTTCCCCATGCCAGTACCAGAATAACCCTGGCCAGGGCTCAAGAAAAACCTGGTAACTGACCTAAAATTAAATGCATGAACTCTGCCTGACCTTTTGCATTATGATTTCTTTTTTAATATATATATTTATTGATTTCAGAGAGGAAAGGAGAGGGAGAGAGAGAGATAGAAACATCAATGATGAGAGAGAATCATTGATTGGCTGCCTCCTACAGGCCCCACACAGGGGATCGAGCCCACTACCCGGGCATTTGCCCTGACCAGGAATTGAACCATGACCTCCTGGTTCATAGGTTGACGCTCAACCAGTGAGCCACGCCGGTTGGGCCCATTATGATTATTTGTTTGGTATTATTGACTATTCCCCACCCCCCCATCCCCCCTCGGAAAAGAATGGGAAATAGAAGTTTGAGTCATTATCCTAGGTATAGAGAGAGGATGGATGAGTGGGGAAGGTAACTGCTAATAAGCATAGGTAGGACCAGTGCAAATTTTACTGGATCTAAAGTTGTGTTTTCTTTAACCTAACAATAAAGATTTAATGACATTATCAATCACTGGCTCTGTCCATGCGATCCCTATTAGGATCTTAACTTGACTTTGAACTTGAACCATATTGCATCTGGTACCTGTAAGCCCACTTTGCTCTTTTGACTCAGCTGAATCTTCTCTCATGATCTCACTGAGTATTCCCAGGTGGAAAGTGTGGTGGAGAGTGTGGTATATTTATCCCTGGCACCTTTCAGATTATAGGAGATAACAAAAGCCATGAAAAGGGGGCACTACCTAAAGTTGTTGGTTGTTTTGTTTTCAAATATGTTTTTTATTGATGTTTTAGAGAGAGAGGAAAGGAGAGGGATAGAGATGGAAACATTGATGAAAAATAAGTGTCTTGGGTTGCCAGAAAATAGGAGTTTGGGGGTCTGGGTGAAAAGATGAAGGGATTGAGAAGTACAGTTTAGTAGTTACAAAATAGCCATGGGGAGCCCTAACCCGTTTGGCTCAGTGGATAGAGCATTGGCCTGCAGACTCAAGGGTCCCGGGTTTGATTCCAGTCAAGGGCATGTACCTTGGTTGCGGGCACATCCCCAGTGGGGAGTGTGCAGGAGGCAGCTGATCGATGTTTCTCTCTCATGAATGTTTCTAACTCTCTATCTCTCCCTTCCTCTCTGTAAAAACTCAGTAAAAAATATATTTTTTTAAAAATAGCCATGGGGATGTAAAGTACAGCATAGGAAATATAGTTAATAGTATTGTAATAACTATGTATGGTGCTAGTTGGATACTGGAAATATTGGGGAATACTTGTAAAGTATATGATTGTCTAACTATTATGCTATACACCTGAAACTAATACAAAATAATATTGAATATAAAGTGTAATTGAAAACAATTTTTTTAAATAAGCATCTTGGAAATTGATTCACTTTCTTTGCTGGTTTTATGTTCCTGCTGGGGTTGTGATAGTGTGGGAGAGCTTAAGTTCCCCTGAAAAAGCATGTGTGTACATATAGAAGAGAACAGTATTATGGGACTTTTTAAAACATTGTGAGCCCCTTCGAATTTAATGTTTGCATTTATCTATACCTCAAAGTTTTTCATTTTTTACAAAAAATGAAGCATTTCAAATATACAGAACAGTACAGAAAAGAATATGGTAAACATCTATGTGCCTATTACCAAGATGAAATGTTCATATATTTATTTTAATCATTCTTGTGGCTTTATCTGTGCTTGTACCACTTATATGAATACTCTTGATTTTGTGTATATCATCATCATAATAAAAGCTAATATGCAAATGGTTGTCACGCCCTCACACGTAATGACTGATCAATAGGAGGCAGGGCTTGACAGGAGACCTGAGGCTCGAAACCCCTGGCCCAGCAGGGCGGGGCTTGACAAGGGTGGGGCCGGCAGGGTCTGGGTCTCACGCAATTTTGAATCATGCCGGGGTGGGCAGGGACTTGACTCTTGGTCCTGCGGCACGCCCCAGACTCTGACTGGAGGGAGATTTTCATATACATTTTACTAATTTTCATCTCTGACACTTCTATTATAGGGAAAGGGCAAATAGCAATATTAAAATATTTCCTCTAATTAATTCCCTTTTAATGTGCATGAATTTTGTGCACCAGGCCACTAGTGTTAAAAATGAAAAGATATAATGTATCTCTTTGCAACTTGTTATTTTGTTTTGTTTTTAATTCTGGTATGCTTTTGAAATGTATCTAATAGATCCAGCCCATTATAGGGACCCTAATCATATTGGATTAGGGCCCACCTTGATAACCTCACTTAACCTTAATTACCTTTTTTTAAAAAAATCATATATGAGTGTTTATTCCAGTACTACCAGCAGTATGGGAGAGCAGCAGGTCAACCACAAAAATCTGCTCTGCAGTCCCCCCATTAGTCAGCTGCTTACACAGGAGAGGACAAAGATTACATGGGAAGTAGGGATTACAGGCATGGGAAGTAGTCAAGGCTGGGGTGGGACTCCATTGTTTGAGCAACAAGGTTGTTAATCTTTCCATGATAATAGGCAGTTCTTGAATGAGAATGGACCACATTCCAAGGTTGACTCCCAGGTCCAAGGTTGACTCCCAGGTCCCAGTGGAGTACAACTCCCAGCCAGGTTAGAATGTCCTTTCTTTAACCAACACAAGGCAATCATGTTAACAGCATGATTAATATTTCCCATAACCATAGCTAGTCCCCAATATTCTATTTTTGCCCCTAACATTTCCCCACTGCTATTTCTGTCATCTCCTATCTTTGAGATTAGTTTTAGATGATCCTCCTGACTGCATTTGCTTCTGCCTTGAAAGCAGTTCCCAGAGATGAAATACACCAAATGCAGGACCTTGGATATGTTTTTTTTTCAACTAAGAATTGTCAGAAAGATTAAAATTAATTCCTTTAAATTCCTCACAACCGTGGTTATGCCGCAACAGCAAGTAAAATATTGTTGCCCGATTCTCTAGAACTGCCTCCCGGATCTGGCTCACCTCTTGATTTTTTTCCCTGTCTAGCGCTGGAAGTGGCATTCAGGGCTTTTGCCATGCTACAAGCTGGCCAGGTCACTTCTACATTAAGGGAGCCTACCATTACCAGCATAACAGAATGGTTAAAGCAATATAGTCAACAGGGCTCCACAGTGGAGATTGTCATTGCAGTCCCATGTAACGGCCGTGAGAAGATATCTTTTGGTTTGGACCCTGTGATGTTTCTGGGACTTAAAGACAGTCAGTTGTCCTAAGGAACAAGGCCCCCCAATGCTGTTGGCAGGGATATATGAATAAACAGTTACCCCACATATTGTAAACCAACCAACGGGCAGCAACCTTAATTACCTTTTTAAGGGCCCTCTCTCCAAATATAGTCACATTCTGGGTTACTCTTGATTTTGTGTATATCATCATCATAATAAAAGCTAATATGCAAATGGTTGTCACGCCATTTGTTACTGGGGGTTAAGATTTCAACATAAGACTTTTGGGGCACACATTTCAGCTCATAAAACTTGACTGGCTCAGCTGTTTAATTCACCACTGAATTAAAGAATTGATGGTGTACATCCTTGATTTGTCCCTGACCACAGAGGAATTTTAAAGAGAATGTTCTTAAAAGTCTCACCACTGAAAGTGATTGTTGCTGTGGGTTTGTAGATAGTTTTCACTAGGTTAGGAACGTTCCTTTCTGTACCTAGTTTGCTGTTAGGAATGAATATTGGAGACTTTCTAACTTCATGAACCCTGCCTTCTCAAGTTAGAGCTCAGGAAATTTAAATACCTGGCCTTCCTCCCTGCAGGGTCCAGAGAGATGACCTGGGCTCTGTCCAAAGGCTAATTTGGAAAGAGCAACCTGAGCGGTGGAGGCTGCACGTTGGCAGGGTCAAGTTCTAGCATGTAAATGGCATCAGGGGTGGTGTGATGGTGGTGTTTTCCTTAAGGAAAGCTGAAGAAGAAGAGGGCTCCTCATCAGTCCAGTTTTGTGGTGTGGTGTGGTTTTTGGCCTTGTCCCTTGAAGCTTAGCTTCTAGTCCAAGCTATTCTGCCACCATCTTTTTAATTAGCAAATTTCCTGCCTAATCACCACGGTCCTTTTTTGCTGGTTGCTGTGAGGAACCTTTTTTTGGCCTAGTTCTCCCTTCCGCTCTTTGGGTATGCTTTATGGTTCTTTCCTAGGTTTTTGAGTTGGACACTAATCATTTTCATTATCTTACATGCATTTTTCACAATGTTATTGGTATATGATTCACATACAACTCACCCATTTAAAGTGCACAATTCAGTGGGGTTTTTAAAATACTAGTATATTCAGAGTGTACAGCCATCATCACTGTCAATTTTAGAACATTCTCTTTACCCTAAAAAGAAACTCCACGACTTGGAGACATCTCCCATTTCCCTCAAGTGCCAGGCAGTCTACTCCTGTCTGTATAAAAATGCCTGTTCTAGTATATGCAGTTTCAATTCACCCTAGGTTCTGCTTTGCTGTATCCCACAAGCACTTTTTAATCATAGAGGAATTATTTTTTTATCCCCTTTTATAGTTTTTCCTAAAAATTACTTTGATATTAACATAAGCCTTATATTAATTTAGTATTCAGGAATCATGGCTATAGAATATATAATAAAAGTATTATTCTTAGATCTTTTGGTGAAGTTGACAGTTACATTTTCTTAGATGATCCAATATGAATTCATAAGTGTTATCTGCTTTGTTTTAAGTGGTATGGCACCAAGATCCCCTGAAATAAATGAACTAACTCTTCATCAAATTATGTCCTAGGATTTTCTTATTGCTAAAATTTACTTGGGTTGGAACCATATTAAATCATTAAGTGCTTCCAATTCTTTCATTCCTTCTTTTTTAACCCGCAAACTCATGACCATATTTAATTGTCTTGATACACACACAGGTTTTTATGTTTATAAATGTACAAGATGTCTTTTTCCTCAATTTGTTATTTTGAAATTTTTCAGTTCTACAGAATACTTGAAGGAATGGGATAATGAACGTCTATATATTCCAAGCAAAATAGAGTTAGATTCATAGAGAGCAGGCAGACAGATAGAGAGAACTCATGGACATGAAAAACAGTCTGGTGATTTCAGGAGTGGAGGTGATAGAGGGCATAGAGAGGATAAAAGGTAATGGGAAAAATAAAATTAAATAAATAAAATGAAAAAAGTAAGTTGTAGCAATAATGTCAACATTAAAAAATTTTAATAAAGTTTTTAAAAGCCTGGCTGGTGTGGCTCAGTGGTTGAGCGTGAACTAGGAGATCACAGTGCGATTCCTGGTCAGGACACATGCCCTGGTTGAGGGCTCAATCCCCAGTATAGGGTGTGCAGGAGGCAGCTTGATCGATGTTTCTCTCATTGATGTTTCCATCTCCATCCCTCTCTCTTCCTCTCTGGAATCAATAAAAATATATTTTAAAAATTAATTTAAAATTAAAAAATAAAAACAGTTTAGTTAAAAAATAAAAACAGTTTGCCAAAATCCTCCCAAAGTAAGTTGTAGACATCATGACATTTACCAATTCATATTATTTACCATTATGTCCTTATTCAAATTTCTAGTTGTCCCAAAAATGTCCTTTTTCTTGTTTATCTTTTCTCCTCCCTTCTTCCCTCCATCTCCCTTTGCTTCCATAGTACCTTGCTCTTTAGAATTTTTAATCCTTTCATGTCTTGAATCTTTACATATACTTATTTTACAGGACTTGTTAGACTGTACTGTTTTTAGATTCCTGCCTGTAGTGGATTGTTTCCCCGAGTTCTGTAATTTTTTATTGCAAGCTCATTGCAAGCAGGGCACAGGAGGTGTAGGTGTCTGGTTACAGATCACAGGAGAAACTTTTCCTCTGTATGTAGCTCAGGCACACAAGCCTCTTTCCCTACCCTCACTTTCTTTTTTTTTCCAGTTCTCGGTTTCTGGTACTTGGGGGTTTCCAGTTCCTTCTTTTGTTCTCCAATCGTATCAGATTTTTGTAGCAGTAGGGTTTTCTGGTTTCTAGGCTGTCATATTACTGTAACTGGAAGTTCCCCTGATTTTCATTTTCGGAATTGAGACTTGGCACATCAAAGAATTTTTTAAGGCTTAGGTTTAGTCTTACGTGAATTACAACAAGTGACTAAAGTTGATATCTTTCTCACAATTTAACAAGTCCTGGAATCTTAGCTTCCCAAATTATTAGTCATCATGATTACAAAGATCTTAAAAATTACTTTTTAAAAAATATATATATTTTATTGATTTTTTACAGAGAGAAAGGGAGAGGGATAGAGAGTTAGAAACATCGATCAGCTGCCTCCTGCACATTCCCCACTGGGTATGTGCCTGCAACCAAGGTACATGCCCTTGACTGGAATTGAACCTGGGACCCTTGAGTCCGCAGGCCGACGTTCTATCCACTGAGCCAAACCGGTTAGGGCTACTTTTTTTTTAAATTGATTGGCAATTGAGGAAGAGATGGGGTGGTGGAAAGCAGTAGGGAGGATAGTGAAGTTGTTCAGTTGTAGAAGCCACTAAGTTTCTTGTTTCTTTTCATCTTTCAGTTCTTAAGGACATCAGTATATCAACATTGAAATGTGTCATAATGGTTTCCTTTTCAAGATGATCAAGCTGAAGCAAAGTTATTACAGTTTAAAAGATGAAAAGAATCGTGGTTCACTTCCCTGCTAAGCTTGTAGTTTGAAGGATTTATGACTTTTAAAAACATATATATTTATTGATTTGAGAGAAGAAGGGAGTGGGGGAGAGAGATAGAAACATCAATGATGAGAATCATTGATTGGCTGCCTCCTGCATGCCCCCTACTGGGGATTGAGCCCACAACCTGGGCATGTGCCCGTGAGTGGAATCGAACCCGGGACCCTTCAGTTCTCAGGCAGACGCTCTATCCACCGAGCCAAACCAGCTAGGGCATGACTTTTTAACATTGTCTTTTTTTAGGCAGGATCTTATTTTCAACAACACAGATGGAAATAGCTGTTGTCTAGAGCATCTTCACTCATGCTTATGAAATTTACTAGCCAATAATGGTTTGGGTACCCGTAAAGCTGAGAGAACCCCATTTTAACAAACCCAGGCTTGGGTATGATGGGTGTGAAACACTCAGTTTTTATTTCTATTGTTATTTTTAAATCCTCACCTGAGGATACATTTATTGACTTTAGAGAGAGAGAGGAACAGAAACATCCATTGGTTACCTCCCAGCCAACTCGGGATCGAACCTCATCCTAGGCATGTGCCCTGACGAGGAATCGAACCATGAACCAACTGAGTCACACTGGCCAGAGCTGAAGCACTCATTTTCTAAAAAACTTACCTATAATTTTCAGTTTGCAAATTTGCAGCTGTTCCAGTGTAACGATGGAAATCGTTTATTTTGTTTCTCCTTTTGGCCCACTTGATCTACTACCCCCTCCATCCCCTACCCCCAATTACCTATTTGAATGATCTCAATCCTAGTATTTCATGTAATGCCAAGATTGCTATTCCAAAGAAGGAAGGGGTGATGTCTTTAGGTATACATGGCTCAGAAACTATTAATGAACATTTTTGTTACTTGATTGACTTTTTTTAGTTTTGGAATTAGAAAATGAAGGTTTTTGTGATTGAGAGACCTCTAAGGACTTTGGTTTTTAGCCTCTACAGTAAGCGGTTAGACTAGATTACTAGTTCTTAACTAGGGAAATGTTTTGCCATAATCTGAAGAACTTGTGTTTAATTTTTTACTTTGAAATAATTATAGATTCCATAAAGTTGTAAAAATAAGAGTGGTCCCATGTACCTTCACGCAGTTTTCCCCAATGGTACATATTACATAACTATGGTACAAGATTGAAACAAGGAAATTGAGATTGGTACCTTTGGTACAATCTGCAGACCGTAGTCAGATTTTAACAATTAGACGTGCACCCATTTGTGTGTGTAGTTTATGCAGTTTTATCACATGTGTAGGCTGGACTAGCCATCATTGCAATTAAGATGCAGTGCTCCATCACACAGAGATCCCTAGTGCCTCCCTTTATAGTCACGCTTATCCCCCTGCCCCATGGCGACCCACTGATCTATTCTCTATTTCTATAATGTTGTTACTTTGTTAATACTACATATGTAAATAGAATCATACAGTATGTGACCTTCAGGATTGGCTTTTTTCACTTAGTATAATTCTCTTTCCAAATTATGCATATCTATAGTTCATCCACTCATCAATCTTATTTTTCCGACTCATTTCAAAGTAAATTGCAGACATCTGTATACTACCCTAAATTTACACACAATGAAGTGCACACATTTTAAGTATATATATTCACTGACTTTTGACATGTGCATACACAAGTGTAACTCACACCTCTATCAAGACAGAAAAATCAGCCGTAGCCAGTTTGGCTCAGTGGATAGAGTGTCGGACTGTGAACCAAAGGGTCCCGGGTTCGATTTTGGCCAAGGGCACGTACCTCAGTTGCAGGCTCCTCCCCAGCTCAGCCCTGGTCGGATAGCATGCAGGAGGCAACCAATCGATGAGGTTCGATCCCTAGTTGGCTGGGAGGTAACCAATGGATATCTCTCTACCTCTCTCTCTAAAATCAATAAATGTATCCTCAGGTGAGGATTTAAAAATAACAATAGAAATAAAAACTCTCACATCAACATTTCTCTGTCTTTTCCTCTCTCACTCTCTAAAAATCAATGGAAAAATATCCTCAGGTGAGGATTAAAAAAGAGAGAGAGAAAGAGAAAAATTACATCACCCTACCAACCTAGATGGTCAGTCATTAGACTTACAGTGAGACCCAAGTATGAGTTGTTTGTAAAAGATCCCTAATCTTTTTAAAATTTATTTTTCAATTATAATTGACATACAATGTTACTAGTATATTAGTTTCAGATGTACAACATAGTGACTAGACATTTACACGACTCACAAAGTGATCGCCTTGATAATTCTAGTCCCCATCTGAAAGGTGCCTAATTTTGACAAGGCTGATTCTGATGTACGCCCTTGTAAAGAACCCTTGGTGACCCGAAAAGCATCCTTCAGCTCAGCAGGCTTGTTGAAGGTGCGGCCAGGGTTTCTGTCTCAGAGGTGTGAGTGACATCACGCTCCTACAAAGCCACCCGTCCTCAAGCAGACAGGTCTGCCAGAGGCAGTAAAATTGAGAGAATTGTGCAGTGAACATCCATGTAACCACCACCTAGACCAGTGATGGCGAACCTTTTGAGCTCGGCGTGTCAGCATTTTGAAAAACCCTAACTTAACTCTGGTGCCGTGTCACATATAGAAATTTTTTAATATTTGCAACCATAGTAAAACAAAGACTTATATTTTTGATATTTATTTTATATATTTAAGTGCCATTTAACAAAGAAAAATCAACCAAAAAAATGAGTTCGCGTGTCACCTCTGACACGCGTGTCATAGGTTCGCCATCACTGACTTAGACCAGCCGTGGGCAAACTACAGCCCGCGGGCCGGATCCGACCCATTTGAAATGAATAAAACTAAAAAAAAAAAAAAAAAAAAAGACCGTACCCTTTTATGTAATGATGTTTACTTTGAATTTATATTAGTTCACACAAACACTCCATCCATACTTTAGTTCCGGCCCTCCGGTCCAGTTTAAGAACCCATTGTGGCCCTCGAGTCAAAAAGTTTGCCCACCCCTGGACTTAGACTCTACAACCAACATTTTCCCATATTTGCTTTATCACAAACTGGTCATCTGTGCCAGCGGTCGCCAACCTTTCAGACCTCACAGACCAGCGGTTGGAGACCGCTGATCTATGCAGTCTCTCCATCAACCCATCTTAATGTTTAGATGCATTTTACCGCATGCAGTTTTTTTTTTAATTTGTTAAAATGTATTGGTGTGACATTGGTCCACATTGGTCAAATGCAGTTTTAATCTCTGCGTGATCTCCTCTGTGATTCTGCTTCTTTGCAGCACAAACTTATAGAATTAAAACAGAGCTGGTGACCCTGGTGAAAATGAGGAGGATCTGAACCTGCAGATGTGAGAAACATTTTCGTTTGCTGCCGTTGGGAATATGACACATGTATTCCCAAGGCTGGACATCCTGTGGCTTAGCTCCGTGAGGCACCTATACTGGAAGTGAGGGAGGAACCTTCCAGAAGCTCTGTTTATAGACCCCAGAGGAAATCTAGGGGATTTTATCTCACGCCCCTCCCTACCTTATAAAATTAGTTCAGGTGGGTGGTTAGAATCTTAACATTAAACACCAATTCTCTAAATAAACATATAAGGTAGGAACAGAGGGTCAGAAAAGAATTAATATTCTCCAACGTGAAGACTCTAGCTGGAGAGATAAAAATTGCAATGCCCAGTGCCTGCAGCTGTCCGGCTCCTTGCAAACCTGGAAGTTTTCTCTTTGCAGCTGTAATTCCCATCATAGGTGTGCCTTGGGCTGCAAAACACGATTGTCCTGTTAAATAAGCAAACTTGGCTCATGTAAATAGTTTTCCTTATAAGCTTATATTATGTCTTTTCAGTTTGTACTCATGTTTTCAAGAAAATCTAGACTTTAGAAAGGAACCTTTAGGGTATGTCCTGTTGGTTCTGTGTTCCCTGTTCAGGTCACATCTGTTGTAGCATCCACTGGCTTGTTTGGCTCATCCTGGTGGCTCGGGTTCTTCCCTTGTATTCTCTTCGGTGGCCATAGTCTTCCCAAGACCAGGTCAAAACTTGGCTTTTGGTTGAATTAACTAGTATGTCTCTTCCTTTCTTTACTCCTTGTTGACAATTCACTTTGCGCTCTCCCTCCCCCCAGCAAGACCCCTTAGCTTCCTCTTGTTTTGTGGTTCCTGTAGAAATGGCAGGAACCATGTAGAAAATAATCGGCCTGCTGTATGTGTTTTCAATAGCATAGCATTTTAAAAAATATATTTTTATTGATTTCAGAGAGAAAGGGAGAGGGAGAGAGAGATAGAAACATCAATGATGAGAATCATTCATCGGCTGCCTCCTGCACGCCCCCTGCTGGGGATCGAGCCCACAACCCAGGCATGTGCCCTTGACTGGAATTGAGCCCAGGACCCTTCAGTCCCCAGGCCAACGTTCTATCCACTGAGCCAAACCGGCTAGGGCAACCAATACATAGCATTTTTACATGTGCCTTTTGTCTTCTAGAAGGAAGGGCCTTGTTAACTATGTTGATCCAGAAATGTGGTTCCTGGTTTGGAGAAGGGAAATAAAACCCAGCAACGGTTATTGTGAGGGTAGGGTACTCTCAGGGGTCTGACCTAGAAGTCCAGTCATGGTGAGAGATGGCCCTGCTGGGAGAAGTTCATACCCTAGGCCAGTGGTCAGCAAACTGCGGCTCGCAAGCCACATGCAGCTCTTTGGCCCCTTGAGTGTGGCTCTTGCACAAAATACTGACTTATGTGCATGGGCCATGAAGTTTCAATCGCACTGTACGTGTGCGCCCGCTCGTGGTATTTTGTGGTAGAGCCACACTCAAGGGGCCAAGGAGCTGCATGTGGCTCACGAGCCGCAGTTTGCCCACCACTGCCCTAGGCCTTCCTGATACCCTGGCAGTTCTGCTGCCTCGCTGACCTCGGTGAGTCCAGAGGCAAGGCTGTCACTGGCTCAGGGCCTCTAGTCTAAGATCCTGGACAGATTTACCCATAGGGCCTGGACGAGAGGAAAGCGTGGCCGTGTGTGTGTGTGTGTGTGTGTGTGTGTGTGTTTTGGGGTCAGGGGCAGGGGTAGGAGCAGGCACCGAGGAAATCACTGTGAGCTTCTCAGGCTTCATGCTGGGTTTTCTGACCTGACTCGGGTCCCTGAGTCAAGCATGTCTGATTAAGGATCTAGAATCATTGCTTTTTGCTTGAAGAAGTGATTTAATAATTTACAAGTCAGTAATACTAGTGCTCTGTGCTTCCTTGACCATCTAAGTTCTGGGATGGCATTACTGTATCACCAGTGATTTCTCTCCTGATATTAATTCCACTGGGGGATTGGCCTTACCTATTCATGCGGAGCGTGAGACTGTTCTGTGGAGATGGTTTTCACTGATCCCATCAGTTGAACAATCTCTGCCTCTCCTTGTCTCATACCTGGCCTTTCATGCTGGTCAAGTCCAAACAAGAGGGTCTGACTCTCTTCCTGGTCTGTTCTCCTATGTAGCTCTCTTGTTTTCGAGCCGTAATTAAAGGAGCAGGGTGTCTGGATGAACCTGTTACTGCGATCTTATCAGCTTCCCAGGGCAAACGCAGAAAGAAGCCTTTGTAACAGGCAGAGTGGGTGGGGTCCATGTTCATTTGTAGAACGGGGGGCTCTCTCCCCAACAAGCAGGACCAGGCATCTTCCCATGCTGCACTGATGTAGGAAGAGAACTGAGAAGTGTGGGAACATCACTTGGACTTTTCCCCTTGCTTTCATTTTAGCATTTTCTAAAGGAACTGTTTCTCTGGTTTAAATACAGGGCAGCACTAGTTAACTAGAATTGAGAACCACTCCTCCCTTCATGTACACTCACTCCTCTTTTCCAGTCCCTTGCCTATGATTTAGAGAATTTCACCTTTTAAAAAAAAAAATATTTTTATTGATTTCAGAGAAGAAGGGGGCGGGGAGAGAGAGAAGAAGAGAGGAACATCAATGACGAGAGAGAATCATGATCGGCTGGCTCCTACACGCCCCACACTGGGATGGAACCCACAACCTGGGATGTGCCCCAATTGGGAATCGAACCATGACCTCCTGGTTCATAGTTGATGCTCAACCACTGAGCCATGCCAGCTGGGCGAGTTTCACCTTTCTTTTACAGGGGCAGGTAGGCTGGTTTAAGGTCCTGGTGTCTCTTATTGGGAAGAACTTGGTCCCCAGCACTTTCCATGCTATTGGACTAGGAACAGGCCTCAGACAGTGGGGTCTCCTTGGGAAGACTCCAGGCTTGATGATGAGAACCATTGATCACTCTGGGAGAGATGTCTTTTTCTCTGCCCACAAAGTCAAAGGCATTGTGGACACACCAGCTGCCATCGGGAGGGAGAAAGGCATGAGTGCCACATCGATGACATCTTCAAGTGAGCTTGGAGACCAAGGACTTTGATTTTACAGAAGAAAAACAGCCTAAACACATAATCTTGTGGGGATGATTGTTGCCTTTCCAAGTGAAATAAGCTCTTTCTGGAACAGTCAGCCTCGCCTCTAACTGGGCATATCCTTGAAGGACCAACAGAATCTCTCTTGCATCGCAAACTTCAAAGAAAACAAGTAATGTTTCTTCTCCAGTGTTGCCTCAACAATGACATTTGCTAGCTGGTGACCCAGTGCCTTCCCTGAGCTGTTCAGAGTTCAGATCCATTCCTTTGCTGAGCTGTCAGTTTATAATTTATATGTAATTGGGACTCTTCGCTGTTGGAAAATATTCTGAAGACTGCAGTCATCTTAGGTGTTAACAGCTGATGGTTATTTCTACAGCTCCCTCTCCCCATATCACTTCATATATATATATATGGTTTGAAACATAAGGATCCATAAAGATGAGCTGGAATCTTCCTTTTCAGAGGTCAGGGCTTAAGGAAGTTGATTTATCTCCTTCCATAGATCCCAGTGGCTGTGTTCAATTTCCATAAGGCAACTTGGCCTATGGACCCTTGCAAACTGGGTATTGGGTGGAGGATTCCGTTGTTGTCATTTGTTCATTGTTTTTGCTAATCCTCACCCGAGGATATTTTTCCCATTGATTTTTAGAGAGTGGAAGGGAGGGAGGGAGGGAAGAGGAGAGAGAGATTGGTTGTCTCCTGCATGCACCCTGACTGGGGCTGGGGATCAAACCTGCAACCCACATATGCACCCTTGACAGAATGAAACTGGCAACCTTGCGGGCTTCATCACTGGTCGATGATTCTCATCTCTCTCTCTCTCTCTCTCTCTCTCTCTCTGAAATCAATAATATATATGAATAAATCTGGCATTGACACTCTTTAACAGAAATGGGAACTGTGTGTTTATACAAGACTTAAAGGTATTGTAGTTCATAAGTAATGTGTGGGAGAAAAAATTGTGATGGAATTGTCTCATGGAAGAGACTTCTCAAACCATTCGGTTCTACCACCCACTGTGGAAATCCTCTTGAGAAGCAACCAGAAAACTCAAGAGTTCTCTGGCTTTGGCTAGTTTATTGTCAGAAGAATAAGGCAAACAGGACTGCAGTGCATGGGCATCCTTCATTTTTATGGTTCACCAAAGCACAAGCGAGTCAGTGTATCCTGGTTTATTGCTTTGAGATCAATTGATGTCCTTCCATTTGTCCAGAAGTAAAATTGCCCAGCAGGCATGTCTGTGCTTCTTAGAATGACGCTCTACTGAGTGTGTAAAGTGTTGAATCGTTGAAGGGCAATTGAGCATTCCCTCAGGTGCCCTAGGACTAAGCTTTCTTGAGGATGGTGGTAAAGATGACATCAGTGAGACCCCTGGCTTTTGTTTGTTTGTTTGTTTTTAAAATATATTTTTATTGATTTCAGAGAGGAAGGGTCTCTGAGAGAGAGAGAGAGAGAGAGAGAGAGAGAGAAACATCAATGATGAGAGACAATCACTGATTGGCTACCTCCTGCACACACCCCACACTGGGGATCGAACCCAGAACCGGGAATCAAACCACAACCTCCTGAACCACGCCGGCTCGGCCCTGGCTTTTGTTTAAACTTCTGTTTTCTCAGGAAAACTTTACTCCCCCTGAGTTATTCATTCAGCTCTGGCTTCTTCCTGTTCAGTTTCTTGGGTTTTTGGAATTCAAGATTTAATATTCTTGTTGTGATGACATTCCTCCTTAGAGAGTCATGCTGTTATATTTTCTTTCTGATTCGTTCACAATCTCCTGGGGGTTTTCCTCATTCACAATCCGTTGGCTCCAAGGTTCTTTGAAAACCTCCACCCTGCCAGCCTCCTCCTCCAGTTCCCTGCTCCTTTGACTCCTGTGTAACTCAAATAACTTGTTTTGTGCTTATTCATGCCAAGCAGATTTCTGATCTAAACAGATTTCAGAGAGGTTATTTCAGTACAATTAGTGATGGCGACAGTTTTGTTTTCTTGTTTGCTTAGCAAGAATCACCAGGTTTGATCAAAACCTGGCGATAAAAAAAAAAAGATTTAATTTGGGCTTGGATTGAGACAGGTTTGAGGAAGACAAGCTCCTGCAATCCCGCGGCTCCAGAGCCTTCGCATAGCCAGAGGTTGGCCGGCTCAGGGCAGCCGATGACAAGTTCCTCCTGTTTTTCCATGCGTTTTCTCTGGGTTTCTCTCACTTTTGAACCTTCCAGTTCTTCCAAAGTCAGAGAGATCCTAGGATATGGATTGAAAATAACTTTACAGGAGAAAATGAAAACTTCATAAACTACCAAGGACTCATCCACCCTGGTCTCAGGATGGCCAGCAGCAGCTGCTTTGCGAGGAAGTGAGTGGGGTTGGTTCTGTCTGCCTTGGTAGCTGCCATTTTAGCAGTGAGCTGTGTGGGGAGAGTAGGGACCCTCATTTCTCCCTTCACTCCTTTGCACTTACAGAATCTGGAAGAGTAGATAGAGTTTGGGTTGGGTTATATGACAAGGCATCCTGGTTTGATTATTGGGTACAGTCAGGATATGAAGGTCCTCTCAATTGTAGAAAACTCGGATGCATTTAGACTGGCTACTGCTAAACCAAGGTTATGGGGCTGTTTCCTGAATTAGGGTGGTCCAACCTTGCCTGTGGCAGGAGTGGGGAAGTAAGTTCTATCTACACCTTTGAGCACCAGGACCATGAGATCCACTCAAGCGCAAAGGAGAGACTGAATCTAGAAACCTGGGTTTTAATCTTAGCTATACCTTGATTTGGGGGCAGACTTCAAAGATCATCTCCTTATTTCTCCTCTATACTTTGAGGCTACTGGAGTTTCTTCACTGCATGAGGAGGAGGCCAAGAAAATGAGGCAAGAGATCTCGGTAAGGCTGCCCAGTGGTGACTTCGCTTCAAGGGACACGAGGGAGTCAGACTCTGCAGCGAAGCTCTGATGTTCTTGCTGGCAGGTTTTGTGATGGCTTAGTCAGAACTGACTGAGGAGAGAGGATATGAAAAGAATGAGACTTCTCCATTGATCCCTATACTCCAATGTAACTTCCACTCCACCAGCTTTCTTAGCAGAATTAATCATCTTGTCACCAGCTTGGTTTAAAGTGTCAATTTGAGGAATCAGCTTTGTAACAGCTTTTGACCTGGCTGAGGCCTTTTAATGAAAATTGGCCCAAGTGTAGTAATACTGTGAGAGGCTTCTGTTCCTGAGAGCCTGACTGCTGAGACAGTGGAAAACGCTGGTTTATATTGTATTTCCCTCAAGTGAATCTGTGAAAGAAACTTAAAATTAGGTTACACTTTGACTTGACAATGTATCAGCGTTCTCGCTGTAAGGCTTAAGGATCTAAGCAAATGGCTGTTCAGTGACTTCAAAAGAATCAAGCAGTTTAAAGAACTTGCTTTGACAGCTGTTATATCTCATTTATAATAACATGCTTAGAACCTATTTGTTTAAGAGTGTCTCAGAAGAAGGTAATGCCTTGTCGTTGTCCCATTGGAAGCTCTACTAAGTACAGTCTTGGGAGCTTAGGGACACCCCAGGTCTCTTCAGAAAATGCATTTTGTAGTCACATGGGAAATACTGCTCTCTTCCTAGAACCTCTGAAGGCCTATTTGAAGACTTATCTGAAGCTGGAGAGTTTCTGTTCACAAAGGCCCAAGGTCAATGCTTTGACCTTTTGCTAACACTGAGAGTTGGTGAAGTGAGATGAATTATTTATTAGAAATTCTGAGTTGAAAAAAAAAAGAAATTCTGAGTCGATTAAAAAGAGCTAAGTAGAAAGGAGTGCCAATATGGAATGTCTTTACCTTTTCATAGCAGCTTTGGCCACATGCAGTGGCATCCACTTTGCCATCTATGTTCCTAACGGTACGTTAGGGTTATCCAGGATTGGTCTCCTTTTGGTACTTGTGGCAAGGTGAGTGTTACTGCTCTTCTTCTCAGTCTTTAATATCTGGGTCTCTCTTCCCTTTAGGCCACTGTAGGTGATGGTGCTACCTGCAGGGTTTGGTGATAGGACGCTGCACAACTGGTCTAAGGGGAGTCATCAGAGGAAGAATGAGAAGTCTTTGGCAGTTTAGCAGTCAGTGTGCGAAGAGCAAGTATCTCCTTGCCTTTTTGTTTATTGATTGATTGATTTTAGAGAAAGAAAGATGAAGGGAGACAGAGAGAGGGAAAAAAACCACATTGATTTGTTGTTCCACTCATTAATACGTTCATTGGTTGATTCTTGTATGTGCTCTGACCAGGAATCGAACCTATAACCTTGGCATATCAGACGACACTCTAACCAACTAAACTATTTGGCCAGGGCCTCCCCTTGCCTTTTTAAATAGAGGCTCTTAAAAAAAAACAAAAAAAAAAACCCACCACCACCAAGCAGGTTATCAATTCCGAAAATATTTTAGAATATTTGCCATGTGTGAGGCTTGGGGGCTTCCCAGATCCTTTTGTTCACCAGGGAATAGTACTGCCTTTCTTTAGGGGTAGAAGAACCCAAGGTCCTCCCTGAACTGGAGGGGACCCTCTGTAGGGGAAAAATACCACAGTGATCCCCAGTTTTAAATCTGTAAGCCTTAGAATTTGAAGGAATTTTAGAGGCATAAGCTAGTCTCCTCACTTTACAGAGAAAAATGAAGACTCAGAAACTCTAAGATTTGTCCCTTTTCTTTTTTTTTCTTTTTTAAAAATATGTTTTTATTGATTTCAAAGAGGAAAGGAGAGGGAAGGAGAGATAGAAACATCAATGATGAGAGAGAATCATTGATCGGCTGCCTCCTGCACACCCCCCACTGAGCCCACAACCCGGTCATGTGCCCTTAACCAGAATTGAATCCAGGAACCTTCAGTCTGCAGGCTGACGCTCTATCCCCTGAGCTAAACCGGGTAGGGCTGCTTAGTCCCTTTCCCACCACACAGCAGGCTGGACACTTGGAACCAGATCATATGCAAGGAGTGCCTTCAGGGAGGTCGGGAAGGACGTCTCCAGCCTGGTGTAGGGGTGGGTATTCACATTCCTAGAGTCCAGGACTAGATTCCGGCCTAGATTGGGATGGGTGCAGACAGCCAGGCTCCACCTGGTTTTACTTTTACTTTATCCCCCTTCATCTCTGACACACTCCCCCTTTCACCTCCAAACCCCTGCTGGTTCAGCGTTTGCATGTTTTACATTTTAGCCCAAAGATCTTGGTCTACTCTCGAAAGTATTTGAATTGGTAAATGAATGAAGGTGATGTGCTGGTGGTTGTGAGAGTGAACAATGATGTTTGTAAAGCCACTGGGAGCTCTGGAGTTCTGCCGCTGACAGGGAGGTGAATGCTTGTGAGCATGTTGGCATTGTCCCTGTCACTCAGCTCGGTTGATTAAGGGAAGGGCCTATTCCTACCAGAATCAGAATGATGAGGGAGAACACTCCAGGCACAAAGCAGTCACTGCTCTTGTCCTCTGGAATAAAGGAATAAAGGGAGAGGGCAAGTGTCTTTCTTCCTTTCTCCCTGCATGTCTGCCTCCGTCATGCCAGGTGGGACTAGAGAAGGGGTGAAGGTTGTCATCCAGCTTGTGATTTTTATTAAGATAAAGGTCCAGCCCAGGCCAGTGGTTCAGTGGTTAGAGCATCGGTCACACACCGACTTGGGTTTGATACCCAGTAGGGGGCATGCAGGAGGCAGCCGACTGATGATTCTCTCTCTACATTGATGTTTCTATCTCTCTCTCCCCCTGTCTCTTCCTCTCTGAAATCGATAAAAATATGTTTGTTAAAGAAAAAAAGAAAAAGAGGAACAAGTCCCAGCTTGTTTTATGCCTTCCTCCCTCCCCACCCCTCTTCTCTATCGGGTTCTTCGTATTGTCCTGAGGTCAGTCTGCCTGGGTTGGGATCCCGGCTCCAAGTCACTCATAACTGTCTGACCTTCACTTTCCTGTGCCTTGATTTCCTCATCAATAAAATAGAAATAATAATGGTGCCTAGCACAAGGTTCAAGGGATTAAATGCAGTAATGCAGATAAGGCGCCCAGAACTCATGCCTGGCACATAGGAGTGGCTCTGGGAATGCAGGCTGCTCCGTCCCCTCACACCATCCTCCTGGGTGGATGGGAAAGCTCAATGAGCAGCCGACTCGGAGCTGCTGTGACAAGAGGATTGGGACTTTTTCTGGCCGCTCATGCCATTCCTACAGTGCTTAGCACCCATGTGTCTTGCACTGGTGAGTGCCAAAGAGGCCAAGGAAGGACTGACTGCCCAGTCCTGCCCTTCCTTGTCTGTTGTGTGGCCTTCCTCGGTGGCACACGTGCCTGTCCTGTGCCTCTCAGAGGGCCCTGCGGAGGGTGGAGTGGAACTCCAGCAGCTGGTGTACTGGGTTCAGACCTGGTCATGCAGAATGTAGTGTTTAGTTAATTCAGAGCGATGGGGCTGCTTTTTAGGGGTGCCCAGGGGGTGTTACTTTTATCTTACGTGAGAGATAGGCCATGTCCCTGTGGCCCTTGCTCAGTACCTCTTGTGCCTTCAAATAAGAAAAAAGAGGATGTGCTTTCATGAAGTAAAAGACTATACCAGTCCCATCGCTGTGGATTGTAGTATTGCATGTGCTAAAATGCAGGCAGCCAGAGCTGAAAATGGAGAAGAGGGAAGCAAAAATGGTAAGACAGCCTGGGAGGCTCTGCACTGGGCTGGCAAGGCCGCCCCGCCGCCGTTGTAGGGCTGGTTGTGCTAAGCAGCTGCCTTATGGGGCTGGCCCTAGAGTACTGCCATCGACTGCAAATGTCCCAGGTTTTCCAGCCAGAGTCACCCATCTGGGGCCAGACGGTCGGTTTTGCCTTCTTTGTAAGTAGCAGTCCCAACCACTGTGGGTTTTGTCCAGATCCAGGGATAATTGGGGTGGGGTTAGGAAGTACGAGAACTTAATAAAATCATCTCTTTTGGTTCTTGTAATTATGAAAGTAATTTGAGTTCATTATTTTAAAAAATCAAGCAGCAGAGCCTCCCTGTCCGTGGGTAACGTGGTAGCCACTATGAAACACGGCGTGTCTATGCTTGTGCTTGCACAAGCACCTAATGGGGTTGTGTTCTAAGGGTGTCACCCTCTATATATTGTTCTGCAACCTACTTTTTGTTTAAAATGCAATTTGTGAACCAATTAGTCTACAAAAGTTTTCCCTTTTTATTTTGGCTGTTCAATATCCTCATATGGGTTACACAAATTATTAGCCAGACCCCTGCTAACCTTGAAAATAAGAGGGGCAGTTTTAAAGTCTGAACAAGGAACCATTTGTATCTTCTCTGTCAGGTGACTGTCCTTCAGGTGTGTGTCTGTAGAAACTGAGCAGGAGTTTATGGACTTGGCCCAGCACCGAGGAAGGGAAGGTGGGAGTGAGGTGCCAAACCAAAGGCAGGAAGGTCAGACAGAGTCTAGATTGTACTGTGAGGCTCCAAACTCCCTTTCCTGTTCAGTTCCAGGAGTAGAGAATCTTTCTTTGAAAAAACTGAACTACCACCCAGAAAATACCTATAGATACATTCGGTCACAAATGAAAAAGCTCCATGGCACCTCTGTTACCAAAATTCCAAGAAAAATATTAGCTGAGTAATTCAATAGTGTATTAAGAACATATACATCATAAACAAGTCCTATTTTCTCTAAATATATAAGGATGGTTCAACATTAGAAAACCTATCCTATGAATAGACCAAAGGAGACTAAACATGATCTCATTTGATACAGGAAAAGAATTTGATAAGTTTAGTACCATTTTATGTTTTAAATTCTCAGTTACATAACGATAAAAGGAACTTTTTAAATTTGACAAATTAAATAACAAAAATCTATAGCATTATATTCAACCAAAGAAACTTTAGGTAGCAGATGTTTTTGTTGTTGTTGTTGTTAATCCTCAACGAAGGATATTTTTTGCCATTGATTTTTAGAGAGAGTGGAAGGAAGGGAGGGCAGGAGAGAGAGAGAAAGAGAAAGAAACATAGATGTGAAAGAGACACATCGATTGGTTGCCTCCCACATACCTGCAACCCAGGTATGTGCCCTTGACTGAGAGTCGAACCTGCGACCCTTTGGTTCGAGGTTCGATGAAAAAGAGGTTCCATGGCACCTCTGTTACCAAAATTCCAAGAAAAATATTAGCTGAGTAATTCAATAGTGTATTGAGAACATATACATCATAAACAAGTCCTATTTTCTCTAAATATATAAGGATGGTTCCTTATATATTTATAAGGACTGAGAACCACTGAGAACACTGGCCAGGGCTAGGTAGTAAAGGTTTTGGTCACCGGGTTAAGAAAAGAAAAAGAAATTAAATGTAAGAACTGTAAGGGAAGAGAACACTTTTTATTTTCACATGATGTAATCAGATACAAAATAAATCTTATCAAATAAAATTGTATTTCCCTATGCCAGCAATAATCAACTAGAAATATAAGAATAGCAGAATAAACCTAATTAAATAAAGTTTCTGGTAGTTAACTGAAACAGGAATATGTAAAACCTCTATGGGAAATCCAAATAAATGGAAAGACATTCTGTATTCTTGCATGAGATGTAATGTTATAAAGATGGTACTCTTCCTCTCACATCGACTTATAAATTCAGTGCTATTCCAGTGACAGTGGAGTAACAAGTTACCTCAAAACTTAATAACTTAAAAGAGCAATGGTTATTCCCACTCACAATTTTTTTTTTAAATATATTTTATTGATTTTTTTACAGAGAAGAAGGGAGAGGGATAGAGAGTTAGAAACATCGATGAGAGAGATCAAATCGATCAGCTGCTTCCTGCACGCCCCCCACTGGGGATGTGCCCGCAACCAGGGTACATGCCCTTGACCGGACTCGAACCCGGGACCCTTGAGTCCGCAGGCTGACGCCCTATCCACTGAGCCAAACCGGTTCGGCACCACTCACAATTTTTTCTGAGCCAGTAATTTAGGAGCAGCTTTCCGAGGCATTTTTGGCCTTTTGGCCTTTCATGAGATTTCAGTGGGCTGTGGATGGGACCATCTCAAAGGCCTTTTCACTTGCACACCCAGTGCCTGGTCTGGGAAGACTCAAGCAGTTGGGGGCTGGGATAGCATCTCTACTTATGTGCAAGCTTTTACATGATCTCTTCAGCCTTGAGGGTAGTAGCTGGACTTCTTATTTCTTGGCCCAGGGCTCGCATGGCCCTTGTCTCAAGAGAACCAAATAGAAGGCTATATGGCATTTCTTGACCCAGATTTGGAAGTTACCCATTTTTACCTCTGCACATTATCAGTTGATGCAGGTGTGAAGGTCACTCTAGGTAGAAGGAAAGGGAACACAGACCCCATCTCTCCATAGAGCAGTGGTTCTCAACCTTGGCTGCACATTAGAATCACCTGGGAATCTTTTTAAAATCCTGATTTCTGGGCCTCATCCTCCGGCAATTTTGTTCCTTTGTTACTAATGTTGTGGCCTCACCCCATAACAAAGAAACAGAATTTCCGGAGGATGGGGCCCAGAAATCAGGATTTTAAAAAGATTCCCAGGTGGTTCTAATGTGCAGCCAAGGTTGAGAACCACTGCCATAGAGGAATGTTAGTATCACATTGTAGCCCTGGCCCATGTTTCTCAGTGGTTAGAGCATTGGCCCTAAGCACCAAAGGTTGAGGTTACAGTTCTTGGGTTGATCCCCAGCCATGGTTAGGGTGAGTGCAGGAGGCAACCAATCTCTCTCTCTCTCTCTTTCTCTCTCTCTCTTCCCTCCCTCCTACCCTCCCTTCCACTCTCTAAAAATCAATGGAAAAAAATATCCTTGGGTGAGGATTAACAACAACAACAACAAAAAGAGTGTGTGGGATGAGACATATATTGGTGCAGCTATCTTTGGAAAATGCAGTCTGCCACAAATGCAATCCCATTCAGAATTCTAATTGGAGTTTAAAAACCAGAACCTTTATTCTTAAATGCATTTGAAGTAACAAAGTCAATATTTAGAGAGAAAATTAGATGTGTCCTCAGGAACAGTCTAGTATGGGAGTTGCAAGCATACATAAAAAAAATATTATGCAAGACAGACTGCAATACCTTTCATTAACTGGTAGAAACAAAACTGTAAGGACACGGCAGGGAGTCATTGGTTCCTCCCTGCTGCATCCTCTCCCTAGTCTTAACCCAGTTCCCTCTCAGCTCAGACCTTAGAATGATTCCTATTTGAAGGATAATTGGTCTTAGACCAAAAACATGTATTTTTCGATGGCTCTATTGAACTAAGATCTAGTCGAGATCCATATATCCCATTTGGTTGGTGTGTTTCTTTCATTTCTCCCGATGTGGAACTCTGTGTGCGTGTGTCTGTTTGTGTGCGTGTATGCATGGGACAAGACTTGTAAAGACCAGGACCAGTTGACTGTCCCTCATTCTGGATTTGTCTGATTGTTTCCTCCTGGTGTCGTTGAACCTGTTTGTCTATACTCTCCCTTGTACTTCTATAGAAACTGAAAGCTAGGTCATCTGATTAGTTTCAGTTTAAACATTTTTGGCCAGAATACAGGTGCTGTTGCTACTTCATATTATGTCATGTAATGAATGTCAAGGTTTTTCCACGTCAGTTCTGTTAAGTTTCATCATGTGGTTAAGATGGTGACTGCCAGATTTTTCCTTATAAAAGCACATTTTCTCCCTTGGTAGTCAGCAAGTCACTTATAGGGTGATTCATTGGTGACTTGCAAATATTCAGTTCTCCAAAAACCAAATGATGTTAGCGCTCTTATGATAAAGTCTAATGTTTTTAATATCCAGTGATGATTCTTGCCCAGATCAATTATTTCTTTAGTGGCTCACTTCAAAACTGTTAATGTGTATAGTTGTGTGGTGCTGTGCTATATGTTAATAGGGCTATTACATGACATCTCCTTTCTTAAGTCTGGAACAGTCTAAATTCCAAACTCCTCTGGTCCCAAGGTTTACAGATAAGGGGTTATAAACAAGTAGGAAAAAATGCAGAATATCTTTGTGTCACAGGAGCAGAGAAGGACTTTTTAAAGCACAAATAAGGCAGAAACACAGGTGGTATTTAAAGCCTCGAGGCTTAGAAGGGAGAGGATGTAGAAAGAGAGTAGTAGAGAGTCAGGTCTGAGCCTTAAGGTACAGACTACTGTTGAGTGGTTGGGAAGAAGAGGATGAAACAGAAAAGGAAACTGTGGAACAACCAGTGGTATAAGAGGAAAACCAAGATACGGTGGATAGCCAAGTGAGGAAAGCAAGTCAAAGAGGAGGGAGAGATGACCTGATCCATGCTCCTGTGAGAAGTTTACTGTTCAGGTTAGCATCAGGGGACCAGTGATGCCCTTGTTGAGCAGTTTTGATGGAGTGGTGAAGGCTAAAGTCTGATTGAGTGGGTTTAGGCTGAAAGGGAAGAGAGGCATTATTAGCGAGTATAGACAACGTTTTGGAGTTTTCATGCAAAACGATGCAAAGAAATGAGATAGCTGTCAGAAAGCAGTCAACAGAAGGCATTTTTCCAAAATTGGAGAAATGGCATATCGGTTTGCCTCGGAATCATCCAGTAAAGAGCAAAAACGTCACAGTCAAAATGACAACCCACATTTTGCAGACACACCTATAATCCAGAGGATGCACATCTAGTACATGTAAATGGTTGCATTTGGAGGAGGTCTGCAGGGAGGAGACTGGAATGACCCTGTGGATGAAAGGAATAAACAAAAGAAAGTGAGAGTAGGTCGGCCCTTGCAATCAGAGGATAAAAACAAAGGTTGGCGAAGCAGCCTAATATCTCTTAGGTGTTGCACTGAAGCCACCAGTTAGCCAGCCACACCCACAGATATGTGAGGGGAGAATAAAGCCATTTGCAGGGTCTCAAGTGCAAGGTCTCAAAAAACTTACTCTTTTCCAATAAGATGCTGGGGGGAATAAACCAAGAAAGAGGACAACCTGGCCCTAACCGGTTTGGCTCAGTGGATAGAGCGTCAGCCTGCGGACTCAAGGGTCCCAGGTTCGATCCTGGTCAAGGCCATGTACCTTGGTTGCGGGCAAATCCCCAGTAGGGAGTGTGCAGGAGGCAGCTGATTGATGTTTCTCTCTCATCGATGTTTCTAACTCTATCTCTCCCTTCCTCTCTGTAAAAAAATCAATAAAATATATTTTTTAAAAGAAAGAAAGAGGACAACCTGGAATCCAGGAAAGGGTAGATCTAGCAGGGAGGTATCTGTATACTTCATAGGACTTTTACTTTTCCCTTGAACCCTTTCATTTATTTATTTATTTTTAATGTGGAGTGATTTTTAAAAAATTGATTTTAGAGAGGAAGGGAGAGAGGGAGAGGGATAAAAACATCAATGATGAGAGGGAATCATTGATCGGCTGCCTCTTGCACGCCCCCTACTGGGGATCGAGCCCGCAACCTGGGCATGTACCCTGACTGGAAATTGAACCGTGACCTCCTGGTTCATGGGTCGATGCTCAACCACTGAGCCACACCGGCCGGACTCCTGGCACCTTTTTATAGTAGTAGTAGTTATAAAATATCTGCGCCTTAACTAAACAGTCTTACTTTGTGAAATTAGGGATGAAACCTGCCAAGATGCATTGTAGCTTCTAATAGTAAAAAACTGGACACAACCTAAACGCGTATCTGTAGAACATTAGCTAAATAAATTCTATTTCCATGCAGTAGGATACTATGTAAGTGTTTCTCTTTCCTAAAATATATTTTTATTGATTTCAGAGAGGAAGGGAGAGGGAGAAATAGATAGAAACATCAATGATGAGAGAGAATCATTGATCGGCTGCCTCCTGCACACCCACTACTGGGGATTGAGACCACAACCCAGGCATGTGCCCTTGACTGGAATCCAACCCCAGGACCCTTCAGTCCACAGGCTGACGCTCTATCTACTGAGCCAAATTGGCTAAGACCATAAGCTTTTCTTAGATGAGGGATATTACATTATTTTGTGGAAAGAAAATATATTTTTAAATGAAAAAAGATTTCAAAATAGTGTAGATATAAAAAGAAATATTTCAGTCCAGAAGGTATAGTAAAGAAAATTAAATTGTTTTCTACACCAGCTGAGGGGAGTGTCACCTAAAAAAGGCCTCAGCATTTAGAGCCATGTGCCAGTGTTCCTCAGGAGTGCAGCACACAGAGAGCCTTGAGCTGCAGGAAGATGGCAGTTAGAATTGGGGAACATTTTGTAATATGCTGAAGTGATTGGGAAAAACCCCCAAGCATTATGCCATCCCCAGTAGTAGTGGAAAGAAGGTGCCACTACCAGGCAAGGTGGGGGCGAAGGGGTCTCAGTCTGTGTGCAGAGCAGCTGCACTCTTGTGACCAGTCCCTTTCTCAGGAGGCCTCGTTGGGTTCTAATCCATGCCCACTGTTCCTTTTTCACGGATTGTCTAGTTCAGTGGTTCTCAACCTTCCTAATGCCGCGACCCTTTAATACAGTTCCTCATGTTGTGGTGACCCCCAACCATAAAATTATTTTCGTTGCTACTTCATAACTGTAATTTTGCTACTGTTATGAGTTGTAATGTAAATATCTGATATGCAGGATGTATTTTCATTGTTACAAATTGAACATAATTAAAGCATAGTGATTAATCACAAAAACAATATGTAATTATATATGTGCTTTCCGATGGTCTTAGGCAACCCCTGTGAAAGGGTCGTTCAGCCCCCAAAGGGGTCGCGACCCACAGGTTGAGAACCACTCGTCTAGTTGATTGGTTTTGCCTATTAAAGCCAAACTCCAACATTTATCAGGCCAAAAAGTTAAAAGTTAAAGCCCCAGTGATCTAGTTTTGGAGTGACCACTGGAGAAGGAGCGCCCCAGGTGTATGTGGGGTCCCCCAACACCAGCTGGTGCCCTGAGTGAGGCCACAGTTGCTTCTGGAGCCTGTACAACGAGGTATCCTCCCTCCCTCCAGGCCATGAATTGGAATCTCCCTGATCCAAGTTTAAAATTTGACTTCCCTTTTTGCTCTCTGTTTCCTTGCTTCTCTGAGCCTTTTTCCCTCTTTTATAAAAGAGATTCAAAGCATCTCACCAAGTTATTTTGGGTGCACTCATAAACCTGAGGGCTTATTTCCTCTTCCCCAGTTTCATTCAGCAAATGGATAGAATCAAACTGATGTGTGAGAGAACGAACCAGTGGGACAGAAGGAAGTGAGAAAAATGGTACTTTCTGCTGCTCTTAGCGAGAGGGGTGAACATCATTTTAAAGATCTGAGTTAACTTTACACTATCTGAGTTGTCTTTCCAGAAAAGAAAAATTGAACAAAAGGAAAGAGAAAAGCAAGATAGATATCTATAGTTTGGGAACTTCATTTGTTTTTTTGTTCTGGGTCCCAGGGATACATACTGTATTATTCTTAGCTGCTTCCTTTTACTTACCAGTAACTACCACATTTGCATGCATGTTTAGTTGGTCCCTTACATGTTATTTCCCCTCAGGACTCAGACTTGGATCTTTATATACGTATTTTTCTGGAGTGATTTACCTATTTCCATGTCATTTGTTTGTTTTTTTGTTTGTTTTAAAAATTGTTTTTAGCCCTAGCTGGTTGCTCAGTGGATAGAGCATCGATTGGCCTTCAGACTGAAAGGTCTGGGGTTTGATTCCCATCAAGGACATGTACCTCCTGTTGCAGACTGGTTGGGGCATGTGCAGGAGGCAACCAATCAATGTGTCTCTCTCACATCAATGTTTCTCTCTCTGTGTCTCTCCCCCTCCCTTCCACTCTCTCTAAAATCAATGGAAAAATATCCTTGGATGAGGATTAACAAAAAATAAAAAAATTAAAATTGTTTCTAGCCTAATTCACATCTCCAGTGTAGATCTTCCCTCTGAGCCTCAGCTCCTTACACCACATACCCCAGATATCTCCACCTGCCTGTCTCTCAGATTTCTCACACTTGATATGTTCATACGGAACCATTATCTTTATCTCTGCTCCCTTTCTGTAACCTGTTAGGGTCACCAAAGGAGGTACGCACGAGGCCAAAAATGGTAAAGAATTATAAATTCACTAGAGGCCCGGTGCACAGATTCATGCATCGGTGGAGTCCCTTGGCATGGTCTGCGGGGATCGGGCCAAAACCGGCAGTCCAATGCCACCTGTGGCTCCTGCCTGCTGCTCTCGCTCATCCTAGCCCTGCCGCAGTGAGCCCTGCCAGCCCTGCTCTGGCGCCCATGGGTCAGCTGAGCGGCATTCCCGCTGTGGGAGTGCACTGGCCACCAGGGGGCAGCATCCACGGACCAGTTGTTCAGTCCTTCAGCAACTTAGGCTTTTATCTGTATAGATTAGGTCATCTGGAAAACCAGATGGGTGCACTCAGATGTGGGTTCCATTCCCAGCGTGGGGCATGCAGGAGGCAGCTGATCAATGATTCTCAGTCATCATTGATGTTGCTATCTCTCTCCCTTCCTCTCTGATATATATATATATATATAAATTTCTTTATTGATTTCAGAGAGGAAGGGAGAGTGAGAGAGAGATAGAAGCATCAATGATGAGAGAGAATCATTGATTGGCTGCCTCCTGCACACCCCCTACTGGGGATCAAGCCCACAACCCGGACATGTCCCCTTGGCCGGAATCAAAGCTGGGACCCTTCAGTCCGCAGGCCGACGCTCTATCCACTGAGCCAAACCGGTCAGGGCGGCGCTATCTTTTAGAATAATAAAGCTAGGTGGGCTTTTTCTGAGTGGAGAATTCTCTGGGCAGATCCGGATCTTGGGAAGGTCTGGAGGGGAAGGATAATGAGCCCTCCAGGTTTGTGTGTGTGTGTGGGGGGTGTCTTAGCTAGTGCAATGTGGTCTTAGCAAGTGGAATGTGGTCTAAGTGAAAGGGAATGTTGATTGTGAAGTGGTTTAAAGGTCAGTTCCCAGGGGAATTCCCAGGTAGTGATTCAATTATTTGATCAGACTTAACATAACCCATCCTCCTTAGGACTCCATATGTCCATGAAAACACTATTTACCCACTTTGAAAGCCAGAAACTTGAACATCATTGTTAACTTCTTCTGCACCCATTCCTCTGACTTCTAAGATAACAAATGCATATACTTTCCTGCCAAGGTTGGGCACAAAATATAAAGGAATGCCAAAAAACTCACTAGTCAAGATAAATAATTGTTCAGAATTGGATCTTCTAGGAGTCCCTTCTTGATTCCCAGTCTATCAAATGGCCCATTCGGCAGCCAGTCAATAGGCCCCAATAGCATAGGGGACCTTAATGTTTACCAGGGGTTGGCAGGGGTAGCCTGGCTCAGGCCTGCTTCTCTCCCTTCACACCATCTGTGGTCTGAATGACTGTTACACCATCCTCCTAACTGCTCTGCAAGCTTTCAAACACCCCAATCCATTTAATGCACTGTGCCCAGAGTGGTATTTCTTAAATGTAGCTAATCTTAGACTTGTTGAATAGTTTTGCAGTGTTTCTAGAATGACACTCCCAGATCCTCAGTGTGCCTTACACAGCCTTATCAAATCTGATCCCTGCTTACTTCTTTTTTTTTTCTTTCTTTTTTGTTGTTAATTCTCATTCAAAGATATTTTTCCATTGATTTTTAGGGAGAGTGGGAGAGGGAAAGACAGAGAGAAACATTGATGTGAGAAAAACACATCGATTGGTTGCCTCCTGCACGAGCCTGACCAGGGTCTGGCCTGGGGAGGAGCCTGCAACCAAGATACGTGCTCTTGAACAGAATCGAACCCAGGACCCTTTGGTTTGCAGGCCAACACTCTGTCCATTGAGCAAACTGGCCAGGGCTACCTCTTTTTAAAAAATGTTTTATTTATTGATTTTGATGGAGAGATTTGTTTTTTCCATTTATTTATGCATTTATTGGTTGCTTCTTATATGTGCTCTGACTGGAGATTGAGCCCACAACCTTGGTGTGTGGGGACAATGCTCTAACCAACTGAGCTATCTGGCCAGGGCCCTACTTATCTCTCTAACTTTTCTACATTTTTTTTTTTTTTTTTTTTGCCATACTGTCAACATTTAAAAAAAGGAAACTTCTGCCCACCTGGTGTGGCTCAGTGGTTGAGGATGGACCTGTGAACCAGGAGGTCATGGTTCAATTCCCGATCAGGGCACATGCCCAGGTTGTGGGCTCCATCCCCAGTAGGGGGCATGCAGGAGGCAGCCAATCCATGATTCTCTCTCATCATGTTTCTATCTCACTGTCCCTCTTCCATCCTCTCTGAAATCAATAAAAACACATTTTTTTTTAAAAAGGAAACCTCTTTTTATTGCAGTTAATGTACATACCGAAAAGAAGATTATATTACATCATAAATGTACATCTTAATGATTTTTCACAAACTGAACTCTGTAATCAGCATCATAGGAGTCACCCCCCTCCCGCTCATGGCCCTTTCCAGCCCCTGCCCCTATAGCAGGTAGCAGCTATCCTGACTTGTAACATCATAGATTGTCTTATTTTTATACTTTAGGTAGGTAGAATCATATAGTATATACTCCTAATATTTACTTCTTTTGCTCAGCAGTATGTTTGTGAGAGGTATCCATATTGTGAGCTATAGATATAGACCTTCCCTTTCACTTTGCTGTAATAGTTCTCCAATATGTGAAAATATATTTTAGGTATCCATTTGATCTTGTACTCGGGCTGCAGAACAATATACCCCAAATGTAAGAGGCATAAAGCAGCGATTTTATCACCTGTGGGTTGGGTATTTGCATAGGGACAGCTGGAGCAGCTCAGCACTGCTTCACGGTATTTGGGACCTCAGCTGGAAACGGGAAGGCTGGGCACTGCGTCTTTTGATGGCCTTTCACTCACATGTGTGGCTCTCTGCCGAGACCTCATCTGTGGCCGTCAGCCAGCACGTTGACGTGTGCGGCTGCTCCATGTGACCTGGGGGCTTCCTCCCAGCATGGTGGCTGGGTTCCAGGGGCGAAGTCCTGAAAGAGAGCTAGGCAGCAGCTGGATCTTTTCACAGGACGCTGGACTCGATTGGTCAGAACAGTCACAAGACCACCCAGGTTCAAGGAGAAGGAAAACAGACTCCACTACTTGATGGAAAGCCACAAGGTTCTAGAAAGGCCTATGGGACTGGGACTAGTCCTAAGGCCATTTTTGGAAAATGCCTTCTGCTGCACCATTCAATTGGTGATAGATGTTTCCCTCTCTGATGCAGCCACACGGATACTCTTTTAGTTCTTTGAAAGAACAATTTCTCTTCACTCCAAAGCCCTTGCACATGCTGTCCCCTCTACTTAGAGCCCTCTCTCCCTTTCCTTCCTCTCCCCTTCTGCTCCTCCACCCTAGCGGCCTGGCTGGCTTTTGCTTATCCTTTTGTCTCAGCGTAGTCCTCCCTCCTTATAGGAAGCCTTTCCTGACATCACTGCCGCCTCAGCCCTGGCCCCAACCTCTCAGTGACGGCTCCTCTCCCAGTTTGATTTGGCACCTTGTTCTGGCGCTATCCTAATAGTGCTTATGAGGTAGTGCTGTGCTTGTGGGTATCCCCCGTCAGAGCTTAAGCTCCATGAAAGAGCTCTTTCTGCCTTGTATGCTGAGCAGTGCCTGGCACTTAGTAACCCTCAGTCAAATGCAGAAAATGGATTCAGCCTTCAGTGTCCACCCACTAGAGACAGTGACATGCACAGAATAGAGCATCAACACAGTTTAATGCATAGGATTAGCAGTGTTATAGGACACACATGTACATACGCACACACAGGCAAGCACCTAGTATTAGAGTAGGGACAATTGTAGGCTTAGATTGTCCTGTCAAGCCCCCTCTTGCAGGTAAGAAGTGAAAGTGGAGCTGTGACATGAGTCACCCAGCTGGAGGCAGGTGCCTCCAGGACCAGCAGTCCCAGGCCTGCACTGTGAGAGGGGTGTTCCAGCGGATGAGAGCCCCTTCAGCTCTGAGTTGCAGTGACTGTGTTGGTCCAGTGATGATGCCCAGATACCGCCACTCATCATACCCTTCCCATGTGTCAACAAGAAGAAGGCATCCTCTTTCAGTCCCTGGCCCTCGCCCTCTCCCTCCCAGGTCAGGCCTGGACCACTTGTCAACCAGTTAGCTAGTGAGGTGAAAGAAGGCATTTAAAAAAACCAAGGCCAGGTTTCTTTTCATAAGCATTGAACATTTGCTTTGCTTTGCTTTTATTAAAAGTAAACTTATGCCCTCGCCAGTGGGCTCAGTGGTTAGTGTTCAGTCCCTGGCCCAGGCATGTGTGGGAGGCAAACGATTCAACTCTCTCTCCCCATCTCCCCTTCCTTTTCCCCCTGCCTGCCTGCCTGCCTCCCTTCCTCACTCCTTCTCTTCCCTCTCCCTCTCCCTCTTCCTCCCTTCCACTCTCTCTAAAAATCAGTGAAAAAATATCCTCAGGTGAGGATTAACTAAAAAAAAAAGTAAACTTAAAAAAAATTTTAGATCATTTTTTTAATTGATTCAAGAAAGAGAGAAAGAGGGAGGGAGGGAGGGAGACACACACATTAATTTGTTGTTCTACTTTATGCATTTATTGGCTGATTCTTGTCTATGCTCTGACTGGGGATTGAACCTGCAACCTTGGAGTATCAGGACAACACTCTAACCAACTGAGCTCCAGTGTAGAGGGTTGAATTAATACTGTTCCTCAGACTGTGGCATATTATCATTGGTCTGGGCAAGGCTGTTCTTTTAGTTTTCTTTGTTTGTACATTGATTTTTTTTGTTTGTTTGTTTTTAAGAGGAAGGGAGAGAGAAACATCAATGATGAGAGAGGATTATTGATTGGCTGCCTCCTGCACACCCCCTACTGGGAATGGAATCCGTTACCCAAGCATGTGCCCTGACCGGGAATCAAACCGTGATCTCCTGGTTCATAGGGTGACGCTCAACCACTGAACCACACTGGCTGGGCTGTACATTGATTTGTATTATTCTTTTTCATTCCTATTTTCCATAGCCAACCTCGCAAATGTGCTTGATGTGTATTCTCTTATTGGTGTATTGTGAATTGTTGCCTGTGTGGATTTGTGGAGTTTTTATTATTGTTTTGGGATTTGGACTTTAGTTAATCATATGCATATGTTTTCCACTTAAGTAAAAGGATTGATGCCACAGACCCCTTTGTTTATTTTTTTAACTCAGAACTGTGTTTAGCTCTATCCTGTGTGTACATTTCGTCTGTTGCTGCTGCCTACTTCATCCTGTTCACAGTATACATGCACTACATGGTCTGTACCCATTCTCCACTCATCATCTGGGCTGCCTGCAGCTCACTGCCTCCCTACTCGATCCTGTGCTGCCTTCTGATTGACCTGTGGGAGAGTTTCTCTGGGAAACATAGCCAGAAGTGAGCTTGCTGGATCCTAGACCAGTGAACTTTCATCATTGTTGAAGCTGGATGATGAATACTAGTAATTAGGGGCTCGTTAAACTCTTTTTGTTTGAAAATTTCCATAATAAAAAGGTGGTGGTGTTTTTTTAAAGGAAATACATCCATCAGACTGCTGAAGCACTGGGACATCCCCACTGTCCAGGAAATAGCTATTGGGCCCCTAGGTTTTCTCTGCTTGGGGTAGGAAGCCCAGGTCACCCAGTACTGCTCTTCCACCACCTCTGGGCACTTCCATCGGAGCAGGTTGTGGAGGCATCCTCTATAACTATAATGGGTTAGAAGTGAGGCTCTGCCTGCTCTAGTTAGTTGAGGATGGGGGCAGGGCTGACCTTTTTCCTGCCCCCAGGACTTGCAAGGCTTACCCAGGTGTTAACTGAAACAGGTTCCTTCATATCTTCTAAACACATTGCTGGTGGCAGGGGTGCCTGCGGTCTGTGCACACACATGGGCACATGTGATTGCTATCTGTGCCCCTTATCAGAACCACGGGTTGGGCAGGAAGCAGCGTGACCACAGTGGGTTTTTAACCGACATTCTGTTTCATACACACTGTACCATCCTACTTAACCTTCACTGGGTATGGCAGTTACTTGGAGCCTTGAGTGATAGAAGGTAGCCTCTGCTGGGAATGGACTCAAACAACAGTCTAACATACACTTAATTTGTTATCTCTTTCCAGTTCAGCTGGGCCTTTCCACACAATTGCACGAAGTGTGATATTTATTTATCCAACAGATATTTACAAGAGTCTATCATATGCTGTGCTCTGGGGACACAGCAATAAAAGAAAAAAACTCTGCCTTCAGTGAGCTTATATCGTAATGGGGTGACAGACAGCAGGTGCAATGGTGGTGAGTGCTAAGAAGAAAATAAATTGGGTTGTGGTGGGGTGGGTTGAGAGTAGTGGCTGTTTTAGATGGGTTGTTTAGGAAGTGAGAGAGGGGCATTTGTGGGGACCAAAAAGCAAGTGCAGCAATGGGGGCCGGGCGGGGGGAGGGGCGGCAGGTGGAGGAGGAGGAAGGTCACCTTTCTCAAAAGCTGCTGATTGTTGGAGAATTGGCTTTAGGATACCACAATGTGGAGGTCATTGGTACCCCTGGAAAGGTAATTTGGGGGATTGGAGGAGTTCAAGAGGGAATGGGAGAAGAGGAAGTGAAGGAGGCCGATGCAGACAGCACTTTGCAGGGTGTTTTTTATTGTAACTGGAGCAGTTGCTGAAGGTGTGGGTGGGATTGAGAGTGTTGTATAAGGTCGGACACATATGCTGACTCATTAGAGGAGGAAAATGTGTTTAACGAACTTGTTGTGAATGACCCCCCGGGGGTGCTTTAGCAAATGTTAAATGACCCTGGTCATGAAGGAGAGCCCTGGGAGGGCCTAGTTTTCCTTTTCCCTTGGAGTGCCCTCTTCTCCATGCTAAAAGTAAGTCTGAAACATTTGGACTATGCTCAAAACATCTATTATAACATGCTTCACTCTTCTATCTTTAATCTTTTTGGGAGAGCTTAAAGAGTAGAAATTTGTTTTCTTAGGCCAGAAATGAAGAAAACATTCTGCGTGTGTTGATCGGGGTCATTCACTCTTCCAGGGAGCTTAGAATTATTGACTTTCTTTGCTCATGCTTTGTGTCTGGAGGGTCTCTGGGAAATCCTTTTTAACGCATTAGTCAGTAACTACTAGCTCTCTGGGGTCTTTCTGTCTCTTTCTGTATGGTACTCAGCCGTGGTGACAGAAAAGCATGCGGGCCTTCTCACACCCTGACAATTGTTCTCTTTGATAGAACTGATCATTCCACTGCCATTGAGCTCTCAACAACCCCATTCTGTTCTTTTGACTTCTTCCTCTTTAGATGCCATTTCAAAGCACAGTTGTGGCCTATAGGACCATGTCCTCTGAGTACCATCTCCATATACTTATGTGTTGGAGGTACACCTGAGCAGAACATGCCTTGCTGAGAAGGGGCCAGGACTAGGCTCAGGCAAGAAGCCAGCCTGCGTTCATTCTGCCAAATAGCCAAGCCCAGCCTGCAGTGTTGCTGCATGCCAGGGCCCAAGCCGGAGCTAGTACTTTTTATGACGTGAATACAGCAGTATGTGTTCTGCATCCTGAGCTTATATTGGGCTACTTCTAGCAGACCTCCAGTGACCTGAAGGCCAGGGCTGTCAGCGTCAATAGATGCGAGTTCCACAGTGCCAGGCAAATGGTGTTTTTCAGTATGAGCAGTCACTTAGATTTGAGTGTCATGTCCCTTTGCCTGGTAAGTCAGATACTGGCTGAACATGAACTGGCTGTGTATTCAAGCATTTTCCTTCTTGTCAATGAAAAATCCCTATCATCTATATATGGACACTGGGACAGTGCCTTCAGGAATTCCGAAATAAACTATTAGATAGATACTGTGTGAAACTTTCCTTCTTTGTCCTTTTCCCTTCCGTCACTCTCCTTTTCTCCTCCAACCACTCACAATGTGCGTGTACACACAAGATGAAAAAAGCAAAGTCAGGCAAAGGTTAGATTTTTTTTTTTTTTAATTGATTTTAGAGAGGAGGGAAGTGGGGAAGAGAGAGAAAAAGAAACATTGATGTGAGAGAGATGCATTGATTGGTTGCCTCTTGCACGTGTTCCAACTAGGGATTCAACCTGAAACCTAGGCATATGCCCTGACTGGGAATCTAACTCACGACCTTCTGGTGCACGGATCAACACTTAAACCAACTGAACCATACCCGCCAGGGCAAGGTTGGAATTTTTTAAAGTATATAAATAAAGATCCCAGGACTTGGAAAAGATTATATATTCAGGGGAGAAGGAGGCCAGCAACAAGGTGGTTCCAAGCAGTCCTGTTTTTCTAGGAAAATCTGCTGAGGGCACCTACAGAGGCTAGACCTGCGTGGCAGGTGCCCTGCTCAGACAGCATCCCCTTGGGAGCTGGAGGAAGTGAGGCTTCCTCCTGTTGCTAACGTGGAGGCAGTCCATAATCCTTGTGGGGGGCGGTGTTGGGGTGAGAGAACTTCCTTTTTGCCTAAGAACCAGATTTTATTGTCCTTTTGACTTTTTTGAGGGGAGATGGACCTTGGCCCCACTCCTTGCTGTTGAGTTTGTGAGGAAAAATGGAATTCTGCCTTCTCCTAAGAGTGTTCTCTGACATTGAGTGAATGCAGCAGTATGTGTTCTGCATCCTGAGCTTATATTGGGCGGCTTCTAGCCCACTCCACAAGCTGCTGTGAGTGTTGGGTCCAGTGGGCGTAGGTGTGCGCTGTATTGGATATTGGAAGATGGGACAGCCATTGGGAGGAAAGCATGGTATTCAGCTAAATAACTAGGCATTTCCTGGCCAGACCTACTGTCTATCAGGGGTCCTCAAGCTACGGCCCGCGGGCCACATGCAAATACAAATATTGTATTTGTTCCCGTTTTGTTTTTTTTTTTACTTCAAAATAAGATATGTGCAGCGTGCATAGGAATTTGTTCATAGTTTTTTTTTTTAAACTATAGTCTGGCCCTCCAACGGTCTGAGGGACAGTGAACTGGCCCCGTGTTTAAAAAGTTTGAGGACCCCTGGTCTAGCTTGTGGCTAAAGAACTTAAATAAATTCTGGCTTGACCCTTTGGATACTAGACAATCTTTTGAACAGATGGTCCATCCTTTAAGACATCTCTAAAGTAAAAGCCAAATGTTTCTCTGGAGACTATGTCCACACTTTTTGAGTCACAATTGGATGTCCCTAACCTTGCCCAAGCATCGTAGCTAGGTAATAAGGGGCTATAATTCAACCTTCATCTTTCCTGGCCAGTAGTTTGGGACTTGATCACATGCTGAGGCTTTGATCTTTTTCTATACTTGTACCTGCTCAGACTCGGTCATCAGACCGTGATGTCCTTACACCCCCTCTCCCCATCATCGACTTCCCACACAGTCCTCCAGGTCCTCTCTCTGGAAGAAATGGGTTAGAAGGTCAAAGGAAACAGGACCAATTAGCTGCAGTTTCCCATTCTTCACTTGGCTGGAATGCTGTTGTTGGGCTCCACCTGCCAGGATTGCAGGCTGGACTTGCTATAGCAGCAGGATGGGGTGGATGTCAGCAGGCACACATCCATGTGCTCACGCTGCAGTTCTTCCCTTTGTTCCCACTGTACATATCTCCACTGAGCCTGTTCTTGTTGGTAGTAAGTGAACAGGAATAGATGTATTGGTTTTGTGATTGGGATTCAGTCTCTATTTTTTAATACCTATATATGTACTTTTTATATATTCATTGATTCTAAGGCCACATACATTTCATAATTTAACAACTCTAAAATCAGGATGTGCCTTGCCGTCACATCTTAAAATTACAGGTGGCAGCTTTTTATTCTCTTGGAGGTTCATAATGGTGTCTTTTAAAACCGACGAGCTCGTAGAGTCCACAAAATACATATGTAGGGTCAACTCCTTTTTTACTTACTAGTATTTGACTGAAGAATTTGTGTATTTCCTCAAATAGGCAATTTTACCAACAAGTCTCAGTATATTTGAGTTGTACTGGATGCAAATAAACTTGCACTTACCCTGGTAAAATGGCCACCCCACATTGCACATGCTTTGCTCTGCACAGTCACTCCCACATCATCTTTGGTTGAGTTTTAGAATAATGCTGACAGTAGAGAGTAGGCAATGACTATGCAAATATTCCTAGGTAGCTTGTACAAGGCCACCTGACTAGTGAGAGCCTGTTTCTTCTGACTCCTCTATGATTTTCTTTGTTCCAAACCAACCAGTCTAGAATCCAGAAACAGCAAAAATAAGTTTGGGGTGGAATAGACCATGCTGAAAGTAGAGAATGTAGATCACTACTGACAGAATCTTTATAGTAGGTAAAAATTGGGAATCCAAATGTCCACAGAATAAAATAGCTAAGCAGAACGTATCACTATAAAATGCATAGACACTGCAAGTGATAAGTGTAGATTGTGGCTGATACAAATAAGTAAGTATATTTAAAGAGCAGAATATGACTATCTAGGCAGAGAGGACTCTGGGAAGGTAGTGGCTGGGATACATGTCTTTCTTAGCTCTTTGATCTCTTCCAATGCCAAGCAGGGGGGCAGGCAGGCAGGGCTCAGAAGGAGTCGGAAAGGCTGAGCTCCTGAGAAAATGCGAAGGTAGAAGTTATGGAGGAGAAGATAAAAGACCTGGAAGATGGACATTTGACATATAAGTAGCAGGAGTACTACAAGGAGAAAAAGGCAGAGGAAGGGTGTATCAATCAAGACAGGCTAGTAGAACTAGGTTATAATATAATAACAAAACAGTCCTATAAGCTTAGTAGTTTAACTCAGCAACTTTATTTTTCCCCCACGCTACAGTATCCAGTGCAGGTCAAGAGTGGGGGTGGCGGGGGGCAGGGGAGCTCTGTTCATTGATCAGCTCTGTTCATCGGGAACCAAGGTGATAGAGGCTTCATCTCACTGCAGCAATGCAGGTAATGTGGGGAATCATGAATTAGTGCTTAATGTGCACTTGGAAGAACATGCATTACTTCTGCTCTCATTTCACTGTCCAAAGCAAATTATAAACCAACCTTTAACTTCAAAGGAAGCAGGCAAATGCAGTCCTACTATATTGCTAAAAGGAGGAAAGCTGGAAAAATTTGGTGAATGGCACTCATGGCTTACAACTAGGGGCAATAACTAAGACACATCTAAGCATATTCTGTCAAAATTACTGAATTCTAAAGGTAAAGAGGAAAATGTTTCAGGCCAAAGGAACTATTATTTACGAAGGAAAAAGAATCACACTGGCATCAGATTTTCTATAAGTTGTACCAAGATGCTAGAATGTGATATAATTTAGGCTACAGATCACTGAAAGTATAAAGGAAAGCAACATAGAATCTGATGCGCAGGCAAACTTTCATTCAACGTAGTACTGGAAGTCCAGAAAAAATTATATATGCTCAATTAATTTTTTTTTAAATTTTTTTATTTTTCGCTTAAAGTATTACAAAGGGTATTACATAAGTGTCCTTTTTTCCCCCCCGCCCTTGACAAGCCCCTGCCCTCCCTTACCCCCCAGTGTCTTATGTCCATTAGTTATGCTTATATGGGTGCATACACGTCCTTTGGTTGATCTCTTACTCCCCTCCCTCCTGCCCCCCAACTCTCTCTGGCCTTCCCACTGCAGTCCGACAATCAGTTTGAGGCAGCTCTGCCACTGTATTTATTATTGTTCAAAAGTTTGTAATGGTCTTAATTATCCATGAAAGAGTGAGATCATGTGGTATTTTTCCTTCATTGACTGGCTTGTTTCACTTAGCATAATGCTCTCCAGTTCCATCCATGCTGTTGCAAATGGTAGGAGTTCCTTCTTTTTAACAGCAGCATAGTATTCCATCGTGTAGATGTACCACAGTTTTCTAATCCATTCATCTACTGATGGGCACTTAGGCTGTTTCCAGATCTTAGCTATGGTGAATTGTGCTGCTATGAACATCTGGGTACATATATCCTTTCTGATTGGTGTTTCTGGTTTCTTGGGATATATTCCTAGAAGTGGGATCACAAGGTCAAATGGGAGTTCCATTTCCAATTTTTTGAGGAACCTCCATACTGCCTTCCATAGTGGCTGCACCAGTCTGCATTCCCACCAGCAGTGCACAAGTGTTCCTTTTTCTCCACATCCTCTCCAGCACTTGTCGTTTGTTGATTTGTTGATGATGGCCATTCTGACAGGTGTGAGATGGTACCTCATTGTTGTTTTGATTTGCATCTCTCGGATGATTAGTGACTTTGAGCATGTTTTCATATGTCTCTTGGCTTTCTGAATGTCCTCTTTTGAAAGGTGTCTATTTAGATCCTTTGCCCATTTTTTGATTGGATTGTTTATCTTCTTTTTGTTAAGTTGTATGAGTTCCATAAATTTTGGAGATTAAGCCCTTATCAGATATGATGTTGGCAAATATGTTTTCCCACGAGGTGGGTTTTCTTGTTGTTTTGTTGATGGTTTCTTTTGCTGTGCAGACTCAATTAATTTTTGACAAGGGCACCAAGAATACACAATGGGGAAAGGATAATCTCTTCAATAAATGATGTTAGAAAAACTGAATATCTATATACAAAAGAATGAAATTGGACCCTCTAGCTTACACTATACACAAAATCAACTCAAAAAATGGATTCAAGAGTATAAGATCTGAAACCTCAAAAACTTGTATAATTGAAATTTACTGAGATGTTAAGCATTCTCCCCTGCCCTCCCCCCCAAAAAAAGGGTAACTGTGAAGTAATGGATGTGTTAATTAGCTCAATTGTGGGAATCCTTTCACAATTATACCTATGTCAAAGCATTATGCTGTGCACTTTTTAAAAAGAATTTATTAATTGATTTGCGAGAGAGAGATAAATTTATTGTTCCATCCATTTGTGTATTTATTGGTTAATTCTTGCATGTGCCCTGACTGGGGATTGAACCCCCAACCTTGGCACGTTGGGACAACACTCTAACCACCTGAGCTACCCAGCCAGAGCTGCACTTTAAATGTATTGTAATTTTATTTGTCAACTTTACCTTAGTAAAGCTGAAGAGAGAGAGAAAAAAGAATCCTATAGTTAGTTCTAAGATATTCATTCAACTGCTTAACTGTCACTCCTTCAGAGGGGCCTTTCCCGACCACTAGCTAACTTAACACACATACACATCTCACTGCTTGACACTTTCCAGTGGCTTATTATGAAAATTTCAAACATACAAAAAAGTTGAAAGTTTAACTTATGAATCTTATTTTTTAAAATTATTTTATTATTTATCTGTTTTTTAACACCTTTTTTTTTTTAATCCTCACCTGAGGGTATTTTTTCCATTGATTTTGAGAGAGAGAGAGAGAGAGAGAGAGAGAGAGAGAAATCTCAATGTGAGAGAAACATCAATTGGTTGCCTCCTGCACTTGCCCTGGAGCCTGCAACCAAGGTACTGGCTGATGCTCTATCCACTGAGCCAAACTGGTTAGGGCATGAATCTTATTTTTGATGCATTTCATTTTTAATACAGTAATCAGCACACCATCTAAATGTTTCATCATGTTTGTCACTAACCACAGTTCAGTATTTGCTTACGCTTTTTTTTCCTGGTTGAAGTACAATTTACAAACATTGAAATCTCAAATATTGATAGTACATTCATTGAATTTTGACAAATGCATGCATGTATGTAACTCAAATCCTCTTTGTGATGTAGAACATTTTCATCACCCCAAAAGTTCTCTAATCCCCTTTTCAGTCTGTCTCTGCCCCAGCTCCTACCTCATAGAGACAGCCATTGTTCTGATTTTTTCCACCATAGGTTAGAGTTCCCTATTCTAGAACTTCATATGATTGGAATCATAATATGTGCTCTTTTGTGTCCTTCATTAGCATGTCCTTTTTTTAAAAAAAAAAATGTTTTAATTGATTTCAATGAGAGGGAAGAAGAGGGAGAGATAGACACATTAATGATGAGAGAGAATCATCAATCGGCTGCCTCCTGCACACCCCAACTGGGGATGTAGCCCGCAACCCGGGCATGTGCCCTGACCGGGAATTGAACCGTGACCTCCTGGTTCATGGGTCGACGTTCAACCACTGAGCTGTGTCGGCTGGGCAAAATGTTCTTAATAGTCATGGATGTTGTTACATGTATCAGTGCTTCGTTGCTTTTTATTGCTTAGTAGTGTTCTGTTGCATTCCCTGGTTATACCACAGTTTGTTCATCCATTCTGTTGACGGACAGTTGGGTTGTTCCAGTTTTTGCCTGTTACGAATAAAGCTCTGTTGGACATTCTTATACATATCTATTTGTAGACGTATGTTTTCATTTCTTTGGGGTAAATATTTAGATGAGGAATTGCTTGGGTTAGGTGTATGTTTTTATAAGGAACTACTAAATCTTTTCCCAAAGTGACTGTGTCATTTTGTACTTCGTCCAACAAAGTGAAAGTTCCAGTTTCTCCACATTCTCACCAACATTTGATGTTGTAAGTCATTTACATTTTTATTATTTGGCATTGTAATAAACAGGTGTATTAGGGCTCTCCAGAGAAATAGAACCATGGGGGGGGGGGGGGGGGGAGAGAGAGAAAATAAGGAATTGGCTCATATAATCAAGGAGGCTGAGAAGTCTCATAATCTGCCAGAAATCCCAGGAGAGCCCATTGCCTTTAGTCCCAGTCTGAGTCTGAAGGCTTGAGAACCAGGAGAACTGATGGAAACAGGTGAGCCCCAGGCCCTGGATCAGAAAGAAGTCTGGAGGTTGAGTCCAGGAAAGCAGTGTTGAAGGAGACAGAAGCTAGAACTCCTGTACCTTTCCCTAGTCCAGAATGTTCTCCAGGAAAGACCAACCCACACCTCAGCAAATCATAGACTGTGGTTTCCAGAGGGATAAGGGAGGGGAATGGATACCTCTGCTCTTGGGGACACATCTCTGCAGTAAGAGAAAGTCATCCCGTGTTACTTCTTGCTCTAACATTTGCAGTAAGTCCCACTGGATCAAATTCATTTAGTCATGTCTCATTTTACCGACATGAAGCACCACCAGGATGTGAGAGGGACAGATCCAAGCTGGAAACCAGGAACTGGACAGTAGGGACACATTGTTGGGGGGTAGGGCTCTCTGAGCCCCTAGGTGAGAGGAGTCCCCATTCACGCGCGCGCCCCCCCTCCCCCCCCAGGACAAGAGGTCCTGCCTGGATGGCATGGCTTCATATTCCCTGGTTGCTTCTTTTGATTCCTCTCTGTTTAGGTGATCCCAGAGACATGCAGAACTGGGGCAGCGTTAAAATAGCGCATCAGCATAGAGGGAGGGTCAGGGAGGGAACTGGGGCAACATGCAGAGCACAGGTCCGAGAAATCAGGTCTTAAAGGAGAAGGTTGCAGTTTTGCAGAATGAGAAGTAAATGGTCCCTGGAGCACAAGAACTTTAATTTTTATTGCAAGATAAATAAATGTTCAAGAGGATTGGGAGAGTTATAACTTGAGCCAGTTGCCGCTGTCCTGGCAGTAAAAAGGGGTCAAGACCCTGCACTGGGTGGCGAATACAGGTTTGTCACCTCTGTTCCCTGGTCTCTGGTCCCGATGAGGATTCCCCACTTAGGCAGGACACTGTTGAAAGAGAGGAAGCAGCTGGGTTCTTCTGGCTGATCAAACTGTCCTCGGCTTTTCTGACTGTTTAACCTTGAGCTGGTCTTTTGGTTCACTCCCGTCACTTTGTCGGTGGCAAATTGTAAAGACACAACATGTGCAGGGCACTGCCTCTGACAGTCAATTAGACGGAAGAGAGAGGAAGGCAGCTGGTGCACTTACTGTCTGTTCACCTGGCTTCCAGGGCAATGGGCAGGGTCTAGTCTCAGATGCAGTTATGGGGTCTCCTGGGAACTCCACCTGTTGCTTTCTCATGAGGGAAAATCAGGCATCTCCTATCTGCTTCCTGAGTGCTGATGAAGGTCTCATGAAATTTAACAAAATCATGTCAGTTGGACAACTTTGCAGGACTGATTTTAATTTGATTTGGACTTTTTTCCAAAATGGTATCAACATTTCCTAGACATATTAACCTTTAGATAGCTCATGAAGATCACAGAATTTATCATTTCGTAGGGCTGTTGGTGTTGAATCATGACAGGACAATTATGAGAAAAGATTGGGGCAGTAGAGGGGTAGAATCCATCTTGATCACCAATGACCTTTCAGGAAAGAAGGTGGGAAAGACATTAGTTTTTTCCCTAAAGTTTTCCATTTCTCTAACCTGTTGCCTTTTAATTTCCATTTAAAAGGTAATTTGCAAACTCAGCATCTTACAGCCAGTGCTGTAGGCTCCGGGGCCAAGTGGAAAGCAGAACTCTGTCCTTCCATATTAACAGAATTCCCCGGAAAAAAAATTTTTTTCCATTGTTTTAGTTTATGGAATTATCCAGGACTGTGGGTACTTCAGGAGAAATTGGGACTACATGGGAGATTTTAAATTAGTATTTAGTAATACTGGGGCCTGTGGCATTTAGGTTGTTTCTGCAGTGTAACTCCTCTGCTAGTCACACAGCTTGGCGAGGAGGTGCACTGGCTGTCAGACTTCCTGGGTGTTGCGTGCCAGCTCTGGTTGTCTTGGGCAAGTGACTTTCCTTGATGTCCTCTTCTGCAAAATAGAGTTAACGTTAGTACCCACCTCATACTGTGTCAACGAGAAGACATGTGAAGCCCAGTGGTTGCCCATAGTAATGACTCAATAAATGTGACCTGTTATTATGTGCAAGAGTGGGTGCTTTGGAAGATTAACAGGGACTGTGGTCCACATTCGCTGTAGGAAAGTGCCGTACAGGTGCTCTGGAAGTTTAAAGGAATCAGATAGAATTAGCAAGCAAACTGGCCACCCCCTCACACACTGCATGGTCTCGGCCTATGCACCCTATGCTCCATCACCCTCTCTCTCGGCCCCCAGATCCTTCCCCCAGTCCTCCTGTTCCTTCCTCCTTGTCAAGGGCTGCCATGTGTGATGAAAGGGCTACCACATACATTTGATTAGCTGCTTTTTAGCGTGCTTTCAAGTTTCTTATTTCATTGGCTTCTAGCAAGAGTCAGGTAAATGACTATTTTTCATTTTAGGAAACTGAGGTCCAAGAAGGGTATCTTGGCATTTTCTACTTACGTAATAGACTTCGAGTTATGTCTTGAGCCTTACCCCTTTCCTCCACCTCCTCCTCCCCCCCGCATCCAGAGATAGTGATCCAAGTGGCCCTAACCTTGCTTTTGCTGGAATGTAGGTCTCTTCCTACTATAGTGGCATGTCCTCCCAATCCAGCTCTTTCTTAAAACCCTGTTCTGAGGTATGTCTTCCCAGCACCACCTAGTAATTAACTCCATTCTGAAACTACCTACCTGGAGATAGCATCAGATCCCTCAGGTTAAGGGCTCAGTCCAATAAGACTGCCTCCCCCACTCCTCCTTTCAAACACCAATTGCAAGTCCAGGTTGTCATCTCTGCTTCTGACCAACTGGCTGTTAATCAGAGGTTCCCACAATTCCCTCCTTACTTTCATGCCAGAACTCAGAGAAACATTTCAGTACTAGACTACCAGTTTATTATAAAAGGGTATATAACTCAGGAACAGCCAAGGGAAAGGACATGGTATGGGGAAAGGGCCCGGAGCTTTCATGCCTTCTTCAGGGGCACCCCTCTCCCTGAATCTCTCCGTGTTCATCAACCTGAAAAGCTCTCTGATCCCTGTCCTTTTTGGTTTCTGTGGAGCCTTCATTACATGGGCTTAGTTGCTTAACTCATTGGCCATTAGTGGTTGAGCTCAATCTCTAGCCCCTCTCCCCTCCTCAAAGTCTATTACGTAAGTGGGGGGTTGGGGGGTGGGACTCAAAGTTCCAACCCTCTCATCAGCTGAGGGTTCCCCTGGCAGCCAGCCCCTAGCCTTAGTTTACCAAGGGGCTTTCCAAAAGCCGCCTCATTCACATAAACTCTGGTGTGGTTGAAAAGGGCTTGTTATGACTAATAAGACACTCCTTTCACCTCATGGCTCTGGAGTTATTTTTCAGGAACTGATGACAACAGACCAAATGTTATTGGTCTTAGGATGTTCGGAAATCTCACGGGTTTTGGGTGCTCTGTGCCAGAAACGGGACAAAGACCAAACATATATTTATTATGAATCACAGCATCACACCTGTGAACAACTTTCCTCTGATGGAAAGGACTTCCGATTGGGAGCTAAGAATCTGATTCTAGTCTCAACCCTGCTCCCTCAGTTTGACCTGATGGTCTAGCTGGGGCCTCTTTCTTTATCTGTACAGCTTGGTTTTTCCTGGGACATAAATGATCAGTGATGGTCCCTTGTAGTCCTTGTTGGGTGGCTGCTTCCCAGCCCTTTCGCTGTAACTCCTCTCCTTTCCTGCAATCGATGAATCACATTGGGATTTAGGGATTGGCTAATGCTGTTATTGCGATAACCATGACTCTGTTCTAAGTTATCAGGAAAGTGAAGAATGTGTGAGGTGTAAGGTTTTTTATTAGTAACAAATCACTTTAACACCTACCAGTGTCTGTGTCAGGGCCTGATCCAGACCTCATTGCATCTGTCCTGGCCTGCCCACAGCCCTGGGCCCTCGGCCTGCAGACAGAGTGCTGACTTAGCAAGTTTAAAGTAGACATATCCTGTAGTCACTTAAATTGATGCAAAACTGGTATTTTGAGTCAGAAAAGAAGGTGAGCCAACCTCTGAAGAAAATGAGACAATCTTCTAGTGCAGCGGTTCTCAACCTGTGGGTCGAGACCCCTTTGGCGGTCAAACGACCCTTTCACAGGGGTCGCCTAAGACCATCCTGCATATCAGATATTTACATTACGATTCATAACAGTAGCAACATTACAGTTATGAAGGAGCAACGAAAATAATTTTATGGTTGGGTCACAACATGAGGAACTGTACTTAAAGGGCCAGAAGGTTGAGAACCACTGTTCTAGTGGCTGGTCATTCTGTGGAATGCTATTTGATATAAATATAGGTTTATTTGCAGGGAACAGGCATGAAGGCAGGTCCAAGGTTGCCTGAGTAAGGCCACGTGGAGAGGAAAGACATTGGTGAAGGGGTGGAATTCTCCTGTCCTGGAGCAGCTAACAGTCCACACAAACTCCCAACCTTTTTATCTATTTCATAAGAAATGTCACTGATAGATATTACCAGCATCTAGTAAAATTGTGCATGAAACATTCTGATTGAAAATTAATAGAAGAGCCAAATCTTCACAACAATAGCTTCTTAATAGTATTGGATCTTTTGGTAGAATGGAAAAAAATCCATTGAAAATAATTTCAATAAAAGTAAAATGGGGGGAAATTGGAATTAGTTTATCGGTGTTTATAAAAATAGCCCTGGCAGTGCTCAGTGGTTGGAGTGTTGGCCCGAGTACTGAAGTGTCTCGGGTTCGATGCCCAGTCAAGAGCACATCCTTGGGTTGCAGGTTTGATTCCCAGACCCAGTTGGGTGCATATGGGAGGCAACCAATCTGTATGTCTCTCACATGGATGTATCTCCCCCCCCCCCCCCCCCACTCTCCTTGAGTGAGGATTAACAACAAAAATAGTTTATAAAAAAATAAGTCAAGGGACTATGTTTGCTTCATGAAGTTCAGCTCAGAAGATTCTCAACTGAAATCTCCAGTACTGATAGAATTCTGGTGAAACCCCTTGGGTGTGTAAACAGTCCACACTTGGGAATAGCACCCTGTGTTTGCCTGGTGTTGTGAAACAGCTGTTACTCTCAGTGGCATGTGGCCAAGGCACACAAGACATTTGGGAGCACTCTGGCTTGCACACTCAGAGGACAGCTGCCTTAGCCCAGGGAGGCAAAGGTGCTCTGAGTGAGGGATGGAGATGCTGATGACAGTAGGAATTCCTCCCACAGGGCACCCAACCAAGTGGTTCGAGGGCTGTAAAGTGGAAGGGTGTTCAATGCTTTGTTGTTCAAAGACAGATTATTTAGTTGCTCTGATTTGATGCCTGTCTATTCCCATTGCCCCTTAGACCCCCTTAGGAAAGGGTCTAAAAGAAAATAAAACTCAAATTAGTAGTCGGTGACTTCTGATAAACTTCAATGAGGAGCATATGACTGGGAGAGCACTAGTGAAAAATGGGAGTCGGGGGCTGTGATAAAATAACAAAATTTTGGGTGATTTAATAAAGGAGCAATCAAGTCTAGGATGTATCTAGATTTGAATTCTCCATGTCAACTCTGGCCCCACATGGCCATAGTCATTTAAGAGTATCTACATTTATAATGAATATACTTAGTTTAGAGAAAACATTTCATCCTGTTTTCCTCTTTTTCAGGTTTCAAGTGCCCCATTTGCTCCAAGTCTGTGGCTTCCGATGAGATGGAAATGCACTTTATAATGTGTCTGAGCAAACCTCGCCTCTCCTACAATGGTAAGCGCTTGGCTGGGAGCTTCTGAGTGAGGTCTTCCCAACCTCACGCGCCTCTGGGCAGCATTTCCACCCACCTTCCAGCAGGAATAGTCAGGGGACACCTGACTGTTAGCAAGTCTTGCTGCGCCAATCAGAGGCGAAGAGCAGTGGGACCAGGAAGAAAGGAAGGCCCAGGGATCAGGGCTGTGGTACCAGGAAGTCTCTTGGGTCACTCAGTCCCGCTGCCCTTTCTTCCGACCCCTTGGTTCCTTGGACCTCTGGTTGGGTGATAGAGCTCTGCCCATTCTCACACCTAACAGCAGAGGGTGTGACCTCTCCTTGGGGGATGGGGAGTTTGTGCCAGTGGTTTGCATGGAGTGCTTAAGCCCTGATTCTGCCCAGCAGAATGGGTGCAAGATGTGGACACCCTTAGGGAATAAAAACATTGAGCTGCCACCTGGTCACTCCTACTGTGGAGCCTGCCTCAGAGCTGAGCAGTGAATACACGGGTAGGAAACTGGGCCAAGGATTCCATGAAACCCACATACCCCTAAGTGGCACCTCTGTGGACGAAATGAGTGTCAGCATCTGCCTGGTATGCCGTGGGTAAGGATTTGGAGCCTGGCTGATCTGAGTTCAAAGCCTGCTGCAACCACTTCCGACTATTATCTTAGACAAGTTGCTCAGTTTAGCAGAGCCTAGATTTTCTGGTCCATAAAATAGGGACATCAATACCTGGTTCATAGGATTTTTGTCAGGATAAAGTAAGATATCCTATATAATAAAAGGCTAAAATGCAAATTGTCCCCTCAAATGAGAGTTAGACCAGAGGGCGGGGCCTGCTGGCCAACCACCCGTGCGCCCCCCCCACACCCAGCCCGATCAGCCTCATGGGGCGGGCCAGACCCCACCCGTGCACTAATTCGTGCCCCAGGCCTCTAGTTACATATAAAACCCTTCAGCACAGAGCCTGGCACATGGTCAGTGCTCAGGAAGTTACAGCACCCCTGAAAGAGGTGAGACCATCCTAGGTTTCTTTTCGTCATTTTGTGGAGTGGACTGACTTCTGTTCAGTGCTGCTAGTGGCTCTCTGGTTTTCCATTCTTTTTTCTTTTCTTTTTTAAAAAAATTCATTTTAGTGAGAAAGGGAGAGGGAGAGAGAGATAGAAACATCAATAATGTGAGAGAATCATTGATTGACTGTCTCCTGCACGCGCCCCCCCCACTCGGGGTGGATCGAATCGAAACCCAGGCATGTGTCCTGACCGGGGATCGAACCTTGATCGCCTGGTTCATGGTTCTACACTCAACCCCTGAGCCACACCAACCGGTTAGTGGTTTTCCATTCTTATGTGCTTAGTTTGGTCTTCCAGCCATGTTCATCAGAGAACTGTGTTCTCTACAAGAACAGGCACTGGATCTGAGTGGGACACACCCCGACCCTGGCACTGGGCCCGCTTCTAGGATTAAAGTCACAGCAGTGCTTAGGAAAAGAGTTCTGTGACCTCTCAGGGAATCTGAGGACTGGACAGGAGGTGAGCCTGGATTGCTTTGCCCCATCCTCATGGTGAAAGTTTCCTGGGTAGACTCTTTACAGACTTGTCCTTGGGCTCCTACCTCCTCAGATCCCCATGCCCTCCTTCCTCCACCCAGCATTAGCCCAGGGAGGCCTGGTGATTCCAGATTTTTCCTGTGAAGTGAACCTGACAAATCTAACCCGCTCACTTCTCCTGAAAACACATCCTAATGTTCTCATCTCTTCTTTATTTGCTCAGCCAAAGGCTCTGGATGCATGTGTGCGGAATGGTTACTTGCTGTGTCAGCTACACGCAGTCTGGTAGGAGGCCCAGCCGCAGGAGGTTCTGGCCCTATCTCTGTCCCCTTCATATTCTCCTGGTGTCCAGGAAGCCCTTCTTCTCCCCAGCGGACAGCCTCTCCCTGTCCCTGGGGGTGACGGCTGCAGTGTCTGAATCCATTGTCACGCACACTCTGGGCTTTGCGGTGGACTTGTCAGTGTGCGTCCCTTGGAGGCTGCTCTAGCTCCTCTTTGTCCTGTTCCTTGTCTCTGCCTGGGACCACAGTGGAGAGGAGTCTTCTCCCCAGCCATGGCCTCAGAAACTGTGTTCGCTTATTTTCCAAACTGCACAGAGCCCGATGAAGACCGCTTTTTGTCCCGTGGGTTGCTGGGAAGAGATCTCTGTAGACACTGACTGTGTCATGAGAACACAAAGCAGCCTCAGAGTGGGCTCACCCGAGAGGGCTAGGCTCCTGGTGTCATCAGGGACGACTATGCAAAGGCAGCTGTGGAGGACAGAGTGCTCTTGGGGCCACCTGAGAACTGGGTACCACTGGTCCCATTTGGAGAATGGGGAAGAGGAGGGGCTTGGGCTCTATCCTGGAGAACTGCCGTGCTACTCATTGGTCTCCCCTCTGCTGCAGCCATGGGGAAGGGTCTCCTTTCCTTCACCTTCACCTCCATAGGAGAGCAGGCTTGGCAGCCCCATGTGGCCTGAGCACAGGTCACCGGCAGAAGCCACACTCAGAGTCCGAGTCCCCTTAGAGGACGAGGAGGTTGGCCGGCCAGCCTGAGACATCACTATGGCTGTCCCCATTTTTTCCCTCCTCCTCTAATTGAAAAGCCACCTCCTCAGGGAGTGTGTGTGTGTGTGTACACGTGTGTTAGAGGCTTTAAGCTCAAGGATCTCCTTTGCAAAAGCCAGTGTTTTACCACGAGAGGCAAAGAGAGGGCATGTTGCATGGGTCCTATCAGTGGAATTGGTCCTAAGGTGATGAAGGTGCTTCAGAAACAGTGGTCTGGCCCCTCTGTGTGCACTGTTAGTGTGGAAGGAGGCTTGTGACTGGACTCCTCATATTGTCTTTCCTTTCTGAAGACACCTAGACCTCCCAGGTAAGAAGGCGTTGGCCACCTGGGGTTTGTACATGCAGGGGGAGTCTCCAGGGCTGGCCTAGGTCCTGTTCTTGTTCAGATAAAGCATGGGCCTTTCAGGGTCCACAGGCCAAGCCCCAGGCAGGACCTCTAGATATTTATTTTGGTTTTGCCAGTAACATATCTTGCCCAGAATTTCTTATCATACCAACCTCCCAGCTTCACTTTATCTTTTCTGATTAAAAAAAGTGAGGAGACTTAAAGAGTCTGAAGTATAGAACTCTCAGAATCTTTCTGGAAAGGGGGCAGGGTGAGACTTTCCCAGTTAGTTATAGAGAGAAATGCTATTTTCTTATGAAGATTCACTAGAACTCCTGCTCACTGCCCTGCACTACACTCACACGTACACTTTCTGTAATTGCTGGTACTAGTTGGGGATTTTTAAAGAAAATTTACAGTGGTTATAAAAGATGAAATTTAGTTAACCACCAAAGGGAAAAAAAGTAGAAACCTCCTAAATGAGGCAGATAGAAAGTAGTATTTTTCTTATTATGAGGGTTGGCCTGAGCAGTAGGTTGGAAGGCCTCCAGTAGCCGCCTGCCAGATTAAAAAACACACCAAACACTTTAGTAAAGACAAGACTAGTTCAACTGGTTTGCCCAGTGCTCAAGAGAAATGCAAAGACCTGTAACCTGTGCTGGGGCAGGTGCTAACCCCTGCTGGAGGGGCAGGGAGGCCGCCAGACCCCAGAACACTGACGTTACATCTCTCACGCTCCTCTTCCAGGGCAGCTCGGAACCCAGGACTCCTGGGAGATAAGGAAGGAGTTGGAGAGACCCATTTTTGTGGGTAAATGTGGTCAGCTTGAATGAGACTTGTAACTTCTCTCCCTTTCCAACATCTGTTTGTGGTTCTGAGACTGGGGGTTTTGCCCTCAAGAGTATGTACTCAAATTTTGACTAACAAATTGCTCAGCTAGCAGAGTGAGCCTCAAGATGGGGAACCTGATTTTGCTGTGAACAGATGAGAGTCAGATACAGGGGTGAGGGGAGGCGTGACAGATGACTGACTGCCCACTGAAAGCATAGGAGGCCCTGGTTCCAGGACCAGCCAGGTGCTCTTGGCCCTGGGAAATTCTGGTGTGTGGCGGGTTCCATTGCCATTGGTATTAGGAGAGCTTGGTGGTGCTCAGAGCAGCTTCAGGAGATTCTTCTCGGCCTTTTTAATTTTTAAAATATGTTTGTATTGATTTTTAGAGCGAGAAGGAGAGGTAGAGAGAGAGAGAGAGAGAAACATCAATCAGCTGCCTCCTGCATGCCCCCTACTGGGGATCGAGCCAAGAACCCGGGCATGTGACCTGACCCAGAATCAAACCAGCAACCGGTGCATGGAACAACATTCAACTAACTGAGCCACACCGGCTAGGGCTCCTCTCAGCTTTCTTTGGGAATGCAAACCCCATGCCCTGCTCCTTCAAGATCCTGACTGCCCTTCCTCTCATCTGCCAAAGGTCATTGCCCCCAACTTCAGGCCTCTTGAAATACTGAATGTCACACAAGGTTTAAAGGAGAGGGAATTGGGTTCCTCTCAAAGCAGGAATACCTGCTGCTAGTTTACCTCTAGCTGAGCCAGCAGACCTGAGCAAGTGGTGCTCTGTGGGCCCATGTCTCTGCTGAGGCCTGTATTTGGAATGCAGATGCCTTTTCTTGGGTCTGGGGAAGCCAGGTTGTGGCTGAGGGTTTGCCTAGCCCAGTAGGCCGCTGCCAGGAGCGGTTGTTAGATGCTGTAGCAGCTGCTGAGTCTGGCTGCAGAGGTGTCTGGCCTGGTGTTCCTCCTGCAGGAGGGAAAGGAGGAGGGTGCTCCCAGCAGCCGCTGATTGACAGGCCAGGCTGCTGGGTGAGTGAGAAGTGGGTGGGTGGGAAGGGGGCCAAAGGAGGGGACTGAGTGGGGTGGTTGTGGGAGCTTCTGTAAATCGAAACCTTCTGGCCTGAGCTTTAGTGGTTCACTCCTCTGGGGTGTTTGGGCTTCCCTACCCCGTCACCAGCAGTTCTGGGGTCTCATTTTGGCTCTAGAGAACTTTGCCTACCACTCTGGTTTGGTTCCCTGGTCTGGTTGGAGGGATAGGCATTGGCACCATTTTGCACCACCCCCAGTCAGGTCAAACACACTTCCAGAGCAGTGATGTTGACCTTGCACAGGATATCAAGATGCTTGGAAGGGAGTTGGGAGGTGGTAAGAGAAAGGCAGAAAGCACAGCTTTGTTCCTGTGTACCCATCAACTGGCATTGGCTGAGCCCCTCCTTGGGACCTGGGGATGCCAAGGGGCATTTGAGTCCATGTGCAGAGCAGCTTCAACTTGTGCCAGGCCCAGTGTCCTTGCTTTGTGCTGTGAGGTCCTCCGACAAGTGGGCAGCAAGCTCCCATCTGAGAGTGTGAAGTCTTATAGGAATCAGTTGATAGCCAAGCTTCCGCTTCAGTCATTTCCCCTTTCCTGCTTGGCTCCCACAGGCATCTGGGGGCCGCTGATTTCCAGGGCCCCAGGGATTGGGACAGGAAGTTTTACTCAACCCTCTCAGGCATGTTCCTGCCTTCCACCGTGGGAAGAAGGCTGCTTCCCTGGGCTCTGTGCTGGGTGTGAGCACCGCTGGCTTCCCCACGCCGTCAAGTTCCAAGCCCCATCCCAGCAACCTTCAGTCAGCCTTCGGGTTTACCGACAGAGAAAACGACCACAGATTGTCTGGTGGCCAAGAAGCTGAGAGTGGCTGTTCTCCCAGCTCATGTGCACAGGAACTGATGTATGGAGTTGGTTTTATCTTGGGTTTTTCCCCCAGGCTTCCTGGTGAGAGGCTTTGAGTCACCATAGCCTTCTAGGCCCTGAGGAAACCTCATTTTATAGGCCCCAGATGTTTCTCTTTACACCCAAGTAATCAGAGGGCATGGACAAACAGCAGCGGAGAAGGGCACCAATTGCGTCCCCTGTCTGCACGTCCTTTCGTGAGCCCTGTGACTTAGGCAAGATGCCTGACTTCTGGCTTCAGTATCTTCGTAACGTGAGAACAACACATGTGCCCTGCCTGGCTCCTAAGATTGTGAGGCTGAAGTGAACACACACACAGGAAATCTCAGTATGTCTCATGGACAGTGTGTCTCACGAACAGTTAAAATCTTAGTAGTGGAGAACTGGTCCTGTTTTAAGCTCTCCTTTCTTCACATCCAAAAGCCTGCTCTCAGTTTTTCTCCTGTGGCTTTGAGAACTGGGTAACCTTTTCTTACTTCACCTCTTTCACCGGCCTTTCAGATATTAAAGTTGACCTAGGTTTGTATTCTGCCTTCTTTAGGTTTCATTCTAAACTTTCTCCCCAGTTGATCTCTATGTCTCATGTATAACCTGTCACCCACATCTCTCTTCTAAACCCCAGATGGTTGGAGCATCAGCCCAAACACCAAGAGGTGGCAGGTTCAATTCCTGGTCACCCCATGGCCCAGGAGTCTGCACCTGCCATAGCAAACCTCCTGCAGGTCCCAGGTGTGCAGATATTGTTCTCTTTGCCTGGAATATCCTTCCCTGAACAGTCCCCACCCCAGTTAGACATTTTTCATACCTCTCGTACCTGGGCCTGTATGCATAAGACTTCCTAGAAATTGCTGTGCTATTCATTTCCGTTTTCTTGTTCAGCCTCTCCTGCTAGACTCTGAGCTTCTCACATCCTGAGTTCGTGGCTTATTCACTGAGTCACTAGTGCCCAGAATGTCGTAGAAATCTAGTAGAGGACTACTGACTCGGCTGCGGCGCACTTCCTGTCCTGCTCAGCTTTTGTTGGGGCCCATGGTGTGCAGTGGCTTCCTTCCATTCACTCTTTTTTTAGGGGGGAGGGGGAGAGGATGGGGGTCTTTTTTTTTCTTTTTTAAAAAATTGAATTTTACAATTTAGTTGTATTTAAAACATTCACAGCATTGGACAACCCCATGTCTGTCTAGTTACAAACATTTTCATCACCCCCAAAGGAACCCTCCTACATGATTCTACTTATATGTCATATTTAAGATAGTCCACCTCATAGAACCAGCGCATGAATGGAATGATGCATGCCAGAGGCTGAGGGGAGAGGGGAATGGGAGTTGCTACTCAACGGGTATAAAGTTTCAGTTATGCAAGGTGAGTAAGTTGTAGAGATGTACAACACTGTACCTATAGTTAAGAATGTACTGTACACTTAAAAATATGTTAAGAAGGCAGATCTCATGTTAAGTGTTCTTACCACAAAAAAGAAAACAGAAAACCCCTTAGCATTAAACAGTCACTCCCGCCCTGGCCAGTTTGGCTCAGTGGATAGAGCATCGGCCTGCGTACTCAAGGGTCCCAGGTTCGATTCTGGTCAAGGGCATGTACCTTGGTTGCGGGCACATCCCCAGTAGGGGGTGTGCAGGAGGCAGCTGATCGATGTTTCCCTCTCATCGATGTTTCTAACTTCTCTATCCTTCTCCCTTCCTCTCTGTAAAAAATCAATAAAATATATTAAAAAAACAACAGTCACTCCCCATTCCCTCCTGCTCTTGACCCCTGATCTACTTTTTGTCTCTATGAATTTGCCTATGCTGGACATTGCCTGTAATGAATTGTATAATAGATGGCCTTTTGTGTCTGGCTTCTTCAAAAATAGCATGTTTTTGAGGTTCATCCACACTGTAGCATGCTTTGGTTCTTTGTTCCTTTTCATGGCTGAGTAATATTCCATTGCACAGATACATCACATTTTGTTTATCTATTCATTAGTTGGTGGACATTTGTTTCCACCGTTTGGCTCTGGTGAATAGTGCTGTTATGGACGTGTATGTACAAATATTTGTGAGAGTACCTGCTTATTCCATTCATTCTTGCCTTGTATGACTATACCACGCTAGTCATCACCATATTTTTTCAAACCAGAAATCAGTGCAGTTGGTCTGTGGGGAAAGTCTATTCAGGGAAGTACTTTGTCTAATGCTGCCTCTGTTACACATCTATCCCTCTCCAAGCCCCCTAACTCTCTAGCCCCAGGCCACTTATTTGGTAAGTAATCCCGTTTTGTCTTCACATCATTAATGTGTGATATGCATGCCTTATCTCTGCAATTGAAGGCCTTCAGGTCCAGGGCCACTTGGGCTTTTGTGTCCCCCACAGTGCCTTGTATATGTTGGGTGACCTGAGCAGTTTCAACCAGTTCTAGACCCGTGCCTGCTTTGTGCCACCTGTCTGCTGGTGACTGACCCTCCTCCACTCTCCCGTTTCCCTCTGCAGACGACGTGCTGACTAAAGACGCGGGAGAGTGTGTGATCTGCCTGGAGGAGCTGCTTCAGGGAGACACGATAGCCAGGCTGCCCTGCCTGTGCATTTACCACAAAAGGTACGAGAGGGGGCAGGGCCAGCTCAGCCACATCCCAGATCCCACCATGGAGAGAGAAGGCAATCCTCCTCACTAGCCATTCTGTTTTCTTTGGTTGAGGAACAACTCTTCCCCCTCCCCACGCCCCATTCCTGGGATGTGAGTGGGGTTGAGACAGAGGCTGGCAGATGTGCTGAGTATAGGGTCGAGCCAAATGGCCAGAGCTTTTGCTCTGGGTTGATGACGGCCTGGCTGGCTGCTGGGTGATGGGGAGACCTGTGGAGCTCCACAGGTTGGAGGGGCTTAGGATCCCACAGAGCCAAAGATTCCTTTCTTTGGAAATTTGATTCTTTATCCATCTCCCCAGCCTTTTCTTCCTCTGTGGGCCCCTCTGCTCCCGCGAAGTGAGGCCCCTTGTCTGTGCGAGAGAGGCAGCATGGAGGGGTATACTTGCTGCCCCTGCATCCGCCCCTAGTCCCCAGGCCAGGAGGCAGGAATAGCCAACCTTTGGGGCCAGGCACTGAAGCTGTTATAATTAGAAGGACCGAGATTTGTCCTCAGGCTCCAGATGAGCCTCGTACTTGTTTCCAACTGGAAAGAAGACACCTCCCTACCCAAGACGGAGGACGCTCTGTGCTGCCTGTGGCCACCACCTGCTCTTGGCTCCTCGAGCCTCAGAGCTTCTTCCTGACACATGGACTTTTCCAAAGCCTGACTCACAGGGCCACTGGCCACAGGGCAATGGTGGTGCCGGCTCGCAGACGTGGCTGATGCAGGGGAGGCTCAAGGTTGGCCTGGAGCAGGGGGTCTTGGTCCAGGGCCAGCACAGAGTGCTCCAGTTTCCTGGCCAGGCACCAACCAGAACCAGAGAAGGAAATCTTTGATTCTGGGGAAAATTATGCAAATTACCTGTCTGGATCCTGTCTTTGAAAATACCCAGATGTTAGTTTACAAATCAGAAAGCTGTCTTGGGGCAATCTCTGTTCCCTCTTTGATTCAGGCAGTTCTTTCTGTAAACACCAGGGTTTCACTGTCTGGCTCTCCTTAGCAGTGTCACTAAGCCAGAGGGCTGTCCTTCTCTGGGATGTTGGCTGCTGACCACAGCCAACCGAACCAGGTAGCTTGGGGGTCTCCTAAGAAGTCACCCCCTGCCCTAACTGGTTTGGCTCAGTGGATAGAGCGTCGGCCTGCGGACTGAAAGGTCCCAGGTTCGATTCCGGTCAAGGGCATGTACCTTGGTTGCGGGCACATCCCCAGTAGGAGGTGTGCAGGAGGCAGCTGATCGATGTTCCTCTATCATCGATGTTTCTAGCTCTCTATCCCTCTCCCTTCCTCTCTGTAAAAAATCAATAAAAATATATATATTAAAAAAAAAAAAAAAAGAAGTCACCCCCTAGAGAGGGATCCTCAATGCTGTTCCTTTGACCCAGGAGAGGGCTCCCTCAGGTCCCCAGAGCTCAGAGTAATGGCCAGCCTTCGAGCCTTAGGGATAGCTGGCTAGCTGCCCTGCACTCCTCCCCTACTCACTAGTAGCTGTTGCCACCGCCTGGGTCCATGCAGGTAAGGCCTTGATCCTTCTCAAGGCCGCAGTCCACCCTTCTAGCATCCAGATGCTCCCAGTCCTGTGCCCCCCATGCCAGGTTGGCTGCCCGGGCTGAGCCAAGATCAGTCTTGGTGATTGCCTTCTTCCTGCTTCAGAAAGTAGGTATCTGGGGACAGGCTTGTTTTCTCCTGGGGTCCTCACAGGCAAGATTTAGGAAACCCCTACTCAGAAATCTGACCCTCAGAGCGAGCCCCCTAAGGCGCAGCCTGGTCAGCGGTAACGTGTCTCCCCTTGCCGCTTCCTGCCTCAGCTGCATAGACTCGTGGTTTGAAGTGAACAGATCTTGTCCAGAACACCCTGCGGACTGACCCTGCTGGGCTCGCTTGCTGACTCCTCTCAAAGGTGAGCCGGTGGTTGGGGTGCTCTGGGCTCAGGGATTGGGATCTGGCCACCCTGGGGCCGGGGGGTGGGGACTGAGTTGCCCTTACATACCTCCAGGAGGGGAACATCTTATCAGTTAGTAGTTCTATGGTGGGTTGGAGGGCGGGGGGCATTCTGGGAAGGCTAAGAGATGCTATCTTGCATGGTTACGAAAAAAAAAACAAACACCTGCTCAGTACAGTTGATTCTTTGAGGAAAGACCAGTCTATTCCAGACTTCTAGGGTGAATCTCCCTGAAGAAGGTTCAGGAAGAGCCCCTTGGAATGTGCCAGGTGGGAGAAGCCGCATGAGCTTGAGCCCCTGGGCTTGCACCTGCCTGTGCTTGCTGAGTGGCTAGGGCAAGTCCTCGCTCCTCGCCCCCTGTGGACAGTTTGTGGGACGGTGCATTGTCCCCTGTGGTACTCATCAGCCATCGTTCCACTGCTGGTGCTTCCCGCTTCAGGCCACCTCCCTCACGCACACTGCCAGTTGGGTCTGAGACCTCCAGGCCAGACTCAACCCCCACCCCCACCCCCATGCACAGCACAGGTCCTGGTTCCACAGCAAGCCCGCCAGCTACCTTCCTCCCCACAATGTGCACACACGTCCCCTGTAGAACCTTCCAGTCTGACCTCTCCCTTTCTTCCCAAGGCTCCCTGCTTCCCTGGTGACCATCCTCTCCTGTCCCCTCCAAGTTCTGGGCTGGTACTTTATTTTACCTGGGAAATAAACAAAATCCCCAGGGAACCCCAAACCCTGACTCCACCTCCACTCACATCCAAAAGTTTTGGGGCCTCTTTCTCTCTTGTTTTTTTGTTTTCTTTTGTGTTAGGTTTGTTTTATTTATTCCAAGTAAACTTCCAGAACAGCTGATGATGGCAGACAAATCAGGGACATTTGCTCTTTTTACCTTCACCTGAAAAACTGAGGACATGGGGAGAAGAAACAGTGAGGGTGAGAGTGAGGCAGAGGGCGTGGAGCCTGGCGCTGGAGTGCGAGTCCAAATTCCCGGCATGATATTTGCCTTCTCGGGCCCCAGACTGGAACCACAGGCGCCCAGCCCGTCCTCAGCCGGACACACAGGCTGGCTTCAGCCCGGCGGGAGCACGACTTCCGTATTGTGGTCCACACAGGACAGCCAGCCCTGTTCCCGAGAGGCGGCTTCGGACACTGGGGCAGAGCTGAGCTGGGGACACCAGTGGGAACAGGGCACCCTACGCACTGACTTCCAGAGAATGGTTCTCCCTTTCTCCCTGAGGACACCAAATTGGATGAGCCATGAGTTTGAGAGAAGAAAGAATCGACCGCCCTCCTTCCCCTCACCTCTCCTCCTAGGAGGGAAAGGGCATTTTCTTTCTCACCTTTGAAAGGCATTGTGGGTCTGTCTCTAACGTGTTTACAAAAAAAAATCATAAAAAAAAAGTTTAGTGTCGACTGGTGTTTTCGCCCGTGATGTTTACAGATTGCTGTCTGCTGCCCGGCTAGAACTACCCAATGACAAAGGGACAGAGCCAGGTTCAGTGCTGATGGTGCGAGAGACGCTCGCTCGGTCCTCCTGGCCCAGCGCCCCGTCGGTTCGGCCCTCGCCATCAACAACCGCCCGGCCTTGGTTTTCTTTGCCCATTTTCCTGGCTTGGTTTTGCACTTTTCTCCCCTTGGGACCCTGAGATCTTGACTTCATTGCCAAAAAAAAACAACCCTCGGAAGACCTCCCCCTTCATTCCTGATTCTTCTCCCTCCTTTCCTCCTGGTTTCTGGTCAGTTCAGAGGACTTCACAATCACAAGTGTCCTGCAAAAATGCCTGAACATTTTTCTTAGGCCCTTGTGGATTTTTTTCCTGAAAACTTAAACAAACAGAAGACTTATTAAAGGAACATGTACAGCTTCCCGTTTTCAGGCGCTCTGTTTGAGAACATTAGCCATTGATGTTCACACGTGGCATCAGCCCATGCAAGATAGGTTTCTGTATTTATATATTAAAATACAAAAAAACACCACCCTTATAAAAAGTTTTAAAAAATGTTCGGAGTTGGGGGCAAAGCTTTCTTCATTAGTCAAGATGTTTTGATATGGTATTAAAATCATGTCTAATAAAAGATGCATTGTGTGACTTTATTTTAATGGTGCTGTTACACAATCCGGAAATGGGCGTTGTGCACCTGTCTCCCACTTCCTCCCTCCTCACCTCCTTAGCCTTCCTTGAGGGTAATACTTGCTACTGCACGTGTGATGGGGTTTTCAGAGCAGTCGTGCCTGGGTAGAGGGAACGTGGCAATCAGACCCCAAACCCAGAGGTTCACTAACCCGTCAAGCATCATGGAATCAATCTGCCATCACCTGTGGAACGGTTGTGACAAAACACTTCTGCAAGATCTGCAGGGGCGATGATCTCGCAGCCACTGGAGGCTACAAGGATGTGGGTTCTTCCAGCGCCCCACCCCTTGCCCCCCTTCATCCTCCGTTCCCCATCCCACGTCCTGCCTGCCTGTTGCTCAATCCATGCTCAGTGTTGACTCATGGGCATGCTTCATTGAGGCCCAGAGACAGGCCCTGTTTTGGGGCTAAGCCAGCTCAGAGCCACTCAGGGCTCACAAAAGTTGGCACAACTTGGGCTGGGCGGGAAGCTCCGGGCAGTGGATAGCACTGCACAACCGGCCTCTATCCCTGTGCCAGACAGGCTGCCGGAGCAGCATTCCAGATCCCCCTGCAGAGCCTACGAAGGACTGCTCTGGAGAGAGCCAGCTCCAACCTCTGCCCCTCTCAGGCCTCTGTGTGCTGTTGCCTCTGTGGGCTCTAACCCCACCAGGCCCTGGCTCTGCAGCCAACTTCCATCAGACACTTCCTGAAGCACCTACTCTGCAAGGGCATTGCAAGCCCGTGAGCTAAGGGACAGGCACACTCGGTGTGTTCAGAAAAATATGAAAGAAGAGTATGTGTCGGATCCTGGCCTTGGAGTCAGACCCTTCTGAAGCGGAGACCCCAGGACCAGTGATCACCATGGTGGCCAGGATGTGGGCTCAAAACTGTCTGCATGTGGCTCCTCTACTTGGCAGAATGATCTTGGGAAAATGACTTCACTCATCTAAACTTCAGATTCCTCGCATGTGAAGCGACAAAGTCTTGCAACTCTGAGGTCACCGTGAGGGTCAGAGAGTCTGCTCAGAAGCCCCTGACACATGCACAGCAGGCTCTCCCGTAGCTCCCTCACCACAAAGAGCATTGTTCTATTCACAGCACCGCCTGCTTCTGCCTGGCAACTGTGTCTCCCTGTTCTATATTTAATTCCTCCAGCAAAGCTCGCCCTGAAGGAGATCTCCTTGCCTGACCCCTGGGCCGCAGGCAGAGGGCTGTATGCCCACCTCAGTTGCTTAGGCCTGGCGGCTTTGGCAACATCCTGTGAGCCAGGTGGGCAGGGCTGGAGCCCACACCAGGTGCTATTCCAGGCTCCTGGGGCTGATGCTAACTCCTCTCCTCACCCCCAATGACTTTCACTCCCGCTGGCACACTGCAGCCCTCTGCTGACTACTGGATCCTCCGAATCCAGACCTAGATTGCCAGGTCCTGGGTGGGGGTGGGCCGGGGGTGTGGGTTTCCCAGGTAGAACTGATGTCTGTCATCCTCCATCCAGACAGCTCTGAGGGGGGAGAGGAGGGGAGGGGCAGGAGCTGGGAGGTAGGTTCCACCCACTGTCTTTGGGGGCTTCCTGGTCAGGAGCACCTCACTAGTATAAAATCATCTAGTCGCATTTAATGTTGTTGAGATTTATAAAATGTCCTTATGAGACAGATGGTGAGTTATGTAGGTGAATGATGTCGAGAAATATGTAAATTTCAAATGGGTTTCTCCAAAATACACCCAACAAATAAGACAGAAATATTCCTTGTTGAATCTTCAATGGCTGGTATGTCAGTGAACAGTGTACTTGTTTTTTTTAACTCTTCTGTATGTTTGGAATTTTTCCTAATAAAAAAATTATGGGGAAATGGCCATTTGTTGAGCATCCACTAGTTGCCAGACAGTGGGAGGCATATCAGAGAAGAGCCCTGTCCTGTAGGGAGAAACCTGGGAGGTGGGGTCTATGAGCTGTGTCTCCGTGGAGTACATGAGGCCAACCTGTATGGGGTGGTTTGGGGAGGGACCAACGAGACCTGCCCGACACCACCCCTTGGCACAGCTACTGCTCCCATCCAGGGCGGGTGGGGGGGGGGGGCGGCGGGGGGGAAGGGGAGGGGGACAAGTCACAGAGGAGCAAACTCCAGGATCAACCCAGTGTTAGTTAACACAGAGGACGGGTTCCTGGAACAAATAGACTGAGGAGTCACAGAGGGCTACCTCTGCCCAGGGCCTGAACAGCAGATGGGAAGAGGTGAGGGGGTCTAGGGATGGAGGCAGGGAAGGAACTCAGATGGCTTAGAGAGAGAGTGAGGCGTGAAGGAGGGTGCCCCTGCCTGGCTGGCCAAGCCTGTTTCCTTAGGAGCCAGGGGATGAGGGAGTTGGTCCCACACTATACGCTCCAGGGACCTGCAGGGGGGTGGAGAGTTGAGCAATTGGCTTCCAAGGCAGCACTTGCCAACATCCCCTGCCCCCTCCCCTAGGGCTGAGGGCTAAGAGCTAGGCCCCAGCAGTTGATGGGGTGTTGAAGTTTATGGTGCCAGGCGCCCTCTAGTGGGCTTAGGGGGTACAGCTGTCAGGTACCCCAGACGCTCTGGCCTGGGATCCCAGGGCAGGGCATACCTCCTGGTAGACAGATTCTGACTTTGAGGGCAAAAGAGCTGGGAGTTTAATAAATCATACCTTGGAGAGGTATGGCACAAGGAGAATAACCTCACTTCCATTTCCAGTGATTCGTAGCAGCTGCTTAAAGGACATGTACAGAATGTTCTAAGGCCCAGTTGGCACTCAGTGTCTGTCTGTCATAAGTGATGTTGACCATGGGCAAGTCCTCAGACCCTGGAGTTCCTGAAGGTGACCTCCCTCTGTAGCCTGAGCACCATCCCCTCCCCAGGCTGCAGTAAGTCAGAGGACAGGTCTGGAACGAGGGATGGGGGTGTCACTGTCCAAATGACCTGGGGGTGCTGAGCAGGAGGCCATTCGCAGGTTCTGCCTGCTCACCTCCAGGCAGCCACAAATGGGGTTCAGGTTTATTAGGGCTCAGGGTGCTGAGTTCCTCAGACTTTGTCCTTGTCCCAGGCTCCCAGCAATGGGGAGGCCTTGGCGGAGGGGAGTCATCTCGGTCTTTGGGGTGACCCACAGCACCTCTCCCAGCCAGGACAGGATGTGTAAGAGAGAGAGGAGGCAGCTTCACCGGCTTACACATTTATTGAACCAAAGGCTCCTGGGACAGCAAGAGGACCAGGGAGGGGCCAGGCCTTCAGGCTTCTCTCCCCTCTTCCTGCCTTGAGCTCTAGATAAGAGGCAAAGGCAGAGCTGTTCTGTGGCATGAAGAGTCCAAGCAGGATGTTCCACTATCTGGGGTTTGTGTGCCAAGTGCTCGGAGCCCCTCACAGCACCTTGCCTGGGTTCATGAGGCCTCGAGGATCCAGTGTGGCCTTGAGCTGCCGCATGGTCTCTATGCCCACGGCTCCTACCTCCTCCTGCAGCAGCTGCCGCTTGCCCAGCCCAATGCCATGTTCCCCTGTGCATGTACCGTGGAGTGCCAGCGCCCGCCTGGGAAGCAGTGAAGAGACCATCAGTGGGGGGATCCTCCCGCTCCCCTCAGTCTCCCCCACCTCCCTGGCCCGGACTTTGCTCTTACCTGCCCAGCTGGTGTGCAAAGGCCTCAACCCTGCGGAGCTCCTCGGTGTCCTCCGGGTCTACCAGCAGGATGCAGTGGAAGTTGCCGTCGCCCACGTGTCCAACAATGGTTCCTGGAGGCCCAGAGGACCCAGCTGCTGCTCCCAGTCCAGCCTTCCCTCCTCCCCCCTACGCCAGCAGTGGGCAGGCAGCACCTGTGAGCCCCGAGGCCTTCAGGTCCTCCTTGGCCTGTACCAGGATCTCCGGCAGCCGGGAGATGGGCACACAAACGTCAGTGGCATAGCCCTGGAACGGGCAGGCCTGTGAGATTCTCCCCTCACCCCCTGCCTGCCCAGAGGTAAGGGGTCACAGTAGTCAAGGTCTAGGGGGCTTGCCTGCTCTCGGGCTCGGTTTCCCCTGTACAAGATGATGGCCGGGGTGTGTTCTCCAGACACTGCCAGCCAAGGCTTCCACAGCTCTCTGCTCCCTACCCTTGCTATGTCCCTCCCAACCCCCCTTCCCTGTGCCCACGGCCTGGCTCAATGCAGAGGCCCCTCCTGAGGGTTTGGCAGTCGACTCTGCTTTCCCTCTAATGGCTAAGTGGGGGCCGTTCTGCCTGCTGTGGGCTTAGCCTGCTGCTCTGGACACCAAGTTAGTGGGCTGAGCAAAGGGTCCAGGTCCCGCTTCCCCTCAGCCCAGCTCACCTTGCAGCCCGGCCGCAGGGCCAGGGCTGCGTACCAAGCATTGTGCCGGGCGGTCCAGAGCCGGCTGCGCTCCTCCGCCTCCTTGGCCCAGGAGAAGTGGAAGGCTCCATTGGACTGGGTGATCTCCTCTGCAGGGGGGCGGGGGAATTGACTCCAGACCCTACGCTGGGCAGCCTGTGCCCCTGCCCCCCAGCTCCCCAGCACACCTGTCCGCTGCACCTGCTCCACCAGGGCCTTCTCGGAGCCATGGAACTCGAGGAAGAGTGTGGGTGCCACGCAGCAGTCTAGTTTGCTGTGCCTGTTGCAGGCGTCCATCATGACCTCATCCAGGAACTCTGGGACCAAGGAGAGGGCAGGTGAAGTGAGGGCTGGTCTTCAAAGGGGGCCTCTTCTGAGAAGCCCACCTGGACTGCCCAGTTCCCGTCTCACCAATGCGGGCCACAGGTACTGCAGCCTGGAGGATGTGCACAGTGCTATCCACGGCCGCCTGGACACTGGGGAACGCACAGGTGGCGGCCACCGTGGCCTCGGGGGCAGGGTGCAGGCGCAGTGTGGCGGCTGTGATGAGGCCCAGGGTTCCCTCTGAGCCCACAAAGAGCCCGGTGAGGTTGTAGCCAGCTGCGCTCTTCCTGGGCCCCGGGGACACACAGGTAGGTAAGTGCCCAGGCCACGTGACAACGGATTTCTGGTGAGAAGTCTGGAGCCAGAAGTTGGGGCGCTGTCCCCAAGCCCCTGCCAAGGGTGGTACTGAGCCAGAGGTTGGGGTTGCCCCCTCGGCTCAGACTGCCATCAAGGCATAAGTTCCCTGGCACAGACGATGTAGGCCTTGTGCAAGAAGAACAAACTCCACTACCATCAGCTTTGTCCCATGCGACTGTTTCAGAAGCCCGGCCGCCTAGGGGAGAGGCGCAATCTCTGTGGGGGGCGGGTGCTCACCGGTAATGACGGCCCTGGCCCGCGGTGTGAAGCAGCTGCCCGCCAGGCAGCACTACCTCCAGGTTCAGCACGTTGTCCCGAATAGTGCCATAGCGCACAGCGTTGGTGCCTGAGGCCCCCGTGGCTGCCATGCCGCAGAGAGAGGCGTCTGCACCTGGGTCTGGAGAGGGCAGGCAGGAGGCAGCCTGGGGCAGACGCCCAGGGGCAGAGGGGACCCCGCAAGCCCCCAAAGAGCCTTGCCTCCAGGGAGCCCTCAGGGTCCCAGCCTACCCACAGGAAACCAGAGGCCACTGTTCCGCAGGTGAGTGTTGAGCGCTTTGCGGGTGACGCCGGGCTCCACCACCACTGAGAAGTCTTCTGTATTCAGCGCCAGGATTCGGTCCATGCGGGTCAGATTGAAGCAGACACCACCCTGGCAGAAGGGGTGCCAGGGGTTGGTTGGCCTAGTTTTTCTGCCAGCCACCGGCCCCAGGCCCCAGGCCCCCGACCCCCACCTTGAAGCTGACCTCCCAGCAGCCAGACTAGATCCTCAGATGGCAGGTAAGGAGGATTGGACCTGAGCCACCAAGCTGAGTGTGTGTGGGGGGCACAAATGTGAAAAGGGTGATGGGACCAGGGAGAGGCCACCATACCTGCACAGCACAGACTCCGCCCTCCAGCCCAGTGCCTGTGCCAAAGGGGATGATGGGCATGCCTTGGCTGTAGCACAGGGCTGCCAGCTGGCTGACTTGCTCCACATTCTGGGGCCACACCACGGCGTCCGGAGGTTGGCACCTAGAACCAGACCCTCAGCAGTTTAGGGGGGCATGAGACTCCCTGGTCCTGCTCAGGATCCCCAAGGTATTATAGGGCCTGGGGCTGCACATGGGGCTGGGGTATGGAGGAGAGAATGCCAGCGTACCCCAAAACAAACGGGTCGGGGAGAAGCCAGCCCAGAACCCTCACTCTCGGCCAGGGGCTCTGACAGAAGAGGGGACCCCCCCCCACACACCTGTGCATTGACTCATCGTGCCCATGTTGTTGTAGGACTGCAGCAGCAGTAGACACATGGGGGCTCCCCACAACTGCCTTCAGAGCCTCCACAAAGTCCTCGCTGAGTTTGCCCTGCAGGGAAGAAACACTTGGGGCCACGGGCCTGCCCCTGGGGCAGGTGGGGGTGAGGGGCTGGAGTGGGAGAGGGGCTGCTAGCATCTCTGGCCTCCTCTGCCTGCCCCCCTGACACTGCCTCCAAGGCCCAGGCCTTGCCAGTGGGCCCCCAGCAGCAGATCCACTCTGCAGGTATGCCCCTTTCCAAACAGAACCACGGGCAGTGTTTTACTTAAGAAAAACTGCCACTGGACGAAGAGAACCAGATTCACGCTACAAAAAGGGTCGTCAGCAAGGTTCCATAACGTAGCCAGTCCTGCCTCAGTGACTTGGAAAGGTTACTCATCTCTGTCCCTTCTCTAAGGCCAGCCAGGCACTGCTCTAAGCATGCCAGGGACAGCGCTTGAGAAAGGAAGGACAGGAAGAAAAAGCTCCATTGCCCACCAACTATGGTGCCCCGGCCCCATTCGGCCCTGCCTGGGAACTTGTAGGGCTCTTAGAGCCTTTCTGGGGCTTTCTGCCCGTTTTACAGATGGGCAATCGAGGCCAGCGAGTCAAAGACAGAGCCTAGCCTAGAACCCAAGTCCTTGCCTCCCAGACACGCTTTCAAAAGGTGTGTATACATCTGGGCGCCCCAAAGGGACACCCTGCAGCCCACAGACCTTTCATTTGGCATCCCACTCCCACCCCCACCCCCACCCCCCACAGCTGGGGAGCCTTGGCCAACGCACTCAACACTCATGCTGGACACCAGGTGAGCCCATGGATCCTCTGTTCAAGGTCACATGGTGCTGGGGCAGCACAGAGCCTGGTGGGACTTGGCATGTGGGGGGAGCCCACCCTACAGGGAGCTTTTCCTGCCTACCTGCTTTATCCGGGAGCAGTAACCCCTGCAGGGGAACAGCCCCCAGGCTGCTGTGGCCCGTAGCAGATTGGCCATAGCTGGGCAGTGGCGAAAGGAGTGTGGGCACTTAAGCTGGTAGCTGCACCCGCCCATTGGCTGTCCCCAGGGTGGAGCCTGCTTAAGGTGGCACTCCTTAAGGTGGCGCTGCCAGACCTTGCTGAGTCAGGTGTGCCTGCCAGGATCAGCACTTCTAAAGGAAAGGCGCGCCTAACATGAAAGGGAAACAGAATAGCAGGGCTTCCCGTGGTTCTTCAAACAAAGGTAGGCTCCTTGCCATGGTCTTAAAGGTCCTGCCAGTTCCCACTTACCTCTCCATCTACCCCACTTCCTTCCAGTCTCCTCTTTGGCCTCTGAGCTCCCAGCTTCATATTCCCTTCCTGCATATTCCCAGCTCCAGCCAGACCCAGGGCCTTGGCCACACCCTTGTCTTTCTCACCCTGCAAGTCTCAGCTCCATTGTCATAGAGTAGGTGAAATCAGGGCTGTGAGGAGGAAAAGTGCAAGGGATGAGATGGAGTAGGGCAGTGAGGCAATCCAGGAAGCCTTCCTGGAAGAGGGGAGCTAAGGATAAACAGCAGTTCACCAGGTAAGTGAAGAAAAAGACTGTTGCATCCCTTTCATCTCCACCCTCCCACTGGGCAGATCCCAGGGCCCTCCTGGAGAGTGATGTGGCTTCCGCTTTTGAAAGTATTTCAAGCTCGGTTTTCCTCCCACAGCAAAGTTGAAGGAGCATGTAGCTAACATTATTGTGATAAATCTATTCCTAGAGTTTTTCTTCCCAATCGAATCAGGAATACAAACACCTACTTCGGTCCTTCTCCCCAACCACACTCGAATGAATTCACATTTCCACTCTCGATGTGTGGTTTGTCTTAAAAAAAACCACACAACTCTTTCATAGTTGGCTAGTTCAAATCACAATTCCATGGAAGTCCACTAAATATATTTGTTTGATGTGTCTTGTAAGTCTCTTTCAGTCAATAACAGTTTCCCTCTCCCCACCCTTTTCCATGCCATTTATTTATTAAGGAAACTGGGTCACCTGTTCTGTAGAATTTTCCACATTTCGTTTTTGGATGGTTGCATCCTTGTGGTATTGATTCATGTATTTCTCTAATCTTGTATTTCTTATAAACGATTAGATCTAGATGTGGCGCTGTCCAATACAATTTTCTGTGCTGATAGAAAGCTACATTTGTGCTTCCCAATATGGTAGCCATTAGCCGCATGTAGCTAACGGTGTTAGCACTGTCTATGCTTGGGGAAGAGATGCCAGGAAGAGAGTGTGGCAAACCCTAAAAGAATCGCCATGTAGATCCCTAAGGTCTGGAGCAGGGCCATGCCATCTGCAACAAAGAGCTGTTATACACTATTCAAAAAACTGCCCCTGGCCTACTACTAGGTCCTGGGTAAGATGGTGAATGGGACCCAAGACATCAAGGGACCATGCAGGTCCAAAACAATCCATTATAGAGGCAAAAGAAACAAACAAAATGGGGCACAGGCAGGCCGGAGGGCAAAGTAAGCTCCATAAGTGGGTGGCCAGTCCCCCATGTCACCCACCATTGCCTGGCCAACTCTTCTTCCTCAGCTCATACCTATGGCCGCCCGGGGGGACTTTTATGACCAGCTGATAGAGGAGGGGAGATTTCACGCTTGATTCCTGAGTGGGTTGGCTCAATCTGAGGATGTAAGCTGAAAATGGACTGATGCTGCTGCACAGCCCCACTTAGGGATACATGTTGGCAGAGCTCCAGGTCATGTATCTGGCCATGCCCTTTTGTAGAAAGAAAACTGGCTCGCCAGAAGAGTGTATACGACCCCGTGGGCAATGATGAATGGCTTGGCTGGTTGGCCAGGAGCCTATGAGAGGAAAGATTAGAAAATTAGGGTCAAGGAGGTTGGAGAAGAGGCATGTAGTTGGAGCAATAGGAGTAGGTACAAAGTGAGATCTTTATATCACATGGATCACATGTCAGTGCCCACCAGAGAACATCTACCATGCAAGAGACTAAATGAAGTGGAAAGCAGGATTCAGCCAGTTGTCACCGGCCACGCTCTCTCAATAACCACCCCAGTGCTGGCATAATGGGAGTAGGGATACGGGCTAATAATGGGCCCACCCGCATGGGCACCCGCTCACTAAGACTGATCTAGCTACTGCTACTGCTGTGGGTCTCCCCTACTGCCACACTGAATCCCCCACACGGTGCCCTTCCTCAGGGAGACCAGCCAGTCAGGACCCCTGGCAACAAGTTGCTTACATTCCCCTCAGGAAGGGGAGCAGCAGCTCTTGACTGAAATCAACAGAACACATATGGGCAAGCTCTGCCTCTCCTGCCAGCACGGCCTCAGCCAGCCCCTCTGTCTGAGGCTCACAGTGTTTGATCCATCAACATGGTATAGTAATAACATAACGTCACCTCAGGCCAGGTGACTCACTTTTTAACAAAGGAGGTGTAGTAGTGGGATTCATTACCGACCACGGGATTCACTGATCCTAAAGTCTCCCTCACCATCCAGAGCCACTCACCTCACAGAGCAATAGAAGGAATGGCCTTTGAAAGGTGCGGCGAAGGCACCAGCTTAGAGATGCATCCAGTCGACCACAGAGCCAGAAGAGGACAACTTTTTTACATGAGAAACAGATAAAGGGTGAGTATTCATATTATTTGTAAGTTTCTGTTTCGAAATGATTTTACACTTACAGAAAAATTGCAAAAATAGTAGAGAGGACTCCTATATACTCTTCACTTAGTTGTCACACTAATGTTGATGTCGTAGATAACCATAGCACAAATATCAAAACTAAGAACTGGGAAGGCCCTGGCCACCAGGTAGCTTAGTTGTTTGGAACGTTGTCCCAATACACCAAGGTTGTGGGTTCAATCCCTGGTCAGGGCACATACATGAGTCAACCAATGAAGGTATAAAGTGGAACAACAAATCTCTCTTTCTAAAACAATAATTTTTTAAAAAGAGTTTTTAAAAAAGAACTGGTAAAAAAACTAATTGGTACAGTTAGGGAATTGGTACAATACTAAACTACAAATTGGATTTCACCTCTATTTTTCCACTGACATCCTCCTTTTTGGGGGGTGTTTGTTTTGTCCATGATCTAGTCCAACACCTCATACTGCATTTAGTTGTCTTCTCCAGCAGTTTGCAACAGTTCCTCAGGCTTTCCTTGTCTTTCTGACCTTGACATTTTCTTTTTTGTTAATCTCCACTTGAGAATATTTTTTCCCATTGATTTTTAGAGAGAGTAGAAGCAAAGGGAAGATACACACACAGAGAGAAACAATGATGTAAGAGAGACACACTGATTGGTTACCTCCTGCACGCGCCCCGACCAGGGCCAGGTATGGAGACTGCAACCGAGGTATGTGCTCTTGACCGGAATTGAATCTGTGACCCTTCAGTCCACAGGCCGTTGCTCTAACCACTGAGAAAATTAGCTAGGATCTGACCTTAACATCTTCAGTACTAACAGTTCCTTTATAGACTATTCCTCAATTTGGGTTGTCCCACATTTTCTCAAAAGATTGAGGTCTTCGGTAAGAATACCACAGAACTGGCGTGTCCTTCTCAGTGCATCGTATCAGTAGTATAAGAGTCGATGTGTCCTGTTATTGTGACGTTAACCTTGATCACGTAGTTTAAGTGATGTCTGTGGGGTTTCTGCACTGTCCAGTTACTGTTTTTCTCTCTGAATTTAATAAATATATTGGGGGAGATTCTTTAAGACTTTAAGATTGTGTCCAAAGCCAGTCACCAGGCCAGCCTCAACTGAAGAGGTGGGAAAAGAGACTGCACCTTCTGGTAAGAAAACCTGCAAAGTCGTGTTGCAGAGGGCGTGGAGGCAGGTGGGCCCTTCGTTGGGGCCACTTCTTTTTCGTAATCAACTCCAAATCCCACTGATATCAAGTACTTCTGATAAAGGAATAAGTTTCCTTCATGCTGTTTGGCAAATGCGACCCAACTGTTGGACACAAAGAAATGATTGTGTCTAAGGGAAGAGAAGATAATTATTACCTCAGTGTTCTTCAGGATTGCTTTTCTAGAAAAACAAAATACAAAACCAGTTTCTCATGGCATAAGAGAAGCACCGTAGCTCATTATGCAGTCAAGGGTTGACTAAGCAAGCCTGGACTGACTAAACCCTGTACCTTGTGAAGAAAGGTTCAGCTGTTGCCACGCTCTTGGGAGGTTACCTCTAAGCGCTTGCAGTATCCTGCCTGAGAAGAGTGTTTTTCTTTACCTGGAGGCCTTGGGCCAGCCAGGTAGTCTATGCCAACAATGTGATTTATCCTGGGCGTCTTGGGCCACATGGTATCAGCTTGACCTCTGCCGGGTCTGGAGACCAAGATCCGCTGTAGAGGCAGCCAGACACACCTCTGTGACCAAGCCCTAATAAAACCCCTGGACACCAAGGCTCTGGTGAGCGTCTGGTTAGCAACACTTCGTATGTGTTGTCACACGTCATCGCTGGGAGAGCTGAGCGCAGCCTGCGCGACTCCACTGAGAGAGGACAACTGGAATCTTGTTCTGGTGTCTCCAGGACCCTGACCTTTGTACCTTTTCCCACTGTGATTTTAGTCTGTGTCATTCCACTCAGTAAACTGTAAACAGGAGTATTAACTGCTTGTTGAATTTTCTGAGTCCTTCTAGACTTGCAGGGGTGGGTAACGTCTCACAAGCCATATAAGGCTTGCGAAATCATTTGGTCTGGCCCTGCCAAGGCATTAAGGGTGAGTTCATTGAATGTTTGATCAAACATAGCAGGCTGTGTTTGATTTTTAACTTGATAATTTTGTATGGCCTGAGAATAATGTTATAAATATCCAAATGGCCGTAGACAGAAAAAAGGTTCCCATAGGGACACCTGGACACAGTCATATTAGCATTTTGAAACCATAAATAGATTATCTTTGTCAGAATTAAAACTTGTTTTTATTTTATTTCATGTTTTTATTGATCTTTACAGAGAGAGGAAATGAGAAGGATAGAGAGAAACATCCATGAGAGAGAAACATCATCCATCGGCTGCCTCCTGCATGGCCCCTACTGGGGATTAAGCCCACTACCCAGGCATGTGCCCTGATTGGCAACCGAACTAGTGACCTCTTGGTTCAGGGGTTGAGGCTCAACCACTGAGCCATACTGGCTGGGCAGAATTGTTGACTTCTCCAGGCTTAATTTTTTTCCATTTGTAAACATGTATTTGGACTAACAGATCCCTGATCCTTTTATCTCTGGTCTACACATAAAATAAGGGAAGCTTTGATTCAAAGGCTTCATTGTCTAATAGTACTTTGCCTGGTAATAGTTATACCTATGTCATCCTGACCTACATGAAGTTATCTCTAAATCCTCTATAAAAACAATACTTACAATACTAACACTTACTCAGAATGACTACGACTCTTTTCCTTCTCAATGTGGAATAAATAGGATAATCTTTAGGTGTTGCTCCACAAGGAGGGGATAGAGCAAGGAACTAGCTGGAGTTCTTTGCATTCCCAAGACCTGGCCAGCAGGAGGAGGGACTGAAGGGGCAGCTACCTCCTCTGGCACTATGCAGGGGCACACCTGTTTCACTCACATGGGCAGCAGTGAAAAATGGGGTGATGCTGGTACTGCCCACTCCAGCAGGATGCAGGATGCAGGGGCAGCACTTGTTACACTCAGGTGGACAGGACCACAGGATTGGATGATACTGGTAGTAGTTGGGTTTCAAGCATCGTCAGGTCATTCATTCATTTCTCATCTATGCCAAGCACAGTGCTGGGAAGGCAGAGATAAATGAGAAAGACAGTCCTCGTATGCCCAGAGGATCCTTTCTAAGTCATTGGCCGTGTAAGAATCCTCCATTCATCAGGGAGAAAGATTGACTTGTCAAATGCTCAGTAAAATAACTGGATTTTGCAAGGTTTCAGCTGTTTCATTCCCCAGAGTTAACTTATGTTAAAAATAAAGGAAAGAGCATGAGATATTCACTCTGCTTCGTATCAGGATAATTTTTGCAGGCTTCCTGCTTTGAAATTTTGCCGAGAAAAATAGATTGAAGGCCACTTACGAGAGCCCAGATGAGGAGGGGAGAGCTGTGATTAGGTCTCATTCCTTCCCATCATCTCAGGTATAAAAGGAGGAGGCAGGGCCACTTGCCATGAGGAATTGGTGCTTAGATGGAGTGGTGTTCTCAGACGTTGGAAATAATCCAAGGAAAGGAACATCTGCCAGTAGGGATCTGGTTATGGATCCTAATATCTGATTATGGGGTCTTGGTTCAATCTTATCTGTTCAGTAAAGACTTCTCTATTCACTCTGTTCAAAAGTGCACCACCACCACCCGCTGCCAGCACTCCTGATTCCAGCATTTTAGCAGTGAATGCCACCTGACATGCTGTATTTCACTTAGTGCTTATTGCCTGTCCTCCCGACTAGAATGTAAGCTCGCCGAGGCACTCACAGCTGTGCCGTCACACTGTGTCTGCTACCCAGATGCTTGACAATCTTGATGGCAGAAATTCTGAATAAAAGAGTAGGAATTAACCACACTAGGGGAGCCCTATCCAGTTTGCTCAGTGGGTAGAGCATTGGCCTGCGGACTGAAGGGTCCCAGACTGGGCCTTTGGACTGAAGGGTCCCAGGTTCGATTCTGGTCAAGGGCACATGCCCAGGGTTGTGGGCCCCATCCCCAGTGTCGGGTGTGCAGGAGGAAGCTGATCAGTGATTCACATCATTGATGTTTCCATCTCTCCCTCTCCCTTCCTTTCTGAAATAAATAAAAATATGTTTTAAAAAACAACAACAAACACACACCTGGAGGAGAAACCTGAAGCCATCACTCAATCACTTAAAAAAAGAATCATTGTAAGACCTGGCAAGGAGTGAGGAATCACTGCTAAAATTTGGCCAAAATTTCTTAAACATCGACCTTCTCAAGTTCAGAGTCCAGATGAAAGAACAAAAATTGATAATTAAAATTTAAGGTCATCAGGAAAATCCAGATTGCCTGGAAATTCTTCAGAATAAACAACCCAGTGTTTTCAGCATATAAATGGCAAAGAAAACCATTTCATTAGTCCTTTCAAAATATACATAATTTTTATAAAAATGGAATCACATTCTATCTACTCTTCTTTGATCTACATTTTTGAAAAATTTCTGAATTAGATACCTCTGCCATGTAGTTAGTATACATTATCATTTTCATTGTCTCCCCAAATTCTATTTACTTATCACACAATTTATTTTACTTTTATCTATTGAAAGGTTTTTAGATTGTTTCCAATGTTTTGCAAATATAAGTTGCAATGTGAGAATATTCTGTACATGCACTTTTGAACTAGATTAAAGGCTATGATAATTTAAAAAATTTTTTTAAATATATTTTTTATTGATTTTTTACAGAGGAAGGGAAAGAGATAGAGAGTCCGAAACATCGATAAGAGAGAAACATCAATCAGCTGCCTCCTGCACACTCCCCACTGGGGATGTGCCCGCAACCAAGGTATATGCCCTCGACCGGAATCAAACCTGGGACCCTTGAGTCCGCAGGCCAATGCTCTATCCACTGAGCCAAACCAGTCAGGGCGATAATTTAAAATTTTGATACAATAAAGCCTTCAGAAAGATTTTAGTAGTATAGTCCTATTAGGATTGTATAAAAAATATTTTTCCTAATTGTTCCAACCCTGGGTATCAATATATTGGCCAAACTGATACCATGATATGACATATGTTATAATATTGTTCTTTTATTTTTAGCAAAGAGAAACATTTGTGACACCTTTATTGTTCTATGTATTTCTTTTTAAATTGGCTATTTATAACCTTATCTTATTTTTCTTATTGGGGTTAAATTAAGTTTCAAGAAGAGTTTATAGGGGTTGTGAACACACAATGCAATAACAACTGATGTATTAGAGAACTGTACCCCTAAAACCTATATAGTTTTATTAATCAATATCACCCCAATAAATTAAAATTTTAATAAGAGTAAAAAAAAGGAATTCATAAATTAAGGCTATCTTTTTTCTTGCATACATGTAACTCATATATTTTCCCAGTTTGTCTTTAACTTTGCTTATAGCATGTTTTTTCAAAATTTAACTTTTTTCTATAGTTGAATTTGTCAGTTATTTCCTTTATGAATTCTGCCTTTGGTTTTTTTGTTGTTGTTTGTTTTACAAAACTGTTAGATTGTTCTTATCGTATGACCTAACAATTGTCATCCTTGATATTTATCCAAATGAATAACTTATTTTATGTGCACAGAAGACCCTGTGTATGCTTATAGCAGCTTTATTCATAATTGTCAAAACTTGATAGTAACCAAGATGTCCAATAGGTGAATGGATTAATTGTAGTATATCTAGAGGAAACGAGCTATTAAGCCTTAAATGCATATACTAAGTAAAGAAACCAATCTGAAAAGACTACATACTGTATGATTCCAACTATCTAACGTTCTGGAAAAGGCAAAAACTGTGAAGAAAACAGATTAGCCAAGGGCTCAGGGAGAAAGAGGGAGAAATGAATAGATGGAGCACAGGGGATTTTTAGGGCAGTGGAACTATTCTGATACTATAGTGGTGGATACATGTCATTTCATATTTATTGAAACCCATAGAATATATGACCCCAAGAGTGGACCCTCATGTAGACTATTGACTTTGGGTGATGTGTCAGTATACATTGGGTTGTAACAAATGTTCCACTCTAGTAGGGGATGCTAATAGTGGAGGAGGCTCTACATGTGTGGGGAAAGGTGGTATCTGGGAACTTTCTGTACTTTTTTTCCTCAAATTTTACTGTGAACCTAAAACTGCTCTAAACAAAGTAAAAAAAGCTAGTTGCAGCACATAATAGCTTTATAGCCAATGCTATTTTAAAGGTGTGAACTTAACAGTTATCTTTGAAAAGTGAGATTATGGGTATTTGTGCTTTTTTTTCCTTTCTTTTATTTTATACATAGATTCTATTTCAAATACAGATATCGTAGATTACCTGTGTAACTTTTAAAAGGCAGGTTTTTATACTGGGGGGGGAGATAGTGATTGTAACTCATAACCTGACCTGGAGGAAATGAACAGTCCAAGCCAAGGGATTATCTTGGCCAGGGCTCCTCCCAACGGGCTAAGCCAGGCGAAGACTTTCCTGAGAGTCTCTAGATAGAGCATGGCCCCGCGGGGTTATGGGAAACGTAGTTTCGGAGATCGCTGGACCGGTCCTCGGAGGACCCTGGGATGGCTAGCAGCCGCTGCATCTGCGCATGTGCGAGGCTGTGAGCGCACCCGCGGCCGCCCTTCCCCCACCTCCAGCCGCGAGTGGGTGACAGGGCCCTGGGATTCCACGTATCTTCGCCGCCCCGCGCTGTGACCGGGCCTGGCACTGAGCCACGAGTGGATACTGGCCCTTCTAGGTATGAGGGAGGCTGACAGGCAGCTCCGTGGGGCCGGGGGGCCGAGAGGAAGGAGATGAGGGATGGGCTCGTGCCCACGCGGGGTGGGAGCCCAAACTTCGGCGACTCGCTGGGGGCGGTGACCCTTGGGGCGGCCGCTGGGCGCTCTCCTCGGCGCGGGGTTGGCAGGGCTCGCCCCGCCGGACGTGCAGGGGCGGGGACGGCGGAGCGGGAGGGTGGCAGCGGGGCTCGCCTTCCTCCCTTTGTCCGGAGAAGCGCCTCGGACCGCGGCGAGGGGCCGGCGGGGCGGGAGGGAGTCCGGAAGTCCGGCCGGACGCGCGCGACTAGGCCGGCCGGTGCACGGCGCGGCTGGGGGCGGGGCCGGACACACCTGGCCGCGCTCACGTGCCACGTGCTGCGTGCTTCCGCCTCGCGGGCGGGTGGGAGGATTGAAAGCTCCGGCCAGTGCCCGGTGCGCACGAGCCGCGCAAGGAGAGCCCCGACCCCTTTGCAGGAGCCTTTCCGGCTGAGTGTTCACCTGACCCGCGCCCCTACCCGGGACTTGGCTGGCGTCCCAGGCTCAGCCGAAGGGAGAAGGTCCGCTCAGAGGGGAAGGGACTTGCGCAGGTCGCGCGGCAGCTGGTCCTGGGTGATCTGAGGGGCGAGTCGCTGCATTTGCCTTTGACTCTGCTCCCTGGTAGGTTTTGCTATGCAGGCGTTTTGAGTTTCTCTCCAGTTGAGTTTACTGCTCTTGCCTTTTATGGCACCCAAAGCCTTCACTACTTTGGGATTATACAAGTTTTCTGATGATTCCCAGTGGGACTTTAGAATCCTGTGGTGGTTTTTTGTTGTTGTTGTTTTTCCCAAATTGCTGATACTTTTATTGGGATCCCGGTAATGGTTACATTAAATTAGGGGAATGTACACCTTTATGTGTTGGGTCTTACTAGTGTAGACCCATTTGTTCAAGTTCTCTTTTATTTTTAACCCCCACCCCCAGCAGTATTTTAAACTTTTTAGAAAATAATTGCGTTTTTCTTAACTTTACTCTTATGTAGTATTTCAATGCTATTGAAGATGGAATTTTTCCATTTATCTTTTTTCTCTTGTATTTGCTATTTCCCATTTTTTAAGTTTGTGTATTTGAGATTTTTCCCTTTTTTTCCCCTTCATTAGTGTGGTTATCTGTTTTATCCACGCAAGAAACGTTCAAACCTGTAGAGAATTTTTGTGAGTTTATTTGAGCCAAGCTGTCGATAATTGCCAGGAAGCAAAATCTCAACAGACTGAGAAAATGCTCCAGAGAATGGCAGTTTTGCATCTTATTTTATACTGGGATTGGATAAAAAGTAAAATGATAAACACATCTTTTACATAAGTGGGTATAGGATAGTAAACAGTCAAAATTAACATGATAACAATAACAATGAGAGGATTTTTGGTCTCTGCCTTGGTGCATTGGTTGTGCCCTAATGAGTCTGGAAAAAGGGAGGTATATATAAAAAAAAAAGCCGTAGCTGGTTTGGCTCAGCGGATAGAGCATCGACCTGCAGACTGAGGGGTCCCAGGTTCCATTTGCCCGGGTTGCTGGCTGGATCATCAGTAGCGGGTGTGCAGGAGGCAGCCAATCAATGATTCTCTCATCATTGATATTTTTATCTCTCTCTCCCCTCTCCCTTCCTCTCTGAAATCAATAAAAATATATATTTTTTAAAAAGAAAAAGTAAAAGGGAGTTTACCCTGACATTCCAAAGGTATGTTATGGTAGATGCAAAAAGACAATAGACAGGTTTAATTAAGGTAAAGATTGACTTTTGTCAGGGAAGATTCTAGCCTAGAGAACGTGACTACCTTTTAGAAACTCCTTTTAGTTAGAAAGTATTTCTTTAAATATATTTTTATTGATTTCAGAGAGGAAGGGAGAGGGAGTGAGAGATAGAAACATCAATGATGAGAGAGAATCACTGATTGGCTACCTTCTGCACTCGCCCCACTGGGCAACCCAGGCATGTGCCCTTGACTGGAATTGAACATGGGACCTTCAGTCCTCAGGCTGATGCTCTATCCACTGAGCAAAATTGGCTTGGGCAGTGATGTGATATTTTTAAATAACCAGCTTTTGGTTTCATTGAATTTCCCTATTTTTCTGTTTTCAGTGTCATTGATTTCTGCTCTTACCTTTATTATTTCCTTCCTTATGCTTGCTTTGGGTTAAGTTTACCTTTTTTTTTTCTTTTCTTTTTTCTTAAGGTGGAAGCTGAGGTCACTGAAACCTTTTTTCTTTTCTTATAGAAATAGTTTAATGCTATAACTGTCCCTCTAAATACTGCTGTAGCTACATCTCTCAAATTTTTATATATTCTGTTTTCATTTCTATTAAATTCTGTGCATTTTTTTAAACATCCCTTGTGATTTTCTTTTCATCCATTGGTTATTTAGAAGTCTGTTGTTTAATTTCCAAGTATTTGGGGATTTTCCAGATCTCTTTCTATTAATGATTTCTACTTTAATTCTGTTTTTTAAAGAATATACTCTCAAATTTCAGTTTTTTTTTTAATCAATTCTTTAAAATATATATATTTTATTGATTTTTTACAGAGAGGAAGGAAGAAGTATAGTTAGAAACATCAATGAGAGAGAAACATCGATCAGCTGCCTCCTGCACAACCCCTACTAGGGATGTGCCTGCAACCAAGGTACATGCCCTTGATCGGAATCGAACCCGGGACCCTTGAGTCCACAGGCCGACGCTCTATCCACTGAGCCACACTGGTTAAGTCAAATTTCAATTCTTTAAAACTTATTGAGGTTGGCCCTAGCTGGATAGTTCAGTTGGTTAGAGCATCATCCTCATATATGCCAAGATTTGGGGTTTGATTTCCAGTCAGGGCTCATACAAGAGCAATGAATGCATAAATAAATGGAACAACAAATTGATCGATCTCTCTCTCTCTCTCTCTCTTTTCCCTCTCTTTCCTCTCCCCTCCACCCCCTAAAAATCAATCAGTAAATTAATTTTAAAAAACTTTGAGGTTTGTTTTATGGTCAAGAATATGGTTTATTTTGGTGACTGTTTCATATGTACTTTAATGATTATTGTTCTGTCAGTGGAGTCTTCTAGAAATACTAAATGGGTTAGGGTAGTTGATACTGTGGTTCAGTTCTTTTGTATCCTTAGTGGTTTTCTATCTGTTCTGTCACTGAGAAAAAAGTATTGACATCTCCAACTATAATTATGGATTTATCAATCTTTCCTTTTTTTAATCATGTTTCTTGTGTTTTGAAGTTCTTCTGTTAGATACATATACATTTAGGTTATTCTGTCTTAATGGTGATTTGACACATTTATTATTATGAATTATCACTCTTTATCCCTCATAATCCTTTTGAAATTTATTCTGTCTGATATTTATATAATCATTGTAGCTTTTTTCCTTTGGGTCTGCAAGGTATATCTTTTTTCATCCTTTTACTTTTGACCTAGTTATGTTTTTATATTTAAAACAGTCTGCTTATATACAGCACATATTTTGGCATTGCTTTTTTTATTGATAACCTTTGTCATTTAATTGGTGTGTTTATACCAGTTGTTGATGCATGTGGCTGGATTAAAATCAACCATCTTGCTAGCTTTTTTCTACTTGTCCCATCTGGTCTTTGCTCCTATTTTCCTCTTTTTCTGACTGCTTTTGGACTTTGTGAGTACTTTTTATGATTTCATTTTTTTCTCACCATCTGCTTATCATTTATACCGCTTTAAAATTTTTTTCTGTGGTAATCACAGTGCACCTTTAAATAATATTATGCTGTGTAATGTAAGATCCTTAAAATAGTACACTCGCAATTTCATTACCTCACTCTTTGTGCTATTATTTATCTTTATTTATTTATTTTAAAAATATATTTTATTGATTTTTTACAGAGAGGAAGGGAGAGGGATAGAGAGTTAGAAACATCGATGAGAGAGAAACTTCGATCAGCTGCCTCCTGCACACCCTCTACTGGGGATGTGCCCACAACCAAGGTACATGCCCTTGACTGGAATCGAACCCAGAACCCTTCAGTCCGCAGGCTGACGCTCTATCCACTGAGCCAAACTGGTTAGGGCTATCTTTATTTTTAACCATCGGGGAGATCTTTATTTCTTTGTGTAGATCCAGGTTTCTGTCTGGTATCATATTCCTTCTATCTGAAGAATTTGTTTAAATAAAATATTCCTTATAGTACAGGTCTATTGTAATGAATTCTGTTTTTGCTTATTTAAAAAGTATTTTATCTCTTTTATTTTGAAAGATATATTTGCTGGGTATAGAAATCTGGTTGATAGGTATTTTTTGTTTTCTTTTAAAGCATTTTAAAGATGTCAGTATATTGTTTTCTGACTTGTATATTTTCTGATGAAAATGGCTGTGATTATTTCTTCCTCTGTATACAGTATGCCTATTTTTTGTCTGGCTACTTTTAAGACTTCCTCTTTGACTTTGGTTTTCAGTGGTCTGACTATGATGTGTCCTCGTGTGTCTTTGTTTTGTGTGTGTGTGTGTGTGTGTGTGTGTGTGTTTGGGGGGTAGCCTGTTTGGATAAATTGTCTGAGCTTCTTGGATCTGTGATTTGATATCCATTATTTTTGGAAAATTCTTGGCAATTAATGTCTTTAAATATTTCTGTCCCATTTTTTTCCCCTCCTTTTGGGATTCCAATGACATGTTTGTTAGGTCATTGAATATTGTGCCGCAGTCCTTGGATACTATGTCCTTTTATTTTTTTCTTCCATTTTCTCTTTTTATTTCAGTTTGGGTAATTTTTTAAGATTTCCTCAGTTTAATAATGAGCCTGTTGAAGGTATTCTTTCAACTTGGTTACTATTTTTCTTCCTTAGCATTTCATCTGACTCCTTTCTTGCAGTTTCCGTCTCTCCTGAAATTCTCTGTTTTTTCATGTTGTGGATAACCTTTCCTATTAAAGCCTTTAATATATGAGTTATATTTGTTTTAAATTCCCTGTCTATTTTTATTAGTTGAGGTTTCTGTTGATTACTTTTTCTCTTGATAGTAGGTGTTTTTACTCATGCCTTTTCAGGTGTGTCATAATGTGTGATTGGAGGTGAATGCTGCCAGTATGATCCTTTCTGCCCCTTTTTGGTGTTTTTAAATATATATATTTGTATTGATTTCAGACTGGAAGGGGGGGGAGGGAGAGAGAGAGAGAGAGACACATCAATGTTGAGAGAGAATCATTAATCGGCTGCCTCCCTCAACCTGGGCATGTGCCCTGACTGGAATCTAACTGTGACTTCCTGGTTCATAAGTGGATGTGCAACCACTGAACCACACCAGTCGGGCCTTTCTGCCCCTTTTGAAGAGGCAAAGTGACTATCCCAGGAGGTGGTGTTTTCCCAGGTGACGTGCAGGGATTTCTTGGAGTTCTGAAGCAGTTCATATCTTTAATAACAATACCTTCCTTTTTGCTTTATTCCAGGTCTGCCTTCATATCTGTGCCTTTACCTAAAAGCTACAGAAAATGAACAAATCCCAGGTGAGTTGTTTATTCCCAGTTTTGTTTTTTTAGTACATTTGAGGAAGTTTATAAGGATTCAGAATATGAAACAGGAAAGTATAGATGAGTGAAATGCAAGGAAAACAGAGTAAATACAATACCAGCAGCTGAAAAGCAAACCAAGTTAATTAAATGCCTTACATTGGTTATGAATACCATTTTCTTGGTTGTCTAGCGTTAGGTCTGAAGAAATTTTATAGACCTTCATTTAGATGGTGTTTTTTACAGCACCTGCAGAAACAACCCAAATTAAAAGGGTTATTAATTTGTCTATGGTTATTTCATGTACCATTCTTCAGTACAAATGCAGAATTTTATTATGTGTATTTTGTTCTTCTAATCAAATAAGCATGATGCAGAAAACTCAGTAAATATTTGGGTGTGTATTTAAATTTTCCTCTAACCTCCACAAGTTTCATTGTTACTACTTTTTTTTTTTTAATTAATCTTAATTGTTCAGGTTATTACAGTTGTTCCTCTTTTTTCCCCCCATAGCTCCCCTCCACCCGGTTCCCACCCCACCCTCCGCCCTCACCCCCCCCCCACTGTCCTCATCCATAGGTGTACGATTTTTGTCCAGTCTCTTCCCGCACCCCCACTCTTCTTCCCCCACTCCCCGAGAATAGTCAGTCCACTCCCTTTCTATGCCCCTGATTCTATTATATTCACCAGTTTACTCTGTTCATCAGATTTTTTATTCACTTGATTTTTAGATTCACTTGTTGATAGATGTGTATTTGTTGTTGATAATTTGTATCTTTTCTTTTTTTTCTTCTTCCTCTTCTTAAAGGATACCTTTCAGCTTTGCATATAATACTGGTTTGGTGGTGATGAATCCCTTTAGCTTTTTCTTATCAGTGAAGCTCTTTATCTGACCTTCAATTCTGAATGAGAATTGCTGGGTAAAGTAATCTTGGTTGTAGGTTCTTGGTATTCATCACTTTGAATATTTCTTGCCACTCCCTTCTGGCCTGCATAGTTTCTGTTGAGAAATCAGCTGACAGTTGTATGGGTACTCCCTTGTAGGTAACTGAGTTTCTCTTGCTGCTTTTAAGATTCTCTCTGTGTCTTTTGCCCTTGGCATTTTAATTATGATGTGTCTTGGTGTGGTCCTCTTTGGATTCCTCTTATTTGGGGTTCTCTTTGCTTCCTGGACTTGTAAATCTATTTCTTTCACTAGGTAGGGGAAGTTTTCTGTCATTATTTCTTCAAATAGGTTTTCAATATCTTGCTCTCTCTCTTCTTCTGGCACGCCCATAATTCGGATGTTGGTACGCTTGAAGTTGTCCCAGAGGCTCCTTACACTATCTTCATATTTTTGGATTCTTTTTTCTTTTTGTTTTTCCGGTTGGGTGTTTTTTGCTTCTTCGTATTTCAAATCTTTGACTTGATTCTTGCGATCTTCTAGTCTGCTATTGGAACCCTGAATAATATTCTTTATTTCAGTCAGTGTATGTTTAATTTCTAGTTGGTCCTTTTTCATAACCTCGAAGGTCTCACTAAGTTTATTGGCGGTTTCTAGAGAATTCTTGAAAAACCTTAAAAGTGTGGTTTTGAACTCTATCCAGTAGTTTGCTTTCCTCCATTTTTGTCATTTGTGACCTGTTTCTTTGTCTCCGCATTTTTTATGCTTCCCTGTGTTGATAGAGTGGCTTTCTGTGCTAGGTGTCCTATAGGGCCCAGTGGCTCAGCCTCCCCAATTACCTGAGGTGGACACTCCCCAATTACCTTGGTGCACCCCTTTGTGGGCTTTGTGCACAGTCTTGTTGTAGGTAAGCCTTGATTGTTGTAGGTATCACTGGGAGGAATTGACCTCTAGGCCAATTGGCTGAGAGAATCAGCTGTGTCTGCAGTGGGAGAACTTCTGTGCTGGAGACACCCTTCTGGGGCAAGACTTGCTTCAGTGGGGCTTTGGTGCTCACTGAGTCTGCCCCCTGAGTGTGTCCCTTATGGGTCTGAGGAGTTGTAATCTGGATGATCCCACTCTGACCACTGGGTACACTGGCTCTTGGATCTCTAAGGAGGCGCTAATTTAGCCGCTGCCTGAGGCTACCCAGCAGGAGCCCAGCTGTGAAGCATTGCAAGCTGCTGTGGGGCCTTTGGCCTTCTTTTGAAAGTTCTGGGTTTCTCTGACCCAGCTGCAGTTTATTAGGTAATTTTCAGATTGCAAAGGGCCAGGTCTTTCATATGCAAAAGCCTCTGCGCACAGCTCAGGTGGGGCGGGGTCTCTGGGGGTCAACAGGGCGGAGCAAGCAGCTATGGCTACTCCTCAGTCCTGCCCTAGGAGGCCCCGGGTCTCAGTGTCCTGGTAATCGCTGCAAGTACCTCTGAGAGAAAGCCGCCCTCGAGTTCTGACCGATGCCAGACAGTCCAGTTTCTCTCCGTATGAATCTGGGTCCCCAGAGACTCACCCGAAACTGGAGTTCAGAGCAGTCAGGAGCTTGAGACTCCCTCCCGATGGAAAAAGACAACCGTGTCCTCAGCTGCCAGCCCTTTCCACGTGCGCCTCCGTGCCTCTGCACTTTACTTCCGCACCTCCTCTGAGTCTCAGTGTGCTTTTCTCTTTCCTTCTAGTTGTAGAATTTCCATTCAGCCAGCCTTCCTGTGGTTCTGGATGATGTCCGTTTTGTCTTTTAGTTGTATTTTTGAACTGGTTGTGCGAGGCAGCAATTTCAGGTGTTTACCTATGCCGCCATCTTGGTTTCTCCTAAAATGATGGTCTTACTGGGGATTAAGCAATGTAGCAAAACTCATCAAGCACAAATCTAATGTCTAGAAATTTTGCTGGTATTGGATAAAGGCTTCTAGGAGATGAGCTGAATAGTCTCTGGATTTACAAAAATTTTTATTGAAGTCATTGTCATTGGCAAGGTCATGAGAAACAGGAAAACATAAGATTGAACCATCTGGCAGGGTCATAGTGTGGATCAGGTCCGGCAGGAATATAATTAGAGTGAGTGGGCTGCTCTTTAGTCTTTGACTAGAGGCCTGGTGCTCAAATTCGTGCACCAGTGGGGTCCCTCAGCCTGGCCTGCGGAATCAGGCCTAAACTGGTTCTCGACATCCCCCGAGGGGTCCCGGATTGCGAGAGGGCACAGGCCAGGCCGAGGGACCCCACAGGTGCATTGGGCCCTTGGTGTGTTTATAAAGCGTGGATCTTGCAAAAAAAAAAGAAAGAAAAAAATTTGGGCCCTAGCTGGTTTTGCTCAGTGGATAGAGCATCAGCTATGGACTGAAGGGTCCCGGGTTCGATTCCGGTCAGGGGCACATGCCCAGGTTGCGGGCTCAATCCCCAGTGAAGGGTGTGCAGGAGGCAGCCAATCAGTGATTCTCTGTCATCATTGATGTTTCTCTCTCTCTCCCTTTCTCTCTGAAATCAATAAAAATATATTTAAAAAAAAAAAGAATTTGGGCCAGGTTCATTCAGGCATTCTGCCTCAGGTTGAAAAGGTTAATCAGTGGTTGTAGACATCATTTTGATGACAGCCTTCAAAATTTCTTCTTTTGAATCACACTGTTCTAGTTTGTACAAGCAATTTGGTATCAGTAGAGAATCACTGCCATCCTGCAATCTCCTTCAAACCGCTCTTAGGAATTTCCTTCAGCTCCTTCCCAGGTCATTGTCTTTTTGGATTACTATTGCTTTATTGGAGTCCATTGTTAATTAGCTTCTTGAGAAAGGGCATGAGAAATACGTTTTTTGATACTTTGTATTTCTGAAAATGTCTTTGTTCAGTTCTGATACTTGATTGATAGATAGTATGAGGATTTGTCCATTCCTTGCTTTAGTTTAGCTTAGTTCTGTCCATTTTGGCTTATGTAACTTGAGCTATGTTATTGAGTACATACACATTTATTGAGTATGTGTACATTTATGTATGTTCTATCGTCCTGATGATTTACCCTTCTATCATTTTGGAATATCATTCTTTATTTCTGGTTATTATCCTTGTTTGATATAAATATAGTCTACCCACCTTTTTATGGTGTATCTTTTTCTTTTTCCATTCTTACTGTTTCAACCTATATGTATTTTATGCATTTCCTCTAAGCAGCACATAGTTGAATCCTTTTTTTTAATCAAACTTGACAATTTTATTTTTATTTTCTTTATAATTAATTAAATTATAGGCACTGCTAGATTTGTGTCATCTTGCTATTTGTTTTTTATAAATTTTGTTTGTACGTGCATTTTTAATTTTTTAAAAACATGTTTTTATTGATTTCAGAGAGGAAGGGAGAAAGATAGAAACATCAATGAGAGAGAATCATTGATTGGCTATTTCCCACAAGCTACACACTGGGGATCAAGCCCGCAACCCGGGCATGTACCCTGACCAGGAATTGAACCGTGACCTCCTGGTTCATAGGTTGACGCTCAACCACTGAGCCACGCCAACTGGGCTGTACATGCATTTTTTAAAAATATGTTTTTATTGATTTTAGAGAGAGGAAGGGAGAAGGAGAGAGAAACATGATTGGCTGCCTCCTGCACTTCCCCTACTGGGGATCAAGCCTGCAACCCCTGGCACATGCCCTGACCGGGAATCGAACCAGCGACCTCTTGGTGCACAGGATGATGTTCAATTCACTGAGCCACACCAGCCAAATTTTATTGGGGTGACATTGGTTCATAAAACTATACAGATTGCAAGTGTACAGTTCAACAAAACGTCACTTGCTATTTGTTTTTAAATCTTTCTGTGCTCTTTTCCTTTGCATCTTTTTTTTTTTATTTTTCCTTTTTTTTTATTGCTTAAATTATTACAAAGAGTATTACATATGTCTTCTTCCCCATCCCCTTGACATTCCCCCACCTCCCCTAAGCCCCCCCCCCCCCCCCCCCCCAGTGGCTTGTGTCCATTGGTTATGCTTATATGCATGCATACAAGTCCTTCGGTTGATCTCTTACCCCCACTCCCACCCCCCAACCCTCCCCGGCCTTCCCGCTGTAGTTTGACAGTGTGTTTGCATCTTTTTTTTTTTTTAAATGGTTTCTGTAGGGATTACAGTTTATATACTTTACTGATCACCTTGAAGTAATATTATACTACCTCAGTACAATTCAAGAATACTATACAGTATAAATCAGTGAATTCTTGCAACTTTTGTTTATCTGTATAAGCTTTTATTTTGCCTTCATTTTGAAAAGTATTTTTACTGGGTATAGAATTCTAGGGTATTTTTTTCCTTTCAATATTTTAAGATGGTATTTTACTTTTGACTCAGTTCTCTGGTGTGTTTGTTTAGAATTAAATCTTTATTTTTATTGCTGTTCCTGTAGGTAATGCATCTTTTTCTTCTGGCTACTCTTTTGTTGTTGTTAATCCTCGCATGAGGATATATTTTTCCATTGCTTTTTAGAGAGTGCAAGGGAGAAGGAGGGGGAGAGAGAGACGCATAGACTGGTTGCCTCCTGCACGCACCTTGACCAGGGGCAGGAAGTGAACCTGCAACCCAGATACATGCCCTTGACCAGGCCTCAAACCTGAGACCAATGCCCTAACCGGTTTGGCTCAGTGGATAGAGCGTCGGCCTGCGGACTGAATGGTCCCAGGTTCGATTCCAGCCAAGGGCATGTACCTTGGTTGTGGGCATATCCCCGGTAGGGGGTGTGCAGGAGGCAGCTGATCGATGTTTCTCTCTCATTGATGTTTCTAACTCTCTATCCCTCTTCCTTCCTCTCTGTAAAAAATCAATAAAATATATTTAAAAAAATAAAAAAAACAAACCCGAGACCATTTGGTTCACAGGCAGGTGCTTTAACCACTGAGAACACTGGCCAGGGCTGCTTGGGCTTTTTTGAGTTTTTTAGATTATGGTCAATGCCTTGTTTTTGTTTTTTCTTTCAGCATTCTAAGCAATAATAAGTTAAAATTTTTTACCATGTCTCAAATCTCTTTTATGTTTTCTCCCCATTTTCTCTCTCTCTGCTTCATTTTGGATATCTTCTATTGACCTGTATTCAAGTTCACAATTCTTTTGTGTCCTGTCTGCTATTAAGTCTACACAATTTTTTATTTCAGTTACTATATTTTGCAGTTTTAGAATACCTATCTGGTCACTTGCCTTTTAATTTTGTTGGTTTTCTTTGCTGTGCAAAAGCTTTTTCATTTGACATAGTTACCCTTGTTTATTTTGCTTCTCAGCCATTTTTATGGCTTTGTTATGGTGGAGAGATCTTTATGCCTGATATTATCTATACTAATAAAAGGGTAATATGCTAATTAGATTGGGAGACCTTCCAGACAAAGCCATGGTGGCAGGACTGGGGCAGAGGCAGTTAGAGGCGATCAGGCCAGCGGGAGAGGGGGGGTGGCGGGGGCAGTCAGGCCTAAACTGGCAGTCAGACATCCCCGGAGGGGTCCCAGATTGGAGAGGGACATGCCCCCCCCCCCTCCCGCCGCACAAATTTTGTGCACCAGGCCACTAGTGTCTTATAACGAAGTTATAATCTTTTGCCTTTAAATATTCCGTGTGTGTGTAGGCTTCGCCAAACCAACAAGCAATTCTCAGACACCAATATGTCTGAGAATTCAGCTCAATTCTGACACTGTCTACTTGGAATCAGATTCCACAGGTTGAGTCCAGTCCTACCCAACTTCAGTTGCCAGTTGAAAGCCCAGGTTATTGTTACCTGTGTTTCTAACCAATTGGCTACCGATCGGAGGTTCCGTCAATCACCCTCCCCCCAACTCAGGATGCTAATTGCAAGACTGGTATGTTAACTGTGCTTCTGACTGGCTATGAATCAGAGTTCCCAGACCACCTCCTTGGGTTCAGTTACTTTTCCAGAGTAGCTCACAGAACTCAGAGAAACATTTTACTTAGATCACTGGTTTATTGTAAAGAACATGACTCGAGAACAGCCAGGTGGAAGAGATGCATAGGGCAAGGCTGGAGGAAAGGGCACAGAGCTTTCATGCCCTCTCCTGGGTGCCACTCTCCCAGCTCCTCCAAGTGTTCACCAACCCAGCTCTTTGAACCTGTCCTTCGGGCCCTTTCTCCTCCAGTACAGTCGTAACTGATTACATCATTGACTGCTGACCATCCATCTCTTCTCCGCAGAGGTCCTGGGACTGAAAGTTCCAACCCTCTAATTCCAAGGTTAGGTCTCCTGGTCACCAGCCTCCACATCTTTGGGTGTTTTCCAAAGGTCACCTCCTTAACAGAACAGAAATATTAGTCACTCTCAACACTTAGGAAATTCCAGAGGTTTGGGGAGCTGTGAACGAAAATCAAATATATATGAGAAATATATTTTGCTCATCTGAATAACCAAGTATATATTTTTTATAAATCATAATACAATCTGCCCCTGATCTTCAAACATATCCTGGTTTAGTAAAACAGTCATAAAGGTCAAAAGCACGTTATTTAAATCCCATTCAGTTATGAATAACTGTCCTGTCCATCATCATATTGTAAGATGTCTCCCAGGCCAAATTCACTCAGGTTGTAGGCTTCTGTTCCAGCTCGTTGGGTCCCAAAGCTGTATTTGACTTCACCACTTCAGGTGTTGGGAGTGAAAATTTTTGTCTTGCCCTGGCCAGTGTCCTCAGTGGTTAGAGCGTTGGCCCTCGCACCAAAGGGTCGTGGGCTTGCTCCCTTCCCTGGTCAGGGCACATGCAGAGGCAATCAGTTCATGTGTCTTTCTCACATTGATGTTTCTCTCTCTGTCCCTCCTACCCTTTTAATCTCTCTGAAAAGCAATGGAAAAATCCTTTGGTGAGGATTAACAAAAACAAGAAGGGGTGGAGAGAATAGAGTGAAAACACTGTTAGAAGAGTGGTGGGAAAGCGGTTAGAAAGTGGGGACACAGGAGTAAGACCAGAGAGCAATGAGAGAGAGAAGTCACAGAGAGTGGATGCAGAGTAAGAGTGGTAGAGAGTGAGGGAGGGGAGAGTATGCGAGATATTAGAGAAATTAGAGGGACAGGTAGAAGACTTAAATAGAATTAGAGAGCAGAAAGAGAGAAGACAGAGGGGAGGGCAGTGAGAGAGGACTGAGCACGTATATAGAAAGGAGAGTATAAAAGGAGGAGACAGTAGTGACAGTAAACAGTTTTGAGAGAGGGGGATGGTGAGAAAGAAAGGAGTAGGAAAGATAAAGGGAGATGTGTGAGCGAGGATAAGAGAGAGAGAGACTAGAGAGGAGTAGAAAGGAAGGATTGATAGAGGAGTAGAGAGAGAGAAGGAATGATAAAGACAGAATAGTTTGAACATGGAGCCCGGATTGAGAGAGAGAAGCATAGAGAGGAATGAGAGATGGTATGAAAGAGACTGAGTAGAGACTAGAGAGTGGACTGAGAGGAGTGGGAGGGGAGAAGGGGGGAGAGAGAGAGAGAGAGGGAGAGGGAGGAAGGAGAAGGAGGAAGGGGGGGAGGAGACTAGAGAGAAAGAAAGGAGAGGCTAAAGAGGGGAAGGAGAGACTAGAGAGAGGAGGAGAGACTGGAGAGACAGAGGAAGGAGAGACTAGAGAGAGAGAGAGGAGTAGAGACTAGAGAGATAGAAGAAGAGAAACAGAGGAGGAGGAGATACTAGAGAGAGCGAGGAAGGAGAGGCTAGAGAGAGCGAGGAAGGAGATTCTAGAGAGGAGGAGAGCCTTGAGAGGGGAGGAGAGGCTAGAGAGAGGAAGGAGAGACTAGAGAGACAGGAGGAGAGACTAAAGAGAGAGGAAGGAGAGTCTTGAGAGGAAAAGGAGAGGTTAGAGAGACAGGAGAAGAGGCTAGAGAGAGAAGAGGAGAGACTAGAGAGAGGAAGGATAGACGAGAGAGGAGGAGGAGAGGCTTGAGAGAGGGGAGGAGAGGCTAGAGAGAGAGGAGGATAGACTAAGAAGAGAGAAAGGAAGGAGAGACTAGAGAGAGGAAGAGGAGAGACTAGAGACAGGAGGAGGAGAGACTAGAGACAGGAGGAGGAGAGACTAGAGAGAGAAGGAGAGGCTATAGAGAGACAGGAGAAGAGACTAGAGAGAGAGAGGAGGATGAGAGGCTAGAGAGAGTTAGGAGAACCTACGGAGAGAGGAAGGAGAGGCTAGAGAGAGTTAGGAGTAGAGACTAGAGAGATAGATGAAGAGAGACAGAGGAGGAGAGACTAGAGAGAGAAGAGGAGAGGCTAGAGAGAATAAGGAGAGGCTAGAGAGAATAAGGAGAGGCTAGAGAAGGAGAGAGGAAGGAGAGACTAGAGAGAAGAGGAGACAGGCTTGAGAGGGGAGGAGAGGCTAGAAAGACGAAGGAGAGGCTAGAGAGAGAGAGAGGAGTAGAGACTAGAGAGATAGATGAAGAGAGACAGAGGAGAGACTAGAGAGAAGAGACTAGAGAGAGAGAGAGGAGGAGATGCTAAAGAGAGAGATGAAGGAGAGGCTAGAGAGACAGAAGAAGAGAGAGGAGGAGAGACTAGAGAGAGAGAGGAAGGTGAAGCTAGAGAGACAGAAGAAGAGAGACAGAGGAGGACAGACTAGAGAGAGAGGAGGAGAAAGTAGAGAGGAGGAGAGACTAGAGAGAGTGAGGGAAGAGAGCCTAGAGAGAGAGGAGGAGAGACTAAAGAGAGGAAGGAGAGGTTAGAGAGATGAAGAGGAGAGGCTAGAGAGAGAGGAGGAGGAGAGACGAGAGAGACAGAAGAAGAGAGACAGAGGAGGAGAGACTAGAGAGACAGAGGAAGAGACTACAGAGAGATGAGGAGAGACTAGAGAGAGAGAAGAAGGAGACAGTGGAAAGAAAGAAGTGGAGAGAAGAGAGAGAGAGGAAGTAGAGACTCGAGAGGAAGAGAGACTAGAGAGAGGGAGGAGAAGAGAATAGAGAGAGCAAGGAAGGAGATACTAGAGAGAGGAGGAGGAGGAGAGGCTTGAGAGGGGAGGAGAGGCGAGAGAGAGGAGTAGAGACTAGAGAGATAAAAGAAGAGAGAAGGAGAGACTAGAGAGAGAAGGAGAGACTAGAGAGAGGAGGAGGAAAGACTAGAGAGAGGAAGGAGAGACTAGAGAGAGGAGAAGAGACTAGAGAGAGCGAGGAGGAGAGAATAGAGAGGAAGGAGATACTAGAGAGAGGAGGAGAGGCTTGAGAGGGTAGGAGAGGCTAGAGAGAGGAAGGAGAGACTAGAGAGACGAAGGAGAGGCTAGAGAGGGAGGAAGGTGAGACTAGAGAGAGGAGGAGAGGCTAGAGAGAGAGGAAGGAGAGACGAGAGAGAGAGCAGTAGAGACTAGAGAGAACAGGAGAAGAGAATAGAGAGAGAGAGAGGAGGTGAGGCTAGAGAGAGAGGAAGGAGAGACTAGAGCGAGGAAGGAGACTAGAGAAGGGAAGGAGGGGCTGGAGAGACTAGAGAGAGGAAAAGGAGAAGCTAGAGAGAGTGGAAGGAGAGTCTAGAGAGAGAGAGAGGAAGGTGAGACTAGAGAGATAGAGAGGAAGGGTAGACTAGAGAGAGGAGGAGGAGAGGCTAGGGAAGAGCGAGAGGCTAGAGAGAGCGAGGAAGGAGATACTAGAGAGGAAGGAGAAACTCCGGAGAGAGGAAGGAGAGACTAGAGAGATAGAAGAAGAGAGACAGGAGGAGAGACTGGAGAGAGAGAGGACGGAGAGACGAGAGATAGAGTGGAAGGATAGACTAGAGAGAGGAGGAGGAGAGGCTTGAGAGAGGAGGAGAGGTTAGAGAGAGGAAGGAGAGGCTAGAGAGAGAGTGGAGTAGAGAATAGAGAGAGAGAGGAGATGAGGCTAGAGAGAGAGAGGAGGTAAGGCTAGAGAGAGAGAGGAAGGAGAGACTAGAGAGAGAGGAGAGACTAGAGAGAGAGAGAAGGAGACAGTAGAAAGAAAAGAGGAGAGAATAGAGAGAGAGGAAGTAGAAACTAGAGAGAGAGCAGTAGAGACTAGAGAGATAGAAGAAGAGAAACAGAGGAGGAGAGACTCGAGAGGAAGAGAGACTAGAGAGAGCGAGGAGAAGAGAATAGAGAGAGGAAGGAGAGGCTAAAGAGAGCAAGGAATGAGATACTAGAGAGAGGAGGAGAGGCTTGAGAGGGGAGGAGAGGCGAGAGAGAGGAGTAGAGACTAGAGAGATAAAAGAAGAGAGAAGGAGAGACTAGAGAGGGAAGGAGAGACTAGAGAGAGGAGGAGGAAAGACTAGAGAGAGGAGGAGAAGAGACTAGAGAGAGCGAGGAGGAGAGAATAGAGAGAGGAAGGAGAGGCTTGAGAGAGGGCAGGAGAGGCTAGAGAGAGCGAGGAAGGAGGTACTAGAGAGAGGAGGAGAGACTAGAGAGAGGAGAGACTAGAGAGACAGAAGAAGAGAGACAGAGGAGGAGAGACTAGAGAGAGATGAGTAGAGACTAGAGAGAGAAGAAGGAGACAGTAGAAAGAAAGAAGAGGAGAGAATAGAGAGGAAGTAGAGACTAGAGAGATAGAAGAAGAGAAACAGGAGAGGAGAGACTCGAGAGGACGAGAGACTAGAGAGAGCGAGGAGAAGAGAATAGGGAGAGGAAGGAGAGGCTAGAGAGAGCGAGGAAGGAGATACTAGAGAGAGGAGGAGAGGCTTGACAGGGTAGGAGAGGCTAGAGAGACGAAGGAGAGGCTAGAGAGGGAGGAAGGTGAGACTAGAGAGAGACAGGAGTAGAAACTAGAGAGAGAGAGGAGTAGAGACTAGAGAGAGAGAGGAGTAGAGACTAGAGAGAACAGGAGAAGAGACTAGAGAGAGAGAGAGAGGAGGTGAGGCTAGAGAGAGAAAGGAGGTGAGGCTAGAGAGAGAGAGGAAGGAGAGACTAGAGCGAGGAAGGAGAGACTAGAGAAGGGAAGGAGGGGCTAGAGAGATTGAGGAAGGAGAGACTAGAGAGAGGAAAAGGAGAAGCTAGAGAGAGAGGAAGGAGAGACTAGAGAGAGAGAGAGAGGAAGGTGAGACTAGAGAGATAGAAGAAGAGAGAGGACGAGAGACTAGAGGGAAAGAGGATGGAGAGACTAGAGAGAGAGGAAGGAGAGAGAGAGAGGAAGGAGAGAGGAGAGATAGAGAGGAAGGTAGACTAGAGAGAGGAGGAGGAGAGGCTTGAGAGGTGGAGGAGAGGCTAGGGAGGAGGGATAGGCTAGAGAGAGCGAGGAAGGAGATACTAGATAGAGAGGAAGAGAAGCTCCGGAGAGAGGAAGGAGAGACTAGAGAGAGAGGAAGGTGAGATTAGAGAGATAGAAGAAGAGCGACAGGAGGAGAGACTGGAGAGAGAGAGGACGGAGAGATGAGAGATAGAGTGGAAGGATAGACTAGAGAGAGGAGGAGGAGAGGCCTGAGAGAGGGCAGGAGAGGCTAGAGAGAGCGAGGAAGGAGATACTAGAGAGACTAAGGAGAGCCTAGAGAGGGAGGAAGGTGAGGCTAGAGATAGAGAGGAGGAGGAGAGGCTAGAGAGAGGAGAGACTAGAGAGACAGAGGAGGAGAGGCTAGAGAGAGAGAGGAAGGAGACACTAGAGAGAGGAGGAGGAGAGACTAGAGAGAGAGGAAGGAGAGACTAGAGAGAGAGGAAGGAGAGACTAGAAAGACAGAGGAAGAGACTGGAGAGAGATGAGGAGAGACTAGAGAGAGAGAAGGAGACAGTAGAAAGAAAGAAGAGGAGAGAATAGAGAGAGAGGAAGTAGAGACTAGAGAGAGAGAGAGCAGTAGAGACTAGAGAGATAGAAGAAGAGAAACAGAGGAGAGACTCGAGAGGAAGAGAGACTAGAGAGTGCGAGGAGAAGAGACTAGAGAGAGGAAGGAGAGGCTAGAGAGAACAAGGACGGAGATACTAGAGAGAGGAGCAGGAGGAGGAGAGGCGAGAGAGAGGAGTAGAGACTAGAGATAAGAGAGAAGGAGAGACTAGAGAGAGGAGGAGGAAAGTCTAGAGAGAGGAGAGAGAGACTAGAGAGAGAGGAAGGAGATACTAGAGTCAGGAGGAGGAGAGACTAGAGAGAGGAGGAGAAGAGACTAGAGAGAACGAGGAGGAGAGAATAGAGAGGAAGGAGAGGCTAGAGAGAGCGAGGAAGGAGATACTAGAGAGAGGAGGAGAGGCTTGAGAGGGTAGAAGAGGCTAGAGAGAGGAAGGGGAGACTAGAGAGACGAAAGAGAGGGTAGAGAGAGAGGAAGGTGAGAGTAGAGAGAGGAGGAGAGGCTAGAGAGAGAGGAAGGAGAGACTAGAGAGATAGATGAAGAGAGACAGAGGAGGAGAGACTACAGAGAGAGGAGGCGAGACTAGAGAGAAGAGACTAGAGAGAGACAGGAGGAGATGCTAAAGAGAGAGAGGAAGGAGAGACTGGAGAGACGAAGGAGAGGCTGGAGAGACTAAAGAAAGAGGAAAGAGAGGCTAGAGGGACAGAAGAAGAGAGACAGAGGAGGAGAGACTAGAGAGTGACGGAAGGAGAGACTGGAGAGAGAGAGAGGAAGGAGAGGCTAGAGAGAGAGGAAGGAGATACTAGAGAGAGGAGGAGGAGAGATGTGAGAGGAAGGAGAGACGAGAGAGAGAGAAGGATAGACTAGAGAGTGAGGAGAGACTAGAGAGAGAGAGAAGAAGGAGAGGCTTGAGAGAGAGGAGAGACTAGAGAGAGAGCGAGAAGAAGGAGAGGGAGAGAGAGAAGAAGGAGAGGCTAGAGAGAGGAGAGACTAGAGAGAGAGAGCAAAGACTAGAGAGACAGAAAAGAGACAGAGGAGGAGAGACTAGAGAGAGAGAGAGAGGAAGGTGAGACTAGAGATATAGAAAAGAGAGACAGAGGAGGACAGACTAGAGAGAGGAAGGAGAGGCTAGAGAGAGAGAGGAAGGAGATACTAGAGAGAGGAGGAGGAGAGATGAGAGAGGAAAGAGAGACGAGAGAGAGAGAGAGAGAGAGAGAGAGAGAGAGAAAGAGAGAGAGAAGAAGGATAGACTAGAAAGAGAGCCGTGACTAGAGAGAGAGAAGAAGGAGAGGCTAGAGAGAGAGAGGAAAGACTTGAGAGACAGAAGAGAGACAGAGGAGGAGAGACTAGAAAGAGAGAGAGGAAGGAGAGACTAGAGAGGTATTAAGAGACAGTAGACAGAAAGAAGAGGAGAGAATAGAGAGAGAGGAAGCAGAGACTAGAGAGAGAGCAGTAGACACTAGAGAGATAGAAGAAGAGAAACAGAAGAAGAGAGACTTGAGAGGAGTAGAGACTAGAGAGAGAGAGGAGGGAGAGGCTAGAGAGAGAGGAGAGACTAGAGAGCGAGAGCAAAGACTAGAGAGAGAGAGAGGAAGGTGAGACTAGAGAGATAGAAAAGAGAGATCGAGGAGGACAGACTAGAGAGAGAGGAGGAGAGGCTAGATAGAGGAAGGAGAGGCTAGAGAGACAGGAGGAAGGAGATACTAGAGAGAGGAGGAGGAGAGGTGAGAGAGGAGGAAGAGAGAAGAGAGAGGAGGAGGAAAGACGAGATAGAGAGAGCAGTAGAGACTAGAGAGATAGAAGAAGAGAATCAGAGGAAGAGAGACTCGAGAGGAGTAGAGACTAGAGAGAGAGAGGAGGGAGAGACTAGAGAGAGCAAGGAAGGAGATACTAGAAAGAGGAGAAGGAGAGGCATGAGAGCGGAAGAGAGGCTAGAGAGAGGAAGGAGAGGCTAGAGAGAGAGGAGTAGAGACTAGAGAGATAGAAGAAGAGAGACAGGAAGAGAGACTAGAGAGAGGAGGAGGAGATACTAGAGAGAGGGGAGGACAGGCTAGAAAGACTAGAGAGAGGACGAGGAAAGACTAGAAAGAGAGGAAGGAGAAGCTGCTGAGAGAGGAAGGAGAGACTAGAGAGAGGTGGAGGAGAGACTGGAGAGCACAAGGAGGAGATAATAGAGAGAGGAGGAGGAGAGGCTTGAGAGGGGAGGAGAGGCTAGAGAGGAAGGAGAGACTGGAGAGACCAGAGAGAGATGGAGGAGAGAGCGAGGAGGAGATAGTAGAGAGAGGAGGAGGAGAGGCTAGAGAGAGGAAGGAGAGACTAGAGAGAGGAGTAGAGACTAGAGAGAGAGAAGAGAGACAGAGGAGGAGAGACTAGAGAGAGAAGAGGGAGACTAGAGCGGAGGAGAGACCTTAGAGAAGAGGAGAAGAGACTAGAGAGAGAGGAAGGAGAAGCTACGGAGAGAGGAAGGAGAGACTAGAGAGAGAGGAGGAGAGACTAGAGAGAGGAAGGAGAGGCTAGAGAGAGGAAGGAGCGACTAGAGAGTGGAGGAGGAGAGGCCAAAGAGAGAAAAAGGAGAAGCTAGAGAGAGGAGGAGAGACGAGAGAGAGAGAGGAAGGAGAGAATAGAGAGAGAGAGATGAAGGAGAGACGAGAGAGAGAGAGAGAGAGAGAGAGAGAGAGAGAGAGAGAGGAGGAGAGGCTTGAGAGAGGGGAGGGGAGGGTAGAGAGACAGAAGCAGAGACTAGAGAGAGAGGAGAGCCTAGAGATAGAGAGGAGGATAGACTACAGAGAAGGAGAGAGACCGAGGAGAGACACAGAGAGAGAAGTAGAGATTAGAAAGACAGAGGAGAGACTAGAGAGTAGAGGATTAGAGACTAGAGAGAGAACGACAGGCTAGAGAGCGAGGAAGGAGGTACTAGAGAGAGGAGGAGGAAAGACTACAGAGAGGAAGGAGACACTAGATAGAGAGGAGGAGAAGCTAGAGAGAGAGAAAGGAAGGAGAGACTAGAGATGAGGAGGAGAGGCTTGAGAGCGGAAGGAGAGGCTAGAGAGAGTAAAGAGAGAGGAATGAGAGGCTAGAGACCAAGGAGGAGAGGCTAGAGAGAGAGGTGGAGAGACTAGAGAGACAGAGAAAGAGAGACAGAGGAGGAGAGACTAGAGAGAGAGGAGGAGACAGTAGAGAGGAGGAGAGACTAGAGAGAGGAAGGAGAGGCTAGAGAGAGAGAGGAAGGAGAGGCTAGAGAGATAGAAGAAGACAGACAGAGGAGGAGAGAGTATAGAGAGAGGAAGGAGAGACTAGAGAGCCAGGAGGAGAGACTAGAGAGAAAAGAGAAAGAGGAGAGACTAGAGAGAGATGAGGAGAGACTAGAGACAGAGGGGAAGGAGACACTAGAGAGAGAGAAGAAGGAGACAGTAGACAGAAAGAGGAGGAGAGAATAGAGAGAGAGGAAGGAGAGGCTAGAGAGAGAGAGGACTAGAGACTAGAGCACGGGTGGGCAAACTTTTTGATTCGAGGGCCACAATGGGTTCTTAAACTGGACCGGAGGGCCGGAACAAAAGCATAGATGGAGAGTTTGTGTGAACTAATATAAATTCAAAGTAAACATCATTACATAAAAGGGTACAGTCTTTTTTTTTTTTTTTTTTTAGTTTTATTCATTTCAAGCGGGCCGTAGTTTGCCCACGGCTGGACTAGAGAGATAGAAGAAGAGATACAGAGGAGGAAATACTAGAGATTAGGAGACACTAGATAGGAGGAGAGACTGGAGAGAGGAAGGAGAGACTAGAGAGAGGAAGGAGAGACTAAAGAGAGAGAGAGGAAGGAGAGGCTAGAGAGAGAGAGAGGAGGAGAGGCTAGAGAGAGGAGAGACTAGAGAGAAGAAGAGAGACAGAGGAGGAGTGACTAGAGAAAGAGAGGAAGGTGAGACTAGAGAGATAGAAGAAAAGAGAAATAGAAGGAGATACTAGAGAGACAGAGGAAGGAGAGAGGAGAGATAGAGAGGAAGGATCGACTAGAGAGAGGAGGAGAAGAGTCTCGAGAGAGAGAGAAGGAGAGACTAGAGAGAGAGAAGAAGAGTGACAGAGGAGGAGTGACTAGAGAAAGGAGGAGGAAAGACTAGAAAGAGAAGGAGAGACTAGAGAGAGAGGTAGAAGCTACGGAGAGAGGAAGGAGAGGCTATAGAGAGCGATGAAGGAGATACTGGAGAGAGGAGGAGAGGCTAGAAAAAGAGAGAGAGGAGGAGAGGCTTGAGAGATAGAAGAAGAGAGACAGGAAGAGAGACAGAGAGACTAGAGAGAGGAGGCGAGACTAGAGATACAGGAAGAGAGACAGAGGAGGAGAGACTAGAGAGTCCGAGGAAGAGAGACAGAGGAGAGACTAGAGAGAGAGAGGAAGGATAGACTAGAGAGAGGTGGAGGATAGGCTAGAGAGAGGAAGAAGATACTAGAGAGAGAAGAATGAGAGACTAGAGAGACAGAAGAGACTAGAGAGAGAGGAGGAGATAGAGAGAGTAGTAGGTGAGTCTAGAGAGAGAGGAGGATAGACTAAGGAGAAGAAGAGAGAGGAAGGAGAGACTAGAGAGAGAGGAGAGAGTAGAAAGACAGAGGAGGAGAGACTGGAGACAGAGGAGGAGACACTAGTTGAAGAGAAAGGAGAGACTAAAGAGATAGGAGGAGAGACTAGAGAGAGAGATACGAGCGATTAGAGAGACGGAGGAGGAGAGACTAGAATAGTGATGGCGAACCTTTTGAGCTCGGTGTGTCAGCATTTTGAAAAACCCTAACTTAACTCTCGTGCCGTGTCACATTTAGAAATTTTTTGATATTTGCAACCATAGTAAAACAAAGACTTGTATTTTTGATGTTTATTTAATATATTTAAATGCCATTTAACAGAGAAAAATCAACCAAAAAAATGTCATAGGTTCGCCATTACTGGACTAGAGAGAGGAAGGAGAGACTAGAAAGACAGAGGAGGAGAGGCTAGAGAGAGGAGGAGGAGGGACTAGAGAGAGAAGAGGAGAGGCTAGAAAGAGGCATGAGAGACAGGAGTAGAGAGAGATAAGAGAGAGACAGACTGAAGAGAGTAAAGAAGGTGAAAAGAGAGATGGACAGGGAGGACTGAGTAGAGAGGCAGGATGGAGAAAAGCTGGTGGATTTGGAGGGATTGTAGAGAGAGAAAGGGTGGTGTATGGGGAGGTGTTGAGAACAGTGATAGAGAGCAGATTGGGGAAATTAAGGACAGAGAGGAGGCTAGACAGAGGGATAGAGGAGAGTGAGACTGTACCCTAAAGAGTAGAGAGGAGTGAGAGGGCTCGAGGCAGGACGGATAAAGAAGGAATGAGAGTGAGGAGCGGGAGGAGGGACGAGTGAGGGTACTTGCCGGAGCTTCCTGTTGTTCTCCCAGGTGCCACTGTCGCATCTGTGTGCTGTAGCCTCGGTGTTTCTGGGAACCCTGTCCTTTGGGTTTCTATGCAGCCGTTATTACATTAAGGTGATTGGTAACCTCATTTACCATGGCGTTTGGCACCCTCCAAACCCTCTCCTCCACCAGAGGTCAGCGTGGGCTGGAAGTTCCACCCTCTAATCACATGGTCAGGTCTGATGGTGACCAGCCCCTGTCCTTATGCCATTTCCGGAAGTCACCTCACTAATATACCAAACCTTTATCAGTCTCAATTCTTAGGTTAATGTAGGGCAGTGATGCCGAACCTATGACATGTGTGTCAGAGGTGACACGCGAACTCATTTTTTTTGTTGATTTTTCTTTGTTAAATGGCATTTAAATATATAAAATAAACATCAAGAATATAAATCTTTGTTTTACTATGGTTGCAAATATCAAAAAATTTCTATATGTGACACAGCACCAGAGTTAAATTAGGGTTTTTCAAAATGCTGACATGCCAAGTTCAAAAGATTCACCATCACTGATCTAGGGGCTTCGAGAGCTGTGAGCCAGGAACTGTGGACAAAGACCAGATGTATTTCTTATAGATAGTATCACAGAAAGTCTAATCTACTCTTTAATATTGTCTAGTTTGATACCATAAGAACAGTGCCTGTGTGAGCACCACCCCGCACTGATGGTTAGAGAATGCTAGAGGTTTCATCATCGTAGGTGCCTGTGCCTGAGACAGTGCCAGAGATAGGGGACTGAGTGCTCAAACCTCTATAAACACACTTTCTCACAAAAGGTAGTGAAGATGCTGGTTTGGTGTCGTGTAAATTTCCCTGGCGAATGACCCTTACAGCAGTGTGGTAAGAGTAACTTTCCACATGTCCTTTTTGTATCACCAAACGCTCGCCATTCCAGAATGAATAGCAATATGCCATTTCAGGGGTCAGTCTCATTCACGGATGTGACTGTGGACTTCACCCAGGAGGAGTGGGAGCAGCTGGACCCATCGCAGAGGATCCTGTACATGGATGTGATGCTGGAGAACTACAGCAACCTACTGTCAGTGGGTAAGGACAGCTTCCAGGCGTCACTGTTTACCTAGGGGCGCTTATGTTCTTTCTCAGTTACCACAAGTATGAGCTTCTAAATCACTAAGTGGTTTGGCCTCAAGCTTCACATGTTACAGCTGCGAGTGACTACTGAAGTTCTAAAGTCCAAGCAGTTAGGAGCTGCGATCAAACCAGATGTGATTTTCAAGGTGGAGCAGCCGGAGCTGTGGCTAGCAAAGTTAGAACTGCAGTTGAGAACTCTCTAGCGAAGCTGTGGAAGGAGGGAAGGAGAATCAGAAGCCACTAGAAGTAATATCCCAAGGATTATGAATGAGTTGGTACATTTGAAATATTGTTAAGACTTTTCCCCAAAAAAATCCCTAAACCCTTAGAGACGGCTGCAAACAGATGACCTATCTGCCCCAGATGTCTGAGTGTTGTATATTTTAGCTCAGGGCCATTGGCATAGTGGCCTCAGGGGAAATAGATTTTTCAGTGCAGGAGTGACATCCTTGTCCTGGACACAGATGGCAGCCGCAGCACAAGCGCCAGGAATGACCAGTAATGCACAGAGGAACGTGAAGGTTATGCAAGACCTAGGTGGAGGCTGGGTGATCTGATCCTTAAGATCCTGTCAAATAAAAGTAGGGACAAGACTAGTTTGGGGAAGAAATTAAGCCTATTAAAAGGAGAGAGAAAAATAAGATATAATAATGAAAATACATTCTCCAACAGCTTCAATAGAAAAAAAGCAATGAGCCCTAGCTGGTTTGGCTCAGTGCATAGAGCGTCAGCCTATGAACTGAAGGGTTCCAGGTTTGATTCTGGTCGAAGGCTCCTGGCCCTGGTTGGGGGCATGCAGGACGCAACCAATCGATACGTCTCTTTCACATCAGTGTTTCTCTCTGTCTCTCCCTCTTCCTTCCACCCTCCCTAAAAAATCAATGGAAAACATATCCTCGGGTGAGGATTAAATTAAAATTTAAAAAAGAAAAACGCGATGAAAGCAGTAGTAGCATTGAATCTATCAAAAGGATCTTGGGTCCTTGGATCAATTTTATGTTTCCTACAAAATATGAGTTTCTGAACCTTTTCATTCACTTGCAAAAAGTCTTACTTTAAAGCAGTGATTTTCAACCTTTTCATCTCATGGCACATAAATTAATTTAGAAAATTCTGCAGCACACCAAAAATACTTTTTGCCAAACTGACAAGAAAAGGGGGGTATAATTTTGATTCATTCACACCAGACAGCTCCTCAGTAGGATTGTTTCTGCAAAACAATAGTGCTGCCCGTGGGAAGGGAGAAGGCGGGGAGAGAGCCTGGACACATGTAGGCGAGGTCCTGGTCCAGCCACAGTGACGCAGCGTCAGAGTGTGGGTTGCTAAACTCAGGTCCGCCTGTGTCCTTTCCTTTACCATCTTCATCTACTTGCTTGCCTCTGTGCTAGCTGTGCAGTGTCCCTGAGGACAAGGTCCCCTTCATCCCTGCAGTGCCAGCCTTCCCACATGTGTTTCCTGTTGCTGCGTTTTTATTTCTCTTTACCCCTCTGTGGGGTCGCTGTGTGATCTGGCAATGCTACTTGTGTTCACTGTCAGTTCCCACTTTTTTTTTTTGCCACAGGCTCTTTTTTCCCCTTGTCCTTTCAGAGTTTAAGAGGGAGGATAGATTTGCACTGGGAACTACTTAATTCTGGAAGACCGGGTCCCAAACTAAAAAGGCGGCTGTAGGATGGGACATTTGGGGGACCTTCTGTAACATGCCAGCAAGAGGCCTGACGGAGTGTCCTTCCTGTGCTCTTTCTAGAGGTGTGGAAGGCTGACGACCAGGTGCAGCGGGAGCACAGTGACCCCGAGGAGCAGGCAAGGCCATTCATAATCTGCAAGAACCAAACCCCAATTGAGGAAAGAAGTGATCTCTTTGAAAAATCATTCAATCTAAGCACAGACTTTGTTTCTTTAAGACAAGTGCCCTATAAATATGACTTGTATGAAAAAACTTTGAAATACAGTTCAGACTTACTTAACGGTGACAGCTATATAAGGAAGCAAGCTGATGAGTATAACGGATTTGGAAAAGCACTTCTCTATCTAAAGCAAGAGAAAACCCATCCTGAAATGGAATATGCGGAATATAACAAAATTGGGAAAGCCTTCAGCCATAAAGAAGCCATTTTTAAACATCAGAAAATTAGAAATTTGGTGCAGCCCTTCATTTGTAATTACTGTGACAAGGCTTTTTCCTTTAAGTCACTCCTCATTAGTCATAAGAGAATACATACTGGAGAAAAGCCGTATGAGTGTAATGTCTGTAAGAAAACCTTCTCCCATAAGGCAAACCTCATTAAGCATCAGAGAATTCATACTGGGGAGAAACCCTTTGAATGTCTTGAATGTGGGAAAGCCTTCACCCATCAGTCAAACCTCATTGTACACCAGAGAGCACACATGGAGAAGAAGCCCTATGAGTGCAGTGAGTGTGGCAAGACATTTGCCCAGAAGTTCGAACTCACTACACACCAGAGAATTCACACAGGGGAGCGACCATATGAGTGTAATGAATGTGCAAAAACCTTTTTCAAGAAATCAAACCTCATCATACATCAGAAAATTCACACGGGAGAGAAACGCTATGAGTGCAGTGAATGTGGGAAATCCTTCATCCAGAACTCACAACTCATTATACATATGAGAACTCATACGGGGGAGAAGCCCTACGAGTGTACAGAATGTGGCAAAACATTCAGCCAGCGGTCAACTCTTAGGCTCCACCTGCGAATCCATACGGGGGAGAAGCCATACGAGTGTTCTCAGTGTGGGAAGGCCTTCAGCAGGAAGTCCCGACTCAGTGTCCATCTCAGAGTTCATATCGGTGACAAACCCTGACCTGCAGCAGGTCGGACTGTTCAACACCCTCCCACCAGAACCCTTCCAGTCGGGGAGAAACCGCCTGAGGTCCTGAGGGAGCATGGGAAATCATACTAAGATACCATTCATCAGCTCAAAAACGCCAAAATAGGGTTCCCTACGGACAGTGGTACTGAAAGTTAGATGTGATACCCAACTGAAGAACACATACCAAGAATATCCAACTGTAAATAGACATGCTTAACTATTACAATGAGCTTTTTAAAACCTTGAATGAATTATTTAAACCTTGAATGAATTTAAGGATGAAATCGTCTGGGAAGCAGCAGAAAGGATGTACAGACAGTGCCCAGGGATAGAGTGGTTGTGTGCGATTATGCCACAAAACCACAAAAGTATATTTTAGATCTGCCCGTGTGAATTTAACGGTCATTGGGAGTTTGAAATTCCTAATAATTAGGACACATCAAACAAGATTTTCCATATTAAATATCATGTGTTTTTTTACAACTCAGTATGCATTCCAGATGAAATATGGAACAGATTTTAAAGTAGCATGTAACACATTTTCTCCTGCTTGCTGGCATATAGAAGTTGGTGTGGCCATTGTGAATGAGCTGCCTCTTAATAAACAGAGACAGTGGTGAAGTTCTAACCTGCTTCCAGGCTTGCTGAAGCATTTCTACAAGCATCACTTACATGATTATGCAAATATGAGATAATTAAGAGGAGGTTAAGAGTGAGAGGAGGCGGCTGTGGGCTGTGTTACTCAGGATGCACCACAGGTAAAAATGGGCTACAGAGAATATCCACATCCATCATGCTGGCGTTTTCTGCTGGCTGTTTACACACAAATGCATGTCATTTACCAAAATGTGTAACCCAGAAACCACTTGTATTTGTGTTTCCCCGTTTCTCTTAATATTTTATGAATTGTCTTGTAAAAAATGGTAGGATGTGTATGCAGTGCACAAATGTTAGTTACCTCTCAGAGACTTTAAAGGGAAGCTTATTTTAAGAAAACTGTCACATGCCTTGTTGCTTTTTAAAATTTCTATGTGTATCGTCCACTTTAGAGAGACACTTTTGCACATTCCGTGTAGGGGACGCACTTCTACTTCCTGAGTTTCACTATCATCAGCCTGAAACATTTCCCTTTGGAATCCGACTTGGTGAACCTTTCATGGAAAGGCTTAACTTACACTAACAGTTTTATAAACTACACTGTTCAGTGATCTCTCCATCTATTGTATAACTCAGAGTGATATCATCTTAGGCTTGATTTCAGATTCACAAGTTCCTCCTTTTCCTCCATCACAAATCATGCATTAGAATTGTAAATGGCAACCGAAACTGGCTTTTAAAATTTTTTGAAGACCATTGATGTGCTGTTACTATACTCGCATATGAATGTGAGCGACTCTGAACAAATTTACTAAAACATCCATAGTCCAATAAATCTTTAAGTTGTCATCTGATCTACTAACAGCCGGGAAGCAGAGGAGGTTAATTTCATCCTCTGCTGTTAGAGTAAACTGTGAGGGCCTTGGGAATCACTGTGACCCTGTCTTTTAACTTTAAGAATATACATATTCTTCCACGCAGCACTCTCATGTTTGGGAACCTATCCCTGAGAAAAAACTAACGTGCCAGTACATGAGATTATGTTTATCAATATATACTGTGTATTTTGGTAAGTACATAAGGAAACAGTGTAAATGACCACCAGTGGGAATAATGGAATAAATTGTGGCGAAATGGATCATGGTTGATGGCATTCCACAGAAAATGTGTAGGAACAACTCCTCCAGGTCAGATGAGGGCAGCGGGAGGGGAGAGAGTATATACCACATTTTCTAAAATAAAGATCTAAGAACCTTATGTGTGTGTGTTTTCGTATATGACTTTATGAGCCCGGAGAACAAAATTCTCCTAAGTCAGAAATAGAATTGGAAAGTTGTTCATGATTCCTTAGTCCCTAAATTAACACTCATACTAAAACCACACATAACCCATTGAAATGGGCACGTTAAATAACACGAGTTAACACAGCACCACCTAAGGCAGGCTCTAGCTGTCCTGGCTGTATTGTGCCCTTGAGCCTTTTCTCAACAAAAGCACGTATTTTCTATTCATTGTTCACTCAATGGAAACCTTATATAAACGGAAAACCAGCAAAGATTTTAAATGCAAGGAATGTCATGTTATTACTCTAAGTTATAAAGTCCAAACGCTTTTCGAACACATACCCACCCTTACAACAGCCAACGTGATCACAGCTATGACTGTACTCTAGCGAGCTGTTTGCTCCCAGGGCCTGGAAATTCAGATCAGAACCTCTAATTGTTTTTAAGTGTCTTGTCATCATAATCCAAAGTGATTTTATTTTATTATTATTTTTTATTTTTTAATATATTTTGATTTTTTACAGAGAGGAAGGGAGAGAGATAGAGAGTTAGAAACATCGATCAGCTGCCTCCTGCACATCTCCTACTGGGGATGTGCCCGAAACCCAGGTACATGCCCTTGACCGGAATCGAACCTGGGACCTTTCAGTCCGCAGGCTGATGCTCTATCCACTGAGCCAAACCGGTTTCGGCACCAAAGTGATTTTAGATGAAACCTTCTGAAGACAGATCGTGTAGCCTGACCCTAGGGCTGTGTTTCTTTTATCCTCTCAATCAGCCTGGAGGCCGGGTCACTTCCTGGGGTCTGGAGGCCAGAGGCCAGGAGGCAGTGCCGTTTGCACAAGAAAACCCAGCTCACAGGTGTTTCCAGACTCACCTGGACCTGTCTGACCCCAAAGCCACCCCCACTGCGCTGGACTCTGGGACCTGTTCTTACTCCACTGCTATTTTCATTTTGGAGATTTTCTTTCTATTTCCATAGACATTTATCATAACCAAAGTGCTGAAATATTTTTGCTTTTTCACATTGTTTTATGCTTTTTAAATCTAAAGTTGGGAATTATCTACTTGATAAAATTCTCATGTGGATTAATCTTGGTGAGTGAGGACTAGTCAGTCATATGGGGAATAAGGTGACAACTGACATTCTAGGCAAGAGGCACAAAGCGTGCAAAAACGAGGAAATGTGAGACGCTGGGTCCTCAGTGTGGGGGACTCAATGGGATGCAGCTGAAGGTTCAGTCCCAGCCACCATGTGGCTCCTGTCACAGTGGCTCCCTGTCGTGTCCTCATCTTCTTCAGCTGAGTGGCCAGCTAAGCCCTGGTCTCCCTACCTGCGCTCAAGAGCCTGTGCCATCCCCTGGCCTTGTTTGGTTACCTGACTCCTGTCAAGTCCTGCGGCCAAAGTACAATGCACTCTGGTCTCACTTAAGTCTTCTGACTCCACCCGGTCTACGCTCTGCTGTTTTTGAAAAGGAAAAGCCATAACGCCTCCTGCTGTGGCTGGATGTGGAACACGGCTGGGACCTCTCTCCCCCATTGTCGAGCTGTTGGCTAATATTATTGGTGACCACCTTATCCTCAGGTCCTCACCTGCCCCCAGAGAGAGGCCACCCTTCTGCCCGGCACACACTTGAATTGTTGCATGTGGAACCCACATTGGAATGAAGAACCTACCTCTCTCCCTTGGTTTCATAAGGACTGTCAGGATGTTAAAATACAACCACAAACCAACCAAGACACACCTATTGAAGTTAAGGGGCTCATGAGAGAACCCAGAGAGGGGTACAGAAGAATTCGAGTTACTGGAGCGTACAGGGAGCACAAAACCCCACGAGAAGTGCAGACCACAGCTGTTAACACTAACCATGCAGTGGATGTGGGACATCATTCCTTCCAAAAAGATACCGTGAGCGCCAGCAAGGGGGCAGGCATAGCGGCTGCTGGGGATACGGTGGTGATTCTATGATGACAGAGGCTCCTGCCCGGGGTGTTTATGGATTAGGGGTGCGGCCCAGCGCCAACAGAAAACCTGGGCAGAGGACAAGCTGTGTGATGAAGCAGGAAACAGTGTGGGCTGGGCCCGTCCCTGTGAGAAAAATGTGAAACCACCAGAGTGGCATCCTCTGCTTTTAAAAAGTGCACGAGCCGGATGCTAACTGGAAGGGACTTTGGGTAGCGTTGCCCAGAAACAGAAACCCCGCCAGGAGGGAAGTTCTGCCAATTCAAAGCCCCCATTTCAGTCGCTTTCCACAAAACTCACAGCAGTCAAGTGCTTCCTGCTTCCTTCTATGTGCTACTGAGTGACAATTAACAAACCATCTTGCAAGGATCCAAGTTCACTTTGAATTCCTTCTGCTTCCCTAGCTCTGTTTCTAGTGTTTCCTGGTGGCCCCCCCCCCCCCACCTCCAAATCCCTCCTACCACCCAGGCTCCTGTGAATGACCTCAGAACTCTGAATTCCACACCCCGAGAAACAGGAGAGTAACTGCAGCTTGTCTAGGTGTGAGGCCAACAACATGAGCTCTGGCTGATGGGTTTCAGCAGAATGTGGGAAGAAGTTAGCAGAGGCCTGCGTCCCCGCAGTTTGCTGAACCAGGTGAGAAAAGCAGGGGCAGCAGGTGGGGATTGAGACCCCTTAGGCAAACGAGAAGAGAGGAGGGAGACAGAGGTATGTTATGCTTAAAAGGATGCATTTGAAGGCAGTGGGAGGCCTGTGGGACTGTGGCCTCAGATCACTTTGCTCAGGACGATGGATGCTGTAATGTTGAAAATAAAGCCAGGCTTGTCTGTGATGAGCACCGGCTAGGGGCAGGGCTGGGGCTGGCTGTAGTCAGCTGGCTTGGCTGTGCTGGGTACGGGAGCAGCCTGAAGAATGGGCACAGGCCTGGACAAGGCTGGGCAGCTAAGGGGTGCCTTGCTGAAACATAAAGCGTCATGATGGAGCAGGGAGATCAGGAGCAGGTGGAACATGACCTCAAGCTAATGAGGAAGCTCAGTATGGCTCCCCGTTGGCCTCCGGAGGCAAACACATTTGGCCACACCCCGAGTGAGGTGTGTTGTTTGAATAAAAACATTCACCACATGAAGTAGTAACGGCAACCACAGCACTGCTGTTAGTGACGATGGTTTACAGCGCAGCTTGTTCGGCCCTTGGTAGTGCGTGTGCTTTCACGTTATGTGCACAGTTCAGTAGTCACATCACCCATGAAGGAAGTTCATTATTCTTGTGTCTAAATGAAGAAACGGGTTCAGAGAGGCTAAGGAATTTGCTCAAGTTACATGAAGTGGCACAACACTTAAGAGTACAGAGAGTCGAGAACCAAGATGGCGGCATAAGGTATAAACCTATACGTGCTGCCCCCCACACCACATTAAAACTACAACTAAAAGACAAAACAGCTATCATCCAGAACCACGGGAAAGCTGGCCAAGTGGAAGTTCTACAACTAGAAAAAAGAAAAAAGTGCATAGGAGGTGCAGAGGCACCAAGAGCAGAGGTACGGAGGCGCACGGAAGGCGGGCTGCACCTGGGTGCACCTTTTTTTTCAATCAGAAGGGGATACAAGCTCCCAAATGCACTGAACTCGGAGACTCTGGGGACTCAGACTCCTACGGGGAGAAACTGGACTGTCTTGCAGCAGGTCGGAAAGTGAGGGTGGCTTTCTTGCAGAGCTGCTTGCAGGGATCATTGTTTCTGTGGGGGCGCGGGACTCGGGGACACAGAGATGTGGAAACGCGGGGATGCAAGGAGTTGCGGAGATGGCTGACAACAGCCATTGCTGTTTGCCCCGCCCTGGTGATTCTCTGAGACCCCGCCCCACTCAAGTTACATCCCCACCCAAGCAGGGCAAAGGAACCGCCTGCCCTTTTGCAGCCTAACCTGACAAACTGCAGCTGGGTCAGAGAGCTCCAAAACTTCCAAACCCCAAACAAAGAGGAGAAATCTGCTGATATCTCTGTAGCTCCTGCTGGGTGGACTCACACAGTGGTGGACTTGGAGATCCAGGAGCCAGGGTACCCAGTGGTCAGATACCAGATTTCAACTCCTCACATCCATAAGGGACACACTCAAGAGGCAGAATCAGTGAGCACCAAAGCCCCACTGAAGCAAGTCCTACCCCATTAACAGTGTCTCCAGCACAGCAATTCTTCCACGATAGACACAGTGGGTCCTCGCAGTCAGCCAAAATGTGGAGACAAACATGTCACAAATGAAAGAAATGGAGGAAAGCAAACTACTGGACATAGAGTTCAAAACCACAGTTATAAGGTTACTCAAGAATCTTCTACAAACCTCCAAGGAACTTAGTGAGACCTTCAAGGATCTTAATGAGAATGCCAAAAAAAAAAAAAAAGGAAAAGGACCAGTCAGAAATTAAACATACACTGACTGAAATTAAGAATAATATACAGAGATCCAACAGCAGACTAGAGGATCCCAAGAATCAAGTCAAAGATTTGAAATATGAAGAAACAAAAAAACACCCATCCTGAAAAGCAAAACGAAAAAAGAATCCAAAAATATGAAGATAGTGTAAGGAGCCTCTGGGACAACTTCAAACGTACCAACATCCAAATTATGGGGGTGCCAGAAGAAGAGAGAGAGCAAGATATTGAAAACCTATTTGAAGAAATAATGACAGAAAACTTCCCCTACCTGGTGAAAGAAATAGACTTACAAGTCCAGGAAGCGCAGAGAACCCCAAACAAAAGGAATCCAAAGAGGACCACACCAAGACACATCATAATTAAAATGCCAAGGGCTAAAGACAAAGAGAGAATCTTAAAAGCAGCAAGAGAAAGACAGTCAGTTACCTACAAGGGAGTACCCATACGACTGTCAGCTGATTTCTCAACAGAAACCATGCAGGCCAGAAGGGAGTGGCAAGAAATATTCAAAGTGATGAATACCAAGAACCTACAACCAAGATTACTTTATCCAGCAAAGCTCATTCAGAATTGAAGGTCAGATAAAGAGCTTCACAGATAAGAAAAAGCTAAAGGAGTTAATCACCACCAAACCAGTATTATATGCAATGCTGAAAGGTATCCTTTAAGAAGAGGAAGAAGAAGAAAAAGGTAAAGATACAAATTATGAACAACAAATACACATCTATCAACAAGTAAATCTAAAAATCAAGTTAATAAATAATCTGATGAACAGAATGAACCGGTGAATATAATAGAATCAGGGGCATAGAAAGGGAGTGGACTGACTATTCTCGGGGAGTGGGGGAAGAAGAGTGGGGGGTGCGGGAAGAGACTGGACAAAAATCGTACACCTATGGATGAGGACAGTGGGGGGTGTGAGGGCGGAGGGTGGGGTGGGAACCGGGTGGAGGGGAGCTATGGGGGGAAAAAAGAGGAACAACTGTAATAAAACAGTTAGTTACGTACAAGGGAATACCCATACAACTGTCAGCTGATTTCTCAACAGAAACCATGCAGGCCAGAAGGGAGTGGCAAGAAATATTCCAAGTGATGAATAGCAAGAACCTACAACCAAGATTACCCAGCAAAGCTTTCATGTAGAATTGAGGGTCAGATAAAGAGCTTCACAGACAAGAAAAAGCTAAAGGAGTTCATCACCACCAAACCAGGATTATATGAAATGCTGAAGGATATTCTTTAAGAAGAGGAAGAAGAAGAAAAAGATAAAGATAAAAATTATGAACAACAAAGTGACAACAAATAAATATCTATCAACAAGTGAATCTAAAAATTAAGTCAGAATAAACTGGTGAGCCCTGGCCAGCTTGGCTCAGTGGATAGAGCGTCAGCCTGCGGACTGAAGGGTCCCAGGTTTGATTCCGGCCAAAGGCACATGCCTGGGTTGCAGGCTTGATCCCCAGTGGGGGGCATGCAGGACGCATCCGATCAATGTTTCTCTCTCATCATTGATGTTTCTATCTCTCCTTCTCCCTTCCTCTCTGAAATCAATAAAGAAATATATATTTTCTTAAAAAAGAATAAACTGGTGAATATAATAGAAGCAGGGGCATAGAAAGGGAGTGGACTGACAATTCTCGGGGGGAAGGGGGTGTGGAGGGTGCGGGAAGAGAATGGACAAAAATCTTACACCTATGGATGAGGACAGTGGCGGGGGGTAAGGGCATGGGGTGGGGTGGGAACCAGGTGGAGGGGAGCTATGGGGGGAGAAAAGAGGAACAACTGTAATAATCTGAACAATAAAGTTTTTTTTTTTTAAAAGAAGAGTACAAAGAGTCATACATTGTAATCCACAGCAACCCCTGGGGAAGAAAAATCATGGAAGCCAATAGGTAAGTTAAAGTGGAACTCTAAAAATGTGTTTAACCCAAAAGAAGGCAAGAAAGGAGAGAGGAACAAGAAAAGTGGCGGGGGTGAGGGGTGGGGGGCAAACAGAAAACAAATAGTAAAATGGTAGACCTAAAATTCAACCACATTCATCAAGGCAGAAATTGTCAAATGGTTATTTTTAAAAGGCAAGATCAAACTAGATGCTCTGTAAGAATATATATATATATATATACACACATATATATACATATATATACATATACATATATATACATATATACACATATATATATACATATATATACATATATTTACTGATTCCAGAGAGGAAAAGAGATGGAGAGATAGATAGAAACATCAACAATGACAGAGAATTGTAGATCAGCTGCCTCCTGCACACCCACACTGGGGATCGAGCCTGCAACCTGGGCATGTGCCCTGACTAGGAATCAAACCATGACCTCCCGGTTCATAGGTCGACACTCAACCACTGAGCCACACCGGCCGGGCTGTAAGAATCTTTTTTAATATAAAGACACAGATGTGTGGAAACGAAAGTGGAAGGGAAAATGACTACCTGTGACCAGTAAGCCTAAGAGGCTTGGAGAGGCACTGTCGATACCAGATAAAGTAGACCTCAGGACAGTACTCCCCGAGAAAAGGGTGGTCGGGCTGATACAGGGGCCAGTGCAGAAAGGCAAACAGGTATGTGCCGAACAACAGTTTCAAAACAAAGCAAAAATGGGCGGATCTAAAGGAAGAAAAGCCCACAAGCACAGTTGGACATCCCAACACCTTCAGCAACAGGCAGAACTAGATGAAGAGTCAATACAGACAGAACCTGTGAACACACAGCTGCCACCTTCATCCAACTGATGGCACGGGTGGCCACCAGGACGCATTCCCCCCAGTGCGCACAGCACATTCACGCAGACAGACATGCGGGCCACATGAGCCTTAACGGGTGTAAAGGTTTGGAATCACCACATGTTCTCTGACCACAACAGGTTTCCATTAGAAACCAGTAACAAAATGGCTGTAGTCTAGGCACCTGAGGGTGGGGTTTTTATTGTAATACACATGACTGACAACATTCTGAGACATCCACTTCCAATGCTATTTGGAATAAACACATTGCGGGCCACACAACTCAATAAAGAGCCGGCTCCTGTGCTCCCTCCACAACTTCCCCTGGTTTTCGAGATCTCCCGATGACCATGTGACTGCTTATTTCCCCTTAATGTGCTATAATTCCTGCTTAAAAAAAAAAGTTTTTATTGCTTTTTAGACAGGAAGGGAGAGGGAGAGAGAAACATCCATCGGCTGCCTCCTCCATGCCCCCTACTGGCGACCAAAGCCTGGGTATGCGCCCTGGGCAGGAATTGAACCGGCCACCTCTTGGCGCATAGGACGGTGCCAAACCAACTAAGCCACACCGGCGAGGGCTATTCCTGCTCATTTTAAAATTCACCAATAAAGAGTGAGCCCTCAAAACCCTAGGCCTCCACCCTAACAACAGCAGAATCCCAGGGCCACAATCTCTCTCCCCCCACAAACTCGCCTGTGGCCGCAGACCTGCAGTGTACCCACCAGAACCTTTGATTAATAAACCTCGTGTGTGTGTGTTGTTTCCTTCAAAGTTGCCCGATGTTATTGCTGAGGGCATCTTGCAATTATAATACGAACCACAAGGGCCAGTCCAGGTAGCAGCAGGGGGGTGGGTGCAGCGGGGAGGGAAGAGGGGTGAGTGCCTCCAAGCATTTCTAGCCAATGGCATCACTCTGGATGGGCTGGGACGGGCACAACACAATTGGTGCCGCTGCAACGGGCTTCCTGCCTGGCAGCCCTGTGGGAGCCCCGGGGAGGGAGCCCTGCGCGGGTCCTGCCCTGCGGCTGCTGTGCTCCGTCACAAGTCGCCTCTGCCCTGTGCTGCATGGTGTCTATCCCCAGATGTCCCTGCACCAAGAGCAGCGTGATCAAGGCCATATGGTCTCATGTGAGGATTAGGCCACTGATTGGAAAGGCCTGAACTGACAGGTACGTGCGGGTCCTCCGTGCTCAAGGCGAGGAGGAAAGGACCCCACCGGTGAGGAGAATCAGAGACTTCCACCTGCAACCAGTCGGGGGGGGGGGGGGGGCGGGGGAGGTTCGTGCCTGGACTACATGCTCCAACCCAGGGAAATAGCCTTGGGACAGGAACCAGTGGCACCAGGAAGAGGAAGCGCAGCAGAAGCCTGTGGTTTCTGTGTCGCTGCCTCCCTTGCTGCTGTGGCTCTTCCCTGACTGATAGGATTATCGTGGGCCCAATCCCTGGTGCGATGTTGCTAAAAATTAATGGACACCTCAGCCGGTGTGGCTCAGTGGTGGAGCGTTGATCCATGTCCCGGTTTGATTCCTAGTCAGGGCACATGCCCAGATTGCAAGCTCGATCCCCAATAGGGGGCGTGCAGGAGGCAGCTGATTGATGATTCTCTCTCTCCCTCTCCCTTCCTCTCTGTGAAATCAATAAAAACATTTTAAAAATATATATTATTTAAAAAATTAATGGACAAATATCAGTGTCCTGAACGTCTGGGGCCAGTGCCCAAGAACCTCAAGGATGTGCACCAGCTTCCTGTCACACGGAACCCTCCGGAAGCCTCCGGAGCTGCTCAGGCTGCACTCCAGCACGTCAAGGCTCTGAGTGTGAGGGTTGCACAGGGGGAGGCGGGACCCCCACCGCAGAGAGATCAGGTGGGACACCCTGGAAGGAAAGCGCTGCCTAGAGAGGGCCCACAGAGACGCCACCTAGAGTTTCCCATAGCAACACACAAGATTAAGGGAACGAGAGAAAATTACAAAGTAGAGACCGATCAGAAACTACCTAAACTGCAACCCAAACCTTTCTTAAAGATTTTGTGCAGCAACAAAGGAGTTGATGGACTATTACAGGTTTTTAAAACAAGCTCTCAATTTTTAGGGCTGCCAGGATGCATCAATATATCTTAAGATCTAAAACCCATCACCTCCTTGCCCTGGCTGGTTTGGCTCAGGGGATAGAGCGTTGGTCTGTGGACTGAAGGGTCCCAGGTTTGATTCCAGTCGAGGGCACATGCCGGGTTGTGGGCTTGATCCCCAGTAGGGGTTGTGCAGGAGGCAGCCAATCAATGATTCTCCTCATTGATGTTTCTATCTCTCTCTCCCTCTCTGAAATCAATAAAAATATATTTTAAAACAAAACCCATCACCTCCTTAAAAATACATCCAGGCTACTGCCTGTTTCCTCTGAGATTCCACGGCTCTGGGCCTCCTCGGCTGTCCCCTGAATAGCCAGAATCAAGAAACATGCTTCATGCGGTGTCCCTGCCACAGGCGGTCGTTGAGGCCTCTAGTGACCAGGAAGAGGGAGGATAACGCTCCGCAGTTGCTGGGTGCGTGTCCATCCTTCCCTCACGGTGACCTCAGCCGAGACTCACAGTGAATGGAAAACACCAACAAGGCCCAGACGCTGTGCCAATCCGCGTGGTCAGCAGTGCGTATTCACCCAATTCCACCGCGTATGTGGGGTGGGGGTGCGAGTCCCCACAGCAGCAGGCAATTCTGGGACACGGACTGGGTGTCCAAAAACCACCCAATTCTGACCCTATCTACCTGGAGAAACAGCAGGTTTCACAGTTCAAGGATCAGTCCTCCAAGGGCCGTTGTAGGCCCAGGTTGCTACCTGTGCTTCTGATTGACTGTAAGTCAGAAGTTCTATGTGCCACAGCAGCTCAGAACTCAGGAAACCATTTACTGACTAGACTGCCAGTTTATTATAAAGTGATATAGCCCGGGAGCAGGTGGGAGAGATGCGTAGGGCAGGGTACAAGGAAGGGCCGGGGACTTCCATGCCCTCCCCAGGGGCACCCCGGACTCGCTTGAGTCTCCCCGTGCTCACCAACCTGGGAGCTCTGAACTCTGTCCTTTTGGATTTTGTGGAGGTTTTGTGACATGAGCACGATTGTTTATTAAATCATCAGCCTTGGGCCGGCCCCACCCCCTCCCTGGAGGGGGTCAGCGATTAGGATTGAAAGTCCCAACTCTAAGGGAGCCCATGAGGCTTGCAACCAGGGCAGCCATGGGCAGCAGTTCCTCCCCAACTATCCCCAAGGCCCCCTTTTCTCTGACGTCTTAGCCAAGCAGACCAGCCTCGGCTCCTTTCCCAGCCCTTTGTTTCACTGTCCCAGCTTTAATGAACATCCTCTAAAATTCACACGGACTCATATTGTGACATTTTTTCCTTCACAAAGTAAAGAACCCACACACCATTGGCTGGCCCCAGGCAGACCCATTCAGGGCCAGGCCCCCTTTCCGGTAACATTATGTACACAATCACACCACGGCCACCTCCCACTGGGGCAAAGCCCATAGAACACTTTGGAAGTTGCCCCACAGGCCATCTAGCAAGCCTTACCTTGATAGCCCCTGGCCTCGCATTCCAAGGTGAGTCCTTGGCCACATCTGACTACATTTTCTGGAGACTCTGGACCAAACTTGAGTCTACCTGGCTTTCCCTGTGGTTTTGGACGAAGCACCTACCCCTTGAGAACCAGCTCTCAGCATTCTATTGGGCTTGCCAATGCCCCCAATATCCCAAAATGGCATCCTGCTTACTTTGATTTGAAGTTATTTGAGACTTAAAACAATAAATTACCTAGAAGAAAACATGGGTGCTAAACTTAGAGACTTTGGTCTTAAGAGAGGATTTTATGAAATTTGACTCCAATGGCAAGACAATTAAAAGCAAAAATGAATGAACAAGACTACATCAAACTAAAAAGCTTCTGCAAAGCTAAAGAAACCCTCAACAAAACGAAAAGGTAAACCAACCGAATGGGAGAAGATATTTGCCAACAACAGCTTTGACAAGAGGTTAATATCCAAAATATATCAAGAACTCATGCAAGTCAACAACAACAAAAACAATTAAAAAATGGCCTAGCCAGCATGGCTCAATGGTTGAGCAGGAGGTCACTGTTCAATTCCCGGTCAGAATGCATGCCTCGGTCATGGGCTTGATTCCTAGTAAGGGGCGTGCAGGAGGCAGCCAATCAATAATTCTCTCTCATCATTGATGTTTCTATCTCTCTCTTCCTCTCTGAAATCAATAAAAATATAAAAAATAAAAAATTCTCACTCATTTTTTAAAAAATGAGCAGAGGACCTGAACAGACACTTCTCTCAAAAAGACATACAGCCCTGGCCAGTGTGGCTCAATGGTTGAGCATCGACTCATGAACCAGGAGGTCATGGTTCAATCACGGTCAGGGCACAGGCCCAGGTTGTGGGCTCAATCCTCAGTTAGGGTGTGAAGGAGGCAGCCGATCAATGATTCTCATCACTGATGTGATTATGCCTTCTCCCTCTCCCATCCTCTCTGAAATCAGTTTTTTAAAAAATACAGATAAATAAAAAGATGCTCACCTTCACTAGGTATTAGGGAAATGCAAATCAAAACTGTACCCTTGCCCTGGCCAGTGTGGCTTAGTCGTGCACTGCCAGAGGTTCTTTCAGTGACTAACAGGCAGCTGGCAGGAGGAGGCAGGCAAAGGCAGATCTTGGGGTGCCTGGGGCCTTTTGCCCACCTGTTCTTGGGTTGGGTGCTGGTGGAGCCAGCCTCGGTGTGCAGCTTGGTCCTTCCCATGCACACCCAGGCTCAGCAGAGGCAGCCACAAACTCTGAGTCGCTTTGTAACTCCAAACTGGCTGCCCAGGGCCAGTTACAGGCAGCTTCTAACATTGACCTGCACTGGAGTCCCTCCCAAAAGGCCCCAATGGTGGGCTTCAGACAACATCAGGGCAGGACCCAGTTAGCTCCACAAGCAGCATATCCAAAGGTCTATCTCTACAGGCGCCAGACCCTGCTGAGGCAAATTCTGCTTCATGTGATCAGCACCTGCACAGCAGCTTGTGCACTGAGGTCAGGGCTGAGCCTCATAGTCAGCCAGCCTGAGGATTCACTCCATGCACAGATGAGTCAACAGCAACCAAGACTCAACTACAACAGGAGGGCTCACACAAGAGACATTCCTTAAGCACCTAGCTCAGGTGGTCAGGGTCCCTCAGGACACCTACTACAGAAGTCCACCATAGCAGATCTACCTAATATACAGAAACAAACACAGAGAGGCAGCAAAAATGGGGAGACAAAGAAACATGTCCCAAATGAAAGCACAGGAAAAAACTCCAGAAAATGAACTCCAGAAATGAAGGCAAGCAATCGTCCAGATATAGAGTTCAAAACAATGGTTATAAGGATGCTCAAAGAATTTAGTGAGAACTCCAACAGCATCAAAAAGGACACGAACCAGGGGTATGGGCTGGATGGAGGGGGGCAAAAGGGGAGGAAGTGGGGGACATCTGTAGTACTGTCAACAATTAAAAAATATTTTTAAAAGGACACAAATCATAAAGAAGAATCAGTCTGAAATGAAGAATGCACTAGAAGGAATCAACAGTGGGTTAGATGAAGCAGAAAATTGAATCAGTGATTTGGAAGACAAAGTAGCAAGAAACACCCAATCAGAGCAGCAAAAAACAAAAAAGAATTTTAAAAAATGAAGATAGTTTAAGGAACTCTTGGGACAACATGAAGTGTAACAACATCTGCCTCATAAAGGTACCAGAAGGCAAAGAGAGAGAACAAGGAATTGAGAAACTATTTGAAGAAAAAATGGCTAAAAACTTCCCTAACCTGGTGAAGGAAAAACACACACAAGTCTAGGAAGCACAGAGTCCCAAACAAGAAAACCCAAAAAGGCCCATCCCAAGATACATCATAATTAAAATGGTAAAGGTTTCCCTGGCCAGTTTAGCTCAGTGGTTAAAGTGTCAGCCCACAGACCAAAGGGTCTTAGGCCTGATTCCTGGCCAAGAGCATGTACCTCAGTTGCAGGTTTGACCTCAGCCCCTGTTGGGGCATGTTCAGGAGGCAACCAATCAATGTGTCTCTCCCACATCAGTCAATTTCAATCTCTCTCTCTCTCTCTCTCTCTCTCACCCTCCCTCCCTCCTTTTCTCTCCCTCCCTTTCCCTCAATGAAAAAAATATTGTCAGGTGAGGATTTAAAAAAATGGTAAAGGTTAAAGACAAAAGAGAGAATCTTTTTTGTTGTTAATCCTCACCTGGGGATTTTTGTTCCCATTGATTTTTAGAGAGAGAGTGGAGGGGTGGAAGAAGGGAGAGAGTGAAAGAGAGAGAGAAACAATGTGAGAGAGACACATCTTTTGTTTGCCTCCTGTATGCACCCCAACTGGGACCAGGGATGGAACCCACAACCCAGGTATGTGCCCTTGACTAGGAATTGAACCTGCAACCCTTCAGGATGTGTTCTGATGCTCTATCCACTCTCCTAGACAGAGCTCAAGAGAGAATCTTTAAAGCAGCAAGAGAAACACAGTTACCAAAAAAGGAGCTCCCATAAGACTGTCAGATGATTTCTCAACAGAAAGGATTGACATGAAATATTCAAAATGATGAAAAGCTATGAAATACAACCAAAACTACTCTATCCAGCAAGGCTATCATTTAAAATTGAAGGAGAAATAAAGATCTTCCCAGACAAAAACAAAACCAAAGGAGTTCATTACCACCAAACCAGTATTACAAGATGTTAAAGTTATAAACATAGTTATAAAGAATAAAATGGTAATAAATATGTACTTATCAATAATTACTTTAAGAGCCGAGGCCGGTTTGGCTCGGTGGATAGAGCGTCGGCCTGCGGACTGAAAGGTCCCAGGTTCGATTCCGGCCAAGGGCATGTACCTGGGTTGCGGGCACATCCCCAGTGGGAGATGTGCGGGAGGCAGCTGATCGATGTTTCTCTCTCATCGATGTTTCTGACTCTCTATCTCTCTCCCTTCCTCTCTGTAAAAAATCAATAAAATATATTTAAAAAAAAAAAATAATAATTACTTTAAGAATATTTCTTGCCCTAGCCGGCTTGGCTCAGTGGATAGAGCGTCAGCCTGCGGACTGAAGGGTCCCGGGTTTGATTCCGGCCAAGGGCACATGCCTGGGATGCGGGCTCGATCCCCAGTAGGGGGCATGTAGGAGGCAGCCGATCAATGATTCTCTCTCATCGTTGATGTTTCTATCTCTCTCTCCTTCTCTCTTCCTCTGTGAAATCAATAAAGAAATATAAAAAATAAAAAAAAAGAATATTTCTTGATTTTTGTTTTTTAGAGAGAGAAAGGAAGGAAGAGGCAGAGCAAGAGAGCAACATTGATAAGAGAGAGAAACATTGACTACTGCCTCCTGCATGCCTCTCACTGGAGATCAAGCCCAAAACCTGGGCATGTGACCTTACCAGGAACCAAACCAGCAACCTCTGGGTACATGGGATGACACTCAACCAATGGAACCACACCAGCCAGGGCCAATAATTACTTTAAATGTAAATGGCTTATATGCTCCACTCAAAAGACATAGGGTAGCCCTGGTTAGATGGCTCAGTTAGTTGGAACATTGTCCCATACACTTAAAGGTTATGGGTGTGATTCCTGGTCAAGGCACATACCTAGGTTGTGGGTTAGATAACCGGTCGGGATGAGTGCAGGAGGCAACCGATTGATGTTTCTCTATCACATCAATGTCTTTCTGTGTGTGTGTCTCTTTCTCTTTCTCAAATAAAAACAAACATATCATCGGGTGAGAATTAAAAAGACAGACATAGGGTAGCTGAATGAATAAGAAAACAAGACTCACATATATGCTATCTACAAGAGACCCACTCAGAACAAAAGATACACAGAGACTGAAAGTAAAGTATTAGAAAAAGATAAAAATTAAAATGGAAAAATAAAAGCTGGGGTAGTAATACTTATATCAGACATAATAGACTTTCAAAGGCTATAAAAGAGACAAAGAAGGATACTACATAAGGATAAAGAGAGCAATCCAACAAGATGGTATTAACCCTTATAAACATTTATGCATCTAACATAGGAATATATATATATATATATATATATATATATATATATATATATAGCAAATCTTGATGGACATAAAGGGAGAGAGTGACAGTAATACAGTCATAATAGGGGATTTTAACATCTCATTGACATCAATGAATAGGTCTTCCAGACAGAAAACCAAATAATCTTAAATGACACACCAGCAAGATAAATTTAATTGATATTTTCAGAGCATTTCATTCCAAAGCAGCAGAATATACACTATTTTCAAGTGCACATGGAACATTTTCTAGGATAGAGCACATGTTAGGACACAAAACAAGTCTTAATAAATTTAAGAAGATTGAAATCATATCAAGCATCTTCTCTGACCACCATGGTATGAAATGAGAAGTCAATTACAAGAAAAACCTGAAAATACACAAACACATGGAGGCTAAATAACATGGTACTAAACAATGAATGGGTTAGCAATGAGATCAAGGAGGAAACTGAAAGATACTTTGAGAAAAAATAAAACTGGGAACACAACAACCCAAAATCTGTGGGACATAATGAAAGCAGTCCTAGGAGGGAAATTCATAACATTACAGGCCTAACTCAAGAAACAAGAAAAATAGCAAATAAACCATTTAACCTTACACCTACAGGAACTAGAAAAATAACAACAAACAAAGCCTAAAGTGAGTAGAAGAAAGGAAATAATAAAGATGAGAGCGGAAATAAACAAAATAGAGTCTAAAAAAACAAACAAACAAAGGTGAAAGCAAAAGCTGGTTCTCTGTAAAGATAAACAAGGCCTAGCTCAGTGGCTCAGTGGTTGAGCATCCACCTATGAACCAGGAGGCCATGGTCAGATTCCTGGCCCGGGGTTGGGCCCAGGGTTGCAGGCTCAATCCCCAGCAGGAAACAAGCAGGAGGCAGCCCATCAATGATTCTCTCTCATTGATGTTTCTATCTCTTTCTCCCTCTCCCTCTCCCTTTCTCTCTGAAATCAATAAAAAAATATTTTTTTAAAGAAAAGATAAACAAGATGGATAAACCTTTACCCAAACTCACTGAGGGAACAAAAAGAAATGACCTAAACAAATCAGAAATGAAAGAAAAGTAAAACTGACACCACAGAAATACAAAGAATTAAGAAAATATTACAAACAACTATATACCAACAAATTGGACAATCTGGAAGAAATTGATACATTCCTAAAAACATGCACTCTTTCAAAACTGAATCAAGAAGAAACAGAAATATGAAAAGACCTATTACAACTAATGAAATCAAAGCAGTAATCAAAAAATTTTCAACAAATAAAAAGTCCTGGACAAGATGGCTTCACAGGTGAATTTTATCAAACATCTAAAGAAGAACTAACACTTCTCCTTCTCAAACTATTCCACAAATTCAAGAGGAGGGAAAACTCCCAAGTTCATTTTATGAGGCCAGTATTATCCTAATTCCAAAACCAGATAAAGACACTACAAAGAAAGAAAATTATAAGCCAATAGCCCTGATGAACTTCAATGCAAAAATCCTTAACAAAATATTGGCAAACCAAATCCAACAATACAGCAAAACGATCATACACTATCAAGTGGGATTTACTCCTGGAATGCAAGTTTGGCACAAGATCTGCAAATCAATTAATGTGATACACCACAAACAAAAAAGGATAAAAATTATATGGTCATATCAATAGATGCAGAAAAAGATTTGACACTATCCAGCACCCAGATATGATAAAGACTCTCAGCAAAGTGGGAACTGAGGGGACATATCTCAACATAATCAAGGCCATGTATGACAAACCCACTACTAACACCAGACTCAGTGGAGGAAAAGAGAACTAAAAGCATTTCCCTTTAAGTCAGGAACAAGACAGGATAGCCACGCCCACCACTCTTATTCAACATAGTGCTGGAAGCAAGACAAGAAGAAATAAAAGGCATCCAAATTGGAAAGGAAGACATAAATTCTCATTAGTTCCAGATGACATGGTACTGTATATGGAAAACCCTAAAGATTCCACCAAAAAAATTACTAGAACTAAATAAATTCCATAAATAGCGGGAAACAAAATAGCTATTCAGAAATCAGTTGCATTTTTATACACCAACAATGAACTATCAGAAATGGAAACTAAGAAAAAAAATCCAATTTATAATTGCATAAAAAAAAAATACCTAGGAATAAATTTAACCAAGGAGGTGAAAGACCTGTACTCATAAAATTATAAGACACTGAAGAAAGTGAAGCTACAACTAAATGGAAGCACATAACAGACTCATGGATAAAAATAATAATAATAATAACATTGTTAAGATGTCCATACTACTCAATGCAATCTACAAATTTAACACATTTCTTATCAAAATACAAATGTTGTATTTCACAGAACTAGGAGAAATAATCAAAAAATCTCTATGGAACCACAAAATACCCTGACAGCAAACTTGAGAAAGGAGAACGAAGTTGAAGGTATCATACTACCTGATATCAAACTCTATTTCAAGGCTATAGTAATCAAAACATCACGGTACTAGCATAAAAACAGGCATAGAGCAATGAAACAGAATAGAGAGCCCAGAAATAAACCCATGCCAATATGGTCAATTAATATTTGACAAAGGAAGCAAGAAATACAATGAAGTAAAGACAATCTATTCAATAAATGGTGTTGGAAAAATTGCATGCCAAATAAAATCAAACTAGACCACCTTCTTATACTATATACAAGAATAAACTCTAAATGGATTAAAGACTTAAATGTAACACTTGAAACCATAAAACTCCAAGAAGAAAACATAGGCAGTAAAATCTGTTATTTTTCTTAGCAATATGTTTTCTGACATATTTCCTTGGGCAAGGGGAACAAAAGAAAAAAATCAACAAATGGGTCTCCATCAAACTAAAGTTTTTGCACAGCAAAGGAAACCATCAACAAAACAAAAACACAACCTACCGAATGGGTGAAGATATTTGCTAATGACACATCTGGTAAGGAGTTAATATCCAAAATTTACAAAGGAATCGTTCAGCTCAACACCACAAAACCCAAAACAATCCAATTAAAAAATGGGCAAAGGGCCTGAACAAACACTTCTCCAAAGAGGATACACAGATGGCCAATAGACATAGGAAAGGATGCTCAACATGCCTACTCAGAGAAATGCAAATTAAAACCAATGAAATATCACCTCACACCTGTCAGATGGCTATCATCAATAAATCAACAAACAGCAAGTGCTGGGGTGGAGGTGGAGGTGGAGAAAAAGGAACCCTCGTGCACTGTTGGTGGGGGTGCAGATCAGTGCCGCCGCTGCGGAGAACAGTATGGAGTTACCTCAAAAGGTTAAAGATGGAACTGACTTATGATCCAACGATTCTACTTCTGGGTATATACACACGAAGAAACCCAAAACACTAATTCAAAAGAATATAATCACCCCTGTGTTCATTGCAGCGTCGTTCATAATAGCGAAGATATGGAAGCAGCCCAAGTGCCCATCAATAGATGAGTGGATAAAAAAGTGGCGGTACATTTATACAATGGAATATTACTTGTCCATAGAACAGAATGAAATCTTGCCCTTTGCGACAGCATGGATAGACATAGGGGGTATTGTGCTAAGTGAAACAAGTCAATCAGAGAAAGACAAATACCATATAATTGCACTTATATATACGGAATCTAAAGAACAATATAAAGGAATAAACAAAACAGAAACAGACCCACCTACAGAGAACAGACTGATGGTTGCCAGAGGGGAGGGGGATTGGGGAACCGGGTAAAAATGGTGAAGGGATTAAAAGTACAAACTGGTGCTCGCTTCGGCAGCACATATACTAAGAAGTACAAACTGGTAGTTACAAAATAATTACAGGGAAGTAAAGTACTGCATCGCCGTCCCAGCCACCACTCCCCGCCCAGCCCTGCTGGTGGGACTTCAGCTGCTCACCCAGCCCTTAGGGGCCCCTACACAGGGCCTCCCCTTTGCCACAGGTTCCTGGGCTGTTCCTAGCAGCCTCGTGGTATGGTCTGGTCAGTGGCCAAGGGCGAGCTTCCTCACACAACGCGAGCCCCTCTGGGTTGGAAGGAATTAGAGGCCCCAGTTCCTGACCCTGTTCCTCGGGGTGCCACACACACTGACGGCTCTAAACCGGGAGCCATTTTCAGCAACATCGCTGAGCCCAGAGCAGCTCTTCCTGCCACCTCAGGGATCTCACGCCTCAACAACCGGGGTGCAGCCAAGGTCCTGAGAAACGAGTACATTCTCTGCTCCCAAACCAGGCCCCCCACCCTCGCAACCCAGCAGCTGGCCTCACTGAGCCAGAACCACCTTTTTTCTTTTGGGGAGGGGGGGAGAGATCAGTTGCCTCATGTAGGTGCCCTGACTGGAATTGAACCTGCCACCTTCTGGTGCATGGGATGATGCTCCAACCTAAGATTGGCCAGGGCAGAGAGCCACATATATATACTAGAGGCCTGGTGCATGAAATTTGTGCACTCTGGGGGGTCCCTTAGCCCGGCCTCTGCCCTCTTGCAGTCCGGGACCCCTCACTCCTTACCGTCCGCCTACAGCAGAGGCAGGAGAGGTTCCCGCCACCACCACTGTGCTCACCAGCATGAGCCTGGCTTCTGGTTAAGCAGTGCTTCCCCTGTGGGAGCACACTGACCACCAGGGGGCAGCTCCTGTATTGAGCGCCTGCCCCCTGGTGGTCAGTGCACGTCATAGTGACCAGTTGTTCCACTGTTCTGTCGATTTGCATATTAGGGTTTTATTACATAGGATATATATATAATTTTTTTTTTCAGAGAGGAAGGGAGAGGGAGAAGGAGAGAGAGATGGAAACATCAGTGATGAGAGAGACTCATTGATCGGCTGCCTCCTGCACGCCCCACACTGGGGATCGAGCCCACAACCTGGGTACATGCCCAGACCTGGAATCAAACCATGACCTCCTGGTTCATAGGTCAACACTCAACCACTGTGCCCGACTGTCCTTCTAGCAGCCGCAGCTCCGTCCTCAGGAGCCTCCAGCCACTCAGGGGCCTGCCCCAGCCCATGACCAATACCCACCTGGGGGCCACACGGGGCAGTCACCGCCCTCTGCTGACCATCATCCCAGAGGACACATCACCCCATCGGAGACCTGGCTACTCGCCCGGATGGTCAAGATGTTAAACTATTCCCAGTATTACCTGATCTTAGGGCAGAGGCCAGCCCTCCTCCCAGATCACTGGCCCTTCACTTTTGGACAAGAGCTGAGGGACAGACGGAAGACTACCGCCTGTGTAATTATTACAGGATTTGCTACTACAAGTTTTAAAAATGTTTATTGATTTCAGAGAGAGAGGGAGAGAGAGAGACAGACCCCTGCATGCGCCACACCCGGGCAGGCTCCCCAACTGGGAACCAAACCAAGACCTCCTGGCTTATAGGCTGATGCCCAACCACTGAGCCACACCGGCCGGCGCTGCTACAATTTTACTTAGATGTGATGTGTACTTTCTTGGTTACAACGTGCCTCCCCTGACGTCTCACGTATCTGCTGCCCAGGCTGTTAAACAGGGTGGGTTGTTTGTTAGCTGCCGAGGCATCCACGTTGCAGCCGGCTACCTCCAGCAGACACGGTGCCCCATGGAGAAGGAGAGCCAGGCCGTCCCACCCCCCACCTCCCCATGAAGTTCCCTGTGTTTTAGAGATCTCAGGTGGCTCAGACACTAACTGGCCGCTGGTTTTTCCTTCCCGCGCTTTAATCCCCACACTGATGTCTTACATTCACCAATAAAGAGTGAACTGGCAAAACCCTGGGCCCCAGTAAAAGCAGAACCCCAGGCCGTGCATTGCTCACAAGTTCCCGGTGCTGCTGCTGGGCTGGGCACCCCACTCTGAGAACCCTGCTCCGACGGCAACACTCCCGCCCCTAAAGCTCGAACTCTAGTTGGAGATGGTCAAGGACACAGGTGAGTCCGATGGAGCACAATCAGCCTCACCCGGGGAGCAACTAGCCGGTTGCAGCAAGAAAAACCACACAACCTGATTCCAGTTTGAGCTGCTGCCACGCCAGGGTGCTCACGGAGGCAGCTCAGCCTGCTGCCAGCCAGCCTCCACTTTGCCCCAGGGTCCCCCACCACCAGCATGTTCCCCACCGGCCGGCTCTGCAGGGCGGGACCCCAGCTGCCACTCATGATGGCAACCGCAGCCACCTGGGGCCTGTTAGCTCAGGTGCCCAGCACACTGCACCTCAGCTCTGTGATGCCTCCCGCCGACCGCCCTGCCCTGGTGTAGAGGGGGCCCCTCACAGCACAGGGCTCCCTGCCTGGGTGACCGGCGCCTCCACCAGGCCGCCTGTGAGTCACGCACTGGGCCGCCTGCCTTCCACAGCTCATCCCCGCTCCCACGCCCACTTCTCTGAGCCTCAGTCACACAGCCATTCTGCATCTCCACTTGGTCTAACGTGGCCCAGGGCTGCTTATGTGATCCTGGCAACAGCTATCCCCTCCCCTGCGGGCCTGGCCAGGGTGTCAAACCACATCCTGCGTGAGTGCACCCAAATCAAACTCTCCCGTGCCCACATATCCACGTTAGGGCCTGCCCCTCCCCTGGATGGAGCAGCCTCAGTGCACAGCCCCCCGAACTCTGCCGCCCGGGCCACCACCTGCTGCCTGGCCCGTGGGCAGCTCCCTGGGCAGAGACTCTCTCTCCCTTCCCCTCAGCCCCGGCCCCGCACATGGTTGTGGCCAGGAGCAGAGGGGGCTGATGCCAGGGTGCCCGTGTCCTGCAGGCTCGGCAGACCCGCCTGGGTAGAGGTTTAACCGTGGGGAACTTGGCTGCTCGTGACTAGACCCTGGGCCCAGGCCTCAGCTTTCTCCTGGCGGCGGGCAGGAGGGAGAGCCCTGCTGTGCGCCCGGGGAGGCTGCTGGTAGCTTGTAACTGCCTATAAATCACTCTCCGCTTTTTCTTTTCCCGAAGACCCCATTGTGCTTAGCAACAGACACAGCATTTCACCGTCCTTATAGTTTCTCCCTCCATTTTCCTCCAACCCCTGACGTCTGGAACCCACAAGTGGATTCTCTCCCACCTGAGTGCCACCCCAGGTCCTCAGCGGTCGTTTAACAATTTCACTGTTACCTTGTGCCGGCGGTGAGGGGGTCCTGGTGGCCAGCCGGCAGCCGCTGCTCCAACGCCAGAATCCCATCCTAGCACCCGCCTTCTGGGACCCACCCGGGGTCCCAACGGCCACAGCTCGAGCGCCCCAGGGAGCAGGTTCTGGATGAAGATTCCGATTCAGAAAGTCTGTCGGAGAGCACTCCCGGATCAACGCCGTGGAAGGGACGGAAGGAGAGACAGTTTCAACACTAACCCAAGTTTGGGGTAAGAGACTGGGCCTTTAAAAGCCCCATGGACCAATCAGGGACGAGGGTTGCCCAGCAAGGAGGCATGACCCTGGTCAAGATGATTCCCTTCAGCTGAGAACATTTGCAGAGAAGATGGACAGCTGAGGGCTGGGAGTTATTCCTGGGGGTTCATCACGGCTGGTCTATGACTGGTCCGTGGCTGGTTCGTGACTGGTCCGTGGCTGGTCGGTGGCTGGTAGGTGACGGGTGACATTCTCCGGATGTGGATTGTGGACGTCTTCCTAATCAGTTCAGGTGTTTCAGTTAATTAGGAAGCAAGTCCGTGGGCAGACAGAGAGGCGGGGCAGCCTGGACCAGGCCTGTTACGTGGGCCCTGCCCTAGGGGATGTGTTTGTAAACTGACACAGACTCTCGACCAAACGTGGAACTTTTTGCTAAACTGTGCTTTTCAGAATAACACTGAATTCAAAAAAGTATATTTGGAACAACTTCGGTATGTTAGACTACTTTTTCAACTATAATTTTTATGAATTTTACATGAAGATCAAGTATTCCTGATGAGAATGTAAAGCTTAATTGAGATGTGTTGTAAGTGCAAATTACACACTGAATTTCAAAGACTTAGTATGAGAAGACGAATGTAAAATGTATCATTAATAATTTTAAAATGTTTGATTCCATGTTGAAATGATAATATGTAGATGTATTGAGTTAAATAAAATATATCAATAAAATTAAATCACCTATTTCTTTTGACTTTTTAAGTAAGGTTACCAGATGATTTAAAATAACTTATTTGGGCCAGGCTGGCGTGGCTCAGTGGCTGAGCATCGACCTATGAACCAGGAGATCACAGTTCGATTCCTGGTCAGGGCACATGCCCGGGTTGCAAACTTGATCCCCGGTGTGGGGCATGCAGGGGGCAGCCAATCAATGATTCTCTCTCATCATTGATGTGTCTATCTCTCTCTCCCTCTCCCTTCCTCTATGAAATCAATAAAATATATTTTAAAAAATGAAATAACTTATTTGGCTCATATTACTTCTTTTGTACAACGCTGGGTTAGAAGAAAGTCAGAGGCCAGACACAACCATGCGATTTTCACATTGGCCACCAGGTGGCAGCCTTCTACCAGGACTGCGGTTTTCAGCAACCTGGAGGCCGCCTCCTACAAGATCAAAAATTTTTTTTCGAAGATCAATCTTCAAGGAACTTTAGAGAGAAACATCAAGATGGGGAGACAACTGGGGGAAAGACCTGGGAGACGAGAGAATGATTTGAACCGGGATTGTGTGGTCATCGCTGTGGGCTCAGCTGTGGGAGGATAAAGTAGGAAACGAACTGTCAGGATTCTGTCTGCTCCAACTCCAGCGCATTGGGGCGATGGTGCCTGCCCCAGCCCACCTGGGAAGCCAGTGCAGCTGCCCTCCGAATAAGTGGGAGGTGCAGGTGGTCTGTGCAGTGAGGAGCCAGGAGGACAGGGAGACCACCCCACAGCGGGGCCGCTGAGTGGGGAATGGAGCCCAGAGCAGTTTCTTGGTGGGACCAGCAGTGAGTAGTTGTGGCTTTCTGGCACCTAGAGCTCGTCCACTGCCTCCCATTGGACTGACCCCCGCTGGGGACTTAGGCCTCACTCCATGTTGCGGGCCCTAGTCTGCGGAAATGTGCCCTCACAGGCCAAATACAGAGAACTCTGAGAACCTCAGTTAAACTCAAAAACTAAAGCTTCAATAAAAAAAATAATTACAATAGCTCAAAACCCTCAAATATGTTTAAATCCGTGAGTACATAATTATCCTAAATAACAAAATTAATTGGGTCACTTTTGGGGGATGATAGAGAACAAATTCATTATCTTAAACATCCATAAAGGAAAAAAAATGTAAAAAAAATCTGTAAAGGAAAAAGAAGTAAGCGTAGGCCCTGCATGAACAGTCCAACTGGATAACTGAGTGAAAGGGGGGGAGCCAGCTCTCTGGGGGTCTTCTGGACGGTAAAGGAGAAAGCAATGTTAGAGTTAAGTCCCACCACTGCGCAAGCCCCCAGAGAACTGACAGACTCAGGCACCGACCTCACAAAAAAGAAACAGCCAGTCCTGGCGCTCCCTGATGAAGGAAGCCAGTCCCACCTACCTCTGATCAAGCCTCTAGATTTAACTGCGGAATCTCATCAAGCAGAGGAACAAAGCGGGAGCAATGGTGCCCACCTCTGGCACAGGAGCTACACAGTTTCGTGTGTGTGCCATGTGGGGGCACCTGGGGCCTGAAGCAGGAAGGGTGAGGACCAGATGCTTGTTCTGGGGCACTGGGTGTGGAGGGGGCGAAAGGCAGAGAAGGGAGCCTGGGGCATGTCATGTGGTGGAGTGAGAGGCCTTCCTGGGTGGGGTATCTTGGTCCCAATGCCCACCCCTCAGGGCTATGGACTGCATAGCCTGCCCTGGGACTCCTGCCTTCCGGAAAGCTCCATGGGCCAAAGCTGGCTCCAGCAAGTAGGACCCGAATTCGCCCCCAGGGAGGATGAGATACAACGGCAGCTTCCTGAGAAGCGGGGTGGGGCGGGTGTTGTCGGGACACCTGCACCCTGGAACGCGAGTGGTGATGCCGCCCCCTGGTGGGTCACAGGGGAACTGCAGCCCCACACCCCTCAGCCACACAGACACGCGGAGTCAGTGTTCCTGTACAGATGCTTTTATTGGGGACACTCGGGGTTGGGAGGGCAGGGGCCGCGGGTTCAGTTGTTGGCCAGGATCTCCTCAACCCAGGGCATGAGCTCCGTGACCCGGGCGTACACGGCAGGCGTGGAGGTGGAGCAGGTGCCGCTGCCCCAGGACACGATGCCCACCAGGGTCCAGGCTCCATCCTTCTGGCAGACCAGGGGGCCACCAGAGTCGCCCTGCAGGAGGAGGAGAGGGCTTGGGTCCCAGCCTGAGAGGGTGCGGGGGCCCTAGTGCGCCCTGACCTGGCTGAGCCCGGGGCGGGGGCTGCAGAGAAAGGACAGTGTGGGCCTGGCCGGCAGGGGATGCTGAGAGCTGGTCAAACCGGCCACCTCCTTCTGGAGGCCACCGTCCTACATGGGCCGAGGACGTCCAGCTCACGGGGTTGGGGGGTATCGGATGCCCCTGGGAAGCCCAGAGCGAGCCCTCCCGGGGGCACCGGTGAGTGCCCGCCTGGCGTGGTCACAGGGCAAGGAGGGGGGTTAAGCAGACAGATCCCGGCCTGATGGGGGTGGGGGGGTGGGGGGGCCGAGGTCGTGGGGGCCCGAGGCCCGCGGCAGCCATACCATGCAGGAGGAGACGCCGCTGGCGCCGGCGCAGACCATCACGTCGGCGATCTTGTTGCCCCAGAACTTCTTGCACTCGGCGTTGGACAGGAGGGGCAGGGCCGCCTGCTGCAGCTTCTCAGGGGTCTTGTTGGCTGGAGGGGGGGGGGGGGGGGGTCAGCACTGCTCGCCCCACAGCCGGCCCGTCCTGCCCGCCCCCGCGGGTCCTCATCCTTAGCAACACGATGGCCGATGGCCGTGGGCACAGAGCTCCCCTCCCTCAGGCCCCACCAGCGTCCGTGGGGCGCGGCTGCTCTGGTTCCACACAAACCCCCCACGGGGTGAGGGCCGGCGGGGCCTGCAGGGACCCCCTCCACCCCCTTCCTGCTGCCTCCGTCCTGTTCCAGCACCAGCCGGAGCCGTGGCCCGAGGAGAGTGTAGGAGGCTGCAGGGGAATCAGGCAGGGCCAGCAGCCCGGGAGGGGGACCAGGCCCCACTCTCAGAACCGGAACCAGACCTGGACCTCACTCCCAGCCCAGATGGCAGCGAGCGGGCCGCTCCCCTCTCCTGGGTCTGGGGAGAGGCGAGGCAGGCCCTGCCCTGCGGGTGCCCAGGTGTTTCTCAGCATCTAACTGTTCACCCTCATTTACTAAGCCATGCTCACCCTGTGTGGCAGGCGGCTAATTAACAGGGTTAAGTAAAGAAATGAAGATTGCCCTGACGGCTTGGCTCAGTGGATAGAGCACGGCCTGCGGACTCAGGGGTCCCAGGTTCGATTTGGTTAAGAGCATTTGGGGCACATCCCCAGTGGGGAGTGTGCAGGGGGCAGCTGATCGATGTTTCTAACTCTCTGTCCCTCTCACTTCCTCTCTGTAAAAAATCAATAAAATATATTTTAAAAAAAAGAAATGGAAGATTTATGACTAATAATTTATGACTAATGGAATTTAGAACAAAAAAAAACCAAGAGCCCTATCTCCCGCCTGGAGACCGCCTCGCAGGCAGCCCGACCACACGGTGCGGGAGGCCCCCCCTCACGGTTGTACTTGGTCTTGCCCCAGCCCCCCCCACCCTTGTACTTGGTCTTGCCCCAGCCCCCCTCACCCTTGTACTTGGTCTTGCCCCAGCCCCCCTCACCGTTGTACTTGGTCTTGCCCCAGTCCCCCTCACCGTTGTACTTGGTCTTGCCCCAGCCCCCCCTCACCGTTGTACTTGGTCTTGCCCCAGCCCCCCCTCACCGTTGTACTTGGTCTTGCCCCAGCCCCCCCCACCCTTGTACTTGGTCTTGCCCCAGCCCCCCCCTCACCGTTGTACTTGGTCTTGCCCCAGCCCCCCCCCTCACCGTTGTACTTGGTCTTGCCCCAGCCCCCCCCTCACCGTTGTACTTGGTCTTGCCCCAGCCGGTTGTGGCGCACATGGTGCCGGCGGGGAAGTCGTCGTCGGCGCTGGGCAGGCACACGGCGGACACGGTCTCGGAGAAGCGGGCGGGCGTGGCCAGCTTCAGCAGGGTGATGTCGTTGCGGACGGTGAACATGCTGAACTTGGGGTTCTTGAACACCTGTGGGCAGGGCAGGCCGCGAAGGCGAGGCCCTGGGGTCACTCCGCCATCGGCCGCTTTCAAGGAGCCAACTCCTCTCCCTCCCCCCCACCCAGAGCCGGGCGGAGCCTGGACCAGAGCTCCGAGCCCCCCACAGCCCCCGCCCGTCCGCGGCGGCTACCTTTTCGATCTTCAGGACCTGGATGTTCTCCGCATCGGAGCCCTGGTCAAACTCTCCGGCCACGACCAGGTGGGAGGTCCTGGCGGGAGATGGGGGTTAGGGACCAGCACAGCCTGCCCCCCCGCCTGGCCCCCCGGAGCCGCCTGGGCCTCACCTGACGCCGCAGTGGGCAGCAGTCACCACCCAGTCCTCGCTGATGAGGGAGCCCCCGCAGAAGTGGAAGCCGGTTTTGTCCTGGAGGAGGACGGGAGGTCAGTGCCGGTCGGACAGCGGCAGCCCTTGCGGGCCCCCCACCCCAGCGTGACCCTCACTCACCTGCAGGGACACCTGCCAGGGCCAGGAGCCGGGGACGGCGTCCTCCCCATTGACGATCCTGGACAGGCCGCTCAGCACGGGGTGGATGGCGGGGACCCCGCAGCCTGGGTGCGGGGACAGGAAGGGAGTGAGGAAGGACTGGGCCTGGAGCCGTCTGCAGAAACCCTGGTTCCTTCCGCTGCCACCCGGGGCACAGGCCCCACTGCGCTCCCTCCACCCCCGCAACCTGTGGGCTCAGGACCCCTGCAGCCTGGGACCGGGCACCTTGCAGGATGCGCAGCAGGGAGCGGGGTGCAGAGCAGGCGCTGAGGGGCCCGCCCCTCCTTGCTGAGACCTCAGCCTTCAAAGCTAACGGTCCTCAGTAAACCGGGAGCAAACCACTAACCTCACAGGCAAAGCTCACCGATGAGATGTGTGTGTGTGTGGGGTGGGGGGGATTATAACCCAAGTGCACGGGCATGGGGAGCGCTGACCCGCCCAAACTACTCATTGTACAGAATTTTTGTTCCTTAATCCTCCTATATAATAAAAGGCTAATATGCAAATCGACCGAACCGCAGAACGACCAGTCGCTATGACGTGCACTGACCACCAGGGGGCAGATGCTCAACGCAGGAGCTGCCCCCTGGTGGTCAGTGCACGCTCACAGGGGGAGCACCGCTCAGCCATAAGCTGGGCTGACCGCTGGCAAGCGCAGCCGCCCGCCTCCAGGGCAGCGCTAAGGATGCTGGACTGCGGCTCAGCCTAAACTGTCAGCGGACATCCCCGAGGGCTCCCGACTGCAAAAGGGCGCAGGCCGGGCTGAGGGACCCTCCCCCCTGAGTGCACAATGTCTGCACTGGGCCTCTAGTTAATAAAACAACTTTGAAAGGACACACTGAGGAAACAGAAACCCAAGGACTTAAATGGTCGCAGGAGAATGAGAAGAGACAGGTGCTCAATGTGACCATGGCACACCTGGGGCAGGACCCGCACGTTCTCCCCTGGGAGCCGGTGCGGCAACTTGTGACCCCGACAGCCCAGCAGGCCGCCTGCCCCTCCAGCCGGTGGGACAGGGAGGTGGACCAGCCCCTCACTGAAGGTTGTTACCGCCCAAACATGTCGTCATAATCATCTAGTTCTTGTCTCAGCAAACAGGATTAGCAGCACCCGGGGATGTATTTACACAGCTGAGCATTTCACGGCGTTAAAATGAGTGAGCCCCACTCCATGGGGACAAATCTACAACATTTCATGGGTGGGAAAAGCTAAAACTGGCACGGAGGGTCCTGCCTTTTATGTAAGTTTTCACGAAGGTTATACTTCGTGGATTTATAAATATGTAGTAATTTGTAAAAACCCGCACAGAACTGAGACACAGCAAGTTCAGGTGCGGCTTCACCGGCCAAGGGGAGGCGGGAGGAGGCAGAGGGGGCTCTCGCTGAATCTAGTGGGTGTTTTATAAGAAATACCTCAAACAAATCTGCTAAAGGGGTAACTTTTGCTAAACCCTGATGGTGCAGGGTTGTCATAGAATTTTCTGTATTTTTAATGATTTCATTTGTTAAAATAGAAAATAAAACGTTAGCAAGTGCCTGAACATGAATAAAGAACCCGGGCCTCCACCTTGGGGGTGTCTGTGACCACACCTTACTCTGCCCACAGCACCAGCCTGGGCCGCTTCTGGGGCCTCAGCCCTCCGTGCAGTCCCGGCTGGACTTTTCCTCCCGCCGGGTGCAGGGAGTGAGGGTGCAGGGCATGAGGCCGTGAGACTCAGCCCCAGAAGCCCTCTGCTCCCTACAGCCTCCGCCTGCCTCTCCCTGTCCAGGCCTGCAGGTGCAGGGAAGGGGACTCACAGCTTCCTGTTGGCCAGGCCCTAGGGTTTGCTCCGGACAGAGCCCCTCTGTCCCTGGGGTCACTGGGGACTTAGGGACCTTCTCCCCGCCTCCTCCCAGGCCTGGCTGCACACACTCACCGAAGGCGGCTTCCACGAGGGCGAAGCAGGAGAGGAACCAGAGGAAGGCCATGTTGCTCCGTGTGGGAATGTGCAGTGCCTGGGCGAGGGCTCCCTTTTATGTCCCCTGGGGCTCCTCACCCCCCTGGCCCTGCCCAGTCAGAGAAGCCGGAGAGCCACCCGCCCTGTTCTCTGGGGACCTTGGCGATAAGTGGGGGCCAAGCCCCTCTGGCAGCCAGGCTGGCTCTCAGCCTGGGACACGCCAGCCCCTGGGAAAGGGGCAGCTGCCCTGCCCAACGTCACCCATTAGACTTGGCAACACCAGGCACCCCAAGGGCGCTGCGGGCAAAGCCAGCATCCCACCAGGGATCAAAGAATTCACGCAAAGAAGCCCAACTGGTCGTCGCCGGGAGGCCTCCAGTCCCGTAAACGCAGGCTGCAGGTCCTCAGCAGAGTGCTCGATGCATCCCTCCTCAGAGATCAAGTCTTATACAGATATTCTGGGTTACCCAGGGGCCCCCTCGAAACCAGCCCAGCCAAGCAGCTTCAGGGCGGGTGTGAGGGTGTGTGGGGGCCTAAGGAGTCGCCCCACGGTGGCCACCAGCAGGTCATAGTTGCTGGCCGTCCATGTTTACCACTGGGTTCCACGAATTCTCTTCTATGATAATTCACAATGTAAGGAACTATTCCTCACATAAAGCTTTTGTCTCATAAAATGAGGCTTTGATTCCACACCTTTAAAGGATGTGCTGAGGAAACAGAAGATAAGTGATGTAATTGTCACAGAACAACGAGAGAAGGACAGGCGTGTGTGTGCATCTGCCATAAGTGGAGGCGGAATGGCTTCTGTAGGCTCCTCCTCTCCCTGGGCCAGGCACCCACAGGAACAGAGCATGCGCCACCCTTGCCCTCGGGGGTCCCAGACCCCAGGGAGAGACAGGTACTAAAACAAATAAGAATATAATGATTTTTGTGGCGTTATTTACAATAGCCAAGATATGAAAGCAACCCAAGTGCCCGTCAATAGATGGTGGATAAAAAAGCTGTGGTACATATATACAATGGAATATTACTTGGCCATAAAAAAATAAAATCTCACCATTTGTGACAGCATGGATGGACCTCAAGGGTATTATACCAAGTGAAATAAGTCAGTCAGAGAAAGACCAATACCATATGCTCTCACTTACATGTGGAATCTAAAAACAAAACCAACCAACCAACATAGAAACAGACTCATAGATACAGAGAACAGACTGATGGTGCCAGACAGGAAGGAAGTTAGGGGACTGGGTGAAAGAGGTGAAGGGATGAAGAAGTACAGATTGGGGGGTGGCTGGGAGGAGGGGAATGGAAGAGATTAACCACAGAACATATATGCATATATGCATAACCCATGGACACAGACATGAGCATGGGGAAGACCTGGGGCAGGGTAGGGGTTGGGCGGAGGGGGGCAAAAAGGGAGAACATGGGAGACATCTGTAACACTGTTAACAATAAAAAGAAGACAGCTGATTTCCACCGCCAGTCGGCCTGGTGGTCAAATCCCTCTAGTGTTAACTACAACAATTAAGGCTTGGCTAGAACAAGACTGCGCACAGAGACCACAAGGGGGTGCACCAAGAAAGCATAAAAGATGTGGAGACAAAAAAACATGACAGAAATGGAGGATATGGAGCTAAGAATCGCAATTTTGAGGGCTTGCCATAAATTTGTGCAGAGCCTCACGAAAACTAATGAGACCCTCGATGCTACGATAAAGAAATTAGAAAGTAAGCATACACGGACTGAAATAAAGAATATTATACCCAATAGCAGACCAGAGGAGCACAAGAATCAAACCAAAGATTCGACAAAAAACACCCAATTGGAAAAGCAAAATGAAAAAAGAATCCGAAAGTGTGAAGATAGTGTAAGGAGCCTCTGGGACAGCTTTAAGCGGACTAATATCAGAGTCATTGGAGTGCCAGAAGATGAGAAACAGCAAGATATTGAAAACCTATTTCAAGAAATAATGGCAGAAAACTTCCCCCACCTGGAGAAAGAAATGGACTTACAGGTCCAAGAAGCGCAGAGAACCCCAAACAAAAGGAATCCAAAGAGGACCACACCAAGACACATCATCATTAAAATGCCAAGAGCAAAAGACAAAGAGAAAATCTTAAAAGCAGCAAGAGAAAGAGGCTCAATTACCTACAAGGGAATACCCATACGACTGTCAGCTGATTTCTCAACAGAAACTTTGCAGGCCAGAAGGGAATGGCAAGAAATATTCAAAGTGCTGAATACCAAGAACCTACAACCAAGATTACTTTATCCAGCAAAGCTATCATTCAGAATTGAAGGTCAGATAAAGAGCTTCACAGATAAGGAAAAACTAAAGGAGTTCATCACCGCCAAACCAATATTATATGAAATGCTGAAAGGTATCCTTTAAGAAGAGGAAGAAGAAAAAAAAGGTAAAGATACAAATTATGAACAACAAATATGCATCTATCAACAAATGAATCTAAGAATCAAGTGAATAAATAACCTGATGTACAGAATGAACTGGTGACTATAATGAATCAGGGACATAGAAAGGGAATGGACTGACTATTCTTGGGGGAAAAGGGGTGTGGGAGATGCGGGAAGTGACTGGACAAAAATCATGCACCTATGGATGAACTCAGTGGGTGGGGAGTGAGGGTGGAGGGTGGGGTGGGAGCTGGAAGGAGGGGAGTAATGGGGGGAAAAAAGAGGAACAAATGTAATAATCTGAACAATAAAGATTAAAAAAAAAAACCAATAAAAAGAAGTAGAGATTGGTTGTTACAGAATAGCCATGGGGATGTAAAGTACAGCATAGGAAATATGGTCAATAATATTATAACTATGTATGGTGCCAGGTGAGTACTGGAAATATAGTGGGGAACACCATGTAAAGTATATGATGGTCTAACCACTAAGCTGTATGTACACCTGAAACCATCCTATATAATAAAAGGCTAAAATGCAAATCAACCAAATGGCAGAACGAGTGGTTGCTATGACACTGACTGACCACCAGGGGGCAGATGTTCAATGCAGGAGCTGGCCCCTGGTGGTCAATGTGCTCCCACAAGGGGAGTGCCGCTCAGCCAGAAGCCGGACTCACAGTTGGTGAGCACAGCGGGGGTGGCGGGAGCCTCTCCCACCTCTGCAGCAGCACTAAGGATGTCCTACTGATAGCTTAGGCCCACGGGAGTGGGCGCAGGCTGGGCTGAGGGACCCCCACCCCGAGTGCACGAATTTTGTGCACCAGGCCTCTAGTGCAAAATAAAATTGAAAAGAAATAATGTCCTGATGTCTGATAACTGGGAAGAGGGACTGAGGACGCTGCTGCTGGAGACAGTCCTGTGTGGGCTCGCTGATGAGAAGCTTTGAAAAGACAGACTTGGCGGGTGGACTCTCCCAGCACCTCTGGGGCCTGTGGTCATGGTCCCTGGTCCCGGGGGGAGAAGGCGGTCAGGGGAGCAGGAAGTGTCACCAGTCCAGATTTGAACTTGAGTGGCTTTGAAGTTTCGACTTTGATTTGTAAATTTGGGTTTTTTCAGGGTTGTGTGCTCACTGCAGGGGGATATTAAAAATGTTTGTTTAACCACCAGTTGAGCAGAGCTCTGACCATGAAAACAGTGGCCACAGCTCAGCTCAGACGGGCTCCTGAGGCCTGAGCCCGCTCTGTGCTAAGGGCTGACGCGGCCAAACTTCGGGGACATAGGGAGTGGGGCAGCCGCTGTTGCCTAACGGGGTCTGAGCTTTTTGGTGTTTTCACTGGCTGTGTGTGGCCACCCAGGGGTGTCCTGGCTGAGTGTTGGCCTTGGGTTGAGCATCAGGAATCCATATTTAAATTCCAGGCCAGGGTAATTTATTGAAATAGTAACATTTGCTGGAGCTTTTTCCCCTTCACTCATTCCAAGCAGGTAGCCAAGCCATTTGTATTTTTCTAGACTCAGGGACTTTTCCAGAGCAGAAAGCAGATGCAGCCTGTCACCAGCTCTCAGGTCTGTGGCCCATAAACCCTCAGCCGAGGAGAATGGGAGGATGTGGCCTCAGAAGGCCCCGCAGAGAGATGTGTGGTGTCTGGTGATGTGTTTTTCACTTTGAGCAATTCCTTTGGTCCCCAGCCCCTGCCCCATTCCAACCAACCCGTGAGCTGAGCACAGCCTGGGAGCAGGGCGGTCATTTTGTTAGAGTGACAGCCATCGTCAGTGCCTATCCATCCCCTCCTTTCTCTCCACACCGAGGGTCCCGTGGAGGGTCACCCCATCCAGCTCTCAGGGGGTAGAACTCTGATTGCTAGAAGCCAGTGGAAATGGGGGGCGCGGTGGGGTGAGGAGAACCCAGCCCCGGCCCACTTTGGCCGCCCTCTTGAGACCCAGAGAAGAAAGACAGAGACCCTGGCCCGGAGCGACCCCACCACCGGGACCCTGGCCCGGAGCGACCCCGCCACCGGGACCCTGGCCCGGAGCGACCCCACCACCGGGACCCTGGCCCGGAGCGACCCCACCACCGGGACCCTGGCCCGGAGCGACCCCGCCACCGGGACCCTGGCCCGGAGCGACCCCGCCACCGGGACCCTGGCCCGGAGCGACCCCATCGCCGAGCTGCTGAGTGGAGGTCAGCAATTGCAGCCTCCAGATCTCTGCTGTGTGCACTCATCTGAGAAAAGCAGGTCCCTCTTATTAGCCACTGTCAGCCATGTATTTGATTGCAAAAAGCAACCTTAATGATGCAAAATAATCATAAGAAGGTGCTGGATGTCTTCCATTTCCCCTTCTGGTCCGCTCTCCCCCTTCTCCACCTTGCTGACCTCCAGCAGGCTGACCCTCAGGAGGAGACCGCAGCACGGCTCCCGGCTCCCCTGGCTCTCTGCCTTCCTACTGGGGTCAGCGGGGGTGGGGGTGGGGTGGGGGGTCGGGGAGGCCCCAGCAGGGGCAGGGCCCCGTGAGGGTAGGAGAGAGAAGTCAGGTCTTATTCTCGGTTCCCAGGTGGCTGTGGGGTGGCTGCTTCCCTCTATGGGGGCGCAACTCCTTCAGGCAGCCCTGTCTGCACAGCTGCCCTTTCGGGGTTCCATCACCGCTCGCCCCTTGTCCCTTCAGCTCTAGGTGTGTCCCCGTTGTGGTTAGAAGCCTGTGCACTTTACTATCCTTTGTCGGTTCCCCTAAATCCTGCCCACATCTTTGTAAACATTCCCTCTATTGAAACTCCTCGAGGAGCCCAATGTGACTGCTGACAGGTTTTAGGCAGGACGGTGTCTGCTGCAGCCATTGTGGCCCCGGGACCTCGGAGCGTGGGATTCTGGGATTGGGTTGCTCACCCGGGAGGAGTCAGGATGGCCTCTTTGCCAGGAAGGGTGAGACCCTGGTCACGGCACAGAGTGGCATCACAAGTTCTCAAAATGACACTGGAGGCGGCAGAGGCTAAAGTGCAGGTGGGAACAGGTACTGGAGGCAGAGGCTGTGGCACCAAGTTCCTACAGCATCAGTGGCGACCATGAATATTGGGGAGTCATACAAACGGCCAGTGAGCACAAGGAAAGATGATCAAAGCCACCAGTCGTTTTGAAATGCACATCGACACCACAGCAAGGTTTCACACTCATTAGGATAGCGAACATAAACGAAAACCAAAAAAAAATAAGAAAAAGAATTGGCAAAGGTGTGGAGAAATCTGAATCCTGTGCATTGTTGGCGGGAATGGAAAATGGTGCAGCCACTGTGGAAGCATATGGAGGGCCCTCAAAAAATTAAGCAGATCTACCATAGGATTCTGCAATTCCACTTCTGCAGGAATACCCCCACAAATTAAAAGCAGGGTCTGAAAAAGATTGTACACCTATGTTCCTAGCACTGGGAGGGCCGAGGGCCCCGCCCCTGCCAGGTCCTGGCCCCGCCCCCCAGCTGAAAGGGACACCTGCAGCTGAGCTGGCTCCCAGGCCTGTGACGAGGGTGCAGGGCCCTGGCCAGCTGTCTGCTCCCAAAGCCACTGCCAGGGCCACAGGTTGCCTCAGGTTACCGAGGCCCCTCCCCCATTTGCCCTGCCCTTCCCCCACTCGGGCCCCTGCCATGGGGTGAGGAGGGGGTGGACACACTTGGATGATCTGGGCCCCTGCTCAGCAGTGTCTCCACTGGGGCTCTCCTAGGTGCACCCCTTGGTCAGCCCAGCCCAGCCTCCTGCCCTGGCTCTTGGTGAGCCTAGGAGCGCTCCCCAGGCTTTGCCCTCGCTGCCCCCTCCGCCTGGTCGCTGCCTGGACACATACTATGAGCACCCCATCTTGCATATATGGAAATAGGGTCAGAGAGGGCCTGGTGCCGATACCTGTATGTGAACATCACGCTACGATCATCAATGCGACAGAAATTGGAACCAGCCATGACATATTGTTTTCCCAGTGTGTTTTGGGGAGCAGCATCACCCTCAATTTCTTTCTCCCCAGTTTGCCAATTGCTAGGAAAGGGCCCCACTGCCCACCCTGTTGTCCAAGCCAGAAACAGGCCTCCCTGATCCCATGATCCCGCCTGGTGCAGCCTGCATCAGCTTTCGGGGGGGGGGGTGATAGCTGGGGCCCCAAGGTGCCCCCCAGGCCCAGGTCTGTGTGAGCAGCAGGGGGTGGCTTGCCTTTCCACGCCACACCTCAAGCAGCCCGAGGGGCCACACAGACGTCGGAGCCTTACTGAGCCTTCTTGGACACCATCCCCGAAAGTCAGGGAGCACTCAGCCCCTGGCCACCTGTGCCCTCACCTGCACCTCCCCATTCAACCACACTGCCCAGGGGTTTTTGAAGAACTTATAGACCAACTAAATTACTTGTCCAGGCCCCCCAGCCCGTGAGAGACTAGGCTGTGGCTTGCCCAGGTCTGGCTGCTGCCACAGGGCCCCTCCCAAGGCAGGGCCTGGGGAGGAAGCCGAGTGCAGGGGAATGAAGAACAACCATGACATCTCATTTCCTCTTGGCTGTGAGTCAAGGTCCACCTAAACCAGTGTCCCTTTGCCTTGACCCTGGCCCCACGCACAGCCGTGGCTGCAGCTGCTGCTGTCCCAGGCGGGCCTGCTTGGGCACATCCTGCCCACTTGGCCCCTGCCCAGGAAAAAGACGGTCACCTCAAGGTCCCCAGATAACAGCCCGGTCACAGGGATAAAATGGGGAGCCTCCCAGGCCCGTGCCCTGCACCTCCCTGACAGTGACACCATGGCCTTTCTCTGGCTCCTCTCTTGCTTCGCCCTCCTGGGCACAGCCTTCGGTGAGTGCTGGGGCCGGCAGCTGGGAAGGCTGTCCCCCAACCCTGGGGCCCACTCCCAGTTCAATCATGCAAGGTGGTATGAGCCTGAGCGGTCTCTCCGCCTGAGCCTCAGCAGCCCCACCTCTAGAATGGAGATGCTGGGAAGATTGGATCAGACCAGCCAGTGTGAGGCCCTGGGGCAGAGGTGGCTGCTCCTAGGGCTGCCCCGAGGCCTCACACCTGTGCAGGGAACCCCACCTCAGGCTGCGGGGTCCCCGCCATCCACCCCGTGCTGAGCGGCCTGTCCAGGATCGTTCCCCTGCACAGGGGAGGACAAATCCAGAGGGACGGAAAGCTCTCTGGAGAGTTGGTGATTCCCAAACCGACTCAGATAGTGAGCAGGAAGCCAGCCCCTACCAGCCCTTTCGGGCCCTTTTAAACTCTTGTCTGTGGAGGGCTTACTATGTTCCCAGAACAACTTCGTGCTTTACCTGTTAACTCATATCCTTATACCAGCTCTGCGAGGTTAGCAACTATATGGTCCCATTTTGTTGACGGGAACACAGACTCAGCGGCTAAGCGAGGCAATGCTGGGGCTGGGTTCAAATCCCGGAGCCCAGCCTCCCTGCCCAGGCATTCGCCCTGCACCACTGCACTCAACCTGCCAGGCTTGTCTGGGCTGAAGCCCAGGGCACACTGAGCTCTCCCTGGGAATTCCTGGGGCGGTGGGACCTGGGTGGGGGGCCCAGAGGTGACCTTGGCCTCTGCCCCTCACCTCATACGCCCACCTCAGGCTGCGGGGTCCCCGCCATCCACCCCGTGCTGAGCGGCCTGTCCAGGATCGTCAATGGGGAGGACGCCGTCCCCGGCTCCTGGCCCTGGCAGGTGTCCCTGCAGGTGAGTGAGGGTCACGCTGGGGTGGGGGGCCCGCAAGGGCTGCCGCTGTCCGACCGGCACTGACCTCCCGTCCTCCTCCAGGACAAAACCGGCTTCCACTTCTGCGGGGGCTCCCTCATCAGCGAGGACTGGGTGGTGACTGCTGCCCACTGCGGCGTCAGGTGAGGCCTGGGGTCGCCAGGAAACCCATTGGGGTGGGAGGAGGGCCTTCTGAGCTTCATTCCTCAGTTTCCTAATTGGAAATGTGTAGAAAACTCAAGTCTTGCTGGCCTCCCAGGGGTCACTGGGAAAGAAACACTCACAGGCTGTAGCACAGCTGTCCCGGGGCAGCTGTTGACATTCGGAGCTCCTGTCTCTGATCAGCACTACACAGAGGCGCGCACACACACACACACACACACACACACGCACTCACACTCACCACCTCATAGCAGGAATCCCCTCCTTTCTCTTCAGAACCTCCCACCTGGTTGTGGCTGGGGAGTTTGACCAGGGCTCAGACGCTGAGGACACCCAGGTGCTGAAGATTGCCAAGGTAAGGTGGCCCAGGCAGGGCAGGCTAACGGGGCTGGGCCAACATCCTGAGAAAGCCCTGGGCTGCGGGGAGGTAAAGGAAGCCAAGTTCCTCTCGGTCACCCAATACCCCCTCCTGATGGGCAAAAGCAGAAAGCAGGGGGTGAGGTTCCATGCAGGGGGGTCGGCACCTCCGTCCTGGGCCCATGAAAGAAGCTGCCGAGCTGAAGCGGCCCGTGGTCAGAGGGAACAAAGGCGAGGAGGGTGACCCAGCCCTGGGTCGGTTTCTGCTCAGACCCCAACTGTGGCTGTCCGCCCCATCTCAGGTGTTCAAGAACCCCAAGTTCAACATGTTCACCGTCAACAACGACATCACCCTGCTGAAGCTGGCCACGCCCGCCCGCTTCTCTAAGACCGTGTCTGCCGTGTGCCTGCCCGATGAGGCCGACGACTTCCCCGCCGGCACCCTGTGCGCCACCACCGGCTGGGGCCTGACCAAACACAACAGTGAGTGACCCAGTGGGCGGGCGGCAGGTGGAGGCTGCGGGCAGGGGGGCTGCTGGTGCTGACCACCACCGGCCCTTCCAGATGCCAACACCCCCGACAAGCTGCAGCAGGCGGCCCTGCCCCTCCTGTCCAACGCCAGCTGCAAGAAGTTCTGGGGCAACAAGATCACCGACCTCATGGTCTGCGCCGGCGCCAGCGGCGTCTCCTCCTGCATGGTATGGCTGCCTGGGCTCGCTCTGCACCCCTTCCTCCCGCCTGGTAGCAGGAACCCCCTCCTTTCTCTTCAGAACCTCCCACCTGATTGTGGCTGGGGTGGGTTCAGGCAAGAGCCCAGGCCAGGGGTGTGGGCAGAGGGAAGTGGGGAGCAGGCAGGCTCCTTCCTGGGTGCTCCTAGCTGAGGCTGGGAAGGATCTCCTGGCGGGCCACCACTGACTTGGTGGGGCTTGGGGCCACCACAATGCAAGATTCCATGGATGTCGAGTTCTGAGCAAACAGCACCTCCTGGAGCTGTACAGGGCGCCGCCTGGGCAAGGAACGGGCGCCCAGGGCTCCAGAAGCAGCCCTTGCTCCTCATCATGGCCCCACAGCCCTTGCTTTCCTCCTATCAAACCAGCGTTGTGAGCCTCCATCACAGAACCTCACCCTGGGGTGGCCCCAACTTCCAGGGCATGAGCTAAAAGAGCTGCTCAGGTTCCCATAATCCTTCTAGGAGACGGGTGCTGGGTCTAGGGCTGCCAGGCCCTGGACTGGGCTCTGGGAACCATCCAGGGGCCTCTGGGCCAGGCTACCTGGGCTGCCAGACCCAAGCCCTCTCCTCCTCCTGCAGGGCGACTCTGGGGGCCCCCTGGTCTGCCAGAAGGAAGGAGCCTGGACCCTGGTGGGCATCGTGTCCTGGGGCAGCGGCACCTGCTCCACCTCCAGCCCTGGCGTGTACGCCCGGGTCACAGAGCTCATGCCCTGGGTGCGGCAGATCTTGGCCGACAACTGAGGCCCTGGCCCTGCCCTGGTCTCCCTGACAACCCTGCTCCCACAAAGCTCAATAAACCCGTGAAAACATGTTGATGGCATCCGTCTCTTGTGTCAGGGCCTGTAAGGCCTCGCTCTGCTCCTGAACTTGGGCCTTCACTCCACCTGGTGCAGGGGGTCCTGGGTGGGTCCCTCCTTCGTCACTTCCCCAGAGGGCCAGGCAGATGAATGGGACCTTGGCCCCCAGCTCCCACCTGGGCTGTGGGGTGCTCACCATCCGCCCCCTGCTCAGTGCTTGGCTTGGCCTGGTGCCGGGGAGTGGCATCCAGAGGACAGGCCTGCTGTTGGTCCCACACCTGTGGCTCCAGGAACCCTCCGGGAGCTGCCCCCTGGCTGCCTCTCCCAGGCCTTACTGGAGCCACTGGCGGGGACCCACCACACTCAGTGGTTGATGAGGGAACTGCTGCCCTTTCCCGGCAGCTTCTGTCCTATTAAAGAACCAGCCAGTGCCCAGACGGTGTGCTCAGTGGTTGAACACTGACCTATGAACCGGGCTGCAGACTCTATCCCCAGTAGCGGGTGTGCAGGAGGCATCCAATCAATGATTCTCTCTCATCTTTGATTTTCTATCTCTCCCTCTCCCTTTCTCTCTGAAATTAAGAAAAACATAATTAAATAAAAACAAACAGCCGAACCGGTTTGGCTCAGTGGATGGGGCATCGGCCTGCGGACTCGGGGGTCCCAGGTTCGATTCCGGTCGGGAGCATGTGCGCTGGTTGCGGGCACATCCCCGGGGGGGTGCGTGCAGGAGGCAGCTGATCAATCTGATCTCTCTCATCGATGTTTCTAGCTCTCTATCCCTCTCCCTTCTTCTCTGTAAAAAATCAATAAAATATATTTAAAAAAACAAACAAACAAAAACAGCCAGGAGAGCCGTGGCCTAGGCAGAGCAGGCCTGACTCTCAGAACCTCCGAACCAGACCCGGACATCTGCCTCCCAGCCCAGACTTCATGGCGGGCTGGACGCACCCCCAGCTCCCAAGGCCTTGCATCCATTAGCAAACCTGGCCCCACCTTGCAGGGGACACTGGCCTTATCTCCGTGGCCCAGCCGTTTCCTGTGGCCTTGGCTTTCTTCTGCTGGGACCCTCCCCCTCCCCAAAGGACGCCCACAGCCTCACCACAGGTCTCCTCAACCCACTCCTACCCTGGGATCACCGTGCGCACACCCCCACCGTCCCTCCAAGGCTCCTCCGCCTCTCACACCGCAGGAGGCTGCTTTTCATTTTTAAAATTTTATTTAAATGTAGACTGTTAGTCAAATGATTGGAAAATCAATAATGAAAAATAGTTTTTTAGGGGTTTCTCTTGGTGCTGAGGAGCACATCTCAGTGGCACTGACCCCTGGGGGGACATAGCACCCTCATGGGGCTGAGGTCAGCCCCCAGGGGTCACCAAGGCCGTGTGGGCCAAGGGGCCTGCACGCTTTGTGGCCTGGCTGCCCAGAGCTGGGACCTCCAGGCCTGCAGCGCTCTCAGGGAAGACCCCAGCCTGCTCCCTGGCCCGGGCTCTGGGTGCCCAGCTCTGCTTGGGCTCCTGAGCCCACACCCTGCCCTGTCATAAATATGTACAAATCCCTGACAGGCTGGGCACCAGGCCTGGGGAAGCTGGGGATGCCTGTCCCCGGGCCTGCAGCACTGAGACTCTCGGAGAGGTGCTCGGGCAGCTCGGACCATCACTGCCCTCGTCCCCCATCCTCCATCCCTCAGGTCACTGTCCTCAGGCAGCTGCCAGCTGGCCCAGGACCCGGCGGAACTGCTGAGTGCTATGACCCAGCTCCTTGACCCTGTCCACCATGTCCTGGGCGGCGGTGGGCGATGGGTACTGCAGGGCAGCAGCCTTGGTGGTGGCCACGATGCCACGCAGGAGGTCGCACAGTAGGTTGCTGTAGTGAGTCACCTGGCTGCGGACGTCAGCTGCCTTGGCCTGCCGCGACAGCGTGTCCCCGATGAACACCAGCTTATGGGCGCTGAGGATGACAAACTTGCTGTGCGCCACAAAGATCTTGGGTGGCTGGTTGGTGGACACGGCGGTGAAGAAGGCATCCACCGCGTTGGTGAGCGTGGTCAGGTTCGCCTCGCACTGCTCCAGGTAGAAGAGCAGCAGCTGCCGGTCCGAGGGCCCCAGGCTGCCTGTCCGCCCTGGGGCCAGGGACTGGGCCGACGTCCAGTTGGTCAGGTCGTGGTCGATGGGCCGGGACACCTCTTGCTCCAGCCGCTCAAACTGCTTCAGCTGGGGGAGAGGGAAGGCAGAGTGAGACCGCAGCCAAAGAGTATGAGGGGTCAGAAGGGGCGGCACTCGGAGTCCGCAGCAGCGGGGACAGGCCTCCTGTCCTATTGGCAGAGCATGTTCTAGAGCAGTGGTTCTCAACCTTGGCTGCACATTAGAACCGTCTGGGAATCTTTTTAAAATCCTGATTTCTGGGCCTCATCCTCTGGAAATTCTGTTTCTTTGTTACTAATGTTGTGGCCTCACCCCATAACAAAGCAACAGAATTTCTGGAGGATGAGACCCAGAAATCAGGATTTTAAAAAGATTCCCAGGTGATTCTAATGTGCAGCCAAGGTTGAGAACCACTGTTCTAGAGATTCTCCAAATAACTTTTGTCAATCTCCTCTATGATTCCGTTTCTATCACATTTTAAAAATGGCACAAGGAGAGACACGGGGACTGAGTGGCTGTGAGGATGAGGGACAGCACTCTTGTCTGGGTGCTGCTCTCTCATCAGTCAGAACACAATCGTGGGGAAACTCTTTGCAACCCCCTGTGAATTTATAAATATTTCAAAATGAAAAGTAAAAAAAAAAAATCATGTTCTTAACATATACAACATAAAAAGACTTAATGAACCAAGCAGAGAACCTTATGGGTGATATTTTGTGCTAGTCTATGTTTTAATTTTTATTATCTTCATAATCAGAATAAAACTCCCTTAGTTTTTGTAAACTCTTTTTTTCAAGTGATCCAAAATATGAAGGAGATTCTATATTTGCAGATAAATGATTTATAAAGGAAACTGGGTACGATTTAAATGTTCAACAATAATGCTATATGACCTTATAAAATAATTTATGAGGAATGTTTAATGCCATGGAAAAACGGGTGAGATAAAGGCAGATGTAACTGTTCACAAAGTACCATGTTAAACACTCCTCTGGGTAACGGGCTTCTTTTCCTGCTTTCTTACACTTTTCTCTATGTTCACTCTAAAACGTCCACCACGATCGCTCTGCTAGTGTCAACCCAGCAAACGCATGGGGCCAGGATGCAGTGGAGTGGGGCTGGGAGGGAGGCCCGAGGCTCAGCTCCGCAGGCTGGCTTCTGACAGACAAGCAGCGTTTGCTGAAGCAGTGGGTGTCCCGCGTCCTCACCTGCTGCAGCTCCAGCTGACCCTTCCCCTGCCGCATGATGTTGCCCTTTTCCAGCAGCTCCTTCTGAGTCTTCTCAAACTCTTCCTTCCCCTGGAGGGGAGACACAAGGACTGGGCTGAGCCAGGACCCCCCAGACCAGGAGGGGGGCGCAGTGAGAAGAGTGGCCACTAGGTGGCGCTGCACACTGCACCAGGCTCGCACGGAGGCCACGGGCCCAAGGTGGGTGAGCTTCCAGAGGAAGCAGCCCTCCTGGGCCTCCTCCATCTCTGGCCAGCACAGGGAGGGGTGGGCATACTCCATGTGGCCAAGGCCAGCCTCCCTGCCCTCGTTCCGGGGCCAGAGTCACACGCATGCCCATCCCCTAGGCCAGTGGTTGGCAAACTGCGGCTCGCGAGCCGCATGCGGCTCTTTGGCCCCTTGAGTGTGGCCACGAAGTTTCAATCGCACTGTACACGCGCGCCCGCACGTGGTATTTTGTGGAAGAGCCACACTCAAGGGGCCAAAGAGCCGCATGTGGCTCGCGAGCCGGTTTGCCGACCACTGCTCTAGGCATACAGAGCCTGCCCACCTGCCCCTGACCTGTGCTGACCCCGTGCCAGATCTCAGCCTGGAAAGCTGAGACCACCTGGCTGGCACCCCGGTCTCTGTTCAGAGGACCACCTTCCCATCCCCTTTCTTGTTCCCCCTTGCCTGGAAGTATCTTTGTCTTTGCTTATATTTCAGGACCCACCTCCCCAAACAGAACAGCCACCTCTGCCCTGGTTCACCTGCAGGACCCTGATGACAAGGATGCGTTGGCCCAAAGGCCTGAGGTGGGGAGAGAAATGGGCTTCTGGCCTAGAAGCTCAAAGTGAGAGGACAAGGGACCCACCGAGGCCTCCTGGGGCCAAATCCTCCTTGGGCCACAAAGCCCTCAGTGAGGGTGATAAGGGTCCCATGACAGGGGTGGAAAAACCAGAGCTCAAAGAGGACCGGGGAACCTGGGCAGGGCGGGCACCCACCTGCAGGTGGACATAGTCGTAATCCTCCATCCAGCCCCCCTCACTGTTCTCGTACTGCCCATCCGGTGAGTCCTGGGAGGTGAACTTGGGGGGTGAGGGCAGGGGCCGGGACTGGATACTGCTGGCCTTGTCAGTGGGGATGGGATGCAGGGAGCCGCCCCCCTCGGGCCCTGAGACAGGGGCCTTGGTCCGTCTGAAGAGCAGCGAGGCATTGCCGTGCAAGAAGGAAGCCAGCTGCTTGGCATCCTCGGGCACAGCCCGTGAGCAGGCCACCAGGCGGTCCAGGTCTTCAGAAGTGGCCCCAGGGCCTCCTCGGCTACTGTCAAAGGTCTGACCATGGGCCACCAATGTCTGGTACACGTCCTCCATCTTTTGCAATTGCCGGCTAAGCTTGGCATTCAGTGTACGGTCAGAAGTGTGGGCAGAGTTGCCCACGGCGCTGCGGGCAAACTCCAGCAGCTCATGGACGGCCCCCTGGACAGCGGCCACAGCAGCCCGCAGGTCCTGTGCTGGGGGCTCCTGAGGCTCCGTGGTGCTGCGCCAGCCCCCACCCCGGCCAGCACTGCTTGCCACGTCCAAGAGGTGGGTGACGGTGGCGCTCACACCCTGCTGTAGCCGGGTCAGGGCCTCCACAGCCACCTCCAGCTCCAGGGGCTCGCGGCCCGGCACCGGCGCCTCCAGGGAGGAGGCCGACTGGCTGCTGCGAGTGCTGCCTGTGCTGGAGGCAGACAGGCGCTTGGCATCAGCGGGGGCCTCTCGCTCAGCGGAGGGGGGCACCACGTACACACCATCGTCGGCCACGCTGCCGTCAGCCACCTCGGGAGGAAGAACCCGCTCACGGGGCACATCGTAGAGGGTGCTGGGGCCAGGCCGCCGCAAGCCAGGGGGCACATCATAGATGTCGGGAGCAGGGGGCGGCACGTCGTATACATCCTCAGCAGGTGATGAGTCTGGGGGGGGTGCAGCGAGGACCAACGGGTGGCGGGTTGGGTCAAAGGGCTTGGCCTTGGCGAAGGCAGGGGGCACGTCGTAGGTTTCTTCACGCAGTAGTGGGCCATCAGGGACGTCCTTGCTCACGGACGGAGGAACATCATACACCTGAGGGGCCAAAGGGTGGTCAAGGCTGCCTGCCCATCTGCCCACCTGGAGCTGAGGGACAAGACCCAGCCACAGCCCGGTGCACATTCACCACCATTCTAGCACAGGTGTGGTTCAGAGCCCAACTCTGGGGCCAGACCGGAGCTCAGCATCCTGGCTCCACTGTGGGACCTAAGGCAGGTGACTGCTTGCCTCTGAGACGGGAGATCCCCTCACAAGCTTGTTGTGAGGATTATATAAGTTAATTCACTGTGTAACTTCAAACACTCAGTGGGAGATCAGATATCACAACCCTACCATCACCACCATCACCACCACTACTACCACCATCACCACCACCATCACCATTCACTACCACCACCACTGCCATCACCACCACTGCCATCACCACCATCACCACCACTGCCATCACCATCACCACCACCATCACCATTCACTACCATCACCGCCACCATCACCATTCACTACCACCACCATTTACTACCAGCACCACCACCGCCATCACCATCGCTGCCACCACTACCACCATCACCACCATCACCATCACCATCACCATCACCATTTACTACCACCACCATCACCATCACCATTCACTACCATCACTACCACCACCACCACCACCACCACCACCACCACCACCACCATTCACTACCACCACCATCACTGGCATCACCATCACCGCCACCATTACCATTCACTACCATCACCAGCACTGCCATCACCATCACCACCACCATCACCATTCACTACCACCACCATTTACTACCAGCACCACCACTGCCATCACCATCACTGCCACCACTACCATCACCACCACCACTGCCACCGCCATCACCATCACCATTTACTACCGCCACCACTATCACCATCACCATTCACTACCATCACTACCACCACCACCACCATCACCATCACCACCACCATCACCATCACCACCGCCGCCGCCTGTGTATTCCCTACTCTGTGGCAGGTACTTGGCTGAGCTATCTGTGTATATAGTCAGGGTGACAACACCTTGGCTTGTGCCTGATGCCCCCGCATTATTAATGGACCCCCTTTTGCTCTCGGAAGTGTTGGGTTTGGGCGATAGGCTCTGTGGTCACCTTCTGATAGCCGCGTGTTCCTCTCACACACCATGAAGAAGGCCCTTCACGTGGCCCTTTTACATCCAAAGATGCTGAGGCTCAGGAGCACCCATCGCAGAGTGAGTGAGGGCAAAGCTGGGGTCTGGAGTCAGGTCTCTTGATGCCCCCACCCCAGTGCACACTCACAGTCATACCCAGACCAGAGCTCAGTCAGGACCAGCCAGTGAGGCCCCAGCACCCCGATTGCTCACCGCATGGTGGCTCGATGGCGGCAGGCTCTTCTCCACACTGGGGGGCACGTCGTACACGTCCAGCGATGGGTCCCAGCCATTGGGACCCTTGACAGCCATGGGAGGCGTGTCATATACCTGGGGCAGAAAAGGTGCAGTGATACAGGTGCCAGGGCCTCCTGAGGGGATGGAAAGAGCAGAAACTCCAGAGCCACCTACCCTGGCCCGGGCGGTGAAAGCCCCTCCTCCCTCAGCAGGGCCAGCCAAGTCACCCCCACCCAGGCAGGCAGGCACCTACCTCCTGGCTGTACTGGCTGGGAAGCCCTCGAACAGGGGGCACGTCGTAGATGTCCTGGGGCCCCGGGCCCAGCAAGTGGCGCGGGATGTCGTACTCGTCCTGCTCTGGCTGGGAGGCCTCGAACACATAGCCCTGCCCCACGCGGGTGGGCACCACCACCTAGGGGCAGACGGCCGACTGTCACCACCAGCCCTGGAAGCCAGCCTCCAGGGTCCACTCTCAGGTCCTCAGGGAGACTCCACTCCCTGTGAGTTGGCTGAGACACACAAAGGTGAGGGGCAGGGGTCCCCCAAGAGTGGGCTCAGAGGCCACTCAGAGGCTAGGCATTCTCATCCCCTTGCATTCTCTGCCCTTTCTTCAACGACGTGCTACGCCAGGAAACCAGGAAAAGGAAGTGGCCTCTACACCTGGATGACCAGGTTTCAGAAGAGGGGGCCTATGGGCTGGGGGAGGAGGGGCCATCCTTGAGTGGGGTGCCTTTGCCTCAGGATACTTCCCAGCTGCACGCTCCTAGGAAAGTCTGCCCACGAGGGGCTGTCCTGACTGCAGGATCCAGTTCAGATGGAAGTGTGGTGCCAGGCTGGGCCCAGAGGAGGTGGCCCGGCAGAGCAGCAAGCAGCCCCCGACCCTCTACTCCCCCCACCGCACATCTTGGGGAGACTCCTGAGGACAGGCCCAGTAGGGACTCCCAGACCTCAGGGCCAGTTCTCAAGCAGATGGAGTGAGAGTAGCCAAGACTCCCACTCCCCACCCACAAGGCCCCGAGACCACCACTCACCCGAACAGGTAACATCGGCCCAGAGAGGAGGCCAGCCCCTTCCCCTCCCCGCTGCCCGTCCCTGGGCCCCGGATCCGGAGCCGCAGACTGCCCACAGCCCTTCATGTCAGCACCCGGCCTGGCAGGCAGTGCTGGGCACGCAGCCTGCTTCCCACAGGCACCCTGGGCCTGTGGGAGGGTCAGCTGTGTGGGAGGGTCAGCCTGAGGGACAGGCTGGCAGGTCTCCTAGGCCAGCTCAGGGCACGCCTCCCCAAGGCTGCTAGCCCTGATCTTCTCCTGACAGAAAGGCCTTTTGTTCCCTAATCAAAGGGGATGTCTGGGATGGGGTGACGCGGGCCCTCCCCACACACATCCCTGGGCAGTAGAGCTGAGGCAGGGCCAGCCCTCAGGCTCACGGCCCCCAGAATCCTGTGTCCACGCTGTGCCCAGCCCCCACGCATGGGCAGCTGCCAGTAGAACAGTGTCTCCCCCAGAACTGCAGGCACCAGCACTCTTCTCACCAGCCCAGGGCCTGGCAGAGCCTCCAGCTCACGCATCCCCTGCCTGCCTCCCTCCTGGGCAGGCTCCTGTTAGCTTGGGGCGTGCCTCCATGGGGTTTCCCCGCCCACTGCCCCCCACCCCAGCGTGTCTGGAAGTGGAGCTGGCGGCCCTCCCCAGACTCATCTCCCTCTTGGAGCCCCAGACTTGAGTCTCCTCCAGTGCTATTTTTAGACACTGGAACCTGCCAACAGCAGGGCAGGCAGGCGGGCGGGCGGGAGCTGGCGGGACGTGGCAGGTTGGCGGGGCCTGGAGCGAAGCCTGAGGTGTCTCGAGGCCCTGCTGGCCTCCAAAAGGCAGGTGGGGACCGGGCCTCATGAAAAGGGGTGTGCACCTCCCCCTTCGCACCCCCACCCAGTCTCCCGCAGATGACACAGGGCAGGCAGCGCAGGCAGAAGGGCTCTGGGGTCCAGACCCAGGCGCTGGGCAGCTTGCCACACCTGCGGCTGAGCTGGTGACAGTAAGCAGCCATATTGGCCAGCTTAAGTTTTTCTGGGAGAAAAAAAATAGTAAGGCAGCCGCCAGTGGGGAAAAGCTCATTAGGGAAACCAGCTCTCCAGAGAGCTGCTGAGCCACCTAATCACAGGCCGCCCTGCTCTGCACCTGGGCCCCATTAGCAGGACCTGAGGCCCCCAGGGTGGGGTCACAGCCCGAGTCTGGGAGAAAACACAGACCCCAACCCAAGACCACGTGCTCTCACCCACATCTCAACAGTGCAAGACAGACACACGCATACCCACTGCCAGATGCACACCGAAAGACAGACAACCGGGCAGGGCATCTGCAGGGCAGGAGTGAGACATAACACTAACGGCTTCAAAGACCCAGTGAGATGGGCTGGGTCACCTGCCCAGGCAGCTCGGCTGCCAGTCTCTCCCATCTGCAAACGGGTCATTGGCTCATGTGACCCAGGCTGACCGGCCTGGCACACCCCCACTCCGCCTGCATCTGGAAGCTCGGTTTCCTCCTCTGAGAAATGGAGCAATACTGGAATGCTGTGGGACGGGGTAGATGCCCACCTAACCTCTCATCGAGAGTGAGGAACAAACCTAGCATGACACCCCCATGGCCCGGCACCAGGAGCCTGGGGGGATGAAGCTCCCAAAAGGAACAGAACTGAGCTCAGCTGTGTCTACCCAGCGCCTGACCCAGAGCTACAGCTGTTCCCTTAGGCACAGCTGCGGCCCCTGACCCAGAGACAGTCCCCCAAGAGTGACCTCACAAAAACACCCCTCCCCCTGGGGGCCCTACCTACTTCTGCCCTCAGCCTCCTAAAGCCACACCCCTGCCCAAATGGTGCTGACACCCTGCTGTGGCCCTGACCTCTCTCAAGCCACTCAGTCCCCCAACCTAAGTCGGCAGGGCTCCTCCAAGGCCCAGCCAACCTCTCCCCTGGGCCAGGAGCCTGTTTCCCAGACTTGTGAGGGGGCGGACGAGGCTTATGAAAGCACAACCCTGAAATGTGGACACAAATGCGGGCGCACCAAGATGTCCACGCCTGGCTGTGTGTCAGAGACACGTGTCGTCAGAAACTGCCTAGAGCCCACCCACGGAAGGGCAACAGAGCAAATCCAGGGCAGTAGTCACAATCATGTTTAGGGACTCAACAAAATGCTTCGATATCTATCTGATATTCGATTTATTACCTCAAAATGCAAAAGTATGTGTACAAATCTGTGAAAGATGAATAGAGAGCATGCTAGACAAAACATGCCAAAATCTCCCAGTGATTACCTCGACTGGGCATCTCCTGTCTAGACCTTTTCATACATTACGCACTTTTTATGACAAACAAGCTTCACTTTCATGATCATAAAATAAAAGCAGATGTAATCGAGGCTGCCCAGGTCAGGAGCAATGAGGTTTCTTGGGGGAAGGCCACTGGGCCTCAGCCAGGTGAGCCCAGAGCAGACTGACAGCAAGTCTCACCAATGGGAGGGAAACGGAGGCAATGACCAACACCTGGTCTCACTGCTGCTGCCTGGCCCACAGGCCTCCTGCCTGCCTGCTCACAGATGCACCAGGGCAGGCCTGCCTGCAAAGACGAGGGAAGGGGGAAGGTATGCCTCCCTGGGGTGTGTGCAGAGCATGGACTCTGTGTGTGTGTGTGTGTGTGTGTGTGTGTGTGTGTGTGTGTGTGTGAGAGAGAGAGAGAGAGAGAGAGAGAGAGAGAGAGAGAGAGCGCGCGCGAGCGTGTAGGGGGATGAACTAGGGCCTGTCCCAAGGCTCACCAGCTAGGAACTGCTCTCTGCTACTACTTCCTGCTAAAGCTACCTGGGAGCAGCCTAGTCTAGGTCATCCCAGTCCAGCACCGCCCATCTCTGGCCAGAGAGCTGAAGGACCAGGAAGTGGGAGCCGGTGACCCAGGGTTCCCTGATAGCCAGTGTCTATGGAGCCCCTTGGACACCTTCTGCCAGCCAGCCAATGACCTCCAGGAAGGTCTCCTGGCTGCTAAGCTCCATCTTGTGGGCAGGGGCAAGTCTCCCACCTCACCCTGGGCTGGCTCTGAGGACAGAGGCTCAGTGGTGTGGAGTGAGTGTCCACTCGGCTGCTACCTCTCCAAACACAGGCGGCCCTGGGCCCAGGGACGCTGATCCAGCAGAGCCTGGTTGCTATGCCCACTGCCCATCCTCTCCCACCAGAGCCTCCGAGTCACACCCGCTGTGGTCTCCCTCTGAGGAGGGACAAGCTGAGGAGCTGGAGCTGGAAAGACTGTAAGAACTTCCCTGCTGGTGAGGGCTCCACACCAGTTTCTCAGGGTCCTCCTGGGTGAGCTGTAAAGGGTGAACAACCATGGAGGAGACAGGAGAGCTGGGTGTGGCCACTTTGTCCCCCAAGTCCGTGGGACTTCCATCTCCAGGCCTCAGGAAACTCCACTCCCCAATTTTTGAAGGGATGTGTGCATGAGAAGACACAGGCCAAAGGTGAGAAAATGTTGCTCCTGATTCAGCCCAAAGCAGCCAGTGGGGTCTGGCCTCCCTCTTCAGTGCTGTCTCCTTCCTTCAGGCAGACAGACTGGGGAGGGTGTGGGGCCTTGTCCCCTGGCCCAACATCCCATTGGCAACAGCTCACCAGAGGCTTGAACCAGATTCTCTCTCAGGACAACCCTGTACTGGCAATCCCATAGGCCAGTGGTCGGCAAACTCATCAGTCAACGGAGCCAAATATCAACAGTACAACGATTGAAATTTCTTTTGAGAGCCAAATTTTTTAAACTTAAACTATATAGGTAGGTACATTGTTATTAGCATAATTCGGGTACTCCTAAGGCTTAGGAAGAGCCACACTCAAGGGGCCAAAAAGCCGCATGTGGCTCTCGAGCCGCAGTTTGCCGACCACGGCCATAGGCAATATTCTCTCCATTATGCAGGAGTTACAAACAGGTCACTCGTAGGTGCCTGCAGGCCCACTAACATGCCCCAAAAGAGAAGGGTTGGGCAACTATGGAGCCAGGACGGCCAGAAGATGTGCTCTACCCCCGCCCAAGGGACTGACACCCCCGCCCCAGAACCTCCAGGCACAAGACGACTGGCCTCTCCCCTTTGTCCCTTCTTCCTTTCCTGCTCGCCAGGATGTAGCCATGCTCGTTAGAGCTCACGAGGCAACTACCCTGGCCCACGAGACTCAAGCCCTACGTCGACAATGTCAGAGCAACAAGATGGAAGGAGCCATGGCCCCTGATAGGCACAGAGTTGTGTGTCAGGCCTGCGCTGCTCACTTCCAAACTGAGAAAAAAAAAACCTCTCCTTTTGTTCAATTCATTCTTTAGGGTTTTCAGCCACACTCCCCTAACTGCTGCACTGTACTCCATGCTGGATTTCTCCCCTTCAAGTGGCACCCTACACTCCCAACCCTCCTGCCCTTTCCTGGGTCCCCTGCCCCTGCCTGGGCCCCTCAATGCTCCCATACCTCCACTCTCTGGGCAGAATGACTTCCTAGAATATGGGTTGAGCAGGTCACTTCCACTCAAAACCCTCCATCTTCAGGAAAGCATCTGGGTCTTAGGTGGCACCAGGCCTCTGGGAGTCTGTCCCCAGCCTGTTGCTCCTGTATCACCAGCCAAGCCCTAACTGCCAACCCAGAATACGGAGACTTTTCCACACCTCCAGGCCTTTGACAGGCTTCGTACTCCCACTGGGGTTTGTCTCAGCTATCTCCTCTCTGGGCTGGCCCAGCCTGTTCACTCCCATCAGCAGCAGCAGAATGAACACATTCCCCAAACAATCACCTCCCACCTTAGCCCCAGATCAAATACACAGCCACTGCTGGAGCCCCAGAGAACCCAAGGGTGTTTAGTTGTGCCCTGCTGTGCCCAGAAACTGAAGTCTGGGCGAAACCCACCAGGAGGGCTGCCCAACCATGCCAGGGTGGCCTTACCTTTGGCGGTGGCTTCGTCCCCTCCCAGCTGCGTGCATCCATGGATGGGGGAACCTGGTAGATGTCAAGCCCCATCCCAGCAGAAGGTGGCACCTGGTAAATGTCCTGGGTGGAGTTGCCAGGCCCTGGAGGCACCTGGTAAAGGTCTGGGGCTGGGCTGGGGAAGGGGTGATGGGGCGCCTGCTTCGAGAATGTGGATGTCTGCTTGGCCGGGGGAGACTGGAACTGTGGGCTGGGCCCAGGGGCTTGGTAGAGCCCCTGTTGGGTCTTGCTGGGGGTGGGCACCAGGTAGATACTGTCAGACTGCGGTGGGTAAGCGACAGGCAGCATGGGCGTGTACTGGGCAGCTGGGTTGTGGAGGCCAGGCTGGGGCGGGGTCAAGGGGGCAGGTGGGCCGGGGCCGGGCCCTGCAGGCTTCTTGTCGTGCATGCCCACGAGGATCTTGAGGCGGTTCCCGGGCACGATGCCTTGGCGCCCGTGCAGCGAGCAGAGCCACCAGCCGTCCAGGCCCTGTGTGTCCCGCTCCAGCACCGTCATGATATCCCCCTTGCGGAAGGAGAGTTCATCTGGGGACTCGGCCACGTTGTCATAGAGGGCTTTGGCCAGCACATTCTGGGGAGAGAGGACACAGGTGGGCATGAGGATGTACATGGAGGGCTCAGGGCTTGCCCAGCACCCACATATCTCCAGGTCAAGGGACGCGTCTGGTTTTGGCACTGGGAAAGGAACTAAGTAAAGTTTGGCACAATCCCGGTGCCTCTGACCCCATGAACCCCAGCAGAAAGGCCCAGCTGATCCTGGCATTTTTTTCCAAATGGGCCTGGATAGCACCTCAAAATCCTCTCAACCGCAGCCACCACCTACACGCCAGGGATGGCACTCAAGATACTATTAAAAACCACTCCCAAAGTCATACTGCAACCTGGACCAACACTGGGAGAGCAGCGATAATGACAATAATGGCCACCACGTTCTGGGAAGAAAACAGGATGTACACCCTCCCTGCTCCAACTCAATAGTCCTGCTGCCCCACCAGTGCAATCAGCCAAGAGGAAAAAAACAAACACGGTGGGGAGGGGACACGGGGACAAAACTGTCATCTCTATGTAAAAATCCCCACACACTAGAAGACTGTACCTGATGAGAATGAAAAGTCATAGAGCAGATTTCACACAATTAACAACAAAAGCTACAAGTTATCCAGGAATTGATCAAGCAAAGCCTGCAGGAGACCTAAGAGGCAGAAATGTTTACATTCTGTCAAAGGGCTCAAGAACGAAAGTAAGGGGAAACATACACCAAGTTCATGAGGGGATGACTAAGCGCTAATAAAAAGCCAATCAGCCCAAGCTTACTAATGAATTATGATTACAATCACAGTGCCAGCAGAAACTTTTAAAAATATATATACATTTTTATTGATTTCAGAGAGGAAGGGAGAGGGAGAGAGAGATAGAAACATCAATGATGAGAGAGAATCATTGATCGGCTGCCCTCCGCACGCCTCCCTCTCCCCCACTGGGGATCCAGCCAGCAACCCCAGCACGAACCCGGGACCCTTCAGCCCACAGGCTGATGCTCTATCCACTGGGCCAAACCACCTAGGTCAGCAGAAACTTTTTTTGTTGAGGCATCTAACCAAAGAAAAAGAATTCTTCTAGAATTAAAGGGAGGAAAAGAGGTCTACAAATAGGCAGATTAATTCTGAAAATAAAACACCAAGGGCACTCGCCTTCCCAGCTGCGAGAGCCTGCCACAGCTCCAAACCAGGGAGTGGCCTGGGGGCCGGAGGGCTGGGACAGGACTCAGGAAAGAGGAGGCTGCTCCGTAAATGATATTAGGAGGAAAACTCCATGTGAACACTTGCCTCATGTTATAAATAAAGGGCAAGTAGAGACCTAAACGTGAAATGTGTAACTCTAGAACTAGTAAAAGAAAAAATTGTGGGAGAATATCTTTGTGATCTTGAGATGGGGAAAAAAAATAAAACAAAACCTCAAAAACAAAGACCCCAAAAGCACAAATGTAAGGTGACAAAAACAAAAACAGACGGGGTGACAGGTCACCAAATGACAAGAGTGATTAACTGGAGGCGCTCCTACAAATCAGTAAGAAAAAAGATAAGAACACTCACAGAAAACCAACAAAATATGAGGAGTGGCTTTTCCAAAGGGGAAAACTGAATGGCCAAGACCCCCCAAAGAACGTTCAGGGTTCCAGCCAGCAAATCGGGACACATCTGCAACTCTGCTGTGTGCCAGCAGGTGCCCAGGGAGGCCTGTCGGCCACACCCTCCTGAGGTAAGAGTAGAGTCCTTTACTGTAAATGTTATAAACATCTACAAAACAACCCATGTATTTTTCACAGATTCTTATCCAGGGAGATTCCAGACACATTACGTTAGCATGGGTGCCTCTGGAAGAGGGACAGGAATGAGACAGACATCAGGAATAAATGAGAAAAATAAAGCAAAACAAGGAACGGCAGCACCCTCCAACCATACTCTTTGCTGCTGTAATTCTCCTGTTAATTTTCACAGCCACCCAACACTGCTTTGAGGTTCCACTAGTCAGCAAACCTTCCCAGAGCAGGAACATGCACTCCAGGGAGAGGCCCTGGGGAAGACTGTAGGTGGACCATAGCACTAGTGATACTGAGTGGCAGACCCAGAACCTCACTAGGGGCAGAGAATCTGGGGGCCAGGAGGCCCTGAGTGTTTAGCCCTTGGCCCCTGATGCCGCTGCTCCCTTGCACAGGTGCCAGGCTCAGGCTGGGCCCAGAGGTATCACAGAAGATCCCCCCCACCCCTCCCCTGCCCTCCTACCCCCCATCCCCCGCTGGAGAGCCAAGGTCATTTCCAAGGAGCTAAGGAGGTGCCTGGGGGAGAGAAGGCCAGGGTTGCGTTGGCCTTCTAGGGCAGCAGAGAGCTTGGCAGGGTGCACTACAGGCCAGGCCTCACACACAGGGGAAGCCAGGTCTGTGGAAAGGCCAGCATCAGGCCAACTGGGCTCCAGCTCCACCAGTGAGGCCTCAGCTTTGGTTCCCCTACTCTGAGCCTCCTGGGATCTGAGGACACACAGCCTGATCTAGATCCCTGACTTGGGAATGAAACCTGGGTGTGGCCACCCATCAGCTGTGCGACCTTCCCCACCTGGGCCCAGTCTCCTCCCCAGGACTCCATCTGCAAGGAGTCAAGCAGGAGCAGAAATTCCAGGCAGAAGGAAGAGCCACACCCCCGCAGGCAGGAACAGGAAGTGGGAGGCTGGGCCCTGGGGCAGAGGAGAGTGAGGGTGAGGCCTCAGCCAAGTCCAGGGGGAGCCCCTCTCCTCACTCCATACCAGCATCTGGGGTGAGCAAGGGCCCTCTGAGCTCCGTCTCCACTGCTGCCACACAGGATAGGGAAGAGGCCTGAGCATCATCAGGGTGACCACTGGGAAGGCCTGGGCCGGCATGGTCTCCAGGCCCCAGGACTGCATGCTCAGACCCCAGGAGCCCACTTCCTCAGAGCAGCTCATAGGTTCCCGCCCCAGAAAGGGCCAGCGGCAGGAAAACTGGGAGCCAAGAGTGGCAAGACCCAGGGGAAAAGCCAGCCAAGGCAGGCAGCTCAGAGCTCAGGGAGGGCAGAGCCAGAGGAGTCAGCCAGCACCAAGATGAGCACCAGGGCAGAGGCCCCTGGAACTGCTGACGGCTGCAAGGTCCACACAGAGATTACAAATGCACGGAAGTGTAAATTATGCCTCAATAAACCATCACTCCAACTTAAATAATAGGGAGAGGGAAGAATAACAATGTTAATATTTGAGATGACTGGGAGATGTTTTCTCTTCCTGATTTTCAGAATTTTTCAATTTGTATTTAATGAGTATTTCTTGGCGTTGGGGTTAAAACAACACATATCCTGAAAAAGAAAACAGTGGACTACCTCTTATGCTCCAAAGCAGGATAGGACAGAGGAGGCTGAAACAGGTCCAGAGGCCAGAGCCCAGGGAGAAGGAGGCAGGGGCGAGGGCTGCCCTGCAGCCCACTGGGGCTCCAAGGCCCCATCCCCAGGCTGCCTTTAAGAAAAGTAAGTTTCCCAAATATGGTCTGCAGCCTGCTTCAGGGAATCACATCCCCTCAGAGGGCGGGACACACAGTCCCCCTCCCCCAGTGACCCCAGAACACAGAGCCACCCCACTGGGTCCCCCCAGCCCCTGCCCTGGTGACCACAGGAAGTGCCAGCAGAGTGAGTCACAGGAAAATTCCCCTCTGGCCCAGTCAGAGGGGGCGGGGTACAGACAGAGGGACTGCCCCTAAGAGGCCCCTCACCTCTAAGGAGAAGGGCAGCTCAGGGAAGGCTGGCAGATGGGCCTCCGCCAGGTCCCACAGATAGGGCTGGGCACTCAGGGAGGCTGAAGGGCTCTGCTCAGGGCAAGGTCCAGTGGGGGAGGGAGAAGGGAAAGCAGAGAGTCCACCAGGGCCCAAGAAACTACTGGGGACCTCCTGTGCAAGGGTGGCCAGCCCCCACCCTCAGAGTGAGGTCCCCAACTGCGGCTGTAACTGTATAGCCTGGGACGGCTGGAGCCAGGCTGGGAAGCACCTCTTGGGCTGGGCACGTGGCACTGGGCGCCTGGCACCAGGAGCTCCTTGCCTACGTCAGCTGGTGCCTCTGCCCAGAGCCCCAGAGGCAGCCTTCTGTAGCCTGGGCACTGCTGGCGCTGGAGCAATCCAGCTGGCCAACAACTCGCCTCTTTGGGTTTCTAAACCTCCCCAGCAGCTCCTGACACAAGCTGCTCCTTCCTTCTCTCAGTCACTCAGACCAGACCTGGGTGACCTCAGGCAAGTCCCTTAACCTCTCTGAGCACTCAGATCCCTGTTCGGGGCAACACAGGCCTAGTCCTAGCTTGATCAGGTCTTTATCCACATGGGCCTTACATTCCAGTGGGGCAGACAGACACCAAAAAACTTGCTAGGGCAGGGGGCAAGAGTACGGTGCCCAAAATAATGTAGGACAAGGCTACCGCACCTAGGGTAATCAGAGAGGGCCTCCCCAAGGAGGTGACACTTCAGATGACTCATGAAGAATGAAAACTAGGCAACCGTGAAACCAGCTGGGGAAGAGCATACAGGCAGCGGAGGGACATGAGCCAAGGTACTGGAGCAGGGAGAGGCCAGAGGGGAGAGGGTTGTGGCCCTGGAGTGGCAGGCAGGCCAGGGCCAGTCATACTGCAGGATGAGTTGGGATGGTGCATGGAGAGTTTAGTAAATGCTATCCAAATGGTGGCATCCCACCCACGGCAGGACAAGCCTCTCCCGAGCTCTGGACGTGTTCCCAGGACCCAGGGTCTTGCCCAGCTTGTTCTTACAAGGAGCCGGCTCCCGCAGAGCCTAGCTTTCCAGCCTCCCCTGCTTCTGGGACAATCAGGTGCTTCACCCCCAAGCTCACAAGAGGGCACAGCTGTGATCTCTTGGAGGGACACCCCGCCAGAGCACTATCACAATCCTGGCAGACACTGCTGGCCATCTGTCCGCCCTGCCCTGCGTCTCTGGCCACCTTGCTCCTGCCTCTAGGAAACCTCTCCCTGTGTCCTCCTTCTTCAGGACATGACTAGGGTGTAGTCCATTCAGGAAGGATCCTGTGCCTCATTGGGCACCTGCTCACAGCTGCCTCCACCTGGAAGTACTAATACATCCTGTTATTGCCCACTTCATGTCCCCTAACCTGGACACCCTCAGCATGGACTCCCCTCCCCTGCAAGAGCACCAGGCCTGGCCGAGGATGGGTGGGCTCCGGCAGAAATCCTCCTGGCATGGAGTGTCTGGCCCTTCCTGGGAGCAGTGTGGCTTCGCCTGAGAAAGCCAGGAATGCCCTCTGGAGCTCGCTTACCCAAGAGGGAGGAAGCAGAGGAGAGCCCCAGCCAGGCTGGGTTGGTCCTCTGCTGAGCCTTGGACGCTGGTGGTCAGGCGTCTGCGTGAACTGCAGCTATCTGATGGGTATTCATGTCTCCCCCACGGCTCCACCAGCTGCCTCCGGGATCTTAGATGCGCTCTGGGTATCCCCAAGCCCCAAACCCAATGCTGGGAGTGGTGGAGAGACACGATTGATGGGTTCCCAGTGACTACAACAATGATGGCCGGTGCTGATTCTGGCAGAGGCAGGGCTCTTTTGTACACTTCAATCATCTCTTTTAACCCTATGAGACACTATGATGAATTACCCCCGCCTTTCAGGCAGGGAAACTGAAGCACAGAACGGTTACTCGACTTGCCAGGCTCAGTCAGGGAGCAACAGAAGCGGATCTGGGCTGTGACAATGTGGTGCTGGTGGCTCCTAGGGTAATGCTCAGGTTCATGGGAGCCAGGAGCGGAAATTTCACAGGCCTTTTGCTCCCTCCTGTTCCCCACCTCCAAAACACACAGACACACACTCTCTCCAGCCCCCAGTGCAGAGCCTCGAACACAGCAGTCACTTGGGAAACACTAGTTCCCTTCATACCCAGAACCATCTCAACGTGAGCCAAGTTTATTTCTGGGATATTCTGTTTGCTTGTCTCAAGGAGTCTCAATGGCCAATGGACACAGGCCCAGTGCGTGTACTGACTGCAGTCTGCGCCCCCTGGTCAGTGCCTGACCATCCCCTTGTCCTGCCCCTGTAACCCCAGGTTGCAACCGAGCTCTGAGAGCAGTGCCTCTTCCCTTCCCAGACATCCCCACGCTCACGTCCTTGGTGGAACTCTGGGACCAGCAGCGTTAGCATCACTTCCCTAATACTCCCACGGACAACCGAGTGGCCAGAATCTGGGTTCAAGTCCTCAGTGCTCTACCAGCAGGGAACAAATGTGGGTGAGCCCCTGTTCCAGAGCCATCCCAAGGGGAACATGGTTCCTGCCCTGCCTACCTCAGGAGCCTGAGGCTCAGCTCTATGCCTAACGCTCAGCAGCCAGAGGACAGGTCTGTAGAATGAAGGATAAAAATCCACTGTCAGCAGCTCCCAGTAACAAGCCACGCCTGGCCTCGGCTGCAGTGGCAATAGCAGATGCCTTTGTGTCTAGGGCCAGCTCTGGCCGGAAGCAGGCCCCTCCCCCGACCCTTGCTAGGGTGTCCCAGGCACTATCTCTAGGAGGCTGGGCAGAGGAGAGGTGAAAAGGGGAGGCCCTCCTTGGTGCAGGGCATGGCCTCTGCAGCCCCCAACATACCATGGATGGTGGGAACAGGCAGGACTGAGGCCAAAGCACCAAGAAGCCTGTGGGGCGGTATAAGGGCACAGCCAGCCTACACCCTCTAGCCCATTCCAACTGTTGGCAGCTTGGGAATGGTCCTCAGTCCCTTAGAATCAGTGGCTCAGTGGTTGTGCGTTGACCTGTGAACCATGAGGTCATGGTTCCATTCCTGGTCAGGGCACATGCCCGGGTTTTGGGCTTGATCCCCAGTGGTGGGCGAGCAGGAGGCAGTCGATCAATGATTCTCTCTCATCATTGTTGTTTCTATTTCTCTCTCCCTCTCCCTTCTTCTCTGAAATCAACAGAAACATATTTAAAAAAAAAATAATCCTTACCACTGCCACCTCTCCCAGAGACTCAACCCAGGCTGGCAGACCCTCGACCTATACACTTGACACCCTGCTGCTCTTTCCCAGTCACTGGGGCCTGATGGGAGGAATCACAGGTCTCTCAGCAGAGGGCTCAGCATGAGGCTGACCTTTACTTCAAGGGCAGCACCAGAGTAAGGGTAACTACTCCCAACCCCAGATTTGTCATCATGGAAGGCAGAGGCAGAAGGGACAGCAGGGATTTCACTCCTTACAAGGCCCTGGATTCTCCACCTTGACATCTAAAACCCCAGAGGATCCCTAGACAGTTTGATTCAGTGGATAGAGTGTCAGCCGGCAGACTGAATGGTCTGGTGTTTGATTCCAGTCAAGGACACACCCAGGTTGAGGCTTGATCCCCAGTAGGGGGCGTGCAGGAGACAGCCAATCAATGATTCCCTGTCATCAATGATGTTTCTTTCTCTCTCTCCCTCTCCCTTCCTCTCTGAAATCAGTAAAAATATATTTTTAAAAAAATTAAAATAAAAAAATAAAATCTCGGAGCTCTCCCCACTCCAGTTCTGAAAGAGAACTTTCAGCAGCCCTTCAAGCAGCACCTCTGCCTGAGCTGAAATGGAGGGGGACACGATGGTACCAAAAGTGTGGTATTCTAGCTTAAAAACAGCACCAAACACCTGATTTCTAGGATACACAGTGGAGATGGGATGGGAGATGGAGCCCTGCCCCTCCATCCTTTGTGCTCCTTTCACTCCAGGTCAGTACTTCACCCTGCTCCTCACCTAGAGAGGGGAAGGAGTTAGGGCCCAGCCCCACCTCCTTGGAGCGAGAACACCCTGCAGCCCCTTATTTGGGGCCTAGATCCCTATCCTCCACCCCACCCTCCAAGTCTGACTCCAACACTGTCCCTCACCCCTCTGAGAAGCCTCCTGGGTACACACCTGGCTGGTTCTTGCTGTGGGCTCCTAGCGGGCAGGGATGGGAGTTCTCTAGGTCCAGGAGAAAAGGGTTGTGGGACCTCCTAAAAACAGTGGGCCTTGGTCCATGTTGCTCAGTGGCTAGAGTGTTAGCCCACACACTGAAGGGTCACAGGTTTAATTCCAGGTCAAGGGCATATACCTGGGTTGCAGATTCAATTCCCACCTGGTCTTTGGAGTGTTGTCATGCTCTGCTGGGGCTGCCAATTTGGTGGTGTTCCCCTGGCCCAGGGCTGTGCCTTTATGGTCCCTTCCTGGGACCCAATGTTTTTTTTCTGTGTTTTTTCTGTGTTTTTTTTTTGTAATCCTCACCCAAGGATATTTTTCCATTTATTTTTATTTAATTTAATTTATATATATATATATATATATATTTTCTTATTGATTTCAGAGAGGAAAGGAGAGGGAAAGATAGAAACATCAATGATGAGAATCATTGATCAGCTGCCTCCTGTATGCCCTCCACTAGGGATCAAGCCCACAACCCGGGCATGTGCCCTGACCAGGAATCGAACAGTGACCTCCTAGTTCATAGACACCATTGATTTTTAGAAAGAGTGGAAGTGAGGGAGAGAGAGAAAATGATACAGGGAGGGAGAGGGAGAAAGAGAGACATCCATGTGTCTCTCTCGCATCCATTGGTTGCCTCCCACCTGTGCCCAACCCACTCCTGCTCCTGCAGCACCAAGCACACACCTGCTCTTCTAGGTCTGTCAGCCCTGTCTCCCTGACCCCCAACATCAGTTCTCCACCTGGGAAAGGAAATGGGCACTCAGGGCATGCCCCCCAGCCCCGGCGGATGAGGACCATCTCCCTGCCTGCCTGAAGCCTGCATGCAGGGAAGCCCAGAGAGTGCCTTCCAGCGAGACCCTGCCTCATGGTAGGGGTGTGGGAAAGGAAACTCCGTGTTCTCAAGACGGATGAAGCCCCAACCTCCAGTCTGGGATCTGGGATCCCAACATCTCCCCTAGCTCTAATCCGCCCACTCTCCCCGCCCATCTCCAGCCCTGAGCAAATCTGTTTCTCGGACTCCCTCAAACTGCAAGGAGAGGCTGAAAGCCTGGACTACGGACACTCAAAAAGCAGTCCGCCCCTACCCGGCGTGCCCTCCACCACGGAGGCTGGGACCCCCGGGTGGCAGTGCAGTCCACCGCTAGGATCCGGTTTTTGCAATCAGGTAGGTAAAGGTCAGGAAGCGCCTGTCCCGTCCCGGAATCCGGCGCGGGCGGGCGGGCCGGGGTGAATCATTAACCGGCCCCAGCCTGGCGCTCCTGGCGGCACCCGACATCTCCGCAGACACCACGCACTTACTAGCCCAAATCTCGATCCCTAACCTGGGGGAGGGACGCTCCAAAACACACAGATGGACTGATGGACGGACGGCCCCCACCACCTCCTGGTCAAGCCTCCTGGAAGATCATGGTCTGAGGGACCTCGGCCCCCTCCTCATAGCCGAGGAAACTGAAGCCATGGTTCCAAGGCCCAAGGTCACCCAGAAGGCGGTGGCCGGCAGGGGGGGAGAGAGCGGGCCTCCCGCCAGCAACTTTCCCGGATCCAGGAACTTTCCTGCCGGCCAGCAGCCCGAGTCCAGGCCAGGGCTCCTTCCAACGCCCCAGAGCGCGCAGGCTCTGGGATCCCCATTCATCGTCTCCAGGCGCTCGGGCCAGAGTGTGAGGTGGGTCCAGGACTTCGGACCCCAGCCTGGTTGCGCCCAAGCGGAAGCTCCAGTGGCCGGCAGTTCCCAGGACCCGCAGATTCAGCAGGAAATGCCGCTCGCTTAACTCTCCCATCTGGGCCTGCCCCAGACAGGGCAGTCTCCTCTAAGGGGGTACGTGGACTCCAGCAGGACAGGGCGTGAGTACCCCACCCCGGCCGCCACACTCACCAGGTAATTCATTGTGTCCCGCCGGCCTGCCTGGGGCCCCAGCTCCCCGCAGGGACGCACACCGAGCTGCCCGCGCCACACGCCCCGCCCTGAATGTGCCACAGGCGCCCAGGTCCAGGTCCGGCTGCCGCTGCCACCACGCCTGCTGCTGCTGCCGCTGCCGCCACCCAAAGCGGGGTCCCCTCTTGCTCCGCCCGCTGCGGGCCAGCCTAGCCCGGCTCCCGGCATTCCCAGCCGTGCACGCCCATTGGCGGCTGTGGCTCCCCATGCAAATGAACTGCCTGCCCATAGGGCGCGGGCACGAGCGGGAGGGCGCGGGCACGCGCCGCCCAGTGGACCAACCCCCACCCCCTACCAGCACCAAGCTAAGCTCTAAGTGCTGCTGGCCAAATGCCAGGCTTTAAGCCTAGTACACCGATATTTCCTTTTCTCCATCCAAATGCACGCCCCCAGCCTATACCTTTGGAGAGAATGCGTCCCTCCTCAAAGGCCTTAGCCTCAAAGGCAACGCCTCCTCTTCTGGGCAGACTACGATTGCCCTTTTTCTCTTCTTGCTCCTCCTCCCCCTCCTTCTCCTTGTACTTCTGCAGCTTTTGAGGCTCCAGCCTCAAGGTGACTTATGCCTTCCCCGCCTACCAACCCCGGGGCATCCCACGGTGTCCTTCATGCCCTCATACTCGGAGGGAATCTGAATCTGGAGGTAAAGGGGAGGGGGTCGCCCCAGCTGGCAGAAACTAATAACCACCATGGCAGGGACTCAGGTCATGCCTACCATGTAAGAGCCCAAGGAAATGAAGACTTAAGACAGGGAGGTTGGTAACCGAGAGGGTGTGGAGCCTGAGCTTATCCTGTTCTACCAGACTGTTCGAGGCTCCAGTCCATTCATGGACAAGGGGCTCACCATCTCTCACCTTCTCCACTTAATTGAATCCAGCCTCCCTGAAGCATGCTCCCCCTCCCCCAAGGTCTCAGGCCTGCCCTAGGAGCTCTGACCTCATCCCAATCCCTTTGTCAGCCTTGTCCAGGCCTAACACACTAGCCCAACAGCTCATCTGTTTCAGCAACATGGTAGGGGTCTGCAGGTAATGAGAGAAGGAAGAGCCACTACCATCACCAGTGGGAAACTGAGTGGAAAGTGTCTTGGTTCTCCTGAGTCCCTACTCCCTAGGCTGCAGGTCACTGACTGTCACCTCACACAGCAGATCCAGGGTGTGCCCGTCCCTGAGCTTGGTCCAGGCTTGCACAGTGGCCTACAGGGAGATCTAGGATGGACCCTACTCCAGAACCGGTCAGTTTGGTGTCTTATTCCTGGATCCTCAGACAGTCAACATCCTGGGCCACTTACTAAGTATGCAGACACCATCAGGCAGCTCGCAGTGCCAGGGAAACAGTGGGGCAGAATCGGCTTTGCCCTGCAGAGAACCCTGAGGCATGGCCTATAAAATATATATAAAGCCAATATGTATCCACAGCTATCCCTCCACCTGACACACACACCTGACACTCAGGCCAGGTGTACTACCATGGGCAGGCCCTTTCCTATATGTAAAATGAAGAGGCTGAACTAAGACAGTCCAAGTCTGGCTGGTCATGGGTCCCCTGCAGAGCTTGTTGAAAAACACATTCCCATGTCACCCCTCCAGAAAAAACATGTGGGGGAACCTGAGCATCTGCATTTCTTCAAAGCTTCTTGGGGAACCACCAGACAGAACTCACAGCATAAGGGGTGGGTAAGGAACAGTGGGATTTGGACACAATGGGACCCAGAGTCCTCCAGGAGCAAAACAAATGGGTACTACCCTATGCCCTCCCCAAGACAGGCCCCCTCGTCACCCTCAAAACAGCCCACTTCCCCACAGAAGAAGAGCCAGCTCTCAGAGAAACACTGCATAGAGCAGTGGTTGCCAACCAGTGGGTCTGTGAGGTCCAAAAGGCTGGCGACAGCTGGCCTAGGGCATCCTCTCCTGCGTATTCCCAATGGCTGTGTCCCAAAGTCAGACAAGAAGCTGTGGCCTCCCCTAAGCCCTGACCCCATTCCTAGGTTCCAAGGGAGCAGATCGAAGCCAACTGGGTCATGCATGAACATTTGTCTGGAGGTAGTCCTTAGGTTTTTCCCAGGTCACCAATCCTGTGGGGTGAGAGGTGGGGAGCAGGCCTCACAGCCAGGCCTGTCCTGCAGGCAGGAGGTCTCTGCAGGGATAGGCTGGGACACCAAAGTCCTGGCCCGCAGCTCTGTCCTAGATGGCTTAGGGAGAGAGGAGGTGGCTGGCTGGGAACAAGGGAACAGGAAAAAGAGACCCTCTAGTCTCTGGGGCTGGATTAAAGCAGCTCCGGGGGCGGGGTTGCTGGGGGGGGGGGGGTAGGTGGAGGAAGGGAACCCAGCTCAGGCTCAGGCATTTCAAAAATTTGCTCCTTTTCCACTTAAACTCCCTCCCCCCAGCCTGTGCCTCCCAGAATGGCATTTCCGCTTTGGAATCAAGGCGCTAGGATCCGTGCCCGACTGTACAAGAAGGAGGGGAAGAGGAATGCCCCTTCCCAGGCCTATGTGGGAGGGACATGGAGAACAGGACTCACTGGACCGGCTATGATTGGGGTGTATCGTGTATAGGGGAGCAGACCTTCCTGGGCTGACAGCCTCCGTGGGGCCCTGAGCCAAGGTTCTATGATCACACGCTCATTTCATGCCCACAGCAATTCTGCAAAACAGGCTTCACAATTGGCCCCATTTTCCAGATGAAGAGGTTAAGACCCAGTTTACAGCCCCTTTGCCCCAGACCCTACCTAAGTGGGAAGAAGAACCTGGGACCCAGCTCCCATTCTCTGGGCTTTCCAGGTCTTATTCTGCAGGTCAGACCCACTGCACTATGAACAATTCTTGCTTTAGGCTCAACAATGTCTGTTGCAGCATTTATAACTGTAAACAAAAGGGTGGGGCATCACCTAAATGACCAACTATAGCGGACAGGTGAGGCAACCACAGCCTCTCAATGGAATATCGTGCAGCTATAGGACGGCCTCTTTCAAAGACCAAAAGCAAACAAGACCATGTTTATGACAATGGGAAGTGAAGAGAGCGGACTCAAACCGCTTGCACGGTGATGCAGCAGCCCTTCCTCTCCTAACGCTTTGGTCTTCCCAGCAGCACCGAAGGGAGGCTGGATGGATCAGCGGATGGCTGACTCTCAGAGCAACAGCAGGAAAGGATTTCCTGAGACCGGAGGTGAGTGCTGCCAGCCCCAGGGACAGGAAGAAATGATATATCTGAAGGGCCACGGGGTATCGAATTCAGCCTTTCCTCTGGGCTGACCACTCACCTTGGCAAGCTCAAAACCAGCTTTCGAGCTGGAGCCAGCTCTGCCTGGGTGAGGGTGTCAAGGGACCCCTGTTGGTGGCCTGGAGAAGAGATGAGCCCAGCTGCATCAAGAACTGCCGTCTAACACACAGCCCGGACACGGTCCTTGCTGCCACACTGAGGGCCAGGACAGAGATATCACTACCCAGAGGTTCAGAGAGGGGGTAGGGCCTTGCCCAGGTCCTACTGCCAGGAAGCGGCAAAGCTACACCCATAACCTAGCTACCCAGGCATGTCCCCATGGAAAAGCACCCAGGTGACCCCAGAGAGAGCAGAGTAGGCACTCTTAGGGCGGGTGTTAGAGCTGTCAGTCATAAGAGCTTTCCTATCCTCCGCTGACCTTTGAGGGCGGAGTAATCAACCAGGCAGTTCATTTGTCATTACAGTGGTGATTCTGACTGTGGGGAGGTGGACGGGCCCCACAGCCTGGAGCCAAATCTCTCCCCAGTTACCTCCACTGGGGCAGGGAGGCTCTGGTCCTCAGCCTGCCATTCCCTTCTGCATCCCCCAGGCCAGGCCCAGAGATGTGGGTGCAGGGACAGGGCCAGGACAAAAGGTGTGAGGATGGAGTGATCAGGTGCAGGGACAAAGTGAGGGATGGGGAGGGGGCCTGGGTTTGGGCAGAAGACAGACTGGCCTCCCAGATCCAGGCCTGGATTCCAGAAAATCCAGTGCCCTCACCTTCCTGCACTTCCTTCCCTCCACACTCTGGCTGTTTCAAGGAACTGGAAGGAGCAACATTCTCTCCTAATTCTGTTCACTGCTTTTCTAATTTGAAAATTAAAGCTCAGCAGGGGAACCTATAGGGAGGTGCCTGCTTCAGAAAGGGGCCCAGGGTCTCTCTGCCCAACTCAGGGTGCTGACTCTGGTACCCTCAGTCCCCCTTTCTCCTCTGCAGCCCCCTCTTCCACTCTCTAGGTGGGGGACCTTCCTGGGTGCTGTCAGGCAGGTGGGAGCTCTCCTATCCTAATGAGAAGGTTGGGGCCTGGGTGCACTTGCCCTTCTCCTTGGCACTGGGACACACTCCTGGCGTCCTCCCCTCAATACTGCCTGGAGGGTGAATCAGGCTGGCAGAAGAAACAGGGGTGGGGAAGACAGAGGCTGGGTTCTGGCTGAAGGAAAGGAGGGTGGGAGCAGGTGGGGCACAGAGATAAGCCCGTCCTCAGGGAGAAAGCTTAGCTGCTGGTGGCCACTGGGCTTGGAGTGACAGCCTGGGCAGGCAGGGACAGGGTGTGGTCAAGAAGCCGGCCCCAGCCCTCCATCTGCTCTTGCTTCTCCCCATAGCAACCAGCCCAGCACATCAGGGCAGTCAGAGGCGGGTGACTTCACATGCCATCTGCTGTCTCCTCACCCCCGAGCCTGCTTGTGTAGGAGCAGAGGTACCCACACCCACAGAGACCCACAGAGATGTGCAGAGGGCAGAACAGTGCTGCCCAGCCACACAGCTGGGATAGGGGGTCAGGGAGCCAGTATTGTCACAGGAGGGGACTCTGAGGGCTCTGGGAGCACTGGGGTGAGCATACAGGAAGGAGTGGGTACAGAGCTAAGGCTGCCACTGGGAAGGCACTGTTTGTTCTCCCTCCTCAGGCCACACTGTGGAGCATCCCACCTGAGCCTGCTCCACCTACAGAGAAAGGCTCCGTTTGTCCCAGGAGACATTAAAGATCGCAGACCCTCAGCCCATCAAGCAGCTTTCAGAGCCTCGGTTTGTGCGTTTGTTAAGTGTAACCCAGTGGTTCCCAACATGAGGCACACGCCCCAAAGGGGGGGGCAATTTGATTTTTAAGGGGGGCAATTCGAGAATAAGTTATTAACAGTGAATTTTTTGCATTTCTTATAGTTCTAGGGGCCTCATATACAGTATATAAATATATACTGTGACATATTTATGCATTTCAGTTCTCTATTATGTTTTTTGAAACTTTATTTGCTATTTTTTCATCACTTCATATTATTATTTTTTAACAATTTCTTCCTCAGTACTTCAACTGTCCTTTTGTTCTTTTATTTTTCTCTTTCATGGATGCCATGTTCTTTGGAAGCTTGTTTAGATCAAGTTACTGGTCTTTTAGGCTTCCTCCACATGAATAGGAGTTCACTTTTTTTTATATATATATAATATATTTTATTGATTTTTTACAGAGAGGAAGGGAGAGAGATAGAGAGTTAGAAACATCGATGAGAGAGAAACATCGATCAGCTGCCTCCTGCACATCTCCCACTGGGGATGTGCCCGCAACCCAGGTACATGTCCTTGACCGGAATCGAACCTGGGACCTTTCAGTCCGCAGGCCGACGCTCTATCCACTGAGCCAAACCGGTTTCGGCAGGAGTTCACTTTTTGAATAACAAGAATTAGTATATGTCACAAGGGGGACATCAGGATTTTAGAGATGCTTAGGTGGAGTGTGGCCACAAAAAGATTGGGAACCACTGGTTAACCACCGCCAGCAGCCCTGCCGATCACCAGGCCACCAGACTGAGGCATGGTGCATGGTGCACGGTGCACAGTGGCACCCTGGTGTCAGCAGCACATCCCTCCCCTGCCCATCACACATCAGACCCATCCTGCCAGGCACCACGGGGCAGGGGTGTTCTCCACTCAGCCCTGCTCTCCCAGCTCCTGCTCCGGCGCCCTGAGCTTCCCCTAATCCAGCGGTTTTCAACCTGTGAGTCTCGACCCCTTTGGGGGTCGAACAACCCTTTCACAGGGGTCACCTAAGACCATCGGAAAACACATATATAATTACATATTGTTTTTGTGATTAATCATTACGCTTTAATTATGTTCAATTTGTAACAATGAAAATACATCCTGCATATCAGATATTTACATGACGATTCATAACAGTAGCAAAATTACAGTTATGAAGTAGCAACGAAAGTAATTTTATGGTTGGGGGTCACCACAACATGAGGAACTGTATTAAAGGGTCGCGGCATTAGAAAGGTTGAGAACCACTGCCCTAGTCCCTGAACTATAAGAACAAAACCTCAAGGGAGGCTCTGAGATAGAATCTTTCTGCTGAGCCCTATTGCCCCAGATCCACAGCCAATGCAGGGGGTGGTGGGCAGGGTCTCCCCCGCGGGTGTGTGGGGGTGGGGAGTGGCTGGTTGCAGGCTCTATCACATAATTAGTGTGCTGGTCACTCCTCTCACTAGCATACTGCTGCCTGGAAACGCATCCAGGTCTCTGGTTTGGAAGGTGTGGGGAGGGGGAAAGCATAAACAAGGGAGCAGGGGTCTGGAGGAGAACAGCAGAGAGCAGAGGGATGGCAGTGAGGACTATTTTATACAAAGTGCCTGGGGCAGCGGGGAGGGCCTCTCTGAGGAGGTGGCATTTGAGTAGATATGTAAATCTTTATGCTAAGGCTTATTATGCAGAAAAAAAGTAACAGTAAAGATTTGTAAAAATAGCACAGGCATGCCAACTCCCTCAGTGTGAAGAGCAGAGCCTGAAGTGTTAGGGACACAGGGAATGGCTCCCAAGCAATCCTCCCACCCCCCCACCTGGGCTTCTTGAGTGGTGGGGTCTCTACTGGGCTGGGCCTCCCAGAGTTGAAGCAGAAGCAGCCAGGAGTATCTACCTGTTGGAGTGTCCTGGCAGGCAGCCAGGGATAAAGAGGAGTAGGGACAAGGTGTGGTTAAGAAGCCGGGGGAGGGATTCAGTCAGCTCCCAGGAAGGCCTCCATCCTCTCCTACCTCCTGCTCTCCTAGAAGCCTCTTCCCACCAGGGTCTCTGGAGTGGAAAGGGGCCCAGGACAAACACAGGTAACTCAAAAACCTAAGGTGCTTCCCCCCACAGGCAATCTGGGAAGAGGGTTTCCAAACCTAGACACCTGAGGAGGGCTGTGAACAGAAAGGTGTTCACACCACTTTCTGAACAAGCACAGAGCAGGGGATCCAGGATTTGGTGGCACAAACTCCCTGGCCATGCCTCAAGGCACACATAAGTGGATATCAGGTTTTGTAAAATACTGACAACACTAGTGTTTCAGGACTTAAAAATACACAGCATACAAAAATTAGAGGCAAATATTGATTAGCAAGAGAATGGACAAATATATAAATTCATATTCATAAATGGAACACGACTGGGATAGGTGCATCAGGGAGCCAGCAACAAAAAGAGAACTTCTACACAACACGTGGATGAAAATCTCAAAACCATTATGCTGAATGAGAGAAGCCAGACTCCAAAGAGTATATACTATATGCTTCCACTTATATAAAGTTCAAGAACAAGTGAGTCTAAGCCATGATGAGAGAAATCAGAATATTGGCCCCCTTACAGGGGACGGGGGACACTTGACTATAAAGTAATACTTACAGCCCTGGCTGGTGTGGCTCAGTTAGTTGGAGCATCGCTGAATACTCCAAAAGGTTGCGGGTTCAATTCCCAACCAGGGCACATGCCTAAGTTTCGGATCTTATCTGACGGGATGTGTAAGATGTTTCTCTCTCTCTCCCTCTCTCTCTCTAAAATCAGTAAGCATATCCTCAGGGGAGAATTTTAAAAAAGGGATACTTGCAAACTTTCTGAGATGATGGAGACATTACCTTGATTTGATTGATGGTTACATGGGTTCTACATTAGTCAAAACGCATCCAACTGGATAGCTAACATCTGTCCATTTCACTACATGGAAAATCTACCTTGGTAGAAGAGTTTCAACTGGTAAAAATAAAACAAAGCACAGAGGGAAAAAATACATAGAATTAAGGATACCAAAAATAGGAAATGCAACCCTGAACCCATCTGACTGCCAGGGAGCTTAAATTTGTATGCCTATCTTCCCCATACACTACATAGCTTCTGGATCTTTTGATGACCCCAGACTATTTGTGTCCTTCACTATAATCTGCTTCAAATCCTTCTTGGAACTTGGTGGGGTTTAAATAATATAAAATGACTGAAAAGCCTTCTCAGCCTCTAATCCCCCTTAGAGAAGGGATTAATCTTAGAGCCAAACCTTGTGACCATCTCTCCTGCCAGAGTGGGCATCCACTGCCACCTCTCCTGAGGTCCCCAACATGTCTCCAGCTCTTTTTCCTTTTCTTGAAGAAAGGAGACACTGGCCCAGCACACAGTGACTAAGAGTAAGCTGAAGAAACGATGGGTGTGAGGAGGATGCAGGCAAAGCAAGCAGCTGTAAGGAAGCCAGGTCTAGGTTGGGGAGGACGAGCACAGAGAGGGAAAGGGACAGGCGCAGGTGCAGCGATCTTAGGGAGCACACACTTATGCCCAGGGCGGGAAGTGGGGGTCAGTAGGTGCCACCATCACAGCCTGGCGGCCCACCTGTCTCACTTGCAGGCATGAGCTCCTCCATTAAGGTACAGGAACCCACTTCACCGGTGCTCTCCTTCCCACCAACGGCCTCTTACTGCAGGTTGCTGCAGACCACATTTGAGGACAGGCCTGCACTCTGAGCCTACTCCCGGAGCACTCAGGGCAGGCCATCCACCTGCAGTTCACTCTGTCAGTGGAGTGAGACCAAGCAAGGCCCACCCATGGCTTATCCAAGGCTCAAAAGGAAGGGGTCCTGCAGGCAGGCGGGGGCAGGGGAGAGGCCAGGGTCATCCCACCACTAAGGCCTTGGTGGGAACCACACCGACCATCAGAAAGGGGCACTGGAGGCAGACTGGGGCAGGCCATGGAGAATCGTGCTGGAGCCAGAAGTGGGTCTTGGTCACTGCACCAGCCAGCAGTGGCAGGATAAAGATGATAACCTCAACAATAGTAGCTGCTATGGCTGATTAGCCTCTTAGTAAGTGCTTTCTGCAACCCTTCCCAAGTTCTCACAAAACCCCAAGAGCTCAGCGCAGTTCACATCTCCATAATACAGAGGAGACAACAGGCTCAGAAACTCACTCGAGGTATAGATGACGCAGCACCATTCATTCCAGAGCTCTTGCTCTCAAGCCACCGAATATCCTCCCCAACTAGAGCAACCTCTCTGGGAACCCCACTCAGCCTTCCCAACAAGGCTCCGGGACAGCAGCTGAAATGCCAGCTCTCTGCACAAGGACACAGCCACCTGTCTGTGGGGACTCCTCAGTGCTCCCAGGGCCACATCCTTGGCAGGCAGTCAGGGCAAGCTGGGGCAGAGGCAGAGAGAGAGGAGCCGAGCAGGCCTGGATCCTACCCCAAGGAAGCCTGGAGTCTGGTGAGGGAACCTGACAGCAACCAAACAACCCCAATAATAAAGGCATAATCACAGATGGGGGTCCCAGAGGGCTTCCCAGGGCAATGCCCTCAGCTTGAGCACTCAAGAGTGAGCAGGGCGACCTGGTGAGCAAGGCTGCGCTGGAGATCATTCCCTGCAGAGGGAGGGTGGGGAGAGGGGATGTGGCAGGAAGGGCATGCCTTGTGCTCTGGAGACTGAGGATTTTGGACCGGGACACTGCCTCTTCCCACCGTCTTCTTCTGAGCCATTACCACAGCCTGGCTGCCCAGGCCGGTGCTTCCTCACTGCCTGGCCCGCTCCCCAATCACAGCACTGGCTGGCACAGAGCCAGGCACGAGGGGCCCCGGGATCACCGGTGGAGGTTCAGCCAGGTGCCACGCCTGGCCCACTGATCTCCATCGACCACTGCTGGGGCTGCACAGCCCTGGGCAAGCTGCCTCGTCTCCCAGGGGTGCCGAAGGGGTTACAAGAACTCAGGCTTGGAAAGCCACAAGCAGAGGGTCGGTCTCTCAGCAGACTTGGCCTCTGTGGACAGCTCAACAAGCCGCAACCCCCACAATTAGAGAGGCCTTGCAGGATGATGCTCACTTTCTAGCGCTGGATCCTGCCACACTTCGTTCCCACCCTGGCTCTCTCTCAGTGGCCATGCGACCTTGGCAAGACACAGGTCCCTCCTGAGCCTGTGAAGCCCTGAGCCCAGCACCTGGCACACAGGTCACTCTCCACACGTCAGCACCTTCACTCCTTGAAAGAATCCATCCCTCAATAAAGGAACAGAGGAGGGGCTGGAATGGCTGAGCCCATTTCACAGGCAAAAAACAAGAGTCCGGAACAGACAGCAGGGAATTTCTCTACAAGCTGGAAGTTGGCCTCTCGCCAGACAGTGCCAGGGGGTGGTCAACACCTTGTCACTCCTAAACACCGATCATGCCAGTGCCTGCCAGAGGGTCTGAGGTGGGTGGCACAGCCGTTTTCCTCTCAAATGCTTCCTGCCTACCCAGAGGCAAGAAACCAGTCTGGGGCACCCAGTGGCCATGCTGAAGAGGAAGGCAGATGTCACAGCCCAAGCCTGAAGTGTCTCCAGGTGGAGCTCAGAGCCCAGGAAGGAGCACTGCACAGAGAGTCAGAAGGACCCTGTGTGCCTTCCCCTCTCTGGAACCCAGACCCTGTGTGGGTCAAATGACAGTGAGACCAGCTGACCCCTGGAGGGTCCTCCTGCTCTAACACTCAGTCAGTCACTCCTGGCTCAACCAGCCCATCCCAGCCGCTTCTCTCCCCATCATCACCTCCCATTTCATTCTGAAGCATCTTGTAATTTCCGTGGGCCAAAGTGCCTGCGTCAGCCATCCAGGAAAAGACTGCCCAAATGAACGGGTGTACTTAAAACCCAAATGTGTCCATGAGTACCACATGGGAAGTCACCATTCTGGGTTCCAAGAGCAGGGCTTGAGCAAGCTGCCTGCCTGGAAGCCTTCAAGGGGCCTCACCACTTAACCAGCACATGAAAGCAATTTTCCGAACATTTCATGGCTGCTCCGAAAATGAATTCCTCCTCCCAGCCCCACCAGCTTACACATTTCCCAAGGTCCCAGCAGAGAGCCAGGGTGACCTGACAGCCCTGCCACATAGGGGACAGAGTGTGAGACCCCTGCCAACCCCTGCAGAGTCCCTGGGGGCTGTGGCTGCAGGCAGGAAGGTGGGAAGTGACTTGGAGCTGGCAACAGTGTGGACAGGCCAAGCAGACCTTGGCTGCAGGTCTTCACAGCAGTGGCCACAGCAGTGCCGGTCTATCCAAGTCATAACCAGGCCCTGGCCTTCCTGCCATCCCTCTCTTGTTACAGATGGGTCCGCCGAGGTACCCAGCCCAGGAAGGCTGCCCAAACTCCTGTAAGGCAAGGGGTCTGGGTGCCATCCTCTGCTGTGACTGTGGACAACTAAACCAAATCAAGGGCAGACCTCCCACATGGAGGCCCATCCAGGCTCTGAGTGACCCGAGTCCCATTCCCTAAGACCGAGGCCCTCAAACAGGCTCAGGTGGTCTGCCTAGTCCCTCCGGCCAGCGCCCACAGGGTCAGGGCAGGGCTCCAGAAAAGACCCAGAGCCTTGCAGGAAAGCAGAGCAGGAGGGAGGGGCATGGCAGGCATTTTCCGTCTTTCTTTCTTTTGATGAGGCAATTATGCTCTGAACCAGAATAAATGGGGGGTGGGGGTGTTCACATCAGCACTGTCTGGAAGCCCTAATTTCTTCATCTGCAACTCTGCATTACCACTTCTGGAGGCGGGCAGGAGATGGGATCTTTAATTCCATAATAACAATGCTTTGCACTTACACAGCATCTCTCCTCCAGTAATCTCTATGGTGGTTAATTATGAGGCCACTTGCCCGGCCAGGAAGCCCCAACTGTCTGCTTCACCATAAGGATGGGGTCCCCCAGGTGAGGAGCAGTCCCAGAATCAAGGCCAGGTGAGCAGGCATTCCGGCCCATTGCCCCATGCTGTCAGAGGGAAAAGCCCTGACTCAGGGGAACAATGGCTGGAGGCCACAGCTTTCCAGCCTGCAGAGAGCACCCCTTCTGTGGAGGCCTCTGGGTGTTGGCCCCACCTCAGCCTGTCCATCTGTAAAGCAGGCTGGGGCCTGCACCTGGGCCGGGTGCCTGGGGGTGGCTAGCATCACTTGCCACCTTCAGAAGGGGGGGGCCCCGATGCTTCCAGATGCGCTGGCCTGAGTGTGGAGCTTCGGCCTGGAGGCTGCCCAAGCTTGTCTGCTGGGCCAGGAAGAGGGAGTGTCAGGAGAGAAGAGGAGCCCCCAAGGTGGGGAGGAAGGAAGGGAACTGGCCCTGTGCCCTTGGGGGTTCAGCGGCAGAGGAGAACTTCCCGGGAAAGTGAGCGCATCAGCCGCATCAGCCGTTGGGGGGGAGGGGGGCTGGCACAGAACCCCACCCAGCCCAGCCCAGCCGTCCTGGGGGACGGTGTCTCGGGAGAGGACCAGGCCGGCGCCGGGCCTGGCCATCCCGGGAGGTCCCCGGAGCACAGCAGGGCAGCCATCCCTGGGGGAAACCACAGACCCCCCCCTCACCGGCCCCACGGTCCTGGCCTCCTGGTGCGAGTCCTGGAGGGCAGCAAGGGCCCCTCCTGACCCAGCTGTCTCAGGGGTCCCCGGGGGCCAACAAAGACCCTGCTAACCCGGCCGCCTGGGGCTCTCCCGAGGGCACTGCACATACCCACGGGCCGGCTCTCCAGGAGGAGGATGGAAAGAAAGGCAGGGACAGAGAGGCCGGCTTGGGGAGCCGCACCAAGGTGCCCCCACACCCCGTCCCAAGAAAGCCCGAGTCGGAGCAGACCCCACCCGGGAGCCGGCGCGCATTAGGCCCGCCGCGGGCGGCGCGAGGTCGCAGGCCGGTGCGGCCGACGCGGGGTCCGGTACTCACCGGCACGGACATCTTGGCCGCCCTCCCGGGCCGGGGGCGACAGCGGGGCCGGGGGCAGCGGCGCCGGCAGGCTGCGGGTCCGGTCCGCCCGCCGCTCACAGCGCCGGCGCGGGGTCCGGCTCTCTGGGCGCCCGTGGGTCCTGCGCGCTCCCGGCGGCCGGACGGTCCGGCGGCTCCAGCCCACGCAGCGCATGCGCCTCGCGTGCTATACCCCTCCTCCCGGCTCCTCCGCCAGGGCCGTGTTAAAGGCAAGGACCACAGACCCAGGCATTTTTCTGTCGGCCCAACGAGGCTCAGAGGCTCGGTCACCACCCCTTACCCACCTTTCACTTCGCGAGTCATTTCCAATCGCACCATCTCCTGTTTGCCCACCGGGTTCTGATCTCCAGAACCCTCACCCCCTCGTTGCCCAGCCCAGGGTACTGGGCGCCTGCCGGTGGTCTGGCCGGGCTCCCAGGCCTTGTGTATGTCAGCAGAGCAGGGCTCCTAGAAACCCTTCTCACCGCCCAGATGAGAGCCCAGAGACCCAGGTAACCCCCACCGGCCGCCCAGGGCTCTTCTGCCTGCTCTGCGCTCCCCGCAGTCCCTCGCCCAGGGACTGTGTGGGGAGGATGAGTGAGCACCAAGGCCAAGGTTCCGGTGGCCAGGGCAGTGTCTGGGAGGGTCAGCACGGCAGCCCACCCAGAGGAGGAAAGACAGAGCTGGTTCTATCAGACAGAGAGCTCCAGCTCCCTAGGAAATCTGTAGAGACAGGTGCCCAGGGGGACAGGCTCTTTTGTCTGCCGGGAGTGCAGGGCCAGGAAGCCCAAGGGGATTGAACAGAGGGAAGAAGCAAGGGCAGGTGGGTTTTTCCTGAGACCCAGATCTGGCCCTCAGCTTCCACATGTCAAAATCCGCCAATTAGTAGGTCATCCAGTGGACTTGAGGAAGCTTCCCAGCCTTCTTCCCCAAGAGGTGGGACTGTCTTCATCGTTCTCCCAAGGGTTCCCTAACAGTGGCCACCAGCAAGAGAGGGGTACAAGATGTGCAAGGAAGGGGGAAACTGAGGCCTGCCACAGGGCCCAGGGCCCAATTCTCAGATCGATGAACCAGGGTCCCTTCCTGCTCCAACTGAGCAGGGTTGCCCCCACTTTACCCCTTGAGTGGAGGTTCCCAAATGTGCACCTCAGTTTCCCTAGCCCAGTGCTTGGCAAGGCGTAGTTGGAGGGGGCAGGCAGGGCCACAGGGAGCAGAGAGGGCTCTGGGCTGACAGCTGCCACCTCTTCAAAGGACGCTCTGTGTGTGTCTGGCAGGCAGCCCTGCCCGTGCCCACCCGCCCGTGTCCAGCTGGCATGGGGGCTCCTGAGCTGAGAACAGCAGCTCAGCCTGGTGCCTGGGCTCCCAGCCACATGCACCCACTGTCTCAGCGGCCTCAGAGCCACCCCTCCCCCTTACTGAGCCTGCCTCGCCTCCTTTCTCTCCTACTTTGCTGGATTCTTTTTTTTTTTTTTTTAATATATTTTATTGATTTCAGAGAGGAAGGGAGAGGGAGAGATAGAAACATCAATGATGAGAGAGAATCAATGATGGGCTGCCTCCTGCACGTTCCCCACACTGGGGATCAAGCTCGCAATCCGGGCATGTGCCCTGACTGGGAATTGAACCGAGATCTCCTGGTCCATAAATCAACGCTCAACCACTAAGCCATGCCAGCTGGGTTTGGCTGGATTCTTACCACTCTTATTTCCTCTCCCATCAGCCCCATTTCTAGGTGCCCGGGAAAGGGAAAGACCCCTTTCACACCCCTAGCCACAGGGAAGTGGAAACCCAGGGGAGGGGTGCAGCTAGGGCCAGGACCTTGAAACCATCTAATCCTTTTCTCCACCTGAGCCCCAATGACTGCTTACAGCTGCTTATTCAGGGAGGGCATCCCCAACTCTTCCCTTAGCTCAGGAAGAGGGATCCCTGGCCAGGGCAAGGGACCCAGGGCCTTGGGTGTGGGGTTGGGGCCAAGCAGAGGAGCCCCACAGGACACTGAGTGCTCTCCCCTGACATTACCAGGTGTCTGTGAACGCAGGGATGCTCCTTTCTCACCACCCCCTGCCACCCCACCCTGTCCTCAGCAGGCAAATGATCCTGGGTGACTCACTCAGTCCTGCAGACAACAGGCTCTGGGGCCTCATGAATAGCAGATCACACCAGAAGCAACAGCTGGGCTGCCTGAGTAGGCGCCAGCACCCTCAGAGGGTCCTTGAGGGCTTACCAGGGGCCCAGGGAGACAGGGGTTACTGTTGTTCCTGGCACTGGGAGGAAGGGAATTTGGACACAGCCACTGAGTAGGTGTGGGCAGACACAAGCTTCATACCAGCTCTCTGGCTGCTGTCCCCCGGGCCTTGCTGTGTCTAGAGGTGGCTCCTTTTCCTCCTCCCCACCCCAGGGTAACCGTGCCCCTTTATGGCAGAGGAGCCCCTGGCCTAGGAGAGTGCAGTGAGTCTTCAGAGGCTCCTGTGGGCACTGTCATAGTCCTACATTAGCCTGGGGCATCTGTCACCATTGATGAGCCAACGCTGATACATCCTTGTTACTTAATGCCAAGTTCTGTGCAGGTTACCTTAGTTGTTCCTTACTGTCCTTTGTCTGTTCCAAGATCCATCCAGGATCCCACATTACATTTACTCACCATGTCTCCTTAGGCTCCTCTAGGCTGTGACCATTTCTCAGAGTTTCCTTATTTTTAATGACCTTGACAGTTTTGAGGAACACTGGTCAGGGACGTTTTAGACAGTCCCTCTGTTGGGATTTGTCTGATGTTTTTCTCATGGTTAGGTGTGACTTTTTGGAAGGAAGAGCCCAGAGGTAAAATGCCATTCTCATCACATGATGTCAAGGGAACATATCAACAAGATTTATTGCTGCTGCTGTTGACCTTGATCACCTGGCTGATATAGTGTTTGTCAGGCAGGTTTCTCCACTATAAAGTGACTTTTTTGCCTCTACTTGTATTCTTTGGAAGGAGGTGTTATGCTCTACCTTCCTGAGGACACAGTATCTACATAAATTATTTGGAATTACTCTGTACTGGAAATTTGTCTCTTCTTTATTTATTTATCCAATCATTTATATCAGTGTGAACTCATGGATATTTATTTTACACTTTGGATTAGAAACCCATATTGCTTCATTTTCTTGCTCAAATTGTTCCTGTGTTGGCTATTGGGAGTTCTTTCCGTTGGTAAATAAGATTTTTCAAGAGAATCTAGAAATCCAGATTGTTTTATAAAATCTCTGGATTTTGAAACGTTGACTGAGTGAGCCAAATGAAATTCTTCGGCAGGACAACACCAGGCAGCTCTGGGCTCAGGAGTTGTTACCTGGTTGGAATCCTGCTCTGCTGCTTGCAGCTGAATGACCTTATGCAGGAGTTAACTTGCCTGGGGCTCAGTTTCCTCCTCTGTGAAATGGGAGGATAAAACTCTTTGGGTGGTTGAGGGGGTTCTGTTGAATGACTCAGGTAAAGTTTGGGGCACTGGACCTGACACAGAATCCTGGCTTATTAAACATTGTTGCCACACACATGAGCCAGGTGTGATTAAGCAACTCCCTATGGAGGGCAAGAATTGAGTTTGTTTTGGGGAGGCTTGAGAGGGTTGGGAGTGACTGACGGGACCCTGTGAGCTCTGGAGTAGATGAGAATGGGAACTACCTACCCAACCCTGGGTTTCAACATGAGATTTGAGCGCTACTACTCTGTAGAAGCACCACATTGACAGGTGGGAGAGAACGCAGAACCAGATGTCCTGTTTCACTCACTCTAAAGTGTGAATGGCTACCTCTCTTGGAAAAGCAAGTCAGACTAGCACAGAAAGAGAGGCTTAGTGGAGTGGGTGGGGAACCCACTGGTCTGCCAGGCTAGACCTTGGGGTTTGGTCATAGCACCACCTCACACTGACCCTTATGACCCCTAAGCAAGTCCCAGTTTCCAACCCTTGAGGATAATTTCAGAGTCTGGTCAAAGGTGGGCCCTGGGGGCTGGGACAGGGTACCTCTTTGTCTGTCCTGTATGCGCAGAACCTTGGGGGCCTCAGGTTAAGGGAGCGGGTGATGTTCAGGTCATCAGGCTGCTGGGTGCAGAGGGAGACCACTATCCCTCAGACACTGGGGCTTCGGGACCTGGTGGCAGAGGGGAGATGTATTAGCTTCTTATTGCTGCTGCAACAAATTACTGTAAACTTAATGGCTTGAAACAATTGAATTTATTATTCTACAATTCTGGAGGCCAGACGTCCAAAAGGGTTGGAGGGCTGCATTCCTTCTGGAAGCTCTAGGGAAGAATCCCTTTCCGTGCCTTTTTCAGCTTCCAGAGGCCGCCCGCATTCCTTGGCTCCTGCCCTGCATCACTCCCACCTCTACTCCCGTCATCACATCTCCTCTGACTCTGGCCTTTAAGACTCCCTTTTTTTATTGTTAATCCTCACCTGAGAATATTTTTTCCATTGCTTTTCCGAGAAAGAGTGGAAGGGAGGAAGCGGGTGGGGGGTGGGGGGGGAGAGAAAAGAGAGAGAGAGAGAGAGAGAGAGAGAGAGAGAGAGAGAGAGAAACTTCATTGTGAGAGAGACACATCAATTGGTTGCCTCCTGCACGCACCCCAACCAGGGCCGGGGATCAAACCCATAACCCAGGTAGATGCCTTTGGCCAGGGAATCAAACCCGAAGACTCCTCCGTGTGTGGCTGATGCTCTACCCCAGGGGTCCTCAAACTTTTTAAACAGGGGGCCAGTTCACTGTTCCTCAGACCGTTGGAGGGCCGGACTATAGTTTAAAAAAAAACTATGAACAAATTCCTATGCACACTGCACATATCTTATTTTGAAGTAAAAAAACAAAACGGGAACAAATACAATATTTGTATTTGCATCTGGCCCGAGGGCCGTAGGTTGAGGACCCCTGCTCTACCCACTGAGAAACACTGGCCAGGGCCTGACTCCCTCTTATGAAAACCTTGTGATGACATTGGGCCCACTCAGATAATCTAGAAAAATCTCCCCATCTCAAGATTCTTAATTTACTCATACCTGCAAAGCACTTTTTGCTTTATAAGCTTTGTAAGGTGACCTAGTCATATATTCTAGGGATTCAGATATATAGACGGGGGGCCCTTGGCCCTCCAAACTGCTCCCCTACTTGGCAAGACGGCCTGAACTGCCCCATGGCTGAGTTTGGCCAGCGGGGGATCCTCTCACTCAGTTCAAGCAGCATCTCTCAGTTCACGGGAATAGCTATAAAGAACGTGTGGCTCTGGCATGCAGTCCGGCAAGACGAGACAAAAACCCCTAATAGGCCTTGACCCTTTGACCCCCAAATTTCAGGAATTTACCCTAAAACATGCACTCACAAGTATCCAAAGACGTATGTGCCAGAACAGAACTTGCAGCTTTCCTGCTGATCAGGAAAACATGCAAACAACTTACATGTTCAATAACGGACGCCAGTTAAAGAAACCCCAGAACATCCACAGAATCCAATCCTAGGCGGCACCACAGATGACACAGAATGACATGGAAACACGTTTACAATATCCTGTTAAGTGGGGGGAAATAGTCTGCCAAATAATAAGTACAGTTGGACCCTATTGTCACAAAAATTCACATATTTAGCCCTAGCCAGTTTGGCTCAGGGGATAGAGCGTTAGCCTGCGGACTGAAGGGTACCAGATTCGATTCCCGTCAAGGGCACATGCCTGGGTTGTGAGCTCAATCCCCAGTGTGGGGGTGCGGGAGGCAGCCAGTCAATGGTTCTTTCTTATCATTGATGTTTCTATTTCTCTCCCTCTCCCTTCCTCTCTGAAGTCAATAAAAATATTTTTTAAAAACATTCACATATTTATGTTTATGTCACATTTTTGCATTGGGAAAAGTATGGAAAGATAGATACCAAAAGATCAGCTGTGGTTTTCTTGGGGTGGGGGTTGGTTTTATTTTAACCATTGTGTAATATTATTTAGGGCAGGCCTATTGGGTGCTTAGGACTTACTGTGGTCGTTAGGAAGTAAGACTTTTTCTCTCTTCATGGATTAGAATCTCACAGAAAACTAGTTTGTTTGGTGGAGAAGGGGAGGAGGTTTCAGTGTAAATAAAATTATTTTCTCATGTTACTTGAATGAACATTCATTGGTTGTGCAATTTTTTTTACAGTAAACACTTTTTAAAATTGTGGTAAAACTTAACCTGAAATTTACCATTATACACTGTTTTTAAGTGTATAATTCAGTGGCATAAAGCACATTCACCATGTTGTGCAACCATCACCACTATCCATTTCCAGAACTTTCTCATCATTCCAAACAGAAACTCTGCCCCCATTAAACAGTAACCTCTTTTCCCCTTCCCCCAGTTCCTAGCAACCACCATTCTACTTTCTGTCTCGATGAATTTGCCTATTCTAGGTACCTCACATATAAGTGTAAGTGTGCAATATCTATCCATTTGTGTATGGCTTATTGCACTTTGTAAAATGTTTTCGAAATGTGATTTTTCTTTTCTTAAAATATATTTTATTGATTTTTTACAGAGAGAAAGGGAGAGGGATAGAGAGTTAGAAACATTGATGAGAGAGAAACACCGATCAGCTGCCTCCTGCATACTCCCCACTGGGGATGTGCCCGCAACCAAGGTACATGCTCTTGACCGGAATCGAACCTGGGACACTTCAGTCTGCAAGCCGACGCTCCATCCACCAAGCCAAACCTGTCAGGGCTGATTTTTCTTTTTTAAAGAACACTTTGACAAGTTCTAGGAAATGCAAGCCACGCTGGACAGATTTCCACGGACCCCCTGGGGCCTGGTACAAGGGTCTTTCCAAGGGGCTCACCCAAGTGAGGCTGGGGAGGGGGTACAACTGAACATGAGCAGAGAAAGGCCCTGGGTCACACACACCAATCCACACAGCACTGTCACCCCTGAGCAGGCAGGGGACAGAGAGGAAGGGATTTGACAGGGGCCCCGAGCACCTGACAGCTGAGCCTGTACAACAGCAGGCTCCCACCTGGGCTCCCAGGACCCGGGATGTTTGTAAACACCCAGAGACCAGAGTCCCTTCCAGGAACAGGCTTGTGATCCCGGTGACTGTGACAAGTAGAATTTCACTCTTCACTGGAAACACAATCCCCAAGGCATTGTGTTTCTGAATCCAGAGATGAAACCGCCCAGCTGAATAATATACATTCTCTAAATTACTAAAAAGCCCAAAAGAGGGGCTGCCACACCAGGGTCACCACTGCGAGTCCCCAGAGCAGCAGTTGGAGTTCTCAGCGAGGCAGGACCAACAGGCTCCCACCCTCAACCAGATGCTCTGCTGCCTGGAGGCTAAGGGTCGGCCTGGGGGCGCTGGGAAAGTCTCCCTGCTCCCAGGGTTGAAACTGACCCGAGTGAAAACAGGAAAGTACTCCCTGTAGGGAGTGAGGTCTGCACTTGGGCAGGAGCCAGGCTCCCTGTCACCTTTGACTCCGGCAGCAGGGCAGGCTGGGGTTTGGTCATAAGGCAGGCCTGGGTCTGGTTCTGCCATGTGAACTTTGGCTCAGTGTTTATGCTCTAAGCATGTTTCCCCCATCTGTCAAATGGGGCTTAATAAAGCACCCAAACACCCACAGCCCCAGGGAGCCCATCCCTATCTCATTCCAGATGGGAGCCCGAGAGTGTGCAGTGGGTGCCCTGGTTCAACATCCTGGGAGGATGGGGGTACAAGGCACGTGAGGGCTGGTATGGCTCCAACATGGGAAGCATCAGTTAAACGCTGCTGCTGTCAGGATCACTGACTCGGTCTCTCCACCCTGCACCCACCAGCCCACCCTTCCTGGTCCCGAGCTTCCTACTTCCTGTGCTCCCCTGAGGCAGGAGACACCAGCTCTCCTGAAGGCCCCCCTGCGCCCTGCACTTATAGTAATAAAGATGCTGGAGGCTGCACTTACAGTAATAAATATACTTCCAGGCAAATTCTTTACACAAGGCCCTTGGGCTCAACATTTGATAGAAGGAATGGCTGGAAGAAGGTTCTAGAAAGACAAGGTTGCACATCGCCTGTCCAGATGACCGACCCGTCAAACACCAGGATAAGACCCAGAGACATTGCAACAGACCCAGATGGGGAAGCTGGACTTGGGCTCCGCCCTCCTGGCCAGCCTGGGGTGGCAGAGGCTTCCCGAGGCGGCGGTACTGGAACAGGAGCTCAAAGGATGAGTGAGAGTTCAGGGAGCTGTGTGGGCAGCAAAGCCAATGTGGAGGTTGGTCCCCGCAACAACCCGGTCGCGCAGCCTCAGTCCCATGTGCTCCTGGGAAGAAACACACCAAGGTTCCAGAAAGCAAAGCCCAGTGGGAGGCTTGCCTTCAAACCCTGGCTCTGCCATGCTCTGCCCTGAGCCAGTCACCCCTCCCCAGACCTCAGCATCCTCTCAGTGCAATGGGACAGTTGTGCAGGGTGCTAAGAGAGGGTGCGGGAGAGCTGGGGTCAGCCCTCTTGGGATCCACTTGTTTCCTCAGAACAATGTGTGTGTCTTTCCCCTGATAAACAAATCTCTTAGGGTATTTGAAGGCATCAGGACCAGACTCCTGCTGGGCACTCAGACCTGCGAAGTCCCAGGTGAGCAGAAACTTGTAAAAGTTATTGTGTACCTAATACGTTCAAGACATTGCAGGGGTTGCCATTTCCTGGAAGTAGAGCCTGAGGTGGGGAATCTTTGAAAGTACCTCTTTGAGAGAAGGGGAGTGAGGGAGCAGGAGGGGGCAGAGGGAGGTCTGAACTGGGAAGTGGTGCCCTGAGCCGTAATCCAGCTCCAGCTGGGAGCTCCGGTATATGGATTGCAACACAGAACTGATTCCACCTAGACTCCTGACCCACTGCCTGGCCTGGGGTGAGGGGTAACCTCTGGCCAGACAGGTCTCGCTCAGCCAAAGGCAATTTGCCAGAAACAGGGTGGCTGCAGCAGTTAGCAGTCACGTCTCCCAGCAGCTGGGGGCTGGGCGGGCCTGAGAAAAGGGGTCTGGGCGGCTCTGGCTGGTTACCTCCAGCACCCTCCCCGGAGGTGGATGAGTCAACCAGTCTGCAGCTCTACAGGTCCTTTTGCCCTTAAGGAGCCAAAAACCATTGGCTGCCCTGGGCATGTCTGGGGAGTTGCTTGTGAAAGTCAGTCCGAAAGTCCCTGCATATAGGTGGGCATGGATTTCCAGATAGCCTTTCTGGCCACTGCCCCTCGCCCCACCCCTTAGGATCCCTGCAGCACCCCACTCAGAGTTCAGAGGGAGAAAGTCTCAGCCCACACCCTTCCCTGCTCAGGGGGGCCCCAGGTGAGAAACGGGTTCACCAAGGCACTTGGAACTGCGGCTGGGCCCCAGGCCTCCGATTTCCAGTTCTTTCCCCGCCAAGAAAAAAGCCCATGGCAGACTCCCCTGTAAGCAGGAGCAGGGTCTCCCTTTTGGGGGTGAGATTGGGGAAAGCTCCAGAAGCAGGCTCCCTTCTTACTCTCTGAACACCCAGCCCGCAGTGAGACCAGGGAACAAGGACACAGCAACTCTGGGCCAGCTTGGAGGGAGACTAACCGCCATGACTGGGCTCAGAGACAGGCCGGGCAGCTGGGGGCTCTGAAGGGCGAGGGCTCTGAACATCGAGGGGTGCTGTTCCTGCTGCCAGTGTCTCAGGCAATGTGACTTGTTGGTTTTAAATGGTTCCTCCCAGACGATCCCTTCACCCATCTACAAGGAAGGAATCTTTACCGGTTCTGAGGCCCGTGAGGGCCTAAGCCCCGCTCATCCCGGGAGCACAGACCAGTTCTCCACCTGCAAGCACAGGACCGGGCCAGCGGGCACCCACACTGCTCATCCTCACTGGCTCCCTCCTGTCAAGGATGCACTGAATGGAGCTGTTGCCACAAGTCCAGTCTGCGCTGCTTCCTAATTGTCCGGAGGCACCCCCATATTACAGAGAGGAAAAGTGCAGTTGTACAAAGCAGTCCAACTTACAAAAGAAACAGTGGAGCCAGATCTGACACTTGGGGCCCGATGCTCTGGAATCCTGCATGCAGGTCTGACTGTCCCAAGTCAAGACCAGATGGTAGACCTGGAGACACACAAGGGGCAACTGAAATGACAAAGGGGTGGGCAAGTCATCAAAGGAAGAGGAGCCTCAGTTCGGGAGGATAAAGGCAGAGAGGGGATAAGATTGGAGGATACATGGTTGTGAATAATAGCGAAGGCATACGTGGACCTGCTCACCAAACCTCAGAACCATCTGAGAAGCGTGAGGGAAGTGAAGCCCCACCTCTTATCTGAACAAAACTCACTTACCCTGAAAGGTGACAGGATAAATGGATTCAGAAGTTCAGAGCAATTCAGAAATGAATGGGCCTCAAAACTGGGTTTGTGATGAGTCAAGTCATTGGGGCATATTTCAGATGCACTCGTCAGGGGCCTGAGAAGCAGAGCCAAAGGGATGGATACAGGCAGAAACCCCACGATCTGACCTCTGCACGCTGGAGACCCAGGGGAGCTGATGGTCTAAGTTCCAGTCCAAGAACCAGGTCCTAGAACCAGGAGTGCCCATGGACAGGAGGAAATGGACGTCTGAGGTCAAGGAGAGAGCAGGTTTGCCCTCTGTCCCACCTTTTGGCTCTATTCAGGCCCTCGGCGGATTGGATGATGCCCATCCACACTGGTGTCAATGATCTTTACTCAGTCTACCCATTCAAATGCTAATCTCTTCCAGAAAAACCCTTACAGACATTATTTTGCCAGCTACCTTGGCATCTCTTAACCCCATCAAGTTGACACATAAAATTAACCACCAGATCGACCCTATCCAAATGCCCCTTCCAGAGATAGAGCCCAGGCTGATACCATAGAAAGTTCTGGTACTTAGGGGTGATCTGGTCCACTCTTCTCGAAGGGTGGCCATTTCCCTCTTAGTTCTGGACATGTCTTGCCCAAAGCACTGGGCTCTGTGCTCACAGACAGGCAGACAGAGCTTCCTTGCTGAATCTTGTCTTCTCTGAGGGTTTTCACGGGGAGAGGGCACAACTGCCCTGCTGGAGAGGGGGAAGATCTTTCTAGGAGGTAACTGGGCACTGTATTTCAAGGCCTTGAAAATATGCACTTTCCCTGACACAACTCCCCTTGTAGAAGTACTCTAGAAATAATCAGGGATGCCTGGCCAGCGTGGCTCAGTGGTTGAGCCTCGACCTATGAAGCAGGAGGTCAGGGCTCAATTCCCAGTTAGGGCACATGCCTGGGTTGTGGGCTTGATCCCCAGTGTAGGGAGTGCAGGAGGCAGCCAATTGATGATTCTTTCTCATCGATGTTTCTCTCTCTCTCCTTCTTCCTTCCTTTCTGAAATCTTAAAAATATATTTTTAGTGGACATTTACTTTACTCAGTTTCTTCTTAAGGTGAAGAAAACTCTTTGTAAATGTCCTAGAGAAATATAGTAGCTTTCTGTTCACACTTTGCAAGTAAAAAGGGTGGATTGTTCCACTACTGACATATATATATTTTAAAGGAATAATCAGGGATACAGATCAAGATCTAAGGACAAGGTTGGTCATCACAGCATTATTTATAATAACTACTAGAGGCCCAGTGCACAAAAATTTGTGCACTCGGGGGGGAAGGGGTCCCCCAGCCCGGCCTGTGCCCTCTCGCAGTCTGGGACCCCTCGGGAGATAACGACCTGCTGGCTTAGACCTGCTTCCGGGTGGCAGAGGGCAGGCCCAATACCTAGGCGCAGCCCCTGGTCAGGCTCAGAGCAGGGCCGATTGGGGAGTTGGGGCGCCACCCCGTCATGCACAGAGCAGGGCGGATCGGGAGGTTGCCATGCCACCCTCAGTCACGCTCAGGGTAGGGCCGATTGGGGGGTTGGGGCACCGCCCCCTGTCACACTCAAGGCAGGGTCGATGGGGAGGTTGCGGTGCCACCCCCTGTCATGCACAGAGCAGGGCCGATCAGGGGGTTGGGGTGCTGCCCCCTGTCATGCACAGAGCAGGGCCCATCAGGGGTGTTGGGGCTCCATACCCTGTCACGCACAGAGCAGGGCCGATCAGGGGGTTGAGGAGCTCCCCCCCGTCACTCACAGAGTAGGGCCGATAGGGGAGTTGGGGCACCGCCCCCTGTCACACACAGAGCAGGGCGGATCAGGGGGTTGGGGCGCTGCACCCTGTCACACTCAGGGCAGGTCCAATGGGGAGGTTATGGCTCTACCCTGTCACACACAGAGCAAGGCCCGTGGAGAGGGGTTGGGGCGCCACCCTCTATCACCCACAGAGCAGGGCTGATCAGGGGGTTGGTGCGCTGCACCCTGTCAAACACAGAGGCGCAGGGCAATCAGGGGATTGGGGAGCTCCCCCCTATCAGGCATAGAGCAGGGCAGATAGGGAGGTTGTGGCCCCGCCCCCTGTCACACACAGCCGCAGGGCGATCAGGGGGTTTGGGCGCTGCCCCCTGCACACTGATCCCGGTGCCGGGAGGCATATTACCCTTTTACTATATAGGATAGAGGCCTGGTGCACGGGTGGGAGCCGGCTGGTTTGCCCTGAAGGGTGTCCTGGATCAGGGTGGGGGTCCCCACTGGGGTGCCTGGCCAGTCTGGATGAGGGGCTGAGGGCTGTTTTCCCGAAGCGAGTGACTGAAGCTTCCAACCGCTCCTTGTTTTCTTTTTTTTTCTTTTTTATTCTGGGCCAGCTTTAGCACTGAGGCCTCGCTGCTGAAAACATCGATACAATGTTGCTAAAGCCCGGCTGAATGAAAGCCAGTTTCTGGGGTTTTGTTTATTTTCTTATTTGCAACATAGTACATAGTTGCTTAGAGTTGTAGCTCAGAGGCCGGAAAGTAAGGCGGGGAACGTTGGAGTTCGCAGTCACTGCAGCAAGCAAGCCTCATGTTCGCTTCCAGCTGCCTGGCTGCCGGCCGCCATCTTGACTGACAGTTAATTTGCATATACTCATTGATTAGCCAATGAAAAGGGTAGCGGTCGTACGCCAATTACCATGTTTCTCTTTTATTAGTGTAGAAAAGTGAGTAATCTTAGTGACCAATGGTAAAAAACTAGTAAAATAAATTATGCTACAAACACATAATGTCATATTATACAATCACTAAAAGTCATATTCTCAAGGAATGTTTGAATAAATGTTTGAAGAAATGCTCACAGGGTAGACCACAGGTTCAAAAACCTGGATACACCAGCACAGGCCAATAGGGTTTTGTGATGATGAACATGTTCAGTACCTGCTCTGTCCACCATCATAACCCCGGGCCACATATGACTTCTGAGCACCTGAAATCTTTGGTGGGTGTGATTAAGGAACATCATTTTGAATTCTATGAATTTAAAACTTAAATGTAAAGAGCCACACGTGTAAATATAACTAACTTCTATGTTGAGCTGCAGAGGTGCAGTATAAATTAAACTGGGTTAATAAAGGTGTGCAGAAATAGTACGGAAAGAGTACTCTGAAATGTATATAGCAGTTTTCTCCGTAAGATTATGGGAGATTTAAAATATTTTCTGCTTCCCCATTTCCCAACAATGAACAGTTTCCTTCTAAAATCAGAACAATCACAGAGACATTGCAATGGGGAGGAGAGAGGAAAAGCCTGGCGCAGGTGGAGTTGGCGCTGGCAGCAAGGCCGGGGTGCTGGCCTGGGAACTGGGGCAATCTGCCCTGAGAGGGGCTTGTTTTGACAGGAGTGTTGGGCCTCTGGTGGTTTGGGTCGTCTCCAAGCTGTAGCTGACACAGTACCACTCGGTTTAGCTGGTGTGAGCATGTGTGTGTGCACGTAGGTCATGCCATCTGTTGCCAACCTGGCAGTGAAGTGTTGCCTCTTCAGCTGTGTGTTGGGTCTTGGGGGGGATTTTGTTACTTGAATTTCTCTCTTGCTTCCCAGGCCTGACTTCAGCTGCTTCTCCAAGTTACTCAGAACTTTAAGGAGCTTCCAGCCAAGCTCTCCACTGGGCCTCCAAAGACTTGAAAGTAGGAGAAAGTTCCTGCAGGTGGGTCTCAGCAGACGGACGAAACCTGGACTTACTGATGATATAGTTCACTGGTGCGTCAGGAATTTAAGAGGTTGAATTATTTGAAGTGGAAAGAATAAAGGAAGATGGAATTTCCCTAAATACATAGCTGGAGGCTTTTACATTTTTTATGAATGGGGAGGCCATAAGTAGTGGTTCTCCAACTTCAGAGTGCATAAGAGTGTAAGAGTCACCTGGCTGCTTGTTAGGAATGCAGAGTGCTGATATAACCCCCCGGATTACTCAGTCCTTCCTCATTTTACAGATGGGGACAGGGAAGGCCAAGGGGGCACAAGCTGGTCAACAGAACTGGGATTAGAATCTGGGTGCCCTGACTGTGCTGCGTGCGTGTCTTTCATTATATCACACTGCCTCTCAGTCGCCCGTGGCACATGTTTGGCATTAAGGAAAGTGTTAGACAACAGTGGGGTCCAACCAATTCTCTAATACCAATTGGAGGCCCAATAATTCATTTCTGTCACTAATTACCAAGTTAGTGCAGACCCCACAGATTAAGGGCTTAGTCAGCCAAGACTGCCCCCCTTCAGACACAGCTGCAAATGGGGTGCCCAAGCTACCCACACTTCTGCCCAGCCCACGACCACCCCCACAGGTTTGATATTTGCTAGAACAATTCACAGGCTCAGAAAGGGGCTTAATCACTAAGGCTACAAATGAACAGCCAGATGGGGATGGCCAAGGGTTCTGTGCACCGGAGCCTCTGGGCCTGTGGAGTTGGGCGCGCGCCACCCTCCCAGCACGTGATATGCTCATCAACTTGGAAGCTCCCCAAATTTTGTTGCTTAGGGGATTTTATGGAGGCTTCATTTCGTAGGCATGATTGATTAAATCACTGGTGTTTGTGATTGAGCTGCATCTCTGGCCTCCCTTTCCCCAGAGGTTGGGGGTGGGGCTGGAAGTTCTAACCTTCTAGTCACATCCTGAAGCTATCTAGGGCTCCCTCAGGAATCATCTCATTAGAGTACAAAGACAGTAAATTCCAAGGGTTTTAGGGGCTCTGTGCCAGGAACTGCACAAAAACCAAATATTTTTTTTATTATACCACATGGGGTATTTGCAATCATCTGGAAAATACCACTTGTATTGCAAAGACAAAATAGGCTACTACAATGATGCTTATTCTCATCATTTCTAGCCCCAGTTGTCAACAGCAGTCTCACGGGCACACACAGGTTACGCCAGACGCTGTTGGTGCAGGAGGCTTGTGTGTGTGTATATGTGTGTGTGTGAGAGAGAGCGAGAGAGAGACAGAGAGAGATTGAGGGATGGGCAGTTCCTCTCCCTGTTCTCAGGACCCCCAACCTCAAAGATCCCATAATGGTGCTCAATGGCAGAGCTGTAACAGAACTGCAAGGCCCAGCTAGAGATGACAAAGATGAGGCAATGTGAGGAGGTGTCAGGGACACAGAGGGTCCACCTGCTACTCTCTGGCACCCAAAGAGCTTCTAGACTTTAAAAATGTCTTCCATTTGTCAGTCAGGGTGCCTCAAACTTGGGTAGGTTATAATGCAAAGGCATTAAGTGGGAGAAGCAAGACATTACATCATTAACAGAGATTACTGGGGCTACTCAAAGCGGTTAGTGTCCTGCCCTCCCTGCAGAGGAGAGCAGAGCAGCTGGGCCCGGGACCGTCCTCCACACACAGGAGGGTTTGGCCACAACTCTCAGGGAGAGAGGGCACCCACAGCAGCCTTGTGTCACAGCTCAGAATGCTGGGCAGAGTTTGAAGATGGACAGCTCCATAATTTCTGCTAGAAAACCCAGACATTAACTGTAATCAATTCAGTGTCTTCAAATTTCAAGCTTATTTATCCAGATCAGGAACCATTTATTTGCTATCGAACAAGTCAAGGCCTGCTGCAATATCTGTCTCCATATGGCTTGTGCGTGCCCTGTCTCTGTGCATCTGTCAAGGCTGTGTGGGCGAGAGGAAGGCTAACTCGGCAGGCCTTGCCCATCGGCTAGGCTGGGAGGCAGCAAATGGTCCCAGCCTGCTTTTCAGAGAAAGGGGAATTGGGGGCCCCTGGTAGTTCACCTATGGGAGTCACTCATCTCCTGGAGAATGTTCCAGGAGCTGCTTGGGGGGAAGAGGGGTCATATTGGAATGCCTGCTAGCCCAGACTGGGACGCAGACCAAGCTCCTTGCAAACCCAGCAAGCTCATCACCATGGTAACCACTCCATCCCTGAAGTGCCCATCCTTTGGACATCTCACTTATAAGGAGATTGACAGAGGAGATACAAGTTTAAAATTTTTTCAAGGTGAGATTCACAAACATAAAATTAACTGTTTTAAAACATACAATTCAGTAGCATTTAGTGCATTCACAATGTTGGGCAACCATCACCTCCATGTTCGCGTGTTTTTTAACTTGTATAACTGGGATTGTATTTTAGGTCTTGTGCAACTGGCTTTGCATCAATGCTGCTCAAGAGGTGCAGCTGTAATGATGCATATAGCCCTGGTTCATTCTACCTAGCTGTGCATCATATTCTACCAGTGACTAGTTCACAATTGACTCTTTCTCCTGATGGGCATTGCGGGGGAGGGGTTCCAGATTTGCCCAATCACCAACAAACCTGCCTCCCTGTGCACATGCTGGTGCTCTTTTGGTGCAGGAGAGTGTGAGTGTGTGTGTGTGTGTGTGTGAGAGAGAGAGAGAGAGAGAGAGAGAGAGAGAAGAGAGAGAAGAGAGAGAGTGATTGATTGGGAGATGGATGGGCAGGTTCCCCTCTCTGTTCTCAGGACCCCCAACCTCAAATTCAAAGGTCCCACAATGGCTCTGAATGGCAGAACTGTAACAGAACTGCAAGGTCCGGCTAGAGAAAACAAAGAGGAGGCGATGTGAGAAGGTGTCAGGGACAGAGAGGGTCCACCTCAGGCACCCAGCAGGGTTGCTGTGCAGCTTCAGATTTGTTAGACGTGGCCAGTGTTCTTCAAAGTTGTGCTAATTTATATTCACATAAGCTTGGCTGTCTTGGGAAGCTGGGAGCCAGGTGCACAACTTAATTATAGTAACTTAACACTTAAATAGTGTATTTCATTTCATAAACTGCTGTGAGGTAGGCAGGGCAGGATTATTAACCATTCTCAGCAACCTTTTGAAGACAAGAAATCTGAGACTCAGAGGGTCTCATCCTGGATCCCGGCACTGATTTCAGGGTAGAGGCAGGAGACCAACCCCAGTGTCTGACCCTGGGAGTGTTCTCCGCATGCTGTTTTGCCTCCTTCCCCTCCCCAACACCAACACCTGTACCCTACTTGAGTATAGATCAGGCAGTCTACCCACCAGCTTTCTGGGGTCACAGCAATGAAAGCTCACTGGCAGACCCTGGAGAGAAGGCCCTGAAGGAGAGCCTCTGGTGTGGGCCATTCCAGGCTGCGGGGAACTAGGACAGAATCTTCTGGACTCTCACATCCCATTTTCCTTGTTGTTGTTGTTGTCAACTTGCTTGTGCACAAAGATTGCATTTGATAGTATTTTAAATCTAAGTTGCCCTAGAAGGGTACCAAAACAAAAAGCTGCAGAAAAAAAAGACTGCAGAAAAGTCCCAAGCAGGAACCATGGTATCACCTGTAAGCCAGGGAAGCAGCCCTGTCCCCTGACCTTCCTGGTCCCTGCCTGGGTGCAGAGGGAGTGGCATTTAGGACACCTTGACATTTAGGGTATGTTGGCAGTCATCCTCCTCCCCTCACTCCCTGACACCAGGCAGCATGCCAAAGAGGAGAGGGCACCGCTGTCTACACTGCTCAGCACAGAAACCTAGCTCTGGAACGGAGCTTATGCAGGTGTGACACCTCACCAGGAGGCCTGTCTGAACAAGGACTGAGGGGTCTGGGTGAGGCCACACTCTCCTCCCCCTGCAGGGAGTGTCCCTGGGCACAGGCAGGATGGGAAGTGAGGCCTTTGGCGACTTTGGACACAAAGTCTGGCAGCGAGTGTGCCAGCCACCATGCAACTGCAAGCTCGCCTCATTGTCGCTTCTGTCCCGTAGCACTCAAGTCCTTTCTTCCCAACATGAACCCTCCATCACAGAGATCCAAGGGCGATGAGTGTTTCATCTCGCCTGTTCCCGTTCCAGTCATGAGACATAGGTGTGACCATTGACTGTTTTGCAGTTTGACTTCAGGCAAGTTTCCTCTTCTCAAAAACGAGGAGGATCTGATAACATGTGTGAGGAAGCACCTGGCACATGGAACCAGGCCACCATTTGCTGATGAAGCTAAGAGCTTCTGATCCTTCCCCAGGAGGCCACCATCTCATACCACTTCCTATTTGTTCACTTGTTTGGGGATAATGAAAAAAGGTCATGAACTCTTACCCAACATGCCTGAGCAATTCCAATTCTGAAGCCAAATGCCAGTGTACTCTCATGAGCCTGCTCTAGGTCCTTCCCACCCCTCCCCTCCCCTCACCCCATGCCTCCCCAACTACACATTACACACCCATACCACCCCTCCTCTGTTCTGCCAGTGCCACGAGGAACATAGCACCCAGAGAGCCCTATCCCTTGGCTTTCGTGGTCCCTGCCTGGGTAACAGAAGCGCCATTACCCCATCCTCTCTGTCCCTCTGTGGTTCAGCCATCAGCTGGCCTCCTCCACCTAGATAGGTCTCATGAACTCGGGCACTGGGCTGTCTGCCAGGGCTCTTAGTAAAGTTCCTCCTCATCAGCTCGCTCAAGATTTCATTCTTAATGCGGCCCCTTCTCCCCTAGAGACCTCATGCAGAGCTCCTAATTAGAGCACCGTGTTCCTCAGGAAATAGGTGAGCAGAACACAAAGCGGCTTGTTTTATTCTTTGACCTTATGCTGTTACAGGGCAGTTTTTTCTGTAATGGGAAGGTACCAGAGGCCCTGGAAATCCTACACACCCACCTGGGACAAGGAGAAGACAAAATGGATGGCCAGAGCATGGCCAGGAAACCCAACTCTCAGGGATTCTCTGGACTCCGCAGACCAGCCAGGAAGTGACCTTGGGCTGTCCTCCTCCGTCACTCGTGCTGCAGCAAGAGAGGCACATGGTGCCCAGCAAAGTGGTGCCAAACTGCCTCTTAGCACTGACTCAGTCTTTCCACTTCCCACTTCCTACAAATGTTTTCCTTGACAATTCCCGACTCTCGGATAAAGGGACAGTATTTTTGTTGGGAGTGAGGCAGATTAGTTTTCACTAAATGTGGATGTGAAGAGCTAGATAAAATATTACACATTTGTTCTTAAAACTGTGGGTTAGAGAGTGTCTGCTGTGGTTCAAATAAGACTGATGAAAAAGGTGATTCCTGACTGAAGACGAACACACCTCAATCAAACTCACCACCCAGCCTGGCCTCAGTGGGCTCACCGAGTAAGGCCAGGCATTCGCTGAGGCAGCTCTGTCCTCTGAGTGAGGTAAGAAGAGGTCTGGACAGGTACAATGTTGGCCGAGAAAGTAGGTTCAGATGGGTTTCAGACAGCAGCACAGATGACCAAGAGGAAGGCCCAAGGCTGGACCATGCCTACCTCTAGCCCACCTCACCCTCTCCAGAGTTCACCACTCACTGAGTCATGCAGGCCTGCCTCATAGTGGCTATGCCATTTCCTTCCTATTCTCTTACACCTTATTCCTCTGCTTGGCAGGAGGCAGACACTCTATTCTAGAGCCATGGCGCTCAACCCACTGGGGATGGTCAGGAAGGGCCAAGAAGACGCACATTGAAAAGGAAAATGGGGGGGGGGGGGGGGGGGGCGGGGGCGCTTGTAACCTAGTTCAGTATCTGGTTAAAACTGTAGTCTTAGCCCTAACTGGTTTGGCTCAGTGGATAGAGCGTCGGCCTGCGGACTGAAGGGTCCCAGGTTCGATTCCGGCCAGGGGCATGTACCTTAGTTGCGGGCACATCCCCAGTAGGAGGTGTGCAGGAGGCAGCTGATCGATGTTTCTCTCTCTCATCGATGTTTCTAACTCTCTATCCCTCGCCCTTCATCTCTGTAAAAACTCAATAAAATATATTAAAACAAAACAAAACAAAACAAAACAAAAAAAACCCTGTAGTCTTAAATCCCCACTCTGACTGACTTGGGCGGAGCTGCAGAGCCTAACCCCAGGGCCCCGCCACAGTTGACTTGGGCGGAGCTGCAGAGCCTAACCCCAGGGCCCCGCCACAGTTGACTTGGGCGGAGCTGCAGAGCATGCCTCCAAGGTTCTGCCAAGACTGACTTGGGTGGAGCTGGGGGGACCCTCAGGGGCCCGCCACAGGAGGAGATATATATAGGTCAGAGCCTCCCCACGAGTTCAGTTCAGGCTTTGGATCCGGAATTCCCCTGGACTAGCAGATCTGTGAAATAAAGGTTAAACTTTCCTCCCTCAGAGTGCTGGCTGATCGTTCTCCTGTGCATTCTGCCACAACATCTCCTGGGGCCTGGTTTACACCTATAAGACACAGCCATTCATTTGGAGAGACCAGCTGTCCACGCCCGAGAACCTGTCTTGCTGGCCAGTTCTTGTCCCTTGGAACTGAGCCACACAGTAAAGAGTGAATGTTAGGGTTAGAAAAGGTGCTTCCACATCTGGGAGATGGATCTTAGATGGTGGGGCACAATTCTTCCTATACCAGGGTCCCCTCCAATTCATTCCTGGCCACTGCCAGACCTGTGGGGGAGGGGCTGCTCTAGGAGGCCACCCATTCTGTCCTGGACTAGGCAGAGCACTTCAACCTTTCCTTATACACAGCTCAATTCTGCCTCAATTTAAAAAAGGATTATGAACATTGTAAGTCTATATAAAATTTAAGTCTATATAAAGAACTTGATGTATAGCTTCAATAGTTACCAACACACATGGCCTATCTTGTTTCATCTCTAACTCCACCCACTCCTCTGAGACAATTTTAAAGACCAAATGGAGAAAAGCCTGTTTGTTTATTACAAAGAACTGAGTGTACGAGGTACCACTGGTTGGCTGACCTATCACCTAGCCCTAATCTTCCCCATTCAGCCCACTTCCTGTCTCCCAGGTCAGAGGTTTTTCCAGCCTCCGCCACAGCCAGGGGCGGTCAAAGGACCCAGCTATGGCCAATGACACATAAATGAAAGCCTGCTCTGAGGCTGCTTTTTCTTTATCCTCACCTAAGGGTATTTTTTCCATTGATGTTTAGAGAAAAAGAGAGAGAAAGAGAGAGAGGAAGAGAGAGAGAGAGAGAGAGAGAGAGAGATCAATATGAGAGACACATTAATTGGTTGCCTCCCGCACCCACCCCTACTGGGGCTGGGAGATTGATCCTGCAACCGAGGTAAGTGCCCTTGACCGGAATCAAACCTGGGATCCTGGGATCCTTCAGTTCTCGGGCCAATGCTCTATCCACTTAGCCAAACTGGCTAGGGCTCAGCCTTACTTAATACCAGTAATTGGGATCCCATTCAAGGAGAGAAGCACAGATAGAACCGAGAACTAAACTGCCCAGAGACCTGGCATTGCACCAAGACTAGGGAGCCCCCCTGCTATCAGTCTCCAGGGCCAGGCCGACTTCAGAAAGAGCCCCATGGCCCCCAAGTTCACATCCTCACCCTGGCCAGCTGGACAGGCCTGGAATGTAATAAAGAGAAGGCGAGTGGTGTCATCAACTTCACCAGCCTCTTATAGGACCAACTTTTATTTAAGAACAAACTTTTAAAAGTAAAAATGAATGAAACTGTGAGATGAAGATACAAAGATAGAAATTCAATGTAGAAAAAAAGGTCTTGCTGGGAAACAGTCGAGGAGAAACACTAGAGACATTTCACAGACCCACAAGAAGCTCACATTGTAAACAGGATTAAGCCGCTACGATGTCCCCCCACACCATCAGGGTTTCATTTTGCTCAGCCTGAGATCTCGCTCAATTTCAAACTGCCTGTGATCCACTCGGTCTAGAAAAGCTTTCCGTTCAATGTACCTGGAAGAAAATGAAAAAGATGTTTGTCAGAATCCTGTAAGAGAAAGTGTCTCCACTGCACTATCCCATCCCCCCAGGTGTGAACAGATCCACTTGGGCAGCAGGATCACCAGTCACAGCAAAAACAAACAGATGACCACAGTTGGTGCCCAGAATGACCACCCACGACTCTCAGTAACACGACCCTCACATTTGGTCTAAACAAGGATGTTTCTGGTTTAGATGTGAATGAAAAAAGAAAGCAATAACTTATCAAAGGGAAAGGACATGAGAGGCTTTGGTGGCAAAAAAAGTTAACAAGGCTTTAAAGAGAGAACAGGGGCGGAGCCAAGCACAGGTTCAGAGTCCAGCTCACTTAGTGGTGTGCTGAGTTGATGGGGAGAGGAGGCCATGCACCCTGCATATATACATCAAAATGTCACAAAAGGTCATCTGAAAATGGAAGGAGAAGTGTAGCAAAAACCACCTTACAGGGCTGCAGGGAAGGTGAAGTGAAGAGGTACATAGAGCGCTCACGTTAGAAGGTATTTCACTGCCTCCCCCCTTCCCTTCCCCTCACCCTCCCTCCTCCATATATCCTCCACCCAGTTGGGACCAGGTTGCTTCCAGGCTGACAGAAGAGACCTTTCCCTAAATTATTATAAGTAAATGAGATCAAGTGCCTCTGCTGTCCATAGTCCACATACTGGGGTGCCTTAAAAGGTCGGTGACTAGCTCCCTAAATCTGAGGCCAGGTTCAGTAGACAAGGCTTCCCTGGGTCCTCCCAGGCAGGATGGGAAGGAAGCACAGAGATGAAGCAGGCAGGCGAGACACAGCTGCATTTCAATACTCCTTCTAGCCATAAAGTGTGCCGAGATTTGCCCGAGGGAGGGGGATCTCTACTGCTAATTAATCTATTTGAGAGAGCAAAATTGCCATTGACAATGGGACACATAATTGAATCTCTGCACTAATTTTTCTTTGTTGCATCTTGGAAAATGTGCATCTGTCATTACAAGGTCATTGCGTTTATGGTGAGAACCTTACCAGCTTTAGGAACTTATGCTCCTTTGCTGAGTCCCAGACCTTGCTTTCCCTCTCACAGCACCCTGTGAAATGCAGGCTTTCCTTTCTGCTTTCCAGCCAAGCTGCCCTATGCCTTACTACAGGGAGGATGGCTCTAACTGTGAATCCTGACTCTGCTTTTGCTGGCTATTTGACTCTGACTAAGCCACATAACCTTGCCAATTTAGCTAGCACAGAGAAGGTGCTCAACAAAATGGCAGTGAATGCTATCACCATCACTTTGGGAAACTAGCTTCTGTCAGGGTCCTGAGGACAATTGATCCAAGAGGAATAGTCAACTCTCTAGATGCGTGTTATTAGAACTAGTAGCCAGCTACCACCTGGTCTGGGATCAGGAACTAAGGGGCTGTGTCAAAACTGCCAACTAGAGCCTAGCGTGGTTCAGTGGTTGAGGGTCGATCTATGAACCAGGAGGTCAATGGTTTGATTTCTGGTCAGGGCACATGCCCGGGTTGCGAGCTCGATCCCCAGTGTGGGTGGTGCAGGAGTCAGCCAATCGATGATTCTCTCTCATCATTGATGTTTCTATCATTCTCTCCCTCTCCCTTCCTCTCTGAAATCAATAAAAATATATTTTAAAAAAACAAACAAAAAAACCCCTGCCAACTAGAAGCCAGAATGGCTAGAAACACAAGGGCAGGGTCTGCTCCTAGGTTTGACATAAGCCCTCAGGGTTAGGTTGTCATATTTCCCAAGTGAAATACAGGATGCCCATTAAATTTGAATTTCAGATTCCCTGCTAGACGGAGAAACCACAGACACGGGATCCCTTTTTGATACACAGAGAAAATAAGGGAGACTAATGGGGAGGAAGACACATGGCAGAACAAATTCCCCTTCCATCTGTCACCAAAGGACCCAGGATTCTCCAGTGGGGACTGTTAATCAAAATCAACTGAAGGGCTCTGTCACACTACAACCACCATGTCTCCCCACCCCAGCCAACCAGCCCTGGGTGAAGATCACAGTGGGGATCAGAGTTTTGATAGCAGTGTGCTTTAAATGCCCCTCGAAGTTCCAGCAGAAAAAAAAGGGGTGAGCTGGAGCTCAAGAGGAATTTAGGGCATGTTTCAAGAGAGCCACGATCCAGTGCTACCTGTCTGAGAGAGCAGGTCAGTGGTAAGGAAAAGGAAGTATGGTATGTGGCTTTGAGAATTTGTGGTCTTTCTTCTTGACTTTCTTTTAAAGAAGAGGAAGTGGCCCAGTCGGTGTGGCTCAGTGATTGAGCACTGACCTATGAACCGGGAGATCACAGTTCAATTCCCGGTCAGGGTACATGTCCGGGTTTCGGGCTCAATCCCCAATAGTGGGTGTGTAGGAGGAGCTGATCAATAATTCTCATCATTGTTTCTCTCTCTCTCTCCTCTTCCTTTCCTCTCTGAAATCAATAAAAATATATTTAAAAAATAAAGAAGACAATTAAAAAGAAAGAAAGAAAGAAAGAAAGAAAGAAAGAAAGAAAGAAAGAAAGAAAGAAAGAAAAAGAAAGAAAGAAAGAAAGAGAGCCCTGACCAGTTTGGTTCAGTGGCTAGAGCGTCGGCCTGTGGAATGAAGAGTCCCAGGTTCGATTCCAGTCAAGGGCATGTACCTTGGTTGAGGGCACATCCCCGATAGGGGGTGTGCAGGAGGCAGCTGAATGATGTTTCTCTCTCATGGATGTTTCTAACTCTCTATCCCTTTCCTTTCCTCTCTGTAAAAAATCAATAAAGTATATTTTAAAAAAATAAAGAAGAGGAAACGATACTTAAATTAGGATGCATGCTGAGCATGAATAATGGCCTTGAAGGTTCCTGATAGTTGTGCTGGTCCAGCTGACCTTGAGACTATCAACAGTGAAGCCAGGTTGGGTGCTAAAGAGGCAGATGCAGGCAGAGTTCAGGTTTAGGGGAGGCCTCAGGCAGCAAAGAGGGGCACATGTGCAGAATGCAACTGAATTCTCAAGGGCACTCCAGACAAAGGCCATCAAGACAGGTCTGCTGACTTCATTCCCCCATTCACAACCATCTGCAGCTGCTAACGGGGTCCTTGTGATGGCTTTGGTTTACTGCCAAGAGCTGACCAGGAACAAAATTTCTATTGGACAGGGACGCCCCACCACTGAGAGAGAGAAAAACTGCCAAGGATGAGGATGGCATTTACTATTTGTGTGACTCTGGGCAAGATACGGTGCCTTATTTTTCTTCTCTGTAAAACAGGAATGAAAATTACTGTGCCACTCTAACGATAAAATGAAACCGTGACAACTGCTTTGTAAACAATAAAACCCCAAATAGCTATGAGCACTTCAGGATTCTTGCTTCCCATTTCTGACTTGACTGCTTACTATAAAGCCTCACAATCTGGGACAGCTGGAACAGGGACCAAGGGACCAAATGCTCCAGAAAGGGGAAGGCTCATGGGGAAAGCCCCTCCTCCAAGGTAAACCGAGCCCCAGGAAGTTTCCAGGCACTTTAAGCAGGTTACAGTCCCAGAAGAGAACTGCCAGCTGACAAGTGCTTTTCTGACCTGAAATGCTGTACCCTCACTCGGGGGACCAAGGCTGATTTGGCCTAGTCCACTGGGAAGCGGGCCGTAGGGGTGTCATCCTTTCCCTCCACTACTGCGTTATGTGGCCCATTTAAGAGACAGCAGTTCTTCACTTTCATTAATAAAATGTGCTAATAGCATCAAAACCTCAGGGATTTTCTAGCCTTTCCTTTCAGAACCAGGTTAGACACAACAGGCTCTGACATCTTTTTGCTCTTTCAACCCAAATTACTTTTCTGCCACCAATTTTCGTGAGATCCAGGCCCATGAGGAGGGAAGGGAAAATGGAAAAGGACAAGAGAAGGATAGAAAATGCTTCCAGGGAGCATGTCAGCACCTACTTCTGGAAGCCCACATCACAAACGAGAGGGTGACCACCCATCCTCCTGAGACATCAGAGGTCTGTGAGGGTGGGAAGACCCTCACCTCCAAATGGGTGTGCTCACCCCCAAAAGCCCCGTTCCATGCTGGTCACCCAGCCACCAGAGACCTCTTGCCCACTGGCCAGCGAAGGAAAAAGCACAGGGAGGTGCAGGGACAACTGAAGCAGGGACAGAACTTCAGGGCTGCGTTATTAGTTGGCTGCAAGCACAGCCAATATGCATTCAGTGCAGCACAAACACAAGAAGGAAAGGGGGAACTTCAACACCCAACACCAAAGCAACAGGCAGTGGAGGTGCTCCGAGGCTAGAATAAAGCTATGGGGTGGGTGTAATGAGGTGGGCACTTTTTGCCCTGAGAAATGCAACTGAAAGAAGCAATCTGTCCAATAGTGCCCAAGCCTGTGTCTCCCCTTCCACAGAAGAGCTGAAACTGGCAAACATCTTGAGGGCCGGAGTGACAGGGTGGTGATTTTAACTTTCTTCTCCACTGCTTTCCTCCCATCTCACCTCCACACTGGGCTGGTTCTGAAAGAGTGACTCTTGGGGGTCATGGAAACAGATTCTTTGGAGAATCTGCCTGGAAACTTCCTGGGGCTCGGTTTACCTTGGAGGAGGGGCTTTCCCCATGCCTCTGTTCTCCCCTTCATGCCTCTCCAAATCACAAGCACACCTGGTTTCCAATCATCAGCCCAAACCAAACCTGCATATCTCTCATTTTCTATGCACTAATCCCTTCCCCAAAGCCTGCTGGCCTCTGCTGCTGGGGAACCTGTGGGATCACTTATAAGTGAGAGGGAAGCAATGCCAAACGCCTCAAGTGCAGACTGCTAACACGTATCCTGAAATGCTGGACCCAGCCCTGGGAATCTGGGCTCAAAGGAAAAGCATCTTTGGTATAACCAACTTTTTTTAAAAAAATATATTTTATTGATTTTTTACAGAGAGGAAGGGAGAAGGATAGAGAGTTAGAAACATCGATGAGAGAGAAACATTGATCAGCTGCCTCCTGCACACTCCCCACTGGGGATGTGCCTGCAACCAAGGTACATGCCCTTGACCGGAATCGAACCCAGGACCCTTGAGTCCGCAGGCCAATGCTCTATCCACTGAGCCAAACTGGTTAGGGCTGGTATAACCAACTTTGCTGACCAAAAATGATGCCTGGGTGGAGACATCATTGGGATGTATTCTACCCTTCTTTTCTAGGTGGTGAATTCTAATCCTACTGGGCTCCAAATCAAAGTTATGGCTGTCAGCTAGCCAGAGGGACGAGCACTGAGATAGTGCAGTGGCTCAGCACCTACTCTGGGCAGATGCACTTAGGGGTGCTGGCGACAGAGTGGTGAACCAGACCCCATCCTTCGGAACTTACTATTTAGGAAACCAAACACAATGACATGCACCAGTTGGTAATAAGTGTAATGGAGAAAATCAAACAGGGTGATGTGATTGAGGGTCCCTGGGGTGGGATTGCTCTAGAGAGTGGCATCTGAGGGGAGTCCATTGTGGAGTAGTGTCTGGAGGAGCACTAGAGACTGGACTGCCATGAGCATGGGAGAAGAGGATGAGAGGTGGGCAGGATATGAGTGGAAAGAGAGGAAACCAAGGATGACTCCTAGGTTTCCCTTTTAACAGTTGGGCGGATGACGATGGTGCCATTTTTTGAGAAGTCTAAGGGAGTCTGTTTATGGAAAAAAAATAGGCATGTAGTTTGGGATGTTAACTTTAATGTGTGCCTTGGACATGGAGATGTCAACTAAAAAGTGATATGGGAGTCTGGAGATCAATGGAATGGTCACTTTTTTGGGAGTCATCAGAAAAACATACCTAATCTGTGGAACTAGTGAACTTTGTTAGGGGAGAGAATGTGAGGAGCTCAGCCCTGGGACTTCCCAAGTTTAAAAGCTCAGAGAAGGAAGAAAAGTCTGCCAGGGAGAGTAGGAGGAGATGCCCCCAAGCTGTATTTGCACCCACTGTGGAAAGTATTCCTAAAGGGCTGGCAGGAATACACCAGCAAGGGATTTAAAGGAATAAAGCACCCAGCTTTTCTGTAAGGCCCTAGACTTGGGGTGGTCAATAAAGGCAAATGGGAGAAAGGAGTGGAGGTGGGAGTGGGGTGGGGGTGGGGAGGGATTCCTATTTACAAACATGCCAGGCATTTCCTCTACTTATTTAATTCCCATAATAAACCTGACAGGTATACTTTATAGAGAAAGAACTTGGGACTAGAGCACTTGGCAGGTTGGTAGTAAAGACAGGATTTGTATTCAGTTTCAATTCAGTTTATGGTAAAACATAACACAAATACACAGAGAGAAAAGTATATAAAATGTGCAAGACAAATGAATTGCTATAAAGTAAACAGGCATGTGGCCATCACCAGCTCAAGAAGCAGAATGCTGCCAGCCTCGAGGAGGCCTCTGCAGCTCACCCAGCACCCAGGTTGGCCAGGTGGGAGCTTGCCCGCCTTTCCTTGCTCTCCTTTCAAGTCTCTGTTCCCTCCATGTTACGGGCTAGTTGTGCTGCATTTTGAACTTGACAAAGACTTACACTATGTGTATTCTTTTGTGACTTGCTTTTGTGCCTAACAAACACACTAGTTTTGCCTGTTTTTGGCCTTCATAGAAATGAAATCATACTGCATGAACATCTTTGTGTTATGTTATTAAAATTTATTCATGTTCCTTCCCATTGCTGAAGAGCATCCCCGTGTGTGAACATATCACGTGTTGCCTGTCACACTATTGATAGACATCTGAGTTGTTTCTAGTTTGGGCATATTATGAAAAGTACCGTTATTTAAATTCTCACATTTGTCTTTTGGGGAATATATAACTGAATTTCTGTTGGGAATATAGCTAGGAGTGAAATTGCTAAGTCACAGGGAATAACTATACTGAGTTTCAGTAGATAATGCAAAATGGTATATATGAATTTGCATTATTTTATCTCCCAGATAAATTGAACATTTTTATCATGATGAGATTGCCTTCTTTATTTCTGGTAATGTATCTGCCTTAAAGTCTATTTTGTCTAATATACATTAAGTTGTAAAGCTATCATTTTATTTTGTGCTTATTATTTGTCCTGCATGTTTGGTTTCTTTAATTCTCTTTTAGGGTCTTCTTTCACAAATCATTTCATTATTCTCTCTCCATTCCTTTGGAATTTATCCAAATATGCACATTTAATCAATACCTTTACCCTCCTCCTGGATAATACAAGATCTTTGAAAAACTAAACTCCACTTACCATCTTCCAACTTTTATATATTAGTTGCCAGGTGTTTTAATATTATCTGGCTTTAAGGAAAAAAACCTGCCCTAGCCAGTTTGGCTCAGTGGATAGAGCGTTGGCCTGCAGACCGAAGGGTCCTGGGTTGGATTCCAGTCAAGGGCACATACCTCGGTTGCAGGCTCCTCCCTGGCCTGGGCCCTCGTTGGGGTGTGTGTGCAGGAGGCAACCAATCAATGTATTTCTCTCACATAGATATTTCTGTCTTTCCCTCTCGTTTCCACTCTCTCTAAAAATAAATGGAAAAATATCCTCGGGTGAGGATTAAAAAAAAGAAAGAAAAAAACACCTAACACTATACAAGACATTAACATTATTGTTTTATATAATCAGCACTCATTTAAATTCACTATGTGTGTGTGTATGTATGTATACACACACACACACACACACACACACACACACCTCTTTGTCTGCTAGGGGCAACTCTCTCAGCTTTCATTATTCTGAAAATGTCCATATTTTTCCTCATTCTTGAAGGAGACAAACAGACGCACACACACGTAAACAGATGAGATATGAATCTCATATCTTTATCTATACACACGTAATACAGAAGTCTAGGTTGGGGGCTGTTTATTTTTGCACTCTGAGCAAATCATTCCAGTGTCTTTGGCTTGTACTGTTGCAGATAAGAAGCCATGTGTCAGTCTAATGCCCCTCCTTTCACAGAAATGTCTTTTTTCTGTGAAATCTGCTCTTAAGATTTTTCTGTTCGTCTTTGGTTTTCTGCAGTTTTACTCTTTTATGTCTAGTTTGAATTTCTATTTTATTTATCTTGGGATTTTTTGTGTTTTAAAAAGTCTATAAAGAGGTGTCTTTCATCTTTTCCTACTTTGTCCTCCGAGGTGCTTAACTTCCCTTCCATATTTTTTGTCTTTGTGAACTATATTCTGAATTAATTTCTTCTGACGGTTTTCCAGTTCAGCTGGTTCATCTATTGTTAAATCTAATCATTTAGTTTTTAATTATGGTCATTATATTTTTCTAGAAATTACTTTTGTCTTTTTCAAATCTGTGAGGGTATTTTTTTAAAGTTAAAAATCTGTACCTGATATTTCCATTGCCTAAAAATTCTTTGCAGATCTGATTCTGTGCCTGCTGTTTCTCAAGGCGCCTTGTTCCCTTATGTGAATATTTTAAGATAGCAAAATCATTATTTAAAAAATTGGAAATAATAACAAATCTAGCTTCAAATTCTATCAAATCTTTACAAGGGCAAAAACATGATAGTACTTATTAAACTGGAATTAACATCAAAACACAAAAAGCACAACAACCTTTTAACTCCAATCCAATCTTATTTTAACCAGAACTGCATAACAGGAATAATTTTATCATGGGTCATGACCTGAATTCTTATACATGAGATCAACTTAAATAAGGTGCTTGTAAAAAGGTCGCGATCTCATAATGAATATGGTGGAGGCCAATCATCACGCAAAGGTAGCTTTTTGAGACATTATCGTATGTGCCCTTTCCCCTTCTTTGTTCAGTAAAGATCACTTTGTTCCAGGGGTACACTTCTGGGGATTCGCCACATCTTCATGCAGAGGATCCTCTTCCTAGATGATGCCTTTGGTTTTGTTGGCATCTGTGTAGGAGAATTTGGGGGCCTGACCTGCCTCTGCCCAAAAAGACCTTACAGGTTTGGTTCTTGTGCTTCCCTCTCTTCAACACTGTGGCACTGGGCACACTTCTCAATAGGAATCTTCTTGCCCTTCTTGATATCATGTTTTGAAGTTGGCTCTCTAGTTACCATGTGCTGGAAAGGCTCACCCAGCAGCTGATTGTCTTGCTCTCATCTCTAGACTTTTTAAAATTTTTATTAAATTAATTGGGGTGACATTAGTTAATTCATCTTTAGAATTCTGATGCTGTGGTCTAAGTGATTCTCAACCCTGGCTGTGCATTGGAAGCTCCTAGCAGGGGTGGGGAATGTGCGGCCTGCAGGGCATGTAAGTCCCAGGAAACCATTTGGTCTGGCCCTGCCAAGGCATTAGGGGTGAGTTAATTAAATGTTTGAACAAATATAAGAGGCTAATTTTTAAGTTGATAATTTTGAATGGCCAACAAATGATGTTATAAATATTCAAATGGTCCTTGGCAGAAAAAAGGTGCCCCACCTCTGACTTAAGGGGTGAATTTAAAGAGATAGGTAAGTATGACTCTGACTTAGCAGCTCTGTACAAGGGTCTGTTCCCTGAACTTTGGACAAACACCCAGAGGATGGGGTTTGGGCCCTTTGATCTGTCTGCAGGAGCTAGGTAAGCAAGTGAGCGGAGGGTAAAAATAGCCAAAGGCAAAGCACAGAAGTTATCAGATCTGCCTTGGAAAAACTTGATCAGACCTGCAGAATCACCTGGCCAGGGGAAAAGTCTCAGAGAAGGAGGGAAAAGCAAAGCACTTATCTACACACACGTAATATAGAGACTTCTGTATGACGTGTGTGTAGATAAAAGATATGAGAGACTCATATTTCATCTGTTTACATGTGTGTGTGCGTCTGTCTCCTTCAAGAATGAGGAAACACATGGACATTTTCCAAATAATGAGAGCTGAGAGAGTTGCCCACAGCAGACAAGAAGTTATATATATGTGGTGAATTTAAAAGGTGCACACAATCAATTGTTCTCTAACCCAGTTCCTCGATTTTCCATTGCCTGAAAAGTCCTCCTCATGGAGATGACTTCTTCAATCTCATGTTCTCTTTCAGTTTTAATTTTATTAACTGTCCCTTATCTTTAAAGCATCACTCCTTATTTTTATAAGACCTCTATAAGCTCAAGCAGAATGAACATTGTCCAACCCATATCCTATATAATAAAAGCCTAATATGCAAATCGACCGAACAGTGGAACGACCAGTAGAAGGGGGGCAGGGCCAGCCAGTGGGCAGTGCCAGGCCAGCCAAGGTGGGTGCCAGTGGGCAGAGGGAGGAGACAGTGATTGGGGGGGGGGGCGTCACCGTCCTGATAGTCCCTCCAGTTGCCGCAGAGGAAAGCCACCAGCAGCAGTGGCAGCAGTGGGGCGATGGGGGGGCAGGGCTGGCCACTTGTGGCCGGCTGGCGCTGTCTCCCAATTGGCCCGCCAGTCACCTCCCGTCACCTCCTGCAGACAGGGAGTGGGCCTAAGCTGTCAGTCGGACATTCCCCAAGGGCTCCTGGACTGTGAGAGGGCACAAGCCAGGCTGAGGGACACCCCCACAGTGCATGAATTTTCATGCACCGGGCCTCTAGTAATCAATATTGAGAGAAACACACTGGTAGTTCCTTTGCTGCCTTAGATCACTAGGCAAATGTGAGTGAGTACAGCTGAGTCAAGGAGTGGGGAAGTTTGGGGCAAATGTCAGAAGCCTTCTCTAGATAACACTGACTCCTGTCTGCTCTTTACCTGGGCCTTCCCAGGTGGCTTTGGCACTTCCACCTCTGTTCTGTGACATTCCATCTTTGACAGACTAACTTAGAAGTCTGGCAGTTAAATAAGCTCATAAAGTCAGTAAAAAAAATGTTTTTCTACTGATACTAATCAGCTTCCAAGTACACTCAAATAATCTTAAAGCCTAATTTAAAATACATAACCCTCCAAATAAATCCCTCATCTGTCTTCATTATAGTTTAGCTTGTAAATAATCTAAGTGCCTACCACTTAATGCATGACTTTATGTGACAAGCATTCTGCAAAGGGCTTTATGTATATTACTTGTATGTATTATACATATATTACATGTAGTATTTCATAAGATCCTCACAACCACTAGGGGTGGTATCATTATTCCATTTTATTGGGGAAGGAGCTAAGCCTCAGAGACGTCCAGTGTGCCTCAGAGAGAGCCCTTACTGGTGAGGGGAGGGGTGATGAACATCCAGGACTGTCTGATGAGCCACACAGCACTTCCTGTCACTATTAGGAGTGGGGAGTGTTGACCTTGAACCATGGACCCACTTCCGTAGTAGCTTTTGTTCCTTAGCCTTCTGTGGTTCCTAAGTACTCACTAAACACTTTCTTTCTTGATATTCTTAAATACATAGTTTATGGACATTCTCTTTGTATTGCAAAGTGAAAAGGAAGGGGTTGCAAGTGATGGCCAGGGCTGGCATGTCATACAGGCTGAAGCCAAGGGTGAAGCCCCACCCTAGATCATAATGACATGGATAAAAATAAATCCCACGGTAATGAGACATCTAGGCCTTCTGTTGGCTGCTTTTGAAGCACTGAGTTAGTTTGGCTTCTCAGAAGGCCAAATAACTCAGGTCAGGCCAAGACTGATACAGTGAGCCACATCTGACCATGTGAATCAACGAGGTGACTTAGAGTTCACAGGAGCTGTAATTCAGCAAGTTCAGATCAGCAGAGAAGTGCTGTCCCCAAGAGAAGTGCTGCTCACATGGCCCTCCCTTCCTGTCACCCCCAGTGATATTCTCACTGCCAGGACCTCCCCTACTTAGAACAGAGCTTCACTGACAAACCAAAGTACTCACAGTTTTCATTTAAATTGGGTGGCCTGTCCATAATAAACTATTTCAGAGTTCTTAGGGTTTTTCAGAGGAATAGCAGCTTTTCTTCTTACCCTTCTTTTCCTCGATTGTGGATGGCTAGTTCTTCACCAATGCCCTCTTCCTCCTTGAAGCTCTCCCAGTCCAATTTGGACTTCTCTAGGGTGCTCATCTTCTGCTTCTTGGCTCCAATTTTCCCCAAAAGGCTGCTCATTCCACTGGATCTTTTTAATCTAGGGAAAGCGAAAACACAAAACATGTAGCATGTGAAAACTATAATCTCTTGATTAATGGTTTTTCTGATTGGCATGGGGCTCCCTGGATTCAAGTATTTATCTTAATGGGACATGTTTGGATCTAGGGTACTTCCTGTCTAGTATGGAGAACACGTCAAATAGAGCAGAAGTCTAATGCACTTTTCCTCTGACCGCTCAAGGACCTGGGGACAGAAAATCCCGAAGACCTCTGTATGCTCTGACAGGTCTCTGCTTGCAAGGATGGAGAAGCAGAGCATGATTCAGACACGGCTTTAGGATCACATGCCTAGGTTCATATTCCAGCTCTAACCGACTTGAGGCTAGTTATTTAACCACATCTGCCTCGATTTCCTAATCTACAAAGTGAATAGTTACTCATATGCTATAGAGTATCTTACTTGTAAAGTGCTTAAAACAGCACCTGGCACAGAATAAAGGTGCAATACATGTTAGCCATACTGAATCATTGTCATAATTTGTGGACTAAAGCCCCAGGGAATTCTTTTAAGAGAAAGAGAACCAGATCCCAACAGTGATGATCAAGAAGTCACATATCTTGTAAGGATTCTGAGATCAGTTTCCTTTCAACTCCTGTGAGTCAGGGTCCTGGTTTTTCCCAGGAGGTGGAGAACATTCCTTACCCTGAAAGCAGGGAATGTACAGCCTATGTTCTATTTGCTGGTGCTGCTATCATGGACTGTGGGAGAAACTCCATATGCCCAAGTTCAAGTCTTGGCAGGTCAAATGTTTCCAGTCAATGTTATGCGATAAAATAAGAGAAACAGAAAGCAGCTAGTCAGCAAGAGGTGGTATTAGGGGAAGGATACGGCTTTTGGCCTCTTCATGAAACTAAGACCAGTAATATACCAGCATGCAGGAAACTGGAAGTTATTTTCTGCTTCCCTGGAATATGCAAGAGAGTTAAAGCATTTAAACGCCTCTATGAGCTAACAACATCATAAGACCTACTGATAACATCAATAACTTTCACTTGCCCAGAATGCTGATTCTCCAAGTGCCTTCATAAACATTTTCTTATCTTATTCCCCCAATGGCCTGTGAAAGAGGAGCACTGTGTCTCAGAGTTGGAGGAGGCGGCTTCGAGATGACCCTGTGTCACACTAACCATTCTGAAACCCCATCTCCCTGCAACACGGAGCTGGTGAAGGATGAGTCCCTGTCTCTGCCCTGGAGTGAGCTGACAGGCCAGTGTCCACACTGCACACAAGATTCTTGGGGCTGAAAAATTCCCCTCCACACTCTCATTGTATTCATGTTGATTGAGAAGATGTTAGCTTCCCTGTTGTGGTCCTATCTCATTACATGCTGATAGCTTCAGATCAACTCAGAATAGGCTGGGCAGGCATCCTCATCTCAAGGCTTAATAAGAATAGTTTTCTTGAGCTGAACAAATAAACAAAGTTTGAAGAGGTTAAATGATACAACAAAGGTCAAACCAATAGAAAATGCAGACCCAGGACGAAGCAGTGCACTGTGCTATTTCGCCTCTAAGGTGAGAAGTTACTTGAAATATTTTGACAGCTATTTTACTTCTCAATTTGCATGAGGATTTTCCAAAGGGCTCTTTATGAGCTTTCAATCATGTTTTCTAAAAATTCTTTCCCTACAACAATCTCTTCATCAACACACACACACACACACACACACACACTTTTACCAGGAGCAGAGCATGATTAGAAACTAAATATGTTAAGTCTTTTTACTTCTCACCTGCCTCACCGTCACTAACTTGGTTCACATTGTTATAGCCTTTCACCTGGATAATTCAGGAGCCTCTTCACCCATCTCCCCAACTTGCTCTATCCTGGCATCTATTCTACATGCTGTTATTAGAATGAATTTTCTAAAACACAAAGCTTACCATGTCTTTCTGCTTAAATGTCTCTTTCTGGGCCCCTATTGCTCTCATAATAAGTCTAAACTCCTTAACTTACAAGCTCCTCCTGATCTTCTCTTGCCACCCCTAACCTTGAAACCTATGCTGAACCTCTACCTCACCTCTACTTGCCTCCAATTCATCTGGCCCTGTCTCAGCTTAGAAACCACTCCCTCCAGGAAGCCTTCCAAGACCCTTCCCCTCAATCTCTAGATTAGCTATCTCCTGGTGTTGTTTCTATTGCACCCCAGTCCTTTTCCTATTATAGCATGAATCCTTTCCATAGCAGATGCTCGAGGACTCTAATTTTAGCTGTCCCCCACACTGGTCAATTCTGAGTAAGCTCAGAGTCACTGCTGACAACATTCCACCAAAGCACACACCTAGAGGCTTTCCATTTCTGACTGTGGGGCCTCCTTTGACCCTGCCTACGTGTCACAAGCAATGCCTGGACATGTGGTAGAGTTCATGCCATTGGGACCACCCTCATGGGGACAAGAGCTGGTGGCCAAATGGCCCAGTCTCCTGTCCTCACACAGGCAATTCTGGGAGATACTCTGAATGCTTCTCAGAAGTTCTGGTGGCATTGAGCCCTCGTGGCCTTGGAAATACACAATTGTATCGGCTTTTCCTGATTCCCTATCTCACTGTCCCACCCCCTACCCCCACTCCTGCTTGCTGGGATGACTTCCCAAATAACCTACCTGCACTTAAAGCCTTACCTAAAATTCTGCTTTGAGAGGAATCTAAAAGGTTTAAGAGAAACAGGATTTTCCTTACGTGGATACTTCAAATCTCCCCAGAGAACACGGATATAGTTCTGCAAATAGCAGGCACTTGATAAACCCAATAATGTCACCTAGATCAAAGAACCAATCAGTGGGAGAGAAGCAGCTCTTTGTAGAATAAAAAGTGTTCAAAACACTTTTAAGTTGGGGGATTCTAAGGGGAGCAATTTCCACTTGTATTCACCCATCAGCTCTCAACAACCAGTTCCCCACTGTATCGGGGCAGCAACACAGGCTTTGGACACCATCTGTGCCCCTCAGCCCACAGCTCTGATATTCCCAGATTATACCACCTTTCCCACAAATCACTTTGAGAAGTCTATGAGAGAACGATTTTTTGCTGCATAGCAGTGAAGAGACTTCCAGCAAAGCAAAAACCCATAACCAGCCCGCCCCCCCCGCCCTTGCCTTGTTCACCCTGAACATCAGCACAATGTCACCTGTGCTATTATGCTTTAGGGGAAAGCTTCTAGGTCTGACTTCATTGGATCATTAACATGGTTTGTAATTTCCTAATTTGATAGTCTTGAAAGCAAAATTACCTCTTTTATTTGAAGCTAAATCAAAGTGAATGACACATTTATAGTAGCAGCCAGGACGCACAGAGGCTCATCGTAACAGAGAAACCGGCACTTTCTTCCTGGAACCTGGCATGTGGGGTCCCTGCAGGCCTTCCAGCTCCCACTCACTCTCCCACCTTGACAGGGAGCTTTAGTGGCATAACCTGGCGACATTCCATCACAGGTCTCAAAAAGCAGGTTTACCCTGGCCCTATCTCTGTGTTAAGGTTCACCTATCAGACTTTCAGGAAAGCTGAGGCATGCAAGAAGGAATCAGCTCTGGGCAGGGATTGGTGGCTCTCTGTGCTGTGAAAGGACACTGCAGAGGGCACTGTGGCAGTACATATCCGTCTCTAAGCACTGTGGTGAGTTGAAAGGCAGTAAATCAGCACAGGTTTCCCATAGGCATTTGCCAGCTGTGTAGACTCCAAAGCTGTGGAGAGGGAGGCCAGAATTCCCTTGGAGACCTATTTGCTGTCAGCATGAACTGCTGCAGTACCAGCACCACTGATTTTTCTCTGTTCTGAAGCCTAAGCTGTAAGGGCAAGGTACTACCGAAAGATGGCTTTCACAGACCACCTCTAGCCCCAGCCATGGATTTCTTGGTTTTGCTTCTAAAGTGTGGTGAGCTGTGTCACAGAAGACCGTAGTACTTCACTCAAGAGAATCCTCACCCACCTGTTGCAAGTCAAAGTCCAAAGAAAGGCACTGTGCACTAGCTCACTCACAGATGACATCCAGAATGTTATACTCAGACATGTCCAGAGTATTGTTGCCAAGATGTTTTCAATGTAATAATGATATTTCAACCACCTCCTCCTGAATATCACACTACTCCATTGATCTTACTCCCATAGTTTGATGTAAACACTAATTCTGTCTGAGGAGCAGGGCTTTCAAGGTAACCAGCCAGCTTCCCACCATAGAGAGAGCATGGCTGAGTGCAGCAGGCATTCTGGTGAAAGACACTTACCAAGCTTTTTCTTCTTGTGTATTCTGTCCAGTTTTCTATCAATCAGCAATTATATCTTCAATTCCCTTCCCACCTCGCCCAATGACCTCACCCAACACCAGATACCAGCCAAGACCTCACAGAAAACAATTCAGAAACTCAGAAAAGGAAAAGGGACAAAAACGATAGTTGTCTTTTTCATCTCTGAATCCAAAGTTTACAACGATAATTTGCTAGAATTTACTGTTTTTCTTTAGTTCCAGAAATGTAAGCATGAGAATATTGATTGCAACTAAATGAACTCCATCTGTCATAAAGATATTATAGTAAGTGTTTGCTTGGCTCCAGCCTATGAGCATGGACTCAGGTTCACCCAAATTGTAGCAAAAGCACTCTTCTATATGGCCACCCTCAGTGAGGTACTGGAGCCTGGCTAGTGTGTCTCAGTGGTTGAGCTTCGACTTATGATCTAGGAGCTCAAAATTCGATTCCCGGTCAGAGCACATACCCGGGTTGTGGGCTCGATCCCCAGTAGGGAGCGTGCAGGAGGCGGCCAATCAATGATTCTCTCTCATCATAGATGTTTCTATCTCTCTCTTCTTCTCCCTTCCTCTCTGAAATATGGAAAAGTAACTTTTTAAGTGGAACTAGAAAAGATGACAGAACACAACTGGCTGTGAAGGCTAAGTGGGAACATTTTTCCCCTTATCTTTAAAATCAGTTTAAGCACCCAGTCATCCCACAGAATAGACTTTTAGGTTTGGGGGTACATTTAGAGTCCTTCATCATTGTCTTAATCCAACAGAGATTACTGAGAAATTACTGTATACCAGACATTATACTTGGAACTGTGGACACAATACAAGGCATAATCTTTGGCTTCAAGGAGAAAATCTAACAGATGTAACCATATACTAGGAGGGCACGAAGAGGGAGCAGCTGAGAGGCTGTTTAATCCAACCTCTTTATTTTAAAGAATCCAAGAAGGATTCCAAGAAGATTAAGAAACCTGCCCAGGTTACAGAGGGAGAGTTGGGACTAGTACCCAGTGCTCTTGACATTCAGCCTGTCTTCTCCATCTTCTGATGCTGGAGATGGGGATTACTTTTGGGGATGCCTTCCATACTCTGATTTCTATCATTGCTAATTTTGGGGGGAATGTATTCTTATTTCCCCTGTTGTCCTGGATCTCAATGTAGGATACAGGCCCATGTCTTACTCATTTTTGATTCGGTCACAGTGTAGCACAAAGCCTTGCCATGGTACATGATTGCTACATGTTTAATGAACTAAATCCCCAAGACTTGACAATAGACTTACCCAATTTTTTCTCATAACAAAAAGATTCAATATTATACTTTAACTGACAAGCCAGAAAAGATAGCTCCAAAACTGAACCAGCAAGGATGGGGTCAACACATGTGCTTGGAAGCACTACTGATCTTTATTTAACTTCAAACATACAGAGCCTGGCTCAAGTCTATGCTTTCCATCTCATAACTTGCATAACCATTGAAATGCAAATTATTTGGAACAAAGATTCTTTGGCAGAGATATGCAGTTTTCTTAGTATTTGTCATCTGTTTACAATGCAGGAGTGGACTTTTTTGTAGCTCATACATGGACTATTTTCCAGAACCATACAAGGATCTGGAAATGGCACATGGTACTTTCTGAAAAATGGGAAGAAATTTTATGATGACAATTCTTCAGTGAGAACTGTCTGCTTGAAACCAGTGTTCTCTTTCAGATTTTCTTTGGATTTAGCTGAAATCCATAAGAATGAAAAGTAAAGTCCCAATCCCTGGGCCAATTTCACTCCACATTTGTATAAATCTCTAAGTAATCTCCCCAAAGGCCAGACCATTCAATGAATAGACTGGATGCCAGCAGTACTTTAGGGAGAGAGTTTAAATACCATTCACCACCCAGCCAGTGTGGCTCAGTGGTTGAGTGTCAATTTATGAACCAGGAGGTCACAGTTTGATTACCAGTCAGGGCACATACCCAGGTTTCGGGCTTAATCCCCAGTAGGGGGCATGCAGGAGGCAGCCAGTCAATGATTCTCTCTTGATGTTTCTCTCTCCCTCTCCCTCTCCCTTCCTCTCTGAAATCAATAAAAATATTTAAAATAAATCCCATTCACCTCCCAACCTTGTACTGACAGTATTCTATGGGACATCGGGTTCAGGAAACTGGAAAACCAGAAGTAACACAAGAAGTTCCACATGATCTTTAACATTCTGTGGCTTGCAAAATTGTCAGGACTCTTAAATCTATTATTGACATTGATAAGGTGCCAGCAACAACAACAACAACAGGAAGTGGCATTTATCAGCAAAAGGTAAAAATAAAAGCTGGCAAATAGCAGCAGCTTCACAGTTTTTCTACAAACAGAATTTTTTTTTTTGCTACAAAGTGTTATTGCTCTTATGCCAATTCCAAGAATGAATTGCACTTAAGTTTGTCTGATTTGATTTCAGCTGCTCTACATCTTTATAACATAACTCTGAAAGATACCTACTTTAGTCCATGTTTGAAGTTTCATTAGTCTCCTTTCATCTTTTAATCCAGCATGGTCTGCATCTGTAAATAATGTGTAATATGTAGGACCATACATACTCTCAAGAGTTCTGAATGCTCATTTCTGGTGCCTCACTCTATAATACCCTGACCATGTCTAAGGATCCTATTTATGGACAAATATTCAGAAAATCACAAAGGGATGATAACATTTTGGCTATAAGGAAGTCTCTAAACAGTGAAAAGAGCAGTAACTAGAAAAAAAGCCAGGGTTTATGCGTCATTTAGCAGAGTCCTAGATTGGACAGGCCAATGGTGAGAACAGAGGTCTCCAGCCAACCCAGAAGCATTTACCTAAATGTCTGAACAAGGAGCTAGGGGACTGTATGTATAAGGGTTAAGGGACACAGAAGTCAGTGGCAAAGAAAAACTCTTCTGGTCAGCCCACCAGACCTCTAGAAAATGATGCTTTTGAGTTTCCTTTCTCTTTTGTCCCACTCCCAGGTGGTTTCATCTCGTTCCCTGGGAAAGAGATAATGCCATATCCCTTCCTGCTTCTGCTCCAGTAATTTCCTTCCTGTGCCATTCCCATGGAGGCGGGTCATGGCAAAGCAGAGAAGGGCCTCCACTTTATCACAATTGGGGAGTGAAGAAGCCTGGGGGCTCTCCAAGGAGGAAATGTGTAGTTTATTGGGAATGAGGATAATGCCTGGGGAGGGAGGATGCTTTCCCTCCAAGGTGCAAACTGTTGTTGCTATAATTTGTATGATCAGGCACAGCTGGGGAGAATAATTTATTGACCAACACAAATAGGCCATTGATATTTATGAGACAGAATTTTAAAGGAATTATTAAATACAGCTTCTAACAAAGTGCATAATGACATTTTTCCTTATGCAGAACCCTGGGAGCTCAACTGAGGACAGCATAGCTTATTTTCCAGATACTGGTTCCATATGGGCTCTTAAACAATCACAGCCACAGAGGCAAAGAAAAGATGAGGCTGAATCAGGATCTGGTAGCTAACAAGTCAATGACTTCTCTAAGGTGAGCTCTGTTGGCTTTCTCCTGTGACAGAGCTAAGCCAGGGCGGGTCTGCGGCCAGCCTACCTGACAGGGCTAAGAACAGGAGCCTTACTCACTCTGATCACTCCCATCAGGAAAGTGCAGTTGGGTAAACAGGACATCTTTCAAACTAGCTAACTTGAGAAGCAAAGCACGGGGCATGTAAGATAAATGTGCCTCAATTATGGGTTGTTTGGCTAATTGCTGATTAGGGAGTTGGCATGCTTTCTCAAACCTCAGCATTCTGCTTTTTCTTTGACGTTCAGCTTTCTTTTTCTTCCAGGCAGATCTCATCTCCTCATGAAAATATCTGACGATGTCAACATAAAATACATTTTAAATTCCTGGGTACCACCCAGGTTGACATCAAGGTTAAAGTTTCAGGATGTAGGACTGTTTTCAGGCAGACCAGAAGTATTCTTAGTCTGACATCACAGAGACCTCACTGAGAACAAGTCATGCCCGTACTCCTTTTTAGAAATGGGTAAGCACATTAACCACTTGGCTTTCTATGAAACTCACAAGTTGGCTAGCATACATTTTATAAAATTACTCCCCCCCCAAAAAAAACCCCCACCAAAAACCAAAACATCTCACAGCTACTAAATAAGCATGCTAAATTCCAAATGAGAAGGATAAAGACGTTGGACACAGCTGTGATTCCTGACACCTCAAAGTTCTGTCTGGAGAGGAGTGTGTTTTATGGTCCTTTCACTAACGAGGCTAAAGTGGTAACAAAGGTCCTTTGCAGCACTTGGCACTCCTGCTGGGGCCTGACTCCAAATCTCTCTCATGATGGCATCTGTCACGGTGCTTGCTCACTTAGTTGCCAGGGTATCTTCTTCTGCCTCTTAGAAGCCATAATCCTGCTAACTCAATGGGCAACTCCAGGCTCAGACCTCAACCTGCTCCCCTCCCCAGGGCAGCTCCCCCTGCTCCTCAAAAAGCTAGGGCACACTATCACCAGCATCAGCAGTTTCCCCGTGACACAGTACCCTTACAATCCAGGACTTGAAGAGCAATTATCTGCACAAGAGTGATCAAAAGAAGGGGGCTTTTTCAGCCTGAGCTCACGATGTCACTTTGCTAAGGCAATGAAATTTCAACAAAGAGAAATATCTGTTCCCACAGAGTTTGTTAGAGAAAGCAGGACACTTTCTTTTTACTTCACGCAGGAAATGGTTCTCATAGAGGCTAACCACAGCTGGGCAATCTGTATAACCACAAAATAGTTTCTCTTTAATAGATGGAAGATGTTTACTCATTGCATCACTCATTGCGTTGACCACCAAAAAAGAATTCCCATCCTCCCTCTCTAAGGCAAGAGGGAACAGTAAGTAGAGTCTCTTTCCTTAATCTGCCAGCTCGGGTTGCTAAAGCAGCTTTTTCATTCAGACATGTAGATTATTCTTCAAGATTCCTGTCACCCAATCCCACTGCTGAGTGATGGACAAATCTCGAATGAATCTCGTTTCTTTGCACTCGGGGATCCCCTCAGAGCATTTGCTTTTATCACAACGATCCATAATGTGAATGCATGACTGCGCCATGGCCAAAATGTTAGAAAAAGGTGCTTTAGCAATCATTGGCAGGAGATAAGTTCTGCTAAAACGAAGCTGGCCAACCCTGCCATATATAAATGATTTGAGGGAATGAAAACAAAACAAAACTAATGTGATTAACTAAAGATGTGAAGGGTGGACTATTGAATTCTTTGATTCAATCTCACATACTATCAACCATTTGCTTTGGGAAATTAAGGCATCACTCTCTCCCTGCTGTGAGAGCAAGGCTCCTAGCCCGGAAGCCAGCATAGCAGCCCATGAGAGTCTATGACCCTCTCCTGGGGGGCCGGGGGCTTCACGATGCCCTTCCCTTCACTGTGAGGCTCAGCTGGTAATTAGCAGACTCTGTGAGCGTGTTCATTATGCTCACTGCCCAGATGAAGGAAGGAGGCTAGGAGCGAGGGGACACTGATATTCTCATTTGAGTGACACAACTAAAACTAAAAGGGCACACATATAAAAAAAAACCACACACACACACACAAACACCCCCAACTACTTAGCTGTACAGAGGAAGAGTTTTCCTCTAAGAGTGAAGATAATAGAGACAATAACCCAACTACATATAAGCTACTGAATTCATTTGTATTCTGAAAGAATGCTGGAAAATCTGATGACCAACCATTTCTTGTTCCCAGCTAATGCCTTTAAAAGGGCTTTACTGAGATATAATTAACATACTAAAGAATCCACCCATTTAAAGTATGCAAGTCAATGGTTTGTAGTACATTCAGTTGTGCAGCCATAACCACAATCTAATATTAGAGCGTTTTGTCACACCCCTCAAAAAAACCCTCACACTGGTTAGCAGTCACCCCGTTACCCAACTCTAGGCAACCACTAATCTACTTTCTGTCTCTATAGATTTGTCTATTCTCTCAGCTAATACTTTTAAATCATTCAGAAGCAACATGTCTCTCAGTTGATGTCTATTACAGCTTCCTACAGGAAACACATTTAAACTTTTAATTTGTCCTTTATGCTGATGGGCATATTTAATTTCATAGGGGCCAGGAAAATCCAAAATCTAGCTTTCAGACAAGAATACTGGAATATCTGAGCACTGACTGGAGAAGTCCCCATATCACCGATACTATTTTGGAGCTGTGTTTTTTAAGCAGTGGGGTAGAGTGGCTTCACACCCTGTACAGAAACCTGCCCTTGCCAATTAATCTTTTTTTTAAATCCCTGGACAAGTTAATTTCTCTGAGCTTCAAATAACCAATTAGTAAAATGAGGATAATAACTACCTTGAAGAGTGATGATTACATGAGCTATTAGTCAACTCAGTGCTTACTTACTAAGTGCCTTCAGCGTGCCAGACTCCTCACTGGCCACTGGAGTTAGACACACAGATTTCTTATCCTCATTTAATTCATTTGCGCAAGGGACAGATATGCAAACAAATAATTACATTACGAGAAAACAGCTGCACAGAAAGCAGCAGCAGGAGCATAAGAGTGTGAGTTGGGGAAGTGCAGAGGAGGAGGGGAGATATCTGCAATGTAAAAGCTGGGACAGAATTTGCCAAGGAGACAAGCTGGAATAGAGAAATCCAGAAACAATGCCTTCAATGTATGTGAAAACACTTAGCACAACGCCTGGCACATAGATAATCAATACTTCCTGTCATCCCCACTCTTATCCTCTTTGAAAAGATGCTCTCTGGAATCCAGAAAGAAACAAAAATCTTGCTGCTGCTGAAGAAAAATTAACGGATCTGAAACTTAAGTAGGAGTTGCTTGTTTGTTTTTTTTCCTGTGGCTGATTATTCTTTGGCAGCAAAGTACATTTTAAATTTTGACTTCCTTTTCCCTCACACACTTTTCATTTTGAAAAATTTCAAACCAAGAAAATTGGTCTCCTTTAATCTAGAACAGTTCCCCTGCCTGTACAATGACCCACGATTTGGACTCGTCTGACTGTTAATGTCGGCTTCTTTGAAGGCATCTGGGAATCTTCCAGCATGCAATTCTTGGACTGCTTTTCTCCATCCTCACTCACTTCCTGAGTGACTTCATCCAGTCCCAAGGCTTAAATACCAGTTATATGCCTCTAACCCCCAAAAGTCTTATCCTCAGCCCAGACCTCTCTTCCTAACTCCAGCCTTACACACCAAACTGCCCACTGGACATTTCTACTCAGATGCCCAGTGGACTTTCCCTCAGCAGCTTTCCACATCTTAGTAGAGGGTAGCAACACCTGGCCCAGGACTTAACTCTCAGACTTCCTCTCCTACAACTAACCCCCATTCATTCCATCTCAGATTTTCTTGTCTCTATAATACTTGACATTTTCTAACATACCATATAATTTATATGTTTATTATCTACTCCCTGCTGAAATAGAAACTCCACACAGGCTGGAACCCATCTCAGTTTTGTTCACTGATATAACCCAAGCACCTGGAACAATGACTGGCACATGGTAAGCATTCAAAAAAATTTGTTTTGCCGAAACCGGTTTGGCTCAGTGGATAGAGCGTCGGCCTGCAGACTGAAAGGTCCTGGGTTCGATTCCGGTCAAGGGCATGTACCTGGGTTGCAGGCACATCCCCAGTAGGAGATGTGCAGGAGGCAGCTGATCAATGTTTCTCTCTCATCAATGTTTCTAACTCTCTATCTCTCTCCCTTCCTCTCTGTAAAAAATCAATAAAATATATTTTTTTTAAAAAGTAAAAAAAAAAAATTTGTTTTAAAAAAGTATGAGTATTGGGAAAATACATCAACTTCATACATTGTAAACAGATTCCAATAATGATATCTACTAAAGTAACAATTCTCTGTGTTGGCTAATCTTGTAGCTGCTGCCCATCCTTAGCTAGGTTTTCTCCAGGAGAACTAACTACTTCAGGGCAGGAACAGGAAAGGCATTTGTTCACTGGAACAGATGACAGACCTCCTGGAATGGCTGTCAGTAGCCTGGAATTTGTCCTAGACTGGCCTTGGCACCACCCCATGAGAGCCTGAAGAGTGCTCGACAACCCTGTCATTAACTGTAGTCTGAGGGACAGGGGCTAAGATATCTTAACTGAAACAGAAATGAGGGACAGAATTAAGGGCAATGCCGGACCAATCTTTTCTTTTTGGTCCTTTGCAAAAAAGAAAAAAAAAGTCGTATTTGGATTCATTTTATGTGAAAATCTACTGAAAGACTTAGTTGTATGTGGCAAATGAGTTTTTCCCTTGCTATTGGCTGCCCCACAGCTTTTTTTTGTTTGTTTGTTTGTTTGTTTGTTTGTTTTGAGGGGTAGTTTAGAGTCACATACACTAATATGTTATGAGCCAGAAGCAATGCCTGCGACCATCCTTGAAGCTAAAACCAACACTATATGGATGTAATTGGAGCAATTAGCTAACTCAATATTCAGCCAACAGAACAACTTCTTGTCAGAATCGGTCAGAAAGAATTATTCAGGTTTGCTATGGGCAGCAAACTGAGCTTGGGCAAAGATGACCACTCCCTCCAGCTATCACAACCACCAAGATAAGAGAATTATGCAGACACTAACTTTCTCTCTTGTTTAGTGGGAATCTGAGCTCTGTACACAATGGAAGGGATAAGATGGTGACAAGCAGCTAGAAAAGGATGCAAAAAGGAATTGGTGGTTCTCACTGCTCATGAGAATCCCAGGGGTAAAAGATCCTAAAAACTTCCAGGAGGGGGCACAAATGAGATCATATACAAAGATTCAAGACTTCCAAATAGCTTCAGACTTATAGACACCTGACTGGGAACAATGTCCTCACAATTCTGAAGGAAAATAATTTTCCTCTAAAATGTTACAACCCACAAAACCACTAAAAATGTGAAGTTAGAACAAACTTATTTTTAGACAGGCCAACTTTCAAAAAAAATTTTTTTTTAAAATATATTTTATTGATTTTTTACAGAGAAGAAGGAAGAGGGACAGAGAGTTAGAAACATCGATGAGAGAGATAGATCAGCTGCCTCCTGCATGCCCCTCACTGGGGATGTGCCCGCAACCAAGGTACATGCCCTTGACCAGAATCAAACCCGGGACCCTTGAGTCCACAGGCCGACGCTCTATCCACTGAGCCAAACCGGTCCGGCAACTTTCAAAAATTTATCTCCCATAAACTGTTTCCTCAGGATGTTACAGGAGGATGAGCTATATTAAAACGAGGGAATAAACCCACTTCAAGGATGGGCCTCTTCTTCCATCAGGTACTGCTTCCTCCATCTACTGTGTGGGGGTGCCAAGCACTGATGGCCACACTTCAAACCTGCCCCCTTCCAATGGTGGCCAAAGGCAGTCTGTGGTTTGTCTTTTTAATTATTGTCATAGTTATATATATATATATGGCAGGTATATATTTTTGCAAATATTTTTTTCTTGCCTAATCACTTAATAATACCTTTTGATCAAAAGAAGGAAGGGTATCTGTATGGCTATTGGTTCAACATAAAAAGGAAAAAAATGGTAATGTTACAGATTTAAAGAAAAATCCATCAGCATTTCTTCTTTAAACTATGTGCTTTTAGAAGCCAACTGTATATCTTAGTGAATGCAGAACCATCATAGTCATTCCACTGTCTAAGAGCAAGCTAAGTTTTGGAAAGGCAAAGTCTTTGATGCTGCCCCTTTAGATATACACTGTGCTGCAGAACCAAATCACAAAAATGGCTAAGAGACATGACTCTGTCAAATGAGAATTAGGGAGGAAAGTCCTGAAATGCCACCAAGAATGTCGTCAAACCAGAAAGTTTTTGTTTTTGTTTCAAATAGGGGAAGGGAAATTTAAAAAAAAGCAATGAAAGGAAGTCGTTAAAGCCTTCCATACCACATTCTGGTTATTAATACAGCCCTTTCCTTCTTAAACTGATTAAAAAATAAGGAAGGAAGTTACGGTGGTTACAGCAAGGCGCTCAGATGATACAACTTCTGAGGTGCACTCCTAATTCATCTGCTGTGTGGACTGCCCCCAGCCTCGATAAATCAGTCCTACACATTTTCTACTTTAGTGACTGAGACACAGAGAGACCAATTTAACTGTGAGAGACTGTGAGCATAATTAATCATTAATGCTCTGCAAGAGCCTCTGTGGAAACAGTATTGCAATATTAGCTACTCATGATCATCTAGAAAGGCCAACAATCACTGCCATCCACCCTTCCTCCCCCATCCACGACTTGCCTCCTTGTAGCACCTGAGCCACAGAAACTGTGGAAGTTTGCTTATTTTTTCTCTTGTAATTAATTAATATAAGCAAAACCTTTTAAAACAACAGAAACAGATGAAAAGGAACAGGAAAGCGGATAATAATAATAAAGATAAACTGTTGCAGCAATCCCACATGTCCAGTCTGAGATGCTCTGAGAACATCTGCACTTCCCTGGTATGCAAGCCCAGAAAGAGGCTGCCGGCCAACAGACCTAGGCTGTGCTGCAAAGCAAAAGCCATCAGCTGAAGGTGATGCAATGGGGGAAGGAGGTCTGCATCAGAATAAAGGAGGGAGGAGGGAGAAAAGTCATGTAAGGTACAAGAAGAAATCTCTTCTACTATTCATGTTAAACTTGGTCAAAACAAGGCTGAAAAAGAAACAAAAGGTGGAACACTCCCAGCACAACCTAAACCCTACCAAACTGAAAAAAGCTGGAGACAACAAAAAACATCTACTCAGCAGATCATTGATAAGCTAAGGAAATGTCTATGGATGGTGAGAAAGACTCATGCATCCCTAAAATTAATCCCCCTATCAATACCTCTTTTGTTTCCTTTCCCTCTTTTTTTTCCCCCTGGACAACATACCCCTGGTAGTTCTATAAAATAGTGGCCACAAATGAGAAACTGAGTTCTTTTGTTAAAAAATTTGAGTTTATTGGGGTGATGTTGGCTAATAAAATTATATAGGTTTCAAGTGTTCACCATCCAAAGTAATCTCTTTCCATCACCATTTATCCCCCTCCTACCCTCTTCTACCTCACCTTCCCCTCTTGTAATCACCTTACTGTTGTCTATGCCTATGAGGTTTTTCCCCCTTTTTCCTTAATCCCTTCACCTTTTTCACCCAGACCTCCCAACCCTCCCTCTCCCCTCTGAGAGCTGTCAGTCTGTTTTCTGCATCTACTAGTATAAGTCTGTTTCTAAACTCAGTTCCTGTGTACCTGAAAAATGTCTTCATTTGCTCTTGCCATCTGAGGAATAGATTCCCTGGATATGGACTCTTAGGTTCCACGTCAGAACTATAAATATGGTGCTTTATTGTCTTCCTGCATTTGCGCTGCCACTGATGTCAACCTGATTCTTGCTTCTTTATAGGCTAGAACAGTGATGGCGAACCTTTTGAGCTCGGCGTGTCAGCATTTTGAAAAACCCTAACTTAACTCTGGTGCCGTGTCACATATAGAAATTTTTTGATATTTGCAACTATAGTAAAACAAAGACTTATATTTTTGATATTTATTTCATATATTTAAATGCCATTTAACAAAAATCAACCAAAAAAATGAATTCGCGTGTCACCTCTGACACGTGTGTCACAGATTCGCCATCACTGGGCTAGAATGTTCTCTTGCTCTGTTACCTTTTAGAATTTTTCCTTATCCTTAGTGTTCTGAGACTTCCATTATTTGTGTAAAATGTGAGTCTTCTTAAGTTGATAAATTCACGGTGAGCACTCTGTGGTGGGCCCTTTCTTTTTTTTAAATTGAATCTTTATTGTTCAGATTATTACAGTTGTTCCCCCCCCCCTCCATAGCTCCCCTCTACCCGGTTCCCCCCCACCCTCTGCCTTTATCCCCCCCCCCCACTGTCCTCATCCATAGGTGTACGATTTTTGTCCAGTCTGTCTGCACCCCCACACCTTTTTCCCCCCGAGAATTGTCAGTCCACTCCCTTTCTATGCCCCTGATTCTATTATATTCACCAGTTTATTCTGTTCATCAGATTTTTTATTCACTTGATTTTTAGATTCACTTGTTGATAGATATGTACTTGTTCATAATTTTTATCCTTACCTTTTTCTTCTTCCTCTTCTTAAAGAATACCTTTCAGCATTTCATATAATACTGGTTTGGTGGTGATGAACTCCTTTAGCTTTTTCTTATCTGTGAAGCTCTTTATCTAATCTTCAATTCGGAATGATAGCTTTGCTGGGTAGAGTAATCTTGGTTGTAGGTTCTTGCGATTCATCACTTTGAATATTTCTTGCCACTCCCTTCTGGCCTGCATAGTTTCTGTTGAGAAATCAGCTGACAATCGTATGGGTACTCCCTTGTAGGTAACTAACTGTTTTTCTCTTGCTGCTTTTAAGATTCTCTCTGTCTTTTGCTCTTGGCATTTTAATTATGATGTGTCTTTGTGTGGTCCTCTTTGGATTCCTTTTGTTTGGGATTCTCTGTGCTTCCTAGACTTATAAGTCTATTTCTTTCACCAGGTGGGGGAAGTTTTCTGTCATTATTTCTTCAAATAGGTTTTCAGTATCTTGCTCTCTCTCTTCTTCTGGCACCCCTATAATTTGGATGTTGGTTCGCTTGAAGTTGTCCGAGAGGCTCCTTACACTATCTTCATATTTTTGGATTCTTTTTTCTTTTTTCTTTTCCGGTTGGGTGTTTTTTATTTCTTCGTATTTCAAATCTTTGACTTGATTCTTGCAATCCTCTAATCTGCTGTTGGATCTCTGTATAATATTCTTTTTTTTTTTAAATGGATTTTAAAAAATATATATTTTTATTGGTTTTTTACAGAGAGGAAGGGAGAGGGTTAGAGAGTAAGAAACATTGATGAGAGAGAAACATCAATCAGCTGCCTCCTGCACACCTCCCACTGGGGATGTGCCCGCAACCAAGGTACATGCCCTTGACCGGAATCGAACCTGGGACCTTTCAGTCCGCAGGCCGACGTTCTATCCACTGAGCCAAACCGGTTTGGGCTGTATAATATTCTTTATTTCAGTCAGTTAGTTTCTAGTTGGTCCTTTTTCATATCCTCGAGGGTCTCACTAAATTTATCGGTGGTTTCTAGAAAATTCTTGAAAAACCTTATAACCGTGGTTTTGAACTCTATATCCAGTAGTTTGTTTTCCTCCATTTCTGTCATTTGTGACCTGTTTCTTTGTCTCCGCATTTTTTATGCTTCCCTGTGTTGATAGAGTGGCTTTCTGTGCTAGGTGTATTATAGGGCCCAGTAGCTCAGCCTCCCCAATTACCTGAGGTGGACACTCTTGGTGCACCCCTTTGTGGGCTGTGTGCACAGTCTTGTTATAGTTAAACCTTGATTGTAGTTGCTATCACTGGGAGGAATTGACTTCCAGGCCAATTGGCTGTGAGAATCAGCAGTGTCTATGGTGGGAGAACTTCTGTGCTGGAGACACCCTTCTGGGGCAAGACTTGCTTCAGTGAGGCTTTGGTGCTCACTGAAGTCTGCCCCCTGAGTGTGTCCCTTATGCATCTGAGGAGTTGTAATCTGGATGGTCCCACTCTGACCACTGGGTACACTGGCACTTGGATCTCTAAGGAGGTGTTAATTTAGCCTCTGCCTGAGGCTACCCAGCAGGAGCTACAGAGAGATCTGCAGATTCCGCTTCTTTGTTTGGGATTTGGAGGTGCCCAGATGAGGCCCAGCTGTGAAGCAATGCAAGTTGCTGTGGGGCCTTGGGCCTTCTTTTGGATGTTCTGGGTCTGTCTGACCCAGCTGCAGTTTGTTATGTAATTTTAGATTGCAAAGGGTCAGGTCATTCATACGCAAAAGCCTCTGCGCACAGGTTGGGTGGGGCAGGGTCTCAGGGAATCAATAGGGCGGAGCAAACAGCTATGGCTGATCCTCAGTCCTGCCCTAGGAGGCCCCGGGTCTCAGTGTCCTGGTAATCACTGCAAGCACCTCTGAGAGAAAACTGCCCTCGAGTTCCGTCCTCTGCCAGACAGTCCAGTTTCTCCCCGTATGAGTCTGGGTCCCCAGAGACTAGCCCAGAACTGGAGTTCAGAGCGGGAGTCTGTGTCTCCCTCCCGACTGAAAAAGACAACCGCATCCTCAGTTGCCAGCCCTTTCTGCGTGCGCCTCCGTACCTCTGCACTTTACTTCCGCACCTCCTCTGAGTCTCAGTGTGCTTTTCTCTTTCCTTCTAGTTGTAGAATTTCCACTCAGCCAGCCTTCCTGTGGTTCTGGATGATGTCCATTTTGTCTTTTACTTGTATTTTTGAAATGGTTGTTTGAGGCAGCAATTTCAGGTGTTTACCTATGCCGCCATCTTGATTTCTCTCTCTGTGGTAGGCCCTTTCATTCTAAGGATTCTTGCTTTTCTTCTGTTTGGGAAATTTTCTTCCCTTATTTCTTTGGGTATTTGCCCACCCCCCATTTTCTCCTCCCAAAACTCATACTGGATGAACTCAAGAAGTTCTTAAATAACCCCCTCTTTTTATTATTTTATATTCTAGGAAAATTTTTTGGTCCTTTCCTTCTCACTAATTCCCTTTAGTTGTATCAATTATGCTGTGCAGCCCTTTTAACAAGTTTCCAGTTAAATAATCAGGTTTCAATTTCCAAGATCTAGGAAATAAAACTCATTTTTTTCCATAATAGTCTGCTTTTGTTTCATGAATGCAATATTCTCTTTTTATCCCTTTCAGGGTATAAACACACTTCTCTTAAAGTCTCCTTTTTTGTGTTCATTTATTTAGCATTTCAATTTCTCAAGCATGGCATTTTCTTTATGACATTGGTTTTCCTCTGATATTTGGCAACTCTTAGTTATTTCCAAATGGCATATGGAAAAGGTGCCTTTGAGAGACAGACCAGTTTTCATTTCTTTGCTCACCAAACAAATAAAGCCTTCTGTCACTTTTTATGATTTTCCAGGTACTGCTTTTGGGATGCCTCAATAGGACAGACTCTTCTGGTTAATGAAATAGTAATGATAAGTTAACAAACAAGCATTCTAAACCAAATGTAATACCAGCCTTATGAGTATGGCTGCCATGAATCAGCTCTTTGGAATCACATGAACTGATAAAATCACATTTCTAGAATTCACAGCTGAGAAATAACCCTGTACAACAACAACAACCTTGGGGCCCCTTCAACTCATGGAACACCACCAACAATCAATCACTAAGAGAAAAAACAGTGTAAGAGAAGAAATCACTTCTGGTTTTCAAAGATAACTAATATAAAGGAGATTTTAGCTAGTAAGCTAAAAAGAGAATCTGTCCCTTTTAATAAATGCTAGGTTAATAACATTTACGTACAGAAGTAAAAAATTTATTTTCTTTTCTCTACAGTTAGGTGTTTTCATAGAACTCAAGTACTTATGTTGCTCAATTCAAAGTAGTTTCTGATCAGAGTAATGAGTGGGGAAATCCCTCAATACAATGTCATTTGCCTCGGGTAACATAGTAAGTACAAGGCCAGTTTTATTCAGGTTCTGCAATAAAAGGAAAATATTTTGGGGGAAATAAAATTTCTGTCTGCAAATGAAGTTAATGGTGTTCAATTTTTTAAAAAAAGAAGCCCCTTAGTAGACTCTCTACTTCTCTGCCTCACAGGTCCTTTTCTCCCCCCTGTTTCTAATTTGCTAAGTAAGAAAGAGTTAACTCATAAATTAGAGGAATGTTGTTTCAGCTCCACAGAAAGCTTTTAAGGATAGGGTCAATACCAGGACCAGATTCTTCATTAACTCATTAACAAGACAGGTCACTGTGGCCTCAGAGTTCATTTATCAGCAGGAAAACCTCAGCTGGTAATGGCTGGTTGTTTCCTGCACATCTCAAAACCCAGAATGGAGAAGTAGACTCCATTGTGAGTGTTTCCTGGCTTGGAAGGAAAAAAAACATTTTCATGATGACTATTCTTTTCTCAGGCGGGTGTTACATTTGGCCCAAAAGCACAATGGGCAAGCAAGGGGCTCCTACTCCCACAGCACTTTCTAATGCTGGTTTGCTCCATTAATTATGTTCTAATGATTCTATGTGTAACCTCATTGGGTTTTACTGACATGGCACTAGTTTTTAAATAAATTTGTATGTAAATATTAATAGCTGTAAACTAGGCACATTTCAACACTAATTGCCAGCATATCCACCTGCACCACATACCATCAGCTACAATTCTCCTAGATGGCTGCTGTTCTCGACTGTGACCTACAGTTCTTAGTACAAATGCGATTCAAGGCTATTAATAACCCTATGGAAACCCAACTGGTTTTGCTATAATACTCAAAAAGACATTCTTTTGTACTGCTGAACCTGGCATCTACCTTGAAGACAAAAATCATGAAAGACTGAGCAATCATCACACTCAAAAAAACCACAGGTACTTTCTCTCCAAAGTAAGTGATTGGTTGGATTAGCAGAATGCTTAAAGCAAAACTCCAAAGTAAAACCTCTCAGCTGGGGTATTATAAGCAGAACTCCTGTTATTTGGCATTGCTCTGGCAATGATGCCTTGGGAAGGCTTGTTTTACAACAAATAGGAGAAGGTTTCAGTAGCGTACAAGGAAAAAAGACATGATTTCCCAGTCTCCCCTCCCAGCCCTGAACCAGCAATGCTGACACACCTTCCATAACTCCACGAGAAGAAAAGGCAGCCGAGGCACTTCATGAAGGAGGCAAAGCTGTTGTGTTCCCTTTCCACTCCTTGCTTTGCATTTGCCACCATTTCTAAGGCTCCCTTTATGTGTTCAGTTGATTGCTCTTCTCAAGCAGCCAGCTCAGGAGGCAATTCGGTACAAAAGACCTGGCTGGAGGAATCAAAAGGCCTCAGTCTTTTAATTCTGCTCTAGTCGTTAGCCTGTCTCGGCTCCTTTCCCATGGTCTCTTTCACGTCTAAATCTCTAGTGGCTTTCTCTTTTTAAAAAGTCCTAATACTTGTATGGCACACATATTCCAAGCTAAATACTTCAAATATGCACTTCAGGTACCTGAGTATCTATCACAGGCCACACCAAGGGTGTTAGCTGTTGCCAGCACCATGTCACAAAATCTACTGCCAGGACCAATCTGTGGCATGGGATGCAAAGGGTTTTATAATCCCCAGTTGACACCAGAGTTTACTTTTTACTATAAGATGTAGGAAATAGTGGTACTTCCTAATGGTTACAGTTGTATAAAAATCTCAGACTTACTGTTTTGAAAAACTGCTACTCACTATTGTCACAAATCCATGATGGCACTTCCATTTTTTACTGGGATCCTTCCCCACTCTCCAGGAAGAAAAAGTCACAACAGGAACTTATGTGTATAAACTCTGCTATGCCCCTACCCCACAACAGCTTTGGCAAAAGAAGAGTGTTTTCTTTACCAGATGACTCATTAACAGAAAGACCATAAAAGTTTGTTTAATTAGAACAAGAAGCCAGGTAGTAAGAAGCTCACTCACTGCTGGCTCATCACTTCCCATTCCCCGCGTGGTTGTCAAAGATAAATCCAGTTACAGTTCTGACCAAATCCTGTAGATCAGCACACCCACTCTCTAATCTGCACACAAAAGTAGAAGAGGCATTCTTTCTCTAGACTCTTGAGAGAGGAAAAAATATTTTGAGGTTAGGTAGCTAGGTGAAGAGTTAGGAACCCTCATCTTTACTTTGGGAGAAAATGTAGGTCTGTGATTCTCAATCTTAGGTGACTTTTGCACCTTACAGAACATCTGGCAATGTCTGAAGACATTTTTGGTTGTCACAACCTGGGGAGGGGAGAAGAGGTATGACTGGCATCTAGAGGGTAGAGGCCGGGGATGTAGCTACACATCCTGTAACTCAGTTCTCCACAACAAAGGACTATCCAGCCCAAATGTCAGGGGTGCAGAAGTTGAGAAGCCCTGCCCTAGGTGAAGTGGTAGTCCTTCTGTCCAACGGGAACAACTCTCTAAATCTGCTGCAATGTGGACAGCAGTCTCCCTGATAATGCAGTCTGAGCTCCTTGAAGAAAACTAGATTTAAAGTTGGGTCCATCAGAGAACATACCCTACAAGTCCCAATTTCTGGTTGTTGTTGGGGGAGATGGAACTGGCTTTGTCCTCGGGAAAATGAAAGAAGTCTAAATTTAGATTCTACTGCATAACACTAAGCGTTCCTAAATACCATTCAGCGAAAACCCTTTCACATCTTAGCAGGTTGGAGAACAAAATGCTGGCAGCACTAGATAGCCAGTTTCCTCTGTGTGTTCTTCTCTCTTGTTCAATAGCAGTTCCTTTGTTGAGGATTCCACCTCTGAGCAGCCCTCAAGTGGCCTGGTAACAGCCTGGCTATGATTCCCTCACACTAATGTGTTGAGTCCATTTATTTTCTCCAGCAAAAAGGTGCTGGTCCACATCATGTAGATGAGAAACAAATGCTAATGGAACTGTTCCAAGATGGGAAGGAATTTTAGAGAAAATATATGTATATGACAAAATAGGAGCAATTCCCACAATCTTTAGTGGAGCACAAGGCCCTAGAGCACATGAGGGAAGCCTGGGAGGGAGTTCATGATTTCATCACTAGCTCAATTATTTTAAAAGCTTTCAAACAGAAATTGAGCAATAAGCTTTGCAACTGCCTTAGCTAGTAAACTAAGTAGAACTCTCAAAGGTGGCCTGATGAGCTGAAAATGATCAATATCCTAATAGTGACTAACCCTACTCTCTTTCCTGTCATACTACTGTAAATCAGTTAATCAATGAAAGATTATGCAAAGCAGATTTCCTAAGGAGGCAAAGCAAAGAATAATTTGGTGGATAATTTGTTAAGTAGCCTGGGCAACAAATGAATATGCAACCATTTGTGGAAAAATTTTAAGGCATTTGTTTAATTATGAGATTTTAAGAATCTCTATTATGAAACAGTTTTCCCCTTATTTCAAAATTAAAGCAGCATGAACAATTTTAGAGCTACTATTTAGTGCAATTATGGTTTGACAATGAGCTATAATAAACCACAGTTACTTAAAACCCAATGGACCAATTGTTCGGCTGTTGGATGAAACTAACTAATCTCTAGAAATAGTGCCCAAATTCTAAAACTAATGAAAAGCTTGCCCTGTTGGCATATATAGGCTTTGGGTGCTATGCATGTTTTTCTTCATTGCTATTCACAAATATAAAAAGAAATCAGGATAATGATTGCACAAAAATGTGAATGTACTAAATACCACTGAATTGTACTCTTTAAAATGGTTAATTTTATGTGAATTTCACCTCAAAAAGAAAACAAAGAAATCAGGAGTTAAACCCTTTTAATTGCTTTAAAAAGCAAAATCATGGGAAGTATGCTAATTAGAAAGATACCTATAAAATCCTATCTAGCTGAACCGGTTTGGCTCAGTGGATAGAGTGTCGGCCTGCGGACTGAAGGGTCCCAGGTTCGATTCCGGTCAAGGGCATGTACCTTGGTTGCGGGCACATCCCCAGGGGGGCGTGCAGGAGGCAGCTGATCAATGTTTCTCTCTCATCGATGTTTCTAAATCTCTATCCCTCTCCCTTCTTCTCTGTAAAAAATCAATAAAATATATTTTAAAAAAATAAAATAAAATAAAATCCTATCTAATAATAGACAAACAGGGTAATTGACTGTATCTTCGCTATGCCTCCCATTGGCTAATCAGCGCGATATGCAAATTAACCACCGACCAAGATGGTGGCTAATTTGCATATGTAGGCGCCAAGCGGCAGAGCGAAGACGGAAGACGGCTCCGGCCAGGGCCGCGAAGATGGAGGACAGAAGGCAGCTCCGGCCAGAGTGAAGGCCTGGGTTCTGGGTGCCGGAGGAAAACCAGTGCCGGCAGCCAGAAGGGAAGGCCTATTGCACGAAACTCTTCGTGCAACAGGCCTCTAGTAATGGTATAACTGATGACCATCCATATTATAGCTCATGTTTAGATGTTTTATTATAGATGTATATTCTCATGAGGAAAGCAAAAAAGAAGGAAAGCTGAATGAAAAACTACTTAAAATAAATTTTTAGGATGAAAATAATGATCCTTAAGAAAAGCCCAGAAGCAATGTTATTTAGAAAGAACATCCCCCAAAGCTGAGAGTTCGGTAATAGGAGATCATGATCATTTGTTCCTATTGTGATTGGTTTGAGGTAGACCAGTGTGGAAGCTCAAATAAGAAATGTAATCAAGTGAACTTTAAGATCTGAGGAAATGTTGATCCCTTTAAGACACATATTATTTGGTCTTAAGTTGGTGTCCAGCTGCCACAAGACCTGGTAAGTAACCAGTGACTGCACTGAGGCTGCACAAGGGAATAATCAAGGTCTTCTTGAGATGAAATCTGGAGGTTTCCAGGTCTCCACCCAAGAACTCGGAACATCCATTAAGAGAGAATAACAGAATTGGATGACAGTGTGAACAATACTGAGTGATAGCTCAAATGTAAATATTCAGTGTTTACAATACATCTCCCACAAGGACTCACCTTTCATAAATTTCACAGTGTTTACTAGGATCTACCTAGTGTTGATAATAGAAAGGTGGTAAAGTCATGTCCTGGATTCTGACATAAAAGTTCCTGGTGAAATGTAAATTAAGTAGCCCAAAGGACCAGGAATGTTAACTTGCCAAAGTTATCAGGGAGTAAATGCTCTACCACACATAGTATCAGATGGACAGATAGGATGAAGGAAGCCAAGAATAAACTATTATGTTTCTAGATATTCTACAAAACTTGCCACTTAATAAAAGTCAACACTCCCTGTGAAAGAGATGGGTATACCATCCAGACTCTACTCCATTCCTTTCCTCTAAGGCAAGACTGTGCTGACTAATAAAGACTTGAAAATCCAGTCAGTAGGACTTCCCCACCTCACCCTCGAAAAGTGATTTAGCTATTTTGGGAAAATGCAGATGGTCTCATCTATGCTTCCTATGTAACAGGAAATAGTTGCTGCCACAATATGTTCTGGGAGCTCAAGTTCAGTAATAAGTGTACTCCTTTATTAGTATCAATAGAACACTAATGCAAAGTGACCTGAAAAACTTGAAAAACAAAGCAATAAAAAAAGATCAATTTAAAGGGGAAAAATACTAACTTTACAGTGGAGAAACCTAGCAATCCACTTCGACCAAATGATCAAAGTTAACATCACCAGTAAAATGTTACCATGTGTGTTAAGAAGGGCATGCTATCTCTCTGGCAGTCTTTCTTTCTTTAAAATATATTTTTATTGATTTTTTACAGAGAAGAAGGGAGAGGGATAGAGAGTTAGAAACATCGATGAGAGACATTGATTAGCTACCTCCTGCACACCCCCCCACTGGGGATGTGCCCACAACCAAGGTACATGCCCTTGACCGGAATTGAACCTGGGACCCTTCAGTCCGCAGGCCGACGCTCTATCCACTGAGCCAAACCAGTTAGGGCACTGGCAGTCTTTCCAAAGAACCACAATCCCAGTCTCATCATGTGAAAACATGAGGCAAACTCAAATGGAGGGACATTTTACAAAATACTGTACCTGACCAGTATTCTTTAAAAATGTCAAGGTCATGAAAAATAAAGACTTAGAAATTGTCACAGATTAGAGGAGACTATGGAGACATGACAACTAACTGCAAAGTGAAATCCTGGTTTGGATCCTGGAACACAAAAAGTGGGAAAACTGGTGAAATCCCAATAAAGTCTGTTGTATAGTTAAAACTGTAGTATACTGCAAGTTGTTTTTCCCTTTGGGTTTACCTTAAATCAAACTCTATTGAGGTAATAATTTATTGCAAGCTCTTTTTTTTTGATTGAGATACAATTTGATATCATAAATGTACTCTTTTAAAGTGTTCATATCAGTGGTTACTAGTATAGTCACAAAGTTGTGTAACTAGTCATCACTACTAATTCTAGATTTCCACTGGCCCTCCCCCTGCCAAAACAAACAACCCCTGTACCTATTAGCAGTCTCTCCCCATTTCTTATCCTCCCTAGCCTCTGACAACCATTATTCTACTTTCTGTCTCTATAGATTTGCTTATTCTGGATGATGTTTCACAAAAATGGAATTATACAATATATGACCTTTTGTGACTTCTTTCACTTAGTACAAGGTTTTCAAGGTTCATCTATTTTGCAGCACTAATTAGTGCCTCACACATTTTCAAGGCCAAATATTCCATTGTATGCATTTTATATACTTTATTTATGCATTCGGGTTGTTTCTACTCTTTGGCTATCTATAATAATAAAAGCATAATATGTTAATTAGACTGGACAGCCAAATGACCTTCTGGATGTCTTTCCTGATGAAGCCGTGGCAGTGGGGGCCAAGGCAGAGGCAATTAGGAGTGATCAGGCAGGCAGGCAGAGGCGGTTAGGGGCAACCAGGCAGGCAGGCAGGCAAGTGGTTGGGGTGAGCAAGCAGGCAGGCAGAGGCGGTTAGGGGCAATCAGGCAGGCAGGTGAGCAGTTAGGAGCCAGCAGTCCTGGATTGTGACAAGGATGTCCAAGGGGTGCTGGATTGCAAGAGGGTATGGGCCTGGCTGAGGGACACCCCCACCCCCATGCACAAATTTCATGCACCAGGCCTCTAGTTACAAATAATGCTGCTATAAGAGTTACCCATTTGTCCCAGTACCATATGTTGAAAGACTATTCCTTCCCCATTTAGTTGTCTTGGTTGTCTATTCAAAAATCAACTTACCATACATGTGAAGGTATATTTCTGAACTCTCAATTCGGTTCTATTGATCTATATGGCTGTCCTCAATTTGATTACTGTACCTTTGTAGTAAGTTTTGAAATTGGAAAATGTAAATCCTCCAACTTTTCAAAATTGTTTTGGCTATTTTGGGTCCCATGAGTTTCCAAATGATTTTTAGAATCAGCCTATCAATTTCTACAAAGAAGCCAGCTGAAATTCTGAGAAGAACTAAATTGAATTTGTAGATCAATTTTGGGAGTACTACCAACTTAACAATATTGTCTTCTAATCAATCAACATAGCTGTCTTTCCATTTATTTAGATCTTTTTATTATTTGGACAGAAGTGGCCCAGGACTTGTACTTGGCTTCTGAAGTGGGGGCAATCTTGTGGGACAGAGTCCTTAAGCTGTGAGATGTACACAAACTCTAAATAGTGTAAGATTTGAAATAAATCGTTGAACACCCAGTTGGTGTCTGGGGAATCAGACAACTGGTTGTTGGTGTTAGAAAACACCTCAGAATGAATGTACAACATTTTGCTTATCCATTCGTCAGTTGATAAACATTGGGTTGTTTCCACTTTTTGGTTACCATGAATAATGCTGTTATGAACATTTGTATACAAGATTTTGTGTGGACATATGTTTTCAGTTTTCTTGAGTATATACCTAGGAGTGGAACTGTTGGGTCATATCGTAAATCTATATTTAACTTTTTGAGAAACTGCCAAATTCTTTTCCAAAGCTGCTAGATACCATTCTACATCCCACCAGCAACATAAGGGCTTCTTTCAATTTCTCCACACCTTCACCAACACTTGCTATTTCCATCTTTTTTTATTAAAGCCACCCTGGTAGGTGTAAAGTGTATCCCATTGTGGATTGATTTCCATTTCCCTTATAAATAATTACATACAAGCTCTTTTTAAAATTGTGTTATTTTAGAATTACTACAGATATTTAATTGGATACAACTTAAATAAGGATAGCCTTAAATCACAGAAATCCTTACCAGAAACCACAAAAACACATAGGCATAAAACACATTCATTGTGGGATTGTTTATAATAACAAAAAACTAGAAACAACCCAAATATTTATCAAAGAAAACTAAATGAAAAACTCCGGTATACTCAGACAATGAAATAGCTTCCTTCTAAAAAATAAAAAAATAAAAAGAATGAGGATACTCTCTAAAGTACTACTATCAATTGACCTCCAAAATATATTATGTGAAAAAAGCAAGGCAGAGAAAACTGTATATACTATAGTACTGTTAATTTAAGTAAGGGGAGATAAATGTTATCCTTTTTTTTGTTAACAGAAAGAGAAACCAGTAAAAAGAAAAACTCCAAGTGACTTCAGAACACAGTAATTTGGCTATATATTTTTAGTGAAATAAAGACCAAAAACCTAACTTAAACTATTTATAATAATCATTCTTGTTGGCAGACATATCAATATAGTCATTCTGAGACTTTTGTGTGTATACTGTAAAAAGAAGTGATATTCTATAATTCCTGTTGTTTATTCTGTTTATGAAGATAGAAACTCCACATATAAGATAACGTGAGGGTCCTAAAGTAGAAATTTGATTTAAAAGTAGTAAGTAGTGCCCAGCCAGCTTGGTTCAGTGGTTGAGCGTTGACCTATGAATCAGGAGGTCACGGTTCAATTCCCGGTCAGCACATACCCAGGTTGCAGACTCAATCCCCAGTGTGGGGCATGCAAGAGGCAGCCGGTCGATGATTCTCTCTCATCATTGATGTTTCTATCTCTCCCTCTCCCTTCCTCTCTGAAATCAATAAAGATATATTTTTAAAAATAGAAGTAGTAAGTAGTATTACTTTTAGAAAAACAAAACAGCCCTGGCCGGTATGTCTTAGTTGGTTGTCCCTGCCGGAGTCCATTCATTGTCTTCACTAGCTGAGTTTAAACAGAGACCCCCAAAAGCTAGTAACCTTTGAAGTCCTAGCAAAGGTCAGAACTGCACCACCCAGTTAATCTAGGAACCACCCAGTTAATTTAGGTAATAATAGCTGAAGCATCCCCACCTTAGTTCCCTTAATTCCCATTTATTATTATGTAAATCCTTGCTGATGGGCTAGTCTGCCTGTTAATGGGGTCACCTGCCAAAGGGCTATGCTATGAGTGCATCCCAGATCAATAAAAGCTTGGTGAGACCTAAGCACAGAGGAGGAAGTCCTTCGGGACTTGCCCGCCTGGTCCCCCAATATTGCAAAATTATCTCGTGTCTTTTTCTTTCATTTGTTGTGCGGCTCCACTTTCAGATACCGAACCCTACTCCACGCAGAACGTGGAGGGAGTGTTACTCGACATGTCCCATACACCCAAAGGTTTCAGGTTCAACCACCCCTCTCATCAATAAAACAAAAAAACTGAACTCTGCTCTGCATACTGAAAAGTCCTTGGGACAATGACTAACTCAGTAGCAACTAATACTCCTTATCCCCAGTGTCCTGAAATAATGTTTCCCATTAAAAAGCACTAGGAGCCCTAACCGGTTTGGCTCAGTGGATAGAGCGTCGGCCTGCGGACTGAAAGGTCCCAGGTTCAATTCTGGCCAAGGGCATGTACCTCGGTTGCGGGCACATCCCCAGTAGGAGGTGTGCAGGAGGCAGCTGATCGATGTTCCTCTCTCATCGATGTTTCTAACTCTCTATCCCTCTCCCTCCCTCTCTGTGAAAAATCAATAAAATATATTTAAAAAAAAAAAAAGCAGCACTAGGTTAGATAACTGATAGCAGGTCTGGGGGAGGAAATGTAAAAAACAAGCCTGGAAAATTTTGTCATACCAGAACATGGAAGCTATCAAAGAAAATTAGGGTCATTGTCAAAAGGGCTTATGAACTTACTTAAAGTACTTACTGATCAGATGAAACAATTTGATGCAATGCATTGAAATAACATCAAATGTTTTCATTCATGAGTTATAATAAAAAATACCAATTTGTTATTACTAGAGGATGTTAGTAAACCAACTCATTTTGAAAATAGGTAAAAAAAATAAAATCAAGCATTTAGCATTTATCCTATCTTTCTTATAGGAAGCGGGAATCAAACAGATGAGGAGAGGTTATTATACAAGTATTACAGCTAATAAATGAGGAAGGAATGATGTCACTGCTATAGAATACTTGTGTCCCTCCTCCCCCAAATTCATGTTGAAACACAGTCTCAATGCGATGGTAACTGGAGGTAGGCCTTTGGGGAGATGATTAGGTCATGAGGTGGAGCCCTCATAAAAGTAATTAGTATGATTTTTTTTTAAAAGTATGATTTAAAAAGAAGCTCTAGAGTGCTGGCTGGTGTGGCTCAATTGGTTGGTGCGTAGTGCCGTACACCAAATGGTGGTGGGTTTGATGCCTGGTCAGGGCACATACCCAGGTTTTGTGTTTGATCGCTGGTCGGGCATGTTTGGGAAGCAACTAATCGATGTTTCTCACATTCATGTTTCTCTCTCTCCCCCTTCTTCTCTCTAAAAACCAATCAATAAAAAGAGACCCCAGAGAACTTGTCCCTTCCACCAAATAAGGAGAGTGAGAAGAGAGCCATCCATGAACCAGGAAGCAGGTTCTTACCACACACTGAGTCTGCCTGCGCTTTCATATAAGGATAATAAAATGTTAACATTAGGGGAAGCTGAAAAGTATATGGGGACTCTGCATAATTTTAGCAACTCTTCTGAAATAATCCATTCAGAGTATCCAATATAAAATTACTCCAAAATAAGAATTTTATAAAAACAAAGAAGTGCCCTAGCTGGTTTGGCTCAGTGGATAGAGCATTGGCCTGCGGACCAAAGAGTCCCAGGTTCGATTCTGGTCAAGGGCATGTACTGCGGTTGCAGGCTCCTTCCCGACCTGGGCCCTGGTCAGGGCATGTGTAGGAGGCAACCTATCGATGTGTTTCTCTCACATTGATGATTCTCTCTGTCTTTCCCTCTCTCTTCCACTCTCTCACAAAATCAATAGAAAAATATCATCGAGTGAGGATTAAAAAAAAAAAAAAAAAAAAAAAAGAACAAAGAAGTAACAGGTAAAATGAATTTCTATATACCATATTTACTAGTATAATTGTATTTGTAATTAAATAAATACAACTTTATTAAAATGAGGTTAATTTATTAAATCGTAATTCTTAAAATAGTTACATTTTTTATATTCTATTTTACAATTTAGGAAGTGAACATAAAGCACTTCTGCTGAGAGTGGTGATCTCCAGGACAAGCATTTGTGCAACTGAGTTGCTAGCTAAATAATCTGCTTTATCCAGATAAACTGTGGTTATTCATATTGCATACTTGGCAGACATTTTCTCATTTCTGAAAAGTGAACGAAGTCAGTTTGTCACTTCAAGGAGAACGACTGACAGTATCTGCTGCCAATGATTAGTTTTCAGCTTTAGAATTTTGGAAAACTCATATCTACCACTGTGAGCTTGACAGCTTCCCAATACTTAAAGACTTTCTGATAAGACTAGCAGTAATATTAATGTATGTGGCTTATTAACAAAATTAGTCAACACTGGATCTGTATAACCCAGTGAAATAGTATTTTCCAAATGACTAATGCATGGTGTTATATATCATGCATATTGATAAAAAAAAATTTCTTTCAAAGTGCAAGTGAGACCAAAGATATTAACGTAAGAGTACAAAAAGTTTATTGATATGGTTTTAGATTCCACATTGCAGCTAAACTTTAAGAAACTGCCACTATTCATATTTTGGTATAGTATCATAGGATGATTTCCAAAATTATTTTAAAAGCTATTAAAATACTCCTTTCTTTTCCAAATACATACCTGTGTGAGGCTGGATTTTCTTCATATAATTCAACCAAAATGACATATCAAAACAGACTGAGTGGAGAAGCAAATCTGAGAATCCAGCTATCTTCTAATAAGCCAGACATTTAAGAAATAAAAGTATGCCCGGCCAATGTGGCTCAGTGGTTGAGCATTGACCTATGAACCAGGAGGTCATAGTTCGATTCCCAGTCGGGGCACATGTCCCAGTTGTGGGGTTGATCCCCAGTGGGGGGTTTGTGCAGGTCACAGCTGGTCAATGATTCCCTCTCATCATTGGTATTTCTGTCTCTCTCTCTCCCTCCATCTCTTTGAAATCAGTAGAAACATACTAAAAAAAAGATAAAATTATAATACTATTCTCCTCATTAATTTGGGGGGAAATAGTTACTTATTTACACTATATTAACATGTACTGGGTTTGTTAATGTTATTGAAAAAAGAATAAATATTTTAAGTGGTTCTGTTTTAATTTTTATAGTATACCATAAATGAATTATAACCTACTCAATAATTCTGAAGAATGCAAAGAAGTCCTGAGAACAAAAAATTTAAGAACTGCCAATATAGGGTAATGTGCACACAGCTCTTTTTTTCCAATAGGAAATAGAAAAAGCAAAATTCTTATTAACAGGGAATAATTCACACCACTGGTTCCAAAATAGCAAAGCTCTGCAGAGGTTGGTAAGCTTTAAACTGGATTAAGTGTTGAATTTTTAGTTAGTCTGTGCAAATTCCACCCCACCAAAAAAAAAACCACACACACACAAACACTTAAAGAGCAAAAAATAAGACAAAACAACAAAACTACCAATCCCCATGCCGTGTATGTGCCAAACCACTAAGCCAGTCTTTCCTGAGACTTTGTGCTTGAGCAGCCTATAAGCAGTTTCCCTGATCATCACCACCTCTACCTAGTGTTAAAACACCTCCTATCAGATTCTCCTATCCTTCCTCCCTGAGCAAAACTGGAAACACATTCAGGACCATTAAAAATAACTCGTTTTGAATTCAGAACAAAAGGATAACAATCTCTGGCTCAAAAGGGATGTGCTTTGCTGTCTACTTGACCAAAGTCTATTTCTGTGAGTGCCAGTGTTTCATAAGTAGCATCTAAAGTTTTCAATGTTTTGTTTATTGTGCTATCAAACCTCACATTTGCATTGCTAATGGCGAGACTAGTTTTCTATTTGGCTGAATACTGTATACTTTCTATCTTTTCAAATGCTGATCTCCCAGCAGAGCTTGGAATACCTGTTCTGTGACTTACCCACACATACCTCTTATCACATTAGATAAAAGATGGATTCTGGAAAGAGGTCATTTCAGAAAGTAAACACAAGGGTCCTTGTACTACAATACAGTTTAATTTCATAGACTTGGAGACTTTAGGGTGGAAGGCAGGAAAGGGCTAGAGATATCTCTGAAGAGAATAATGCATCTAATTAGTCTCAACCCCTGATTGAATGTTGAGTCAGATGACTGGGTAGTGAATAAAGTTCCTTGAAGCCAAAGTAGTGGGATAAATTTTAAATCCAGGCATTAGATAAATAAGAGAAATCCTAGAGGCATCCATGTGAGAGACACATCGATTGGTTGCCTCCAGTACTCGCCCCAACCGGTGCAGGGGATGGAACCTGAAACCCAGGTATGTGACCTTGACTGGGAATAGAACCTGTGACTCTTCAGTGTGTGGCTGATGCTCTAACCACGGGTCCACACTGGTCAGGGCTAAACAATTCCTATATAATAAAGAGGGAATATGCGAATTGACCGTCACTCTGCCACAAAGATGGTGGCGTCCACAGCGAAGGCAGGGTTCCCATAACAAGCCTTAATTAGCAATCAGCAGGGACTTGAGGCTGCGCACCCCGCCCCCCACCCCTGTGGGACTTGAAAGGGGACCTCAGGCCGCGCCCCCCACCCAGCAGGGCTGGACGGGGGACCTCAGGCTGCACCCCTGCCCCGGTGCCAGGCCAGGGGACCTCAGGCCGCACCTCCCACCCCAGTGCCAGCCTGGGGGACCTGAGGCCGCGCCCCCCACCTGGTGGGGCCGGGGGACCTCAGGCTGCATCTCCCACCTGGCGGGGCTTGATGGGGGACCTCAAAGCGCACCCTCAGGCCATGCCCCCTGCCCCAGTGCAGGGCCAGGGGACCTGAGGCTGCACCCCCCTGCCCGGCAGGGCTTGACAAGGGTGGGACCGGCAGAGTCTGGATCTAGCCCAATTGGGGGGGGGGGGGGGGGGTAGCCCAACCGGGTCTGAGTCTTGCGCAATTCTGAGGCGCACGTGGGTGGGCGGGGACTTGACTCTGGGTCCCGTGGTGCGCCCCAGACTCTGACAGGAGGAAGATTTTCATATACATTTTATTAATTTTCTTTCATCTCTGACACTTCTATTATAGAGAAAGGGCAAGTAGCAATATTAAAATATTTCCTCTAATTAATTCCCTTTTAATGTGCACGAATTTCGTGCACCAGGCCACTAATTTTTCTTATAAGATCAATTTACGCATGTAGAATTATACCCACTTATTAACTGTGTCAATTAACATAAACACATTATGTTGTGTATAAGTGGGGTCCATGTAACTTTTATCAATTACCAAGGTGTCACCAAAGCCTCAAAGCTACTGAATTGTCCTGTCTATTAAGATTTAAATAAGCCCTAACCAGTTTGGCTCAGTGGATAGAGTGTTGGCCTGCAGACTCAAGGGTCCCAGGTTCAATTCCAGTCAAGGGCATGTACCTTGGTTGTGGGCACATCTCCAGTAGGGGGTGTGCAGGAGGCAGCTGATCGATGTTTCTCTCTCATCGATGTTTCTAACTCTCTATCCTTCTCCCTTCCTCTCTGTAAAAAATAAATAAAATATATTTTTTTAAAAAGATTTAAATAAAATAGGTTCAATCATCTTATATAGGAAAACATGCATCTGGCCACTTTCTTCTGGATATTCTTAGGATCTTTTATCAGTTGCTTCCTGCTAGCTTCAATTTTTTCGGTTACGTTGAATTCATAATCTCTGCTCTGTCTTTCATCTTCAGCACACACTGTTTATACACACAATGTTCTATATAGTATATTGGGGCCCCATGATGGACACCAACTCAATTCTGCCACCAATGAAAGGCTGTAGGCCATAACAGACTTTTACAGGTTTCAGGATGGGGGGGCAGGCAGGGTATTGGCATCAAGGACGAGAGAAATCCCAACCAAACACTGTAAATGACTTAGAGTGGAATAGAAAATTAGCCATTTTTCTTTTGGGGAGTTCCTGGGAACTTCTTATCAGTTACTTCTTCCTCTGAAGGTCAAGTTCAAAAACAAGTGAAAATAAATAATTATTTAGGGGTACTCATATAAATGGTAAAAACAACTAAAGAAAAGTAAGAGAATGATATAAACAAAAATTAAGATGGTGGTTCCTTATCTCTTTGGAGTTGAAAGGTGATGCAATTCAGATGGATACATAGGGAAGTTCTGAAGTTTAGTAATGTTTTCTTTAAGCTGGGCAGTGAGTATCTGGGTATTTGTTTTGTTTGTATTTCTTATGTACACATCCCATATACTTTTGTATGCAGGAAATACAATGAATAGGAAAAGAAAGCACTGTCACTAAGATTAGTTTACAGTAACAGCAATAGCTTTGCTGGTCACCACCACTCACAAGCTCCCTTGAGTCCAGATTTTTATCTCAAATAGTACATTTCACTGGATTCCTTAGATAGGAGATTACTCCATGTCTTAGGGCAAGAAAAAGATAAAGAGTGTTCTGGTAGCCCCCTGGTTGGGTCGCTCAGTTGGTTAGAGCATCGTCCCAATACTCCAAGGTTGTAGGTTTGATCCCCAATCAGGGCACATATAAGAATCAACCAATGATTACATAAATAAATGAAACACATTGAGATTTTTCTCTCCCTCTCTCTCTCTTTCAAATAATTTTAAAAATATATATTTGTTTAAAAAACAAATAAAAAACAGTGTTCTGGTACTTTCTTGTACTGTCAGAAAACAAAAATACTTTTAGGTCTGTCAGAATTATGCTAAAAGGACAAAAAGTTGCTTAAAGACAATGCTGTTAGTCACTGGGACAATTTGAGCATCGAAAGAAAATAACTATGGTTAACTGAAACAAATTAATTTTGTAAAGCTAATTTAGCATTACAAATGGATGTTCAGAGGGTCTAAAATGGGTTTTTGTCTAGAAAGTGATAGTATCCTCTTCCTCCATCTCATAACACCCAATGGGGAGAATAGGTAAAGACAAAAACAGCAGATATGACAACAGCCTCTATGTAGCTGACTTAAATTGCCCTTCTCATTTTTCTATTAATTGCAAAAAATCAAGATAACTAGAAATTAGCTTCTAGTTTTACCCCCCAAGCCATACAGTAATAAATTTCATAATAATTGTATTTATAATGCATTTTATCTGTTAAGCTATTTAGTGTCTAAAATAAACCAAATTAAATTTTAATTGTTTCACACTCAAACATTATTTTTTCAATAAATTAAATAACTGACTATTAAACAACCCCAAAAAGTTAGATAAAATATTAAAAAGTTGTATATAAGACTTCCTTTTTGAAAGCAATAGTAAGAAATAGCAGTTGAGAATCCACATGGTTTCTAATTATATCCAACATCTTGAATATTAAGATGCATTTTTGCCTTTCTTTTCAAACACACCACCTATTCCTCAATTTTCTTCCTATAACCATTAATTAATTAATTAATTAATTATTAAAGTATTTACTGAGTGCTTATTTTTAACATAAACTGTTCTAGATGCTGCGGATATAGAGGTAAGTTAAACAAACCAAACTGGGTTCTCCACTGTCCTGTGGCTTATGACTTCAGTTATACACTGATAATTCCAAGCAACTACCCGTAACGAGAACTTTCATAGGTGATGTTCTGGGTTTAAGCCACAGATTCAGGTCCCCATAAATGCCTCCCAGTGTTACAGAGTTTGCTGCTTTGGGACAAGAAAAGGTACACTGGAACTATAAATCCCATCTCAAAACAGAATGTGAGGTCAGATATACAAAAACTTAGAAAGGGATAATGATTTGAAAAGCTCAGAGAACAAAAACACTTCTACAATACACAATAGAATTGCTAAGGCACCTGTCCTCTCCATAAATATACTGTAGAAAATAACTCTGAACACACGCACATGTTCTCTACTTGTAAGGTTTCTTTATGAATTTCTCATGTCTGTTTCCTCTTTGGATCCCCTGGTTTCCTTGTATTTGTTTTCAGAACCTTTGTTATTTCTTTGCTCCCTTCCTTCTCCTATTCCACTGTGTGTAGCTATGGAATGGGCTGGAAGTGAGGCCTAAGGAAAGCAAGCAAAAGAGCCTGTCTTGACCAATAATTCCCATACTTACAGGAAGTTATTTGTATAAGATGAAAAAAACTCAGAAAAGCCCAAGTTATTCTTTCCCAGAAAAGGTGCTTTTTGCCATCATCAAACACTTGCGAGTTCCTACAGTGTATGATCTACACAAACTAGGTGGCAACAAATGGAACAGTACTAATCGCTGTCTGCTCCTCTTTCCATTTGTCTGCTCTACAGGCTTCAAGGCAAAAATGTCCTTCATACCAGAAAACAAGTCTCCACAGAGACCAATGGTTTTGCCCATAACCTATCGTATAGCATCTTTGGCTACAGAGGCAGGGCTAGGCCGCAGCTCTAGGAGTGTTTGATACCAACACTGTGCTGAAAAGACCAATAAAGTGGAAATTAAAATACAGCATAATGCTCTTTCGAAGAACCAACCTCCTGTCTTTCTTCCAGGGAAGATAACCAAGCCTGTTTTGGATTTTCCTAGACAGTCCCAACTTTTTCATTTTACTCCTTAACGTATAAACTACATTTCACTATAGCTGAAAAAAACATGTGGCACAATAATGAAGCCAATTTCAATCTACAACACAAGCTGTGAGCTGTGGTACCTTCCAGAAGAGAACTCTCTGCTCTTCATTCCTACACTTAGGAGCAAACTTAAGCTAAAGTTCTGTTTATAAGAGGGAAAATACTTTACTATAAGATGGTAGTTCACTGTGGGCCTCCTACTAAGGACTATAAACCTTCTGCTCTAAGGGGTTATTTTATATAAAACAGATCTTAATTCTTTTTAAAAACAATGATATTACATAAAACCAGAGGCAAGGACAGGTGGCCACTAACTAGATCTCAATGGCCGCAGCAAGAATTCCCGCTGAGGTTTTGTTACTATGGCAGTGGCAGATCCTGTGGCAATGGAGGGCCTTGTATCAGAAAACTGCTGGCTCTGAAATCAGCTGCTTGCCTCTGATGACCCAGTGATGAATGAGCTGAGAATATTGAAAGAACCATCACAAGAAAACAGATGAAACATTTGGCCAACTTCATCTAGGCACAAAGAAGTGTTTGGTGTAATGCTATTTACTCTGGCACTAGTGTCAGGTTTGGTACAAAGCCAAATGAGGTCTTTTTTAAATGTTTATTTTATTTAGAGAAAAACATAACAAATCAAAGAATGAGACAGAGAAGGAAATCTTTATAGCAAACAATAATAACAAAAGGCAAAATGAGCACAAAAGAGTCATTTTGTGACCCCCTCATGACACTTGCCTTCTAAATTGCTCATTAATACTTACTGCTCATCTAGTGCACAATCTATGGGGACTGGAACAAATGCAGGAAACTTTACCAAACTATCCAGGGCTGCTTAGTACTGATAAATGGGAAACTGATGCGAGTTCCCCAAAGATCCTTGTTCATACATTTAATAAATACTTACTGACAAACTATTATAAACCGAATACTAGATTGAAAATAGTGAACAGACCGGATTCATGTGTTCAGGGAGCTAACAGTCTATTGGGGGAGAAGAGAGGTGAAAAAAATAAAACATACATGAAAATCCATGTAATTACAAAAGGTATTTGAAAATAATACCAAATTCTCCCTCCCCTAAGACAAATATTGTTATTAATTGCTTAAGTATCTCTCCAGAGATATATTAAACCTGCAGTTCTCAAAGTGTGGTCCAGGAATTCCTCAGATCTCTTCAGGCAGTCAAAAAGGTTAAAACTATTTTTATGAAAACACTAAGACATTATTTGCCTTTTCTCTTTCATCTCTCACAGTGTACAGTGGAGTTTTTCAGTAGCTACATGATGGGTGACAATGTCAATACTCTGATGGCTAATGGAAAGTGTAAAGCAAGTATGAGATTTTGGCTATCTTCTGTTAAGACAGATATTGAAAAGATTTGTAAAAATTTAAAACAATGCCACTCTTCTCAGTAAATTCTTGTTGTTGTTTGGAAAATATACTTATTTTTCATAAAAATGTTACTTATACTAACATGTAATGAGTTTACTACTATTTGAAAATGTTTTAAATGTCTTAGTTTTAATTTCTAATATAGTAAATATCAATTGATAACAAAAGCTCTTTGGGGTCCTCAACATTTTTGTGAATGTAAAGAAGTCCTAAGAACTGGTCATCAATTACATCATTTTGGTGGATGTTTTCAAGTAATGGGAAGGAAACCAAGTTACTTATTTGCAGCTACAATGTATTGTGGGTTATCTGGCCATCAACATAACACAACACAAATTTCACCATGGTGACTGGTTAGTTGTTTTTCCATATCATCATAAATATTTGATGTATTAACATATGGATTTACTCTAAGCCTATAAAGAGCTTACTACAAATCGTAAAATAATTATAACACATGTGTGATATCTGAAATTGAATAACAAGGTTAAATACATAAAAAGCTATTTTTAAATGGAATAACATAGTAATGTGGAGTAGCTTTTTTGTACTAACCCTTTCACAGTTAGAAAAATTATAAACTCTGGACAAAATATGAAAAACAAGTTTTAAAAGCACAAGACAGCAAGCAAAACGAAGTAGAAATTGGAGTGAAATCAACACTAAGGATACAAATGACTCTGAGGCTGAGTTACAGCGCTCTGCCAGTGGGCACTGGCCAGTTTCTGTTGCATGAGTGGATAGAACTCAAGCAGAAAACTGCATTTTCATGGCCTGAAGAACAGCTGAAAAGTGAGGGGGTAAAATCCCACCTCAATAAGAAGATACACAATTCATAGCCCTGTTCAAAATAGGCAAAACATTTTAAAAGACATTTAATCAAAGAAAACATGCAAATGGCAAGTAAATGTCTGAAAAGATCCTCTACATCATTAATCATTAGGAAAATGCAAATTAAGTACAATGAGTGCCAATGCTTTAAACCACAGAGCCAAAATGACCAGGGCTCAATTAACTATTCTTTTTATTTTTTATTTTTATTTATTTTTTACAGAGAGGAAGGGAGAGGGATAGAGAGTTAGAAACATCGATTAGAGAGAAATACCGATCAGCTGCTTCCTGCACACCCGCTACTGGGGATGTGCCCGCAACCAAGGTACATGCCCTTGATGGAATCGAACCCGGGACCCTTCAGTCCGCAGGCCGATGCTCTATCCACTGAGCCAGTCAGGGCTCAATTAACTATTCTTAAAAAAAGAGGGAGGGGGGAGGGAACAACGACGAATTTTTATTGAGCCCTTCTTTGCCAGAAACTTTACTAAGACACTTCATCTAATTTCATTCTCAAAACAGCTCTATGAGGTAGGAATTATGGTCCCCATATTACAGCTGAAAGACTCATGAAAAATTAGGGTTTGAAATAGGCAGGACTGGCCAAATCTAAGGCACATATGTACTTCCAAAGAAGGAGTGGGCAGTAATATTCATTCTCTTCCCTCTACTTTAAAATACATGAAGTTCAAAACAATAGCTACAAGAAGGGTCTCAATCTAAAGATTTTGACATAAAGCTCAGAATCTCCAAATAAAAAGTGAACACAATCTAGTGGTAACAAAATTCAGATGTATACAGTTTTCATTTCTGTTCACGAATAACCCACTACTGGGTAGCAGGAACACACCCACAATTTCAAGATTCCAGCCAAGAGTACGGACTAGCCTCAATAAAAATGACAACTTATTGCCACAGGATCCAGATCAGTGACCCTCTATCCTGCCTAAATGCCTGTGTAACTGATTATGAACAAAAGACAGGCATAATTTGAACTCCAGCAGGAGAAATACACTATATTTAAAGGGCCTGGCCCCTCTAAGACTGTTCTGATTATAGTTATGAAGCCATTTTGTCCTCTCCCCAATTCACCCATTCTAGCTGCAATAACCATTTCTATTTAACAAGAAAACTATAATGAGTTTTATTACCCCAAGGAATCCAGTGCCTCTGTTTTAGCTTAAAAGAGTTTTAATGCCCACTGTGTGAAAATATTTTGAACAACTTTCTTCTTCTTTTCCAAGTGTTTCCCTTTTTTTGGGAAGAAATAACCTTCCTAATATTTATAAAACTTAATATATAGTCAGTCATTTTACACTTACAGTACAACTCAATTTGGACTAGCCATATTTCAATGCTCAATAGTCATATATGGCTACTGGCTACTGGACAGAGGAGGCCTAGAAAGAGATACATTAAACTATTAACTTTCATTTTGTCTTTCATATCTTTGTGCATTGTTTAAATTTTTAAACAACAGCCAGGTGTTAAAAACACACACAAAAAACAACAACTAAAAACTAAATGTTTATATATAAAAATTAATTCAAAATAGATAAAAAAAAAAATCCAAACATGTAAGTCAGAACCATAAAGTTTCAAAAAAAGGAGAAATTTTCTCAACCTTAGAATAGACAGAATTCTTAGGATGCAAACAGCAGTAACAATAAAAGGAAAAAAATTAAACCAATTAAATGTCATCAAAACTTAACATTTTTGCTCATCAAAATGTACCAAAAAAAAGAATGGGCAAGACACAGACAGGGAAAAATACTCAGTAACATTTACATCTGACAAAGTACCCATATCCAGGATACAGAAAGTACAAATCAAAAACAGACTAATGAACAACCCAATAAAAAAATGAGGCTGGAAGAGATAGTTCACAAAAGAAGATATACAAATGGCCAATAAACACATGAAAAGATGTCATCATTCTTAGTCTTCTGAGCAATGCAAATTAAAACCACAGGAGATACCATTTCTCACTCACTGAAGAAAAAGGACTGACAACAAATGTGGGTAGGATATGGACCAAACTGGTGGCAGGAATGTAAAATACTAGAATCTTTTGGAGAACTCTTTGGTAGTTTGTTGTAACATTAAACATACACCTAGCAATCCTATTCCTAGGTATTTATTTAACCAAGAAAAATAAGAACGTATATCTTCAAAAAGATTTGGAAATAACCTAGATGTCCATCAGCAAGATGAATAAGTTGGTATAATAATCTCATACAAAGAAAATAAAAAGGAATGAACTGTTGATAGACACAGCAACACAGATGAGACTAAAAAACACTATGCTGAGTGAAACAAGCCAGGCACAAAAGAATTACAAAAGGTATGATTTAATTTACATGAAGTTCTGGACTAGGCAACACTAATCTATCATAATAAAAATTAGTGATTACCTGAGGAAAGGGTGCAAGGGGATGGGAAAGAGAACCAACTAGAAAGAGACATGAAGAAACTTTCTAGGATAATGAACTTATACTACACTTATTTTGGATGGTGGCTACATGGATTTATACAACTAACTGTCAAAACTCACTGAACTAAATGCTGTTCAATACATCTTTGGAATAGATGCAGATTGAGAAAATAACGAAGTGTGGAGTAGAGAGAATTGTCACTAAAATGCTCTCTATCATTCTTTTTTAAAAAAAATATATTTTATTGATTTTTTTACAGAGAGGGAGGGAGAGGGATAGAGAGATAGAAACATTGATGAGAGAGAAACATTGACCAGCTGCCTCCTGCACACCTCCCACTGGGGATGTGCCCGCAACCAAGCTACATGCCCTTGACCGGAATCGAACCTGGGACCTTTCAGTCCGCAGGCCGACGCTCCATCCACCGAGCCAAACCGGTTTGGCTCCATCATTCTTCTTGATGTGCAAAGACAAGAATCTCTTCAATGTACTTTCCCTCTAGTTTTGTTATTTATTTATAATAAATTTTTATTGATTTCAGAGAGGGAGGGAGAGAGAGAGAGTGATAGAAACATCAATGATGAGAATCATCTATAGGCTGCCACCTGCACGCCCCCTACTGGGCATGTGCCCTGACCGGGAATTGAACCATGACCTTCTGGTTCATAGGTGGGCACTCAACCACTGAGTCACGCCAGCCAGGCTCTAGTTTTGTTATTTATACATGAAATAAAGGAATACTAATCACAACTAAAATAATATCCTGATTTCTCTGAAATCTTGTTTTATTTATATCTCACCCCTTTCTTGAATATTTTCAATGAATGTCCAAAAAACAAAAAAGGTAGCAAAGAAGAGAAGAAACTAAGCATGAGAAAAGATAAATAGAAAAGACTTCAGCCATAGTTGGTTTGGCTCAGTGGATAGAGCTGAAGGGTCCCTTCCCTGCCAACTGAAGGGTCCCGGGTTTGATTCTGGTCAAGGGCACATGCCTGGGTTGTGGGTTCAATCCCCAGTAAGGGGGTGTATAGGAGGCAGCCAATCAATGATTCTCTCTTATCACTGATGTTTCCATCTCTCTCTCCCTTCCCTTCCTCTCTTAAGTCAATAAAAATATATTAAAAAAAAAAAAAGACTTCACTCACTCATTTGTGGAATATAATCAAACATTAACTAATGAACAAAAATAAATCCAGAGACATAGAAGCATCAAACAGACCCTCAAACCTCAGAGGGAAGACGGGGGAGGATTAGAGGGGGGTAAGAGATCAACCAAAGGACTTGTATGCATGCATGTAAGCATAACCAATGGACACAGACAATGGGGGGTGGTGGTGAGAGCCTGTGCTGGGAGGTGGGAACAGGCTGGGAGAGGTCAATGGGGGAAAAAGGAGACATATGTATACTTCCAACACTAAAGAATTTGAAAAAATACTTCATATGTTCAAGTGCAATTTAGTCAATTTAGTTTCAAAGAAGCAAAAACATGAAGCTATTAAATATACTCATGATTGAAAGTCCCAGGCAATTGCTCAAAAACTTTTACCCCCACTGCCCTTCTCCACAGAGTCACTTAGTTCTATATTTTTCTCATAATAAAAGCCGTTAGAAAATCCTCCAAGCAACCAAGAGGTAGTCAACCTGAACTGGCTTAGCAATACATAGGATATCATGCCAAGTGGCATAATGTTTAGCTCACAACTCTGTTGTATCTCCTACAACTATTCCATCTACTCTATGTAGCAACTTTGCTAGTGGTCACAAGCTACAGCCTGAACAGTTTAATAATGATGTACATCATATATCAAAATCCCTTATGTACATTTTAACTGGCACCTATGTTAAATGGGAGGAAACAACTGAAGAGTTATCCATAAGGAAACACAAAGTTAAGTGCAAGAAAGGCTGAAGGAATAGCATGTGTTTCCTGATTGGGGAACAAGGGTTCCAGGCACATATTAGAGCTTTTGCTCATTCTGACAGTAAGTGCACTGTGAAATGTACTGCTGTGAAAACAACTCTTCTACAACAAGGAAATAGAATGAGTTATGAAATAAGTTTTGTGGAATGAGTAAGGAACTTCCCTACATGTCTATGCTTGAACTATGGCATGATTAAGCTGAAATACATTGTCATTCCAATCATATAACAGACATTACAGTCTGTTTCCAGGGTCAGTTACTTCCGGAGCACAAACTATGTAACCAAAAACATTCTGCTTTAAAAAATTAAGAATATATATAACCAAAAGAATAAGAATGAAATCTCCTTAGTCAAAGTTTACCCAAGACTTTTTAAAAATGGTGATCATTAATAAAAGCTATTCATTTATTCATTCATTCAACAAATACCTATAAATTATTTACTATGTACCAGACTGGACATACAAAAGAAAGCCACTGTGTGGCTCAGTGGTTGAGAATCAACCTATGAACCAGGAGATGGATGGTTCAATTCCCAGTTAGGGCACATGCCTGGGTTGCAGGCTCGATCCTCCAGAGTGAATGTGCAGGAGGCAGCTGATCAATGATATGCTCTCATCATTGATGTTTCTATCTCTTGCTCCCTCTTCTTTCCTCTCTGAAATCAACAAAAGTGTATTTTTAAAAAAGATTTTTTTTTAAAAAAAGAAAGAGCTCTGGCTGGTTTTGCCCAGTGGATAGAGCGAAAGGTCCCAGGTTCGATTCCAGTCAAGGGCACATGCCCGGGTTGCGGGCTCGATCCCCAGTAGGGGGCGTGCAGGAGGCACCTGATCCATGATTCTCTCTCATCATTGATGTTTCTCTCTCTCTCTCCCTTCCTGTCTGAAATCAATAAAAATATATTTAAAAAGGAAGGAAGGAAGGGAGGGAGGGAGGGAGGGAGGGAGGGAGGGAGAGAGAGAGAGAGACAGAGAGGAAGGAAGGAAGGAAGGAAGGAAGGAAGGAAGGAAGGAAGGAAGGAAGGAAGAAAGAAAGAAAGAAAGAAAGAAAGAAAGAAAGAAAGAAAGAAAGAAAGAAAGAAAAAGAAAGAAAGAAAGAAAGAAAAAGAAAACTAAAAACCACCATAGCAGCATATGAGCTGATACAGAGTTGGGGCGGGGGGGGGAGGGTTGTCAGTGGGGTAAGGGAAGAAGTTTCAATAACTTTTGACATGGGTTTTATTATCCACATAATAACAGAACTGATCTTAAGCTTATAAGAAAGTGGAAATCTAGAACTAAAACCCTAAAGTGGAAACTATGCATCCTCAGGGAAAGGACAGACTAGAAAACATTCACCTAACAGCACAGGAAACAGACAAAGTTTCTCTCGGCTTGGGCTATAGGGAATGGGGGGGAGGGGCGGGGGGGGGGGGGGGGAGTGGCTCCTGACAACTCGTAGTCTGGGCCTGCAATCACATGAATTTGTGGCTCATAATTTTTGCAAATATAATACCTGAATATTCCAAGAACTCCAAAGTAAGAAATTAACATAAAAATAATCCCAAGCCAGGACATCTAAAAAGAAAGAACTTTATCTCCACTTTAGAGAAATACAACTTCACCTCAGGCCACCTGAGATCACCCCACAGATAAAACCTTGCTAAGGATAAGTACAAAAAATACTAAACAGGAAAGGAAATAATCTACTATGACATCCTACAAGTAAAATAAAAACAGCTTTAGAACCCCAAGAACTTCTGATTAAAAAAAAACCCATCAGACAGCAACTATAAAGAAAGTATACTTAAAATTATTACACATATAAAAGAAAATCTCAGATCCTGTAGAAAAAGAACAGGTAGATTTGAAAACTAACCAAATAGAATTTTTAAAACTAAAAAATTTAGTCACTGAAATTAAACTCAATGGACAAGTTGAAATAGGTTAAACACAGCTGAAAAACACAAACTGGAACATAGGGAATAGCCAGAAGACAACTCAGAGAAATAATGAAATGGAAAATACCAGAGAAGTAAAGTGATAAGGAGAACAACATGAGATCTGACTACATAACTGAAATTCTAGGAGATAATAGAGTGCAAAGGGGCAACATTCAAAGAGATAACACCTGAGAATCTTTAAGAACTTTCAAAAGCCACAAATGCTTAGATTTAAGGAACAAAATCCACATCATGCACATTATTGAAACTACAGAAATCCAAAGTCAAAGAAAAGATCTTAAGAGTCTTTACTCTCTGTAGGGCATGAATAAGAAAGAATAAAATAACTATACTTCATGGTCAAATATTTAAAGGGCCATTAGTGGAACAGGAGTACGAAGAAAGAGGACATGTATTAGGGAAGGGTTTGGGAAGGCAGAGGTGGGGCTTGAAAAATGGGCAGGATGGAGAGAAATGAGGGCAACTGAGGAGGGGGTCGAACAGTTTGAACAAAGCTGAAAGAGGAGAGAAAGGGTCAAAGGGAAGGACTCCTTTCTGGCTGCCAAATAAAGTAACTCAGAAAAAGGTGTGGTTGGCTGGAGCTCAAGTGTGGTGTTCACTAATATCAGGCTAAAGAATTTGAACTTAATATTAGGCAACAAAGATCAAATTTTTGAGCAAGTGGTATGATCTAAATTAAATCTCTACCAAATTATCCTAGCAGTGGCATGTAGAGTGGATATAGAATATTGTAATTTAGGAAACAATTACAATAGTCCAAGCCTTTCAAAAGAAATTACATGAAGTCAGATACTTCAGAAAATCCAGAAAAAAAGGCAATGGAATTAAGATGAACTATAGAGGAAAGAGGGGGAGGAGGAAAACAGGAAGAATATAAATGAATATTTATAGACATTTTGAAGGTGAAATTAAAAGAAGGTAATGGATTGGGCAGTTGGGTAGGGGGGGGAGGCAAAAAAGAAAAGGGAAGAATTGAAGATGGTACTGAGGTTGGGGCCTGAGTGAATGAGAGAATAGTGCTGGTTCACACTTCGGCCCAGCAGATTAGGAAACTGGATTGGAAAGCAGCCTTACATTCTAGTCTAGGCTCTCTCTCTTCTGCAAGCTATTTAACTTCATAGACTCTATTTCTTCAGCTTTGTAAAATGGGAGGATTTAGAGATAATGAGTTAAACGTTGGACCAATGTGGTATTAAGGGAATTCAGAATACATTTCCACAAGCAGGAGCTCAGGAAAAAGGCAGTCCTAAAGATGGTTAAAGCTGTTGGAGTAGACGAATGCTATTATTAAATGCATAAGGAGAGGAGGCCTGTGAATCTGGGGAAAACTCTAAACAAATATAGAAAGATGACAGTAGAAAGCGCAAAGGTGTACCAGTCTTATCAGAAAGAAGTGTCTTTGACCTTGGATTTCTGAGACAGTATATCAAAATTAGATGACATATCTTATTAAAAGCAAGGAGTTGTGTTCCATTTTCCACTGCCAACCAATTACCTCAGTGATTGATACAATGTAAGGAAAAATAAAAGTCTTTATCACAGACTTTCCCTTCCATACCTGGGAAATAATGATCCTCTGCTTTCATTATGGTGTTAAACAAAGTCCTAATATCGAAGAAGTTTTTAAAAAATATAACTCCAATTTCATAAAGACAGATACTTCATAATCTAAACCTTCACAGAGCTGAAATTCTGCCTGGCTCATTCTTGTACAATAGTGTAAATCTCACAGCAGACCCAAGTTTAGCCCAACAGGAAAATTGGCTTCACCACATCAAGACTGAGAAAATACGGTTCAGATTGGTCCAACGCAAGTTAAATCAGAATGACTTTCTGAAATGAAATAAAAAACTTGAATTTAGTTAACCCACACACAGTACAACACAGAAACATAGCTGAGAAGCAGACACAACATTTGTGGTTACTATTTTAAAGGAAACTTTTCCTCAAATCTTTTCTTTGAAGCTAGCTATACTAGACAAAAGACCAAGATCAAGAGTGTTTGGTACATGGTATTCCTTGGATCATTCTAATTCTCACTTCTGGTCCAAATAAGTCATGTGACATTCCCTCTGACTATAGAGAAAACTCTTTTTTTGGTTTCTGACTCCTATAGCTCACCATCTCACAGGCAGCTAGGGCTAAGGGATCCCAGTTTCAAGCAGAAGTCAATACAAAGGACGGTTTTTCCCTGCTCATTCTCAAATTAGCAGCCATTGAATTGTAACACATTTCAAAGGAAAGGAAAGGTTAATAATCAAAAGGCTGTGACTTTTTTATGGATCATACGCATCCAGAATTACTAGACCTAAAGATGAAGACTTGTTCAGCTCTTCCATTTTCTCAACGATATGGAAATATTAGCCTCGTTTAAAAGTTTTAAATTATTTCAGCTTAAATTTATCATAGGTCCCCTTGGGTAACATAAGGCTTTGGCAAGAATCCAAGGCTAAGAAACTGAATACAGTAAATGCTCAACATCAGATCAGCCGGCTCTTCAATCCCTAACCAAAATAATTAGAACACAGCTGCTCAGCCTCTCCCATAAGAAAAATTCCCCAATCCAAATTAAAATATTTACCCAATATGAATCTTTGTATATAATCATAACCTTCCATGAAATGGCAGCAAAATACCTGTATTAGAACCTGATGAGAATATAAGAATCATTGATTGTCATGCTTTGAACAAATTGTTCTTCGCTAATGTTGAAACATTTGGAAATACGTAACTTCCAACATTAAGGACCTAAGAGAGAAGTAGCACAACGTTTTAAAGGATCTATAATATACAGTCCCTAAATTGGCTCACAATTTTCCCCAGTATTTTAAAACTCATATTTTTACATGAATTCTTAAGTGTAAGAATGAGAATTAACTCTGATGATTTGATACAATATGATATAGATGATACCCCAAATCTTAATTTATTCTTTTTTTTGTAACACTTGACAAAAGCACAAAAATGTAACATTAATTTACTTCTTGAAAAGAAGTATGTTTTTGGTAGAGGTTTTCAAAGGAGGGGAAATTTTAAGCCACAACTCAAACCAGCAGTTTGTGAAGATATAGTTAGCATAATTGTGGAGAAAACCCTGACGACTACTGGTAATGGTGTGCAGAAATGGACCCTTGCGTAACAATGGAGAGATTTCAAATTGGTGTTGCCTAATTGGCAACATCTATTAGGATTTACAGTGCACACACATCTGGTGACCCAGCAATCACACTTCTAAGAATCTATCCTCCAGGAGTAACATATACCGTATGTGCAAGGATTATTACAGAATTACTCATAACTGTGAAATTTGGAAAACCAGTATTCATCAATAATGAAATTGTTACTCAAATTATAGATTATTCACACAAGAAAGTACCATTCAGGCATTAAAAAAAAAAAATGGAGGTGTTTATACTGAGCCTGGAAAGATGCCCTAGATTGTTAAAAATTCAAATTGCAGACTAAAATAGAGTGAGTCCATTTTTGTTTTAATGTAAATATAATTACAATATATTAGCAAAGCATATGGAAGAATAAGCGCAAAACTAATAAATAGTTTACAACAATTAGCCTCTTAGACTGGGAATGAAGAAAAGGTAGGTAGGAGAAACTTTCACTGCCTGCTTTCTGAAAAAATTTAAGCGGTGGGACTATGCGTCATTTTTACTTTCTTATTTGTAATAAAAAACAACAATAAAAGCTTTGCATCTCAAGGAAATAAATGAGAAAAGAAAAGTCATCTTCTCTAAACACAATGGTAGAATTTGAAACAAATTCTAATAAAAGAAAAATGTAGAAACTATATAGCACATAGAACTCTAATATCGCCGAAACCGGTTTAGCTCAGCGGATAGAGCGTCAGCCTGCGGACTGAAAGGTCCTGGGTTCAATTCCGGTCAAGGGCATGTACCTGGGTTGTGGGCACATCCCCAGTGGGGGATGTGCAGGAGGCAGCTGATCGATGTTCCTCTCTCATCGATGTTTCTAACTCTCTATCTCTCTCCCTTCCTCTCTGTAAAAAATCAATAAAATATATATATATGTAAAAAAAAAAAAGAACTCTAATATCAAGAGACTAATCTAATTAGCCAAAGAAAAATGTGACACACTCTTATACCAAACCTTGGGAACGCTTCAAGTTCCTGGGATCTTGCCAAAGACAACTAACTGTCTTTTCAGGGGGGATTCTGCCCTCTAGTGTACAAAGAGAAGTTAAAATACATGAAGCCGTTAATATATTAGTGAAATTAAGTGATTTCATTAGTGAAATGAAGTATTTCCACTTCATTCCTAGAACATCACAATTTTCTCCTTCAATGGAAGCTCCCATATCCTTGTTTCTAAATCAATTTCCTATAATCAGACTCAGTAAACTTTGTGACCGTCATAACTTTGGCTACCGATTCTTCCTATTCTTCTTTACATCTCCAAGATCCTCACTTTACTGACTCATAATTCACACCAAGAGAAATTTGGCACAACTAATGATATAGAAATATAGCAAAATAAAGTTTTTAAAGTTTATAACAGATATAGGCACTTGGCTCTTACTAGTAAACTCACATTTCTGAAACTTCGTGGCACTATAGCTCAAGAATAAAGGTAAAGGAAAAAGCCTGCACTATACAATAAAGTCTTTCTCCTCAGAGGATTTTCTAAGAACACCAGAATTAGTTTACCTCTCAGCAACTTTGAAAACCACTAGGGACACTTCCTAGATTCATAGTATTTGATGCAGGTATTTAATCCAAATTGACAGAAATTACCCAATCCTGGTGACCACAAATGAAAAAAAGGTCTTGCTTTGAAAGCTTTTCATTGTTTGGGATCTCACTGAGATGCTCACATTGGCAGGCTCTTCACTGCTTGATTCAAGTGTCAAATACTGCGGGCCCCCCAACAACAAAAAGGTTATCACTTTATAATCCTTCCAGTTACCCACTTGGCCTGGAACAATCTCTTCAAATCAAGAATGTGAATGAGCTTTTGCAACAGCATGGATGGAACTAGAGAGCATTATGCTAAGTGAAATAAGCCAGTCAGAAAAAGATAAATACTACATGATCTCACTCATTTGTGGATTATAGAGAACAACATAGACTGATGAAAAGGGACAGATCCAAAGACTGAGAAACAGCGATCAGGCTATCAATCCCCAGAAGGAAAGTAGGGGAGGGCGGGGGTAAGGGGAATAGATCAACTGAAGGACTTGTATACATGTATATAAGCCAAACCAATGGGTAACTAAAACTCCTAGATATTTCTCTTATGGCTCATTCTCCTTTTCAAGACCATATTCAAATTACCATATGACCCAGCAATTCTACACCCAGGTACATACACGAGTGAAATGAAAATTCATGTCTATTCAAAAATTTATACATTAGTGTTCATAGAAGCATTATTTGTAATAGCCAAAAGTAGAAACAACCCTATGCCCATTAATTAATATACTATAAAATATATACTATATATATAGTATATACTATAATATATATATACACACACACACTATATAAGTATATAGTATATATTTTATAGTATATTAATTGATGGGCATACTTTATAGTATATACTCATAGTATATATTTTATAGTATATATATATATATCTTTTTGTTGTTGTTGATGTAAATACATTTGCTTTGAATAATTTAGGGGTCTTTTCTTCCTTGTTTGTAAAAACATGTGAAATATATTTGCTTTGAAATGCTCCTCTCAACATGAAAGCAATTCCTTTAAAACTAAAAGAGTCTAAAGACATAAATTAACATAGGTCAGAGGTCTGATTGATCACATAACAAGAGAGTCTGATCAAATATTAGAAACAGCCCAGCTGGTGTGGCTCAGTGGTTGAGCATATTCCCATAAACCAAGAGGTCACTGGTTAGATTCCCGATCAAGGTACATACTTGAAGTTTCAGACTGGATCCCCAGTAGAGGGTGTGCAGGAAGCAGCCAATCGATAATGTTTCTTTCTCATCAATGTTTCTATCTCTATCCCTCTCCCTCTAAATATCAATAAAAACATCTTTTTAAAAAAAAGTTAGAAACATTTTTCCTGGCCAGTATGGCTCAGCGATTAGAGCATCGGCCTGCACACTGAAGGGTCTCAGGTTCGATTCCCAGTCAAGGGCACGTACCTGAGTTGCAGGTTCGATCCCTGGTACCGGTCAGGGCTCATGCAGAAGGCAACCAATTGATGTGTTTCTTTCACATTCATGTTTCTCTCTCTCTTCCCCTTCCTTACACTCTCTAAAAAGCAATGGAAAAAATATCCTGGGGTGAAGATTAAAAAAAAAAGAGGAAACATTTCTACCTAACACAGTGGCAATATCAGACTTTTGTTACTTTAAATGTTCAATGCTCTCTATCAAAAGACTATATATACTGAAAATTTTTTAAATGTTAAAAAGCCAACAAAGTTATATTAACTTACGTTCAGGGAGTTTGGGAGACAGCAGATTAACTGTTCGTACAGAAATCCTCTGTTGCACAAATTAAAGATTCTTGGGAACTGGATTGGTCAACAGCCTGAATACTGACTGACCAACCTCAGAAAGTCAGGCATTTTTCCTGTCTTCCCAAGTTCTGGGTCTTCTATCTTTACTATGACTGTAAAGAATCCTCTCTCTCCTATCTTGGGGGCAAATAATGCTAAACTGACACCACCCATAAGATTGTTTAAGACATCAAGAAAGCCTTTTTTTTTTTAGGTCATTCCCAATCTACGGGAATGGGCAAAGGTAGGTTTACAGTTGTGAGAATTCAAAAGTTTACTCTTGCATTATTACTTATATATTATTTTATTATTTGTCAATGCCTTATTATTTCATATCCTTACTTATGATTGTTTATTGATTTTTAGAAAGAGAGGAAAGAAGAAGGAGGGAGAGAGAGAGAGAAACATCAGTGTGAGAGCTAAACATCGATCAGCTGCCTTCTGCATGCCCCTTACCAGGAATGGAGCCTGTGCCCTGTCAGGGAATCTAACCAGCAACCTTCTGGTGCACAGGAAGACACCCAACCAACTGAGCCACACAGGCCAGGGCTTATGATTTATCTTTTAGGTAATGATGACTGGTAACTCAAACTACTTTTGTCTACCCCTGTATAAGGAGGCAACTAAATAATAAGCCCTTAATTAAACAAGTTAATGCCTACTATCGGAGTACAAACTTTAATGGGGCTAATAGCCCAGTGCTGGAATAAGGTTAAGTAATGAATGTGGGGTTGAAGGCTAACCAGCCAGATATGCACAAATGCTGGGAGAAGCTGGATGTAAGTGGCCAACAGTATTGGTAATTATGATGGGGTGGGGGTGGGACAGAGGGAGGCGTGCTCACGAGCTTAAAGTAACAAAACTACAGGAATTTAGACAATGAGCATTGTGCTTTCTACTACCAAATGTAGAGAGTGCTTTTTTTCCTCTCTAATTCCTGCCTCTAATTAAAATTGGGTATTTGGTTTACTCCATTCCCAAAGCATAAACTTTGGCTTTTTATAGCCTAAGCAGTGTGCTATTTTAAACATGTGGAGGAAATGCATTTTCAGTTACAAACATTTGCTGCTGTAAATTTGTTCTTATTTGCTAGCAAAGGATGTGGGACAGGATGTTTTACTCTGCTGCTCTGGTTTTCCTGTATTGCTTCAATCTGTTTAGAGAGAAGAAAAATAAATAAATAAAGTGTTTCTGCTGGACAATTTCTATAAACTGAAGCAACTCCAAAAATTAAAATAAAAAGTCTGTGGAAAAAATATTAGAATAATTTTCTTTTAATACATTAGTTTATTCCTATAGATTTTTCTCCCTAAAAAGATTTTCCATAACATGCATGTGCAGCCTGCAGAAGACACTAATGTTGGCACTGAGAAAATGTGCCCACTTAGACACCCCAGGTCAGCTGAATTCTTCCTGATCCTGTCTTTTCCCAAGCACAATTACAACTGTAGAAGCTTTTTGAAATGTAAGAAAAACAATCAGGCCAACCTTGAGGGTCATCTTCTAGATTTATTCAGAAATTCAAAGTATACTGCATCATAATTCAATGAGTCCCCATTTTCATATACTACTCTGAGGGCTTTTTTACTCAGGCAGACATATCCCTGTATCTGTTATGTTTCATTATTACTTTAAAAAACTGATTTTGATCAAATTTCACTTTACCCCTTTATAAGGGAGTCAGTAAGTAGTTCATTAATCTATTGAAAGATATTTTATCAGTTGATTCCCTTTAAGCCAGTGGTCTCAACCTTCCTAATGCCGCGACCCTTTAACACAGTGCCTCATGTTGTGGTAACCCTCAATTTCATTGTTACAAATTGAACATAATTAAAGCATAGTGATTAATCACAAAAACAATATGTAATTATATATGTGTTTTCTGATGGTCTTAGGCGACCCCTGTGAAAGGGTCGTTCGACCCCCAAAGGGGTCGCGACCCACAGGTTGAGAACCACTGCTTTAAGCCCTCCTCCATGCTGCTCTCTACCCCAGATGCTGTCCTGGATGGGCAAAGACTTTCTTCTGGATCAAAGTTTAACCCTGACCGGTTTGGCTCAGTGGATAGAGAGTCGGCCTACGGACTGAAGGGTCCCAGGTTCGATTCCGGTCAAGGGCATGTACCTTGGTTGGGGGCACATCCCCAGTAGGGAGTGTGCAGGAGGCAGCTGATAGATGTTTCTCTCTCATCGATGTTTCTAACTCTCTATCCTTCTCCTTTCCTATCTGTAAAAAATCAATAAAAAAAAAAAAAAAAAAAGCTTAGTCAAGCTTCTGTGAGCCCTCTTCTCTACTAGGCTTCAGCCTTGGGCCCTGTCCTGGCTGGGCTTGCATAGCCCAGTTTTAGCAAGAATCCTGCAAAGTCAGTTTGAAGAGAATCCCCCATTCTTAGTATCTAATCACTCTCATTATCTGATCGAATTCCTCATTTCCCACCGTTGATATATAATTCCTAGCCTGCCTTCAGCAAGAATCCTGTTAGGTAGGTTCAGCAAGAATCCCCCCACCCCTGATGTCTCCTCTTAGTCATATTCTACCCACTGATCCCGCCCCCTCTCATTCTGCTCCTTGGCTATGAATCCTCAGCTGTCTTTATTGTTTTTCAAAGTTGAGCCTTCTCTCTCTCCCATGGATATTGTGGTAGTCTTTTTTTTTTAAAATATATTTCATTGATTTTTTACAGAGAGGAAGGGAGAGAGACAGAGAGTTGGAAACATCGATGAGAGAGAAACATCGGTCAGCCGCCTCCTGCACATCTCCCACTGGGGATGTGCCTGCAACCCAGGTACATGCCCTTGACCGGAATCGAACCTGGGACCTTTCAGTCCACAGGCTGACGCTCTATCCACTGAGCTGAACTGGTTTCGGCTGTGGTAGTCTTAATATCCACTGCAATAATCCTGAGTAAGTCTTCCTTACCATTTAAAAAAGTGTCAGAATAGCTCTGATTGGTTTGGCTCAGTGGATAGAGCATCGGCCTGGGGACTAAATGGTCCTGGGTTTGATTCTGGTCAAGGGCATGTACCTTGGTTGCGGGCACATCCCCAGTAGGGGGTGTGCAGGAGGCAGCTAATCGGTGTTTCTCTCTTCAATGTTTCTGACTCTCTGTCCCTCTCCCTTCCTCTCTGTAAAAAATCAATAAAATATATTTAATAAATAAATAAATAAATAAATAAATAAATAAATAAATAAGTGTCAGAATAACCTTTTCTTTCACAAGACTCAGTGGTCACTGGAGCATCCTGGCAAGAGATGGAAGAAGGGAGATCTGGGTATTTATTCCCCCAGGACCCCCTAAAAGGGCCCATCACTCAAGTGAAGGCCTCAGTTCCTGTCAGGAGGCCCTCTCTGTCTGTCATAACCTGCTCTCCCTCCTACCCCTTCAGGTCTAGGGGTGGTAATGGAGCCTCATTATTACCAGCCCTGCGGATACCGCACTATTCCTATCCCTGTGGTTTTTCAGCACTTTGTGAGTTATTAAACTCTCCTCAAAGTATTCTAATATGAGGATACCATCTGTTTCCTGCTGGGTCTCCCTAATACAGATCTCATCTCTGCATATCCTCCCCCCCCCCCCCTCGCCCCCAGCAGATTTCTTATCCTAGAAAGGCTATTATCCCCAGAAAGAAAGGCATGGTTACAGGATGTAGTGATCTTTCCATGTGAGTGACTTAGTGACAAACAAGTTGACTAGTTAAGCTGCCACTTCTCCCTTCTCTAGTTAGCTTCATAATCATAGCAACAGGGTATTTTCTGAAACATACTGATTCTCTAAGTATTAGTAAGAATTATATTAAGAAATGCCTTGCCCTAGCCGGTTTGGCTCAGCGGATAGACCGTCAGCCTATGGACTGAAGGGTCCCAGGTTCGATTCCAGTCAAGGGCACATGCCCATGTTTGTAGGCTCAATCCCCAGTGTGGGGCATGCAGGAGGCAGCTGATCAATGATTCTCGTTCATCATTGGTGTTTCTATCTCTCTCTCCCTCTCCCTTTATCTCTGAAATCTATAAAAATATATTTAAAAAAGAAAAAAAAAATAAAGAAATGCCCAAGGAGGGCTCCCCTCCTGGGAGCTCGCCTGTGCCTTTCCCTTCCCCCCTCTTCTCTCCCCACCCCTACACCCCAGGACTTTACCATTAGCTTCCCCACTCCCAAGTTCCAAGGGCCCTTCCTTTACCTCTAGAACTTGTTTGCTAAGCCCATTTCTTCTAGGAATTACTTTTTCTACCTGTATAATTTACCAAATAAATGTTCTCTTTTTTTTTACCCCCCCCCCCAAATAAATGTTCTCTTACAAAAAAAAAAATACCCAAGGGGGCTAGAAGTGAAAATTGTGCTAGTTGAAACTATGCTAGAAACCTAAGCTAGAAGAACCTTTGCCTTTATATATATTTGGTACTTAATCCAGAGGTAACATTCATAGTAACACTATGAATAAATGCAAGAGACAATACTTAATAAATATCAGTAACCCAAGTAGAAGTCTGCAGAGGCTAACTCCATATATAGTCTAAAGCAGGATTTTTTCAAATTCAGGTTGTAGTAGATTGTAAAATCAATTGAGTTATAACATTTTTAAAAATAACACATCCTTGACATAATAACGTAAGGCAGAAAATCAGAGTTCATCATATATAGTAAAGGGAAATACTATTTCACTTTTTTACATACCTATATTTATGGGTGTACTAGGGCATACTGTAAAATGTATTCTTTACTTTGAGTGGCAGCCAATAAAGTCTGAAAGCTACTGGTCTGAAGAGAATTCCTTTCAAACAATATAATGATTATAAGGCTAAAAACATGTTACTTAGCCTACAGCCTCACTTTTTAAAAATCTCAACCCTCACTAAAAATAGTTTATTTTGTGACAAACACTTCAATAACTGAAATAAAAATGTTATGAAACAATATTTACTCTTAATATGTGATGTCCTCTAATATTTTTTATTCCATTTTATTTCTTTTAAATGATGATTGCAAACCACAGCTTAAAAAGTTCAGGGCCAGGCCTGGAGGACTCTGTTCCCATACCATGGTCCTTCCAGAGCCGCCTTCGTCGGTGTTTGTATCACTCCCTCTGTGGTAGCAAGCACTCCCTCCTTTCGCTTCCTAGGTTTCTGTGTAACTACTACATGACCTCTGCAACCCAGTTTGTCCAGCGAGAGAAACACTTGTAGTCAGAAGCAGATACAGAGCATGGCGCAGATGTGGACAGAGCCCCAGCCACATGTCCTCGCACTTACCACCACGGCATACCGTGAGAGCAGCACCTTACTACAGCCCCTGCAGCCCCCAGCCTGAGGACTGATGGGAGCTGGAGGATAAATATCCCAGCCTTTTCACCCTGGCCATGTTCTTCACAATCTCCCTGAGTTCCTCAGCAGGACTGAATACCAGCCACCACCAGCAGCAACCTGCTGCATAATGCACCCTGCGCTGGCTTCCTTCCCACCCCTTCTCACCTCCCTACTGGGGCTTCCTGGAATCACTCTCACATTAAAGACTTGCACTCAAACCTCTATCTCAGGGTTTGCTTCTGGGTAAATGTGACCCTAGGGAGCACACCCGTCTAACATAGCGTTGTTTGGAGCCAGGGCTGCAGAGATGAGAAGGCCTGTCCTAGAAAAGCTCATAATCTGATAGAAAAACCAATTACTTTTTTAATGTAAAAAAACAACAACTTTGCTATTCATAGCAATGACATAAGTATGTCTGGGGAGGGAAGAAGCAGCAAACTCTGACAGAAGGGTCAGAAAAGCCCCTATTGGTGACTTTTCTACCCCAAACATCTCAAGGACAGAGTTCCCCAGAGGAGTAAGCAGGTAGTCAGTGCTACCTATAGGGGGGGTGGTCCATGTTCACTTCTCTGTAGGCTAGTGCCCTGGTTTCTCACATTACTGTGAGGCTTTACTTCTTACATCTAGGTTAAGAAGAAAGAGGTTTTTATTTTCTCCAAAGAGAAAGGTTTCTATTCTAGTCTTCAGCTAAAAATAACTCAAGTAATATAGATTATATGAAGGAAGAAAATCTATTAAGTTCCTGAAAATGTGCTAATAGAATTATTTGTAAATCAGCTTTAATCTTTTTATGTTCCTTTGAGGTCCTTAGAGGATTGGAGAACACGACCCAAATCTTCATTAGATGTTCTGAAAAACTGCTGATATTTTTATTTGTAAGTTTTTTTTTTTATGTAAAGTTTACTACATGTTCAGCCCTGTGATCAACACTGCAAACCAGGACTTTTTTCAGACTGGTATCCAAGAGAGACCTTTGGCTAATTTTCCTTTGCATCTTCCATTTAGCAAATATTTCAGCAAAGGCAGAGCAGCAACATAATTCCTTCCCTTTCAGGAAAGGAGTCATGACAGTGGGTCCTTATACCGAAAACAGCTTCTCCAATGTGCCAGGTACACCTGGGCCTGGGACTAGAATACTCACCCTGACCCGGCAGGGAGTGACGCTAGAGTCGAAGGGATATGAGTCTGTGGTTTCTCTTTCTCATTTTGCTTGAGGAAGGATTTGGCCTCTTTAGATGTAGCATCCACCTCCTTAGTCACCCTGTGCCAAGGAAGGAAACATTAAGTTTACAAAAGAATTAAAAAGACAGAAACAAATCTAAATAAAGGGAATAAATGATAAGGAAAAACATCCACTGGGCTTTCAATAAGTTCTGGCTGCTAAGCTTTATGGTTCAAGTTTACTACAACAGATTTAACATTTTCCCATGCTAAATGAAACAGCAATGCATATAAACTTGAACTCTCTAAAATCCCCTCCATTACTTCTGTCAGCATGAAACACTCCAGTAGTCACTACTGAATCACAGTCCTTGTGGGTTATTGATGTGAAGGCTGAAAAAGGCTCTCCTACTGCACCTCACATGTAGATTAGGACTCACATTTAAAGGCCTAGTAAAGCCCTAGTTGGTTTGGCTCAGTGGATAGAGCGTTGCAGACTTAAGGGTCCCGGATTCAATTCCGGTCAAGGGAACATGCCTGGGTTGCGGGCTTGATCCCCAGTAGGGGGTGTGCGGGAGGCAGCTGATCAATGATTCTCTCTTATCATTGATGTTTCTCTCTCTCCCTTTCCCTTCTTCTCTGAAATCAATAAAAAAAATATATATTTTTAAAGGCCTAGTAAAAATTGGAATGGGAAATGAAATATTTGGGAGAAAAATACTGGTTTTATTTCAAAGAGAAAAGCAACAGTATAAAATTTGAAAATACTCTGCAGAAGGTCCTATTCTACACCCAGAACCTAAAGATGAAACAAGATCCCTTAAAGCTGGCTAATTTGGCACTAATTTGGGAATGGAAGAAAATTATAGTTGAGAATCCTACCCAATTTCAAATCTGCAAAAATTGCCCTCAATAAAACTGATGATCAAATAAGGAGCAAAGAAGGATATTCATGGTGCCGGAAATTTCAGATAAAGAAAGAGAAATGCCTAATGCCTGCCTAGGCTTGCCAATTCAAAAACATCTGAGGAATTTTGTTTAAATTCCAATCCATCTGTAGGAGGGTGGAAAATTATAGTCATTGTGTTATGGGTGTTCAACCAGGTCATCGAGAATAAGACTGGCCAAGAATAATGACAGGCGAATCCTATAAATTCCATCTTTGCAGGAATGTAAGTCTCTATCTCTTCTCTCCTTCCTTGTAGGCTACTTAGGAGCAGAACCAAATTTTCTTATCAAGAGCCATCTCACTCCTGCACTCAGTACTGTGTCACCCACAAAAGTGACACAGAATATATAATTTTGAGAGTTTTATATTAAGAATCTTCACTGGGGAAAAAGAAAAAAAGGAAAGAAAAAAGAATCTCCACTGGGAAAGACTGAGGAGTTACTCTTGAAGAGTGACTTAAAAAACTCAGTCCCCTACTTAAGTTCTTGTGATGGCTCAGTATTATTCGAGAATCAAACATAAGCTGCTGAACCTTGCCTTCAAAGTCCTCTAAAATCTGGACCTACTTTCTATGAGGTTTGTGTCTTCTCAACTCTCCCAAACGAACCTCTCAGCAGTAAGAGTCGAGAGTCAAAACTAAGAGAGAGAATGTATATGATAGATTAAACCATCATTGAGCAAATATTCACTCCTTCCCTCTTAACCTACTTCCCCACCCCTCTGATGTTAATCTTGGACACATGACTTGTTTCAGTGATCTGTCAGATGCTAACTGATCTGACAGCAACAGAAGCTTTAAATGTTTCTGTTGTTTCATGAGCCCCTTGACAATCTCTAGCCATAAAAAGAATATGCCTCAAGCAGCTGCTGGTCCAAGGTGGGTGAAAGACACATGCTGCAGATCTGAGCCAACCAGTAGCTTGAAGCCAAGCCTAGATCACCTGAGCCCCAGTCATCCAGAAACACACTAGCAAAAAATAAATGCTTATTGGTGTATATCACTGAGTCTTGGGATGGCTTGTTATACAGTAGTTCCGCAGCAACAGCTAACACATTTACATTTTATGAGTGAGAAAAATTAAATCTTCAGGGATTCAGTTACTTTTTTCAAGACTAGTCAGAGATTAAGTAGCAATGCTAGAGAGAACCCTGTAGATGTGGAACCTATAAAAAAATGACATGGCCTCTGCCCTTAAGGGGCTCACAGTCTATCAGGGCAGCCAACCACGAAAACAAATATGACAATAAATGATCTAGAGTTAAGTGCCATTAAAGGGAGCATGGAAAAAGTATAACTGTGAGAGTATCTCTGTTAATTTCTAGTGTCAAAGTCCTATTCATATTGACTAGGAAACACGTTCTATAAACTGGTGTATTTCTCTCAGGGTCTTTGCTAATTGACATAAAGTAGTATTAGCATAGTGGTTCTCAACCTTCTGGCCCTTTAAATACAGTTCCTCATGTTGTGACCCAACCATAAAATTATTTTCGTTGCTACTTCATAACTGTAATGTTGCTACTGTTATGAATTGTAATGTAAATATCTGATACGCAGGATGGTTTTTGGCGACCCCTGTGAAAGGGTCATTCGACCGCCAAAGGGATCGCGCCCCACAGGCTGAGAACCGCTGAGTTAGCAGATTACTCTTCATTGATAGTACACCTAAAAGAACTCCTTTTAACAAGCAATAAGAAGAGATCCAGCTATCAAATATCTTCAAGTAGGAGTGGTTTAAATTACAGACCACTTCTAATATATAAGAGGGAATCCTGACAGGAAAATGCCCACTATTAGCAGTAGTTAATTCAAGTGTTATCAGCAGAAATTACATTTTAAGTTCATTTTCACTTACTCAGAACTTCCTGAAAAGTATTTATTTAGGCACAAACTTTCCATGACTAGCCTTTTCCAAAAGGTGAATCATTTAGGAAAGTCTGAGCTAACTGGCTCAGATGGTATGTGATAGGGAAGGATAAAAAATACTGCTTTTCCTCATTCCCCTGGTTAATAAGCTACCCATTTTTCAAGTGTGTGTGTGTGTGTGTGTGTGTGTGTGTGTGTGGGCGGGGGGGGGGGAGTAAAGACCCAAAATTTAACTATTAAAGTATAATTAGAAAAAACTAAAAGACTAACTTTGTACTAATGCTACCATATGCTTATACTTACAAATTCTTCCCAGTCATCACTAGTTCTTTCCCACATTTCTTAAAGATGTAGTAATGCTCTTAACTTCATACAAAAAGAAAAAGCAGAATGACATGAAGAGAGTAAAGATATGCTTGAATCGAGACACTACGTTTGCATCTGGTTGTCAATTACAATTCAGGCCATAGCAGCACAATTTGCAATAGCTAAGATTTGGAATCAGCCTAAGTGTCCATCAGCAGATGAGTAGATTAAAAAACTTTGGTACATCTACACAATGGAATACTGTACTGCTGTATAAAGGAAGAAACTCCTACCATTTGCAACAGCATGGATGGAGCTGGAGAGCATTATGCTAAGTGAAATAAGTCAGTCAGAGAAAGATAAATATTACATGATCTCACTCATTTATGGATTATAATGAACAACATAAACCAATGAACAAAAACAGATCCAGAGACAGAGAAACATTGATCAGATGCTCAAACCTCAGAGGGAACGTAGGGGAGGGTGGAGGTTAAGGGGGAGAGATCAACCAAGAGACTTGTATGCATGTATATAAGCATAACCAATGGACGCAGACAACAGAGGGTGAGGGTAGGATTGGGTCGGTGGGTGGTGGGGCAATGGGGGGATAACCACACATTTGTAATACCTTAATCAATTAAAAAAAAATTCAGGCCTTCCAAGTCACTACATGAGAGTTCCTTATGATAAATTTAAATATAATTTAAGTTTAAAAAAAATCCTGCCAAATTGCTATTTAGTTTTCTTTAAAAGAGTTAGAGAACTTTGACTTGTCATGTTATATAGCTCTATAATGTGTGTTTTAAAAGTAATAAGCATAGCCCAAACCGGTTTGGCTCAGTGGATAGAGCATCGGTCTGCGGACTCAAGGGTCCCAGGTTGGATTCCGGCCAAGGGCATGTACCTTGGTTGCAGGCACATCCCCAGTAGGGAGTGTGCAGGAGGCAGCTGATCGATCTTTCTCTCTCATTGATGTTTCTAACTCTCTATCCTTCTCCCTTCCTCTCTGTAAAAAATCAATAAAATATATTTTAAAAAAATAAGCATATATTACTTTTGAATGTTATATTTATGAAAAAGTGCTTCCCTGCTATTTGTTGACAGATAATGGTGCTGCCCTCTTGTGACAAATCATAGAAATAGCAGTCTCCCTGAACATCCATCCAGTATTTAAAATTGCCATTCATTTGCTTTAAAAGTGAAATAGGAAATTTGTGTCAAACAACTTTGTTAATAAATAGTAGTAAGTCCATAAAATTTAATTTGATCAGGAAATTTAATGATTTCTCAAAATAACGGTTACCAGCTTTTCTTACTCTCATGTAGAGTCAGTGGTTGTTATAATAAATCTTTCTTAGATGTCCTATATGACACATGGAAAATAAAGCAAATCTTATTTCTAAAGGTATATTAAACACTTTCAGTATTATTTTTGTAGGCCTTCCAAACCATTAAAGGTTTAACATCAGTGTTCTGCTAGACCCTCTATTGGACAACTCCATAGTTTCCAGGGTGATCTCTGGTCAAGAATGGATCTGCAAAATGACTGTTTAGCAAGGAAAAGGGTATTTTTACAATGGAGAATTCTGAAAGATATTGCCTTAAGTGGTCTAACTTATCACCACCAATACTGGGTGCAGCGAGGAGGAAAAAGCATCACCAATGTAGCATTTTTATCTAAAGTTACTCATCTGACTCTACGCATGAGGAAACAATTCAACAATCCAAACTAAGGGACATTCTACAATACAGACGAACTCAAACAATATATGTCAAGAAATACAAAAAGGCTTTAGAACAGTTCTAATTTCAAGGAGGCTAAAATGCAGTATGTAATCCTGGGTTGGATGTTGGACTGAACAAGAAATAGTTATAAAGAACATTACTGGCCCTAACTGGTTTGGCTCAGTGGATAGAGCGTCGGCCTGAAGACTGAAGGGTCCCAGATTTGATTCTGGTCAAGGGCATGTACCATGGTTGCAGGCACATCCCCGATAGGGGGTGTGCAGGAGGCAGCTCATCGATGTTTCTCTCTCATCGATGTTTCTAACTCTCTATCCTTCTCCCTTCCTCTCTGTAAAAAATCAATAAAATACTTTTTTGAAAAAAGAACATTACTGGAATAACTGGGGGGAAATCTGAATAGAATTCTATAAAGAGCTACTTAAAATGTGGGCTGCAAAACTATCTGTTATTGGCCCAAAACAAGGTAGGTACAGAATAGTATTTAGAAACTTGTTTGCAATTTGACAATGTCGTAATATTCAAGATATGATCAGTGCACTCACTGCATTAAACAGAATAGAGATCAATTCAGGTACTGTCAAAATTGCAAGGTGGTCACATATGATAGTATATTAGTCATGTGCAGAAAGACCACATTAGAATGTGTTTAGGTGATAAAACCCAAAAATGTGATAAAATGAAAGCACTGATTTTTAAAATTATAATTGTCTTATTTTTTTATTACAGTTGACATAAAATATTATATTAGTTTCAGGTGTATAGCATAGTGGTTAGACATTTAACTTACAAAGTGATCCCCCTGATAAGTCTTGTATCCATCTGATACCATACATAAGTATTACAATATTACTGACTATATAATATTCCCTAAACTGTACTTTACACCCCCATGACTATTTTGTAACTGCCAATTTGTACTCAATTCCTTAACTTTTTTCACCTAGAACCCAACCCCTCTCCCATCTGGCAACCATCAATTTGTTCTCTGTATAAGTCTATTTTTGTTTGTTCATTTATTTTCTCCTTTAGATTTCCACATGTAAATAGTATGGTATTTGTCTGTCTGACTTATTCATTTAGCATAATACACTAGGCCCATCCATCTTGTCCCAAATGGTAAGATTTTATTCTTTTCTTATGGCCAAGTAATATTCCATTATATATCTGTACCACTTCATCTTTATCCATATATTGATGGACATGTAGGCTGCTTCCACGTCTGAGCTACTGTAAGTAATGCTTCAGTGAACTTAGGAATGCATATATCTTTTCCAAATTAGTGTTTTGGATTTCTTTGAATACTCAGAAGTGGAATTATAAGCATTTATTTTTATACATTATACATATTTTTAAATATATTTTTATTGATTTCACAGAGGGAGAGATAGAAATATCAATAATGAGAGAGAATCATTGATTGGCTGCCTCCTGCACTCCCCCTATTGGGGGATCCAGACCACAAACCAGGCATGTGCTCTGACCAGGAAGAGAACTGTGACCTCCTGGTTCAAAAGACAATGCTCAACTACTGAGCCACACCAGTCAGGCAGCCTCACTGTTTTTGTGAAGAAAACACATCTTTTCTTTTTTCTTTTGTAAACTAAATCTTTATTGTTGAAAGTATTACATGTCTCCCTTTTCCCCCCATTAACACCTTCCAGCCTGCCCCCACCCCCAACCCCAGGCCTTCACCACCCTATTGTCTGTGTCCATGGGTTATGCATATATGCATACAAGTTCTTTAGTTGATCTCTTCCCAGCCACCCACCTTCCCCCTCCTTCCCTCTGAGATTCTGCAGTCTGTTCTATGCTGCTATGTCTCTGGATCTATTTTATTCATCAGTTTATTTTGTTCATTAGATTTCACATATGAGTGAGATTATGTGATACTTGTCTTTCTCTGATTGACTTATTTCGGTTAGCATAACACTCTCCAGGTCCCTCCATGCTATCTCAAAGGGGGGTAAGAGATCTTTTTTTTTTTTTTTTTTTTTACTGCTGCATAGTATTCCATGGTGTAAATGTACCACTGCTTTTTTATCCACCATCTGCTGATGGGCACTTGGGCTGTTTCTCGATCTTAGCTGTTGTAAATTGTGCTGCTATAACATAGGGATGCATACATTCTTTCTGATTGGTATTTTGAATTTCTTAGGACAGGGGTCCTCAAACTTTTAAAACAGGGGGCCAGTTCACTATCCCTCAGACCATTGGAGGGCCGGACTATACTTTAAAAAAAAACTATGTACAAATTCCTATGCACACTGCACATATCTTATTTTGAAGTAAAAAAAAAACAAAAACGGGAACAAATACAATATTTGTATTTGCATGTGGCCCACGGGCTATAGTTTGAGGACCCCTGTCTTAGGATATATTCTTAGAAGTGGGATCACTGGGTCAAATGGCAGTTCCATATTTAATTTTTTTAGGAAACTCCATACTGTTTTCCGTAATGGCTGCAGTCTGCAATCCCATCAGCAGTGTACTAGGATTCCCTTTTCTCCACATCCCACATCTTTTCTGAATGCAGCAATAGTAATAAACCATAAGACAATAATGGAAATAATTCCAAAGAAATGAAAGACAACCAAGTTCACACTGTTTTTATTCTATGAGTCCTCTTATTTTTTTAATGTATTTTTATTGATTTCAGAGAGTAGAAAGAGGGAGAGAGATACAGAAACATCAATGATGAGAGAGAATCATTGATCAGCTGTCTCCTGCACTCCCCCTACTGGGGATCAAGCCTGCAACCCTGGCATGTGCCGTGACCTGGTTCATGGGTCAATGCTCAACCACTGAGCCACATTGATCATGCAGTACTAAAATCAAAGTGAGTTCTTTGCAGTGATGTTTTGGCTAATGCAGCATTTACATACAAAACATAAAGAAATAAGTTCAAATCAAAAGAATTTTTCGAAAGAAAGAGCACTAAACTAAAAAGCCAATAAAAACAGATGCAAAATTCCATACATTAACATTAGTGAATTGCGGCTTTCTGAGAAAGGAGCACATTTGGTTGCTAACTAAAAAACATTACCAAGACACTAGTAAAAGACTGTATCAAAGATGTTTGCTTGGAAATCTGTGACAAAGAAAGTAATTCAGGTACAACTTTCCAATGACACCAAAGCTTGAAGTAGTTCAGGCTCTGGCTTATGGTAGTGAAAACTAAAATAAAGTTAGCAAAGTGATTTTTCAATGCAATTTGAAGAATGCCAGATTACTTCAAACATGAAAATTATCATGGTATGTTTGTGATTTAAACATAAGGGTGATATAAAGGATTCTTTTATCAGTTTCTTGCTGACAAACATACCGGACACTAATCTGTATTATAAAACTAGGGTCATATTGTCAACAAATATGATTTGAAGTATAAAGTGTTTGGAAGAGTATATTCCAAAGACACAGCTGGCAAGGTGGAAAAACAATTTAGATTGAGAAGCTTGTGCTAGAATGTACATTAACACACTGCTTCCTTCACGGATAAAAGTCTTGCTCCAAAAAAATCTTGCTACAGCAGTAAAGATTATGAATTATCTAAGGTTAATGCCTTAAAATTTTAAATGACTCTATATGTGATAAACTGAAAGCAGATCATAAATGTGTATATGCTATACTGCATGCTAAAATACAATGGTTATGGAAGAGAAAAATGCTGCTGAGAATGATGAACTAGGAAATAAACAGTTTTTCCAAAAGAAAAAAGAATCAGTTGCTTCCCAATTTTAAAGATCTAAACTAGACAGTAAAACTTGCTTATTTCTGTGATATCTTTGGTATGTTTAATAATCTTAGTACTCCCATGCAAGGACATGTCAACATGTTTTTCAGTAGCAAATAAAATATAAGGGTAAACAATGAAAATTAAGATGCCTGGAAGAACAGAGTTACTATAGATTAACAATTTTATAGAAGGTTTAGAACTGTATTTTCTATCAAAATAAAACCCACACACAAGAATTCATGCATCCAGAAGTATAACTTAAATCCTATCTAAAAAGAGGGAATATGTTAATTGACTTCTCTGCCCTCAAAGATGGCGGCACCCACAGCCAATAAGGAGGGAATATGCTAATTGACTGCCCCCCCCAAGATGGCAGCATCCATAGCCAATAAGGAGGGAATATGCTAATTGACTGCCACACCCTCAAAGATGGTGGCACCCACAGTCACAAGATGGTGGTGCCCAGTCCCCTCTGCCCCACCAGGGCGGCAGGTGCACCTGCCTCCAGAGTCCCTCAGTCCCCTCAGCCCGAGGCACAGGCAAGCCTCAGATGGCAGCTCCCCAGCCGCCCAGCCACCCAGCCGCCCAGGGCCGGTCAAGGCTTGCGCTGCTGGCAGTGGTAGCAGCAGAGATGTGATGGGGCGTCACTTTCCCCTGATCGCTGGGTTGACTCCTGCCCCTGAGGGCTCCTGGACTGTGAGAGGGGGCAGGCTGGGCTGAGGGTCCCCCCCCCCCCCGTCCCGTGTCCAGTGCATGAGTTTTCATGCACTAGGCCTCTAGTCTATAATAAAAGTGTAATATGCTAATTAGACCAGATGGCCAAACGACCTTCCGGACGTCCTGGACGAAGCTGGGGCTGCGAGGGCTGAGGCACGCTGCCTGGGCTGCGAGGGCTGAGTCCCTTGCACGAATTTTGTGCATCAGGCCTCTAGTTTAATTATAATTTGACAGAATAAACTATTGATATGGGCAGGATACTGATAAAGTACTAAAGATGAACTTTGAAAATACAGTATCACTGGCTTCATTTCAAACAGAAGTAAAAATGAAAATCTTGAACTTAGTGAAATGGCTTTAAAATCTAAATTTCTATTCTCATGGGAATATCTGAGATTAATTTCTTTTTTTAAAATATATTTTTATTGATTTCAGAGTGAAAGGGAGAGGGATAGAGAGATAGAAATATCAATGATGACAGAATGTATTGATTGGCTGCTTCCTGAACGCCGCTACTGGGGATCAAGCCTGCGACCAGGGCCTGTGCCTTTGACCGAAATTGAACCTGGGACCCTTCAGTCCACATGCCGACACTCTATCCACTGAGCCAAACCAGCTAGGGCTGAGATTGATTTCTTTATGATGAATATTATCTTTTTAAAAAAAGAAAACAACACAGAAATAATTTACATATACATTATCCTCCAGGAGTAGTATTGTCATCAACCCAACTCAGATTAGATACATTAACATGAAAAAAATAAGCTATTTTATTTAATTAAAAACTTTAAGTGAAATTTTTCAGAAGAAAAAGTTGGGGAGAAAATTTTTTTTAAGTATTAAAAAGTTTTGCTCCGCACCATTTATAAAACTAACTAGAGGCCCAGTGCACAAAAATTTGTGCACTCGGTGGGGGGGGGGGGGGGGGGTCCCCCAGCCAGGCCTGTGCCCTCTCACAGTCTGGGACCCCTCGGGAGATAACGACCTGCTGGCTTAGGCCTGCTTCCGGGTGGCAGATGGCAGGCCCAATCCCTAGGTGCAGCCCCTGGTCATGCTCAGAGCAGGGCTGATTGGGGAGTTGGGGCGCCGCCCCGTCATGCACAGAGCAGGGCGGATTGGGAGGTTGCGATGCCACCCTCAGTCACGCTCAGGGTAGGGCCGATTGGGGGGTTGGGGCACCGCCCCCTGTTACACTCAAGGCAGGGTCGATGGGGAGGTTGCGGCGCCACCCCCTGTCACGCACAGAGCAGGGCCCATCAGGGGTGTTGGGGCTCCATACCCTGTCATGCACAGAGCAGGGCCGATCAGGGGGTTGAGGAGCTCCCCGCTGTCACTCACAGAGTAGGGCGGATAAGGGGGTTGGGGCACTGCACCCTGTCACACTCAGGGCAGGGCCAATGGGGAGGTTATGGCTCTACCCTGTCACACACAGAGCAGGGCCCGTGGGGGGGTGGGGGGTTGGGGCGCTGCACCCTGTCACACACAGAGCAGGGCCGATCAGGGGGTTGGTGCGCTGCACCCTATCAAACACAGAGCTGCAGGGCAATCAGGGGATTGGGGAGCTCCCCCCTATCAGGCACAGAGCAGGGCAGATAGGGAGGTTGTGGCCCCGCACCCTGTCACACACAGAGCTGCAGGGAGATCAGGGGGTTTGGTCGCTGCCCCCTGTCACGCTGATCCCGGTGCCGGGAGCCTCACTGCTCCGCTGATCCCGGTGCCGGGAGGCATATTACCCTTTTACTATATAGGATAGAGGCCTGGTGCACGAGTGGGAGCCGGCTGGTTTGCCCTGAAGGGTGTCCTGGATCAGGGTGGGGGTCCTGACGGGGGTGCCTGGCCAGTCTGGGTGAGGGGCTGAGGGCTGTTTTCCGGGTGGCGAGTGACTGAAGCTCCCAACCGCTCCTTGTTTTCTTTTTTGTTTTTTTATTCTGGGCCAGCTTTAGCTCTGAGGCCTCGCTGCTGAAAACATCGATACAAAGTTTCAGTCTGCCTGGCTTTCAGTCCAGCTGGTTTCTGGAGTTTTGTTTATCTTCTTATTTGCAACATAGTATATAGTTGCTTAGAGTTGTAGCTCAGAGGCAAGTGAGGTGGGGAACGTTGGAGTCTGCAGTCACTGAAGCAAGCAAGCCTCATGTTCGCTTCCAGCTGCCTGGCTGCCGGCCGCCATCTTGGCTGACAGTTAATTTGCATATACTCACTGATTAGCCAATGAAAAGGGTAGCGGTCGTATGCTAATTACCATGTTTCTCTTTTATTAGTGTAGATATTACCAAATTCTTTTTTCCAAGATGTATTTTCACTGGATGAAATAATTGCTGGAAACTTAGATATTATTTTTAAGAATATTTATGTTAGCCCTGCCCAGGTGGCTCAGTTACTTGGAGTGTCATCCCATATACCAAAAAGCTGCAGGTTTGATTCCCAGTCAGGGCATATGCCTAGGTTGCGGGTTCCATTTTTGGTTGGGCACGTATGGGAGGCAACCAATTAATGTTTTTCTCTCTCACATCGATGTTTTTCTCTCTCTCCCTTCATCTCTCTCTAAAAATCAATAAAAACATGTCCTTAGGTGAGGATTAAAAAAAAAGAATGTCGATTTTAGGGGAAATTATCTTTTCAAAGAGCATACAGGTCTAATTAATTACTGTTGAAAAAAATAAATGTGACTATCTAAAAATTATTAATTGGCACTTCATGTATTCTCATTTAGCTCTAAAGTACAGAGCTACTGTTTTCACATAATAAAGTTTAAGTAAGTAGGACAGAGGAAATTCTCAGCATGTGGCTATTACCTGGAATGGCCAGGAAGTTATTAAGTCCCTAACTGTTTTTCTAAACCAGTAACAATAACAAACCTTCTGAATCAATTTAAAAAATAATATTAATGCCCTAGCCAGTTTGGCTCAGTGGATAGTGCGTCGGCCTGTAGACTAAAGGGGCCCCGGTTCAATTCCGGTTAAGGGCACGTGCCCAGTTTTTGGGCTCGATCCCCAGTAGGGTGCATTCAGGAAGCAGCCAATCAATGAATTTCTTTTATCATTGATGTTTCTATCTCTGCCTCTCCCTTCCTCTCTGAAATCAATAAAAAACAATAATAATAATAATAGTAATAATAATATTAAGGTAAGGAAATAATATTGGAACCAAATTTCTCTTCTGGCACTTTTAATTCTTATCTGATTTCAGAGGCTTCACTGGGGCTCATACTTCATAGTCAAGTAAAGTAATAAATGGAGAAATGACAGCCGAAGTCACAAGACAGGTCAATGAGTATGTGGAACCATATACTTTACTCATACATTTTCCTGTTTCTGTTCAGCCAACCACTTCATAATATTCCAAAACTAGATTCTGATATGTGAAAGGCCCTTTCTCACATTCTCTGATAATTCATGGAACCACTGTTTTCTCTGAGATCAAATATAACTCTCCCAAAATATTATGATGGGGTGGAATGAGAACAGATGACTCATAGCACCATTTAGAAAGATGCTCATTTTTAAAAGAACTAATTTGGAAGTTTGTGAAGGTCATCTTACCTGACTTCTTCACCAGCAAAATCAAACACCTTGGTGATTTTAACTTTTTCTGTTTCTTTAGGTTTCTCTTGCTCTTCTGCTTTGACCAACAGTTTATTTGAACTAGTCTCTTCAGTCTCTTCTCTTTTCTATGAAAAGAGAAATGTAATCAGTTTCACATAAGAATTAAATATAAACGAACCATTCAAACATGCTGTTTATGGCTATTCATAAATGTTTCATCTCTAAACAGTTAAAGATCTACTGAATATTTATTTGATTGGAAAAGCTAATTTTTCCTACCAGAGGGAATGCTTTACTTTTCACTTAATAGAGTTACTATCAAAAGGCATCTATGTAGTCTTTCTTTTTTTATTCTTTTAAATCTATTTTTATTTTTGCAACATAATGTTGCAAACTCAAGAAAACTTTTAAATCTAGGACTACTGATTAAGATGCACACTGGGGGATATAGAGAGGAAGGAAGAGGGAAAGAGATACAGAAACATCAACGATGACAATCACTGACTGGCTGCCTCCTACACATCCCCCACTGGAGATCGAGCCCGCAACCTGGGCATGTGCCCTTGACGGGAATCGAACCCGGGACCCTTCAGTCTGCAGGCCGGCACTCTATCCACTGAGCCAAACCAGTTAGGGCTACGTAGTCTGATTTCTGCTAGAAGATTCAAATCTCAGTTTGTAAATGTAATAAAATCTATTTGGACAATTTAGGGTATTTCTGGAGAAACTTCATCTCATTCACTTAGCAACTTACTTTAACTTGTGGACTCGAGGGCACTTTAGATTTTGGTCCCACATCGTTGAGGAAGCTGGCCCACAGTTCATCCTCCTTCTTTTTCCTTGCATCCTCGGACCTGGTGCCTCCTTCTTGCTCTGCAGCTGTGTCTTCCTCCTCATTGCTGCTTCCTCCAGATTCCCCACTGACATCCTCCTCTTCCTCTTCTTCTAATGAGAGGCCACCTTGTTTTCTCTTCCTAATCACCAACATTACAAGGAAAAAGAAAGAGAAGACATGCAAAATGATTTCAGTTATCCTTTCCTCAATTCCAAACATAATGTTGCAAACTCAAGAAAACTTTTAAATCCGGAACTACTAAGATGTACACTGAGGAAGCATAGAAGAGGTACACTGAGATTTTGTGGAAGAAAAAAAGAATTGAGCTCTTAGTTTCCTCTAAAACACTTGGAATCAAAATACAGTGTTCTACTTCTAAGTCAGGATCAGCTATTTTCACCAAGAAACATCCCAAATCACCTCACAGAATCAATCTGTCTAGCAAGAGTGTTCCAAGAATATATATAGATTTTTTTGACTTTTTGAAGTCAACACATTTGGAGAATATGCTTTATTGAGGAGAGTCTCAAATTTATTTGCACTGTTTATTCTTACAGTTCCCTAGGGACAGGATCCATATTTCTTCCCATTTTCTGAAGATATGAAAGCTGGAATACAGAAAATTTCAAAGACAAAGAAACTGAACCCAAAACTTATGCAAGTAAATTGATTTTAACTTCAAGTGAATTTAATACCTAAAATTCCTTTTTCCCTTTTTATAAATTACAATTTGCTTTTTGCCAGAGAGATGGAAACACCAATCAAAGAGAGTAAAAGACTTCTATGGAAGATTCTCTTATGTGAGTTAAATAACCCAACAGAATTTTCATAATTTTTGGAGGGAGTGTAATTCAGTACCAGGTCTATGGAAGGTAATTTGCTAATATCTATAAATAATTTTTTTATTGCATATAACCTTTGATTAAACAATTCTACTTCTACAGACCTGATTTACAGGTATACTTCCACATTTACAAGAAGATATATATAAAAAATATTCACTGCAGTCTTGTTTGTTGTAGTAAAGATGAGGTACAAATTAAATATGTCTCAATAAGAGAATCCTTAAATAAAATAAGGTCTATTCATACAGTGAAATATTATGCAGCCACTGAAAAGAATAAAATATAGCTAGATATATTTCCATGGTATCATCTTCAAGATGTAAAATAATGAAAATAAGAAACGATATGCAGAGTATGCCATTTGCTGTTGTTGTTTTTAAAGAAAGTAGGAAATATATACATACACACTTGCACATGCACAGAATATCTCTGGTAGCAAAGTTCTTCTGAGGCACAGCAACAAGGGCTAGAAATGGGGTACACATTTTGGTAGTAACTAAGTTTTTCATTTTAATTGTGTACATATTACCTATTAAATTTTTTAAATTAGTACTCAAAATAATTTTAATCCTGAAATGTCACCAAATGTTTCCCTTCAACGGTAAGAAACCCTAGCAGCAACTCCAATCCCAGCAATCAGGATGGTAGTGACACTAGCCCTGACTTCTAAGGGCCCTGTGGGCAGCGTTACCTGGCAGGAATGCTCTGAGTCTTTCTTTTTTTCCCTTTGGTTTTCTGTGTTTGCTCTTCACCATCCACTTCATCTTCCTTCACTAATTCATTTACATCATCTTCACTATACTCTCCACCTGAAATCACATAATAGAGTGGTCAGACAGGAATAAAGATTTCCATATCAAGTTGAGACATTTGCATTAAGAAAAAAGTCTAGTACTTCCCTCTATTCTTCACCTAACTACAATATTTACTTCCTTAGAGAAAGCGTCCCTATCCCTGGAGACTAGGCTAGGTTCCCGGATTCTACGTTTCCACGGCAGTATATATTTTCTTCCATAACTCATCCCACTTAGAGTTAATGTTTGCAATTTCTACTCTACTCTACACACCATGAGGATATGGATCCTGTTTTGTCTTTATAGATTTTTTCTGAATAAATGAATGAATAGAAATTCCAATTCTACCTACTATACTTTTCAAAGAAGAACCTGATGTTCCCACTTTATCTTGGATACATTTCAAAAGTGAGCAAGTAATACCTTGTCTTGTCAATAACGAAGATTTAGAAAGAGGTCAAAAGACTTCCAGTTAGACATAGCAAAAGAACAAACATATCTATTCCCCATCCTCAGACACTGACATTCAGGCATCCCCAATGAAAGAGTGTTGCTTGGATGCCCAGACTGACCACACTGTGGGCACCAGTCAATAAATCCTGCTCACATAGATATTCAACTAGCTTTTTTACTTCATAGAAACTTTTTGTTGCCGAACCGGTTTGTCTCAGTGGATAGAGCGTCGGCCTGCGGACTCAAGGGTCCCAGGTTCGATTCCGGTCAAGGGCATGTACCTTGGTTGCGGGCACATCCCCAGTAGGGGGCGTGCAGGAGGCAGCTGATCGATCTCTCTCATTGATGTTTCTAACTCTCTGTCCCTCTTCCTTCTTCTCTGTAAAAAAAAATCAATAAAATATAAAAAAAAAAAAAAAAAAGAAACTTTTTGTTGTTGTTGTTGTTAATCCTCATCAGAGGATATTTTTCCACTGATCTTTTTAGAGAGTGGAAGAGAGAGAGAAAGACGGAGAGAAACATCGATGTGAGAGAAACACATCGATTGGTTGCCTCATGCATGCACCCGGACCAGGGCCAGAGCTGGGGAGGAGCCTGCAACCGAGGTACGTGCCCTTGACAGGAATCGAACCTGGGACCCTTTGGTCTGCAGGCCAATGCTCTATCGACTGAACCAAACCGGCTAGGGCACTTCATATAAACTTTTATTTGAAGCATAACACATGTATGAAAAAACACACAAATCTAATGTACACTTCAATAAAATTATGTGAAGTGAACACACATAGAACCAGGACCCAATTCAAGAAGCTGAACATGATGATCAGAATTCCATAAGGCCCCTTGGGTCCCCTTCCAGTCACTAGTCACTGGGCCCATCCCAAAACCAACCACTATCCTGACTTCCAATACCTCAGATTAGTTTGGTGTGTTTTTGAGCATTAAAGAAACAGAAGCCTACAGTATGTACTCTTTTGTGTCTGGTTGCTTTCACTCAACATTCTGTTTGTGACAGGTGCCCTTATTATTGCACGTAGACGTAGTTTATTCATTCTCACTCCAAAATAGTATTTCATTGTATGACTAGACCACAACGTATTTATCCATTCTTCTGTTGATAGACATTTAGGTTGTTTCCAGTTTGAAATCCTTAGAAATAGTGCTGTTTTGAATATTCCTTACATCTAATCAGCTTTTAAATATCTCACTCACAATGAACCAACCACTTCAGGGAGGCCTCCAATATGAAAGGCAATACTGAAAACAAGCAGAAAGAAAATCAAAAGAAACAGAAAAGAAAAATACCCAAAAGTTACAACTCTTTTTTTTTTTAAAAAAGCCTTTATAATTAATATCCTCAAAGAGACATCCATGAAATAAAAATGATTTAAAAATATTTTTTTCAAAAAACTAAAACAAAACTCTTGAAAACTACAACTCTGATAGCAGAGATTAGAAAAAGAGAAGAAGTAAGATGCTGAGAAGCAGCCAGCCATGTGATAATCTGGAGAACAATTGAGGCTGAGGAAACAGTAAATATAAGGGTTCTAAAATGGAAACAAGTTTGGTATCTTGACACCAAGTGATAGGTAAAAGTGTTTCATGAAGGAGGAACACTTAACCAGGTTAAGATGGCAGTCTGAACACACAAATGTAATTTTGATTCCTCCTGACACCCCAGTAAAATCACTACAGCAAAGGACTTTTAAAAGACATGAACTTACAATGGTGGGTACTTAATTGCATTGTATTTGTTTATATTTGCAAAAGGCAACACTAGAAGGATAAACCAAAAAAAAAAACGAATGAAAATAGCCATCTATATGGGTTAGGACAGAAGAGGGTGGAGTAGGCAGGGGCAGAAGCTAGAGTTCTCCATGTTTATCTTTCTACAGAATTTTGAACATTCTCTTAAGAGCAATTTAAGTAAATAAATATAACTATATGCCCAAACAATAACATAACCCACAAAAAAGGGATTCCAAGGAGTTAGAAACATAGTATTTTGATTGTGCATCCTTAGCAAGATGCAGTGTAAAGATGAAGAGTTCTAGTCCTTGTAGTTATATCAATGTTGGTATTGTGAAACTATTTCCATTATATGTTAGGTGAAAGCAAGTAATGAGTTATGTTAATCACGTTAGGAATCTAGATGCTGAGAATAAGAGAAATGACACAATGATAAAATCAAAGAAATTAAGAGAGAAAACACAAATGTTAAAACAGAATTTAAAGTATCAATATGAACTCTCATTTTAAGATAAATATTTTCTAGTTCGTTCACTCAAATGGCACAGAAAAAATATCATACTAGTAGCAATGATAATCTCTTTAAAGTTCAGATCTCATTCTTTGATATGTTTCATCACCAAAAGTGCTCCCTGAAAAAAAAAACAAGAAAAAAAAAACAAAACGAGCTAATTTCAGGTTTAAAAGAAGGAAAGCACAATGTGAAACTGGGTCGTTTTGCTGTGCCAGAAAGCAAGGAATGGGTCACTTTAAAAAGTTTTAAGACCCAGCTTGAAAGAAGTCCTAGTGGCCAAAAGTGGTAACATGAGCATTAAAAGGAATAACTGTTGGTAGATTAAAACACATGTAATGAGCCCTGACCAGTTTGGCTCAGTGGCTAGAGCGTCGGCCTGTGGACTGAAGAGTCCCAGGTTCGATTCCGGTCAAGGGCATGTATGTACCTTGGTTTCGGGCACATCCCCAGTAGGGGGTGTGCAGGAGGCAGCTGATCCATGTTTCTCTCTCATGGATGTTTCTAACTTTCTATTCTTCTCCCTTCCTCTCTTTAAAAAATCAATAAAATATATATATTTTTAAAAACACATGTAATGATAAAAATCTGTGAACCTGCCCAGACTTCGTGGTTCAGTGGTTGAGCGTTGACCTATGAACCAGGAGGTCACAGTTAGATTCCCAGCCGGGGCACATGCCGGGTTGTGGGCTCAATCCCCAGTAGGGGTCGTGCAGCTGATCGATGATTCTCTCTCATCATTGATGTTTCTATCTCTCTTCCTCTCTGTAATCAATAAAAAAATTTTAAAATCTGTGAGCCCTTTATGATATTCAAAAATACTAAAAATAATTTGTACCATTTTAGGGTACTATTAAAATAACTCCCCATTTTACCCTGGCAGGGTGGCTCAGTTGGTTGGAGCATCATCCTGCATATCAAAGGTTGCAGGCTCGATCCCCAGTCGGCAAAATTGGACAATATTTGTCCATTTTGTGCTTTATTGTCTACTAGAGGCCCAGTGCACAAAATTCATGCATGGGTAGGGTCCCTAGGCGTGGCCGACGATCAGGGCCAATCTATGGGGTGACCAGCAGGGCGATCAGGGCGGGGTCCCCACTGGCACCCGCCTTGGCCAGCCTGGCGCCACCCGCTCCCCAGCTCTGCCCCCAACCCCCAACCCCTGCTGGTCAACTCCCTCTGTGGGGTAACCAGCAGGGCTGATTGAGGGTCCCCGCTGGCACCAGCCTTGGCTGGCCTGGCATCACCCGCTCGCCAGCCAGCCCTGCCCCCTGCCACTGCCAGTCGCCTCCCTCTGCAGGGCGACCGTGGGGCAATGCGGGGGGGCCCCCCTCGCACCCGCCTTGGCTGGCCTGGGGCCTGCAGGCTGGGGGCAGCTCCTGCATTGAGCATCTGCTCCCTGGTGGTCAGTGCACGTCATAGCGACCGGTCGTTCCACCAGTCATTCTGATGTTCGGTCAACTTGCATATTAGGCTTTTATTATATAGGATAGGGTTGTTATTCTGCTTCTTATTCTCTTCCCTCCCCCAACCCCCTTCCCCATAGTAGCTGCATGGAATTTGAGGCAATTAAGAGAGGTCTCTCTCTCTCTCCCCCCGCTTCCTCTCTTTCTAAAATCAATCAATAAAAATAATAAAGTAACTCCCCATGTTGAAAATTGACAATTAAGGAAAATGAATTAAAATTTTATACTGTCCCAAGTGATGAGGGAAAACTATATATACTTTACAGAAGAACATCAATTAATAAATGTAAAAAAAAAACAACAAAAACCATAGAATTAGAAAAACAGCACTTCTCTAATAATAGTAGTAATTTAGGCAAGAATTATCAAGTAATGTTAAAAAAAAACACCCACACACAGTTTAAGTTTTAACCATTAGGTAAACTGCCACAGAGAATACTTTCAGTTCCAAGAAGGTTTACATAAAGAGAGATCAGACTCTCATCATCTTGATTCAGTAGTCACAACTATGGGAATCAACTAGGTATAATGTGTCTTCTGATTTTATGCATTGTGTAACACACAAGTCATCTATAATATATTCTAGCCAAAAATATTTTATTTAAACCAACTGAGCATTTAGATCTAACTTCTAATGTATGGTAAATTCAAGGGACAAAGGAACAACTTAAAACAATACAATGAGGGGGCAACAAATCCTGAAGGTGAGACATTCTGCAGGACACATGGCCTGATCCTCTTAGGCAAATCAATGTCATTAGACAAAAGCTTCTATTAGATTAAACAGATTTCAGGGATGGAACAACTACATGATATGTATAGTCCTGAACTGAACTGTGATTTGGACAGACAAGCTATAGCTATTTTGGGGTCAACTGGAAAAATATGAATATGGTCTGTATATTAAATGAGTTGAAAGTTTACAGAAATGGATAGGAAAAGATTCATTCACTGGAAAGAGGAGGTTACAAAGTAACATGAAAAAGTATAATTTCAGGTTGATGAAAACACAAATATCTATTTGTGGGTGTAGAAAAAGATCAGAGTGAATATTTATTAAGGAATTAAAACTGATAATCTCTGGGTGGTGAGAATGTAATGATTCTATTTTTTTAATGTTTAATTGCCTGCATTTTCTAATTTTCTGCAAAGCCCGTGAACTGCTTTCATAATATAAAGTTACTTTTCATCATATATCAGGGGTCCTCAAACTTTTTAAACAGGGGGCCAGTTCACTGTCCCTCAGACCGTTGGAGGGCCGGACTATAGTTTAAAAAAAAACTATGAACAAATTCCTATGCACACAGCGGCGGCAAAAACACCCGGCGGGCCGGATAAATGTTTTCGGCAGGCCGCATGTGGCCCGTGGGCCATAGTTTGAGGACCCCTGATATAAATGGACAAATGTTGCATTGCAGACGGTTCAGGCAAGAAGATGCACATGGCTCTGGATCCCAAACACGTAAAAAGATGCTCAATCTGACTGATAAGAGATAAACACATTTTAAATTAAACAAAACAAGATCAAATTCCATGCAGCTACTATGGGGGCAGGATTGGAGGGATGGGGAGGGAATAAGAAGCAGAATAACAACCCTATAAACAATAAAGCACAAAATGGACAAATACTGTATTGTCCAAAGACTCAGAGATTATATCACCTTTTTATTCCTCCATGCTTAAATATGAGCCAAACAACTAAGAATCACAGAAAATCTGAGAAAGCATCTAACACAGTGATGGCAAACCTATGACACGCGTGTTAGAGGTGACAAGCGAACTCATTTTTTTGGTTGATTTTTCTTTGTTAAATGGCATTTCAATATATAAAATAAATATCAAAAATATAAATCTTTGTTTTACTATGGTTGCAATTATCAAAAAATTTCTATGTGACATGGCACCAGAGTTAAGTTAGGGTTTTTCAAAATGCTGACACGCCGAGCTCAAAAGGTTCGCCATCACTGATCTAACATAATAAAGCCCAAAACAAACAGCAATGTATAAAAAGAATATATTATGACCACATAAGTTTATCTCAGTATTAAAAGGCTGTTCAAAATTTAAAAATCAATTAACAAGCAAAATGGAGACAGATTCATAGACAGAGAGCAGGCTGACAAATGGGGGCTGGAGGTAAGTGTGAGGGATTGAGCAAAAAAGAAGGAAAAAAAGAGAAAAAATTCATGGGCAGAGACAACAGTGTGGTGAGGAGGGATGGGGGATAAATGGTGATGCACTGAGACTTGACTTGGGGTAGTGAACACACAATACAGATGATGTGTTGTAAAATTGTGCATCTGAAACCTGTATAATTTTGTTAGCCAGTGTCACCCCAATAAATTCAATAAAAAGGTAAAAAAATTTTTAATCAATCACTAATTCACCACATTAACAGACAACAGAAGAAAAACACATAATCAATAATAGAGAAAAGGCATTTGACAAAGTTCACCTCTCAGCAAATTAGGAATAGAGGGAACTTTAACCTGATAAAGAGCATCTGTGAGAGGCAGTATATGCAGAATGCCAGCGTTCAAATCCCAGCTTAGCTACTATTTAGCTGGGTCACTTTGGAGGCCTCAGTTCCTTTATCTGTAAAGTGGTATTATGTGATTTAGTTAGTCAATGTAAAATGCTTAAAACAAACACACACACAGAAAAGTCAACTGTGAAAAATCTATAGCTAACATTTCACTCTGATTCTTTCAAGGCAAGGATGGTCACTATCATCATTATTATTCAATATCATACTGGAAGTCATATCAAGTACAATAAGGCAAGCAAAAGAAATTAAAGATATATCTAGGGAAAGGAAGAAATAAAACTGTTTCTACTCACAGACATGATCCATGGTGGGGGTGGGGGGGAATAAGCCTTGGACTTGTTGATTTTGGTGGTAGTTACACAATTCTAAGCATTTATAGAAACTCATAGAGCAGTACACCAAAAAGAGTGAATGTTACTGTATGTAAGTTACAATTTTTTAAAATGTAAGTATCATTGCCGTAGGTCAGTGGCCGGCAAATTGCGGCTCGAGAGCCACATGTGGCTCTTTGGCCCCTTCAGTGTGGCTCTTCCACAAAATACCGACTTCTGCGCATGGCCACAAAGTTTTAATCGCACTGTACGTGCACGCCCGCACATGGTATTTTGTGGAAGAGCCACACTGAAGGGGCCAAAGAGCCGCATGTGGCTCGCGAGCCGCAGTTTGCCGACCACAGCCCTAGGTGGTTTGGCTTAGTGGATAGAGCGTCAGCCTGTGGACTGAAGAGTCCCAGGTTCAATTCCAGTCAAGGGCACATGCCCGGGTTGAGGGTTCGATCCAACCCCCACTCATCCCCAGTGGGGGACATGCAGGAGGCAGCCTATCAATAATTCTCTCTCATCATTGATGTTTCTATCTCTCTCTCCCTTTCCCTTCCTCTCTGAAATCAATAAAAATATTTATTTTTAAAAAAATTCAAACAATTCATGCCCTAGCCAGTTTGGCTCAGTGGATAGAGCATCAGCCTTCGGACTCAAGGGTCCCACGTTCGATTCTGCCCTTGGTTGTGGGCACGTACCCAGTGGGGAGTGTGCAGGAGGCAGCTGATCGATGTTTCTCTCTCATTGATGTTTCTAACTGTCTATCCCTCTCCCTTCCTCTCTGTAAAAAATCAATAAAATATATATTTTTTTAAAAATTCAAACAATTCAATACTAAAACCACAAATAATCCAATTTAAAAAATGGGCAGAGGACCTAAATAAACACTTCTCCAAAGAGGACATAAGATGGCCAACAGACATATGAAAAGATGCTCAACATCATTAATCATCAGAGAAATGCAAATTAAAACCACAATGAGTTATCTCCTTATACCTGTCAGATGGCTATCATCAATAAATCAACAAACAATAAGTGTTGGTGAGGAGGTGGAGAAAAGGGAGCCCTCCTGCCTTGTTGGTGAGAATGCAGATTGGTATAGCCGCTATGGAAAACAGTATGGAGGGTCCTCAAAAAATTAAAAATGGAACTGCCTTCCCTGGCCGGTCGGCTCAGTTGGTTGGGCACTGTCCTGTGCACCAAAAGATTGCTGGATTCAAGTTAGGGCACATGCTCTGGTTTGGGGCTTGATCCCTGGTAGGGAGCAGGAGGCAGCCCACTGATGTTTTGCTCTCACAATGATGTTTCTCTCTCTCTCTTCCTTCTTCTCTCTCTTTAAAAAAAATCAATAAAAACAATAAATAAATAGGCTTATTTTTGCCTTAAGCAAAATGCCCCCTTGGAAATAACCCCTTTCAGACCCTTCCTCCTAAATCGGGCCACATAACCTCAATTATCCTGTAATCTAATCCCCAATCTCCCCTTGCCTTCCCCCACTCTCAGTAATCTTCCTTAGGATCCCTCCTTAATCTTTTTAAATATATTTTTATTGATTTCAGAGGGGAAAGGGGAGGGAGAGATAGAAACATCAGTGATGAGTCATTGATCAGCTGCCTCCTGCACACCCCACACTGGAAATCGAGCCCACAACCCAGGCATATGTCCTTGACCGGAATCGAATGAACAGTGACCTCCGGGTTCATAGGTCGAAGCTCAACCACTGAGCCACCCCTGCCGGGCCCTCCTTAATCTTAAATGCATAAAAGAAACTGCAAACTGCTATTCTCTGGAACATATGAGATTTTGCTACCCAACTGACATACATCATCTATTTGGCTCAAATAAAATCTTTTTTTAAAAAATATTTTTACTGATTTCAGAGAGGAAGGGAGAGGGAGAGACAGAAACTTCAATGATGAGAGAGAATCACTGATTGGCTGCCTCCTACATGCCCCCTTCTGTGGATCGAGCCTGCAACCTGGGCATATGCCCTTGGCCGGAATCAAACCCGGGACCCTTCAGTCCACAGGCCCAGGCTATATCCACTGAGCCAAACCAGCTGGGGCTCAAATAAACTCTTATAAAAAATTCTCTACAGGTTTGGGTATTTTTTATATCAACAAACTGAGTACTGATCTAACCAAAATTGGACATAAGAACAATGGCAAACTGGAGAGTTGCTCAGGACCTGAGGTGGAGGGGTGTCTGCGCTGGGAGTGGGAGGAATGAGACTGGGGATGATTGACAGGGATGATGGGAACTGCTTGGTTTCAAAACAAGCCTTTTTGATGAAAATGAAAACTAGTCTTCCAATGATCACTCTGGCCATTACTGTAAGACCAAAGCTGGTGGACAAGACTGGCATCCGGGAAACCAGTGGGGAAGCTGTGACGAGCCCTAATGAAGGATCCCCGTAGCTCAGTAGCAGTGAGATTGGCAAGGGCGTGGCCAGAAACGTGTTCTCCACGGAGACACAACAGAACTTACTGACAGGTTGGACCAAAAGTGAGGAATAAGGATGACTCCACTCCTCGGGGGTTTTGTCTGCTTTCTACCAAAGCGATTGTATGGATACTTCTAATGAGATGGGAAAGTCGGGGAAGGCGCAGGATGGCGGACGAGGTAAGTTTGTTTGGGTGACGATTTATTTTGACCCCGCTCAGTTGGAGGTCCCTACACAAAACAATACACAAAATGAGTTCTGAGGCCCTGGCCGGTGTGCAGAGTGGTTAGTGTTGGCCGCACACAGACGCTTCGCGGGTTCCATTCCCGGTCAAGGGCAGGATTCGCTCCCCGCCGCCGCCCCGTCGGGGCTTGGGGAGGCAACCAATCGATATGTGTCTCTTGCTCTCTCTCTCTGAAAAACAATGGAAAAAATATTTTCAGGTGAAAATTAACAACAACAAAAAGTTCTGGGAAGGGAGCAATGGGCATATATGTTGCAAACAGGCAAAAAGCGTCATCATGTGAACTTTCCACCAACCAGACCCCTTCTGAGGGCAGAAAGCGGACAGATCTATCTTGGACGCGATGCTAGCTGGCCATAACCTCGGGACGGAATAAAATACCTTCCAAAGCTCAGACGGTCGGACCATTTCAGCACTGGCGTGACTAGGGGACAGCGGACCCCGCCAGCGCCCCCTGAGGCAGGGCCGTGTTCGCGCGACGGTTCCCGCGCTCCCTCAGGGGCTGCGGCCGCAGTCAGGCCGCCGGCAGCGACCGCGCGAGATGTCCTCACGCACACGCCTCGGGCCACAGGGACGGAGCGGTCAGGGATGCTCTAGACCCGCGCCACGGGCCACCGGGCCCACGAACGCCGAGCCAAGCGCGCCTCACGTGGGTCGCGGGGCGGGGCAAGCCTCTTCAGGAGGAATCGCTTACCCGAAGGCACGTAGTCCTCGTCCTCCTCTGAGGAGGAGAAGTCTTCCGAGTCGAATTCCTCCATATCGCTGCCACGCGGGGGGAGCCAAGCCACAGGACCGCAGCGGCTGACCCCAACGCAAAGGTCTGGGGATAGACCAAAAAGTAGAGGCGGGGGCAGCGGCGGTTGGGGCGAGCCCCCGCTGCGTGTGCACATGCGCAGAGAGTGTACGTGATAGTAACGCGACACTTCCGGGCCAATCCCGTGGCAGTTATCCCAGCACGGGCTCCGTGACGAAGCGATGCGTACTGGGACTTGTAGTCTTTGGTGCTACATAGCCTCGTTAATTTAGTAAATGTGCTTTACATAAAATTACATATCTATGGGAATACAGTTGACCCTCACTATTCACAGGTTGGTATTTTCGTATTCGTTTACTTGCTAAAATCTATTGTAACCCCTGGGATTATTTGCAGACATGCACAGAGGGTGACAATTATGAGTCGATGCATTTTACCAGCTAAGAATGAGCAAGGCAGACGATCAGATTTTTGGTTCAGCTCTCATACTGTGTATAAGTGTACTTTTTGCAGTCTATTTAGTGCCACATGGGTTTTGTTTGTTTGTTTTGCTCCCACCATCCCTGCTGTGCTGGCCAGCTGTGAGCCCCGCTTCTGGCTGAGTGGGGCTCCCGCTGTGGGAGCGCACTGACCACCAGGGGGCAGCTCCTGTGTTAAGCAGTTGCCCCCTGGTGGTCAATGCACATCATAGCACTGGTGGTTCTGGTCGTCCGCTGTAATGATCGCTTAGGCTTTTATTTGATGGATAGAAGTGTCAGATAAGCTTTGTTCAGGCATAAGTTGTAGCGCTGTTGGCTGAGAGTTCAATGTTAATGAATCAACAGTAAGATTCTAGTTAATGTTCTTATAAAACTTTAAATACTTAATCTTTACCGTTTTTCAGGATTTTATTTGCATTACAGTGTACAGTATATGTTCAGAGTACTGTGTATGTTCACAGTATGTGAATTTTGCATTGTATATTATACTGTGTGTATTATATGTGTACTGTATGTGTGTGTGACAGAGGGAGAGTTAAACTGTATTGTAGTGCATTACATAAAAATTCTGTAATTGAAATAATTGTTTCATTGTGAAGAAATACAGCAAATAGTCTTAGCCGGCGTAGGCCTGTGGACTGAAGAGTCCAGGGGTAGATTCCGGTCAAGGTCACATGCCTGGGTTGCGGGCTGGATCCCCAGTGGGGGCATGCAGGGGGCAGCCAATTAATGATTCTCTCTCATCATTGGTGTTTCTCTCTCTCCTTCCTCTCTGTAATCAATAAAAAAAATATATTAAAACAAACAAAAAACTCTCAAAAAACAATGAAATACAGCAAATAATTATTTGTAAGAAGAACATATTAAGGTGTCTTTGAATAGAAACGCACATAAAACATTGTGTATTAATCAGTTGTCAAAAATGTGATCAAACAACCGAAGGACTTGTATGCATGCATATAAGCATAACTAATGGACATAAGACACTGGGGGGTAATGGAGGGCAGGGGATTGTCAAGGGCGGGGGGGGGGGCGGGGAAGGACACATATGTAATTCCATTTGTAATACTTATTATAATATTTTTTTAAAAAAGAATTTTAAAAAATGTGATCAAAGACTCACAGGAACCCAACTCCACTTTTCCCCCAACAGTGGTTCAGTATTCACTAATTGAGTGTGTGATGACTTTATAGACATAACTACCAAGAACAACATTCTACAATTCAGACATCATCCACATGAATCCTTCCTTCAAGTTAATCCATATGGAAGTGCAACTATATATAAGTTTAACATTTAATCAGACTAAATTTTTTGTTTGATTATAATCCAATATGCAAATGAGACATAGACAACTAATATCCTGTTTGTTCAGGTTTAGGTCTTGTTTTTTGTTTTTCACCTGAAAATTGCTCCTTTTTGATACTCTGTACTGGACTGGATCTGTTATCCAGTCCTAGAGTTACCTAAATCAAGGCATAGATGAAACACGTCTGTGCTTTATGCCAGCAAACTTTTAGAAAGCCTAATTGAAACATAATTCACACACCATAAAATGTACCCATTTAAAGTGCACGATTCATTAGTTTTGGGAGTCACAGGCTTATGCAATCATCACCACAATCAATTCTGGAACATTTGCATCACCCCAAAAGGAACCTCTTATCCATTAGTCACTCCTCATTTCTCCCCAATCCTCAGCCTCAGGCTAATCCTTTTTTTCTCTATAGATTTGCCTATTCTGGATATAAATGGAATTATATTTTCAGTCTTTTGTGACTATCTTCTTTCACTTAGCACATTTCGAAGTTCACTTGTCTTACATACATATGGAATTGCTTGATCATATAGTACTTGTGACTTACCTTTTGAGGAACTGCCAAACTGTTTCCCAAAACAGCTGCACCATTTTATATTCTCACCAGCAGTGTATGAAGGTTCCAATTTCTCCACACCCTTGCCAACACTTGTTTTTATTATAACATCCTAGTGGGTGTGAAGTGGCATTTTCATTGTAGTTTTGAATTCTACTTCCCTGATGACTAGTGATGTTAAGCATCTTTTCATGTCTAATTGCCCATGCTATGTTCTTTGAAGAAGTGTCTATTCAGATCCTTTGCCTATGTTAAAATTGGGCTATTTTATTGTTGAGTTGTAAGGTTTTTTGTTTTGATGGGTTTTTAAAAGATATATTTCTTTATTGATTTAAGAAAGGGAGGGAGAGGGAGGAAGAGATAGAAACATCAATGATGAGAGAGAATCATTGATTGGCTGCCTTCTGCATGGCCCCTACTGGGGATCAAGCCTGCAATCGGGCATGTGCCCTTGGCCGGAATCGAACCCAGTACTTTTCAGTCCACAGGCCGACGCTCTATCCACTGAGCCAAATCGGCTAGGGTGAGTTGTAAGTTTTTATATATTCTAAATATCAGTCTTTTATAAAATATAGGACTTGAAAATATTTCCTCCTATTCTGTAGTGTCTTTTCACTTTCTTGATGGCATCCTTGGAAGCATAAAAGTTTTACATTTTGATGAAGTCCAATTTATCTAGTTTTGGCTTTTGTTCCTTGTGCTTTTGGGAGTGTATCTAAAAAGGCTTTGACTGCCGAAACCGGTTTGGCTCAGTGGATAGAGCCTCGGCTTGCAGACTGAAAGGTCCCAGGTTCGATTGCGGTCAAGGGCATGTACCTGGGTTTCGGGCACATCCCCAGTAGGAGATGTGCAGGAGGCAGCTGATCGATGTTTCTCTCTCATCGATGTTTCTAACCCTCTATCTCTCTCCCTTCCTCTCTGTAAAAAATCAATAAAATATATTTAAAAAAAAATAAAATAAAATAAATAAAAAATATAAAAAAGCTTTGACTAACCCAAGAGCACAAAATTTACTTCTGTTTTCTTCTAAGAGTTTTATAGTTTTAGTTCTTACATTTAGGTCTATGACCCACTTCAGCAGATCTTTCTTATGGGAGAATAATAGAAAAATAGATATGAAATTAGGATCCAGTATTTGGGAGTTTATCATTCTTACCATACTTTTCCTTGAACAGTTGAAGGGACCCTGCAGTGACAAACTGGGATGTAGTTGTTTGCCCCATCACTGGGATGTGAGTCTGGGGAAAAGGATACATTGGACTTTTCCAGCATCATCCCATTTCTCTCAGTCTCCTCTTTAGCTCATCAGGATTCTATACATTAGTTCAAATTCACAACCAAAGTTTCCAACCACATTAAGGGTGACCAGGGGAGGAACTATTTTTTATTATGTCACATAGTTTAGTAAAGAGGTCAAATATTGGTTAGCAGGCCAAATCCAGCTCAAAGACATGTAATATTTGACCTGAAAAGATTTTACATGAATTTAAATTAAGTTGCCAGCACTTACAAACTGAGAGATTTCAAATAATCTAGATTTCCAACTTCCCTTGAAAAACTGGAGAGCGTGTCAACTCTGGGCTCATATTCTCACAAAGTAGAAATTGCCTGGAACTGAGCAATGGCTTTAGACTGGGCTCTCCAGTGGCCACAATACAAATCCCAACTCCCTACAAGATTCCTGGTTAATTACTACATTATCTTGGCAATAATTACAGGGTCCTCTCTGCCAAACTCAGCACCTTTAGCCCTTCACCCGCCATGGTCTCTTTGCACTATCCAATCTTCAGTTATCACCCTTTTGAAAAATTGAAAGTTTTTCCTCTGTTGGGTCCTGGATACATACAATCTTTTTTTGAAATATATTTTTATTTATTTCAGAGAGGGAGAGGGAGAAATGGAAACATCAATGATGAGAATCATTGATCGGCTACCTCCTGCACTACCCTTACTCGGGTACAAGACTGCAACCCCGGCAAGTGCCCTGATCAGGAATTAAATCGTGACCTCTTGATTCATGGGTCGATGCTCAACCATTGAGCCACTCCGGCTGGGCAGATCTTGAGGGCTTTTGGCTAAATTCTGCATGTATCCTTCTGGGATGCTAAAAACATTCTGTATCGTGATCTAAGCCATAGTCACTTAAATGTATAAATATGTAAAAACTCATCAAGCTAAGCATTTGTGCACTTTACTGCACAAATGAATAGGCATTCTCTTGCCAGACATAGTATGTCTGCTTACAATGCCTGGAACTGTAGCGGTCATCTCGTGACCATGGGGTAAGATGCCCAAGCTGGACAACCCAATTTGCTAAACATGGCAGAGCAAAAAAAGATTTATGATGTCACAGAAAGTACTAAACTAACCTTGGAGTCTCTCTTCATGTAGACTTATTAGTGAAATAAAAATTTCCCCACTATCAGCTTTCCGCCATTTCAGTGTATAATCATACAAAGGCTTGTTGATGGTAATAAATAGCCCACAAAGTGGAGTTAATAAGACTCAAGTTCACATGTAAGTACAGTTTAATCACATCTTTGAACAAGAGTTTTATCGTAAATAAGAAGTTGAACATAAAAGAAATATTGCTAAACATGTTATGTACTGTTATAAAAACAAACAAGGACTGCCCTAGCCGGTTTGGCTCAGTGGATAGTGAGTCAGCCTGTGAACTGAAGGGTCCCAGGTTCGATTCCGGTCAAAGTTGTGGGCTTGATCCCATTGTGAGGCATGCAGGAGGCAGCCGATCAATAATTCTCTCTCATCAATGATGTTTCTATCTCTCTCTCCCTCTCCCTTCCTCTCTGAAATCAATAAAAATATATTTGAAAAAACAAGAACTTAAATCAGACAACTTTATTACAAAAGATTAAACTCATTGGCAACTGAAAAAGAAATAACAGTTCCAGTTCACAGAACTGAAAGTAATTCTTTATTGATAAACATTTATACCAGAATTAGAAATGTCAGTAGAAAAATACAATTTAAATAATTTTTCATCGTACAAAGATTTGATCATTTGACTGTAGCAGTTAGTGAAATAATCTAATACAAAAAGTTACGCTGATTTTAGTCACAACCAGCCCAACAGAGTGCACAATAAGAAATGCAGGCACATAAGATGTTCCGCATATAGACAGCTAATGGCACCAGGGCTTCACATTCCAGGAAATGGTTTCTTAGGGAAGGTTATATGCATTGCAGTTGTAATAAGAACTTTATTCAAACCAAAGCAGTCAGAAAGGGGCATTGGAATCAAAAGCCAACATACAATTTAAAAACTTAAACAACATAAGGAAGGGTTTAAAAGTAATTATTTGCATGAACTTTTTCTCACTAGTTTGGACATTTCCTAGGAAGTAATGTTTTGCTGCCAAAAAAAAGTTAATAGCACAGACATGTTTCTCTTGGAATATTCATTACGCATTTAAATGTGGACTTAAGTTTTCATGAAATGCCTTTACCCCAAACACCCATTTTAAAGAATCCAGAAATCAGTTTTTGTGGTTGGGTGTGGTCTCCCTCCCCCACATTAAAAATAAAAAAGGAAAAGTGGATGCACAGCTGGGGGATGGGATGGTTGTATGTGTCTTTTAAGAAAGCCAGTTGGTAAAAATTCTTAAAAATCTATAGATGATAAAGTAAAATGTTCAACACAAATGCCAATATTTTTTCTTCTGAGCAACTACCCCCAAATAATTGTGTATTTGAGGAGAAAAATTAAAAAACACACAACACAGTTTTGTTCCGAAAACATTTCAAGCTACAAAGTTCAATTTACATAAAGTATATATACATATATTCACAGAAGAATGTTCACATACTGGGATGGAAGAAACATTCAATTTGAAGATACATTTTATATTTGAAGTTTTTAAGAAGAGTGGATAATCAAAATATACAAAAACACGAAAGAGATGGAAACAAAAGACATCTTTCAAAATGCATTAATTTTTGTGTCTTGGCTCTAAAAGAAAAATAACCGAACATTTAAATCATAGATCAATATGGCCCACCTGTTTAATTTGTGAAATTCTACCCAAAAGAATGTTGTGTGAACACCGCACTTTGATAGAGATGATTAAAATCACTTCTTATAATACAGGCTACAAAATCCCAAATTTCTTAGACTGAATGGCTGCTTTTCAAAATCACTGCTCCTTCAACTGAAAAATCGTCTTTAACTGAAGACTATTTTAAATTTTAAAATTTGCTTGAAAGAAGGATTTGAGCATTGGAGAGTAATCTTATTGGGGTATGTCTAAGGACATTTGCCTGCATTTCAACTCTACCTATAATTTCCCACCTAGTCTGAGTATGTCACCATAATTTTGATAAGTAGTCTAATGGCCTATTAGTTAAAAGAAAATGTCCAGTTAATTTCTGTGACCCCTTTGTAATTTTTATCTTTGACTATCCCTAGTAAATTGGTCCTCCCGGCTATTTTTATTCAAAGCCAGAATGCATATTTCTTCAAGTAGAACAGACATGGTCGTGGGTACATGACCTCATGGGCTGTCAGCCTTACTCTCACAATGAAAGCTTTCCTTTAGAAACGTCAGACTTCATTACCAGAAGCTATTTTGAAAACAGATAACAACATTGATTGTATTCCACACAAAACAGTTTCAATGATCAGCATCAAGTTAGACACTAATTTTTGCAATCCTTTCTGTTTTGAAGGTCACAGTTTTCAGGCCTTTTAATGAAGAAGAAAGCTAGGCAGTAGAAGAAATTTTAAATAGCTAAAATTGGGTTTTAAAAAACTCAATATTTAATTCTCTTTAAGGACATAAATTCTCTAAAAGGAAAATGTAAAGCGCCAAGTTGAAGACATATCTGAAAATTAAACTTTAGGCACTTTCTGGGAGTGACACACAATACTGTAAAAATGGGCTGAAGACCCGCCACTAAGGAATTAAGAAGATTAAGTAGCTATTAAGAGAAATCAATAACCCTAATGCTAGTTTAAGCTGAACTTCTACAATTTTTCAAGAGCCAGTAATAAACCAGTCAATAAAACTATAACAGAATGTTTAAAGTATCTTTTCTTTATGTGCCTTAATGTCAAGAGTATCCTAACCCATTTGGCTTAGAATTTTCAACTTGAATTATTTAATGGGGTATGTTTCCAATTAAACCAAATAAAAGTAATAGAATAAAAGTGATAGGGAAAGGTGGTACTGGAATTCTGAAAAGTCTCAATTAGCTAGCTTATTTTGATAAGATTCACATCTTTTAAAATATATTAAATAATCAGAGGTCAAGATCGTTATCCATAAAATGTCACATCATTCAGTAGTTATCTCCTTTTTTTAAAACGAGTGGAATCAAAGTCACTGTTTGTATTCTAGATATTTTTTTCCCCTGTTTTATTTAACCAATTTTGCTCACAAAGCTATACTCAACCAAAACTATTTGGCACTTACTATCATGAAGATGTAGCAAAAGAAGAGCCTGCAAATATTAATCATGATTAGATCAAATAAGATTTTTAGTACATTATGCTCTGCTCAGAAATAAACCAATGTTTTCCATAGTTTTTCTGAAAAAATGCAACGCTGCATTTTCTCGCAGAATATTGTACATTTCAGTGTGAAGACTGCTAACCCAGAAGCACCGCTGCCTTGGCTTTGGGGAAAGGTGCACCTGTGAAACTGCTTAAATTAAATAGAAAAAACAAAATAAAACTTGATTTGTTTTGGTTGAGAACGACAGGAGTCCAAAAAGAGCTTCAATTCCTTGGAGCTTCAAGTTGAAGAAAAGGCTGAGATGCTATTCTTCACATACTTTTTCATCCAAGTTGCTTCCACTTAAAGAGCTAAGAAAACACTACTTTCCTTATTGCATTCTTTCTGCGGATTCTTTAAAACTCAGGTTCGATGTCATAGTGTAAGGGTGCGTGTTACAGAGTAGCTAAAATCCGTAAGAAGGAGACCACCACCACACAGAACGTCTGTCCGGTGCCCAAGGTGAGGGCTTCGAATGATATCATATCTTTTCCTGCTGCTCGGTATACTCCAGCAATTGCTGCACCTGTTCAAAAAGTCAAGTGTCAAAAGAAAAATCAAGATTAATATAATCGTGATATTATATTAATAGCACTTAAAATTCAACTATAAGTAAAATGTTCCAGATTTTTACATTAAAGTTTAAATATTATAGAAATGTTTTGTTTTCCCTATTCTTTTTGCTGACCAGCCTAGGTTTTAAGTATTCCTTATAAGGTTTGCAATTTAGTGACATATGCTTTTAAGTGTTGAAAAGTGACTCCTTAAAACAGGAGTCTCCTGGACATAGTGAATAAAACCATCTGGAAGTCATAACCCAAATCACAAAGACTGCAATTTACATATGATCTGATTACAAACTCAAAAACATCTCTTTATTCCCTATGCATTTAACAGGTACCTAATAAATTCTTGGCAATAAGTGACAAAGAATTTTCTGTGTGAGACTGAGCAAGAAATATTTCAGGAGAAGCCACAGGGAATCCCCACTCCACTTTCTACTATACTCAGAGTTCCCTTCAGGAAATGGATGGAGGAAGGAAGAGAGGGATACAGAAAGGAAGAGAGGACCCTAAGCCTATAAATTTGCTATTAATTCAAAGGGTGTGAAGGGAGGGATACTCAGGGATTCCTTTCTGTTCCCTATGTCATTAATCGTTTTTATTATGTTATTCACTATAACTCCCTAGAAACTGAGTATCTACTCAGGTACACATCTGAGTTGCTGAAGATACTCAGCATCTACCAAGAAAGTCAAGATTTCATTAATTTAAAAAGATCAGATCCAAAGTTTCCAGATGACTCCCCCAAATGCTCCAAACAAAATTCTCAGTGTGTTCATTCAAATATTTATGTATTTCTATGTTTTGTAAGGTGTGATACCTATTTTCATAGTACACAGGATCTAGTTGGGGACACAAGACAGAAGCATAAGCATGAAAGAGATTTTGAATGATTCAAAACAAACAGTGTCTCAATCACATGTCCACACAGTTTATAAGTGTGATTTGAACGTATATTAACATGTTTTAAGAAGAACAATATTAACTAATACCTGTGTTGCTTTCCTGGAACATTTATGACTTTGAAATGCCCACCTCCAGTAGCAATGCATACAATACTGTGCTACTAACATCTGAGAGGCACATGTTTCATTGGGCCCCTTTATAATTTAGCTCCAAAAAAGTTGGTTGGATAGAAAGAAGCCAAAGCAACTTGAACTGGGCCTTAAGTGGGATTTGGATGATGAAGATGGGAAGAAAGGAAAAAGCTTATACAAGGAGCAACAACATGAGAAGAAAACAGAGACTCTAGGCATAAAATCTTAAAGACAGAAATAAACATGACATTTACTGCAAATTACTATGTGTTAGTATTATGTTAAATATTTTATAGACACATTATTTCATTTAATCAACACACAGCCTATGAGGTGGGCAGTGTTTACTCCTATTTTACTGATGAGAAATCTGAAACAGGTCTTCAGAGCCAGTACTCCAGTCAGGAAACTGGAGCAGAGGGTCTCTGAAGACAACTGATATAGTTAAAAATATTGGGTAAGGCCTGTTATGGAAACTCCTTTCTGCAGACAGGAGAAACTGGCCTCCTTCCTGTGTTATCACAAAGGTTTCACCATTTACAGAACATAGAGAAAAGAGGCCACTTTGTCCCCAAAGCCCCCTCCAGTCAAAGAGACAAAGGGAGATTTCTGCTTGAAGCCCAAGGTTTAAATTCACAGGGGAAATAAAGTTACAAATTAGTAGAAATATTATGTTTCTATTTTTTAAGAATATACTTATGCCCTAACCGGTTTGGCTCAGTGGATAGAGCATTGGCCTGTGGACTCAAGGGTCCCAGGTTGAATTCCGGTCAAGGGCATGTACCTTGGCTGCAGGCACATCCCCAGTAGGGGGCGTGCAGGGGGCAGCTGATTCATGTTTCTCGCTTATCGATGTTTCTGACTCTCTATCCCTCTCCCTTCCTCTCTGTAAAAAATCAATAATATATATATATATATATATATATATATATATATATATATACACACACACACACACACACTTATGTTTTACATGTATACCCACAAAAAAGTCTGCAAGTATATACCCAAATGCAAACTGTGATTATCATTTAGGGATGTGGAAATGGAGGATTTTTATTTTTGCGTTCTTATACTTTTTAACTTATATAAAATATACATGTTATTTCTATTTAATTATGACTTTAAAAGATTTAAACTTATTCTCATCCGGGTGACATGAGAAAAGCCAAGAAAAACACAGGTAAAAATAATTTATAATATGAATGTTACTCTGTTTTTTATTCAGAAAGTCCTGAGAGGAAAAAAATAACCAGGTCCTTTTTAAAACAAGAATTCTTGTCATTGGAATTATTCTTCCATCCTTAAAGTAACCACCTACCAAATGGAAGTGATCAACCATCCTTCCGCGCTATCAGTCAAGTGACAGCTAATGAGGAAGGACCAATAGCTTCCAAAAGGCAAATATCTTTCTTTTGCTGGTGACCTATGTCAGATGTGCCTCACAAAGCTGGACAACGGCTTCCCTGAAGCCACCAAGAGAAAACCTGACTCAGGAACTCAAAGATATTAGCCAAATATGGGAGCCTGAGGGTGAGGAAAAAAACAATATAGCCCTGCCCACATGGCTCAGTGGTTGTGTGTTGACCTATGAACCTGGAGGTCATGGTTGGAGTCTATGGTTCAAAATCAATAAAAATATATTTAAAAAAATACATTTAAAAAAAGGACCTGTGGTTAAAGACCATCCTTTTTCTTCATCCCACTCAAACATGTTTCTAAAATGGGTCCTGAAATTGACTAAGTCATATGAAATATTTTGACTGATATTTTAATGTCTAACATACTTGTCAAGATTCCAGCAGTAATTGGTCCCACGATGCCCATCAACAGGATGCCTACAGACATGAACCTACCATATTTGTGATGTCTGAGGGTGAAGAGGGCCAGTAATCCAGCGGGGACATGAAAGAAGAGAGAGGACACCAGTGCCCACAGGAACACACCATACCACATCTCTACAAGGGAAAGCAAAGAAAGGTCACAAATCACTGCCTTTCCCAGTGCAGTCATTACAAAGGGGTGGTCACTATACCCAGTCATTCACTCTCAAAGCCAGTCAGTTGCAATGCACGTTCATCAGTCAAGTATCCAAATATTGATGGTTTTAGAGGGACCAGCAAACTACAGCCACCACCTGTTTTAGTACATGAAGTCTTACTGGAACAGAGCCATGCCCATTCATTTAAGTCTTGTCTATGGCTGCTTTTTAGCTATAAAAACAGAGCTGAAAAGGTGACAGGGACCACATGGCCTACAAAGTCCAGAATCTTAACTAGCTGGCTCTTCACAGAAAAACTTTACCAATCCCTGATAAACTACCCCCACAGATTTGAAAACTGCCCTAAATAATGTCCCTCCCATAAGAAGTTACAAGCGTAAATTCATTGACAGTTCATTGCAATCAATGCCTGTTGATTTTTCCTAGCTTTTTTACTATCCGGTCTCCTAAACTGGAAAGCTATCCTATCTAATAAAAGAGCAATATGCAAATTGACCGTCGCTCCAACACACAAGAGGGCTGCCCCCATGTGGTCAAAGATGACTGCCACAAGATGGTCAGCAGGGGAGGGCAGTTGGGGAAGATCAGGCCTACAGGGGGAGGGCTGCAAGAGAGGACCAGGCCACCAGGGGGAGGGCATTTGGGGGCAACCAGGCCAGCAGGGGAGGGCAGTTGCGGGGGACCAGGCCAGCAGAGGAGGGCAGTTGGGGGGACCAGGCCAGCAGGGGGAAGGCAGTTGGGGGGGGACCAGGCCAGCAGGGGAGGGCAGTTGGACCAGGCCAGCAGGGGAGGGCAGTTGGGGGGACCAGGCCAGCAGGGGGAGGGCAGTTGGGGGGACCAGGCCAGCAAGGGGAGGGCAGTTGGGGGGACCAGGCCAGCAGGGGGAGGGCAGTTGGGGGTGACCAGGCCAGAAGGGGGAGGGCAGTTGGGGGCAACCAGGGCAGCAGGGGAGGGCAGCAAGAGAGGACTAGGCCAGCAGGGGAGGGCAGTTGGGGTGACCAGATCAGCAGGGGGAGGGCAGTTGGGGGGGACCAGGCCAGCAGGGGAGGGCAGTTGGGGTGACCAGATCAGCAGGGGGAGGGCAGTTGGGGGGGACCAGGCCAGCAGGGGGAGGGCAGTTGGGGAGGATCAGGCCAGCAGGGGGGGCAGCAAGAGAGGACTAAGCCAGCAGGGGAGGGCCATTGGGGGCAATCGGGCCAGCAAGGGAGCAGTTAGGTGTCGATCAGGCTGGCAGGGGAGTGGTTAGGGGCTGATCAAGCTGGCAGGCAGAAGCAGTTAGGGGCAATCAGGCAGGCAGGCAGGCGAGCGGTTGGGAGCCAGCAGTCCTGAATTGTGAGAGGGATGTCTGACTGCCCATTTAGGCCCGATCCCACACCGGGCAGTCGGACATCCCTAAACGGGCAGTTGGACATCCCTCGAGGGGTCCCAGATTGGAGAGGGTGCAGGCTGGGCTGAGGGACATACCCTCCCCAACCCCCTGTGCATGAATTTTGTGCACCGGGCCTCTAGTCTATAATAATAAAAGCATAATATGCAAATCGACCGAACAGCCTAACAGCAGATGACCATCCGGATGAGCTTCTGGATGAAGCCAGGGCTACAAGGACCAAGGCAGCCACCGTGGCTGCAAGGACTGAGCCCCTTGCAAGAATTTTGTGCATCGGGCCTCTAGTACAATTATATTCATTCAACAATCATTTTTAAGACAGTGCAATAAATATCAAGCCACTGCCTCCTTTTAGGATATCAAAGCTCATTGTTTTTTAAAATCTTCACCCGAAGAATGAGGATATTTTTCCACTGTTTTTTTCTTAGAGAGAGTAGAGGGGAGGGGCAAGGAAGTGGAGTGGTAGAGGGGGGAGAAAGAGAGGAGAGAAACATAGTCGTGAGATACATTGACTGGTTGCTTCCCACTCGCATTCCGCTCACACCCTGATGGGGATAGGGAGTGGGGGTGGGGGAGAGAATTGAACCTGCAAGGGAGGTACATGCCCTTGACCTGGAATTGAACCCACAACCCTTCTGTGCATGGGCCAGCACTCTAACCACGGAGCAACAACAGCCAGGGCCAGAATCTATATATAAAAGGCTAGGTGTTCATCCATCTGACAGGTACCTATGATGCGTGATGACCACTAGGGGGCAGATGTGCAACACAGGAGCTGCCATGAGGCACACTGGCCATTTAAAAATAAACGGCACCATGGACCTGGCAATGACAAAGCAACACTCGTCTTCCCCCAAGTGGGACACAGGCCCCGCCACCACCCCACCAAATCGCAGCCAACTCTGCCAAGCCCCCATTGCACAAAATGCGGCCCACAGCCCAGCCCAGCCCAGCCCAGAAATGGTTGATGTGGGTGCCAGGTAATGACATCGCATAGCAATGCCCGGCTTTCTCTCCCTAGTGACTAGCCTCCTTGGAGTTTCTTCAGCCCAGGAACTCAATTTGCTTTATAGCCAGGTGCAAACATTTCATGTACATTTTACTAATTTTCTTTCATCTCTGACACTTCTATTACAGAGAAAGGGCGAATAGCAATATTAAAATATTTCTTCTAATAATTTTCCTCTCAATGTGCATGAATCCGTGCACTGGGTCACTAGTTGTTTTATAAAACTGTTGAAACTGGTCTACTTGTATTTGAATTGATGGTTTTTTGCAAATTCTGTTAAAAGACGTTAAATCATGCAATATGGGATATAAAGTAATTAAATACTTGTGTCCCAACTTTAAAAATTAAATATATAACATAAAAATAATATATATGTAATATATAAAAAATATATTTACTAACTACTGTCCTTCCTCTACAAAGAAAAAAACCTTTCCAGTCAACAGTGTTGATCAGAAATTGCAGGCAGGATTCCGAATCCTCTTTGAGTTGTGTCCTCTTCAGAAACAAACCTACACTACTATAGCTTTTCCAGCCTTGGGCCGGGAGCTCTTCTTGCTTCCACTGCCCAGGAGACTGGCCCTCTCTTCTTGGCAGCAGTTCCAGATGTTTCAATGTCTGGTGTCCAGATGCTGCTCCTCCCCAATAAAAGTGCACCCACTAGAGCTCTGACACCCACAAATCCCTCCTGCTTGGGCAGCTTCTGCTGCACCCTGGCTTAGTGAGAGCAGTCTGGCCTCCAGCCTAAGGCCCCCTTGTACGCCACCCCACCACTAGCTCATCCCCAAGATACAGTGCAGTACCATGCAATTCCCTTCCAGAGCAGTTAACCCCATCTTAGATCCCACAGTCCTTACCAGACTCTGACCTCCATACCACCACCCAATGTGCCAACTAAGTTATGTGAAGGCATGAGGAATACAACTGCCCCGGAGTGGACAAATGGGATTGCAAATGTGCCTCCAAGATGCAGAGCAGTTGCCATGCTGGCTGCTGGCTGCCACCACTGACCTGACACTGCTCTTCGGCCCTGTTGGAGCTCCCCAAGTTTTAGAGATAAGCACTGCTTTCTGCCGCAACTCAGGCTGCTGGCACCTGGCTTCTTACTGGCTGCCACATAGTGGACTTGGAGGTGAAGCCTAGATTTGCCAGAGACACTCTAAGTTAACGTCCATAAAAGTGGGTCTGGACACTTAGGTGTGCTACCCAACTGCTATGGGCTGAACATGTTCCATCAAAATTCATATACTGAAGCTCTAATTCAATAGTACTGTAGCCTCCCCCCACCCATCTCTCTCCCTGCCATGTGAGGACACGGCAAGAAGGTGACCCAAGAGGGCCCCAACCATAACACAACCATGCTGGCACCCTGTTCTCAGACTTCAGCCTCCAAAGCTGTGAGAAAATAAATGTCTGTTATTTAAGCCACTCAGTCTATGGTATTTTGTAACAGCAGCCTGAGCAGACTCACACAGCAACACTCACCTGGTCTCACTCTGGAGCACAAGACTTGCCCAAGGGGACCTGCTAGACTACCAAACCACACCTCAATTTTCCTAAAAGCTGCAAGGCCTTTTGGCAAAACAAGGTCTGGCATAGCAGGTCAGCACCTCCAGGTTTCTGAGGGGGAAGCATGCTGCACTCTCCTGCATCCTTGGGCTACATTCATTAGCTACCTCAGTGCCTGCATGTTTTATATAGTGCCACTTAAATCACTGAATGCAGAAAAAACGGCTTTATTATATTAGATGAGTAGTAGTTTAGAAAACACTTTTCAGATGGATGGATTATAGGACTCTAATAGCAAAGGCAAACCCCAATCAATAAAATACTTAAAAAAAAAAACCACACTAAGTGATTTCCCTTTAATCTACTGCACCTTAATTTGCTCTCTCTTTAATAGCTATTTATTGATTATCATACAGTACTTTTTATTTCCCTGGCTCAACACACTCAAAAATCTTTGTCTATATATAGCTCAGTATTTCCTTGTTCACGGTTTAAATCAAGTGCATTATCATCAGCTTTGTTTATTTTGGCAGCTAAAGTCACATCACTTCCTGATGTTGAAGTATAAATCAAATAGTCTGTAATAAAAGATTATAAGGGGAAATCAGATTAAGCACTGGTGACAAATGGGCCCCAAAGATGTCTACATATTTATCCCCAGAGCTTGTGAGTGTGTGGCAAAAGGGGGTTTGCAAGTATGATTAGATTAAGCATCTTGAGAGATTAGCCTGGATTTTCCAAGTGGGCCTAATGTAATCACCAGGGTCCCCATAAGAGGAAAGCAGGAAAGTCAGAGTCAGAGAGATCCAAAGATGCTACTGGCTTTAAAGATGGAGGAAGAGGCCAAGAGCCAAGGAATGCAGGTGACCTCTAGAAGCTGAAAGCAAGGAAACCAATTCTTCCTAGAGCCTTTAAAGGAACACAGAACTGCTGACCTATTTTGGACTTTTGATCTCCAGAACTATAAAATGATAAGTCTGTGTTGTTTTAAGACACTAAATTTGGAATAAGTTGTTACAGTGGCAACAAACTAAGAGTTCATTCATTCAACAGATATTTATTTAGCCCATTCTATATTCCAGGCACTTCAGTGAAAAGAAAAACAACAGAAAAAGACAAAGATTTCTACCTACAGGGAACTTATTATCTATTTTTCTTTTTTTTTTAAAGATTTTTTAAATTGATTTTTAGAGAGGAGAAACAGCAATGTTGATCGGATGCCTCCTGTATTCCCCCTACTGGGGATCGACTGAACCTGCAACCAGGCATGTGCACGGGATGACACCCAACCAATGGAACCACACAGGCCAGGGCAAACAAAATCTATTTTTCAAACAGACATTTCAGTTAAAGAGAAAAGCCACATAGACTGTAGAATCCTTTAGTTGAGTTCTTTATTAACTAAAGGGGTTTGTAATGGCTGGCTCCCTGGCCCTATAACATCTACAACCGAGTCACTTAAATTCCAAGGAAGGTCTCAAGGCCACCTGGACCCGATGAGCAGAAATGAAAGAAGCCTAAGCCAAGTGGGCAGTGAGGCTCAGCAACTTAGCCATCCTTTCAGCTGGCCCCACTCTACCTTATGTTCCAGGTCACACTGTCTAGACACAGCCAGGTCCTCTGAAGCTGGGGTTCTAAGTAGACCATATAAGTCTTCCCGGGAACTGTAGTTCTGCCCTGTCCTACAACTCTGATGCTGGACTGCACTGATGCTAATTGCCCAAAGCCCGCAACTCTCCACATGCTCACTGTGAGACCCCTCTCTTACTGAGTCCCACTGACCTGCCAGGGGACATCTGTTCCCTAGTGAAATAATACATACATACATATTGGTCTTCGCCCCTGGTTCCTGACACAGCTCCTAAATCTCTTGGAATTTCCAGAATCGTCTTTTGTTCTCCTAAGGTGACTCTTGGTGGGCTCCTGGATGGGGGCTGGTGACCAGAAAGCCTCGATTATAAGCTTGGAACATGCAGCTCCACCCCACCCCCATTCTTTGGAGAGGAAGAGGGGCTGGAAGTGGAGTTAATAATCGATCGTGCCTATGTGATGGAGCCTCCATAAAAAGCCCCAAGTGCAGAGTTCAGAGAACTTCTGGGTTGGAAAAGACATCTCCATGCTGGGTAGATGGCCCACTCCAAATCCACAGGAACAAAAGCTCCTTCCAGACCTCACCCTGTGTATCTCCTTCATCTGGTGTTCATTTGTACCCTTTATTTTTAATATATTTTATTGATTTTTTACAGAGAGGAAGGGAGAGGGATAGAGAGTTAGGAACATCGATGTTTCTAAACATCGATCAGCTGCCTCCTGCACACTCCCTACTGGGTACATGCCCTTGACCGGAATCGAACCTGGAACCCTTGAGTCTGCAGGCCAACGCTCTATCCACTGAGCCAAACCGGTTAGGGCCATTTGTACCCTTTAATATCCTTTGTAATAAACTAGTCATCTAGCAGTAAACTGTTTTTCTGAGTTCTGTGAGCTGCTCTAGAAAATTAATCAAACCATGGAAGGGGCGTTAGGAACCTCTGTTTTATAGCTAGTCTGTCAGAAGCACACACGATAACCTGGACTTTTGATTGGGTCTGAAAGTGGGGGGTGGAGGCAGCCTTGTGGAACGAGCCCTTAACCTGTGGGATCTGATGCTAACTCCAGGTAGACAGGGTCAGAACTGAATTGAATTGTAGTGGCACCCAACTGATGTCACAGAATTACCTGATGTGGAAAACCCACACCTCTGGTGTCAGTGTTGTGAGTATGGTAGTAGTGTGAGAGTAAAGGACAACAGTGCATTTTTCCTAGATACCCCTCCACTCCTCCCTAACAATGATGACTTGCCCACCAGGACTACCAACTGCAGGCTGCCACCCCTCACCTGACACTACTGACAGACTCTCCCCTCACTCCTGAGTCCTGAGTGTATCTCCCTGGCCTGCCTCACCCCAATGGTCTTGGTTCTAGCAAGGCTAGATCTTGTCTATCCTGATCTGGTCTCCATCTATTCTCCACACGACGACAGAAAGTCAGTGGTAATGGGTACAAGGTTTCTCATTGAGGTGATACAAATACTCTCTAGTTCCTTGTGGTGATGGCTGCAAACTCTGGAAATATACTAAAAATCACTGAATTGTACACTTAAAACAACAGCAAGTCAGATCCCTCCTCTGCTCAAAACCCTCCAATACAGTCCCTGGGATGTGACCTCGCCTCCCCTGCTGCTTTACCCAGTGTTGGGTTGGTCTCCTTTATGTTTCTGAAGTAAGCTCCTATTTCAGAGTCTCTGAACCTGCTGTGCCCTCGCCCAGAATACTCTTCGAGAAACAGCCCTGGGGCTCACTCCTCACTTCCTCAGATTTTGGTTCCTAGGCATTATCAGAAGGGCTTCCAACCTTATGTAAAATAAGGTGCCACTTGGACACACAAGACCTGACACTTACTATCCCCCTATCCTGCCTCATATTCACCACCAGCTGCTCCTTTTCACACTTTTACATTTTGTTTATTTCTTTTTTCTCACCCCCTAGAATAAAAGCTCCTTTGTTTTGTTCACTACCACATCTGTACTTGGTGCCTAAAAAACAATAGGCATGCTACAGGCACCGAGTAAATATTTTTTGAATACATGAATAAATAACTGCTCCAAGTGTGGCCCATTTTTGATCCCAGCACTCCAACAACCCAACGTTAGTCAATTTTAATTTAATTATCACCAGATACACTTTAACATTGATTTTAATGAAATTCATGTGTTCAGAAAGCTAATGTCATTCTTGATATAAAGAAAAGGTCTGCCTTTCTTGGCATTCAGATTTTTTTAAAATGGCAACAACAAAAGAAATCTGAACAACTCAGGGTAAGGAAGGGGTAGGCAGAAATCTAAATGGTTAAATTGCAAATGCAGGTTTAAAAAAAATAAATTCAAAACTTCCCGATAAAACCACAGAATATTTCAGAGCAATGATTTTGCCATATTGAGTTAGCATAAAATACAAGTGACCTTTTCAGTGGGGCCAAAATAGGAACTATTTCAGATCCAGGTCAACGAATGAAATTCAGTCAGCAAGCTCAAACTTCATGCACCTACTGTATCCATCATTCCAACTAAAAATGAGACATAGCAGGGAGGTTAAGTAATTGCTTATCACATTCTGATCAACTTGAGGTACATGCATGTGAACACCTCCAGCCCAGAGCCTGCACTTTGCTAAATGTGTACAGGCATCTCTTGCTTTTTAAAAGTTCACTTTCTGCCCTAGCCAGTTTGGCTCAGTGGATAAAACATCAGCCTGTGGACTGAAGGATCCGGGTTCGATTCTGGGCAAGGGCACATGCCCGGGTTGCAGGCTCAATTCCTGGCCCTGGTGGGGACATGTGCAGGATGTTTCTCTCTCTGTGTATCTCCCCCTCCCTTCCACTCTCTCTAAAAATCAGTGGAAAAATATCCCCAGGTGATAAAAATAAAAAAAATAAAAATAAAATTCTGCTAAAAAACATGCACACTTTGCTTTGACGAAAGACCAGTTTTCACTAGCCTAAGAAATTCAAAGAGGATTTTCACTTTTACCAAAAAAAAAAAAAAAAAAGACAAAAAGCAAAAACAGTGTTCAGCTTTTGCTTTGCAGTGAGCCATTATTGCAGGTAGCACACACCAGGAGCAGCAAGTGGCAACACCAAGTTCCTTCCCCAGGAACTACACTCGGAATCAAGTCCTCATAGTTTTGAACTGTCTGTGAGCATCTGTGCTTTATCTTGATGTAATTTGTGCATCCATTAGCAAGGCCTGCTCTAAAGTCATTACTTCTCCACTTCATACCATTTCGGCCTAGGCAAGTTTTCAGAACCCTTTTTGTTTGTTTGTTGCTTTGTTTTATCTTCACTTGAGGATATTTTTTCCATTGATTTTTAGAAAGTGAAGATTTTTAGAGGGAGAGAAAGAGAGAGACCCATTGACTGGTTGCCTCCTGCATGCCACCGACCAGGGCCAGGAGCCCACAACCAAGATACATGCCCTTGAGCAGAAGCGAACCCAGGACCATTCAGTCCACAGGCCGACACTCTATCCCAGCGGTTCTCAACCTGTGTGTCGTGACCCCTTTGGGGGTCGAACGATCCTTTCACAAGGGTCGCCGAAGACCATCCTGCATCTCAGATATTTACATTACGATTCATAACAGTAGCAAAATTACAGTTATGAAGTAGCAACAAAAATAATTTTATGGTTGGGGGTCACAACATGAGGAACTATATTTAAAGGGCCAGAAGGTTGAGAACCACTGCTCTATCCACTGAGCCAAATCGGCTAGGGCTTCACAGGAACTCTTTCAGATAGTGAGGAAAACCTGTATTGCTGAATGAATGATCCCTGGTGATTAACACCTCCAATTATATCTCCATAGAAGTACCCATAAGCTCAAGTACATATTGCAGTTTAATATCTTCAGAACAATTTCTGAAAGCAAAACAATTCCGATAGCTACAGATTCTCTAATGTGAGGTAATGTTAAAAGTATTGTCCCAAATCTAGTCATCTCAATATTTTCTCAAAGAAAGAAAAGGCAACTAAAAGCCAGACAGACTGTACAGCAAATTTGCAGTTTCAAAGTATCACCTCACATGATGTATTAATTTTAAAATGGCCCGGCCAGCATGGCTCAATGGTTGAGCATCAACCTATGAACCAGGAGGTCACAGTTCTATTTCATGTCAGGGCACATGCCTAGGTTGCACACTTGATCCCCATTGGGGGGAGTGCAAGAGGCAGCTGATCGATGATACTCTCTCATCATTGATGTTTCTATCATCCTCTCCCTCTCCCTTCCTCTCTGAAATCAATAAAAATATATTTAAAAAATAATTAAAGTTCGCCCGACAGTGTTTCTCAGTGGTTATAGTGTTGCCCCTCACACCAAAGGGCTGCAGGTTCCATCCCAGATGGGTGTGCAGGAGGCAACCAATCGATGTCTATGTCTCTCTCTCTCCCTCTGTCCCTTCCACTCTCTCTAAAAATTAATGGAAAAATATCCTTGGGTAAGAATTAACAACAACAAAAAGGATCAAGGGATTAAGGTACCCTTCCAGTGGAGAGATCTGATAAACACTGTTTCACCAGGCGTTAAATGTCTCCTGATATAATGCACTGGAAAGTGGATAACATCATCTGTGAGGTAGTAGGCTGACCAAAAAATCTGAATGTAACGATGAAGAAACAATTAGATAAATTTAGACTGTGGGAAAAACTGAGACACAATTAGCCTGGACTCCTCAAAAATGTCCATCTCAAGAAACTGAAACAAAGATGAAGGAACTGTTCTAGATTCAACCAGACTCAAGAGACATGACAACTAAATGCAATGTATGATCCTTGACTAAATCCTAAATTTTTTTAAAAAAAAGGAAAAAAACGCCCTAACTGGTTTGGTTCAGTGGACAGAGCGTCGGCCTGTGGACCGAAGGGTCTCAGGTTCGATTCCGGTCAAGGGTATGTACCTTGGTTGCGGGTACATCCCAGTAGGGAGTGTGCAGGAGGCAGCTGAATCGATGTTTCTAACTCTCTATCCCTCGCCCTCTCCCTTCCTCTCTGTAAAAAATCAATAATTTTCTTAAAAAAAGGAAAACAACTACAAACAATATTCTTCAGACAACTGGGGAAATTTAAATAAGGTCCATACATTAGGTAATATTCTATCAATGTTAAATTTCTTGGGTGTGATATATAATTTTTTTTGGCTATGACATAAAATGTCCTTGTTTTAAAAGATCTATAATCTCTCACATCAGTGTTTCCATCTCTCTCTCCCTTCCTCTAAAAGTCAATAAAAACACATTTTAAAAAATAAATAAGAGATCCATGCTACCGTATTAGGCATCAAGTGCCGTCATTTCTGTAACTTCCTTTCAAATGGCTCTGCAGAAAGTAAAAATGTTATGTGTACACATATATAGAAAGCAGAAGAATCTAAATATGAATAACAAATCTCAGTTAAGGGCATATGGGTATTTGTTATACTATTATTTCAATTTTTCAGTAGGTTTGAAAATTCTCAAAACAAAGAGTTGGGAAAATAAAGGGGGGGGGGGGGGACACACACCTAATCTGGTCCTGTAGTGCCTGCCTCCAGACTGCACGGACCTTTCATTTTGGGGGGGGCAGCGTCTCCAGAATGCCATATTATCACTGTCAGTGTGACCTCGGGCCCTTTTGGGCATGATTTCAAGCTAACATCTGCATCAGTCCCATCACCGGCTATTTCACAAACCTGTCCGCGAAGATACTGGACAGGTAATACACGGCAAGTCCCCGGAGTCCACTGAATGGCACCTGGCAGTCGCTGCCCAGTGGATGAAAAAAAAAATCACAGATGCCTTGTTTATAACTACAGTCAGTAACCCAATCCTCCTTCCTCTGCAGGTCTCCGGCCCCGTTCTCGCTCTCCTTACTAAGTCACGGTATCAGCTTAGCTGGGGAGCCCAACCTCAGCCTTCCATCGCCAGTGTTCTCAGTCTTCTTCCCCTTAAAGCTCCCACACACACTCACTGCGCTCTCCCCTGGGAGCCTTTCCCCAGTAACTTCTCCTCTGGGCTCTCGGAGCGCGGATAGCTATTTTGTATTATAAATATGAAAAGCCCTCCCATCGGGAGAAGGTCCGGGGTGGGGGGAGGAGGGGACTGGGTAATTAAAAAGAAGCTGTGCCAACGGCGTCGAGCGCGAGAGCCGGAGACTCGGCAACAAGTCTCGGAAAGTGATTCCTAGAAAGAGAAGCTGGAGGCGTGGGGCGGAGGTGCGAGCAATCAGCAGGGAACCTCCTGGCGACGAGGGAAAAGACCGGACTAGAAACAAAGGAAGTGTGAGCTCCGACTGCCCCTCAGTCTGGCCCGGACGATAGGGCCTCGAGCTGCGAACGCCGAGCAGCCGGCGCGGACGGAAGCGGCCAGGCGCATCCTGCGCCCTAAACAAGGCGGAGATGACTGCCCCCGGGGCTCTGTCGAGTTCAAGTCTGAACTCGGGCGTCTGGAAACTCCAAAAAGCAATACTAGTTCGGGTGCTGGCCCAGCTCCCTTCATGGACGGGTACACCCGCGGCCGCGCCCTCCGACCTCGCCCCCAGCGCGGGATTGGCGGGACGGAGCGGTCTAAGGGGCCGGTAGGAGCCCCCCAGCTCTCGGCCGAGGGAGCGGGACCCTCCCCTGGGGAAGGAAAACAGCCCCCAGATCTCGGAGCGGCGGGACCCAGTTTGCATTCGGGGTGGGGAAAGGCGCCTGCCCACCGTCGGGCGGCCGCGGCGGGGAGCGCAGCACGCGGGCACCCGCCGGTACCTGGGAAGGTGCAGAGAGAAGTGGCGTTGGGGCACAGGGTCCCGTTGCCCACTCGCGGAACGAGCTTCAGGCTGAGGATCTGCTGCAAAAGCCCGGCCGACCCCTCGCTGCCGCCGCTCCCCTCGTGCTCCATCCCGCCGCCATTCACCGCAGAGGGATGGGGCAGAGCGGCCGCAGTGTCACCGTGGCTCGCTCTGAGGTCGGCTCTGCTCTCGGTTCATCCCCCGCCTCAGCGTCACCTTCGGCCAGGGCCCTCTTCCTCCTACTCCAACGGCGCTGTCGAGTGATGGTCCCTTCCTCCAATCAGAGCGCGCCGCAGATGGCGGGGGCGGGGCGAGAGTTGTTCCCGCCCGTTACGTTGCGTAAGGCTCACCGAGACACCGCACCCACGCAATAGGTCCCCTAGTGGAAAGTCTCTCCTGCTCCAGCAGGGCGCGCTCGGCTTTGCCCTTGTCTGCAGCGCCACCTATAAGGAAGTAGGGGAATTCTATACGTCCCAGCTGACCAAGATGTAGATTTAAAACGGATCTGGCCATGAGGATAAGATGGTTGAGCAACAGCCCTGGCCGGTTTGTCTCAGTGGATAGAGCGTCGGCCTGCGGACTGAGGGGTCCCAGGTTTGATTCCAGTCAAGGGCATGTACCTCGGTTGCGGGTAAATCCCCAGGAGGAGGTGTGCAAGAGGCAGCTGATCGATGTTTCTAACTCTCTGTCCCTCTCCCTTCCTCTCTGTAAAAAACCAATAAAATATATTTAAAAAACATAAAAAAAAGATGGTTCAGCAACAAAGTGAAGGAAGCTGGAAGATAATGCAGCAATAACTTCAATATTTTGAGGGGAAATGTTTTTTTTTGAAAACTTAATTTACTTTAAATTTAAAAGCATTGTGTAGAAAATACATAATACTTTCCTTTTAATTCAAGATTATTAGCAAGATTGTTTATTAGAGTTCCCTCTTGAAAGTATTTGTTTTGGAAACTGTTTTAAAACTATTTCTCCAACACTACAACTGGGATTTGGCCTCAAATCAAGAAATGTTTCTAGCCCTAACTGGTTTGGCTCAGTGGATAGAGCATCTGCCTGTGGACTGAAGGATCCCAGGTTGGATTCCAGTCAAGGACACATGCTCCGGTTGCCGGCTTGACCCCCAGTAGGGGGCGTGCAGGAGGCAGCCAAACAATGATTCTCTCTCATTTATGTTTCTCTCTCCCTTCCTATCTGAAATCAATAAAAATGTATTTTTAAAAAACTTTTCTAAAACAAAAATAGTAAGTATAAAAAAGTCATGAAATATTTAAGAATGCTGTCTTTTGGTACATTTCCCAGACTAGCAGAATGCATAAGTGGAAGAAACCAATTACTTGAAGGTAATATAACAATCAATCATGTATTACATTAGGAAACGTTATCTTTTTTAAAAAATAATGTTAAATTGATTTTAGAGAGAGAGAAAGGGGTAGGAGGAGAGAGAACCATCCATGTGAGAGCCAGACATGGATCGGCTGCTGCATGTGCCCTGACTGGGAACCCAATCGGCAACCTTTCTATGCACAGGACGATGCCCAGCCTACTAAGCCACACTGTTCAGGGCAGAAATGTTATCTTGAACTTAAAATTCTACCCCCAGTCCAAGTGTGGATTGAGAAGTTAAAAAAAAAAAAAAAAAGACATTTAGACTTTCAGGACTCAGAAAATGTATGTTTCATGTGCCCTTTCTAAGGGAGCTGAGTATATACTCCAGTGAAGTTAGAGTGATAACCAAGAAAGAGAAATATGTGCAATACAAAAAATAGTAGATTTAATCAGGAGGGTTAAACTGACTTCTGTGCAGTAGTCCTAGCAGCCACCTAACCAGATTGGAACCGAAAGAAGAGTGTCCTCAGGAAGAATAATGTAATTGATTTCAAGCTATAGACAAACTAGTTAAGAAGCTCAGACTTAAAAAAAAAAAAAAAAAAACACCTAAATTTTTGTTGTTAATCTCACCTAAGGATATTTTTCCTACTAATTTTTAGAGAGAGTGGAAAGAGAGAGGGAGAGGGAGGGAGGGAGGGACAGAGAGAGATGGATCAGTTTGCCTCCTCCACACCCCCTACCAGGGATGGGGCCCACAACCTGGGCATGTGCCCTGACCTGGAATTGAACCAGCAACCTTTAGGTGCATGGGATGATACCTAACCAACTGAGCCACACCAGCCAGATCAATAAATCTGGGTTTTTAAATACCTTCTCCATAATATTGTGAGCAGGGGCAGGTCTGGGTTTTATGGAGCCTGAAGCCCTATAGCTTGATGGAATCCTACAATGAGGAGTCCCGAAGCCTCAGCTTCAAGGACAATATACCACTGCTTCCTGCACGGAAAGAAGCAGAAAATGCCACATCCCCCTTGCCTTGCCTACTTGCAGGATAGATGTGGGTCCACAACTGAGGTCTCACCAATCTAAGACCACACCCCAGCTGAGACTCAGAGGCTAGCAACCTCTAGAACCCCTTCTTGTGCCTGACAGCAACACTGAGGGTTGCTCCCTCATTTCCAGGGGTAATAGGCATCGTAGTTCTGGTGGCAACCGTCAGTTTCCAGACCAATTCTCTGCTCCAGTGGAATTTGCTGTATTCTATTTGTGTGGTCTCAAATCTGCTGCCTTGACCTTCCTAGCGGGTTTGTGAGCTCTCCCTCCCCCGTTTAGTCATTTTCTGAGCTCAGTTCTAAGCCCCCTACACACCCAGCATCCTTTTAACAAGGCTTTGCTCCAGAGCAAGGTGTTGTGGTTTGCAGTTAGGAATCTTACTCTGCTCTCCTGTAGGGCCCAGCCTGAAAGGACCAAGAGAAGACAAAGCCTTCCCTCCCTACCCCCTACCCCAAGCTCATAGCAAGCCTGATCTAGTTACATTCACCGGCACTGATCCTGCTGCCAACCTCTTGCTCCACCACACGCTCTACCTGGCTTGCCTCCCAGACCTTCCCAACCTTCTCTCCCAAGGGAGGAGAGAGATAAGGGGAAAGAAAGACCCTCAGCAGGAGCCAAGTTGTCTGAACTATTCCCAGTGCCCAGAGGAAGTAGGGACACAAGCTTTGTTTTCCTTTTTAAAAATATTTTTATTGTTTATGTTAGAGAGAGAAGGGAGAGGGAGAGATAGAAACATCACCAGCTGCCTCCTGCATGCCTCCCATTGGGGATCGAGTGGGCAACCCGGGCATGTGCCCTGACCAGGAATCCAACTGTGACCTCCTGAGCCACACTGGCTGGGCACAAGCTTTGTTTTCTATGAAGAATGTGCCCGATGGAAACCCAGCAGCATAAAAGGACTCCAAGGAAAGTCAAGAAGTGGCAATAAACAGGGAATTTGGGGACACAGTCCTTTCCTAATACAAGGGAGGATCCCAAACTCCCGGCCCCTCCAGTAGCGGCCCGCGCCCTGTGTACCCCAGCCCTCTCCCCACCAGTTTCCTCCTGACCCTGGCGACCGCCACAACCGGGCCTTCCGCTAAGGCCCAGGGTGCGCATTGGTGGACGATGCCCAGCTGAAGCTGCCCGGGCCGCGCGGTAGCACCAGGTCCAGGGCCAGGTCACGCTGCTCTTCCTCGGAAAACACGGGCCGGTATCCCAGCAGCTGCAGCGCGCCAGCACACAGCTCCTGCACCCGGCGGATCTTGGAGAAGGACAGCGCGTGGCGCCAGGCCTGGGAGACGTTGAGTGCGTCCCTGGATGTGGTCTTGAAGGCTTCGCGGCGCGCGCCAGGCCCGGGCCCATGCGTGATGTTGTGGATCCAGGCCTCCAGCTGCGGCGTGAGGCTAAGGCCCGCGAAGGCGTACAGTGCACGGATCTCAGGCAGCGGTGCTCGCGCCAGGTCCTCGAAGCGCACCAGGCGGTAGCGGCCACGCAAGAAGGGCGGCGGCTTGCGGGTGGCGGCCTCAGCGATGCGCACGTGGCTGCGGCACACCTCCCGCACCACGCGCAGGCCTGGGTCGGCCTCCACCCACGTGCCGTTTGTGCCCAGCACGATGCCATTGTCGCGCGCCAGGGCCTTGGCTGTCTGCTCGCGTGAGCGCAGCACCGCCCGTGGGTCACGCACCAGGTGCACGATGTGCAGGTTGAGAGCTGGGTCGGTGAGCAGCGGGTAGAGCACCTGCAGGTTGAAGAAGCGCACCTCCTTGAGCACCACGTGGCTGTAGGAGCGGCAGGCTTCCTGGGCCAGGCCGAAGGGCCTCCGCGCGCACAGCGGCTTGCACACCGCCTCGCTGCTGATGGCTCCGCGCGGAAAGGCGCTGCAGGCCGGCGGCGAGCACAGCGCACGGCTCACGGCCCACTGGAAGAGGTCTGAGAGGTTGCGACGCCACGGCAGGTAAGCATCGAACACATCCATGTCACACAAGAAGACGGACCGCACCAGGTCACGCACGGCCATGTGCAGTGCCGGCGCGCTGCCCTGCGACAGGGCGGACCACACGTGCCACGCGGGCTCCATCAGGTAGAAGACATCGGGGTGCTGGCTGAAGAGCTGGCCCACGAAAGATGAGCCGGAGCGCCATGAAGACAGCACCAGCACATGCACGCGTTCCTCGCCATCTGCTGGGGATGTCAGCCTGGGCCGGGAGACCAGGAAGAGCAGGAGGCCGGTCTGCGCCAGCAGGAGCGCGGTCACCGTCGTGCTGGAGATGCGTGGCAGCCACATGCTGCGTGCAAGGGGCCTGCGGGAGGGAAGGTTAGCAGTTAGGGACCCACAGCGCCCTTGTCCACATCCCAACTTCTGCTCAGTGATTGCAGGGAGCAGCCCGAGGAAGGTGACGTTAAGACCTAAGCCATGGTCTAGTGTCACATAAGAGGAAAGTGCTTGGTGAGGTGCCATAGTCTATGCAGAGCAAAAGGCCAGCGGCAGAATACTATGGGAAACCCTCTTCTCTTCTCTTTTATTCTCTTCTCTTCCTCCCTCATTCCCTATCTGGTGAAGGAAATATTCTAATATATATTTTTATTGATTTCAGAGAGGAAGGAAGCAGAGAGAAATAGAAACATCAACGAGAGAATCATTGATTGGCTGCCTCCTGCACGCCCCCTACTGGGGAATGGAGCCCTGACTGGGAATCTAATTCTGACCTCCTGGTTCATAGGTCAAGGCTCAACCACGAAGGAACACTGGCAGGGTTGAAGGAAATATTTTTAAAAACAAAAACTCCGGCCTTTTGGTTAAGAATTCCGTTTAGGGAGACGAGTTTCGGTTGTTCAGCTGAACAGCTTGATGGGTGATTTGGCTCCCTCAGGTTGAATCCTGGTTCAGCTACTTCCAAGCCTGTGATCTTGGACCAAACACTTAATCTCTCCATGACTCAGTTTACCCATCTGTAAAAAGGGGACAATACCGTTCCTGGAGTATTGGTATGACCATGGGAGCAAGGGGCATGTACTAAACCCTCATAATGGATAGCTAGTATTTTCTACACATTGAGCTTCTGCATTGTCTGAAAATTTTTAACATGCAGATACAACTTTTGTTATTAAAAATAAACAAACAAATAGAAGACAAAGAACACCAACTGTTACCATCACCCACGGGGAGTGAAGTGCTGCAGGGTGCTTGGACTCCAGAGGGAGGGTGTCCTTCTGGAACCTGTGAGTTTGCAGAAGTTCAGGGAGAGATAGGATGGAGCTAGAGAAGCTGGGAGGTGAGAGTGGAGTCAGGCGCCTGGTGGCTGCTTGCCATTTCCCTGCTGAGGTTACCCACCACGGCCCGGGACTGCGGGGTAACTGCCCACCTCTATCATGGGGGGTGCCTGGAGGAGCCTCAGGTCCTGAGAAAGCAGCAGCCCCACAGGGGGAGCTAGCCCTGCCCTGGCTGCAGCTGGGCTCAGACCTGGTGCTGGATACACTTTTCCAACTGAGTGAACTGACTGTGTCTCCTGCTAAGTGCAGGAGAGAGGACTGGCTTGGAGTTCCTCCCATGCCACTTAGGAGCTATGAGACCTGGGGCAAATGACTTGAATTCTCCAACGCTCAATTACCTCCTTTGTAAATTGGGGGTAACATTTAACCTCTTACAGTTGCTGTGAGGAATGCTGGTACAAATGCATAAGAGGAAAGGGCTTGGTGAGGTGGCATATTTATTCCCCAGATTATTCTTGCTGCGTTGAGCTGGGTCTGGAGAGGAGGAACCATGAGAGATCACCCAGATGAGACACCTGAGGTCACCTCTGCTTGGAATCCCAACACTTCCCAGGCCCACCTCTCGCCCCAACCACCCTGAATCCTTTGGTGAATCTTTAAATGTCGTGCTTGTGCTGCAGAAAGGAACACTGAGCCTTCCACACCCCAAGGTTCCTGAGTCTTCTCCTCTTTGCACCTGTTGCTCCTGCAATGATCAAGGATGAGCTGCTTTGGAAGATAGGAGCCTGGAAGTTTCCCCCTTAGTTTCACAGTATTTGCTCCCTAATAACACCCTCCCTGTCCATGTCCCCACTGAGAGAAGCCAGGGTCTAGACCAGCAGTTCTCAACTTGTGGGTCGCGAACCCTTTGGCAGTCGAATGACCCTTTCACAGGGGTCTCCTAAGACCATCCTGCATATCAGATATTTACATTACGATTCATAACAGTAGCAACATTACAGTTATGAAGTAGCAACGAAAATAATTTTATGGTTGGGTCACAACATGAGGAACTGTAATTAAAGGGCCAGAAGGATGAGAACCCCTGGTCTAGACCAAGCATGTCAAACTCGCAGTCCACGGGCCACATGCTTCATTTATTTGGCCCATGTTAGCCTTTGAGTTTGACATGCTTGGTCTAGATCAGCAGTTTTCAACCTGTGGGTCGTGACCCCTTTGGTGGTCGAACGACCCTTTCACAGGGGTCTCCTAAGACCATCCTGCATATCAGATATTTACATTACGATTCATAACAGTAGCAACATTACAGTTATGAAGTAGCGACGAAAATAATTTTATGGTTGGGTCACAACATGAGGAACTGTATTTAAAGGGCCAGAAGGTTGAGAACCGCTGGTCTAGATCATGAGCAGATCCCATCTCTGTGCCTTCTCCTTATTGGTAGGCTGTAGGAGTGGAAGGAGGATGCCCAATAGCTGCCATCTGCTAACTCCAGAACTGCCTCCTGGATCCCATGCCCACTCCTGGAAAACCTAGAAGACATGGAGAATAACCACCCATCTGCTCTGCACTTGTTGTCTCCTCTCCTTAAGGGTGTGCTCCCCCAGAGAACAGGGGGCAGGAGAGGAAGGGAACTCACAATGGGTGTGCTGACAGAAATCACCTCAAGTGTGAGATGCTTTATATCCACTCTATTATTTAACTCAGCAGCCCCTGAGGCGGCCATTATGATCTCAGTTTTTTAGGTAAAGAACCCCAAGGCTTAAAGAGACAGCAGGAAACCGGGACTCCAACCCTGGACTTCCATTGGATAAGCTCCTGGCACTTTCTTAAAAAAATAAAAAAAAAATTATATATATGTATAATTTCAGAGAAGAAGGGAGAGGGAGAGAGAGATAGAAACATCAATGATGAGAGAGAATCCTTGATCAGCTGCCTGACTGGGAATCAAACTGTGACCTCCTGGTTCATAGGTTGTTGCTCAACCGCTGAGCCATGCTGGCCGGGTGCTCCTCACACTTTCTGATCCCAGTCGGCTGGCCTGTCCGGTCCCTGCGGAGTGCAGGACTCTGATGCGTTGGCTCAAGCACAGCTGCCTGGACAGCCCAGCCCCCCCTGCAGAGAAGGATCTTGACCACGGGCCAAGGTGCTTGTTACCTGCACTCCAGGGAAGCCAGAGGTCTTCTTAAGTGACTCACACAATACAGGAACTGCTATCTGATCCTGCTATTGGAACTCAAGAACTAGGAAGGGGAGTGGAAACATCCTATGCCACGTAGGCTGTCCAGCGAAGTCCAGGTCCCCATAAGGAGCCTTATGTGCAGCACACCTACCAACTGACCCAGGGTTCGAAGTTAGGAAGAACATGTCAGGCAGGCACGGTGATGTGTCCTTTTATCTTCATGATTGAATTTTATCCTCCCCGAGCCCCTAGGAGGTAGAAATTATCCCTGTTTGTTTTAATTGAGGCAAGGGGTTCAGACAATGAATACTCAGCCAGTAAGGCACAGAGCAGAGGTTTAAATCCAAGTGCCCGACCCCCAGTGGAGGGTCCAGGGGTGGGTCCCTTCCTAAGCCTTTGTGTACTATTCCCCATCCTGGAAGTCCCCTGCCCTCCCCTATGAATTCTTTCCTGTTTAAAAGTCATTGGGAGGCACATATTTATTATATGTTCAATTTTTGGAAAAGGTACCACACAGAAGTGGCACAAAATACTATACAGATGAGGGCATCGTGGGCTCATGTTTTATTTGTGAAAAATCAGGAAAGGGGTCCCATCCTCTGGCAGACACAGCCCCACACCCAAGCACAAGAGCCACTCAATCAAAAGGAAGAGACATCCTCTGTCCCCTATGGGCCTCCCCTGCCTTCCAGTTCCACCAAGTCTTTGATGATGTTGATAATGATGACGAAATTATCATGTATTTCAGTCAAGCACAAGAGGCCATAAAAAGAATAAAAAGTTCCCTCTTTTACTCTGACACCCAGGACCACCTTCCACTTTCTCAAGTTACTGAAACTGTTTCGTCAGAGAGTCTTCGAAAATTTATTTTTGTCAAAATAATCCACATAGCTTGCCCTAGCTGGGTGGCTCAGCTGGTTGGAGTGTCGTCCTGTGCACCAAAAGGTAGTGGGTTCGATTCCTGGTCAGAGCACATACTTAGGTTGCAGGTTCAATTGCCAGTTAGGGGGCATATAGGAGGGCAACCAATCGATGTTTCTCTCTCACACTGATGTTTCTCTCTCTTTCTCTCTCTCTCTAAGAAAATCAATGAAAACATATCCTATGGGTGAGGATTTAAAAATAATAATCTACTTTGCTTAAATAAACATAAGGTATCCCTGGAAGTTTATGCAAGAGAGTGAGCATATTAGTCCCCCCTGAAAGGGGAAGGAAAGAGCTGGAGCCCAGGAATCTAGCTGTCTGGGTAGCGCTGACTTGCAGCCCAGCTTTGCCTGCCCTTAACTCAGCAGCATCTCCTGTCACCAGCTTCTCCCAGCCCTGGCACAGAATCTAAGGGAGTGAAATGTAACTGTAGGTACAAATCCCTGGCTCAGATTTCTCTCAGTTCAGCATCAGCTGGAGGCCATCCCTGTTCAGGAATCCCAAAGGCCAGAGAAAATGGGTTCTGGATGCGGGATTAGTGGACTCTAGGTAGCAAGGGCCACCCCAGCAGGGGCAAAACAGCTCTAATGGACCCGGCCATTCATTAGGGAGAAAGCTAAAAAGGAGGGAAGGAAAGAAGACAAAAGGAAGGAGAGAGAAGAGAAAAAAAATCTAGCAGAGAGGAAGGAAGAGAGAGACAGGAGGGGGAAGGTGAGTGCTCATGGCGGAGTGGGTACAAGGACCATCAGTAAATACCGTCCACTGAGGGCTTCTTGTATGCCAAGCCTTTCTACCATCTTCAGGTTTAATCTTCACAACAACCCTATGAAGTAGACCTGAGGCTCATCCTATTTTACAGACGAAGAAACTGAGACTTAGAAAGGTTAAGAAACTTGCCTAGAGGACCCCCACACACATAGCAGCTGAGTCAGAATTTGAACCCTCTAAGGTCAGAGCTTTTAACTATATAGTATCAAGTGGAAAAACACAAGTAACAAAATACACACAGATACACATACCAAGTGTGCTAATTGTGTATGATACCAATTGTGTTAAAAAAAACACCACGAATATCCATCAATAAAATAAAAGGACACCTACAGATGAGAGAAAATGTTTGCAAATCATAAACAGAACAAAAGACTTAGACCCAAAATACAAGTATATAAAATGCTATTACAACTCCACATAAAAGACAACCTGATATTTAAATGGGCAAAAGATTTAAGTAGAAATTTCTCCAAAGAAGATGTTCAGCTAACCTATAAACACATGAAAAGATGCTTGACATTTTTAGTCACTAGAGAAATGCAAATCAAAACTACAATGAGAGCCTGGCCAGTGCTCAGTGGTTAGAGCATCAGCCTGTGGACTGAAGGGTTTCGGGTTCAATTCTGGTCAAGGGCATGTACATTGGTTGTAGGCTCAATCCCCGGCTCTGTTCGGGGTGCGTGCAGGAGGCAACCAATCATTGCGGTCTCTCTCTCACATAGATGTGTCTCTCTGTCTCTCCCCGCCTCCCCTTGCACTCTCAAAAAATCATTCAATGGGAAGTATATATATTTCGGGTGAGGATTAATGAAAAAAATATGAGAGCCCACTTTCACCCACTAGGATGGCTATAATGAAAAAGGTAGATAATATCAAGTGTTAGTGAGAATGAGGAGAAATTGGAACCCTCATACACTGCTGACAGGAATGGGAGATGGTGCAGTTGCTGTGGAAAACAGGCAGTTCCTCTAAAGTTTAAACAGAGTTACCATGTAGCAACCCCACTCCAAAATATATACCCAAGAGAACTGAAACCATGTCCACACAAAAACTTGTTCATGAACTGTCATAGTAGCATTATTCTAATGGTCCAGAATGGAAACATTTCAAATAGTCATCAACTGATGAACAAATAAACAAAATGTGATGTATCCATGTAACTGAATATTATTTGGCAATAAAAAAGGAATGAGAAAAAAAGGAATGAAGTACCGATACATGCTACAACATGGGTGAACCTTGAGGCGATTAACACTCAACACTAAATATACCATAAGCCAGTGAATTGTACACTTTAAAAGGATGAACTTTAATGTATGTGTATTATATCTCAATAAAGCTGTTCTAATAATTACACAAGTATGTGTATTTATAAGAGGAAATCTGGAAGGATGCATGCTAAATATTAGTGATTATTTTCTATGGCCCGATTATAAGTATTGACTTTTCTTATTAGTGTTTTGCTGCATTTTCCCAGATAGTCTACAATAAACTTTTATTACTTTGGGAATCATAAAATCAATTCTTTTTAGTTGGTTAAGGAAGCATGGGTACAGTATGCCTGCTCCAGCCTCCACTGCAGGGAGAGAGATGCCTGCCTAACTACCTCCCAGCTGAGGTGGTATCCAGTTGCCCAGAAGGCTGGGGAGTAGGATGAATTACCTCCTATGCAGTGATAGCGTGGAGGCTCACACGCCCAGTGAACCGGGCTGGGCTGTGGCACAACAGGTGGCTGACCCCAAGCCCTAGCACATCTGGCCTCTCTCTGCCTGCCCTATGAGCAACTGTGTGGCACGAGGAGGCTGGAGTCACACAACCCAGATGTTGCTGGAGGAGACAGATTTGCCTGCAAGAATCTAGTGGGAAATGAAATCAAACTAGGCTGGGAAAAGAGCCTCAAGTCCCTTAGCTCAGAGTCACCCTGGGGGAACTTTAGAGCAGATAACCCATAAACCCCTTTCCCTAGCTCTGAGCGTTGGGGATCCTCAAAGTACACTTTGCATAGAACCTGGCAGCTGGAGGGCCCTACAGTCTGGGCCTTCCACCTTCTCATTACCACCTCTTCTCATTAATAACACACGCACGGTATGGAGGTAAGGGGTGTACATTAGCACATTCCCCTGTGTTCCCCCAGGTGTTGACTGAGCCCTTTTATTTTTTAAATATATTTTATTGATTTTTTACAGAGAGGAAGGAAGAGGGATAGAGAGTTAGAATCATCAATGAGAGAGAAACATTGATCAACTGCCTTCTGCACACCCCTTACTGGGGATGTGCCCGCAACCAAGGTACATGCCCTTGACTGGAATCGAACCTGGACCCTTCAGTCCGCAGGCCGACACTGTATCCACTGAGCCAAACCGACTAGGGCAGGCTGAGCCCTTTTATTACAGAGATCATCTGTAATGTTCTCCGGTTTATTTTTTGTAAGCTTTTACTTTAATGGATTGATTTTTAAAAAATGAATCATTCTTACAAGTCAATGACATAAAAAGAGACTGTTTTAGAAGAAAACAACTCAAAACACATAACAAGTTGTGGACCTTGTTTGAATTCTGACCCAAACCAAGCAACCGCAAGAAGATATCTTTAAAGCAACCAGAGAAATTTGAATATGAACTGAGTACTGTATGAGGTGATATTGAGAAACCATTGTTAATGCTATTATCACTACCCAGAATTCTCTTGTTTATGCATTGCTATCTCCCCTTACGAGAATAGAAGCAGGATGTGGTCTGTCTCATTAGAGGAAGGAGGCAGTAGTACAGTGGTTAATAGTGTGACTCCACTTGATCATCTACTGTGTGATGTTGGGCAAGTTACTTAATCTCTCTGTGCCTCCCCCCCCCCCCCCCCAATCTATAAAACGGGGGAAATAAAACAGGGTTGGCAAAAGTAGGTTTACATAATACAAATAAATAATAAATAATACAAGAATAAACTCTTTCACATACCCCGAATGGTAAACCTACTTTTGCCCATCCCTGTATAACCCAAAGCATGGGCTTAATTTGACAATTAAATGAGTTAACATTTATAAAGCACTTAGGACAATATCTAGTACCAAGTACACTTACAAGTACCTGTTCAGGATTGTTCCAAACCCTGGGTTACAACTATATTCTATATGAATCCAAGGGAATCCTTGGATTTGACAAGGAAAACTCAAGGACAGTAGCCTAACCAGGTGCAGGTGACTCTAGCACCCTAATTACAGAACCTGGCAAACCAGGCAGGAGCAGGACATGTACATAGAAAACATAGAACAGTGAGGAAAGGCCAGAAGCCTGGCTTCTGAAGCCAGACTGGGTTCAGATCCTGCCTCTACAGCCACTGAGGCCTGTGACTGAGCAAGTCACCCCTAAGCTCCCGGGGCTTCAGTGGACTCCTTTGTAGAGGCTATCACAGCAGGTACCACAGAGGAGTGAGTGGGACAATCTGATCTTAGCACAGTCAGCGCTCACTGTTTTGAGAGAGAGAGAGAGAGAGAGAGAGAGAAACATGGATCAGTGGCCTCCCCCACGCACCCCAATTGGGATCGAACCTGCAACCTGGGTATGTGCCCTGACTGGGAATCGAACCCACCACCTTTTGATGCACTGGACCTCCTACGCTCAACCAACCGAGCCACACCGGTCAGGGGGCAGCACACTATTTTAATTAACTCATGGTTTCAGGGCAGCCAAAGCCTTTCTGTTCTTTAGGCCTCAGTTTTCCCATGCCCACGCCTCTGGTACAAGAAGGAAGAAAAAGGAGAGTTGACATATGCTGGGCACCTATGCGGAGGCCAAGAGAGGTCTCCTTGTTGCCCAAGCAGGGGATGCCGGACTCAAATCAGCTGGATCTGGTTCCAAACTCATTCTCCAAGCTGCTGCTCCTCAGGAGTTCCCAGGAAAAAGCCCTTGGAGATCGATCCAGATGAAAGCCACCCTTTGACACTCAAGTTTCAGGAGATGAGGGATCCCCAGCCGTGATCTCGTGATGCCGCCTGAGGCTGGAGCCCCGGAAGACACTTTAAAACCAGTGCCTGGGGCAGCGATGCCCTTTGCGCGTTCAGATAAACCATCCCCTTCAGCCCCGTCCCCCCCCCACCCAAGTTGCAAGATTAATGCCTCCCCGCCCCCCCCCAACTGTGCCACTGGCTCAGCCCCAAGCCCGCCTAAGGTGGGGGCAGCCGCGCGGCGAGGGGCCGAACCAACATACCCACAAGCTGGGGGTCCTTGGCTGACCTGGCGCAGCTTCCGAGGCTCCGTAAAGGCTTCTTGTCTCTTCCAAGTTCCACTCCACAGCCTGCTGTCTCTTCCCTGGGAGTCCGCACGGGCTGATTTGTTCCGTTGAGACCCCAAGGTTACTAAGGGGCACCCGGTGATACCAGGGATGGATGGGGCTTTACGGATACCAAGATATTGGCGGCACCTGGGGACCCACGGCGGAGGAACCTGTAAACAGGGCAGGGGTTCCCGTAAAAAAGAGGGACGTCATAAGATGTTGGGGTGGCGGCGGTCCTGGCGCTACAAGGACCAGATCCGTCCTGACCCGGGGTCCCCGGCCCGCACCAGCCCCGTGGCCCCCGGCGCTACCTGTGCGGCCGCCGGCGGCCTGCGCGCGGTTCGGCGCTGCCCGCTGCGAGCGGAGCGCACACAATGAGGCGCTTTCAGACGTGGCTGCGGTCCCGAGCCGGCCGGCGGGAGCCAGGGTGGGAGGGAGGGAAGGAAGAAACCGGTTGGCCCCCGGCTCCGACTACCAGCCCCACACGGGCCGGGGGGCCACGCCTTGGGGGTGGGACAGCTGGCCAGGGGCGGGCGCCGGAGGGCCCCGGGTAAGAGTAGGCACAGGTGGGCTCTGGAGTTGCAGGAGGCGCACTGTTTGGGGGAGGGCTCTAGCAGAGTCACCTCTCATCGCACTAATTGACCAAAACAGCCCCAAAAAGGGAGGTTCCCAGGAGCACAAAAGGCCCTTGTGAAGGAAAAAAAATTAATCTTAATTTTGCCCCTCCTTGCTCTCGATGCCATTCTCGCAGCGAAGTGACTTGGAATCCAAACCAGCTTCCCAAGGCCCCAGCCTCAGCCCTAAGCCAAGTACAAGGCACCTTGATGCCAGGTGAACCCACGAAGTAGTGGAGCTGCGAGGGGCTGGGACACCAGGTGGCCCTCAAGAACTAGGCCCGAAGCTGGGTGGCTGTGCCCTCTCGTCCCTTCCCTGCTCTAGCCAAGAAGGCAGCGAATCCCTGGATAAACACAGGATACGTTTCAGTAAATAAAGCAGATGGCCTCCACCGCCCCCACCCCAATCCCGATAAAAGGGCAGAGTCCAGGCATCTGAAAATGATTGACAATTCTGACCTCTGGGAATCCGTGGTGGGTTCTAAAAGAAGTCTGCTGCGAGAGTATAGATTAGTGCATTCTTTCCAGGCTGTGGCTTGGCAAGATGAGTTAAAATCCTTAAGAACAGTCAAAAGTTTTCTGAATAATTCCTTTCTAGGATCTATCTTAAGGAAATAAATCAGCAACAAGGATTTGTACACAGGGTTCAAAGAAGTGTATGACAGCAATATATATAACAAAATATGTGTGCCAGAATGCCAACAGTGGTAACTTCTGGGTAGCGAAGTTACAACTCCATTTTCTTTAGGTTTAATTACACATTTCCCCCAATAGACATTTAGAAGTGCTCTAATCAGAAAAAAACTTCTTTTTAAAAGCATGAACATGAGAGAAAGGGGAAGATATAGAATTGTTTTGTTTACTTTAATGATGGGACCCAAGTGGGGCCTTAAGGGCCTCACCTGATTCAAACAGAAACTGGATAATCATTTCACAAAATTAGGGATCGCCCCCTCCAAATATTGAGTGAGGCTGCGTAAAGGCTTCTTGTCATCTCTTCCAAGTTCCACTCCACAGTGGAGCCACGTGGGGAGTAAGTGAGGCTGGAGCCCCCAGAAGACACTTTAAAACTAGTTACTCCAAATACTGAGTAACCTGACTTAGCTATTGGTTACAGCTCAGTGGGTAAAATCCTGTATATTTCTCACGTTTTCTCTTGCAACTACACTGTGTGATTCAGGTTCAGAAGCTACGAATATCTGATCTGTAAATATGACATTCATCAGACACAGTTGTAATTTTCCAGCCTGTGGTTTCCACATGCAATGTGGATTCCACCAAACACTCACATTTACTTGGGGCTGGACCAGGGGACTTCGGCCAAAGAGCTAACAAAAGCTCCAAGGTCTTTGAGCAGAACCCTGGCAAAGCAAGGCTGCTGGTGAGTAACTTGGAGAAATGTGTGCTACCTCTGCCCTCCCCACTCTTCCCCTGTCCAAACCCGTCCCCTCTAAAAAGCCACATGCAGCCTCCATTTTGAACATTTTAATTAGAAAGTTATGAAACACATGGCTCGTTATACAAATTTTACATTACATTAAAACAATTTAATAAAATGCAAAGCAATGTCTATACATCTTTAGCTGTCTTTCCATATCTCCTTATCTTTTTGTAATTCAGAAAATTCAACAACCAATTTTCATTGATTGAAATCTCAAAAAAATTTTAGGCATATAAATAAGCAGTCCTAAAGTTTAAAAGAAAAACCAGAGGGGCCACTGTTAGGATTTTGTGTGCTTGAACACTTCAAAATAGCTTTGTTTCCAAAATACTTGTTTTAGTCAGCCTGAAAGAAAAGGTGGTTTGGAAATAAAAACTGAATCTCCAAGGTAAACTGAGGCACACACTGAAGTGTGTGTTTATGAATGGGCCTGAAGCACAGGTCATAGTGGGTGTGTCCTTTCAGTACCAATGGCATCTCGGGATCATAAAGCAGATCTATCCATCCTCTGAGGAACCCCATGTTTTCTTAGGACGAAAAGAAATCAGTCTCTGTGTGTAACAAAGACCTGTCCCAGCACTCTTCTCCTGCAGACACTCGCTTAGTCATGAGCGTCATCTGACTGGACTGCCCGCCATTCTGCTCTGGGCCAGGCTGGACTGAGCTGCGGGGGCTAGCATCCTCCTTCTCCCCACACTGCTCCTTGCGTCCCTCCCAAAGTGGCCTGCTCCAATGGGCACCCTGTTCCTTAGTCAAGGGAAATACAAGGAGCTGGGCTTCCCGCTAGCCCTCCAAATAAACTCTGTGGTTGTTGGGCAGGGAGCCAATACCAACAACAGGTCCTCTGTCACCCATGTCCTTTTCAGGAAGGGGGAGAGGCTGTCGAGAAGGAGGAGTGGCAAGTGTCCAGGCTGTTGGGTGAGGGCCAGAGAGAAAAAAACAGTTACAATCCTTATTCCCCACACAGTTGCCCAGAGGATTGTGAATGAAAACAGCACTTCTGACTTCAGCCCCCTACTCCAGGGGCACAGACAGAGAGCAAGAGGCAGGGCAAAGAGCCAGCCACATAAGGGCAGGATAAAGGGCTTTTCAGCTGAGCTGATGACAGAAGATGTCTGTTAGACTGAGGGCAGGTGGATGGTCCTAGTGTCCTCAAGTTGCCCACCCTCACGTGGGTGCACACACATGTTCTTGAGCACTCCCTCTCTCTCTAGTTCTCCAGTTAAAGGCCTCTCAGTTCTGGAAATCAAAGTTCTGAATGGGGGAAATGCTAATGATTTGCATATCTGTTCTGAGAGCCCTGAAAAGAGTCAAAAGTACTTTACAATTGGGGGAAGAAATGCATAGCATGTTTCTCGGTTCAAGGAAGCAAAAGTCTGCTTGACTAGAGGTGATACTCTTTCCAACATGTCTCAATTGATTATAGTATTCTCTTGAAATTCAAGTCTAGGGCAAAAAAAGGGGGCGGGAGAGCAAATTATAGCCTTTTCAGACCTTCCCACAAACTAGTCTCTGATGATTTTGGTAGGCACTTAGAAGATATGGAATTTGTGTAGAGAAAAATTAGAAAGAACTCTTCTTTGTCGCTGGTAGGAAAAATACACATGCTGGCACGTGTCCGTGGGCCCTTTTCAGAAGTGTCCTAAGGTGGCAGTTCTCAGAAGACAACATGAGGTAGCCAGGTCCTGCGTAGAGTCATGGTCTTCTTATGATAAGTGCTGCTTATAGAGTTCTCCCTGGGGCATTGCTGTTACAGGGATTGTGGTGACCACTTGATTTTGAAACACAAATCTTTTTATTCTTTCAAACACCCAGAGGAAGATAAGTAGGATACTGACATACTGGATCCAGGCAAACTTTATAATTTCCCAGAATCCCGGTAGATAAGTATACACAGTTAAGGAATCTCAGATGACATTTTCTAAGTAAATGTTACCAGTAAACGGGTAAGTTTAGACAGGATATGGCAAAAATGTTTCAAATACCTTTAAGATAAAAGGGATAACAAAAGATTATTAGGACATAAATATGGATGATTCTGACCTAGAAAAATTGCTCATAAAGAAATAGGAACAGGAAATGAATTCCCCAGCCCCCACCCCCGTATGAATAGCAGACAGAGTGGTTTGTGTGGGGCTGCAAGTGTAGCAATTTCAACTTAAGGCTTCCCACATCTGTTTCTTCTTGGGACAAGTGAGGAATCCTTTTTTCTTTTTTGAGACTGAGCTACTGTTGGCTTCTTAGCAGAAAGGATATGAAATGACTTCCACAGGGTATCGGATGACAGCATTAATCACAAATGGAGCTTCGGCAGCCCTTCCGACCAGCCAGATGGGGTTGGGGACAGTCAGGATGGTGGTTACTGCAATACAATCAGGAATTAACCCATAAATGCTCTCTTTGGCAATAAAATATTGAGGGCTATGCCCAGCTGGTGTGGCTCAGTGGTTGAGCATCAACCCATGAACCAGGAGGTCGGTCAGGGCACATGCCCAGGTTGCCAGCTCGATCCGCACTAGGGTTGTGCAGGAGGCAGCTGATCGATGATTCTCTCTCATCATCTTTCTATCTCTCCTTTTCCCTTCCTCTCTCTGAAATTAATAATAGCATATATAAAAATATTTTAATTTAAAAAATACATATAAACTTTAAAAAAATTGAGGGCTATGAAAATACTCTTTTGACCTCTCAGGCAAATTCTGTACTTCAAAACTCATATATAAGAAATGATTTAAAAGGAAAGAAGTGAAATTGAATATGCAAAGTTGCTTACACTTTGTTAAAATACTTGTCAAAACACTTATGTTAAAAAAATATGGAAACAGCCTATGTGTTCTTCTGTAGTTGTTGAGTGGCTAAGCAAAGGAATACTATGCTACCACTAAAAATAACACCAATTAAAACTTTGTAGCAACATGGGAAAAATATTTATATTACAAAGTAAATAGAAATAAACTGGCCCTGGTCGGTTTTTCTCAGTGGTTAGAGAGTCAACCACAGACCAAAGGGTCGCAGGTTTGATCCCCAGCCCCGGTTGGAGCATGTATGGGAGCAACCAATCAACATGTCTCTCTCACAAGGATTTTTTTTTTTCTCCCTTCCTCCCATTTACTCTCTCTAAAAGCCAATGGAAAAAATATCCTCAGGTGAGGATTAACAACAACAACAAAAAGAAAATAAACTGGATCCAAAAGTGTCTCTAAATTATGATAGCAGCTATATAAAAAGATTTGCATATAGCCAGGCAACTTTGGCTCGGTGGATAGAACATCAACCTGCGGACTGAAGGGTCCGGGTTTGATTCTGGTCAAGGGCACATGCTTGGGTTGTGGGCTGGATCCCCAGTGTGGGGTGTGCAGGAGGAAGCCGATCAATGATTCTCTCTCATCATTAATGTTTCTATCTCTCTCCCTCTCCCTTCCTCTCTGAAATCAACTGAAAAAATAAAATAAAAGAGATTTGCATATAGACAAAGACTAGAAGAAAAAAAATTTTACAACTTGATTTGTAGTGTTTTAGTTTAGTTTCAATGTTTTTTTTGTTTTAAAATTTATTTTTAAAATAATGCTGTTCATGTATTACATAAAATCAGAAAGAAATACTGGAATTGCAGTCCCGCCACTTGTTAAGTGTCTGTGCGTAGTATCCACGATGTCTGGTTGCCGAGCAATACTTAACATGCCTTTAGAGAAAACCTCAGACCATCAACCAGCCAAGCAGGCCAAGTCAAGTGCCTGGGATGGCCTAAGAGCCTCACCTCAGTAAGGGACGGACACACTCTGCCTTGTAGCCAGAACCTTGGGTGCATCGCATCTATTCTCCTAATTCAATTGCTGGTATGGGGTGAGTCGCTCACATTCCCTATTTCCATCTGAAAACTAGAAACAGTAATTTGTCTTTGGCTTCTTTTACAAGTAAATGGAGCGCCTCAATTAAGCTTATTTTTTAAAAAGGAAATCCATCAAACCAGTGGTGGAATAGATATGGCAATTAATTGGCACTAACCTGATGGATCATAGAAGTGGGGGTTGCGTAGATTGTGGGTCTTTAGATCAGGAGGAAAAAGGACAAGCCCTGGGTTGCCTGTTTGTCTCACATCACTGAGCATTCATTGGTTTTGACATTTTCATCATGATAAGGATTCCAATTCTGTTTCTCTCCAAAGACCCCACTGACCTGGGAAGTCTCTGTGAAGTACCTGAATGAAATTTACTCACTGTTCCTTTCTTGATAGGCAGCAACAATATGCGTGAGGTCATAGTCATAGGCAAAAGGACTGGTTCCGTTGATGACAGACACCTGGGATATAGGAGGAGGCCCTGATGTAAGCACCGGAACAGCTTCTTCTCTGGTCTTTCTACCCTCCTGCCCACCCAGGACCACCTTCTTGTTCTTGGTGACCTATTCCAGTCTTACAATAATTCATTTACTCTCAATCTTACCACTTGTGGGATGGAAACAAGGGGTCAATATCTACTTTTCATAGGTTTTTAAGCTATTTATAAAATACCTCTCTCTATTCCAATGTCAGAAATAAATCCTTTAATTTTTAAAAATAGACCATATTTTCAACTCCTGTGTCTTGTCCTTGCTCTTCTCTAGATGATCTTTCAAATGTAGATTTGGAAAAAGGATAAAGTGCAAATAGTAAGCATATAATCCTCTGAAGAAGGAAATGACTTCCTGCCCCCTAGTATCATATTCCCATTGATATGGGAATAAAAAGTGCTGTGGGTTTCTAGGTGAAGGCAGATTCAAATGCTGAAGACTTAAGGGAGATATTTAAAAATGTAAAATAGCCTGGCTGGTTGAGCATCAACCCATGAACCAAGAGATCACAGTTTGATTCCTAGTCAGGGTACATGCCCAGATTTTGAACTTGTTCCCCAGCGGGAGCGTGCAGGAGGCAGCCAATCAATGATTCTCTCTCCTCATTGAGGTTTCTATCTCTTTTTCTCTCTCCCTTCCCTTCGCTGCAATCAATTAAAAACAACAACAAAGCCGAAACCGGTTTGGCTCAGTGGATAGAGCGTCGGCCTGCAGACTGAAGGGTCCCAGGTTCGATTCCGGTCAAGGGCATGTACCTGGGTTGCGGGCACATCCCCAGTGGGAGATATGCAGGAAGCAGCTGATTGATGCTTCTCTCCCATCGATGTTTCTAACTATCTATCTCTCTCCCTTCCTCTCTGTAAAAAATCAATAAAATATATTAAAAAACAACAACAACAACAACAAAAAAGTGAAATAAAAAAAAAGGGTTCCATTCCAAGATAGCAACAAAGGAACTTCCTGAACTGACCTCCTCCCACTGACAAACTAAATCTACAACTATACATGGAGAAATTCCCTCCGAAAGAAATTCAGAAACTTAGTTGAGTGACCCCTACACATTGGGCAAATGAGAAAATATCCACATCACCCACATTGAAATGATCTTAGCAAACCCTCAACTACTAGGAGCCACAAGAACACTGAAGGCAGCTTGGAAAATGACAAAGGCTTGACAGCAACAAAACTCTGGCTGAGCTGATTGGTAAGATTAATTTCCTACATGAGTCCACTCTGTCAAGATTGGGAGAGAGGGATGTTTTATCTAATGCACAGAAACCAACAGAGAGTCAAGGAAAATAAAGAAATAGAGGAATATGTTCCACACTAAAGAATAAGGTAAAACTCCAGAGACAGACCTTAATAAAATGGAGATAAGTGACTTATTTGAAAAAAGAATTTAAAATATCAGTCACAAAGATGCTCACTGATGTCAGGAGAATAATGCATGAACAAAGTAAAAAAGGCATTATAAGAAAATCACAGCTAAATATTCCTGATGAACAGAAATGCAAAATCCTCAACAAAACATTAGCAAACCAAATTCAACAATACATTAAAAGGATCAGATACCATGATCAAGTGGGGTTTATTCCAAGGATGCAAGGATGGCTCAACATCTGCAAATTAATAGATGTGATGTACCACATTAATAAAATGAAGGATAAAAATCTTGCCTGGCTGGTGTGGCTCAGTGCTTGAGTCTCAACCTATGAAACAGGAGTTCACAGTTTGATTCCTGGTAAGGGCACATGCCCAGTTGCAGTGGTGTGTGTGTGTGTGTGTGTGTGTGTGTGTGTGTAGGATTCTGTTGCATCATTGATGTTTCTATCTCTCTCTCCCTCTCCCTTCCTCTCTGAAATCAATAAAAGAATATTTTTTAAAAATCATCTTAATAGATACATAAAAAGCATTTGACAAAATTCAACATGCATTTATTTAAAAAAAACAACTCTCAACAAAGTGGGTACAGAGGGAACATACCTTAATATGATAAAGGACATATATGACAAGCCCACTGCTAATATCATGCTCAATGGTGAAAAGCTGAAAATTTTCCCTCCAAGATCAGGAAGAAGACAAGGATGCCCTCTCTCACAACTTTTATTTTTTTTATTTTTATTTTTATTTTTTTTAAATATATTTTATTGATTTTTTACAGAGAGGAAGGGAGAGAGATAGATAGTTAGAAACATCGATGGGAGAGAAACATCGATCAGCTGCCTCCTGCACATCTCCCACAGGGGATGTGCCCGCAACCCAGGTACATGCCCTTGACCGGAATCGAACCTGGGACCTTTCAGTCCGCAGGCCGACGCTCTATCCACTGAGCCAAACCGGTTTTGGCGTCTCTCACAACTTTTATTCAACATAGTATATGAAGTCTCAGCCAGAGCAATTAGGCAAGAAAAAGAAAAAAAAGTCATCCCAATTGGAAAGGAAGATGTAAAATTGTCACTATTGGCCTATGACACAATATTATATAATAGAACACCCTAAAGACTCTACCAAAGAAACTGTTAGAACTTATAAATGATTTAGTAAAGTTGCAGGATACATAATCGATATATAAAATCACTAACAATGAAGTATTAGAAAGAGAAATTACAAAAAAAAATCCCATTACATTGCATCAAGTGTAATATAAAATACATAGAAATAAATTTAACTAAGGAGGTGAAATATCTGTACACTGAAAACTATAAGACATTGATAAAAGAAACTGAAGAAGGCACAAATTAATGGAAAGTTACTCTGTGTTCATGTGTTAAAAGAATTAATGCTATTAAAATGTCCATACTACCCAAAGCTACCTACAGAACCAGTGGAATCCCCATCGAAATCCCAGCGTTATTTTCACAGATGTAGAAAAAACAATCCTAAAGAATGTATGGAATCACAAAAGACCCCAAATAGCCAAAGCAATCTTGAGAAAGAGCAAAGCCGAAGGCATCAAACTTCCTGATTTAAACTGTATTACAGGCTGTTGGGCTTCTCCGCCTGCCGCGGATACAGTGCGTTGGCCACGGGCGCACCCAGAGCAGCCAGCCGCCGGCGCCAGCGCCGGCTAGCAGGCGCCAACGCGTCGGGGTTGGGGTCCTTGTGTCGTGAAAACGACGCTAGTAGCTGTCACCGTGACAGCAGGTGCAGCGCTTAGCCCCAGGTGGGCTCGGCGGCTGCCTGGCCAGTCTCCCTTCGCCCCTAGCCCTTTCCTTCCTGGACCCAGCGCCAACCAGCGACCCTTAAGCCCATCATCGCAGCGGGCCATGGCAGCCTCGCAACAGGCCCTGGCAGCCTCGCAGCAGGCCCTGGCAGCCTCGGCTTCGCAACAGCCCATTAAGGGGATTCTAAAGAACAAGAGTTCTGTGGCTTGCTCTCTGGTGCCCTCGACAATGCAGCAGCGGAACAAGAGTGTCGACGAACTGAGTAAAAAATCCATGAAGTGGGATGAAATGAACATCGTGGCGACATATTATATAGAAGATGAAGATTTAATTAAAGTACATGAACCAAGCACTCCAGAAAATAGCATGGAAAGTGATGATGAAGGTGCACTGGGTAATTCAGAAACCATTGAAGTCCTGAACCCAGAGATGTTAGCTAAGAAATTAGCTGCTGCTAAAGGCTCAAAGCCAAAGTATCTGGTTCATGAACAAGAAAGCAGTGAAGATGAAGACAGCGACTTCTCAACTGAAGGTAAAAAGTCTTTATTGACTACCTGCTGTTTATTCTTTTTCAGGTGCTCTGTAGGAAATGAGCAGGGGGGAGAAAAGACCCAGCTTCACAGAATTTCCAAACGAGCTAGTGAAAAACAGCTAGAGTTTGAAATGAAAAGGAAGCTTCATGATAATGAAGGACTTAATCTTAAATTAGCTAGGCAATTAATTTCAAAAGAACTACTGGAGTTGGAGGAAGATGAAGAAATATCAACAACTGCAGCTGGAGAAAATATGAATATGGAAGAATCAAATCAAGGATCTACTACAGGCGGCCAACTGCAAAACAAATCACAGAGTTCATAGAAGAGATTTGTTCAACACTGTGATTGTCTGATACAAACCCTATTACTATATCATACTGCTTCCTGTTCTCTACAATTCATGACTTAAGTAGCAAAATGCACACCAGTTATTATATGGAGCCAATAATTAAATAACTTTAGAGACTAATTAGACTGAAAATGCCTAATTGATACATATTCTTGTGCCTATTACTCACCACAAATACAGCATAATATCAGTCCAAAACTGTACTACTTTTGTAAGAACACTCGTTAATTTGCATAAGATATTATATAGCTTTTGATGCTTTAAAGGTTAAACAATATCTTGGGGAGGGCATCTAATTTATTTTCTTCACTTCTAGATGTAATAGCTCTTATAAAATATCAAAATCCAATTGGATTATATAGGCTGATAAATACTCAGTCTGAAAAGTATTTTAACACATGTCTCAACTTGATTTATTTGTTTACTTGAAAAGGATTATTATAGGAGTTACTGTTGCATTTTCTGGCCTACTACCTTTAAAATTTCTTTTGAGTTTTTTTATGTTTAAAAGGAAAGAATTAAACTGTTTCCCACTGCCCTGGACAGTTTAGCTCAGTGGATAGAGTGTTGGCCTGCAAACTGAAAGGTCCCAGGTTTGATTCCAGTCAAGGGCACATGCCCAGGTTGTGGGCTTAATCCCCAGTGGGGAACTTGCAGGAGGCAGCCAATCCATGATTCTCTCTCATCATAGATCTTTCTATCTCCCTCTTCCTTCCTCTCTGAAATCAATAAAAATATAAAAATATTTTAAAAAAATAAACTGTTTCCCACCAAACTAGTTTTATTGCCCTTGCCGTGTAACTCAGTTGGTTGGATCATTGTCCCATACACCAAAAAGGTTGCAGGTTCGATTCCCGGTCAGGGTACATATGGGAAGCAGCTGATCAATGTTTCTCTCTCTCCTTTCCCCTCTCTCTAAAATCAATAAACACATCCTCAGATGAGGATTAAAAAAAAACTAGCTTTATTCACAAATAAATTATCAGGTTAAATTTACACTAACATCTGAGTTCAGATCAGTTTTTAAAAATAAATATAATAATATAGTCTCAGCATTCCCTTTATATGCCTGTCCTAACCACCTGCCTTTGTTTCTTATTTCTTTCCACATATATACACACAATAATCCTTAACCTTTACACTAGTAAAGGTTCATAAAGATTGTCATGATATTAGGAACTCTTCTTTCTCTCATATATTCTATCATGTACTACAACAATGAAAATTTTATTTTGACTATCAATGCTTATTTTTTTTCTTCTAATACATGGAGAAAACAGATTTAATAGCAGCAATACTACAGGAAATACAATTCAACTGCAGAATTTCTACACTGTTCTGATTTTAGCTTGCTAATTAAATTGCTATTACTAGTTTACTATCTGACTTAAACAGACCTTAGGATACAACTGAGATTTTTTTGTATGATGGGATAATTGTGTGTAACCAGTAAAATAATGATAGCTCCTGAATGTGCAGGCAGAAGTAATCCTGAAAGTATTTTAATTTAAAAACTTTAATCCCTGCTTTAAGGGAATATGATAATGTATACTATGACAAATGTACTTTATTCTTCTAACATTGTAACATTGAGACCCCCCCACCCCTGGAATGAAGTGCAATTCCTGTGTATCTTGGTTTAGTGATAATTGCACTTTTAGTCAATTATTTGTATCTTAACATTTTTTTAGTATCCAAAGAATCCATTATATGAACAGACTTTTTAAAAAATTAAATATATTTTTATTTATTTCAGAGAGGTTGGGAGAGAAAGATAGAAATATCAATGATATTTCTATCAATGAGAGAGAATCATTGATTGGCTGCTCCTGCATGCCCCCTATTGGGGATCAAACCCACAACCAGGGTATGTGCTCTGAATGGGAATTGAACTGTGACCTTCTGGTTCATAGGTCGAAGCTCAACCACTGAGCTCCACCAGCCCGGGTTGAACAAACTTTTAAAATAATTTCTCTATATTGTATATATAAAATGGCTTTTATTGAACAGCTTATCTTCCACTTACAAGTTTATGGAAATATCAAAATATGTCAAAATAAATAAAAAGTAGGAGAAAAAATAAAACTATATTACAAAACTATAGTAACTGAAACAGTATGATATTGGCATAAAAACAGACACATATCAATGGAACAGAATAGAGAATCTAGAAATAAACCCACCAATATATGGTCAGTTAATTTATGACAAAAGAGCCAAGCATTCAATGGGGAAAGTATAGTCTCTTCAATAAATGGTGTTAGGAACACTGGACAGCCACATGCAAAAGAATGAAACTAGACTCCTATCTTACATCATATATAGAAATCAATTAAAAATGGATTAAACTTGCCCTAGCCTGTTTGGCTCAGTGGATAGAGCGTCGGCCTGCGGACTAGAGGTCCCGGGTTCGATTCCGGCCAAGGGCATGTACCTTGATTGCGGGCACATCCCCAGTGGGAGGTGTGCAGGAGGCAGCTGATCGATGTTTCTCTCTCATCGATGTTTCTAACTCTCTATCCCTCTCCTTTCCTCTCTGTGAAAAATCAATAAAATATATTAAAAATAAAAATAAAAATGGGTTAAACTTAATTTAAAACCTGAAATTGTAAAACTAGAAGAAAACATAGGGGGTATGCTCCTTGACATCAGTCTTGGCAATGATTTTTTGGATTTGACACCAAAAGTACAAGCAACAAAAGTAAAAATAATAAGTGAGATTATGTCAAGTTAAAAGCACAGCAAAGCACAACAAAATAAAAAGGCAACTTACAGAATGGGAGAAAATATTAGCAAATAATATATCTGATAAGGGGTTAATATCCAAAATATATAAAGATATAAACTCACACAACACAATAGCAAAACAATATGATTTTAAAAATGGGCAGAGAGCCCGGCTTGTGTGATTCAGTGGTTGAGCGTCAACCTATGAACCAGGAGGTCATGGTTCGATTCCCAGTCAAGGCACATGCCTGAGTTGCAGGCTCGATCCCCAGTAGGGGGTGTGCAGGAGGTAGCCAATCAATGATTCTCCTCATTGATGTTTCTATCTCTCCCTCCCTCTCCCTTCCTCTCTGAAATCAATAAAAATATGTATTTTTAAAAACGAGCAGAGGAACCAAATAGGCATTTTTCTAAAGAAGACATATTGCCCTGACTGGTTTGGCTCACTGGATAGAGTGTCGGCCTGTGGACTGAAAGGTCCCAGGTTCGATTCCGGTCAAAGGCATGTACCTTGGTTGCGGGCACATCCCCAGGAGGGGGTGTGCAGGAGGCAGCTGATCAATGTTTCATCAGAATAGAAACATCGATGTTTTCATCGATATTTCTAACTCTCTATCTCTCTCCCTTCCTCTCTGTAAAAAATCAATAAAATATATATATATATAAAAAAGAAGACATATAGATGGCCAACAGGCACATGAAAAGGTGCTCAACATCACTAGTCATCAAGGACATGCAAATCAAAACCACAATGAGGTATTACTTAAAGCCTGTTACCAAAAATACAAGAGATAACAAGTGTTGGCAAGGATATGAGGAAAAGGGAACCCTTGTGCACTGTTGGTAGGACTGTAACTTGGTGCAGCCACTATAGAAAACAGTATGGAGGTACCTCAAAAAATTAAAAATATAACTACCACATGATCCTGAAATTCTACTTCTGGGTGTATATCCAAAGAAAAAAAACCAGGATAGTGAAGAGATATTTGTACTCCCATGTTCACTGCAGCATCATTTACAATGGTCAAGATATGGAAACAACCTAAGTGTCTGTCTGTCAATGGATGAATGGATAAAGAAGATGTGATAAAGAAGATATTCAAACATGAAAAAAGAAGGAACTCCTGCCATTTGCAACAACATGGATGGACCTTGAAGGCATTATGCTAAATGAAATAAACCAGACAGAGAAAGATAAATACTGCATGGTATTCACTTATATGTGGAATCTAAATAAGAAATCAAACTCATAGAAACAGAGTAGAAAATTGGTTGCCAGGGGGCTGGGAGCCGAGGGCAATAGGGAAAGGGTTAAAGTACAAAGTTTCAGCTATAAGATGAATAGTCTGAGGATCTAATGTATAACAAGATGACTACAATTAGTAATACTGCACTATGTAACTGAAATTTGCTAAGAGAGTAGAACTTAAATGTTCTCAGACATATACAAAAAAGATAAATGTGTGGTGATGGATGTGTTAACTAATTGAAAGGAATCCTTTCACAATGTATTAATCTATCAAGTCACCATGATGTATACTTTAAATAGTTTACAATTTTGTCAATTATACCTCAATAAAGCTGGGGGGGGGGGAACCCCCACAGAAAAAGCAAAAATCTTTTTCAAGTTAAAAAAAAAAGTGCCATATTAAGTTTATACTGTATAGTCCTCCTTTAAAAAACAAATAAAAAACTGACCTTGATTATAGCTAGGGTGACCATATATCCACGTTTGTCTGGAACAGACCTGAAATAACTGATAAAGTTCCTCTTTCCTTTTCAAAAGTAGCCCAGCCCAACTTATATGCCCCCCTCCCTGGGATATAATAAAGGTCAGTAGCAATAAGTGTTGAAATGAATGAGTTCTGGTCTTAGACAATTCATGGCTCTGTTCCTTTCATGCTGTGGGACTTTGGAAAAATTAATTAATCCCTGTAAGTCCCAGTTTCCTCAAGTGTAAAATGAGTTCATTCTTTCAACAAGTCTGTCTGAGTACTTAAAGTGTGCCAGCACTGTTTTAGGCACTGGGGTGAAAGTATAGATGTCAGCACTTTTACTATTGAGGGAATTAGCAAATAAACAAATAACATATCTTTAATATTTCAGGTGGAAGTAAAACAGTGAACCTAGGTGAGGAATGATGGAGTGAGAGGGGAATGCTATTTTAGAAAGAAGTGTCAGGGAAGGACTGTGTTCAGAGGTATTTGGAAAAGAAAGTGAATGGAGTGGCAGCATAAGCTATGTGGATACTTGGCAGAGGGAAGGCCAGTGCAAAAGCCCTGAGGCAGGAGCCACTTTGCGGATTTGAACAACAGCACAAAGGCCAGTATGGCTAGAATGGAGCAAGGGGGGCCATGATAGGACAAGCAGCTGGCGAGTTGGGAAACGGCTGAGTAGGCATCTCCTGAGGTTGTTGTGATGATTAAACAAGATAATATATTTAAACCTCTTAACTCAGGATTATGTGCTCCAATAATCAGTAGTTAGCATTATTTTTGAAATGTTGTACATAACTAAAAAAAGATCACTTAAAATATGGGGTGTGTTTGTGTGTGTGTGTGTGTGCGTGTGTGTGTGTGTCTGTGTGCGCATCCAAAAGCATTAAACAATTTGGTTCTTAGATTAAAAACAGAGATTTTTTTCCTTTCTTTCTAGATATAAATACAGGCACATCCGTCTCCATTATTTTGAAAGAATTCATGGCAGGAATTCCTCAGAAATCCTCTTCTGTGCCCCTACAGAGAAATGCTATTTCCAACTTCCATTACTCCCTCTTCAAAGAACTGGTAAACACTAACATATACAAATAAAAGGAGATGGACGAGGAGAAGCATCCTTACGTTGTATCGCACGTCTAGGCCATCATAGCTTAGGGGCTGCTTCTGCTGCAGCCTCAGGTCTCCGTTCACATATAACTGGGACCCCGGAATAGCGAAGGAGGATTGAAGAAATGCCATGCTCTGCATCACGAAGGTTGACATCCTCTGAAATCATTAGAGGGCGAGACAAGATCAGTTTCAGTCAGATCTTAAGGGCTCTGGGTTCTAAGCGTCACCTGTCTGTGGTGGAAGCCTAACAGTCCCCCACATACCTGGCTTGGCATGCAGGCAGAACTCTGCCCAGAACCCTCGGAACTGTTCAGAGATTGTATAAATGAATATGGCCCTAATGAAAAACATTTGACCTGCCCAAGTTAAATCCCAAGCCTCACCTCAGAAAAGAGCCTTTTTCTACAGTGTGGGTTTTCCTAGGAATCAGAAAGAGGGGTCTGTTCTATTAAAAGACAAAAGGGAGAGGACAGGCTTCCCTCAGGAATTGACTCACATGCAATTGGTAGGAGAAAGTCAAGATGAGTTGCACACCAAGAACATGCTCCGTGGACTGCAGGGGAAGCTCCAGTTTAAAATGTAACGTGTCCATTTTCCCGTCCTGGTTTCTGTCTTCTTCTCTAGTCTAAGAAACCCAAAGAGGGCCAGTGACCCTTATTAAGTCGGGAAGAATCCATATTACTGTTGTACATACACAATGAACCACTGTCCTGCGATACACAGGTATTCGCTCCCTCATCAGAAGAAAAATGCAGAGGTATAAGGTATCAATATTCGAGAGAGACACAATGTGCATGGCCCCTGAACTTCATACGTGTGCTTCTCAAATATTCAAGGGCCAAACTGAACAGGAATTTGAATAGGTAATAACAACAACAAACAACTGGATGGTATTTTTCTTTTTCAGTCTCATTTGATTTTTTTGTTTGTTTTGTTGCTGGCATCTTTTCATTTTTACAAACAGGCTGGAGTTGGTATGGAAAGTTTAAGTAGCACATCAGAATTATTTTCTACTTGTCTAGAAAAGAAAACTAATACTAATCATTATGCATTCCCCAGATTCAGCAGAAAAACACCAAGCTCTATTTATACAGTACATCATTTAACCACAAGTGTCTTTGCTGCAAATTCTCAGTATTGGACTGCATCTCATCATTGTCAGGGCTTTAAAGCCTAGCGTACTTTTAGTGCCAATCAATAAAGCAAAAAAGGAAGCTCTGGAAAATCAGTAAGCTATTATAACTACAGATACTTCATAAATTATGTACATGAAAGTAGGGAAAACAGATCTTAGGAGGGAAAAAGACAAATTACAGCTCATAAAAAAAAACACTGGTACCCAATCTTGTCATCCATAGTCTTGCCTCTTCGTGATCCTACTACGACTAGCAGGAAAGGATGGCTACGCACATGTGATCGCTGCTGACACCATTCCTTGGCACACTCTGGATCTTGTTACTACAACTGATCCTTTCCCCGTGTAGGTTCCCAGGAGGATTTTACTATGTTGTATCAACATTCCCATCTGAATTCTCCATCTACTGATTCATTTTTCTTTCCACCAATACCATTATGCAAGGAAGAGATTCTTTGTTCTTTTTTTCAGGCTAATAAGGTCGTTTTAAGATGGAGCTATCTCAGTTTTCAGAAACTTTCAATTGCTTCTTTCCTTCTAGACAATGATGTCCTTATCCTCGGCCTTGTTACAGAGAAACTTGCCCTCTGTCTTCTGTTGGATACTATTTTCACTGTCCTATTCCATCAACTTTGCAGGTGCAGCGGAGGGATATCTGTTACTCGGGCTGATGATCAAATTACTGAGGCAATTATGTATTAGCAATTATGGTTAGGATAGAAAAGAAGCTGCCTTGTCTTTCTGTGAATCTTCCTTACTTGGTATCTGGGAAGACTTGGAAGACAAAGTCGGGTTAACTCTCTGGGGTGGATCTATGCCTTCTGGATCCTTAGGTTAAACAGGAAAACAAAGATCAAGTGTCTCAACTTGCAAGGGAGGATAGTGGGTAGGAGGGAATTGCCAGAATACAGACCCCAGCACAGTGTGGGAGAGAAGAGCAATCCATTTGATCTTTAAAATAAGTCTAAGGTAAGCAGAGCAAGTATTCTCCCCATTGTACAGATGAGAAAATCAAGGTTCAGGGAGGTGAAGGGATTTATTGGTACAGCTAGCAATGGGGATAAGAGATGATATAAAAGGTGCATCTCCCACAGTGACCTGTCACCAAGTTAGAATCTCACTCCCCTAAGGATGGCAAGGTGGGCTACATTCTATGCTATCACTTGGACCACTAGTGAAATCAATTATTTAATTCCATTTATTTCAAATCAATCTTAACACATGTGCAAAAGCTATAAAGGCAGGCATTCAAAGAACTAATACTTCTTTAACAAGGTTATTATCTAAAATCAAATTGATGTGTCTGGCCAAGATAAGTCATAAATCACACCATCATCTTATTTCTATAAGGTATATGAGCAATTTGGAACAATGTTAATATCCACTGGTTGTTTCAACTAGTCCCACTGCATATCCCAGGAGATATAAGAATATTAATAATAGTACTAATTAGAGAGGTAGGTACTATCGTGTTCTTTATATAGTTTCATTGAGACTGAGAGAGGGTATGTAATCCAATGACAGAATTGGGGCTAGGACTTAGGTTTATAGATTCCTGATTCAGTGCTCCTTCTATAATAGCCCACAAGAACCCCAATTTCAAAGATTTCTGGTAGTTAAAGAAAGGTAATCTTTTCCAGATATATATGAAATCAATACCAATATACTAGGTCGGATAAATATAGGCATTGTTGCATTTAGTCAGTGCATATCAGTCAGTCTACCTGAACCAATCAGGAAAACAGAAACTAAACAGTTATTTTAACAGAGGGAATTTAGTATAGGGGATAATTAGTAGCATAAGGGGACGAAAAAGGCAAAAAGGGAATGCTGTGATAACACAGAGAGGGTAACTGCAGGAAGCAGCTCCCGCGCTTGGAGCTGGAGCAGGAAGGGAAGAGGCTGGCATTACCTCCAGGAGCTGGGACTCAGCCCTCAGGAAGGAAGTGCTCCCCAGCTGACGCTGGTACCTCCAGAGCTTTGGAGGAGGAACCCACGAGAGGGAATGGATAAGGCTGGAGGAAAGACTTACTCTTTCCTGTTTGTATCACCCCCGGCACTGGTTCTTCAACTGGCAATAGCAACTGGTTGCAGTTTCTAGTTTTTTCCTACTCCTAGAACAAGGCTCGTCATGCCTCCTACTGGCAGAGCCTAACAGGGAGTCAGTGGGCAGAAGAGAATGTGGTTTTCATCATCTCAGTGTGAGCATCACAAAGCAGAGATAGGAGGGTGGCTTTGGAGCTGACACAAGACTAAAAACAATGCACCATCTGACTGTAAGAGTTGCTATAAATTAAGGAGTGCAATTGTTTCCAACTGCCCTGACTTGCAATATTTTCCCCACCAAGTATCTCATTGTTTGTTTTTACACTGTTCATTCTGTCGAGTAATATTCTTTTATTATAAAGGTTAATTTCCTAGTTTATACCAGTGTTCATTTTACCATATATTTGTCATTGAATGTTCCGGTTTTTTCTTTTTGTGCTGAAAATACTCTTTGGCATTACTCTTTGGGTCTCCTAAAAATAGGGACCATTACTTCAGGACTCCTAGACTCATCAAATCCTTACTACCTGTATTTCAATGAGTCTAAGATATCATCCTATCTAATAATAGACAAACATGGTAATTGACCGTACCTTCACTACACCTCCCATAGGCTAATCAGCAAGATATGCAAATTAACCGCCAACAAAGATGGCGGCTAATTTGCATACTGCAGGCAGGGCGGGACAGCGCCATCCCACCTGCCCTGCCGCCATCCGGGCCTGCTATCTGCAACTCGTAGCGGCGGGGCGTCCCGTGTGTGACCCAACCCGGGGTGGCACCCCAACCCCCGGATGGGCCCTGCCCTGTGCATGACCCGGGGCGGCGGGGCAGGCACCGAGGGATCGGGCCTGCTACCTGCACCCGGGGAGCGGGCCTAAGCCAGCAGGTGGTTATCTCCCGAGGGGTCCCAGACTGTGAGAGGGCACAAGTGAGGCTGAGGGACACCCTGCCCCCCCGCCAGTGCACAAATTTTTGTGCACCGGGCCTCAAATCAATTATAAATTGCACCACCCACCAGCCTCCACCACACACATACCCTTTCCATCCCACCAATAGAGTTAAACTCTCATTTCACTGTAAATCCTATTCACAACTTTAATGACCTTTCTCACTTTTCCCTTATTTTTTATTTCTCTAAAGTTAATAAGTATTTTATTTGCTTGCTTAGTTTTCTATTTACTTAAGCAATTTCAACAATCAGCTTCTATTGAAATTCCTCACAATTTGATGTTTATTCAAAATCTAGTTCATGCCTGGGCCAGTGTTGCTCAATGGTTGAGTGTCGACTCATGAACCAAGAGGTCACCATTTTTTTTTAAAGATTTACAAAAAATGTATTTTTATTGATTTCAGAGAGGAAGGGAGAAGGAGAGATAGAAACATCAATGGCGAGAGAGAATAATTGATTGGTTGCCTCCTGCACAGCCCCCACTGGGAATCGAGCCCACAACCCAGGCATGTGCCCTTGACCAGAAACAAACCTAGGACTCTTCAGTTCACAGACCAACACTCCATCCACTGAGCCAAACCGGGTTGGGCAAGAGGTCACCAATTTGATTCCCGGTCAGGGATTATGTCTGGGAAGAGCTCGATCCCCGGTAGGGGGCATGAAGGAGGCAGCCAATCGATGTTTCTATCTATCCCTCTCCCTTCCTCTCACTCTAAAATCAATAAATACATATTTTTTGAAAAAAACTTGTTCATGGCAATATTCTAATAGTGAAAAAGTGAAATCAAATCAAATATCCACTAACAGGGAACTGGTCAAATCCATCACAGTTGTTCCATATCATGAAATACTTTGTAGATCTTAAAAAGAATAAGGTTGATTAACAAGTATTGATACATACCCCAAACTGAGCCTTTAATTTTATGTCATTATATATACCAGTAACTAACATTTTACAATAAGCATGCAATTTTATAATCAGAAAAATATAAGAAAATGTAACCAGAAAAAAAACTTGAATCGTATTTTGTGTGTCGTTATTCATATAACTAATCAGATTTAATTTTTTTTTTCATTTTATTTAGTTGCTGGAAAAAAAAGTCTGAATTTTTTTTTTCCAGCTACACAAGTTTGGCTTGCAGGCCAAGAATCTCAGAGATGTTTGCTGAGATTAAACTTTGGAAGAAGGAAACCAGAATTTTCATATTTCTAAAGGGAAATGTTTTCAAAACATGAGTGTTTGTAAAGGAAGCACTCACCTGAACCGAATACTAAATTACAGACAGTAAAATGCTTCCTTTTCCTTCTGGACAGCTACAAGATGGAACAGAGGCATCTAATAAGACAGCCCGGGAGGCGGGAGGGCATTCCCCGAGGTCGTGTAACCAATCGGGGCTTCCCAGGGTCAAGCCTGCATAAAAATGCCTGCTCCTTCCGTTCCGAGTGTTTGGAAGCACAATTGCAGCAGCACTAAGGGTTGCAACAAGAACACTGCTGGTCCTCCATGACCCATAGCGGAGCTTTCGCGACCACCTTTCCATCAGGCAGCCCTCGGAAATGGCGGGGGCTGCCAACAGGCGGCCGCAGGCTTCTGGACTCGGTGCCAGGTAGCACGCTGACGGCAGCTGCTAACGTTCTTGGGGTTACGGGCAGCTTGGAGAAAGCGAATGAAATAAGAGATTTACTCCCCAGGAAGTTAAGCCTACGTTCAAACCACTGAGCCTGTGTACACAACTTACCGTGGGATCGAGGACCCCGAAGACCTAAGCTGGGGCTCCCACGGGGCCGGGCGCTCGCCCTCTCCTACCCCCGCTCCCGCCCCTACCTCCACCCAGTCCGGGTGGGCAGCTGGGCCCCGGCAGGAACCACGCACCGAAACGAGCGGGACGCGCAGATGATCCCCCTGCAGCCGGTTGAAGGCGGGGAACGTGCTCCAGGCGAGGAACCCGCCGCGCTCGGGTCCTAGCAGGGCCAGGAGCAGTACCTGGTGCTGGAAGCGCACAGTCGGCTGCTCCTCGTAGCTGCTCCGCTTCAGCCAAAACCCTGAGGTGAAAAGGGCGGGAAGGCGGTGGGGAGGGTGTCAGCAAGGCCCCCGCGGCTGCGGCGGGCCGGGCAGCTGTGGCGCGCACCCACGGGGGAGGCTCACCGTGGCTCCGGAAGGCCACCAGCAGCGGCGGGATGTACGTGAGCGCGGTGGCCAGCAGCAGGAACAGCGCGGCCTTGGAGCAGAGCCCCGCGCGGTAGCCGCGCTCGACCGGCTGAGAGAAGAGCTCGTAGAGCGCCATGAGCACAGCGCCGAGAGAGTCCGCCCCCCCTAGAGTCTAGACTAGAAGACCCCTTGGCGGTAGCGAAGGGATGAGCAAGTTTGGCTTCTCCTGGTTGCCATAGCCTTGGTCTCCACGGCAACGGACGGCGCAAGGAAGGGAACCAATAGCAAGGACGCGGGGCCTCGGTGGGCGGGGAGCTAAGGAGGAGCGGTGCCCACTGGGACGGTTGACCTCGCTTTGCACATTACGTGTGTTTTCCCAAAGGCGGAGTGGGAATACGTTTCTATGCACCAAAATCATAGCTGTCGTGTTAATGTGTGTAAAATAAGATTTTCATAAAAGCTATAAAAGCTTCAACTAGTCCACTGCAAGTTGAAGTTGACCCGAAGTTAAATATTTGTGCGTCTTTCATTAAATATGAATCAATGGTTCATACTTGAGTTCAACCAGTCCCGATACACCCTGCATTGAAGGGAAGCACAGAACATCATTGTGTCCGTGATCTCGGACCTAGTCCTAGGCTAAGACCAAGATCAGGCCCCTTTGTCTCTAAATTTCCTGTTGCTTTCACTATACGGCAGCATAGGGACGGAAACAGGACACAAATCTCCCGGTTCTTCGTGGGATAAAGAATAGTTACTACATCGCTCTCTCGGTCATACTTTGTTACCCTGATTGGGCACAAGCTTGTCTCTCGGTTTTAGGGGAAGCTGTGATCCTCCCCAAAGATAACACTGGCTTATCACTGAATTGAATGCCCCAATCCCCGGCTGTAAGCCAGTATTTCAAACATGGCAGAAATTTTCTCTCTCTCTCTTTTTAAAAACCATGGTTCACATCCAAGTTCATCAAAAGGCCTTGAAGGGTCACATTACAGTGCCAAGACAGAGTGTGGAGTCCAGTAGTTGAGGACCTTATTGTGAAGGCAACCTAGAAGTGGCTTTTAGATTAAGAGAACAGCTGAGATCCTAACAGAAAAACAGAGAGAGGTCAAGACCTGCCCTTCTTTAAAAATGATCCAGGTTCCTCACCACAGTCCAAAATGACAATGTCATCAGCCAAAAGATGCTTTTGACCTCTGGTCCAACACCACTCATTCTTGCTTTAAAGCTTTTCTGGGCTGGCCACAAAACTCTTAAAGATAGTAATTGTATTTCTTAAATCTTGTTATGATTCTGACATTACAGTATATTGTATCTATGCTTTAAGTAGATGTCTTTCATTCAATTAAATAACCATCAAAATAAGACGGTTCTAGAATAGATGGTTCTAGTGTCATCTTCTGAGGGTGGCTCTGCTCTAGGGAGATGTTTGCCTTCAAGGCTCCTTCTTTCAGCAGAAGGAAACACACACATTGTAGCTAGTGTTAGCTTAGTCACTGCTGAAACAGGGAGGTGACTGCCAAGAATCTAGGTGTATGAAGTGCTTCAGCCTCCCCTGAGATGCCATGAGTTTCCAAAACTATCTATATAATAAAAGGCTAATATGCAAATTGTCCCCAGTTTGACCAGGGGGTGGGGCCATCCGGCCAACCGCCTGTGTTCCCTCCCCCAGCCCAATCGGCCTGGACTCCACCTGTGCATGAATTCATGCACTGGGCCTCTAGTCTATAATAATAAAATCATAATATGCTAATTAGACCAGACATCCTTCTGGATGAAGCCGGGGCTGCGAGGGAAGCCCGGGTCCCGGGTGCCAGGGGGAAGCCCGTGCTGGCAGCCAGGGGTAGGAAGGCCTACTCTTGCACAAATTTCATGCATGGGGCCTCTAGTCTAACAATAATAGATACTAATATTTACTCTTTGATGCCATGACTTGAGGAAGCTAGTCTTTGTGGTTCTATTTCAATTCTTTTAGGACATTCGATTTTTTTTTTATGCTAAAGATCTACGTATATTGTGTCATTTTCATGCATTCATGACTCAGAACTGACTTTTTGGTTTCCAAGGACAAAAAGAGTCATTCTCTGAAAACTAGATATTTTAATTATGTTCTGTTCTTTTCTAGAAGCTCCTATTCAGGGCCTTTGAGTCATGTTAGAACTCCTGAATATTTGCTTCAAGGTTTTCCAACACTTCTTGGCATTTACCTACATCACTGAACTCTTGGCTTTCCAGTTTCTTATAACTACAGCTTTTGTTTCTATGTGTTAAGGAAAGATTATCCTTTGAAAAATATAACCATCCCAAAACATAAGATTCACATTTTCTCTGAAGTCTTTCTTAATAAACCTCTCTTGGCTTTGTGTCAGCCCCATTGCCCTAAGCCATCCCTCAGTATCCCATGTTCACACACCTCTCCAACATTTGAAATTTTTTTATCGGTCTGTAATGTGTAATTGTATATATTCATTATCCTATTTCTCCTCCTAACTTACCTCTTCAACTAACCACCCCCTCAAGGAAGACATCCAGTGTCCTTAGAACATCCAATAAGCCAAATATAACTACCCAATGGGTAAAGAAGGTGATGTATATTATCAAGGCAGATCAGAGAAATTAATTAGAACTGGAAAGAGACATCATGAAAGCATGTAAAGATAGAAAACAGAAAGACACTGTACATCATTAAGATCCTCAGGTGTCGGGAGTCGACCAAGATGGCGGCGTAGGTAAACACCGGAGACCGCTGCCGCAAACAACCATTTCAAAAATACAACTAAAAGACTGAACGGACATCACCCAGAACCACAGGAAGGCTGGCTGAAGAGAGACTCTACAACTAGAAGGAAAGAGAACAGCAAATCGACGCTCAGAGGCGGCGCAGTGTGGAAAATACAAAGGTACCGAGGTGCGCGCGAAAGCGGGCTGGTGGCTGAGGGCGCGGTTGTCGTTTTCTGTCGGGACTGAGTCTCAGACTCTGGGCTCCAGACCCGGGCGAGTCTCTAGGGACCCAGACTCAAACGGGAGAAGCGGGATTACCCGGCATCAGTTGGAACCTGAGGGCAGCTTTCTCTCCGAGGTTTGCAGCGGCTGCCGGGGTTCTGAGAAGCAGAGCCTCTGGGAACGGGACTGAGCGTGGCCATAACTGCTCCCTCCGCCCGCCCTGTTGATCCCGCCCCGCCCAAAGCCTGCGCACAGCCATTTGCTGATCGCCTCAGGCAAAGGCTGGATTAGCGCCTCCCCAGAAGACAGAGTTTTCCGCACAGCTGATTCCTATAGCCAGCCGGCCTGAGGGTCAAATCCCCCTAGTGTTAACTACAACAATTAAGGCTTGGCTAGAACAAGACTGCGCACAGAGACCACAAGGGGGTGCACCAAGAAAGCATAAAAGATGCGGAGACAAAAAAACATGACAGAAATGGAGGATATGGAGCTAAGAATCGCAATTTTGAGGGCTTGCCATAAATTTGTGCAGAACCTCACGAAAACTAATGAGACCCTCGATGCTACGATAAAGAAATTAGAAAGTAAGCATACACGGACTGAAATAAAGAATATTATACCCAATAGCAGACCAGAGGAGTACAATAATCAAACCAAAGATTCGACAAAAAACACCCAATTGGAAAAGCAAAATGAAAAAAGAATCCGAAAGTGTGAAGATAGTGTAAGGAGCCTCTGGGACAGCTTTAAGCGGTCTAATATCAGAGTCATTGGAGTGCCAGAAGATGAGAGACAGCAAGATATTGAAAACGTATTTCAAGAAATAATGGCAGAAAACTTCCCCCACCTGGTGAAAGAAATGGACTTACAGGTCCAAGAAGCGCAGAGAACCCCAAACAAAAGGAATCCAAAGAGGACCACACCAAGACACATCATCATTAAAATGCCAAGAGCAAAAGACAAAGAGAAAATCTTAAAAGCAGCAAGAGAAAGAGGCTCAATTACCTACAAGGGAATACCCATACGACTGTCAGCTGATTTCTCAACAGAAACCTTGCAGGCCAGAAGGGAATGGCAAGAAATTTTCAAAGTGCTGAATACCAAGAACCTACAACCAAGATTACTTTATCCAGCAAAGCTATCATTCAGAATTGAAGGTCAGATAAAGAGCTTCACAGATAAGGAAAAGCTAAAGGAGTTCATCACCGCCAAACCAGTATTATATGAAATGCTGAAAGGTATCCTTTAAGAAGAGGAAGAAGAAGAAAAAGGTAAAGATACAAATTATGAACAACAAACATGCATCTATCAACAAATGAATCTAAGAATCAAGTGAATAAATAACCTGATGTACAGAATGAACTGGTGATTATAATAGAATCAGGGACATAGAAAGGGAATGGACTGACTATTCTTGGGGGAAAAAGGGGTGTGGGAGATGCGGGAAGTGACTGGACAAAAATCATGCACCTATGGATGAACACAGTGGGTGGGGAGTGAGGGTGGAGGGTGGGGTGGGAGCTGGAAGGAGGGGAGTTATGGGGGGAAAAAAGAGGAACAAATGTAATAATCTGAACAATAAAGATTTAATTTAAAAAAAAAAAAAAAAAAAAAAAAAAAAAAAAAAAAAAAAAAAAAAGATCCTCAGGTGTCATGCCTATGGATTGATGGGTGGTGGATTGTTCCCCAGAGAAGTGTACTAAGCTCTTCCATGTGCAAGGAGGTGTACATGCCTTGGAGTAGGACACATGACCAGCTCTGTAAAGGGAAGCAGGTGTTTCAGTCCAATTTCTAACTCCTCCACTGACTCACTATCAGATGGTGAACAACCATCTTCATTCCTCAATGTTTGTTTCTATTTGCAAATAAGGCATTTACATTTTCACTCACTCTCTCGCTAATTTAATAGCTTTAAGTACTTCTCTCCTGAATTTGAGACTCATAGAGCCACTCAATGACTCTATATCTTCATTTGCATGTGTCTCTTGGACATCTTGTACTTAATATATACAAAACAAAACTCTTAATTCTCACCACCCCAAGCTGAATCCACTCTATTTCAGTAAATGGCAATTCTATCCTTCCAAAAAATCTTGACTTTGACTTATCTGTCACACATCATCTCCACTCTATCAGCAAATTTTGTCAGCTCTATTTTCAGAATATATTTAGAGTACAATTGCTTCCCACCACCGGCACGGGCACCATCTTGGTCTAAGCCATCATCTTTCACTTGGATTATCACAATAGCCTCTTAACTCTTCCCCTTGCTTCCCTCCTAAACCCCTTATAGTCTACTGTCTACACAGAAGCTAGCCTGATCACTTAAAAAGGAGAGTTATATCACATCACACCTCCGCTTAACATGAAATTCAAAAGCTCAACACTTTTGGTTTCAATCTCCTTTATCTCACCTCATAACATACTCTGTCTTGTTTTTTCCGCTCCAGCCACAAGGGTTTCCTTCCTGCTCCTAGATTTGCCAACCACTTTATCTAATTAGCATTCTATCACTTTCTTGTCACCAACCCTGTTTTATTTTTCTAAACAGCACCCATCATTACCTGACATTTATTTATTTCTTTATATATTTAAAAATATATATTTTATTGATTTTTTACAGAGAGGAGGGGAGAGGGATAGAGACTTAGAAACATCCATGAGAGAGAAACATCGATCAGCTGCCTCCTGCACACCCCCTACTGGGGATGTGCCCGCAACCAAGGTACATGCCCTTGACTGGAATCGAACCTGGGACTCTTCAGTCCACAGGATGATGCTCTAGCCACTGAGCCAAACTGGTCAGGGCTGACATTTATTTTTTATCTCGTTTCACTAGAATACGAACCCCATGAGAGCAGAGGTGTCTGTTCTGTTCATTGGTTTTCCCAAATCCTAGAACAGTGTTGCTATATACAACAATAATTTTTGGTATGAAATTCATTAAAATGAATTTTTTTCATTTCATTAAAAACAAGGAAGTAAACTAAAAACTATTTTAGTTGCTCAGACACACAATTTAAAAATAACAAAAATAATTTTAGAATGAAGTTAGATTCCACAGCATCCATCAGGAATTTCAACTATAGGAAATGAGGCATGACAATGTTCAAATATACAGGCCTTTCAGATGCATCAGAATCACAGGCATGTGGCAAGGATCATGTGCCCAATTAAGCAAATATTCTTGTTACATATTCACCAGCTCATAAACATATGATGATCTAGAGCCCTGATGACATCACTGGAAATCCTGAAGGCTCAGGCAGATGACACACACACACACAGAGGTTATGCTGCGATTGCTGCATCTCACACTGATTACCAAAGAAGCCCATCTCATGATCAGCTATCAGGGGAATTCTCCGAGTCTGATGGTCACCTCTAACTCCTCTGCTTGTTAAGGTTAAGGGGTCTCTCTGTGATCGGTGTAATGTTACAGTCCTCGAATGCACATTTCTGATAACTCTTCTTAAATATTTATTCAAACACGTATTCATGAATAAAGGAAAGAAACTGGATTTGTTTAAATTTAATTTCTAGGTCTAAGCCAACCTACTATGGCTGTTCTTAAATACTGAACCCTTGGTTTGTCATCAGTATTCCTCCCCTATGGAGCCCCCAACCTGTTACTCCACATAGTACTTCCCAAACCGTCAATGCCCAACAGAACCCCCCTCCCGCCATCACTAACCACCAGAGACTCCTTTTCTGTCATTCATACCCCTCTAAATACCCCTCTTGTCACTAAGGCCCCAGTCAGACTTCCCTCTGTAAGAGCCCTAGCCTACCAGCCGGACCCTCAACCTCTCCTTCCCGTTAGCAATGTCACCGAGACCCGACTCCTATTACCCATTCCCGAATATCTCCTCCCACGTCGCCAGTGTCGCTCACGGACGCCCCTGACTCCCACGTCATCAACTCCACTCCCGAGTTGACACCCCGCGGCGCCCTCCCCTGCCCCGCCCCTGGCGTGCGGCCCCACCCCTTGGCGCGGCCACCAGACCAACCGCGCCGGAAGCCCCGCCCCCGGCCGGTTGCTAGGCTCCGGCAGCCGGAAGTCCCGCCTGTCGTGTAGTCACCGCCGCCGCCGCCGCTGTCGTTGTTGTTGTGGTTGGTGCTCTGAGCTCCGCGGCTCCGAGAGCCGGCTGCGTCCCGTCCCCGCCGCCGCCATGAAGTGGATGTTTAAGGAGGACCACTCGCTGGGTAAGAATCCGGACACTGGCCGGGCCGTGGGGGCCGGCGCGGCGGGTGGGCCCCCTCCCCCACTCGGGCCGCCCTGGGCTGGGCCGGGCAGGGCGGTTGCAGCTCTTTGGGCTGGCGTCTCCGAGGTCCCGGTCCCCCGATCGGCCCACAGACCCCGTGCCGCCTTCGGGAGGACCTCTCGGTATCAGGAGACCGAGGCCGCGGGCACGCCGGAACCAGGGCCCAGGACGTGCGTAGGTCGCGGGGGAGGAAGGTTGGGGGCCTGGGGACCGGCCGCTGGCAGGCAGGCGCGACAGTCATCGTGGTGTTTCTCCCCCAGAACACAGATGCGTGGAATCCGCGAAGATCCGAGCGAAATATCCCGACCGGGTTCCGGTGAGTGGACTCCCCGCCCCTTCACCTCACTGTCACCTCTGTCTTCTAGGACTCGTGATGGGGCCCGAACCATTCAAGAGTTGACAACTTGAGGTTCCAGCCCCGGTTACAGTAGCCGACTGGACAGACGGGGTAGGGGGTAATCCGGGACTTGAACTTGAGGGGCTGGGGCTGGAGCTGGCGCTGTTTAGGGTGCTTCAGTGCTGAATCTCCCGATCTAGGCCAGTGAGCTGCCTGCAGTCTCTGGGCTCCCTGGCCAATTATATAAGGAACGATATTCTAGGACAGGGCAACAGGTCACTGCCACTTTGGGGAACGGTGGTGGAGAGAGCCTGTCACTTTGGTCTTGGAAGTGGTACTTTAGTCTCAGGACGACAGTCTCATCTTTAACTTTGAGCCCCCATGTTTACCTGACTAATAGCTCCCTTTTCTCACCCCCGCCCTGTCATCCTTTCCTGACCAAAAAAAAAAATTGTGAGAAGCCGCTGAAAACCCCTTCTCCCTTGGTTTTCCCTTCATCTATAATAAATATGATGCTATATTTCTTCCATCGTAGGGGAGATGGTTTCTGCAATCCCTATTGATTTTTAAAGGACAGCAGGCCTGTTATTGTAGCTCATTGCTTGTGAACCCTTCCTTAGGAGATGGGGCAGGAGGGACACATTTGAAACCCAGTTCAGAGAAAAGCAACAGGCCGCATGAAGAGCGTGGTTCCTGGCTGGCTGGGATTGCCAATCGTTCCCATTAGTCCATCCTTTCTCATTTCCTGTGTTCCTGGGATCTTGATTCCCCTGCAGTGTGAAGGCAGATCCATACTGGGGTGCGGGAATAATAGGCTGTAGATGAAACTCCCACCAGATATTCTTGGGTTTGCCCAGACAAAACGTTGAAGGCTTTGTATTAAAAGCTGTACTTCTCTTACGCATGCAGAGATCAGAGATGAGAAATGTAATAATCGACCACAGAAGCACTTACTGTTCCCTTCTAACATATTTATATCGGTTTTTAACCTCCACTATGTGTGGTTTATTAAGCCAGGGGCATATTTCTTTATGTGATGCAGTTCCGCACCCACCTCCTTGCCCACACACTATTATTCATGAGCTCGCTGACAATGCAAGGCCAGAGCCTCACATGAGAAATCCAGGCCTGACCTCTCTTTGCTTTCCCAGGTGATCGTGGAAAAAGTCTCAGGCTCTCAGATTGTTGACATTGACAAACGGAAGTATCTGGTTCCATCTGACATCACCGTGGCTCAGTTCATGTGGATCATCAGGAAAAGGATCCAGCTTCCTTCTGAAAAGGCAATCTTCCTGTTTGTGGATAAGACAGTCCCACAGTCCAGGTAAGAGATGTTTACTGGTATTGGCCATCTGCTTGGCTCCTTACAGAACTCAAAAATTTTGGAGGTCTGAAAACTCTTAGATGTCCTAACTAGAAATCTGGATTTTTGTACTTCCTGATATCAGTAGCTCAAGGAAAATACGGGCTGCAATACATGAGAGTGTACTTTGAGTTAAGAAAATAGAACAAGACCTGGACTTTTAAAAAAATTATTAATATATTTTATTGATTTTTTACAGAGAGGAAGGGAGAGGGAGAGGGAAAGAGAGTTAGAAACATTGATGAGAGAGAAACATCAATCAGCTGCCTCCTGCACACTCCCTACTGGGGATGTGCCCGAAACCAAGGTACATGCCCCTGACCGGAATCGAACCCGGAACCCCTCAGTCCGCAGGCCGACGCTCCATCCACTGAGCCAAACCGGCCAGGGCTGGACTTTTTTTTTAATGAAGAAATTTAGTCTCAACCCCCAAGAATCCTCTAAAACAGCTGAGGACTCTTAGGCTTAAGTCACTAGCAGAACTGAAGCCTGAAATAATTTTCTCCAAATGATTTATGAAATAAGTCCTGTCATTCTCCACCAGAAGCTTGGCCTTGCTGAGGCTCAGCTTTAGTTAATCACCCTGCTTGCTTGCTCTCTAAGTTCAGTCAACTCTGCAACTGTGAGAGTCTCTCGCTGCACCTGATCTTTAATTCGCTAAAATGGCTGCCGTCCAGCAAAGGGCTCTGAGGTCTCTCTACAGATAAGCCTCCCTCAGTGCCACCTGTTCTCACTGTCAGAGTCTGACTGTGGATAGGGGAAAATGGACTGGCTCAGTCTAATTCCCTGGTCAGTCCTTTCTTGTTACTGATTGAATACTTCTAGGCCCTGTGCCAGACGCTGGCCCCTGTCTCCTGAGTGTGAGTTCCTGGCTGCATCTCATCTTTGTGACCCAAACTAAGTTTAATTCGTTGCGCTCCCCCTCTCTCCCTTCTAAAGTAGTACTTGTAAAAGCTAAGGCTTTCAGAAGCCCTGGGAACTAGCCCAGTGTGGCCAAAAAAATATATTCCTTTTGAAAATCCTTGAAAGCTCTAGAAGAGGCCTAGGCCATATTCTAATCCTCTTCCCACAAAAGGTAAAAAGCTCTATTTTTTTGTCTTAAAAACCAAAAAGCAGAAATGCTATGTTTTGGTCTAATTTGCTCTTTCCTAATCTCCATCACCTCCCCTTCCTGGTGTTAGGCAGAGAAGCAGGATAGGGGAGAAATAGAAGTTTCTTCCCTAAGGTTTGTCAACATAAGAAATGCCCAAACATGTAGAGAATTTTTATAAGTTTATTTGAGCCCAAACAGATGGCACAGTTGTTGGGAAACAACATCACCAATCCTTGGGAGAGTGACAGTTTTTCAGTTTCTTTTATGCATTTGAAATTAAGGAAGTAACATAATGAAGATTACATGCAGGTAGGAGAAAGCAAGGTGCGGATTGGATTACAGGATAGTTAAGATTATGTGCTTTCTTGAGAATGGGGTTACACTTATTTCAAAGGTATATTAACCTAGATGCACAAGAACAATGGGACAGGGTTTGCTTAAGGCAAAGATGAATCTTTAACTAAAAAAGTTATATGCTTGGGGTGTGACTAGCCATCATGACCTGCTCGTTAACAATTTGTGATCCGACGTGGCCTGTGTGCCTCAGTTGGTTGAGTGTTGTCTCATGCATCTAGAGGTTTCTGGTTCAATTCCTGGTCAGGGCACATCCCTCGGTTGTGGGTTCAATCCCCAGTAGGGGGCGTGCAGGATACAGTCAATGGATGTTTCTCTCTCATCGATGTTTCTCCCTCTCCCTTCCTCTCTCACTAAAAGAAATAAAACCACATTAAAAAAAAAAAGTGTGATCAGCCTTGACCGGTTTGGCTCAGTGGATAGAGCCTCGGGCTGTGAACTGAAGGGTCCTGGGTTCCATTCCTGGTCAGGGTACATGCCTGGGTTTCGGACTCGAACCCCAGTAGGGGACGTGCAGGAGGCAGCTGATCGATGTTTCTCTTTCATCAATGTTTCTAACTATCCCTCTCCCTCTCTGTAAAAAATCAATAAAAATATATATATTTTAAAAAGTGTGATCAGATCATCCTGTGAGGTTACTTTCCATAGAATCTCTTTTTCATCCACAGGCCTATGTCCTGCCTTCTGGGTGCTGTTGGTCTGCTATAGCTGTTGCTCAGGGAGCTGTGGTTTTGCCAGGGGTGCCAAGCCAGAGTTGGACTCTTCTAGCCTTCCTTCTTAGGCCTCTGGGCAATGTGGAGCTGGGCACACTGTTCACCAGGGGAGGGAGCCCCACCCATGTGTGGTCACTCGGCTTCCCTTAAGGTGGTAGGGAAGGTAAATCTTCATTCGTATTACCTGCAACTTCTGCAAGCCTTTGAGACTCTGTTTCTTCCTTCCTGGAGGTGGCTTCTTAGTGGGAGGAAGTAGGTCACTATTACCTATGGCATTGAGTTTATTTCCTTGAATTTTGATCCTCTGATATTTAAAAGGAAATGAAGCAGGCTTCTGAGGCCATTAAGATTACTCCACGTTAATCTCACAATTAAAATGGCTGCAAATTTTTAGCAATTACTCCCCTCCCCCCATTGTCCCTGAGATATAAATAGAATTAGAAATGAAAAGTGATTCTTAGGCAAGCAGAGGCTGCTTCAGAGCCATTTTCTCTCCAATTCTCATTTGCCTTTCCAACCTGGTAAGAATCTACCCTAAAGCAGATTTACACCAGTGATCCAAGTCAGGATTTGAGTCACTAATGAGGGCCCCTTTGCCCATGCCCCCAGTGCCTTTGCCCCAGTTAATGACTTCTTGCTCCACACTTAAAGCAGCAGTGATTTGTTTGTTTGGGGGTGGGGGGGCGGTTATTCTTAAAAACACATTTGTTTACAAACAAGTGACATCATGGGGCTTTATGCAAATGCTAATCACCTAATAGCACAAACAAAATTGCCTCAGGGTTGCCTTCCTAAAGCTGGTGTGTGAGTCAACTTCTCTCTCTCCTTACCCAAGGCAGGTTAGCAACCATTTTCTCAGCTCTTTTCAGACTCCTTAGGGAAGCCCAGAGCCTCTCTTAACCTGTAGCCAGTGTTTGCTGCTTCATAGATGCTGGGGAAATGAGTCAAGAAAGGATGAATCCAACCCTACAGAGCCCTCCCCCATCCAGCAAGGTCTGCACTAGGATCACTTATGCTGAGGCTGAGCGATAGTGACTTCCATTATACCTGCCTTGGAGCAGGACTTTGGCAGTGTTCTGAACACAGGCGATCACCATATAGAATGTTGTGATTATTGTTTACAGTGGTTAGTATTAAACTAGAGGCCCGCACTGGTGGGGTCCCTCGGCCTGGCCAGTGATGGGGCCAATGAAGGGGGGGTGGGCGGCTGGCCTCTGGGAGGGACCGCAGGAAGTTGGCTGTGGGAGCACACTGACCACCAGGGGGCAACTCCTGCATTGAGCATCTGCCCCCTGGTGGTCGGTGTGCATCATAGCAACCACTCGACTGGTCATTTGGTCGCTTAGGCTTTTATATATATAGATGTTGATTCTGGAAATAGACACAGGCAAGTCCCTAAGAGTTTTACTTCCTAAATTCTTTCTGAGTTCTGTTTTTTAAAAAGGGGGATCACAACTGCCTTCTCACATTTAATATTGGAAAGCTGAGTTCTCTACCTAGGTGCCTGCATCCAGGATCAGGCTAAAAACCAAAAGAGAACTATGGGTTGGTGCAGATAGGACCTGAGAAAGCATGTCAGTGTACAGATTCTCAGTTGTGGCATTGGAGGGGAACCCTGACCCGGCAGTGGTGCCTACCTTTTGGCCTTTTGTTTAGTACACAGATAAGAGTTTTGTTCATCTATGTTTTAAATAGAAACGGGAGTATATTATTAAATAAAATATCTCTAAGATGTGATAATTTGGAAATGTTACATTGGTAATCCTGTACTGTTTAAGATTAATCGTGTTGAGTTGGTTCTCGATCTTAAAAGAGGTACTAAGGCCTTAGCTGGTTTGACTCAGTGGATAGAGTGTCAGTCTGCAGACTGAAGGGTCCTGGGTTCAATTCTGGTCAAGGACACATGCCTGGGTTGCGAGCTCAATCCCCAGTGGGGGGCGTGCAGGAGGCAGTTGATCAATGATTCTCTCTCATCATAGATGTTTCTATCTCGCTTCCTCTCCCTTCATCTCTGAAATAAAAAAATATTTTTTTAAAAAAGAGGTACTAAGTAAAAGGAAGTTGTGTTGTTGTATAGTCCATTCAAACTTTTAGAAATGTGCTTAAATCAAGCACTTTTGATCATTTCTGGGTAAATAACTCTTCAATAATGGGGTTTATTTCAGCCACTGAACAAGGTTTATTATATGAGAGAAAAATCTGATAAAAGGAATAAGCAGAAATTAATTTTTATGTTTCAGAATTTTTATGTTTGGGGAACTCTCAGGGTCATATTAACTTTCACTTTGAGGCCAATGTCTTTCCAGGATCCACAGCAGTAGCCATTGTCCTCCCACCTTACCCCATCTATCTATACCCCTGCTGGAAAAGAGATAAATCCAGGTCCAATGGAAGCATGTGTGCTTCAAAGCAGATGGGTGGCCAGGTGTGCCTATCAATTAGCTAATTCATGAGTCAGGCTAGATCCCACAGTATACATGACCTGACCTTGTTTGGGGGACAAGGGAGGTTCTGCAGGGAAAGGGCAGCCACACAATTCTAGGTCAACCTCCTGATTTATAAGCTGTTGAATAGTTTAAAGCTAAACTATTTATATAAATAGTTTATTTAAATAGTTTAAAGCAGCATGGCCATTCCTGTATATGGATCCTTCTAAAAGGCTATTGGTTAGTTTGTTGGCATCTGTGACCCTGAATGGAACATTGGGAGACAAGGTTTTAGGGGATAATTTAGGTTCATTCCATTCAGTACTTCAGGGTCCCACCACACCTTAGATTGGCTCCATGTCTTGGGTCTGCCAATTGGTTTTTCCAGTCTTTCCGCATCAGACTCCGAGCTTGGAAGGTGGCAGTACCCCTTGTCCTCAGCAGCATCCTTTTTGGAGGAATGCAGGTAATACTTGATAGACTGTAAGCCACCTTTGGGTGTCTTCTGCAACCAGTAGCTTGGGCAGGAAGCCTTGGATTTGTAGTGCTGTTTGTGAATTGTCAGACCATCCAGCAAGCCTGTGCAGTTTAGCCAGACACACACATCAGAGCTGCCTCTGTGCTTCAGGATCCCCAGGCGCTCCAGCAGTGGGCTGCTCAATGCAATGTCGTGGCCTTTGCGAGTTCTTAGAGGGAAGTTCATCTTGGAGGCTCATGGAACTGGTCTTAACTGACACAGCGGCCTTCTGCAATAGGCTGCCTGCTGACTAGGGTCACGTTTTGCATCCTGCACTTCCATTTGACTATTCTTTTAATGGGACATAAAAACATTTTTTAAAAAACTATATTTGATGCCCAGTTCTTTTTGGCTCCAGGCCAAGTTACCCTGACTGTGTGTGGCCTGGTACTACACATCTGTTTACAAATCATACTGTACAGATATGGCAGTCTTCTTTCATGGTACCCAGGGAAGCCTCGAAATAAGGCATTCAGTCACAGGCTGCTGAATGGAGTGTTTAGCTCCTAGCATTGAGCATTGTCAGTTTTCACGTTCCTACCCAATGGGTACCCTGAGTATAAGGATACAGTGATACATTGCTACTGCCAACTAAATAAAGTTTCCACACAAGGCTACGTGACGGAATAGGAGAACAGTGAGAGGGTTCTTAAAGTCATTACGCTTAGCCATCTCCTTGTCAAATTACAGGATCTGTAGGAGAGACCACTAAGACCTGGCTACTCAGTGTGATGCAGAGGCTGGCTGCAGTAGCCTTACCTGGAAACTTGTTAGAAATATAGAGTCACAGGCCTCACCCTGACCTGGTGATTTTGTATGCATGTTTGTGTGAGAAGCGCTGTGCTAAGGTACAGGGATGCTGACATTGGGGCATTAGATCTAGCTGTGTATCCACTTGGAGGCAGCAAAGCTTGGTGGTAAGAATGTCTCCTGGCTTTATGACCTGGGGTAAATTAGTTAACCTCTCTGCCTCACTTTTATCTATGAACTATGGATTAGGATTAGTACCTGCCTCATAAGGTTGTTGTGAGGATAGAGTTAATGCATGTAACATACTTAGAACAGTGCTTGGCACGTGTTTGCTTTTATAGTTAGGATTTTTATGATTAGCCTCTGTAACTGCTAGGGCACTGCTTAAGCAAATTAAAAAACCACGTTTCACTTAAAAGACAATAGAATCTAAAGACAGAAAGCCCCATGATTATCCCCATCTCAGAGTCTCAGAGCCTGCCTTAGACGATAGTGGTTCCAGTATGTCAGCATACAGAGAGTAAGAGCAGAACTTAGTCTGTCAGATGGAAGCAAACAACATAGGCACCAAGGGGTGGCTGCCTTTGAATTCCACACAATGTCTGTTACCCCTGTGTCTAAACACTGTGGTAATAGTAGTGGGGAGATGGTAGGGACAGGTCTCATCAAGGTCACCCTGGACACTTGGACCAAATGGGGCAAAGGGAATTGTGGTAATAGCTGTAGTTGTTTTCCCCTCAGCCTTATTCTGAGAAATCTCAGAGAAATCTCTTTGAGGGCATTCCCAACCACCAGGGTAAAAGTCTTGAGAGACTCAGCTACTTGTTCAACACCTTTGCTAGTTGCTGGCTCCTTGCTTCACTTCCTGCCGTGTCACTTTGCTTCCTGATCACATGGCTCTTCAAGATAAGCATCTCAAAAAGAGAAGAAAAAAATGACAAACAGCTATCTCTCTTTGGCACAGGGACTGGTTCTCAACCTTGGATGCACATGGAATCATCGTTGGCATTTTAAAACATGCTGATGTACCGATGCCTGGGTCCTACACCTCCAGAGGTTCAGATATAATTGACCTGGGGTGGGGCTTATGTGTGGAGATGTTTTTAAAGCTCCCCATTGTTTCTGATGTGCAGCCAAGGTTGAGACCCACCACTCCAGATGTTCTCGTGAGCAGGGGTTCCTCCCTCTATCCACTGTTCCCCAAGTCCTCACATGTTCCAGGGCAGTATTGTCAATAGGAATGGCATGAGAACTACATTTGTAATTTTCAATTTTCTAATAGTCACATTAAGAAGGAAAAAGAAACATTTGACATTAATTTTAATAATATATTTTATTTTTCCAATATATACATAATATCATCATTTCAACATGTAACCAAAATTGAGATACTTTACATCCTTTTTTTTTTCTCTTCATACTAAGTCTTTGGAATCTTGTGTATATTTTATACTTACAGCACATCCCAATTCAAAGGGATCTTTGGATTGATTTTAGAGAGAGGGGCAGGGGGGTGGGGAAGAGAAAGAAAGGAGAGAGTAGCTAGTTTAAGTATTAAGTTCCTTATCCATAAGTAATCTTTCTCCCAACACTTAGACTTAGTAATCAATTTGTTGTTCCATTTATTTATGCATTCATTTGTAGATTTTTGTATGTGCCCTGATTGGGAATCGAACCTGCAATCTTGGCATATTGGGACAGCGCTCTAACCAACTAAGCTACCCGGTCAGGGCAGCATATTCCAATTCAGATGAGCCACATTTCAAATGCTGAATGTAGTTAGTGACTACTGTATTGGACAGTAAAAGTATATGACATTTCTGTCATAGCAGAAATTTCTAGCAGACCATGCTGTTCCAGGGAGTCCTTATTTTACAAATTCCAGGTTAAGAGATCCTCAGAAGGAGCACTGTTTCATTGCACAAGATGCTGATGACAGACCATTTTGTATTCATACTCATCCACCCCCACTTTGTTACTTAATAATTCTCATCAACCCACACAGCCAAATGGGCTGAGCTTGAAAACAGGTAGGAAGAATAAAAAAGGAAGAAATCTCCCCTTAATAAATGGAGCCCATGTTCCTGTTTACATGGAAGTCCCACACAGCCCACCAGGAGCACAGCAGCAGAGTGGGCAGTCATTGCTTCACCAGCTTGAGGCCCTGGACCTCTCATCATCCACCCCAGTGGACCTTGTTTTACTGAATCCTGCATTTAGCATTTATTGTGACCTGTCCGGGCTGGTGACCTCTGATGTCTCCAGCTGGTTCTGGTTGACCTCACCACTCATGGTTGCACTGATGTTTAGCATATTTCTTTGACTCCTGCTCCTAATAGTACAGTCATGTGGCCAGAGCTCATCCAGGGTTCCGGGTGTTACAAGTCTTACTCTGGAGGTGGTAGTGCAGTCCAATTCATGGCTTAGGGAAAGCCAGCTTTCCCACCCACATATTTAGTTTGAGCAGTATCTATTTCTGGAGGGTCCGTAGGAAGGCCAGGCAGGGCTTCTTTGGATCCCAGATACAATCTGAGAGATGTTTGCATTGCATGTGAGGAAAATAACTTCTCTTTGATGATGCTGACACAGGTCTGTGGAGCACAGGGTTTTTGGTGGAGGAGCTTCCACAAGAATGAACCCACTTGTAATTACAAATTAGAAATCTTCAATAAACCAGCCTGAAGCAGAAGTAAGCTCCATGTACTCTTCCTTTCCTTGGTCCTCCATCCATACAGGGATGGGCTTCATAGGCTCTTAATTTTGCTTCATTTTTTCCCCTTGCCCTTGGCATTCAGATAGCATTCTAAATGTATACGTATTAACCAGTACTAACCAGCCAGCCCCACTCTGTCTATAAGGAGCTAGATAGAGCTGGCCTCTGAAGGATTTACTTTGTGTAAAGGTGAGTGCAAATAGCTTTGCCTTGGAGCAGGAGAATGGAGAATTGATTCTAGTCTTGTGATTCCCAAAGGCCTAATTTACCTTAATCTTTTGTGGCTCCATTTACCTTCTTTACAACAGGAATGGAGCATTAATGAGACCTGAATTTCTTTTTAACCACCTACCACCAAAGTTGTGGGAGAGAGTAGCTAGTTTAAGTATTAAGTTCCTTATCCATAAGTAATCTTTCTCCCAACACTTAGACTTAGTAATCAAACCCAATTTTTAATGTTGTTTTTCTTTTTAAAAACTTTATTTCAAGATAACTATGTTTACAGAAATACAGTTATATTGGTTAAGAGAATGAAGTTTAGCCCTAGCCGGTTTGGTTCAGTGGATAGAGCATTGGCCTGCGGACTGAAGGGTCCTGGGTTCAATTCCGGCCAAGGGCACATGCCTGAGTTAAGGGCTCGATCCCCAGTAGGGGGCATGCAGGAGGCTGCTGATCAATGATTCTCTCTCATCATTGATATTTCTATCTCTCTCTTCCTCTCCCTTCCTCTCTGAAATAAATAAATATATTAAAGCCCTGGCGGGTTTGGCTGTGTCGGCCTGCGGACTAAAGGGTCCTGGGTTTGATTCCGGTCAAGGGCACACACACACACACACACACACAAAAAGGAATATATTTAAAAAAAGAGAGAGAGAGAATGCAGTTTAACTTACTTTACGTGATTTGGACCACAAATTTGATACATGGTTTAAGCATTAAAAAAAAAAAAAGGGATTTAGGCCCTCGTTGGTTTGGCTCAGTGGATAGAGTGTTGGCCTGTGGCCTGAAGGGTCCCATGTTCGATTTTGGTCAAGGGCACATGCCCAGGTTGTGGGCTCGATCCCCAGTAGGAGGCTACCGATCAATGATTCTCTGTCATCATTGATGTTTCTATCTCTCTCACTCCCTCTCCTTTCCTCTCTGAAATCAATAAAAATATATTTAAAAAAAAGGATTTGCAATCTGGTTTATTTTTCTAATATTACAAATGTATATGAAAGATTCTCCATTAAATACTGCTAAAGCAGGCAGCAAGAACCTTGAGAAATGAACCTTTGGTTTGTCTCTAGAAAATAACATGGATTGTACTGTAAAAATTTATATAAAGTTGGTGCAGCAAAACTGTGTGTAATGTTTCAATGCCAGTTTACAAAGTTCAGTAATTAATGGATGCTGAAAAGGGGGGAGAGCCTATGTATACATTTTCAATGTTGTTTTTTTGTTTTTCTCTTTCAAGCCTAACTATGGGACAACTTTACGAGAAGGAAAAAGATGAAGATGGATTCTTGTATGTGGCCTACAGTGGAGAGAACACGTTTGGCTTCTGAGAGCCCGTGCTGGGCGAGGTGCACTGTACCTGCTTGTGTATCTTGTAAATAGCCGGCCATTTTCAGTTACTATACCAGAACCTCTTCACATAGAACTATTAGTGCATTTGTAACTGGATTGATTTCTTAATATATTGGAAGGTTTTTGTTTCCTTAGACTAGTAAGTTATCATACAGAGTTTTATTTTGAGTTTTTCTTTTTGTGCACTGTCCTCATGGCTATACTCTCCAGAGAACTTGTTCCTCTAGGAATCATATTTAATGAAGACATTTCCATATTGAAGTGAGGTAGGTGGGGTATTAAAGTGAAAGGGAGGGAGACAATGCATTTTATTCTGGACTATATTTGAAGTGTTAGATGGCTAAGTATTAAAAGCATTCAAATTAAATCCTTAGCAATCAGAACACTTGCTTTACTAGATTTTGCCAACTGCCAATCATGTTGGACTGAGCTAATCTGTTCCTCTTTCTGAAACTATTAAGGTAAATAATTAACAATAAAACTTCCTGTTATAAAGGCATTGCAGTGTGACCATGTACTTTATTCACCATCTTTTACATGAGTCAGACAAGTAGCTCTTACACCTGCCAGGCCAGCAGGAGGGTTTGTGTGGCCATGGCAGCACAGCTTGGAACAGGAAGCAGTGGCCTGTCATAAGAAGGGACTTTAAAAAAAAAAAATTAAAAAAAATATATATATTTCATTGATTTGAGAGAGGAAGGGAGAGGAGAGAGGGACAGAAATATCAATGATGAAAGAGGTATTGTTGATCGGCTGCCTCCTACTGGGGATCAAGCCCACAACCCGAGCATGTGCCCTTGACCAGAACTGAACCCAGGACCTTCCAGTCTGCAGTCCAACGCTCTATCCACTGAGCCAAACCAGCTAGGGCGGGACTTTTTTGAGTGGTTAATGTGTTCAGGTGGTTCAGATATCAAGCCTCTATAAAAGGTATACATTGAGAGTTCCCACCACTGTCTACTGCCTATGGGAAACTACTTTTACTGGCTTGTTTCTTTTTAGTATTTATTTTTGGAAGTACAATTAAATATGACTATATATCCTTATTTTCTTTTTCTTATAGAAAACACATTATATACTTATGTATATTGCTTTTTTTCATTTAACAATATATCCTGGTGATCTTTCCATATCAGTCCATAGCCTTTCATTCATTTTTACAGCAAATAGTATTGCAATGTGTGGGTATATGATTATTACTTAAGTAGTTCCCTATGAATGGTATTTGGGTTGTTTGCAATCTTTTACTGTTACATACAGTGTTGGAATGATAACTATATTCATATAGCCTTTATATGTACCTGCACTTATTAAGGTGCTGCTCCTTAATCCTTTTTTTCAAAAAAATGAAAATTTAGATTTTTCCTGGTCCATGAGTTTCATGATTTATTAATAGGAAATGCTTGCTTACTTCCTAAATCTTCCCAGACAGATTGTGTTGGAGGCTAGAACTCTACATAGAACATTAAAGAAAACAGGTATCACCCAGCGATCTAAGAACATGTAGTTAAAATGGCTATCAGATTTCTACCAGGGAAGAAACAAAGATCTTTAGCTGCTGCTTTACCAGATTATATAAGCAACCCATCAAAGCTCTCTACTGATGTCAGCTTCCCACTTGGGATTAGAAGAAACATGCTTATTATTTTTTATTTGTTTTATACTTGATGGAGCTTTATTTTGGTTTAGTAGAAACATTCTTGTCATAAGCATCCTGTTGGTCTTTCCCACACCTGATTCAATAAACTATGTGGTCCTCTTTGCTGGTAGTTTCAAATTAGAAACAGAAACTGACCTCTGAAACAAAAAAAAACAAAAAAAAGAAACTGACCTCTGAGTGAGCCAGGTGAAGGGGAAGGAACCAATTCTGTTACAAGGAATCTTGTTGGCAGTGACGTAATACCCAACAAACTGGCTTAAGCTCTAAAAAGGCAATTTATCATTTCAATTGTCAAGGATGATTCACTGACTTCAGGCATAGCTTGAACCAGAGATCAAATGATGACGTCAAAACTCCATCTCTTGGTTTTGTTTTCCTCTACGTTGACTTCATTCCCAGGCAGATTCCTTCCATGTTATGGCAAAGATGGCCCCATAGGCTTGGCCACTCCAGTAGGAAGAAGAGCATTTCTTCTGAGAACAATGTCAAAAGCCCCTGGGAGGATTCTGGACTTGCTTGAATAACTAAACAGCCCCCTGCTTTGGGGGAGGGACTGGTGGGCAGGGAATGGTGCCCTCTTCTTAAACATGTGAACAGAATAGGATTAAACGGACATGGGGGAGGGGATAGCTTTCCGAAAGCCTTATGATCTGTTTCTGTTTCACAACCACAAACCCACAAATTCAACTGAGAAGAAACAGAGGGAAGAAAATCAAAATGCAAATGTTACTGAAGCTAACTATTTTTCTTTCAAAAGTGATTTATAGTTAACATTTATTGAGCAATCAACTCTCCCTCCTTCTCTCCCTTCCTTTCTCTCCTCCTTTTCTCTCTAAATGAAAAAAACAAACCACCCATTTTAAAAAAACCAATATGTCAGAGGTGGCATAACAAATGAGGGGAATGATAAACCAGTCAACAAATACAAATGGTACTGTTACAATTGGTTACTTATAAAACTTTAGAGGCATTCCCATTAAAAACAGGAACTAAAGCCTGGCCTGTGTGCTCAGTGGTTGAGCATCAACCCAGGAACCAAAAGGTTACTGGTTCGAATCCTGGTTGGAGCACATGCCTGGGTTTTGGGCTCCATCCCCAGTGAGGGGTGTACAGGATGCAGCCAATTGATGTTTCTCTTATTGATGTTTCTAGATCTCTCTCTCACTTCCTCTCTCTCTAAAAATTAATAAAAACATTAAAAAAGTAATAAAGATGTTGAAAAGCAAAGCTAACATTTAAAGAAAAGAAGTCTGAAGGATGAAGTTTATGGTATGTGAATTATGTCTCATAAACCTGTTAAAAGTTAATCATTGCTTTTACTGAACACAGTTCTAACATAAAACCAATACAATAAAAGAGGAAAAGTAAGAGAGAAGCATAAAAATCAGAAAGGGAGACTAAATGTGCTTATATGCAGACAGTGATAGTCTACATAGAAAAATCCAAAAGAATCTATAAAAATTAGAACAAAATTCAGCATGGTTGCAGGGTACCAGATCAGTTAAACAAACACTGATGATGTTTCTACATACCAGATGTAACCAATTGGGAAAAATAATAAAGATCTCATTTTTTAAAATATATTTTTATTGATTTCAGAGAGGAAGGAAGAGGGAGAGAGAGAGACAGAAACATCAATGATGAAAGAGAATCATCCATCAGCTGCCTCTTGCACACTCCCCACAGGATCGAGCCCACAACCAGGGCATGTGCCTTTGACCGGAATCGAACCTGGGACCCTTCAGTCCGCAGGCCAATGCTCTATCCACTGAGCCAAACCGGCTAGGGCTCATTATTTTGTTTGTTTTTTAATTGATTTTAGAGACAGAGAAACATCAATTTGTTGTTCCACTTATTTACACATTCATTGGTTAATTCTTGAATGTGCCCTGATGGGATTGAACCTGAAACTTTGGCATATCAGGATGATAACTCCAACCAACTGAGCTACCAGTCCAGGGCCATAGATCTCATTCTTAATAGGAGAAAAATCTATAAGCATGTAGGGATATATTTAATATAAGATATGCAAGACCTTCATGGAGAAAATAAGACATTGTTGAAGGACATAAAAGAAGACCTATAGGATATACTAATATACTACATTCAAGGATGAGAACAACCAATATTGTAAAGATGCATATTGCCCCCAGATTAATCTGAGTTTAATGCAAGAATCTGACAATTGATGCTAAAATCCATCTAGAAGAGCAAACGGCTAAGAATAACCAAAAAATGTTAAGGCGAGCTGGGGAGACATGTATTTGCAGTAATTAAGACTGTGCCATATGGCATAAGAGATAAATAAACCAGAGAACAAGACAGAAACAGACACATGTTTAAAATATAATAGTGGTGGCATGAAAATCAAAGAGAAATGAACTAGTTAATCCATGATTTGATTCTATAATCAGTTATATATATGAAAAAATATATATGCCTAGAATAAATTCAAGGTGAATTAAAGATGTAAATGAAGAAAAGCAAAACTTAAAAAAAAATCTAGAAAGGCATGCCCTCCTGGGGCAAGCCTACTCAAATCTCCTTTTTGAGTGACTTTTCTTTCTCCTAAACTCTAAGGTTCTCATGAGACTTGCAACCAGGGAGCAATGGCAGTGGCAGCTGGACTGAGGCTAACCCCCTGAACCTGTCTCCATGGCTCCCTCTACTCTGCCTCTCTAGTGAACTGACAGAGCCCTGCCTTGGCTCATTTCTTTCCCATAATGTTTCTAGAGAGCCCGCCTAGGCTCTCTCCTGTTGCTTCTTCTATCCTAAGCTCTTCCTTGTTTCACTGTCCCCAGTTTTAATAAACAAACTCTAAAAATAAAATTTTAAAAAATTAGACTATCTGTGACCTTGGAGTAGGAGAGATTTCTTAGACAGATACAAAAATATAGAAGATCAAGGAAAAGATTGATATATTTAAGTACATTAAAAATCTTTAATGTTTCAACATAAAAAAGGTACTATAAACAAAATTAATGGGAAGTCCTTCTTCTTGAGTTAGACTTACCCGCCTGGCCCCCCAATATTTCCAAATTATCTCTAAAAAACAAAAAAAAAAAACCCCCACAAAATGAATGGAAACCACAGATTGGGTGAAAATGTAACAGATATTAACCAAAAAAGAATTACTATCCAGAATAAATAAAGAACTCTTCCAATTAATAAGACAACCCAAGAGAACAATGGGCAAAAGATAACACAAAAATCTTCACTCAAGGCCACTGTATGTGCTGTACATTGCACCAACTCTACAGTGTGCCTTTCACAAACACTACAACATGAACAGCGCCCCCTAGAGTTGTGCAGTGCACAAACTCTACACTAAAAGATACAACTTACTCTATACAGTTGGTGGCCCTGTGAAAATGCAAAGGAAAATAAACTATGGGATATCATTTCACACTCATCAAATTGGCCAAATTAAAAGTTTCGACATCTAAAATGTCAGGGAGTATGTGAAGCATCTGGAATTCTCAACTGCTGCTGTGAGGGTAAACCAGTACCATCACACTGGAGAGCAGTTTGTCAATATCCAGGGAAGTTGAGATCCAGATAACCCATGTCCTAATTACATCCCTACCCATGTATAAGAGTGATCACTGCAGCCTTGTTCGAATGAGCAAAAAATTGGAAACCAACTGTCCATTAATAGGAGAATGTCCATTAACAGGAGAATGGAGACTTAGTATGCAGCATAGTCATACAAAGGAATACTATACAGTAGTTAAGATGAATGTCCTTATGCTACATATGTCAACATAAATGAAAAAAGCAAGATGCAGAAATATATTCAGCATATCATTTCTATAAAGTTTAACGCCATCCAAAACAATTATACATATTGCTTACAGATGCAAATTTATGTAATAGAACTATAAACCGTGCAATTCAGGATGAAGGTTACCTAATGGAGGGAAGGGAATAGTAGCATGGAGGGGTAAATGTGGGATTTTAAATACAACTACTCATGTTTTACTTCTTTGGAAAGTAAAAACCTGAAGCAAATACAGCAAAATGTTTACTGTTAATTGTGTGGTGGGTGTTAATTTTTTCTATTGTGTCTGAAATATTTCATAACTTTTTATTTTTAAGTTACACAGTGAGAACAGAGATTGGTCCTTCTCAAAAGAGCACACAGTACCTCCATTTCTCACTTCCCTTCACTGCTCAGCCAAGGAGGATAGCTTCCACTTCCCTGACCCTGCATTTGCTGAGGTTACAAAAAATAACCTTGTCTGCCAATAGGGGAGCAGGGTTCTTTGTTCTTACCTTCCTTGATTCTCTTTCTTTTAATATATTCTATACTTTACTCCCTCCTTAAAGCTCTAAGATAGCTTTCTCCTGGTTTTCCCTGGGCCTCTGGTCACATGCTTTCCTCTGCTTCTCCACCTGCTCCTGAACTCTGTTCCTTAGGGTTCAATCCAGAGTCCCCATTTCATTCTATACACATTCTCTCTAGATGATTTTACTCTAATCCATGTCCCCAAAGACTTCCTATAAATAGAGACTCCAAAATCTCTATCTCCAGCCCATCTCTCTCCTGAGCCCCAAACCGAGTCCCTCCAAATGCCCACTCTAGGTCCTTATCCCATGATATCACAGAAATCCTAAACTTGGAAACAGCTTTGTCCCCTGCCTGAATCGCGTGCCCTGCAAGACCATCTCCTCTTCCTCTGCCCCCTTTTCTGATACATGGCACCACATTCCATCCTGTCACCCATACAGTAACCTGGGAGCCATCCTCTACGTATACTCCCTCATCCCCTACTGCAATCAGCCATCAGCCTCACAAGCCTCTGTGTATTTCTCAAGTCAGTCCCCTCCCTATGGCTCCTAAAACCATTATTGTCTGGGTGGGCCTTGTCATTTCTAATTACTATGGTAATCCCCCAACTATGGTCTCCTTGCCATCATCCCCGCCTCTGCAAATCCATCCTCTTTGCTACAGAAGAGACCAATCTTTTTTTCTTTAAATATATTTTTTATTGATTTTGTACAGAGAGGAAGGGAGAGGGATAGTTAGAAACATCGATGAGAAACATCTATCAGCTGCCTCTTGCACACCCCCTACTGGGGATGTGCCCGCAACCAAGGTACATGCCCTCGACCGGAATATAACCCGGGACACTTGAGTCCGCAGGCTGACGCTCTACCCACTGAGCCAAACCGGTTAGGGTGAGACCAATCTTTTTAAAATGCAACTTCGATCCCAACACCTTTTCTCAAAAAGTAAGTAAGTAAGTAAGTAAGTAAATAAATAAATAAATAAAAATTCCTGAAATGCTGAGTCAGGACTAGAACATTCCCTTTCACAGGGTATATAAAGTCCTCCCCAACATGCCCCAAGGATCTCTCCAGCCCCTTCCATACTTGCCAGCCCAGCCATGGTGTGCTTGCATCTCTGACCTTTGCATATGGTGATTCTCTACCTCAGATATCCTCAAAACTGTCTCCATATGTACCACCATTTCCCTTTACTTGCCTAATCCTTCCCCTTCACCTCTTTGCTCAAGTATATCTGGGCCACTTCCTCTCGCAGGTTGGGTATCAACCTCAGATGACATTGTACTGTCCCACTGCAAAGGCTGTGACCTCTTTCCTATTGGTCGATGAACAACAAGAGAACTATCCCCTATCCTTGTACCTCAGGTGCGTAGCGCCTTGCCTGGCATGTTGATGGTGTTCAGAAGACATGCCTGGTCCACCTGGAGCTGAGAGCTTACTTAACAAGTGCTAGTGCAATCTTAATTCTGCAAGCAGTGGCTGAAACACACCGCGCCACCTGGAGAGCATGAGGCAGGTCTGTGCACCAGGGCACCAACCCCAAAGGTGGTCCGAGGATCTCCAAGGAGAATTGGGAAGAAGGTAATATAGCTATGTTCTTATTCTTAAAAGACTCTTTAATTAGACTGAATGGTAGAACGCTTTAAAAAGCACAATTGGTTCCCCTTTTCGTCTTTTATTTCCTTAGGGAGAAAAAGAGATCCTGGTGGTTGACATGTGGGAGGCAGAGCCATGAGTTCCATAGGAGGATCTATATATAGCTCTGTGATCAACAGCTTTGCTTCCTTGCCTCCTTAGCAGCTGGAGACAGGCTGTTGCTTCCAGATGTGGGATGGAGAAGGTGCATGCAGGCAAACTTACACATGCCTGGTGTGCAGCAAGAGGCTCCACAAACATTTGCCCAATATGCTTCTCCTGAAGACAATCTCATGTTTATTAGCATAAGCTCTGGAAATTGGGACTAGCAAATTGAAGAGTCACTTATGAGCTGAGTGACAGACCAAGGTTGGTGTTTCCTATGTGCCAGGCACTGTACACATGGTGGGCAGCCCTTCTCATACCTATCTTGTGCATTCTCATTCCCACAGCCTTATTGCCAGGGGGTAGTGCTGCTCTCATTTCAAAGGCGAGCACACTGACACTCTGATAATATAGTTACCTCCTAAGATCACACAACTAATTTACATCCTAGAGTACAATTCAAACTCAGGGCTACAGCCAAAAGCCCCTGAGGCCTTGTTTCTCCGGCTGCCTGCTGGTTTCTCAGCCCAGCGGGTCCTGCTGTGCTAGGATAGAAGTGCATTCACAATGGCACTGGATAAGTGAGGAATAAAAGTACAGCCTAAAAATATCAGCTGAAAAGGAACTCACGGGAGGTCAGGACAGTTCACAAGAGGCAGCAATAAAAAAGGAAGTTGATGAAATCTTGGAGTAGCTGGGGGAATATACATCAAGAAGAGCTCTTCTTTCTCTCAAGTAAAAGAATCTAACTCAACAAAAATGGGCAAACTAGATTATGTGCATTTATTGTTGGGCAAAGCTTGGGTTGCCCGTAGTATAATTCCTCAGAGATTTCCTGAGAGATTGCACATAAAGGTCCTGTTGTTGAACTGAAGAAAGATGCTGGGAATGGGCTGTTGTCAGGTTGGTTTCACCACCAAGGGGCCCACCGTGCCTCTCCCCGGGGAGACATTGCGGGTTTCAATGCGCTTTTCTTTCTCTTGGCTGCCTGAGCATACAGCCATCACTGTTTCCATTGTGAGCTCTTCTCCTCTGGAGCCAAGCCCAAGTTCAGGGAACATGTGCTCACGACACATTTGGCAGCCTGGCTCCCCACTTGCAGTGACTTTCTGCCTTTGCCTTTTCCCCATCAAGACACTTTCCTGCACTTGGAGGTTGAAAAGCAATGCTGAACACGCTTAGCTCTAAAAGCTGGTTCTGAATCCTGCTGGCTCATGGGGATGAGACACAAAAAGTCCACACCAAATACAGAACCCAGGTTACTGACCTCAGATGAGAATTACTTCCATCCCTTCCTTGTTACAGACATTACTGAGGCCATATGTTTCTCAAAGCATCAATGGGCTCAGTTTCCTGAAGAAAATTTCTCTTGTATTATTTACCCCATTAAGAATTTTTATGAGAAATCCCACCTTACCGTTGAACAAAATTGAGCATCCTACTAACTGGGACCTTATTTTGTAGAACAGCTCACAGGTTAGAAATCAGAGATTAAACACTTTCCCTACATCTACACAGGCAGTGGCAAGAGTTGGTATGAGAACATAATTACTTGAATATCCAGCCCTATAAGGACTAGTTTATTTTTAAAATTTTTAAATTGAGGTCAAATTATACACAATAAGCACAGATCTTGTTAAGTGTAGAGCTAAATAAAGTTTGAAATTTTTTACACTCATAGAGTCAGCACTCTAATCAAAACAGAATGTTTCCATCATCCTAGAAAGTTCCCTTGGGCCTTTTCCCACTCAACCCCAATCTCCCATCTTCCCCCACCAGGCAACAACCACTGTTCTGATTTCTATGATTAGTTTGAGGCCCCACTTTTAAGAAGTGAAAATTGAATGTATGCAACTTTGCCTGCTTCCCTGAAGTGTCTCTGCAGAATTTTGCTCTCCCCTTTGGACCACAAGTACTACTTAAGCTTTGTTTTAGATTCACCTGGAAAGCCTTTCAGCAAGTCAGTCTTTGTCCCAGTACAGACACATTTAGATTTAAAGGAATTTACACTTATAGGTTATGGAGGTCAATTATGATTCCTCAACATGCGGTATAAAAAGAACTCGTCTTTCTGGAACATACAGTTGCTTTCTCCCAAAACATCTGCCTTCTTGCCTCTTTCTGTATCCAACCACTCCTCAGGATAGCAGCCTTTGTCTCTGTGGAAAGGATTGCTTGAGCCTTTGAAAGTGAGCACATATGCACCCTATCTTTCTACTTGGAGGCCATTTCCTGGTGTCAGTAACCTTCCTGCTGCAGTGGGACTCTGAACAGCTCATCTGACTTCCCCAGACATCATCCCAGAACAGTGGTAGCTGAAAATGTAATAGCCAGCAAGGGAACTTAGAAACTGGAAACTGGGTTTTAGAAACTGGAAAACTTTGAGTAAGTCTTGCTCAGAACATTGTCTTAAAGCCAAAGAATGTTGCCAAGGTCCAGGTGGAGGCAGCTTTCCGCCAGCCACAGACACGATGAAAACAGACGGTGCCTGCTTCTCTTCCCCTCGGAGCGCTGGCGGCCAGGCTGGGTCATTTTCTCCACAGCAGATTCATCTCCCCAGACAGTGAGCTAATGCTTGGCACTGGCAAACTCCATGAAAAAAAAGGCACTTAACCCCGCGGTTTGAGGCAGAAATGACTTCATGGAATATATACACAAAATTAAATCAAGCTAAGTTTTTTTTTTTTTTTAAATATTCTAAAGAAAAAGAAAATGATGCACACACAGTCGTAACATTAGAACCCACTTGTGAACACAGAACACCAAAGTGTAAACTCTCCTGAAAGAGTCAAATTCCAGAAGTCATTTTGTTAGGAAAGAGATAATTCTGTGGAATTATAAACAGAGCTGCTGAAAGCATGTGGTGAGTCCCTCTTTCCTATACAATATAACTGAATATTTTCTGGTGTTCCTACAGTTTAAATAAAGAAACTTTTTTCCATTTTTTTTAATTTCTAAAAGTGTATTTTTAAAATAGGTACTATATTAATATGGTTCAATTTTTTTTTTAAATAACAAAATATAAAGGGTCTTCAGGGACAAGTGTCCCTCCCACTCTTGGGCCCCAGCCACTCCCTTTCCTTCCCCATAGCCTGTGTTAGTGGTTTCTTGTGTATCTGTCTATTCAGAGATAGTTTAGCATATACAAACAAAACAGATATATAACTTCCATCGTTCTTTATAAAAAAATATATTTTTATTGATTTCAGAGAGAAAGGGAGAGGGAGAGATAGAAACATTAATGATGAGAGAGAACCACTGACTGGCTGTCTCCTGCATGTTCCCCACTAGGGATGGAGCCTGCAATCTGGGCATGTGCCCTTGACCGGAATCGAACTTGGGACCCTTCAGTCCACAGGCTGACACCCTATCCACTGAGCCAAACCAGCTAGAGCTCATTGTGTTTTTTTTTGTTTTTTTTTAAATATATATATACAAATGAAATGTTATAATGCTGTCTTGCATTTTGCTTTATTTTTTGCACTCATACTTATTAACAAAATTTTGAAGATATATTTAAGTAAAGCAAAATTATATGTTCATTTACCCTTTGATTCAGCAAATCCCACTTCTAAATTTATTGGCGAAAATACAAAATATTTTATGTAGCTTATTCCAGATGAGTCTTACTATCTGCAGGGACAGGCTAGTCCTGGGAGGAGCAGTCTCTCTGGGATCAGCTAGGCCTACTCAAAACAATAGGAATTTATCTCACATAATTGAAGTCCACCGTGGGCACTAGCTTCAGGCATCCAAACAAGGTCACCAGAGCTTTGATTTTCTTGGCTGTTTCATTCTTTGTTGCCTTAATTCTCTAGCTGGCTGTCTTTATGTGAAGGGCAAGTTCCAAGATTCTGTGGCCCTTACAGCTCCTGATACAAGAGGTGAGAGAATCTTTCCTGATAGCTCTGGCAATAGTTCCAGGACTGTCCAGGGATAGCTCACATTCCTGGAACCAGGAATAAGGTTTGCTTCAACCAAGTCTCATGGTTGCATAGAGTTTTCCACTGAGCAGGAAAGGGTGGCTCTCCGATGGAAGAAAGGCTGGGTATACAAAATATACGTCCACTATGCGAGGCAAAGCTCTAGAACTTGCAGAGATTAAAACATCATCTCAGCACAATACATCTGCTGAATTAATGTAGGGATACAAAGCAGAGCATCACTTTTAAAGTATCATAGTATTTCAAATTCTTAGTCCATATTTTAGAGAAGCAATAAAAAACAAGTCAGGACAGATAGATACAAAGGTCATTAGCGAGATTCCATTTTAGCAGACAGCTGCTTCAGTCAAGTATAGATTGTTCCATGTTCTGGAGTTCCATCCCTCTTGCACAGAAGAGATATGTGGCTCTGGTAGAAGGCAGACTTTTGTCCTCATTCAGCCTCAAGAAAAGCTAAGGCTTATCCAGCATAAAGGGAAAAATATGGTCCAGCATGAAGGGCTGGAAAATACCTTGCTACCAGTAAGCTCTTTGCAGACTTTCTCTTCTTATTTAAACTGGTGGTAATCTGGGGGGTTTCTGATCCAGGACCCAAATGCCTGCTTCCGGAGTGCACTCCAGGCTTCCTGGTAAGCAGATGCAGCCTCCTTGTACTCCTGGTATGTTTCTAGCTTCCGCACCCTAATGCACACATAACCACCAAGCACACAGGTTCTCATTGAACAGCTCACCACTATGGCCAACAAGACACCTGAGCAATCAACTGTTCAGATTTACTACAAGAGACTTAGGAACAGGATAATCTTAGTATGCTTTCCTAGAGAGACTCTGGCTCCTTTGTAAGAAATCCACTACAAAGTAACATGGATTAAAACAGGCAAGAATGAGACCTTGTTCGTGTGGCTCAGTGCTTGGAGCATCGTCCCATACACCAAAAGGTGTTGAGGGCACAAACCCAGGTTGCAAATTCAATCCCTGGCCCTTGTCGGGGCATGTGCAGGAGGCAACTAATCGGTGTTTCTTTCTCTCTCTCTCCCCTTCCTCTCTCCAAAATCAATTTTTTAACCGCCCCCCCCCCCCCCCCAAAAAACCACCCAGCCCAGCCCGTGTGGCTTAGTGGTTGACCACTGACCTTTGAACCAGGAGGTCACAGTTTGATCCCTGGTCAGGCATATACCTAGATTGTGGGCTCATCCCTGGTGTGGGGTGTGCAGGAGGCAATCAATGATTCTCTCTCATCATTGATGTTTCTATCTCTCTCTCCCTCTTCCTCTCTGAAATCAATAAAAAAAAAATTAAAAAACAAAACAAAACAGGCAATGCGGACTGAAAGGTCCCAGGTTCGATTCCGGTCAAGGGCATGTACCTTGGTTGCGGGCACATCCCCAGTGGGGGGTGTGCAGGAGGCAGCTGGTCGATGTTTCTCTCTCATCGATGTTTCTAACTCTCTATCCCTCTCCCTTCCTCTCTGTAAAAAGTCAATAAAATATATTTAAAAAAAAAAAAAAAAAAAAAACAGGCAAGACTAAACAGAATGCTAGCTTTGACTGGTCCTGGTGAAATCAGATAAAACAAGAATAACTATTATATTTTTGGTTTAAAATTTCCTAAGTGTCTGTAATTTCCACCAGAGCATACAGCCATTAGAAACCTCTTGGCTACATTTTCCCTAACAAAGCAAAGCACTTTCCATTCTACCCATACTCTCCTATACCAGCCAACAACATCCCTCCCAATCCCTTAGTCGTCTCTGCCTGCTAAAAAATGGCCATGTTGAGTAGTATTTGTAATACTTATATCCTGTTAAGAGATTTTCTTGTGACAGACTCTTCTCTCCTTTGACCAAATCTGAGTCAGGCTCCTCTGAGCCCTTTTCTCAACTTGGACCTTGAGCTCTGTCCTTGCATCTTATAGTTGAAGAAACTGATACTCGTGTCTTATTGATCCAATTTTCCCTGCTTCTAAGTTGTATCTTAGCTCACTTCAGCAGGGCAAAGTTGCTAACTGCAGCAAAAATTGATTTCAGTTGTTTGATCAATTTCCTACAGCTTTTTGTTGGTTAAAGGGTGGGATCTACACACATGACAATGTTAAACTTTACCTAAGCTTCGAGTTTCTAAAACACAGCGATGGTTAAGAAATCTCCCTCCCATCCTTCTGTGTCCAGGGAAATGGCTGATCGCAAAGAACTGCCTTTTCCCATGACTTAGATAAGACTCATAGATGCCCCCCTGGGTTACCTATGACAGGCCAGACACAGACACATCAAATTCCCACTCTTTGCCTCATAATGATTAGCTGAAACCACTGACCAATCTTGACAAAATACCTGGTAACTTGACCAAATATTACTTACACTTCTCTCATTAGCCCAGGCCCCAGAACTTTGATCCAACCTCAACCTGAGCCAGCACCAGAATGTATAACCACCCCTTAACAGCCCCTCCTGAGAATTGACTGACAGCAAGAGAAGACATTTCCTGTTCAACTGTCCCATCACACCACCTGCTCATCCCACTCCCCCATTCCAGGTTCTGTTTAGTCTTGCACACCCCTCCATATAAAAGAAACCCCCTTTCCATCTGCCCTTTGAGAGGCTTACAAAGCTTATGACTGGAGTGTTCTTGCCACTGCATTAGACCTCCTACTGTAACAGACCCCTTCTCTTACACAATAATCCTTCTGAGTAAAGTCTCTCCTTACCTAAGTCCAGATTTGTTTTTAACACAAGAATGTATGGAAACCCACCCAGTTCCAGCTTGATTCATTCTTCCAGACAAGAAACAAAAACAAAACAAAACTGACCACCAAAGGCTGAAGGGCATCAATACTGACCACAGTATGGATGATGGTGATAACGGTGGCTAGCCTCTTCATATAGAAGTTTCTGGCTACTCTGCTGCTTCCCTACTGTTATATAATAAAGATTTTGGCTGGTCTTTGTTGCCAGTTCCTAAATGGGAACCTCTAAATCCTTAGAATTTCCCCAGTGATAGGACTGTTTTTGTTATTCATGGTGAACCCTGAGATCACACCTAAGTTTATGTTTAACAAGGTAACTCATGGTGGGCCCTAGAGTTTCAGAATGGGGCTGGCCATACCAGAAAGACCAACCAGGAGATGAGAGAAATGGAGTACTGCGACACCTGATACCACTATAGCCTCCTAGGGTGGGAGGAGGAGACGAAGACTGAGTTCAATCATATCATGTGAACTATGAGTCAATCAACCATTCTTATTAATAAAAACCCAATAACTCTGGACCCTGAAGCGCAGGTCAGCTTCTTGGTTGGTGCTGAAAGGGTGATGCATCCTCGGGACGTGCAAACATCAAGTCTGGGACTCTCCCAGACCTCGCCCTATGTGTCCCTTCTTTTAGCTGGTCTTAACTCCTATCTCTGCCCCCCCCCCCCCCCCCCAATATATTTTTATTGATTTCAGAGAGGAAGGGAGAGGGAGAGAGAGATAGAAACATCAGTGATGTGAGAGAATCACAGATCAGTTGCCTCCCATGACTGGGGATCAAGCCCACAACCCGGGCATATGCCCTGACCAGAATGGAATCTGGGACCCTTCAGGCCGCAGGCAATGCTCTATCCACTAAGCCAAACCAGCTAGGGCTTAACTGGTATTTTTTAAAAGGTGAAAGGTAATTGTAACTATGGTGCTTTCCTATCAGTTGTTCTGGTGAATTATTAAACATGAGTGGCAACCCTCCAGGTTTGTAGTCAGTGGGTCAGAAGTATGAGTGCCTTGGGGCCCCTGAGCTTGTGGCTAGCATCTGAGGTGAGGGCAGTTTGTGAGGGCAGCGCCCTTATTCTGTGAAGTTTTGCCTAACTCTAGGTAGTTATTGTCTGATAACTGAAAACGTTTGTACCACAAACCACCCGTCCTCCATACCTCAGATCATACACGGATCTACAAGCAGGGCCATGCGGACGGGATGGAAGAGATAGGGTCAGCAATGAGCACCCATTGGCCTATGGAAACACCACTCCTGCTAAAGCTTCCTGCTACGCATGAGCCAGTGCGAAACCAGAAGTCTTCCTAACTATGAAAAAACATGGGTCAATAGTGTTACCTGAGGGAGTCTGGCCACTTGTCCTCTGAAATACTGCTTAGCAGCTCCTGGAATGATCTAAAGAGTTCCACTTTGCTGATTCGAGATCTGTTTGGAAAAAGACAAAAAGGACTCATTAAGTGTTTGCTACGTATCAGTTCCCTATCAAAGATGCGAGGCTTCACATGGTATTTAGGTTTCCATGTGCCAGAGCCCCATTTCACCTGTACTGGCAAGGAGAAAATCTAGACCTGAGGCTTTGATTAGGTCGAGGCACAAAAATGAATCTCATCTTTAGAAATGTCACCAGCAGTGAAATCATCAAGGGACAGGTTCAAATGGGGTACAGGCAGAGGTGAAATTACCAAATTCCCCCCAGAACACATTGGCTACCTCCTTTCAAGAAAGCTGGCCCTTTGGGTAACACTGTTTACAAGAAATTAAAAGCTTTGTTTCAGAACCTTGAGTGCTGCTCCTTGTACGGAGTCCACTTGGATGAGCCATCTGAGGCAGTCTCCAGACTCTCCCTTTGGGCACACGAGCCATTGCAGGCCAACCCATTGCTTCTAACATCAAGCTTTAGGGAGGTCATCATTTGAACAGTGAAGGAAGTGAGTGTGGATTCCTTACCAGCTCACCTGGGGCTTCTTGGTTTGGCCCATCCACGTCGATGTGTCCTAGACTGTATGTACCTCCTTCCTTTCCCTCATAAACACAATTCATGAGCCGATTTAGAAGTTGGGAACTGTTGCGTGTGCCCACAATGTGTGTCTTGTGTCTACACACCGTATCCTCCACTGTTTCCACAAATGGCACCATCAGCTTGGACACAGTGGCCATATTGGAACATATGATATAGGGGATTGTACAATCTGTCAAGAGACTCCCTTACCTGGCTGGGACCTGGCCTACTGAAAAGAATCATGGCTTAAAGCAGAACCTTGAGCCCTCACAGGCTGCTTTCCTTGGTCCTTAATTGTGGTAAGTGGCTATTGGCACTCAGGAATATAAAGCTGCTTTAACATTTAAAAAAACCCTCCGAAGCCAAAAAAATAATGGAACTCACCTCATTAACAGATTAGAGGAGAAAAGTAAGATAACTATGAGGAAAATGTATGCAGAAAAATAATTTGTTAGAATTCAACATCCATCAAATGATTTAAAACCTTTTACAAATGAGAACTAAGAAAGGTATTGAAATTCATGCAGGGTATCTATAAAAACCTACAGCAAATATATGTCCTTAAAATCAGGAATAAGACAAGAGTACTTATCATTACTGCTTTTATCTAACATTATACAAAGGTTCCGTACAGTAAGCCAAGAAATAAAAGGAATAAGGATTGAAAAGCAAAAACTAGCTCTAGTTGGTTTGGTTCAGTGGATAGAGCATCGGCCTGCAGACTGAAGGGTCCCACGTTCGATTCTAGTCAAGGGCACATGCCCAGGTTGCGGGCTCGATCCCCAGTAGAGGGTGTGTAGGAGGCAGCCAATCAATGATTCTCTCGCATCATTGATGTTTCTATCTCTCTCTCCCTCTCCCTTCCTCTCTGAAATAAATAATAATATTAAAAAAGAAAAGCAAAAACCAAAGCCTTTATTTGCAGATGAGTGTGATGTTGTCAGTTCTAGCCAGCACAGTAAGTCAAAAAAACGAAAGAAATGGAGGATTAGAGAGGAAATGCTACTTGCAAAAGATGGTCTATATTAAAAAATTCTAGGCCCTGGCCAGGTAGTTCAGTTGGTTAGAACATCGTCCTGATACGCCAAGATTTGGGGTTCAATCTCTAGTCAGGGCACATATAAGAAGCAACCCATAAATTCTTCAATAAGTGGAACAACAAATCAATGTTTCTCTCTCTCTCAAATTCAATAAAATTTAAAAAAATTCCAAAGGAATTCCTAAATAAAATAATAGTATAATAAGTGTTAGCACAAGTTGCTGGATACAAGCACAGATTGCAGCAGAGAGTAACAAATAGATATAAATTTATTTTGTAATCTCTCAGTCTTTTCTTTTATAATCCAATGAGCTACATAATAATTCTTTGGGATGCTTGTTATCTGGACAGGGAGGGGAAGAGAATTTTCCACTTTAGGGCAAAGGAATTTGCCTGTAAGAAGCAGGATAAAATAAAGCTTCTCAAAAATGAGGGTCCTGTTATCTCATTGTTGGTAAAAAAAACAAATGAAAACATGAAGATTTAAATAAAATAGTTCCTTTAGTGTTGCACTAGTATATTGTCCCAGCCTGAGTTCCTATTCCCTATAGTTCTAAAGAAGGTGGTCCCTGGACGCCAGCACTCAGGAATGAGCAATGAGAAAACCTGCTTTTTCCCCAGCAGCTGCTGGTCTTTAGATTAAAACTGACTCTTTCACAAATAATATGAAGCTTTATTTGACAAATGAATGGGAAATCCATCTTAACAAGATGTCTACTGCAAGCCCTGCACCATGTTAGAGGCATCCTTTCCTTCAATTTTCACAACATGCCTGTGCAATGCATACTCTCAGTTACCCTTGCTTCACTGCTTGGAAAATGGAAGCGCCTAGGCCAGAGTAATCTTTCCAAGTTCACACAACCAGGAAGAAAGGGAGCCAGGAAGTACAAAGCGCCTGCTTTTCTGACCATCTACTTCCTCCCTGTGTGGAGTTTGCCTTCTAAGTGCAGAGAGATAATGTGTCAAAGACCTCAGATCATCTACTCCAATGTCCTCGTTTTACAGATATGAACACACTGAGGCCCAGAGGGCAGCGGGGTTTGTTCAAAGTCACCTGGATAACTAGAGACAGAGCAAGGTGGGAACAGGAGACACTCCCAATCACACAGAAATCAATCACGTGTTGGGAGAAGCTGGAGAACACTTCTATGGGAATTTAGAGAAAAGATGATCATTTTGAGCCAGAAGGCAGTGGTGGTTGAGCTGAACGTTTAAAGTAAAAGAGGGTGTTCATTCACAGTGAAGAAGAGCATTTTAGACTTAAGCAAAGTAGCAAACCTAAACCACAGTCAGGCGGGTGGGGCCAGTAAGAGCTGCTGCTAGCCCCTCACCAAGACTCAGCAGGAAACATGTGGTTCCTGTCCCTCATGACCTGCTTTGTCCCCTGAGAGGTGCTGACAATGGTGGCCTGAAGCCAGGAAGGCTCTTGGGGGAAAACTCCAAAAATCTCTACCCACAACAGTTTTGTAAACATTGCTCAAGTCAACATCCTAGGCCACCAGGGACAGGCCAAGTCTGTTGTCTAGGCCATTTAAAAGCTGGTTAATGGCTGTGAAGAATGAACCCTTTTTTTTTAAGTCTAATAAGATGTAATTAGTTATTGTTCGTGTTGAATCAGACAAATAAACATGTCAAAAAAAAAATCCACCTGTGAAATTCAATTTCACAGCTCAACCCAGATTGTGGCGGAGAGGCCACTCCCCCACAACCCCTCCCACCCTCAGGCTAATGCTAAGTGAATTAAGTTAGACATAAAAGACCACATGATGTATGATACTATTTATGTGACACATCTAGAATAGATAAATCTGTGGAGACAGAATGGAAATTAGGGGCTGCCAGAAGTGGGGAGAGGGAAGTGTGGGGAGTGACCGTTAATGGTTATGGGGTTTTCTTTTTGAGATGATGAAATGTTCTGGAATCAGTGGTGTGATATAAGTACACAGGCACCATCTCCTTCTGTCCCAATGTGCGGTACCTGGCCTGAAGGCTTCTGATTCCTTTCTTTGTTGTTCCCTGTGGAAAGCCATTGGCAGTGACATCCAATGGCTGCTCAGGAACTGCACTCCAGCTGATGGCTGTGAAAAGATAAGATTCTAGAGTTAAAACTGTTCAGTTTTCTATAAACCCCAGAAGTGTTTTGATAAAAATATTTCCCTGGCCCTAACCGGTTTGGCTCAGTGGATAGAGCGTCGGCCTGCGGACTCAATGGTCCCAGGTTCGATTCCGGTCAAGGGCATGTACCTTGGTTGCGGGCATATCCCCAGTGGGGAGTGTGCAGGAGGCAGCTGATCGATGTTTCTAACTCTCTATCCCTCTCCCTTCCTCTCTGTAAAAATTCAATAAAAATATATTAAAAAAAAATATTTCCCTGCCTCTGCAGACCCATGAGAGTTAGATATAACGTCAGACATAATGACTGTCACTCTGACCCTTGGCTTCCAGAGTACAAGTGGTTCATAATTAATCCTCCTCCTCCTCATCATCATCATCATAACAACTATCACTGAGCATTTATTATATGCCAAACACACAGTAAATGAATGAAACAGAATTTCTCATTTAATCCTCATAACAACCCTGATAAATAAATTATATTCTTATCTAAAGATGAAGAAATTGAGGCTGAAAGAGGATAAGTAGGTTTCCCAGGGTCACATAGAGCAGGAACCTGACACAGTGTGGGTGTCTCCAAAGTCCACACTATTGACCAGGGGTCCTCAAACTTTTTAAACAGGGGGCCAGTTCACTGTCCCTCAGACCGTTGGAGGGCCGGACTATAGTTTAAAAAAAAACTATGAACAAATTCCTATGCACACTGCACATATCTTATTTTGAAGTGAAAAAACAAAATGGGAACAAATACAATATTTGTATTTGCATGTGGCCCGCGGGCCGTAGTTTGAGGACCCCTGCTATTGACCATTTGCATGGTAAACAGCCTCCCCAGGCCAAGAGGATGCAGCCCACCCCAAGCCACTCCATGGACTGGGGACAAGTTACTCAGGGCACATGGAACCTGGATCCCTTACCTGCTCCACAAGGAACAAGTCGCCCTGGACAGTCAGCCCTTTTTGCCTGCACTGCACAGCGGCTCTGCTCAAACAGTAAATCCGACTGCTGTATTTTTACTTCTTGAACTCCAAAGCCTTTGGGTAAAGAGGAGACATTCTGACACCTAAACATGAGGGAAAACGCACTGTTTAGGCATACTCCTTGAGAAAGAGAGTATCCAGGACTGTGGACCACATCACCACCCCTGTGTCTCGGTGGGGGGCAAAGGCCATTTGACACAGGCCTTCCCCTGGCCATGGCTTCATCCTGCCCTCAGTTACTACAGCATTCACTGGCATTAGCTGCCTTCTTTAGGGAGATCACACTGAGTGGTCATCCCTTTGTCATTTACCTTTTTAAAAATTAACACTAATGTTTGAAGGTTTTTTAAAAAATTTAACAGCAATATATGTACAGTGTAGAAAAATTAGAAAATACAATAATCACAAAGAAAAAACTACCAATAATACCACATCTCAGTGGTAATATATATTAATACCTTTGTGTACATCTTCCTACAATCTTTTTCTATAGGCATATATACTTTAAGACCAAAATGAACTTACTTTATCTTCTGAATTGTTCTTTAAACATTATGTGCATCTTACCATATTAAATTTCCTCAACTGAAGTCTTAACAGAAAACACTTGATCTATTGCTGGCCATTTTAGTGATTTCCTTTTCTTTTTAAAAAATGACAACACTGCCCTAACCGGTTTGGCTCAGTGGATAGAGCTACGGCCTGCGGACTCAAGGGTCCCAGGTTCGATTCCGGTCAAGGGCATGTACCTTGGTTGCGGGTACATACCCAGTAAGGAGTGTGCAGGAGGCAGCTGGTCGATGTTTCTCTCTCATCAATGTTTCTAACTCTCTATCCCTCTCCCTTCCTCTCTGTAAAAAATCAATAAAATATGTATTTTTTAAAAAGGATATTTAAAAAAAAATGACGACACACAAAGCTTAATGTTTGGAGCCCTCCCTCCCTGCCCTCTCACCTCCTAATCAGTGCTCTCTGCATGGCTTCCTGGCTGTATGGGCACTTCCCGATGACCACAGCTGACAGGTAGACAGGCTCTTCTAGGAAGTGCATCAACAGTGACCCCTGGCATCCGAGGACATTCCACCGTGCCAACTTGTCGCTGCAGGACATGGAGCAAGTCCTGTCTCCCCGGCCTGGCTTCACTCGGAGCAGCCCTACCCGGTGATACGCAACACCAGGCTTCCCCGAGTCTCCAACTTCGCCAGGCACACACTTGGCTCCTGTCCTATAAACATCCACCACTTTGGCACCACTGGGGGCCATCCCAGTGACAGTGGCCAGTTCCTCTGAGGTGACATTAGAGCAGCTGACACTTGGGGGGACTGGGCCACTTCCCTGATTGCCAAAACTCTGATGGTTAGCCACACCGTTGGTGACTTTTCTGTCAGGAGTGCCGGGCTCAAGCCTCATTTTTTTGGTCATGGGACTGTCCGGGTCTTCGCATTTCCTTTTATCTTCAGTAGCTTCCAGGTTACCACTGGCTTCCAATGATGGGTTATGGGCCCAATCTCTATTGACAGGATAGCAAGGCTGATCTTCAAACTCGAGCATTGGGATGATAGAGGCATCCCCACCTACAGGAGAAGAAACCCCTTAAACCAGTGGTTCTCAAAGTGTCACTAGCCACAGCAGCGTATCTTAGGAACTTGTTAGAAATGCAAATTTTTGGGACCCAGAGTAGACCTGCTACATCAGAAACTCTGGAGGTGTATCCAGCAGTCTGTACATTAATGAACTCTCCAGATGATTCGGATGCAAACTCAACTTTGAGAACCACTACTTTAAACAAAGCTCAATATTATTCTCCCAGCTGACCTGAGATGAATTAAGAACAGTTGCCCATATTTGCCTACTATGAATCCTCTTGTTGATGACCCTGAACCTCTCCTAGACTCAGTGAGTTATAATCTCTGGAGGGGAGGGGTCTGGAAAACTGAATATTTTAACAAAGATCCCAGGGAACTCTTATCACAGGAAGTTTTGGAAACACTAGTTTTATTTTTATTTATTTATTTATTTTTATAATTGTTTTATTGCTTAAAGTATTACAAAGAGTATTACATATGTCTCCTTTTTTTTTCCTGCCCTTGACAATCCCCTGGCCTCTCCTACCCACCAGTGTCTTATGTCCATTGGTTATGCTTATATGCATGCATACAAGTCCTTCAGTTGATCTCTTACCCTCCGCTCCTGCCTCCCAACCCTCCCCGGCCTTCCCACTGTAGTTTGACAGTTTGTTCGAGGCTGTTCTGCCTCTCTATCTATTTTTGTTCATAAGTTTATAATGGTCTTTATTATCCATAAATGAGTGACATCATGTGGTATTTTTCCTTCATTGACTGGCTTATTTCACTTAGCATAATCCTCTCCAGTTCCATCCATGCTGTTGCAAATGGTAAGAATTCCTTCTTTTTTACAGCAGCATAGTATACCATCGTGTAGATGTACCACAGTTTTCTAATCCATTCATCTACTGATGGGCACTTAGGCTGGGAAACACTAGTTTTAATATATTTCAGCGAGAAAGGGAGAAAGACAGAAACATCAATAATGAGAGAGAATCATTGATTGGCTGCCTCCTGCACGCCCCCTACTGGGGATTGAGCCCGAAACCCAAGCATGTGCCCTTGACCAGAATCAAACCTGGGACCCTTCAGTCTGCAGGCCGACGCTCTATCCACTGAGCCAAACAGGCTAGGGCAACACTAGTTTTAGACCAGGGTTTCTCAACCTCCGCATTACTGACATTTTGGGTCAGGTAATTCTATGCTGTGGGGTCTGTCCTGTACATTGTAGGATGTTTAGCAACTTCCCTGGTCTCCACTTATTAGAGTTCCCTAGTTTGACTATCAAAAATGTCTCCAGCCCTGACTGGTTTGGCTCAGTGGATAAAGCGTCGACCTGCGGACTGAGGGGTCCCAGATTCGATTCTGGTCAGGGGCATGTACCTTGGTTGTGGGCACATCCCCAGTGGGGGTGTGCAGGAGGCAGCTGATCAATGTCTCTCTCTCATTGATGTTTCTAGCTCTCTATCCCTCTCCCACCTCTGTAAAAAATCAATAAAATATATTTTAAAAAAAATGTCTCCAGATGTTGTTAAATGTCTCCTGGGGAACAAAATAGTCCTAAGCTGAGAACCATTTGTTTAGAATGAGCAGTTTCCCAAGTGCATTTTGTAAAATGTCATCCCACAAGATGTCTTGGAAAACAAAAGTGGGTGGCTGATTTCACGGTTAAATAAGTTTGGCAAACAATGCTTACAGTTTTCCCATCTTGGAGATGTATGTGCATATCCTCAGAGTAAAAACTGCAGTACATTACACAGCTGGTGCTTCCCTATACTGGTTTAGGGATTTCTGACCTACTCTGTGCTTACAGGGAATAGAAAAGAAACAAAAACAGGTTAGTAAAGAGCACTCGGAGAGATGCAAATCAAAATGACAATGTGGTACCATCTCACACCTGTCAGAATGGCTAACATCAACAAATGACAAGTGCTGGCGAGGATGCGGAGAAAAACGAACCCTCGTGCACTACTGGTGGGAATGCAAACTGGTGCAGCCACTGTGGAGTTTTTATGGAGTTTCCTCAAAAAACTAAAAATGGAACTCCCATTTGACCCAGTGATCCCACTTCTAGGAATATACCCCAAGAAACTAGAAACACCAATCAGAAAGGATATGTGCACCCCTATGTTCATCGCATCACAATTTACAATAGCTAAGATTTGGAAACAGCCTAAGTGTCCATCAGCAGATGAGTGGATTAAAAAACTGTGGTACATCGACACAATGGAATACTATGCTTCGGTAAAAAAGAAGGAATTCTTTTTTTTTTTTTTAATATATTTTATTAATTTTTTACAAAGAGGAAGGGAGAGAGATAGAGAGTTAGAAACATCGATGAGAGAGAAACATCGATCAGCTGCCTCCTGCACATTCCCTACTGGGGATGTGCCCGCAAACCAGGTACATGCCCTTGACCGGAATCGAACCCAGGACCCTTCAGTCCGCAGGCCGACGCTCTATCCACTGAGCCAAACCGGTTCCGGCAAAAAGAAGGAATTCTTACCATTTGCAACAGCATGGATGGAACTGGAGAGCATTATGCTAAGCGAAATAAGCCAGTCAGAGAAAGATACATATCACATGATCTCACTCATTTGTGGAATATAATGAACAACATAAACTGATGAACAAAAACAGATCCAGAGACAGAGAAGCATCGATCAGACCGTCAAACCTCAGAGGGAAGGTAGGGGAGGGTGGGGGTAAGGGAGAGAGATCAAGCCAAGGAATTGTATGCATGCATATAAGCCTAACCAATGGACACAGACACCAGGGGGGTGAGGGCATGAGCTCGGGAGTGGGGGGCAATGGGGGAATAAATACACATATGTAATACCTTAACCAATAAAGGAAAAAAGAAAGAGCACAGCTTTTGAGAAGGGAGCTACTTCTTCAAACACTAACCTAATGTGGTGCTTTTCTAAAGGGTGTGAGTAAGACATCTGTAGCCTTAAAACCCAAGAGTGGGAAAGGCAAGAGATGCATTAGTGGGCGTGTTGCCAGAGAGGCTGGCTGGCAGATTTCCAGAGACCTCATAAGGTGACAGTGACTTTGGAGAATTCATCAGGGCTCACCTCCCACTCTGAGGCTCAGAGATTTGATCTTGACAGATGCCTGAATTCGAGAGGCTGACTCATGCTAATAAAACTCAAAAATAAGAGTCTGAAGTAACTAACCCATGCACCAAATTATCAATTAATAATGAGGAATAAATGCCAAGAGAGCCAAATAGTCACATCTCTAGGTAGTGTTCTTTTTTTCTGCAGACAAACCCTGGGTGGACATCACATTTAAAAATTTTTTTTAGAGCCCTCCCTCCAGGGAACACGCAGGCAGCTTCCCCTGCTCCCTTATGTACAGCCCATTAAGTCCTGAGCCCATTTCTTCTACTGTTCACTTCTATCTCTGTGCCTTACTAAATAAATTTTCTCTTACATTTTTGGGTAAAAAATATTTTTTAAATGAGCCAGGGAGTTAGATTAGTGCTCTAGATTTTTATTTCACAGACCAGTAAAATTTCCAGAAGATTTTAAGATTAACAGAAGGCGATCAACTTTTTATTTCAAGTAAGGTCTTTAAGAATCCTAATTACAGTACTGCTATTTTAAAAAGATTAAAATCTTATAACCTTTAAATGGAAAGAAATTAGCTTTTTAAAAAACTCACTACATAGTTCTGATTTTTCTCATAGATCAGTACACTCACAGAGCAGTACCAACCTGCGGACATTGATTTATGTCATTTGATTAGGTGGTCGGACTAGCTTGATCCCCAGATGCATCTGATTCTCTACTAGAATCAGCCAGACCCTGGCTATTCAAAGTGTGATCCATAGACCAACACCACTGGCATCAACCATGAGTTGATTAGAAATGTAGAACCTCAGGCTCCACCCCAGAATTTAAATCTGCATTTCAGCAAGATTCCTGGGTGATTCATATGTATATTAGTTTGAGAAGCACTGAGTTAGGAAACATCCTTTGGTCCTAGGACCAGAGCACCCACTTTTAAGAACAGCATGGATGAGCCCCATCATTTTTCTGGCCTTTGACTCTTAACCAACTCTTTTTCAATCAACTCATTCTCTCTTAAACTATTTTTTATTTGAGTTATGATCAAGTCTTGAGAGCTATTCTGTCTTTTAGAGTGATTACCCATCTTTGCTCTAATTACATGTGTTACTCTTAAAGTAACACACAGAGAATAATCTTACATCCTTATTTCAAAGTTTTTACGGTGAGGGCTGCCTCCTCGAGTTGTTGCCTACAAAGGGCAGAAATTATTCTTAATTTTCAAGACAGAAAACAGACTAGAAATGACTCTCTGTAGGCCAGGTGTGGTCTTCCTGCCTAATGCAACCGCAGCACCTGAACATCCTCCAGTAACTCACAAAATTTACCTTAACTAACCATGATTGTCAAGATTCCCTAAAAGACTATGAGAGTAGTAAGTAAGGGGCTAGTCTTATTCACTGCTATGTACCCAGTGTGTCATACTGTCCCTGACAAATAGAAAATATTTGTTTAATGCATGAATGAATGAATGAGTGAGTGAGTGAGTGAATGAAATAAGTTTGTACTTCTAAGCCTTATTGTTGGTTTCAGACCTGGTGGGGTTTCAGCTTTAGGTTCCCCAGTCCTGATTAGAAAATGAGAAGTGAGTACCCCTGCCCCAACACCCCCACCCCCTGCCTTTTCTTGGCAGAGAAATGGTTAGGCACACTGGTCTATTCACAAAAAGGCACTGCTGTTGGTTGTAGCTACACTTCAGCCAGAAGTGCTTTTTTTGAGAAACATATCTACAGATAAGATGAACAGAAGGAAGCAGACAATGCAACATTAATCCAAAGGCTTGAATATACTTACAGGGCGTATGGCTGGAGAAAAATAAAAACGAAAGGTCTGGTCTGAGTTTCCACAGTCCTCTCTGAGTTCCTGGGATAAAGATGCTATCCTCCTTCAAGGTGGCTGCCAAGTGAAGTTGATGGAGAAGGTACCTAATGGGTGCAGGAGGATATCAGAAAGAATACCAATCTCTGTGGTAACGGGGAAGACTGGCTGGGTAATTACTAAGAAAGAAAGATCTACTAATGACCAATGGAACTGATAGTTACTTGGAATTATGAGAAATCTAGACCAGTGATTCTCAAAGTGCGGTCCTTGAACTGGCTGCATAAGCATAATCTGGAATTTGTTAGAAATGCAACGACTAAAAAAATAAAAAAGAAAGAAAGGAAGGAAGAAAAGAAATGCAACTTCTCAGACTCCACTTTTGCCTGCTGATTCAGAATCTCTGGGGGTGGGCCCAGCAATTTGGATTTTAACAAACCCTTTAGGTGATTTTGATGTACACTCAAGCATAAGACCCACTGTATAGACCAGTGTTAGTCAGAGTTTAGTTCACAGGCTAAATAACATAATCAGTTTTGCTGGGAGCTTATTAGAAGTGCAAATTCTGGGGCCCCCAATCCAGGCTAAATCAGACTCTCTGGAGACGTGACTTTACCTTTGGAAACTCCTTCTGGCTATGACCTCAGCATGGCTATCATTGAGGATATCTCCTGTGGCAAAGACAGGACACTAGTGAAGACATAGGAACCTGGAGACGCCCTGGTTCCTGGCAGCACAACATAGCAGTTTCCCCCAGCACCCAGGATGGCCACGTAGCTCCTGGAGGGCTCTGCCAGAAAGCATCACAATCGTTAATGGCAATGCATTTACTTCGGGCTTCCTCAACTCAGCACTATTGACATTTTGGACCAGAAAATTCTTTGTTGGGGGGGGGGGGGGGTGCGGTCTGTCCTGTGCATTGTAGGATGTTAAGCAGCATTCCTGGCAGGCCAGCAGCACCCTCTCCCAGGTATGACAACCAAAAATGTCTCCAGACATTGCCAACTATCCCCTGGGGGCAAAATCTCCCCTAGCTGAGAACTACTGATTTATAGGAAATCTTCATCTGAAGGACAGGGATCCAGATCTTTTGTGCCCTGGTATCGTACTTGGGCTCATGCTGATACATTTCCATGGAATTCAATCCATAGTGGTCCTTGAACAACTTCCTCATATACAGGAGGCAAAGCTAGGAGAATGGGCGAAGCAAACTCCAGGAGGCCTCTGCTAACTGGAAGCAGAAGATGAAGATGCCAGAACTCCAAGGAATTTCCATATTCTTTTTGGTGCCGATTGCTTTCTGGGTTTTCAGAGATACTGAAAATTAGCTAAGCCCAGGGAACTTCTGGTTTGAGCATGAAAATACTGGCCAACTTTCAATCCACTAAGAAAGCGCGTTCCTGGCAGCCTTTGCTTCCATTGGCTATTCCCATTCTTTAAATGAGTTCTGTCCTTCCAACTGGAGCCAGTGACAGTCAGTGTGAACTGAAATGTCAGCCATCTCAGTAATATGACCCCTTGGCTCTGAAGAGGAGAGGAAAGTGCAACATGGACACCATTTCCAAAGCTCCCTAGACAGGCAATGTTTAGACCCAATGTGGGCTTACCGCTCTTCCTCATTTTGGACTGGCCTATGCATTTTGTTCCTGTTCCCATTGAGACAACTTCCTTTGTCACTGAGGGAAGAAAAAACGAGTTATTAGTGAGCTTTTAGAATCGGAATAGTCCCCAGTCCTCGGGTTTAATAAGTCTGCACATTCCTCAGCATTCCCATAGGCTGACCCATCTGAGAAGACTGCGGTTCCAGCACGGCCATTTCCCACCACTTGAAGTACTGCGCCACCTGGCGGAGAGCAGGGGAACATGCCCAATATCGCAGTTTATACCCGCGGCGACTGTCCCTGTGTAGAGCCATGTATCATTCTACCATCTCTGACAAAAAGAGGGAGAGTTTCAAGGAGAAAAGGTCTCACCTTGCACCTGTTTGTCAGGGCAGTCACAGGCTTGGCCAGCTATAGGCTGTATTTTCACCACGGCTGCTAGTAATGTCCATTCCCGGTTGGGCTCAGGCTTCCCCTGCTTGGGCAGCCTGCTCCCATAGTGCTCGTAACACAGGCGCGCAATCTCATCCGGGGTCCACATGGTTGAGCTGGTGCTGAGATCCTAATCAAAAATCACAACCATCATAAGTACAGAAAGGAGGACCAATGCACAATGCTACACTCTCGCACCAGTGTATTTCAACAGGCTTTCCTGTGTAGCTCACCTGTGTTCACAGAGGTTTCTTTATCTGAAACTCTATGGGTCATTTTCTCCTACTTCCCTGCCCATTTTCATCTTTAAGGAAAGATCAAAGAAATCCCAAATCCTATCAACCCCAGAAGACTTCTATTTCTTCAAGCTGTTTAAAAATAAATAAATAATTAATTAATTAAAAAAAAAAAATATATATATATATTGACTTCAGAAAGGGAGAGGGGGAGAAAGACAGAAACATCAATGATGAGAATCATTGATTGGCTGCCTCCTGCATGCCCCCCACTGGGGTTCAAGCCTGCAACCCAGACATGTGCCCTTGACCAGAATTAAACCGGGGACCCTTTGGTTCCCAGGCCAACGCTCTATCCATTAAGCAAATCGGCCAGGGCCAAGCTGTTTTTTATCCTCACTTTCAGGCATTTTATTTTTCTCTCTCCTCTACCCCCTCCACCCTAAATTGGTTCTCTTTTTGAAAAATATATTTTTATTGACTTCAAAGAGAAAGGGAAAGAGAGATAGAAACATCAATGATGAGAGAGAATCATTGATTGGCTGCCTCCTGCACACCCCTCACTGAGGACTGAGCCCCTGACCAGAATTGAACCTGGGACCCTTTAGCCTGCAGGCTGACATTCTATCCACTAAGCCAAACTGGCTAGGGTGCAAATTGGTTCTGTATTTCCCTCCAGTAAATCTCCACTGATGCCCCTCTCAGGAAAGCAAACCTTTAATTTCTCCTATATCATTTTATGATGCAGAGTGAAGTGACAGAGCCCAGTAGATTCTCACTAGTCAAGTGTTCTCATAGGAATTGGGAAGAATGTGGGTTCTAGTCACCATTTCTGGGTTCTAATTATGGCTTCGCTTATATTAACTGTGTGGAACTGGGTAGATTGCTTAACCTGTGTCTGTTTCTTCATCTATTAAAATAATAATTACAGTCAAATGTAATCCATGGGGTTATTGTGAGGATTAAGTATCTATAAAAAGTAACTGCTATAATATTGAGCACAATTAGTGTCAACTGTGATTAGTAATACTAAAAAGAACCTCTGATTTGGAGGAAAACCAAATTTGGAGGAACCTTTGGATGTGAAGGAAAAAGGAGCCACATCCTAAACCTGACAAGCTCAGGGAAGGCCTATATGGCAAGCCTTACAAACTCAGAGACCAAAAGTAACTACATAGATGACCTGAATATAAAACTTCCTAACTAAAAGCAAGTTATGGTGGGTAGTCGTGTCCTAGGCCTGTAGATTCCCTTGACAAAGGTCAATCTTTACCTTAAGTGAACCTGTCTATTGTCTTTCTGCATCTAAGAAAACATACTTTTGAAATATCAGAGTATTCTCCTTTTCCAGATCCCTCAGGGCACAACCACCACCAGAGCAAGAGACCATAGAAGCCCTCATCGTCATCTTGATCTATCTATCTCTAATAATAAAAGGGTAGTATGCTAGACTGGATGTCTTCCGGACGTCTTTCCTGGTGAAGTCAGGGCTGGAGAGAAGCCAGCCCAGGTCCCACCCCAGGTGGCTGAGGGCGGCTGTAAGAGGGAAGCAGCTCGGGGCCCAGGTGCTGGAGGGAAGCTGGTGCCGGCAGCCGGGGGGAGGGGGAAGGCCTGCTCTTGCGGGAATTTCATGCATCAGGCCTCTAGTGTGCTATAAATGTTGATGATTGACTATCCTGTATCTACCAATGTAAAAGATCTATGTGTTTCTCTTTTGCCTTTTTATCCAATCCCAGAGATGTCCCTGCTTTGCTTTCTCCAGCCCCCTTAATCTACATGGATTTCATGTAACCCTCCTACCTCTCCTTTTATTCTAATACATAAAATAAGTTGCAAAACTGCTATTCACTAAAGCATTTTCTCAATCCATCAAGGTCTGCTTCCTGGGAATTGTCAGTTTGGTTCAAATACACTCATAAAATTGTAGGTTTGGACCTTTCTTACCTCCACAAAGCTTACATCAAAACACTGAGGACAACCAATCACAGCCAATTAGGCTTTAAGCTATAGCCAATCAAATAATTTCCTTTCTTGCTTATGCACTTTCTCTGTCTTTCCCCTAGCTCCTGCTTGCAGAGTGCCCCAAACCACTTCCGGTTTGGTGCTGGAGGGTTAGTATTGCTTCTTGCTCAAATAAACTTTTAAAATTCTTTCATATGCCTATCTATTTAGCAGTTCAGATGTGCAGGCCTGTCACTGCAATAACTGGTCATGGAAAATCAGACCAGAGTGATTTAAAACAGGAATCTGGCAGAAACTGACATAACTGTGACTTTAAAGTCAGAAATCCAACATAAGTCTTGCATCTATTGGAGCATAAGAAAAGTATGGGAGACTCTGAAATCCTCCATCTGGATTTCCCTCTCATTTCTAGGGGGAAGGGATGCGGCTATCACTGGGCAATATATTTTATGAAGGCAGATACTCAGAGAAACAAACTGTAATTAAACCAGAGATACACACCACAAGCTACTAAGAGCAAGGAAGACACAACTTGTGGTAAGAAACGCTGACGCCTACGATGAAGCAGCCCAGAACTGTATATCACCTCATTAACATGTGAGTCTGGAGGAGCCTGCACAATAGATGAAGAAATGTTTTTTATATACTGGGTCCACTAAAATTCAAATCCACTCTCTCCTAGATCTTGAACAGCTGCTTCCTATGCAACAATAGCTCCGTTAAACAGGCTTTTTTTTTTTTTTTTTTTGTCCCGCAAGAGACCAAGACCGCTTGTTATGACAGTTGAAAAGAGCTTAAGAACCCACCACCTTTTGAAGTAAAAATTAAGGCAGGTCGGCTGCCAGGGGAGTGAAGGGTTTAGCGATGTTGGGAGGACGTAAGCCACTCCGCTGAGGCCCCCTCCTCAATGAACGCGGCAGCGGACCCTCTTCTCCAGGGGCCTGGGCTGGGGCCCATTCGTCCAGTTACAACGGACCCCCAAGGTTACAAGGGCGTCTGCAGACCCGTGAAGCAGGAATAAGGTGCGCGCCTACCTCCGCGGGTTATGCGGGATGCGGAGGGCACCCCCCTCGCAGCTAGAGCTCGCACACGCGGAGGACACCGGCACTGCCGAGCAAGGAGCAGCACTTTGCCACGTAGCGCGCATCGGGGGTGGGACGGTCCTCACCTCTTCCCACACAATATGGCCTCGGAAAAGGCAGACCGAGGGCACCTCACCGGGAGTCCCAGGGCCCCAGCTCGCTCGCGTGCCCTTGGCCGAGTAAACCCACCATGTCACCGACGCTCCCCTCCCACCTTCAAGACGCGCGCCCTCGAGGGAACGAGCGGAACCACGCAGCGTAGGGAACGTAACGTCACAAAGAGGCTGTTCTTCCAAGCCCCGCCCCCAGAAGCGCGCAGGGAACGCTGGCTCTTGTAGTCCTTCAGGGGGCGTGGTGCTGGTGCTTCCGGTCGGGCATCTTGCGGAACTGTACATAGGTACAGGTGAAATGGACTGAAGGAAGCTGACTCCAGGGTAAGATATGGTTCAAATAATAGTAGAATGATATCATGTCTTGGAATACAAGCCTGAATTTCTGTCTAAAACAGCAATGTCCAATAGAAATATAATTTGAGCTAGATATGTAACTTAAAATTGAGCTAGATATGTAATTTAAAAGTTTCTAATAGACATATTTTAAAAAGTCAAACTAAATAGGTGAAACTAATTTTAATCACCTATCTTACTTAACCCAGTATATCCAAAGTAGTATTTCAAGGGTAATCAATATGTTAAAAATTGAGATATTTAAAAATGTTTTTATACCAAGTTTAAGAAATCCAGGGTGTATTTTTACACTTTGAGCATATCTCAATTTGAACCAGCCACATTTCAAATGCTCAATAGCCACATGTGGCTAATAATGAGGACTTTATAATCCTTCTATCATCCTATTTGTTATTTTCCTGCTGACCCCATAAACAAGTTGTCTACTGCTGCTTCAGTTCTATCTCCAGCCTCGTTGAGGTGAGAGCTGGCTTCTCCCGCCAGCTTACTACTAATAAGCTCTTTAATGGTCACTTGTGACCTCATTAATCCTTCTTGCCTCTTCAAAAGTCCACATTGATGGCACAGTGTTCCTAAAGTCCAGGCCCTTATCTTGGCTCTATACCCTCTGCCTTGGTGAGATGATTGTTTTCACTTTAACACCACCTTGCTGAGGGATGTGCCAGGAGGAAGTGTTTCTTCTGGAATACCACCTGGTTATCTACTATCATGCCAAGTGCTCCTGGAGCCTATGTTTAACTAACAGCAAGAGGGATAGGTGCTCACCACTCTGAAGTTATTCCTACTTAGGTAACTCAGCATGCTTAGGTCATTTTATCAGTATACTGGCACGTCTCAAACCAGATGCTTGCCGTTTTGCTGAGGTACAGAAGATAAGTCCTGACTCATTGGAAAAAAAGGTCCCCCCAGATGCCTCCCTGTGCCAGGGACTCCATTATAACAGCAGTCCCTCAGCCATACCCTTGTCATTCTTGAGTTGAACTGAAAATAAAAATTCAGACTATTCAACATGCTGCTATCCCCATCCATCTTCTAACAGGCATGTCAAACTTAACCAAATACTCACTCTTCCCTTTCAAACCTGCCCTTCCTGTTTCATCCATCTCAGTAAATACAGGGTAACTCTACTTTTCAGTTGTTTAGACCCAAAACCTTGCAATCATCTTAGGCTCTTTCTCACAATCCTCTTTCAATCAGCAAATTTTGCTGACCTCAGGAACACAGGCAGAGTCCAATGACTTTTATTACCTTAAACCACCTAAGTCTAAGCCATCATCTCTCCACATCCCACTGCAATAGCATTAAGTGGTCTCCCTACTTTGCACTCTTGTCCTCCACATGCTAACTACATCTTCTAAAAACAACCATCTGCTCTGCCCAGCAGGAGTGGCTCAGTGGTTGAGCATCGACCCATGAACCAGGAGGTCACAGGTTAATTCCTGGTCAGGACACATGCCCAGGTTGCAGGCTTAATCTCCACTTGGAGCTGTGCCAGAGGCAGCCAATTGGTAATTCTCTCTTGTCATTGATGTTTCTCTCTCCCTCCCTATCTGAAATCAATTAAAAAACAGACCACATATTAATAAAAACATTCCTTTGTTCAAAACTCAGTGGCTTTTCATCTCATTTATAAAACACTCCTTTGCATGGCTTATGGGGGTGGGAGGGGGAAAGGGGGGCTGTGAGATCTGGCCCTTCACTGACCTTCATTAGCTCTCGAGTCACACCAGAACCTTTGCTCTCCCTAAAAAAATGTGGTCCTCTAGTCTGGATTACTCTTTTCTCTTAGATCTCCATCTCCAGATCTCTACTTAGTTACCTAGATATTCCCTAATCACATATTTAAAATAGCACCTATCTCCTTATTCTGCTTTTTCTTCTTAGTATGTACTTCTACCACAAATAATATATACTTGTCTCTTAATTGCTCACCCAACCCCCACCCCTAAGTAAAGAATATAAGTTCTATGAAAGCAGGGACTTGGCTTTTGTTCACTGCTGTGTTCCTAATCCTTTAGACCAGTGGTCGGCAAACCATGGCTCTTGAGCCACATGCGGCTCTTTGGCCCCTTGAGTGTGGCTCTTCCACAAAATACCAGCTTTTCCACAAAATACCAACTTCTGCACATGGGCCACAAAGTTTCAATCGCACTGTACGTGCGTGCCCGCACGTGGTATTTTGTGAAAGAGCCACACTCAAGGGGCCAAAGAGCTGCATGTGGCTTGTGAGCCGCGGTTTGGCGACCACGGCCTTAGACCAATGCCTGGCAGACATTAATATAAATTTGTTGAATAAAACAGTATAATTCTAAACCTTCTTTAGGCCAGCAACCTGAGAAAAAAGTTGACATTCCAAAGGTAAAAGAGTGATGAGGCAGGAATAGAGACAAATGGTTTATTTGGTAACAAGAAGTAAAAGAGGAATTCTTAATTCCTTTTCTCTCTGTGGTTACTGAAATGCAATGACTATTGCATTTCAGTGGATAGCAACATACAAGAATTCCCTTGTAGTCCTTGATCTTCTGCAATAGTGCAAAGATGCCTGAGTTCTGTGACTTGCAATTACTATTTTCTAGACAGAAGTGCCAACTGCTGTGCCTTCCAATGTATCAACAGTTACATTTTCCTTCTTGTCTTCAGGTTTCATGGCAGGAAACAGAAGTACTTCCTACGAAAGATAAGATGATTCATAGCATGTTTCTTGGATCCTCAAGAAATGTAAACAATTAGTATTCCTTCTGCCTCAAATCCTGTAAGGTTACATGCTCTGATCTTCTGCCCATGGCGTGGCATATAACTCCTTTGTCCGCTCCTCCCTCTAGCCCAAAGCACACTCTTGTTCTCCAGGCCCACCACGCCCCAGGTCTGACCCAGTGGAGCGCTTCAGGGTGGTGTGCGCATGGAGGGCTACTGTACCTTGATGTTATTGGAGTCTGTGAGAAACATGGTGACTCGGTCAATGCCCATGCCCCAGCCAGCTGTGGGGGGCAGCCCGTATTCCAGGGCAGTGCAGAAGTTTTCATCTATGAACATGGCCTCATCATCGCCAGCGGCCTTGGCCTAGAAGAGAAGAGAACCACACAGGGACACTGTTATGGGCTGCATCATCTCTCGGTGTCTGAGTCAGCATGTTAAGACACCCAGCACTTACTGGGAATGGGGTTTCCTCGTAACTCTAGGATGGAGCCTGGAGGTCAGGAATGATGAAATCTACCTCAGATCACATGCAAATTTCTCTGAAATGAAAAGAGCTCCACTGCCTGGGGCTCTGCAAACCCAGTGAGACTGATTTTCAGAGACTCTGATGATTCCCAAGAGTCCTCCCTTCATTTCCTAAAACCACTTGTCAGTGGCAATGTTTGTGCAGGCAGCCTGTGAGGGCTCTGTCTGCATTAATCTTTAACTGCCTCTCACCCCCAGTCACTTCAATAAATGTATCATCTGAGAAAAAATTACATTCTTGTTAGGCAAATGTATTTGTAAGACAAGTGTCACACTCCTTACAGAGATAATCTTGCCTAAAGCTCCTCTCACGTAGAAATTCTAGGGCCCAACTAGTCAAGTTCTCAGTTTTGAAATGTGAGTTCCTCTAGTGAAGCCAGTGGCTTTATCCTTCATTTCTGCTGAAGTCACCAAGAGATGCAAACAATGACACAGACCAGGGTTCAAGCTGACTTCCTGGTGAGTACGGACACTGATGAAATATATGCCTCTGTTCCCTCTCCTTCCTTACCTTGGCCTGTTCTTCGAAAAGCTGCCGCTGCTTCATGGGGTCGTTCAGCTCAGTGTAGGCATTGCAGATTTCCTTCTTCATGACAAAAAGCTCAAAGCGCTCAGTCAGACCCTCTTTAGCACGGTGCCTGGGGACAAGAGACCGAAGGGGAGGTTCACTAATAATAATCTACCATCTGGTACGAACATGAGTTCCTGAATTCCAGCTGACTCAAAAGTTACTGAAGCCTGCACACATTCTCAGCACCAAATCATTTGGTACAACAGTGAGGACAGTTACACAGGGAGACAGGGAAGCTCTATCTTCACAACAAACCTGTGTGGTAGACTGCCACACTGAACCACACTTCCTATAGTCGCTGTCGCATGGACTCTGGGCTGCCCATATGACTTGCTTGGTCAATGGGACAACAGCAGAGGCCTGATATGTGTTTGCACACTGGGAGTGCTTCCTCTTAGAACCCAGCTTCCAAATAGGAGTCCAGGCTACACTGTCAGAGAGGTACACGTGGAGAAGCAAGGTGCCCTGGCAGAGTTCCCAGTTGAAAAAAGCCACCTGAGTTACCCTAGCCAACACTACGTAGAACAGAGAGATTACCCAATGAACTCATGAAATGTTGAGAATAAGCTATTTTATGCTACTAAGTTCTGGGGATGTTATGAAGCAATAGGTAACTGACACAATGCTGTATCTTACCATTTTGCCAAAGGGCTCATTATCTGAGGGTGATCACAGATGAATGTAGGATTGATGCATGTCACTTCCAGGAACTCCCCAACAAGCTTAGTGAGAAAGAAAAGCAAGCTTGAGATCCTTTCTGAATGGCATTTTGATTGCCCCAGGCTAGGTGGAAGAGGATCAGTCTCCACACACACCAACTCTTCAAGAGCTAAGGATTAACTGAGCTACCATCCATAACTATTTTGCAGAATTTAATATAGCAAAACTTGTTAATTCTCTTATGTCTAGTTCACCTTCATAAGGAACGGGGGGCTGGTTACCACCGGATGAGGGTATGTGCTAACGTGCATGGCCTTTTCACCTTATCTAGGAGCCTGGCTGTAGTCCGAGGTGGAGGGCATTCAACACCTTTTGTCACACAGATATCATCAAGAATTTTGCGAGTTTCTGTAATACAAATGTACGAGTTAGGACAGAAGACATCATACTTCCCCAGTAAGAAGGTATAGAAAGTGGGAAATGCTAGCCCCAACATTATCTAATTCAGAACTAAACAGAAAGGAGAGGCACACAATGGAGGCCTGCATCACTTTACCTTCCGTTTCGAAGAGGTTCGTTTCTGGCAGCTTCACGCCCAGGGCCTTCTCAAGCTCTTCTACCATGCTGATTTTCCGAAATGGTGGGGTGAAGTCAATCTCGTAGGCTTGGCCCTCTGGGCCATCTGGATGGTAGGTGACCTTATAACTGCCTGTGATGTGCTTCACCATCCCTGGGAAAGAAATACCCATTTAAAGAGGACCAATGGGAAGTCCTCCTGAAAGCAGCACACCAGCCCCTCAGACTGATGTGAAAGACAAAGCAAGCGGGAGGGATCACCTGAAATCATCTTCTCTGTGATTTCCATGAGATCTCGATAGTCTGCGTAGGCCATGTAGAACTCACAGGTGGTGAACTCAGGATTGTGAGTCATGTCAATTCCTTCGTTCCGGAACTGGCGGCCAATTTCATAAACCCGGTCAATGCCACCAACCACCAGCATCTAACAATAAAATATATGATGTCATCGTGGCTAATCTTATCTTAATGACTCTGGAAAGTTTCAGCCTGTAAAAGCTGTACCTTGGTTTTTACAGCTCAAGCATGATCTCCGGTCCCTACCAATGCCAAGCACCCTACTCTCTTTAGGTCTTTGCAGTGGATAGTCATCACTAATTATTTTGGCTGCCCAGGACCTCGGAATACTGTTCCTTTGTCTGGGTGTCCCCACATCTTATGAGTGTGAACCTCCCCAAGAAAGAAACCTCTCTTGGGGTTAGGATGCAGACACATGACCACAGCTCCCCATCAATCAGACATAACTGTGAGGCTTCAACTAGGAAGCTATTGAAAGAAGATGAGGTATCGCACGGAATTCCTTCTGGCCAAGGCGCCAGAGAGATCTAGCTTTTAGAAGTAGTAACTGCAGAGGGTCCTAGGGGCAGTGACCTGTGCCTAGTGCCAGGGTTATGAGCCGTGGTAACTGTGCCTAGTAGAAAAGATACTAGGTTTCCCAGGGGATGACCTTAAAACGGATTCAGAAACCTCATCATGTGGTTTCCAAAACCTGATTTTTTTATCCTCCTGAAAACTGTGAGCATCCTCATATATTTTAATACATTTTTCTTTTGCTTAAACTAGTTGTAAGAGATTTTGTTGTCTGCAACTAAGAATCTTGAATGATAGCTTTCAATATTTATTTTGGTGATTTGAAGGTAGTTATTTCAAACTTCTAGAGAGAGATTAAGTTCTCTTTTTTACAAAACACTAAAATCAGATCTAATTCAAGGAGAACTATAAACTATAATGGAAACCAACGCAGGGTAGGACTTGTACACCTAGGAAAGATCCCTTTGCCCTCTAACCTGTAATGCTCTACCGATCTTGTAGAGAAATTCTGTAGGTTTAACCCTCACAAGCCTGACAAATTAGAATATTCTCCCGGCTGTTCTACCCTCACTATTCCTCTTATTTCTGACTGCATCTGTCCAGTCAATGGCTCTCCAGCATTCTGCTTCTCTAAGGCTACTGGCATCTTCTTCTTGATTACCTTATGGTAGAGTTCTGGAGCAATTCTCATGTATAAATTCATGTCCAGCTCATTGTGGTAGGTGATAAAAGGCTTTGCCACAGCTCCCCCTGGGATGATGTTCATCATGGGAGTTTCAATCTAAAGAACAGGGAGAAACATTTAGTTCTCAGGGGTGTCAAACCAGAGGCGTTGGGGGAAAGTTCATGTTCTATCCCTAAGTAAAAGTTAAGTTCAATAGTAATGTGCAAGTACTTGACAAAAAAGTAGATGCAGCTTAATTTTCTAAATACCAAGCACCATTAACATAGTACAACAGTTCCTTGGATAACATTTCGTTAATGTTAGTTATAACATTTAAATGCCACAGGAACTTAACTCTTAATATCAATAGCCTTAATATCAATGGTAAAATTGATTTCATTATGTTATTTTGTTTAAAGTTGCAGAATCTATCAATGATGTTAAGAAATTAAAAACAATTTTTTAATGATACAGAAAAACAAAATGAGTTGATAACACACTGAATGTGGTATCATTACTGTTTGGATGGTATCATTACTACACTTTGTCCTTTATCTAGGAAACCAGGTCCTTCCTAATCAGGGTACTAAGAAAACAAAGTAGTACAAAGATGCTGGCAAGAAAGGGAACTTTTCATTGAGCATGAAGGATACTGACACAAGACATGCCTTGGAAAAGGGAAGAGAAGGAACAGTAAGAGGCAAGCATGGCAAGGCAGCCTATTTGTTAAGAACTCTCCATTACCTCTAGGAATCCCAACTCATCCAAGAAACTTCTTATATATGTGATGATCTTAGAACGGATGATAAATTTCTGTCTCACAAAGTCATTCAGGATCAAGTCCAGGTATCTTTGACGATATCGTGTTTCCTAAACCAAAAGCAACAGAGATCACTAACACGGCTGATTCAATGGTATGATAGACCACAGCTGGGAAGTCACGAGAGCTTACCTTGTCTTTGAGGCCAAAGTGAAGATGAGGTAACATATGCAAGCAAGGAGACAGCAGTGTGATCTCATAGGGAATAATGCTCAGTTCACCCTTCTTGGTTTTCCCAGGATTACCCTGAACTCCAATTATGTCTCCCCGACGCAGTTTGTTATTGATACGAACAAATTCTTCTTCTGATTTATAATTCCTGAGTAAAAGGAAAATGTGATTCAGTATACAATATTCCAAATTAAAACTGACAACAAACAAACAAACAAAAATCCTGACCACTGGCTTACTCTGGAAACCTCACTAAACTGTTAATGCCTAGTTAATGTGAGCCCAAGAAAAATCTCAGATTCAAGATCAACTATTAATAAAATAAAAAGTATTATCTTTTGCCCTAGCTGGTTTGGCTCAGTGGATAGAGTGTCAGCCTGCGGACTGAAGGGTCCCAGGTTCAATTCCGATCAAGGGCACATGCCAGGGTTGCGGGCTCAATCCCGAGTAGGGAGTGTGCAGGAAGCAGCTGAATCGATGTTTCTCTCTCATCGATGTTTCTAACTCTCTATCCCTTTCCTTCTCCCTTCCTCTCTGAAATCTATAAAAATATGTATTTAAAAAAAAGTATTATCTTTTAACTGCTACACAACCCAAGAGCATTCATTACTTTCCAGGTGACCACATGGCCTTTTTATTCTCTTCTCAGGTTTTTAAAAAATATATATTTTATTGATTTTTTTTACAGAGAGGAAGGGAGAAGGAAAGGGATAGAGAGTTAGAAACATCGATGAGAAACATCGATTCAGCTGCTTCCTGCACACTCCCTACTGGGGATGTGCCTGCAACCAAGGTACATGCCCTTGACTGGAAATCGAACCTGGGACCCTTCAGTCCGCAGGCCGATGCTCTGTCCACTGAGCCAAACCGGTCAGGGCTCTTCAGCTTTTTTTACCCAACCATTTCCTACTTCTTCTAACCAAGGGGAAAAGAAGACCACAAGGGACTTTGTCCCCAACTATGTTGTTTTTGTCCATCCTAGAAATCATGTAATAGGCTATTTCTATATACCTAGAATTGGCCATGACTTGCAACTTGACACCCTCTCCTCGAAGGTCATAGAAGATGAGCTTTCCTCCAGACGCTCTTTTGGCATGGATCCTTCCTAGAAAAAGAATAGCAAGAATATTGACTGATAGAACCAGAAGCCATTTCATGATATCAATGCCAAAAAAGCTCCCTCTGCATTTTTGTGTATCTGGGTACAACACAATTCACAACAATTTGAATTTAGCCATAGGCCTAAACCCTGCCTTTGTCTTCAGGACAATGTTGGATGCCCTTTCCAACCAGTTAAAGATGTGCAGGAAGATCTGACTTTAAACATGTTCACTGAATTCACGAAAGATGGCAATGTTGGTGGCAGCATAGACTTTTTTGGATCATCCTGAATTCTCACAAACAATAAGGCAAATCACCAAGAGTCCCAATGCCTCTATGTGGGGAGCAATGGGGTGTCCAATGGATCTGAAAACTGACAATCTCCCATATAGTCATAGGTATTCACTGGAAAATGTGGCAGGCTAAATGGAAGATAGCAGCTGAAACTGGAAGGGGATCTGCCCACTGTGAGTGAGTACAATGGGCTGCACTGAAGTCTAGGGCAGTGGTTCCCAAACTTTTTTTGGCCATGCCCCACCTAAGCATCTCTAAAATCCTGATGCCCCCTCCCGTGACATATAATTCTTATTATTCAAAAAGTGAACTCCTATTCATGTGGAGGAAGCCTAAAAGGCCATTAACTTGGTGTAAACAAGTTTCCAAAGAACATGGCATCCATGAAAGAGAAAAATAAAAGAATGAAAGGTCAGTTGAAGTATTGAGGAAGAAATCACTAAGAAATTGTTAAAAAAATAATATGAAGTGGTATGAAAAAATAGCAAATAAAGTTTCAAAACATATAATAGAGAACTGAAATGCATACTTATGTTACAATATATATTTATACTAGAGGCCTGGTGCACGAAATTCATGCACGTGTAGGGTCCCTAGATCTGGCCAGTGAGCAGGGCCGATTGGGGCTTTCCTTCCTTTCGCACCACCTCCTGGTGGTCAAACGCCCATGGGGACAATTTGCATGTTAGGCTTTTATATATGTAGATACTGTATATGAGGCTGCTAGAACCATAAGAAATGTAAAATATATACTGTTGATAACTCACTCTTGATTGCTCCCCTTAAAAATCAAATTGCCCCACGTTGGGAACCACTGGTCTAGAGGATGAAGCCCTCTAGTGTAGGCCCCAGGAACTGTCTAAATTTAACAGCCAGAGATCTCTTCTAGGACAAGTCCTTGCAAAATTGAATAAGACCAGGGAAACAGACAAAGGAAAGAGAAGTCACAGCAAAAACAAAGGGGAAAGAGAGCCTGGAAATCTCAGAAAGTAAGCTACTATATTTCTGAACACTTGACTAAAATAACAAAAGAGGGAGCTCAGTGAAGTTGGAGTCTTCTTACCTGCCACCTTTAAGGTAATGTCACTCAGGTGGTCCCCAGGCTGCAGGTGACTGTATTCTTGGATGAAGTGAGTGAGCGAGATGTCTACATGGAACTTGTGTGGGTATGGGTTTTCTCCACTGACCTTTAGTTGGTGGACTGCTTGGCTTCGGATCTTGTAGTATTGCTATTTAAATACAAAAACAAAAATGAAAGTGAAAATTCAAGTGAGAAGTGGAACCTGGTCAGATCAGTGGCCCATCTGGCAGAGTACTGTATTTTCCCTTGGAGTGGCCCTAATACACTGAGGTTTCTATAACTGCCTCCAATACACCCCAATACCCTTGAAGTCACAGGAGTGGATATAGAGTGAGATTTGCACCTAAAAGCAAGATTTGACAAATAAAAAAATTTGAGTTCTGCCTAAAATAATAAGCATAATTGGTACAGGTGGCCTTGGTTACTACATTTGTGGACACATAAGCATTAACTTCATTCCCATTTACTCACATTAGACTTTTCCCTAAGGCAGGCCCCTGGGGCCAGGAGGATGTTAAAAAAGGAATATTCTAGCCCTAGCCAGTTTGGCTCAGTGGATAGAGTGTCAGCCTGCAAACTGAAAGGTTCCGGGTTTGATTCCGGTCAAGGGCACATGCCCGGGTTGTGGGCTCAATCCCCAATACGGGGAGTACAGGAGGCAGCCGATCAATGCTTCTCTCTCATCATTGATATTTCTATCTCTCTCTCCCTCTCCCTTCCTCTCTATAATTAATTTAATGTGTATATATATATATATATATATATATGTATATGTATATGTATATGTATATGTATATATATGAATATTCTACAGCAGGGGTTAGTAAATGTTTTCTGAAACAACTACTCAACCCTACTGTTGTAGTCTGAAAGCAACCTCAGACATTTGAAAAAAAAAAAAAAAAGTTATGGCTGTGTTCTAATTTTACTTACAATACCAGGGAGGAGGGAGGAGATGGGGATAAGGGGGAATGGATCTGGCCTGCAGACCACTGTTTACCATCTCTGTCTGGTCTAAAGTATACACTTTCCATGGACCTTAGACTGGAGACACTTTCTCTGGAGCTGCATTACTGCCCAGCTAGTTCCAAGGAAGATTAATCAGTCACTTTGAAGTACTAGATGCTCCTAAATGCCTGTTGACAGCTGCTTAGAAAAATGCTCAGGGCCTATGCTTTTGACTAGATGGAGTGGTAGGCTCTCTCTCATCCTTCTGCCGTGACTTAGGGCCCAGTGGCTGTTCCAGTTCCTATTTTACCTTCTTAGTCATCGGTTCCCAGGGATTTGCCAGAAGCCCTATCAAAAGCTTCCCCATGCCCAGCCAGGGTGGTGGCCCAGAGGACTCACGTTTGGGTCCAGGCTCTCCTCCTCGGGACCCACATCATTGTCAGTGGTGTGGTTGGTGGCAGCAGCATTGGCCTGGCTTAGTTGTTTCTCACTGAGCTCCTTCTGCTTGGCTTCCTTCTCTGCTACTTTCTTCTCAGCTTTCAGGCGTCTCTTTAGTTCACTGTTGGGAAGATGAAAATGTTCAATATGATAGTTGCCTGAAGAGTCCTCTACTATGTTCTGCCCCATAGCCACTTGTCAAAAACATGAACAGCATGGCAGAAATGTTCTTGCTTAGTTCTCCACCCCCAGTTCTAGTCTCTTGGTCACTAAACTCTGTACATAGAGAGACAAAGGGAAAAGTAAATTTAGAATAAAGCTGGGAAAGTTCTTTCTCAGTATATGCTTTCCAGTCTAAGGTCCATGGCAAAGAAAAATCCTACATATTAGTTTATGTTTAAAATAGGAAAAAAGGTTTTCCAGAAAAATCAGCAATATAGTCTTTTCTCAAGCTAATTACGTCAGGGAGCCTTCTGAAGCCAGGGACTGAATCTTAGTTGTCTGGTATCTATCCTTTGTAGAGTATGACGTTCCTTGAGTACCAGACCTGATATGAGAAGGCAATATCTCTACCTCTGTCTGCCACCCTTCCCTACCCCTCCAAGGAATGGGTTAGTCTGGGGCAGGGAAGGGTGGTTCTTCAGAGTTCAAGGAGACATTTCACAGATAATCGCTCCCTCTGCATTGATCAACGCAATGACAAGGGCCTTCAGCATTAGTCTCACTCTGCTCACTGGAGCCTGGCTCAGACAACAAACTGGATAGAACAGTGTACAAAGCGGCATAGCATAGGGGGTAACTTATCATCTTTGGAGCCAGACTCCCCGGGACTAAATTCTGACACATCTACCTATCAATTATGTGACCTCGGACAAGTGACTTTACTTCTCTCCATCTTGTGAAATGGATAATAGACACCCTCCTCCCCAAATGTTATTGTGAGGATTGAGATAATGTATGCAAAGAGATGACCCTGTCCCTAAAGCATATGGTAAACATGCAAATGTGAGCTATTACAGGTATCCCTCACTATCTTAACCCTTTATTCACTGCACCCAGGACAGAAACCTTACATGAACCTTTGGTCAACTCCCTTACTTCTCACTCTTGGTACCTGTCATATGAGACTCAAAAAGTAAAGCAATTCACATAACTTGGTATCCCTTATGATCTGAAAACTTGCTATGTGAACCCAGAAACCAAATAGATTTGGGTAGAAAGGGATACCCACATTATTTAAATAGAATTGATCATTCTTGCCCTGGCCAGTGTAGCTCAGTTGGTTAGGCGTCATCCTGTGCACCAGGAGATCGCTAGTTTGATTCCTGATCAGAGCACATGCCCGATTTGGGGGCTGGATCCCCAGTGGGGGTATGCAGGAGGCAGCTGATTGATGCTCACCTCTCACCTCTCACCTCTCTCTCTCTCTCTCTCTCTCTCTCTCCCCCTCTATTGTGCTGTAATTCAGCCAGGGGGCATCTCATCCTATCTAGTTCTTCCTAGCATTAACATAATAAACCCATTCAACAGGGTGTTGCTCTCTCACTCTTTTGTAAAATATACTTTTGTTGATTTCAGAGAAGAAGGGAGAGATAGAATAACACCAATGATGAAAAAAAATCAGTGATCAGCTGCCTCCTGTACACCCGTACTGGGGATCAAGCCTGCAACCCCAGCATATGCCCTTGATCAGAAAGGAACCTGGGACCCTTCAGTCTGCAGGCTGACACTCTATTCACTGAGCCAAACGGTTAGGGCTAGGTGTTGCTCTTTAAATCAAATCAATCCTAAGGATAATCCAAAAAGGTCATGTGGGTAGAAATTAGACTGGAAACCAAATTAATCTCAAGAGCAAACAAATTCTAGATAGACAGGAAAGGGAAAACAACCTGAACTAGAAATTTTTTATTCATATAAGGTTTCTTTTCAGCAGTTCTAGAATAAGATCTGCAAGTCTTTTCCAGAATTTTAAGGACAGAGCATATGAATTTATTAAAGAGAACATGAGAGAAGTTTTACATGAGAAAAGTTTTGGTAGCAAGGCTTTTTGTTTCCTTAGCAACAAGTCCAAAGACTTAGCCAGAGGCTTAACAGAAAAGGACCCAAGTAAGGGGAGGACTTTTGCTCCCAGAACAATAAAGAAGGTAATGAGCACCAACCTTCTTTTATTAGAAAGTGGCTGGTCCTTGTGAAGCGCTGTGAAAGGAGCAAGTGGACCCAGTCGCGGCTGCCTCTGCCCCCACTGTGCCCAGGAGGTTTGGCGCAGGGACCCCCTAACAAGCCTTATAGCAGCTTGCGTCAACATGGCAGAACACCCTGGAACTAATGATTACCACCACCTAACAGGAAACACAGAGATGTGGTGTCAGATGGGACAGACAGTATACATAAACCCAACCAGCACTCCTACTCTATGGGGTGGGGGAGGATGCAAAACCTTTCGGTGTCCCATTTTACTTAAGACCCTCTTGTAAAGCAGCCCCTAACACTCACTCTTCTGCAACTGGAACTGACAATGTTCTCAGTCCAGGCTATGGTAAAAAGATGCACATCTGGGGTCAAAAGTCAACAGCAATAACTTACAGGTAGAAATGATGACAATATTCTAGAAAATCAGAGACAGGACCTAAAGCAGTGCTTCTGAAGCTCCTATTTCTTGGCACAGAAAAGCATATAAAATGTCACTGTCAACTACAACTCTAGATGAAGGTAAAAGCAAGCCACACAAAAGCACCTGAGTCAAAGATAAGACTTGTTTGGAGCTCTAGGAATAAGGGAGAAAGGAGAATTTCAGGGAGGGTCTTAAAACTATATTATGTTTATACATCAACACTGGAAGGCAACAGAAATACAGGGATCATGTTCTTTATTGCATTCAAATAAATTTGGCTTTTCATCTGGAAATGAGTCACCTGTTAGGCAGGCCATGTGTTTTTTGGGTTTTTTTTTTTGGTGTGGGCTTTTTTGGTGTGGGTTTTTGGTTTTTTTTTTGCGGGCATCTTGCTTTTATTTCTGAACAATCTCAATGCTTCTCATTATATCTCATAATGTTCGTGGGAAGGGAGAGAACATGGACATCCTGTCTCCCACTGCAGAGCTGATTAGTAGTGAGGATATCCACTGCGAAGGACATGAAGCAGCAAGGCAAGGAGATCCCTTATGCCTGGGGATGGGCATGGCCAACAGCCCTCTGGCCTGTGCCTCTCCTCATGGGGAGGTCTCCATGGAATGCCCATGACTCCAGACACAGGCCATCTGTTTTTAAACTTGGAGAAAATAACTGGCATCATATAGTGCTCACTAAAGATTCAGACCAAGGAAATTCCAAGAACAATAGTAGAAAATATTAATAATATTATTTTAGCTCATGGTCACTAGAGGTATGCCATCAACGACAGATTCTTTTAGACAACATGAGGTATGGTGCAGTCACTATAGAAAGTTTGATTTTAGATGTCTGCTCCAGAGCTTTGGATCAGTGGTAGATCATACTTTAGTTATGCACACTTCAGCAATGTATGTAATCACCCAGAGTCTCAGTCCATTAAAATGAAAAATGGACACTTGCAAGGTTATTATTGAGATCACATAAAAAGTTTGTACATTCCCAGCACAGTGCCTGACACAGAAAAGCTGCTTTAAAAAGTGGTAGCTATGCTTAATTTAAGAAAATCCAGTAGAAAGTGGCCAGTTTCCTATATTTATCTTAAAATTGTACTTTCAACTGGAGACGTTGCTTATCAGTCATCTGTGATTTACACCCTAATATTCAATACTAATGTAACAGATCAAAGTCCAGTCAATCTTCCCAAAGGCGGAAGTCCAAGACCAGGTTCCAAACATAGAGACCCATCAGACACTCAGAACAAAATATTAGGGTCTATCAAACCATGACTTTAGGTATTTTAATTTTTCAATAATACTTAAGAGAATAAACCCAGAGACACAAAGGAAACATTTTTACTAATTGAGAGCAATTCCAGCAGGGCTCAGCAAGAGAATTGAACCCTAATGTACTAAAAACAACCATCCTATATAATAAAACCCTAATATGCAAATTAACCGAACAGCAGAACGACCGGTCGCTGACACTCACACTGACCACCAGGGGGGCAGATGCTTGATGCAGGAGCTGCCCCCCCGGTGGTCAGTGGGCTCCCATAGGGGGAGCGCCGCTCAGCCAGAAGCCGGGCTCACGGCTGGTGAGTGCAGCAGTGGTGGCGGGAGCCTCTCCCGCCTCCGCTGCAGGTGGGTGGTAAGGAGCAAGGGGTCCTGGACTGTGAGAGTCCTGGACTGGACTGGGAGAGGGACGTCTGCCTACCGGCTTAAACCTGATCCCTGGGGGAATCGGGCCTAAGCCAGCAGGCAGACATCCCCCAAGGGGTCACAGACTGCAAGAGGGTGCAGGCCAGGCTGAGGGACACCCTCCTCCCCCTTCCCCAACAGTGCACAAATTTCGTGCACCAGGCCTCTAGTTACATATAATGAACTACCGTCCTATGCTTCTGGAATGATTCTATTTATGTACCATTCTTGGGAGTATTGAGAAAAGTCACTCAAGCCTTAGCCGGTTTGGCTCAGTGGATAGAGCGTCGACCTGTGGACTGAAGGGTCCCAGGTTCGATTTTAGTCAAGGGCACATGCCCAGGTCGTGGGCTCTATCCCCAGTGGAGAGCGTGCAGGAAGCAGCCAATCAATGATTCTCCCTCATCATTGATGTTTCCTACTCTCTCTCCCTCTTCCTTTCTGAAATTAATAAAAAAATATATATTTCTTAAAAAGTCACTCAAATCATTGCCTATGTTCTATAAAGAACCCTGGTTAAGAGGGAGTGTAGTATGCAGAGAATATAAGACATAGTTAAAAAGTGTAGCTAGCCCTGGCCAGTGTGGCTGGGTTGGTTGGAGTGTCATCCAGCCACTGAAGGGTGGGATTCCCGATCAGAGCACATGCCCAGATCGAAGATTCCATCCTGGGTGAGGCAGGAGGCAGCCCATGGATGCTTCTCTTTCACATCCATGTTTCTCTCTCTCTCAACAAAAGGGGGGGAGGGGTGACTGGTATAGTTCAGTGGTTGTGTTGACCCAGGAACCAAGAGGTTACCAGATCGATTCCTGGTCAGCATTTGATCCCCAGTAGGGGGTGTGCAGGAAGCAGCAGATCAATGATTCTCTATCATGGGTGTTTCTATCTCTCCCTCTCTCTTCCTCTCTAAAATCAATAAAAACATTTTTTTAAAAGGCGGGGGGAGGATAGTCTTTACTTATTTATATTTACCTTCACACTTCAAGGAGTGCAATGGACAAAATTATATCCAGCAATGCTAAATGCAGCTTAGTATTCCTGGCTGGCTAAGACAGTTCCTACTACTAGACGTTGGTCATTCCCAGAACTCACAGATTCTTTGAATAATCCATATGGACGGGTGCACGACACATTTTATAACTGATAACTTTATTTTTTAAAATTTTTATTTATTGATTTGAGAGAGAGGAAGGGGGAGAGGGAGATTTTGTTGTTCCACCCATCCATGTATTCATTCATTGGTTGATTCTTGTATATGCCCTGACGTGGGATGGAACCAGAAACCCTGGCATGAAGGGAGACACTCTCCCCAACTGAGTACCCTGCCAGGGCCAGAACTGATCGCTTTAATACACAAGGTTCAGAATGGCCTTAGGGAGGCCAAGGAAAATTAAGGTCTTTCTGAACAGCCAGGGTATTTAACATTTCTCCAACCTCCTTATTGGGGCGTGGGTTCAGTATTAAAACAACACATTTCCTCCGGGGGAGAAAATGGGAGGAGTAAGTTTCGCTTGTCAAGTTTCGCTTTCCAGTTCTTGGAATTCTCTTATTTCAGGATCCGACAGGTGGGGAACCCACCAGGCCTAGACCCCGGGACACCCTGGGCAATGTAGTTTCCGGGCGTAGCGACTCTGTCCCCACGCGTCCTCACCCATAAGAACCAGCAGGAAGGCCCCAGACTTGACCCCCTCGGCCGGAGCCTAGAGGAATTTCCTAGCCCGGACTCTCTGGCTGCAAAGGCCTTAGTGACCCGCAAAACTACTTACTTCTTGCTCAGTTTTGACTCGCCGCCGTCCACATTCACCCCAGGCTCCTGCACCGCAGCCATCTCTCCCGAGGCCCGAAGTGAAAGTAACGAGGCTGCACAGTGAAGTCCCAGTCGAGGTTTGAAGCCCCGCCTCTTCCGGAGAGAAGGGGGCGGGCACTCCTTGCGCGCTACCGCCGCGCAGACGCAGTGAGGGGTTTCGCAGGCGCGGCGTCCGGAGCGGTACCTCAGGTCCGTTCGTGGTGCTCCGTGCCTAGTTCTTCTCGTCCTCTGCGTCAGCTATGGCGGAGGCGATGGATGTGGGCAAAGACAACGGGCCCACTCATTCCTCGACTCTGTTCGTGAGGGAAGATGGCAGCTCCATATCCTTCTACGTGCGTCCCAGCCCGGCGAAACGCCGGCTCTCGACGCTTATCCTGCACGGCGGCGGCACCCTGTGCCGGGTGCAGGAGCCGGGGGCCGTGCTGCTGGCCCAGCCCGGGGAGGCGGCGGCCGAGGCCTCGGGCGACTTCATCTCCACGCAGTACATTCTAGACTGCGTGGAGCGCAACGAGAGGCTCGACTTGGAGGTCTATCGGCTGGGCCTGGCCCCGGCGGCCGACCCGGCAGCGGAGACGAAGAGCGGGGCTCCGGCCGAGCGCGCCGCCGTGGAGCCCGAGGGGCCGCCGCTCACGGGGCGGGTCGCCTTCACCGACGCGGACGACGTGGCCATCCTCACCTACGTGAAGGAACATGCCCGCTCGACCAGCTCCGTCACGGGCAACGCCTTGTGGAAAGCGATGGAGAAGAGCGCGCTCACTCCGCACTCGTGGCAGTCCCTGAAGGACCGCTACCTAAAGCACCTGCGGGGCCAGGAGCACAAGTACCTTTTGGGGGACGCCCCCGTGAGCCCGTCCTCCCAGAAACTCAAGCGGAAAGCGGAGGAAGACCCGGAGGCTGCCGACAGCGGGGGTGAGGCCTGGTGCTGCGACCGTGCGGGTCCCTCCGCCTGTCCTGGTGCTGGTGGGGGCGGGCCCTCCATCCCCGTCCCGTCTGGCGTCCTTTTTGGCGGCTTTGGTGTCATCGTCCGGCCCCTCCCCCCTTTGACATCCGGGTAAAATTACACCATTTTCTAATCTCTTCGATTTCCTTTTTTCAATAATTAGGATATTGCCACGGTTTAATATTCAAAGGGTGTAAAAAAAAAAGTACTATATCTAGAAAATGTTCTCTGTCTACTCATCAGTTAAGCTATCCAGTTTTTTTCCCCAGAGGCAGCGGGGGAACCAGCTTCGAGGGTATAAACTTTATCAGAGATAGTTCAGAGAGTCGTCCTATTTTATTTTAATCATTTAGTTATTGCATTATAGGTGACATACAATATTATGTTAGCTGCAGGTGTACAGCATGGTGATTAGGTATTTGTCTGCATTACGAAATGATCACCATGAATGTAGTCACCATACAAGGTTGCCGACTGTATTCTGTATGCCAGCGGTTTTCAACTGTGTGCTGCAAGAATTTTCACCAACGTGCAATACCTGACTAGACAGAGGCACTGACCTCGTTTCCCTTAGATTGTCAAGTAATAAAATGACAGCAGCCAACACAACAATAGCCCTCCAGTGTAAATGAATCAAAATTGTACCTTTCTTTGGTAAGTTGGGCAAAAACATATATATTTTGGTGTGCCACAGAATTTTAGTAATCAGCTTATGGGTGCCATGAGATGGAAAAAGTTGAAAATCCCTGCCCTGTGCTGTACATTACATCCTGGGACTTATAACTGGAAATGTGTACCTCTTAGTCCCCCTTACCTATTTTGCCTGCTCCCCACCCCCACCCCATTCCCCTGCCTTCTGGCAACCACCAGTTTGAGGACATATTTCTCCTGTGTCCAGGTAGATTCAGTATAAACCATTTTAAAGGCAAGCCAGATCAGTTTATTTTTCTGTGTTTTTAAAAAATATATATATTTTATTGATTTTTTACAGAGAGGAAGGGAGAGAGATAGTTAGAAACATCGATGAGAGAGAAACGTTGATCAGCTGCCTCCTGCACATCTCCTACTGGGGATGTGCCCGCAACCAAGGTACATGCCCTTGACCGGAATCGAACCCGGGACCTTTCAGTCCGCAGGCCGACGCTCTATCCACTGAGCCAAACCGGTTTCGGCTATTTTTCTGTTTTGGCTTAATTGAATGTATATCCACATAAGAAGGTTCTTGGCTATTGGAAGTCGCTTCCTGGTCTCATGGGTGAAGTGAATTTTTTTAAAAAATATATTTTTATTGATTTCAGAGAGGAAGGAAGAGGAAGAGATAGAAACATCAATGATGTGAGGGAATCACTGATTGGCTGCCTCCTGCATGCTCCCCACTGGGGGTCGAGCCTGCAACCCCGGCATGTGCCGATGACTGGAATCGAACCAGGGACGCTTTAGTCTGCAGGTCCACGCTCTCCATTAAGCCAAGAAGTGAGTTTTTAAGGCAGGTGAATTGAATGTTGAGACGCAGGCCTGGTTAGTGCTCAGTGCAAAGGCTTTAAGGCACTTCACTTTTTACATAATAATGGCTATTGGAACTTAGATTGAAAAACCCATTTGTTTAAAGAAGCTTGCTTTCTCTCTACTTCCCTTCTCTTATGTAACAGTTAAAGTCTGGGGAGGTAAAATCTATTTCTCCTTTTGGTATGCTTTGTAGAATTTTGTTTTTGTTAAAAGTGACATTTCAGATTTATTCATTCAACAGAGATTTGGGTGCCAGACACTGTTATCCTGCTGGGATGTAACAATAAGTTAAAGTCCCTGTGGTCATGGAGCTTAACATGCTAGCTGAGAAGTGGTAAGTGCTATAGAGAAAAATCAGGGTAAAGGTTGGGGAGGAGGTTGTTTTCCATAGGGGTATAGGGAAGGTCACGATGATGAGCTGATATTTGAGCAGAGACCAAAGGAAATGAGAGTAAGCCAGGTGGTTGGTTATCTGAGGAAGTGTTTCAGATAGAGGGAATAAGTGTAAAGGCCCTGAAGTGGAAATATTTTCTTGGAGCAACAAATAAATCACTGTGGCTGGAATGGAGTAAACGAGAGGGAGCATTCTAGGAGAGGACAGGGCTAGGTGTGTGGGCGAAGTAGATCATTTAGGACCTTGCTTTTAAATCAGTGATATTAGGACTGCTGGCAAGCCGTTTGCGACTTGGGACAAAATTAGGCTGACTCACCCACTCAAAATAGTATTTTGATCATCAGACATTTAAATGTAAAAATTAAAATCCTAAAGTGAGTAAGAGAAAATGTGAATATACTTTTTAATATTAGCATGGTGATAATCCTAAAATCAAAAAGACTAAGGAAACATTTTCCAAAATTGATTACTTAAAAGCTTTTTTCCAGTAGATGTAGCTCAGTGATTGATCGACGACCCATGAACCAAGAGGTCCCTGGTTCAGTTCCTGGTCAGGGCACATGCCTGGGTTGCGGACTCAATCCCCATAAGGGACATGCAGGAGATCATTGTTTCTCATCGATGTTTCTATCTCTCTATCTCCCTTCCTCTCTCTCTAAAATCAATAAAAACATATTTTAATGTTTTAAAAAATAAAAACTTCTCATGATAAAGTCGGAGGGCAAACTGGAAAAATATTTCCAATACATTGCAACAGAGTTAGTTTCCTTAATGTCCAAAGAGCTTGCAAAAGCTAGTAACCAAAAAAGAAAAACTAGTAGAAAAATGAGCAAAGGAAATGGAACAAGAAGTTTCCAGAAAAGGAAATAAATGGCCATAAACAATGGAGAAATATTGTTATTAAATAAAAATAAACTAGACCCTGAACAGAGGACCAAATAAGCTATGCCTGGACTTTCTGATCCATGGAAACTATGAAATAATAAGTGTGTGTATGTGTGTTTAAAGTAAACTAGAGCAAGGAAATGTCATATTTTATCTATCAAATGGCAAAAATTAACAAAATGAGTAATATCCAAAATTAGTGAGGTATATGCAAACAGATACACTCTTACATTGTTAATAGAAGAAAATTGATACAATTTCTTTGAAGGGCATTGTTTAAATTGCTTGTTCCCTTAACCTAGACAATATTGCTTCTAGGAATTTATCCTACAGATATACAGAACACAAAAGGGTCAAATAGTGAAAAGTAAGTCTCCTTGCTATATATCCCTTCCCCTGGTTCCTCTCCCAGAGGCAGCCATTACTATTGTCCTTGTTATGTGTACTTTTTGCTCGTGATAATAGTAGTATATACTAGAAACCAGTTCTGCAGTGTGTTTTTTTTTAACTTAATAATGATAGACCTTGAAGTCTTTGTGTCTGTGTTGCTTCAACTCATTCTTTGTTTATTGATTGCATTGTATTCCATTTTGTGAATGAACTATAATTTGTTCATTTTATTATAGAAAATTTCAAACATTTATAAAAGTAGAATAGTATAATGAACTATACTGCATGTACCCATTGCCCAACTTCACGTGATTATAGTTCATGGTCAATTTTTTTACATCTATTTCTTTCAATCCAGACTTTTAAGATTATTTATTTATTTATTATATCCTCACCTGAGGACATGCTTAGAGGAAGGGAGAAAGAGAGAAACATTAACCAGTTGCTTGATTGCCTTCTGTAAACTCTCTGACTAGGGATCAAACCGGCAACCCAGATATGTGCCCTGACTGGGAATAGAACTGGTAACCCTTCAGTGCATGGAACGATGCTCAACCACCTGAGCCACTCCAGCCAGGCAGACTTTTGGTATTATTTTGAAGTAAATGCCAGGCATCATGCATTTTATTTATTTCAGCATTATCTCCAAAAGATAACGCTTTTTAAAAATTACTATTTAAAAATTTATATAAAAGAAAATTGACTTAATTTTGTATACAGTTATGCATTTTTAAAATACATATTTTTAATTGATTTCAGAGAGGAGGGGACAGGGAGAGAGAGATAGAAACATCAATGGTGAAAGAGAACCATTGATTGGCTGCCTCCTGCACGTTCCACACTGGAGATCGAGCCCGCAACCTTGGCATGTGCCCTGACTGGGAATCAAACCATGATCTCCTGGTTCATAGATTGACACTTAACCACTGAGCCACCCTGTCTTGGGCAGTTTATGCATTTTCAAAATTTATTTTTTGTGGTAAAATGCACATCACATAAAACTTACCATTTAGCTGGTTTTAAGTGTTCAGTGGCATTAAGTACATCCACATCAGAACTTATTGATATTCCAAAACTGAAACTCTGTATCCATTAAACACTCCCTATTTCTCTCTCCCCCAGCCCCTGACAAGCGCTATTTTACATTTTGTCTCTGAATTTAGTCTTTCTAGGTACTTTATATAAGTGGAGTCATACAATATTTGTCCTGGTTATTTCACTTAGGATAATGTATTGTGTCAGAATTTCACTTTTTTTTTTTTTTTTTTTACACACAATTCCACTTTTTTGTTTTTTTAAAAAAATATGTATTTTATTGATTTTTTACAGAGAGGAAGGGAGAGGGACAGAGAGCCGGAAACATCAATGAGAGAGAAACATCGATCAGCTGCTTCCCGCACAACCCCCACTGGGGATGTGCCCGCAACCAAGGCACGTGCCCCCGACCGGAATCGAACCCGGGACCCCTGAGTCCGCAGGCCGACGCTCTATCCACTGAGCCAGACCGGTTCTGGCAATATTTTTAAGGTTAAATAATATTCCACTGTATGTCTACACCACCTTTTGTTTATCCATTGATGGACATTTGGTTTTTTTCTGTCTCATGGCTATTGTGAATAATGCTGCTATGGGTATGGGTATAGTAAAATCTGTTTGAGACCCTGCTTTCATTTTTGGGGAGCAAAAACCCAGAAATGGAATTGCTCATGCATATGCTAATTTTATGTGTAATAGTTTGAGGAACTGTCGGACCATTTCCCAGTTATGTGTTTTAACATGTATAGATTTGTGTAACCACCACCAAAAATCAGGATATAGAATAGTTCCATCACAAAAATACTTCCATCTATCCTTTGTGTAGATAGTATGTGGTAGATTGTGGTATAGCCCCCAGATCTGCCTTTAGCAGCTGGAAGAGCTGCCTTGCCTAAAGTCCTATCATCTTAGAGCGGCTGGTATCCAGTGACTGATCTATATACAGTTTTAAAGTCTTGGCTCCCTTGCCCCAACTGGGTCAACTCTGAAGGACCTTCTAGCTTCAGATGAGGCCTTGTTGGCACTCTTTCACAGCTCAGTTTTTCTCTGCCCGTTCTGCTTTCTTCACTTCAATGGGTGTTTTCCCAGGCATGCTCTCTGATAAACACCTTATATAGTAACTTCCACCTCAGGATCTGCTTCCCAGAGAACCCAGTTTATTCCAGTTTTGTTAATTTGAAAAATCCATTAATACAAGACAAAAAATGCATTAAGCTTGAAGAGTATTTTTATTTTACATATAAGGACCTAGGAAAATTACCACCATTTGGATAGTACAATTTTTCAGAAGCAAGAGCAGAAATTATTGAATATGCATGTCTTATGTTTTTCTTCTCCTTCTGATAAAAAACAGATGTCTTCTAATGGAAAAAAAAGTACAGGCTCGCTTTTGGTCCAGAGCTCACAGAGCATGCACTATATTTTTGTTTTCTGTAAAAGAGGCTCATTCTAATCTGTGCTGTTCTTCTCTGTAATAGAACCACAGAATAAGATAACTCCCGACTTGCCTGAAGAAGAAGAGGAAGAGGAGGAAGAAGAGGAAGAAGAATTTATAAAGGAAGAGATCAAGGAGAATGAAGAAACAGTCAAAAAGATGCTTATAGAAGCCACCCGGGGGTTTGAGGAGGTTGTGGTATGTTAACTAGATTTAACTCATTTTTTTTCTGTATCTGCATTCTTCTCCTTTGAAATTGGTCCTCCCATCTACCCTTTTTATATACCCACTGCCCAGAATGGTAAAAGAGAAGTTCAAGGTGGAAGAGGGAAACGGAAAGTGTGACTGATACAGGTTCCAGGCATGTAGTTTTTGCTTTTGACAGGAAAGCTTGAGGGGGATAAGTAGAAAAGTTGGGGCAAATTCCTTTTAAACAGTATAAAACATCCCATTTTTAGTACTTTGATCTCAGTATAAGTTTTTCAAAGTTAGCATTTTATAAAAATGTTCTTGTGCTTCTCAGGAACATAAATATAATTTTAAAAAGTTAAATTTCTTAACCAAGCAAGTTGTTTTTTGTGTATTAGCCTTTTAGGAAAGTTTTAGCTCTTCCATATTCAGTCTCACTTCTAATAATCTGTTGAAATCCCATATTTAATCATCATTATAGAGTAAGGCAGGAGCCATAAAATAATGAGCAATAATTGAAAAAAACTCCAAATTATATGTGCATATCTTCTTTAAGAAAAAGGATATTTTATTTATTTTTAATACATATTTTTATTGATTTCAGAAAGGAATGGAGAGGAAGAGAGAGATAGAGATATCACTGATGAGAGAGAGTCACTGATTGGCTGCCTCCACGCCCCACACTGGGGATTGAACCCGTAATTTGGGCAATGTGCCATGATTGGGAATTGAACCGTGACCTTTTTCATAGGTCGAAGCTCAACCATTTAGCCACACTGGCTGGGGGGAAAAGGTTTTTTTAAATGAACTTTTCTTATTAACACACAAAAAGTGGTTAGGCCTCAGTCTAAATCAGAAAAATAATTTGAAGTTTCTGTAATTGGTGAGTGAAGGAATGCACAAGAATTGGCAGAATTCAGGGATTGTTGCCTTGTGTAATCTGAGTTTTTTATTATTTGATATTACATAGGTTAATTTTCCATAAACTTCCAAATGCTCTCAACAACTCCCAAACATGGCCTACATAGGTCTCTTCTTACATAACGTATTTTATAATGTGGCTAAATGTAGTATAGTTAAGAGGCCCTAATACAGCAATGTTGTTGTTTTGTGTTTGTGTGTGTGTGTGTGTGTTTTGTTTTTATATTGATTTCAGAGAAGAAGGGAGGGAGAGAGACAGCCAGAAACACCAACAATGAGAGAGAATCAGTTGGCTGCCTCCTGCACCACCCCCACTGGGGGATTGAGCCCACAACCTGGGTTTGCGTCCTTGACCAGAATCGAATCTAGGACCCTTTAGTCCGCAGGCTGACGCTCTATCCACCGAGCCAAACCAGCTGGGCCTACAGCAATGTTTTTTGACTACTTATATGCAGCCATTGATATGTAGTGGGGATGGATTAATGATAAGCAAAACAGATACAATTTCTGTCCTTATAGAGCTTACAATTTGGGAATGAAGTCACTTTTAACAAGTAATGTAAGTCACTTTTAACAAATAATGTAATGTAATGAAGGCACTTTTAACAAATAATGTAATGCTGCACATTGCCCCAGTGGGGGTTTGGCTCAATGGATAGAACATCGGCCTGCAGACTGAAGGGTCCCAAGTTTGATTCCAGTCAAGGGCACATGCCTGTTTGTGGGCTGGATCCCCAGTGGGGGTGTGCAGAAAGCAGCTGATCAATGATTCTCTCTCATCATTGATGTTTTTCTCTCTCCCTTCCTCTCTGATATCAATAAAAATATATATAAAACAAACAAAAAGAACAGTATTCTTAAAAACAAAACAAAAAATACCCCAAATAATCTAATGCAAAAATACACACATGTGTATGCATATATGTATATTTTTTTCATGTTCAGTGTAGCTTCTAATGTTCTTTTGGGATACCATAATTATACATATACATACACACAGATGCACGTTTGTACACACACACACACCCCACCTGCACACACATTTTTCTTAGCCTGCTATCACAAATGTACATAAATACGTACATATACATACACAGACACACATTCAAGACAAATTGTAAGAAGGAACATGGCATATTAAAGAAACTGGAGGAAGTCCAGTGTGATTAGAGTGAAAAGGGCAAGGAGAAGGTAACTGGGAGAGACCAGATACTGCAAGACTAAGTGTAACTGGGTAATTAGACTAGTTTTATTTATCACTTTCTCTAGGTGGAGGAAAGCCCTGATTTTGAAATACACATAACAATGTGTGATGATGATCCACCCACACCTGAAGAAGACTCAGAAACACAGCCTGATGAGGAAGAAGAAGGAAAAGTTTCTCCACCAGAAGTAGGAGCTGCAATTAAGATCATCCGGCAGTTAATGGAAAAGTTTAACTTGGATCTGTCAACAGTTACACAGGCCTTCCTAAAAAATAGTGGTGAGGTGGAGGCTACCACCTCCTTTTTAGAGTCTGGTCAGAGGGCTGATGGGTATCCCATTTGGTCCCGACAGGATGACTTAGATTTGCAAAAGGGTGATGAGGATGCCCGAGATACATTGGTCAAAAAATTTGGTGCTCAAAATGTAGCTCGGAGAATTGAATTCCGAAAGAAATAATTGACAGGATAACGAGAAAAGAAAAGAGGTGTGGCAGATGAGGTGATATTTTGTGACCATTGAACTTCAGAGATTTTTATGTTGGAACTGACATGTCTTCTGACCAAATGTTGTCATTGCTCTGTGAGTCCAAGATTTTGTAGCTATGCAGAGTTGTGTAGGATAAAAATAAGATATTGGATATATTTAGAGCTGTCCCTGGCAGTATCAGTGTTTCTTGAAGGAAAATATAAACCAGAGAGAGGTTGGTCTACATAGTAATCTTTTTTTGGAATGGAACCTGTATCTTATTGTACAGGAACTAATAACCCAGTTAAAGGAAGAAAATTGGAAGACAGGTCTTTTCAGGCAGTGTGAATAAAGAGCCTCCTGTCCTTTGGCAGAAGCTCCTCTAGATTGTGATAGATTCTAAGTCAAGGATTTAGAAATATGGAAAGATTTCATTACAAGACCTTGAACATGGATTACCCCAAACCTTTGCATCCCCCAGTGAGCTTGGATTTCTAAGATCATCTGACAGTTAATGGAAAAGTTTAACTTGGATCTGTCAACTACTTTGAAAACCCCATGTTTCCTTTGCTAGCAATATTTGGGGACCCTGCTCCTTGGCTGTTCTTTGAATCCTTGTCAGTCAAGCATCTAATGTGTTTCTTTACCTATCACCCAGTTTTGTTTAAAGAGTCTCAAGAATAGTCTTACTTGGTTAATAGTAATAATGTGTTTCTATTTGTTGAGGACAATTTTGTGATAAGGTTGTGTTAGACTTAAAAATTAGTGAATTAATTCCTCTTTGTTGTGTTGCTTTTGTTATTGAAAATAAATGGAACTTTGTATTTGAGTGTCCAATAAGTGTTTGATTATATTCACAAAAATTTCCTATCTAATAATAGACAAACATGGTAATTAACCATACCTCCGCTATGCTTCCCATTGGCGAATCAGGGTGATATGCAAATTAACTGCCAACCAAGATGGTGGCCAGCAGCCATGCAGCTGAAGCGAACATGAGGCTTGATTGCCCCAGCGATGGAGGAAGCCAAGGTTCCCCGCCTGCCGCGGCACAGCTCTGAGCTCTGAAAGCAACAGCTCCGTAAGCAACAGAGTTTCAATTATAGAAGCTAAACAAACCCCAGATACCTGCTTTCAGCCAGCTGGCCTCGGAGCTGGAGCCGCAACAAAGTTTCAATTACAGAAGGTAAATAAATCCCAGAATAAAAAAAAAAGAAAAAAAGGAGCGACTGGGAGCTTCAGTTGCAGGCTTGGCCCATCTGAAAACAGCCCTCAGCCCCTCATCCAGACTGGCCAGGCACCCCAGTGAGGACCCCCACCTTGAAGGGGGTGCAGACAGGCTGAAAACAGCCATCAGCCCCTCATCCAGGCTGGCCAGGCATCCCAGTGGGGACCCCCCACCCTAAAGGGGGTGCGGGCAGCCTGAAAACAGCCATCAGCTCCTCACCCAGGCTGGCCAGGCACCCAAGCAGGACACCTACCCTGATCTGGGACACCCTTCAGGGCAAACCAGCCGGCCCCCACCCGAGCACCAGGCCTCTATCCTATATAGTAAAAGGGTAATATGCAAACTGACCCTAACAGCAGAAAGACTGGGAATGACTGGTCACTATGACACACGCTGACCACCAGGGGGCAGACGCTCAATGCAGGAGCTGCCCTCTGGTGGTCAGTGAGCTCCCACATGGAGGAGCTCTGCTCAGCCACAAGCCAGGCTGATGGCTGCCAGTACAGCGGTGGTGATGGGAGCCTCTCCTGCCTCAGCAGCGCTAAGGATGTCCGACTGCAGCTTAGGTCTGCTTCCCGCCGGCAAGTGGATATCCCCCGAGGGCTGCCGGGCTGCCAGAAGATTGTCTGATTGCCACCTTAGGCCCAATCCCCTGGGGAGCAGGCCTCAGCCAGCAGATGGTCATCCCCTGAGGGGCCCCAGACTGTGAGAGGGCACAGGCCGGGCTGAGGGACCTCCCCACCCCAAGTGCACAAATTTTTGTGCACCGGGCCTCTGGTTTAGGTATAAAAACCATAAAGGAACTGACCTTTTTGCTTATTTATTTATTTATTTAAAATTGTTTTATTGCTTAAAGTATTACAAAGAGTATTACATATGTCTCCTTTTTTTTCCCGCCCTTAACTATCCCCTGGCCTCCTCTACCCCCCAGTGTCTTATGTCCATTGTTTATGTTTATATGCATGCATACAAGTCCTTCAGTTGATCTCTCACCCTCCCTCCCGCCCCCCAACCCTCCCTGGCCTTCCCGCTGTAGTTTGACAGTCTGTTCGAGGCTGCTCTGCCTCTGTATCTATTTTTGTTCATAAGTTTATGATGGTCTTTATTATCCATAAATGAGTGAGATCATGTGGTATTTTTCCTTCATTGACTGGCTTATTTCACTTAGCATAATGCTCTCCAGTTCCATCCATGCTGTTGCAAATGGTAAGAATTCCTTCTTTTTTACAGCAGCATAGTATTCCATCGTGTAGATGTACCACAGTTTTCTAATCCATTCATCTACTGATGGGCACTTAGGCTGTTTCCAGATCTTCGCTATGGTGAATTGTGCTGATGTGAACATAGGGTTGCACATATCCTTTCTGATTGGTGTTTCTGTTTTCTTGGGATATATTCCTAGAAGTGGGATCACGGGGTCAAATGGGAGTTCCATTTTTAGTTTTTTGAGGAAACTCCATACTGTCTTCCATAGTTGCTGCACCAATCTGCATTCCCACCAGGAGTGTTCCTGTTTCTTTCTTTTTTTTTTTAAAATATATTTTATTGATTTTTTACAGAGAGGAAGGGAGAGAGATAGTCAGAAACATCGATGAGAGAGAAACATCGACCAGCTGCCTCCTGCACATCTCCCACTGGGGATGTGCCCGTAACCCAGGTACATGCCCTTGACTGGAATTGAACCTGGGACCTTTCAGTCTGCAGGCCGATGCTCTATCCACTGAGCCAAACCGGTTTCGGCAGGAGTGTTCCTTTTTCTCCACATCCTCTCCAGCACTGGTCGTTTGTTGATTTGTTGGTGATAGCCATTCTGACAGGTGTGAGATGGTACCTCATTGTTGTTTTGATTTGCATTTCTCAGATGATTAGTGACTTTGAGCATGTTTTCTCGGCTTTCTGAATGTCCTCTTTTGAAAAGTGTCTATTTAGGTCCTTTGCCCATTTTTTGATTGGATTGTTTATCTTCCTTTTGTTAAGTAGTATGAGTTCCCTATAAATGTTGGAGATTAAACCCTTATCGGTGATAACATTGGCAAATATGTTCTACCATGCAGTGGGCTTTCTTGTTGTTTTGTTGATGGTTTCTTTTGCTGTGCAGAAGCTTTTTATTTTGATGTAGTCCCATTTGTTTATTTTCTCTTTAGTTTCCAATCCCCTAAGAGCTGTATCGGTGAAGAAATTGCTTCGGCATATGTCTGAGATTTTGTTGCCTTTGGATTCCTCTAGTATTTTTATGATTTCCCGGTGTACATTTAAGTCCTTTATCCATTTTGAGTTTATTTTTGTGTATGGTGTAAGTTGGTGGTCTAGTTTCATTTTTTTGCACATATCTGTCCAATTTTCCCAACACCATTTATTGAAGAGACTATCTTGACTTCATTGTATGTTCTTGCCTCCTTTGTCAAATATTAATTGAGCATATTGGTTCGGGTCGATTTCTGGGGTCTCTATTCTATTCCATTGATCTATATGTCTGTTCTTGTGCCAGTACCAGGAAGTTTTGAGAACAGTGGCTTTGTAATACAGCTTGATATCTAGCATTGAGATCCCACCTACTTTGTTCTTTCTCAGGATCGCTGCAGCTATTTGGGGTCTTTTTTTATTCCAGATGAATTTTTGGAGAGTTCGTTCTAGGTCTGTGAAATATGCCGTTGGTATTTTAATGGGAAGTGCGTTGAATTTATAGATTGCTTTGGGTATTATTATTATTTTTGCTTATTATTTAGATAATCAATAAAGTACTTCCATTTTAGAACTATTAGGTCATGAGCAAAATGGATGGAGCAAAGAGATCTGTGTTAAGACTGTGAAAGATGGCAAAATAGTGTGAACTGCTGAGAGCCAAAGGGGAGAGAAGCCAATCTGAAACAATCAGGAACTATCAGGTGTGTAACAGGAGGTATGAGTATCTCACCCATATCCCCATGCCCACAACAGAGTAGAACTTTTATTTGGGTTTCCAAGTGGTTTCTCCTGCCCTTTCATTAGTCTGGTCCTGAACAGGATGAGTTCATAGTTTATTATTTTTAAAAAATATATTTTTATTGATTTCAGAGAGGAAGGGAGAGGGAGAGAGAGAAATACCAATGATGAGAGAGAATCATTGATTGGCTGCTTCCTGCACGCCCCCTACTAGGGATCGAGCCTGCAACCCCGGGCATGTGCCCTTGACCGGAATCGAGCCCAGGACCCTTTGGTCTGCAGGCTGATGCTCTATCTACTGAGTCAAACCAGCTAGGGCTTGTTTACCGTCCTTTAAATTGCACTGATCCTGCCTCCAAAGAAAGGAGGCCTGGACCAGGTTCCCTGAGAATGATGTTGTCTTCCTTCTCCTGAAAGTGAGCTTTGCATTACGTGGAAAAGAGCCTGAAAATGTTCACTGAGGCACAACTGGAATCCTTGAGTGTCCTTTTCATGTGGAAACAGTACTCAGAAAAGTTTGTACCTTTCCCTGAAAATTTGGGGATTGCAGGAGTTGACCTAAAGCAGTGATGGCGAACCTTTTGAACTCGGCGTGTCAGCATTTTGAAAAACCCTAACTTAACTCTGGTGCTGTGTCACATATATACATTTTTTGATATTTGCAACCATAGTAAAACAAAGATGTATATTTTTGATATTTATTTTATATATTTAAATGCCATTTAACAAAGAAAAATTAACCAAAAAAATGAGTTCACGTGTCACCTCTGACACGCATGTAATAGGTTCGCCATCACTGACCTAAAGACTTGAGGTTTTGCCCTAGCTTGTTTGACTCAGTGGATAAAATGCCTGCCCTTGGAGTGAAGGGTCCTAGGTTCAATACCGGTCAAGGGCTGGTACCTCATACCTCGGTTGCAGGCTCAATCCCCAGCCCTGGTTGGGGTGTGTATGGGAGGCAACAAATCGATGTGTCTTTCTCTCTCTGTCTCTCCCTCTCCCTTCCACTGTCTCTAAAAATCAATGGAAAAATATCCTTGGGTGAGGAATAACAAAATAGTAAAGTAAAAAAAGGCTTGAGGTTTCTAAATATTGTTGGTGCAATTAGCCGAGGGAATGAGATGGGTCTCCAGCTGAGCTGTGTGTTGTGTGGCTCAGTGTGTCCCTTCCCGAGGGTCCCATTCTGCAATCAAAGCCTGGCACCACTCATCCCACCATTGCCCAATGTAAGATATGTCCATCTGATCCAGATCCTGTAATTTGTGTTTTTTGTGGTCAGGATGAGGCTGAGAATAGTCCTTCAACTGTAGTGTTCCTGTGTCAGTTTGTTCTTCGCGATTCTGGCATTTTTCTTGGTTTTGGAGCCAGAAAGGATTGTGAGCATTGGAGAGGCCCCCTCCTGGAGTCAGCAGTATTGGCAGGTAGTTTATAAGTGTCCAAGTAGAGGGAGGGTTCTCTCCTCCCTGCCCAGCCTGCATGGGCTGCACCATCATGACAATTGGTCCTTGGCTCACAGAAAGGACAGAGGACACATGGGATGGGAGTAGAGCAGGTAGAGATGTTTGGTTATTGCTGAAAACATTGGAGGAAGGAAAATGAGACCCGCATGAGAGCATGGGCAGGTTGATTTGGTGCTGCTGAACTACCAGATCTCGTGTCCCATTTGGGCCCTCTACCAAGGAATTCACAGGCTGGCTTCTGCTCTGCCCTGGGTGAGGAGATCTTTGGTTCTGAAACCACATGTATGGAAGGAAAAGGGGAGACATGGACATCATAAGTTAAGCAATTCTGGCACCATTTCTCATACTGTGTAAAGCAAAGGCGATATTAACATAGGCCCTAATATCAGGATGAAATGTGTTCAATATGTGTATGTGTGTATGCATATGCATGCGTATATACACAAACATACACATAAATTAAGGTTATAGCACACTCAGCAACAGATGAATTGAAACTGGCTGAAAAGGCATGTGCTCTAGAATCCTCCCTTTAATTATAACATTTTCCCACATTTTTGCTGCTGATCTTATTTTATTTTTAAAAATTATTTGAAACATACTTTTATTGGTTTTAGACAGGAAGGGAGAGGGAGAGAAACATTAATGATAAGAGAGAATCATTGATCAGCTGCCTCTTGCACTCCCCACACTGGAGATTGAGCCTGCAACCTGGGCATGTGCCCTGACTGGGAATCGAACTGTGACCTTCTGGTTCTGGGTTGATGCTCAACCACTGAGCCACGTCAGCCAGATTGCTGGTGATTTTAAATGGACACAACACTGACAATATGATGCAAAAATGCTTCCTTTTGTAGGAATCTGACTTACAATGCCAGGTCTTTACCATCCATTATCTTTGTCCCTTGATGACTGATAACTCAAGATAGGGCAACCCTTTTCCAGCAATCTTTGAGGGGCAATATTATAGGAGGTATTTAGCGCCACAGACATAGAACTTACTTGAATTCTTGATTCCTGAATGCCTGTTCGCTCAGCCAATATTATCCTGGTTGCAGTATTAGGTAATTGGTTTCTGTCAAAGACTTGAACTAGGATGTTTGATTGAGAACTTGTGATGGATGTCTGGCCTTTACTGGCAGCTTCTAGGACAGTTTTCACATTTGATCTGGAAACTCAAGTTTGAGAAGACCATGTTGACTATACTTACTCTCTCTGAATCCCCCTGAGGTGACACCAGGCTTAGAGGAGCAGGGCCAAAAGGCCCAGAGATTTGCTTGCTGAGAACTTGCCTATCTCAGCCAACTGCCGGACCATGCTTATATTTCTGACTCTCGGGTTCCTAGAACAAGCTGTAACTAGGTCCTAAGATAAGGACATTTTGTGGAGAATTTGAACACAACATGCGGAATCGTTTTTGCTCTCAATGGGACCCACTGAAGAAATTCCTTTGGATCTGTGGATTCTTACCTTGAGTCCAAGGCTGATGCTGGTGCTGCTCCTGAGTGTGGTCTTTTCCTGAGGACGGTTCAATTCCCAATGCTCTCAGTTTTGCTCTCTGGTTTTTAAACCAAATCTAAGTAGGAAAAGACATGAAATTCATGTAACCCAATCCATGTTACTGCAAATATCAATGCAGTTAAAATGATTTGATCAACTGCCATTGGGATAATAATCATAAGAAGAAGGTGATGTATTATCCTGAGAATGATGTAACTATTAGCATACAATTCAGGCAGCACACAATCTCAACTCAAATTAACATTTCCTTTATGGTCATCCTCATAGTATCCAAAGTAGATCTCCCTAATTTAAAAGACACTGTTAGTTCTCTCAAAGGAGATCAGTATTTCTCTCCTCCAATCTCTTGCTCTTACAGCAGGTCTTCAGTGTTTAAATGTCTTCTTGGCCCCCATCATCTCTTCATAAGCAATACTCAATAATATGGATGTGATCTTAGGAAATAATTTAACTGGGAAATAGAATTAGCTATAGTTAAGAGCTGGACTAACACATGTCCACATTGCCTCTTACTTATTTTATCCCATACTCAGCAATAGGTAAGGAGACTCCAAGAGACTCTGTTCACCTCACTGTGAAACTACTGTCACTAACATAAAAAGTGATCTCTTGCCCAACTGGTATGGCTCCATGGTTGAGCACCAAACCATGAACCAAGAAGTCGCTCATCAGGGCACATGCCCAGGTTGCAAGCTCAATCCCCAATAGGGGAAGTGCAGGGGGCAGATAATGGATGATGTCTCTATCAACCCTTCCCCCTTTCTCTCTTTCTAAAATCAATAAAAACATTCTTTTAAAAAGGTGAACTCTTCGCTCATTTCTTTTTTTAAAAATAAATCTTTATTGTTCAGATTATTACAATTGTTCCTCTTTTTCCCCCCATAGCTGCCCTCCACCCAGTTCCCACCCCACCCTCTGCCCTTACCCCCCCCGACTGTCCTCATCCATAGGTGTACAATTTTTGCCCAGTCTCTTCCCACCCCCCCCCACTCCTTTCCCCCCTGAGAATTGTCAGTCCACTCCCTTTCTATGCCCCTGATTCTATTATATTCACCAGTTTACTCTGTTCATCAGATTTTTTATTCACTTGATTTTTAGATTCACTTGTTGATTGATATGTATTTATTGTTCATAATTTTTATCTTTACCTTTTTCTTCTTCCTCTTCTTAAAGAATACCTTTCAGCAATTCATATAATACTGGTTTGGTGGTGATGAACTTCTTTAGCTTTTTCTTATCAGTAAAGCTCTTTATCTGACCTTCAATTCTGAACGATAGCTTTGCTGGATAAAGTAATCTTGGTTGTAGGTTCTTGCTATTCATCACTTTGAATATTTCTTGCCACTCCCTTCTGGCCTGCATAGTTTCTGTTGAGAAATCAGCTGACAGTCGTATGGGTACTCCCTTGTAGGTAACTGACTTTTTTTCTCTTGCTGCTTTTAAGATTTTCTTTTTGTCTTTTGCCCTTGGCATTTTAATGATGATGTGTCTTCGTGTGGTCTTCTTTGGATTCCTTTTGTTTGGGGTTCTCTGTGCTTCCTGGACTTGTAAGTCTATTTCTTTCACCAGGAAGGGGAAGTTTTCTGTCATTATTTCTTCAAATAGGTTTTCAATATCTTGCTCTCTCTCTTCTTCTGGCACCCCTATAATTTGGATGTTGGTTCGCTTGAAGTTGTCCCAGAGGCTCCTTACACTATCTTCATATTTTTGGATTCTTTTTTCTTTTTTCTTTTCCGGTTGGGTGTTTTTTATTTCTTCGTATTTCAAATCTTTGACTTGATTCTTGCAATCCTCTAGTCTGCTGTTGGATCTCTGTATAATATTCTTTTGTTTTTAAATGGATTTTTAAAAAAATATATTTTTATTGGTTTTTTACAGAGAGGAAGGGAGGGATAGAGAGTTAGAAACATTGATGAGAGAGAAACATCAATCAGCTGCCTTCTGCACACCTCCCACTGGGGATGTGCCCGCAAGCAAGGTACATGCCCTTGACCGGAATCGAACCTGGGACCTTTCAGTCCACAGGCCGACGTTCTATCCACTGAGCCAAACCGGTTTGGGCTGTAAAATATTGTTTATTTCAGTCAGTGTATGCTTAGTTTCTAGTTGGTCCTTTTTCATATCCTCGAGGGTCTCACTAAATTTATCAGCGGTTTCTAGAAAATTCTTGAAAAACCTTATAACCGTGGTTTTGAACTCTATATCCAGTAGTTTGTTTTCCTCCATTTCTGTCATTTGTGACCTGTTTCTTTGTCTCCGCATTTTTTATGCTTCCCTGTGTTGATAGAGTGGTTTTCTGTGCTAGGTGTCCTATAGGGCCCAGTGGCTCAGCCTCCCCAATTACCTGAGGTGGACACTCTTGGTGCACCCCTTTGTGGGCTGTATGCACGGTCTTGTTGTAGTTAAGCCTTGATTGTTGTAGGTATCACTGGTAGGAATTGACCTCCAGGCCAATTGGTTGTGAGAATCAGCTGTGTCTATAGTGGGAGAACTTCTGTGCTGGAGACACCCTTCTGGGGCAAGACTTGCTTCAGTGGGGCTTTGGTGCTCACTGAGTCTATCCCCTGAGTGTGTCCCTTATGGATCTGGGGAGTTGTAATCTGGATGGTCCCAATGTGACCACTGGGTACACAGGCTCTTGGATCTCTAAGGAGGTGCTAATTTAGCCTCTGCCTGAGGCTACCCAGCAGGAGGTACAGAGAGATCTGCAGGTTCCTCTTCCTTGTTTGGGTTTTGGAGGTGCCCAGATGAGGCCCAGCTGTGAAGCAATGCAAGCTGCTGTGGGGCTTTGGGCCTTCTTTTGGATGTTGAGTCTTTCTGACTCAGCTGCAGTTTGTTAGGTAATTTTAAATCTCTAAGGGCCAGCCCATTCATATGCAAAAGCCTCTGCGCACAGCTTGGGTGGGATGGGGTCTCGGGATCAACAGGGCGGAGCAAACAGCTATGGCTGATCCTCAGGCCTACCCTAAGAGGTCCCACGTCTCAGTGTTCCATGGTAATCGCTGCAAGCACCTCTGAGAGAAAGCTGCCCTCAAGTTCCGCCCGCTGCCAGACAGTCCACTTTCTCCCCGTATGAGTCTGGGTCCCCAGAGACTCGCCCGGAACTGGAGTCAGGGCCGTTGGGAGCTTGTGCCTCCCTCCCAATTGAAAAAGACACCGGCATCCTCCGTTGCCAGCCCCTTTCCGCGCGCACTCAAGCCTCCATACCTCTGCACTTTACTTCAGTACCCCCTCTGAGTCTCAATGTGCGTTTCTCTTTCCTTCTAGTTGTAGAATTTCCACTCAGCCAGCCTTCCTGTGGTTCTGGATGATGTCAGTTTTGTCTTTTAGTTGTATTTTTGAAGTGGTGCGAGGCAGCAATTTCAGGTGTTTACCTGTGCCGCCATCTTGGTTTTCTCCCCTTTGCTCATTTCTTCATTACTGGAGTCAGAATGCTGAATGTTTTACTTTTATAATTAGACTAGAGGCCCGGTGCACGGATTTGTGCACCGGTAGGGTAGCGGGGGCGTCCCTCAACCTGGCCTGTGGGGATCAGGCAGAAACTGGCTCTCTGACATCCTTCGAGGGGTCCTGGATTTCGAGAGGCCTAGGGACCCTAGTGGTGCACTATCGATCAGGGCCAGGGAGGGACTGTGCGAGGGCTCCAGGGTATGTCCGGCTTGTCTCACCCAGTCCCAATTGGCTGCACCCCAGCAGCAAGCTAACCTACCGGTCAGAGGGTCTGCCCCCTGGTGGTCAGTGCACATCATAATGACTGGTCGAACAGTTGAATGGTTGGACACTTAGCATATTAGGCTTTTATATATATAGATAATTTGTGATAAGAGTTAGACTATTAATGACCACCAATAGCCAAGGAACCACTCTTAAACCCAGGCGTTACGCTAAAAGGTTATATCTGTTCTCTAAATTAATTACTAAAAACATTTTAAAATACGTTTTAACACCTTTCGTACTGCTCACGAGTTTTCTCGTGTTTCGTGCGCCATCTGTGAAGGACCGCTCACGAGTTTTCTCGTTTTTCACGCCCATGGAAAAAGCGAATCTAGATACTTATGTAAATTTTGTTTGGTCCCTCTTCATAGAGGAAAATGTTTTATGCAGTACCATACGTTAAAAAAGTACTAGGAACTTTAATTGTTTAATTGTTTTTGTAAATAAAAATGTTATAATTATTGAAAAACGACACCTAAAGTGCATTATGATGATTTAAATAACGTGCAGTTTGCCCGAAAACGTGCGGTCTCTGGCATATGTCTTAGAGATTTCTATGCGGTACGAAAGGTGTTAAGCACAGGTGGCACCTGGAAACTAATGAATAAATCAGTGAACACTATGGCAGAGCCAACCTCATCCTACATTGATTTTTGGACTTGCCATCTTCCACATCAGCTCAAATGGGCCCAGTATCTCTCATTCAGCTATGATCACCAGATATTGCCATAGGATGAGATTTGAGTAAACTGTCCCACACCCAGAACAAATGCATGAAGAGTAAAATTTCCTTTTCCCAGCATCTCATCAGACTGAGAACCTTATAACTAAATCTGAACTCATTATTTTCCTTAGAGGTTGTCAACCTGTAGGTTGCGACCCCTTTGGTGGTCAAATGACCCTTTCACAGGAGTTGCCTAAGACCATCCTGCATATCAGATATTTACATTATGATTCATAACAGTAGCAACATTACAGTTATGAAGTAGCAGTGAAAATAATTTTATGGTTGGGTCACAACATGAGGAACTGTATTTAAAGGGCCAGAAGGTTGAGAACTACTGCTCCAAAAGCATATTTCAATCGTCTTCATTGTTTTAAATACTGTTTCATCTGGTATAATTGTATTATTTACAGCTATCTTCTTGCTAACTGAAAAAATCGAACTTATTTTCAGTTTTACATCAGTAGTCTATTCAAAATAACACAATATAGGATTTTACTTCATATACTCCTGTTTATGAATCACATTTAAGATACTAATTTAGCCCTAACTGGTTTGGCTCAGTGAATATAGCATCAGCCTGCAGACTAAAGGGTCCTGGGTTCAATTCCAGTCAAAGGCACATGCCCGGATTGTGGGCACCACCCCCAGTGGGGGGAATGCAGGAGGCAGCCAATCAATGATTCTCTCTCATCATTGATGTTTCTCTCTCTCTCCCTCTCACTTCCTCTCTGAAATCAATAAAAATATATTTTAAAAAACATAAAATATATATATTAATTTAAAAAAAGAAAAACCTGGTCTGAAAATTGGGAGTTAAATAAGTTCTTGCCCCAGTTTCCTAATTATGTAATAACTAGTAGCCCGATGCATGAAATTCATGCACATTAAAAGGGAATTAATTGTCCTAACCGGTTTGGCTCAGTGGATAGAGCATCGGCCTGCGGACTCAAGGGTCCCGGGTTTGATTCCGGTCGAGGGCATGTACCTTGGTTGCGGGCATATCCCCAGTGGGGAGTGTGCAGGAGGCAGCTGATCGATGTTTCCCTCTTATTGATGTTTCTAACTCTCTATCTCTCTCCCTTTCTCTCTGTAAAAACTCAATAAAATGTATTTTTTTTTAAAAAGGAAATTAATTAGCAGAGATATTTTAACATTGCTATTTGCCCTTTCTCTATAATAGAAATGTGAGAGATGAAAGGAAATTAGTAAAATGTATTGAAAATAATATATAAATGTATTAATAAGTAAACAGTAACAAAAGGATATAACAACAGAGGCAAAAACATGATATAAAAACAACAGTGATGCAAACAATGACTGATAAAGTGATTAAACTTATTCTAATATCTCCCTGTACACCACATTAAGAGTGAAAACACTTTCAGAGTGCTTGACTAATTTCCCTTGTGATGAAGTACTTAGAACTTTAACTGTAACATCACATGCTCTTCAAACTCGAGAGAAAGCAACATATAACTGACCATGTGCAAAAACGGTTTCAGGTAGGAACATCCCTACTCTGTCTAGAGTTTGTCCTTGTGATTTATTAATAGTCATCACAAATGCTGGCATCACGGGAAACCGTCGTCGAATCAATTTAAATGGGAGGCCAGTGTCAGATGGGGACAAGTTAATTCTTGGAATCAGAACAGCCTCTCCCTCTGCAGATCCTGTTAGATCATAATCTTTTGATAATAAATCTGGTACCATTACAAAGACCCCATTTACTATTGAGATTTCTCAATAGCGTGATGATTGCACCCACTTTCAATTTTAATTTATGACATAGCATTCCCGAAGGAGTAATACTATTCAGAAATTCGATGGGGAAATTTTCCTTTGTTTCTTTGTTATGGAATGGGGCCACAACATTAGTAACAAAGAAACAGAATTAAAACTTTATTGTGGGGAGCCACTACAGTGTTTTGGACAGGTTCAAGCCTTGGACTGATGAGAGGGCACAGTCCTCTCATTGCCACGTGCAAGTCCCAGCTTGGAGGGCAGGGCCCTCCCAGCACAATTATAGCCAACGCCTGTAGTTGTAAGCTTGAACCTATGGTTGGAACACGTGGCCCCATGTGCCTGAGTGATGTGGGTTTGATAGAGTTCAGGTGCATGTAGTTGGGTAGGATTGAAACCCAGGAGAATGTTTGTAAACATCTTGGTCACACCCTTACTTTGCCTCTAGCATCTGCTATAAAATAAAGGCATGGCTGTGGGCGTGGTCGCTGTCTCTCAGAGAAGCAGCAATCCACCCAGACCTGGAGGCTTCATTCTCTTGTGGGTCTTTTCTAAGCCTCCACGCTCCCAGGGCAGGTTCCTGCCTCAAACTCTGTCCTTACAGGAAACAGCTTGGGGGTGGGTGCAGCCGTTGCCAAGACAACCCCTGTAGGGCTGACTTCCTTCCTCTTGGTTGCTGTTCATCTGTATGTGAGGAACACCACCCATGGTTTTTATATAAGTAGATAATTATTCTGCAGTATATATTCTAATATTTAATACTATATTGCTATCATAGTGATCTAATTTATTATATTTGCTAAAATTGATTTTAAGTCTCTCCTATGAGAGAACCTACATTAATATATTCTTCTGTCAATGAATTGTTTCCCCCATTGGTAAAAAATATAAACAGAGTTCTTGTGCCTTTTATTTTGTTTTAAAAGTTATGTAACAGGAAAAACCTTCTGGGAAGCATACCAGACATAAGAGATTTGCCTGACAGTGCTGAGCCCACCTTTTTTCTTCACCTTGACTCTGGTAGATAATGAATTAGGAAGCTAGTGCTTACCAGAATCTTTTTCTCCGGAACGCCAATCTCCTTGGCCAACTGTAACTTAGTAGCTTTATTAAGGTAGGGGTTTTGTTTAAACTGTTTCAGAAGGATATCCTTTTGATTCTTGTTGAAAACGATGCCTTGCCAGGTTCTTTTCTGTAGTTCGCCTGATGACGAGAAAATGGGGAGAGAAATATGAAGGATGTGCTTATGTATTAAAAACTGTGTGAGCATATGTCTTATGTTTATTTAAGGTTGAAAGCTCGTATGTCCAATGATTACAGTGGAACCCCTGTTCTGGAACTTACTTCATTCTGGAAGGCTATTTGAGAAGCAATTTGTTCGAAAACCAAATCATTCTTTCTCATTAGAAATCATGTAAGTTGAATTAATCCATTCTAGATTCCTAAGTGATTCCCTATTTAACCATTCTTATATACAGTATGTCTAATATCCTGTTTAACCTATAAACAAATACTTCTTTTCTTAAATTTATTAAACCATCCCTACTAGTCTTAAATCACTTTCAGCACTAGTTCCAGGGGTGCAGCATCTTCCCTTTTTCACATATCATTGCCTTAGAAATGCTGTCAACTGCTTTTCGTTTATCCAACACAACAGTTTTTCTACTTCCTCAATTGTCTGTCATCTTTGTTTTGTGAGCACTTTCACAACCTTAGTAGCATCAAGGGCACTTGATGGCCTCTTCATGTTTTAAAATTGTGCTAATGATCCAGTTCACTAGCAACAATAGCAAAACAAAACAAAAAAACACCCACGAGGATATTCACAGCACAATTTCCTGAGATTTAAACAGCTGGAGTGTTAGGGGTAAACTGACCTGCATTCTCTCCTTTGTTTGGACCTAGGAGATGCTTTTTGTAATGCTGATGTGTCAACAGGAAAGGTTTGTCAGATTCAGAATTGAAGTTTTGTTAGAAGTGGAGACATTTTTTTCGTGAACAACTTCGTAGAGAACTGAATTTTCAAGAACTGAATTGTTCGAGATGGGAGACTTCTTTCAAGAGCTAAGGTTTGACTGTATTCTCTATTTTTTCTTTAGGAATAGAGTTATAGTCATGCTAAATTGAAGACATATAGTTTGGATATATATACACAGTAGTAAAAAAAAGACTGCCTATGGTCTGAGTTACCAAAGGAAGAAGTTACTGAAAATCCACGCAATTACATGCAAAGAGAATAGCAAGCAATAGGAGCCAGGAAAACTAATGGAAATAAATAACACAAGTAACACATGAAAAAACTTAATAGAATTAATAAAATACACAAAAACTGTTACTTTGTGATAAAAATAAATTTTAGGGAAATTACATATAGAATTTTAGGGATTCCATATATATTTTTCTTCATTTAAAGTGCCAACTTTGCCCTAGCCGTTTGGCTCGGTGGATAGAATGTCGGCCTGTGGCCTGAAGGATTCTGGTCAAGGGCCCATGCCTGGGTTGCAGGCTCAATCCCCAGTAGAGGGCGTGCAGGAGGTGCCGGTCAGTGATTCTTTCTCATTGATGTTTCTATCTCCCCCTCTTCCTTCCTCTCTGAAATCAATAGAAATATATTTAAAGTACAAAAATACATTAAGTGCCAACTTTGCCCTGGCCAGTGTTGCTAACTGGTTAGAGCGTTGGTCCACACACTGAAGGCTCTCAGGCTCAATTCCCAGTCAAGAGCACGTATCTGGGCTGCAAGTTTGATCCCCAGCCTCCATGGGGGCATGTTCGGGAGACAACCAGTCGATGTGTCTCTCTCACATTGATGTTTCTTTCCCTCCCTCCCTCTCTCCCATACTCTCTGAAGAGCAATGGAAAAAATATCTTCTAGTGAGGATTACCAAAAAATAAAGTGCCAACTTTAAAACTTTTGACAATCCACAGATGGGACTCATGGCTGTCTCTTACTATGTATGTTGCCCAGAAGGTTTTTCCTGTTGTATAACATCTTAAAGGGACAACAAATGGGCCCAGGTTGCCTGTCACTACTTGAGCCAATTAAGCAGAGACAGGATTGAATCACATATGAGTGCTTATTCCAATAATGCCAGCAGTATGGGAGTAGCAGGTCGTTCATGAAAATCTGCTTTACCCGCCTCCCCCCATAAGCTAGCTGCTTATATTGGGTAAAAAGACAAAGATTACATAGGAAAGTAGGCAAAGGGAATAAGAATGGGATGCAAAAGGAATAAGAATGGGTATTCAGGCATGGGGAAGTAGGCAAAAGGAATAAGAATGGGTAAAATGATACAGATTAGAGGCAATTCGGGCGGGGATGGGGTGTATTGTTTTGGCAACAAGGTTGTTAATCTTTCCATGATGATAGGCATTTCTTGAAAAAGGAGAATGGACCGAATTCCCAGGTCAATTCCCATGTCCTAGGGAGTACAACTCTGAGCCAGGTTAGAATGTGATTTCTCATCCAGCCAGGTCAGAGGTTGAGCATTGACTTATAAACCAGATCATGGTTCGATTCCCTGTCAGGGGACAAGCCTGTGTTTCGGCTCGATCCCCAGCAGAGGGCATGCAAGAGGCAGCCCATCAATGATTCTTTCTCATCATTGAAGTTTCTAGCTCTCTCCCTCTCCATTCCTTCCTGAAATCTATAAAAAGATATTAAAAAGAAAAATGTGCTTTCTCTAACCAGAACAGAACAATAATGGTTAACAGAGCATGATTCATATTTCTGCCCCCAACATAATGTATCAACATAAAACATCCCAGACTCCAACAATCTTTCTCTAATTGTGACTGAGTTTAACCTTAATAATCTCTGGAAAGAACACAAAGCATGTGGCATTATCAAAGAAGAGAGCAAAAAGCAGATGGCAACTTACCACTTGCAGTGCTGGTCAAACCCATCTTGGGAAGAAGTACCTGGATTCCACAGAGAGGAGAGGGGAACTGAGCAGCTCTCCAAGATCCAGGGTTTATAAATAACCAGCGTGACCCTCCCTTTTCTTAAATGCCCTCCTACTTAATCCCTTAATTAACTATGTAACACATTTAGAAAGAAATTTGAAGCAATCAGATTAAGAGGCAGTACAGATTCTACCAGGCAATTTCACATCTATCATATTTTCCCAAGATATGATTTAGAATTTACATGACTTAGAATCTATGCTCTCTAGTTATGCGTGTATACATATATAAACATTTTTTCTCTATAATGTTTTAGAACTCTTGCTTCTTAATTACCTTTTGCTTGACGATATTATTTATAGTATATAGATATCCTGACTTCTCTTTGTATTTTTTCTGTTTCTCAGCTCTTACTGACACATTTCTTTCCATTGTTGAGGGTATGGCTTACATGTCTTCTTGGCTAGTCTATACTGCACAGTTATTAAGAAAACTCACTAATCTAGGTATTGCTGCAAAGATATTTTGTGGGTTGATTGGATTACAGAAACAGTTGGATTTGATTCTCAATAATCTGGGTGATGCAATCATTGAAAGTCTTAGGAGCAAAGCTTCTTCGTTCCCCAGGGAAAAGAAATCACACCCTTTACAGCAGATTTCTTTCCTGCTAGTGTCAGCCTGCCCTTCTACCGACCCGCCTGAGAAATCTCATTCTCCCCTATCCAGGCCCCACAAGTGTGTAAGCCAATTCCTTAAATAAACTAGAGGCATATCATTAGCATATTAAGCTTTGATAGGTTGAACGGCCGACAGGACAACTGGACACTTAGCAGATTAGGCTTTATTGTATAGGATGTCTTGATGTGTGTGTGTGTGCGCACATATATATGTGTGTGTGTGTGCATGCATATGTGTGTGTGTGTATCTATGTGCCCACACACGTGTATAATTTCACTATGCAACTTGCATTCAGAACAGTCCTGATTCTGTTTCTGATTGAACATTAAATGATATAGATATTGGTATTGGAGGTGGTTCTATAAGAAGAGAGGGAGCTCTAGCTGGTTTGGCTTGGTGGATAGAGTGTCAGCCTGTGGACTGAGGGGTCCCAATTTCTATTCTGGCCAAGGGCACATGCCCGGGTTGCAGGCTCGATCCCCAGTGGGGGGCATGCAGGAGGCAGCCAATCAATGATTCTCTCTCATCATTGATGTTTCTATCTCTCTCTCCCTCTTCCTTCTTCTCTGAAATCAATAAAAATGTATTTAAAAAAAAAAAAGAAGAGAGAGAATCAAACCTGTGACCTCTTGGTGCATGGTTTGACACCCAACCACTGAACCACACTGCTGGGCTCTGCTTCACTTTTGATTCTTAGATTTGATAAAGATCAAGATACCACTGAATCTTGATATTCTAAAATCTCAGGCCTCTCTCTGTCTAGATGCTTCAGGAAGATATGTAAGTAGATTTTCCTGTGAATCATATTTTATTTCTAATATTCAAATTAAGAAGTTCAAAATAAAATGTGAAATTCTCAAGAATATAAACTGTATGAAATACAATGGAAATGGGTACATATGAAATATAGCTCTTCTCATTTGGTCCTGGGATCCTTTTCAGAACTGTTTCATATGCATATGACCATGACACACCAGCAGCAATTCCCCAGGAATAAGCTGGTTAAGCTACCATGGCTGGACTGCTAAGGATCTGGGAGACAATGCGAGATCCTGGGGTGAATGTTACTGAGGCTAAAACCTAGAAGCTTGACATAAGTAGCCAGAACCTCCATAAAGGTATTTGGATTTTAAGATATCCTTGACTACCAACTATTATGTCATATCACACCTTCTTACCTCTAACCTTGCATCCAGCATAGCACACATTTCATTGAGGTTACTGGTTGGGACCTCAGTTCTCGTTGATGCAGAAGAGATTTCAAGGTCAATGAAAATGAAAGTAAAGCAAAGTGGGATTTATTGAAAATACACTCCAAGTGAGGAACGGGACAGTTGAGAGAGACAATGGGCCTGGAACTTTGGGGTTATATGGTTTAAATGAGGGATTTTCTGGGTAAGACTTTCATTTGCATACTGGGTTAAGGGATTGACAGAAAAGGGTTACATAATTATATTTCTTCTGGGCATGCTCTTACCCATAATGCATACAGAAAAACCCATGGGTGTGTGTGTGAAAACAAATGTAAATTTTATTATAATTGAGGTCACGTCCTTTTCCTCTCAGCTTGCGCCAAGAACCTGAACCTGCCCGCTGGCGGTTTGCTGGGTGCTGGACCACACCCATAGAAGGCGGTCTAAAGGTAGTGTTGGTCCCACCCTTGTTCAGGCCCCCAGGGCAGACCCTACCCTCCAGCCGCTCACCTTTAACTTCCTACCTAACAGCTGGGTTTGAGCTGTGAATCCTGTTAGTTCCCCAACCCCTACCTGGGACACCTTTCAGAGTTAATGTGTAGGTTGCCTCCCAATCAACTCCTCAAGGAGTTCAGGAGGGTGAGGCAACTGTGGCTTCAGGGTTAAATCTGATTCACATTCAAGGCAGGGACAAAATAATCACAATTCTAAACATTGTAATCCACTGGCCTCCTTTTGAGATGTTGTGTAATTACTTTATATAATGTCAATAAAATCAATAGAAAAAAATCAAAATTATTTTAAAGGAATGTCAAAATAAAATATTTGCTGGTTTCCTGGGTTTATTAGAAGACTTGTTAAAAGTCCAGTATGTCTCAGTGGTTAGAGTGTCGGCCTTCTCACTGAGGGGTCTCCGGTTTGATTCCTGGTCAAGGGCACATACTGGGTTAAGAGTTTGCTTCGGGAGGCAACCAGTCAATGTGTCTCTCACTTCAATGTTTCTCTCTCTCTCTCTCTCTCTCTCCCTCTCTCCCTCCCTCCCTCCCTCCCTCTCTTCTACTCTCTCTGAAAAGCAATGGGAAAAATATCCTCAGGTGAGGATTGGGATTAACAACAACAAAACAAATAAATGAAAACCTGTAATTATGCTTCTTGCAAATAGAATAAAATAGAAGCAATTAATTTGGTGCCACGTGGAAATAAACTAGAGGTTTATTATAATTCCTATTTTTGTAGGAAGTATAATCCTATGTGGTTTCCATTTTGGACATTACATAATCACTTACTAGCAATGAAAATAAAATAGAAAAAATTATTTGGGTAGAGAGAAGAAGAGTGTCTTGCTGTGTTTCTGACTATAGTTGTAGACTTGCTGGAGTCAATTTAGAGGTGACTCACTTCTGTTTTTAGGCTGTGTGGACAACCTTTCTTTTTTTTTTAGGGGAAAGAGAGGGGAGGGGGGAGAGGTGGAGGAAAGAGGGAGGGAGGAGGGATAAAAGGAGGAAGAGAGGAAGAGAGGGAGAGGGAGGGAGAAGGTAGAAGGGAGAGAGAAGAGGAGGAGGAGAAGGAGGAAAGGAGGGAGAGAGGGAGAGGGGGAGAGGGAGAGAGAAAGAGCTGGACAACCTTTCTTGTAAAGATACTTCTTGTAGTTGATGAAAGATGGGGAGGAAGTTTGGAGCCATGTAAGGCCCACCATGGAGAAAGTTCTGTGGGGGTTCTACAGAAAGTAACCTCACGAGATGATCTGATCATAAATTTCTAACTGGGCAGGTTGTGGTGGGTAGTCATGCCCCAGGCATATAATTTCTTCAGTAAAAGGCTTATCTTTGCCTTAAGCAAGCCTTGTCTATTGTTCTTGTGCATCTAGGTTAACACACCTTTCAAATGCCCCCTTTCAGATCCCTTCTTCTAATATCTGACCACACTTTCAGACCCATACTACAGTGTGACCACCCTTAAGAGAGCACATAATCGTGTTAACTATCTCATAAGCCAATACCCGTCTTGCTTTCTCCCACCTTCGTGTGCTCTTCCTTAAATTCTTTCCTTAATTTTAAATGCAGAAAAGAAATTGCAAAACTGTCACTGTCTGGAGCATTTGAGATCTTGCTTCCCAGCACTTGTCATCAGTTTGGCTCAAACAAACTCTTATAAAATTCTCTACAGGTGTTGGATGTTTCTATAGGTGTTGGATGAACATTCTTAGCTAATTTCTTGCTGAATTTCTAGAATGGGGGATGAGCTGAGAGTCTTCTCTGGATCTGCCCCTTAAGCCTCTAAAACATCTGCTGTTTGACAAGGCAAGCTGGAGGACCAGAGTATGGGTCAGTGGAATTCCGATGCCCTGGTGGTCCTCTCTGGACACTGCCAGAAGTTCTTTTGGCAACACCAGGGACATACAGATATTTTTTAAAACCTTACATTCTTTCTCTTTGGGGTCTCAGGCATGGATTTTCTTTTCTCCTCCACTACCACCTTCTCCTCCTTCTCCCCCTCCTCCTCCTCCTCCTCCTCCTCCTCCTCCTCCTCCTCCTCCTTCTTTTTGTTAATCCTCACCTGAGGATATTTTCCCATTGATTTTTAGGGAGAGTGGAAAAGAGAGGGAAAGACAGAGAGAAACATTGATGTTAGAGAAACGCGTTGATTGGTTGCTTCCTGCATGAGCTCTGACTAGGGCCTGGGCTGGGAAGGAGCCTGCAACCAAGATACGTGCCCTTGAGCAGAATCAAACCCCAGACCCATTGGTCCACAGGCCGACGCTGTATCCACTGAGGTAAACCAGCTAGCACTGGATTTTATTTTCTTAAGCTGTGGAGATTTTTAGAGAGAGAAGAAGGGAAGCTCTTTCAGCCAAGTGTCTCAGCTCATTACCATGAGCTTTGCTCTAAATATGCTTTGAGACTAGGCTTTCAAATTTTCTGGAACGAATTTCAGTTTGTATTTTGTAGGTGTCCAACTATTCACGTTACTGGCTGGTCTTGATGTCTGGTTTTGAAGAATTTCCCAGTGTTTTTCTTTGCAGAGTATATTCTCTCCTATCATCAAATTCACTGATCTGATCCTCGGCTTCCCTTCATCTGCTGTGTATTCCTTCACATGTGTTCTTTATTAGTGCTATTTCACTCTTCATAGTTACTATATCTTTTCTCATGCTGTTGAGCATCTTTGCCATCATTATTCTGAACTCTATGTCTGATAAATTTCTTATCTTCATTTCTCTGTTCTGGAGAATTCTCTTTTCTTTCATTTGGGGGTTGTATTTTTGTCTCCCCATTTTGGCGGCCTGTTTTGGTTTGACTATGTATTAGGTAGATCTGCTATGCCTCTCAGTCTAAGACTCAAAGCCTTTAGAGATCCACCTTTGCCTGCAGACTGATTGGATTATCTTGAGTAGCATCAGGTAATCATCCACAGGTGGGCTGAGAGGTTTTCCCAACAGGATGGGGCAATTGCTTCTGCCTGGAAGCTAATTGTTATTTTCAGTCTCTTAATGTCCTCTGCAGCATGAGGAAATGACTCAGCACTGGAAACTAGGGTGTTGGCCTTCTGAGTTCTAATCCCAAAGTCACCAATCCTGGTTTCTGGTCACACAGCTTCAGTCTACTCTGCCATCCCTCTGCTGAAGCTCGTGAGTGGCTGCACACAAATTTTTTTGCATTGGCCCTTTAAGAGGGTACCAGCATTTCCAGTGTCTTTCCCTGGCATACAGTAACCCTGCTGCTTTTCATAGCCAGATGTTTTTTTTTTTTGTTTGTTTGTGTTTTTTTTTTTTGCTAAAAGTATTACAAAGGGTATTACATAAGTGTCCTTTTTTCCCCCCCCCGCCCTTGACAATCCCCTGCCCTCCCTTACCCCCCAGTGTCTTATGTCCATTAGTTATGCTTATATGCATGCATACAAGTCCTTCGGTTGATCTCTTACTCCCCTCTCTCCTGTCCCCCAACCCTCCCTGGCCTTCCCACTGCAGTTTGACAATCAGTTTGAGGCAGCTCTGCCTCTGTATCTATTATTGTTCAAAAGTTTGTAATGGTCTTTATTATCCATGAATGAGTGAGATCATGTGGTATTTTTCCTTCATTGACTGGCTTGTTTCACTTAGCATAATTCATAGCCAGATGTTATGTAGGCACCTTTTTCAGTTCTGGTGCTCTCTGCTGGGGGGCCAAGCTTGGGTTTTAGACCCCAGAATTCTCAGTGGCAACCCTCACAGCTGAGATATCCCTCTAGTCTCTGGGAGCCTGGCCAGCCTTATGGTGCCTCCACCCTTCCTACCAGTCTCTATGTGGTCTCCACTTTCCATCCTTGGTTATCAGGATATCCTCCAGCTAGTCTTTAGTTGATTATTCAGGATGTTTTTTTTAATTTTAGGTGTAATTCCAGTTTGGTCCTGAGAGTGTGATGTATAGTATCCACTTACTCTGCCGCCCTTTTTCTCTAGGTATTGCATCTTTTAAAAATTCTTGCAGCACACCAGTGTACTGTGACACAGTGATCGAAAATCTTGGTCTATGATATAACTTGACTTAAATGTTGTATATGTTTTATACTTACATTTATTGTTTCAGTACCATTTGTTGAAAGATTATTCTTTCCCTATCAAACATTGTTGGTACCTTGTGGAAACCAATTGATATGTATGCGTCTATTTCTGCATTCACCATTCTGTTCTGTTTGGGTTCTTCAGAATATTGAATGGGCCAGCCACAGCGGCTGGGAAAAGTGAACTTCATAACCAGAAGTCAATGCTGGAGAACAAAGCATGTTAATGCAACTCTGAACCTGATCAAGGGCAGCATGACTTTATATCACCACATATTCATCTATCTTTATACCCAATTGTACTGTTTTGATCACCGCAACTTTATATTGTGTCTTGAAATCAGGTAGGTTAAGTCTTCTAACTTTGTTCCTCCTTTTCAAAATAGTTTGGATATTACTCATCAGCATTTCCCAGCCTTGGCTCTGTTGACATTTTCTTTCTTTCTTTTTATTATATGATTATTGATTTCAGAGAGGAACGGAGAAGGAGAGAGAGAAAGAAACATCAATGATGAAAGAGAATCATTGATCGGCTGCCTCCTGCACGCCCCTCCACTGGGGATTGAGCCCGCAATGTGGGCATGTGCCCTTGACCGGAATTGAACCTGGGACCCTTCAGTCTGCAGGTTGACGCTCTATCCACTGAGCCAAATCCTCTAGGGCTCTGTTGACATTTTGTATAGGCGCATTCTTTGTGGGAGCGGTCCTAGATCACAGCATCCTATTCCCTGTCTACCAGATGCCAGTAGCATCCTTCCCCAACATTACAATAACAAATGTCTCTAGAATGTCAGCATCATAGCTACGTATGATATCCCTTGTTTTTTGTCCCCCAACAATAAAAATGTAGTGTTCATCCATGGGCAAAAATGCCGTTAGGGGAGCTGTGAGGTCCAGCAACATATGCTAAGGGATGCAGAAGTCTCACCCAACTGTGCATTGGGTAATAGGCAGACTGATGGTGGTCCTGACTATGGACACTGCGGTGGCCTGTGAAGCAGCCCCAGTCCCTCTTGGCCACAGTCCAGGAGCCTCTGAAAACACTGATGCGAGAGCCTGTATGGAAGTCCATGTTTCCAGAACAGAAGTTCCAGCACACCATTGGAATAAAAGAGAAAAGAATTACAGGTTTGGGTGCATTGGAGTGGATAAGAATAGCCTGACTTTACTTTCATCACTCCTTCTCCAAGGCAGCAGTTTAGGGCCAAAAGGGATTTTTTTCAGCCTGTGATTTCTCCCATGGGGAAAAAAGTTGAGCCTGTGAGTGAACACCTGCTTCCCCGGCTGTGTGAGCCGCTGCCAAAGAGGCTCATTTCTGTCTTGCCCCATCCAGGGGACTGAATCATAAGCCAAGTGACTGGGGGGTGGGAAGAGTCTGGGAGAGAGGCAGACAGGACTCTCAGAGGGCATGAAAGGCACTAGGATCATAACTAACCCCATTCCGGACTCCATCTTAAGACCTGCTAGGTATGCCTCACTTGGAGATCCCCCCAACTAGCCCAGGTGCACCCCCAGTGCTCCTCATGCCTTGGCCATACACACTATTCAGAGCAGTTTTAGGTTTCCAGAAAAATTGAGCATAAAGTATGAAGGGTTTTTATAAACATACAGTTTATAACATATAGTTTCCTCTGTAATTGACATCTTGCATTAGAGTGGGACATTTGTTAAAAATGATGAACAAATATTGATACATGATCTGCTGGGGTCCAATCCCAGCGGGTCCAGGGGTTCCCAAAGGTGTGGACGGAGTTGGCGAAGAAGGAATGACATGGAGACAGCGTTCAGTTGATCAGCAGCCTAGCCAGGATCTCTAGCCAAGTTCTGTGTCCATGTTCTCTCGCTAGGTTCTGTCTCTAGGTTCTGTAGTCAGGTTCTGTTGCAAGGTTCTCTAGCCAGGTTCTCCAGCCAGGTTCGGTCGCCAGGTTCTTTAGCCAGGTTCTATCCAGGTTCTTTTGCCATGTTCTGTCTAGGTTCTCCAGTGAAGTTCTGTAGCCAGGTTCTGTCCAGGATCTTTTGCCATGTTCTCTGGCTAGGTTCTGGTTAGGATCTGATGAGGGTCTGATGAGGGTCTGATGAGGATCTGATGGGGATCTGATGATTATTGTCTTGTTACATCTATATTTATACCAGCGGATTTTAATCCTGTCAATTTCTATTACAAAGGTTAGGGCGATTCTTATCTCCATTCCAGGGAGTAAAGATTATGTAGCTTAACTACCCTCCTGGCACTTAATTAAGGGGTTGTATCCCCTCCCTAACCTCAGGGAAAAATCCCCACCTGGGGAAACAACCTTTCTCGGAGAGGTGACCTTGGTTAAAACACATGATGCTAAGGAGAGCAAACATATTAAGAACAATATGCCAGGTCCCTTGAAACATATGCTGTGCAGATGTTTCTTTCCTGCAGCGACTGTGTCAAGCAGCAAGGATGGACCGGCTTCCGGCAATGATCAATAATGAGTCCGCTAGGCTCCTCTGGGTTCCTCTCTTTGCCCTATGGCCTGGGATCTCTTTCAAGACAGCAATCTGGGGACAATAGTGTTGACCTTGTTTGTTTCCTGTTTCAAAGAACCACTGTCCTTTATTGCCTATTGTCCACTGTCTTGCATACCATTGTGGAATATTTTTTTTTGGAGGAAAAATTGGTTCCCTGTTATTCCATCATGGCCAGAAGCGAAGGTCCTATTACTTATCTTTGAAACAGTGATGACAGGATTATTTTGAGTTGCTGTATTTTGAAGTCTACCACTAGGTGGCAGTGTTATATAGCAAAGATGCTTTTTAGAAAAAGCACAGCACAAAGCATTTCTAGGTTCTTTTAAGAGATACATAAAATTATATATTTGGGGAAGATGGCGTCATCCATACTGAATGGGCCAGCCACAGCGGCTGGGAAAAGTGAATTTCGTTACCAGAAGCCAGAGCTGGAGAACAAAGCACGTTAATACAACCCTGGACCTGATTGAAGGCAGCATGACTTTATGTCACCATTAGGGCCAGAGACCTAATAAAACTATTAGGCTCACTAAAACATTAATGATTATGTTTTTCCAACTCTCATTTAATCATTAAGGTTTTAATATTATAAATTGGATGAGTATTCTTCATAGTATTTAGAACTATTTTTCAAACCTCTTTTAAGCCACTGAAAGGTCCAATGGCTAAAACTGTGTTTCCCTGAACCATAATGTAAGCTTGTTAAGAGTTCCAATGCCTTCAATGTAGATCCTTTGGGACCAATAAGCCGTTGTCTTTTTACAAATCTTTATTTCTTACTAAAGAACCTATCTTAATGATATCACATGCAACATCATCCTGGAGAATTTGTCCTGTTCAAATGAAACACACCCCTTGTGCACTGTTGGTGGGAATGCAGATTGGGGCAGCCTCTGTGGAAAGCAGATGGAGTTTCCTAAAAAAATTAAAAATGGAACTGCCTTATGACCCAGTGATTCCACTCCTGGGACTATACCCAAAAAATCCTGAAACACTAATTTGAAAGAATATATGCACCCCTGTGTTCATTGCAATGTTATTTACAAGAACCAAGATTTAGAAGCAGCCCAGGTGCTCATCAGTAGATGAGTGGATAGAAAAGCTGTGGTACATTCACACAATGGAATATTACTTAGCAGTAAAAAAAAGGATATCTTACCCTTTGCGACAGCATGGATAGACCTGGAGAGTATGATGCTAAGTGCAATAAGTCAGTCAGAGAAAGACAAATACCATATGATTTCACTTATATGTGGAACGTAATAAACAAAATAAACTAACAAACAGAAGAGAAACAGACTCACAGATGCAGAGAATAGACAGACAGCTGCCAGAGGGGAGAGGGTAAGGGGCTGGGTGAAAAAGGTGAAGGGAGTAAGACAAAAAACACACACAAATCTCATAGACACAGACAAGAGTATGGTGATTACCAGAAGGGAAGGAGGGTGGGGAAGGTAGAAGAGGCTAAAGAGGGAATAAATGGTATGAAAGGAAACTTGTCTTGGGGTGGTGAACATACAATACAATATACAGATGATGTATTGTAGAATTGTACCCTGGAATCCTATATGATTTTATTAACTACTAGAGGCCCAGTGCATGAAATTTGTGCACTGGGGGGGGGGGGGGGGGTGTCCCTCAGCCTGGCCTGTGCCCTCTTGCAGTCCGGAAGCCCTCAGGGGATGTCCGACTGATGGCTTAAGCCCACGTGGGGAGTGGGCCTAAGCCATCAGTCGGACATCCTTAGCGCTGTTGCAGAGGCTCCCACCACTGCCGCTGCGCTTGCCAGCTGTGAGCCTGGTTCAGGGCTTCTGGCTGAGCAATGCTCCCCCTGTGGAAGCGCACTGACCACCAGGGGGCAGCTCCTGCACTGAGCTTCTGCCCCCTGGTGGTCAGTGCGCGTCATAATGACCAGTCGTTCTGCCGTTCGGTTGATTTGCATATTAGCCTTTTATTATATAGGATTGTCACCCCAATAAAATCAATAAAAAAGAAAAACAAAGATATATGTATCAAGTGATGCCTCACTTTTAATATGCTCTGAGTCTGACAGTCAAAGAAATACAATTAATTTCTATATTTTAATAAACTCAAAATAATATATATAAAAAAGAATTGGCTAGGCATGCCCTGTATGCCCCTTTCCTCCCCCGCCAGAGCCTTACCTTTGTTTTCTCTCTCCTAAGCTCTAAGGGCCCTCTTTTCCTTCTGTAACTTGTTTCCTGAGCCTACGCAGCCCAGCTGGCTCACTTCTACTACCTGTGTAATTTTCTAAATAAACTTTCTCTTATAATTTGAAAAAAAAATTGGCTAGTGGTGAATACTTTCTGAAGGCAAGTCAAAAGAAGTGACAGAAAATGGAAGCAATAAAGGCTAAACAAGCAGAAGCTCTCAGTGAGAGACAAGAGGAAAGAAACAAAGCTTTTATTCCACCTAAAGAAAAACCAGAGGAAGCTTCTACCGAAACTAAAATTGATATGGCTGCCATCAAGAAAAAGATCAAGGAAGCAAAAAATAAGAAACTGGGAGCTCTTATGGCTGGAGAAGTTAAGCTTTAAATGGAAGCAGATGAAAAGAAAAAGAAGAAACAAAAATAACACACACACACACACACACACACACCCCGGCAAAGCCCTGAGCTAGAACTTCTTATGCTATCTTCTTTTGTAAACAATTTAGAGATACTAGGGCATTAGTTGCCTTATGTGTTAGGAGTAATACTTTGGTTACTTTTTTCCTGAGTTTGTTTTGTTCTTTATAACAGTGTTTATATATACAGCGGTTCTTTATAAATATAAATTGTTATACTCTCCATGAGTTTTTTTGAAAAATTTTGTATTGAAGGGTGGTATATATGTCTTTCTATACATTGCACCTAATCTGTTCTTGGCAGGCTTTGTCTAGCATGATTTTAGGAGTAATTCTTGAGGTTGTTTATGTAAAGATTTTTGAAATGTGGCTATGGTAATTATCCATCAAAAGGAATGTCTGATGGTTAGACTTTAAATGCAACTATGTCCCAGCATTTAGTTTTGAGGAAAATAAATGCAGATTTTTCAGTGCTTTCTCTGCTTATAACAAACAAACAAAGAAATAATATATTTGGTATTAGTTTGGGAACACAAGTCTGCTTTGTTGAGCTCCACTTTATTCCTATATTTATTGTGCAATTTTTACACCAGTGTAAAATTTATAAAGCTATTTTGCCTGAAATACTACATGCCATAGATTGAAGTGATTTATGACATTCTCTTAACTAGGACCCTATAGTAGAAATAATACAGTTGTTAGAATAATTTTTCCACCTCTAAATAGATTTTAGTATATTTATGGTGGAGGGCACTGATTAACATTCATTCATGTCTGGTATATAAGACCCACACAGAGAAGAATGATAATATGTGCTCTCCTGTCCTTGTGGTAGACACAGATATGGACCCCAATGACAGCACAAGCATGTGCTTTGTAACTCTTGGAGGAGTCTGGGGGGAGCTTCACAGAGTAGGTGACCATCCATCAGGGTTTGAAAGATGTGTAGAAATTTTCTACTTGTGAAAGGGGCCAATATCAGTCGATACCCAACAGTGCTAAGATCATATAGGAGATACTCAAAATATCGTAACAAGATCAGGGAAGACTGGGTGAGTTTTCCCATATGGGTACCAGGAATGAGAAGAGTGGCAGGAAACAAGGATAAGAAAGGAGTTGGATCCCAGCAGGTGTGGCTCAGTGGTTGAACATCGACCCTTGCACCAAGAAGTTGCTGATCATATTCCTGGTCAGGGCACATGCCCAGGTTTTGGGTACATGCCCATTTTCAGGCTCAATCCCTAGTAGGGGGCATGCAGGAGACAGCCAATCAATGTCTCATTGATGTTTTTCTCTCTCCAATCAATTAAAAAAATAAAAGTGTTGGGGCCACATTGTGAAGGGGCACTTTTGCCACAATAAGAGTTTAGATGATACTTTGTAGCCAGTGGAGATTAAATTATAGTTTTCGATTAAGTGATTGATGTAATTAAAATGGTGTTTTAGACTAGAGTCTCCAAACTATTTTGATCAAACAGTCTTATAATAAAACTAGAGGCTCGGTGCATGAAATTCCCCTCAGCCCAGCCTGCACCCTGTCCAATCTGGGGTGATCCCCTCGAGGGATGATCCCCTGTGGGGATTGGGCCTAAACTGGCAGTCGGACATCCCTCTCACAATCTGGGACTACTGGCTCCTAACCGCTCTCCTGCCTGCCTGCCTGCCTGATTGCCCCTAACTGCTTCTGTCTGCCAGCCTGATCACCCCTAACCATTCCCCTGCCGGCCTGATCGCCTCCAACTGCTCTCCCCTGCTGACCTGGTCACTCCCAACTGCCCTCCCCTGCAGGCCTGGACCCCCCCCCCCCCCCAACTGCCCTCCCCAGCCAGCCTGGTCACTCCCAACTGCCCTCCCCTGCTGGCCTGATTGCCCATAACTGCCCTCCCCTGCTGGCCATCTTGTGGTGGCCATCTTGTGCCCACATGGGGGCAGCCATCTTATGCAAGGGCATGATGGTCAATTTGCATATTACCTCTTTATTATATAGGATGCTGTTCTAGTAAGTATCCAATATATACATATTTTTAAATATATTTTTATTTATTTCAGAGAGGAAGGGGAGAGGGAGAGAGAGATAGAAACATCAGTGATGAAAGAGAATCATTGATTGGCTGCCTCCTGCATGCCCCCTACTGGAGACTGAGCCTGCAACCCCTGGCATGTGCCCTTGACTAGAATTGAACCTGGGACCCTTTAGTCCACAGGCTGAGTATCCAATATATTTGTCTAGTTATTTATAAATTATACATGAAGCACTATTCAAATATGTTATGTAGATTACAAAATAATACACAAAACAGTGAAGCCTGTGATAATAAAGAAATAGCATTGACAAGGTAAAATTTTTTGCAGATTATGTCAGGTCTGACTAGAGCACTGTTTTATGTCTTAATGAAGCTGATTAAAGTGGAATAGAAGACATTTTAGTCTTGGTGTTCTCTTGTTCACTTCAAGAAATGCGAACATCTCAGTGAACTTCCACTATTTCTTTAAGCCATTAGTCCTTCAAGCAAATACTAGTATGTCTACTTCACTCAATATTTTGAGTTTCCCAAGTGTAGCAAGGAGTGTCACACGTTTGGCCTCACTTTGGCAGATACCTTCATTATATGAATTTATAAATTACTATTTATGAATTGCATTGTCTAATTGAAAGATAGTATATAAATTCAGAGAAGGTTTGTCTCCTAATATTAATGAAGTATTAAATAGATCTCTTTAAAGTAGCAGTTGTAAGTAACTCACATCTAGAGTACCATTTACAGCTAATTTTCCCTTCCCACATTACATTTTGACCTTGTTCATTTGTTCATTGGAAAACTGCATCCCTTTTCTTATTTCTAAGGGTGATGGTGACTATCAGCAGTTCAGTGGGATATTTCAGGATGCACAGTTCTTGAATTCTGTCTTTCAGGCAAAGTGGAAAGTGTGCTTTTTTCATTGCGGAATATCAGAACTGTGGCCAGTATGTAGGTGAATACCTTTTGAAAACTGAAATAGGATAGAGCTACCGTGTGTGAAAAGGTGCGCTCACTAAACCTAATGGGGTCTTATTAAAGCAGACCCAGTGAGACCTGATGTGAGTTGAATGTTTTCACGGGCATGCTGATTTCTTACCTGGCCTTCACACCTCTGCTCCTGGAATGTTTCATGTTCCCACAGTGTTCTCAGTTTTGGAGCTTGACTGGTCTCTGTACGCGTGGATGGCCTGATGAGCTGACCCCCTCTGTGCACTGTAGTGAATTGTCCTGCCCCGTCACTTCCCATCTCATTACTCATCTGCATTTTCTCCATAGCACTTATCAGTATTTGAAATGCTCTTATTCTCCTAGGCTATGTTTATTTCCTGCCTGCTCTCACTAAAATGTAAAACTGCGTGAGGTCAGAGGTCTTGCTTTCCTTGTTCATCATCCTGTCGCCAGTGCCAAGACAGGACCTGGCACAAATGGAGTGATCAACACAAAATCATTTCTTATGTGAATCAATGAACATGTGTCCCAGTGCCTGATACCACGTCCATTGTCATCCTCAGGATCACAAAGCGTTTATTCAACAAGGTGCCTAGAATACATAATACAGTGGTATTCAGTTTAAAATATGTTAAGAAGGTAGATCTCATATTGTATCTTACCCCAACCATTTCCTCCAAGGAAAGCAAAAACAAAGCCCACAAAAGAAAGTAAGAAAATTTTTACGGGTAATGGACATGCTCAATACCTTGGTTGTGGTGATAGTATCATGGGTATATGCATATGTCGAAACTCATCAAGATGTATACATTAAATCTGTGCAAGTTTTTTTTTTTTAGAGAGTGGAAGGTAGGGGGAGAGACACAGAGAGAAACATCAATGTAAGAGAGACACATCCATTGTTTGTCTCCCACACACGCCCTAGCCAGGGCTGGGGATCGAGCCTGCAACTGAGATACATGCCCTTGACCAGAATCAAACTTCAGTTGGTGTGTCAACGCTCTATCTACTGAGCCAAATGGGCTAAGGCTAAATGTGTGCAGTTAAAAAAAAAAAAAAAAAATATATATATATATATTTATAAGTTAATTTCAGAGAAGAAGGCAAGGGAGGGAGAGGGAGAGAGAGAGAGACAGAAACATCAATGATGAGAGAGAATCATCCATCCGCTGCCTCCTGCATACCCCCTATTGGGGATCGAGCCCAAAACCTGGGTATGTGCCCTTACAGGAAATCGAACCTTGACCTTCTGGTTCATAGGAAGATGCTCAACCACTGAGCCACTCCGGCCGGGCTGCAGTTTTTAAAATACATCAATCATATCTCTATCAAGTTTTTTTAGTTTTTTAGAAGGATTTGTTAAGCAAGACCACAGTGTTGCATAACCCCAGTGAGCTCTGTGTGTGACAAAAACCAGGCCCTGCACAAAAACAGATGGAAGCCAAGAGGGACCTGATTAAATGTGAACTTGTCATCAGAGTTGCTCCTGAATAACCCATCAGTGGATGCCTGTATATTTGGAATCATCTTATAAGGAGGCTCCCTGGAGTAGTTCAGAAAACAACCCCTTGGGGTAAAGATCCCAGGGAGTTCTGAGTACAAACACGGCTTTATAATCTACCGAGTTCCAGGCAAAGAGCTCAGTAGCCCTTTCATTCTCTAAGATCCATAATCCTAGCAAGAAACTTGTTTTTTCATAGGAACAAGTATATACACAAAGCTGCCCCCCCTTTTTTTTCATCAAATTCGGATTAAGTGCATTCTAACACTAATTTAGAGAGATAGTTAAATTTAATTGACTGATTTGGGTAGGATAAAATGGTAATAATTGTTGGACATGGTATTTAAATTTCATTACCTGACTTTCTTATTGCTTCTTTCACATGAGAATTACCTTTGCAAATACGACATAATAGAAAGCTTTTCTCTCTGAGGGTCCCGGCGTCCTGTCCTAGGATTGGTGACTTAGAAGGGCATAATGAGAAGATGAATGTGCTTCAACCTTAGAAGTGTCTCCAGCTACTGACGTTTTTCTTTCCCTCAGGCGGAATGAGGGGAATGTAGAATATCTTGCAGTTGAATAATTTGAATTGCTTTTAGGCAAGAATTTTTGTGATGTTATAAAAATTGAGATCTAAAAGGAAACTTAACCTTCAGTTCATTTTTTTGATGTATTTTGCCTGAAGCATGGTGCTAGGGCCTGTTATCTCAAATAGGCAATATAAAAATATCTTTCTAATTCACGCCTACAGCTGAAAGATCCTCATGGACGGAAATTACTGTGATCTATGAGAATTCACTGTGTTGTGGAAATAAAATAAAATCACACGTCAGGCAAGGGATGATGACAACAATAGGCCAGCTTCTTATGAAGCTTAAAACAAAAATGATTTATTGGCAACACGTTGGACTTTTGAAACATCAGAGAAGCCACAGTGTTGGTGTTCATTCTCATTGATGGGGCCTGTTTGCCCATCGTCAAGGCCAAGCTTTTGAAATCAGTGGCAATATTTGATCTAAATGCATGTCTTTAGTTGTTGTTGAGGTGTACTTTGCATACCATAAAATTATCATTTTGAAGTGTACATTTCAGTGTTTGTTTTTTAAAAATATATTTTTATTGATTTCAGAGAGGAAGGGAGAAGGAGAGAGAGGGAGAAACATCAATGATGAGAGAGAATCACGGATCGGCTGCCTCCTGCACGCCCCCCACACTGGGGATTGAGCCCGCAACCTGGGCATGTGCCCTTGATTGGAATCAAACCCGGGACCCTTCAGGCCGCAGGTCGACACTCTATCCACTGAGCCAAACGGCTAGGGCTCAGTGGTTTTGAGTTCATTTATCAACCCAAAAAGATGAAATCACTAATGTACCTTCTGTCTATGTGGATTTGCCTATCTTGGACATTTCCTATAAACTGAGTCCTATAATGTGGGCTCTGTTGTGTCTGGCTACTTTGACTTAGCAAAACTTTTCAAGATTCATCCATGTTGCAGCAAGTATCAGTACTGCATTCGCTTCTATGGATGAATCGTTTTCCATTGTATAGCTTATACCACATTTCATTTATCCATTTATAAGTAGATGAGAATGTAAGAAATGGACCTCGGTGATCCATCTCCAGCATGGTCAGCTTCTGATGGAATTTGTTGAATTTCCCCAGGGCAAGCAGAATGTGGGGAGGAGGGAAGAGGATGTAAGGGCAAGGGGCTGTGCACGCGGGCCAATATGGTGGAAACCCCCAGGCGTCTGCCTCAGCTAGACAGGGGAGGTGGAGGCAGCTAGAAAGGTCTCAGCCCAATATTGAAATGGCCCAATGGGATACAGCAAGGCCTAGGCAATGTATTAGGAAGCAGGTGACCAAATAGTACTCAGCCAATGAGGAACTGGAGGAGGGACAACATAAATAGGCTATGTTCCCTGCCCCACATGTGTGCCCTACAATAGATGCCCACTCTTGAGAGTGTTATTAAAAGTCTCATTTTCCCTATGTTTCTGTTTCCCAGTCCATCATTTGAAATTCGGACAGGTGAGCCATTTCTCACAGAATGTGTTTTCTTTCCATTTTTTGGCTATTATGAATAATGCTGCTCTGAACGTTTGTGTGCAAGTTTTTGTGTGAACATATGTTTTCATTTCTGGAGTATACCTAGTGGTGAAATTGCTGAGTCACATAGTAACTATGTGGAACTTTTTGAGGAATAGCCAAACTGTTTCCCACAGCAGCTGTGCAATTTTTCATCCTCATCTGCAGTGAATGAGGGTTCCAATTTCTTCACATCCTTGTCAACACTTGTTACTTTTTATTTTTTAAGATTATAGTCATTTTAGTGGCCATGAAGTGGTATTTCATGTGGTTTTGATTTTCATTTCCCTAATGAATGATGCTGAGCACCTTCTCATGTGCTTAGTTGCATCTATCTATCTATCTATCTATCTATCTATCTAGACAAATGTCTATTTGAACCCCTTCCCATTTTAAATTTTGTGTTGTCTTTTTATTATGAAATATAATAGTTGTTTACATATTCTGGGTACTATATCCTTATTAGATATGTGATTTGCAGATTCTTCTCCCTTTCTCTGTGCTGTATTTCTTTGTTCTTTCAGGCACCAGGTGTGTAGGCTGTTGGTTTCCAAGGCTTCTGGTGAGATGGGCCATGGAGGATGATACTAGGGTAAATGGAAACACCACAAAGCCTGCTGCTTTTATGACATTGTAGCCATTATTTTCTTGAATAAATGCTCCTTAGATTACTACATCTTTGGTTAATATCTGGAGCTCTGACAAAGGTGACTGCTAATTTTTGCCAGGTTATTTTTTTTTCTCTCTTTGCTTTTATGAAGGGATAAAGTTTTGGAGGTTCTTATTCTGACATTTTCACTGATATCACCTCAGTGGCATGTCTTATACTACAGTGAGATGACTGCTTTGCTTTTGTGTTTGTTTGTTTTTTAATGCAGCCTTGTCCAGTCATAGAAAGAGAGACTTAGGCTTCCTTTAAGCTGATCATCACAGAGTTTCTCATTGGATATCATCCTCTTTTACTTTTCTAATTTATACATTTTTGGAGCTGTTAACAGCCTTAGAGATTGGCTAACGGATTGATTCTTCTGTTTCACACACATGAGAAAACTGGCACCCCTTGTGAAGGGAAATGAATTGCAAGCATGCCAAATGAAGGGCATATGGCCCACTGGCCACGAGTTTGACATGCTTGCATGAAGTCTTCTGACTGTAAAAGCTCTAACAGAAATACTCAGTATGAATTCTTGTTTGCAATTTCCCAGAGTTTTATCATCCAGTCTTTGATACATGATTTCCTCTTTTTGCCTGGGCATATGAGCCAGTCCCTGTGAGACTTTGAAAATGATGAGTTATCATAAGGCCCACACACAGCGCCACAGCTATTCTTAGGGATTTGGGTTTAACCTTGGTATGACTTGATGTTTATAAAGATTCCTAGTCTCCAAGAAGCTGCCAGGAGTTTGAGTTATGTGAAAACTATAGGGTAGTAGACACATTTCTGTCTAACTTTGATCTTTACCATATCATGCTTAGTCAAACAATCCAAGAATGGCTTTTGTATAGTTAAAGAGAAAACAATGGTTTCAAGATAAAAGTGTTGCGCTGAGATGTGGCTATATGAATGTACCTTGGAAGCACTTGTTTTTAAGGTCCTAAGGGACCATTCTCTGATTGGTGTTTATATTAGTTTGCTAGGGCTGCCATGCAAAATACCACAGACTGGGTGGCTTAAACAACAGAAATTATTTTCTCTCAATTCTGGAAGCTAAAAAGCTGAGATCAAGGTGTTGGCAGTGTTGGTTTCTTCCAAGGCTTCTCTCCTTGGCTTGTAAATGACTACCTGCTCCCTGTGTCTTCACTCTGTCTTCCTCTGTGTCCTAATTCCTCTTCTTGTAAGGGCATCAGTCATATTGAATTAGGGTCCACAATAATGACCTCATTTTACCTTAATCACTTATTTAAAGACCCTGTCTCTAAATAAAGTCACATTCTGAAATACTGGGGGTTAGGACTTCCACGTATGAACTTGAAATCTATGAATCAATGCCCCCCCCCCCCCCCCCCCCCCCCGCAAAAAAAATGAATAGAACTGATGAACAAATAGAGATCTATTGAAGCATGGAACAGACTGACGGATTTCAGAGGGAAGGCAGGGGTGGGTGGGGAGAGATTAACAAATAATTTATATGCATGTATGCGTAACCCATTGGCACAGACAATAGTGTGGTGAAGGCCTGGGGGTGGGTACAGGGTGGAGGGAGTCAATGGGGAAAAAGACAATGGGCATCTGTAATACTTTCAACAATAAAGATAAATTTTTAACAATGGGAAGAAAATGAATAGATACCAGCAAAGCAAACAACATGGTCTCTCCACTCAGACTTGTCACAGGTCCTACCTATCAGTGTTAAATATCCAAGACATTTGGAAGCCTGTTGTTAAACTGTTGATAGCTTGAAATGGGTTATCATTGGAGTATTTGCACCAGGGAAATCCGAAAAAGCTGTATTGCTGATTTGGATTACCCACCCTCCTGCCTAAAGCTGGTTTTCAAGTACACAACTGCTTATATGCCACGTCCCTTTTTGAGGAATAGGTCACCTTGAGAAACAAACCCACCTTTTCTGAAGGAGTGAGAGCTAGGATTTCTGTGAGTTGGTAACAAGAATATACCCATGCAAAAATTAAAAATCACTTGTGAAGACTGGTTTCAGATATAAGATGTAAAGAACTCAAAAGTCATCATCCCATCCTCACTACAAGAAGCAAATCAATCAAATGGAAAATCAATGACTCTTATTAGGTCCACCAGAGAATTGAGATCACAGGGCAAACCCCAAACCCCAAAACTGGAGAGACAGGAATACAGAGACTCCCAGCCCATATCAGCGTATAGGAAGCAGAAGCTGCTGGAGCCAGTAACTGGTAGGAACACTTAAATAGTAGCTGACTAATGGCTTAGAGGCTGGATATGGAGTAGCCTGAGAGATAAAAACTTGTGGGTGCCCAATCTCAGTGAGTCAGGCACACCTTTGTGGTTTTACCTCAGCCAGGTTCTCACAGTGCAGACTGGAGAAAAACTCCCTGGCGCTTCATGAAGGAAGAGAGTAAAAGTAATCATTTTGAAATACACCCAGAGCATTTTTACAAAGGTTCATCCTGAAGCCAAATACTTTGTCTGTCTTGGGGGAGGACAGTTAGATAACTCCAGGCTCCTGCAGTCTTCTCATCACACAAAGTGAATTAAAAAAAAAAAGGCTAAAATACTTCTGTCAGTCCCAGCCCAGGAACTCAGGCCCCTAAAAGACTATAAATTTATCATAAGTGTATAAAATTGTGAGAGAGACATATCGATTGGTTGTCTCCTGAACCTGTCCCGACCAGGGCCAGGAATCGAGTCTGCAACGTGAGTGCATGCCCTTAACTGGAATCAAACATGTGGCCCTTCAGTCTGGAGGCCAATGCCCTATCCATTGAGCAAAACTGGCCAGGGCAGGAAAAAATTTTAAGAAGTGTAATTGATATATTAAGAAGGCAGAGAAAATGGAATCATAACCTGCTCAATTAAAACCAGAGAAGCAGAAAAAGAAGGGAAGATTAAAACAAAAGAATAAGAAAAAGTTAAACAAATAGTAAATAGTTATAAACATGATAGATTTTAATCCAACTGTATGAATAATCACTTAAAATGTGAATGGTCTAAATATACCAATTAAATGACTGTCAGAGTGGATAAAGAGTAAGGCTCAACCACATATTGTCTATAAGTAAGCCACTTTAAATATAAAGACACAGATCCATAAAGAGTAAAGGAATGTAGAAAGTTATACCATGCTAACATCAATTTTTGGTATTTACCCAAATGAGTTAAAAACTTGTGTATACACACACACATACACACACACACACACACACACACACTCACACACACCTGCACACAAATGTTTATAGCAGTTTTATAATTGCCCAAGCTGGAAAGAGATGTTCATCAACAGGGAATAGCACATCCATACAATGGAGTATTATTCAGTGACAAAAATAAATTATTAAACCACAAAATGATAGGGAGGACTCTGAGATGCATATAGCTAAGTGAAGTCATTCTGGAAAACTATAGAGACATAAACAACTATATAGACTGTAAATAGAAGCTCAGGGTTCCAAGGGTTCAAGGGAAAGGAGGAAGGATGAAGGTATACAGCACAAAGGATTTTTAGGGCATTGACGCTATTCTCTACAACACTATTGCGGTAGATTTATGAAATTTGTCAAAACCTATTGGTTGTACAGAAATGTATAACCTCATTGTAAACCATGGACGTTAGTTAATAATAATGTAATAATACGGTTTCTTTAACGTTAACAAATGTACCACACTAATGCAAGATGTAAATTATAGAGGAAACAGTTTTGAGGAGGGGAGTATGTGAGAACTTTGTATGATCTGCTCATTTTTTTTTTCTGTAAAACTAAAACTGCTCTAAAAGTAAATTTTATTAATTATAAAAACAAAAATATAAAAAATAACACGTGTCTGATGTCAGTTTTCCTGTAACTTAGAAATGTTTCATTGACACAAATTTAGATTTGAAATAATAATATTGTCCAAAAGAGGGTGCCAAAGACTTACAAAGATATCTCTTTTGGTTATCATAAGACAACTAAATAATAAAATAGAATTAATAGAGTGAAAAAAAAGAAAAAAAGAAAAGGCTCTAATATAAGTAAACATGCCTGACAGTTAGCTACATCTTGCCTACTACTCCTGTCCCCCTTCCTTAGGGCTCAGATCCATTGCCTTTGCTCTCTGGTGCTGTTCCTTTGTTGTGTTTTTGGGTATAATTCACCCTGATGATGTATCGCAATGATTTGGACTCCAAAGAGACCTGCAGGAAGCTGGGCTGTCACACATACATTTGGGCCTTATTTTAAGACCCTATAGACATAGGCTTGCATAAATTGGATTTAAATGGGAGTTTTGCAAGTTTATAAGTTTTTTTCCAATTTATAATACTTTAAGTGGTACAGTATAAATTTAGAGACACTTTTCTCTTATGACTGTTGGTTATTTTAATAGCAGTAGCCTTTAAGATGTCAATCTTGAATTCCTCTGTTCTTAGGACCCTGTGATCTGTGACTAAATGAACGGACACAATTCATTCCTTTAGATAGCTTTTGCCCTGGCTGGTGTGTCCAGTGGTTAGAGCTTTGGTTCTCGCACAAAGTGTTGCAGGTTTGATTCCCAGCCAAGGTCAGGTGGGAGGCAACCTTTTGATGTGTGTCTCTCACATCAATATTTCCCTCTCTCCTTCCCTCCCTCCCTCCCTCCCTCCCTCCCTCCCTCCATCCCTCTTTCCCTTTTACTCACTCTGAAAAGCAATAGAAAAATATCCTCAGGTGAGGATTAACAACAACAAAAAGATATCTTTTGGTGAATAATTTTGTCAAGGAGAGAATCTTCTTATTAGGGTAATAATATAAGTAAACTAAGTTTCTTTTTTGTTATATTATTTCTTATATTTTCAAAACATCTTTACTTTTTGTTGGTTGAAAAAGTGTAAAAAAAAAGTGGTGTAAAAATACACTTATAAAATAATCAATTCACAAAGTCCAAAGTGACTTTGTTATTTAATCTCTCTTGTAGAGATAAAACTATTAACAATTTGTTATTCAGCTTTCTAAACATTTCCGTATATGTTTAGAATGCAAATGGCTTACATTAACCACATTCTCTAGTGATGTACTTTCTATGCTTAACAACGAATGCCTGTTCCATATAACATCATTTCTTCTTCACGATGAATCTCTATCATTCCACTTTATGGTTATATTATGCTTTATATATTTAGTCAATACTCTATGTGTGCAATTTAGTTTCTTTCTTTTTGTTTTGTGCTATTAAGAGTATTGATTTAATAAAAAAACTTTATAAATACATGTTTATGTATTTGTGTTATTATCTCTATTCAATTAAGTCTCAGAATTGAAATTCCAAGTTATAACATAAACCAATTTTCATTTTGATAAGTATTACCATTCATTGCCTCATAAATTTTACAAATAGAAAGACCCACACACTCGAGTCTTCCTTTAGGGCTTCTTTTTCTCTTCCTTCCTCTCTTTCTTTCTTTCTCTCTCTCTTTCTCTCTTCTTTCTTCCCCTTCCTTCCTTTCTTCTTTCCTTCCTTCCCTCCCTCCCCCCCTCTCTTTTCTTCTTTCTTTCTCTCTTCCTTTCTAAAGCAGAAACAGCTGCATGTAAGAATGAATCCTTTTAGCTCAGTGCTGTCCAGGATGGACATGTCCCAGGGCCAGGCAGCATCTAGAATAACATTTATCTCTTTTGGTAAATGCTCCAAAATAATTCCCCCGCTATCACTGATAATTTTCCTCTTAGGTATTTCTATTTTAATGAATATGCCCTTTGACTGACAGCTGGAAATGCTTCCTGAAGATCTCAGAGCCAGCCACATGTTGTGGTTCAGCTCCACTCTGGTGACCTGGTGATTTGAATTTTCCACTCCAGGTGCCCTAAAGTGCCCGCTACCACTTCAGTTTCAGGAAGGCTTTCTTCTCTGTAATTAGCCATTTTTCAAGGTGCTTTAATTTTTAATTAAAAAATAACATTTACTTATATTTACAGAACACAACCTGGGTGCTAGAAGTGTTTAGTGCTTCTGGGTTGATCTTTGTTTCTAGATTTTTTTAGTGGGAAACTCCTAGATTTATTTGACAATCAGCAACTAGTTTTTCATTGATTCAACCAGTTTTTCACTGATGCTCTTGCAGTAGTGGCATATCATGCGTTATGTATTACCTTCATTGATGTCTATGCTTTACGTCAATTTATCAAGTTACTAATAAGATTTACATAATGTGATTGGTCAAGACCATTAGAGTCGAGGAAAGAGCATGAACAAAACTACAATCTGGCAAAGACAAGAAATCCTGCTTGGATAGAGTTGTTTGCGCAGGTAGGAGCATGGGGGATGTTAGGGCTAAGAAAATGTGATGGGTGCCGCTGGTGTGGCTCAGTGGTTGAGTGTCGACCTATGAACCAGGAGGTTATGGTTTGATTCCTGATACTGGGTCAGGGCACCTGCCCAGGTTGTGGGCTCAATCCCCACTAGGGGGTGTGCAGGAGGCAGCTGATCAATGATTCTCTCTCATCATTGAAGTTTTTCTCTCTCTCTCCCTTCCACTCTGAAAAAAAGAAGTTACTAAAAAAAAAGTGTGGTGGCACCAGGTTGGGAGGTGGGAAGAAGTGCCAAATGTTGCCAAGTAGCTGAGCATAGAGTTGCATATTTAATTAAGGAACCAAAGAACTGATGGGTCCCACAGAAGATAATAGGCAGGAGATAATACGATATGTTAGCATTAGAATTAGACAAATCTAGATTTGAATTCTAGCTTTGCCACTCTCTGGACAAGCAATAGCTTAACTTTATGAAAGTGATGGCAAACTGCATGAAAACATCTGACTAAACCAAAGGTAAATGTGTTCCCAACTACCACAATCTTACATCCTTTTACTTGGATTTCAAAAGTGCCCACTACCACTTTAACAAAGGGAAGTAAAAGGAGGGAAAACCAGAGTGGAGAGACAGAAGTCACTTATTATGAATGAAACTAGAGGCCTGGTGCACGAAATTCATGAACAGGTAGGGTCCCTAGGCCTGGTCGCCAATCAGGGTCGATCTGTGGGGCAACCAGCGGGGTGATTAGGGGGCCCCCGCTGGCAACTGCCTTGACCGGCCTGGTGCCGCCCACTTGCCAGCCCTATCCCCCACTGCTGCCCGTTCACCTGCCGGCCCCACTCCCTGTACTGCCCACTCACCGGCCAGCCCTGCTCCCCTGCCACCACCGCTGGTCGCCTCCCTCTGCAGGGCTACTGGCCACCTCCCTCTGCAGGGCTACTGGCGGGATGATGGGGGGGAAGGGTCCCTGCTGGCATCTGTATTGGCTGGTCTGGGGCCTGCAGGCTGGGGGCAACTCCTGCATTGAGCGTCTGCCCCCTGGTGGTCAGTGCATGTCATAATGACTGGTGTTGCACCAGTTGTTCCACTGGTTGTTCTGCTGTTCAGTGATTTGCATATTAGGCTTTTATTATATAGGATATTTTACATTTGCAAATTTTACAGCATTGGACTATGTAGACAAATTGCTGGAGTGCTCTCAAATAGGGGGCCCTGAAAGTTAAATCTTATTAGTTTCATGGTAAATCAATTTGAGGATGAGGAAAGTGGAACAACATGGATTTCCACCTTAAGTCAGTTTTTGTAAGTGAGGGCAGACACCCTGGAGCATTGAAGACTATTTTTGAAAATAGAGACTGTTCCTTCCTGGAGGAGCAAGAATGGTTCTATACTGTTTCCTGTCCTTCTGTTGCTTTTCAATTTCACAAAAACAAGGAAAAACATATCCCATAAATTTTCTTAGCCCTAAATCTATAAAGAGAAAATCTTAGTGAACATCGTTCTGTACACAGATGCATACAGAGAAGGTTCACATTAGACCTGATCTTGATAGAATTGCCGCAGGGATTACATATTTTCTCTTAACTCTTTAATTAGTGACTGAGCCAAGACGCTCATCTTCGTGCTCAGTGCTTTGGGGTTCACAGACAAGATGATCAAAGAGATAATGAGAATTTTAGAGCAAGAAGAAACCAAGACAAATCCCTCATATCACAGATGAGGATACTGAGGCCCCCAAGAAATTTACAATCTTATTTGAGAGGATTAAAAATAAAACGTGAAAGAATTAAATAGTAATATACAAGAGTGTAGGAGTAAGTACTCTATAGTATATGGGTTGTATATGCTATAGTAATCCAAGGAGCGGAGAGATCCATTGCAGTAGAAGTGGAGAGAGATAAGAGCCTTGGCATGTGCTGGGTGTATAAAGTGTGCAAGGGGCTTTAGTCATGTGACCTTGGGTCTAATATTTGCCCAGGAGATTAAAGACTAGGAGGAAAGTGGTTCATCAAACTGGGGAGATCCAAAAAATGCTCAAAGGTAGAAATTATAACTTGTCTGGAAGATGGTGGCAGGAGCATTGGAAAACCCATTTGGATAGAAAAGAAACAAACCAGTGAGAATGAGAATGTCATGAGTATGGACCTTGATATTCAACAACAGTTAGCAATCACTGGATTGACAGGTTAAATTTGTATTTCAGAAAGAATAGCTCAGTGATCATAAATTATACTGCAGCCACTGATAGCACCCTTGTAAAGCTTCAGGTTTTACAATACAACAGTTAGTTATTGATTCTCTTTTTTACCATGCTTGAATATTGGAGGAATCTTTGAAAGATTTCTATGCTTTAATATCTGTGAAATTACCTGCCATTGTGGCAGAGTAACGAAAATGTATTTTAATTAACAACCATAATGTATAGATTCACCCTCAAAAATAAAAGTAGCAGTCTAACATGTATTGAGCGCCTTCTGTGTGTGAGGCACTGTGCTAAGTGTTGTACTTCTGTTATTGCATGAAGCTTAGAGAGGGTATGTAGCCCATCTGGAGTCACTTAGCTAGTAAGTGCTATGGCCTGGACCTGAATTAATATCTTCCTAATCTCAAAGCCTAATGCTGCTAAATCTATGTAATAGTTCTCCAAATCTAATTTTTATAAGTGATTGGGGAAAGTTATGGTTATAAGTCTTCAGATATTTTGAGGGAATCATATTTCTTAATTTGCTTAGTTTCTAATTAGTACATTTTACAACTTTTCTGATATTCTTCTGAGAAAGTTGGTCAGCAGTATATTACTATTTTATAGATTATCCATATTTCTTTAAAAATAATTATTAGCCCATTTCACATGCATTGGAAATTCACATCACTACGTAGTGTTGTATTTGTGCCAGGACTGCGTGATTTCCATATTTAATGGGTTAGAATATAATGCTGCTGCCACTTGTTCATCCACCCGTCCGTCTGTCCATCCATCCATCCATCCATCCATCCATCCACCCACCCATCCATCCGTCCGTCCATCTATCTACATTTGCTGAATGCCTTATGTGAGCTAGGTACTGACTGGTACATGTGTTGTCACTTTTTTTTTTGTCAGTATTGCTTCCACTAGCTAATGAAAGAAAAATCCCCAAATGTCAGTAATTCCCCACTTACACCCTATATTTATGTGACTCTCCTCTAAGCTGTGACTTTCCATCCCTGAAGACCTCCTTAGTGTCTTCCATTGCATCTTTTGTCCATTGGCCATGTAGTGAAGGGTGAGAGGGTAGAGGATTGGACACCCAGTACTTAGCAAACATCTGAGCCCAGAAGTGGCACACATCCAGCTCACACTCCGGTTAGCTGGGCACCTTTTTCCACCAACAACTTTGGACTGTTAAAGAGAAGCATAGATTTCTGTTGGTCAGCTGATTATCTTTGTCTAGTCGCTGTCAGTGCTAAAGAATGTATATAGATGTGTTTGGTAAGCTATGAAGTGCTTTTCACTTTTTTGGTATTGCTATTTCACAAATATGAATAAATCACAGTGGAAAATAAATCTATCGGGACTGACTTGACACATGGTAAATGAATTTTTTTTGTACCTATAATACATCATCTAATCTTTCTTGAATCTTGTTAGATTATTAGGATTATCTGGGCTCTATGTCCATGATCAAGTTCCACTGAAGGCCACTATTGCAGTCATGGGGGGGAAGCGTGACCCCTGTAGAATTCCTCTTATTTACTCTATTTTGAAAGGAGTCAAAGGTTGTGAGGACAGGGGCTGTGGTATATAATTTAAATGTCCACATTTTAGACTTGCAATGCAATGCAGTGTTTCAATGCAAATGCCAGTGAGTTTCGTATGAGTCCCTCATTTATTTTGTGAACTTGGATCAATTTTGTTTCTTTGGGAATCAGGGTTCTTATAGTTTCACCGTCATTTTTCAGAGATAAAAACAATGGTTCTTCTTAGCTTGAACATTCTCAAATTATATTAAATTTAGGGTGTCCCTCAAAAATGTATACACATACTTTGAATAATTATAGAGACAGTGTTTATTAAAATATGTTTCATTTAAAAAATTGAGCTATCAGCTGTTAAAATGGATATGTTTATTACACAGGTCTTTTCTGCCTTAAGTAAATGGTCAATTGAGAATATAGATTTTATGGTTGCTTAAGAAGCATTCTGGTGCTGTACCTTCTTCTGGATCAACTTCATACCCTAACCTGGAGTTTCAGTGGAAGTTGATTGGAGAAAATTTTGTCTTTTCTTATCTCTTCAGATTAGTGGCATGTTCATTTCAGCTGCCATTTCAATGAATTGGTCTAATCATGTACTGGACACTGAGATGCCTGGACCCGTGGGCCCGGAAGTGGTGAGGTGAGATGATGCATTGATGGAATAGCTAATGAGATTGAAAATCGAAAATAAATAACTGGATGAAGTTGACTACATGGCCTTGGAGATAATAATTCATTTATCCCTATTATCAAAACCCTAATGTTGATAATATTAACATTATCAAAGTACCATAAACAAAACCACTTAACAGATCTTGGTCTTGTCCCCAGAGAGCTTACATTTCAGAGAGCACAAAAACAGACTAATTTAACTATTAAGAGATGTTAAAATAGCCCGAACCAGTTTGGCTCAGTGGATAGAGCGTCGGCCTGCGGACTCAGGGGTCCCAGGTTCGATTCCGGTCAAGGGCATGTACCTTGGTTGCAGGCACATCCCCAGTGGGGAGTGTGCAGGAGGCAGCTGATCGATGTTTCTCTCTCATCGATGTTTCTAACTCTCTATCCCTCTCCCTTCCTCTCTATAAAAAATCAATAAAATATATTAAAAAAAAAAGAGATGTTAAAATAATGTGCTGCCCTGACCAGTTAGCTCAGTTGGTTTGAGTGTCATCCATATGCCAAGGCACATGCAAGAGTCAACCAGTGAATACATAGATAAGTGGAACAACAAATCAATGTTTCTCTCTCTCCCGCTGAAATCAATAAAAAATAAATTTAAATGGTTATGCTATAATTAATGAGCAGGAATGTTCAGCTATTGATACTCTAATTTAAGTCTCAATATGAAAATTTTTGTTCTGATATTTCCAAAAGGTAACCAGAGCTTGTAATTATTATGTGCATTAATATATTTATGCAATTTTAAGAACAGTTCAGAAATATTGTATGCTTTGAGAATTATTAGTGATCCTTTTAGATTGTTAGTGCCTGGTAACAGATACTAGCATTTTAGTTGTTTATGCTACTTGTCTCTCAGATACTAAAAAAACACATGACTACACATGAGTTTCAACTGTATGTAGCAATCTGTTGTAGCACACTGGTAATATATGTTTTCCTCAAGCTCTAAGGACCATCTTATACTCCCAGCTATGGGAGCTAGCCCATATTTTTCCTTATTTTGTGAGTCCATGAGTGATGCAATGCTCTTGGCCGATGAGTGCCCTCCTACTCTACATAGATGATAGTGTTACGAAATATTTACCACACAGTGACCTTTCCGAAATTTATTGAGTGCCCTAGTGAACATTTTTAACCCCCAAAGGCTGGCAAAATTGTGCAAATGATAGAAGTAAACTTGCCCCAAAGGAACAAAGGATGTTATCATGCCCATTCAGTAGAGTATAATGACCAACAGACCTTAGGGACTAATGAAAATCGCCATGGAGGTCATAATAAGCATCACTGCCACCTAGAGGTATTAGGGCACAAGTTGGACAGGCACCTGGATGAATCTATGACAAGAGGTGTGGCATAATTCCAGGTAACTTGAGTGGGTTTTTGCTAATGGTCCACCTCATGAGTGCAGCTCCATGGGAAGTAAGTACCATGGTGGGGCTAGGACTGGAGCTGGGACTGAATTTGAAAGAAGCGCTGAGCCTATGGAAGAGAGCTTGGCACAGTCCAGTGCTCATTCAAGCCTCTCGCATTCGATCTTTTTGAAGAAGGAACATGTCCCTCCAGGAGTCCTGTAATGAGTGTGTTTACAACTAAAATTGAGTGGCAACAGTCCCTCTCTCCCCCTCCCCCCTCACACACCAATAAGAGGCGCTGAGAGAGATGATTTTACAGTATTTCCTCTCATCAAAGCAACACAGGCTTGTCTCTCGCTTCCTGACATAGAAAATTGCATTTTGTCACCCATTTGTCAGTTCTTAGAGATTTTAAGATAATTAAAGAACATTATAGCAGGTGACAGCTGTTGCCGGATGCCGTGTTGCTAGTTCTGCTTGTTGGATGCCCATGAATCTCAGATGATGATAGCTTGGTGCTCCAGGTTTAATTAGCTGGTTGTTTTGAATCTGTCTGGGCTTTCAGGTGTGGGGTTAGCAGGCTTGCAGCTTGTTGATCTGAGCTGTGCTCATCACTGACTGGAGGACCTGGGTCTGGCTGACTCATAGAAGGTGCCCTGACCCTTATCAGACATGAGCACCAAAGGGATAAGGACGCAGTTTTCTAGGTGAGGCTACTAAGAGAAGCAAAAGGTTGAAACTAATCAACAAAAGGTGTGAAAGTTGATTAGTTTCTTCTTTAAAAAATTAATTTTTAGAGCGAGAGAGAGGAAGGGAGAAGGAGAGAGAAACATCGATGTGATCACTGCCTGCTGCCCACTGGGAGTTGAGCCTGCAACCCAAATATGTGCCCTGACTAGGAATCAAACCGGCCAGCATTTCAGTGCACAGGATGATGCTCAACACGGGTCAGGGTGGTTTCTGATGTTCTTGACCTAAGGCATGCTTTTGACTTTGACATTTATTTCCTGATTAAATCTCCTTCAAGGTCATCTCTTCTATGATACAGCATGGCAATCATAATCCATTTGGATTTATTTCTCAGTTAGTTTACCAAAAATTCCCTGACCTGCAGAAGAGAGATCTGAATGGTCTGGGCTCTGGCTTTCAATAGTATAGACTATTTCCTTCCTTTTCATGGAGGATTTGAATGCCATTACACCACTTCAGAGAAACTATAAACCCCGCTGGAAGCTCCCTGCTTCCTTTCTCTTTTATTCTCCCTAGGTGGGAGTGAGTTGCTATGTATTTTCACAATTTGTTCATAATATATATATATATATATATATATATGAACATATATATGTATATGAACATATATATATGTATATATATATATATATATATATATATCCCACATGATTTTAAAGTTATCTCCCCAAATCATACATTCGTTTTAAGTGAATCTTAAAATAAAAAAGTGGTTTCAGGAATAATTTTAAGAATCATCCTTAACTTATACAAAAAATTCATACTCAACAATATACTCTGAATCATTAACACTAATAAGTAAAAGTGCATTCATTTCTACTTTAGAATCATAGTGAAAGCCTTCTGCTTATGGAAGCTGCTCGGAGTCCCTCAACCCAGACACATTCTTTCACACCTTTTGTTACACATTATGTCCTTTTCTTGAATCCTTTCTCTTTTTTGTACACAGGTTAAACTCCTACTCATTTTTCAAGTTTGACACAGAGAGCACATTCTATTTGAAAGCTTCTCTGAATCCACTTAGCAGATCTTGGCCCCTCTTCCTTCGGTTCTGCTTCCTCTGCTCTTTGCATGCAGCTTACCATCTACATTAACATGATTTTATTATTCCATTGTCTTCAACATGACTCTAGTATTTCATGAGACTCCTTCCCAGGAAAATACAAGTTGTATATAACTTACCTTTTCATTCTAAGGACTTCTAGAGAGTCCCATCAACTCATCTGTAGGAAGCATCAGTAGATAGTTTACGCCAGACTCTTTGAACCCCTTGCCTCAAAATTCTTACCTTGCTCTGTCCACTAATTCTAAACTTTATGTCATGATCCCTATGCAATAGTGATCAAGCCTTTATATTGAAAGACCTGCCTTAATCCAGACTTTGAATTCTGAATAAACATCCCAACTTTGTCCTTCCTCCTCTAGGACATAACTAAGACTCTGTTGACTTAGTGTTCTCCCTTACTCTGGTAAGCAATTTTCTGAGCTTTGTTTTATCAACAGATGCCTTGGTGATAGTTTGGGGAACCAGTATTTGACAACATTACAGCCCAAACTCCTTTATCTTGTATTTGATAAGTACAAGAGTTCTGTTTACCATGATCTCTTGTGGATAACGATTATTTATTTAACGCCTCCCCCTCCCCCCGCCCAGCCCTGCCCATTCTGGGGTCTTAAATCTAATACAGCATGAGAAAAAAATATGCATCTTTTGGAAAAATAGACTTAGTGAATGGAGGGGAAGTTAGTGTCTTGGCACACAAAAAACATCTTGTTTGACCAGACTTAAGCTTTCCTGGTGCTTTTCCAAGTCCCCCTCAGCCTGTTTTAATGATCTCCATGTTCTGGCCCCAGTCCATCCATCTAACTGTATTTCCCGCACATTCTCCACTCCAATAGAGCTGTTCTCCTCACTGGTCCATGCTCTTACGCACCTGTAGGTATTCATGTATTCTGTTCCCTGTGCCAGGAATGCTTTTCTCCTTGCCTGATGCTAAACCTTGGCTAAAATTTAAGGCTGATTTAGTTCTAAATTCTCCATGTAGTCTTTTCCCAACTTTTCCACTACATTCTATTCTCTCTTTCCTTTCAACTTTTATAGTCCTTGTACAGTCAGCACTCACTATTTTTTGCATGACTCCTCCATAACTGATTTTTATTCTATTATTTTTGATACTTTGAATTCAGGCAAAATATTCTATATTCATCCATCCCCTTCTTTATTCAACTAATGTTTATAAAAACCCACTATGGCAATGTAGTGTGATAGATGCTGGGGATGTCGGCATATTAAGACAGAGTAACCTTATGCCATTTTTGGACTCTCAAGTTTTTTTTAACACAAGGCCAAATAAAAGATCAATGTGTGGCTAATTCTTTTAGTTCCTACGTGTCCCTCCAGGGCTTCTTTACATTCGCCAAGTATTCATAGACCCACAGAGAAGCTGGCTCCATATTTTGTACCAGTTTTATTGCATAGTCTATCAATCTTTTTTTAATTTTATTTGTTTCTGGCATCCCATGACAGGAATCAAACCTGGGACCCTTGGGTCCACAGGCCAACGCTCTATCCACTGAGCCAAACCAGTCAGGGCTAGTCTATTAATCTTGCTTTAAAAGAAACTTACTGTAGAGAAACCTGACATCGGTTCTCAGCTATTACTATAATTGCTAACAAATTTTGTTTACCTGGAGTAAGAAACAATGACAAAAAAGAAGAAATTAAATCAACCTAAATATATATAAACTATTATAGAACTTTGAATGTTGGTTGATGGGGATGCTGAGAGAACAAGGAAAGGGAAGGGGCTGGTTAGTGGGCAAACTGGAGACTGAGGTACCTTCAAATTAAGTAGCCAAGTCTCCAAAACATTGTCCATGAGGGAAAGGAAGAAGAAAGCAGAGTTTGAGCCAGCTATGGAGTTCCATGGGGCTGCTTCGTTTCGATTGCTAGGTGGTGGAAATAAGATTTCCCAAGGTATGTCTTCTCTGAAACAGTGCCTGATGTTACAGGAGTAGATTCTGGTCCCCTAGAGAAGGGAGCAGGCAAGGGTGGGAAAAGGAGCTGGCTGGGTGCATTGCTGGCAGTCCATCCACGTGAGAGCAAGAGTGAGGAGGACTCTCGACCCTCCAGAGAGACAGAATATCAATAAGAAAAAGAAAGTAGAGCTGTGTTCTTTAGAAGAACTTGATGTGGAAGGGTTGGAGGGAATGCTCAGCAAGCATGCTATAGCCAAGGCTTTCTTGTATTGGGAAAGCAAGACTATGGTGCTGGTGCATGTTTATTTCCACATAGACAGCCAGGGCTGGCAGAATTGGCTCTCTCTCTGAGTGGGGCAGAAATAGAGTGGCGTATCAAGGGCTTTTCATACCAGGGGCAGTGCTGAAGGAAATAAGTGGAACTGGGGTCAGCTGGCACTGACATTCGGAACAACAGTTTAGTCCAGTGGTCGGCAAACTCATTAGTCAACAGAGCCAAATATCAACAGTACAACGATTGAAATTTCTTTTGAGAGCCAAATTTTTTAAACTTAAACTATAGAAGTAGGTACATTGTTATTAACTTAATTAGGGTACTCCTAAGGCTTAGGAAGAGCCACACTCAAGGGGCCAAAGAGTCGCATGTGGCTTGCGAGCCGCAGTTTGCTGACCACGGGTTTAGTCCCTTTCTTTTTTCCCCCTCTGTGGACACTACAAGAATAGCTTACATTACTATGTCTTTCTTCTTTGCACTTGGAAGGTAGAGAAATTAATTAGCTGTGAAATGTCTCAAGGCAGAAACAAAGATCAAAAATGAAGGAAAAGCAAGGCGAATAAATACATATGGATAGCCAATTCCTGAGTGTTCAAAGCAAAAAAAAAAAAAGCCATAGGAATTATTTAAAAAATGAAATGGCATATTAATAAAAGATCAGGTGGTTTCACCAGAATTGGGGTTAGTCTTTATGTGTTTCCACCTCCATTTACAAATAGAGTATTTAATTTAAGAAAAAATAATACATAGTGAGGATCAATATACAGTCATTGAAGCAGACATTATTGGAGGAATAGAGTGCAAATTGGAGTATTCAGAAGAAAATCAGTATAACAATTCACCTACCACTGTATATGAACCTATTAAAACTCAATTTGCAATTTTCATCTACTAGAATATTGTTCCCTCTTACAAACAGGTATTGGCATCAATTCAGACACATTAACGATGTTTCAAGTAGTGTTAATTTATTTTTCTCATATCCCCAATTACCACATTATATTCATTTTGATTTTAAAACCCAGAGCACAGCTTAATTTTAACAAATAATTTAATTTAAAAGAACTATTTATTGAATTTTACTAAATTGTGTTTTTTTCTCTTAGAGTACTGCCATATACAGTTGAATTGTCAAACCTTGCTTCCTATTATTATTTTTTTTTTTAGCCTTTTCCCTCTAGGACTTTTTCACTCTTTGATCTAAAGAAAGCAATCTCTCCTCAATTTTCTTGTTACATTTATTTTACCTAAAACTGATTAAAACAGCCATCCTAGCAGCAAATTTATTTAGAGGACAAATACAGTTACTGAGAAACTAAACTGATGAGTCAGTTCTTAATCCTGATAAATTCTTTGTTTTAACATGGGTTGGCCATGTCTGTAAATTCTTGAGTTCATTTATATTGCCCATGTCTGCACGATCTTTTTTCCTTTAGTGGAGACAGACTCTGATCAGGTGAAATAAAAGGCATCCCTGGAGAGACTATGTTCTAGGTCAGTGATGGCGAACCTTTTGAGCTCGGTGTGTCAGCATTTTGAAAAACCCTAACTTAACTCTGGTGCTGTGTCACATATAGAAATTTTTTGATATTTGCAACTATACTAAAATGAAGATTTATATTTTTGATATTTATTTTATATATTTAAATGCCATTTAACAAAGAAAAATCAACCAAAAAAATGAGTTTGCATGTCAGAGGTTAGCCATCACTGTTCTCGGTACAAACCAGAATACTGGCCATTGAAAGCCCTTCCTTCTATTTTTGGCAGATGGCTATGACATCTCAAGAATAGTAAGAGCTATTGTGACTTGATTTCTTCTTCTATTATTTTCTTTTTAAAAAAATATTTTCATTGATTTCAGAGAGGAAGGGAGAGGGAGAGATACATCAATGATGAGAATCATTGATTGGCTGCCTCCTGCACGCCCCCTACTGGGGATCTTTCCATAACCCGGGCATATGCCCTTGACTGGAATTGAACCTGGGACCCTTCAGTCTGCAGGCTGATGCTCTATCCACTGAGCAAAACCAGCTAGGGCTTCAAAATGTCTCGTTTTCAGTGGTTCTTAGCCAAAGAGATTTTGCCCACAGGCAATGTTGGAAACATTTGGAGCTGTCATGAAGGGGGAAAGTGCTAATGGCATCTAGTGGTTAGGATGTTAAATGTCCTATGATGCACACAACAGCCCTCCCACAGCAAAGAATTATTCAGCTCAAAGTGTCTATAGTGCTAGGATTGAGAAACCCTACCATTAGGTTTCTGAGGAAGAAAGACTTCTTGCCTAACGTGCTGGACCTAGATGCTTGTCTCTGGACTCCTTTACCTTTGGTTTTTGTTCACATCACTCCCAACCCTTCAAGAACGCCCCCATTCACTCACTTCTTACGTTTTACCTCACAGGCTTAACAGAGTAAGCAGATTAAAACAATCACATTTGCTTTCCCCTTAGATCTTGCAAATTACCATGCACTTACTACCTCTTTTTTAAATTAGCAAACTCTCTAATTGAATGATCCATGTTGGTTACTCATTTCCTTTATACCTTTAGCCGTCTGGTGCCTCTTAGCAAAATTTTTCTCTTTTAACTTAGTAATGAGCTTATTCTGGCCAAATAAGTAGATGTTTTAAAAGCAAAGTTAATGGACTTTCCAGTCAATTTTATTTCATTTCCTATATATACTGTCTTCAAATTCTCTCTCTTCTCCCTGACTGAAATCATCATGTCTAACTTCTTTTCCCAATGTTATAACAAAACTTCTCTAGCCAACATCCCCAAGAATTACCAGGTTGCCATATCGCATGGACAATTCTGTCCTCTTCCTCATCTTCTCAGCAGTATCTGACACTTCGGATCACCCTTCCATGGAAACACGTCCTTCACTTGGGTTAGCAGAACTCCACACTCTCCTGGTTTTTCTCCAACTACACTCCTCAGCCTCCTCTGCGGGCCCCTCCTCTTCTCCTATACTTTTAATTTTGGAGGCTCCCATGACTCAGTTTTTGAACTTTTTATTTTGTATCTGCAGTCCCTTCCTGATGACTATCTTTCAGTCTTCAATGCTTCAGACAGTATCTCTATTTGCCGACCCTAAATTTATAGCTGTAGACTGGACCTAGATGCTTGTCTCTGGATTCCTATATTCAACTAGACGTCCTGTGCACGACATTTGTGCACTGTGGGGGGGCGGGGGGGAGGGAATCCCCTCAGCCCGGCCTGCGCCCTCTCACTGGCAGTCGGACGTACCCTGAGGGATCCTTAGCGCTGCTGCGGAGGTGGGAGAGGCTCCCGCCACTGTTGCTGCGCTCAGCAGCCATGAGCCTGGCTTCTGGCTGAGCGGCGCTCCCCCTATGGGAGCGCACTGACCACAAGGGGGCAGCTCCTGCATTGAGCATCTGTCCCCTGGTGGTCAGTGCGCATCATAGCAACCAGTTGTTCCGCTGTTTGGTCGATTTGCATATTAGGGTTTGATTATATAGGATTACTTTTCAAAAATCTCCTTGCTCTTTTAAATGGAAATATCAATCTGTTCCATTAAAAATTAGCTCCTGGAATTTTCTTGTAAACTTACCTCAGGAAATGTCAACTGCATCCTTCCAGTTATCCACACCCAATGCTTTGGAATAATCCTCAACAATTCTCTCTCACAGAGAATATATAATATTCAGAAAATATCATCAGTTCTGTCTTCCATTATATCCAGAACCCAACCACTTTTCATCACCGATAGAGCTGGACCACCACATATACTTCCCAACCAATGCCCCATTATTTCTCACCTAGATTGTTCCAGTCCCCCAACTGTGTTCCCCTTGGCTCATGCTTAATCTCTTCAGCACTGACAAAAGGTTCTTCAGCTATACCTTTGACCTTCTCTCCAAGAAGGAGAGCACGCTTTCATAATGTAAGGGCAGCTTAAACCAACCCCAGCAGTAACAGGATGTTTGCTTGTCTATAATCAGTTTAGCCCCTGCTTGCTGTATCATGCAGACCCACATCCAGGAATAGTAAGTTCCAGAGGCTTTGAACTGAAACCAAGTCCCTAGGTGTTAGCAGCTGGTGTCAGCAAGGGGTCTGTTATCACCTACTTTTCAGCAAAATAGCTTTTAGAAAAACCCACACACAGACCTGGAAGCAAGAAACAGAATGTGGGTCTATATAAGATTGGGTTCAGCTCTGACCGGTTTGGCTCAGTGGATAGAGCATCGGCCTGAGGACTGAAGGGTCCCAGGTTAGATTCCGGTCAAGGGCATGTACCTTGGTTGCGGGCACATCCCCAGTAGGGTGTGTGCAGGTGGCAGCTGATCGATGTTTCTCTCTCATCGATGTTTCTAACTCTCTATTCCTCTCCCTCCCTCTGTAAAAAATCAATAAAATATATTAAAAAAAAAAAGATTGGGTTCAGCAGGATAGAGGCACTCAGCTTTTGGGAACTGGTGCTGCTTTTGGAATAAAGGTGAATTTCTACATCTTCCGAGTGCTTGGTGGTCTGTCTTCCCGTTTCTCGGTTACTTTGCTGTAATGTTAACAGCGAATCTCCTAACTTTACCATCTTTTGTAACCTGGACCGTCTGGGAGCTTCCTAAATCAAGTTCTGGTTCCTTTTTGCTTAATAATTATTTCCTCAAGTTGTCTTTTTCCTCTGGCATTTTAGTGTAAGTGGCAAGAAGAAACCAGGCTGTGTCTTCAGTGCTTCAGCTGGAAATCTTCTCAGATAAATATCCAAATTCATCGCTTACAGGCTCTGTCTCTCACACAGTGCTTGGTCACAATTCAGTGACGCTCTCTGCCACTATGTAACAAGGATTGCTTTTCTTCTATTTTCCAATAGTATGTTTCTCATTTCCTTCTGAGCCCCCGAGTAGCAGCTTTAATATTCATATTTCTGCCAATACTCTGTTTATGACAATACACATATTCTCTAAGATGATATAGGCTTCCTCTACTGTACTTCTCACTTCTTTCTGAACTCTTACCAGCATTATTTTCAATGTTCATATTTCTGCCAATAGTCTATTAAAGCAATCTAGACTTTATCTATGACGTGCCTCAAAATTCTTCCAGCCTCTGTCCATTACCAATTCCCAAGCCACTTCCACATTTTTAGTTATTTGTTACAGCAGCCTCCCACTTCTTGATATCAAAATCTGTATTCGTTTCCTGTGGCTGCTATAACAAATTACCACAAACTTGGCGGCTTTAAACAACAGAAATGTATTCTCTTGTAGTTCTGGAGGCCAGAAATCAGTATTACTGGCTCAAAATCAGGCTGTCGGCAGAGCTGTGCTCCCTTTGGAGTCTCTAGGGGAGAATACTTTTCGTGACTCCTCCAGCTTATAGTGGATACCAGCATTCCTTGGCTAGCAGCTACATCATTACATTCTTTAAGGCAAGGACCTTCAAATCTCTCTCTGCTTTATCTTTACACTGCTTTCTCCTCTCTGAATGTAAAATCTCCCTCGGCCTCCCTTTTCTTTTGGGTACGGCCAATTAGGAAACAGAGATGATCTATAATATCCCCCAACCCAGCTTTGTTGTTCTTAATTCTCATGGGAGGATATTTTTTTAATTGATTTTTAGAGAAAGTGGAATTGAATGGGAGACAGAGAGAGAGAGAAACATCGATGTGAGAGAGACACATCGAGTGGTTGCCTCCCACACACAACCCACCCAAGACCAGGGATTAAGCCTGCAACTGAGGTACATGCCCTTGACTAGAATCAAACCCAGCACCCTTCAGTCCACAGGCTGATGCTCTACCTACTGAGCCAAATCGGCTAGGGCCCATCCCAGCTTTTAAAAACTCTTCTGCCCATTGTTTCAGTGGAGTTGATTTCAGACTGGTCTTTCTTCCCTATTGCAACGGCCTTGCATAAAATCTTCCTTACCTGTTCAACTTCGGTGCAATTTTTGCTTTGATAATGGTTTCATATACTAACAATTACCCTTTAATCATTTCCATCAAGACTCTCCAACATGAATGTAACTGTTATTACTTTTAGAGAAAATTATTACGTAGCCATTCATTTTCATCCCCCCTCGATTGCAGTTTGTTTATGCTTAGAAAAACATGAGAGAATATAACTTTTGAGCTCCTCTTGCAGGATGTGCCCTCTTTCATCACCTCATTTTTATAAATTCCCTGATCAATACCCAAGTTATGCTTCTTTTTCCTCATTTGAAGCTGTTAAATGTTCATTTAAAAAAAAAGATAAAGATTTTTTTGAAGTCATGAGTTAATGAGGGAATTAAGCAGAGGTAGATGTTAAACAGGTTCAAAAGAAAATCCTGGCTTCTCCACAGTGGGGCAAGGAGGTCAAGTGACTTTTTGGACAGGGAAGATTTGTGTTTCTATAGGTAAGAATTATTTTTCATTGCTATCAGTTATCTACAATTTACAGAGATGTAGCATAGCTGCCAGAGACTCATAAACAGATAACATGGAGGCATGTGTTAGACAATTCAGTTTCCCTTTGACACATACACTTTCCCCCAAAGAGCCTTGGTTCAGTTTTTACTATTGACACAGAGTTGCAGGATGAAAGTGTTAGAGGCCATAAAAATTTCTCAGGGTCTGGTTGACTGTTTTATTCATAATAACAAAGGAATAGAAGGTTAGAGTATTTTCAATAGAAGCAATCAATGAGCCTGGGAAAGGAGGTCGTGAAAGGACTGTTACATTAAAGCATAAAGTTCAGAATCTCAAGGTGGAAGGAGCGTCAGCTTTGGAGCCACTGATAGTAAAGGATGAAGAAAATGTAAGTTTGACCAGAGTGCACAGATTTTTTATATTTGAAATAGAAACGGCCTGATAGATAACTCATGAGCCCTTTGAACCTGTGAAGTGTGATTCTGCGAAGGACAAAGATAACTGAGCCAGACATCCCTGGATGGATCTGTAAGAGCTTGGGCAGGAGGTGTGCTCAAAAGGGAAATTCAGTGGGCATGACATGAAAAGGTGTTAAACTGTCTGGTGGGTTCATCATGAAGCCAAAAGTCCTCAATGCCAAGTTTCATCAGCCCTGAGTGATCTTTGCTCTCAGTGTGCTGAGCGGTGTCCTGTGGCATAAAGCATTGTTAAATGTCCTCACATTTTAGGGACAATAGGAACAATATGCAAATTAACCATGGGTAATGTTCCTGGCAATCTACAATTATGGGCCTTTAAAATTTTTAGATGCAAATTAAACCCAAAGTTCCTTGTAAATAGTGCCAATTTGCCTCCAAATAACATGTTGCAGAGATAGAATAATTTACCATAAACGCCTGCACCAGCAACAGTAGCTGGCACATGTCTAGATGCTATTCAATAAGTGTGTGTGGTATTGACTGACTGGAAAAGCATCCAAGAAGAGTTTCCATTTTTTCTACAATAAAAACCCCCACTTTTGGTTATTGAAAAAAGAGTGGCTGACTTCAAGCAGAGTGATGGTGTGGCATTGTGCTACTAATATGTTTACTAACTATACTTTCATTTTCCTTAGTGTTCCTATGTGTGAATGATATTGACACCCTCTCCTTATCACTGGGGCACCAAAACATAGAATCCAGGAACATATTGGCAGTGTAAGTGTAAATAAACACACACATTTCATGAGAGAGAAAAAAATCCAGCCTTGAGGAGTCTCTTTATACATTGGAGGTGGAGGGTTACCCAGCATCTCATAGTCTCCGGATGTGTTTGTACTTATATGTGTAATGTGTCTTGTTGCTAAATAATAGGCTTATTGAGTTGAACAACATGGAGATAAAATATACTGAACTCCTTGATTACAGAAACTCTTTATTAACTATTTCCCTTATAAACTATGAGGTTTCAAAGTTGGTACTCTGCAGCACTTTTTGCTCCTCCCTCTCCTCTGCTTTCTTTTGCATGTCAGTAGTTTGTAGAAAATTGAAAGGAGACAACACAATACATAATACTAAAAAAACCCCAAAGACAAACAAACAAAAACCTAACACATGTGAAATATTGAAAAATAATATTTTAAACATGCAAAAGATTATTTACCTGAAATTAAACCAAAGTGAATAAACAAATTCTTCAGAAAATAGGACTACATTAAGGTACATTTTGAACACAAGATTGGGAAATTATATACCAAATTATGCTCATGGACTTCTTTGGGTGATAACTTTTGCTTTCTTTTAAATACTTTAATTTACTTTTAAAAATTGCTTAAAAAAAACCTTTTATCTTTGTTAAAATGGGCATTTATTATTTCCATAATGAGGAACAAAAGTTTCAAAAAGCCTTTGAAATCTGTGCTGGTGTCATTTCCAATCTTGTTTTTATGATACATTTACATATTATAAATATTTCATATGTGATATATATGTGAATTTTAATGCATTTTTAATTTATTGAATGATATACTAGTTTTTTTCATTTAGTATATTTATATTTTGCAGTATCATGAAAAAAAGTCTTCTGCCCTAGATGGTTTGGCTTGGTGGATAGAGCGTCGGCCTGCGGACGGAATGGTCCCAGTTTCCATTCCGGTCAAGGGCAATTGCCTGGGTTGTGGGCTCAATCCCCAGTAGGGGACGTGCAGGAGGTAGCCAATCAATGATTCTCTCTCATCATTGATGTTTCTAGCTCTCCCTCTTCCTTCCTCTCTGAAATCAATAAAAATATATTAAAAAAAAGAAAAAATCTTTCAATGTAGTGTTTTAGAATTATGGTTTACTTCTAAATAAATTACACATACATAAATGGAATATATATATAAATGTAGAATATTTTTATATGATTGAAATATACATTCATACACACAATCACATATGTGTATATATAATCACTACATCTGTTAATAGGCATTTAGTTTGATTTAAGTACATATATTTTTCAATCCTCACCCAAGGATATTTTTCCATTGATTTTTAGAGAGTGGAAGAGAGAAGGAAAGACAGAGAGAAACATCGATGTGAGAGAAACACATCCATTGGTTGCCTCCTGCATGTGGCCCTGACCAGGGCCTTGGCCAGGGTGGAGCCTGCAACTGAGGTACATGCCCTTGACTGGGATCTAACCCCTTCAGTCTGCCGGCTGACGCTCTCTCCACTGAGCCAAACTGGCTAGGGCTGATTTAAATATATTTTATTAAGAATAAATATTACATAGAATGAAGAGACATTATGTTATTATTCTTCAATACACAGTTACTTTTCACTTATTCAAATATATAATACTTTTCAGATAATCATCTTAATTTCTATTTTCATAAAGCATGCATTCATTCTTAATTTATTCTTTTTTTTTTTTTCTGCAAAAAGCTGTATTGTTTCCATTTGGTCCAATGCATGGGAGAGGGCTTCAGGGTGGTGAAAAGAATGGCTAGTGGTTTCAGTGAGTGGCCTAGGCAAAAGTCAGACACCAGGGGAATGCAGAGGGGCCTCTCAAAGGCCTCTGGGTTCCAAAGGCTCCTAGTTGTGCCCAGCCCAGCCTGGGGGCTGACAGCCTGTGGAGGTGAGTCAGGTGTTGCCTGTTTCACCTGTTCATCCAGGAAGTGGTTCTCCCGGAGGTCACAGAGATGAGGGTCTGCAGGGGTAGAACCAGGGCCTGCAGCTCCAAAAGGGCCTGGTCCAGGTTCCTCTCCAAGGCCGTGTTGGCTTCCAGGGCGTCCTGAGTTTTGCCCCATTGATCTTGGGAAGGCTTCAGCATGTCCTGGAGGAGAATGCAGCCACTGCGCTGGTTTTGCATCTTTGAGAGATGCTGGGTGCCCTCACACTTCTCCTTCTCTGTCAACTCGAGGAAGTGGCCCTCATGCTCCAGAGCCACATTTTCTCGGTTGAAATAGAAGCCCAGAGAGAGGTAGGTGTGGGAGGCCCACAGATATAGGTTGGCCAGGCGGTTGACAGCAGCCTCCACTTTGGTGGAATAATTCTGCCGAATTTGGGAGCTCCTAGTTCAGTGGTTCTCAACCTTCTGGCCCTTTAAATACAGTTCCTCATGTTGTGACCCAACCATAAAATTATTTTCGTTGCTACTTCATAACTGTAATGTTGCTACTGTTATGAATCATAATGTAAATATCAGATATGCAGGATGGTCTTAGGCGACCTCTGTGAAAGGGTCCTTTGACCACCAAAGGGGTCGCGACCCACAGGTTGAGAACCACTCTCCTAGTTGCTAGGCAACGAGAAGTTAAGGTAAAGAAAACAAAACAATGTTGGCTGGTCTCGGAGGCTGAGGGTGCTGAGATGGTGACTGGATAATGCTGGAGGATGGTCAGAGGCTAGAAGAAGGGTCGTCCCTGGGTCTGTTCCGTCCAAACACTGTTGAAGCAAGAGACAGATCCGGGACTGCCAAGGGCACTGTTTTAATTTGTTCTTAAGCGACCAAAAATCCTGGAACATTTCCTGACCTGTTGTCATCTCAAAACGAATCAGTAATGCTTCTCCCACATACTCTATTATTTTCATTTAAAAAAAATTTTGTTTGTTAGTTTACTTTGCTCATTAGATTCCACATACGCGTGAAATCATATGGCATTTGTCTTTCTCTTACTGGCTTATTTCAGTTAGCAATATCCCCAAAGTGTAGATATGGTATTAGACTTACCCTTATCCATGCTGTTGCAAAGGGCAAGATTTCCTTCTATTTTATGACTAAGTAGTATTCCATGGTATAAATGTATCATAGCTATTTTAACCACTCATCTACTGATAGACCCTTGGGCTGCTTCCAAATCTTGGCTATTATAAATAATGCTGCAGTGAACAAAGGAGTGCATATATTCTTTCAAGTTAGTGTTTCATGTTTTGTTGGATATATTCCCAGAAGTGGAATCGCTGGATAATAAGGGAGCTCTATTTTCTATGTTTGTTAGCCATATCCATATCTAGACCATTTGGAACTTAATCATTTAACTGTTATTTTAAAATTAAATTCATCGCATTATTTTTCTCAATTTTTATAAGGTTGATACATATCTCAGATATGTGCCTCTTTAGTTTCTGCTCGAAAGTAGAAGAGGATGATGGCAAGGACAGTTGGTCTGTTTATTACAGGGCCTTTAGGAGAGCATAGCATGGAAGGTAGAAAACACAGCAATCTGAACTCTGGTTTCTAAGCCAAACTCCATTCTGTCAGACAGAAAGCTCCTGTACACAGCAAGAAATACATCTGATGAATAATCAGTAGAGTTGAAATGTGACTTATATAGATCAACTACTTGAGGCAGCTCTTTATTAGCCTTTCTGTTAAGCAGTGGTAATGTGGGACATCTAGCTGTTGAGAAGTCTCTAAACCACTTTAGTATCTTCATTCCCATATTCAATGACTCATCCTAAATACAGGCTTGCCTTCCATAGAGTTGAGATAAGAAAAAACAGAGGCCGAAACCGGTTTGGCTCAGTGGATAGAGCATCGGCCTGCGGACTGAAGGGTCCCAGGTTCGATTCCGGTCAAGGGCATGTACCTGGGTTGCGGGCACATCCCCAGTAGGAGATGTGCAGGAGGCGGCTGATCGATGTTTCTCTCTCATCGATGTTTCTGACTCTCTATCTCTCTCCCTTCCTCTCTGTAAAAAATCAATAAAATATATTTAAAAAAAGAAAAAACAGAGATTCTTACAGCTGGGAAGTCTATCCTAGTGGGAAGTCTCCAGTTTCCTGAAAATTTGTAAGGAATAATATTTAGATTCATGGGGAACTTTCTCTTTTCCGTACAGAACATCGAATTTAATGAGCCATTAGTGTTGTTTTGGAAGTAAAGGAATATCCCCCTCTCAAGGCATCTGCAGAGGCTGCTTTCCTATATTTCCACATCTTCTGAAAATCCGGACTTGAGATTCAGATAGGAGTGTTCCCTGATGATGGGAGTTTCATGGCCTTTTATGACTCTGGAAGCTGTCTGCTTCCTTCCTGAAGGCAGCACTCATGTTGGCTGTTGACAGACACCATTAAAGACTTACTTGACATATTTGACAGGAAAATCATATCAACCCTTTGGTAGACAGAGGGAGAAAGCCATTCTAGCAGGGAAACGACAGTTATTTTGATCAGGGGCTTGGTGTTTGATCTCCACATGTATCTGTTTGGATCTGAAGAGGAGAAAGTGTCTGATGAGAATGATGGAAAATCAAAGATCCCAGGACTATAGATACTATTTTTCAATTGTTAGTAAACTAATTTTTGCTGACAATTAAAATGATGTAAGCATAAAGAGGTAAATCACCAGATAAGACACATATCTCTTTCATAGACCACCTTTGCGTCCAGTTGAGCCACAGTTAACTCTGTGGTGTTCAAGATTGAGGAATGAAGTTCTTTTCCTCTTAGAATTAGTAATATTGATACTGTATTTAAAATTGTAATGCAATTGTGGGTTACAGGATTTGAGGAGCACAGATATTCTTCCATATGAGAGAGAGATAATTTTCCAATATCCCCCAAGTACAGATTATAGTATCAAACTTAATTGAGGAATTTGGAAAATAGAAAAGAATATCTATGTAAACCTGAGGTCTAACATAGAAGAACTGCCTTTGTCTAACAAAGAAATTAGGTGAGGTCATCTTAAATTCTTAACAAAAGGATATCTTGTAGGTGAAGCCAGAGAGAAAGCCTATTCACAGAAAGAACAAGGCCACACAATACTATTTAACTTCCTTTGTTTAGTGGAATATTTGAATTATCCTGTGGAATTTTCTCATATCCAATATGAAGAATTATAATAAAATATCCAAGTAGGAAAATTGAGTCCAATTATCATTAGGTTTAATTTTCTTTTGCCCAATAACAAGTAAATTATCATCATTCTTGATGCTATGTCAGTTTGAGTTTTAAAAGGAAACCTGAAAGTTTCTTTAATTGATGAAGTATATGCAAACACACTTCTTTCAATCTCTCTCACTGTGAAAAACAAAATCTAGAAGCATATTGTACAAAATCCAGAATTTCCAAATTTTTCATTAACAAGTAGTTTGCAATCATCCAAGAAGAAAAGGATGTATTTTCAGTGTACCCTTCATGAAGAAAATAAGTAGTTGATTGAATTTTATTGTGTTCAATTTTAAATGGTATTTCAAATTTAATATTAAAAATTTAAACTGTAGCCCTAGCCAGTTTGGCTCAGTGAATAGAGCATCGGCTTGCGGACTGAAGGGTCCCAGGTTCGATTCTGGTCAAGGGCCTGTATCTTGGTTGTGGGCACATCCCCAGTAGGGGGTGTGCAGGAGGCAGCTGATCGATGTTTCTCTCTCATTGGTGTTTCTAACTCTCTATCCCTCTTCCTTTTTCTCTGTAAAAAAAATCAATAAAATATATTTTTAAAAAATTAAACTGTTACTTTAAGCCCTGGCTGGTTTGTTCAGTGGTTAGACTCAGAGTGTCAGCCCACGGCCTGAAGGGTCGAGAGTTCAATGCCTGGTCAAGGGCGCATACCTCGGTTGCAGGCTTGATCTCCAGTTGGGGCGCATGCAGAAGACAACCAATTGATGTGTGTTTCTCACATCAGTGTTTCTCTCTCTCCTCCCCCCTGTCTCCCCTCTACTCTCTTAAGAAATAAAAAAAAAAAATCAATGGAAAAAATATCCTCAGGTGAAGATTAAAAAAAAAAATAGTGTTACTTTGATTATGGTGTCCTCACATGGTGGTGCTATATGGTAGAGAATAGACTTAGTATAAGGGACATGTTTAGTAATAAGTTACTATTTTGATAATTATAAAATGATTAATATTGAGTTTATCCACTGGAGTCCAAAAAGTTACTTATCAATAAAAAGAAATAATGAAATGCTATGGAAACATGCTTGGAAAACATAATATAACTTGAGTTGGAAGATTATTTTCTCATTTTAGACATTAATAAACCAGTTCTGTCCAATAGAACTTTCTATGATGATGGAAATATTCTATAATACAGTGGCTATTGAGAACTTGAAATGAGAATAGTAGGACCGAGGAAGTGAATTTAAGTTTTTACTTTTAACTAATATAAATTTAAACTTAAATAGCTGCCATATTAGAGAACACAGCTGTAGATTGTGAGAATTAAGACTCTAAAAGAAGGGTGTGATCATGAGATGTTTAGAGGAGTATTTACAAATTTTCATTATAAATGTAAGTGAATTAATGAGAGCACAAGTAAGGCTGACAAATGACATTCTTCATTTTCGAAAACATCTTCTTAGCACAGAATCTGTATAGTGTTTCATAATTATCAAATCTCAGACTATCACCCAAAATATGTGTGGCAAACATTTTAAGCCATAGAAATGGTATTAATGTCTCTCTCACTGTCCCTTGACCAATTCTGGTTTATTGTGTTTGGGCCATGTTAATGTCAGAATCCTTTTCTTGTACTTTGAAACCTCCCTGTCTGACAGAGAGTTTCTCACACAGTGATGTAATTAAATGTATACTGAATAGTTTGAAGTATGTTACTTGTGTGCAGATTGCCTAGTCTATGGTTCTTGAAAGCGAACAGCTCAGTATGTCTCCAGCATCCTGCACAGCGAATGGTACAAAGCGGGCAGCAGTAAATGCTTGTGAACTGACTGCTAGACTTTGCATCTGTTTATTGCTCTAATTCTTATGAAGACAAGCTAAATGGGAACTATATGTAGAATATAATTGTGTGAGCCAGGAAAATTCCGTGTGAATCTCTCCCCTCTGTTGACTTCCTATCTTAGACTTCTGCATGTTAAATGCTAAATTTATTGCTAAGAACTTTGGGTCTTATACACTTGGAAGAGAAATGAATTTTGTGGAATGAATACATAAAAAGTCTAAGGAAATGCATGTCTTTTAAAATGTTATGTGACTTGCAAGTTGTCTTCACTTAGAAGCCAAGGCCCCCTTGCCCTTTAAATGGACCACATCTGCAGCAACAGAGAAGCCAGAATCTGCTTGATCATCTTTTTCTTAGTACGTGGCATACCCCTCATTAGAAAGGGCTTTCTTTCCTTATTATATTTTTGAGGTGGCGGCGTGGGCTGGCAGAACTCTCAGAAAGAGGCTGCTGGCTCAGCCTTGTGGGAAAGAGCAGCAGGGACAGCCAAGTCCATGGAGATGTGCAAAGGGAGTGTTGGTATCAGGGCTCTAGTTATTTGGGGGCACTGACGTGTGCCAAGCAAAACCCTCTTAGGCCCTCTTGAGAGTCTTGGGAAAGATCATTAGCTAGAATCTCTGAAATAATGTGACAACTTTCTTATGGAAAAGAGGACAGTATGTCGAGATGATGATCAGATTTCTGGGGGTTGCACTTATTTTTACCAAACTGAATGTTGGTTAGTTTTCTTCATAATAAATCATTGAAGAATTTGTTGGATATAGTTCTTCTGTGAGCTGAGAATGCAATCCAGTGTGGTTTGTACTAAAAAGAATATCAATAATTCGTCATTTATGTGTTTCCTTGTGTTTTATGTCTGTTGGTGTATAGGGAGCGGCTCTTGGGTCAAGCCTCAGGTTGACCTGTGGCAGGGCCACAAACAAGTCCCAGCCTGCAGGGCAGAGCTCTCCTAGCATAATTAAGCCTGACCTTGTAGCCCTCCCTAATTCCTTCCTAAGTAGCTAATGGGCTGTGGGAGGTACAGCAAGTGTTGCCAAAACAAAAACATTTGTATACATGTTAATCTACCCTTGTTTTAATCAGACTATAAAATAAAGCATTGGTTTACAGGCTGGGTCTTTTGTGTCTTCATCCAGTCACGGGAGATCTACCAAGCCCCAGCTGTATTCTCTTGTCTGTCTTCAATCCTTTACCAGCCCTCCTCAGGTTCACTCTTAGCCGTGCTAGCGCAGCACATTGGTGGTCATAGAAAGCATAGGTAGCTTTTGGATCACTTGCTCCTGGAGAAGCCAGCTGTTGTGCCATGAAAGCACTCAAGCAGTCTGATAGAAACATCCAGGAGGTGAGGAACTATGACTTCCTTGAACAACCAGTATCAACTTGCCATCCACATTGGTGAGTTACTTTGGAATAGATTCTCCAGCCCCATAAGCCTTCATATTGTTATAGTCCTGGCCAACATGTCAACTGCAACCTCATGAGAGATCATGAGTTAGAAGTACCCATTCAAGTTGTCCTGATTTTCTTACCCACTGAAACTGTAGATTTCCCACTTCTTGTTATGTTGAAGTAACTGGTATTAGATTTGTCCTCTTGCTGTAAATTTTTGAAAAATTGGGGAAAAAAATGAAGCATCTGTTTTCTGAAATTTGGCAATAGACAGTGAAGGATGGTGATCCAGGGAAAAGGATAATAAATGATGTGAGCCCTACAACTGCTCTGGTTACAATCACTGGAGATCCTTTGTGGACCATGCATAGAAAAGGACAACCCAGGCAGGGCACAACATTCTCATTGAGTTGAAAAGACAGAGATTAGAGTTGGGGGAGGATGAAGTAGGTGAAATTTTCAGAGCAGAGTACTAGAAAAGAGGAAGTTATGCAAAAAGTGGCTCCAGAAATCAGAATAGGGCTCCTTTTGAACTTGTTGGTGAATAGTAAAATTCACATATGTAGTATGAAACTCCATGAGGCAACACAGAGAACAACTGGTAATGGAGTGTAATTGATTCGATTGCTGCATGGTAGTAAGGAAATATATATAAAAATTTTTATGAAAAAAATCCCATGTGGACCTGCGCAGTTCAAACCTATGTTGTTCAAGGGCCAATTGTCTTTCTCCATCTGACTGATCTCACTTAGCATCAGGCCCTGACAATCTATTCATGTTGTCACAAATGGTTGGAAATCTTGCTTGTATGAACAGCATCCACCGAGCTCTTTGGTGTGATTGGTCTACCAAGCCCCAGAGAATACTGTGTTCTCCTGCTTGCTGTTTGTGAGTATTTCCCCGCCTGGTTTGGTTAGGATATGTCCATTTTGTCCAAGTGCCCTTCAGAATTATTTAGTTAATAAGATTAAAAAACCTTTTCAGAGTTGCTTAGCAACATGGAGCTCACTCAGCTCTCCACTGAGCTAGGGAAGGGAGGTGACAAGGGTAGGAATAAACTAGCCCATATCAAAGGTCCTTTCCCACTTGATCAGCACAACTTCTTAAGAGCCACTAATTTTTGAGGAAAGATGAATATGAATTAGAAATCCTGGCTTAAGTATCTCTCCAGGAAGAGAAAATCCATTTTGATAAGAAGCATGTACTTGTCACTACTAAATTGAAATATTTGGTGAGAGTTCTATATGTGATATTTCCTTGGTGATTTCTAAAACCACAACAGGTATTTAATGTGTTTCAATCATTCCGGCCACTTTCCCACACGTTATGTGGAGAATATGAATCAGGCAAGTCTGCTGGGCACAGCTCTTGTTCTGGGACTGAGCTTCAGAATGAGATTGTTATTGGAAACAGAGAGGAAGAAGCGGAAAAGAGGTGCAAATGGAAATGATAGTTTCTTGAATAGGCTAATCCAAGGTGCGTATATTGCACATATGCAGTCAAGTGTTAAATTATTAGATTTCCCTAGACTGTGTAAACATGAGGGAAAATCTCTTTATGTGGTAGCCATGATGTTGCAATGTCTCATTTTGTGCGATAATAGGCCCATTGGTCTGAATCTCTCATGGTTTCAAGCACTTCTCCATTTGCAGGAACCTCTTCTGTTAATCAGAGACCGGCAGCCTCAGGCCTCTGGGTGGTAGCTCCTTGTCCAGCCACTGAGTGGGGATGTCCAAAACCCACTTGTTACCTCCTCTCCCCTCCTTCCCTCCCTCCCCTCCCATCCCCCTCAGCAGCTCCTGCTTCCAGGCACGGAAGTCACAGAGATGTTCTTTCATCACCCCACCCCCTGCTTTTTGTTTTCCAATGTGTCTTATCTAAGGAACCCTTCCCATTCCTACCCCCATTACCCTAGGTCAGTGGTCGGCAAACTCATTAGTCAACAGAGCCAAATATCAACAGTACAACGATCGAAATTTCTTTTGAGAGCCAAATTTTTTAAACTTAAACATATAGGTAGGTACATTGTTATTAACTTAATTAAGGTACTCCTAAGCTGGCCTTTGCTAAAAACGTCCTCAATCTGAGGGGCTGAACTCGGCGAACGTACCCCCACTTCTAATGCCACTTCTTCAAAATAGACTCGCCCAGGCTGAAAACCGACTTCTGCGCATGGGCCACGAAGTTTCAATCGCACTGTACGTATGCACCCGCACGTGGTATTTTGTGGAAGAGCCACACTCAAGGGGCCAAAGAGCCGCATGTGGCTCTCGAGCCGTGGTTTGCCGACCACTGCCCTAGGGAAAAGTGACTTTGCACCTTGAATATTAAAACTGGTGTGTGTGTGTGAGTGTGTGTGTGTGTGTGTGTCTTATGAATAGACTCTTATCTTAAATGCCATTTGCTTTCCCTGCAACTACATATGATCAAAGTGCTAGGCACAGCAAATATACACTAAAATTAATTAAATAAACTACCATGGAAATATGAAGACCTGTTCAAAGCAACTCAGAATATTTAAGAAGAAAAACCCAAATAACAGAGATAATCACTGTTAATACAGATTGTAGGAAAGGTGCTCTTTGCCTAGTTTGGTCCACCCTGGATACCCACATCTCACTTCATAATAGATAACATCCACTATATATTTAAAACATATGGATGAAGGTTTTAACCCAATATTTTATGCGGATGTTACAATAATTTTTTAGTGTTTCTGAACCTTCTTACTATAATAACCAGTAATAATTATTGCTCGTAGAGAATTTACTTGAATCTATGTATACTCAAAGTTAACTTGAATATTTACAAAAAATAAATTTGCTTGCTCTAAAGTCTTTACTCATCTATAATTTGTTTCACTTGTTAGCTCAGGGAACTTTTCAGTTTGCTGGACCTTACTGTTGTCTTTCTTTCTAAATAATCTTGACTCACTGTGCCTACATTAAGAGGCAGTGAGCACCCTGGCCAGTGCATGACCCTCAAGCACAGAAGGTCCTAGGTTTGATTCCTAGTAAGGGCATGTACCTGGGTTACAGGCTTGATCCCCAGCCCTAGTAGGTGGCATGCAGGAGGCAGCCAATCAATGTGTCTTCTCACCTCTCTCTCTCCCTCCCTCCTTTCCACACTCTAAAAAAAAAAAAAAATCAATGGAAAAAATATCCTCTGGTGAGGATTAACCAGAAATGAGGCACAGAGCATGGCTCAGGCAGAAAATATATCCCACATTATGCAGCTCTACTACTCTCCCTACAACTGCACCAGCTGAAGGATGTTGCTTTTGTATCACTCTGTAGTCACAACTATGTAGAATGAATTTGGTGGAGAAATTTTACTTAACTTAAATGGAAAGTTATTTTAAGCAATCACAGCCTTGGATTAGTTGAATCACTGGGATTCGGTGAATCACTGTGATGCTGTTCACAGTTTTTTATTTTTATTTTTTATAATAGCCATCAATGATGTGGTTTGCCTTTGAGAGATGTGTTTAGAGTTCGAAGTTCTTGCCTGAGACATAGGCTTTGAGGGTCAAGATTTACAGGACACAGAATCTCTGCTTTTTATTCTTTACTTTTAGGAAAAATTTGCATACCTCTGCCTCTAAATCTTCCTCAGGTAAAGGTTTTCCCTGACACCATCTCTGCTCATCCCTTTTTCTCTAAAGAGCAAGGTGGAGAGTCACTTAGTCTCAGTTCCTTAAAGTCAGGGAAAACATAAAACACAGGTGTTAACCGAAAGTTAAAAAAAAATCCTGAAATGTCCGGCAACAAATGCTTATTTGGGATTAAAGAACCACATTTGGGAACACAGATTCAGGCAGAATGCAAAAAGTGTCCTGATTACAGGGTGAAAGCAAGGAGTTTTATGAGAAAAACGAAAGGGATAATTACCTAAAAAGAAGAAAAAAATTTCTATTGGTCTTGACAAGCTGAGCTGCTCTTGGCTATGTGTGGTGGGTGACTGATTTTTCTAGGCCATAGGTGGTTGACAATCATCAGTCCTTGTGATCGGGACATTCGAGTTCTTGCCGATTTAACAAACCATTGTTTGTAAAACAATCCTGGGTTAGCCCAGTTCTAAGGGTTGGCCTCATACAGTTTCAAGGAACAATGCAGTTCCTCTGGATTGGCTGCTATGGTTCTATTGGAAAAAATGGCTGCACTTAGGCCATTTTTTTACACAGGAAGGAAAATACTTCCTCAGAGGTAGAGAGAATATCCTTGAAGAGTGAGGGGGTGCTGCTCTGGCTCAATGTAGTATACTGGGAGACATTTTCTTCTAGCAACTTCCCCCAAATTCTCCTTATTACTTAACTGCTAACCATGCATCCGTTGATGGCGGGATTGTAACTCCAAGTCTATTTTATACTCCTGCAACCTGTGCCAAGCATTGCAGAACTAGAGGTGGTCACGAATACCATTACCATATTTTAATGCTTAAACTTTAGTCAATAGGTTTCCCTTAAGGCTTATTCAAATCCTTCCTGCTAAAGTATTAAACAGTTGTTACAGGTCATAGATGAGAGATGTGCCAACCAGCATACATATCTGTGACTGTATATCTAATTAATGCATTTTTAGGCTGAAAAATCCTCCTTTTTTGGCCCTCCATTGCCATGTTCAGAAACTCCTGTTAATCTGTCTTATAAATAACGTATTACACTCAACACCATGTCTTTCTTCAAGTTATCCACATAACACCCCAGTGGTCGGGCTGTGAATCAGAAGAGAGTCTGAGTCATGAACTCATTCTTAGCTTGAGCTCTCCAAGCTCCCCAGGCTTTCCCATTATATGTGTCTGAAGCCATTTCTCCCCCTCCTATGTTGTATTTGTCCTGCTTTTTTCTTCTTAAAAGGATTACATCCACATCTGTTTCTATTAAACAGCACTCTGCTTATCTTTCCTTTTCCCCCAAAATTGTCAAGGGTGCTTCTTTCTTCTTAATTCTGTGTCCTAGTTGGCATCTCCATGGAGATTTATCTAAGACCTGCACTGAGGAAATGTCTTATTAAAATGTAAATAGGGTCTCAACATTTTAAACACATTCAAATCATCCAGATTTAGCTATTTATGTGTTGGGTTCATGTTTCTATTTCTTAAAGAAGTATTTTAAAAAAATCAAAGATAGCAACTTTAGTTAAGTGGGGTTATTGCATGGTGGAGGGGGACATGACATTTAGATGATTATGTATAATTGTTCTTATGGGACAGTTATCTATGCAGTAAAATGAACACTTTACTTTATATTATTTTTCTTAAATTTTAAGGAAAAAACCCTTTTATATTTGTTTGAGAATAAAAATGTTTTTAAGTTTTCCTACCTGATTGACAGGGCTCTTTGTCCTTTCTTATTGCATTAAAGGACTCTGAATCCCATTTTGACACATACAGGATGGAAGTGTGTCTCCTTTCCCCAGTCCACTCTTCTGACACATTGATAGGGATACAATTTTAGAAGTGGGAGATTGAGGCGTGGCTCAGATAACTTCAGAAATATACTAGTAGCCCAGCCAGTGTAGCTCAGTGGTTGAGCGTCGACCTATGAACCAGGAGGTCACGGTTTGATTCTCTGTCAGGGCACATGCCCAGGTTGCGGGCTTGATCCCCAGTAGGGGGTGTGCAGGAGGCAGCTGATCGATGATTCTCTCTCATCATTGATGTTTCTCTCTCTCTCTCTCTCTCTCTCTCTCTCTCTCTCTCCCTTCCTCTCTGAAATCAATACAAAACATATTGTTTTAAAAAGAAAAAAAGAAATATGGCTAGTAAAACTCATTTGGTTTAGTTGACTATTTCCAAGATAGTTGGCACAAACTAAATCAAGTGATATGGCTCAAAATATTATGAGCTTTAATCAATTGATAACTGCAAAACATAATTTGGGGGCAAGAAGACTATACAATGGCAAAGTATTAGTATAGTGAGGACTGCATCTAATAAAAGTTTTATAGGAACCATTTTTATATCTTCTTTCCCTCTCTCCAATGCTCTCATTCCCATTACCTATTGAACTCATTTCATACTTCACTTGAATCTCCAGTTATCCAGGATGTGGCTTCCTCTGCTTTTGGAACCTGGGAAGAAGCTGGGTAGAGATTCTAGAAGGAGCTGGCTGTAACCAGAGATGAGGAGGCTGGCAGCCTGCCACCCAAGGTAAGATGCAGGGAGGACTGCAGATTAGAGCCAGGCTATAGTCAAAGTTACAGGTAGAATGTGAAATAATTTCTGTATATGGGTGTGTGCTCACACACACAGACACAGATACATGCACACACAACCAGTGAGTAAAGCAGAGTGTTCCCTGAAGGAAACTAGGAAAAAAACATCCCAGAAGTCAACAAAGACACACCACGGATTCACTCATTTACTCACTCATCCCTCCATTCTTTCAATATTTATGTAACTCCTACTCAAGCTCTGCACTAAAGAAGACATAATAGGAATAACATGACCAAATATCTTTAAGAAAATAGAAGGAATTTGGGGCAATATTTCCATGTGTATAAGATTAAATCATAATGAAAAAGCCAAAGGTATAATGTCTTCAGGATGCTGTAGGGGACTACTGGGTCCGTGGAAAAAGCCCACTCTTTGCAGGTTAGCTTGCCTATAAAACAAAAAAGGCAAACAGGTGGAGAAAGGTTGTGGGCGATGGTTCCTCTCAGAACCACATATAGTAAAATTCCCAGAATTGATTCTTTTAGGATCAATTCCTAGAGATATAGGGGAAGGCAGTGAAATAATGGAGTAACTGGTATGTTTACTTCCTTCTGGCTGCCAGAGAGATGCAGCAAACTAGTGTGTGTTTGACATGTGAAGGCAATGCTTAAGAACAGTAAAAGGGAAGTCAAACAGTAAATGGATTTCACTAGCTCACAGAAAATGAACTTCTCAATTCCTGTTTACCAGCTTCATCAGTTTGTTTCTCCAGCTTGCTGCAGCCCTATATAGATTGTTTACTGGTTAGCTGAGGTGACCCTGATATGACAAAGGGATACACAGAGATGCGGATGTCAGCAGTGCATGAGTGCACATAACAGGAAAATGTTTGAGCTTTAAAGGTGGAATCACCAAACAGTGTATTCGAGTAAAATGTTTCCACCAGTTCAACTGAGAGAGAGTTTGATGGGTTGTTTGCCCAGACTAATGAAAGGCAGGATGTGTTCTTTATGTGTTTGGGGTGGTTATAAGATGAATATAATGTTCCCCAAAGGAGCGTCGTTGTGAGCATTATGTATTCCGTTCACACCAGGGACACTGATTTATAATGACTCGAATAGCGTGCAGAATCGGGGACAAACGGATATCCACCTCCCATTTTCTTCTTAGGCCCTGAGCATATTGGGCACACACCACCACGTCAACTACAGGGTGCAAGAGAGTTTTGTTTATTTCAGCTCGCTTGCAATGGCTGTGCATTTCTAGGTCACTGATTCCAACACAGCAGTGTTCATGGCCAGCAGTGTATGAAGGGGATTTATGTGCAGGACGGCGGTATCACTGGATGGACTCTGGCTCGGTCTGCTCGGGTGGCTAACTCTAAATGAAACCTGGGCATCTACAGGAAGCGTCCTAGTTAATGAAAAATGCACTGAGTTTGGACTCACTGATACCCAACTACTTTAAACTAACACATACTGAATGGGCAGCATGAAAAAACTCCACAAACTATTATGAACAGCAAGAGAAGTGACTAAAATGTCTCCTTTAAGCTCCGAATTATGGTTCCCATTTTATTGTGAAGGAGTCTAATAGCAAAAATGATAAGATTTCAGGTCCAGATCTTCCAACTAATGTTAAGTACCTGTCTATCAGAGCGTATCATCTGTGAGATGCTGTTAGCTGGTAGACTAAGTTCTACTTATCTTCCTAAGTTGGCTACATTAAGCCATGATGATATTTGCATGATTTGTAAAAGGATTTAGTTTTCCTTAAACTGCAATATGAATTCTGAAATGGAAATCTAATCTTAAGACTAGTGCAGGGCAATTTACAAAATGATCTTAAAACAGGAGTGTGGGGAATCTTGAAATATTGGGAAGAATAATTTTCCTGGTGTCAGGAGAAAACACTGTAGAAAGAGCAGGGCTGATTTGCTGAGCCAAATGCAGGCCTTGTGACATGTTTAAGGTGATCCAAAGAGTAATATTTGCTTAAGGGTGCAAATGTCCATCTTAGTATTGAACTCTGAAGTGTGTGCTGGAATATAAAATAGCTACCTTATTTTTAGTCCTGGAAGGAAAAGTAGGTCTTTTTAGGGATTATTGATTCTAGCCTCTATGTTGATTTTGTAGAGCCGTGGTCGGCAAACTGCGGCTCGCGAGCCACATGCGGCTCTTTGGCCCCTTGAGTGTGGCTCTTCCTAAGCCTTAGGAGTACCCTAATTAAGTTAATAACAATGTACCTACCTATATAGTTTAAGTTTAAAAAATTTGGCTCTCAAAAGAAATTTCAATCGTCGGACTGTTGATATTTGGCTCTGTTGACTAATGAGTTTGCCAACCACTGTTATAGAGAAATCAAGGACCTGAGGAGTTGCTGCCTGTTGTTAAAAGGTCACTCAGAGCAAGTTGGTTCTTAAGATGTTTAGAAACTACTTATGTACACACACATGCACACACACACAGACATAAGTGTGTACATATGCATGCATGTATACATATATACAGGAGTGGGTAAAAGTAGGTTTACAGTTGTGAGTACCTGAAACACAGAGTTTATTCTTTTGTTTGGTTTTTTAATCCTCACCCAAGGATATTTTTCCATTGGCTTTTTAGAGAGAGTGGAAGGAGAGGGAGAGACAGAGAGAAACATCGATGTGAGAGAGACACATCAATTAATTGGTTGCCTCCTGCACGCACCTCGGCCAGGGTTGGAGAACCTGCAGCCAAGGTATCTGCCCTTGATCAGAATTGAGCCCTAGACCCTTCAGTCCGTGGGCCGATGCTCTATCCACTGAGCCAAACTGGCTAGGGCCAGAGTTTATTCTTTATTATTATTATTATATTATTATTATTTATTATATTATTTGTTTGTATTACAATTGTTAACCTACTTTTGCCCACCCCCGTATGTATGTGCATATGTATATGCGTTATGTGTGTAGTGTTTTGAATGGATTCCAGTGTAGTCTCTCTGCTTTAGCCCACAGACACTGTGCTGCCTTGGACAAGCTGTCTTACTCTGAGATATCATCCAGTCATGAGGAGCCTGCATTCAGTCTGATATCTTGTAGGCTAACATCTTCTCAATCTATGAGAAAGAGGGTTGATATTAAGTATGTTTTCTCTGGGTGTGTAGACTTTCAAACATATAATGGAAGTCTGCTATGATCTAGACCAGTGATGGCGAACCTATGACACGTGTGTCAGAGGTGACATGTGAACTCATTTTTTGGGTTGATTTTTCTTTGTTAAATAGCATTTAAATATATAAAATAAATATCAAAAATATAAGTCTTTGTTTTACTATGGTTGCAAATATCAAAAAATTTCGATATGTGACACGGCACCAGAGTTAAGTTAGGGTTTTTCAAAATGCTGACATGCAGAGCTCAAAAGGTTCGCCATCACTGCTCTAGACACTCTCCTGGGTGTGGGGACACCATAGTGAAGAAAATAGACGGAGAAGGTGACATTTGAGCAGCAATTTGAAGAAGGCAAGGGAAAGAGGAAAGACTATTCCAGAGAAAGAGAAGGGGAGGGTTGAGAATAAACGATGAAGTCAAAATCGTGTAGGTCATTGAGAGGGCATGGCCTGTTCTCTAAGTCATCTGGGAATCACTTTTAGGGCCTGGAAAAGTGACATGGTCTGACCTGTTTTAAAAAACCCCGGCTTATCTGCTATGTTGGGCATAGATTCTAGGTGGCTGGTAAGGGGGTTGGTGGAGGGGAAGTAGGTAGAAAAGTTAAGAGGTGCTGACAGTAATTCTGGAAAAAGATGATGGTGTTAACACTAAGTATTAATGGAAGAGGTAGTGAGAAGGGGTCAGATTCTCTGTATTTTGAAAAATGCAGCTAATTGGGTTGCTAATGGATTGCATGTGGCTGTGACAGGAGAGGAGGTGAGCAGTTCACCAAGATTTATAGCACTGAAACCAGGAGGGGATATCCCTTTACTAAAATGAGAAGCCTGTTGGAAGACCAGGATTGAAAGATTAGGTATTTGTTTGTTTAGGGGGCATGCATTCAATTTTGGACACAGAAAGCTTGATATGTTCATTCACAACCCAAGTAGATATGTCAAGTAGACAGCTGGAATTTTGGGGCAGAAGTTGGAAATTGTCAGTGTACCTGTGACATTGGAAAGCTATGAGATCGCCAAGGAGTAAGTGTACATATAGATATAAAAGATGTCCTTGGACAAAGTTTGGGGATCGGGGAGATTGGGAAGAACCATAAAGGAAACTGAAATGAGTGATCAGTGAGAAAGGAGGAAAAACAGGAAGGCGGAGTGACCTGAAAGCGAAGTAAAGAAAGCGTTTTGAAGGAATGACCCACTGCGTCAAATATTGCTAAGTCAATGTGGGAGAAACCAAATTAAGATAGGAATGAGGGGGAAAAGCCTTATATTTTAATCCTTCACCAGCTGGGATGAGGTGCTGTTGCCTCTTCTGACTTTGCAAATCCTAGAATATTTACCAGGGGTGGGCAAACTTTTTGACTTGAGGGCCACAATGGGTTCTTAAACTGGACCGGAGGGCCGGAACAAAAGCATGGATGGAGTGTTTGTGTGAACTAATATAAATTCAAAGTAAACATCATTACATAAAAGGGTATGGTCTTTTTTTTTTTAGTTTTATTCATTTCAAACGGGCTGGATCCGGCCCGCAGGCCGTAGTTGGCCCACGGCTGGCTTATGCTGTAAGCCAGTGCTACACTGAGATTTATATTTCAAGGTTTTCAGTGGTGATCTTAGAACCAATCAAATGCTAGGCAATCCCCAAATTCTAATGGCCTAAAAGAGCAGGCATTTATTTATTCACTTATTTATTTATTTAATTAAATAATACTTAAAATTGATTTTTAGAGAAAGAGGATGGGAGAGGGAAAGAGAGAGAAACATTGATCAGCTGCCTCCTGCACACCCCCTACTGGGGGTTGAACCCACAACCCAGGCATGTTTCCTTATTGGGAATCGAACTGACAACCTTATGGTGCATGGGATGACGCCCAACCACCTGAGTCACATTGGCCAGGGCTATCTATTTTATTTATTTATTCATTTGTTTATTTTTAAAACATAGATATATATATTTTATTGATAACATGCCCTCACCGGGGACCACGCCCACAACCTGGGCATGGGATGTGCCCTTCACCAGAATCAAACCCCGGACCCCCCAGTCTGCAGGCCGATGCTCTATTCACTGAGAAACACAGGCCAGTGCTATCTATTTATTTTAAACATTTATTTTTTCACTCAAAATCCACTGCAAGTTTGGGAGGCTCCAGGGTGACTATCTTCCATGTCATGGCTCAGCCAGGCTCCTTCACAAACCTGAGGGCAGAGCCAGCTGTGTTAGAAAGATTAGCACCAACAATTAAATTCTTCCACTAGGAATTTACAAACAACACTTCCAAAGCAAAAACATATGGCTGATTCCAAGTTCTAAGATTTGGAGAAGAAGGAGGTATCAGAGAATAGCAGTAAAGCCTGCCTCAAAACAAACTCTTTTTTCTGTGATTTTTATAATCACAAACCAGTGTGAAGCCATTGAATTTACTTTTTATGTTCTTGCATACTATTAACATGATTTTCTTTAAAAATATTTTTATTGATTTCAGAGAGGAAGGGAGAGGGAGAGGGAGAGATAGAAACATCAATGATGAGAGAGAATCATTGATTGGCTGCCTCCTGCACACCCCCTACTGGGGATCTAGCCCAAAACCTGGGCATGTGCCCTGACTGGGAATCAAAGCATGACCTCGGTTCATATAGGTCAGTGCTCAACCACTGAGCCACACCAGCCAGACAACATGATTTTCTTAAAAAATTGTTTTGCCTCACTTCTGGTTCTATCTGAGACTCTAAAGACTGAATAGCTAGCATGCTATGAACAGGTAAAGTTTTCAGTAAAACTCCAATCATCCTTCTAGAGGTGAAAATGTACTAGATTCTTATGGTTTGAACTCTGCCCTGAAGTGATTCATGCCGGTTGTTATCAGAACCTAGAAGTAAAACTCACTCAAACCCCTTGTCTGTTACTGCCGCAGTGTCCTTCGCGGCCTCACCTTTGTTAGTCTACCTTATTTTTCACAAACTTGCATTGCAGCAGCACCTATTTTTAGCTGCCAAAACGACCTCACCTCTCTTACCTTCTCAATATTCTGTTGTCCTTTCAGTTATTCCAACAAAGACTAACTTGTGGTGTCTGTAAGTACTTTAGTTACAAATCTGGACACCATAAAGCAGCCATATCACTCTCAATGTATGTATTTATCCTCTAGTATTCCCTAAAAACGAGTTATTTTGCTTTTAGCAAAATGTTTAAATCCAGGTGTTGGTCAAGGGAACTCTCTCTTTGCCAGAAAAGAGGAATAGGCAGGGGTGATCAACCCCATGAAAAATCTTTGTATCCTATTTGATTTTATTCCTACTTGTACGTTTGTAGTACAGAGAAGGAAAAATCAACACAGATAAAAGTGGCTTTGTTTTGGACAGGTCTATAATTCTATGAAAACAACACATTTCTTATATATTAACATGTTCTTTATGTTATGGAGTGATATGTGGTTCAGAAATTCTTTCAGATTTGGCCTCATTTTCATCTCACACAGTAAATAGGGAATATGTACATTATTCCTACTTTATAAACAAATACATAGAGACTAAAAAAAAATTAAAAAATCGAGACTTGCTAACATTCACATACTTAGCTATCGACAAAGCTGGAATTAAAACCTGTGTTATCTGGTTTTCTTTTGTGCTATTCCCACAAGCAATTTCCTAGATAATACAAAGTGAAGAGTATTATTTTGTTATCTGACCTGAAATTTACTTTATTTCATTAAATGAATAGTTGTACTGAGCACAGCACTGGAGGCTGTTCAAGTGGTGCCTCTGGTTACCTGTGTGCCTTAGCCTTTAAGGTTCCTTTTGTGTGTCTGCCCCCGGGCAGTGATTCATTTGCTGATTCTTCAAATACTCTCCCAACATTAAAGAGGGTGATTCTTTTTATAAGTAACTCTTTATGAGTTGGCAATTTTTTTTTTGTCATTTGGTCTATTTGAAGTTTGACATAAAAAATCAAGTTCTTTTACAAGCATATATCACTTCTCATTTTTCTACTGAGATGTTAAATTTCCCTTCATTTTATTTTTATCTGCCTAGCATATAGAGGTGCTCAGTAAATATTTCTTAAATGATTGAATGAGCAAGATAGCTTTTCTTATAGTGAAGTCGAATTTTTAATTCTTCCCAATTGGTGGGAAATGCGTTAGCAATTTGAATAGTGTTCTTGTTTCAGGATTTTACTCATCTGACTTTTTACATAATTCAAGCATGCCCTTTTATCTTATCTCTTCCTTTTACCGATCATACTTGGAATTTTGGAATGAACAATTTGGTGAGATTGGACCCAAACACATTACTTGCCTACACTAGAAAGATTGAATTATTACTTTTTGGGGGGTGCGGGGAGAGAAAATGGCAATTATTGTACAGGTAGGAGCCATCTGCTAAGAAGAACAATCCTTGAAATCTGGGTCAATTTATTTATTTTATTTTTCCACTAGATATTCTGTCCTCTTGGGCAATTTACTTCTCTGTATTTACATTTCTTTACTAGAGGCCCAATGCACGAAATTTGTGCAAGAGTAGGCCTTCCTTCCCCTGGCTGCCAGCACCAGCTTCCCTCTGGCATCCGGGACCCAGGCTTCCCTCTGGCCCCCGGCAGGCACCAGGGACCCAGGTTTCCCTCACAGCCCTGGCTTCATCTGGAAGGATGTTCGGTCTAATTAGCATATCATGCTTTTATTATTATAGATTAGATGCATGGAGGGAATTACCACACAATATTTAATAATACATAAGCAATGTGTATAATTTTATTTCCTTTTTTTGGAAAAATGTCATATGTAGGCACACCTCATTTTATTGTGCTTCACTATATTGCACTTTGCAAATACTGTGCTTTTTATAAATTGAATGTTTGTGGGAACCCTACATGGAGCAAGTCTATCAGCACTTTTTTTACTGGGGAAGGGAGAAACATTTCTTGATTCTGGGTGGTCTCTATCAAATTAGTCTCACTATGCATGTGTCATTAAATATTTTTAAAAAATTATTGGGTAGGATTATCTTATAATGCAGTTCTATTTTTAATTTTTTGAGGAAACTCCATAGTGTTTTCCATAGTGGCTGCACCAATCTGCATTCCCAGTAATAGTGTATGAGGGTTCCCTTTTCTCCACATCCTCATCAACACTTGTCATTTGTGGATTTATTGATGATAGCCATTCTGACAGGTGTGAGGTGGTATCTCATTGTGGTTTTAATTTGTATTTCTTGATGATTAGTGATGTTGAGCATCTTTTAATGGCTATTGGCCATCTGTATGTCCTCTTCAGAGAAGTGTTTATTCAGGACCTTTGCCCATTTTTTAAATTGGATGGTTTGTTTTTTTGCTGTTGAGTTATATAAGTTTTTATTAATTTTGATATTAATCCCTTATCAGATGTATCATTTTGAATGTGTTCTCCTATTTAGTGGGTTATCTTTCAACGGGAATGCCATATGGTCCAGCGATTCCACTTCTGGGAATACCATACCCAAAGAAACCTGAAACACTGATTCGAAAGAATATATGCACTCCTCTGTTCATTGCAGTGTTATTTACAAGAGCCAAGATTTGGAAGCAGCCCAAGTGCCCCCTTTGTGTTTCAAAGAACTCTAGACTGAATTGAGAAACCACTGTAAATGAAGAACAGTGTGCTCACACTCAGGATGCCCCTAAACCCGCCCATGCTCACATTACCTGGCAGATCAGACCAAATTCAGAATTCCTGTGTTGTACATTGTTCCAGCTAATTTGAACAGTAATTGCATAAACACAGCAATATAGTCAAAGAAGTGTGGTTTTTACAGACAAAGTATAATCATTTTCTAATTAGCAATTAAAAACTCTCCATGGTTTATTAGAAAGTAAAAGCTTAGACTGTTTGGTGAATCACAGTATGTGAATTAGCCCAATCGTCCCCTGGAAGTCCTCAGGTGACAGAGATATAAATAATTCACTGTGGAACCCTGCCTCTAATTAGTATCCTGAAGCCAAAATTCATGCCCCCATGCTTTATACCTGCTCATCTTCTCTACCAGTTTATTTAAGCCAAGTTCCAGGGGAGAATGATATTGATTCCAGTGACTCTGAGCAATTGGTTTGTTGTAACTGCCAGCGAAAGACAGACTTTTGTAAACACCAGTTATTAAAAAATGGTCCATTTGCTAACAGTTCCCGAGTAGCAAGTTAAAATAGTTGCCTATATAGATGGTCTGCAACTTAGGATGGTTCAACTCACATTTTTTTAGCTCTACGGTAGTGCGAAAGCAATACGCATTCAATAGAAACCACACCTGAACTTTTGATCCCAGTGAGGCATGTGATCATAAGATTAAGTAACTGATACTCTCCAGTGTACTGTGTTGCCAGTTTTTCGGATATTGTGTTCTAAACATGTTTAAGACAAGCCAGGCTAAGCTATGGTGTTTCGTAGTACATTTCAAATTACAATATTTTCAACTTATGATGGTTTTAATTGATGTAACCCCATCAGTGGTAAGTCAAGGCACATCTGTATTTAGATAATACATGGGCACTGGGTGAGCAGCCAGAACACCTGGGTTCTAGCCTGGCTCTCCTTCCTATCACTGTGGAGGAGTGTGTGTGTGTGTGTGTGTGTGTGTGTGTGTGTGTGTGGTGGTGGGGGGGGGGGCGGGGTTTAGAGGGAGGTACCATCAAAGACTGTTTGTCCAGCCTACTCAACTCTATTCCAGCCTCAGTCTTTGACTAAGGTTTAAAACTGGTGTAAATATCCCAAACTGGTGTTTGAATTTGTTTATTTTTAGGATTGTATGTGTCTTTCAAGAAGACGCTTTTAGTCTTTAGAAGGACCAAATTATCTTTATCTGGACCAAACATGTCCTGATTCATTCAAAGCTGCACTGTTCACCATGATAGCCACATGCGGCTACTTAAATTTAAATTAGTTACAATTAAATATGACTAAAAGCTCAGTTCCTCAGGCACACTGGTCACATTTCAAGTGCCCATAAGCTGAATGTGGTTAATGGATACCATAATGAACAGCATGATGTAGACAGTGATGGTGAACCTTTTGAGCTAGGTGTGTCAGCATTTTGAAAAACCCTAACTTAACTCTGGTGCCGTGTCACATATAGAAATTGTTTGATATTTGCAACCATAGTAAAACAAAGACTTATATTTTTGATATTTATTTTATATATTTAAATGCCATTTAACAAAGAAAAATCAACCAAAAAAATGAGTTCGCCATCAGTGATGTAGAACATTTCCATCATCTTAGTAATTTCTGAAGGATAATACTGATTTAAACAAATCACACACCTGTAAGTGCATAGAGTAATTTCCTTTCCCCTTTAATATCAGAATATTTAGACCATCACACATTCTGCCATAAATTTGTGAAATGCTTTCATTCAGTCCTTTGTTCATTTAGCGACGTGTGTATTAAGTATCTGATATGTGCCAGGCACAGGAATGAATAAGATAAAGGACATACATGCTATTGATATTTGATTCAAATAATTTAAGTAATGTAGATATTAAAAATGTCTTCCTTTTATATGATTGAGCATTCTAACTAGGAAGTAAATTAATTTATGTTGAGCCTCCTAACGTGGCAAAATTGGGAAGTAACAAACACAGTGTACTAATAAAATACGGGTGGGAAAAGTAAAGTTTGAGGGTATACTGATCGGTGATCTCAGAGCATGCCTATAATTGCTCATTACAGATTTTCTTTCATCTTCTGAAAAACTATAATTTTAGTAACATCACAACTCAAGGAGATGATTAAGGTTATAAGGAAGTGTACCTGAGAGTAACTTTCAAAGGAGGTAAATAGACAGATCCAGAAAATTTACAAGAAGAGTATTTGAGCAACACAGTAATTAACAGATTATGAGCAATACAAGATGACATTTGCAAAGGCAGCAAATTATGGTTATGTGGGCTTTTGAAATTAGTGATAAAGGAATATAATTACATGCAATTACCCTTTCAGACTCTTATTTCAACCTTTATATTCAATGTATTAAAAATGCAAAACAAAACTTGACCGTATTTGGATAGTTGGTTTGATCCTGCTGTGAGAAGAGATTATGGTCCTAAAATAGCCTGTGGTATGGAGGATTTACCTAGGATTTAAGGGCCTTAGTTTGCAAAGCTAGGGTTAAGCAGTAGAATTGTTACTTAGGGAAGGCTAACCTACTTCCTGTTTCTCAAGGGCATTTTGTCTAGAAGAAGAGTGGAATTGGACTGAGAGTTGTTTGTAAGACGGCATAAGAAAGGAACAGAGTTGGATATGCCAGCCTCTGTCCCCCAACCTCCATGTGAGAACAATATACCTTTCATTTAAACACCATTGCCATCTCTTCTCAAAGCCATGGTGTCCACATTATTGATTTTCCATGTATTCTCTGGCTGGTTTCCTGAGACCCTGTCTTCTGTGAGTAGCCTTAATGTTTCTCCCTGAGGTTAGCAGGGACTTCCAAGTCATTAAATGCAATGAGCCCTCTGTAGTCTACACCCTCCTCTATCTTCAGGGAACATCTGGCTCAATCTCTTTATCCTTAAGGCAATCTCTCCTGCTGGCATCCATGGCACCATGCCAGTTTTGTTCCACAACTATCATCCTGACTGGAGTCACCGACAACTTGGGGTCATTGCCTCCTCTCTGCTTCCCCCTTTATCACTCTTGTTATAAATTATGAATTTACAATACAAATTGACCATGTCATTCCCCACTTAAAATCTTTGATGACTTGCCATTGCATTTAGAAGGAGATCTAAATCCCATAACCTGACCTATGAGCCCTGGATCATCTGGCCTCTCTCTAACTCTCCAGCCTCTGCCCATGAGTTGTCATTCATTCAGTTTTTCTTTTACTTATTAATTCTTTCATTCATTTAGCAATTATGTGTTGAGCACTGTTCTGGGGTCTGAGTGAACAACACAGGCTAAAAGTGTTGCCTTCTTGCAGCTTATATTCTATCAGTACCCAAGAGTGATAGGAAGATTATAATGCATTCAATGATGATAAGGGCGAAGGAGAAAAATAAGGCCAAGAAGGGTGTGTGCATGGAGAGTTGAACATACACAGAGGGCAGGGAAGGAAGGTTTCACTGATTTGACAGAAGAGAGGAGGAAAACTATACAGGTATCCGGGTGAAGAGAGTTCCAGGTACTAAAGGAGAGAGCAAATGCTACGTCTTAAGTGCACCTGGAATATTCTAGAAACAGCAAGGAGGTCAGTATGAGTACCTCAGATTGCATAAATTAGGTAGTCATGGTGAGAAATGAGATCGAGGGAGGGGCCAGATCATGTAGAACCTTGTAAGCCCTTGTAAGGACTTTGATTTTATTTGCAATGAGATGAAAAGCCACATGAAAATAATTTATGACATTGACTTCTTAATGTAAATTAAAGACTTTTGAAATTTAAGCGCTCTTTGATTTCTGGTAAGAGAATACATATTCTTTTATCCTTGTGATAATTGTTCACACTGCCAACATCCTATGGAAGGAAAAATTATGTAAATGGGAGCCCATCTAATAAATGACATTTGATTGGTGCAAGTGATTATGCAATAAAAATGTGACTTATCACAGGTTATGAATCATGCTAACTTGTAACACAGGCAAGATGTTACAAGCCCCTGTTATTGTTAAACGTATTGAAGGAGAGGAGAAAATGGAGATTGAAAATGGCCTCTGTGGTATCTTCACATTTGGGTACCTCAGAAACTTGTGGTTTTTATTTATTTTCTTTTTTAAAATATATTTTAATTGATTTCAGAGAGGAAGGGAGAGAGAAAGAGAGAGAGAGAAAGAAACAGCAACAATAAGACTCATGGATCAGCTGCCTCCTGCATGCCCCACAGTGGGGATCGAACCCGAAACCCGGGCATGTGCCGTGACTGGGAATCAAACCACAGCGTTCAACCCCTGAACCACGTTGCCAGGCAGACACTTGGGGTTTTTAAAACATCTTTTGCCAGTTCATTTCGCTACTATTTTCCTGCCCATTGTTTGAAATGCATGATGCATTTGCTCTCTCTTTTTGTATATTTTTAAGAAAATCTTGTCTAACAAGGGACTTTATTTAATGTAAAAACTGGAAAAAGTTACATTTTACCTCATTAGAGAGGATCCAGTTTAGGATCAGATATTGCATTTAGTTGTCATGTCTCTTCAATGTTCTTGAATCAAGAAGAATACCTCAGCCTTCCTTGGTCTTTCATGAAAAAATACAGGCCAGGTAGTTTGTAGAATGTTCCTCAATTTGGGTTTCTTTGATGTTTCCTCATGAATGACTTGATGTTATGTATTTTGGGTCTGAATACTACACAAGTGATGTTTTTGGTGAATAATTTTGATTACAATAAGTTGTTATCTGTTTTCTTCACTATAAGTTTATTTTGTTTTATAATTAGCTAAAAGGTATGGGAAGATACTTGAAGGCTATATAAATATCCTCCTTTTTTTTCAAACTTTCCTCCAATTTTAATTAGTGTCCAGTCATGATTCTTGCCTGTTAATGAGAATGCTCCAGGCTCATCTGCTGGCTATCCCATCCTTTATATATATATATTTTTAAATATATTTTTATTGATTTTAGAGAGGAAGGGAGAAGGAGAGAGAGATAGAAACATTGATGATGAGAGAGAATCATTGATCAGCTGCCTCCTGCATGCCCCCCACTGGGGATTGATCCTGCAACCTGGGCATGTGCCCTTGACTGGAATTGAACCTGGGGCCCTTCAGTCCACAGGCTGATGCTCTATCCACTGAGCCAAACCAGTTAGGGCTACCCCATACTTTTTCCAAGGAGCAACTGAAATCTGGCTGAATGGAAGTCCTACAAGTAGAGAATTAAAGAAGAAAGCACACAGAAGGGGCCCAACATTCTCCACCCCTGTTTTAGAGAGAGGTGGGGAGTGGGAGAGAGGGAGAAACATCGATATGAGAGAGAAACATCAATCGGTTGCCTCCGCTTTGTGCCCTGACAGGGGGTGGAACTCATAACCTGGCTATGTGTCCTGACTGGGCATTGAACCCTTTTGGTGTTCAATGCTCCAACCAACTGAGCCACACTGTCCAGGGCACCTCTCCCTCATTTTTTAACCCCATCTTCAGCTCTTGTTATTTTTCACAAAAGGCCGATAGATCAAGAATTTTTTTTGGCTTATGTGTTGCAAGTATTCATTAGAGAGTTTTAGACTACTATCTGTGCTCACCTTCTCATGGTTGAATGGTTTAGGAATGAAGAAGAACACTTACTGAGACAAATGCTTCTGTCAACTTGACAATGCTCTTTTCAAACGAGGTGCCTCTCAAAGCAAGCTCTGCACGGTTCATTACCCATTTGCTGCCCTTGCCTCATCTTCTAAGACTTGCTTTAGATGATGCTAGTATGCAGGGGTTTCTGTTTTCTGGTACATACAAGCTTTAGGTGTTTTAGGGGTTAATATACATGTTCTTTTTGGCTTCACTGATAAATAATGCTTATTTTAGTTTTGATAGAATCTCTTATAAACATACCCTGGAAGGATTTCTCTGGTCAAAATCCGAGTGGCTCTTAAATCAGGCAGCAAATCACACACACACACACACACACACACACACACACACACATTCTAAAAAGTGAAATCAAATTTTAAAAACTAAAAAAACACTTTTTCCAATTACAGTTTACATTCAATATTATTTTCTATTAGTTTGTACAGCATTGTGGTTAGACAATATACTTTACAAAGTGTTTCCCACATACATATATTTTTAATACATATTTTTAATTGATTTCAGAGAGGGATAGAGACATCAATGATGAGAGAAATTCATTGATTGGCTGCCTCCTGCTCACCCCCTACTGGGGATTGAGCCTGCAACCTGGGCATGTGTCCTGACTGGGAATTGAACCATGACCTCCTGGTTCATAGGTCGATGCTCAACCACTGAGCCATGCCAGCCGGCCGACCCCCCCACCCCTCAGCCCCCAGTATTTTTAGTACCCTCCTGACACCATGCATCGCTATCACAATATTATTGACTTTAAATATAAATGGCCTAAATGCTTCAATCTAAAGACACAGGGTAGCTAAATGGACAGGAAAACAAGACCCATATATATGCTGTTTACAAGACACCCACTTCAGAAAGAATCAGAAAATCTGAATAGATGGTTACAACTAATGAAATTGAAGCAATAATCTAAAAACGCCCAACAAACGCCCTGTCCTGGTGGCTTAGTTGGTTGGAGCACAGTCCTGTACAGCAAGAGGTTACAGGTTCCATTCCTGGCCAGGACACATACCTAAGTTGTGGGTTTGATCCCTGGTCAGGAAGTGTATGGGAGGCAACCAACTGATGGTTCTCTCTCACATAGATGTTTCTCTCTTCCTCTCTCCCCCTGGCAATCACCACACTGTTGTCTATGCCCACGAGTTTTTTTCTCTTTTGCTCAATCCCTCCACCCCCCTCCACACTCTCCCCACCACCAGAGCTCTCTATCTATGGATCTATATCTATTTTGTTAGTCCAATTTGTTAATTAAATGCTACATATGAGTGAAATCATATAGTACTTGTCTTTCTCTGACTGGCTTATTTCACTTAGAATAATGCTCTCCAGGTCCAGCCATGCTGTCTCAAGTTGTAATACTTCCTTCCCTTTATGACTGAGTAGTATTTCATTGTGTAAATGTACCATAGCTTTTTTACCCACTCATCTACTGATGGACACTTGGGCTGCTTCCAAATCTTACTGTAAATAACACTGCAATGAATAGAGGAATGCATATATTCTCTCAAATTAGTGTTTTGGTTTTTTTTTTGTTGAAGCAAGAGTTTCTTTGTGCTCTTTCATATCGAAAATATGTTGCATATTAACTATTGTTAATAGAAGTAACAATTAGAAATAATTTATATACTAACAGTATGTTTTCATATTGGGATGAATTTGTCCAGTAAACATACAATTAAGGTTTAAGGATACAGAATGTGAGAGGGAGACGAGGCCTATAGTGAACTGAAATCTCAGTCTCTGAAGAAATGGGTGTGATGTCATGCTTTCCTTCACTTCTGGTGCATCAAGCTTCCTTGGTTCGGGTTGGTGGCTTCACCACAGGTGTGAGCCCTTTCACTAGAGCTCTTGTCTGGACCTCTTGTTTTCCTTGTAAATTGGCTGAGTTTTTAAGCAAAACCTTCTATTTTAGGTTCTGATATCTACGCAGTTTCCACAATAATGTACTTTCTATGATATGAAGGCCTTTTAAATTTTGGATACTTAATACACTTGGTAAATGTTTATTAAATTTACTCTTCAGTTCCATATCTTTTCTCCCCTCTGTGTGTCTCATCTTTTTTTTTTTTTTTTAAACATTTATATTTTTACTAGAGGCATGGTGCATGACATTCATGCACGGTGGGGTGGGGTGTTCCTCAGCCCGGCCTGTGCCCTCTCATAGTCCGGGACCCCTGAGGGGTCCTTAGTGCTGCCACGGAGGCAGGAGAGGCTCCTGCCACCACCGCTGCACTCACCAGCCTTGAGCCCGGCATCTGGCTGAGAAGCACTTCCCCTGTAGGATTGCACTGACCACTAGGGGGCAGTTCCTGCATTGAGTGTCTGCCCCTGGTGGTCAGTGTGCATCATAGCGACCAGCCATTCCTATGGTCGATTTGCATATTAGCCTTTTATTATATAGGATTGGTTTCGGAGAGGCAGGGAGAGGGAGAGAGAGATAGAAACACCAATGATGAGAGAGAATCATTGATCCACTGCCTCCTGCATGCCCCCTACTGGGGATCTAGCCCACAACCCAGGCATGTGCCCTGACCGGGAATCAAACTGTGACCTCCTGGTTCATAGGTTGATGCTCAACCACTGAGTCACACCAGCTGGGTTGTGTGTCTCATCTCGACCAGATGGATGAGAAGCAAGTGTTATGCAGTTTATTGCACACCCAACCTTCCCTTAATGTCTTCCCGCTGGACACCCCTTACATTATTTCTCTGGGTCATGAAACTATTTTAGTTTTCTTTCCCTGATTTTAGCCACAGGTGCCAATGTAAAAATGAGGTGGGGATTGGCCTCATTCATTCATTCATACAACAATGTTACTGAATGCTAAGATGCACCAGGCTCAGAGCTCAGTGGTGATACCACAGTATGAAGTAGACATATATTAAATAGTTTTAATTAAACACAAAGAAACTCACCCATAAATGGGTTATGCCTGGAATAGTTCCTTAACTTTTTGTTTGCTATGACATAGATACTAACTTACACTTTAAATACAGGTTTACATTTGATAGTTTTCATCGAGGCTTAAGTTGGGAATGTAGGAAATGTAATATAATCCACAAAATTATTCCTTAGCCTTTCATCTCTAGTACTTGAGTTTATTATTTATTTCATTATTAAAAATTTTTAATGTTGACATAATTGAAGGTATCCCCCTTGAGTTTAAATCTTAGACTTGAGCTTCAGTTATTGAATGATGAGCACCCTTTTCCTTACTCTTAACTTTTACTTTCTTTTTTTTTTAAATATATTTTATTGATTTCTTTACAGAGAGGAAGGGAGAGAGATAGAGAGTTAGAAACATCAATGAGAGAGAAACATCGATCAGCCACCTCCTGCACATCTCCCACTGGGGATGTGCCCGCAACCCAGGCACATGCCCTTGACCGGAATCGAACCCGGGACCCTTCAGTCCGCAGGCTGACGCTCTATCCACTGAGCCAAACCGGTTCTGGCTTAACTTTTACTTTCTAATAACTTTTTCACCTGTTAATTACTTTAAGGCCTTTACATTGTGAGTATCCTTCATAGGTGAAATAGCCAGATTTAGAAACTAGCAATGCAGTGTAAGCATATTTTATGCAATATTTCAGAGCTACTTATATTAAAAATCTGTTCATTATTTATCTAAGATTCAAATTTAGCATGGGCACCCTGTATTATACTTGGATATCCTTTCTATTCTTAGGCGAAAGAAAACAAAGTTGAAATTGCTCTTTTTATAAGTAGTTAGAACCAGGGAGATAGATATTCTGGCTGAGAATGTTGTGTTTTCTAATGGTTTTCTTTGTCTATGTTCTTCCTTAGACTTCTGTGAACATCTGCCTATGAAACATTTTAGATTCAGATTTCCTGAATGGATATCTGCGCTGGCCCTCTGTCCAAGTCCAGAGAGCAGTGTTCATTAGGAAGAAGCTCAATGGCATCGAGAAAAGGACTGTCATGATCGTGGCACTGCCCTTGGGAAAATGGCATCAATATTGTGCTTCTTTCTTAATCTATAAAATGAGGCAATCAGACTACAATTAGTTTTTCAAGCTGTATTCTATTTTTTATTTTCCATCACAGTTTATATTCAACTAGAGGCCCGGTGCATGAAATTTATGCGGGGGGGGGGGGGGGGGGGGGGAGGCCTCTCAGCCGGCCTGTGCCCTCTCGCAATTCGGGACCACTCGGGGGATGTCTGACTGCCCACTGGGATCGGGCCTAAACCGGCAGTCGGACATCCATCACGCAATACGGGACCACTGGCTCCTAACTGCTCACCTGCCTGCCTGCTTGATTGCCCTAACCACTCTGCTTGCCTGCCTGATCACCCCTAACCACTCTGGCTGCCTGCCTGATCGCCCCTAATCACTCACCTCCCTGCCTGATTGCCCCTAACTACTCACCTGCCTGCCTGATCACCCCTAACCGCCTCTGCCCTGGCCCCCGCCACTGCGGCTTTGTCTAGAAGGTCATTCGGTTGTCCGGTCTAATTAGCATATTACGCTTTTATTATTATAGATACCATTCTGTGCCAGTTTCAGATGTGCAGCAAGGTGGCTGGAAAACCATGTGTACTCTACAGAGTCCTGGTTCCCCCTCCCACCCCAAGCACCCACCTGGTCCCATTCCCAGTTATCTCAACATTTTTCACTATATACCCCATGCTGCAATCCACATCTCTGTGGCTATTTTGCAACTGCAGGGTGTGTTCTAAAAGTCTTTGTAACAGTGCTTCTGAGGAAAAGAAAGTTATAAAAAGCTGCCAAGTCCCTTGGTGTGTTTAAACTGTAACTATGTTTTAGTAACCATGGGGCTCTGAGAAGTCTGCTGGGGCAAAACAACAATAACAATAATAACAACAACAGACAACGCAGTTTGCATTCCCCAAGCTATTGGACTACAAACCCTGTTCTGGTAAATCTATTGACATTGCATGGACCACCTGAAGGGCACTGGATTTGATGAGTGTAAGGTCTTCTCCAGCTCTAGCATGCTATGGATACCCCAGAAAGACCTGGATTTACTGAAATGCAACAATGGCTCCTATTTCAGGAGGTTGAGCTCCTTTGGCTCAAACTGTGCAAACAATGAGGAACTCTGGAATGTTCAGAGTGTGCAGTGGACATCGGGAGGCTAATGTGCCTCCTCTTGTTCTATTTATAAACACCATCAACAGTATCTTTGAATATTAGGAAGGCTGCATTGATTGATGTATAATCTGCCCTTTCCAGTTTTATTGTGATTCCTTGATTTGATGGAGGGGTTGTCAGGGAAGTTTGTGATGTATCGTATTGTCGCTCTGGTTTAAGTTTTCTTAAGGTGCAGTGGCTCCCTTTGTCATTTCTCAGCTGTGTTCTCCTTTGAGGTCTCTCTAAATGCCTAACTGGGGCCTTGGAAATTAAAATGTCACTTTTATTCCTATTATTATGATTCTAGTTTGGGGTATTTTCTCAATTCACATTTATGTCACACAAGAGTTGGAAAAAAAAACTGAGACCCTAATTTATTTTGTAGTTGAAATTCTTCTTTCCTAAATCTGCTCAAATGGCTTTTGGTAGTAAATCATCAGCTTTCTAAAAAAATAGTTTTTAAAAACATGTTGTTATTGATTTTTAGAAAGAGAGGGTAGAGAGATAGAAACATTAATGTGAGAGATCATGGAGCGGCTGCCTCCTGCACACATACCTATTCCCTCCACCCCCCCTTTCCTGGGGAATCTAGCCCACAACCCGGTATGTGCCATGACTGGGAATCAAACTGGTGACCTCTTGGTTTATGGGTCAATGATCAACTGCTGAGCCACACAGGCCTACCAGCACAGTGCTATGAGCTGAATTATGTTCCATCAAATTCATATGTTGAAGTCCTAATTCCTGGTACCTCAGAATGTATTTGGCCATATGGCCTTAGAAGAGGTAATTAAGTCAAAATGAGGTCACTAGGGTGGGTCCTAATGCAGTATAACTGGTGTCCTTATAAGAAGAGGAACTTAGGAAACAGGCACGCACAGGGCAGGGACCATATGAAGAAACAGAACAGAAGCCGAGGAGAGAGGCCTCAGAAGAAACCAATCTGCCAATACCTGGATCTTGGACTTCCAGTCTCCAGAACTGAGAGAAAATAAATTTGTTGTTTAAACACCCCCTGTGGTAAATTTTTATGGCAACCCAAGAACACGAAATACACAAGTATCCCTAGAAGCAGAGTCCCGCCACCGTCCCACACACAGGTGAGGCATTCATTGCCTTATTGTGATCCTTTTGGTCAGAGAAACATTTAACTGGCTTCTCAACCATTATGTTGTTATGATGTTGGCAGTATCTTGGGCATGATTTCAAAAGTATGATAAGTGAGTATCTCTATAAATAAACAGCATCTAATAAACTGTTTTTTATTTTCACAGAAGCCATCCATCGCCCATGGGAACAGTTCTCATCACTTTTCTGACAAAGGAATATTATAGAAACAGCATTGAAAAAATACTTCACTGTGTGAAGTTGCTTTGGTTCAGTGCAGAGCTAAACTCTCACCTCAGTACTAAATTGAAGTTGACTGTGAATGCTTACAAATGAGAATCTGTCATTACTGCAACAAAAGACAGGAACCTGAAACCTCCATGATTTTATTAACCAATGTTACCCCAATAAATTCAACAAAATTACAAAAAAGAATAAACCAGAAAGCATAAGACTTTAAATGTAAAATAGATAGATAGATAGATAGATAGATAAAAAAATAAAACAGGTATTTCTTAGTATTATCGTGTTCTAACAAGTGGTTTACATGTTCAGGCTCTTGAATGCTTTCCTGTGCCTTGTTAAATTACTTTAAAAAGATAAACTTTGGCCCTAGCTGCTTTGACTCAGTGGATAGAGCATTTGCCCGCTGACTGGAAGGGTCCCAGGTTCGATTCCCATCAAGGGCACATGCTCGGTTGCGGGCTTGCTCCCCAGTAGGGGGCGTGCAGGAGGCAGCCAATCGATTCTCTCTCATCATTGTTGTTTCTATTTCTCTCTCTTCCTCTCTGAAATAAATAAAAAATGAAAAATGAAAAAACAACAAAACTCTGGGCCACGCAATGACAAACTCCTGCATATACTTTTGCCTTCTCTTCTAAACCCATTGAGTTTGCTCAGCAGATTAAAAACAAAAAAAAATTACCATTCCTTTTCCTTTTGACTAAGCATATTTAGATTTTTAATTAAGGTAACTTCATTCACATCTTTGTTTCAAGATTTAATTTGAACTCATCTCAAACCTTTAATCAAATACAGAAATCATTCGTTTCCCTTGATTTAATTACAAAGTATTTGTCTTCACACACAGGAATTGCGAACATAATTGTAGTTTTATATAGAGCTTAGTCATTGGCTCCATCCTTATTTTCATTCCTGTATCTATTCATCCAGGAACAAAGAAAATGAAAAATATAATGTGATATCAGAACTACAAAGGGAAGCGAGATGCATATTTACAAGTGAAAGTATCTTACAGAACTGCTAGAGGTAGGTAAAAATTCTGTCCCTGAACCTCCTAGCAAGCTCAGTAAGAAAGAAAACACAGCCTGGCCGGTGTGGGTCTGTGGTTGAGCATCGACATATGAACCAGGAGGTTCGATTACTGGGCAGGGAACATGCCTGGGTTGTGGGCTCGATCCCCAGTGTGGGGTGTGCAGGAGGCAGCTGATCAATGATTCTTCTCTTCATTGATTTTTTAAAATGTTATTATTTTTATTGATTTCAGAGAGGAAGGAAGAGGAAGAGAGAGAGACAGAAACATCAACGATGAGAGAGAATCATTGATTGGCTGCCCCCCTGCACATACCTTACTGGGGATCGAGCCTGCAACCCGGGCATGTGCCCTTGGCCAGAATCGAACCTGGGACCCTTCAGTCTGTAGGCTGACACTCTATTCACAGAGCCAAACCAGCTAGGGCAGTGGTCGGCAAACTGTGGCTCGGCAAACCGAGGCTCGTGAGCCACATGCGGCTCTTTGGCCCCTTGAGTGTGGCTCTTCCACAAAATACCGGCTCTTCCACAAAATACCAACTTCTGCGCATGGGCCACGAAGTTTCAATCGCACTGTGCGTGCATGCCCACATGTGGTATTTTGTGGAAGAGTCACACTCAAGGGGCCAAAGAGCCGCATGTGGCTTTCGAGCCACGGTTTGCCGACCACGGATAGGGCTTCATTGATGTTTTTATTTCTCCCTCTCCCTTCCTCTCTGATATCAATAAAAACATTAAAAATAAAAAAGAGAAGACTTTTTTTGCCAAGAGAATGTTGTAAGTAAAGAAGAAAGAAAGAAAGAAAGAAAGAAAGAAAGAAAGAAAGAAAGAAAGGAAGGAAGGAAGGAAGAAAGAAAATAAGACACTTATTAACTGTATAACCTTGGGCAAATTTAGTAATTACTCTGTGCTTCAGTATCCTGATAAGTTGACTGGGAATGATAGAGGTAACTTCTTTATATAGGTATGTTAAGAGGATTAAGTCAAATGTGCCAGTATTAGTAAAGCAGATGGAACAATGGCTGGCACAAAGGTAGCGCTATTGAGTTGTTTTTAAAATAAAAAATAAAGTAAATGCTAAGGAAATAGCTCAAGGAATGTAGTTTCACCCAGTACCTAATTTTAAAGGATAATTCTCATTGGGGGCGTCACTTTATCAATAGGACGGTGAGAGGCCAGGTAAAAATGTTCGCTTATGACTTTGCGATTGCAAACACATTTATGGGATTCAGGAAATGTTTTCTTGACTCATCCCTCAATAAGCACTGAGGACAGAACATTGAACTCAGGGAAAGCAATTTTGCAGCTGGCCAAGATAATATGTTCCGAACATGGAGTGTTCTGATGATCAGGCTTTAGTTCTAGATTATAACGAAATGGATGGGCTCATTTCCTTCAAATAACCCTCCACAAATATCACTTCTCTTATCTGGGCATTTTATAAGTTGTGCAGTGGGAGCATGGAGTTATGGTCTCTGCTAGCTTCACATGAAAATACTGCATTCCTGTGGATAAAGCCAGGGATTCAGTGTAGCATTTGCTTGTCAATAGCAGTCACACCTGCTTTCATAGTACCGGCCATGCCACTGGCTGGCTGTGACCTTGGGAAAGTTACTTCATGTCTTTGCCTTCTTGGTTTCACCCTCTGAACCTCTGCAATTTCAAAATAGCGCTTTGAGAATGAAGGAGGTGTTATAAGTGCGGCATTAGCACTGTGAGTGATTCCATAGTCAGGAGTGAGGGCAAGTGGGGACTCTGACTTTTGCTAGTATGACTGTTGAACCTCAGGCTCCTCATCTGCAATGGGCACAGTGGTAGCATCTTTCTTAGAAGGTTTTGCAAGAATTAAATATAAGGATTAAATACATGTTAAGTGTTTCATAAAGCTTACCTGTTGTTATGCTTTATTCAATTTTCTATTAAATATTGCAATAGTACATTTTAATTCAATGATCACTTGGTAAAAATGGCATATTCGGGGGACAGATGTTTATTTATTTATTTTTTAATATGCTTTTATTGATTTTTTTAGAGAGAGAGGAAGGGAGAGGGAGAGAGAGAGAGAAACATTGATCAGCTACTTCCTACTGGGGATCAAACCCGCAACCTGGGCATGTGCCCTGACCAGGAATTGAACCTGCAATCTTTTGGTGCATGGGACAACGCCCAACCAACTGAGCCACACTGGCCAAGGCCATATTTATTATTATAGAGACAGTACTTGTACATTGTACAATATTAGAAAATGCCATACAAGCAAAAATACAAAATAAAACCATACATTTCCTATTGGGGGAGCACTTTGTAAAATATGATTGTCTAACTATATGCTGTACACTTGAAACTAATACAAAATAATATTGACTGTAAATGTAATTGAAATAAAAACAACAACAACAAAAAATCCATACATTCCCCTGGTACAGGAATTACCACAGTAACACCTTAGAGGGTATCCATCTACAGGTTTTCTATGAATATACCTGAGCAATAATATATATTGGTAGCAGTTTTGGGTTCACAGAAAACTTGAGAGGAAGATACAGAGATTTTCCATATACCTTCTCTCCCAACACATGCAGAGCTTCCCCCGCTATCCACATCCCCACGCACTAGAGTGTGAACATTTGTTACAATTGATGAGCCTACACTGAAACATCATTATCATTCAAAATCCATAATTTACATTACAGTTCATTCTTGGTGTTGGTCACTGAAACTACTCTGTATGATACTATCATGGTGGATGCATGGGTTTGGACAAATGCAAAATGCCATGCATCCACCATGATAGTATCATACAGAGTATTTTCACTGCCCTAAAAATCCTCTGTGATATATTTTTAACAATGCAAGGTCATACTGTACACATTGTTTTGTCACTGCTTTTTCTGGAAGAATATTTTAGTCTTTACAGGCCAATACATTTTATATCACTTAATACTTGAAACACAGAACATTATTTCCAAATGTCCCAGTTATATTTTTTTGTAACTGGTTTGTCCAAATCAGTAGTTAATCCAGAACCACATAGGTGCTTGTGTTTCAGTAATGTTTTTTATTGGTGTTTTGATCAATTCTATTTTGTTCTCATTTACTAGTATATGCAGTAAAATGCAAAGACCTTAGTGTATAGTTCTGTTCGTTTTCAACACACGTATAAAGAAGATATAGACTATGTCATCTCCTCCAAAGTGTCTGTGTGCTCCACCCATTTCAGTCCATTGCTCCCTCCCCCCTACACCCCGCCCCCCCACTCCGAGGCAGCCACTCTTCTGATTCTTACCATTATAAATTGGTTTTGACTGTTCTTGAACTTTATATAAATGGAGTGAGTCAGTATTTACTCCTAGGAGTCCAGCTTCTCTGACTAAACCTACTGTTTTTGAAATATACCCATGTTGTGCATATTATTAGTCCATCCTTTTTATTGCTAAGTAAATATACATGTGTCAATATACCATGCTTGTTTAGCTACTCTCTTCTTCTGGTGAGTTTAATAATGGTCCCCAAATCCTGTGATACTCCTCCCACTGAGAAAAGAGGTCTATGTCTCCACTCTTGCATCTGGGTTCTGTGGCTGCTTTGACAATAGAAACTGGCAGCTTCTACTTCTGTCTCTTGGAAAACATACTCTTGGAGCACAGCCACCATACTGTGAGGAAGCCCAAGTGCACTTTGGAGAAGTCCCTGGGAAGAGGCCCAGACAGGGAAGGTCTGCAGACACCAGCAGTATTCAATTATTTAAAACATTTTCCCCTTAAAGTTTGGTAAGTTGAATCCTATTTATTTTTAAGTTTACAGAATCACCATAAAACCCCCACCATCTCTTCACCCATTCAATTTATCATTTTTCAATTACTTAATGCATTTAGAACAATTGTTTGAAAGTGTTTGTCTGCAGCTTTCAATATTAGAGACATTAGTATGTCTGCCTTTATTGAAATTTTCTGTTGATTATGGGTCAATTTACCTGCTTCTTTACATATATTAGAAATTTTTATTATATACCAGGCATTCAAGAATGGCGGAAAGTGAAATATGACGCTTTTTATGTCTTTTCTTTTTTTTTTCCCCAGAGGTACAAGAACTTTCTTCCACTAGGCAGCCAATGCAGGGTCTGTTCTTTTAGATTCCACTTAACTTCAATTTGGGTCAGGGCTGAATGGTAGCTCAGTTACTTAGGTTTATGTCTGATTTCAGATATGATGTAGGAGATCTCACTTTGTCAGCTAAACTCCTACTTTCTTTACTATCATTGCTACAACTGAGGGACAAATAAATCCCTTTGATTTCAACTTGAGAGAGTTGATTTTCAGCTTAGTCAGTTATGATTCACTTATGGATGCAAATTTTGCAGGGTGCTGGGATCTGAGCACCACAAAATGGTTCAAATGTCTTCTGTCTTTTAGCTTCTGTCCTCATAACTATTTCTTCTACTTTCTCAGGAAAATTCCTAAAGGGTGGAGGGATGGAGGCATATTGGTCTGAACAATTGATTTTTGCTTTTTATAAAAAAATTGTTTATTTTTTAAATTTTTTTTTATTGATTTCAGAGAGGAAGAGAGAGGGAGAGAGAGATAGAAACATCAGTGATGAAGGAGAATCATCGATTGGCTGCCTCCTGCACAGGCCCCACGGGGGATCAAGCCCATAACCCAGGCATTTGCCCTGACCAGGAATAGAACTGTGACCTCCTGGTTCATAAGTCAATGCTCAACTGCCAGCCAGGCAGAACAATTTTTTTTTTGTGTTTTTTTTTTTTGTATTTGAACTATTACAGATTCTTTCTTTGCTGGCCCTTGCTGTTAAAACCCAGCTGATCTCTCCTCATCCCTCCTCCCTCTTTCATCCATGGCAAGTTTGCTCTCCCACACATCCACCGTCAGATTGGACTTTGCTGCTAACTATGGAGACATCTGCGGCTCTTGGCTTGTCTCTCTCTGGATTACAGCTCATTAAGGCTTCTTTGCATCCTCTGCTTTTTGATAGCTATATAGAAGGGTGGTTTTTTCCTTGTTGTTACCATGGGAATGATGGTCATTTGCACCATTCTACATCCTAATCAGAAACAGAACTCCCCCTACAACTTTAAAGCACTCATTCTTTAAAATTTTTTATTTATTTATTGGAGTGAGAGAGAGAGAGAGAGAGAGAGAGAGAGAGAGAAATTTGTTGTTCCATTTATTTATGCATTTATTGGTTGATTCTTATATGTGCCCTGACTGGAGATGGGACTGGCATTCTTGGCATATCAGGACGATGCTCTGACCAACTGGGCTACCTGACCAGTACTATACTAAAGCGTTTATTCTTTTCTGATCATAAACTTTGGGATCAGTTTTGTGATTTCTAAGGTTTGTATTATAGGATTCATTTCAGGGGTGGGGAACCTTTATTCTGCCAAGGGCCATTTGGATATTTATAACATCATTTGCAGGCCATACAGAATTATCAGCTTGAAAATTATCCTGCTATATTTGGTCAAACATTTAATTAACTCACCCCTAATGCCTTGGCAGGGCCAGACCAAATGATATCGAGAGCCTTTTGCAGCCTGCGGGCCGGATGTTCCCTACCCCTGCGGAATAGTAAGCAGACATCATTGGATATGCAATTGGAATTTCTGAAGCACCAAATCTACCACTTATTAGTTTTGCGATTCTCTGCATGTTTTTCACAAGGGAGAAAGTGATTGACAGTGAGATATCAACAGTCACAGGCAAAGGACACAAATCCCTTTAATGTAAGCAAAGGATAAAGGATTTAACTGCATGCTGATGGCTATGCCAAGCTGGAGACTCAGCAGCATTCTTCCTTTGGAGGAGCAATTTCCATGACCTTAAAGTACCTGGAAAAGTGCTTATCAGCTGGTGACACAGGCTGTATGCAGAGAAGCACTCCTTAGGCAGGCGTTTCAGGAAGCTCACTCTGAGTCCAAGAAGAAGGCCATTCTGCCTCTATGACCTTTGTGTTCCTGTGACTACAGAGAGGCACCTGTCATTCTAAATCTGTGTTATGTGCCTAACTGGTTTGGCTTAGTGGATAAAGCATCGGCCTGTGGACCTAAGGGTCCCGGTTTCAATTCCGGTTGGGGGCACATGCCCGGGTTGTGGGCTTGATCCCCAGTGGGGGGCGTGCAGGAAGCAGCCAATCAATGATTCTCTCTCATCATTGATGTTTCTATCTCTCTCTCTCCCTCTCCCTTCCTCTCTGAATCAATAAAAATATATTTAAAAAAATAAATCTGTGTTATGTACTTACCTGTTGCTCTGGGAAATCCAGGCAAAAAAATTTTAGCCATGTAGTTGTCCTGGGGATAAGTCCAACTTTTATCATTTTGGGTGCACTTTAGTCCTAGCACGCTTCTGGGAACATACAACAGGTTGTTGGGAATCAAAGATTGCTTCTATCACCTGGCTGGTGTGGCTCAATGGTTGAGCACTGACCTATGGACCAGGAGGTCAGAGCACATGCCCGGGTTGCAGTCTCGACCCCTAGTAGGGGGCGTGCAGGAAGTAGCCGATCGATGATTCTCTCTCATCATTGATGTTTCTATTTCTCTCTCCCCTCCCTTCCTCTCTGAAATTAATAAAAATATATTTTAAAAGGAGATTGCTTCTAAAACTCCTGGGATATGATGATCCACATAGAAATGGGTTTAAGGACTTTCTTACGGGACAGGGAACTTTACGAACCTAGAAATGTAACTCCATGCAAATAAAGCCTTTACCACATCTCATTCTTCCTTGGGGGCTTCAGTGGTACCCCAAGAATCTTGCTCTCATGAGTGACAGAGACAAATAAGACATTTACTCTCAGCATTTAATTGCATATATTAAATATGTACAGTTTTGTGTATAAAACTGTAAAACTATCAACATAAAGTTTTTACAAATAAAGTGGACTTAATAATAATATTTAACTCACTGCTCTTCTCGTTTGTCATACTTCTGCCTCATCTATTCTTTCTGCATCTTCTAGCAAAAACATTTTAGAGTTGAATTAACTATGTCCAAATTATATTTAGTATTGACAAATGTTTGATATTGCTATTTCTTGGTATTTGTACAGTTAGCATCTCTAGGACATCTATAGAAGTCATCATTTGTGAAGTTGCATTGAAATGCATTCATTTCGAAAGATATGCAAATGGCCAGCAGGTCTATGAAAAGGGCTCAACATCACTAATCAAAATCACAATGAGATAGCACCTCACGCCTGTCAGGAGGGCTATTATAGAAAAAACACGCACAACCGAAAACAGAAGGTAAGAGTTGAGAGCATGTGGAAGAAAGGGGACCTTTGTGCACTGCTGGTGGGGATGTAATTTGGTACAGCCACTACGCAGAACCATGTTTAGTTCCTCAAAACATTAGAAAAGATCTACCATATGGTCCACCTTGGGTATACAGCCAAAGGAAATGAAATCATTGTCTTGAATAGATATCTACACCTCGATGTTCATTGCAGCATCATTCACAGTAGCCACAACATGAAAGCAGCCTAAATGTCCATCACCAGATGCCTGAAGAAAATGTGGTGTATGTATGTATGATCCATCCTTTGAAAAGGAGATCCTGCTATTTGTGACAATATGGGTGAACCTGGAGGACGTTATGCTAAGTGAAGTAAGCCAGGCACAGAAGGATAAATACTACATGATACCACTTACATGAAGAATATAAATCATAGAGGCAGTGAGTGGAATGGTGGCTGCCAGGAGCTGGGGGGAAACAAGGAGATATTAGTCAAAGGGAACAGTTTCGATTATACAAGATGAGGAAGTCCTAGTGATCTATTGTATAGTGTAGTGCCTGCAGTTAACAATTCTGTTAACTATAAAATTCTTAAGATTTTACTAAGAGGGTACATCTTATGTTAAATGTTTTTAAAAAAAAATATATTTTGTTGATTTTTTACAGAGAGGAAGGGAGAGGGACAGAGAGTCAGAAACATGGAGGAGAAACACCGATTAGCTGCCTCATGCACACCGCCTACTGGGGATGTGCCCGCAACCAAGGTACATGCCCTTGACCGGAATCGAACCAGGGACCCTTCAGTCCCCAGGCCGACGCTCTATCCACTGAGCCAAACCAATCAGGGCTGTTAAATGTTTTTTGTTTTTTTTTTTATCACAAACACAAAAAAATAATAAATAAGGATGGTGCAAGAAAACTTTTGGAAGTGATGGATATGTTTATGGCATAGATTGTGGTGATGATTTTATGGCTGTATACGTATCTCCAAACTCATCAAATTGGATGCATTAAATATGTATAGCTTTTGGTATGTTGATCAGATCTCAATAAAGTGGTTAAAAATGCATTTACTTTGCAATCTGCTTTGCAGCATTACCATAACCATCACCTGTGGAAGTATTTCAGGTGCCCCAGCTTCTAGTAAATTAAACCCTGATGTGTATGCTGAGATAAATTCAGGTATTGAAAACGGTGCTATCTGCATGTTGCTTCGCATATATGAATACAGGCTTATAGAGAGTGGCCATTGTGAGATGTGGTCAGGTTTTAGGTGAGTCCTTCTCTTCCAGAGGTTACAATCTATCAGACTCATGTGAGATGTAGCCAGGGTGAATCACAAATGGAGCTGTTACTGGACAGAGGACCTGGCTCTGAGTGGGTTTGCCCAGGGCCGGCTGGCAGTGTGTGGATTCTTGACTTCGTGCAGGAAAGATTTCACAACTTGAGTCCACGTTGATGCTGTTGTCATCATCTGGTTGTTATTAATAGGAAAGGAGTAAAGGGAAGGCTAAATACTATAGGCATGCCTTATACAGCTTTGCCAAAAGCTGTATTAACACTCTCTGTCTGTTCCCCACTGATCCCTGGGGGAAGGGACTGGACAAAGGCAGTTTGGACGATGCCCAGCAAGGTCTGAGTGATGTGGAAAGTCTCTCTCTCTCTCTCTCTCTCTCTCTCTCACACACACACACCACCTGTTGCAGTGGATGTGCTCTCTGCCCACATGGCTCATGGCCATGTGGGACTCCACCAATGGAGTAATGGCCTTTTAAAAAAAAATATATTTATCTTGATTTCAGAGAGGAAGAGAGAGGGAGAGCGGTAGAAATATTAATGATGAGAGAGAATCATTATTCGGCTGCCTCCTGCATGCCCCACACTGGGGATTTAGCCTGCAACCTGGGCATGTTCCCTGACCAGGAATGGAACGGTGACCTTCTGGTTCATAGGTCGACACTCAAACCATTGAGCCACCCTGGCCAGGCTGGAGTAATGGGCTTTAATTAGCTTGGATGCTGAACCACACCTGGCTGCAACATGGCATGGAAGCTCTGGACACTGGCCTTGCTTTTGGCTCCACTGGAACCCCAGCTGTACCTCTTTCACGACTGGCTTAAGGGACAGGGGACTTTACGAACCGAGAAATGTAATCCATGCAAATAAAGCCTTTACCACATCTCATTCTTCCTTGGGGGCTTCTGAAAATGCTTATTTCAGTGGTACCCCAAGAATCTTGCTCTCATGAGTGACAGAGGAGTTTGATTCTCCAGTAACAAGTGACTATGAGGGTACGTTTATTAAAGCCGGGGACAGTGAAACAAGGAAGGGCTTAACATAGAAGAAGCTACAGAGAGCCCAGGCTGGGCTGCTTTAGCTCACTGGGAAGTCAGAGAGAAGGGGGCCTTGGAGACAGGTTCAGAGAGTTAGCCCGGGACAAGCTGCCACTGCCCATTGGTTGCAAGTCTCATGGGGTCCCTTAGAGTTTAGGGGATGCTGCCTATGGCGGAAGGAGGTGGGGAGGAGAAAGGCAGGGAGTGCACCCCAGAGGGAGAGCTCAAGCTGGCTTCTTTGTGTTCAGGGTTTTTTTTTTTTTTAATTTCTTTCTTACAGGCCAGAATCTTAAGGGAGATCTCAGGGCAGGGTTTCAGCAGAATATTCATCAGTTTTCTCGGTGTGCTCTTTTAGGGTCATGGTCTCCACTGATTGGTCAGTGTCAGGGCAGGGCGGGGCTTAGTCATTACCGCGGGTCCTGGAGTCTCCCACCTGGTTTTCTGGGCCTAGAACTGAAATACAACGGAAGCCTAGAGGCTATCTTTAGGGAAGTGACCTGTATCTGGCTGTAAATTGCTTGGCCAGTTGGTTCAACTATCTGCCTCAGTTTCCCTGTTCCACTTGTCCTGGCTTTACTGGCCTGTCTCAGAACCAGGATCTGTTAAATTTTACTGTAATCAGATCCCAGAATAGCTTCATTCTTTTGCAAATATGTTTCAAAGCGAAAATTGGAGAGGGCAAAGTTGAAAGGCCAAGGAAGACTTTACTCAAAGTCGGTGCAACAGGGCAGAGAGGTCAGAACTGAAGTCTGAACTTAACTCTGCAGAAACAAAGTGTGGGAGAGTTTTTAATAGCAAGGGTATGGAGGGGTCACAGGCCATCTGTTTGCTAATTGGCCTTACTCAAAGGAAAAGTAAATTTTCTCTTAGCTCCACGACAGAGTCCCGTTACAACTTTGAGCCAAGTGCCCAAGGAAGTTAGCTTTCCACCTTCCTAGAAACACAGGGAGATTGGGTGCTTTCTCCCTTGATGTTAACATTTCAAAGAGATGGCTCCCAGCTTCTGGATATAGACCTTCCTGGATTATAACACAACAAGAAGCCTTCACCAGGATTTACATATCAAAGGGGCAGAGAAAGAATTTGTAAGTTTTCTAAAGAGAATCCTCTGTGGAGGAGGGGAGGTCAGGGCCTAGAGTCAGGAAGAAACCTGACTAATCAAGTTGAGGTGAAGGAACCTTAGGCCTTGGTCATCTGCATGCTGGAAAGATTTTTTTAAAAAAAATTTTAGAGGTCATTTATTAAAGCTGGGGACAGTGACACAAAGAAGGGTCTAGGACAGTGGTTCTCAACCTGTGGGTCGCGACCACTTTGGGGGTCAAACGACCCTTTCACAGGGGTCGCCTAAGACCATTGGAAAACACATATATAATTACATATTGTTTTTGTGATTAATCACTATGCTTTAATTATGTTCAATTTGTAACAACGAAAATACATCCTGCATATCAGATATTTACATTACGATTCATAACGGTAGCAAAATTACAGTTATGAAGTAGCAACGAAAATAATTTTATGGTTGGGGGTAACTACAACATGAGGAACTATATTAAAGGGTCACGGCATTAGGAAGGTTGAGAACCACTGGTCTAGGATAACAGGAGGACGAGGTGGGGAATGAGCCTAGGCTGGGCTGCTTTGGCTCACTAAGAAGTCAGAGAACAAAAGAAGTCAGAGAAAAGAGGGCCTCGGGATAGGTTCAGGGATTTAGGTCAGGATTCATGCTGGAAAGTTTTATGTAAACCATACTGTGGTCACATTTCATGTTAATTCAATAATAAGATGAGCCTGGCTGGCATGGCTCAGTGGTTAAGCTTCAACTTATGAACTGGGAGGTCATGGTTCAATTCCCAGTCAGGGCACATGACCGGGGTGCAGGCTCAATCACCAGTGAGGGGCAGTGAGGGGCATGCAGAAGGCAGCCACTCAATGAGTCTCTCTCATCATTAATGTTTCTATCTCTCTTTCCCTCTCCCTTCCTCTCTGAAATCAATAATAATAAAAAAAGATGATAATAAAATGGTACTTGGTAGAACTTTACAGTTTGCAAAGCATTTTCCCATATGTCATTTCTTTTTATTTTCACAGTTGCCCTATGGATAGTATATAATTGTTATACCCAATCCATATATAAGAATTTGATTCTTAGAAATGTTGAGTTAATTACCAGAATCATATAGCTGGTGATTGGTAGAGGAGGGAATTCAAGGCATCTTGTGCCCTTTCCAACCTATACTTTTAAAAAATGTATATATTTTTATTGATTTCAGAAAGGAAGGGAAAGGGAGAGAGAGATAGAAACATCAATGATAAGAGAGAATCATTGATCAGCTGCCTTCTGTGCTCCCCACACTGCAGATCAAGTTCGTAATCCAGGCATGTGCCCTGACTGGGAATCAAGCCATGACCTCCCGGTTCATAGATTAATACTCAACCACTGAGCCACATAGGCCAGGAAACCTATACTTATTTAAGGGAAATTCTTTAGAAAAACAAAGAAAAACAATTGCTCTAACATATTTTTTATTAAAGATTTAAAAAAAATTATTAACATAGTAGATAAACAAAACATAACTTTGGAAGGGGAAGGTCATGTGAATTCCCTATTAAAAATGATTTTAATGAATCTATAAAGCATTATGTAGAAAAGATAACTCATGAAATCCAATTTTTATTTGCTATAAATTTCCAAGAGCTCAATTATTTCTTCGAATGCTCATTAGACATATTTCCTGGGGTTTTTAAAGTTTCTTGCTCAAAATCTCCTCTGGAATATGCCCTGAAGTCTTAGCACAAATGAAAGAAGACAGTGACTTTGAGTTCAGGTGTGTTTTAATTTCATGAGCTATTTAACAGCTTCCAAATGAAATACCTCTGTAGCCAGACTGAAATACAACAGTAGGTTTTTCTTTGCCATGGTTTCAACTTAATTTGAAAATGATTTGGATGACAAAAGGAAGGGCTATCTAGACCAGTGATGGCGAACCTATGACACGCGTGTCAGAGGTGACACGCAAACTCATTTTTTTTGTTGATTTTTCTTTGTTAAATGGCATTTAAATATATAAAATAAATATCAAAAATATAAATCTTTGTTTTACTATGCTTACAAATATCAAAAAATTTCTATATGTGACACGGCACCAGAGTTAAGTTAGGGTTTTTCAAAATGCTGACACGCCGAGCTCAAAAGGTTCGCCATCACTGGTCTAGATCCTCTGGACATATCGCCACCAGTTTTCTGAGGGTCTCCCAGTTCACTGCAGAGTCAGGTCACTCCCTATGCAGCACGGTGATGGTCTGCACAGCACTCCTCCCTTTTATGTGTTGAGTATGTTCTCACTTGAGATTTTCTACCAATCATTTCTGCGTCCTCCTCCTCATTCTTCTCTTTTGAAATCTATTGCAGCTTTGATTTCCTGCCATGGTAATGGGCTATCTTTTATGACTGCAGATGAGTGCTTTTATTTGGAGAAATGACAGTATTCCTGTCTGTCTCTGGATAATAGCGCAGAAGCTGTATTCATCGAGTTTCTTAACTATGTCAATAGTTCAGGACACCTTGTCATCTATTTTGCAGGGTCCGACAGTGTTTTCAATTCCTACAATATAGGTTGGAATGTTATTGAGGCAAACAGCTCAGCAAGTTTTATAGTTTTAAGATGGCACCTATAATCACAAAGGTTGGATGAAAGGAAGGATAGGGCAGGTGCAGGCTATACAGTGTTATAGTCTGATATTATGAAGATAAAAAATTTGGAGCTGAAAGTTATCATCTAGTGACTCTATTGCAGTGGTTCTCAACTGGGGTGATTCCTCTCTCTCCCCACAGGACATGTGACAATGTCTTGAGACATTTTGGTTGTCACACTGGAGGGGGCATTCTGGCATCTAGTGGGTAGAGGCCATGGATGCTGAGAAAACATACCCTCCATGAACAGGGAAGTCCTCCCCTCCCCCCCATCAGAGAATTATCCAGTCCAAACTGTCAGGTGCCAAGGTTGGGAAACCTTGAATATCAGCTCTGTTTCAATAGTACTATTTTATTACACTACTAGAGGCCCAGTGCACAAAAATTCATGCACTCAAAGGCGGGGGGGGGGGGGGGGGGGGTGTCCCTTAGCCTGGTCTGCACCCTCTCACAGTCCAGGAGCCCTCAGAGAATGTCCGACTGACAGCTTAGGCCCGCTTCCCACGGGGAGCGGGCCTAAGCCGCAGTCTGGCCTCCCCCTGTGGGAGGTGACCGGCAGTTGCCGCCGCCCCCAATCGCCGTCTCCTCCCTCTGCCTGCTGGCACCCACCTTGGCTGGCTTGGCGCTGCCCACCCACCGGTTGTTCTGCCCTTTGGTCGATTTGCATATTAGGCTTTTATTATATAGGATTATGAGTAGTATTCTTCATAGTACTTTTCAGTATCTGGTATTTTTCTTGTTTATTTCTTTTTCCTTGTGTTTTTCTCCACCTTGCCTGTGTTATTCACTTCCATTTCTCCATTACACTGATGAATGCTCAGTAAGATTTCCTTTATCAATTTTATTACTTAACTTTGTTTCATTAAGTTGTTTTTTCCCCGCCTGAGGTTTTACCTTATCATTTTGTTTGAAACACATTCCTTTGTTTCTTCATTTTGCTTTACTCTGTGTCGGTTTCTATGCATTAGATAAAACAGCCACCTCCCTCAGTCTTGAAAGAGTGGCCTTCTGCAGGAGATGAACTTCACTGTTTAACCATGCCTTCGCTCTTAGTTGTCTCTCAACCTCTGTGATTGTCCAAGAGGCCTATTTTATTTTCCAGTGGCTCCCGTAGTTGAGGATGTGCCCAGACCTGTCAGTACCCAACAGAAGGTGGTGGTGGTGAATCTCAGTCAACACCCAGACTTAGGCTGATTGGAAGTGAGCGCCTCAGGTAGCAGGTTTTTGTGTGTTTTTTCTTTTTGTTGTTGTTATAATTTTTATTTATTGATTTGAAAGAGAAAGAGAGAGAGAGAGAGTGAGGAGAGAGAGAGAGAGAGAGAGATTTGCTTCTCCACCCATTTATGCATTCACTGGTTGATTCTTTTATGTGTCCTGACCAGGGACGGGACCTCCCTGGTGGATGGGGAGGATGCTCTAACCAACTGGTCTACCTAGCCAGGGCCTCAGGTGGCAGTTTTTAAAGGATATAGATATGCACAGGCCTATAGAACTGCAAATGTAAGCCCCATTGGCCACCAGAGCCAGGGATATGGAGATGGTCCCCGCCACCAGATATAAATTCATGGCGCTAGACATAATCCAGATACCAGATGTAAAACTGGGGCCCTGGACGTAAAACCAGGCACCAGACGTAAAACGGGGGCCCTGGACATAAAACCAGGCACCAGACGTAAAACTGAGGCCCTAGGCGTAAAACCAGGCACCAGACGTAAAACGGGGGCCCTGGACGTAAAACCAGGCACCAGACGTAAAACCGGGGCCCTGGACGTAAAACCAGGCACCAGACGTAAAACCGGGGCCCTGGACGTAAAACCAGGCACCAGACGTAAAACCGGGCCCTGGACGTAAAACCAGGCACCAGACGTAAAACCAGGCACCAGACGTAAAACCGGGCCCTGGACGTAAAACCAGGCACCAGACGTAAAACCGGGGCCCTGGACGTAAAACCAGGCACCAGACGTAAAACGGGGGCCCTGGACGTAAAACCAGGCACCAGACTGTAAAACCGGGGCCCTGGACGTAAAACCAGGCACCAGCCGTGAACCCTGGCACAGCCCGTGTAAAACTGCCCCCCGGGAGACCTGGCCGCTGAAGAGTGAGCGTGAAGAAGCTCCCGCTGGTTTCCGTCCTGAGGAGAACCCGGCAGCTCCCAAAGGTGAGCCAGACAGATGCCGCCTCAGACCTACGCTCCCAGGCCCCGGAAGGGTGAGCGGTGAGTCGGAGCGCGAGGCCTGTGAGCCATTGCTCATCTTGTGGGGCTCAGAGAAGGGAGTCTCGTTGGGTTCACAGCCTACACGCAATGGGGACCGCCTCTCGGGTGCGGGTGTTAAAGTGCGGCGGTGCCCCGCGGGGGTTCAAAGCCTTCACTCCTCGGGGAGAAGCTCCGGGTTCGGTTCGGAGTTTCCCACAGACTGTGGGTCGCCTCGCCTCGCCGGTGGGGGTGCTGGGGAGATGGTGTCCCAGCCTCCCGTGCCTGCTGCCACGTGGGCCTTCTCTGCGTCACCTGGGGCCGCGGGACCTCAGCCACTTTTTAGGTTTTTTGTTTTTTTCTCAAAGAAAGTTGTTCCTTACGTAGCTGGAGACCCGGTGTGTTCATGGTCGGAGGTGGTTCCCACGGTCTGGAGCGGGAACCTCCTCAGTAAGATTTTCTTGAACGTGACATATTCCACTGCGGTTGTATCTTTTTTAAAAAAAGTTTGTTTTATTGCTTAAAATATTACAGAGTAGTACATATGTCTTTTTTTTTTTTTTTTTTTTTTTTTTTTTTTTTTTTTTGCGGTTGTATCTTTTAACAGGAGAGGAAACTGAGGCCAAAATTGGGCCAAAAAATAATATACAACTTGGTGGCAGTTAGTATCAAGATATTGGTGCCTTGGCTTACAAGTTAGTGCCCCATTCTGGAAATTTCCTCCACGGGTTTGCTTTAAAACAAAGCAGTCAAGAGAAATAGGCATCTTCTCGTCTGTATTCTTAATGTTCAAGAGGTGCTCATATTTCTTAAAACTTTTTATTAAAGTATAGGTGACATACATTATATTAGTTTCAGACGTAGTGATTCACCATTTATGTATCTTACGATGTGAGTCCCACCGTAAGTCTAGTAACCATCTGTCATGAACAAAGTCATTACGATATTATTGACTATATTCCCTGTGTTGTACATTATATCCCCATGGCTTATTTATTTTATAGCTGGAAATTTATACCTTTTAATCCCTTTCATCTTTTCCTCCCACCCCTCTATTTCCTCTGCTCTCTCTTTTTTTTTAAGTGAAATCATATGGTATTTGTCCTCTTTTTGTCTGACTCATTTCATGTAGCATAATACCTTCTAGGTCAAGAGGCCCTCATTTTTTATTTTTAGCAATATTTTCCTTATGGCATTAAATTAGGTGCCCGGTACAAAAGAACTGTACCTACTTCTCCAGTTCATTTCTGTGGATCATGTCATATCCTTTTAGTGATAGAAAAAAATAACTTCAGGAAAATTGAAACTTCATAACAACCATAGACTATGTAAATATTTATTCTCACAAACTGTAGATAAATTTCTCTAAGAAATTTATAAAAATTTTTATAAACCTTTTTATGTATCTGGTTTATATATCTTACAATTCCTTTGGTCATTTTTCACTTTAATTAGGCATTTTCTGTGCTGATAAATCACAGCTTGACTTTAACTTTTGGTGACTGTACTTGATGGTGAATTCCTGGGATCTTACTAAAGTCTACCTTGATTACAACTCCTGGAAAACATGTTTTTTTTTTTTTTCTTTTTTCTTCCAATGTGATGTATGTAATCAGTGTGGTTAGCAGTCAGTCAGCAATGGGCTACTCTTTCGGAATTAGCCAGTGAGGTACAGTTTAGCATCTTCACTGTGGAATCAGCCAGTAAGATACAATTTAGCAATTTCTAAAAACAGCAGAAATACCATGGGATCTGCCTACCATTTTGGATAAAACTTTTCTGTTTTAATTTACACATATATTTTATATTACTTTTGTTTAGTGTATTGTGAGATATAAAGCATTTCCATTCTTAATCTTTTTTAAAAAATATATTTTTATTGATTTCAGAGAAGAAGGGAGAGGGAGAGAGAGAAATCAATGATGAAAGAAAATCGTTGATTGGATGTCTCCTGCATGCCCTCTACTGGGGATTGAACCCACAACCTGGGCATGTGCCCTGACGGGAATTGAACCTGGGACCCTTCAGTCCACAGGCTCTGTCCACTGAGCCAAACCGGCTAGGCTAGGGCCATTCTTAATCTTTATAGCACACTTTTTTTAAAAAAATATATTTTATTGATTTTTTACAGAGAGGAAGGGAGAGAGATAGAGAGCCAGAAACATCAATGAGAGAGAAACATCGATCAGCTGCCTCCTGCACATCCCCCATGGATGTGCTCGCAACCCAGGTACATGCCCCCGACCGGAATCGAACCCGGGACCCTCCAGTCCACAGGCCGACACTCTATCCACTGAGCCAAACCGGCCTCGGCTATAGCACACTTTTTAGGTATGCAAGGAAATATATTGCTAATCCAGTATGCTTTCTTCTACATTATATTAATTTATCTCTCTAAATAGCCCCAACTAGACTGTAAACTTTTTGTTTGACTGAAGCATGTTTTATACCTCTTGCATCACATCAGTGCCCTTAATAGGAAAAAGTAAATGTGTTTTTGTTGATTTATCCATTGTAAAAATTTAATAAGGGGAACCTAAAATACCTAAACAACATGCCAGATTTGGCAAACTCTTTTAGGATTAACAAGTTCTAAATTTTAAGGACTCAGTTAATTAATTCCCAGTGTGTGTTTAAAGATGTGAAACCCAGAGAGTTGTTGTGATTTTTAAGCAGTCTATGTCTGCTTAAAATTTAGCTTTGTTTCACTGCCTAAACCTGGTCTGTTGCTCATAATATTAAAGGTAAACTACAGAGAAATCACCATGTTATTTACACTGTGAAGAAATGCAAGAATTGGCTGCCATGTAGACTTTCCAGGAATTGTTTTATTATTATTATTTAAATTTTATAAGAACATATAAATGTATGAAGAGACAGTATATCTGGACATATTGAGCGAAAGACCAGTGCTGTTATTTTTATTATCATATAGCATTGAATAGGTAACATTTTTAGCCACTTAAAATATTTCACTGCATCTGAGAATTGGCATAGTGTTGAAGGCCATGGGAATAAGATGATAGGGATCTGAGTCTTACTTGTGATATTAAACATTTGTCTCAGTCTCTGCAACTTATGCTAATTACATGTTTCACATAATATTTAGAAAAATTAAATGAGATTATGTAATTACACTTTGTCAATTGAAAGGCATTACAAAATGTTAACTTATTATTTGTTGGAAGTTTGGGGAATGGTCAACAATGTTTTGCATAACAAAATACTCCAAACATAATAGTGTGAAAAACCCATCATTTCCTTGGTCATACTTTCATGGCTGTAGAATTTGGAGGTGGCTTGACTAGGTAGCTCTTGTTTGGAGTCTGTTGTGCAATTGTGATACGATGTTGGCTGTGGCCGTAGTCATTTAAAGGCTTGCTGCCTGCATGTCCAAGATGGCTCACTCCCATGACTGGGAGTTGAAGCTGGTGGTAAACTAGGACCATAGTTGGGATTGTGAGTAAGAGCTTCTTCATTCACCTTTGCTAGCATGGTGATCTCAGAGTAGTCATCTATAAATAAAGACTGAATTCCCCTACAGTGAGTGTTCCATGAGAACCAGATGGGAGCTTCATTGTCTTTCCTTGCCTAGCTTTGGAAGTCATGCAGCATCCCATTGGTTACAAGCAAGTCACTAATATTTAAGGAGGGGGGATAGACTCCCATCTCTATGGGAGGAGTATCAATGATGTCACAGAAATGTTTTAAAAACCACCCCTCGCTATTATAAAATTCAGGGTAGAGACAGAAAGTAAAGGAGAATGTTTTGAAAAATGAGCTACAGCATATATTTACAAATCCTTTTAAGAACATTTTCCTGTTCCTAATTATGTTCTGTACCAACATCATTATTTTATTGTTTTGGCCGCGGTTTGGTGATAGTGCGGGTGGGTTCCAATTTTTATAGAGATCCACTTGGCTCTCTATAAAGATTCTCTATGTCCTGTTTATTGAGGGGTGACCTGTCCCTGAATATCTTCTTTATCAATTAACAGGATGCACAATTTCTTTCTGTAGAATTTCATTTGATTCATTTATTTGAACTTCCGTGGCTTTGCCATCTTCAGGAATTCTTTAATAAATAGGCAAAGAGTCCCAACCTTTAGGCAGTTTAAAAACATTATGGCTTGATGCTATTATTAGCATGTATCCCTTTCAGAGGCCATTTATCCCAGCAGATGATTAGGTTTTATTCAGGCATCCTATGTGGACATTTCTCCCGGCTGCTTGTGGCAATCCCCCAGGAACCTCACTCACATCTTCTCTGCCAGGTGCCGCTTACTCTTCCAGAGAAGGATTAGTTTATTTGTATCTATATGTTCTTTGTCATGTAGAAGGATTGGCAGGGAAAATTGCTGGTGGCACAATTTCCTGACCCCAGGTGAAGCCAAACCTCTCCAGTCCAGTGGGCATATTTTGAATAGGTTGCCTGCCAAAGGGAGAGCTCTGCTGTTGCATGGTTCCCAGCAAAAAGCAAATCTTTTCTGAAAGAGCCTCAGTATTTCCAGAATTGGGTTAAGGAAGTTGAAGGAAGTGATGGTTCTTGGGAGAAATTTATCAAAGTGTGCATTTCATAGAATACGGCAAGCATGTCTTCCAGTGACATGACATCTGAGGAAGTATGTTTTTGTGATTGTTGTTTTTTTATTATTGTTGTATTAAATCATTTTCCTGTAGTCAGCTCCTTTGTTAGAGCTTTTCTGAGTCTTGGGAGCCACTTTCACTGGGACCCATGTGGTAGTAGGTTCTCATGACATCTTGGAAAGCACACATCTACTACATGAGCTGGCTGGGAAAATTTCTATAATATCATAAGGGAGAGATTTCAGAATGTAGATGCTATCACAAAACAATGCATACTGTTGTTATCTTACATTGATTACCCAAAATGTTCATAATGCCCACTCTCCAACATTACTTCCTAACTATGGCAGAAAGTCAGTTACTATGGCAGAAAAGATTCAGGCATAAGACAATATCTGGTTTGACTTCAAATTCTTCTAATTCCTGGATGTGGGATCTAGGACAAGTCATGAAACCCTTGGTGTCCTTAACTACAAATTGGAAATAATATATTAATAATTTACAGGGTCATTGTCAACATTTAATGATGTGCATTGCTTATTGGTCAAATAGATGTTACTGAATCAACCAACCATATGATCACATGATCCCAGATTATGTCAGAGGATGGGGTGTGGTTGGAAATTATAATTATTATCTGACTCAGTGGAAATGTTAATTTTAAATTAAATTCTGGTTGTTTGGACTAAATAAAATGAACAGTTTCACTTTTAAAAAATTACTTTTTAAACATCAGAGTAACCAGTCTTGAGAGTAATTTGTATTCCTTATGGGATTAGTCAGGAGTTGGTCAGGAATAAGAAATTACTCTGGAAGGAATTTAATACAGGGGATTAGAGGCTTTCAAAATAAATGGATGGTCTGGAGGAGAAAATGCCTTTAGTAAGTTCAAAAACTTCAAGATCCCTCTCCCAAAGAATCCATTTGCCTATATCCCTGAAGTGAGTGACATGCAGAAGGATATTCTGAAAGGCTTGGCGAATTGTAACATCTGCTATTGCCTGAAACCCTCACTCTGCCCACCATTGCTTCATGAGAATCATTGACTATTTCTTTTTCACCTTCCAAATCTCTGAATGACCCTAACTTTGTTTCAAAGGGCTAAGCAGTTGACATTCTTTGGAAAATTTGTTTATGTAGATTAGTATCTGCTTGAAAAAGAACTGTAAACTTGATCATGCTATATTGTAGATGTTTTACTAAAAAACAGCCCTTTGCACCACGAGGAAAAGCTTTTAGAAGAATTCAGCAGGGAAATAGTAAACTGATTAAAAAATATATAGGTGGATATAAATTCAATTTTGACTCCCAAATGACTACTTTTAGTTGATACTGAGCTGCTATCCAGAACTTTGCTCCTCCTGAGGTTACTGTGGAAGCACAGTGTGCTCACAGTGCCAGGCTGCTGGTCTCTTCTGAAGGGTGGATTCTTTGGATCTATAGCTGCTGGGCTCTGCTTTGACAGAAAAACTGTTAGGTAATCAGCTTTGAGCTAATAACTCAAAGCCAGCAGGCAGGTGAACTGCTTCTCAATACTTGTTGATAGTTTGTTTGAGTGAGAACAATTCATTAAAAAAAAATTCTACCACTTTAGATCATTTTTCCCACTTAGGAAGCATTCTCTGTATAGGGAACCAGGTAGGCAAGGCATGGAATGAATAGATACTCTCTTTTTTAACTTTGATGAAAAAGATTTTTCTTATGTAACTTGTGCTAAGCTTTGGGGATTAGAAAGATGAATGCTTTAAGGATAGGAGCCCTTTGTGGAAAATTCTGTACCCATGTTTAGACAAAGTGCCCTTCTTCTTAAGCAATCCAAAGTGTTTATTAAAATAGAGTACATTCCAGCCCTAGCCAGTTTTTTTAAAAAAAAAGTATTTTTATTGATTTCAGAGAGGAAGGGTGAGGGGGAGAGAGAGAGAGAGAAACATCAATGATGACAGAGAATCATTGATCAGCTGCCTCCTACACGCCCCCCACTGGGGATCAGCCTTCAACCCGGTCATATGCCCTTGACCAGAATTGAACTGGGACCCTTCAGTCCACAGGCCAACGCTCTATCCACTGAGCCAAACCAGGCAAGGCCAGCCCTAGCCAGTTTTGTTCAGTGGATAGAGCGTCGGCCTGTGGACTGAAGGGTCCCAGTTCGATTCTGGTCAAGGGCACATACTTTGGTTGCAGGCTCTACCCTGGCCTGGGCCCCTGGTTGGGGCTCCTGCAGAAGGCAATCAGTCGATGTGTTTCTCTCACATTGATTTTTCTCTTTGTCTTTCTGTCTCTCTTCAACTCTTCTTAAAAATCAATGGAAATATATCCTCGGGTGAGTATTAACAAAAAATAAAAAATAAAATAAAGAGTACATTCCAGCTGTGCTCTTCCTTGTATCTGCTCCCTTAAATATAATAATCAGATAGAGACACTCTTGTGTTCTACCTGATCCTCTGAGGACACTGTCCCTGTTTCCATTTTCTGATTTCCTTTCTGTTACTTCATATCTATAATGTATTGACTATATCCTTGGATTGCCCTTGAAGTGCCCCCAAACTAAAGGAAACAGGCTTTTGTCATTGGGAAATTGTAGTCCCATATAATTTGGTTAGAAGTAGATGTTATAAATGAAAGATGTGGAGCCCTTTTGGGTATTTGTCTTGTTTTAAGACATCTGAACCTGTCTTTAAAGCTCTATTAATCAGCACTTCTTCCCATCCCAGCCCTGACTGTTGACCCTGAGCTGGCAGTAGAAGTTCATTCCTTCTGTGAAAGTGATTTAGTGTTACTTCTGCATGGATAAAGACCCAGAATTATGGATAAAGACAAAGAAATGGAAATGTGATGGTTCTCACAAAGCAGAAATTAAAATTAGTAAAAGTTTTAGTGGTAGATAGTGTTTTATGTGTATCTATTTCTAGTCCTATATGGAATAAAGGAGGCTAGAATTCTAGAAAGGTAGATGGTTTTTTCTTCATATATATATATATATATATATATACATATATATATACACACACACACACACACACACATACTAGAGGCCTGGTGCACAAACTTGTGCACGGGTGGGGTCCCTCGGCCTGGCTGTCTCACCCAATCCCAATTAGGGCTGCTGGCCAGCTGCGGGGGAGGGACCATGGGAGATTGGCAGGCAGCTCCTGCATTGAGCGTCTGCCCCCTGGTGGTCAGTGCGTGTCATAGCTACCGGCCAGTTGTCTGGTCTTATAACGGTCGCTTAGGATTTTATATATATATATATAGATATACGTGTGTGTGTGTGTGTGTGTGTGTGTGTGTGTGTATAAGTTTGAAACCATACTATAGCTCTTATATATTTTGTTTTTCTTTGAAGGTTATTGGGCAGTTACTGTATTTTTTATGTAATCTATATTTTTAATATGACAGATTCAGGTTTTGGGGTCATATCCTTTCTATATAATAAAAGGGTAATATGCAAGTTGAACCTAACAGGGGAACGACCAGTCGCTTTGATGTGCACTGACCACCAGGGGGCAGACGTTCTACGCAGGAGCTGCCCCCTGATGGTCAGTGCACTCCCACAGGGGGAACTCCGCTGAGCCACAGCTGGGCTGACGACTGCAAATGCAGCGCCCATAGCAGGGAGCCTCTCCTGCCTCCTCGGCAGCACTAAGGCTGTCTGGAGTGGGCCTAAGCCGACAGTCAGACATCCCCTGAGGACTCCCGGGCTGCCAGGGATGTCTGGAAGAAATAAACCAAAACATCAGCTATTAGGGTGGTTGTGATACACATAAGTATTTGAGTGCTTGCTAGTAAGAGTGATATTGAGGAAGAAACAGGAAAAGGAACAGTCTTTACTCTCCCCCTATTCTTGCTTGCAAAGCATTATATTTTCTCCTTTATTCAACTTCCCTGCACTTGTGTATATGTTTGTTTTTCCTACTAGGTTATATTGTAATGGAAGACTTAATTCATCTACCCCCCCCCCCCCCAAGCACCTAGCAGGTGTTCATTGAACATATTTCAATAATTCAGGAGAAGGAGGTGACTTAATGATTTGCCATACTTAAACTGAGGGACAAGTATGCGTTGTAAACCACCAATGTTAATGAAAAAAAATTCAGGTAATCAGGTTATCTCAATGTGTTGAATGGTGACCTGAAAAAAGATAGTCTGTGTTCTAATTCCCAGGAACTGTGAATGTGATCTTACTTGGAAAAAGAGCCTTTACAGATGAAATTAAGGATAATGGGATAAAGAGACCATCCTAGATGATCCATGTATGGCTGCTGCACTGTCCAGAAAACAGCTGAGCCTGGGAGTTGAGGGTCAATGAGGGGAGGTGCTGCTTTCACAACCTCCTGATTTTTGCATAATCTGCTAAAACCCTATATTCATTGTCTTTTGGAATTTAATCCCTGTAGGGAAACAAGGTAACTTAGACAATATCTTAGACAACAGAGACTGTTTCAAGATAACATTTGAACATATTTATGATAATGCAATAGAGAAGGAAATCAATAGGGAAGGAAGTATTTGCATATAGACATGTTTCTTAGAGGAAGTAAGTCTTGAGCTATACTGTGGGGAAAAAATAGAGGGTTTCAACAACTGACAAAAGGAAAAGAATATATTTTAGGTGGCAGCACGGAAGAGATGAAACCTAGTGTTGCTTGAAGAAAAGATCAAGAGAACTATGTTGAATGCTTACTGTGGTGTTCAGTTGCCATCAACGGAATTTGTGTTTATTAATCTAGGCATCCACTGTGGTTTGGTGAGCAAGGTAGTGAGGCCGCAAGGCTTTAAGGAGTTATCACTGGTGGAGGTAGATAATGTTGTGGGTCTCCTACCACATTCTAGTCTCTTCCATCAGTAAATCTAAGTTCCTTATCCTTGCATGTCATGCATAACTCAGTCCGTGCTGTGGACTATCCCTCTATGTAGTTTGGATTCCTCCTAACTCCAAAAGGCCCTCAAGGGAAATATATTACAGGCACCTACCATTAGGCCTGGCTTCCTGTAGGTACACCAGTACCACTTCTCTCAAACTAAACTGAGTTTCAGGAGTGACTCCTGTGGAAGATGAAAGACCCACACACCAGCCCTAACAGCTGTTTTTGTCATGACTGAGAACTGACCAGAAGGGTTTTTAAATGATTTTGCTTGGGGTAAACCATGACCATGGTGCCTAACTCAGGAAAACACTCACATTTTCATTTTCTGTACATGGTTCTGCTCAGTGGAAAGCATGAGGATGTCTTCATTGAGTCAATCGAAGGTTCAGAGGAAACATGTGGATAAAGGACAGGGAACTGCCAGTGCTTGTTGAGGACCTGATCTGTACACTATATTTGAGACCAGATGCTAGAGAAGTGTTTTCCTGACTTGGATATTGCTGAGCCTGTATTCTGTTTACTTTCTTTTAGGTGTGTAATAGGCCAGGGTGAAGGAAGGAAGGAGCCTTGGACCAAAGGTTTACAGGAGTTGGTGGGAAACATGCCAGTTGCAGTGCTCTCTGGGAGAGGTGAACGGGGGAGGCCATGTTAGAGCAGGGTTGGGAGGAGAGGGAGCATAACGTTGCAGTGAGCTTGTGTGCTGTGTTTGCTTTGCAAGCTACTGAATGTAGTTTACTGTAAAAGGCATTTGTTATGGTGGATGAGTAAAACAGCTCCTGCCTTTAAGGTTGTGGACGAGAGGCAGGAAATGCATTTAATATTTAATATCTGTGCTCTAAGTTGTATTTCTTGTTTTTTTTTTTTTTTAAATGTATCTTAGCAATTTGCAAGTACCATCTCCACAGCCAATAGTGCTAGCTTTATATTTTCCCTTCTTATTGTGGCTACCTCTTCATACTGATTACTAATTCAGACACATTGCCTAACAACAGGTTCCCAAATATCTGGACATATTCAATCCTTTAGAAAAAAATGAAGAATTGAAAACTGATTAAATTTGATGCCAGCAATCCCATATTTCGCCTGTCACTGTCCTTGCTGGGTATTGATTGATATCTGAGCCTCTTTGCCTTCCTAGTTGGAAACTTTAGGGCATATAAATATTGATTTTAGATCTGGGTTTAACCTATCTGTGTACTGAGTGACTTGAAAGAGCAACCTGTCTGAACATATGAAAATTTGTGTCTTATTCTGAAAAATTCTGTCTTCATCATAGCCCTCTATCTTTTTGTCATGGGAGGCAATCCAGGCTTGATTCTCAGTGTGATAAAATGACTACACACTTTTCTATCCATCCCCTTTGTCTTATCCTAAAACTGGACTTAGAAGATATTTAGTTTGGAGTATTTATTTACCTTTTAAAGGATAAGCAGATTTTACTTACATACCTCAGTGAATTACACATGTAATATGGTTCAACAAAATAAAATATTAACACTCTATAGTTAGGAAGGAGTATTTTGAATCTCATAAAATGCTTTCTTAATTCAATATATATAAATATGTATATAGACACAGGAATCCAGGAAGTGATGGTATAATAGGATGTTACATTTGTTAAATTATCCTGGATTATAGTCATGAATACTTCAACATTTACACCTCTGTTTGCTACTTGAATAGTTAGCATGGTGGTGCATGCAGGCAGGCTAAATAGCCAACTCAGATGGTGGATAAAGAAAAATTGAATTTATTTAAGGAATGGGATATCCAAAGGGAAGGGCTGCACAGCATTGAGCCAAGGGGGCATTGGGTCGATGATGGCAGCACCCAAGAGCTGGAGTTTCATCCTTATATGCAGTCACTGGCGGGAGGCTTTTGCCTAATATTCACTTGTGAAAATTCATCAACCAAATACACCTTTTATTTTGTTCTTTATTTTTTATGTTTTAAATATTTTTGTCAGTCTACCAGTACACTTTTTATTTTTTGACAGTTGTGTGTGTGTGTGTGTGCGTGTGTGTGTGTGTGTGTGTGTGCGCACGCACTTTACTTAATATGAACCTAATGCTATGCCTATGCTGGTGTTATTGATCTCAAAATAGTTGGATAAATAGTTTACATTTACTTATATTAAGTTACTTTTAGTATTGAATGAGAAGAAAGAATTGAAATAAATCAGAGGGCAAAAACCAATTTAATTTGATTCAATTAGCTTTTAATCAAATAATTGATTAAGAATATTCCCAGATCACCCTAGCTGGTTTGCTCAGTGGATAGAGCCTTGCCCTGCAGAGTGAAGAGTTTCGGATTTGATTCTGGTCAAGGGCACATACCCGGGTTGCAGGCTTAGTTGGTCCCCGGTGGGGGACGTGCAGGATGCAGCCAATCAGTGATTCTCTCTCATCATTGATGTTTCTATCTCTCTCTCCCTCTCCTTTCCTCTCTGAAATCAATAAAAATGTATTTAAAAAAAAATATTCCCAGATCAGAAGAGAGATCTTTTCATGCAAAGATTCATTAACTACAAATAAAAAAGAATTCCCAAAGTGATTAAGAATAAGTTAAAACAACATTGTTTGACAAGTTTTAGAGAAAGGAAAAACACTTTTCAAAGAAGAGAAAAACAAACAATTCAGAGTAATCTTGTTGAGACAGTAGACATACATTCCTAGTTTTTAATTGCAATTTGATTTATATTGTGTATAGAACTTATCAATGGAATAAATATTTGCTATGCAAAATGAAGCAGATCACATTGAAATGAATGAGTTATCAACTTTGTTTTAAATTAATCCTAAGAAATTTGATGGAAAAATAATTAGCAGTTAGACTTGAAGATATGGGAGCAATATGACAAAGCCAGAGTAACTAAGTAATAAAATAAACAGCAGTAGAACATTTACTAAAATAATTACCTGCATATACTGCTTTTTGGAGAGATAAAGCAAAGAAAACAAAACCTCAAACACCTTCATTTAATATATGTTCAAGTCTTAAAACCTTAAAATCTGGATGAAAGGTGATAAACACTTATAAAATATGCCTTAAGAAGTGTTATTAAAAAGCAAGCGACTTCTGAAAGAATTATATGGAAATTAAAATAAAAACTCCTTGAGAAGTCCCTTCAGATCTCTCAGAAATGCACATATACAAGTGAAGTGTGTCTGAAATAATAGAGAAAATACTTAAAGGGCCATGACTATTTGTTAGAATAGATACAGTATATTTCAAATTTTCTGTGTGTAGGATTACCTAACACTGCAAGATCCCCTTTGTCTGCTTGTGGCCGGCGATAAGGTTCACATGAAAACAATCAAGACCTTTGTTTAGTAGCTCTACAAAATAAAATGACCAGGTTTTTCTTGGACCTTTTACACCAAGCATGTCAAACTCACTGCCTGCGGGCTGCATGTGGCCCACAATGAATATTTTTCTGGCCCAGCCAATATAAGGGTATGTAAGAAACATTTTAATAAGAATTTCATAATGCCCTAACCGGTTTGGCTCAGTGGATAGAGCATTGGCCTGCGGACTGGAAGGTCCCAGGTTCGATTCCGGTCAAGGGCATGTACCTTGGTTGCAGGCACATCCTCAGTAGGGGTTGTGCAGGAGGCAGCTGATCGATGTTTCTCTCTCATCGATTTTTCTAACTCTCTATTCCTCTCCCTTCCTCTCTGTAAAAAATGAATAAAAAAAATAAATTTGTAACTTAATTTTTACAATATCCTGTTATACATAATCTATCTATAATAATAAAAGCATAATGTGCTAATTAGACCAGACGTCCTTCCGGATGAACTTCTGGATGAAGCTGGGGCTGCGAGGGAAGCCCGGGTCCTGGGTGCCAGAGGGAAGCCAGTGCCTGCAGCCAGGGGAAGGAAGGCCTACTCTACATGAATTTCGTGCATCGGGCCTCTAGTTATTAATAACGAACTACAATGTTTGCTAATGACTGATTACTATAATCATGTTGCATTCATTTCCCTTACACACCTTACGTGCAGCCGCACCATTTCTCTCCACTAATATTAGCAGTGAATATTTTAGTGACCCATTGCCACGTCATTAGTCTCGTACTGACTTGTTTGGTGTGTGCAACAGGAAATATTTTGCTTTCAGAGAACAAGAAAAATAGATTTATTTGCGTTATGCTTATTAATTTGTGCAGTTATTCAGTATCTGGTAAGTTAATATTCAAGGAAAATTAATTTTTATTAAAATGTTCTATTATTTCATATTAACGATTACTCATTTATTTCATCCCTTTGTATTCAGCATGTCTCTATCAAAATAAATCTATGTTTCTATGAAAATTAAAGCTTTTGTTTTTTTGTGTGGCCCACATAAACTTAAACCTTGTTTATTTGGCCCGTGTTAGCTTTTGAGTTTGACATGCTTGTTTTACACATTTAATCGAAATACTCCTAGTAACTGGATAGTTAAGAACAAATGTTAAAATGTAGAGGTGCGGGACAGTCCTGGCCACCCTATTCTGAATCTTTACATATAAGATATTTTAGAAGAATACAACAGAAGTATTTTATTTCTGTTATTTATTTATTTGAAGAAGAGAGAGGAAGTGGGAGAGAAGCAGGAAGAGGTGCTGGAAGAGAAGGAAAGAAGAGGAAGAGGGAAGAGAAGGAGAAGGAGAGGACAGGAAGGAAGGAGAAGAAGAAGGGAAATGAGAGAAAGCAAGAGAACAAATGAGGTTTTAGTTTCCGAATCTGGCTGAACATACAGATTCCTGCTCTCCACGTCCAGCCTATTGCATTAACGAAAAAATCTCTGTGATGGTTTTAATTATCAGTAGAGTTGGGATAACTGGGTTAGTGAGTACTGAGAATATTCATGGGTTGACTCTCATGCATCCTACTCTGTAAGGGTTAATGAGATTGCATACTGGTGATCTCATGATTGTTTTAAATGCCTCACTCCGAAATAATGAGAAACGTGGGACTCTCAGACCCCATGGTCAGGCCATTTGGAGGAATATTTTGGTCTTCCTGGGCTCCTAGAAATATAACAACCTCATTGAGGACAAGAAATATATCTTTTTCAACTCTATCTGTGGTGCTCACCAGGGTGCCTAGTGTGGAATACAAGATAGTAAATATACTGAATTTGATGCATTATGCAGGCTTTATGGGTGCTACCCAATGCTAAATTCCAGCAGAGACCTTGATTTGTTAGAAGTTATCATTGCTGTTAAGGTGCCCATGATGTAGGAATTAGATTTAAAAGAAAACCATCTATGCTGTAAGAGCATGGGTTGAATTTGAACCCAGAGATGACTATTTCTAGTATGTCCTCACTGGAACATACAAATTTGGCCCCATTTTGGGTGGAGTAATGGTTTCACAGGAGAAGAGAGAAGTAGAAATGTCAGATACAGGAAAACAGAAAAATACAATGACTTATTCAGCTTTCCTAGTATATTGATCCTGGGTGAGTAGCAAGCAATGGCTAATATCCCCAATCCAGGAGACGTTCAAACATATCTTTAAGTAGAATCAAATGGGGGATTTCTATTTGTTGGTTTAAAACAAAGACCTTTTCTGTTTAACTTTTATTAAAGGAAAACAAATTCATCTGAGAGAGGACTATCACAGAAATAATCACAAAGTAAATTTCACAAGGAAAGGTGTTAATCTTGAAATGTCTTTTATTTATTTGTTCAAAAAGAATTACATTTTATAGCTCAGCTCCATGAGGAATTCCACTATGACTTGTTTTAATATGCTTAAATTAAAGAATTGTTAATGCTGTGAATAGTTTTTAATTGGGACCTTATTAAATAGTCTATAAACAGAACACTTTCAGTTGAAGAGTGTTTGAAAACACTGTTATATAAAGATGTAGTAAAAAGATGCATATAAATTTTTGTTCTTCACCAAAGTACTTTTGGGACTCTATACCTTTGGGCACACAAACGATAGGTTCTAGTCTTACAGTGGTACATGTTCTTTACACCTTGCAGCATATGGCAAGACATCAGATTTAGAGTTGAAGAGCATTACGTTTTAGATAGGTAGTCCACTATATAAACACATTGTTTTGGTAAATTTCATACGCCTTGTTATTCTGGCACCTGCTGTTCAGAGAAAGAGGAAGCCTGAAGGAAATAAAACTCAGCACAAAATAGAGCAGCACTTTTGAAGTCGTGATTGCTGAGATGTACAAAGAGAAGAAACAAAATGAAAAGACAAGGAGTATTAAAGGTGGGGGAAGAGCTTATTTTTGATAGAATATTATTATATGTAACTGAGAAAAATGAATAAGGTGAAGTGTAATTTGAGAGGAAAAACTTGCAGGTTTTAATTGATTTTAGCTCTCAGACCCTTACAGCCAGAATGGATTTTGTAGAATCCCAGTCTTGTCATTTTATAACTAAGGAAAGTAAAGCTCAAGAGGTTGGCGCATGAAATTCACATGAGTCACATGATTGCTCATAGGATTCTCTCTAGAACTATCATTTCTTTTATAAATTAAACTAGAGGTCTGGTGCACAAAATTCATGCATGGGTGGGGTTCCTAGGCCTGGCCAGTGATCAGGGCTGATCAGGGCCTTCTGGCTGCCGGCTGGGGCCTTCCTTTCTGCCAGCTGCTAGCTGCCGGCTGGGGTCTGCCGGATGGGGGGAGGGACCTGGGAGGTTGGCCGGCCATGGGAGGTTGGCTGTGGGAGGGCACCGACCACCAGGGAGAAGCTCCTGTGTTGAGAGTCTGACCCCTGGTGGTCAGTGCATGTCATAGTGACTGTTCATTTCTGGTCATTCCAGTGTTCCAGTTATACATACATATATATATATATATATATATATATATATATATATCCATTTCATAAATAAAATGCCCACTTTATTTATTTATTTATTTATTTTTTCATGGAGGATAAATGAAAGAATAGTATTCATAAAATGTTTGCATGATTTTGGAAGAGTCACATGTTGGAGGTCAGAGCTCTCTCATGAGCAGCTAGAGGACTCTGTATGCTGAGACCTTTAGCCGCTGGAAAGAGAGGCCTCTGTCCTGTGGCCACAGTCCTGGTGGCAGAGGACAAGAGGAACTGCTGGTCTACCCAGAGACTTCACTATTTCATTCCTCAGTCAACTTTCAGACAGAATCTAAGGCCATTACTGGGCTGCTGGAGATTCTTGCTGTATAGACTGGTAGTGGAAAGCCTTCTGAAAACATTCTTGAGAGTTAGAGGTTGCAGTTTCTGGCTAAGTCCAGCATCCATCTATGGACTCATATTGAGTTCCTGGAGTCTTGGGGTTCTGCCTCCGGGTAGCCAGGTCACTGAAAAGAACAAAGGTTGAGTCAGAGCATCCTGGGTTTGGATTTTGACTCTGCAAAGGGACCATCCTTGTGACCACAAACAGTCACTGAACCCTCTGGATCTCTGTTTATTATGAGGAAAAAGGACATATGGCATATAAAATGCCCAGTAATGGCCTTCTCTGCCAAACACAGAGGAGTCAAACAGGAAATTTGCTTTAATTTCCCTCCTACTTCCTAAGGTGTGTCTATAACCAATGCAGAATCTGGTAGCATTAATTTTTCTTCGGTTACTTAATTTGCAAACTTAGAAGCAGGAGTACCCCAAATCCTCTTGAATCGCTCATATGATGAGATGATGAGCAATATCTTTAAAAATCAAAAATGTTACTATTAGTCACTGTATAAATACATTTTTTATATTGGTTCTATTCCTGGCTTGATGCTGTTTTTAAGATACGTAATGGGCTACAACAAGTCAAGAATGGGTGATATATAGGCAGAGCTGCAGTATCGTCAACCTGAAGGTCAAAGCTCTGGGGAGGAGTGGACTTTACTGATTTTTTTCCAACTTTATTGATATGTACTTAATATAAAAAAGTTGCATGTATTTAAAGTGTACATTTTGATGAGTTTGTACATACGCATCACCACAAACAAGGTAATAAACATATCACCTCCAAAGGCATTCTTGTGTTTCCTCACTTGATTATTATATTATTTGTGAAAAGAACACTTAGCATGAGATCTAGCCCATTATCAAGTTGTTAAGTGCACAACACTGTATTTACTGTTACCTATAGGCTTTAAAGTTATAATTATGCAAGACAAACAAGTGCTAGAGATCTGCTGTACAACATAGAGTTGCATGATTTTTTGAAGGGTGGTTATTCAAGTGCATTGTGCTTTGATTAGGTGGGTTGTTCCAAGTGTAATGTTCTGGGAGGAAAAAAATAGATTCATGGCCTCAGATTTAAAAAAAAAGTCACAAACAAAAGATTGGCAAATACCTTAGATGAAAACAAAAATCAATTACAACAGAAGAATATTGCGTGGAATACAAGTTATAGCAAAAGTAATATTTATAGTTTCATTTACATCATAAATATGTGAAATATTTCTGAATCGTTTTACAATTCCTTTCTATCAAAGGATTAAAAAATGCACTTTGACAGCCTCATTCATTGAGCACCTACAATATGGCAGGAACTATTTGACTATACAGTGAATAGAATTAGGGCTTTAAGTAAAACATTCTGGTGGGCAGGGGGAAACAGTAAACAAGCACATAATATGTTTTTAAGCACTGATAAGTTTTATGCAGGCAGATAGAGAGAGGGATTAGAGAGCAGTATAGGGGTCCTGGTCTGTTTGAGATAAGTTAATTGGGAAGGTCTTAGGGAAGGGCATTGGAGCAGAGACCTAAATCAAGTGAAGGAGGGAGCCACATGGTGTTCTGAGGGAAGAGCATTCAGGTACAAGAAACAGGAAAAGAAGGCGTGTATTTTTTTGCAGATAGGAAGGATCATGTCATGTTCCCAGAACAGAAGGCCCAGAGGTCCAGAGAATGGAGAAGGTGAGAAGAAAAAAAAAACACCTACAGGCCATGAGTTTTGTTCTGAATGTAATGGGAATGGGAAGCTCTGATGGTTAATTTTATGAGTCAACTTCTTAGTCTGTGGTGCCCAATTGTTTGGTCAGACACCAATCTAGATGTTGCTGTGAAAGTATTTTTTAGATGTTATTAACATTTAAATCAGTAGACTGATTAAAGCAGATTGCCCTCCATACTGTGGGTGGCCTCATCTAATCAGTTGAAAGCCACTAGAAAAAAGATTGAGGTCCCTGTGGAGGAAGGAATTCTTCCTCCAGCCTGGAACATAGAAATTCTGCCTGAGCTTCCAGCCTTTGGACTCAGGACTCTTTCGGGAGTTTCTAGCCTGCCAGCCTACCCTGCATATTTTGGATTTGCCAGCCTCCATCCCCACCCCCACCCCCATCCCCCAATTGCATCAGCCAATTCCTTAAAATGAATATCTATCTATCTATCTATCTATCTATCTATCTATATCATCATCATCATCTATCTCCTATTGATTCTGTTTCTCTGGGGAACCCTGATTAATATAGAAGCCTTCAGGCTCATTTAAGCAAGGGCATGATATGATCTGATTTTTATTTCAGAAGATCACTCCTATCTCTAGGAGAGAAAAGTGACTTTTGACAGCAAGAGGGAAGCGGAAAAACTAGCTAGAAGGCTGTTCTAGTCCTGTAGGTGGACCTGACAGCAGCCTGGAAGTGTTCAGAGGTCACTGGATTTGAGAAATATTTCTCAGGATTTTCAGACAGATCAAATAAAGGGCGAGAGAGAAACAGATAAATCAAGGCTTAAATTTGGACCTGAGCAGCTGTGTGAAGGGTATGCTATTTATAAAGACAGTTCTGGAAGCCTGGGTGAGGAGCAGGTGTGCAGAGATGGAAAAAGAGGGAGGAAAGATGTATTAAGGATCCAAAGTTTTATTTTGAGCACATTAATTTCATGTTGCCCGTTTGCTGTCCAATTGGAGATGTCAGGTAGACTATTAGAATCAGGCACATGTTGTTGTACAGTGGTAGTTAAGGGCACAGTCTCTGGGCCAGAACATCTGGATTCAAATGACAAATCCAGTCTTCAGAGTGAACCTCACTGTCTTGGTTTTTTCATATGAAAAATGGGATGATAATACATACGCCTTGTGGAAGTGACACAAGGATTAAGTTAGTCAGCGTACTTAAGCTCTTAGAATGTGGATGATCATAGGAAATGTAATATAAATGTTAGATATTATTATAGCCAAAGTTTTATCGTTCTGGCCCATCAAATACATTGCTAGAATGTGACGGGGGCCTGGGGAATGTTTCCCAAGCATGCCTGCCTTGAATAGTTTTTAATTGCTAGCTCTAAGAGGCCAAACTACATACCGGAGTGATGAAGCCAAGTGTTTGGCTTCCCTTTGCCTGGACAGTGAGCACTTTTGGAGTGTTTGAATGAAGTACACTTTCATAGCAGCTTGACTAATACAGCCTCACTCCCTCAAATTATCTCCTTGCCTTTTCTGCTTTGTTTTCCTCCGTTGTGCTTATCACCTTCTCATATACTGTGTATGAAATGCTTATTTATTTATTTATTTATTTATTTATTTATTTATTTTCTGTTTCCTCTTAGTAGAATGTAAGCTCTAGGAGGGCAGAGATTTTTTACTATTTTGTTTACTGTTAGCATGCCTGACTTAGTCAATCTAGGAGAAATAAATGCTATTGCCTAGTGCTTATTGTTCCCATTCTGTTTTTTAAAAATTCTATTTCTTCAAATATTTTTCCATTTGAAAACCATATCCAAAAGAAGGTTGGACATTAATATGATTCTCTGGGCCTTTCTGACTTGTGCAGAATGTCAATTTTCATTGAGTCAAATCTCATCTATGAAGTGGATTTCAGAGGAAGCTTCTGATGGCAGTTTCAATTTTGACTTTGGAAATAAATTCTGGAATTGACATATGGTCTCCTGAAAGTGATGGTACTTTTTTTGCTGTTGGCTGTCCACTCCATTTCCCTGCCGGTCTATATGTGGGCAGTATTCCACTGCAAGTGCAGTCTTATCACAGATTTTTGCTCAGCAGTTCTTGTTCATGAGACGCACTGAGGGCTGTGCAGGGTGGAGGTTGATACATGGCCCAGTCAATCTATGACTTATGAGATCTATTGCAAATCCAAGGCACTGTATTGATTCTGCGGAATGGACTGGAAACTGACCTTCATCTCACAGAACCCTCTAACTTGCTCCTTGTTTGTTTATTCCCAACAGAGCACTTGCATCATGCAGCTTTGTTCCAAAATCATTTAACTTTTATTTCCCTTTACATTCCATCATGATTTTTACCCTACATATGTAGAGTGGACAAATTATTGTCATTGTTTAGCACAAAGCATAGGTCCTGTTTCAATGTGAGCTTTTAGAGCAGTGGTTCTCAACCTTCTGGCCCTTTAAATACAGTTCCTCATGTTATGACCCAACCATAAAATTATTTTCGTTGCTACTTCATAACTGTAATGTTGCTACTGTTATGAATCGTGATGTAAATATCTGATATGCAGGATGGTCTTAGGCGACCCCTGTGAAAGGGTTGTTCGACTGCCAAAGGGGTCGCGACCCATACGTTGAGAACCGCTGTTTTAGAGGCAGTTAATTTTATCTTCTCTCAGTGCATGGTTTTAGTACATAGCTACTAGTTCCTTGGACGTGCAGACATTGTGTCAAAATGAATTAGATTTGATCCTTGCACTACTTGTGCTAGCACTTACTATCACACTTAGCATATTGTATTGCAAGTAGTATTTAAAAATGTTTTAGTCATCTTGATCAGATTAATCTTACTATTAGAGATGTTGTCTGATTTCTCATTGTGATTTTTACCAACCAGCACTTTATGGCACATAGTTGGAATTCAACAAATGATGCTTGAAGTGAGTTAAATATTCATTTCTGAGGCTATATGAGAAGAGGATTGACAGGCTGCTGCTCTCAGGTCTTCCTTTTATCTATAGAATGAATGATAGGCTGAAATAGGAATTCCCTCATCAGCCATTCTCTTTGTTCTTAAAGTAGGTGTATAATGGACTTCAAGATACCACCTGGAAAAAATAACCTGTTTCTGGATTATGTTATGATCCTTTGTGCCTTTGAATTCCAAGCATGTTTTATGTAATTGGAGGATGGTCATTTCATTCTAGTAACTGAAATTATAGGACAGAGTAGCTGAGAGGAAGCTTTAATTCTTCTACTAGAGAATGTTCATTGTACAGGTAAGTAGTGGGATTGAGAATTTAGGGACTTACTCCAGGCCACAGAGCCATCAGTTCATGTGGGAAGGGAATTCATGGTTCCTAAGCTCCACTGGAGCTTGGTTTGGGGAAAGTGACTTGATTTCCTGGACAAGGCAGAACATTCTAAACAACTTGCATTCTCTCTTTCATATTTTAGAGAGAGAGAGAGAGAGAGAGATAGAGAGAGATAGATAGATAGATATCGGTTGCCTCCTGCAACCTGGGTATGTGCCCTGATCAGGAATGGAACCCGCCACCTTTTGGCATAGGGGACAACGCACCAACCAACTGAGCCACACCTGCAAGAGCACTTGCATTCTTTTTCAGAGATGACTTGATACTCACAATGAAGCCAGCCAGGCAGGGATATTAGTCTATGAGTTTGATGTCTGTAAAACACATGCTGAGTCACTTTCTTGTGGCTATGGATACCCAGAATTGTCCTGTGATCACCGAGGACTTTGCTGTTGCTGTGTTCAATTCACCTGAGGGAAAGAAAATTGAACTGAGCAACAGAAGATATGTGGACAATAAAAAAAATCAAATGAACATTTTACCCCCTGAGGTGAAAAGGAAAGAGAAGGATTCAAATAAAACTTTAAAGAATAATGATTCATTCACAATAAATGTCATATTCCTTGCCTTGGCTCTGTGATGTCATTACTATTATTTATGTAATATTCCACCCTGTGCAACTCACACTATTGATGCTGCATCAAAGGGCAGGGAGCCTCATAACCATTGTTACACATCGATATAGCCATTTTCTCTGCACAAATAAGTGAGCTTATTATATACTATTTGAAATGGTAAGTGCTAGGGGGAAAAATAAAGAAGGGAAGGAGGAGAGGTAATCTTGGTGACAGCTGGACCTTAGACAGTCATAAGACCATCTTATTAAATGTGCTTTCCAGGTTTGCAAGTTATATCCTAAATTACACCATATGGAACAGATGTGGGCACTAAGAAAATAGGATCACAGTCATGGAGATGAGGCATTTGCTCCTTTTACATGCACTTACTCTTATGCAGATTGCTCAAAGGAAAAAGCATTAAGTTCATACTGGAATTTTCTTTAACTGGATTGTAACATATTTTTATTTGTATCAAGAAAGCATTCAGATATAGGAAAAAATATCTATTAGCTTTATTTTCAACATAAAAGCCAAACCTTTGCATATGTTTTTTTTAAAAACATGTTTTTATTTATTTCAGAGGACAAGGGAGAGGGAAAGAGAGATAGAAACATGAATGATGAGAATCATTGGTTGGCTGACTCCTGTACGCCCCTACCGGGAATCAAGCCTGCAACCCAGGCATGTGCCCTGACCAGGAATCAAACCGTGACCTCCTGGTTGATAGGTCGATGCTCAATCACTGAGCAACACCAGCTGGGCTGCATATGATTTTAATAACAATTTAAGTGGTAGATCAATTAACAAATTGTTTAATTAAAATCTATTTAACTTTAAAGAAGAATCTTTCCTCCCCCTTGTTTATATTTTTAAATATTGATTCAGTCACTAAAATTTTTTTTGTCTTAATTGAAGTAATTTTTGAAGCAACTGTACTGGAAGTAATCAACACCAAGAGTTATTGCTATGTTCTCTCACCTTTTTCATTTTATGATAAAAATTAATGGTTTACAAAAGGGCTGTGTTCTGCACATACTGAGTATGAATATTGGAAAATAGAAATATATTATTGGACCCTTTGTAGAGAATCTGCAGCTGGTGACAAAGGCTGGGTCTTTATGGAGGAACAGTCTAAGTCCCACCATTCAGGTTTCCAATAAAACAGAGGCTAGTGCAAGTGAGAATAATAGCCCCTGTGCATTTGACATTGACTTTCTCTGTATGATATTGGGCAAGGAGAGGAGAAAGCCTGGAAATGCTGCAGAGGTGAGATGTCCAGTGTGTGGAAGCCAAGACCTTCTTGCAGTGGTGTGGTAGGCAAAATAAAGGCCCTCCCAAAGATGTACCCTTCCAATGCCTTTACTGCAGCCTGATGAGACCCGCATCAGACGTCTGACCTACAAAACTGTAAGCCACTATGTCTGTGGTAATTTGTTAGAGCAGCGATAGGAAATGAATACAAATGTTATGGACTGGATGGAAAAGATCAAGAGAGGAGCCTCATTTGGATAGGTCAGTTTTAGCACTTGGAACAAGCCTGCTGTGTGGAATAAGGCAAAGCTGTATTTGCTTTTACATTTTGAAAACACCATTACTGACAACTTAGGCAGACATCCAGGTCAGTTAAAATAATGAATGAAGGGCACATCTATGCAAGAGTCAGACGTGTATATTATTATAAATATAGCTTTTCATTTTCAGACAGGCCAAGAGATAGGAAGCATAGCCTTTTTGTTGAGGTATTAAGAAAATAATTCCTGAATTCTTTTGATAACCTATTTCTCTTGTTTCTGGGTAAATGTCATATGTAAATATATCACTTATAATCATTCAAACTTCTTATAACAATCAATCATTTGTCATGGAAAAATGATGTGTCCAGCAATTAGGTCAAGTTTTGTATCAACTTCATTGCTTTTTCCTCTGCAGTTAATTGACTCTTCTACAAAATCAGTGCTTGAATGTAATCTTTTTAGCTCACTTTCTGTTAGTTCAGCATTTTCCTTCTTCCTGGCCTTCTTCTTGGGGGCTCCTGAGTGCCACCTAGTTGTTCATTAGGACCCCGTATTGGGGATCCTCCTGAGCATGCATAACTCTATCCAGGTGTACTCAGGACTCACACAGAGACATTTGACTGGCTGTTCCTGGATCATTGTTAAATTTTATATGTGCCCTCACCGGGGATTGAATCCAGAACCTTGGCATGTCAGGACAATGCTCTACCCAAGCATGTCAAACTCAAAGGCTAACACGGGCCAAATAAACTAGGCTTAAGTTTATGTGGGCTGCAAAAAACCAAAAGCTTCAATTTTCATAGAAATGTAGGTTTATTTCAATAGAGACATGCTAAATACAAAGGGCTGAAATAAATGAGTAATCGTTAACATGAAAGAATAGAACATTTTAGTAAAAATTAATATTTTTTCTTGAACATAAATTTGCCAGACACTGAATAACTGCACAAATTATTAAGCATAACGCAAATAAACCTATTTTTCTTGTTCTCCAAAAGCAAAATATTTCGTGTTGTGCACACCAAACAAGTAGTACAGGACTAATGGCATGGCAATTGGCTGCTAAAATATTTGCTGCTTGTATTAGTGGAGAGAAATGGTGCGCCTGCGTGTAAGGTGCGTAAGGGAAATGAATGGAACACGATTATAGTAATCAGTCATTTGTGAACATTGAAGTTTGTTATTAATAATTATTTATAACAGGATATTGTAAAAATTAAGTTAGGAAATTTTTATTAAAATGTTTCTTACATACTGTTATATTGGCTGGGCCGCAAAAATCGTGTGGACTACATGCGGCCTACAGGCCGAGAGTTTGACATGCTTGCTCTAGCCAACTGAGCTACCAGAGCTGGGTTAGATTTAAATTGTAATTTCATTTGTTCAAAAAATGGCTTCTTGCCTGGACTTAGTGGCTCAATTGGTTAAGTGTTGTCCTGTCTACCGAAAGGTTGCTGTTTGATTCCCAGTCAGGGCATGTACCTGGGTTGTGGGTTTGATCCCTGGTCAGGGCATGTATGGAAGGCAACCAATCGATGTATATCTCTCACAATGATCTCTCTCTCTCTCTCTCTCCCTTTCCCTCTCTCTCCCTTTCCCTCTCCCTCCCTCCCTCTCTCCCTCCCTCCCTCCCTCCCTCCCTCCCTCCCTCCCTCCCTCCCTCTCCTGCACCTACCTAAATATGTGTCTATCATTTTACTTTTTATCCAATCCCAGAGGTTTCCCCACTTTGCTTTCTTCTGGCTCTCTCATCTATCACTAGTGGATTTCATGTAACCCACCTATGTCCCCTTCTTTGATTGCAGTGTATAAAAATAGAAAAAAACCACCGTTCTCTGGAGTGTTATCTCAATCCGTTGAGGTTCTACTTCCCGGCAGTTGTCAACAGTTTGACTCAAATAAACTCACAAAAATTCTTTACAGGTTTAAAAGTTTTTATGTTAACAAAGGCATGGTCTAAAAGTCCATAAAATTTATACACACATACACAAACATTCCTTGTGAGGTCCTTCAAGCATTGATATAGACTTTTTAATAAGTACAACCTGTTGTGTTTGTGTCTGTGTGTTGTGTTGGGTTGTGCATAAATCAGCCAGATCTTTAATTCCTTTAGGCCCAGGCAGAGCTATTCAGAACTGTTATGAATTGAATTGTGTCCCCCCCTTCTACCAAATTTACATGTTGAAGCCCTAACTCCCAATATGACTGTATTTGGAGATAGAGCCTGTATGGAGGTATAGAAGGTTAAGTGAATCATAAGAGTGGGGTCCTTTATGATAGAATTAGTGTCCTCATAAGAGAGTGAATAAGAGACATCAGAGACTTCTGTTCCTCTCTGAGGAAAGACCATCTGAGTACATAGCAAGAAGGAGGCTGCCTATCCTATATAATAAAGAGCTAACATGCTAATTAGACCAAATAGCACAAAGACTGTCCAGACATCCTTCCAAATGACCTTCCAGACAAAGCCGAGGCTGTGAGGGGCTGTGAGGGCTGGCTGAGGCTGTGAGGGCCGGCCGAGGCTGCAAGGGCCTGCGAGGGCCCACTGGGTCTGCGAGGGCTGAGCCCCTTGCATGAATTTCATGCATCGGGCCTCTAGTAAGTTAGAAAGAGAGACCTTACCAGAAACTGAATTTACCAGCACCTTGATCATGGATTTCTAGTTTTAGAATTGTGAGATTTAAAAATTCTCACTCTTCTTTTGTTTGTTTTGTTTTTTTTGTTTAAGCAACTCATTCTGTGATATTTTGTTACAGAAGCCCTAGCAAATTAACACATGAGCACTTCCAGGAGTCTGTATCTTATCCTAAAAAGTCTTTGAAGCAAATTAAGCTTGGGAAATGTGGCTTTGCCCCTTTTACATTTGAAAGCAAGTATCTCTGGCTGTTGTGTAAAAAGTGATATAAAAAGGAGGGCAAGCCCTGGCCAATATGGCTCAATGTTAGAGTGATGGCCCGTAGGCCAAAGGGTTGTAGGTTCTATACCTCAGGCAGGTTTGGGCAACCAGTCGATGTGTCTCTCTCACATCAACCTTTCTCTCTTTCCCTCTTCTTCCCTCCCCTCCACTCCACTCTCTCTAAAAATCAATGGGAAAAATATTCTCCAGTGAGGTTTAACAACAACTGATTGAATCAGTCCTGCAATGGGACCTTTTATTGACCTATAAATACAAATTGTATAATCTTTTAGAAGCAGTTACCACAAACTGATATACTGATTAATCTTTGAAGTGTGGCCCCCTTTTTTAAATGGATTGCTTTGCCTGAGAGAACAGCCTGAAAGTGAGGGCCTGGTCAAGAGATGTCAGTATGTCAGTGTGTGTGGATGTTATATTTAAACCAGCCTTGGTTTCTTGCCCAATAAAATGTATTGCTTGGAGCCTCATCAGAGCTATTGCTGCCATCCATGTGCTATGGCAGACAAGAGACTCGTCAGTTTTGGTCATTGATTTCAGCTTTTTCAACCCTTCTTTTTTTTCCTTCCAAGAATATTACATTAAATATCTGATATATGCTATGCCCTCCTATTTGAGGCCTTCGGGATGGCCAGACCAATAACATGCAGTCCTTGCCCTTGAGGTATCAGGTAGTGATGTTTGTTTTTCTGCATTCTTTCAAATCGGTTGGTTATCTCTTTGTGTTCTCCTTGGAGAAGATAGGTGAGGGTCCTATATTCTCAGATTTGGCCCAGATGCCATTGTAGCAGCCTGGTGTGATTAAAAAAAAGAGAGAGAGATTTTGAATCAGGAAACCAGGCCTCTGATCAGCTTCTGTCACTCAGGCTAAGTCCTTTGGACTGATGACTTCATATTGGCAATGTGGGAAGAGCACAGTATTGGAAATGTGGATTCTATTATATTATTGATTGGTTGGTTGTTTGCCTCTGCCTCTAACCAGGATGAGGAATGGTCCAGCATGTCTTAATCTCAAGGAAAAGCTATGTTTCCAGTGCCCAGTTTAGCCATATTTCTAACTGTTAATACCAAACTCCTGGAATTTCTAGGAGAAATCAGGTCTGGAATCACAATTGGGTTGGGCTATGTGCTTTATGACATTCTAGCTGTGGGATCTCAGTACTGTGATTTAGGGAAAAACCCCCAAAACATGGTCTAAATAAATTAAAATTTATTCCTCCTTCATGTAATTGTTGATACCCAGGACAAGTATAGTAGCTCCATACTCATCAGTGACACTGATTCTGTCTATCTTGCTGCCCTTCCATCTTTATCATGTGACTTTCATCTCACTATTCAAATTGTTTGCTTTTGCTCCAGCCATCAAAACTAATATCCCAATCAATACGAAGGAGAAAAACTTGTTTCCCTTAATTTAAGAACATTTTCCAGAAATTGAACACACCAATTCTGTTTTATATTACAGTATAGGCCCAGTGCATGAATTCGTGCACCAGTGGGGTCCCTTGGCCTGGCCGGTGGGATCAGACCGAAATTGGCTCTCTGACATGCCCTGAGGGGTCCTGGATTGCGAGAGGGTGCAGGCCAGGCCAAGGGACCCCACTGGTGCACGATCGGGGCTGGGGAGGGATGCAGGAGGTTGGCTAGCTGGGGAGGGACCGTGGGTGGGCTCCAGGGTGTGTCTGGCTCATCTCGCTCAGCCGGGCCCCAGCAGCAAGTTAACCTACTGGTTGGAGCATCTGCCCTCTGGTGGTCAGTGCACATCATAGCAACTGGTTGACCGGTTGACTGTTTGCCCCCTGGTGGTCAGTGCACGTCATAGTGAGCGGTTGAGCAACCTTAGCATATTATTAGCATATTATGCTTTAATTGGTTGAACTGCTGACCTGACAACTGGACACTTAGCCTATTAGGCTTTTGATTATATAGGATTGGCATACACACCTACAAGGGAAGCTGGGAAATGTAGTCTTTATTCTGGGCTAGCACTGAAGAGCCTAGAGATGGGATTATTCAGGAAGGAGTGTGGAGGACCCTCTAATCTAATAGCATGAAATGTTCCCTGTGATGGGCAAAACTTTTGAACAGTTGAAGTTATTGTGAACTTGTGAAAAAATGTTCTTTAAAAGCATTTCCTACTTTTCATGCATTTCCTTCCATTAGCTGCCCCTTCCTGACTTCCCTCCTTATTAATCCAGGTAGGACTCTGTACACCAGCCTAGGCAAGCTTAGGCAGCCTTGCATAAAAACTTTTGATAGAAAGGAATTGTACATTGTGATTTTCCCAGGGTGCCATAGCTTTAGAGACATCAAATAAGTCTCATAGTAACTAGTTTTAGTACTGAGCTGCTGTGCAGTGTTAGGCAAGTTACTAAAATTCTCAACTTCAGTTTCCTTATCTAAAAAATATAATTACTAATTATTTCCTCATAGGGTTATTGTGAGGTTAAAGATTTGGATGTTGTCAAACATCTTGTAAGGGCTCAATAAATGATGCTATTATTATTTTATGATGATGCTAATGCTGACATTAAACTTAGTGGAATTATGACCTCCTTCCTTCATAAATATAGGCCAGAACATCAGTCCACAGTTATACACGACTAGATGAGTTCTTCTTCTCCTTACTTTCTGGATAATGGGGCTTATCAATTCTTCATAAAGTACTTTGGATTCTGGAGCTAAAGCTCTAAAGAAGTCTAATGACTAAATAAAATTTAAATGCCATTAGCACTTCACATAATCATCACAAAATGCCAGTGGGATATTTGGAAAATAAATAAATTGAGTCAGCTATTTAGTTCTCTTTAAGATTTCTACCAAGATGTTGACAGACGGAAAATCAATAAAAATACTGTAGGCAGTGTATTTTTGTTTTAATTTTTTAAAATCCCACATTGCTTAGCTCAAGAGGATGTGAATATAGGAGAGTTTCAGAGTAGTTTGTTAGCTTTTAGAATAAGAGTCAGCTTTGTGAATTACCTAATTACACTCAACCTTCTATTGACACACTGTGCAATCACTGTAGAACAGTTGATGTGTGGCCTGCATACACTATAATTTAATCTGACATAGTAATTCTTTCTTAATGTCTGGGAAATTTAGGGACCATTGTAAAAATAAATGATATAAAAACTCAAAGTTTTTTTTCACTCTTAAATAACAGTATTGTGCTTATGCAATGTATATTGGGAAGGAGCTGGGAAGAGAGTACAGGGGACTACTGTCACATAATAAAATGATTAATATTTATTGTATTAACTCTTCATTATTATTAGTGAAAGAGAAGGTGGAATGACAAAGAGAAAATGGTATAAAATGCTTAGATTTCTTTGAAAGAACCAGGAATTTGATTCAACTTAAACAAGGGTTGCAGTCTATTATTATTTAATCTGTGCAAGAAACTAAGCATTTTGCATACATTATCTGACTTAATTTTTCAGTCCCCTGTGAGGGAGGTGCTCAATGAAAAGTGCCATAATTTTTCATCAATAAATATTTGTCAACCGTTTATTATGTGCCAGGACATTGGAAATTCAACAGTGGCTAAGGCATGTTTTCTGCTTTCTGCAGTCTTACAGAGAGTGAGAGTCACCAACACATAAATGGGAAAAATATAGTTTGTAATAAAGAGGGAGAGTAAGAATAAAGAAGTGTTGGTATTGATTTCTAAGCATAATTGGTTTGTAGATAGGCATTCTTAAAACAGTTACTATATCACTTTAGAGTTGGAAGATTTCCCAGGATTCAAGGATTGTGTAAGGCAGGGATGACTCAAACTATATTTACTTTCCAAAGATTTAGTGAATGTGTACTCTTCACATCTGGGCAGGGCATTGTACCTGCATGTGAGTGCTCAGCCATGCCCAACGAGAGGGATCTGAAAGGTGATGCCCTGGGTGCATGTATCTGACTCCCTTTTCTTCACAGTTTCCACTCAGAATCCACCCCATGTGCACAGACAGAACCTGGAGAGAGTGTTTCTGGTCGTGAGATTTCCTGAGATGTCTGAAAGAGCACAGGTGCAGGGGGACTAAATTATCTGGAGTGTTGCCTCAGGCCCCTCCTCTGCCAGCAGATGGGGGCAGATCTCAGAAAAGAGAAGTCTCCTGCTGTAGCCTCTCATCCTTGGGATGAGCTTCCTCATTGTTTAAATCTGCAGAGCTAGAGAGCAACTGGCTTGAGGAGCTGAATGACATTTCCCTCTGTTTGGGTGGTAGTGGGTATCTATGTCCTAAAGCCCCAGAGAGTCTTGCTGTCATCCAGCAGAGGGCAGCAGCTTGCTGCTCCGACTCTATGGGAAGAGCTGTTGCCTGCAGGGGTCACTGTCATTCTTGTACAAGAGTGGATCTTACTCTTTGGATGCACATTTGAACTTCTAAAAATACCTATGTGTGGAAGCTATTCAGACCATAAAATCAGAATAGCTGGGGCTGTAGTCAGGTATTGGAATATCTTAAAATTTTCTCATGTATTTCTAATGTATGGCCAGGGTTGCAAATGACTTCTTTAATATGACTCAGGATGGCTATACTCAATAATTAAGAAAGGTGATTAATTCTGAGGGAAAGCCATTGGAGAAATAACATGGAGCATCAACAAAGAAAAAAAGAATTAAACTTCCAAGTAGATAAAATGGAACAATAACAACAAAACACTAGTTTCTGAAAGAATTTTCTTGATTTAATAATTCAGTAAAAGAATAAAAAAATCACTGGGGAGAAGCCAATTATTATCTTGGAAAACTAAATGGAATAAGTCACTTACAAGACAGATAAAAAGAAGTGGAAATCAGAAGTGAAGGATAATTAACTGATGACTAAGAAGGAAGAATAAACAGGGGATAGGTAATAATGAAAGAATAGAGCCCTTTTCTGAGTGGAAGAATGACTTACGTCTAAAAATTTAAAAGGTTCCATGGCTTTAAAATAGCATTGGAATGAAAGGTTCTAAATATCAAGTGGGAGATATAAGAGCAACATATAATTGGTTATTTAGTTTAAGGTCAAACCTGTAAGGATCTTATATACAGTCTTGGAGAATACAGGATTCAATTGGCCTGATACCCATCTATCCCATATAAGAAATCCTATCTAATAAAGAGGGAATATGCTAATTGACCCTCACACTGTCACGAAGATGGAGGCACCCACAGTCAATAAGGAGAGAATATGCTAATTGAATGTCCTGCCCTCAAGATGGCAGCACCCACAGCCAATAAGGAGGGAATATGCTAATTGACTGCCCCACCCTCAAAATGGCGGCGCCCACAGCCAATAAGGAGGGAATATGCTAATTGACTGCCCCACCCTCAAAACGGCGGCACCCACAGCCAATAAGGAGGGAATATGCTAATTGACTGCCCCACCCTCAAAGATGGTGGTGTCCACCCACAGCCACAAGATGGCGGTGCCCAGTCCCCTCAGGCCCGCTTGGGCGGCAGGCACGTGGCTAGGCCTGGCCTTGCCGTGCTTCTGCCTCCGGAGTCCTCAAATCCCCTCAACCCCCCCAGCCACCCAGGGCCGGCCCGAGGTGTAGGCAACCCTTGGATGGCGGCTGCCCAGCCACCCATGGCTGCCTGAGGTTCTGGTAACCAGGACTGGCTGAGGCTTGCACTGCCGGCAGTGGCAGCAGCAGAGGTCTGATGGGGGTGTCGCCTTCCCCTGATGGCTGGGTCGCCTCCCGCCCCTGAAGGTTCCCAGACTGTGAGAGGAGGCAGGCTGGGTTGAGGGACGCACCCCTCCAGTGCATGAATTTTCATGCACCAGGCCTCTAGTTATATATATAAAAGTCTAATATGCAAATTGTCCTCACGGGAGTTTGACCAGGAGACTGATTGCTTGCTATGACATGCGCTGACCACCAGAGGGTGGCATGGAACGAAGGAAGGCCCTGACCAGCAGCCGACAGCCTGGGAAGGGAGGCCCCGGCCGACAGCCAGAAGGAAGGCCCAATCAGCCCTGATCACTGGCCAGGCCTAGAGACCCTACCTGTGCATGAATTTTCTGCACCGGGCCTCTAGTTCAAGTATAATAGAAAAGGATTGAGTCACCTAAACGGGTGAGGACAGTAGGAATATATTTTGTGGGTGGTTGGCCAAGTGGAGACAGACTGGAAGTAAAAACATTCTAGTGTTTTTATTTGATACCTGGGAAATAAACAGTCTTGGCTGGCAGCACAATTACTTAATCTAGATTCATCAGTAGAGAATTGTAGGTTTCATCCTCTTAGGAATGCATGGAGAACCAGTAATAACACCGAGAAGTATGATTATTTTTCCAAAATAACCAGACATATGGTGATGGGGAATAACATGAAAAAAAAAAAAAAACCTAGCCAGAAAGAGTAAAAATGAGAACAAACACAACAACTATAAATAGATAAAATGAAATTGAAGTAAATAATAAAACCAAGTATATAAATTATCACAGTATATAAAGACTATTGACTGAATTTTCATAACACAAGACAGAGACTCTCATAGGAGGTCAAAATGCAAAAAGAAGATAGAATAATTATTGTTATGATCAAGATATTACTTAAATGCACCAAACATATGACAAAGCTCTAAAAATTAAGAATGACTTGGACTAAGTAAAATTTTACTAGGTTTTAATATAACTTGTTAGGAAAATATTAATGATCAAGCCAGTAAAAAGCCAGCCTACCTTGCATTTTACTTTTGTAATTAAAAGCTCAAAACAACATGTACTAAAGAAACCTTTTAGCTTATGTACAAAGAGTAGGCATTATTTTTTGGTTCACATGTACAATGATCAAAAAGTGGCCCTAGCTGGTTTGGCTCAGTGGATAGAGCATCAGCCTGAAGACTGAAAGGTCCAGGTTCGATTCTGGTCAAGGGCACATGCCTGGGTTGCAGGCTTGATCCCCAGTCGAGGGCATGCAGGAGGCAGCCAATCAACGATTCTCTCTCATCATTGATGTTTCTATCTCTCTGTCTCCTTCTCTCTTCTTCTCTGAAATCAGTAAAAATATTAAAAGTGAATAAGACCGTAACATATTAAATGTAGAGATGTTACATTTCTAATTATGGCCAATAAGACTAGAAACCAACAGTACAATTACTTACAAAATCTAAACTACAGCACTTATAATTACAAACACAAATTCTTAATTAAAGAAGAAATTTAAAATACCATAAATTATCTTGATAAGCTTACATTATAACTTGTGGACAGCTATTGTTTTATTCAGAGAAAATTATTGTTATTATTAAAAGAAAGCCTCATCTTATATAATAAAAGGCTAATATGCAAATTTTCCCCACAGGCAGGAGTTTGACCAACTAGGAGTTAGACGAGTGCTGACCACCAGGGGGCAGCACGGAACATGGGGGGTGTTGGTGATGCAGTGCTGGCAGGGGGCAGCAGCGGAGGCGCTGCTGGCCCTGATGGGCCCCATCGAGAGTGGGACCATGGTGGGATGGTGGAGCAGGTGAGCAGGTGGTGCCAGGCCAAGGCGGGTGCAAGCAGGAGTCCCGATGGCCCTGCTGGTAGCCCTAAAGATGGTGGCCAGTGGTGGCAGCGGGGAGCAGGGCCGGTGAGCGAGCAGCACCAGGCCAAGGCCGGTGCAAGTGGGGGCCATGATCACCCTGCCGGTCACCCCACAGATCAGCCCTGGACCCTACCCGTGCTCGAATTTCATGCACCGGGCCTCTAGTAATATAATGATTAGCTTAAGTTAGAAAAAATAAGATAAAACCTACTGAAAGAATAAAGGTTGTAATAATTAGTGGGGTAAAAGATAAAATTAAAGAAATAGAAAATGTATATTCTCAAAAGAATAAATATACCCCCAAATATGAGCCTTTAGAAAAAGCAAAATATCTGGCATGTTTGCTTACGGAAAATATGAAAGATAAATGTATACAATAATTAAAAAAACTTAGTTGAAAATACCAGACTGAAAAAAAACTATTTGCAAGGGAATATTACTTGCATTTTTTTTTTGAGGATCTTATTTTATTGAAACAGTTTTTTTGTTGTTGCTTATTTCAATATTCTGAGTATATTTATTTAACCAACAATCTTTCCCATTTTGCAAGCACTTAATCCCCAACACTGGTGGTTCTTCGTTTAGGTCTGACAACTTTCTTCATAGTACTAAGATACTCACAATTGTATTCATACCTCCTCCATCTTTTAAACAGTACTGCCTTTTAGCAATAGAAGAGGGTTATCTATCCTGAACTACAATCAGTGTCTTAGCTTGATGCATCAAGGAGGAATTCACCTTGTGGAGGCAATCTACTTGTTTGTTTATTTTCCTGAACTGACATTGAATGCACCAAGAGACTCCCCTGTGACTTCTGTTGTACCAGCTGGACACAAGAAGGTCACTCTCTTCTTTAATGATAACTTTATTCCGAATATTCAGCATTGTGGGGCAGTTCAGTACCAGTTTTCAGACCATTGCCACCATTGATCTGGTTTTGCAGAGCTGGTTGAAATATATTCTATTATAATAGGAATAAGTTTCTTTACGCTATTGATTATCCATGAAAATGCATTAAAAAATCTTCACTTTAGCCATTGAAACTTTAGCAATAACTGCATTGAAATGTACTACTTCTTGGGTATAAAACCATTGTCTCAAACCAGAGGCTCCTGGGAATTATTGGACATGGTGATGGTAACTCCTGGTGGGGCATGACTTTAAAATTGACATAGAAAGTCTTTAGAGTCAGTACACAGAGCCTTTGATTAAACTGAGTTAAACATTCGCTGATAAAAATGTCCAACATTGGTTAATTATCATTTAAAAATTGCTATTTTGGTATATTGGAACATATTTCTCTCCCTCCCCCCATTTTTTTACCTACATTTCCCAGTTCCTAAAAGGACCTAGGCCTCCAACCCTGGAACCAGGCCTTTTGGTATAAATGGGTACAAACCTCCTTTCCATTGGCTTTACCACTTGAACTTTACATGAACACCAACACAAGCTTTAATAAGTGCTTTGGTTTGTGCTGATAAACGGAAAGAAAATGTCTGGTAGCATCAACACTTTCTAACTAAAGTGTGATCTACTTCTGTTCTCTACAGTTTGACTAACAGATATTATAATATCTTAGTATTCTATTAAGATTATAATATTGAATTTGTTTAAAAGTTATAACTCCGACTATTTCTGCTTCTCAAGCAAAAACCCAGGTTTTCTTTAATACAGAGAAATAACTTTTATGATCATGAATTTTATTATTTTTATTCTGCAAGACATATATCGATCTTACTTTGGATCTTACTTTGTGTTTTTCTATTCCTCCAAAGCAAGAAATTAAAGCAGCTTAAGTAAAATGAGTAAACAATAGGGTATATGATTTTAGTTTATCTGTTGTATTCTATGTTAAATTATGTGTTTGAATTTTTTTTGTTGTCATCTGTGTATTCTTACATAGATACAGAGAGAAGCTTTGTGGAAAGCTTGTATTTGTAACTTAAACCTTGAATTATGACAGATGAAATTATCTGAATTACTATAACACACTTATCACAAAGCTCCATTTCCCTGTGCAGCAGGATGGAGATGATACAAAATGATATTTATTATTTAAGAGATGATGTATCAAGCAAGAAAAGTATATAAACCAATACACATATTTTCAGGTGCTTAAATAAAAAATAAATTCTAAGCTGAAATGTCTGAATGTCTGAGAAGCAATTTATAATGGGTATATGATAATGTAGAATTTACTCCTACTTTACATCACTAAAGTCCATTTAGCTTGATCTTAAATTCTATGAAAAGGTTTGTAATTCTTTAAGCTGTTCTTGTCTCATATTGATTCTTCCCTAGGAAAAGGAATTAGGTTGTTTAGTATCTTTATAAAATTGTCATTCATTTCTTTATTTTTCCTTCAAAGCAATAGCAATGATAGTTTATAGAATGCGCTTATGTACACATAATCCTGAGGATTATTGTTCTGATTTAATGACTTGATAAGAACATGCATCTGTCCAATAACAGAATTGGAAACTGAAGAACTGCTTTGGGATTTAGGATACAAAGCATGTATAATTTCATATTTTCATGGATAAAATAGATAAGCTGTCACAGGAGTGATTATGCACATATGGGAATATTTTTTATTTTATTAGGTCCCTATTGCTTCACTTCCTTTCATACCTGGCTCCAACTGTTCTTCAGTTTAACTTCAGTTATAGAAATGCTGTTCATTTTTTAATTCAGGTGTCCTTTATTTGTGTTTGCCTGGCAAAATCCTAACCACACTTCAATCTAATTGTCCATCTTATTTAAGCCTACACCTAAGTTGCCTAGAGAAATATTCTAAAGTGGCAGATGTTACATTACTTGAGTATGTTTTTATAAAATGGAAATTCATTAATTGCCATCAGATGGAAATTAGAGAGAAAACCAACTATTTAAAACCATCTAAAAAAAATAAAATAAAATCATCTCATCAATTTATTTTATCTCATATTTTCAGCATATGTGTATTCACTAATTTAAATAAAATACATATGTATGATTTTGCTAAACTCATACATTCTACTAAAAGTTATTGTAATATTTTTATAAATGTTTTCAATTTTCTTGAAAAAGTCTCCATAAGTGTACATCCTGTGTGTTGTAAAGGTAATATAATTATTTATTAAAAAATGAGGAGAATATTCATCTGAATTTCTTTAAAAAACAATGTAAATATCTTTTTCTCAACTATGATGTGTCATATCTTAGGTGACTGAAACTCTTGTGTAGTTTCAAAGCATCACCTTTACTTCTGCTCTTTATTTTTTCATATGTATTTGAGTTACCGTCTAGTATACTTTCATTTCAGTCTGAAGAACTCCATTTAATATTTCCTGTAGGACAGATCTGCTAGCAATGAACTCTTTTCATTCTATTTATAAGGGAATGTCATAATGCATACCTTCAACAGCCAGCAGGCATTTTATAATAATGTCTAGCCTTCACTGCTTGCTTGTATAGAGCTTTCTGGTGAGCCAGAAGTGGGAATATAGGGCAGTGGTTCTCAACCTTCCTAATGCCGCGACTCTTTAATACAGTTCCTCATGTTGTGGTGACCCCCAACCATAAAATTATTTTCGTTGCTACATCATAACTGTAATTTTGCTACTGTTATGAATCTTAATGTAAATATCTGATATGCAGGATGTATTTTCATTGTTACAAATTGAACATAATTAAAGCATAGTGATTAATCACAAAAACAATATGTAATTATATATGTGTTTTCTGATGGTCTTAGGCGACCCCTGTAAAAGGGTCTTTCGACCCCCAAAGGGGTCGCGACCCACAGGTTGAGAACTGCTGACATAGGGTATTCTCAAGTCTTTCCTGAGCATGTGCAGAGCCCTATGTATGTGAATGACCTTCTAGATTTCCAGGCATATGCTGGAGCTTTCTAATCCTTTCTATGTATATCATTCTCCAGTTTTTCCTTTTAAACTTAATGATTAGCCCATTGTTGTCTGAACTGTTATCCTTAGGCATCCATAATGTTAAACAATTGCTTCTAACTCAAGAGCAATGAAAAGAAAAAATAATTTTAAAAAATGAGAAAGCTACAAGGAACCTATGGGACAACATCAAGCATAACAATGGCTGCATAATAGAGGTACCAGGGGAGGAGAGTGAGCAAGGGATAGAGAGCCTGTTTAAAGAAATAATGGCTGGCCAAAACCGGTTTGGCTCAGTGGATAGAGCATTGGCCTGCGGACTGAAAGGTCCCAGGTTCGATTCCGGTCAAGGGCATGTACCTGGGTTGTGGGCACATCCCCAGTGGGAGATGTGCAGGAGGCAGCTGATCAATGTTTCTCTCTCATCGATGTTTCTGGCTCTCTATCTCTCTCCCTTCCTCTCTGTAAAAAATCAATAAAATATATTAAAAAAAAAAAAAAAGAAATAATGGCTGAAAACTTCCCTAACTTGATGAAGAAAAAAGACACACAAGTACAGGAAGCCCAGAGAGTCCCAAACAAGAGGAATCCAAAGAGGTCCACACCAAAACACACCATAATTAAAATGGCAAAGGTTAAAGATAAAGAGAGACTCTTAAGAGCAGCAAGAGATAGTTACTTACAAGGGAGCTCCCAAAAGACTGTCAGCTGATTGCTCAACAGAAACTCTTCAGGGCAAAAGGGATTGGTATGAAATATTCAAAGTGATGAAAAGCAAGGACCTGTAACCAAGACTATTCTTTTAAAAAAATATATTTTATTGATTTTTTTATAGAGAGGAGGGGAGAGGGAGTTAGAAATATCGATGAGAGAGAAACATTGATCAGCTGCCTCCTGCACACTCCCTACTGGGGATGTGCCTGCAACCAAGGTACATGCCGTTGACCAGAATTGAACCTGGGACCCCAGTCTGCAGGCCAACGCTCTATCCACTGAGCCAAACCGGTTAGAGCTAACCAAGACTATTCTATCCAGCAAGGCTGTCATTTAAAGTTGAAGGTGAAATAAAGAGCTTCCTGAACAAGAAAGCTAAAGGATTTCATAACCACCAGATCAGTATTGCAAGAAATTTCTATAGAGAAGAACATAGGTATCCTATATAATAAAACCCTAATATGCAAATTGAACAGCAGAACGACCGGTTGCTATGACGTGCATTGACCACCAGGGGGCAGACACTCAATGCAGGAGCTGCCCCCGGTGGTCAGTGCGCTCCCACAGGGGGAGTGCTGCTCAGCCAGAAATGGCTCACGGCTGGCGAGCACAGCAGTGGTGGTGGGGGCTTCTCCTGCCTCTGCTGCAGACAGGTGGTGAGGAACGAGGGGTTCTGGACTGCGAGAGTCCCGGACTGCAAGAGGGATGTCTAAATGCCCAGGGGGATCAGCAGGTGGACATCCCCTGAGGGGTCCTGGACTGTGAGAGGGGTGCAGGCCAGGCTGAGGGACCCCCCACCCAGTGCACAATTTTCATGCACCAGGCTTCTAGTAAAGAATAAAATGGCAATAAATAAGTACCTATTAATAATAACCTTAAATGTAAATGGATTAAATGCTCCAACAAAAAATGTAGGGTAGTTGAATGGATAAGAAAATAGACCTATCCTATATAATAAAGAGCTAATATGCAAATGGTCATCACGCCATCATGCCATAACAGCTCAGACACTCAACACTGGGGAGAGAGGAATGGGGACCAGCCAGGCTGCGGCCCGGGAGAGGGATAAGCCGCCTGCTCCGTGGTCCCAGGCATCAGCGGCTGCACCTGTGCCTGTGGCCTGGGAGAGGGACAAGCTGCCCACTCCATGGTCCAGGCGCCAGTGTCTGTGGCCTGGAAGAGGGACAGGCCACCCGCCTCGCGGTCCTGGGAGCCAGTGCCTGTGGCTGCGGCCCGGGAGAGGGACAAGCTGCCTGCCCCACAGTCCTGGGCACCTGTGGCTACCGCCTGGATGAAGCCGCCGCCCACGGTCCCCTGCGGCTACAGCCAGCCCGGGCGAAGCTGGCCCTGGTCCTGGGTGCTTGAGGCTGGTCAGAGGTAGGAAAGTCTGGGTCCTGGGTGCTTGCGACCGGCCAGAGGAGGGAATACTGGGTCCCGGGTGCGGGGCGAGACAGAGGCAGTTAGGGGCGATCAGGCCAGCAGGGGAGTAGTTAGGGGCAATCAGGCAGGCAGGTAGAGGTGGTTAGGGGCGATTAGGCAGGTAGGCAGAGGGGTTAGGGGCGATCAGGCAGGCAGGCAGGCAAGTGTTGAGGAGTCAGTGGTCCCGGATTGCAAGAGGCTGTCGGACATCCCCCGAGGGGTCCCAGATTGGAGAGGGTGCAGGCCGGGCTGAGGGACCCCCGCCCCCATGCATGAATTTTGTGCACCGGGCCTTTAATATAATATATGTATATATATGTATGTGTGTGTGTGTGTGTGTATAGTCTACAAGAGACCCCACCTCAGAACAAAAGATACACACAGACTGAAAGTGAAGAGATGGAAAAAGATAGTTTATGCAAATGGAAATGAAAAAAAGCTGGGGTAGCAAAACTTACATCAGACAAAACAGACTTCAAAATAAAACCATAGCAAGAGATGAGAGGGTTAACCAGCTAGTTTAAGACAGGAAGGGAGTGGGTACAGAGAGGATGGATGCATATTGGACTGAGCAATTAAAACAGTCGTAAACCAAGGACAGAGATATCTCTGGCCTGAGCAGCTGTGGTAATATATCTCTGGACAAGAGAAAGAAAGAAAAAAAGAGGCCGCTTTACTCTTTTGAGCAGAGAAGCCAGCGGTTTTAGTCTGAAGGCCTGGTAGGATAAGATTGCTAGGCACCATAAGTTACACTAAAAGTAGCCCTGACCTGAGCAGCTGGGAGAGCTATAAGATAAAACATTTCTGGCCAGCATAACTGGGAGAAAGCCATAATATAGATAAAAAATAACTCCAATTTAAATAAATGAAATGAATATGTGAAGGACAAGGAAAAGACAAAAAATAAGGGAAACAAAGGAGGGAGAAACCATGTGGGCTTTTGCCTTAGCTGAGTGACCAATGAGGAAAGCACGGGAGTCCTAAGTTAGGAAAAAGTCCAATTAGAAACGGTCATTTCCAGACAAAGAACTACAGCCTATTTAATGCCTCAAGATAAAGAAAACAATGGTACCCTTCTTAGGTTGCAATAAAGTTTTTGTGCTTCTCAACTACCACCTTTTGTCTGTGGCTGCATTCTTCGAATCCGTCTAAACAAGAACCTGGGAAAGAAATCACCCTTGCATCCTGCTCAGTATGAAACCCTGAGTCAGCGACAAAGAAAGCCCTTACATAATACTAAAGAGATCGATTCAACAAGAGGATATAACTCTTGTAAACATATATACACCCACCATAGGAGCACCTAAAAATATAAAGAAAACGTTGTTGGACATAAAGGGAGAGATGGATAGTAATACAGTCATAGTAGGGAATTTAACACCCCATTGATATCAATGGGTAGATCTTCTAGATAAAAAATAAACAAGGCAAACTCGACCTTAAATGATACACTGGACCAGATGGGTTTAATTGATATTTATAGAACATTTCATCCCAAAACAACAGAATAGATATTCTTTTCAAGTGCACATGGACAATTCTCTAGGATAGACTACATGTTAGGACACAAAACAAATCTTAATAAATTCAATAAGATCGAAATCATATCAAGCATATTCTCTAATCACCATGGTATGAAACTGGAAATCAATTACAATAAAAAACCTGAGAAACACTTAGACACATTTTACTAACAATGAGTAGGTTAACAATGAGATTAAGGAAGAAATCAAAAGTTATCTTGATCTTAGCTGTTGTAAATAGGACTGCTGATCTCTTACTCTTTGAGACAGTGTGGAGAGACCTGGAGAATATTATGCTAAGTGAAGTAAGCCAGAGAAAGACAAGTATCACATGATCTCACTCATTTGTGGAATCTAATGAGCAAAATAAACTAATGAACAAAATAGATCCAGAGATATAGAAGTATGGAACAGACTAACAAATCTCAGAGAGAAGGCTGGGGTGAGGGTGGGGGTGGGGGTTGGGAACAGATTAATCAAAGACTTTATATGCATATATGCATAATCCATGGACACAGACAATAGTGTGGTGAAGGCCTGGGAGTGGTAAGGGTGAGGTGGAGGGGAAAATAGGGGACGTCTGTAATACTTAACTTTTTACCAAATGTACCTTTATTATTTTATCTTTTTTTTTTTAATATTTTAATAATTTTTATTTCTTAAAGTATTACAAAGAGTATTACATATGTCTCCTTTTTTCCCCCCCTTGACATTCCCCCGGCCCCTACCCCCCGGCCCCCTGCCCCGTGTCTTGTGTCCATTGGTTAATCTTATATGCATGCATATAAGTCCTTCAGTTGGTCTCTTAATCCCCCCCCCAACCCTCCCCAGGCTTCCCACTGTAGTTTAACATTCTGTTCAATGTTGCTCTGCTTCTGTATCTACCCCTGTTCATCAGTCCATACTGGTCCCCTTTATTTGTCCCAACCTCACTGGAGTAGTCTCAACCTCACCAGGGCCGTCTGAGCCTCACCAGGGCCGTTTCAACCTCACCGGGGCCGTCCCTACCTCACGGGGGCCGTTTCAACCTCACTGGGGTCGTCCCTACCTCACGGGGGCCGTTTCAACCTCACCGGGGTCGTCCCTACCACACCGGGGCCGTTTAAACCTGACCGGGGTTGTCCCTACCACACCGGGGCCGTTTCGACCTGACCGGGGTTGTCCCTACCAGACCGGGGTCGTCCCTACCTCACGGGGGCTGTTTCAACCTCACCGGGGTCGTTCCTACCTCACGGGGGCCTTTTCAACCTCACTGGGGCCGTCCCGACCTCACCAGGGCCCTTTCAACCTCACCGGGGTTGTCCCTACCACACCGGGGCCGTTTCAACCTCACCGGGGTTGTCCCTACCACACCGGGGCCGTTTCGACCTGACCGGGGCCGTCCCTACCTCACGGGGGCCGTTTCAACCTGACCGGGGTCGTCCCTACCTCACGGGGGCCGTTTCAACCTCACCGGGGTTGTCCCTACCACACCGGGGCCGTTTCGACCTGACCGGGGTTGTCCCTACCACACCGGGGCCGTTTCGACCAGACCGGGGTTGTCCCTACCTCACGGGGGCCGTTTCGACCTGACTGGGGTCGTCCCTACCTCACGGGGGCCGTTTCAACTTCACCGGGGTTGTCCCTACCACACCGGAGCTGTTTCAACCTGACCGGGGTTGTCCCTACCACACCGGGGCCGTTTCGACCTGACTGGGGTTGTCCCTACCTCACGGGGGCTGTTTCAACCTGACCGGAGTCGTCCCTACCTCACGGGGGCCGTTTCAACCCGACCGGGGTTGTCCCTACCACACCGGGGCCGTTTCGACCTCACCGGGGTCGTCCCTACCTCACGGGGGCTGTTTCAACCTCACCGGGGTTGTCCCTACCACACCGGGGCCGTTTCAACCTGACCGGGGTTGTCCCTACCACACCGGGGCCGTTTCGACCTGACCGGGGTTGTCCCTACCTCACGGGGGCCGTTTCGACCTGATTGGGGTCGTCCCTACCTCACGGGGGCCGTTTCAACTTCACCGGGGTTGTCCCTACCACACCGGAGCTGTTTCAACCTGACCGGGGTTGTCCCTACCACACCGGGGCCGTTTCGACCTGACTGGGGTCGTCCCTACCTCACGGGGGCTGTTTCAACCTGACCGGAGTCGTCCCTACCTCACGGGGGCCGTTTCAACCTGACCGGGGTTGTCCCTACCTCACGGGGGCCGTTTCAACCTCACCGGGGTCGTCCCTACCACACCGGGGCCTTTTCGACCTGACTGGGGTCGTCCCTACCTCACGGGGGCCGTTTGAACCTCACCGGGGTCGTCCCTACCACACCGGGGCCGTTTCGACCTGACCGGGGTCGTCCCTACCTCACGGGGGCCGTTTCAACTTGACTGGGGTCGTCCCTACCACACCGGGGCCGTTTCGACCTGGCCAGGGTCGTCCCTACCTCACGGGGGCCGTTTCAACCTCACCGGGGTCGTCCCTACCACACCGGGGCCGTTTCAACCTCACCGGGGTCGTCCCTACCACACCGGGGCCGTTTCGACCTGACTGGGGTCGTCCCTACCTCACGGGGGCTGTTTCAACCTCACTGGGGTCGTCCCTACCACACCGGGGCCGTTTCGACCTGACCGGGGTCATCCCTACCTCACGGGGGCTGTTTCAACCTGACCGGGGTTGTCCCTACCTCACGGGGGCCGTTTCAACCTCACCGGGGCCATCCCGACCTCACCGGGGCCATCCCAGCCTTACCGGGGAAACAGGAAGTTTGGCCCTCTGTCCCCTGCCGGCGGCTCCCCACCAGACAAAATCTCCAGGCGTTCCTGGTGGTTGAACATCCAGCACTCCTGCCCTCCACCAAGTGCACAGACTGCCTGTCTGCTGTCCCCCAGCGCCCCACAAGAGACTGGGACCAGTGGGCATGTTTGTGCGCTTGCTGGTACAGCAGTTCCACAGTGTCGGCCCAGTCAGGCCCAGCCCTGGCCGGCCCCGGACCCGACTCTGCCCCCCGATTGCGTCCCTCCCAGATGCAAGGAGCTGAAATCTGCAGCCTGCTGGGATGGGCTCTGTACTTGGTGCCTCTGCACATCCTACTCAGTCTCAATGCGCTTCTTTCTATGCCAGGAGTTGAAATCTGCAGTTTGTTGGGTTGGGCTCTGTACTTGGTGTCACATCCTACTCAGTCTCAATGTTCTTTCTCTCCTTCCAGTTGTAGAGCTTCCACTGGGCCAACTTTCCCACGGTTCTGTATGATAGGTGTTTGTCTGATATTTGGTAGTTTCGATGTTGTTGTGTGAGGTAGCACGCACAGGTCTCTTCCTTATGCCGCCATCCTGGTTCTCCTGGGTCTGCTTCTTGAGTGTGTCTCCCATGGCTGCGAGCAGTTGAAGTCTCCAATTTGTTGGGATAGGCTGCAAAAGCGCAGGTGGGTCTTTTTGTGCACCTGGCACAGCTTGGATGGGGATGTAAATTGATTAGGGCCGAGTCTCAGGGAGTCGCCATGGCGGAGCAAATAGCGCTGGCTGAGTCTCCGCGGCCCCTTGAATCTCTGCCAGGGCTTTGTGTCCCCCAGTGCTGGTGAGCAGCTGTGCAACAGAGTCTCCCTCGCTTTCTGATGGCTGTAAGGCCGTGCTGCCTCTCCCCGTAGGGTCTGGTGCCTCATGATCCCGCCTGAACCAGCTCAGTGGATTTGAAAGTTTGCAGAAGCAAAGGCGTTTCTACTTGTGAGTCTGGCACAGCCCAGATGGGAATGTAAATTGCGTAGGGCGGGGTCACAGGGAGTCGCCGGGGCGGAGACTCAGCGGCCCCTTGCCTATCCAGGACACCAGGACTTTGCGTCCCCCAGTGCCGGCGAGTAGCCGAGCGCCAGAGCCTCCCTCGCTTTCTGACCGCTGGAAGGCCGTGCTGTCTCTCGCCTTGGGGCCTGGGGCCTCAGAGATCTGCCCGAACCAGCTCAGTGGATTTGAGAGTTTGTAAAAGCACAGTCATTCCCTCTTGTGCCTCTGGCACAGCCCTGAGGGTAGGGCGGGGTCACAGGGAGTCGCCAGCGTGGAGGAAATAGCGATGGCGGCGTCTCCGCGCCCCTCGCCTCCCCGGGACACCAGGACTTCTTGTCCCTCAGTGCCGGCGAGCAGCCGCGTGTCAGAGCTTCCCTCGCTCTCCGACCACTGCAAGGCCGTGGCTGCCTCTCCCTGTGGGATCTGAGGCCTCAGAGACCCGCCCTGAGCAAGCCCAGAGGATTCGAGGGTTCGTAAAAAACCGAGAATCCATTTGCAGCCCGCGTGGCGTGTGACTGCGTACCTCTGGTTTTGGTGCCTCCGTAGCTCCCACTCAGTCTCACTGCGCTTCTTTCTTTTCTTCCAGTTGTAGATCTCCCACTGGGCCAACTTCCCCATGGTTCTGAGTGGCGGTTGTTTACTTCATAGTTGATAGTTTCAATGATGCTGTGAGAGAGCAGCACACACAGGTCCGCTCCCTACGCCGCCATCTTGGTTCTCCTCATTGTAACCTATTATTTTATCTTGAGACAAATGAAAATTTGACCACACAACAACCCCAAATCTATTGGACACAGCGAAAGCAGTCCTAAAAGGGAAATTTATAGCATTATAGGCCTATCTCAAGAAGCAAGAAAAATCTCAAATAAACAATTTAACTTTATAACAAACAAAATAGAAACTAAAAAACAAAACAAAAACACCACAAAAGATTACTGAAACTAAGAGCTGTTTATCTTTGAAAAAATAAACAAGATTGACAAACCTTTAACCAGATTCATCAAGAAAAAAAAGAGAGAGGATCCAAATAAACAAAATCAGAAATGAAAGAGAAGAAGTAACAAAGGACACAACAGAAATACAGAGAATTACAAACAACTATATGCCAGCAAATTGGACAATCTGGATGAAATGGATACATTCCTAGAAACCTACAGTCTTCCAAAACTGAATTAAGAAGAATAAGAAAATCTGAATAGACCAGTTACAACTAATGAAATTGAAGCAGCAATCAAAATATTCCCAGTACACAAAAGTCCTGGACCAGATGGCTTCACAGGTGAATTTTACCAAACATTCAAAGCAGAATTATCCTCCTCAGACTATTCCAAAAAAATTCAAGAAGAGGAAAGACTCTGAAGCTCATTTTACGAGGCCAGCATATCTAATTCCCAAACCAGGTAAAGACACTACAAAGAAAGAAAACTATCGGCTAATATCCCTGATGAACATAATTGCAAAAATCCTCAACAAAATAATAGCAAACCAGATCCAGCAATACACCAGCCCTAGCTTGTTTGGCTCAGTGGATAGAGCATCAGTCTGCAGACTGAAGGGTCCCAGGTTCGATTTTGGTCAGGGGCTCATGCCATGGTTGTGGGCTCGATCTCCAGTAGGGGGCATGCAGGAGGCAGCCTATCAATGATTCTCTCTCATCATTGATGTTTCTATCTCTCTCCCTTTCCCTTCTCTGAAAATCAATAAAAATAAAAAGATCATACACTACCCTAGCCGGTTTGGCTCGGTGGATAGAGCGTCAGCCTGCGGACTGAAGGGTCCCAGGTTCGATTCTGGTCAAGGGCATGTACCTTGATTGCGGGCACATCCCCAGTAGGGGGTGTGCAGGAGGCAGCTGATCGATGTTTCTAACTATCTCTCTCCCTTCCTCTCTGTAAAAAAATCAATGAAATATTAAAAAGATCATACACCATGATCAAGTGGGGTGAGGTAGAAGAGGCAAAGGAACAATAAATGGTGGCAGAAAGAGACTTGACTTTGTATGGTGAGGGCACGATGTAGTGTGCAGATGATGTGTTGCAGAGTTATGTACTTGAAATCTGTATGTTTTTATTAACCAGCTAGAGGCCCAGTGATTGAATTCATGCATGGGTGGGGTCAGGATGGCTGGCCCCAATTGGGGCAAATCGGAGCCGGGCCTGTCGGGAGGAGGAAGACAGTGGGAAGTTGGCCAGCCGGCCAACCCTGATCAGGGTCCAATCAGGGCCAGGCTGGCTGGAGGGAGGGGTGAAGGCAATTGGCTCGTGGGCCCCGCCCCTGATTGGAGTGGGGGGGCCGATTGGGGGCAGGGACAGCCTGGGGAGGGGCTGTGGATGGTGGGCCAGCTGGCCCCACCCCTGATTGGTGTGTTGGGGGCCAATCGGGGGCAGAGCTGGCTGAGGGGAAGGGCTGCAACCCGATTGGGGTTGTGGGGGCTGCTTGAGGGTAGGGCCAGCCGTGGAGAGGGGCTGTGGGTGGTGGGTTGGCCAGCTCCACCCCTGAATGGGGTGGGAGGGGCTGATCGGGGGCCAGTGGCCTGGGGGAGGGGCAATGGTTATTTGGCTGGGTGGCCCTGTCTCTGATTAGTGAGGGGGCTGATCGGGGCCAGAGCTGGCTGGGGGGAGGGGCCATAGGCCATTTGGGTGGTGGGGGCCCATCAGAGGTGGGGCTGGCCAGGGGTAGGGGCCGCAGGTGGTTGGCTGGCCGGCCCTGCCCCCTATTGGGGTAGGGGGGCCATCAGGGGTGGGGTCAGCTGGGGTGAAGGGCTGCAGATCTATCAGGGTGGTGGAGGCCCACCTGGGGTGAGGCCAGCTGGCCAACCTCCTGCAGCCCATCCCCCCGGCCGCCCCGCCCCAGATAACCCCCCACCCCAATAGGGGGCAGGGCTGGCTGGGGGGAAGGGCTGCAGGGGGGTTGGCCAGCCTTCCTGCCCTCAATTGGGGTGGAAGAGGCTGATCAGTGGTGGGGCCGGCTTGGGGGAGGTCCGCAGGAGGTTGGCTGGCTGGCCCCACTCCCCTGATCTGGTTGGTTCACTGGCTGCAGTGGGCGTCATAGCTATCAGTCGTTCTGGTGGTTCCGGCGTTCCGGTCGCTGGCTTTTTATATATATCGATGTCACCCCAATAAATTCAATTAAAAAAATAACAATAGCCCCTAATTGTTTTAGACAAATCTCCCCCCCTCCCAATCTCCCATCCCAAAGAGTTTATTTGCACTGAGTGAGCTCAGACTCAGTGCTATTGACAAACTAGATGTCTGTGTCCTTCCTAAATTCATTTGTTGAAACTAATCCTCAATATGATGGTATTTGGAGGTGGGGCCTTTGAGAAGTGATCATGTCAGAAGGACATAGCCCTCATAAATGGGATTACTGCCCCTATAAAAGAGACTCTAAAGAGCTTCCTAATTCCTTCCACTATTAAGATAGCAAAAAGACCATGGTCTGTGAATACAGGAGGTGGGCTCTTATCAGACACCTCTCAGCTTTTTTCTTTGTCTTGGACTTTCCAGCTTCCAGACCCTTGAGAAATAAATGTTTGTTGTTTAAGTGACCCAGGCTGTGGTATTTTTGTTATAGAGCCTGAATGGGCTAAGATAGTCAGTTGAGATAGAAACAGCTTTGCAAGTGGAATCTTCCAGGGAATTATAAGCCTGGTTAAATAATGAAAGTTGTCTTGATTGGGCTTTGAAGGACCTCCAAGCCTGTTCTTTCTCCATTGGCTGCCAAGCTGTTGATTTTCACGTGATTGTGAAGCTGTTTTCAAGGCTATCATTAAGCTGGCATGGATGGAATGAGAATAGAGCAAGTTAAAAATACCACAAAACTCTGTTCTTCCTGAGATTTAGCAATTTCTTTAAAAAATAAATAATCTGCAGATTGCTGCAAGCCATTGGTTAATTCCAGAGTTCTAAAATGTTCATTCTGACCACCCCCCCCCCTTTTTTTGGAAAAAACAACAACACAAAAACAAAAATCAGAAAACAAAAAAACCCCAACAAACTTTTTTTTTCTCATGTCTTTTATGGAAGATAGAAATTTTAGAGATTTTTACTCTGTCCCTTTTACTGATAGCACCTATTCAGTCTCTCTTTGATTCTCATTTTGTTCAAAGTAAGATGGCTAACAGTATTAAGAATGTATGGCTATATTAACAATATTAAAACCAGTTAGAGGCTGATAAAAGGGATATTTCCATCTTTTGCTTCCTAATATGTACACAAGTCCACACAACTTCTACACTAAGGACATACCCATAATAGTTTTGTACCATACCATATTAATGGTGATTGTTGGTATTAAAAACAAATAAGCAAAGCCCTATAACCTCACCCCAAATAAATATGCAGTAAACAACAATAACAGTCACCAAAAACAGGGGAAGGTTACAATCAAGTGTAGCTAGTCTGTTGACTTTTTAAGGGATTACATGCCAAACTGGTGTTGCTAAGTGGTTGGCGTTGACTTATGAACCAGGAGGTGTAGGTTTGATTCCAGGTCAGGACACATGCCTGGGTTGCTGGCTTGATCCCCAGTAGCGGGTGTGCAGGAGGCAGCTGATCAATGATTCTCTCTCATCATTGATGTTTCTATGTCTCCCTCTCCCTTATTCTTTGAGATCAATAAAAATATATTTTAAAAAAATAAAATGGGATTACATCATTGGTGCCATGGTTAATAAAGCACTGGTATCAATATCAGGTTTCCCTGAGTGGGAATCCCAGGTGTGCAGATGCTTCATTTGCCTGATTATGTGATTTCCAACCCGTAAAATGATGCCGCAGACCTCTCAGGATTGCTCTGAGTATTAGCTACAGCATAAATCTGTGTGTCACATGACAGAAATTCAATCTAAAGCATCTATCAATAGAAAGGATATTGATCCTATATAATAAAAGGCCAATATGCAAATAAAACAAACGGCGGAACAACCGGTCCCTATGACATGCGTAGACCACCAGAGGGTGCACGTGGAACATGGCGGGTGTCAGCCACGGTGGGATGGTGGAGCAGGTGAGTGGGGGCGCCAGACCAAGGCAGGGTGCCGGTCGCTGTCATTGGGACAAGCCTCTGGTGGTTACTGAAAATTCTTTGCTACCGTGTGCTGCAGTCCTGCCCAGTGCTTGCACCTGCTGCCGGTGTTGGCCTCGCTTGCACCCACTGCCAGCGCCTGGGGCCAGCCCCAATTGCTCGGTGCTGTCAGTGGGTGTGAGCGGCAGCTGCCAGCCCTGATCGCACCTCAGAGCTTCTCCACCTCCCCCTGCTCCTGAGGGGCGATCAGGGCAGCAGCTGCCTCTCACACCTGCTGATGGTGCTGGCCCCACTTGTACCTGCTGCTGGCACTGGCCCCAAATGCTCCATGCTGTTAGCGGATGAGAGTGGGGCCAGCGCTGTCAGCACATGGGAGCGGTGGTGGCAGGAGCAGGGCTGCCAGCAGACAGGGGACTAGGGGCTGTGGTGGGAGGGGCCAAGACCCACCCCTGTGTCCACCGTAGCCTTGTGGCCCACAGTTGCTTTCAAGGTGCACAAATTCGTGCACTGGGCACCTAGTTAATAATAATTATTGTTCTTATGTCATTGACATGCCATGCCTCATGGGGACATACCGAGCATACTTTCTCAGACTAAGCTGAAAAACTCAGAGATGCTTGCTTATATGTTTTGCCCTTCAACATGTGTGTAGATTGTATAGATTTCTGGGAGTTGATGTTGGGGGGAGATCATCAAATGGAAAACAAGTATTTTAAGATTATACTATTTTTAATTTAAACATATGAGTGTGAGGTGGTTAAGGAGGGAGGGTGTGACTTGTTAGTGATATTGTAATAAGCCTATATATCCCATCATACAGGGGGTGAATGGTGTGAAGCCAAGGGTTAAATTGGGTAAGCTGAGCCACAAAGAGGAAAAGGCAGATATGAGATAGGTGAATTGAGGATAAGAAAGAGAGAACAGTAAGAGTGAGAGAAAGCTGATCATGTGTTAGAGGACAGAGGGAAAAGTGGATAAACTATAAAAGTAAAAAAGAATTTGATGGCTCATTAAGAAAGTGAGAAGTAAGGAGAGTTCAAGATTCCTAGTGGAAGGGAGAAGGTAGATTTGCTAGTATCTCTGGCTTCATTGTTGAATGTACTCTTATTACTTCTCCCAATTTAAACTGAACTTTTCCTGTCCCTTTAGAGATGGCAGAGTAACCATAGCAAAATGATTGTAAACATATGGTGCGTGTTAATGTGATCGTTCGCTTACTCATTATGGATTTAGTATGAACATTTAACATCTAACTGCCTAATTTCCCAATAACCATTGAAAAATTAGAGCTGCATCATTGCCACCCTACTACTCACCATAATAATTTTGTCATTTCTAAAAGCATTTAATCTTTGCAAAATTATGCAAATCACTTGCCTTTTGTATTATTTTGACTTTTGGCCTATATTGATTTGATTTATTTGTGAATTATATACCTGTATAAAATAAAAATCAAAGTTAATATTTTACATAAAAATAAATTAGTTATATTATTTATCTTTTTTCTTTATGAGTTCAATATTTATTTGTTCTTTGTATATCTAGGTCCATATCAAAATTGTTAAAATTATCATCTACATATATAGTAAAATACCCAAATTTTTCCATGTTTTGTTTAAATTGCTTCCATAAATCACCAAGAATAAATTCTTACTGTATACACAGGCATAATTCATTATTCAGTGGGAAAAAATTTCTATGAAGCTGAAGACTTATGTGTGTTTCTGGTTGTAGAAGTATATGTGATATTTGAGTGTTTTGCACATTGTATAAAAACACATAGGAAGTGCACATATGTACATACATTCACATATCTACATGCAGAATTAATATTCATTCTGTTACACACAAAATCATCAGCTCTACAAACTCACACACTCAGCTGCACACATCACTACACAATTTTCACATACTTTCATATGCTTGTGCAGATATAGTTATTTAAAATGCACTGTGAAATTTTCCTATTTGATTTGGAACATGGAGAACTCTTTTTTTTTACACAGTTTTATTTTTGCTAATAATGAGGGATAAACCTGCTGAGATTTAGCTGCCTTTCGACTTGCATGTAAATAAACAGAATTACTTATGAATTTATTTTTGAAGTATAATAAGTGCTTCTCCTAGATACCAACACTTAATTTTCTCTTTAGGTATTTGATTAATAATAAAAGCATTTGGGGCAGAAATGCACATGTAAAGTTATAACTTTAATCTTTCCCTTAGAAACATGGTCATTTATAAATTTCCAAAAAAGAGAGTAGTTAAATATAGCTCCTATTAGGATTATAGCTAAATGTACAATAATTCTACTTGACCATTCTTTTTAAGATTAAAAAGATATTTTTGTTAATGCTCACCTGATATTTTTTCATTGATTTTTTTCAGAGAGAGTGGAAAAGAGAGGGAGAGACAGAGAGAGAGAAACGTTGAAGTGAGAGAGACACATTAATTGGTTGCCTCCTGCATGCGCCCAACCGTGGCCTGGGATTGAACCTAAAACCGAGGTACATGCCCTTGACTGGAATCGAACTCACGAACCTTTATTCCTCAGGCTGTTTTACCTACTGAGCCAAACCAGCCAGAGCTCTTTTTAAAAATCATTTAAAAAATATATTTTTATTGATTTCAGAGAGAAAGGGAGAGGGAGAGAGAGTTAGAGACATCAATGACGAGAGAGAATCATTGATCGGCTGCATCTTTTATGCCCCACACTGGGGATTGAGCCTGCAATATGGGCATGTGCCCTGACTGGAAATCAAACCATGAATGCCTGGTTCATAGGTCAATACTCAACCACTGAGCCACGCTGGCCAGGCTTAAAATCATTTTTTATTTTTCAATTATAATTGACATACAATATTATATTAGTTTCATGTATACAACCCAGTAATTATATATTATATAACTTACTTATTCTGAGAAATCTCATACTCGTCTGACAATGTATATAGCTATTAGAATATTATTGACTATATTCTCTATGTTGTACTTTACATCCCCATGACTATTCTGTAACCCCTTCACTTTTTCACCCATCCCCGAGTTCCCATCTCATCATAATGTTCTCTGTATCTCAGAATCTGTTCTGTTCTGCTTATTCATTTTTTAAATTCAATTATTGATAGATATGTACTTATTGCCATTTTTGTTGTTCATATTTTTGATCTTTTTTTCTTCTTCTTAAAGAAGACCCATTAATATTTCATGTAATATTGGCTTATTGGTGATGAATTTCTTTAGTTTTTCTTGTATGGGAAGCTCTTTATATGTTCTTTGATTCTAAATGATAGCTCTGTTGGGTAGAGTAATCTTGGTTGTAGGTCCTAGCTTTTCATCACTTTGAATATTTCTTGCCAATCTCGCCAGCAAAGTTTCTGTTGAGAAATCAGCTAACAGTCTTATGGGAGCTCCATTGTATGTAACTAACTTTTTCTTGCTGCTTTTAAGATTCTCTCTGTCTTTAATCATTGGCATTTTAATTATGATGTAATTGGTGTATATTTGGGTTCATCTTGTTTGGTACTTTCTGTGCTTCCTGGACTTGTCTATTTCCTTCACCAAGTTAGGGAATCTTTCTGTGATGATTTTTTTCAATAGGTTTTCAATCTCTTGCTGTGTTTGTTCTCCTTCCAGCACTCCCATGATGTTAATGTTGGTAGACTTGAAGTTATCCCAGAGGCTTTTTATACTATCCTCATTTTTTTTGATTTTTTCTTTTTTCCTTTCTGATTGTTCGTTCGTTCCTTTCTTCCTTCCTCCCTTCCTTTCTTCCTTCCTTCCCTCCTCCTCCTGCTCCTCCTCCTCCTCTCCTTTCCCTCCCCCCGCTCCATATCCCAAATTGCTGATTTGATTCTCAGCTTCATCTACTCTACTATTAATTCCATGTAAGTTATTCTTCATTTCAGTTAGTGTATCCTTCATTTCTGACAGGTTCTTTTTTTATGGTTTCCATGTCCTTTTTATGCTATTGAAGTTCTCACTGAGTTCATATACTCTTCTCTTAAGTTCTTTGAGTATCCATATAACCAGTGTTTTGAATTCTGCATTTAATAGATTGCTTATTTTCATTTTGTTTAGTTCTTTTTCTGGAGTTGTTTTTTTCTGTTCCTTCATTTGGAACATGTTTCTTTGTCTCCTCATTTTGGCAGTCTCCCTGTGTTTGCTTCTATGTATTAAGTAGAGCCACTACATCTCCTTGGCTTGGTAGAGTGGCTGAATGTAGTAAGTGTCTTGTTGGGTCCAGTGGCACAGGCTCCCTGTTCACCTGAGTTGGGCACTCTATTTTTGCACCCGCTTGTGGTGTTACTTGTGGAAGTAGTTGGCTGGTGCTTTGATATGGTGTGAAGCTGTCTACCAGGTGTGTTGGCTTTGGGCTCTCCTGGGAGGTGCAGGCCAAGGTCAGTGCTACCTATGTTTTGCCCAGAGCATGAGTTACAAAGAGATCTGCAGATGTCTGCTACTTGTGCTGGGCTTGACGGTGCCCAGGTGAGGCCAAGCTGTGAAACATGGCCAGCTGTTATTAATGCTGGGTCTGGGGCCGCTTAGCAACAGATATGGGGCATGCTGAGGCAAGATATTACTTGTTTGAGAAATTTTAGGAACATCTGGAGCATGATATAAGACAGGCATTTGTATGGAAAGCCACTGAAAACAGCTTGGATAGGTCTTAAATTTGGATGGGTGTGATCTCAGGGAATCACTAGGATGGGGCAAACATTAATAGACAGGTTGGTGGGGACTCAGATGTTGTACCCACCTGCCACTCTGTGTGTTGCCAGGAGTGGGGAGTGGGATGGGAGGGAGCTCAGGAAAGGAACAGATGGCCTCTGCCCGCTCTTCTCTCTGGGGGAAAAGATGCCCCTCCAGTTCTTGCCCTGATGCCAGACAATTAAGTTTTGTCCTGGTGTGTTTCAAGCTGCTGCCTCAGTGCTTGAGGTCCGAGGGAGTAAGTCCAGGCACAGTGGTCCCTTTAAGAGAAACGGTCTAGGACTCCAGGAGCCCTCCATCTTCCTCAGTCTCAATTCCCACTGTTTTTTTTACAGCCAGAAGTTATGGGGACTTCTATTCCTGGCACTGGAACCCTGGACTGGGGGTTCTGGTATGGGGCTGGGTCCCTCGCTCCTCAGGGGGCTCTTTAAAGATGGGATATCCTTCCCAATTTTTATCTGCAACATGTAGGTGTGGATCTCCTACTCTGCATCGCCACCTCTCCTACTAGTCTCAATGTGGCTTCTTTTTTATATCCTTATTTGTAGGACTTCTGTTCAGTTATATTTCAGGCAGTTGTGAATGATGGTTGTTCTGTAGTTTAGTTGTAGTTTTGATATGGTTCTGGGAGGATGTGAGTACCGCATTTACCTATGTTGCCATCTTGACCAGAACTCTACCTGATGCCTTTTTTTTTCCTGCTGGTTTTTCTTATGTATTAGGTTTTAATTTCTATGAACATTCACCCCACATTCAATCTAGATAAGTACTCTGAATGTTCTAATCATATCCAGCCCAGGACAACTGAGCATGTCGTATGGATTATCGACTGGACAACTGTATGACAGTTATCCCCATATAACCTTATATATTCCCTCCATCTTCATTTTTTTTTTTTTTATTAAATTTTTATTGTTCAGATTACATTTGTTCCTCTTCCCCCCCCCATCACTCCCCTCCTTCCAGTTCCCGCCCCACCCTCCGCCCTCACTCCCCACCCACTGTCCTCATCCATAGGTGCACGATTTTTGTCCAGTCTCTTCCCGAATCTCCCATTCCCCTTCCCCCCCCAAGAATAGTCAGTCCATTCCCTTTCTATGTCCCTGATTCATTATAATCACCAGTTCATTCTGTACATCAGATTATTTATTCACTTGATTCTTAGATTCATTTGTTGATAGATGCATGTTTGTTGTTCACAATTTGTATCTTTACCTTTTTCTTCTTCCTCTTCTTAAAGGATACCTTTCAGTATTTCGTATAATACTGGTTTAGTGGTGATGAACTCCTTTAGCTTTTCCTTATCTGTGAAGCTCTTTATCTGACCTTCAATTCTGAATGATAGCTTTGCTGGATAAAGTAATCTTGGTTGTAGGTTCTTGGTATTCATCACTTTGAATATTTCTTGCCATTCCCTTCTGGCCTGCAAAGTTTCTGTTGAGAAATCAGCTGACAGTCATATGGGTATTCCCTTGTAGGTAATTGAGTCTCTTTCTCTTGCTGCTTTTAAGATTTTCTCTTTGTCTTTTGCTCTTGGCATTTTAATGATGATGTGTCTTGGTGTGGTCCTCTTTGGATTCCTTTTGTTTGGGGTTCTCTGCGCTTCTTGGACCTGTAAGTCCATTTCTTTCACCAGGTGGGGGAAGTTTTCTGCCATTATTTCTTGAAATAGGTTTTCAATATCTTGCTGTCTCTCATCTTCTGGCACCCCTATAATTCTGATATTAGTGCGCTTGAAACTGTCCCAGAGGCTCCTTACACTATCTTCACACTTTCGGATTCTTTTTTCATTTTGCTTTTCCAGTTGGGTGTTTTTTGTCAAATCTTTGGTTTGATTCTTGTGCTCCTCTGGTCTGCTATTGGGTATAATATTCTTTATTTCAGTCCGTGTATGCTTACTTTCTAATTTCTTTATCGTAGCATCGAGGGTCTCATTAGTTTTCGTGAGGCTCTGCTCAAGTTTATAGCAAGCCCTCAAAATTGCGATTTTTAGCTCCATATCCTCCATTTCTGTCATGTTTTTTTGTCTCCGCATCTTTTATGCTTTCTTGGTGCACGCCCTTGTGGTCTTTGTGCGCAGTCTTGTTCTAGCCAAGCCTTAATTGTTGTAGTTAACACTAGAGGGATTTGACCACCAGGCCGACTGGCTGTAGGAATCAGCTGTGTGGAAAACTTCAGTCCTCTGGGGAGGCGCTAGTCCAGCCTTTGCCTGAGGCGATCGGCAAATGGCTCTGCGCAGGGCCTGGGCGGGGCGGGCTCAACAGGGCGGGGGGAGGGAGCAGCTATGGCTGCTCTCAGTCCGTCCCCAGGGACTCTGCCTCTCTGTCCCCGCAACTGCTGCAAACCTCGGAGGGACCGTAGCCAGACAGTCCCGCTTCTCCTGTTTGAGTCTGGGTCCCTAGAGACTCGCCCGGATCTGTAGCCCAGAGTCTGAGACTCACTCCTGATTGAAAACGACAACAGCGCCCTCAGCCACCAGCCCGCTTTGCGCGCGCACCGCCGCACCACCGTACCTTTAAATTTTCCACACTGTGCCTCCTCTAAGCCTGGTAATGCTGTTGTTTTTCCTTCTAGTTGAAGAGTCTCTCCTCAGCCAGCCTTCCTGTGGTTCTGGGTGATGTCCGTTCCGTCTTTTAGTTGTATTTTTGAAGTGGTTGTTCGAGGCAGCAAACTCCGGTGTTTACCTATGCCGCCATCTTGGTTTCTCCCTCCATCTTCATTTTGAATAAACCAGTCCACAAATGTGAAGGAATGTGTAAAAATAACATCACCCCCACCTGGATCTCTTTGTTACAAAGGAGTGGTCTGACTAGGGTCAGCAAACTGTAATGAGGGGTAGTGCTGTGATGTTCCTCCACATTTTGCACTCAGGCCTCTGAAACTTTGACTGAAAGGAAGAACTCATGAAAACAGCTTATTTTGCATATCTGTCATTTGGGAATTTCAGAACTTGAACCGCAAGAAACTCTAAATCTAACCAATCAGTTTTCCGTTCCTCAAATGTCCTTTTAGAGATGAGAAAATAGAAGCCCAAAGTGGAGAAACAACCTGCCTATGATCACCAAAAATAGTTTGTGTCAAAGCCACGACTATAATAATAATCTTTTAGTTCCTAATCCAGAGTGTCTTCCATTACCCCTTAAGGATTATTGATCACCCATTACTTGGGTGATTCACTTCTTATTGCTTCTTTTCCACTATCTAAATTATGAGTGCCTGCATAGGGCGAATTCCATCATGCACATTTTGTAGAACCTGCAATTTCCTTTTCTCCAAACTCTTGTCTTATGGTTATTAGCTTGTGCTTGAATGTGATTGATTTGTCAATACCGAGGCCTGAAGGACCATGTATCAGATTCCTATTATTTTTAATTACTAGTGATATACCTTCATTAGAAGTAGTCTTTGAAATTGTGTCCAGAAGCTTCTCTGTTACTCTATTTTAAATTGTGAAAAGTGGACATCATGAAAAGGGCTCTTCCAATTTCACAAGTATACATACGATAATATTGACCTCAAATAAATGTGAGTTAAGAACCTGGTTAACAGAGTATATTTAATTCATTTCAAAGTTTTTACAAGGGACTATATGCTTAATATTTTTATTAGTAGTATGGGATTTATAAATTTATTGTTTTATATAGGTTCGGGACTTTTAAGCAAAAGGATTGTTTTAGCCAGTGGTAACCTCCTCAGGTAGGATGTTGTCAACCTGTGGCTGAAGTTCAACTACTTTAGTGGTGCAGCAGTTAAGGAGTCTTGATTTCATCTGTTCTAGTTGTAGACTCTTTCTAGGTATGGAGCATATCTGCTGGTTTAGAAGATTTTTATAAAGATATGTATAATATGAAGCAGACAAATTAAGACTTATTATTCATAGTAGGCATTTGATTTTAATTTAATTGTACAGGTAGCTGTTTTATGTGTTTGATTTTTCCTTCTATTTTTGCCTGGTAGGTTGTAGGATGCCAGAGGGAGCTAGAAAAATTCCTGAGATCAAACACAATTTCAAGGTAGTTGCTTCCTTTCCTGTGAATTTACTGTTAATCCTTTTAGCCAATAATCTCTTCAGTTGAATATACAGCACAATTCTTCTGGTTGAGAATGCCAAATAATCATTTCAAAGTGATTGAAAACCTGGTCATAAAAAAATTTCCAATAATGTTCTCACTTTATGATTATTTCCTTGGATGATTTCTTAAAGATGAAGAAGCAATAATAATGTGTAGGCATTTAATATTAAGTATTTAGAGACTTTAATAACTTGAGATTAATATTTATAAACTTTTATGGGTAACATAGCTAACATTTAATGAAAATATCTCATTACATTAGTATTATTAGATTGACTGATATAATAGTAAAAATAAATTATGCATTTTCTCATTGATCCTTGACAAGTTTTTATATGGAAACATGACTGATGAGATGGATACTTGTAGAATTTGGAATTGTTCTAATATGAGTTTTAATAGAGGCTTTGGTACTTAATGGCATTGAGAGGTCCAGGAAGCTAATTGTACTCTGAAACTCTCTCCTTACCTAGTAAATGGCAGTGATAATTCCTGACGTTCCTTATTTTTTTTTAAAGCATTAATTATATATTGTATAATAGTTTGAGTGTAGTGATGATAATAGTGAATAATAGTAAGAAGATAATCACTATAAGGAATAATCTAAATACCATATGAAACAACTAATATTGACCTTATAAAAACATGTATTCTGTTTCCAAAATATCCAAGTGTTTTATTTGCCATCTCTCCATAAAAACCAAGGTGTTCAAGTGAGAGTTTCTTTCTTTGTTTTTTTAAAATATATTTTATTGATTTTTTACAGAGAGGAAGGGAGAGGGACAGAGAGTTAGAAACATCGATGAGAGAGAGACATCAATCAGCTGCCTCCTGCACACTCCCCACTGGGGATGTGCCTGCAACCAAGGTACATGCCCTTGACAGGAATCGAACCTGGGACCCTTGAGTCCGCAGGCTGATGCTCTATCCACTGATCCAAACTGGCTAGGGTGAGAGTTTCTTTTTATTCTGGGAAATAAGATGAGGCAGGAGATGAAATTCAGTTCAAACAAAAGGCCTAATGAGAGTTTCTGGAAACCTTTATAAAAATTGCACAGTTAATAAGGTGGCTTAATTTCATTGCTAGAGGCACTGATGCATATTTCATTCATCTTAAGCCTTTCCTTTTTCAGAGCCAGAATGAAAATATAATAATTGCATAGTCCATGATTAGCCAGCTGCTTAACAGTTCTCTGTCTTATAGAATATTTTCTGCTATATCTTTTTGCCAGCAATGGATAGCAAGTAGTCAATATTAGTTGCAGATGGACAATATATTTTTCTTTTGACATAATTGCTGCCCCGTTAATGGGGTATTAGGGCTACTGGCAGTGTTCCCTACCTGTGTACTTACAAAGATGGGTGACTAAAATGTTGCATCCACAATACACAGAGTTAACCCTTTTTATGAAGATACAGCTGGTATCACTAAATTGATTTTGTAACTGTTTCTTTCTTGCTTTAAGCCTGAAACCTTTGTTGAAGTAGAACCAATGGAGGTTCATCAGAAATCTGCATTTCTGTGCCCAGTTCCTCATCCTCAGAGCAAATGCCTGTAAATAGAGAGTCAGTCATAGGGCCTCACACCCACCTTTTCCCCACTCCACCCCCAACAGAGCAACAGCAATGATCAGACAGAGGAATATTCCAGAAAGAGATTAAGTCTGTATTTAACAGTATAGCTCAGGGCTGGTAGTCATCACAGATTCCCTTAGAGCAGCGGTTCTCAACCTGTGCGTCGCGACCACTTTGGGGGTTGAACGACCCTTTCACAGGGGTCGCCTAAGACCATCAGAAAACACATATATAATTACATATTGTTTTTGTGATTAATCACTATGCTTTAATGTTCAATTTGTAACAATGAAAATACATCCTGCATATCAGATATTTACATTACGATTCATAACAGTAGCAAAATTCCAGTGATGAAATAGCAACGAAAATAATTTTATGGTTGGGGGTCACCATAACATGAGGAACTGTATTAAAGGGTCGCAGCATTAGGAAGGTTGAGAACCACTGCCTTAGAGGAACATCTCAGGCATCCAGGTACACAGTCGCTCATGACCACCTGCCTAGAACACTGCTCTAAACATCATGCCTGTCACTGAGAGCAAGGGAAACTTTTAAACTAGATGACGGGGGCGGGGGCGGGGGTGGAGCGGGAAGAAGGATTGTATTAATTTGGTTTCCTACTTTTCCATTCTTGACAGATTAGTCTTTCCTGAATATTGAGAGTTTACTTAGCTAAACTATATAATATCGCTGCCTTGGCATATGTTTTGTGTGGCCAAGCAACCTGTAAGGAGTCTTGAACTTAGACTAATTCCCCCTCACCCAGAACACATGCCCTAGATAACAGCCCACAGAGTCACATGCAAATGTAAGCTCCAATGTGACTCCCCCTTGAGATAAGCATTTTCCCCTGCCTTCCAGGGCTTTCCCTTTGTGCTCCCCTTAGATAAGACACCCCTACTCACCCCCTGACAAGCTTACCAAACCAGTGCTTTTTTGTTTGAATTGACCAATGTGGCCTTAGCCTGGGAACTCCAAAGCATTCCACTAAGTGGACCCGAAGCGGGCATTGCCTCAGGTCTTATGTGCTCTTTGCCTACATCCTACCTTGACTTCTCCTTGTGGGCCCTGAAGACCTGCCTTGTACTTCTTCCAGGACCTGTGAGGAGTAAACTCCTCTATTTTAATTCCCTGTGGTGGTTTGCTGAACCATCTGGCTCACCATCTGATATCCCAAGGCTCTACTTAACAAATGTTAATTTAATAGTCACAACACTGATGAACCCTGAATGTCTGCGATAATTATCTAGTGAACCCCCTCACCCCCCAAGACCAGTGAGAGCCCAGCCAAAGAAGTGTTTATGATTCCTTTCTTGCATCAGGAAACCATATAGCCCAGATTGCCATCGCTGGGAGCAGAGCCCTTAATGTTAAATGCTATATCATCTGGCAGCAGCTTCTAGTATTCAAGTCTCCCTACTATCCCCACTTTCATTGCTTTTTCTCTTATGTGCGTATGTCTGTGCCACCCCCACTTCCTCCCCACCTCCCTCCCTACACACACAAGAGGCATTTGTCTGCAAAGTAACCAAATAACCACCTCTGCCTCCTAGGTTCTTTTCTGCCGCCTGAGTCTTTAGTCATCTCTCTGGTCCATGGGTTGATGTTTGCATTTCTCAAGATTCCTCCCTACATCACCCCTCTGGCTAGGGATTAAGCGTGCTTTTGATGCCTGCAACACCTTTGTTCCATTCTCTTAAAATATGTTGTAACAATTAATTAGGTAAGCTTTCATCTGGCTCACTTTGATCAAACCATCTTCAGTGTTTATGTTTCTAGATTGGATTTAAGTTTTGTTGCAAACCCCAGATTATTAAAAATATTTCTTGTTTTTCCCCTGTGAGTGTTTTTCCCTTCCATATTTATAAAGTGGAGTTACATCCTACACAGAGGAAGCTTCTAAAGGTTTTTTTATAAGGTGGAACTTGAGTAAGGTAAAACATTCCTCTTGAAAATTCCCACAGAACACTCAAAATGTACAATATACAGATGTGGATAACCTCAAAAAGGCCAACGAAGTTAGACAGCTTTTCCTGCAGCATTGATCCAATCATTATTTCTTCAATGAAATATCAGATGAAGTTTTGGCTTGTGTCTTGGCACCTTGCAGTGGGAAAAATATGTATGTTTAAGAATCATGCTGCTGAGATACTCACAATATTGGCGGCAGATGGGTTGACTGAAGAAACAGCAGGCCCTGTTGCTGGGGCCCCACTTGCACTGTTGCATATGTTCATGGAGAGGAATGGAGAGTGGATTGCCCGTAGTTGCTCTTGGTTTTCTTCTTTTCCTCAAGCAACTACAATTGAGTTTGCATTAAGTCAGATGTGCAAATGACAACACTCCACTGTTCTTTTGCACACCTCAGGCCTTCCCTTCAGCATTTCCCATGGCTGTCCATAGCATTAGGAGCCAATGGTGATAGTAATGAGCGCCGTTTATTGTTTACTAAGTGTGCAAGGAACAAGGCTAAGTGTCTTATGTTGTAATCCCATTTGATCTGCACAACTCTGTAAGTTATGTATCATTAGTCCCATTTTCCCAGATATATATGTGTAGATGGATTTTTAAAAAATCTTTCAATCTTCGAAAGAAAACACACAAAAAAACCAAGTGAGCAACGGACCTTACTCACTACTTCCACCCTGGTGTGTGTGTGTGTGTGTGTGTGTGTGTGTGTGTGTCTTATGCCAACTGGCTTAGAAAGTGTAACATTTTAAAGAGATGCAGGTTGATAAGGTAATAAAAATGGTTTTTATTATATTTACAGTGAAATGACTAAAGATTGGAAAGTTAAATCTTTCCACGTCATATAACTAGTTCCACTTAGTATTTGAACCACGTTGCTTCTTACTCTTTGTACAAAGAGTATTCTGTGTTTCTAACTTGTTTCTATAATCTATTTTCTAGTTTTCCAGCTTTCTCAAGAGCTAGGACTTTAGCAATGTTGCACACCACAAGATATTGTTATACTACATTTTTCCCCCCTGCATGTGGCAGCTTGTTTTCTGGGCTGTTTTTAAAAACTAGGTGGTCTGTACTGCAGCCTTGGGACCTTCACATAGAGAATGTCTTGAAAGTTTACCCATTTTCTAATATAATTTTTCTTTGCAAATAGGGTTTATTGTTCTGTTGGGGGCTAATCTGAGTTGTTCTTGATACAACTTTAAGCTGTTTCTGTTAAAAATGATGTCAGTATTAAGCTGCCTGGGTGGGCAAAGTAACTTTTTGTATCATCTATTTCTCAGCCAGAGGTTTAATAGGGAATTTATCTTATTTCCATTTACTGTGAAATAACACTTATTCTGCTTTTAAATTTTATAAAATCTGTAATTTTTGTTTCTATATTTCCTTTGTTTGACATATTGTGCTATATAGTTTATGTTTTATTCATTCATTTATAACACTTTTTTAGATTTAGGGAATATATTTTTAATTATTTTAGTGTTGTTAACTGTTGTAATGTTAAATTATGATTACACACTTATATACCTATCTCTATATTTTTGCTAATTAATATTTGTTTTAACTTTAAATGAAAAGAATTAAATGGCAGAAATTACATTGTGGCCTCCAGTTTATCAGTTTTATAGGTAGGTATATACTCTAGGCCAGGGGTGGGCAAACTTTTTGACTCGAGGGCCACAATGGGTTCTTAAACTGGACCGGAGGGCCGGAACAAAAGCATGGATGGAGTGTTTGTGTGAACTAATATAAATTCAAAGTAAACATCATTACATAAAAGGGTATGGTCTTTTTTTTTTTTTTTTTAGTTTTATTCATTTCAAACAGGCCGGATCCGGCCCGCGGGCCGTAGTTTGCCCACGGCTGCTCTAGGCAAAATGAAGACCAACAGCCTGCTTCCTACTGGAATAACCTGCACCAACAGAGTTAATTTTCAGAATGAGCTCTTAAAACACACTTTTCAAATTTTCCTGAATATTATGATTTCTATTAGGCTCAGGTTTAAAAGTAGACAGCTTTGCATTGAGTTGATTTCCAAATAATAGATGCTTTTCTAAATATGGTTAAGAAACAACCTCTAAGCTAACAGCAGAATTTTATAGTAAAACATTGACTGTAATGTAGTATTAGCAATTAATTTGCATTCTCATTCTTTAAGTACTTAAAATTGCATATTCACCTTTAAAAAATAATCATCAGGGGGCTATTCAGCACATTCCAACATTAATGTATTAAATATCATAAATGAGAATATGCCAAGAAGACATAGTAAGATAGTATCACAGTCAACTTTGCAGACATGAGATGTGTATTATTACAGTGAACTTCATGAAAGTTAGCAATTAAATGCAGGAAATTGAAATTGTGTGTGTGTGCGTGTGTGTGTGTGTGTGTGTGTGTGTGTGTGTCTGTCTGTGCGTGTGCGCATGCTGCTCTTTATGAGCCCTGGTTCTTCATGTCAGGCAGTGGTGGAAAGCTGACATTTTGAATCAGAGGACACTTGCACTTTCTCCGATATTTTTCCATTATTCTATGGTTCTGCTTTGATCTTTTCCCTCAGCAGCAAGATGGTCTGCCCTCTGAACCTAGCATCTACTCTGCAAAAGACAAATGCTCCTTTTTTCTGTGGGCAAAAGTTCAGCTTTCAAGGAACTCATAGTAAAGGTAAAAAAAACCAAAAACACACCACAAAACATCTGTCATGCTAAGTTAAATGCAGTAAGCGCAACATTATCCAAGAAACTAAACTAAAAAAAATTTAAAAATATACCGAGGCAGTAAAATAAATCTTCATGGGGTATTTTTTATTAATCTTAAATACTGGGTAAGATTTCATCTAAAGCGATGCATAATAGATATTCAAGGAAGTGGGAATGTTAAGTGAAGATAAATGCCTGATGGTTACTGCTTGGAGTCCAATTTGAATAACACCAAGGGAATGTGAAGAGGAGTTGTAGGAGAATAGACCAGAAAATTAAGGCAGGTCCATATTGTTTTTCTGGAATTAGTCTTTCTCATCTAGGATTCCACAAGAGAATTAAGCCTTACATAAAATAAATTGAGTAATTATTTTCTCAACCCTCCCAAAGTTATTACATAGTTATTACCTATCTAGATGCACAGAAAAAAATTTAATTCATTACATACAATGGGTGCTCAGGGCATTTGGGAACCCTGATTGAGAAAGGCTGGTCTCGACTCTGGATAATGAAGAACCATGGAAACTATGTGAGTTGATTGTGACCGATACAGCTGTGTTTTGGGAAAACTTAATTGACAACAGTGTTCAGAACAGTTTGAGAAATGTGCAACTAAAGATTATTGAGCTTTCTAAAAAATTATTTTTAATATATATTTTATTGATTTTAGAGAGGAAGGGAAGAGGGTGAGAGAGAAACATCAATGATAAGAGAGAATCGTTGATCAGCTGCTTCCTGCACACCCCCCACTGGGATAGAGCCGGCAACCCCAGCATGTACCCTGACTGGGAATTGAACCCTAACTTCCTGGCTCATAGGGCAGCGGTTCTCAACCTGTGGGTCGCGACCCCTTTGGGGGTTGAACGACCCTTTCACAGGGGTCGCCTAAGACCATTGGAAAACACATATATAATTACATATTGTTTTTGTGATTAATCACTATGCTTTAATTATGTTCAATTTGTAACAATGAAAATACATCCTGCATATCAGATATTTACATTACGATTCATAACAGTAGCAAAATTACAGTTATGAAGTAGCAAGGAAAATAATTTTATGGTTGGGGATCACCACAACATGAGGAACTCTATTAAAGGGTTGCAGCATTAGGAAGGTTGAGAACCACTGTCATAGGGCAATGCTTAACCACTGAGCCACACTGGCCAGGCTGATTATTGAGCTTTTATAACATGAAAAATAATACAGAAAATCAAAAGATGGATGCACAAGATTTATTAATTCATTCATTTAAAACAATTTATATTAGGTATCTATTGGATACTAGGTAGTGTGGCTACTAAGATGAGTAAAAATAGACCTAGCCATTACCACCTAATGGGAGTCAGACATTAAGCAAATAAACACAAAACCATATAATTTCTTAACAGAGATCAATGTGATCTCAGTGTATGTAACAGTGATATAAAGTCTACTGTAGCAAGGTTTATGTACTTGGAAGTATGATAGAATGAGGCTTTTTTGGGGGTATATACTGAATTTGGAATTTATTTGATCATTAATGAAAGGCTAGTAGATATTTTAAGTAGGGAACTAAAATTATCATAGTAGTCTCCCATCTCCTCTTTCTGATCATGGGGGTCTTTATTTTTATTGATGGTTGGGTTACATTACATTCACTATAAGTTATAATCTCATTGCCTACGTTATTAAAAGCCACTGCTTTATTCTTTAATTCCTATCCCTACTAAAAAATTCTTTTGAGAAAATTGTAATGATTCTGGCATAAGGGTAAACACAAATGCGAACAGGATTTTCCCTCTTTGTAGGTAGCCTACATAATCAATGCATTTTATCTAGTCTGTATGCATTCTATTGTTCACTGTGAAACAGGCTCTCCTTAGGAATGCCTGAGTGAGTTTTCTGAAATTGACAAAACAAGACTACTGCTAGAACTAAAATAAAAATAAGTGAATAGATGCAAAAATGAAAGAAACATAATTTTAAAAAGTTTAAATGGTTATTATGAATCTGTTATTGAAGATATTGTCAGGCATGTTCCTCCTTTTCTAATATAGTTAGGTCCTGTGTGAGCATTTCCATTAAAATTTAGTACCAGGATAAACGTCTCATTAAGGAGTTTTTGTAGTTTCTCAGTTTTAAAATTGAGACTTCCATTCTGACTTCAGAGAAGTTAAGGAACAATTTTTATGATAAAACATAATTAGTTATACTTGCTTCCTTGAATTAGAGGTCCTAATTTTTCTTCCAATTTATTGATTATATTGTATTCATGTCCCATTCAGTTGGCTACTTCAAGTAGAGAACTTTTAAGTTAACAAGTTATTATAATTAACCAGAGATTTACCGTTTCTTAGTAGCTAGTTACTTGAGCCTCTATATGATGCTCTGATCTGGCACTGTGTGGGGTTAGGCAAAGAGGATAGCCTTGCCTTGTCTTTACTTAGCAGACCAGAGCATGAATCAGCTTTATGGGAATGAAATTCATTATGAAGAACAATGAGCATTCCAATCTCATTTGTGCAGTTCATATTTTCTATTAAAACACAAGTGTCTTCTGGGAAGAATCAGCAAAGCGGACTTGAGTTCTTAAAAATGTGAGAGTCAAGCTAAAAATATGCAGGTAAATCTGTATCTCAAGACAGGAAATAAACCATAATTTTGCTTTTATGGTGGTAAGTGTTGTGAAATAAGTGTTCATAAAGTCTAGACTAACATGGAGGGATTTCAAAAACCAAATGGTTGAGCTGCTTTTCGTAAATCCCATTTTAAAGGGATAAAACTGCTGAAGAAAGTGTAAACAAAAATCTGTAAAAGATTAGGATTTATATGGGACTGTGGGATTTAATTAGATCCAAACACATGAAAGCTGTGTTATCCAGTATGGTAGCTAATAGCCAACTATATTTAATTGCTGTTCAGATTTTCTCTGAGACTATAATCTTTTGATTTAGAAGCTTTGTCTTATATCTCTCTTGCCCATACACTGCACTCTCTGCCTCCACCGTCTCCCTGACGAGCTGCCAGCGAAGTGCAAAGCATAGAATCAGAATCTCCGGAAGGGAAATACCCTAAGGTTTACATCATCTGGTCCCATACCATCTATTAAAACTCTCAAGTTCTGGAATCACTTACTTCACCCTTAGGCAAATGTGAACTTTTCCTTTTGCGAAATTAAAATCAGATTGGTAGTGTGTCAACAGTGTTCCTCATTTTACCCTCCAGAGCCATCATGTGACATGTCCAGTCTTTCTTTTGTCCAATATTTCTTTAAATAGTTAATAAAAATGTCATAAAACTGGGCAAAATATCATTAATTTTTAGTCCTAGATGGGGAGACATTCTCAGACACTACCCTGGTACATGACCAGTTATCACCTTAAAAGTAGTAATAGTAACTGCCATATATTAAATCAACCAACAATCACAAGATGGTAGACTGGGAGTTTTAATTAATTATTTCTAATGCATATATGCAACCAACAAGACTAGTGCATATCTGCAGCCAGCAAGGTAGTTACTGTTATTTTTGGAGTTTGGTAGTTGACAAGGGAGCTGTGATCTTTGTTAAATGACCCAACTTGATACGGATTCAGATCTGACTATAAATCCTGTGTTCTTTTACTGTTTGACACTCCATTATATAAATTACAAGCACATGCCTTATTATCAACTGTATTATTTTGTATTATTTTTCAAACTCTATGTCCTTTTAAAACATTTATCTTTGGATTGTGGAAATAGCCAATATGATCCTCACTTGGAGAGTGTAATTTTGAGGAAAAGTTTATTTTTACATTACTATTATTTTAAATTTATTCTTCAATTACAGTTGACATACCATATTATACTAGTTTCAGGTGTACAACATAGTGATTAGATATTTATATACCTTATGAAGTGATCATCCCGATAAATCTAATACCATCTGACAACATACATAGTTATTATAATAATATTGACTATATTCCCTAAGCTATACTGTAAATCCCTATGACTATTTTTATAACTGGCAGTTAGTACTTCTTAATCCCTTTCACTTTTTAACCCACCTTCTCAACCCCCCTCCCACCTGGCAATCTATTAGTTCTCTGTATCTATGAGTTTATTTCTGTTTTGTTTGTTCATTTATTTTGTGTTTTAGATTCCACATATAAATGAATTATATGGTACTTGGCTTTCTCTGACTTATGTCACTTAGCATAATACCTACCCTCTAGGTCAGTGATGGCGAACCTATGACACGCGTGTCAGAGGTGACACGCGAACTCATTTTTTTGGTTGATTTTTCTTTGTTAAATGGCATTTAAATATATAAAATAAATATAAAAAATATACATCTTTGTTTTACTATGGTTGCAAATATCAAAAAATTTCTATATGTGACACGGCACCAGAGTTAAGTTAGGGTTTTTCAAAATGCTGACACGCCGAGCTCAAAAGGTTCGCCATCACTGCTCTAAGTCTCTCCAACCATATTGTCGCAAATGGCAAGATTTCATTTCTTTTTATGGCTGAGTAATATTCCATTGTATACATGTACCATCTCTTCTTTATTCGTTTGTGTATTGATGGAAATTAGTCTTTGATTGGAGCATTTAAACCATTTCTACTTAAAGGAATTATTGATAGGTATGCAAGCTGGGTTGCGGGGAGGATCAACAACAATGGCTTCAGCCCACACTTCTGTCTGGGAGAAAGCTGCTCCTCTAGGCCTTGCTCTGAAGCCAGACAATGCAGTCCGTCCCTGTTTTTCAAGCGCTTGCCCCAGTGCTGGAGCTCAGAGCAAGTGAGTTTGTCAGTGAGTAAATTCATGCACTGGCCCATTGAGGGGAACCTGAGACTTTCACTCAGTCACAATCCGTGCCAGTTTTCACAGCCAGAAGTTATGGGGATTTCTCTTCCACATACAGGGACCCTAGGCTAAGGAGCTTTGAGTGGGGCTGGGACCCCTCACTGCTGGAGAGGGGAGTTCTATAGCCCAGATATCCCCTCACCGCCACTTCTTAACTGCCACATGTGAGTATGGGGCCTGCTCCCTCCGTATCTCCAACCTTCCTACCAGTATCAATGTGACTGCTCCTGAATATCCTTAATTATATAGGACTTCTGTTCAGCTCGTCTTCAGGCTGTTCTCAAGTCGGGGAGGGGTTTGTTCTGTAGTTTAGTGGTAGTACTGGGAGGAAGTGAGCACAGCATTTACCTACTCTACCATCTTGATGAAAAGTTCTTCCTGCAATTTATTTGTGAAAATAAAAAATCACATCCTTTGTCCTTTAGTTTTGTGTTTGTTTTTTGGTATTTGCTGATTGCATCCCATGGTGTCCTTTCACTTGTTTCTCTGTCCCTATAAACTGGTTTGTATTTCCTATAAACTGGTAGCTTTTAAAAGTGCACATGTCCAGACCGCACCCTAAAAATGTATTCAGTAGGACTGGTGTGGGTGCTTGGAATCTCTCAATTTTCCTAAGGTCCCTAGATGCATCTGAATCTGTTTGCCTCGTTTTTGGGAATGGCCAACCCATCTCACTTTGCCAGTGGCTACGAGTCACCCTTGGTCACAGCAAGTTTCAGAGACAGACACTAAGGGCCTAATCCCCAGTGCTGGGCAGTGGGGGTGGTCACTGCAGGAAGAGGTATTAGCGGTCTTTTGTGGGTTGACTGAGACACCCAGTGGGAACTTTTTGGGAGCCCCAGTGCATGTGCCTCCTTCCTCCAACGCAGGTTAGGGAAATTTCTTAAATGATCAGGACCTGCCCTGGCCTTGAAGGTATGAGTTGGGGGAAGAGCAGTAACAGTCTTGATGCTGTGGCTCCTGAGGACAAGTGTGTTGTTTGTCCACATGATGGTGATTTCAGCCCTGCTGGAGGGCCCCAAGCAGCTGACAGTGCCCCCTTTTGCTCTGAGCTGCTGAGGCAGGTGGGCCTGGGACACTGCTCCAAAGCCTGTGCTCTTTCTTGTCTGCTGATACCCCTTTCCCCCATTCCCCAGGACCAGCTGTTCCCTTAACTGATGAGATACTCCACAGCAGTAAGAGTGATCTTTCCATCACCATCACTTCACTTTACTACCCTGTTCTAAGCCTACCCATGACTCCCATCACACTTAAGATCCACACTCCTCACCATGGTTGACAAGGCTCACTGTATAGTCTGGCCCATATCCACTTCTCCCATCACATCTTCATTCTTTTCCCTTTCCTACTGGCCACACTGGCCACTCTGCTGGTCTTAGAACAAGTGGCCATTCCTACCTCAGGGTCTGCATTTGCCATATCGTCCTCCAGGAATACTCTTCCTCCAGCTCCTCACAGGACCCGTCACTCACATTTCCACTGAAAATTCACCTCCTCCAAGAAGCCTCCATTGACCACCTTGTGTTATTTAGCACCCCCTTATCACTCTAGCCCAGGGGTGGGCAAACTTTTTGACTCAAGGGCCACAATGGGTTCTTAAACTGGACCGGAGGGCCAGAACAAAAGCATGGATGGAGTGTTTGTGTGAACTAATATAAATTCAAAGTAAACATCATTACATAAAAGGGTACGGTCTTTTTTTTTTTTTTTTTTTTTTAGTTTTATTCATTTCAAACGGGCCGTAGTTTGCCCACGGCTGCTCTAGCCTCTTATTCTATTTTACTTTTCTTTATATCAGTTATCATTATTTGAAATTATATTACTGACTTGTTTGTCTCTTCCTTTTGTGGATGCTTTCAGGGGAGGGACTTGAGTCATCTCAGTCACCAAAATATCCCAAGCGACGAGCACAGGTGCTTAATAAATATTTGTTGAGTAAGTTGATGGATAAAAACAGCATTTTCTCAGTCCTGCCTTCTCTCTCTCTCTCTCTCTCTCTCTCTCTCTCTCTCTCTCTCGGAAGTACTCATAGTTTCATAGTTTCAGTCTGAGACTTGCCCCAATTTGCACGGGTGTTATTGCAGGAACCCGTAGAAGCTGCACCTAAGGGTCCTTTTTGGAGGCAGTAGGTCTTACAGGATCAGGTATCCCACATGGGAATGTATTTCAAGCGAACAGGGAGGTTTGGGGCCTCACATTGGACAACTGGATTTCAAGTCAAACCATGGCTTTTACAGAAACTTATTTTATTGATCAGTAAGGGACCCCACTGAGGACAGATAAGCTGGGAATAAAAAAGCAGGTGAGCCCAGGGGGATAAGGGTTGCTGCTAGACACTTTCCAGGGAGCAGGACTTCCTGAGTCTCCCTATTCGGCTTCTGAGACCCCAGTCCAAGGGCTCCCTCGGGTACTGCAGACTGCTTCTTTCAGTTTCAAGAAGCCTCTGTTGTGTTGATGGCCGCTGGCAATGACTCGGGGCAGAAGCCCATCTGGTAGACAGGGTGGGGCCTTGCTAAGGCCACTCTGCATCCTCTCTGCTCCTGGATCCTACTGGGCTCACAGAGTGCAGACTTTTCTTCTGCCCAAGAAGGGACTCTAGAGGGCTGAGCAGAGGACCATCAGGTTTTCTGCCAGGCCAGCTTTAGCCCTGGGATGCTCAAAGCAGACTCCCATTTGAAACCTCAGTTTCTAAGGTTCCTTGTCCTTCTGTTTAGAAGGAGGCTCCTGGCTGAAGAAGGCACAGACAGAATGGCTCAGGTTGTAATCACCAGTGGGGGTCACTGAAGGAAGAGGCATTAGCTGCCTTAGGCCATTAAATGCTTGTCCTCTCTTCAGAGTGCCTCAGCCAGCAAGCTCCTGTGGGGTCAGCCTCCAGCCACCATGCTCCAGTCGTTGAATTTTGGGGCTGGAGCAACCAAGGTCTTCATCCAACACTTCCACAGGGTGACGTCGCTTGAGTGCTCGTCTGGGGACTGGCTTCTCTGCCTCCACCTTAGTTGGGGTCAGCTTCTGTGGAGTCACCCTCTTGCCACCATCCTCCAGTCTTGGAATTTTGGGGCTGGAGCAGCCGAGGTCTTTGTTTGACCATTTCACAGGATAATGTCTCTTATGTGCTCCTCTGGGGACTGACTTCTCTGCCTTCACCTTTGCTGGGGTGGCCAAAGGAGCATCCCCATAGGACCGGTAGCCAGCGACCAAGCAGTATGTCTCCCCATGCCAGCCCACTCGGGTTTCTCCCTGCCTTCGGTAGGGGACATGGTAGTGACCAGGTGTAGGAGTCACTGTTGCTGGAAAGAAAATTAGAACTGATCAGTCACTTGTGCTATTCTCTTTCCTACCAGGACATCCCCTCTCTCAAGTCTCTCCCAGGTTCTTGCTGAAGCCTTCTAATTTGCTTGGCATCCCAAACACAGCCTTAACCCATCACTACTATGAGACCCCTAGAGAAGGGGTGTTGCTGCAAAAGCAATTCTGTGGGGTCTAGGAAAGCAGCAGGAGACCAGAAAATCTTCCCCATTCCCAGAGAAAACAGAATCCAAAAATAATTGCATTCAGGATCTCCTCCATCTTCCCCACAACATATAAAGGATTTCTTACAGACCATCACTTCCGAGGCTTTAAGGAAATGCCTTCCAAGTGTGGGAAAAAATAATTTAATATAAACTGGTTTCAGAACCCCCTCCCACCTTGGCAACTCCTCTCAGGCTCGATTCATACTGCTTTTTCAACCACACTGAACTCCAGTCCTCTGGTACTTTTATCTAGATCAGAAAAAGGCCAGATACTGAGGCAGAGTGACCAGGAGGTTGAGAGCCAGATTCTGGGTACCAAGTCTAGGCTCATATCACCCAACCTTCTGGGATGCCATTTCCTCTGGCCCTCCTTTCTTCATCACTCCCCTTAGCTCTTTTGTTCTTCCCATGGTTGGGCCCACCCTTTCTCTTAGTACTCAGCAGCTCAGCTTGGGGTGTGTCTGAGGGACCCATGTGGATGTCTACATGACAGTACAGTGAAGGTGACTGAGTTTGAAAGAGAGGCTCATGAGCACTGCTCAACAGTTCTTCCTCAAATTCTCCACTGATCATTTGCACACAAAAATGCACCTGACTTTTGCTAAGAAACCAACCAGTAATGGGGCTGAATGGAAGTATCTTGTAGCCCAAAGGGGAAGGTTACAACAAGAAAGATGAGAATCTTTCTGAACATTTGCCCAGGAATGACATTGCCCTTGTCCTCAGTAGTGAGCGGGAACTCTGTGAGTCTCTGAGGGGGGACCCAGGCTACTGGTATTACATATAGCTAGGGCAGTTCTTAGATGTGATAGACAAGCCCAAAAGGATCATGTGACGACCAGGTGAAGTTGCATGTACACCAAACGTCCTAGATGCCCAGCCTAGGCCTACCTGCTGTGCTGCACTCCAAGGGGACAGAGGACAAGTCACACTGCATGTACAAGATCCGGTCAATCATCTCTTTGTCAGGCAACTACACAGATTGGTATCTGGTAGAGAACTGGTAGGGAAGGTTCTCCTGGAACACCACATTTCTGCAGTTACTCTGCCATGGAAACCGTGATGTCATCACTACTCGTGAGGTCACGTACGGAATCTGTGGCTTAGGCTCTCGAGGTTTTGAGGAGAGTGGGCTGTGCCCTTCCTGTTCCCTTACACCTGGCCCTCTCCTCTCATGCCTTAATCAAGTAGCCACTCCCTGGGGAGCATACTTGTGGACTGGCACAGCCCTGGACCTTAGGAAGGCAAGAGAAACTCCATTCTGAGATTAGCATGAAAAGCAAGATTAACCTAAGACAGCCAGGTTTTTGGCACTGACCCTAAGTATCCAACAGTTGGAGAGGCAGAGATTTGTGTGGACAGGGGAATCAAGGAAGGCTCCCTGGTGGTGGGCCTGAAGGACAAATGAGATGTAGACCCGGGGTGGGGAGAGGGGAGACATTTCAGTTGGGAAGAGTAAAACCAAATGTCAATTCATAGAACCCTCATGTTTTTATAACTGAGGACTCAAAAGCCAAGAGGTTAAGGGACCTACCCAAGGTTTCACAGGTGGTGCAGAGGTGTTCTGTTCAACGGTAGGGCTTCATGGTGGGGATGTAGATTTATGGCTTATAGGAGTGTAAGGACAAGCTCATCAACATTTCAGAGTGACACTGGGAGAGATGTTCAAAGTACTCCAAGGCAAAGTGAGGGTCCTGAATGACTTCAGAGTGGGAATAATGGGCCCATTTTAATACAAAATTAAAAACAAGTTCAAGACAAAATGAGATAATATGAAATGACAACCCAATGAACACACTTCTCTCCCCCCCGCTCCCCCAAAAGGAAAATAATGGCAGTGCCACCACCATGGAAAGGACAAGATTTGGGCGCAGAAGCAGCCCAGGTGAAAAACATGGTCAACACTATGAAGAGGTGTTATTGAAAGCCGATTTTTTTGCTACTCAGAAGAGGAAATAGATAATTCTGTCCTTAGCATGGTCAGGCCCATAGAAAGAAATCATACAGGGGCTGGAGGAGGTTAATGGGAGATAAAAGGGGACCTATGTAATACTTTCAACAATAAAGAGAAAAAGAAAGAAATCATATTTGGGGCATCCTTTGGTAGTGTGGCCAAGAACTTCCTAGCAATGTGAGATAACCTTCCTTGGGAGGGGGATCCCTGTTGCTGACCTTGAGTAAGCAAAGATGGGACATTTGTTTGCTTGGGCTGTTACAGAGGGATGAATCCATGAGATAAACTGCCTACGTTACCATTTTATATAATTTTTAAAATAGAGTGTTTTTTATTATTATTTTTATTTTCAGGGAGAGGAAGGGAAATGGAGAAAGAAAAATAGAAACATTGATGAGAGAGAAACAACAATTAGCTGCTTCCTGCCCACCCCCTACTGGGGATCGAGCCTGCAACCCAGGCATGTGCCCTGATCGGGAATTGAACCGTTACCTGGTTTATAAGTCGGTGCTCAACCACTGAGCCATGCTGGCTGGGCTTTATAAACTATGTATCTTCAATTTCTCTCCTTTTTAAAAGTCATGTGCTAAAAAGATTATGCATTTCCTAAACCTAGTAGTCATAGTTGTATATCTTTTTAATTGTATACCTTGACATACCATATTTTCTTTTTTTGTGGCGAATTAGCTGGTGATGTAAGGCATGGTAGTTCATTTGTGGTCTCAGAGTGAATGACCTGGGTAGACTCTAACCCTTCTTCTATGGTTTGGGGAGGATGCCTTTCTGCTCTGTTTTTCCAAGGGTTTGGCTGCCATATCCCAGATGCAGGCCTCAGCCATAAGTGCTACTTTCTTCCACCAGGGACCATTAGTGGTTGAGTAGCTGCTCTAACCATCACAAAAATAGATAAACATGCATTGCCTATCTTCCAGAGATCTCAAGGCTTCAGCCACTTGGAACCACATATAAACAGCATTCCAAGATTGAGGAGAGACAAACTTTATCTTTTACTCTAGGACTAGGTCCCTTGGAGAAGGAAGCCATGCCTTGATTTCCTTCCTTGGAAATCCCAGCAGGACTTGTATTTTCTGACGCATTCTCCATGGCCCTCCAGCAGCATGCTTGCCTGGGTCTTTCACCTTCCCTGGAGAGGGTGTTGGGGATGGGAGTAGGGCAGTGATATGTGATCAGCATGCCATTATCCCAGAATCCCATAGAAATAACTTCAATATTTAGGCACATTTTTGAAAGATAAATCTTTGGTGGTGATCTTTTTTCTTTATCTCTCTTTAACAAACTTTGGAATGAAATGCAACCTAATTTTAAATATTTGTCTCTTGCAGTGTGGTATAATATGAACAGAAAAAAAAGTGAACATTTCTTCTGCAAGGAATTTTAGAATTTCAGGTTGAATTTCAATTTTTAAAATAAGCTAAATTATGTTTCGCTCTCCTGCTACGTGTCTAACAATAATCATATGGGTATTTTTCTGCTCTTCTGGGTGCAGATTGCCCTGTACGTCACATCTCTCCATCTGAGGCTCCCCATGTGTTCTATCACTCTCTTGCAGAAATGCTTCTCCTTTTCCCTAAGTTTTGTTGCTATAGTCTCGACTGTCATTTCCTCAGCACCATCTGTAGACTGATATTTTGTTGAAATTTGTATGGGTTCCAAGTAAGAATTCAGCTCAACAGGCCAGCATATTTAGTTTTTAGGAGAAAAGAAAGTAATTGATTAATTCCTATTCTAGTCCATTCTCTTTTTCCCTCCACTTCATCCCATTCTACCCTCACATGAAGATATTCTTATAGCTTTGAAATGGAATCAAATTTCCAGGCTGTATAATTAAATTTCAGTAAAAAATTCCACTTACCAGAATGCTCACAATACTAATATTGTTGTTAGAAATAAGACACTTGATTAAAAGGGGGCACACTTGTCTATATCCTTAATGTGCATTTCTAATGAGTCTTAGCAGGAGGCTGATTCACATGAAAATGCACAATTAGCTCATCCAACTTTAATATACCATTATCTGCACCCAGGCCCTCTCTTCATTACCATTTGAATGCACTGTTTTCTTTGGAGTTTTGTGCAGGAAACAAATCCCTATATATGGCACACAGCCTTAGACTCTGATTTGTCTGCCTTTGCCCTTTAGACAAAAGGCCAAACAACATGCTCCCATGGTGCATTAATTTTCAGTCTCTGACTATTTTTGAAATTGTAATGCAGCACATTTCTTTTCTAAGGGACTTAGTAGACAATGTAGAAGTGGATATAGCCAAGGGATTTGTTATTTTGAACGGTGGCACACCATCTTTCTTACATGGACTGTCCAGATAAAAGGGTTTGCTGTAAAGTGCTGATGAAACGCAATGAAATGAAATATTACTTGAAAACTGATTTCACTACTATATTTAGTTTACTTTACCATCAGTGTCTGGAGTCAGACGATTGGTTGCCTAAAAATAAAAATAGAGAAGCCCTAGCTGGTTTGGCTCAGTACATAGAGCATCAGCCTGTGGACCAAAGGGTCCTGGGTTTGATTCCGGTCAAGGGCACATACCACAGTTGCAGGCTCCTCCCCTTGGCCCAGGCACTGGTCAGGGTGCGTGCAGGAGGCAGCCAATCCATGTGTTTTAATTCCTATCAACGTTATCATTTGGCTTTTCATAAATTTTCAGTGTTTCTGGTATGCCTTGCTCCCACACTTGTCCAAGTTTCCCTGATATTTAGAATTTTATCTAATCTTAAACAAATAAAATCAACAACGAATTAAAAAGTCAACGGAAAAGTAATAATCTTTTTATAAATGGTGCTGGGATAATTGATACCCATAAACATAAGAATGAATTTGGATCCCTACTTCACATCATACGCAAAATAACTCAGAATGGGTCATAGATCTTCTGTAGAATAAACTTAACCAATGAGGTAAAGTAATTATACACTGAAAAGTATAAAACACTGATGAACAAAATTAAAGTGGATATAAATAAACACGTGAAACACATTTCATGTTCATAAATCAGAAGATTAGTATTGTTAAAAATATCCACACTCCTTTATGGTCTGCAGATTCAATGCAGTTCCTATCAAAGTCCCAATGGCATTTTTACAGAAATAGAAAATCCATTTCTAAAATTCATATGTATCCACAAAGGATCCAGAATAGCCTAAACAATCTTGAAAGAGAAGGGCAAAGCTGAAGGCATCATACATACTTCCTTATTGCAAAGCTACAGTAATTAATATAGTGTGATACTGGTACATAAAAAAAAAGACATGCAGGACAATGGAACAGAATAGAGAGCCCCAAAATACACCCACACATATACGGCCAACTGATCTTCCACAGTGGTGCCAAGAATACACAGTGGGGAAAGGATAGTTTCTTCAATAAATGGTTTTGGGAAAATTGGATACAAATTTAGAATGAAATTGGACCTTTATCTTATGCCATACACAACAAATTAATTGAAAATGTATTAAATATTTAAACATAAGATCTGAAACTCTAAAAGTCCTAGAAGAAAACATAGGGAAAATATTCATGACATTGATCTTGGCAATTGTTTCTTGGGTATGACATCAAAAGTACAAGCAAAAAACAAAACAAAAAAAATACCACAAGAACAGCCAAATGGGACTAAATCAAATGAAGAAGCTTCTGCACAAAAAAGAAAACAATCAAAATAGAGAAAAGGCAACCTACAGAATGATAGAAATTATTTACGAACCATTTATTTGATAAGCAGTTAATCTCTAAAATGTATAAGGAACATCTAGAACTTAATAGTAAAAAATAAACACATAACACATTTAAAAAATGGACTAAGGACTTGAATGAACATTCCTCCAAAGAAGACATACAAATGGCCAACAGGTATATGAAAATATACTCAACATTTCTAATTATCAGGGAAATGCAAATCAAAACCACAATAAGATATCTTCTCAACCTGTTACTTAGGATGACATTTAAAAAAACCATCAAAAACACAAAACAAAATAAAAGAACAAATATTGGTAAAAATTTGGATAAATTGGAACTCTGTAAACTGTTGGTAGGAATGTAAAATTGTGCCTCCACTATGAAAAACAATATGGAGGTTTCTAAAAAAATTAAAAATAGAACTGCTGTTGATTCAGCATTTCTACTTCTAGGTATATATCCAAAAGGTTTGAAATCAGGATCTCAATGAGATATATGAACTTCCATGATTATTGCAGCATTACTCACAATAGCCAATGGAAGCTCCTGAGTATCTATCTGTCTTGTGATGAATCTTGGTACCCCCATTCTTCCATCATAACCAGACAAAGGCCAATAACAAAAGATTTTTATGGCAGATGTTTTTGTGCTCATAGCTATGATCTTTTCCACTACTATACACATTGGAGAAATTATTAGTAAAAAATATGGAACGTTTATGATTCCTAAACACAAATTAGATTAATTTGAATATAAATTGTATTTGAAATGTTAAAATTATGATAATAAAATAAAAGCACATCAAGTACCAGAATAAACCTATTAAGACATACATATAACATCTAAAAGAAAATTATAAAACATTTATAAGAGTAATTACAGAAAGCTGAAATATAGCATGGCAAGGGATTGGACAATTTAATATTATAAAATTATATTCCCCCACAAATATTTATTGATTTAATTAGCCTACCCTCAGAATTATTGCCAGAATTTCACAAGTAGATTTTAAAATATAGCCAGATAAAAGAACCATGAGTAGCCAAGAGATTCTTGAAGATGAACAAAGATGGAAGGATTATTCTGTCAAATGTTGATAGTCATGATAAAGCTACTCTGCATCATATGGTGTGGTATTGGTGGTAGTATTGACAATTGGATCATTAGGATAAATAGAATCCAAAAATGAACTCACACTGTATGGGCTATAGATGAAGTTTACTCTTGGCAGTAACGAAGGAAATTCTTTTCAAAAGATGGTACTGGATCAATTGGATATCCAAATGGAAATGAAATAGACTCCTATGTTACATAATAATCCAAAAGCAATTTCAGATAGATCATGTATCTTAAAATGATAGTGAAAGCAATAATATCTCTGGAATAGATTATATGAAAATATCTTTGTGAACTTGGATAGAAAAAGTTTTATAATTATACAAAAGCACTAATCTAAAAGGAAACGAGTGATACATTAAAAGAAAAAAAAACACTTTTGTTTAACCAATGATATTATTAAAAATAGTGAAAGTCAAGTCATAGAGTTATTTATAATATACTAGTAGCCCGGTGCACGAAATTCGTGCACATTAAAAGGGAATTAATTGCCCTAACCGGTTTGGCTCAGTGGATAGAGCATCGGCCTGCGGACTCAAGGGTCCCAGGTTCGATTCCGGTCAAGGGCATGTACCTTGGTTGCAGGCACATCCCCAATGGGGAGCATGCAGGAGGCAGCTGATCGATGTTTCTCTCTCATCGATGTTTCTAACTCTCTATCCCTCTCCCTTCCTCTCTGTAAAAAATCAATAAAATATATATTTTAAAGAGGGAATTAATTAGTGGAGATATTTTAATATTGCTATTTGCCCTTTCTCTCTAATAGAAGTGTGAGAGATGAAAGGAAATTAGTAAAATGTATATGAAAATGATATATAAATTTATTAATAATTAAACAGTAACAAAAGGATATAACAACAACAGACGCATGATATAAAAACAACAAAAACATGATATGAAAACAACAAAAACATATAAAACAACAGTGATGCAAACAATGACTGATAAAGTGATTAAACTTATTCTGATATCTCTCTGTACACCACATTAAGAGTGAAAACACTTTTAGAGTGCTTGACTAATTTCCCTTGTGATGAAGTACTTAGAACTTTAACTGTAACGTCACATGCTCTTCAAACTCGAGAGAAAGCAACATATAACTGACCATGTGCAAAAACTGGTTCAGGTAGGAATATGCCTACTCTGTCTAGAGTTTGTCCTTGTGATTTATTAATAGTCATCACAAATGCTGGCATCATGGGAAACCGTCGTCGAATCAATTTAAATGGGAAGCCAGTGTCAGATGGGGATAAATCAATTCTTGGAATCAGAACAACCTCTCCCTCTGCAGCTTCGATAATGTGAGGTCATAATCTTTTGATAATAAATCTGGTACCATTACAAAGACCCCATTTACTATTGAGATTTCTCAATAGCATGATGATTGCACCCACTTTCAATTTTAATTTATGACACGGCATTCCCAAAGGAGTAATGCTATTAAGAAATACGATGGGAAAATTTTCCTTTTCAGCATCATCTTTGGAATCAATGGAATCATCACTCAAATATGTGTGAAAATCTCCATCGAGTATATCCAAATTGTCTTCATTTATTTTTTGAACATGCTCATCTTTTGGACAAAGAATTGCACGTTTAGATATATTTTTAATATTATCTATAGCAGTGGTTCTTAACCTTGGCTGCACATTAGAATCACCTGGGAATCTTTTTAAAATCCTGATTCCTGGGCCCCATCCTCCGGAAATTGTTTCTTTGTTATGGGGTGGGGCCACAACATTAGTAACAAAGAAACAGAATTTCCGGAGGATGAGGGAGGCCCAGAAATCAGGATTTTAAGAAGATTCCCAGGTGATTCTAGTGTGCAGCCAAGGTTGAGAACCACTGATCTATAGATATAGTATTTCCAAAGGTAGCTTCAATAATAGATCCATTACAAATCATTTCACTTCCAGGCTCCGCTCAGAGGGCGGGTTCCTGCCTGACACCTCGCCCTCCAGGAAACAGCTGGGGGAGGACGCAGCCGTTTCCAAGACAACCCCTGCAGGACTGACTTCCTTCCAGTTAGTCGTGCTTCTGGCTGTTGATGTTACACCCAGGGTTTTTATATAAGTAGGATAATTTAAAAATTTGCATATCCAGAATATGTAAATAACTTATACAAATCAATAAAAAGTCAGGTAATACAATAAGAAAAAATGGTAAAGAGAATTGAATAACCGCTTTCAATGGAAAGATATCTCAGTGCCCATTAATATAAGGAAAAGTTCTCAATTAGTCATCAGGGAAATGCAAATTTAAACCACAAAGCCATACCATTGCATATTTACCCAAATGGCTAAAATAAAAAACATATATAATACTAAATGCTTAAGAGTATGAGAATTACTTTAAGTTCTACTTCTAATGGGGATATAAATGGACACAAGCACTTTGAAAAAGCACTTATTCCACTAAATTTGAGCATAAGCATACTCAAGTATCTAAAATTTTCATTAGTACTTAGACATTGAGCCAAAATGCTTATGTGTGTAAGACACACACACCCACACACACACACACACACACACACAAATGTTAAGAGCACAGTATCTTAATAGTCCAAACTAGAGAGATAACCCGAATGTACATCAATTTATATCAACTGTAAAACCAACTGTAAAATGAACAGAAAACACACTTGGCATCTTCACACTTTTTAATACTCTATATCAATGGAAAGGACAATAAAATATATACATCTCATAAACAAAATGCTGAATAATTTTACCTTATTTTAATGTTGTTATTAATTTGCCTTGCTCCTTCCTTCTTCCTCCCGGCATGTGATTTAGAAAGTCTTTGTTCCAAATGCCATGAGCACTACCTGCCCAAAAGGGACTGTGTTCTCTGCCTTGTAATCACCATGTAATCTGGAGGAATTTATATTTTGCTTTGGAAATTTATTTGCTAGTTGCTAACTTGAAGAGTATTATTTCTGTATTTTTATATTTTATTGTGCAAATAATTCAAGAAATGACATCAAAATACATTTGTAGGGGAGGTATTACTTCTTTTTAGGCAAATATTTATATTTTATAACCCAATATTTGCATATTTTTTATCTAAAAAATAAAAGATGAGGAGATGTCTCAAGATTCAGGAAATAGTTATCTTCAAAATTATGTTTCGTTGTGGTTTTACAAGTGTATTCTTACGTTCAACTTCTTGTATGTCAGTTATACCTCAAATAAACTGGTTTAAAAATTATGTCCCATGGAATGAGAATAAAGATTTTTTTTAGCTTATCAGATCATCTTTGGTGACTGATCCATGATAACTTGCTGAAGGAATAGGTTATAAGTAGGTTTTGAGAGAGACTATGTAAAAACCCCGTATTGGTTATATATACTTATTATGCTTTCCTTAGCATTAACATCATCTGGTGGTAATCTCTTAAATTTATTTTGAAAGGTAATCTCTTCAATTTATTTAATTCCCACAGAAATACTTTCCTATAAGGTCCTGACCTGTGTTTGTTTAATAAACTTTGAACAAAAATCGAAAAGCTTTTAAAATAAGTGCCAAGGGGACCTAAAACTATATTCTCTGTTCCCGTAGTGAATAAAACTATTTTTGTCTATTAGAAAAATAACAGGTAGCTTAAGAGATGTTGCTTTTATGCTCTAAAAATATTATTTATGGTGTTGCTTGGCTAAAAGGACACACAAAATGTGTTCTCACTTTCCTGCATCCACCTTGGCTCCACCTTGGCTCATGATCTTACAACATATCATAAAACTATGTAGAATTTTACAGTTGAATAAAATAAAAAAATTTAATCAGTTGCAAGTACTAACAACCAGAAGGTCTAGTATTCTTACCTGATATATATTCATATAGTCCAGTGGTTCTCAACCTTCCTAATGCCGCGACCCTTTAATACAGTTCCTCATGTTATGGTGACCCCCAACCATAAAATTATTTTCGTTGCTACTTCATCACTGGAATTTTGCTACTGTTATGAATCGTAATGTAAATATCTGATATGCAGGATGTATTTTCATTGTTACAAATTGAACATAATTAAAGCATAGTGATTAATCACAAAAACAATATGTAATTATATATGTGTTTTCCGATGGTCTTAGGCAACCCCTGTGAAAGGGTCGTTCGACCCCCAAAGTGATCGCGACCCACAGGTTGAGAACCGCTGACATAGTCGATGGTTAATAAAAGCATTGTAAATGAATGGAGGTTAAAACTCTTTCCTAAGTGAAAACTACTAGTTAGTATCTAAACCAGAAATAGATGCCACGTCTAGTTTTCTATTACATTACATTATATTGTTACTAGAGGCCCTGGGCCTGATTTGTGCCCTCTCGTAATCTGGGACCCCTTGGGGGATGTCGGAGAGCCGGTTTTGGCCTTATCCCAACAGGCCAGGTTGAGGAACCCCACTGGTGCACGATTGGGGCTGGGGAGGGACCGTGGGAGGGCTCCAGGGCGTGTCCGCCTGACTCACCCAGTCCCAATCGGCCGGACCCCAGCTGCAAGCTGACCTATTGGTTGGAGCATCTGCCCATTGGTGGTCAGTGTGCGTCATAGTGACTGGTCGAATGGTCCAATTGTCAAACACTAGGCTTTTATTATATAGGATGTACAAGCTGTTTGACTTTAGAACTAAGGTAAATATTTAAGGACAAATAAATTGTTTTCCTGATAGATTTGTTTTTAGGAACATTTGTTTTTTGATGAAATTATTAAAAAGTGGTAATTGAAAAAAAAAAGTGATCATTGGATCCTTAGTGTTTTTATGACATTTTGTAGATCAGATGAAAGACTATATGCCCTGGTTATAGCCCTCTAACAGCACAGAGAATTGTCAAATGTAGCACTAGGCTAGAAGTCAGTTTTGGGGGCTAGATGCAGTTATGAGATTTCTTAGCACTATTTTCTAACTAGAAAAGAGTCTAGGGTCTCTAGGTGGGCAGAGTAGCTGATGGAGAATATGATATTTTGCTTCCTACTCTGAAAATAAGGAAGACCCTGGGAAAGTGCCCATGTGTTTACTTATTAGCTGTTGCAAAGACTCTATTACATACACAGAGATAGCTTTCCTGAGGAAGAAGAAGCATGAATTCTGTCTAGAAGAGAAATCTTGACAACCATGGTCCCACATTTAAATAAGTCTTTCTATTCATCTGTGTTTAATTTTTGGGGTGTTACACAATATAGTTTAACCAAATCAGATGCAATGGTAAATATAATTACTTTTGATTTTCTACTGCTACTCCATACCGATTTAGGGAAAGATTATTCCGCTTGCGTTAATCTTATTTGAAGGGTGAATAGGTGCTGTGTATTAAAGACTGCAAAAACCATCAGAACTATCTGTATAAAGTTGCCCTTTATCCATATACTCTTTCTTTCCTAAAATTTTTGTTTTGTTTTGTTTTGTGGGGTTTTTTTTTGCCATAGGAATATAGTGAATAGAGCTGATTATTCTATAGGAAGCACATAAAAGAATAGAGAGTTAATGGGACAAGGAAGGCAGACACATGTTATTGGGAAATTGAATAATAAAAATAGACATTTGGATAATTGCAACAGATGGGCTTGACACAAAATAGAACAGTGCCAATGTAGAAAATGCTGCATTTTTGCAAACAGAAGATAGAACTGTATTTATCCAAAATACCTAATTTTTATGTAGATAGACACAAGTGCACCAAATTTTATTATTTCAGTTCTGTACTACCATGGCCTAATTTGTATTTGAAAATAAACAGTGCTTAAAATAGAATTGTATGTGTAGAAATATATATGGTAAGAAATTATTGCAAGACAGTTGATAAAATTATAAAAGATTATAACCCTTCTAAAAGGTATCCTATACAAGGAGGGACAAAAATAGTTTTACAGTTGTGAGTATGCAAAACACAGAGTTTATTCTTGTATTATTTCTATTATTGTATTATTTTCCATATGAACACCAGTAAATCTACTTTTTTCCTACCCCGTATATATTCATATAACTTTTTAAAAAATATATTTTTATTGCTTTCAGAGAGGAAGGGAGAGGGAGAGAGAGATAGAAACATCAATGATGAGAGAGAATCATTGATTGGCTACCTCCTGCACACCCCCCACTGGGGATCGAGCCCGCAACCCCGGGCATGTGCCCTTGACCAGAATCCAACCCAGGACCTTCTGGTCTGCAGACCAACACTCTATCCACTGAGCCAAACCAGCTAGGGCTATTCATATAACTTCAATTGACTTCTCTGTTCACATCTGAGATGCCCCTGGACTTTGGAGAGCCAGTCAGTGGATTTAGTCTTTTTATCATTGCTAATCCTGCTTGTCTTTGGCACATCTATGTTTATGTCTTCCTGATTATGTTCCAGGCTTTGCTTGGGGCCTTGTATTTACCTTCATTTATCCTCTGAACTACTTGTCTGGCTCTGTCTTATTTCTGTTGCAGAGTAACTTCTGATCTGAACCATTGTTCAGTCCTTCTTCTTTGGAGGTTCACTATGAATGGTTAACTGGGCAACTAAGGCATCAGAAGGTTTCCACTAACAATTGTTGCTTCTCAGGCTGAAGCTGGAGTTTGACTTCCTTGGGATACTTACCTTTGGTTCATCTCAATCCTACCTGGCTAATTTATGTGTGACCACATAAATTTATGCAGACCACCTGCAGGGAGATATGAGCAGCATGGATACCTGTGAAGGGCTCTGTGGTCAAGCCCCTCTTTCACACACCATATGGTAGCCTTCAGACTTAAAAATATTTTTAATGAATTTATTGGGGTGACATTGGTTAATACAATTATAAAGGTTTCAGGCGTACAATTCTATAATGTATCATTTGTTCACGTTTAAAAAAATTGAGTCATTGGTAAGAAACGGGAGTAAGCCCCAGCTGGTTTGGCTTAGTGGATAGAGCGTCAGCCTGTGGACTGAAGGGTCCTGGGTTCGATTCCGGTCAAGGGCACATACCTGGGTTGCAGGCTTGATCCCTGGTGGGGAACGTGCAGGAGGCAGCTGATCAGTGATTCTCTCTCATCATTGATGTTTCTCTCTCTCTCTCTCTCTCTCTCTCTCTCTCTCTCTCCCTTCCTCTCTGAAGTCAATAGAAATACATTTTTTTTAAGAAAAGAAAAGGGAGTCAGCAACCATGAAAATACCACCACTATATCTGTTATATTTCTAATGTGCTTTGATTTCACACGGGGATTACAGATGAGTACAGAAGACTACACTGATAAGTTCTTATTTGCTATGCTTCAGGGATATAATAGTAGACTTATTGCTTCCTAACTTTACTGTACTCCCCATATCAGATTCTCAAGATGAGCTTGATGGTGGAGATGTACAACTCCAGGACTAAGGTCAGGCTTCAGTAAGGGAGGAGTTTTTTGATTAATGTGTCCCTGTCATATCATCCCAGTTTGTTGGACTGGGAATATGCTTACAAATATTCCATATCTTTCAATCATTAATCCATGCAATAAAATTATTTGAGCATTATATGTCATGTACCATGCTATTCTCACTTTCATAGAGCTTATATTCTAGGTGACAAATAAATGAAGTAATTGTGATAGCTGCTAAGTGCTATAAAGGAAGCAAATGGCTGAAATAGAGAACAGATTTGCAAAATAAGCACAAATTAGATGAGATAAGCTGGAAAAACTTTATGTAGGCTATATTTGAGATAAAAGATAAAGAATGAAAAGGATGAAATCTGTCTGCAAGTCAATGGAAGAACATTTCAGATAGAGAAAAGTAACATATACCAAGGGCCTGCTTTAACATTGAAGGGTATTCAAGATATTTAAGATAAGCAGTGTGTTACAGCATGTAATGTAGTGAGGATGAGTAATACAAGGGGATGTTAGAGGACAATAAGGGACTAGATCAGGGGTGGGCAAACTTTTTGACTCGAGGGCCACAATGGGTTCTTAAACTGGACCGGAGGGCCGGAACAAAAGCATGGATGGAGTGTTTGTGTGAACTAATATAAATTCAAAGTAAACATCATTACATAAAAGGGTACAGTCTTTTTTTTTTTTAGTTTTATTCATTTCAAACGGGCCGGATCCGGCCCGTGGGCCGTAGTTTGCCCACGGCTGGACTAGATCATACAGATCCTGTTGTCTATAGTAAGGAGTCTATATCTTTTTAAAAAAATATATTTTATTGGTTATTTACAGAGAGGAAGGGAGAGGGATAGAGAGTTAGAAACATCGATGAGAGAGAAACATCGATCAGCTGCCTCCTGCACACCCCCTACTGGGGATTGAGCCTGCAACCAAGGTACATGCCCCTGACCAGAATCGAACCTGGGACCCTTCAGTCTGCAGGCTGATGCTCTATCCACTGAGCCAAACTGGTTAGGGCAGGAGTTTATATCTTTGCACAACAGGAAGCAATTAGATTGTCTTAAGGAGGGAGGTGCAATTTTTAAGAATATTTTTGTTAAGGTATGGAAAATAGATAGTAGAAGCAGGAATACCTAATACCTTTCATGACCTAATACCTTTTAATTTAGTTGTATTATGGAAACTTAAGTGAGCTTGTTTGCTGAAACAAGAAAATCAAATTTAAAGAGAGGTAGAGAGGGAATAACCACATGACAGATGGATTTGGAATGGGCCTAGGAGGTGGAGTCTAAGGTATTAGGTATTAGGTCATAAAGGTATTAGGTATTCTATGAATATATGGGGCACATACTGCCTTGTGACAGGAAGGAAGAGAGAAATGGATTTGAGGATAGGTAGGGATGTAGATTTGTTGGTGGAAAATTGAGTGTATTCATGCATGTTCACTTTCATTTTCTCCATGAAATAGGAGGCAAGAAAAATCAGTTGTGAGGAGTATAAGTGAAACTGTTTTGATGGATAAGAAAATGTATGAATTAGAATTAGGGAAAGGGCAGGGCATTACATTCTCCCTCAACAATGCTTGTCCACCAAGTTGTAGACACAATACCATGCCCATTTAATTAGGTGCTTGGCAAGCAAAGGACAGTGCTATTTTCTAAGCTGTGTTCTAGCTCCTTTATAGAAAGTTGAGTCATAAATGTGAATTATTAATAACTCTTTTAGAGAACAAACTTCCCTGTGCTCCCTGCAACGGGAACTCAGAACACCTGCCGTCTCACACTGAGATAAAAAACTATATTCACTAAGAGATCCTAAATATTCCACACACACAACTTTCCTCAACCTTGCCCATTGCTTCACTTTTCCCAATTGGAAAGGAATTCAATTCTGAAATACTTTTTAGCCACTTGTAACATAAACACATCAGAAAATAATATGAAGGGCAGAGTAACTAAAGATCGTTTATATCACTATGCTTGCCATAAGAAATGCATCTAAAAATCGTAATAACTTTATATCAGTGGTTCTCAACCTTCCTAATGCCGTGACCCTTTAATACAGGTCCTCATGTTGTGGTGACCCCCAATTTCATTGTTACAAATTGAACATAATTAAAGCATAGTGATTAATCACAAAAACAATATGTAATTATATATGTGTTTTCCGATGGTCTTAGGTGACCCCTGTGAAAGGGTCATTCGACCCCCAAAGGGGTCGCGACCCACAGGTTGAGAACCACTGCTTTATATGGTGACAGATGGTTACTAGACATATACTGGTGGTCACATCATAAGGTATATAAATGTAGAATCATTATGTTGTATACCTGTAACTAATATAATACTGTATGTCAACTATCTTTTGCTACACTTAATCTTAGCCAAAAGGCCAAAAAGCGATTCAACTACCTTTTAATAGTAATGGGTGGTTAGATCAACACTAATGTTTGAATCAACACTTTGGAAATTACCCAGATGTATCATTGGCAAATATCTTTTCCCATTTAGTGGGTTCCCTTTTCATTTCATTGATAGTTTCTGTTGCTGTGCAAAAGCTTTTTAGTTTGATGAAGTCCCATTTGTTTCTGTTGTTTACTTTGCCCAAGGAATATATCAGCAAAAATATTGCTTCGAAAAATGACTGAAATTTTACTGTCTATGTTTTCTCCTAGAATTTTTATGCTTTCATGACTTACATTTAAGTCTTTAATCCATTTTGAGTTTATTCTTTTGTATGGTGTATGTTGGTGATCTACTTTCATTATTTTGCATCTATATGTTCAATTTTCCCACCACCATTTATTGAAGAGACTGTCTTTACTCCATTGTTTGTTCTTGTCTCCTTTGTCAAATATTAATTGACCAGAAAGGCATGGGTTTATTTCTGAGCTCTGTGTTCTATTCTATTGATCTAGATCAGGGGTGGGCAAACTTTTTGACTCGAGGGCCACAATGGGTTCTTAAACTGGACCGGAGGGCCGGAACAAAAGCATGGATGGAGTGTTTGTGTGAACTAATATAAATTCAAAGTAAACATCATTACATAAAAGGGTACGGTCTTTTTTTTTTTTTTTTTTTAGTTTTATTCATTTCAAGGGCCAGATCCGGCCCAGATCCGGCCCACGGGCCGTAGTTTGCCCATGGCTGATCTAGATGCCTGTTCTTGGGCCAATGCCATGCTGTTTTGATTCCTATGGCCTTGTAGTATAGTTTGATATCAGGTAGTGTGATACCTACAACTTTACTTTTCTTTTTCAAGATGGCTGAGGCTATTCGAGGTCTTTTTTGGTTCCATATAAGTTTTTGAAATATTCTAAATCTGTGAGAATGCCATTGGTATTGTAATGGGAATTCTGTTGAATCTATAGATTGTTTTGGGTAGTCTGGACATTTTAATGATGTTAATTTTTCCAAATCCATGAACACAGTATATGCTTATACTTATTTGTATTTTCCTTAATTTCTTTCCTCACAATCAACACTTTGTAATTACATTTCTTTTGTGAAGCTAAACAACAGAATTTTAAAAATGAACAAAGTTACCAAGGCTCCTTTTGACCTTTTAAAAGTTATATATATATATATATATATATATATATATATATATATTTTTTTTTTTTTTTTTTAAATGTATTTTATTGATTTTTTACAGAGAGGAAAGGAGAGGGATAGAGAGTTAGAAACATCGATGAAAGAGAAACATTGATCAGCTGCCTTCTGCACACTCCCCACTGGGGATGTGCCTGCAACCAAGGTACATGCCCTTGACCGGAATCGAACCTGGGACCCTTGAGTCTGCAGGCCGACGCTCTATCCACTTAGCCAAACCGGTTAGGGCTATATATATATATTTTTTTAAATTTATTTTTTTTGCATTTTCTTTAGGCAATAGCTGTAGTCACATATCACCCATTTGCTATGTATCTTATTATTAAGATAGGCATAGTAAATTAAAGCTAGAATTAAATATATTGATTATAAAATAATGTTTGCACTTTTTTCATATATTTCTAAAGTGATCTCTGGGAGAAAGTTAGTACTAAATACTATATCAAGCAAGGAAAATTACTAGATTTGTGTGTAAAGTGGGGGAGAGGCTGATATCTTTATATTGGATAAAACTCATTTACTTCATTAGAAATGGTTACTTTCCCAGTAGATTTAAAGAATAAAGGGCACATTTGCTTATGATTAGTGGGCAGGCATTTGGAAAAGCTGCAAAAGATTGAATCTCTTTTCACCAGTCTTCTTCCCTCATGCCACAAATAAGATGTTACATGAAAGGTAAAAAAGAAATCCATTGAAAAAGTGGTTTTCGATTTACTTATAGTCACAATGCAAAAATTAGTCACACTATGAGAATTAGCGAGTCAGAATTTGTCTAAAGATTGTCTAAAGTTTATGCTTATTTTTCGTACCACAACTAAATGTCTTGTAGATCATGTAATTTACAGTTCCGGATCTTGACATTCTAAACTCAGCTTAAAAAGTTCTTCCTTCTGTTTGATGAACCGCTATTTTTATGCCTCTTGGTTCCAAACATGTCTTGAGGGTAATTGCTTCCATAGGAGCATCCTTTCTCTTCTGATCTCAGCAGTCATGTGCTGCCATTAACATGTGGGTTTTCCTTAACACGTAAGCCAAGTGTTAAATGAGGCTCCAAGAACACACACACACACACACACACACACACACCCATTTTGTAGTAAGATACAAATTATAAAAAAATAAAAAACTCAGTACTTGATATAGGAATAATCATTACTAAAAATAGAAGAACCTACATAAGGCTTGATAGGGAATAATGTTTTTTATTATACTATAGGTCAGTGATGGCGAACCTTTTGAGCTCGGCGTGTCAGCATTTTGAAAAACCCTAACTTAACTCTGGTGCCGTGTTACATATAGAAAGTTTTTGATATTTGCAACCATAGTAAAACAAAGATTTATATTTTTGATATTTATTTTATATATTTAAATGCCATTTAACAAAGAAAAATCAACCAAAAAAAATGAGTTTGCATGTCACCTCTGACATGCGTGTCATAGGTTCGCCATCACTGCTATAGGTAAAGCCATAATACAATGAGTACTTTGATTCTATTGATAGTGGAAATTCAAAAAGGTTTTTTCTTGTTTTGTTTTGTTTTTTTAGGGAGGGTGTGAAAATATTTCAGAGAAATCACTACAATTTCACATCTCCAATACACAGATAAAAAAGGATAAGCATACTTGGAATCAAAATTTCACACTAGTGAGGAACACAAAACGGGATCTTTAGGATTTCATAAATGAAATAATTTTACAAGTTCCTGCTTCTAGCTTGAATCCTAGGTGTAGCTGAGATTTGTGAATTTCCTCTATATAATACTTCACAAATAACTGCTTCAGAGTATTTACTTTGGTTCTCTTTCTTACTGTGGTTATTTTTCAGATGAAACAACAAACTTAATCATTCTGTGATGGAAAGAGTCTGACCCATTCCTCCACACACAAAGGGCACACACTCTATAGAATCACAAATCATTGCCAGTCATGGTCCTGTGGCTCACCCATATGTAATGGTTATTATGAATATTAACGTTGTAATTTTCAAGGTACTACTGTTTGCTTTTTACCTAACTCTTAAGTGGGTGAACAGAGCACATTTTTGTAACTATACAGCCAATGAGTTCAGGAAAAGCTCTTGGAAACTGATATATTTCTTTTGAGATAGAATTGAGAGGTGAGCTTTTATATACAGTGTGTGTTCCACTGCAAAGTTGAACTGGAGCTTTTTAATGATGAGAATTTATAGTTGCAACACCATCCTATTGTGCTGGAGACTGGGAGTTAATGCTACTGTAAATGTGAGGAGGAAGAGAAGTTTATTGTTGCCTAAAGCTTCGGAAATAAATTTAGAGTAACCTCAAAGGAAGACCCTTCCATGAATGACCTGCTCTCTTTTGTACTCTTGTCTGTTGCTATTTCAAGATTTTGTTTTGTTACTGCTAAGAGCCAGTCCAAATTTGATCAACAGAGGTTTCTCAAGAGAATGTGGTTATGCGCTTTATCTTTGGAGCTGTTCAGTTTATCTTTAACTTTAAACTATTTCAAAGTAATTAGCTTAATTTGATGCTGTAACAGAAAGTAATCCTCAAAACTCTTAATAGAGTAACACTGATAAAAGAAAAAAAAAGATAATGAAAAATTGCTCTTAATTTTCTCATGTTTAAAGAATACAAAATTGATATATTCTACTTACTTATAAAATTGTTATCTGAATATAGAATACATAGAGGAATATGGAAATAGACAAAAAGATAAAGACCCCAATAATAATAATGCTCTAGTATAGCATGGCTTTATATGCTCTGAAAAATGTAAGCATATGGCTTACAAAATTTTAAAAGCAGATTTCTTTGTGCTTATGAAACTGGACAATGAATGGGTCTGGGCTGCCTGTCACTACTTGAGTCAATTAAGCTGAGACAGGGTTGAGTTGTATATGAGTGTTTTATTTTCCAATATTGCCTGCAACTTGGAGGAGCAAAAGCTCATCCACAAAAATCTGCTCTGCCCCCTTCCCCCAATAAACCAGCTGCTTATATTGGGTAGAAGGACAAAGATTACATGGGGAAGTAGGCCAAAGGAATAAGAATGGGTATAATGGTTATAGATTACAGTTAATGCAGGCTGGGGGTTGCAAAGGGTGTGCCTCCAGGATTTCATTGTTTGGGCAATAGGTTGTTAACTTTTCCATGAGAATGGACCACATTTCACATTTTGAGGTTAATGCCCAGGCCCTGGGGCATATAACTCTCAGCCAGGTCAGAATGTCCCTCTCTAATCAGAACAAAACAATCACGGTTAACAGAGCATGATTAATATTTCTTGTAACTATAGCTAGACCCCACTATTCTATTTCTCCCTCCCACCCCTAACATTTATTCTTACAACATCAACAATTGTATAAACCACCCCTTCGATATATATCTAATAAGAGGTAGAGATATTAATTTATAAATTATTATAATGAAGTGAACATTTTTTTATATTAATAGAATTTTTTGATATATGGAACAAAATTTCTTTTTGTTGCTCTTTTAAATAAGTTATTATTCAGATAAATGTGGTTTTGGAGAAGTCAATATCTTATGGGAAAAGATATTGCAACTCTGAGGGTTGCCAACCTCCTCTCTGGGGCATCGACCAATCTGTAAAGATGGAAACCACCTTATTCAGTGTTTTTCTAATACTCTTGGAATTCTAGGTGATGTGTGGTTCTGTAAAGTCACTCTCGTGAGCTGAAGGTAGAGAGAAATAGACTTTCCTTATACCCTATCAACCACAATTTAAATGTTTTATTTGCTTATAGTCTGGATCAGGTATTATTTAAAGAAAGTTTACACAGGACAATAGAGTAGGACAGAATCAGGGATATATATATATATGTGTTATCCATCTTCACCCTTCTTTTTTCTACTCATCCCTGCTTTTTTCTTCTCTCCCTCCTTCCATCCCTCCCTCCCTTTCTTAACTTCATTCACCAAATTTTGGATACACACATCATATTTGACAGGTATATTATTTGCCACAGTGGACACTGAAAGTAGTTTTTTTAAAAACACAATAAATAAATAAGTCACAAAATAATATGGCGAATGCTACAACAAAAATATGAAAGAGACCTTGAGCACACAGTTGACTACATTACTGTAAGATAGGCAGTTACCTTTCCTTAGTTATGCTACACTAGTGAAGCATTTGAACTCTACAGTAAGATGTACCTTCAACCCTTTTCTCAGCCATTGATTAGCTGTGTGACCTTTGGTAAGTTCCTTACTGTGAATTGCTTCATAATCTATCTATCTCTCTCTCTCTCTCTCTCTCTCTCTCTATCTATCTATCTATATGCCTAATATGCTAATTGTCCCTCTGACCGTTCAACCGTTTGACCGGTTGCAATGATGCGCACTGACCACCAGGGGGCAGATGCTCCAGTAGGTTAGCTTGCTGCTGAGGTCTGGCCATTTGGGACTGGGCGAGACGGACGGGACACACCCTGGAACCCTCCCCGGTCCCTCCTTGGCTCCAGTAGTTCTTAAATAAGGGAGATATAATCAGATAACCACCAACTCTTTTTTCTACTTATAAATCCATGGAAATGTATGTCTACCTAAAGGGAAAAACATTTTCCTACACTCATAGCATTCTGACACCAAATGTATGTGGAGTTTCCCCCAACTAACCAATTCTCCAACTCTCTGGATATCCCACAATTCAATTATGACACTAACCAGTGTCATAATTAGTGCACAAACCTCAGGTTAAGGAAATAGCTCAGTTCCACAAGATCACCCCCAATTTAGATGCCAGTCCCAGGTACCAAGTTGTCACCTGTACTTCTGACTAACTGGCTATAAATTGGGAGTTCCCACAATTCCCTCCTCAGGGTCCATAATCCACTATAATGGCTCACAGAACTCAGGGAAACACTTATTTACACTTACTGTTTCATTATAAAGGATATAAAAAAATGATACAGATAAGCAGCAAGATGAAGAGGTTCATAAGGCAAGGTCTGGGTCATAGAAGATTTTAAAATAAAGCTAATTTGTTTACAAAACCATTACATATCTCTTTATATTTTTGTGCAATTTGATTATTCTCCCCCCTTCATCTACTGTTATTTGTACCTCATGATAAATTTGTGCAGAATTATTTAGCATGAAATATCAGCTTATGATTAGCTAGGTTCAGTTCTTCCTCAGGCCAGACGTTTTCCGTAAGTAGTATCTCCTGAGGAGACCTTTAAAAATTTTTTTTTCTATTGATTTCAGCGGGGAAGGGAAAGGGAGAGATAGAAACATCAATGATTAGAAAGAATCATTGATTGGCTGCCTGTTGCATGTCCCCCATGGTGATCAAGCCCGAATCCTGGGCATGTGCCCTGACTGGGAATCGAAATGTGACCTCCTGGTTCATAGGTTGACACTCAACCACTGAGCCACGCAGGCCAGGCACCTTCTGAGGAGGCTTTAATTAATTCTCCCAATAAATTTAATAATAAATGTCACTATTATCATTAGACATGAAAGTCATGAGGTAGTTGAGTATTAACCATAATACCAGTATTATACCATATCACAGTTTGATCATAGCACCATTCATTTTCTTTATAGAACAAATCAGTAAGAATTACAGAGGTATTTACTTCGTCTTCCCAACAGAATCCACTGTTGCCCATATACAAGGTACTGTCAAGGACAGGCATCAGTACAGTTGGCCATTGAAGGATGAACATGGTGGTAGGCTAAAAAGCCATCTCAGATAGTGATTAAAGAAAATTGAATTTATTTAAGGAAAGGTGATGGGGAATTGTGAAAACCCACGTCCTGAGTGGTTCAGGGTTTGGGCTCTGGAAGAGGGGCCGCACGCAAATGACAGAGATGAGACAAATAATAACTTGGAAATTGGGGGGCCAGGCAGGTGCCCAACACAAGAGGAAGGACTCCACTTGTGCTCAGGTCTTGCCATCCTTTTATTGAGTTTGGAATACACCTATAGCCCTTAGGCAGGCAATTTTCAGTAAGATAGATTATCTTATCAGTAAGGATTTATATGACTATCTGATCGGGAAGTTGCTTCAGCTACCATTGTCTCATCTAAACAGTCAGTGCATAGCTCTGACCTTTGCCAGGGCTCAAGGGTCATCAGCATTCCCGGCTCCTTGTCCACACCTCTCTGCTAGTGAAAACAATAGGCGGCTTCGTGATGGGATACCCAAAGGGAAAGGCTGCACAGTACTGAGCCAAGGGGACATTGGGTCGATGATGGCAGCACCCAGAAGCTGGAGTTTCATCCTTATATGTAGTCACTGGCAGGAAGCTTTTGTGGTCAGTGGGTCTGGGGCTGAAGTGGAGGGCTTGGAATGCCGATGGACTGCAGGTGTGTGATCAGGTGTCTTTAAGACAGTTTCAGTTCCTTACATGGCCCAACTCCTGGTGCCCAGCAATTTTTTCCTGGTCTTTTGTTCTCTGTCAGGAAGCTTACAAATGGCTGTTAAGAATTGTATTGCCCTATAGTCTTAACAGCCATGACCTGTTTATTTCTGGGTTCCAAATTAATTGGGGCAAAGCCACTCACCATGTCTCATCTCACAGATTTGTCCTGAGACTGGTTTCCATTGTGTGTTGTTACATAGCAGGGCCCACCTCCTTCTGGTGGAGAGGAGATGAGTGGTATTTAGAATAGTTCCTGTCCCTACTAATTGCATCACAGGATGTTTTATTTTGACTTATTCTGGTAATTAGAGTAATCATAGTACATCAATGTGAATTACAAGTGCCCCCTAGAGAACTTCCATATGTTTGGAGGGCCATAAGATTTCCATAAGTGCACCCTTGGGACTCAGCAGCTGGGATTGAGAGTCATAGCTCCATGGCCACTTCAGCCTCCATTTGTGTCAGAGGCCTTGTTGGGTCAGAACATAAGACCTTTTCCAGTGCTGGGTTTTAGCATTATACAGCATTATTTGTTGAGTGATAGCATCTATTTCAATATCCCTTAAATCCACATCTCTCTTCAGCTACTGCCTATTTCTTTGTACTTCCTCACAGCAATATTCCTAAACATATTGCTTAAAATATATGTTATAATCTTCATTTCCTCATCTCATGTTTTTTCTTAACTCTTAGTATAGCAGGAAAAAGAGTTGTCACTATCATTGGGATCTAATAGAGATAGACTATTATCTATTTAAAATATTTTCTAGTTATTTTTACAAATAATTTAAAGAAAGAATAAAGGAATAGTGAAGAATAATTATTTAAAATTGTAATATGCATTAAACATAGAAATCTTTCCATATAAAATAATTTTTGGCACATGCACCTCATTAAAGATAAAAAATGTCATATATTCTTGAAGCAAAAAGGGATAGGTCCACGTTTTTTGTCACAAAAAATTGTGTGATATCCTTCCTATTAAATGACTAATGAGAATACTTTATTTCCTTTTTGTTCTTAGGAGAACATTGTTCACACATTGTTTCTTGAGTTTGAGAAGATTACCTAAGAGATATCTCCTGAAGGCTCGTATTCTGATATTTCACTTATATGATCACTTTCATCATCATCATTACATCCAGAGTGCTGCTGTCTCTGTGTATTCATCTTCTCATTTTTCTAAAAATTGTGAAATATCTAGTATATTTTCTTTACCATTATGGGCAGAAAAAAAATCTGAATTCTCAGCTGTGTTCAATGAAAAGTAAAAATGGGCTATAAAGATAGTTTTTCCAGTCTTTTTAAAATAACTTTTTGAATGATGATGCAATACTTTGGGTAACAATTAGAAAACTGAAAAATGATGATTTACTCCTCTATTGCATTATCCTTTTAAGTGAGTTTAATATTCTTCCATTTTTTATATTAAAATATAAAAAGTCTTTTAAGTAGTATATTTGGAAATGATTGATGAATAGTGATGAATTGAATTCTAGGATTATGAAATAGTGAAATGTTTTAAGAGATAAACATAAGATCATTAAGATCCCATCATATACCTTAGATATATAAAAAGGTCCAATAGATTCATATTTTAATTCAAATAGAATGGGTTTTATTTTTTTAAAAGTAGTGAACTTTTTTGTTTTCTATTTGGAAGCTCTCTAAAAAATACTAAAATATGAAATATGAATCCTTATAAACACAACTGTTTAAAGAAGAAACTCAGAAGTGAAATTTGGATCCACTGGACTGATTGTATATTTATTTGCCCACTTTTATCAAGCTTTCTGCCCTCCACAAATATAAAATCATCTGTAAAGGTTACTGGTAACTCAAGTCTTGGCAAAATACGTAGTCAATATTGTGTTCGCATTGTAATGAATCTGTTCAAGGTCCTACATAGCTGACTTCACCTTCACTCTTGAAACCCTATTCTGAATGACCCCTGTAACATTACACTAACCTAGTAGTAATTTTCTTTCTATCTCATCTGCTGCTCCTTCTTAATTTCCTACTCTTAGTCTGAAATTGGAGGAGTTATCGTCTCTCTTCAGTGTTCCTTTCTATCTACTGTCTTATAGATTATCTCATTCAATCCCATCTGTAGGTCACTGAGTCTTTATTTAGGTATGCCATACTTCATATGGCTCACAGTGAACTACTACATATGCCCCTCCAAATTGACATTCTCAATCCTCATGCATCCTCTACCTCAGCAAATAGCACCACCATTCACCTATTACTTTTTCAAACACTTATGAATCATCTTTCATATTCAAGAGTAGGCTTAGATATCCCAACCTTCAAAGTATATTTGAGATATAATAGCCTTTTATTATCTTCTGTATAATAACTCTACTCTAAGCCACCATCAGTCACCTGGACCACTATACCAATCTTCTAAATACACCCTCCAAGCTTGCTCTCCTGCAACTTAGTTTCCAACCAACAGAGAGTTTTCCAAAGACATTCTTACCTTACATGACTCTCCTGCTTAAAACCATTTGAGAGCTTCCCATTGCAGCCAGAATAAAATCTAACTTTAGAGTAGCAGTTCTCAACCTGTGGGTCTCGACCCCTTTGGGGGTCAAACAACCCTTTCACAGGAGTGGCCTAAGACCATCGGAAAACACATATATAATTACATGTTGTTTTTCTGATTAAACACTATGCTTTAATTATGTTCAATTTGTGACAATGAAAATACATCCTGCGTATCAGATATTTACCTTACGATTCATAACAGTAGCAAAATTACAGTTATGAAGTAGCAAGGAAAATAATTTTATGGTTGGGGGTCACCACAACATGAGGAACTGTATTAAAGGGTCGCGGCATTAGGAAGGTTGAGAACCACTGCTTTAGAGGATCTAGTTCTTATCTATACCTTTTCTTTTCACTCTTTCCATTATTCTGTTCTCTAGATACATTGGTTGGCCTTCTTTCTGTTCCTCAAACACATAAGAGAAAAATTTAATTGTCTTCTTCGCAACTGAAGGAAGAATACCACAAGAGGCCACTTCTGTTTGGACGCTAAATTGTGATCTCTCATTTTTCCAGAATAGTGAAAGCTCCATATTGTAGGATTGTAGTAAAAATATCCTTGAACCTGACCAATCTATAGCACTATTGTTTCACCTTTGGGGGAAGTGGAGTTTGGGAGGGGTGTGACCAGTTTTGGGTTATGTGCTAATTGTCTATGTTGTAAATTAAAACATATATTATGATACACATAGAGTCAGAACTCAATTGAGGGCAGATATCATTCATTGTTGGTTATAGAAACCAGAGGTCTGCTACTTTAAGAAGCCTTACCAATAGGGAAAATTAAAACTTATTATATATACATCAGTATTTAAATTTTTATTTTGATTATGACGTATAGCAAGACATCTATTTTACTTTATAGCCTCATACATACATATAAAAATATATAGGCCTGTTCAATTTTCAAAATTTCACACAACTACACTTACTCTGACACATATGTGATATTCTCTGACATTTCCTACACTATTCTGTTTTATTTCATTAAAATGGACTTCTAGTTATAATACAAAAAATTGATTTTATAATCCACTAATTAGTCCCAATTCTTAGTTTGGAAAGTGCCAACACCATTGCATCCAGAAGATACCATGAGAGCAATAAAGAAAAACACCTAAATCAGGCAGAGGGTTCTAAAAGGATTTCTCAGAGAACTTCCTGTCCCCTGGGAAACAGGATATTCACAAAGGGGAAAACAGAGTTTGGTGTAGTTTCTGTGGTAGACTGAAAAACAAGTTCCCAAAAGGACTTGTAATGAGACAGCATGTGAGTGAGTGATTGAATGAATAAAAGAATGGGAGAGTTCAGAAATAGCTATAAAGCACACAACATGCTAAATTCCTATTAATTAAAAATTAATTCACAATTTGAGAAAGTCAAATGTCCATTTTCTGTTCACAGAAGGCACATCAAATCTGTAAACATTTACCAAACTAGAGGCCCGATGCACGAAATTCATGCCTGGTGGGGGGGTTCCCTCAGCCCAACCTGTACCTCAGCCCGACCTGTACCCTCTCCAATGCGGGAGCCCTTGGGGATTGGGCTTAAACTGGCAGTTGGACATCCCTCTTGCAAACTGGGACCTCTGGCTCCTAACCACTCACCTGCCTGCCTGTCCTAACTACTCTGCCTCCCGGCCTGATCCCCCTAACTCCACTGCCGGCCTGATTCCCCTAACTGCCCTCCCCTGCTGGCTTGGTCACCCCTATTAACTTTTTAAAAAAATCTTATCCCCTGCACACACAATTGTATTTGACTTCCTTATTGGCTTCTCCCTCTCACACAATTATTCTCTCTCCTTTAAGTAACACTTTTTCCTACTGACTTGTCATTTATAAACTTTTCTTTCCTCATTTCCTACTTCCGTTCCATCATCCTTCTTCCCATCTTTCTCCTCCCCTCCCTCCCCACATTCCTTCTTTCCTTTATCTTTACCCCTGTCCTCCCTCCCCTTTTCCTTCCTTCCCACCTTAATTTTTTTCTTCTCTTCCTCCCTCAGACCTGCTCTGCTTCCTGCCCCATTTCTTCCTTCTTCCCATTCTCCTTTTAAGCTCTACCGGCTCCCCTTTAAAACTTTTCTTCCCTCCCTCTTTCTCTCTCATCCTACCTTTCCCATACACTCTTCTCTATTTACTTCCACTGTTTTAATATCTATCTGCCTAATTATTCACTATCATTTATCTTTTTTCTTTTTTGACTCCTACTTTTAAAATCTGTCCCCAGTATACAACTATACTTGATTTTCATTATAGCTCCTACAGTTCACTCATACATCCTTTTTCCTTCTTTAACTCTGTTCTCTACTGACTCCTTTATAAAGTTCTTCCCTCCCCCTTCTCTTCTTCCCCATTTCCCCCCCTCCTCCACTCTTTTACTCTTTTTACAGGCTAATTAAAAATTCTATGCTTTTCGGCCTTAGTACTGACGGCTTTCCTTTCTGGGACCTGTAGCCTCCTCTGTTTGGGCACTCGGGCCCCTCTTACACCGGCTTTGAGGGGCCAAGTGATGATGCAGCTGTGTCTTGCCTACTGTGGTCCGCACCCCCCCCCTCCAAGTTGGGGGAGGGTCCAGCCGGTCTGGGCAGGTGTCCATTGCGGAGACCACTGCGTTATCTGTGCGTGCGTGTGTGCATTCATGCGCATGAGGCTTTTCTCCCATTGAGTGCTGGGGATGGGGGGACGCAGAGGCCTTTCCTGTCCCGTGGCGTGCCTGCTCCCATGCCTCCAGCGGCTCTCCGTCTGCTCCCCTGCGGAATTCGCAGGCGATGGGCGTGCTTGCGCAGGCACAGTCGGGCCAGGCTTGTCCTCAGGGGGGCGTTCCGCCCAGGATGCAAGCCCCCGTCTGGGTTGGACCGGGCATATGAATGAATGGACAGTTGGAGAAAACTGCAGAAGCTTCCCTGTGGTGTGAGGGTCGCCTGTGCATTTTCTGTTGTCGAGCCCGGGCCCTTACTTTGTGCTGTTGGGTCTACACCCTCTCGATTTGCATGCGCAACCCCTCCCAGGGGTCACCACCAATTATAAACTTGAGAGCAATAAAGAAAAACACCTAAATCAGGCAGAGGGTTCTAAAAGGATTTCTCAGAGAACTTCTCGGCACACCCCCGCTTGGCATCTGCCGACTGCCCCCCGAGAACTGGCCTTCTGCTGTGTGAGTGTCGCCCTTCGGCTCCCCCCACTTCAGGGAGTGGGTTGGTGGCGTCCCCAGGCAGAGTGGTCTCAGACGGGGTGTGGTGTCGTGGGGGTGTTTGTTGGGAGAATAAGAGGACTTCGGAGCCGGCAGGGAAGCGAGCCTCATGCAAGTCCCCCTGCTGTGCGGGCACCTGCTGGTCTGTCAATATGCAAATTGGTCATTAGTGGGACACCATAACGGACAGTTAGCATATTACCTCTTTATATGTATAGATGTTTATGGAGTGCCCCTATAGTTTCCAGAACTATATTACTTTTCACCTGTAGGATGATTATGATACTTAGGTGTTATTTGTCTGTAACCTTGGTGTCAATCACTGCTATGGTATTATATTTGGAATATGAAAGCTAAGAACAGTAAGAGTGATGCTAATAATGATAACAGTAATGGCTAATAGTTATTGAGTGCCTTCTACTCTTAACATCCATTTTGGAATTATCTCTAGTGAGCTGAGTTATTACTGAGCTGTGGACTATAACTTGCATGTGTTTAGTTGTTTCACTCAAACATTGGATTGTCCTGCATTTAATACATTTCCTAGAAATGATGCTTGAAGTAATCTAGTGGAGAAAAGCTGACATACTGACTGAAATACTTTAACAGCAAAGCTTATCCTAGGTGAAATAAGGAACCAATTTTAATAGCCCTTTTGAGGCAGGTTTAGCTTTTCTGTCTCACATGGGGTTTTGGGGAAGTTTGTTTTATTTTTATTCCTTTATTATGGTCTAGAAGAATAGATTGGTTTTCAATAATTGCTATAACCTTCTTTCTTCACATTCAACGTTTTTTTCCCTTCTCTGTTTTTTTAAGGTCACAATTTTTCTTGTGAAATTACTCTTTGGGGAGTATAGAATGAAAGCAAATTTAAGGAGACAGTTTTATTTCCTTGGCAGCTAGAAGGAGAGTTTCTGGTAGGAGAGCTGTTTCTATGTTCAAAGTGGCTTCAGCAAGGAACCTTGAGGCAGAAGCTGAGCTTCCAGGGCTGAGCACCCTACCAAGGTCTCGCAGGTGGAGGACAGCCATTTTACATGAATGATGGTAAAGAAATACGGTTTCAGAGAGGAAAGGCTATAAGGAGCCAGGTGGAGCTGATGAAACAGGGCTTAGATGGGAGAAAGTCGAGAGGAAGGCTTGTGGATGCTTGGCCAAGAAGGGGATTTGCAGAATTAACTAAGGGGATTTCAGTTATTTCAGTGAACATTCTCATTCATTTCCGTGTCTAGGTGTATAATAAGGGCCACGTTGCCCGGTGGTGTTTTTGTGTGAGTCTGTCTTTCAGGGAACCTGTAGGTGGAAGGAGGGCATAGTCAACACCTGATTTCCATGAGCAGTGCTAGTCATCTACACTTACACAGGAAGTAAAATCACTGCAGCCTCTTTCTCTTGACCTGCACCCCAACTTTTAAATCTCAGGTCTGCCCTTAACAAACCAGGACACCTTAGGCCAAATCTCTAAACTTAACTTTCTCAATCTGTAATAATTTGAGTGGAGGGGATGATAATAACAATATCCAAATAAAGTTAAAAAATGTTAAAAATACTCAGCTACATAGGAGACGCTTAATAAAGCATTCCTTAACTCTCCACTGAAAAGACTGCCAGACTCAGGCTCAGCTGGAGTTACATAGTAGCTTTCCCTCGCTCTTACTGTTCTGAAAGGGCCTATTGGTGCCATAGTGCATATTTGTTGCTTGTTTATACAACCGTCTCTCCTTTCTAATAGCCAGACTTTCCCTCTAGGGGTCTATGCTGGCCCCTAGTTTATCTGTTTCTTGTAAGGACACCTAACAAAATTTTAAGTGCACAATACGGTATTGTTAAGTATAGGCACAATGTTGTACAGCAGCAGGTCTCCAGAACTCATGTTATATGACTGAAACTCTATACCTGCTGAACATCAACCTCCGTTTCCTCTTCTCCACAACCCCTGACAACCACGATTATACTCTGTTTCTGTGAGTATGGCTTTGTATTTTATGTTATTATTTTATTTTTATTTTCATTGATTTTTAGAGAGAGTGGAAGAGAGGGGGAGAGACAGAGAAACATCCATGTGAGAGAGATACATCGATTGGTTGCCTCCCACATGGCTCAACCAGGGTCAGGGATGGAGCCTACAACCAAAGTACATGCCCTTAACTGCAATTGAACCCGGGACCCTTCTGTGGTCTGATGCTCTATCCACTGAGCCAAATCAGCTAGGGCATGGTTTTGTATTTTAGATATTTCATATAAGTGGGATCATGTAGTATTTGTCCTTCTGTGAGAGGCTTATCTCACTTAACATAATGTCCTCCAGGTACATATGGCAAGATTTTCTTCTTCTTTGTTTGAAGCTGAATTTATTATTGTTTTTGATGTGGTTCATAAAGAAAATATGATACCTTGAATTCTGTAGAGTGTTGTGTACCTAGAAAGTGATACTAAATACCTTTTCTACTTTTCCTTTCCTTTTATTTTTTAAGTAACAACCATCTTCAATTTTATGCAAAAACACATTTTACTCTACACCTTCCAATTGTGTTTTGATGATTTGGTTGTTTACATGCTATTCCAAAACAGAAATATACCAGAATATTTTAGTTTAGGATATAGTTCCCTACCATCATACAATCTGATATTTTTAAGGATAATTATAATTTACATATCCATTTCAATGCAATATATATATTAGTCTGAGACAGTTGCTTTTATTTTTTGATATTTCTCTTGTTTAAAAATGCACAAAATAAAGGGAAAAATCTATATTTATAAAATAGAGTGAGAAGGGTTTTATAAGTGTTTTTATCATTTTGAATTTATAAAAACTGTATTAGTCTCATGTAGTGAGAAGATTCTCATTACTGCTTCGTTTATGAAATAATTTTTAATATAAGCATCTTTCCATACATTTACCATGTCACAGTACACTATAACATCCTTCAAATGGTAAGAACCAGAAAGTAAAGTTTCCCTTTAGCTGTTTTTTGTTTGTTGTTTTTTTTTTAGATTTTATGAATGATTAGAGAAGAATCTACCTATAGGTCATTTTGTGGCAAAATGACCAGCCTGTTTCTCTGTGTTCAGGTCATGTCTATTTTTACTAGAAATGAGAATCATTGCTTGTTGAAGAAAAAAATGTAACAATTCTGCATTTAGCTCTACATATATATATATGTAGAAAGTCACATTTGTATTGTAGGAAGTCACATAAACGTTGTGATTTTCAAAAATTGCTGAAGGGCATATAAACATGCCAAATAATGAAAAGACATGCCAATTTGCTTGGAAGACTCTATATTTTAAAAATATATTATGTCTCTACAAATTAATGTGTACTTTTAATGTGGTTCCAATAAAATATATAATAGATGTTTAAATATAATTTGACAGGCTGTTTCTTTATGAGAGAAGCCAGTGGAAACTTGATTCTATTAAATTATTCTATTTCATAAACAATCTATGAACAAACAATCCAACAGAGTTAAATATAAGTGATAACAGGGAAAATATTTTTACTATGTTGACAGATAAAAGAGTGTAAAAAGAAACATTTCAAATATTTAAGAATTTCAATAACCCAGTAAAAATGGACCAAAGATAGGAAAAGAAAATTCATAAAAGATGAGATGCTAAGTTCTACAAAGAGATGCATAGATTTCAGTCATGTATTTTATCATAAAAATTAAATCCCCACTAAATAGAACAACAATTAAAAAATATTGCTCATATTATGTATGGGTAAAAATTATTGCTCATTTAACTATGTATCAGATATGTTGAGTCCTAGTAGGGTTATTAATTGGTATAGCCCCTATTGAGGGACATTTGGTAGCATTTATTAAATTTTAAACATGCATACTTTATGACATTGCCACTCATTTTTGTGATATTGACCTATATATGTCCAGCAGTAAGGAATGAGAAATTAACTAAGGAAAAACCATATTGTTATGACAAGGAAGAGTTACTAAATATGACATTCTGTCACTGATTTGCAATATGAAAAAAGCAAGCTGAAAATATATACAAAGTATTGCATTAAAATACAGAGTACATTCCTAATGCTACAGAATGTCTTATAGGACGTGTATCACAGGGATAAAAATGGTTACTGAGGCAGGGGAAACTGAGGGTGTGGGTTGGTGGAAAATAATTAATTTGGTTTACTTTTCTTAATTTAAATATTGTCACGGAAATTTATTAAGCTATTAGCTGTGTAATTAAGCATTTATTATTAAAGGAATTTCTACTAAGGTTTCTAGTTCAGAAAAGAAAGATGTAGTCTTGAATAAGGCTTATAAACTAGGGTATATCTTTTTAGATAAGTATAAAATCATTCTTTTGCTCCAGGGAAGCAGTTTGCTGAAGTAGAATGCCATTTGAAATTTAGAAGAATCAATTGAAGATTTCTAAAGATACAATTTCTAATTACAGACTTGACATACCTTGGGATAATTCTTGGCTCTCCATCAAATCAGTAAGGAAACACCCCTCTTTTGTGCTGTTAGTATTAAGGATTGATTTGCACAACCTCCGTAACACCCTTATCTAGTCCCCATTATAAGGAACATGAATAAGAAAAAGCCGCTCTTATGGGATAGACTGTACAAAATGTCATACGTGGGTTGAAGTATATATGTAAATGTACCTGTCACATGCTCACAAAAAGGGTTGTTTCCCTTAACAAAGTTTAAGATTTTCCTGCTTCTCAAGGAAGAAGAGGAAGATGAAATATAAGGAAGAGGGAAGGGGAAAGTGAGAGGGTATCTGCACCTTTATTTTGTTGAAAAGGAGAATATGTGGTCATTGGTTTTTATGGATGGAGCCTGGCTACTTATTAGAACATACAATTTAAAAAATAGTCTTGTGAATTTCTGTACTGGGGGAAAGAATAAGACACACCTTTTACAAGTTTCCCTGGAATCATTCATTCTTCAGCTTTATTTTGGCTGCCTGCAAGTGCTGTCCTAGGTCGAATTGAAATGATTGGGAGCATGGCAGAGCTCCTGTCCTGTGCAAATTAGTTTTTGGGTCAAAGGCAGACATAAAAGCAACTATAAAATAATTGTGAGATTTAAAAGCTATGAATAAATGAATTAAGGGTTCAGACAGAGAATTCAGGTAGAGAAAAGTGCCGATGTCAGTGAGCAGTGGGGAGGGGGAGCACTCCAGGCAGGTACCATTGGGAACAACAGCAGGTACCATTGGCCAGCAGTGAGAGAAGAGCTTGATGCCTGCAGGGAGCTAAAAGGAGGAGAGCGGTGAAAGTACTGTGAGCCAGGGTCAGGGGATGGACGGCCTAGTGTCCAGCAGAGAAACCTGGAGAAGGAAGCTGACCTCACATAATGCAGAAAATACAGATCATGGTAGAAAGATGAATCTTGTCCTAAGTGCAATCGAAACCATTGAAGAATTTGTAAGAATGCTGCAGTTTAGATTATAAGAATATCACATTTGCTGATTATTGACAGTAAAAAATATATTTTTTAAAGAGCTATCTTGATTATACAAATTGCTCCAAAAAATGTCTTATTCTATGCACCACAGTGTGATGGATACATTCTTTCACTGAACTAAGACTGTTCTTTTTTTTTTTTTTTTTTTTTTAAATATTTTTATTGATTTTAGAGAGGAAGAGGGAGAGACAGAAACATCAGTGATGAGAGAGAATCACTAATTGGCTACCTCCTGCACGCCCCACACTGGGGATGGAGCCTGCAACCTGGGCATGTGCCCTGACTGGGAATCAAACCGTGACCTTCTGGTTCATAGATCGATGCTCAACCACTGAGCCATACCAGCCAAGCAAGACTGTTCTTATTCATATATAAAATTAGCATCCTTAGAAACTTTTTAAAAAATTAAAATATTTTAATGTTGATAAGAACACAACATGAATCTATCCTCTTAACAAAAATTTAAATGTATAGTACAATGTTACTAATTATAGACACAATGTTGTACAACAGATCTATAGAATTTTTTCATCTTATGTAATAACTGAAAATTTATACCCATTGAACTGCAACTCCTCTTTCCTTCCATCTCATCCCCCCCTCTCCCCGCCCCCCAGCCTCTGGCATCCACCATTCAACTCTTCATGAGTTTGACTATTTTAAATACCTCATATAAGTGGAATCATGCAGTATTTATCCTTTTGTGACTGGCTTATTTCATTTATCGTGAACTTCCAGGTTCATGTAGATTGTCACATAGGGCAGAATTTCCTTCTTTTTTAAGGCTGTATAATATTATATGTATTTATGACATTTTCTTTATCTGTTTATCTGCTGATGAATATTTAGGTTGTTTTTAAATCTTGTGAACATTGCTGCCATGAACATAGGAGTGAAGACATTTCTTCAAGATTGCTGATTTCAGTCCTTTCAGAATATTACCAGGTTGTATGGTAGTTCTACTTTTACATTTTTTGAGTACTCTCTATACTGGTTTCCATAGTGGCTGCACAATTTTCCATTCCTACAGTGTACAAGGGTTCCAGTTTCTCCACATTCTTGCCAACAATTATCCTTTTGTTAACGTGAAAACATTCACACCTGTAAAGAATTTTTGTGAGTTTATTTGAGCCAAACTGTTCACAACTACCGGGAAGCAGAATCTCAATGGATTGGGATAGTGCTCTGGAGAATGGCGGTTTTTCACCTATTTTTATACATTGCCATCAAAGGAGGAGACGTAAGTGGGTTACATGAAATCCATTGGTGATAGATTAGGGAGGCAGGAGAAAGCAAAGCATTGGTGTGTGTGTGTGTGTTGGGGGGCGGGGGGGAACCTCTGGGATTGGATAAACAGTAAAATTATAGACACATACTTCTTTTACGTAAGTGGGTACAGGATAGTTAACAGTCAACAATTAACATGATAACGATAACAATGAAGGAATTTATAGTCTCTGTCCTGGTGCCCATGCGCATTTGGTTGTGCCTTGAGAGGTCCAGAAAAAAGGGAAGTTACAAGTTACCATGACATTTCAATGATATGTTACAGTAGATACAAAAAGACTATAAGCTCAGTTAAGGTAAAGATTGACCTTGTCAGGGAAGATACTGGCCTAGGAGGTGACTATCCTCTGTAACTGCTTTTAGTTACAGTTTAATTTCAGACCATCCTTTGTGGTTACTTTAGGTCTTTGAGTTTGCAAAACTGCCATGCAGGCCTTCCCTGAGCTTGTCAGGTTAGCATGTGGCCCCTTTCGCCCACACTTTAAAAAAAGATAATAGCCATCTTAACAGGTCTGAGGTGATATCTGTTTGTTGTTTTGATTTACATTTCCGTGATGATGAAAAAAGATACGTTATCTTTTTTCATAAAACTGTGGTCATTTGTATGTCTTTTTTTGGAAAACTGTTTGTTCAAGCCCTTTGCCTATTTAAAACATTTGGCTATTATTATTCTTTAACATGTTTTTTTCTATTTTGTTGTAGGAATTTCTTATGTATTTTGGAAATTAATTCCTTATCAGGTATACAGTTTGCAAACATATTTTTCCATTCCATAGTTTGCCTTTTCAGTCTGTTGATGATTTCCTTTGTTGTGCGGAAGCTTTTTAGTTTGATGTAGTCCCATGTGTCTACTTTTGCCTTTAGAATGCTAGTTATTTATGTGAATAAGGACTGTGTTAGTTCAGTGAAAGAATGTGTTTACCACATGGTGGTGCATGGAATAAAGGATGTAATGACATATGTATAAAAGATGTTTCTAAGAATCTAGTTGTAAATGTGAATCAAGACAGTGTTAAAAACCAAAAATAACTCCCCCCACAAAAGAACTCAAAAAAGTTTTTTTTTTTCTTGTAAGCACTATTGGAAATTAAGAGTTTTTGTTGAAAGGGCGAGGGCTAGGCCCTCCACCTTGCCCCAGGGTAAGGGCTCCATCTTACCTTGGCCACGTGCTTGGCAAGGAGCTTCTTCCCGGGAGTCTAAGCCTCTGCTAGCCACACCCAGGAACAAGACACTGACTCTTGCCTGGCCAATGGGCAGAGCACAGTCCTTTCTCCTCCCCTTACTCCAACTCCCCCTATATAACCCGTCTCCACACAGAGTTCTCTCTCTCTCTGCTTCCTGCTGCTGTGTCGGCAAGGTGGGGGAGCCGAGCTAGCTCGAATAAAGACTCTTATGCTTTTGCATCGAACATGGCTGGCTCCCTGATGTGGTTTCTTGGGGATCCTGAAATCTGGGCATAACATTTGTATGTTTTATTGTTTAGCCCAAGAGAATAATTATTAAGTAAAATAGAAGTAAACATATTTTAATAATTTTATGCATTTTGGGGTAGCTAAACCTTTAGGGTAGAGATTAAAGTCTCAGACTGGAACAAGTATCCTTAACTAGATTATCAAATGACAAATGAATTTCCCCTCAGTATTAATTTCTACAGTGGTGATTTCAATATTCAGTGAATGCATAACAAGACAGGACGCTCCATTAGAGAAAACAATTCTATTCTGTACTGATGGATAAACAGTTTAACTTGAGATCGTTTGATAGTTTCTGCCTTAAACTATTTGGTGTCCCAAGGCAGAGGTATTTTTTAGAGCCGGCCCTTGCACAGTGTCATTGTAATGACACCATAAAACAGTTCTTTTTATACTTTCCAATAAAACAGTGTGACATCTTAAATTTGAGTTGCTTTACTTTTTAAAGGGTGAAGAATGCACAGATTCCTTTCCATCTGCCTCCCTCCAGCAAGGCAATCATCAGGTACAAAGAAGGAAGCTCAGGGGAAACACCTTGTCACTCCATAAATACGGTCAAGATAACCACATAGATGGAGGGGGAATTGCTTACAGTCAGTGAAGATAAGAAGACAAGGTGACAATAACCTAGAATTATTCAAAAAGAGAAGTTTAGGTTTTTCAATGGATAAAAGAACACAATGGAGTTCACTCCCACACAGACACACACTCTGCAGTCTGAAGAGGTTGTCATGATCATCGCAGAAACGGAAAGTTGGGGATTAGCCATTGCTTTATGAGGCTGTGTTTTGAAAGTTAGGCCCACTCCTGTTCCATGGATCAGGTTGGGTGGTGAGAGGGAGAGAGAGGGCTGTCCAGAGAAATATGGTTTCAAGAAGTTGTCTGTGTTCAACTGGAAAAGATCTCTAAAATAAGTTACTCATTTGTCTTTAAAAGTTCAATTTCAATAACAAATGCAGAGAAACAAAAAGTTTTTCTATTTCCAGTTAACTCTCCACTTCCTAAAAAGAAAGCACAACCAAATAAACACAAACAAAACAACTCATATTCAGAAGGGAGTCCGCATGTAAGATTGGTAATAATTGTCATTTTAATTAACATTATTGTGTTGTGCAGTGTCAACTCCAGTTTGTTTTAACTCAGAATAACCAAATAATCGTCATTTTAATTAACATTATTGTGTTGCGCAGTGTAAACTTCATTTTTTCTTAGACTCAAAATAAAAATCTCACCCATTAGAAGGATATAAATCAATAGAAGTATTTCAATTAGTTTATCAGAAAAAATTTATTGTTTCCAGTACAAGGTCATAACTTCTTTAAAAAAAGTTTTTTTTTATTGATTTCAGAGAGGAAGAGAGATAGAAACATCAGTGATGAGAGAGAATCATCAGTTGACTGCTCCCTCATGCCCCACACAATCATTGCTCACTGCCTCCTGCACGCCACCTGCTGGGGGTCAAACCGTGACCTCCTGGTTCATAGGTAGATGCTCAACCATTGAGCCATGCTGCCTGGGCAGGATTTCAATATATGAATTTTGCAGGACACAGACAACCAGATGATAGCAGTGGCTGTATCCTGATGCCATAGCCAACTTTCCCCCTTTGTCTTGCTGAAGCCCATAATAACCAGATTTTTGATGTTTGCAAATAATCTATTGGCACATGTCTTAATAGTTGAGCTGAAATTCCCAGGATTTTCTACTAACAGTGACATTTTGCAAATATTGGTTTAATATCTTGATTTTCCTCTCTTCAGAGTCCTATATACCTCTGTAAAACCTGCTCTCACTCCATTTGACATGTGTTTGCATAATGTAAACTGAAGATGGGTAGCCTAATTACATGCTAATAGGAAACAGTTTGGCTTTGTAATTCCTGGTATATAAAACTGACATTGCATGAGGACAAACCCTGTCTGCCTGGGAATCCCTTTGAAATTCCTAGTCACTGAGTTATGGAACATTTTCTTTCTCAGTGGAAATTTTGACACATTGGTAGTTGTTTAATAATAAATATATTTCATTGCTATTTGGATTTTGCAATTTATTTTTATTTGCATCGCACAACACAACTCTTGAAAAGCTTTATGCAACCCTAGAAAAGTCTCCCTTAAATAGAAGGACCAAAGTGATAATGGAGAAAATAAAATGGTTAATGCAGGAGAACTGTGGTTTTGGATTCTTCATTAAAAAAGGGTGATAGCCCGGCCGGTGTGACTCAGTGGTTGCACATTGACATATGAACCAGGAAGTCACGGTTCGATTTTCCATCAGGACACATGTCTGGGTTGTGGGCTTGATCCCCAATGCGGGGGCGTGCAGGAGGCAGCTAGTCAGTGATTCTCTCATTGATGTTTCTATCGCTCTCTCTCTCTCCCTTCCTTTCTGAAATCAGTCTATAATCATAAAAGTGTAATATGCTAATTAGACCAGATGTCCTTCTGGACGGCCTTCCAGATGAAGCTGGGGCTGCAAGGGAAGCCTGGGTCCTTAGTGCCAGAGGGAAGCCAGTGCCAGCAGCCAGGGGAAGGAGGCCTACTCTTGCATGAATTTTGTCCATTGGGCCTCTAGTAATACATATATTTTTTAAAAAAAAGAGTGTGATAGAGTTATACATTTTACTCCCACATGATCAAACAAATGAAATCCTAGAAGAATATGGAAACAATCAACTAGCAGAATGATGATTAAATAGGTACAGTATACCCCCTCCTTCCATTTATCACATCGCCAAGGAGTATCATTTGCTTTTGCTTAGGATCAGAAAGACAGCAGAAAACCACTATATTTTTACTTTAGAATGAACACAACATCCTACGGAACCTCTTAGGTGTATTTTCTCCTGAGAATATATCTCAAGACTATTGTGAGGTGAGAAAAGTAAGCACTAGACTATCCTGGATGGGAGAGAAAATACTAGAGTCCAATTGCTTTGAGGTGCCATATCTGGAACCTCTGTCTGTACAACCTTGCAGGGTCTGCAGAGCCAACGGTTTCTGTTCCTCTGATGCTGTGCAGGCCCAGATACTACAACTTTCCCATTCTGCTTAGTCACCCTTTCTCCTTGCCTTTTGATGGGGAAAAAATATCATTCATTCCTTAAAGCAATTCCTTTTGTTTCTCTGACTCTCCTGTTTTGCTCTGATTCTGTTTTTCTATTGCACCTGCTCATGTTCTTTTTCTCTGACTTTTTCTGTTTCTCCCCTCTCGCTGTTTTTCTTTTAAGCACCTTAATTATTCTTTTGAGGAGCCTGATTAATGAATAAAAAGAAGAAGAAATAATTGCTTTTGAGATGGTATGATGTTAAAAATACTGTGAGTTTATAAAGAGGATATTTTTTTAGAGAAGGAAGGTGTATATAGACCTTCATTGAAAAGAAATATCATTAACCCACCAGAGGTGTAGCTTTGTGGGAGCTAAAGGTATATTCTGTGAAACTGAATGTATTTTACTTACTCTCATGCCTTCATATCTCTGTTGTTGTTGTTTAGAAGTGTTCATTTCTTACCCTAGCTGGTTTGGCTCAGTGGATAGAGCATGGGCCTGGTGATGGAAGGGTCCCAGGTTTGATTCCCGGTCAAGGGCGCATGTCTGGGTTGTGGGCTCGATCCCTGGTAGGGGGCATGCAGGAGGCAGCCACTCAATGATTCCCTCTCATCATTGAAGTTTTTCTCTCTCTCTCCCTCTCTTTTCTTTCCTGAAATAAAAAAAAATATATTAAAAAAATAAAAGTGTTCTTTTATCTAAAAGCCAGCTATTTTGAAAGCAGTTATTTTACTGAAATACACACCATCTTTCTCCATTCTTCCAAGTTTAATGACATGCATTTTTCAAAACAGTCATCAGAGTCAAGTTGCAGAATTTCCAGAGTTGTTTCCTATGTTCCTCATAATATCAACTAGCCCATCCATTGGGAACAAACCTGGGCCTCACAAGCATTGTGCTTCATCAGGCTGCAAAAAATGGCTAGAGTTTTAAAAAGAGTGCAGCTCGCCTAGTAAGAGTACTTCAGTCAAATTTTATGGTGCTTTAAATAAATGGGTTTCTATGATTATTCTTGCAAAACTTATGCTTTCTGATTTAACTTGCAACTAAAAGTGATGCTTTCTCTCTTTTGTCACCCCAAGTTCTCTTAGCACACAAACTACTCCCTGGGGATAAGCAACTCAGATGGAAACGTACGATAACTGTAACTTAATGGGACCCCAATGGCCTTTAAAAGTTAATGCTCCTAGAGCAATTAATGAAGCTTCTAAAGAAAGGGATGTAAGCCTGAGGATAATTTATGCTTTGGATGATCTGGCTCATTATTGACATTATTTAACATTCATTCCCCAGGCACTCAAGTAGATCATGGCTACAAATCCAAAAATAGGACAAGAAGATTATTTCTGACTCCTGTAAACAGGAAAATATTCTTCAAATTAGAAGAATAAAAATAATCTTAAAATAGAACATCATAACTTGTTGGGGGAAGGAAAGTTTTTCTTTGTAAGAATTCTGCTAATAAGTACATGCATGAAAGACCAATAGAATTCTAAAGTCACATTTTGCAACTCTGGATGAAATAGTAGATCTAGGCTACAATCACAATGAATCTTAAAATTGTTAAGGGAAAGCATGATTGGTAATTTTATAATGAGGATCAGGTTAACATCATCTGAATCCTCTGATAAATCTTAATATCATTAAATATGGGACAACCCGATATCATAGGGTCTCAATGATGTGTAGTACAAAACACCACAAGTGAAGTATATTTGTAAAAAATAATTGAGCTTGATTATCTTAAGTCCTCCAAGATCTACCTGTCAGTTTATAGTAAACACAGGAGAGAGAGGAAAGTTAACATAGTAAGTTAACCATGAGGAAGTAATCAGTCAAATGCAGAGAGTGAAACATTTGATAGTACATGTCAATGGAATAAATAAAATGAGGAGCAATGTTATAAAATAGATGAGATTTAAAAGACATACAACTTAATGCAATATGTAGACATCAAGGAATATTTATTCAAATCAAGGAAACAAATTTTCATGATATTAAGAAATTGATTTTTAAAGTATAGTGATTACTTTAAAATAATTGTGTTGGTTAGAGAAGCATATTTAAGTACTTATGTTGAAATGTTGTACAGCAGATCTTTAAAACATATTTAATCCATCCTGGTCAGTACTTATTTTCCCCTAGTGATCTGGGAGACTTGCTGATTGTTCCCTCTGACCTGTTCTCCTGCACACTTTGTTTGTATAGCACATGTCCTACCAGACACATCTCTAGAGGGACTCATCTCTTTCTGTTCTGCTGCGCTGAATGCCATCCTAACTCAAGATACTGTGTCTTAATGTCCCACTTGGTTTTCTTTCCAACTTATTGTTGCTCTTAGTAAGATTTTTGTTTACATCCATTCCCTGTTGTAAGTTAGACACACTACACATCAGATAAAAAAGCAGAATACAAGTAAGTATTAGTGTCTCATGGATACTCTTGGTTTCTTTGGGTAGTTACAATTGCAGTGTTTTTTTGCTTTAATGGGACTCACTGCTCATGGGAATAAGGAGTTATATAAAATGCAGTGATGTGAACAGATTTGAAAGAGCAAACACCACAATAAAGTTCACCTTCTGGGACTCTCTAGAACTTTGAAGGAGGATTGTGGAGCACCATTGTATTTAAACACCGCAGGTCCCTGAGCAGGCATGATTTTGAGATGCATGGAGGGTCTCTGGGAACTGGATCAGTCCCAAGAATCATTTTATGGAAAATATCCAATTAAGTGTTTGTTAACTTTTCATGTGGAAGAAATCTCATTCACGTTAAACAAACTCATTGTGTTAGAGTAGGAAAAAACAAAGAATTACTCAGATACTGGAGATTAGATAATTCCTAGGAGGGTCCATTCATTTGTGTAAAGTGGTGGCTCTTTCAAAGTTTGGTCCTGGGACCAGCATCATCATCATTTCCTGGAAATTCGTAAGAAATGCAAATTATTATGCCTGACTTCAGACTTGCTGATTCAAAAACTCCTTTGAGGGACCCAGAAATTTGTTTTCACAAGCCTACCCAGGGATTCTGGAGAGCGTGCAATTAAGAACTACTGGTTTAATGTATAGTTTTCAAAAGAAAGATTTTGACATTTTTTAATCTTTAAAATTTTTGTAGTTAATATTGTAAAATCCTTTGAAATAATCCTTCAGGTCAGATAAGTAGTTCTCTTTTTTCCTTTCAAGATTATTAATGAAGGCAATGAGATTTCCTACTATCTTTTTAAAAAATTTAATTAACTTATTTTAAAATATATTTTTATTGATGTCAGAGAGGAAGGGAGAGGGAGAGATGGAAACATCAATGATGAGAGAGAGCCATTGATTGGCTGCCTCCTGCAGGCCCCCCACTGGGGATCGAGTTCACAAGCCAGGCATATGTCCTGATTGGGAATTGAACCATGACCTCCTAGTTCATAGGTTGATGCTCAACCACTGAACCACATTGGCCGGGCAATTTCCTAGTATCTTGATAATTCTGCTTATTGATAACTCAGAAAAATATTTATGTTTATCATTATTATTAGAACCATCACATTTTACTGTTTTGCTGACATTTCATTGCTATAAATGGCCTAACGCATAGCTATAACACCTGCACATTTCTAAGGAGAATAAGAAAGGAATGCCTGTTGTAGCACCTTTAGAATCATAGATTAATAATGAAGCAACAATTAGTCAGGAATAGAGTGTGAAGCTCAACTCAGTTTCACTTTCCAGGTCTGAACAGCAGAATTTCCCTCAGTATATGAGATAATACATGTAACATTCATTGCCATGCCAAGCACACCAAAGGAGCGTAATGTTAGCTTTAATTATATTGATGCTTTTTAGTACTATAGAGATGGTTCCTACAAGCCCTCCTGTTTATAGAGCACTAGAGGTCCAGTGCACGAAATTGTACACGGGTAGGTCCCTAGGCCTAGCCTGCAGTCAGGGCCATCTTCTGCTCACTTGCCAGTCCTCAGTCCTGCCCTGCCGCCACCCTCCACAGTTCCCTGTGGTTCCCCATTGGCCATGATTGGAGCCTGCGGGCCAGGAGAAGGGACCAAGAGGTCAGCCATTCTGCCGGCTCACCAGTCCCCAGCCCCACCCTGCTGCCACCCACCCCAGTTCCCTGTGGTTCCCTGTTCGCCATCCGGCATTCAGAGCCTGTGGGCTCAGGGGAGGGACCGAGAGGTGGTCAATGCACCTCATAGTGGCTGGTGGATTTGTTGTTCTGGTTGTTACCCTGTTATGGTCGCTAGCCTTTTATTATATAGGATTATGAAGCTTGCTTGACTAGTCAACAAAAAGAAAACGTAAAGAAATAAAAATATGAAGAAAAACCCCATTCAACAGCCTAATTTCTCATATGGCTTTGATATGTATTACAAGTTATAAAGAAAATATTAGAAATTAGCAATGTATAAAAAATAAACTTACTATGATTAAGTTCAGTTAAACTCTATTATGACATTTCTGTCCTTAAGAGATATCTTTATTTATTTAAGTGATATTTCTTGCTTAAAATTCTTCTTTGTCTGATATTAATATATTCACACCAGCATTATTTTAGTTCATGTTCTTATGATATATCTTTCCTCATTTCTTTATCTTAGACAGTTTTTGGTCCTTTAAAACATACCTTGTTGCCCTAGCCAGTGTGGCTGAGTTGGTTGGGTGTTATCCCATGCATCAAAAGGTTGCCAGTTCCATTCCTGGTCAGGGCACATGCCCCAGTTGCAGGCTCAATTCCTGGTAGGAGGTGTGCAGGAGGCAGCTGAATCAGTTTTGCTCTCATATTGAAGTTTATCACTCTCTCCCTTTCTCGCTCTCTTAAAAAAATTCAGTAAAAAAATCTTAAAAAGAAAACATACCTTGTCGACAGCATATAGTAGGTTTTGTTATATCTACCCAATCTGAAAATCTTTTTCTTTTATAGAATGTTTATTTCATTAACATTTAATTTAGTTAGTTATTACTGTAATTATTACCAAGTCTATAATCTTGCTTTATCTTTATTTTCCCTTTCTCTTTCTTTGTTTCTTTTTCTCTGCTTGCTTGCATAACTTTGGATTTATCAAGTATTTTTGTTATTCCTATTCCTTTCTCTTTTTTAGTATGTGTTCAGTTGATTGCAGTATTTATCCTTGATTTGTTAAAGTTTACTTGAAATTAGTACTTTTTTATTTCCAAAAGAATGCAATTATTTTATAATAGCTTAACTCCATTTGACCTTAATTCGGGACTTTGTATTTTTGTTCCTCTTTCATGTTACTAACATTCTCCATCTTGTCTTTGAGGATATTTATTGTATTTATTTTAAATTCTTGGCCCATTTGTTTTGATAATATAGAGAATATATACTTAGTTTTTGTTTCTTATTGCATTTATGTTGCTTTTCTTTTTTCAGTTTTATGGCCTGTGAGCTGCTATATTCTCCTCAGTTACTAGTTACCCTGTCTGGTAGGAAGGGCCAGCGGCAGGTACTGACCTGTGACTTCTAGGATGTTTGGACGAAGGGAAAAGATGAGCTTCCTGGTGGAGAGCTGCAGGTACCGTAGAACTGTTGTTCTCTAACTCTTAAATGCTCTCTGCCCCTCGTGAACCCTTAAGTTAAGGAGTAGGAGTCCCTTAGGTTTGGAGTTTAGTGTTTTTGGACTAGAGCGTGGAAGAATCAGTGAGAGTTGGCAACACAATACCCCACATGTTTTCATCAGTGCCTCAACCCTGTAGGATTTGAGTTCTTCTCTCATATTTGAGCTCTGATAACTCTGGATTGCCTGGTAGCAATGTTGGGCAAAGGTTGTTCCAAAGCTCCATGTGTATGGGAGCGTGTGGAGGTGAGTGGAGACTAAAATAGACCTTACAAAGTTCTCCTGCGAGTTCTGTTCTCACTGTGTTATGTGCAGGCTGTATCTATCAAAGCCCCCATGCCTACCTCAGCTGGATGTTGCTGGCTTTGAAGATGGAGGAAGTGGACCACCAGCCAAGGAATGCAGGCAGCGTCAAGCATATCAAACTCATGGCCTGCGGGCTACATGCCTCATTTATTTGGCCCGTCTTAGCCTTTGAGTTTGACATGCTTGTTTTAAGCTGAAAAAGTCAAGGAAATGAATTCTCCACTAGATTTTCCAGAAAGGAATGCAGCCCTTTCTGGTGTGGACACCTTGATTTTAGTCCTGTGAAATTCTTTTTAAATGTATGACCTCTAGAACCATCAGAGAGCGATTTTCAAACAGTGTGCCACAAGAATTTAAAAAAACATATGTGTATTGAGTCAGGAGCACTGACCTCTTTTCCCTTAGATTGTCAAATAAAAAAATGACAACAGTCAACATAACAATAGCTGTCTGGTCTGAATGAATCAAAATTATACCTATATTTTTGTCAGGCAAAAAAATATATTTTTTGGTATGCTGCATAATTTTAGTAATTAGTTTATGTATGCCATGAGAGGAAAAACGTTGAAAATTGCTGCTATAAGATAATAAAATTTGTGTTGTTTTAAACCACTAATTTTGTGGTAATTGGTTATGGTAGCAATAGGAAACAAATACATTGCTGAATAGGATGAAGTAATTAGTAATGATAAAAACTAACATGCAAATAAGTTACTTGAAGATTCTCATGATGGAGGTGACTATAAATTTGCTAAGTATTATTTTTTCCAGAATATCTTGTACAAATTTTAAAAAGGCAAAAGATTTATGCAATCTGAGGAGAAACCAGAGTATCTTGTACAAATTTTAGATGACTTAGTGAAATGGAAACACTCTTTTTTTAAAAAAATATGTGTTTTAAAAGTTGATTTTAGAGGGAGAGGAAGGAAGAGGGAGAGATTGAAACATCTATGAGAAAGAGACATCCATCAGCTGCCTCCTGCATGCCCCCTACTGGGAATTGAGCTTACAGCTTGGGCATGTGCCCTGACCAGGAATCAAACCAGTGACCTTTTGGTGCATGGGACAATGCTCAACCAACTGAGCCACACCAGCCAGGCAAAAACATTCTTGAGAAAGAGGTTTAACTGAAGAACTAATTTCATTTCCTTGCAGGTCTTTTATTTGATAGTAGTGTCCTGGTGCACGGATTCATGCACATTGAAAGGAAATTAATTAGAAGAAATACTTTAATTTTGCTATTCACCCTTTCTCTATAATAGAAGTGTCAACCAAATTCATGATCGACAATGACAGATCGAAACACACGCATGTGATTGGCCCCAGTGAGAGCTTTATATGTATCGCGCATGTGTGAGTCAGCTTAGCCTTTTATAGCTATAGAATAAACTTGCTTAATTAGTCCTGCTTTCTGGTTTAGCTAAACTGTTTCCAGCCCATTGAAGCACCCCAACTTCTCTTTCAGGTAATTGTCAGCAACATGCAGTAAATATCAACATGAAGCAGATTATTATTGTAGATCATGCAGGGAGAACAAAGGGTAAAATATTTAACTGTAGCAGTGTTTGACTATATTCTGTGCAGTGAGAAAACCTGAAGTCATTTTCAAGTTCCACCATTTCTTCTTTTCAATTGGGTCAAGTTTCGAAACTTTCTAAATCTCCATTTTCTGGCTAATGAAAAGAAAATAGGATTCTACTGAGTCTCCTATCTACCTACTCCAGGACTTCTGTGAGGATCAAAGGAGATGTGGCATGTGAAAATGGTTCACAAACATTTGGTTAAACTGTAAAATGTTTGCACCTGGCTATAAAGCAAGTCAGGTTCCTGGGCTGAAGAAACTCCAAGGAGGCTAGTTGCTAGGGAGATAAATCCAGGTGTTGCTATGTGACATCATTACCCAGTGCCCACAGCCACTGTTTCCGGGCTGGGCTGGACTGTGGGCCGAATTTTGCGCCATGGGGTCTTGGCAGTGTTGGCTGCAATTTGCTGGGGTGTCTGGGGTGTTGGCGGGGCCTGTGTCCCACTTGGGGGAAGCTGACTGTTGGTTTGTTGGTGCCAGGTCTGTGGTGCTGTTTATTTTTAAATGGCCAGTGCACATGGTGGCAGCTCCTGCATTGAGTGTCTGCCCCCTGGTGGTCAGTGAGCATCATAGCTACTGGTTGGACAGACACTTAGCCTTTTATATCCTATACTAGAGGCCTGGTGCACGACATTTGCACATGGGATGGGAAGGGTAGGAGGGTCTCTCTCAGCCCAGCCCGTGCCCTTTCCCACTCTGGGAGTCCTTGAGGGATGTCCGACTGACAGCTTAGGCCCAGTCAGACATCCTTAGCACTGCCATAGTGGCAGGCCAGAGGCAGGCCATTGTGCTCACCAGCTGTCAGCCCGACTTGTGGCTGAGCGGTGCTCCCCCTGTGGAAGTGCACTGACCATGAAGGGGCAGCTCCTGCATTGAGCGTCTGCCCCCTGGTGGTCAGTGCGCATCATAGCGACTGGTCGTTCCACCGTTTGGTCAATTTGCATATTACCCTTTTATTATATAGGATAATAAAAACCCAGCGACCATAATAGCAGAACAACCAGAACGGAATATCCTATATAATAAAAACCCAGCGACCATAATAGCAGAACAACCAGAACGGAATATCCTATATAATAAAAACCCAGCGACCATAACAGCAGAACGACCAGAATGACTGCTTGACTATTCACTATGAGGTGCACTGACCATCTCTTGGTCCCTTTCCCCAGCCAGCAGGCTCCGATCACTGATGGCAAACGGGGACCTGGGGTGAGTGGTGGGGGATGCGGGTGGTGCCAGGCCAAGGCCCCCGCCTTGCTGGTCGCCCCACACACAGAGGGCGACCTGCAGCAGGGGTGGGGCTGGCGAGCGGTTGGGAACAGCCAACCTCTCAGTCCCTCCCCTGGCCATCAGGCTCCCATCACTGGATGGGGAATGGGGAACCGGGGTGGGTGGCAGCGCAGGGCGGGACTGGTGAGCGGGCGGAACAGGCCGACCTCTTGGTCCCTCCCCCCAGCCCACAGGCTCCGATTGCCACCAATGGTGAACAGGGACCCAGGGTGGGTGGCAGAGGATGCAGGTGGCGCCAGGCCAAGACCCCCACCCTGCTGGTCATCCCACACACAGAGGGTGACCTGCGGCGGGGGTAGGGCCGGCGAGCGGGTGGGAACGGCCGACCTCTCGGACCCTCCCCTGGCCGTCAAGCTCCCATCGCTGGATGGCAAACAAGGAACCGGGGTGGGTGGCGGCAGGGGGCAGGGCCGGCTGCCGGGGAAAATGGCCCTGATCACAGGCTAGGCCTAGGGACTGTAACCGCGCACGATTTTGTGCGCCGGGCCTCTAGTATATAGATAATTGGCTAATGGAAAAATCAGTCCATAATCAGTGTTTTTGGAAGTAAGTTTATTTAATGGACTTGAAATGGAGCCATTTCTATTTTTCTGAGAATATTATAATCAGATCAATTTTGCTCTACAAAGGCAAGAATGTTTCTCGACCCCACCAAAGATTTTAAAAACATTTTTTTTTAGTTCAAGTAAAAGATGGCAAAATAAGCCAGACATCAATCTGGTTGTATATGGTTGTAATTCCTTTTTATGGGTGTCTATATTTCATGGAAACCTTTTAAAATTTAATTTTGTTTTTTATTTTTTGATGTGCCACAGAATTTTTGTAATTAGTTTATGTGTGCCATGAGATGAAAAAGGTTGAAAATCGCTGCCCAAGGGCATAGTTTAAGGACTAGGTAGTTACAAACCCCAGTCACCCACCCATCCCAGAGCAGTGCCAGCTTGTTGCTCAGAGTTAAAAGGACTGCCTGCTGTGGGAGCAGTTGGCCCCAGTAATGTGCAGGCATATGCTCTGGTGCTGCAGCCTGAACCCCCTGGGCACCACAGGCAGGTGCAATGGGGGCTGAAAGGCAGGTCCTGAAACCTTTTTTTGGTGTGTGTCCCATAAGAAAAAAAAAAAGAGAGAGAGAGAATAACAAGAACTTTTTTCACTGACTAATATGATACTAACATGTGAAGTAACAAGAGGATGAAACTTACAATTTAAAAAAAAGTACTGAAAGGCTGGCAGGCGGTCAGACTATTCCCAGCCGCCTGGTTATTTTCTGCATAGTTTTGATATACCTGTCCAAGCATGTTTGGCAAAGTGGAAGTTTAGTTATTGCTGAAATTGTGTGCAAGAGTCTAAGAAAAATTCTTTACAACATGTTTGGGATTATAAAGAATTTGGCTGAAAGAAAACTGTAATAGATGCTTTCTCTTTGAGGTCTATTGTAGTCACTCTGGCAGCCCAGCTTAAATCTTACTATCTTGCTTTGGAGGTACTTGAAGGGAAAAATGTTTCATTTTTGTGAAGAGCTGTCTGACACAGGAAAACTTCACCTTCAATAAGATTATTTCTGGGCACAAGAACAATTGCAGCATTGTTTCTTCAAAATCGCTGGAATACACCTGAGAAGCCCTCCTTGTAGAATATGCTTCAATTTATGTCCCGTTACTGCTGTCAAAGCTTTTGTGTCCAACTCTCTTTTGTTTCCAAATGATGGGTAGAGTTGTCACTTCATAGACAATTCAGAGAGGTGTTTTGAGCTGTCATTGTTTAGGAAGTTTTTATTCTTCTGAAGACCTCAGAAGAAAGATGCAGTAAAAGATGTTAGGTCAGACACCTAAAGGTTTTCTACACTTAATTCCATTGTATATTTTCTCTACCTGATGGTATCAATGATTTCATGTGAGGGCATTTTCTTTGATGAGGTTCACAGATAGAGTACAGGATGTTTTATTTTGATCAGTTTGGAAGTGGCTGGGGGTGGTTATATGTATAAGAAAGCTTTCATGGCTTTTTAAATTTCATGTGTTCTTTGCTCTGTAGTTTTCAGTTTCACCCAGATACAAGTTTTTTATTTATTTACTAGAGGCCTGATGCACGAAATTTGTGCAAGGGGCTTGGCCCTCGCAGCCATGGCTTCGTTCCGAAGGACATCCAGTCTAATTAGCATATTATGCTTTTATTATTATAGTTTTTTTCTACAGGAAATTTCAGCAATATCATCCTTAGAGCAGTAATGTCTTTTATTTTTCAGAATCTTAACTGGGAATTTATAACAATTATGAAAACATGTATTTTCTAGATATTTCATTATAATATATTTTAGTAGTGAAAAGTTGGAGAGAATTTAAGCATTCACCAATAGAAGCTGATGATATTATGACATAGATTATGATCTATATTAATAAAAGGGTAATATGCTAATTAGACTGGATAGACCGGACGTCTTCTGGACATCCTTCCAGACATCCTTCTGGACAAAGCCACAGCAGCTGCGAGGGCCAAGGAGGGCCGGCAGCTGTGGCAGCCTGCAGCGGCAGCAGCAGCAGGGTGATGGAGGCAGTGCCTTCCCCTGATCGGCCCTGTTGCCTCCTGCAGAGGGAGGCCAGACTATGGCATAGGCCTGCTCCCCGTGGGGAGTGAGCCTAAGCCAACAGTAGGACATCCCCTGAGGGCTCCTGGACAGTGAGAGGGGGCAGGCCGAGCTGAGGGATTCCACCCCCGCCCTGCCCAGTGCATAAATTTTTGTGCACTGGGTCTCTAGTATATGTATAAAGCATAATGCTATATTTTAAAGTGAAAGCAGATTGTAAAATATTGTGAATTCAATCATGTAAAGTATATGTAGGTACTTATGGGAAAAATGATTGGAAGAATATAAACAAAATGTTAGCAATGGTTATCTGTGGTGGTGGGATTATTCATTTTATGTGTAATTTTTACTTTCATTTGTATGTTTTTCTTTGATTTTTTAATTTATTTTAAAAGCAAAGTACATGTATTTCTTTCATTACAGTTACAACTTATTTCCAATTGGAAAAAATCAGTTACAGTTCACACATTTTGCTTTCCTCTCATAGATTCTCACATATAACCCTAAGCTCCACCATATTTATTACCATAATTTTTTTTTATTACCATAATTTTTAATAAAACCTATCTTATCTGTTTTCAGAGAAATATTTTTCTTCTAGGAAATATCCCTTTCTCTTAACATTTTCATGTAGACAAATAGATTTTAAGTTTTCTACTCACTTACTGTGATTGTATACCTTATTAAAACCAGACTCAATTCTGAAATAGTAATTCATAGGTCTCCTTTTAGTGGCGGTTGTAAGAATTGTTTTCCAAGTTTGTAGGCATGAAATGGATGCTTTGTCAGTGAAATTATATACCTTGCCAATAGGAGGCATACATACAACAGTTATATTTTCTAAATTAAATATTCAAAGAATTAAAACATCTCATCACTACTTCTATAAATCATGGGATGGATTTTTTTCAAAATTGAAAGTCCCAGAAAATCTCTCACAAATTATAGCATAATATATTGACATAGAAATGATATGATCTATTAAATGAAGATTTTGTACCTTAATGGGATATTAAAATAATTTAGGAAAGCCAATTTATTTGACAGACAGGAGCCCTCTGCAGCAGAGATGTAACTTATCCAAAAATCTCTTGACAATTATTGGCATTTAACAAATAATTATTCAATAGCTACTATGTGCCAGACACTATGCTAGATATTAAGAATTTTATTTATTTTTTAATTTAAATTCTTTATTGTTAAAAGTATTACATAAATCTTCTTTTCTCCCCATTGACCTCTCCCTAACTGCTCCCACCCCCCAGCACATGCCCTCACCCCCCTACTGTTTATGTCCATTGGTTATGCTCATATGCATGCATACAAGTCCTTTGGTTGATCTTTTACCCCGCCCTCCCCTCCCCTGCCTCCCTCTTAGGTTGGACGGTCTGATCAATGCTTCTATGACTCTGGCTCTATTTTTGTTCATCAGTTTATGTTGTTCATTATATTCCACAAATGAGTGAGATCACGTGATATTTATCTTTCTCCAACTGGCTTATTTCGCTTAGCATAATGCTCTCCATGCTGTTGCAAATGGTAAGAGTTCCTTCTTTTTTGCAGCATCGTAAGTATTCCTTTGTGTAGATGTACCACCGTTCTTTAATCCACTCATCTGCTGATGGGCACTTAGGCTGTTTCCAAATCTTAGCTATTGTAAATTGTGCTACTGTGAACATAGGGGTGCATATATCCTTTCTGATTGGTGTTTCTGATTTCTTGCGATATTAAGAATTTTTATTGTTTCTATTTAGTTTTAAATTTTTTAAAACTTTCAGAGTTTTGATCTTAGAAAGTACTTCTTTCACTGTAAATTATCCAAATACTATCCTATAATTTAGCTTTGCTGAGTGGAGTGTACATGTAGAAAAGCTAGAGTAAGTTCTTGCTGTAAAATGGAAGCACAGTTGCAAAAAATCAACCATAAGAAATGCTACAGTACCATTAAAAGATTTAATATATGTGGCACATCTATGGAATGGCATTTTAAGGAAGGAAGAGATGGTAGCAGTGGACAAGAAAACAGCATTGACAAAATTTGTAGATAGGATAGCTTTATTTTTATTCTAAACCTAGTTTTTTGAAAACCCATGTATAAGAAGGATCCAGAGACAAACTGCCTATACATTAGAATATATTATCTTACGTTTATTATTACCTTTATTACTTTATTTACTTTTATTATTATTATTTTACTTTTGTAAAAACTACTAGTAATTCATCCATTTGATGAAATTCCTTGGGTATTGAATTGTCAACACATAAGACTTTTATAGATGCTTTTTTCAAAGCTGTAATCATACATGATTAGCAACACTTTCTTCAGTGTTAATTTTGAAGTCAAATAAAAACAAAATAATTTTTTTTCCTTAATTTCTTTCTGGGGGGAAATAGTGTACACACACACACACACACACACACACACCTCTATTCCAAATTTCTAACTATTTATAGCAGTTTTACTTTATGACCAAAAAGTAAGAATTTACTTTTTATTTGTCTCTCCCCACTTTGTCCTCTCAGTTCCTGCTGAGTGAGCATTCACATGCAAATGTACCAGAATCATCCCACAAACCTGTCATTTCACCCATATTGTTTTCATAAATTTGCTACCTCCCTTGGTGCAAACATATGATTTTCTTCTTCAGTTCACCTGAAAATTGCTTCTTCATGCTTTCATTTGGAATGGTATGGATTTGGGTATTGTCAGCAGTCCAGGGATATATTTGAATAAAGTCACACTTACTAGATCTAGGGCAATGTCATCAGTCACATGTGTGTCAGGGATTCGTCCTGTGGCCTTACAAATCTTTGGCTCCAAAATGAGCTAAGAACCTCACTTAGGACCAAGGCCCAGTGCTGTAATTGACTTCTGTTATTTTCTGGACTGTTATAGCATTGTTTTTCCCAAATGAAGTTTGATCTTTTTTTCTAGAAACTTTAAGTATTCTAGCAAAAGAGAATTTTATTGAAGAGAATCACTTTGATAGGGCACTAAAGTTCAAGTGTAAGCAAAATATAGGAAACAACTTTATTCCTCCCCAAATTAGGCATTTGAAAGGACTCTGTAGGAAGATTCCAAATATGGTTGATAGTTCCATATTGAGCAGATTTGTCCTAAGCAGAAAATTTTCAATTATAAAGAAAGGCCACATTATTCAATATAATTAATTTTTCAGAGTATGAAGGTAACACAGTGATCCACACTATGAAAAAACTGGAAAATGCAGAAAAGGAAAATAATTCCAATGACATCAGCAAAAAACATATATATACATATATATTAGTTTGACTCTTTCCTTCTAATACCAATTATATCTGTATGTTTGTCTTTTAAAATTCCATTTGCATAATATATAGTAATAATACTAATAAGTAATATTTATTGAGGATGAAGCAAATGTATGTACTTCAGTTATTTTCTCATTCAGTTCTAGTGAAAAATATATGATATATGTATTATTACATTCATTTTATAGATATGAATACTGAAGTGTAGGGCGGTAAATTTTCCAGGACACAAATTTAGTAGCTTGGTTCTTTGCCTGTGCACAATTTTGCAGCATTGTCTCTTTTAATCTTCATTTTGCAATTAGCAATCATATTACATTCATTGTTCATATTGTATAGTCTTTATAACAATCATTTCTAATGATTATATCATGTCCATAAAGTGGAAGTGTCATAAAAATTGAATTATCCTAAGTTGAAAATTGTAGATAAATTTAAAAGATTCAGCAGAGTACTTTGTTAAATACATTTATACATATAATTGTTTCCAAAATTTTGGATTACTTTCTTAGGATATAGGTCCATGATTAAAATTTATGCTAAAAAAGAAAAATGGACACTTTTAGCATACTCAATGTGTTTCATCAACATGTTTTCTTTTTTTTTTAACTTGAAGAAAATGAAAACATTTAATAATAAAAGGGTGAGACATAATCTATACTCCAATCTGGTGAAATGTTAAAGTCACAATTCTTCTATAACAGATGGTAGATTTCCAATATGACACAGAAGAGAAAATAAATGAGCCTTTGACATCACAGAAACGTATTTAATGATCATATTGTGTAAAGGGCTAATATCTATGAACCAATATGCATCACCACATATTTCTAAAGTGCAACCACAAAACTAATCTTTACAACCCATTCCTGCAATAAACAAGACATATATATATATATGCATGTCAAAACCAAGGTACTGAATATCTGGCCTAGAGAAGGCAGTATTATGGAGTATATCACAAGGAATGCTTGTTCCCCTATTGTAATATTTAAGGAAAGGTAAAATTATGACCACATGAACATCAAGTCTGTCTTAAAAAGAAAAATTTTCCTAAAGTTCCCACACAATATAATTATGGAGACCAGGAAAGCAGTCCTACCATCTCATCTTATAAATATTGAGCGGCAAGGGGCTGATGACAAGGCTGTGCTTCCGTTGTTTCTGCTACTACTGCTGCTGTTTTAGATCCAGATCTTTTTTTTCTACTCGCTGTTTCACTGAGTCACTGCCCCTGATCTGGGGGCTTTTAAAGGCTGTGGTTGGACAAAGGCTATGCTTTGATGATAGTGAATAAGAAACAAAGTAGCAATGACTTTCAGACTTTGGATTTTATGTCCTGGAAAACTCAACAATGCCATGAGCATTGTGCACAGTGGCTGAAAGGCATATCTTTGAATATGTAGAATGATTTCAATATTGCTCATGACACCTGAGGAGATGGTAGGTGTTGAAGCTTGCCTCCAAATGCTCACCTACAGGGAAGAAACTGGCAATGCTGAATACAAAAGATGGCTTTCAGTTGGTGCTATATGCTGCTTAGGTTTCCTCACACCATGCCGGCTGGGTCCCAAGAGCAAGTATCATGAGTTTTCCAGCCATAGCCTTCAGTGGTAGATGCCAGCAGGACTTCCAGAGCCAGTATCAGGGAATTCTTGACCAGACAGTCAGATAGAAGAGAGGACTGGCCACGGAAGATTCAGTTACATAGCCAGCAGTGTTACCTTGTGGGCAACAGTCTCTTGCAGGTTGAGTTCGTCATGAAACTGACTCTGACAAGGTGATTAGCATGTAAGAAGTCTTGGAATTAATGCCTTTTTAAAATATTGCAGACTGCCGCCATCTCACTGACAATCTCACACTCCCACCGGGTGAAAGAGCCTCTCCCACATCGCAGGGTGCTAACAGCCGAGTTGGGTCAGAGTAACGCCTGAGACATGCTATTCAGGGACCAGGCTCGAGGAACTAACTGGCAGCTATAGTCTCTTGAGGCAGATCTGTGACACCTCCCTGCTGCTGGGAGGAACAAATGGACTCAGAACTGTGCAGTGGAGGGAAGCGTTGGCGTTGCTAGTAGCCTTAACCTTCCCAAGTCTAGGCCTCATGGTTCCACGCCAGGAACCCACAGAGCAGCCAGGCCCTGCCGGCTTCCGAACGGCTCGAGATTTGCGGCCGAGCATGCGCAGTTCGCCCGCCTCCCATCCAAGCTTAAGCGGTTCCTCCCCAGCCCAGCTTCTGAGCAGAGCTCCTTCTGCACCCCTGGCCAGGCTTCTGGGAGGAGGCACCGCAGGCAGCACCGTGACACTCGGAGCATTGGGTGTGGCAAGGTTTGCATGATAGGTGGTGTGAGCCAGGCCCCCAGGCAGGAGCCTAGAAAGGGGGCGGCTCAGTGGGGCACTCAGTGGCTCTCAACCCAGCACTCCCTAGTCCCGCGGGACCCCCTGAGATCCAAAGTGTTTTCCAAAAAAGTTATATTAATCTGAAAATTGATCAGTAATTCTTGCGAGTAGTAGCTTTCCTGCATCTTTGCCAACATCAATATAATTTAACTTTTATGAAGTACTTGAAAAAGAACTTTACTAAAATAATAATCAAATGTCGTAGTGATGAATGAAATAATGAGTTACAGCGTCTTACCTCTCCGCAAAATTCACTCCCTGAAGTATTCAATGTTTGTGTTTCCTGAATTTGCTTCGAAGATATTTTCCATGGTACAAATTATCTATCTATCTATCTATCTATCTATCATCTATCTATCATCTATCTATATCATCTATATCTGTCTATATCTTTTACCTATCTGCCTATCTGAAATAGTGTGATGTGCATTATTATTTTGTTATTTAATCTGTTATCTAAGTCAGTGGTTCTCAACCTGTGGGTCGCGACCCCTGAAAATACATCCTGCATATCAGATATTTACATTACGATTCATAACAGTAGCAAAATTACAGTTATGAAGTAGCAACAAAAATAATTTTATAGTTGGGGGTCACCACAACATGAGGAACTGTATTACAGGGTCGCGGCATTAGGAAGGTTGAGAACCACTGATCTAAGTAATGGATGTCACACCACTTCAAAATGTTAGATATATCAGATACCCTCCGAGAGGGTCTATTTCCAAGTTTTTGCTTCTCTGAGTGGCAAATCATTTTTGACTGTTTCTTGTGCATGCTGGCCTGCTTTGAGAAACAAGGGAATCGATCTCTGTTTTCTTGGTCCAGCCTTAGTTTTACTCAGATCCCGAGTCCCTGGTTCTCAGGGGTGAGGTTCTCTCAACCATCCTGCCACTGCCCCCTGTGTTAGGAAACACCTAGTGGACTCGGTCCAGGATAGTTTCCTGCTCTTCTCCAAGGGATGGGATGATTTTCCTTTTCCCTTCCTCCACTTTCTCCAGCCACAGTGAATCTTGTACTCTGTCCTCAGACATAGGATTTGCTGCCCTTTGCCTTGTGGCTTAATTAACCCTTTTACGACTTAGAGGAGAAGGCACCTTAGTGTCTTTCTGCAAAGGCTGCTGCTCTCCTCCTCCTGGCCTGCAACACCTCGGCAGGCTTTCTCCAACTTCCTCTTGCGCCCACTCTTTGACCTGTAGATTCTTATGCACCTGTTGGTCCTATGTACCTGGCGAGTGGAGTCCTTGGAGAAGAGTCTCTGGTGAGTGCAAAGTGCCCCTTCTCTGAGACTCGGGGTTTCTGTTCTGTTACACTCGCTCCTACTGGGACTTCGATAATTCACTTTTTTTCTTTTTCTTTTTTTACAATTCACCAAATGTAGCCAAATTCTTTTTATCCTCTTGTGTGAAGATCTGATCTTTCTCCTTCTGCAGCTATTACAACAGTGCCCCTGCCCTACCTTTCCTTTGATATCAGAGTAGTTGGTGTTCTATTACCTCAGCTTTTTGATGTGTCCAAGAAACATAATTTTGTCCATTATCCTCTTTTCCTTGTTATTAGGATGGGAGCAACACTCTTACATCTTAGGTGGAAACTGGAGATCTGCCTTACATTCATGAAAAAAAAATTTGTGACATAGAATTCTTTGTTGGTAGGTTTTTATTGTTGTTTGTTTTGTTTGTTTAGCACCTTAGAGATGTTCCAACTTTTCTTTGCCCTCAGTTGTTCCTGATGAGAAGTCAGTGGTATTCAAAGCGGTGTTTCCTGTATGCAAAATATGTTTTGCTTTTGCTTGTTTGCTTTTTATTTTCTGATTGCTTTCAATAATTTCTATGCAATTTTCATATGTTGACTGTTTTCTTACGATGTTTTTGGCACTGTACTCCTCCTTTCTTCCAAATGTCTTTTCTCTAGAATCTGCTCAGTCTCTTTGCTATACTGCTTTTATGATTTATTTTTTGGTAATTTTTCCAGAGTTTATAAATACTGTATTATCTATAGGTTAGTCAGTTTGGTAGGTGCTTTCAGAATCTTATCAGAAGTGGACTGCAAACAATTTTCTTTTACTTTAATCTTCATTTTATGATCATGGTTGTTGCTGCACATGGGAAGTCGGATATGATACAACCTTAGTTGTCTGAGTAGCCCTCCCATCCTCTGTGCCCACATTTTAATCCATCAGGTCCCCCCAAACCACTCTGGAATGGTGTTGAGCTGGTGGCAACAGTCAACACCAGTAGGACTTTCCTTTTTAAAAAAATTTTTATTGAATTTATTTGTGTGACATTGGTTAATAAAGTCTATAGGTTTCAAATTAATAAAATTCTATATCTTCTGTATATTGTATTGTTTTTTTTCACGACACCAAGTCAACTCTACTTCCATCACCATTTATCCCCCCATACCTGCATCTGTCTCCATTCACCCCCCTTCTCCTTCTGGTAATCACGATACTCTTGTCTGTGTCTATGAGTTGTTGTTTTTCTTTTCTTTTTTTTTCCCCTAGTCCCTTCACTTTTTTCACTTAGTTCCTCAATCCCTTCTCCCCTTTAATAGCTGTCAGTTTGTTTTTTATCTATGAATCTATTTCTATTTTGTTTGTTGGCTTATTTTATTCATTAGATTCCACATATAAGTGAGATCTTATGTATTTGTCTTTCTCTGATTGGCTTATTTCACTTAGCATAATACTCTCCAGGTCCATCCATGCTGCCACAAAAGGACTTTCTTTTAAGATTCACAGACTTGAGTAACTTGAGCTGTGCTCTCTTAGAGTCTGCAGATACGACTCCAATGCTGGTTAATTTTAAAAGCCTCTCAGGTGATTCTAAAGCCTGATGAATTTTAAAAACCACTTAAGTTCTTACTCTGCAGTTTTCATGACCTCACTCAGTAGCAAAACCCTTCATGACAAATTGAGTTTTAACTGTAGAGGATTTAGAATTGTGGAAAAATGGAAAAAATCATTCTCGACAATGGGAGCAGTACAATAAAAGAAACAGGCAGAAAAGTGAGGTGAATTACTGGAATATAACATGCTTGTTGGAAATTAGTTTGGGGCTAGATTTTGGATGGCCTTGGAAGTCAAACTAAGAATACTGGAGTTTATTCTCTAGGTAATGGATTGCAATTAAAAATTTGAAATGAAGAATAAAATGATTAGTGCTACCCACAAAAAAGACTACTATGAAGACTGCTACCTTGCATAGTAGTAGTTTGACTGACATCAAGAGGTTAGAAGTGAAAAGACTATTTGCAATAATATAGGAGAGAGTAATTGTGGACTTGAATGAGAGGTTGGTCACTGGAATGTAAACGTTTTGATAGATGTGAAAGCTAATAAGACAAAAAGATCCATAGAAGAGAGAGGGCAGTGTCAAGGGTAGCACTGAGGCTTTAAATGTAAATTATTAGGATACTAGGCTGTCATTTATAGCAACTAGGAACAGGGAAGCATAAGCAGCTTTGGGGAAAAGATAAGACATTTAATTGGGGTTAAAATTATTTGAGGAGCTGTTGGTACTTCCAATTGGTGATAAGCCCAAGTAGTCTAAGTCATTAATGCAAATATACAGTCCATCAAGCATGCAAACTTTCTATTTTTAATAGTAAAATTCTATAATTAAGATTTTTCTCATTTAATCCAGAATACCCTGTGGGTATATTGAATTAATCCTCCAATTTATTCCTTTTGCATTTAATATGTAATATTTTATTTAGTAATAATTTAATCTTTCAAAGAATTTTCAAAACTTTATAAAGAACAAGTCAAGAAAATTAGATTTAGTTTCTAGTACAAAGTCAACACTAATCATGCTTTGTTTTCTTTTGTGATAAATTTTGACATTATGTTTTACCTTTCACATTATAATTCCCATTATTTTAATGTTTTTTAAATCATTTTTATCAAATTATAATGTGCATACAGAAATGTTTACAAATAAGTATATACCTTGAAGAATTTTCACTAAAGTCCTTCTGTGTCCTTGCCATTTTACTCCTCACTTCCTCCAAAGGAAGCCACTTTTCCCACTACTGTATAGATTAGTTTTGCCTGAGTGGAATCATACACTGTGTATTACTTTGTGTTTGGTTTCCTCGCTGAATGTTATGTGTATGGCTGTTGTTCCACTCTGTTACATTAGAGCTAGTTATCTATTAATATGAATTCCATTAAACTTTATTGACATTTGGCTTATTTCTGGTTTGCATCTATCCAAATAATGCTACTATATTGTAGTTATGCAACCTTTCAGTCAATCTATGTATGCATTTTTTATTGCGTTTATATTTAGATTTGTGATGTTTGGGGAGGAGGTGATAGGGTATGTATGTGTCCATCTTGAGTAGAGAGTACCAAACAGTTTTCCAAAGTGAAAAAGATGAGAGTTCCAGGTTCTCCTCATCCTTGCCAGGGCTTGATGTTTTTAGTGTGTTTTTTTTTAATTAAAATTTTTTCATTTGTTAATTCTCACCAGAGGATATCTTTTCCATTGATTCTTAGAGACAGTGGAAGGGAGGGAGGTGGGTGAGAAGAGAGAGAGAGAGAAACATCAATGTGAGTGAGACACATTGATTGGTTGTCTCCCACAGGAGCCCAGATTGGGCCAAAGCCTGCAACCTAGGTACATGCCCTTGACTGGGAATCGAACCCGAGACCCTTAGGTGCACAGGTGGATGCTCTAACCACTGAGAAACACTGGCCAGGACAGTCTTCAATTTCAGTCATATTGATGTTGGTGATAAGCAATTGTAAATCATTGTGAAGTTAGTTTACATTTTCCTGGTGATTTATAAAGATTGAATGCTTTCTCTTATGTATTGACAATTAATTATCCATTTTTGAGAAGTTGAAAAGATTCTTGATCATTTATGTTGGTTGTTTGTCATTTACATAGTGGTTGGTATAATGTCTTCATATATTTTGCATATGGGCCTCTTGTTTACAGAATACATTGTAAATACATTCTCCCACTGTGGCATACATTTTTACTCTACTAGTAGTCTGTTTTGATAAGAATCCTTTTAATACTAGAGGCCCAGTGCATGAATTCGTGCACCAGTGGGTTCCCTTGGCCTGGCCTGCGAGATTGGGCCAAAACTGGCTCTCTGACATCCCCGGAGGGGTCCTGGATTGTGAGAGGGCGCAGGCCATTCGTATGCAAAAGCTGAGGCACAAAGCTTGGGTGGGGTTGTAAATTGGGTGGGGCGGGGTCTCTGGGAATCACCAGGGCAGAGCAGACAGCAATGGCTGCCAGTCAGGAAAGGTCCCCGGGTCTTCACCGTCCTGCACCCCCGTGCAGGAACAATGATTGCTGCAAGCACCTCTGAGAGAAAGCCGCCCTCGCATTCCTGTCCCGACTTACTAGAACTGCATATATGAGCCTGATGGATTTTTTAGGAACGCTGCTCTAGCTGTTCATGTAGTAGTGCTAAAAATGCTCAGGAATTGAAAATACCCCAAAGAAGTCCTTAACTAGTGACTGGCAGTTATTGGTGTATAATTCTTAATGGTTTCCCCTAGTCCTGGTTGCAATAATCCTGAAACATGTATTTTGCACCCTGAGTTTCTTCTATGGGATTAGCTAGCTTAATAATGTCTCTTTTATTACTTGCCTTCCCTCCCCTGCATCACTTCCTCCATGTCAGTGTTTCTTTCACTTTCAAATAAATCACTTGTGCTCAAGACCTCATCTGAGGGTCTGAAATTACTCTAACCCCAAGATATTAAAAAAGGGCCTTATGGTGCTTCTGCTAGTGGGAATAATATGGAGGTCAGGTGATACATGGAGCCCTGGCCCCGGAGTCTGCTTCACTGTGAATCCAATGGTTCCTCAATGCACTTTTGTGAATCTCCCAGTTCCTCATTACACAATGAGAATCTATATGCTTATAATTTGGCAGAATTCTTATATTTGTTAGCTGCTTATGGAGAAAGCTGTTCTAGAAAAACAAGAGGAAACCCATATCATTCCTTTCTGGTCAAGAGACTAAATGAGAAACCATAATACATCTTGAGATAAATGACAGATTTAGTGTCATCCTATATACTTAAAGGTGCAGGGTTGGTGGTCCTTATCATATTTCCATTTGATTAACTACTCTGGTTCTTGAAAATTATGGGGAACTACCGTAAATTTAACTAAGCAATAACACCAATCACAAACATACTTGTGCTATTGTCAACACAGTGATAAAGGCAGATAGCATCTTAAAATTACTATGAAAACATTGGTGACTCCATAGAACCCCTGAAAGTGACATGTACACCCTTAGGGTCTAAGAACCAATAGTACCAGTATCCCCTTTCTGTATTCCCAGTGGCCCCCTTGAGGAATTTGTATTGCAATAGGCAGGAGATGATTCCACCAGGCTATGCAGTAAGAGTTTCACAAAAGCTAATAACTATACCCTGGACATTCTGGACTCTCACGGAGGAGCACAGAATGCATTTGAGAAGTTATTGCACTGTCAGTGTTAATTGATCATTTTTACCATGAGGATATAGAGTTGCTGCTACATAATGAAGGTAGAGAGATTCATTGTGTTTTCATATCTAGTAATTGACCAGAAATGGATAGTAGCAGGAAGCATGACCTAATAAGAGCATGGTAACCAGGGGCTCAGAGCCCTCAGGAATAAAGATATAGTTTATCCCAGATCATCAGAAGCACTGCCCAATTATAAGAGAAGTCTTGATTGAGTGGTAGAAGACATAGATAGTGAATACTAGTTGCAGCTTTTAGATGAGCTGCAATGGAGCATGTCTCTTGTTTCACTAAAACTCCCGTGCATGTTAACATATTAAAACATTTAATCTTGAAGAGTAGGTGTCAGGATAGAGCAACTTTAGCTTGGGTGTGGGTTATTTTGAGCACTACCAAGGGTGGACTGTAGCAGATACTGTCAGTACCTTCTCAGATACCCCAAAGCTTACTATATCTGTGTGCTCTAGGTAATTGAAAGCTGCCAGTATCTATACCTTCATGCTGCATGACTTATTTTGGAAGACTACTCTATCTGCCATATCCAAGGAAGGCTAGAAGTGCTCTGTGATTAATTAACTCCCTCAGGAATATCCCTTAACCAATGCCAGAAGAGAAAGGGTACACAAAACCCCCATCCCCACGAAGCCTTGGATGGGATATAGCTAAGGCATGTGCTTTACAACATTTCCCAGAGTCAATCCAGGGATAAGTTACAGCTGTCCTCTGTATCTGGCCTACTAAGGCATCCTATTGGCTGCTTCCCCTTACTACATCTTCCCCACATCCTTCTTGATGTTCCTTGCATCTCCCAAATGAAGTACTTGTACTAAGATCTTTGTTTCAGGAAACTCCCAAACTAAGATTTGTAGCCACCAGTTTTTGCTCGGTTTTTCTGCCACTGCTTGGGAATTAGAAAATGCCTTACGGGTAAAAGTGTTTCTAAATGTCAAGTTCACTTCTCTGCTCTTCTTTTCTCTCTGGGTTCTTGACCCTTTGAGTCCTTACTGATTGGATAGCTTTCTGATGCCTTCAAACAGATTTTAAAAATTTATCTAGTTATTACAATTGTATTCCATGGAAGAGTTGGTCCAACATAATGAGAGCAGAAATCAGTCTCTTTTATAAATCCATATGTGAATTAAAGAAACTTTATTGAGAACTAAAAGCAGTTACTGCCTTCTTCTATGACATTTTGAAAACTCAAGGAACATTTAAAAAATGTAACATTAAATTTTTTAGAAGTGAAAAATAACCAAGCCAAGCTCAAGGCATTCTTACATTATAACTCTTTCAGTAACCTTTGATTCTTTGCCTTCTGCCCATCTCTGCATCTTTTGCTTTTATTTTATGGAAAAAAATTAGACTTTTAGATTTGCTTTTGCTTTCATGACATGTCCAGGGAGCAATTACTTGGTTTTTAAGGATCATATGCTTATTACTTTGGGGGTAAGGGAGCACGTATAAAACATTCATATTTCTCTTCATTTTCTACCCAGCAAATATATTCAAGAAGGGCACAGTGTATGTAGTATTTTGAATGGAAGGAAAGGTTAGGGAATGAAAGTGATTGTTTGAAGAGTTGACCATTAAGACTCATTCTGTGGATTAATAGGGAGATCTATTCTCCTGGGTTAGCAAGTCAACAATTTCATAAAAATTAAATTTACATGAAAATGTGGGGGGAAATGAATAACATTTCAATCTTTGTTGGTAGCAGGTCAAAAAGCCACATCCCATGGAATTTGGAACTCTGCTTTACAGTGACGTTTATTGTAACCTTTTTTCCAGCTCTCATTTTATTGACTGGCTGAAGGCTTCTCTGTGAACCATTTGGTTTCTTTGTAGTTTCACTTCCACATATTTAGGAAGGTGTGCCCCTGAGATGAGTTGTAAATATCATGCCTCATGTGACTTGTCATTTAGTGAATGCTATGAAGTTTGATTGCTTCCTGAGTGGTGACAATTTTTTTCTAATTAAATATTAAGGAGTTGGACACTGTGTCAGAATCATCTTGTTTGCTGATGTTCAGACTGTCCCTTAACAACTACTTGGAGAAAAATTAGGGGGGGTAATGATTTTATCATAAGGACAAGTTATAATCTGAATTTTTATTCCATAATGTCAAAAAAATGAAAAATATATGCCTAAATTTTCTCATCATGCCAATTAAATATAGGAAAAGAGTTTTGGAGTTGCTGATATAATATTCATTTCCTTCTTTGCCACTCTGAAGCCAAGGGGTATGAAAATATTGCCTTATTTTTCTGAAGTTAAGCATCAACAAAGCTTTTAGATCAATATCTAACGTGTACAAACAGAGTAAAGGAAGTTAGCTTATTGTTTTAAATTCTATGTTCTTCTTTCTTACTTTTTTGTAAACATCCTACTTAATCCTGGTATTCATATTCTTGTTCTTCCAAAGTTTACAATTCCTTGAAAAAAAGACCAAATCTATAGCAATTTTTGTTTTTTACAAAGGGAGAATCTTTACTGATTTTTTTTTGAGAAGAGGAACTGTGTGTGTGTGTGTGTGTGTGTGTGTGTGTGTGAGCGAGTGTGTGTGTGAGAGTTACAGAGAGACAAAGAGAAAGAGAGAGAGAGAAACATTGGTATGAGAGAGAAATATTGATCTGTTGCCTCCCATATGCACCCTGAATGGAGATCAAACCCTGGTCCCACAACCTAGGTATGTGCCCTGACCAGGAATTGAACCTGTGACCTTCTGGTGCACTGAATGACCAACTGACCCACACCAGCCAGGGTGATCTACAGTAATTTTAATTACTGTTCTTGCCCACCACTGAATTGTGTGTGCTTAATGGGCACACACAACTTGAAGTAATTTGAACTCTGAAGTAGAATCTATATCAAATGCTTTGATACATGGCAATCATCTTGTTCAATTTTATCTTGGTGGTAATGATAATGATAGCATGGCTATCCATAAACACAGCTAGGAGAGGAATCCAAGGACCTATTTTGATATAGATTAAAATTTTTTTCTTATATAGGAAACATAAAAGTTAATTTTATTTCATTTATATACTACATACTTATATATATACTAGCAGTTCTCTCTAAATATGTAACTTTTTAATATATTTGTCATTCATTCATTTATTCAAAATATATAGAACACATATGCTGAGAATATTAAGTCATTGACTTAAAAAGGTTAAAAATAAATTATTTGCTTTCAAAGAATTGGCTGAACACTAATAATTTCAACTTCAAACACACATCTCATTCATGTTTGTCTTTCCAAACAGACGTGCCATATTCAAGGCTAGATTATTTGTGATATGCTACATCTTTATGGCTATATTTATGAATACCAAGCTACATAATTTATTGAAACTAACTTTTAATATTTATTTCAAAATCATATCTGAAAAGAATATTTAACATGTCCCATCCTGAAACCAGGATGAATTTTTACAATTTTACAGAATGTGGACCTGAAAGCCAGAGTCAGTATAGCATATGCTACTCTCATTTCAAATAGATTTTTTTCCTCCACTAATATTCATTAAATGCTTACAATCTACTCTAAACACGTTATCACCTTTACATTTCACAGTTCCCTGAGATGCTGCTATTAATGTCCCCATTTTAAAAATAAGGAGACTGAGCCTGTCAGAGCCTCAGGTCACATGGTTTGCATGTGTCAGAGCTGTCACTCAACCTTTTCATTTTAAATCCTGTTGTCTAATGACCAAGAGTATTTAGGTTTTATACGAGGATTTTTCTTTTCCATTCATATATTATAGTTTTATGATGAGTTATACTCAAGAGACATACCACACAGGCCCATCAAAATGCTTAATTGCATTTTTGGGTGGGAGGTCATCCCATACATTGGTATTACCTCTGTATTTGGTTCCTGCCTGATTCTTATTTGACCAAAGGAAAATGAAATAAGGAAATGAGAAGTTTGGCAAAAGAGGGTAAATGCTTTAGGATATTCATGGGATCAGAGGTGTGTATTTCAATACTCCAATTTATAGTTAGCCACCTATCCTATGCATCAGTAGGATTTGGAGATTTTCCTGAGTTTTCCCGATTGGCCGAAAGCAATGAAGAGGAAAGGGGAAAGTGACACATGAGCAAAGGAAAGGAAAGGAGTGAAGTGACATGACAGGGAGAGTGATATTGGAGGGAGGATGAGCAAGAGGAGGCATATTGAGAGCAGCAGCTCTGAAACTCCGGAGTGCTGCTGGCTGATCCCTGGCAGACACCTGTCCTGTCAATTATTCCCTCCTGCTCTGGCGAGGAGGGATACAATTCATCACTAGCTTCTTTTCTTCTACTTCCACATTTCTCTCTGGGGTTGGGAAAGGTGAACAGTTTGTTGCAAATGCATGATGAATTTCATTAAGTATTCACATTCACTGCTGTTAGAAATCACTGGAGATCTGCAAAATAGAAGCCCAATATGCCCAGAACAGGTTTGACATACTGAGCAAAGATGTGAAATTTGCCAGAAATTAAAAGCTGTGCTGGTAACTTCAGGTCCTTTATGATTCATCTTTTTTCTGAGCAGAGCATGATTTTATTGAAATAATGACAGTTACATGTTTTATTCATGTGCTTTTCAGACAGGCTTCATAACATGATCTCATCATAAAATCCTGGAAGGTAATGGATTTGTCATTCAACGAGTTAGTGCGGTAGAGAGTGCTTTGTAGCCTGGAAAGTGCTAAGTAAATATTAGTTATTGCGATCATAATCCACATGGCATTTTGTCTTAGAGATTTTTTTATTTTAACTTTTTATTTTAGAACAATTTTAGATTTACCAAAAACTTATGAAATAGTTTAAAGTTTCCACATAAAATGGTATGAGCCAATATTAATTATGAACCAATATTGATACATTATTTAAGGTTCATACTTTTATTTTGATTCCTTAGTCTTTATCAATGTTCTTTTTCTGTACCACGGTACCATCCAAAGTGCCACTTTACATTTAGTTTTTATGTTTCCTTACTATCCTCCTGCTGTGACAGTTACTTAGATTTTCCTTTGATGACCTTGACAATTTTGAGGAGTATGGGTCTGGTGTTTTGTAGAATGTCTTTCATTGGGTTTGGCCTGGTGTTTTCCTTACGATTAGACTAGGGTGATGAATTTTTGAGAGCACAGTCACAGAGAGATAAAAGTGTTACTTTTATCATAGCATATCAAGATGACTTATCATTCTTAATGCTCACCTTGATCATCTGGCTGAAGTTGTGGTTGTCAGTTTTATCTTTTACTTTGTATTATAATCCAATAAAATTTTTTTTTGCTCAAATTATTCTAGCTTTGGTCACTGGGAGCCACTTACGTTGGCTCTCATGACAGCTCCTATATCCTTTGACATACCTTCGTTATTGTGTGTGTGTGTGTATTTTTTGTTTTATTGATTTGTTTAGTACTACCTTCTTTCTAACACTACAAGATGCTCCAATCTAATCTTGTAGATATCCTGCCCCAGTGCTGGGATCAACCATTTCTTTAAGGAGCCCTGGCTCCTTTTATTGAAGAATGGCGTTAGAAACGAAGGTCTGAGTGATAGGTGTGCTTATTGCTATGGAAGTGTCATTTGGACCTTCTCAGCTGACAAAACAATGAAATATATATATGTGTGTATATTAACCCATGTATGTATACATATTTATAAATATTTTATGTGTAACAATCTGTATGTAATTAAAATAAACGAGTTCAGCCCTAACGGGTTTGGTTCAGTGTCGGCCTGTGGACTGAAGGGTCCCAGGTTCGATTCCGGTCAAAGGCATGTACCTTGGTTGCAGGCACACCCCCAGTAGGAGGTGTGCAGGAGGCGGCTGATCGATGCTTCTCTCCCATCGATGTTTCTAACTCTCTATCCCTCTCCCTTCCTCTCTGTAAAAAATCAATAAAATATATTTAAAAAAATAAATAAACGAGTTCATATTGGTATCTCTAGCTATAATCTATTACCACATGGACCACCTGCTGTTCTTGCTTATTTTAAATATCCCATTCCAACAATGAAAAACCTGATTCCCAACATTGCCAATCATTTACTTAACTGATTTCTTATAGATTTCAACATTTACTGTCAGTATGCTTATTGTGTCCAAGAAGCAGGCATCAAGATAGAATTAGAGTCCTGGCTGATGAGGCTCAGTTGGTTGAGCATCGCCCCATCCACCAAAAGGTCACCAGTTCAATTCCCCGCCAGGGGACATACCCGGATTTCGGGTTCTGTTCTCAGTTGAGGTGTGTATGGGAGGCAGCCAACTGATGTGTCTCTTTCTTTCTCCCTCTTGCTTCCTCTCTCTCTAAAATCAATAGAAATATATATATTTTTAAAAGATAGAATTAGACATGTATAAGATTTATTGGGGGAAAGACCTAGACCAGGGGTGGGGAATGTCTGGCCCTCATTGTAAAAGTCTAAATCATTTGGTCTGGCCCTGCCAAGGCATTAGTGGTGAGTTAATTAAATGTTTGACCAAATATAGCAGGCTAATTTTTAAGTTGATAATTTTATATGGCCTGTTAATGATGTTACAAATATCCAAATGGCCCTTGGCAGAAGAAAGATTCCCCACTCCTGACCTAGACAGTAAAAAGGGGAGAGAGAGCAGCAGTAGGTAGGCAGAGATTTCAGGTCATGATGCAGATCTTACCCTTGTGAGAAGAAAAGGAGGGAGGAAGGGAGTCTCACACTTTAGTACAGCTCTGAGAAAGTCTCAACCAGGACATTGAAGAGACCCAGAACAATTATTGCCCATTGTAGGAGCTCCTAGGACAAAGTGGGCTGGCTCTGGTTTCCTCGCTGTGCCTAGTCATTGGCTGCTAGCAATGCAGAGAGTGTGGCTTGTTGTAACCACTGTGACACAGCTCAAAGTGCAGCAGCTGGAGACTGCCATCAAATGGTGTAGTTCATTGTAGGAGATTTGTAAAGGGAGACGGGAGCTATGTATTTCCACAGTCATCATAATTCTCTCTCATTGAACAGGTCTGTGATGTGCTGAATTGTGTCCCCTCAAAATTCGTATGTTGAAGTCCTAACTCCCTAGCACCTCGGAATGTGACTGTATTTGGAAATAGGGCCTTTAAAGAAGTAATTAAGGTAAAATGAGATCATAAGGGTGAACCTAATTCCAATATGACTCATGTCCTTATGAAAAGAGGAAATTAGGACACAGACACAGATAGAGGGAAGACCAGTAAAAACATGGGGAAGATGGCCCTCAAGATGGCCAAGCAGACGGGCCTCAGAGGAAATCAACCCTGCCAACACTTTGAATTTGGACATACAGTTTCCAGAACTGTGAGAAAATTTTTGTTGCTTAAGTCACTCATACTTTGTTATGACTGCTTTAGCAAACTAATACAGGGTTCTTACATTTAAAAGTACTTAATTTAAAAAAAAATCCATCTCAAGACATATTTAAGTATTTACAGGTAAAATTCCATGATGTCTAGAATTTGTTTTGACATACGCCAGCCATAAAAAGGGAGGATAGATGATAAAGAATGACAAAAATGATTGATTACTGTGGAAGCTTTTCTGAATACATGATGATTCATTATCTATTCTTTCTACTTTAGGGTATGGTTTAAAATTGACATAAAAATAGTGTCACAGTGTAGCTAACTCATTATTACTAACTATTGATGGATCTACTGGACATAGCATGCTATGATCTGTGTAGATTTAAAAATATTAAATTTAGAAAACCAAAACAATATTAGCAGAAAGTCAGGAGTTCTACAGTATACTTTATGCAAGCTATTTATATGGTTATGTTCCAGGTCAGTAAGGTGACTTTTATCAGCACTAATTTATACAGTTAGTAAATAGCTTAGTTTGGACTTCCACAGTAGCCTGTTTCAAAAGCCAGCATTATTTTCATTATACTTTTCTGTTTTTCTCCTGTCTCCCATAATAATAACTGAATACACTATGTTGAAGCATTTTGTTGGGTATCATATATCATGAGGAAGTGTCAAATCTGAAAAAAATACTTTTTATGCATCTATTGATATGGTCATATAATTTTAATTTATTCTGTTAATGTAGAAAATGCTATTAATTGATTTTTAAATAACTGTGTATAATTGATATATAATTATACATATTTAAAAATCAAAATTTATTAGATTTTAATGTATGTTTGCATCTGTGAAACAGTCAACACAATAATTGTAATTACTATTTCTATCACCCGCAAATGTTTCCTCATGCTCTTTTATAATCCCCCCTCATTACCATGACCAGTGGTCTGGTACTTTTATTGTTGTTAATCCTCACCCAAGGATATTTTTTACATTGATTTCTAGAGAGAGTGGAAGAGAAGAGGAGAGACAGAGAGGTAACATCAACGTTAGAGAGAGACATCGATTGGTTGCCTCCCTAACCAGTGGCGGGGATTGAGCCTGCAACTGAATTTTATGCCCTTGACCAGAATAGAATCCTTGACTCTTCAGTTTGCGGACCAACACTCTAACCACTGAGCAAAACCAGCCAGGGCACCAGTGATCTGTTTTATGCCACAGTGGTTAGCTTACATTTTTTAGAGCAATGATCAGCAAACAAAGGCCTGTGGGCCAAATCTGGCTCAACCAACCACCAGTTTCTGTCAAAACTTGATTGGGACCCAGACACACTCAGTTGTTTACATATTTTGTGGGTTGATTGTACGAACACAGCCAGAGTTTTGGCACTTCATAAGTCGGCCCTGGCTTTTTACTTCCTGCTGGTCCCCTTGTAATTTCCCCAGGATTACATAAACCCTCATGATCCAAAGAGTGATATTTGGATAGGTAGGACCCTGTGAGTGGCTGTACAGTTTTGCCCATGGCTTCCAGGTGGCTGGAGATATGCAGGAGCTTATCAGGGACAACTAATATTGTCTCATTCAAAAATCCTTGTTAAATTTTTGGCTAATCTGGTAGACTACTGCCTCTCAACCAGAACTGCAACCTCATGCTGTCTGTGATTTAGTCTCCCCATTTGCTTGCCATCAGGATTGCTACTCTTTTGGGCAATGTCCAGGAGTTTGGGATTTTTTCTACACTCTGATCTAAATGAAGTCAGTGCCCTCTAGCAGGGAAACAGCTGGTTCCACTTAGCAAGCTGCTGGGGTAAGGAGTGGGGCCAATGAGAGCGGCCTCCAAGCTAAAACTCCATAAACTCCCGCTGTTTTTGCCTCAGGTTTGGTAGTTTTTCTGGGATCCACTCTTCTCCATTTTTATAATATGCTTCTTGTTAATCTCTAGAGTACTGAACTGGTTGTCTTGGTAAATTTTGGCCATTGTAGCATTGCTTTTTGAGGAGAGGATTTGCTGGGCTCTTCATACCACCATTCCAGAAGTCCCGCCTCCTTTTTTTTTTTTTTTAAATATATTTTATTGATTTTTTACAGAGAGGAAGGGAGAGAGATAGAGAGTTAGAAACATCGATGAGAGAGAAACATCGATCAGCTGCCTCCTGCACATCTCCCACTGGGGATGTGCCCGCAACCCAGGTACGTGCCCCTGACTGGAATCGAACCCGGGACCCTTCAGTCCGCAGGCCAACGCTCTATCCACTGAGCCAAACCGGTTTCGGCAAGTCCAGCCTCCTTGATGACCTCTTTTAAGAGACGATGTTATTCGCCCTATAATTCCCTCATTCTCTTCACTAATTCCCACTTTCCAAGAGCTGTTAGCCGTAACTTTAATTTTTCCTTGGCAAAGTTAAAAACCTTACATTCTGTTATGTGACCTTAATTAAATCTTCTGTACTGTGTTTATAAGTTATTTTATGTATTTAACAAATAGTTACCTTTCATTTTATTTGTTTGCCTGTCAGAGGAAGAGTTCTGATTTAGGAGAGGTGCACCAAATTGACTGGGCCCTTGCTCTACTGAAATTCACATTTTGTGTTGATAGACATAAAGTGCATATGTAATAAATAGACAAAATCATATGTGAAAATTATCAGTCCTTTTAAATAAATAAAATAGTACTAAAAAGAGAATAACTGTGGTGGTGGATGAGAACTGCTTTAGATGGACTGATATGCTTTTGAAAGGTGATAGGCTGCAATATGAATGATGAGAAGGAGTCTGATGTAGTAATCTGGGGGAAGTGCCCTTCAGGCAGAGAACCTCAAGGACAAATAATTTTAAATTGCCTCGAGTAAAATGATAGACTCGAGATTTAGGTGCAATGAAGAGTGGTAAGCAGGAGCAAAGTTCAAAATATTCTTACCAAAAGGCCAGACATCTTAAAAAATATTAGAAAACCAATGAATATTATTTATATGAATTTAAGTATATAAGTAACATTTGCTATAGAATCCAGTTATTTGCTCAAATTATATTTCCTTTTTCGCAGTTTCAGCGACACATTTTTATGTCCACTGAATGGAGAAAGTTCCCTAACTTTCAAATGGATGCTCTATTTTTATTTTATTTTTTAAAAATTAATTTTACATTTCTTATTTTTTTAAATTACAGTTTATACTTACTATTATTTTGTATTAGTTTCAGGTCTATAGCCTAGTTAGACAATCATATTCTTTACAAAGTGTTCCCCCTGATATTTTTAGTGTTTGACTGGCACCATAACATAGTTATTACTTTATTATTATTTTGGTTATTGTAAGTAATGCTGCAATGAACATAGGGGTGCATGTATTCTTTTGAATTAATGTTTTGAGTTTCTTCAGATATATACACAGAAGTGCATCACTAGGTCATAAGGCAGTTTCAGTTTTAATTTGTTGAGGACCTCCACTGTTTTCCATAGTGGCTTCACCAATCTGCATTCTTACCAACAGTCCCTTTTCTCCACATCCTTGGCAACCCTTGTGGGATGCTTTCTTTTTATATCCTGCCAGGTTGTTGAAGGTTTTTATTATCTTAACTAGAGGCGCTGTGCACAAAATTTGTGCACAGGTAGGGTCCCTAGGCATGGCTGGTGATCAGGGTACATTTGTGGGGCAACTGGCGAGGCGATTGGGGGGGCCCCTGCTGGCACCTGCCTTGGCTGGCCTGGTGCTGCCTGCTTGCCAGCCCCACCCTCCTGCCGCTGCCACCGGTCAGGGCCTGCGGGCTGGGGGCAGCTCTTGTGTTGAGCATCTGTCCCCTGGTGGTCAGTGCATGTCATAGCGACCTGTCGTCCCGCCATTCAGTTGATTTGCATATTAGTGTTTTATTATGTAGGATTACAAACTAGACATTCAAACTATTGGATCTGGAGAAAAGAACTCAGACATAATTGTAACATTTAGTTTGGATTTACTAATATTTCAGTTCCTCACACTGTCTAGATGTTACATGAACAAAGGCATGGAATTGACACAAGTACTGGGCTTTGGTTTTCTCTCACCTACTGATTGAGGTTAGGGAGCCTTAACATGATAAAAGAGGTTTTCTTATTACAAGTGTATTAGGGCCGTGACACTGAAGCCTGGTTAAAAGTTAGAGCCCAGTGTCCTTATTTTTCAAAACGAGGTATTGTCACAGCTAAACATCAGCCAGGGGATTTACATGTTGTGTGGTTATAGCAGCAAATGACAGCTGCAGTAAATTGCAAAGCCCCATCCTGACCAGGGTTTTCAATAAACATTAAAAAAGAACAAAACAAAAAAGCATCTTACTTTCAGATATGCAAAAAAATCTAAGCAAGAATTCAGGCAGTGAGTTATTGTTTTGGGCTGGAAATTAACGGAAGCAGACACTAACAATGGCATCTGCCAGGAGGACATTCTAGGATTTGGTATGGTGTCCCTCACAGCCAGAGACGAGACAAAAAACTCCTCCAAACACAAAAAAATGAGATTTCTTTATACATTTGAATTCTTAAGAGCAATTATATTTGACAGTGTATGACACTTCATAGTTAGGTATCACAATTTTCAGATACTTAATAAAGAAATGGAAACAGCTTAACTCATTCTTCCTGGAATATGGATATATATTCTCTAAAGGATGAACATACACTGTTTCAATGCCCATTTCAGCAGAGAACTGAAATAAAACAAGTATTTATCTTCCATAAAAATGGTGACACCTGAAACCTGTGAAGTGTAAAGAGAATCTTCAGAAAAATAACACGTATTTACAAACAACGGAAGACAATTATTAAATGATAAAAGTGTGCTATTTACATTCATATTTCCACCATTTTCATCACCTTGTTTGTGTCACATAGTATGAGCAGTACCTTTTTCATCTTATTAAAATATGAATGAAGCATGTACCTCAATCAAATACTGACATATATAGATATACATGTCCTTATACACTCATGCATAAATATGCTCTGGGAACTAAACAAGTAAATTACATCCATAAAAATAGGATATGAAAGGAAATATTTCAGAGCACTTTACAGTGTAACTAAGAGCCAGAGAAATATTACATTTCTCAATTAAAGACTTATTATTAGGTTTTAAAAGCAACTGCAAACAGCATTACCAAATGTAAAATAATTAACAGCAATTCTGTGCTATCATGAAAAATGCAATAAGTATTCTAATATCCCTAAATGTAATCATTTCCCCCTTTTAAATAGACTTTATATTTTTAGAGAAGTTTTAGGTTCATAGCAGAGTTGAGCAGCAAATACATGGAATTCCTGTATAACCATATTCTCCCCCTAATCCCCGCTTTGCCCTCCTATACCTTTCCCACTATCATGAACCAATGTTATGTAAAGCTTCCTGGGCTTAGAGACCAAAGAAGGCTGATAACTCCATCATTACAGTGAGTTTATTCAAGGAATTTACGTACAAGGCTGGGCTTGAGTGTTGGCAAGACAACATGGATATTCTCCAAGCCTTCTGTCTCCTAGTTTCAAGACCATGTGAAAGTGGTACTTTTGATGCAGTTGATGAACCTACATTGACACATCATCACCCAAAGTCCGTAGTTCACATTAAGGGGCCACTCTTGGCATTGTATCTTCTATGGATTTGGATAGATGTCTAATGACATCTATCAACTACCATAGTATCAAACAGTAGTTTTACTTTACTAAAAATTCTCTGTGCTCCACCTATTTATCCCTCCCCACCCAAACCCCTGGAAACCACTGAATTTCTACTCTCTCTGTAGTGCTGCCTTTTCCCAAATGTCATATAGTTGGAATTATACAGTGTGTGTAGCCTTTTCAGATTGGTTTCTACCAGTTAGTAAGATGCATTTAAGGTTCCTCCATGTCTCCTCATGGCTTGGTAGCTCATTTTTTTTTAGTGTCTTTATAGTGTTTGGTACATTGTCCAGATGCATTTACTTATGCATTTAGCCATTGAAAGACATCTTTATTGCTTCCAAGTTTTGGCAGTTAAAAATAAGACTGCTATAAACATCCATGTGCAGGATGTAAGTTTTGCGTGGACATAAGTTTTCAATTCTCTTGAGTACATACCAAGGAGTATGATTGCTGGATTGTATGGTAAGACTGTGTTTAGTTTTATTTATTTATTTATTTATTTATTTATTTATTTATTTATTTATTTTTTTTAATTAAATCTTTATTGTTCAGATTATTACATTTGTTCCTCTTTTTTCCCCCCATAACTCCCCTCCTTCCAGCTCCCACCCCACCCTCCACCCTCACTCCCCACCCACTGTGTTCATCCATAGGTGCATGATTTTTGTCCAGTCACTTCCCGCATCTCCCACACCCCTTTTCCCCCCAAGAATAGTCAGTCTATTCCCTTTCTATGTCCCTGATTCTATTATAATCACCAGTTCATTCTGTACATCAGATTATTTATTCACTTGATTCTTAGATTCATTTGTTGATAGATGCATGTTTGTTGTTCATAATTTGTATCTTTACCTTTTTCTTCTTCTTCCTCTTCTTAAAGGATACCTTTCAGCATTTCATATAATACTGGTTTGGCGGTGATGAACTCCTTTAGCTTTTCCTTATCTGTGAAGCTCTTTATCTGACCTTCAATTCTGAATGATAGCTTTGCTGGATAAAGTACTCTTGGTTGTAGGTTCTTGGTATTCAGCACTTTGAATATTTCTTGCCATTCCCTTCTGGCCTGCAAAGTTTCTGTTGAGAAATCAGCTGACAGTCGTATGGGTATTCCCTTGTAGGTAATTGAGCCTCTTTCTCTTGCTGCTTTTAAGATTTTCTCTTTGTCTTTTGCTCTTGGCATTTTAATGATGATGTGTCTTGGTGTGGTCCTCTTTGGATTCCTTTTGTTTGGGGTTCTCTGCGCTTCTTGGACCTGTAAGTCCATTTCTTTCTCCAGGTGGGGGAAGTTTTCTGCCATTATTTCTTGAAATAGGTTTTCAATATCTTGCTGTCTCTCATCTTCTGGCACTCCAATGACTCTGATATTAGACCGCTTAAAGCTGTCCCAGAGGCTCCTTACACTATCTTCACACTTTCGGATTCTTTTTTCATTTTGCTTTTCCAATTGGGTGTTTTTTGTCGAATCTTTGGTTTCATTATTGTACTCCTCTGGTCTGCTATTGGGTATAATATTCTTTATTTCAGTCCGTGTATGCTTACTTTCTAATTTCTTTATCGTAGCATCGAGGGTCTCATTAGTTTTCGTGAGGCTCTGCACAAATTTATGGCAAGCCCTCAAAATTGCGATTCTTAGCTCCATATCCTCCATTTCTGTCATGTTTTTTTGTCTCCGCATCTTTTATGCTTTCTTGGTGCACCCCCTTGTGGTCTCTGTGCGCAGTCTTGTTCTAGCCAAGCCTTAATTGTTGTAGTTAACACTAGAGGGATTTGACCACCAGGCCGACTGGCTATAGGAATCAGCTGTATGGAAAACGTCTGCCTTCTGGGGAGGCGCTAATCCAGCCTTTGCCTGAGGCAATCGGCAAATGGCTGCGCGCAGGGTTTGGGCGGAGGGAGCAGTTATGGCCACGCTCAGTCCCGTTCCCAGAGGCTCTGCTTCTCAGAACCCCGGCAGCCGCTGCAAACCTCGGAGAGAAAGCTGCCCTCAGGTTCCAACTGATGCCGGATAATCCCGCTTCTCCCGTTTGAGTCTGGGTCCCTAGAGACTCGCCCGGATCTGGAGCCCAGAGTCTGAGACTCACTCCCGACAGAAAACGACAACCGAGCCCTCAGCCACCAGCCCGCTTTGCGCGCGCACCTCGGTACCTTTGTATTTTCCACACTGCGCCGCCTCTGAGCCTCGATTTGCTGTTCTCTTTCCTTCTAGTTGTACAGTCTCTCTTCAGCCAGCCTTCCTGTGGTTCTGGGTGATGTCCGTTCAGTCTTTTAGTTGTATTTTTGAAATGGTTGTTTGCGGCAGCGGTCTCCGGTGTTTACCTACGCCGCCATCTTGATTTCTCTTAACTTCTGTGTTTAGTTTTATAAGAAACTGATGAACAGTGGTTGTATTCCCACCAGAAAAGAGTGAGAGTTCCTGTTGCTCCACATCTTCAAGCATTTGGTGTTCCAGTGTTCTGGATTCTGGCCGTTCTAATAGGTGTGTCGTGGTATTTCATTATTGTTTTAGTTTGCATTTCTCTGATGCCATATGATATTGAACATTTTTATGTTTACTTCCTGTTTATATAACTTCTTTGATGAGGTATCTATTAAGGTTTGTGCCCATTTTAACCAAGTTTCTTTTCTTGTTGTTGTGTCTTGAGTTCTTTTTATATTTTAAACAGCAGTCTGTTATTAGATGTCTTTTGTAAATATTTTCTCCCAGTTTGTGGCTTGTCTTCTTATTCTCTTGAAATTTTTGATTTTAATAAAGTCTGACTTATCATTTCTTTCATAGATTATGCCTTTGGTATTATATCTAAAAAGGTCATCTCTGTACCATAGGTCATCTAGCTTTTCTTTCATGTTACCTTCTAGGAGTTTTATAGCTTTGCATTTTAAATTTATGTTGATGACTCATTTTGAATTAAATTTTGTGAAGGGTATAAGATCTATATTCAATTCTAGCAGGTTTTTTTTTTGTATGTGAATATCCAATTGTTCTAGAACTATTTGTTGAAAAGACTAGCATTCTCTATTGTATTCCTTTGATCCTTTTGACTTTATTTATGTGGGTCTAGTTAGGGCTCTTTATTTTATCCTATTGACCTGTTTGCTTATTCTTTCACCAATACCACACTGCTTTGACTACTATAGTTTTCTGGTAAGTCTTGAAGTTGAGTAGTGTCAGTCCTCCAACTTGTTCTCCTTCAATATTGTGTTGGCTGTTCTGGACTTTTTGCCACTCCACCTAAACTTAAAAATTAGTTTATCAATAGCCCTCGCTGGTTTTGCTCAGTGGATAGTGCATCGGCCTGTGGACCAAAGGGTCCCGGGTTAGATTCCAATCAAGGGCACACACTTTGATTGCAGGCTCCTCCTTGGCCCGGGCCCTGGTCAGGGCATGTGCAGGAGGCAACCAATCAATTTATTTCTCTCACATCAATATTTCTCTCTGTCTTTGCCTCTCCCACTCTCTCTAAAAATCAATGGAAAAATATCCTCAGGTGAGGATTAAATTAAAAAAAAAATCAGTTTGCCAATATCCACAAAATAGCTTGTTAGGATTTTGATTACACCAACTATGTCATTTTTAACTGTATGTTTCAAGATCCAAATAAGATTCAAGTATTGCAAATTGTTTAAATATCTTCAGTTATCTTATAATCAACAAATTCTATGTCTTTTTCCATGAAACTTACTTATGAAAGAAATCATTTATTCTATAGAGATTTCCATAGTCTTGATTTTGAATAGTGGATCTTTCTGGTGACATTTAGCATGTCCTTCCATTGTCTGTGTTCCTGTAAATTGAAAATTAGATCTACAGGTGTGATCAAATTCAAGTTAGACTCTTTTTGGCAAAATTGCTTAGAGAAGGTCTTGTGTACTTCCATTAGAATGTACCCAATCTCTCTCCTCTTTCCTCTCCCAACAACTTGCTCATCACCCTCCCCACGCCATGATACTAGTAGCCATTTGCAAAATCGTGATATTCTAATTCTACTATTCTCTTTTCAAATATTAATTGAATTATTTCTAAAAAAAAGAAAATATTCTTTTTCAACAATTTGGTTACTCAAGGATATGGTTTATATAGAAAAAGCTTGTTATGTTTTCCTTTATTTACCATAAATGTTACCCTTAGCATTCTTCAAAGTTTATTAAGAGACAGTTTATCACTAATTATGGAAATGTCTTTAACTTCATGAAAGAATATTATGAATAACTTTATGGTAATAAATTTTAGAACTCACATGAAATACATTTTCCAGAATTTTTCTGGAAAAATACAATGTGCAAAACTAAAACCAGAACAAGAAGGAAATAAGAATGTGCAATAATTATTAGAAACATTAAAACCCTAAGTAAAACTCTTTGGTAAAATGTCTTTAGTCCTACATAGTTTCACCAAGTGAATTTTTGAAAACATGTAATGAAGAAATATTGCAAAAATGTTTGTGAATTATTCCATTAAAGAGAAAAGGAGAAAATGCTTCCTGAATCATTTCATGAATCTAATATATCCTTGAGACTAAAACCAACAAGAATATTATAAGAAAAAAAAAGTATAGACAAATATATTTAATGAACATGAATGAAAATTCTAAATAAGTTATTTGTAAACTAAATCCAGTGATTATAAATAGTACATCTACACTAATAAAAGACAAACATGCAAATTGACCATACCTTTGCTATGCCTTAAGCCATGCCCACCAGTCAATCAGAGCGACTATATGCAAATTAACCCAACCAAGATGGCGGCCGGCAGCCATGGAGCTGGAGCAAGCAGGAGGCTTGGATGCCCCAATGATGGAGGAAGCCAAGCTTCCCAGCCGGCTGCTGCCTCCTTTCAAGGCAACAAAATTTCAATTATAGAAGGTAAATAAACCCCAGATACCTGCTTCCAGTCGCCATGGCCACGGAGCTGGAGCAAATAAAAAACAAAACAAAAAAAGGAAAGGCTGGGAGCTTCGGTCGCTGGGGGGCTTGGTCAGTCTGAAAATAGCCATCAGCCCTCACCCAGGCTGGCCAGGCAACCCAGTGGGGAACCCCACCCTGAAGGGGTTTTGAGCAGCCTGAAAATGGCCCTCAGCCCCTCACCCAGGCTGGCCAGGCACCCCAGCGGGACCTCCACCCTGATGCAGGACACCCTTCAGGGCAAACCAGGCGGCCCCCACCCGTGCACCAGGCCTCTATTCTATATAATAAAAGGGTAATATGAAAATTGACCCTAACAGCAGAATGACTGGGAATGACTGGTCACTATGACATACATTGACCACCAGGGGGCAGATGCTCAATGCAGGAGCTACCACCTCGTGGTCAGTGCACTCCCATAGGGGGAGCTCTGCTCAGCCACAAGCCAGGCTGATGGCTGCCAGCACAGCAGTGGTGGCGGGAGCCTCTCTTGCCTCCTCAGCAGCACTAAGGATGTCTGACTGCAGCTTAGGTCTGCTCCCTGTTGGCAAGTGGACATCCCCCGAGGGCTGCCGGGCTGCCAGAGGGATGTCTGACTGCCAGCTTGGGCCTGATCCCCCAGGGAGCGGGTCTAAGCCAGCAGGTGGTCATCCTCTGAGGTGTCCCAGACTGCAAGAGGGCATAGGCCAGGCTGAGGGAACCCCCCCGAGTGCACAAATTTTTGTGCACCGGCCTCTAGTTATATTATAAACAAGATTTATTTCAGGAATGCAAAGTTGACTTGACATTCTTAAATTTATAAATACAATTAAAACATTAACAGAATAAATGAGAAATGTCAAATTAGTACTTCAGTAGATGAATAACAATCATTTAATACTCATTATGTTTAGAACATTTAGCATACTATTAATGGGAGGGAGCTTTCTTAATATATAGAATTTATAAAATCCTAAATAATCATTAACGTTCAAATAGTAAATGATTTCATTCTGATAATGAGAATAAAGCAAGGAAGCCTGCTATCAGCACTTTATTCAATACTAGAGGCCCAGTGCATGAAATTTGTGCATGGGTAGGGTCCCTAGGCCTGGTTGGCAATCAGGGTCTGTCTGTGGGGTATCTGGGGGGGCGATTGGGGGCCCCTGCTGGCACCCACCTTGGCTGGCAGCCTTGTGCTGCCCGCTTGCTGGCCCTGCCCTCTGCCGTTGCTGCTGGTCAGGGCCTGCAGGTTGGAGGCAGCTCCTGCATTGGTCAGTGTGTGTCATAGTGACCGATTGTTTCGACGATCATTCCCGCTGATCAGTCAATTTGCATATTAGGGTTTTATTATATAGGATAGTAATGGAGAACTCAACCAATTGAGTAATACAGACATTGAAGTGAACAAAATAAAAAAAGGAAACCAGTCATTACTCATTGTTGAAATGAATGTGTACACAGAGATTATTTCAACAATCTCAGAAAATGGAAATACCCTGATAGCTAACTATATAAAAGTAACATAAAGTAATTTTGTTAGATAATTTAAAACTTATAAAGAAGGTGAATAAACACTTTCTTAAGGTCTTAGCATTTATTAAATATAGTAGAAAATCTATGAGTTTTTATTTTCAGCTGAAAATCAGGCATCAGTATGTACTCTCTGTATATCTCAAATGATTTTATAATATTTTATTTACTAGACACAGGAGCAAAATTTATCCATTCCTTCTGAGGTTACAATTAGATTTTATGTATTCTAGAAATGACCTGCCATAAACAGAGCAGGAAATGATGAAAATTAGTGCAACATGGTACATGGATAAAAGAACAAATAATATTTTGTCTGTCATCAGGAGCGTTGCTTGCTTCTGAAATTAAACCCAGCAGGTAGGAAGATTCTAAACAGAGTTCAGATTGTTGAACATCTGCTTACCCTAGCACAATCTAAAACAAGAAATGCATAACATTTCATAGTGTTAAAATTTATACACTGTAGTTAGAATCATCATACTATTAAATGTTGGGGTGGGGGTGGGAGGGGAAGCATGTCTCAAATAGAATCCAAAATGTTTTCATTTTCAAATCATAAAATACTATGTAACTAACCAAACAGTTATTTAGTTATGTTAAGAAGTAGTTGAATATTTTTGGATAATTTAGGTTTATATCATTTTCTAAATTTTTTCAAAATAAAACAATCCCTAGGGTCAATTATATTTTAAAAAGATGGAAATGAAGCTGCTTGCTTTTTTTCTTTCATACCCGTGTGACTCTATAACATGCAGCAGATGAGAGAAGGCTCAGTTCAATTTGGGGTGACAAAAATACTTGAGTTTATTCTATTTACTCATGTAATAGTTATTAAAAAAGAAAATATGTTGGTGTTTCTAGTCCTGATGTTACAATTAAAATTCCAGAATTTGAATGTTCCTCCTCTGCAGAAAGACACTAAAGCCATTCAGATTTGCCTAACTCCCAATATATCCTTCTGGGATTACGAACTACTTGGCTTTAGAGAGTTTATAGAACACTGGGTGAGCAAATGCCACAGACATCTCAAGAATTGTGTATTTCCATTTTATTTCTAAATCTGCCTTGGTACTTGTCCACCTTAATTTCAATATTAGATATATGTATTTGTTCTGCTTCCATTAATAGACTAAAGGAAAGATTTTTGTTTCATTCATATACAGTGTAGTGGAAATCTATGAAACTTTGAGTCACAATATCTAAGTTTATGTCCTGTTTCCACCAATTACTACTTTTGTGACACCGGGCAAGGTTAAAATATATGGCTTCTTTGATGTTTACTTTATTTGTTAAATGTAGGTTAAGTACACTCCTAGCATGATGTTTCACATATACTGTGTGAGCAATAAATGGTTGGTGAATAAAAAAACAAATTGTGTATTTCACAGCTGATTTCTTTGTCCCAATTCATCTTCTGTGCAGAAAAAGTCACAGGTCTTCCTTTAGGTCTTAAGCTGGTCATTTTCCTAGTCACAGGCAAAATGTGTCGCAGACTGTATAGTATTCTCAGAAAGACAAAAGTGTGGTGACAATGGATCCATGGTTTCCATGGCTTAAGGGGGAAGAGGAAGGTGTGACTATAAAGGGGATAGCACAAGAAGTTTTTCTGGGCTGATAGAATTATTCTGTATCCTGATCGTGATGTTACTTACATGGATCTATACATATGTTAAATTCATAGACATATACACCAAAAAAGATCAATTTTACTATATGACAATTAAGAAAACCATGCTAACAGAAATCCAGTGTCCTTATTTGTAGAGAGGTTCCATGGCTGAACCCAAATCCACACCCACACAATCCAGTTAAGTAAAAAGTTTGCCAAGCACAGGCTTCCATGCTACTGTGTGTCTTAAACAGGATTATTTAAAAGCATGCTAAGACAATTTCCCCTGTTGATGCCTAACGAGAAGAAAAAAAGTTGCTTTTAAAAAAGCTTTTAAACAACATTTAAAGCAATAAAAAGCTTTTGAAAAAGCCATTTTCTTTTCGTAAAACAACCCGCCCCATCACCACAAATGGTGCTTTTGTTGGTATCTATATGAGACTTCAGGGAAAGCAATACTTTCAAAATTCTTTGCTTTAATGTAAAATTGATTTGAGATTGCCCTTTCCCCTTACCTTTGTGTAATCATTGTAATGTGAAGATCAAGTATTGGCATTGTTATTCAACAAGTATTAAAATAAAGAAAAATCTTGTCCTTGATTGCACAGCAATACAGAAAAAAGAAATTTAAGGTTCATGTGACTATTTTTTTGTTACATTGTGTCTGTTATATTTCTGCTTTTTCATGAGTGGAGAGTTATAAAACAATAGAAATGTAGAGATGGGCTGAAGCAGAATCATGATTCTATAACTTGTGCAAAATCATAAGCTTATTAAATTATAAGGGTTATGCGTCTGAATAATTCATTTACAAAAAGATAACTTGTATAAGAATTTGTATGATAACATTGGCAAATATGTTCTCCCATGCAGTGGGCTTTCTTGTTGTTTTGTTGATAGTTTCTTTCGCTGTGCAGAAGCTTTCTATTTTGATGTAGTCTCATTTGTTTATTTTCTCCTTAGTTTCCATTGCCCTAGGAGCTGTATTAATAAAGATATTACTATGGCAAATGTCTGCTATTTTGCTGCCTATGGCTTATTCTAGGATTGTTATGGTTGCCCGTCTCACGTTTAAGTCCTTTATCCATTTTGAGTTTATTTTTGTGTGTAGTGTAAGTTGATGGTCTAGTTTCATTTTTTTGCATGTATCTGTCCAATTTTCCCAACACCATTTATTGAAGAGACTGTCTTGACTCCATTGTATGCTCTTGCCTCCTTTGCCAAATATTAATTGAGCATAATGGCTCGGGTTGAACTCTGGGTTCTCTGTTCTGTGCCATTGGTCTATATGTCTGTTCTTGTGACAGTACCAGGCAGTTTTGAGAACAGTGCCTTTGTAGTATAGCTTGATATCTGGTATTGTGATCCCTCCAACTTTGTTCTTCTTTCTCAGAATTGCTGCAGCTATTCGGGGTGTTGCATGGCTTTAAAATCTGAAGTAAATAAAAAAGCTAAACATAGAATTGTATCAGGAACTTCAGGAATCCTCTTTTGCACTTGACCTTTCATCTTCATGTAGTCAGAGTAAAGTCATCAACTTTCATACTCAGAAAAATAACTAAAGTATAAAGAAAAATGTTGTTTTTATGTAAATTTATTTCAGTGAAATGAATACTTGAGTTTCCTAAAAACAGATTCCTAGCTAGCAACATAGGTGTTTTTCCTGGGTTTGCTGTGAGTTTGTTCATTCAAGATGGCTTGTTTCAGAATAAGAGCTGACACAATTGCCATGAATTGTGCACAGACCACGCATGGACCACACCCTTCTTGATTTGCACCTTTTATGGTGTCAGGATGCTAGAACCCAAACTACTCAGTGCTTTTCTTTACATTAATTCTTTTTATTTTTAGAGTCCAAGACTTGAAAGTGAAATGTAGTGTTCTAAATCCAAATGATAGCATCACCACTCTTAAATGCCTTTTCTGAATTTCTCTGGGCAGTTCATTAAAATATTTCTGTTGGCAGTAAAATATTTCTGTTGGCATATTGCATCACCTGCCTCAGACTATTGCTTGCACATTTTTGCATTTATTTAAAGTCAAATTTAGGTTTCTATTTCTTCCAGACATAGTACTAAATGCTTTTCAGAAATAAGTTGTTAATTACATATGGTGTTGCAAGAAAACATATTCATGCATGTACATATTACTGTGTGACACAAACACATTCTTGACATCCATTAGACAAAGGTCTATTAGGTAAAGTCAAAACAAAAGGGATTTTGAAAATATGTGAGATACTCCTCGGAACTATGATGATAAATCAGAGTTGAATAGTGAAGAAAATTGGTAAAATATTTTAATTATATTTACAAAAGGATAACACAGATAACAGTTATAAAACTAACTTGATCAGCATGGAAACTGCCTTGATTGTCAAATACTTGACTTTTCTTATAAACAGTGTGGTTTTGCCTGAATGTGTTTGAGGCATATTTTTTTCTCAGTAAAATTCAATAATAATAATAATACTTCTTAAATTTGCTGTGAAAAATGAAACAAAACAATATCTAGATTTTAAGCATGCTTCTTGACACATAATAAGTACATGGTATTCATCTCATTGTCTTTTGCTATTTAAAACCATGTTTTTCAAACTTCTTAAAACCCATAGATTCTTTTATTTTCTAGTTGAACTCTTACCTAGAACCCAACTTATAGCAGATGAAATGTGAGTTTTTTGGTTGTGGAGGAATTGAAGTCCTGGATTTGGTGTTCTAGAGTCTTTAGTCTGTTTCCCTGCCCACTCCCCCTTCTCTTCAACTTTTCAATTCCCGCCTCCCCCCAACTGCCACCCCTCTCCCAAAGCTGTAGAAACTCAGCCCTTTAAGACTCCATTTAAGAAACACAATTTGAAAACGCCAATACCAAAGTTTAGGAAAACAGCATTCTCAGATTTAATAACCACAGTGTCTTATGCACAATAACATTCACCACAAACTTATTAGATACAACCTTAATGGTTAAAGAGGAAAATCATAAAAACAATCACTCATGTGAACCTGATATTTTATATTCACTCAAAACCACATGCATGTTCATTATTTATCTATAAATCTTTTCATATAGAAACAATTATTTTTTTAAAGGTCAGTCTTCAGTTAATTGTAGTTTGAAGGAAAATAAGCCTGTAATTCTATTATCTATGATGACAAGTTTGGCTCTTTTTTAGGTGTATAGTTCAATAGTGTTGCGTAGATTCACATTGTTGTGAAACAGAACTCCAGAACTTTTCACCTTGCATATCTGAAACTCTGTTTCTATTAAACAACAACTCTCTTCTTCCCCCATCCCTCCCCTGATTGCTTTAAAAAAAAAGTAAAGTGAAGATATTAAAGAGACTTGTGTAGCCACTTAAAGGAAAAATTTTCCTTTTTATGTTGCTAAAAACTTGTCCTGAACTGTCATTCATATCTAATTCAAAGGCATTTTACATTATGTTCCTTTATTGAGTCTTTTCAAAGACTTGTCGTGGAAAAACAGTTATCATCTCTCCCTCAGATTTCATTGTTTTTCAATTATAATTATATGAATTAAAAAAATAATACAATTACAATAACTTAGTTATAATTAGATGTATCAGGCACAGTTAGCTTAAGACATAAGAAACATCCCCAAGCACTCTTAGTAAGCACAGATCTAATTGGAGAAGCAGTGACAGGCACTCTAGCAAAGCCACAGGCTGTAGCATGTTATAAACATTGGCTAGTATGATTAACAAAGAAAATGAAATGTATTGATTAATATAACATATTTTTCAAATGCAGATCATTGACAATGAGCCAACACACTGCTATCTGTTTATCAGAATATCTGCATCTATAACAATTTGAAAATACAAAATTGGAAGCTATAAAATGTTTGTTGCTGTTATTTACACACTTTGAATATAGTTATATATAGTTAGTAATATTATATAGGTCAAATATTTTATGAAGGGGAAGGTACTAGTATATATATATAGAGAGAGAAACATCGGTGTGAGAGAAACACATCGATTGGTTACCTCCTACAAGAGCCCTGACCAGGGCCAGGGATCAAGCCTGCCACCCAGGTACATGCACTTGACTGGAATTGAACCTGGGATCCTTCAGTCCATGGGCCGATGCTCTATTCAGTGAGCCAAACTGGCTAGGGCTAGATCAAATACTTTAATGTTATACTTTGCTACTATTCTATGCTACTATGTAAGCAACATAGCTCGCTTTCCTTAACTAAGATATAAGAAGTGTCTCTTTCTATTTTTTCTCAAATTTAGAATACATTTTCTTTACTTCTTGCTGAAAGTATGGAGAGAATAAGTATGTTAAACTCTGAAATGGAGCGAGATTCTAGCCAAGGATTACAATTTACGGAGTACGTAGACTTTTAGACAGAAATTTGGGGGTTTCTATAGTCTGAATGCAAAATTGTAAGTTAGGAAATGTTTCAGAGCTCCACAATAGTTAAGGAATTGATTTAGAATTTATCAATGGACTGCTGATAAGGAAGAGATCCCATCTCTTCCCTCTTGGAATGTTCCAATGGAAAGTTCTCATCTCATTCTTTCATGACTTTATTCTTTACTTACATTGGTTTGGAATTAAGTATAGCTCAGCTGAAAATCTCCCCTTGATGCTTCTTTTTTTACATGTCCATCATACTTTTAAAAAATTGAATTTATTGGGGTGACACTGGTTAATAAAACCATTTAGGTTTCAAGTGTACAACTTGAAACTGCAGCATGTGTTCACCAACCAAAGTCAAGTCTCCTTTATTCTCCTTTTGTCCTCTTCCATTTAGCCCCACCCCCTTTCTCTGTGGCCCTCACCATACTATTATCTGTGTCTGTTTTTATTGTTTTGTTTAATCCCTTCATCATTTTCACCCAGCCCCCCACTCTGACAACTGTCAGTCTGTTCTCAGTATCTATGAATCTGTTTTTATATGTTTTGCTCCCTTCACCTTCTTGAATTTGTAGTTTGATATCTTTTGTCAGTTTTGCAAAATTCTCAGCCATTTTTTTCTGCTACCTTCTCTCTAGTCTTACCTACAGCTCTCCAAAAACACATAAGCTCTTTTCATCCCATAAGTAACCTACACCCTACTTTTTTCTCTTTTCCCCTCTGTTATTTAATTTGGTCATTTTATTCAGTTATTGTTTTTTCTCTTTAGCTATATAATATGCTTTTGAACACATTCATTGTTTTTAGTTTCAATAATTGATAATTTCTCATTATATAAATTTTATTTGTATAGTTTTCTGTTCCATGCCAAAGTTCTTGATTTGACATTTATCTCCTTAAATGCAGTATACTATGCAGAGTTATTTTAAAATTCATGATATTTCTATTACCTGAATTTGTATTCGTTTATTTGTATTCTCTTAAAAATTCAGTGCTGTCTGCTGGTGGGAATGCAGACTGATGCAGCCACTATGGAAGACAGTATGGAGTTTCCTCAAAAAGTTAAAAATGGAACTCCCATTTGACCCAGTGATCCCACTTCTAGGAATATATCCCAAGAAACCAAAAACACCAATCAGAAAGGATATGCATCCCTATGTTCATAGCGGCACAATTTACCATAGCGAAGATCTGGGAACAGCCTAAGTGCCCATCAGCAGATGAATGGATTAGAAAACTGTAGTACATCTACACAATGGAATACTATGCTGCTGTAAAAAAGAAGGAATTCTTACCATTTGCAACAGCATGGATGGAACTGGAGAGCATTATGCTAAGTGAAATAAGCCAGTCAATGAAAGAAAAATACCACATGATCTCACTCATTTATGGATAATAAAGACCATTATAAACTGATGAACAAAAATAGATACAGAGGCAGAGCAGCATCGAACAGACTGTCAAACTACAGCGGGAAGGCTGGGGAGGGTTGGGGGGCGGGAGGGGCGGGGGTAAGAGATCAACCAAAGGACTTGTATGCATGCATATAAGCATAACCAATGGACATAAGACACTGGGGGGTAGGGGAGGCTGGAGGAATGTCGGGGGGGGGGGGGAAGGAGACATATGTAATACTCTTTGTAATACTTTGAGCAATAAAACAAATTTAAAAAAATAAATAAAACTATGATCAAATAGCTATTAAAATAATTCAGTGCTGTGTATTGTGAATAAGAAATTTTCAAAATAATTTGAACCCTAGAAGGATATACTCTTTCTCCAGAGAGATTTTAAATTTTCTTTGGATGGAAGGTTAGGGTCATTAGCAATCATTAGTCCTGTGAAGGCGGATGTACCTCCAGCTTCTCTTTCTCTTATGGTATGGTCTTTTGGTTTCTAAATCATACCCTTTGTGGTCTACCAGGGCTCTCTACTTGGAAGCTCCTTTTTTATACTCCTCAATGTGTAAATCTATCAGAAGCCTTGTTGATCTTTTCAGCCCCTCAGCCACGTCTAAAATCAGCAGCATCAGTTTCTGTGATACATGTGGCCTTTAATGCTGGGTTCATCTCATGGAGTTTCTAATGCTGGACTTCCACACTGATTTTTTTATTGTCTCATTGATTCTTTGATGCCTTCACACATACATTTGTAATTTAAGTTCTTGTAGTTAAAGCCGTGAGACATAGGTGTTATATGAGACATCAACGTTTTCACCAATGCATGTACCCACTACCGTTATTCAAACTTCAAACTTTATGTCCACTTAATTTTTATGAATGTGCTTAAAGTTGAATGATAGTGAATTGAATATTAAATTGACTAATATTGAATTGAATAATATTGAATTGAATATTTAAACTTGGAACTGAAGGAAACTTTAAACATTAGTAAGTCTCTCCAATTCTGATGGCAGCAGCAGGAGCATCAGTTATGCTAAATGCACAATACAGGATTACATCTGTCTATATTCTATTTAGCAGTTGTTTAGGTTAAGAACTGTATTTAAACTAATTATTTATCTCATATGAGCATATGTCTCAAGGATACTTTAGTTCTAAGGTCAAAAGGACTATATGAGGGTTTTATCACCAGTGTTTGACAAATGTTCCCAATAGATTTTTCCATGATTTATCTGCACACAAATTACAGATTTTTGCCATGCAGAGGAAATGGTTCCTGTTGTTAAAATGAAACCTATTGGGTTAACCATTGCATGTAACCAGGAGTCCAACAGTAAGGGATGGGGTCAAAATAATTTTACTTTTTGCCTGTGACAAGAACCAAATCAAATGGGGAGTAAGAAGATATTTTATCAGTGGTGTAATTTTTCATATTTAACTAGAGGCCCGGTGCACGAATACATGCATGGATGGGGCCCCCAGAGGGGAGAGGGCTGGGATGTGATTGGCCCTCCGGGCAGGTGGTGGGACGCCTTGCTAGCCCACGATCCAGATCCATTCCGCTGATGTTCACACTGGTTGTCAGGAGCCACCTGGTAGCAGCTTTTATATCCTTTCTTCCTTGCCGAGCACCTAGGGAGGGGAAGCAGCCATGGTGCTCAAGGTCGACTTCCAGAAGGCCAGCGGTGGTGGGCCTTCAGGATGGGTCAGTCAGCTGAGCAGCGCTCCCACTGTGGGAGCACACTGACCACCAAGGGGCAGCTCCTTCATTGAGCATCTGCCCCCTGGTGGCCAGTGTGTGTCAGAGCGACCAGTCACTTAGGCTTTTATATATATAGACTAGTGGCCTGGTGCATGAAATTCGTGCGGGGGGGGGGGGGGTGTTCCTTAGCCCAGCCTGCACCCTTTCCAATCTGGGAGCCTTGGCTCCTAACTGCTCACCTGCCTGATTGCCTCTAATCGCTTCTGCCTGCCAGCCTGATTGATGCCTAACTGCTCCCCTGCTGGCCCGATTGCCCCCACTGCCCTCCCCTGCCAGCCCCATTGCCCACAACTGCCCTCCCCTGCTGGCCCAATCGCCCACAACTGCCCTCCCCTGCTGGTCTGATAGCCCACAACTGCCCTCCCCTGCTGGTCTGATCGCCCACAACTGCCCTCCCCTGCTGGTCTGATCGCCCACAACTGTCCTCCCCTGCTGGCCCGATCGCCTCCAACTGTCCTCCCCGGCCAGCCTGGTTGCCCCCAACTGCCCTCCCCTGCTAGCCTGATCGCCCCCTAACCACTCCCATGCTGGTCTGATTGACACCTAACTGCTCCCCTGCCAGCCCGATTGCTCACAACTGCCCTCCCCTGCCAGCCTGATCACCCACAACTGTCCTCCCCTGCCACCTCCGCTGGGACCCACCTCCTCCATGCAAGGTGGCAGAGACGCTGGGACTGGCTTCCTTTGTGCCGCGCGGAGCCACAGAACCCCCAGACCTCAGTGCGTGGAGCAGCCACTGGGCCCCGCCTCTGCTGTGCCTGTGGCCATCTTGTGGTGGCCATCTTGTGATGACATCATGCGTGAGGGCCACCTAGGCTTTTATTAGTATAGATACCTTGGCACATCTAATTCAGATCCTTATAGAGGACTTTAAAATCAGAACCTATGAAAAATCATGTCACCACAGGCCTAAGAAGATAAAGATAGGTGAAATCTTTATTACAGATAGTACAACATTTAGACACCATGTCCAGAAAATTTATTTTTGAAACAAAGTTCTAGTCTGCATATATTTTATTTTCATCTTCCAGTTAGGAATCTAATGTACATTTTGCAGTCATATGCTATATGCTAAAATTTTTGAAAGTTCTGTGTCATATTTTATATCAAGTTTATCAGGCTTTAGGTAAAAGTGTACAGTACTAAAATATCTACAATTTTCATTTCAAAATTACTTTGAGATAGGAAAAACAAAAATTTTCCTATCTTTAACCAAATTAATTTACATTTAATTTTTCTCTGGGTGAGATATAGTAATTCTAACTTAATGTTTTAGTATCAAGTATTGAACATGATTTTTTTGTTTATTATATCTTGATTATGAGTTAATTTGAAGGAAAATATTAAGATGAAAAGAAAACCATATACTCTATATGAATTTCTATTTTTAAAAAACAAGTTTTCAGATAAACACAGGCAGTTGGTTTACTAGTATAAGCATTAAATTAATTTCATTACCATTTGAGTCAACAAAAAATGATACTGGTTTCTGAAAATAAGAGAAATGTGTCTCATGTAACATGATTTCAATATTATGTCTAGCTTTCTTCTTTGATACTAATATGTGTTGTTTGTAATTCACAAGCCATTATATAAATGTCATGTAAATTTAATATGCCCTGAAGGGAATTTGCTCTAGGGACATATTAAGAAGGCTAAATATGATTTTGCAAGCTATAAACTATGCTTTCCAATTTAGTGTTAATTCAATCAGACCTAATTTATATTTTCAGCATAAACTAAAAACAGGGTAGTCAGAGGTTGCCTGGGAAAGTCCAAGGCAAAGAGAAACTTCTAACGAATTATCTAATGTATGTCTAATGAATATTTCTATTGATAAAGAGCTGACAATGTTTATTAGTACTTTTCAGGAAAAAGAAATTCTTCTAATAGCCATATAAGTGTATGTTATATTTTGGAACAGTGACCTTGTCTTTTCATTGGCAGCATTTCTCATTATTGGCTATGCTATGTTAATAATAAAAGTTTTACTGTAAGTCTGGTTCATTATCCAGATGTTCCCCCATCGCTGGTTATTAGCCAGAACTCAGTCTTTAAGCACATGTACCATACCCCTAAGTACTACTGTTAACACCATTACCAACAAGTGCAGTACACTTTCATTGATATACCCCAGCTGTGTTGTTGTGACAACCAGCAGAAATACAAAATGCTTCAGCTGAAGGAAAGCACTTTAGAAAACTCCAAGGCCAAAAATAGATTTAATGGACCTTGACATATTTAGGGAAGCCATATAGTAGTGTAGCCTTGGCTGTGAATACAGAAATGCCTACATTTGCAAGTTACTATCTGTGTGACACCTACTACCTGTGCGATTTTTTTAAAAACAGCATTATTGAGGTATTTACAAACCATGAACACATACCATAAATTTTACCCATTTTATGTGTACAGTAACTTTAAATAAATTTACAGGTTTTAAATATAACAGCATAATCTCACATTTCTGTCTCCCCAAAAAGATTCTTCATGCCCATTTAGAGTCAATCTCAGTTTCTACTTCTAGCCCTAGGCAAATAAGAATCTGCTTTCTGCTTTGGTAGATTTTCCTTTTCTAGACATTTCCTTTCAGTGGGAACATATAATGTATAGTCTTTTGAGTCCAGATTTTTTCACTTTTTGCAAAATACTTTTTAAAAAAATATATTATTGATTTTTTTACAGAGAGGAAGGGAGAGGGATAGAGAATTAGAAACATCGAGAGAGAAACATCGATCAGCTGCCTCGTGCACACTCCCTACTGGGGATGTGCCTGCAACCAAGGTACATGCCCTTGACCAGAATCGAATCTGGGGCCCTTGAGTCCGCAGGCTGATGCTCTATCCACTGGGCCAAACCGGTCAGGCTTGCAAAATACTTTTGAGGTTCATCTGTGTTTTACATGCAGCATTAATTTTTTAAAAGTCCTCACCCAATGATATGTTTTCATTGCTTTTTAGAGAGAGAGGAAGGGGGGTGGGAGAGAAACATTGATGTGACGGAGAAACATTGATAGGTTGCCTTCTGTATGCACCCTGACTGGTGATCAAACCCACAAACTAGATATTTGCCCTGACTGGGAACCAAACCTCAATCTTTTGGTGTACAGGATGACATTCCAACAAGCTGAGCAACTCATCCAGGGCTAGTTCATTAATTTTTATTGCTGAGTATTATTCCACTACATGGATGTACTATATGCTATTTATTCATTCATCAGTACATGGATATTTTGATTATTTGATTATATACTTTTTTCACTATTACCTGGTATTAAACTACTAGAGGCCTGGTGCAAAATTTGTGCATCAGTGGGGTCCCTTGACCTGGCCTGTGGGATTGGGCTGAAACCAGCTCTCTGACATACCCAAGGGGTCCCGGATTGTGAGAGAGCGCAGGCCAGGCTGAGGGACCCTACTGGTGCACAGGTGGGGCTGGGGAGGGTTGCAGGAGGGCTCCAGGGCGTGTCTGGCCCGTCTCGCTCAGTCCTGATCAGCCAGACCCCAGCAGCAAGCTGATCTGCTCAGAGCATCTGCGCCCTCATGGTCAGTGCATGTGAGAGCGACTGGTCGACTGCCCCCTGGTGGTCAGTGCACGTCATAGTGAGCGATTGAGCGGCCTTGGCATATCATTAGCATATTAAGCTTTGATTGGTTGAATGGCTGACCAAACATTTAGCATATTAGGCTTTTATTTTATAGGATTATTAATAGTCAAAAAGTGAATTAATTAATTGCTTCTAGCAATATTAATTTAGAAGTGTTTGTGTGGACATATGGTTTCATTTATCTTGTGTAGATCCCTAGAAGTAGAATTGATGGGTTATGTGGGAAATTTAGATTTTTAAGAAACAACCAAACTGTTTTTCAAAGTGGCAACACTATTTTAATTCCTACCAGAAATAAGTGAGTATTCCATTTTCACTACATTTTTTCTAAAGTTTATCCTCTTTTAAAAATATATATATTTTATCTATAGCCATTCTAGTGGGTATGAAATGATATCACCTTGTGGTATTAATTTACCTTTCCCTAATGATGAATGACATTAACTATCATTTATGTGCTTATTAACCATTCATTTTATCTTTTTTTTTTTTTTTTGGCAAAATGTCAATTCAACACTTTTGTTCAGTTTAATTAGATTATTTTCTTATTTTTAGTTTTAAGAGTTCTTTATAGTTTTTTGATACAAGTCCTTTATGAGATATTTGATTTTCCAATAGTTTCTACCAGTTTGATGATTGCCTTTAAGTTTTCTTAATTATGTCTTTTAAAACACAAATGTTTTTAATTTTTATAAACTTCAATTTATCTATTTTTTTGATTTATGGATGCTGATTTTGGTGTTGTATCTGAGAAGATTTTGTATAACCCAAGTTATAGGTATTTTCTCCTATGGACTATTTAAAAATGTTTGCAGTTTAGTCCTTTCATTTAGGCTGTGATACATTTTGAGAAATTGTTTTAAGTGTCTTTCTTCATCTTCAAAGCCAGCAACAGAGACTCTCAAGTTGAATTCCTCCTACCTTTTAAATCTCTTTTTCCAGGAAAAGCCTTGTCTATTTTTAGAACTCATCTGATTAGGTCAGGCCCAGGGAGGATCATCGCCCTTTTTAAAAGTTAACCGTGCCATATAACACAACTTAATCATATTCTGTCATATTCTTCAGTGCCTTCCACACTCAACAGGACAGGACAATACAAAGGTGTGGGTCATAGGGAGTAGAATTCTGTCTGCTACTCGTACTGATGTGTCTATTAAGGAGGCATAATACAGACAGGGAAAAACATACTGAGTACACGTTTACTCACCAGTCCCAAGGATATTTTGAAAAGTTAAATCAAGAGTAACAATACAAAAACAAAACTACCTCCTTTCTGTTTGTGTATTAAAATATTCTCAAACTATGATTTTGCATGAAAATGTTCTTAAGCACCTCTCGGGCCGACATCTTGGCGGGGCAGCAGCGCATCCCTGCTCTCTGAGTCCCGTGATGCCGCCCAAGGATGACAAGAAGAAGAAAGATGCTGGAAAGTCAGCCAAGAAAGACAAAGACCCCGTGAGCAAGTCAGGTGGCCAAGGCCAAACTGAAGAAGTGGTCCAAACGCAGAGTTCGGGACGAGTTCCTTAACCTGGGCTTGTTTGACAAAGCCATGTATGACAGGCTCTGTAAGGAAGTTCCCAACTACAAGCTTGTAACCCCAGCTGTGGTCTCCGAGAGGCTGAAGATTCATGGCTCCTTGGCCAGAGCAGCCCTTCAGGCGCTCCTTAGTGAAGGACTTATCAAACTAGTCTCAAAGCACAGAGCTCAAGTGATTTACACCAGAAACACCCAGCTGCTGGAGAAGATGCATGAACAACAGATCTCATTGGCTGTACATTTTGAAAAATAAACCCTTATTAAATAATAAAAAAAGTTTTTAAGCGTATAAAATTTCAAACCTCTATTGTAATATATGATTGCTCAAACAAAAATAGTTACAATTTGCTATTTAATATTAGGTGATATAACTTTCAAATCTTACAATTTAGTAAATATATTTTTATTTATAACATTTTGTTTCATTTTCCATTAGCTAACTCATAAGATAAAGGTGAACACAATGAGGTGACAGAAAAGTATGTTCACGATAAATAAGAACCAGTGTGGTTGCCTTCAGAGTTAATGTGCAGTTCGAACTGGTCTTTTTCAAATTCAAGTGCATGATAAATTACATTGATTGCATTTTCATGAAGATACCTTGCTAAGATGATGGCCTCACAGGTGCTATAAAATACCATACTTGAATGGTTTTGAATAAAAATAAAATACAATTATTTGGAAACTGATATGTTGAGGGATTTAGAATATATTTGGTTTTATGGGCCTAAATCCACTCTAATTCTTCATTAAGGAAAATCAATCACAGGATGAGAACATGAATTAGATATTCGTAAATGTCATAACATTTATATATTGGATTTTATTTTTACTTCATTAAGAAACCAAATAGGACTGTAATTAAAGAAAATGATAGCATATGGTAGAAAGACTGTTCATGGTTTTCCCAACTTTAAACACCATTAGAAATCCTACCCTGTGAAGGACAAGCCAAGTGAACTATATGCATAATTAATTAGAGACTTATCCACTTTTAAATCATAGGAAAATCTACTTTTATTTAATTTGAAATCTGTTACACAACTCCATTTAAAATGAATGCCCTGAAATTTCCCATCAATTTGAAAGGGGATCAGAACGAATGAGGAGCAAGGGCTTGAAATATCCCCTAACAAAATTATGTAATTTTTTAGACAGAGTAGATATATTTTGAAGTTATGTGTTTATAACTTTTATAATAACAAGTTAATCCCCCTCTTCAAAGCCATGATTCAATAAAAATCATTTGAATGCCTACTGTGTGCCACGTGCTGGGAAAAATTCTGAGTGAACAGAAACAAAAGATTTGATCATGACCTCATCAAGTATGTTGGAAAACAAGACAGGCAAAGAAATATTTACAATATATTGTGATAAATACTATGGGTCTGAGAAGAGTAATTGGCGGACAAACCAGTACATTATCCTAAAAGCCTGATCACCCACAAATTATCAGGATTCAACTTTATTTTTCCCTCTCCCATCCCAGTTTTCTTTCTTTTTCTTTCTTCCTCTCTTCCTTTCTCCCTCCCTCCTGCATGCATGTCTTCCCTCCCTCCCTCCCTCCCTCCCTCCCTCCCTCCCTCCCTCCCTCCCTCCCTTCCTTCCTTCCTTCCTTCCTTCCTTCCTTCCTTCCTTCCTTCCTTCCTTCCTTCCTTCCTTCCTTCTTTTGTCTAAAGTTTTACATATGTCTCCTTTTCCCCCAGTTTACTTCCCCCCTCCCTCCCCCGCCCCTCGCCATTCCCACCCCGGGGCAAGCCCCCACTGCCCCAGTGTCTGTGTCCATTGGTTATGCTAATATGCATGTATACAAGTCCTTTGGTTGCTCTCTAACCACCCCCCCTCCCCCACCATTTGTCTCTGGATCTATTCTTGTTCATCAAATTATGTTAATCGTTATATCTCACATATGAGTGAGATCATGTGATATTTGTCTTTCTCCCCTTTGGCCCAGTGATACCACTTCTAGGACTATATCCCAAGAAACCAGAAACACCAATCATAAAGGATATATGCACCCCTATGTTCATAGTGGCACAATTTACAATAGCTAAGATTTGGAAACAGCCTATGTGCCCATCAGCAGATGAGTGGATTAAAAAACTGTGGTACATCTACACAATGGAATACTATGCCACTATAAAAAAGAAGGAACTGTTACTATTTGCAACAGCATGGATGGAACTGGAGAGCATTATGCTAAGTGAAATAAGCCAGTCAGAGAAAGATAAATATCTGGTTTACTTTCATAACTCCAGTATGGATATAGATATCTCTCCCTGAAGTTCACAATAATTCTTATGTTAGTCAATATTCTAATTGCATAAAACAGTAGTAGATGAGCTATCCTTTATTTTCTTTTTTTAAAAATTTTTATTTTATTGTTTAAAGTATTACAGATAATAGTACATATGTCTCCTTTTTTCCCCCCATTGACCTTCCCCAATATTCTAATTGCATAAAACAGTAGTAGATGAGCTATCCTTTATTTTCTTTTTTTAAAAATTTTTATTTTATTGTTTAAAGTATTACAGATAATAGTACATATGTCTCCTTTTTTACCCCCATTGGCCTTCCCCAATATTCTAATTGCATAAAACAGTAGTAAATGAGCTATCCTTAATCTTAGCATTTCCATTCAGGATTGAGATAACACCAAATGCACAGCATTCAAATAATTTATACTTTCATGTTTGGTGTGGGATGGACTGGTGTGGTATGTTGTGAGGGGATATTGTATTGGAAGTGGCATGGTGTGTTGTGTGGTGTCTGTAATGTGGTCTGTTGGGGATAGTAGATGTGGAGGGTGGGTTGTGTAGTGTGTCTTGTACTCTGTGGTATGCTAGTGTAATAGAGATGGTGTGTGTGCATGTACATGCTGTGGGATGTGGTGTTCAGGTATCAAGTAATACAATAGGAGTTGTATATATGGTGTGTAGATAGTGCATTCTGAGACATGACGTATCATATGCAATGTGGTGTACTGAGATGGTAGTGTGGTGTGCTGTAGTTTTTGCTACTTTTTCAAAGTTTCATGTTCCTGAAGTCCTACAAATATTGACAGAAATATAAGTTCCTGAAAATTAATAAGGAACCCAGGTTACACTCATATAGTATTTACCATGTGAACTTGCTAAGTTTCAATATATCTTTTTGTGTGATCAATGCAACAGTGCATAAATATGGAAGGCTTGTTTGGTACAAGGCTGAAGCTGGGTGTTTCTAAGATGAATAAGACAGACTACATAAGCATCCTCCCAGAGCTCTGGTATAGGAAGAGTCTAAATATGTCACAATGTGTAGCTTTTATTATCTTGACAACAAGCATGAGGTTTCCATTTAGGGAAGGAAATATTTTAAGGGGAATATATTGATAGATAACCTGAGCTGGGAGGTGAAATCACCAGAACATGAGTGTCCACAACACCCAATCACCATTAAGAGCTATTCAGTATGAGGAAATCAGATAACTTTCTGATGCTTTTATCTTTTTCTTTCTCATTTGAAATGGGAGAAAGATATAAGTGAGAGAGGAGACATACAGAAAAGAGGCTCTGTGAAATTATGTTGTGTGAGGGCTAGTGGGAGAGGGAGGTGAGATGAAGAGAAGCTACCAAACATTTTAAAGAGGGTCTTCATGTTTAAAATAAAATTGTGTAAATTTCTGCCATGTATGCACACCCTTTATCTCCACCTTGAAAATGTTCTCTTTCTTTAAAATCACCATTGTGTTTAGTAATCTCAGAACGATGTGTGAAGAGAAACTTGCAGAGGGTGATGTGAAAGGAGATAGAATCCAGAAAAGCTCAGTGGAGCCTTCAGATAGAGAGGAAGCAGGAATGAAGCACTTAATGTCTGTACAGATATTGGAGAAGGTTCTCTACTACCCCAAGGATTTCCAATAATCAAAAGGAGCAGGGGAGACCCAGCTATTCTCTGATTTATACGTGTGAGGCCCAGTGTCAAATTAGTTGATTTTGAGCTAATCAGAAGGGAGATATTCCTGGGTGGGTCTGGCTTAATCAAATGAAGACCCTTACAGGAGAGACTGGGCTCTCCCTGATATGGGAAACTGTTTTCATCACTGTTTTGAAGAATTAAGCTGCCATATTGTGAGAGGTCCTGTGGAAAGGGCCATGTAACAAGGAACCATGAGTGGCTGAGAATGACCCTCAGTTGATAGAAAGAAAAAAACCTTCAATATTATAATGGCAAGGAAATGAATTATGCCAGCATCCTAAGAGGACTTGCCAGCAATTTTTTTTTCATAGTCCTGGATGCCACCTGGATTTTAGCCTGGTGAGATCTTGAAGCAGAGAACCCAGATAGGCTGTGACTGAACTTCTGACCTATAGAAATCATGTGATAATACATAATTGTTGTTTTTTTAAATCATCACTTGAGGATATATTTTTTATTATTGACTAGAGACCCAGTGCATGATTCGTGCACATTGAAAGGAAATTAATTAGAAGAAATATTTTAGAGGCTGGGGAGGGACCGCGGGAGGGCTCCCGGGCTTGTCCAGCCTGTCTCGCCCAGGCCCGATTGGCTCTATCCCAGCAGCAAGCTAACCTATCAGTTGGAGTGTTTTCCCCTGGTGGTCACTGTGCGTCATAGTGACTGGTCAAATGAATGCATGGACACTTGGCATATTAGGCTTTTATTATATAGGACTAGAGTTCTGGTGCATGAAATTCGAGCATGGGTAGGGTCCCTAGGCCTCGCCGGCAATCAAGGCCTTCTGGCTGCCGGCCAGGGCCTTCTTTCCAGCTGTCGGCCGGGGCCTCGCTTCCCCAGTTGCTGGCTGCTGGCTGGGGTCTTCCTTCATTCTGTGCCGCCCCCTGGTGGTCAGTGTACATCATAGCGAGCGATTGGTCTCCCGGTTGAACTCCCACGGGGACAATTTGCATATTAGGCATATATATGTGTGTGTGTGTGTGTGTGTGTGTGTATTTTAGAGAGACAGAAAGGAAAAGGGAGAGAGAGAAAGAGAGAGAAACAATGATGTGAGAGAGAAACACTGATCAGTTGCCTCCCATACTTGCCCTGACTGGGAATCGAAACAGCAACTTTTTGGTGTAGGGGAAGATATTCCAAACAACTGAGGCCCTTGGCCAGGGCCATGATTGTAATTTTAAACTGCTAAGCTTGTGGTATTATGCAACACAGAAAGCTAATATGCTCACCAATTTGGATTGAATTATGATCCAAAAATATCTCAGTGGTCTGAAGTGATCAAAATACCAAATACTGGTCAAAATATTATGCACTAGATGCCTTAGAATATAAAAATTTATTTTCTCACAGTTCTGGAGACTAGAAGTCCAACACCAGTGTTCTAGCCAATGTGGTCTTCAGTGAGGGCTCTCTTCTTAAGAGAGTTTCCTTCTTGCTCTGTCCTCATATGGCCTTACCTTATAAGGAATTGATGGTGTTGAATCAGGGCCCCACCCTTATTACCTCATTTAACCTCAATTCTTTCTTTACTCCAACTGCAGTCAGACTAAGAGTTAGGGCTTCAATATATGATTTTTGCAGGGATATATACTTTCAGTCTATAACAGTACTTTTCCTCATAGGATTCCATACATTCCATAAATGATATCCTATATAATAAAAGCCTAATATGCAAATAGACCAAATGGTGGAACGACCGGTCACTATGATGTGCACTGACCACCAGGGGGCGGATGCTCAATGCAGGAGCTGCCCCTTAGTGGTCAGGGCACTCCCACAAAGGCAGCACCACTCAGCCAGAAGCTGGGCTTACGGTTGGTGAGCACAGCGGCAGTGGTGGGAGCCTTTGCTGCAGGCAGGTGGTAAGGAGCGAGGGGTCCCAGACTGTCAGAGCCCCGGACTGTGAGAGGGATGTCTGACTGCTTAAGCCAGCAGGTGGACATCCTCTGAGAGGTCCTGGACTACGAGAGGGCGCAGGCCAGGCTGAGGGACACCCCTCTCCCTCCAGTGCACAAATCGAATGCACTGGGCCTCTAGTATAATACATAAATCTAAAGTACTTTAAAAATAAGCATAATGATGACCAGACCAATAGACAATTTGGCAGAGGAATCCTAACGTTATCTTAAAAGATAATTTGATGTGCTTAATAATAAGTGTAGATGAAAACCATGACATTGATTTTGCTTACCAAATTTGCAAAGATTAAAATACTTAAAGATTCCCAGTGATGACAAAATGTGGAGAAAAACTAATCTCATACATGTTGCTGATTTGACAGTTTCTCAAAATTTAAAATGCACATACAATGTGAGCATATATAGGAAGATATCTATTATAACATTGTTAGTGGTAGCAATATATTGGACTCATCTAAAAATTCCATCAAGAGGACAGTAGTTAAACCAATTACTATGGTTATCACTCTAGCAATTTGAAAAAAAAAGCAGGTGGACCTATTGGTATTGATTTTAAAATTAAGGGCATTTTATAATATTAAGTGGAAAAAAGTTAACTGCAAGTTATTTGTTGTAGTGCATTACTATGATACCATTTTTTAAAAAGTACTTCGCAGTGTATATATATATCTCTGGCAACAGTAACAGTTTCTGGATACTGAGATTTTAGAATGACTTTTATGTTTTGAAGGTTTCTGTTTTTGTTTCTTTTAAACATCTTTTTAATTAATCCTTTTCTTCTGTAAGGTTTTTAATTTTATTTTTAAATATACTTTTATTGATTTCAGAGAGAGGGAGTGATAGAAACATTAATGATGAGAGAGAATCATCTATTGGCTGATTCTTGCGCACCCCCCCACTGGGAATTGAGCCTGCAAGCTGACCAGGGAATCTAAGCAAGACTTTCTGGTTCATAGGTGAATGCTCAACCACTGAGACACACCAGCTGGGCTACCATAAGGTTTTATAAAAAGCAGACTAAATCATGTTTCATAAGGACTTCTATACAATTAAAAAGAAAATGGCCTTTTTATATATAATTCTAGATTTTTGTTTTGTTTTTAACCAAATAAAAGGAAATTCATTACCCATATAATTGTGCTAAAGCTTGCCAGTGTAACTATAGATGATGCAGCTTTTCTGTTATTCATGGATATATAATACTTTTTCATCTTTAGCAATATCTGTGCAGTTTGTGATTTATTCCAGTTGGTTTGGTGAGTTATATGCTACTGCTCTACCTGTTTACAAAAGAGGAACACAAACTTCAAGAGTGGTTGTTTTGCTGAAATTAAACAAATTAGTAATTTTTCATAAGTGGCCCCAAAAAGCCAGAATATTATTTTGGAAATTTTGTACTTGATTCTGTTGCCAAGATGCAATCCTCTCATTTGTAGAGAAGTTCTGTCTGTTTGATTATGAGGATAAGACCCAGATAATGTTCCTTCTCTCATCTCACCCAATAGTCTTTTATCAGCACATATTCCTCTATTACTTCATTAAGAAACAAATTATGCCATGATTATATTTAATGAACATGTTCAAATTACGATGTAGGCAGTCATTCTGAATTTTATGCCTATTTCTTTTCTTCTAAGGTCTGTCTTCTTTTATAGAAAATGAAAAGATATAAAGTCATGATCTAATGTTCATTACTACAAATTAATGTATTTATCTGGCTCAAAAGAGAAATCCTTAAAAGGCCATACATATGTTACTGTTCCTAAGTAAACATGATTTATGACAAGATAGCCATCTTTAAGTGATTAGGAAAATATGATAAAACAGCAACCTTTTAATGATTGAGTTGGAGAAAACCACTCAACCCAGCAATGATAAATATAAGCCTCCATACTAAGTAAGAAACAAACTCTTCTTTGAGTCGTGCTGATCATAGTACTCTATCAAATCTTCTTCCTTCCTGGTAATGAAATGTTCTCAGTTCTGTCCGTCTCCTGATCCCTGTTCAGATTCCGCAGTGGACTGGATACAAATGACCCGAAACTTCAATTTAAGATACACAAGGTTTGTTCAAATGTCTCAGCAAATAGAAAAAGAGATGATATTTGAAGCAATCGCTTAAATGACTAAGGCACCAACACATTTTGTTTGTTTGTTTAAAAATATTCACACTCTGATGCCTGCATTGACCAAATTGGTCTTTTTTGTTATTGTTGTTGCCTGAGTAAACAACTTTTTTAGGACATAGGTAAGGAAAAAAGGATATATTTGACATTGAAATTTAATCTTCTGACTATAATACATATTTATTTTATCTGATCATTATTAATTATATTTTCAATTGGTAAAGCGACTAAGGCTTTTTGAAAATGAGCCCCAATACAATTTTTAGTAAGTTGCCAATATTCTGTCCTAGTAATGATCTCAGTAATGGAGAAGATTGTCCATGCATCTCTCATCTTTTTAAATGTAATCCACATTGCTACATATCTTTACAGAGTAGTCTGATACACAAGCTCACTTAATAAAATCATTGAGATAAATGGAATTACTTTGCCTAAGTTTCCATAGTAGATTTAAAAAAAACATTGATTTTTTTTCTCAGCAATAAAATTAAACTTTGAAAATCACTATTCTTTTTCTAATGGCACCTAAGTTAACATAATATTACATGTTGAAAATTTATTATCTAGCTGAGTAGAATGATCTTGCCATTGATTTGGACCCATCATTCCACCTCCAATGATTTTTTAGAAAATATTTTTTCATTGATTTCAGAGAGGAAGGAGAGGGAGAAAGATAGAAACATCAATGATGAGAGAGAATCATTAATTGGCTGCCTCCTGCATGCCCTACACTGTTAATTGAGCCCGCAGCTCGGGCATGTGCCCAGACCGGGAATCGAATTTTAACCTCCTGGCTTATAGGTTGATGGTCAATCACTGAGCCACACTTACTGGGCCATTGATGTTTTATAATATCTCTCTTCTGAGATACTCAGATTTATTAAACCCTCTCAGAGAATGGATGTGAGACCTTGCTCATGGTATCTTTTTTTGAGACTCTGTGAGCAAAATGACATGATGTATGCAATAAACCACTCCATAAAAATATCAGTATGTAAAGTTGAGTAATTAGTAACAATAGTAAAAACATAGAGCTATATATTAAAAAGATTATGGTGGACAATTTTTGAGGTCCAAAAAATATATTATGTATTTACTAAATTTAATCTAATTGATGAGTTTTAGGATAGTATCAACAACTTTAAATTCAATATTTGTTCATTTGTCTATTTATATGTCAGATATGCTCAGGCCAATGGACAAAAAAATAAATAGGAGGCCGCCATTGCCCCCAGGAGCTCACAGCACTGTGGGAAAAAACAACTTGGAATCCAAGGGCTTTCATTAAGTCTGGCAAGTACAGCCATAGAAATGCATAGGGGGTATTAACGTAGCATTGAAAAGCGGCATGAACCAACATGGATTGGTCTAGGCCATGTGTTGACCTCTATGGGACAAGAGGCTAGGACAATGGTCAGCAAACTGCGGCTCGCGAGCTACATGCGGCTCTTTGGCCCCTTGAGCGTGGGTCTTCCACAAAATTTTTTGATGTTAGAACAAGTTATTTCATTCAAAAACAAATTATCTCTTTTTGCTCAAGATTTTGAAAGAGAAACTTTGATTCACTTTCCAAGCCTGTTGAAACATCGCCAAGAAAATAATTCTGATATTGACATTTGCTATTTCAAAACAACACTTTTAAATATGAGGGAAGCTTTTCTCAACAGGTTTCAGGAATTCAGAAACAGCAAAGCGACGTTAGTCTTTGTTAAAAAACCTCTCAATGCTACTGTAACAATTAAAATTTTCTCCCTTTAATATTGATATTGGCAACTTTGAAATGCAATTGCTGGATTTAAAAAACAAAGAACTGTGGAGCTCGAAATTTGAACGTCTTTGTGCTGATATAGAAATATTGGAGAAAAACAAATGTGAACTTAGTTCACAGCACAAGTGGTCTGCTTTGAAAGACCTGGAGAAGGAAGATATGTTGATTTTTAACACCTGGAATAGTATTCCTGACTCATATAATCAACTGAAAAAACTAGCGTTTGCTGTTCTTTCCTTATTCGGGTCTACATATTTATGCGAACAATCATTTTTAAGCATGAACCTATCCAGAGTAAATTGAGAAGTTGTCTTATTGATGAGAACCTGGAATCGTGCCTAAAATTAAAAACAACAACATACAAACCTGACTTACCCAAACTTTCCAAGGAGATGCAAGGCCATTGTTCACATTAGTGTTTGTCAGTCATTGTCATGATTTAATTTTATGGATATTGTAAGGAATTTAATTTTATCAATAAATAATATCATTATTAAGTATGATATCAAGTTTTATTCAATGTACCTATAGTTTAACTAAGACTTAAAACTTTAAGTAAAGTTTATTAAGTTAATTTTAGGGAACGTTGTGGAGTGAAAGGAGATGTAGTGTCGAGGATTGAGAAAGGTATGTTGAGATGGTTTGGACATATAGAGAGGATGAACGAAAGGAGATAGACAAAACAAGTATACAAGACGAGTGTGAATGGGAGTGTTGGAAGGGGTCGACCTCAGTGAACGTACCTCAATCAGATTGAGGACGTTTTTAGCAAAGGCCAGCTTAGGAGTACCCTAATTAAGTTAATAATAATATACCTACCTATATAGTTTAAGTTTAAAAAATTTGGCTCTCAAAAGAAATTTCAATCGTTGTACTGTTGATATTTGGCTGTGTTGACTAATGAGTTTGCCGACCACTGGTCTAGGAAGTTTCCTGGAAGAAGCCATAGATAATCTGAATCTTTAAGGCTCAGTTAGAGAGTCAGCAGAAGGGATAGGGACTGCTGCCACGGAGGTCAGAGGGGAGAAATAAACTGGGAGTTTGATGAGCAGAAAGGGAAACAGGTAGGGAGTCAAGTCTTGTAATAGATGGTAAGAGACAGGGAAGAAGATGGTGTGAGGCGAAGAGCAGCAGTCCTGAGCATTACGTCATTGTTTCAGTGTTATCAGAGTGCATAAAAATGAACTTGGTCCTAATAGAAAGAATTACTCTTGAGAAAAAAACAGTATTTTTGACACCAGTATTTTAGTTTCTTCCTTTTGAAAATATATCTTTTTGTGGAGAATATTTAACCCACTGAAGATAGAAACTCAGTTGATTCAAACTTCAAATTCTTTACCAGTGCTGTTTCACTACATTTCCTCTGGGTTACTTGGTCTCAGAGCAGAGTGAACAAATGACTTTGGCAAGTGACCTACAAAGAATTATAAAGAATTCTCTCTGTGTGTAAGGGCAGTTGGGAGAAGGGAAATGAGGCAACAGAGGGCTGGGGAGACCTGAAGCAGGGGATGCCCAAGGAAGGAGCAGCATCTATATAATGTTTTCCTAATGAGAGGACAAATAGAATGAGAAGGGAGAAGAGGAAAAAGTCATTAGTTGGGGTGGGGGACAATGTTTTTCCTGAGAGAAGTTATAGTAGAATAATGAGAATCATATACAGAGAGGTAAAAATTATAAATAGAGATAAAAATTTAGTTTGTAGTACTGTAGAGGAATGAACTGTGGTAGAATAGAGACAGTGCATAATATTTAAGGAATATGATGTGGAATGACACACTGAGGTGACTTGACGAAGGGTAGTATGTGCATATACATATTCCTTTTTGAAAGGGCAGCATGTGTGATTCTCATTTTAGTTTAAAGGACTCTTGTTGGGTTTCATTTTGTTCTCTTTAGGATGAGAGATGAAGTCATGCTTCTAAAACAGGGGTGGGGGAACCTTCTTTCTGCCAAGGGCCATTTGGATATTTATAACATCATTCTCGGGCCATACAAAATTTCAACTTAAAAATTAGCCTGCTATATTTGGTCAGACATTTAATTAACTCACCCCTAATGCCTTGGCAGGGCCAGACCAAATGGTTTTGCAGGCCTTATGCAGCCCACGGGCCTGACGTTCCCCACCCCTGTTTTAAAATATTGTTATTAGTTTGTACCTATATAAAATATTTGTACTCAACATTCTTGAGAATTTTGGTAAAACTGTTTGGCAGTACAGCTGTGAGCTGAGTGCTGAGTGAGGCGACTTCCTGGAAAGGCAGTGTCTCTTTCACAGAGCTTATAGATTTGGTTAAAAATAAACCACAGGGAAGTGTTCGTAGGAGATGTTTATGTAAGAATTCTGAAAATGTCCTAACGATGTATTTAGGTAAGAACATGTCAAACTCCCCAGTATTCAATGTATATATCCATTTTTCTCCTCCTGTGTAGGAGGGATAAGAAGTGGATGAGATGGAAATGAAACATCTTATTCTGGTTTACTTTTTTATTTTACTACATTAAGTTTATTTCACAGTCTTTTTTTGTAAAATAATCATTTTTTAATTATCTTTACAATACAAAACTCACTTTGTAAATCTGAAGATTCAAGTCACAGAAGGAAGCATGAGAAAAAATAAAATAATTGTATCTTCTTTTTCATGGCCTTGAAGTTCTAACTGATTTAATAACCCTGGAAGTACATTTAAGATTATTACACATCAAGCCAAATAATATTGTTTGCCAATTATTACATTAAAAAGGAACTTTGTATTAACTTAGAAATAAAGTAATGTCTTTATTTGAATGAGTAGAATTAAGTTGGAGGTAATTTTGATGTTACTGAGGCGGCCTCACATACTGTCTATTTAAGCTGTTTATCCAAATCTTTTCATGAGAATGCCTAAGGGATGTTCTCCCCAACTTCCATTACTGCACAATTGGGAAAATATTAGATCTTAATAGCAAACCATACTGGTACATTTTCTACTAGGATCTTTTTTTAATCTGGAATTTAATTTAAGGATTTAATCTAATTTTCCCCTGAATTGCTCATTTCTTTTCATAGTGCTGGAGTGTGGGCTGTCTCATTTAAGGAAACCTCCCCATTCTTCAGTACTGTGTGAATACATAAACCAACATTCAGATAAAAATTTAAAATGAGTGTAAGGTAACTGAGGATTTCTCTTACTAAATTACTTTTATTGAAGATAAAGTTTAAGCCCTGAATATAGTAGAAAACATATCCCATTTGCAAAACTATTTAGAAAAGATAATAAGAAAAGATAATAATAATCCCTGGGACTTACTGAGCTCATACCATCTGGCTGGCATTGCTCAAATGATTTGCATTCATTATGTTATTTATTTCTCCCAGGAATCATATAAGATAGATACTAGTATTATCACTTACAGCACAGAGAGGTTAAATCACTTAAATAAAGTCACACAGCCAGTGAGAATGGGGTCCAGAATACATATTCAAGGAGTCTGACTTTAGGGCTATAAGTGATTCTCAAAACATACTAGTATGTTATGTGTAACATAGTTCATTGCTGAACAATTGTTAGCAACAAGAACTGGTCTTTAAAAATAATGTAAAATTGTCCTGGGTAGGGGCCCAGTTGGTTGGAACATTATCCCGTACACTGAAAGGTTGCATATCCGATTCCTGGTCAGGGCACATACCTAGGTTGTGGGTTTGATCCTGGTTGGGGTGTGTATGGGAGGCAGCCGCTTTTTTTTTCTTTCACATTGGTGTTTCTCTCTCTGTCCCCCCGCCCCCCCCCCCCCCCACACCTTCCTCTAACCTTCGCTCTAAAAATTGATAAAAAGATATTCTTGGGTGAGGATATAAAGAAATAAAAGTAATGTAAAATTTGGAAATCAACAAAAGTGAAGAAATAGCTGATTGCCTACTAGCTGTAATGTTTTATGTAAGCCTATCTCAAAAAATTATTTTAGTGGACTCAGTTCATAATGTAAATGAAGATATTTTTTCTTGTGTTTTCTTGATTGTAAGTATCCCAATTGAAGTAATCAATGCAAGTACTGAACAAAACAGCCCTGGTCAGAGTTCCATCATAAAGTGTAAATGTCACCCATGGTAAAAATCAATCCAGTAGCTTTGGAAAATGGTTGATAAATTAAAATGCTAAGTCATTAAAGACCATTGCGTCCACGTTTCACCATTTTGCCAGTTCAAATGAAAAGTTTTGTCAGATGTCTTGGTGATATTCAAATACATGTTTCAGGAGTGAGTTTTTATAAGGGCCAAGGCAGCAGCTATGCCAAGCAACTGTAATTTCTGATATCCCACTTTAGTGTGGAAAAATGAATGTGCTATAGAAAGAAGGTTTTTTTTGATGGTTATTTTTCCCTTTGAGGGTAAGAAAGGAGAAATGACTTATTCATGACTTTCTGCTATAAGATCCTGAAGAAAATGGTCTCTTCTCACCACACTGAAAGGCTATCGGTCAGGGACAAAGTGCAGATGACTGGGCTTTCAAGAAGTACACCCGCTTTAATTTGGATACTTTCGTAAAAACAAATAGTGAATTTTGTGTTGGAGAAACCTCAGCAAAGAAAACCAGTTGGTGCATGCAGGGTCCCCGAAATACATTATTCACAGTAGATTTCAGGAACTGAGCAAAGAAGCAAGAGACACAAAGTCCACAGGAGAGCATGCAGAAAATGTAGGAAAGAAGAGGTACAGAAAAGAGAGTTTAAAATTAATGAAAATGAAAGTACAGGAGCAGGCTCTTGTGTAAACGGCATATGGAGTCAGCCCAGATTCCAGCAGAGTGTAAGAATGCTGACCCAGCCAGCGTGCATAAGGGCTTCTTCCCGCTCCCAAATGAAATTCCCACCGGCACCATCTGCCTGTAAATTGTTATGCTTTTCATTTAATTATTTAGTGTATTTGTTTATAATTTTTTCTAAAGGGTCATTAAGTAATTCTTTTAAAAAATAATCTTTGCTTAGAGTTCTGGTTGATTTGATGGAAGCAAAAATGCCCGCATGGTGCAAAACTCTATCTACAGTATTTCTAGTTCCTAAACTGAAGTCCACACCTGAATCTGCCTGCTGTCGTACTCATGGTGAGATGAAATAACCACAGAGCATAAAATCTGTGGTCACAAAATGAATTGCAGTGAGATATAGATTATTTAAAATTAAAATTAGAAAAATTTCTCACGCACATATACTTTTTTCTTTAATTATCTTGGCATCTCAATTTAAGAAGACCAGCAGTAATAAGATTTTGCACACATACACACATATGGACACACTCAGTTTATTTTTAGACTTAAAAAATCAGTATAATTCAAAAAACAAGATTGGAAATGTTTAACTGACCGCTGAAATATGTTATTAATATCTTAAAAAAATTTCCAAATGTCATTAAGATAGTATTCTTCAAATGATATGCTCTATTTCTTTTCAATATCAGCATAAAGCTCTAATGCCCATTATTGGGTTGCTTAAGGGTCATGGATTTTAATAATTCCATTTATAATGTTAGAAGTAAGTATCTGAATATGAGTAGTTCATTTGGAGATTTTTTAATGCATACAGATTTCAAAACAGGTTGAAGTCTGATAAATCTCAGGTTCTGTTATGGTAAAAATAATCATCATGTACTCTCTACCAATTTTTCTTTAAGAACAATAAACTTGAATATAGAAACTCTATCATGGTATATTTCAGTAACTAACCCTCTGAATTTTTAATGTGGACAGTCAGCATTTCTGATACTGATTACAGCTGCATTTTGCAACACTGCTGTCTCTAAAGCTGGTCTGGATTTGACAGTTTGAATCCTGTAGATAAGATGGGTAGACCAATGAAACACTGTGAGCAACTCACTAGTAGGAGGGTCATAGACTCTTAGATTTAAAATCTATAATAATAAAAGCGTAGTATGCAAATCGACTAAACGGCAGAACAGCAGAAGGACGGGTCCAGATGTCCACGTTATGACACCCACTGGTGCCAGGCCAGCCAAGGCGAGTGCATGCGATTGGTCAGGACCCTGCCATTGCCCCATGATCACCCTGTAGAGGGAGGCCCAGGCCTGGTGGGGCAATCAATCGGGGGGTTCCACGAGAGCCCCAGAGAAAGAGGCCCTGGCTACTGACTGGCGGTTGGTGGTGGGTGGGCAGGGCCTCCCTCTGCGGGGCGCGATGGATCGCATGATAGCCCTACAGAGGGAGGCCCAGCCCACCGGCTGGCATGGCGATCAATTGGGTGGCTCCATGATTGCCCCAAAGTGGGAGGCCCAGGCCACCAACCGGCGGGCTGCAGAGGGCTGTGGCAGGTGGGCGGGGCCTCCCTCTGTGGGGCTGATCCATTGTGGAGCCTGGGCTGGGTGGGCAGGGTCTACCTCTTTGGGGCGATTGATTGTGGGGCTCCTGGACTGTGAGAGGGCACAAGCCAGGCCGAGGGACCCCCCGAGTGCACGAATTTCATGCACCAGGCCTTCAGTGATAAATAAGGCAAAGAACAAAAATTGCCATTTTATATCTTTCTTCCACAATTCTTGTGTTTTGTGCCTAAACTTCACTGTTAGGTCACATAAAGGATTACATTAGTTTTATTCATATATTAGTGCACTATCTCCATATCTTAACCTATCCTCAGGGCATGCAGTATGAACTAGAGTACAGTTCCTCAATTGGACTCTTAGAAGAAGTGCTGTTTCTATAACAGATACTTTTATGGATGCCTTTGTTAACTCTAGGACCCCCCTCACAGGAAGATGTCCTGCAGAAGAGATCTGGGGTTTAACGAGGGCTGTGAGATTATACAACTCTACAAGGGCTCAAATAAACTATGGAAATGGAATGTCATGGAAGAACATCTAAATTGAGAAATATGACCAAATAAGTATGAAATAAAATCAATAAGATCAATAAAATCAATCAGGAAACCACAGAGCATGTATTCTGGGCTATGAAGCAGAACATTTTCCCTCAGTTGTAGAGAAATTGTCAGTAAGTGGCACAGATAAGACTAAAGCAAACAAGATCCAGCAATTCACATATATGTTGTGAAAGGATGGCTTGGAAATTCTTCTCAGTATTTCAACCACTTTATAATGTATTCGAGAGATAACACACTGAAGAGGAACGAAGGAAAGGCACATTTATTGAGCACTTATAATGACTAAGTTTCATGGAAGACAAATGATCCTCATGCTTGCTCCATGTTATAATTATTCAGGTTTACAGTTCAAGTGAATGAGGCTCAGAGAGACAGAGTCATTGTGACATATAAGAATTAGAGGCAGAATTTAGAGCCATGGCTCTTTAATTTCGGATTCTGTGCTCATTCCAAAACACTATGCTCCCTGAGACGTAAACAGTCCCATACATGCCAGCGGAATGCAGCCAAGTTAAGATAAATAAGTAATTAGTGAATTAACTACGTTAGAATATGAAAGATGCCCTTTTATATAACAAGTAATTCCTGTTAAGTCTCCAATATTTCAGACTTTGTTTCCTTAGTCTTCTTTCTCCTTCTCTCAGCACATCTCATATGCTGTGTTCCTTGTGATTCTGACCTAGCCCTTTTGTTTACACTCTGGCATCTAAAGTAAGTCTCTTAACTAGACTCTGCTTAACTGATATGCTGGCTTCACTAATGTTCACCATTCCTCAATGAAATATTTTCATTGACTCCCATGGGATGTTACACCGTTGTGTCTGGTAGGCTGCATTTGCTATTTTTCCTCCTACCAGTAGAGTTGTATGCTTATCTTGCCCAGTGGATTTTTGTTCCCAAATTTATTAGGCTAGTGGAGCACATTCTTTTGTGTATTTTAGTTATATAGTATGCCAAATAAAATAAATTAATATAAGAATATAGAGTTATTTTTATAAAAATCACATTGAATGCATTGGAAAGTTTTGATATAGGAAATCATTTAAATTTTTTTCTATTTAAAGGTAAAAAAGAGTAAGAAAGAATAATAAAGATCTAGAATTCTGTATTCAGATATTTTTTCACAAATGTTTTGATATTCTTAGTCCACTTTAAAAACTTGAAACCAGAAAAAATTAATTAATGCATAGTGAGTACAGTTTATGCAAGAAGGATAATGGAAAATAAAAAGTAGTAAACCTCTTCTGAATAATTAGAATATCTTTTGTGTTTTTTTTAAGTTAAAATAATATGTTTAAAGTTTATAACTATTTCATGCTTTTACTTTTAGCTAACAAATTTAATTAAACAAACAGAGAAATTGAGGAAAGTTAATGAAGATTACAAAGAAGTGGGCAGTATTTAGGAAAATCAACAAAGAATAGTTCAGTGCCCCAGACCTAGGAATAGTGAGGGACTCTTTACCTCCCCTCTACTTGAGGAGTCCCAGGGACTCCATCTGGAAAGGGGCTTGGCTTTGGTGGAGGGCCGACTGAAGATGACCCCACGTGGAGGAAGCCATAGAATAAAGCCACTGACCTCCTTTTTTCTTGCCTCTGATCTCCAGCTAGAGCAGGGGTGCGCAAACTTTTTGACTCGAGGGCCACAATGGGTTCTTAAACTGGACCGGAGGGCCGGAACAAAAGCATGGATGGAGTGTTTGTGTGAACTAATATAAATTCAAAGTAAACATCATTACATAAAAGGGTACGGTCTTTTTTTTTTTAGTTTTATTCATTTCAAACGGGCCGGATCCGGCCCGAGGGCCGTAGTTTGCCCACGGCTGAGCTAGAACCTTCTGTTGGATAGATTAATAGGATATGTAGTATAATCCATCACTTTTTTCTTTTACATCCACTCTGGATTTTTATATGGGGAAAAATTTGTGCCCTCAACAGTGAATTCACATATCTGATTAGATAATGTCACATCTTGAGGAAATATCAATTAGAACATGTCACCGTTTGTAAATCTAAAATGTTAGCTACATCATTGTTATTAATATAAGGTACTGTGATATAAAAGGGGGGCAGTTAACAACAACAGACCTTTTTAGTTTAGTCCCCATTTATACACCTCATCACAAAGACAAAGTCTACAATCAGAACTTTATTCTTCTACCACATCTTCTGAGTTTCACTTCCTGTCTATCACCACGTGACTAAATGACATTCTTTTCCTAGAGGAATGCATCAAACCTTCATTCCTAAAACAAAATAAAATAAAAAACCCCAACCCTCTGAATCTTTGGTGTTCCTGCTCCTCATCGAGTTACCTCAGTTTTTCATTGACTTGGACTGTTGGGACTGTTGGACAGTGGTGTACATAGAGGCATCCCATTGAATCCTCTGGATTCCACCTACAGTTGTATTTGCACACACTTCTCCCCACCATTGGTAGTAGCAACTCAATTTCAGTATCCTTGACTCCCTTCTCTTCTTATTTTTGTAGCACATGAGAACCTCAAAATGGCTGTAGAGTTGGCTCAGCGTTCAATCTCTGACTATATTCTTTGATGGAAATATTGCTCTCTTGGATAATACGGCTTTCAAACCCTTTTAATTGCAGTGTTTTGAAACAAAGAGACAGAATTCATCAAATGTATTTCTTTAACAGTGATAGGGACACTCCTACTTTCACTTTTCATTTTGGACCCATAGATTTCTGCACAATATATTGACCACTGGTTTAAGGAATATAGCATGTTCTGCAGTACTGCATTTGATCTTGAAAAGAATTGTTTCTCAACTGGCTTTAGGGACTGAAGCATGTGTTAAGTTCAGTGATTTATATGAGAGTGACCTTTTGTTGTACTTGCTTTGTTATAAAAGGTGTCCACCTGGTCTGAGGCAATGTTGTATGGGATGAAATGGTGGTGGGTAAGTCGTTCTGTAGGTCCAGGGAGGATGGGAGATGGATACCATTCTTCAACACTTAAAATCATATCCAGGGCTAGGCTCAGTGTTCAGCCACATTCAACCCAAGACTGTAGGAGATGAAGGTGTTCCTTCAAAATTGCCATCAAGACTTTCTCGTTTTTCACTTGTTATCTAAATTGAAAAGTCTTGGTTTTCAATTCCTCTTTTTATCCTCTACAGCTTTCAGAAGCAGGCAGCTGACCTCATTTTCATTATTATTACTAATTCTGTCCTAACTGGTAAGTGTGGTGGCCATACAATCACTTGCATTTTGTCTTCCACCTGCATCTATCTCATTCCATGTCATCACCAGGGAAAATTTGAATAATCATGACATGCCACCCCATCCTGTGGCTTAACATTGTATCCCTTTCAACAGCAAAGTGACTTTCTGTACACTCCTCAAAAACATGAACAAACCATGTTCAGATTTTCATTTGAAAGTCTGTTTCCTGGGACTATTTCTGGTACTACTTACTGTATATGTCAAGGTTCTCACAAAGGACAGAGGAAACGCATGGAGGAGAATTTGTTAAAGGGATTATTCATAGACGTGTGGACAGCATTTAATGATGTGCAGAAAGGATAGCAAATGGATAGAAAGGCAGGCAGCAATAGGAAGATTGACTTTTTCTAGCCTCTTTAGTCTTGACTCTTGAAGGAACAAGGGAAGCAGAGCTGTAGGAAAAAAGCTGCTTTCTGTTTTAGCTCCCAGACATCCATGAGACAGGAGTCCCATCTTTTTTAATTGGAAGAGAAGTGGAAGAGGGAAGACAATCCTCTTTTTGTCCTTGCCTATGGAAGTAAACTGATGTGTGTATGCATACTTATATGTATATTTATTTTCAAAAACTAAGTTTTCAGTAATTTTTGAGCTTCTCTTAAAAAACATGTGCGTAGCCCTGACCGGTTTGGCTCAGCGGATAGAGCGTCGGCCTGCGGACTGAAAGGTCCCAGGTTCCATTCTGGTCAAGGGCGTGTACTTTGGTTGCGGGCACATCCCCAGTGGGAGATGTGCAGGAGGCAGCTGATTGATGTTTCTCTCTCATCGATGTTTCTAACTTTCTATCCCTCTCCCTTCCTCTCTGTAAAAAGTCAATAAAATATATTAAAAAAACCACACATGTGCGTATCTTCAAGATACATTGAGTGAAGGAGAAGAGGCTAAAATCAATGAAGTTTTTCTTCATATATAGAAACTAATATGGGTTGATTATTGATACATGCCAATAAATCGTTAAGAGAATATTTAACAGAATACATGGAGCACTATAAAGAATGTTATGATTTTCTCATTGATAATTAAAATCAATTTATAATTCCCTCTTTCTATATATAAGGACTTGCCTTTGGATAGTGTTCCACATGTACACATAGAAAAAACCCTCTACATGTATTTCATAGTTTATAATTGTTTAAAGTGTTTGTTTTTTTAAAATTCTCACCTGAGGATATTTTCTCCATTGATTTCTAGAGAGAGTGGAAGAGAAGGAGGAGAGGAGGAAAGAGGGGGAAGCATTGACATGAGAGAGACATAGTGGTTGGTTGCCTCCTGCATGCACCCCTACATGGGCTGGGGAACATGAAACTAAGATATGTGCCCTTGACTGGGAATCAAACCCGCGACCCTTCGATCTGCAGGCCAATGCTCTAACCACTGAGCATTTGCCAGGGCTAAAGTGTTTCTAAGCAGAATAGTACAAATACTTTGCCATCAGCAATAGTCTGTATTTTTGTAACTATGAAGACTATTTTGTAATACAAATCATAGTGTGAGATGTTTTAAATGAGAATCACTCCTATAAAGCTCTCTTTCAGACACACACACACACACACACACACACACAATTTTAAATGTTTGGATTACTCAATTTAAGTTTACTTGAAATTTTAAATTGTGATTTTGCTAATGCAAGACAACTTTCAAAATAAACACACTAGTTATTGACTACAATTTGACCAAACTAGGCTGTTTCAAAATTGTGATATCAATCAGTTGCTTGAAAAGTCATTGCTAAATCTGATGCATGGAATTGCATTTTTAATTTTAGAGAATTTAATTTCTTGGTTTAATTACTCTGCATTGCTCAGGTTATACAAGAATCCTGATGAGTTATTTTTATTTATAGTGCTCCCATTCAAGGTGCTCATAATTATATCTCAGCGCAATGGAAGCACGCAGTTCTATTTCAGTGCCTTTAAGTTTTTTTGAAATTCAGCTTTCACCAAAGGTTAAAGAACTGTTTTTAAAGATAAAAAATGTTATTTGCTGACATGACAAATAAGGAAATTTGCACATATATATTACAAAGTCATTACAAATGGGTGAAGTTATAACTCCTATTTGACAAAGTCACTCAGGTTCAGAATCATTAAACACTTGTGAGTACCTTCTGTATAGGTGCATTTCCCCATGACACCTTCTTTTAGTGCTCAGAAATGTATACATTTGAGGTTTTAACAATACAAAAGAAAGTCTCCTTTAGTAGGCACCTGTGAGCACTGTGACTACGTTTCAGGTCCTTTAACCTGGCCCGGAAGACCTTTCATGGCCTCCCCTCCAAGCACCGCTCTGGTCACTCCCCCGGGCGCGTCCCTGTGACAGCTGTCCTGACCTTCTTTCAGCTCCTCAGAACACCTCGCTCTCTTTGGCTTTTGGTCTTCTTCCATGCTTGTTCCTCTGCCTCCTTGATCTTACTTGCCTCTAAACTGTCACCTTTTTACTGAACCTAATCCAAATTATCTTTCAGGCACCAGCATAAATGTCATGTTACTCCTTTGATGGTGCCCAACAAGTACTTATTAAATACATTATCTGGCCCCACTTGGCGAGCTTAGGTTATCTTGCTACATGTTCTTATAGCCCCTTCAAATTCTACCCCAGTACTGGTCAACCATCACTGTAACTTCTTATTTAATGTAACTGTCTCCCTTGCAGCATATTTACCTCAGGGAATAACTGTGTTGTTTTTCCTTCAAATTCTACCACCTTGTCACCAAGGCTTCTCTGTAATTGATGCTCATATACATTTGGGTAAATGGGTCATTGACCAAATCAGACTCATCGTGGATCACAAAATACTTCAATGAGCCGTAGAGAAGAGGCAAGGAAGTGAGTGGGCAGAGACCTCAGCTTGTTACAAATAACACAGCACGTTCTGGCATATCCCAGGAGGACCAGCTCGGTGTGTGGAGACGGTTGGAGTGGTGTACCAGCTGTGTTCTTGTGCAGTGGGAGCCTGGTGTGGCCACGCCACTTCAAAGCTGATATATCAAATGGTCTTTATGTTAAAAGAAATCCCAGAAAAGCATTAGCAGTCTGCACAGTCTGTCCATGGCACGGCAGCTCCGGGGCGGCTGAAAATGCTCTGGTTGGTTCACACAGTTGATTTTTCTGCCTGGAAGTTATGCCAGTCAGTGTTCAGAGGGCATATTTTTTACACTAATGAAATCAAGAATTGAAAGAGTCCTCAGGCCAGAAGTGACCCATGCAATGACGGAAACGTAGCAATGAAAGATATGTATGCGAAAGAAATAATTGTCGATTTGGTAACTATAATTTCCCACTTGGTTTAAATGAGACTCGCCTGGCTCATTCAATCAGCGTGTGAACCAGGGCCCTGCGGCAGGCACTGCCAGGCTGATCCGTGCTGCCTGCGCGTGGCTCTCTGCATCTTAAACATTCCTTTTCATTTCTGCCTTTCCCATTCCTCATGCCAAACACTTTCATCTTTACATCTAGTATGGGTTTTGTTTTGTTTATTTTTGGTCAATACTATAAGAACAACAAATCATGTCCAATAGATTGTCGAATTTATTCACAACAGACTTTATAAAAGGTATCTCAAATGTGGGGGTGAAGGTGGAGACTGTTAGCAACTTGTCAGAAGGATAGTGAATTAAATTGGGATTTGTGAGTCTTAACGAAGGAGCCCCATCAAGCAATCATTTCCAGCAGAGGCGTGGGCAGTGAGCGCATCACAACTTCTGTGCCTGTGGGAACTCAGGCCGAGAACCCCACTTATTATTTTCATTTTCTTAGGAAAATCAACTATTGATGCTTTGAGGAACAGAATACCAATTAGAATATTTCAGGCATGAAGGTAATTTAGAGGGTGAAGCAACAAAAATATCATCATCAAGTCTGTTGCTTACAGCAAATTAGCAGGTGGCCCCGAGAATGAGAGAGCTGACAAACGCTGTGCATTCATGAGCCCAGTTCCCCAAGGTGCAGCGAGAAAACATGCTCATCACTGAAGGCAGGCACAGCTTCTGGACATTTCGGCACTTATTTATAAAACTGTGAAATAACTCTTGCTTTAATAGGAATACGAGCTGAAGCTGGGTAATAATTTTTCTCTCTGATTTAGGTTGCTTTTAGCTCTCAGTTCAACACTGACTAGAAACAGACAGAAATCAAGCCAAACCATTACTCAGATACATTTTCTGACAGGTATAAAGCCACTTTGCCTTTATGAATGACAATTCAAAGACGCTTACAGGTGATTTGACCACCTTCGCAAGTTACATAAATGCAATTTAGGAGCTACTTATATTGCCAAATTGGACAAGGTGCACTTTTCTGAGTTTGCATAAAGTATTCTGCAAATTGTTGTTTTCGTATTCTACCCCCAGACTTTTCAACACAGGATCTCTGATGGGTTTACTTTCTTTTAGTAGGAAAAGATTGATGGGATGGAATGAAGGATTCCGTGTAAAGATGAACATCGGTGAGCAGAAACAGACTTCAAACTGACTTTCATTAGCAGAAGTCAAAAATGATACATCTACAATAATTAAAACAGTGTGATGCTGGCATAAACAGATCAATGAAACAATTTGCTTAGTCCTTAAAGAGACTCTGATGTGATGCATATAATAAAATGAACATGAATGGGTTATTAAAAAAATCATTGGGGGTAATTAGTTATATAGACAAGCACACACAAGCACATCTACACACACATTCCTTAGAATTTTTAGCAGACCTCCAATGAAAAAAATATTCTGAGCTAAGATAAAATATATACTTACATCTATACATAAATTAGAAGCCTGGTGCACAAATTTGTGCATGGGTGGGGTCCAGGAGGTTGGCTGGCCAGCCTGCCCCCAGTCGGGGTGGGGAGGGCCGATTGGGGGTGGGGACAGCCGGGGGGAGGGCAGATCCCTCTGTGGTTGGTGTGATTCTCTTAATTTGACCTCTACTTTCTGAGACTGAACCTGGGTTTTCCCATCACTCCTTGACTGCATTCATGCGCTTTTGATTTGGGCATGGTAACCTCACTCAGATGTTTAGGGCTCCTGACTTTGAGCTGGTGTGTCAGTTACCACCTCCTTCCCCCACCCCTTCCTCCTTCCTTCTTCCCCCCTTCCTCCGGCCAGGTTTACTGAGTCAGTAGGTGACTCAACCTGAATGTTGACTCAATAATCAAATCAGTGGACATTTATTAATTTGGCTCACAAAAAGGCTCACAACAAAGGTGTTGGGGGCTGATTGGGGGCCAGGCCGGCCAGGGTGTGGCGGGGGGGGGGGGGGGGGCAATCAGGGCCTGGATCATGCCGGTTGGCTGCCACAGTGCGTGTCATAGCCATCGGTTGTTCTGGTTGTTCTGCCGTATTGGTCACTGGGCTTTTATATATATAGATTGTAGCTATCAAAAAAAAATACAACTATATTAGGCTAATAAATAGAAAGGTATTTCTAATATTTAAAAATCTCCAGAGTAAATAATATGTGTTAGTATCTTTAGGCCCACAAAATATATCTTCTGTAAATCAAAGGCACTGTGAAAAATAAAAAAAAAAGACAAACTTAAAAACATTTAAATTTATGACAATAATAGTTAATGGAGAGATATTTAAGATATATGTCATACAAATCTTGAGAAAAAGGAGTAATAACAAAATAAAATAGGAAAATGATGTGGATTTTAAGAGAAAATGAAATACTGGTAATTATTAAACTTAAGAAAAGATAAATTAACCAGTAATTAAAATATATCAATTCAATACCAGTCAAAATCTTTCTGCAGATTGAGTGCATTAAGGGGCAGAAAAAGGATGAGTGTACTTATAGCCTGCTCCATCCTTACCTACTCACCTGGCTCCATCCTTACCAACTCACCTAGCTCCATCCTTACCTACTCACATGGTTTGATTGTGCCCTTCATCGGCCACAGCTCCTGCTGTCACTTTCTATGCAGTAACTCCCTCAGGTTTCAGACAGCCACTCCCCTAGAAGAGCGGTGGCACAGCTTTCTCATGTGGCGGCCTCAGGGTACTACACCATGTCTGTGGGTTATCCTTAACATTTCCCCACATCTTCATAAGGAGTGTCTCATTACCCTACTGAGTTTAGCATTAGTTTCCTGTGAGTATACATCAGGATAAATAGGAAAACCTTTTTTTGTGGTTGTTGTTATAGGAACTTGACATTGTCCGCTGAAAATTATATTTTGGCCCATATTCCAATTTGAATTCCTTCATAGACTTTCTGAACTATCTACAAAAATTTAAATAGGTGTTAATTTAAACATTAAATCAGTGGTTCTCAACCTTCCTAATGCCGCGACCCTTTAATACAGTTCTTCAGGTTGTGGTGACCCCCAACCATAAAATTATTTTCGTTGCTACTTCATAACTGTAATTTTGCTACTGTTATGAATTGTAATGTAAATATTTGATATGCAGGCGACCCCTATGAAAGGGTTATTCAACCCCCAAAGGGTCGCGACCCACAGGTTGAGAACCGCTGTATCAAATCAACAAAGAAATTTATTTTCCATTACATTAATTTCTTTTGATACAAAGAGTAGAAAAGTAGTTTTTACTATTTCATTACTTATAGTTTGTATTAATTTTCAATTATCAAAATTTTAATCTTAAGGTATTACTAATTCAGAATATATATGATCTTTAGAGTAAACTGCAATAAAGTAACACTAAGCATTGTTAACATGTATTGGGAAATAAACTTTTTTTGGATTTCACTAACACCACCAAAACAAAGATAAACATGCACTAAGTAACTGGACACCACAGTTCAGGGACAGAGGAGAGGACCATTAAAGTAGAAATTTTGTAAAAACACTTCAGTATAGCAAAAGGAACAAGAAAAATATGAAGTCAACATATATCAACTGACAAAAATTCCACCTGGAGCCCTGGCCGGGTTTGCTCAGGGGTTAGAGTGTTGGCCTGAGGACCAAAGGTTCGAGGGTTCGATTCCTGGTTACGGGCACTGTACCTCCTTGCAGGTTCTATGCCCAGTCAGGTGCTTGTGGGAGGCAACCATTCGCTATATCTCTCTCATATCAATGTTTCTCTCTTTCCCTCTCCTCCCACCCTTCCACTCTCTCTGAAAATCAATGGGAAAAATATACTTGGGTATACTTGAGGATTAAAAAAAAATTCTACCTGGAAAAATGATCATAAAACACAAGTAAACTGAACAATGACAGTTAAAATGGAATTAAGTATACTCATAAAAGCATTTAACAATATGAAATGCCACCTTCATTTATAAATTCAAAAACTAAGAATAGAAATGAACAACAACAAACTCCAGTCAGAGAGCTAATTGAACAAAGAAATGGAAAAAACAGATGAGATGATGCAAGAAATAGGTAATAAATTATAAGATATTCAAAGAAGAATGGACTGAAGTTAATGTTAGTTATGGGCATTGAAGAAAGGCAGGCTGGCAAACAAAAGAATAAACATGAGATTTTTAAAAAAGAAGCAAAAAGTGTAAAATGGAAAGTAGTGGCAATGGCAGACAGGAAAAGAAGAAATAACATTATTATTTTAATTCCTGAAGAATAAAACAAAACAATGCAACAAATATTTTAAACTCCAACCTAAGAAAACTTTCCACACTTCTACTCACATACACATGTGCACACTAATGCTATATGTGTGTGTATGTATTCATTACGTATATATACACACATGCATGCATAACACATATCTTCTGAAGTTGGTGTCATCTTGTTTAATGAAAAACAGTTGTATATTTCCACTAAGAATAAGGCAAGTATGCCCACAATCTCTGCTAGTAATCAGCATTTTAAATATGCAAATATTAATCAATATAATTGGTCAAAAGAAATAACTTTGAGGCTTAAGAATAGGTAAAGAAGTGAAACCATCTTTTTTTTTTTTGCAGCTGATATGAACATATATCTGGAAAACTCTAAAGAATCTAAAGAATCAGTGATGAAACTAACTTAAAAACCCCGGTATGTTATTAGGATATGTAATGAACAGGTGGAACCAGTTTGAGGATGAGTTGAGGAAATGTTTGAAATATTTCTGAAGGACATAAATGTAGACTTGAACAAATGGAAACATTTTCCCCGTTCTTATTAGGGTAACACAGCATTTTAAAGATGTCTTTACTGACCAAGTTATTTGCTAAATTTTAACTCAGTAACCGCTGAAAAGAAAAATAACAGCAGATGTTTTTCATAGAGTTAGACTAAGACGACAGCTTCATATGAAAAAGGAACTGTAATATAATACAGAAAATAATTAAAAACTATGAGAGGTTCAGCAACACTAGATATTACTATAAATTATAACTCAAATAGTTTGATACTGGTACATGGATAGACAAACAGAATTGTGCAGTATTATAGAAAGTCAAAATATATATTCAAATATGGAAATTTATTATGTGATAAAAGCTTCAGATGAACTTTACAATAAACTGTGCTTTAAAACTGAGGGGACACTTACGAAAACATAAAATTAATTCCATAATAAAGTTTAATGCATTATTCCCCAAAAGTATAAACAAAGGACCATAAGGAATAAATTATAATGCCACTTAAAATATAATTTAGAAGAAAATGTCACAAAGGAAAGAGAATGATGTTGCTTATTGATAAAATGTTATAGGTCAAGAAGTAAAACATGGGTATGTCCCATTATAGACACTATAAGAATACATACAAATGCATCCATAAATTCAAGCATAGATAAATGAAAAAGAAGAGATTTTTTTCTTACTGTAGAATACTGGGTAATAAATGCAGAAGGAACAATTGTGTTAAAAAATTGCCAGGTTTCAACCATCTACACTAATAAAAGGGAAACATGCAAATTGACCATCCCTCCACTACACCAACCAGCTAATCAGGGCAAGTATGCAAATTAACCCAACAAAGATGGCGGCGGCCACGGAGCTGGAGGCTTGGGTTGCCCCCAGTGACGGAGGAAGCCAAGCTTCCCTCCTGCCCTGGCTGCTGCTGAAGGAGTGCCTGGGAGCCTGGGTGACCCAGGCTTCCAGCCGGCTCTGGCCTCCACTCAAGGAGGGGCTGGGGGCCTGGGTCTCCAGGGGGCGTGGCCAGCCTGAAAACAGCCCTCAGCCCCTCACCCAGGCTGGCCAGGCACCCCAGCGGGACCCCCCACCCTGAAGGGGCTCTGGCCAGCCTGAAAACGGCCCTCAGCCTCCTTACCCAGGCTGGCCACACCCCCATGGAGTAAGAGTCCCCGCTGGGGGGCCTGGCCAGCCTGCAAACAGCCATCATCCCCTCACCCAGGCTGGCCAGGCACCCCAGTGGGGACCCCCACCCTGTAGGGGGCATGGCCAGCCTGCAAACAACCATCAGCCCCTCACCCAGGCTGGCCAGGCACCCCAGCGGGAACCCCCACCCTGAAGGGGGTGTTGTCAGCTTGAAAACAGCCTTCAGCCCCTCACCCAGGCTGGTCATGCCCCACAGGAACCCCCCCACCCCCCTGATCTGGGACACCCTTCGGGGCAAACCAGCCAGCCCCCACCCGTGCAGCAGGCCTCTATACTAATAAAAGGGTAATATGCTAATTAGACTGGGAGACCTTCCAGGAGACCTTCTGGACGTTCTTCTGGACAAAGCCATGGTGGCAGGGCGAGGTAGAGGCGGTTAGAGGCCAAGAGTGGGTGATCAGGCCGGTGGGGGGGGCCATTGGGGGTTGTCAGGCCGGCAGAAGGGGGCTGTTGGGGGTGAGCACACTGGCACGGGGGGCAGTTGGGGGTTTTCAGGCTGGTGGGGAGGCATTTGAGGGTGAGCAGGCCGGCAGTAGTGGGCAGTTGGGAGGGAGCAGGCCAGCAGGCAGAATGGTTATAGGCAATCAGGCAGGCAGGCAGGTGAGCGGTTAGGAGCCAGCAGTCCCGGATTGTGAGAGAGATGTCTGACTGCCGATTTAGGCCTGGTCCCTGTAAACTGGCAGTAGGACATCCTTCCAGGGGTCCCAGATTGGAGAGGGTACAGGCTGGGCTGAGGGGACCCCTCCCCCATGCACCAATTTTGTGCACCGGGCCACTAGTCATAGTTATAATTTATTCAGACAATAGAGATCAATTGAGGCTAAAACTAGTGGGTGAAAGTTAGATGAGAAATAGGATATTTACATGGTTTCAAAATATCTCCACCAAAAGTGCTCATTAAATTATGAGAAGATGCTCACTTGACAGATGAGAAACCTGATAGACATCACCCTAATCAAGTGGTCAAAGTTAACTTCACCAGTGTAGAGAAAAACCAACATCATTTAATACATGATATGTTGCACTTAGTAGGATAGCATCACTTCTGTGGTATTCCTCCTACAACACATAACCTTAATCCTATTATAAGGAAGCATCAATCAAACCCAAATTGAGGGACATGATACAAAATAACTGTCCTAAATTCCTCCAAAAATGACATTGTTATGAAAGAAAAAAAAAAGGCTGAGGAATTTTAAGATTACAGGTAAAGAAAGAATCATGACAAATAAATTCAATGTGTGATCCTGAATTGGACCCTGGACTATTATCTAAAGAACAATATTATGACAAATTGTGAAATCAGAATGTGGAGCGCATATTCATAGCATTTTTTCAATATTAAATTTCATGATTTATACAATTTTCTGTGACTACATAAGAAAATATATCTGATTTTTGGAAAATAAACACAGAAGTGTTTACAGGTAAAGGAGCATGATATGTCAAACTCAAATGGTTCAGAAGAAATTATATATATATGGTATATGTTGTGCACATATACAGAGACAGAGAAGAGGAAGAGAGTGATAAAGAAATGTGGCAAATATTAATAATTAGTGAATTTGGCTGAAGAATATGTAGGGTGTCTAGTAAAATTCAGGACACCTAGTTAAATTGGAATTTTAAACAAACAAAAAATTATCTTTAGGATAAGTCTGTCTCAAATATTGCAGTTGACATATTTATTCTAAATAAATAATTGTTTATTTGCAATAAATTTTGAGTGCCATATGTGAGTGTGTGTGTATATGCCTCTAGTACATATATATTTTGCTAATTCTGACAGCTCCATTTACTCCCATTACTATATCTATTATACTAGGGTCAATAAGGCTAATTAATTTCTCCAAGATATTATAATTTAGCAAGATTCCTATAGTATATCATTAAAGGTAATCTTATCAGTATAGTAAATCAGATATCAAAGATAGTTACATGAGTTGATTTTCTTCACTCTTCATTCCATCAATATAATCCACAGACAATCATTCAAATTTTATTATAGTAGGAAGTGTCATAAATTAAATATTAAAGCTATCTTTTAGGTTAAATGAAGTGAGTTTCTGAATCTATACCTATAATAATTAATTATTAAGAATCTTTCCCACCTAAATTCATTGGAGTTAGATTCATAAACTATCAACAGAATAGAAATCAAGCAAAATCCTATCTAATAAAAGACAAAAAGGGTAATTAACCGTACCTCCACTATGCTTCCCATTGGCTAATCAGGGCAATATGCAAATTAACTGCCAACAAAGATGGCGGCCAGCAGCCATGCAGCTGAAGCGAACATGAGGCTTGCTTGCTCCAGTGATGGAGGAAGCCAAGGTTCCCCGCCTTCCGCGGCCCGGCTCTGAGCTCCGGAAGCAACAATGTTTCAATTATAGAAGCTAAACAAACCCCAGATACCTGCTTTCAGCTGGCTGCTGCCTCAGAGCTGGGAGTGCCAGTAATGGCAACAATGTTTCAATTATAGAAGATAAATAAATCCCAGAATAAAAAAAGAAGAAAAAAAGGAGAGGCTGGGAGTTTCAGTTGCCGGCCAGCCTGAAAATGGCCCTCAGCCCCTCACCCAGACTGGCCAGGCACCCCAGTGGGGACCCCCACCCTGAAGGGGGTGTGACCAGCTGCAAACAGCCATCAGCCCCTCACCCAGGCTGGCCAGGCACCCAAGCGGGGCCCCCACCATTATCCAGGACACCCTTCAGGGCAAACCAGCTGGCCCCCACTTGTGCACCAGGCCTCTATCCTATATAGTAAAATGATAATAGGCAAACTGACCCTAACAGCAGAAAGACTGGGAATGACTGGTCACTATGACACACACTGACCACCAGGGGGCAGACACTCAATGCAGGAGCTACCCTCTGGTGGTCAGGGCGCTCCCACATGGGGGAGCTCTGCTCAGCCACAAGTCAGGCTGATGGCTGCAAGTACAGCGGTGGTGGTGGGAGCCTCTCCTGCCTCCTCAGCAGCGCTAAGGATGTCCGACTGCAGCTTAGGTCTGCTCCACGCTGGCAAGTGGACATCCCTCGAGTGCTGCCGGGCTGCCAGAGGGATGTCTGATTGCCATCTTAGGCTCAATTCCCTGGGGAGCAGGCCTAAGCCAGCAGGTGGCATCCCAGACTGCGAGAGGGCACAGGCCGGGCTGAGGGATTCCCCCCACCCCCCCCCGAGTGCACAAATTTTTGTGCACGGGGCCTCTAGTTGTCAAATAAAAACTTTTCAGAAGTAGTCCTCACAGGGTAGTTAATACTAAATAAAATGGAATATGAAGAATTTGTTTGTGTAATTTAATGTAGGAATTAATATGAATATTTCATTCTGTATAAAATGATGTTAAATAATCATTTTGTTTTCAGAGAATACACTACCTACTGCTTCAACTTTTAAATTCTCATTTGTTACTTTAAAAGTCTGACATTTGCCTGTGGTGAGAAACCCAGTCTGCTAATTACTACAATTAATTTGGATAGTGACTTTACCTTTGTAATTATGAAGTATCAGCAGATGTTGTAAACAATGCATTTTGAATCTAAAAATATCAACAAATATATACATGATTTTACATTTTTATTTAAATATGCCTATATATAAAATGTCTATGTAAATTTGTGAGCAAGTAAAATTTTCTGAGTGCTTTTTCTTTTTATATATTTATACGTACACATTCTCTCTCCCACAGGGTAATGTAGTAACTTTCAAAATATCTTCAAAGGTTTAAAAAAATCTATATATTTAACTTCCTTTTTAAAATGTTGCACTTTAAGTTTAAAAATTAGAATCAACTGATTTTTAACTGAGGAGAATCAGACTCCACTAAAAAGAAATTATTTTTTTAGAGCGAGACCTTGGCAGACACACTCCTTGTCACCAGCAGGAGGGCTGAGAGGGCACCTTGTTTCTCACACAGACACGGGTTGTGCTGCTCAGCTCTGCAGGAGGGCAAAGGGCCAAGACAGCCACCAACCTCCCAACATCATGTTTTATTTTTATAAAGTCTTCATTTTCGTCAGGCTTGAGAAAGTAAAATGCAGCACTTAACCCCATTTCTAGACATTAAGTGCCCAAGTATGCATGTATATGTCATCTCCCTGCTGGTTCAGGTAAGGAACGGCCATTTAAGAAATGCTTATTGCCTCTTTATTGTAGGCAAAAGGCGGTACAGTATTGGTGACACCTGTGCTAATTTGCTTTCTGGTTCTAACACAGGGAAAGCTTCTTCCTGCTGCTGGGCAGTTTACCGTTTCAAAGAATCAAATTTTCTTTTGTATTTACTTTACCAAAATGAGTAAAGGATGGTAATCATCACTTCATCATCTTCATCATATCTGTATACATTTCCATTCTTGTATCTTGAGTGATATGAAGAATGGACTTTGCTATTAGGATGGGTTTTCATTTCCACTGCTCTGTAAACCAGACAAGGGTTAAAACCATGACCTATAGAGATTGCATCAAAAAATGTGCTCCCAATATTTCCTGTAAAGCTGGTTTTGAAGCCAGAGGAATTCTTAAGTTTGGCATATATAGGTAGCACACTAACATTGAGCTCTTACCCCTGTGTACACCAACTTCCTGTGCACAGAAGGGCAAGTCTTAATAAGTCATAGAAGTCAGCTCCATATACAAAGGTCAAAACTTTTATCATCGGGACAAGTTTCTCCAAATCAATGGCTGGATTCTGTTCTCACATTGTGTGCTGTATACACACATTCATTAGTAATTTTGCTCCATGAAACTTCTATAAAAACGTACTCATTGCCAAAGGGAATTTTGAAACCAAAACACTCTTAGAAACATATTTCTCCTTGTGCCCTGTTTTGTAAAGACTTTCCCCCGTTATGTTTTCCATTAATATCTCTAGGTTATGATACACAACATTATTGTGGATCAGGATGTATAAGTTAACATACATTTTAAAGCCATTAGAAAAAGTGCAGACTGTGGTTGCTCTTTTTATGAGAATGAAGATTGAAGGCAGCTCCTTCCAAAAGCACTAATGTACTTCAAACAGTGATGTAATATCTTATGTACATAACCTTGTTAAGCATGATAATATAGAAGATACTTAGATTACTGTACAAATATGTCTCAGTTTTATTTCCTGAAAAATATATACAGGAGTCATGTGGAGTTTTGTTTCTTCCATTTGGTATCTAAATGACATGGCCTATAAATAAACCTACATGCTACTCAGAACTGAGATAAATTTGGCAGTTATCTCAGTCTAACAAAAAGTATAAAAAACTATGAAGAATCATTTTTAAAAAAATATATTTTATTGATTCTTCACAGAGAGTAAGGGAGAGAGATAGAGAGTTAGAAACATCGATGAGAGAGAAACATCGATCAGCTGCCTCCTGCACATCTCCTACTGGGGATGTGCCTGCAACCCAGGTACATGCCCTTGACCGGAATCGAACCCGGGACCTTTCAGTCCGCAGGCCGACGCTCTATCCACTGAGCCAAACCGGTCTCGGCATGAAGAATCATTTAAGACCATAAATGGTGTCCCTTTACACTAACCAAATTCAGTATAAACATTCTGCTTAAGTGAGGACTAATTAAACTGTTTTACTCTCAAAGAGCCATCTCGTCTATAAATATTAATTGAGCATCTAATTATTTTTAAAGAAGTGTGTGGGAAACAAAGTAGACTAAGCCATAGTCTGTCACCTTGGAGCTTTCCATATGGAGAAGACTATTTAATCATGTCAGTATTAGAGTATCAGTTTCCTATTACTGCCCTGAAAAATTAGCAAGAACTTAGTGGCTTAAAGCAATACAGATTATTATCTTAAAGTTCTGGAATTCAGAAGTATAAAACGGGTTGGCAGGCTGTGTTCCTTCCAGAGGCTCTAGGGGAAAATCTATTTCCTTGCCATTTTTAGCTTCTGGAGTTCTCTTGCATTCCTTGGCTCATGGCCTCTTTCTCTGTCTTCAAAGGCAGCAGCATAACATCTTTAAATCTCTGTCTCTGCTTTTGTCATCACATCTCATTCTCTGACCATCCTGCCTCCCTCAGATGACCTTTATGATCACACTGAGCCCACAAAGATAATCCAGGATAATCTCTCATCTCAAGATCTTTAGTCACATCTGAGAAGTCCCTTTTGCCATGTAAGGTGATTTATTCACAGTGGGTATCTTTTTTTGTGGGGTGGGGAGACCTATTCTGCCTAGGACACAAAGTAAGCATCTTAAGTACTAGAGCATGGATACAGAAATGGAATATAAAAATCTAAAGACGAGGGAAGGCTTTGAATGGGATATAAGAGGAGCTATGCAGAGAGAGTGGTACCCTGGAACACTTAGTACTACTTGAATGTTTGGGACTTATTAGGGGCATATGAAGAGAGGCAGGCATTGCTAACAGAGCGACCTATACTAGTCTCTGACATAATGTGTTTGTGAGAATTTTGAGCAGGACAGTAAGTCCATTAGATCCCTATTTTGGGAATATAATCTTGGCAGTAATAGAGAGTTATGAGATAAATGCTCATCTTGGTTGGCCATGGGGGATGCCAGACAATCAACTGGAGTTAAGGGAAGAAATTTTTAAATTTTTACTCATTGCTACATTAATTTTAATTTCTAATTATGTTTGCTGTATAGGTGTAAAAAATTAAGAGTAGCAAAACATGAATAACATCTATGTATATCAAAGCCTAAGTGACCGAACAACTGGTCGACTGGTTGCTATGACATGCACTGACCACCAGGGGACAGATGCTCAATGCACAGGATTGGGCTCCCTCCTGTCTGGTTCAGGCCTGTGGGGATTGGCCTGCCTCCTGTCTAGATCGGGCCTGCAGGGATCAGGCTGAAACTGGCTCTCTGACATCCCCTGAGGGGTCCTGCATTGGGAGAGGGCAGGCCAGGCTCAGGGACCCCACTGGTGCATGAATCTGTGCACCAGACCTCTAGTAAATATATAATATACATACATTTACAGTGCATGTACTGTTTTTGTTTGTTTTATTTCAACTTCTAAGTGAGTCAAACCCACAAGAACAACAGTAATAATAGTGATGCCCTGTCCTAATGAGGTTAAAGGTGACTGATCCAGGGTATACCTCAGATTGGGGAGATTGGGAGCTCAGTCAGAAACTTCAGCAGCAGCAGAAGTGTCAGATGTTAAATATCCTATTATATATCATCTACCACTTCATAGAGGTAAAAGTTACAGAATTTTGTGAATTGTATGTAATTATTTTTTATTATATAACTAGGAAATCTTGATCCTGAGATAATTGAAAATTTAGACCTAAATTATTATTTAACCTGAATTAAGGCACAGAATACAGAAACAAAAAATCAAGGGAGAAAATAACTCATAAAATAAGGATCTCAATGAGTAAGTGTACCATGTATTCTCCTTAATATGCTAACCTTGGAATTTTGGTGGAGAAAGGATAATTTAGCTCTGTGGCAGCATGTCCTAAATCCCTTTAATTAAAAGATGGGAGTAATTGAAAACTGGTAATCACAGGGCAAGGTACACTTCTCAGTTTGACGTTTACTTAATCAATTACTGATCACATGAGTTTCCTTATCTGTGAAATATGGATTATACAGTTTCCCATCTCATATTGGTATTTTAAAAAAACCAATGAATTAATAATTATATTTAACAATTAGTACTCAATAAATATTAGCTGTTTTAGAAGAATACTCTCTAAAATGTTTTAAAATAACTCTCACACAAATATATAGTAAGCACATGTAAGTGTTTATTTCATTAATGAGGGGAAAAGAAAAATCTTAAAGCTGGTTAAGAAGAATTCAAGAGCTAGTATACATATAAACACAAAATAAAGAATATTGGCATAAGTTCAAGAGATAATAGTGCAAAACTGGTAGTGTCCTCAAAATTACTACAACGTTAAGTTTTGAGGGCTATTTTTTCTACTAAACAGAAATAATTGGCAGCTCTAACATACAAAAATCTACAATTTAACATGAAACTTCCTATAATCTGGACTCTAATACATAATAAATACAAAGTTAAACAAAGGCACATTTCCCTTTAGAATTGATAGTCATTGTTTTGTAGAGAACTGTTCAACAGTGCTCCAGGATGACAATAAAATGACATGGACTCATACTTTTGCCTTATTTACAAATTTTAAATAATAATACTTTTATGTTCACTTTCCAGTGAGAAAATTGAGCTTTAGGAAAGATGCAGTTTATCCTAGGTTAAAAAAAATTATAAATGGAGGGACTAGAATTTTAACATAGGTAGTTTGAACATAAATAATTATTAATAACAGTTGTGATTGCATATTGAGTCTGAATAATATATTGTGGATTCACCTAAGTGTTTTATGTGTATTAATTTGCTTAGTTCTCAAAGTAAACATGTGGTGCATACTGGTATTATCCCAATTTACTAATAGAAAACTACTGTTCACCTTCTCTGTGTATGAACTATAATAAGAACCAAAGCCATTGGAAGTATTTATTGCAGTTAGAGGTATCCATCTTCATTCAGCTGTATGACTTGAGCAGAATAACCTGGCACGTGGATAGAAACACAATACTGTTCACAGAGCTAATTAAATTTGCTCTGTCCTTCAAATTACCACGACGAAGAGACTAAAGAGAATATATGGATTATTTGTTTTTTGAGTCTTTTTTTTTTTAAATATATTCCATTGATTTTTTACAGAGAGGAAAGGAGAGAGACAGAGAGCCAGAAACATCGATGAGAGAGAAACATTGATCAGTCGCCTCCTGCACATCTCCCACTGGGGATGTGCCCGCAACCCAGGCACATGCCCCTGACCGGAATCGAACCCGGGACCCTTCAGTCCGCAGGCCGACGCTCCATCCACTGAGCCAGACCAGTTTCGGCGAGTTTTTTGAGTCTTAATTTAGTGATTCATTGTTTCCCCCTTGAGTTCCTTCCATTTTTGAATATTTTTTATTGATCCATAGCATGCCAATTTGATTCATGTCTAAGCCACTGAAATAATCTCAGGGTCTCCACCTTTTCCACCTGTTTAATTACATGTAGTTATTGACCATATCTTACAGTTCTACTTCAAAGTAATAAAAGCTTGAGATTAATAGTAGCATTTCTCTAACTCAACTTGACCCCATCTATTTCTCTCCAAGCCATTCTCCATATTAGTTATCTCAACTTAGATGACGTTAGGGCTGTTGCTGGTACTGGTAGTGTCAATATTACTTTTAGTGTCAGGTTTGAAGTATTTGGGAAAAGTTGAAGAGTCAAAGGCAGGGGTATGCCCATACAAATACATATAACTTTGTAATTTAAGTTCCTGTTTATTTGTACAGAAATACACAGTATATAATGACTACACATTTGAAATTATAGATATGAAGTAAAAATCAGTCAACTCAAGTTGCTTACCTTGCACCCTACCCATCTCCACCTGGAGTGTGCACACTTCACTTAGGTGATCATAACTCTAAGCTGCTGGCAACATTATCTGTCCAAAAGAGATATCTGGTGGTCCCACTGCCCTGCTCAACATCTTCAAACCACCCCCAGAATCAAAGTCTCCTGCCCCTAATTCTGCCTTACTTTTTACAATATAGTTCTCTCTGTTGGGAAGGCCCTTTTCTTGCCCATCTTTCTCCAGAGCCATCTATCAGCAGTAATTAAATACTCCCAAGGTAACACTGTTTCTTTACCACTTTTTCCCACCCTTCTGTTCTAATAATCTCTGTCCTCCCCATTTCTATAGGAAGTACTGCCTTTGTTATAACAGCATGACAGTCGACAACTGTGGCTCACTATCAAAGTCTTTATCTCCCCAAGAGAAACTCCAAGAAGTCAGGCTGTGGCTAAATCTTCTTTGTTTTCCTCCTAGTATAGTACTTTACAAACAGTGGTGCTCAGTAATGAGATGAGAAATAAATATCTTGTTGGGGAACAAAAGAGTTTGAGAACAACAACAAAAATACAAGAGGCTTGGATTAGTTCCCACTTGAACAAGTGTTTTTATATTCACTTTGGATTAATCCCAGAAATCACCTTTTATGTTTTTTTGATGATCCTGATTGGTTTGTCATATTTTTGCTCAATTGAGATGGAACTTGGAAGAGAGATTTGTACTATTTCTAGTAGGTGAGTTTCTGTCAATGGGTCAAGATATTATATCAGACAACTCTCAATTATTTTCTTATGGCCTCTTACTAAATCTAAACACCCTCTTTCTATCACTGTATTTGAAAATACTATGTTTGAAGCAGTTTAGTAATTTTTAAAGGCCTTTCTTTTATCTCTGCTCACACAAAAGAGCAGCCACAGCTTTTCTGCTTTTTCTAATGGTTTTAAAATTTAACTCAGACATTTTAATACACTGTCATGTTTTCATAGCATAATAAATATTTAATGTTAATGGAAAAGGGGCATATATTTTGAACATAAATGTGGGATAAATCTTTAAAAAATAGAGAAAGGAGAAATTTTAAGTTTCTAAAGGTAATTTATTTCTCAAAATGCTTTCCTACTGCCAATGAATCTGCTTTTAAAAACCTTTATGATACAGAATTACTAATGAATGTGTGTTTAGCAGAGGAAGTAAGAATAGAGTAAGCCAGTGATTTTCAACCTTTTTCATTGCACGATACACATAAACTAAATACTGAAATTTTGTGGCACCTAAAATATATTTTTTTGCCAATCTGACCCTGAAAATATGCATAATTTTGATTCATTCACCCTGGATGGCTATTGTTGTATTGGCTGTTGTCATTTTTTAATTTGACAATCTAAGGGAAAAGAGGTCGGAGCACCTGACAAAATAGTCAGGTGTTGCATGTTTTAAAATTTTTTTACCTTGAGAATATTATGCTAAGTGAGATAAGCCAGTTAGAAAAAGCTAAGAACCATATGATTTCACTCATCTTATACAATAAAACCCTAATATGCAAATCAACCAAATGGCAGAACAACCGGTCATTATGAAGCTCACTGACCCCTAGGGGGCAGACACTCAACACAGGAGCTGCCCCCTGGTGGTCAGTGTGTTCCCGCAGGGGAGCACTGCTCAGCCAGAAGCCAGGCTTACAGTTGGTGAGTGCAGAGGCAATGGCAGGAGCCTCTCCCACCTCTGCTGCAGGTGGGCAGTAAGAAGCAAGGGGTCCCAGACTGTGAGAGCCCTGGACTGTGTGAGGGATGTCTGACTGCTGGCAGGCGGACATCTCCTGAGGGGTCCTGGACTGTGAGAGGGCATAGGCAAGGCTGAGGGACCCCCCCTACACATATTTTGTGCCCCGGGCCTCTAGTCTACATAATAAAAGCCAAAGTGACCGTTACAGCGGAATTACCAGAATGACCAGTTGCTGTGATGTGCACTGACTACCAGAGGGCAGATGCTCAAGGTAGGAGCTGCCCCCTGGTGGCCAGTGTGCTCCCACAGGGGAGCGCCGCTCAGCCAGAAGCTGGGCTCACGGCTGGCAAGTGCAGCGGTGGTGGCGGGAGCCTTTCCCACCTCCACAGCAGCTCTAAGGAGCGGCGAGCCAAGCAGTAAGGAGCAGTGAGCAGAGCAGGTGGGTGGTAAGGAGTGAGGGGTCCTGGATTGTGAGAGGGCGCAGGCTGGGCTGAGGGGACCCCTACCCCAGTGCACAAGTTTTGTGCACTGAGCCTCTAGTGTGGAATATAAAAAACTAAAATTCATAGACACAAACAGCCTGTGTTGGTTGCCAGAGGGAAGGGGGAGGGAGTGGGGTTTAGGGGCTTAATATATGGGAGGGGGTGGAAGATTTGACTTTGGGTGATGGGCACACAGTGCGATATATAGATCTTGTATCATAGAAATCAACACCTGAAATCTACATGATCCTATTAACCAATGTCACTCCAATAAATTTTATAAAAAAACAAATTCTTGCTGCACACCAGTGTGCCTCTTGCAACACAGTGGTTGCAAGTCACTGGAGGAAGCATACACTTTTGAGAAATATCTTTTCAGGTCTAGAGGGAGAATGATTTTCAGTTCCACTTGTGTCTGGAGCTGACCTGCTACCTTAAGAATTTGCATGTGGGGATTGACCTCGTGCACATGAGTGTTGGTGACCATAGCAGACATGGGTCATCCATTGGAAGGTTACCTAAATATATGATATGTAAGGACTCTTAGATGTCACGACAAACTTTCCCCTGGCAACAGTTCCCCCAAAGAATGGGCACACAATTCTTCTTTGAAGGATATACTAGTAATCTCATGGTTCCTAGGCAACTGAAAAATGATGAGGAAGTCTAGCCATCACTGGTTTACATAACAGAGAACATCGTTAGACATCATTCAAGATAAAAGGACAAAATAAACTGGAAATTTTAAATTTTATATAGGTTTACTTGTTTGGGAAGAACCGCCCCCCCCAAAAAAAATCAGTCCTCTTGAAATGGAAGTTTGAACTGGCTAACAGTAAGACGTGGCGTCATAATCCAAGAGAAAAATGAGCACTGAGATCCTCCATCCTGTATTACATTTTCTTACATCAAAAAGGTAATGAGATCTGTAATACTGTCAACAATAAAAAATATATTAAAAAAAGGTAATGAGCTTTTCTTCAGTGCCAGTGCCTTAATTAAATTACCAAGGAGAAGCTACACACACACACACACACACACACACACACACGAACTTGTAAACTTCATGACTAGAAATGGGGCCACATTTTGCTTGAGGCTACTGATTCTGAAATACATTGGTATAATTAAATGCATGATATTAGGGAGCTTTGATGGCCTTTCTTTATCCTTCATCCTCACGCAGATCTGAGCATCATTATGTCAATGTCAGCTTAAGCACCATGAACTAACTGGCCACCTGTTCTCTACCTCGACTCCTGGGTACCAGGAGCTGATTTCATGAACTTCACAGTGCACTTGTTTTTGGTCCTGACAAATTTATAGTGTGCCTTGGGATATAAATTTAATTGACTACCATTTCAGGCTTTGTCATTAGAAAGGTCACTGGAGAAAAATTCATAGGGAAATTCTGAAGTATGAAAATTGTCAGATAATCTGAGCTTTTCATTTAACTGAGGTTTTATTTTTAGGTCTAATTTCTCTGCTATGCCAAAGGCCATTGTAAAACTTGATGGAGAAATAATTTCTTTTAAAATGATACAACATTTAATTGCAATTCTAATTATATTCAATATAATGGTAATATTAAAGTATATTTTGAATAGAGGCTGAGTCCTTTTGCTTTACTCCTTAGCAACAATGGAATTTGAAGCTACTGAACTTAAATGGCATTTGGAATTATGTACTGACCATTTACTATGCATGGAATCCTAAATTCACTGCCCTGACTGGTATGAAAAAAATGTTTTAATATACGTACTTTAGTGATTACTTACATTTCAGATGACAGGAAAGAGAAATATATAATTGGAAATGTGTTTTTTTTGGACCCCCTCTTTATTTATATTCATATGTTATCTCTATTTAGCTACGGGTGGCATTTTCCTTTATAATGATTTCCTAAAGTTTATGCAAAATTGTTGTCTATATTTATTCTTCCTCTACCTCTTTTTCTTCTATAATTGCTTTACTTAGTAATTCTTCTTTTTATGGGTAACTAATAGAGATAAAAGTAAATATTAATTTGCTGTCTTCAGAGAAAAGTCAGCATAACAGCTTTAACTTACATCCACTCATTCATTCACATGTTCATTGTTTTTATTTTTCAACGAATACTGAATGATTTTTGCATATGTATAATTTACTGGGTGCAAGGAAAAATTAAAATGAGGTATGTGGCACATACCAGCTTCTAAAGAGCACCTGAGGAATGTAGACACACTCTAGGCTATGATCACAATTTGAATAACAAGAACAGCAAACAAGAGGTAAACTGGTGTTTTTTCTTGTGTGTGTGTGTTTTTTTAAGGACAAGATAGGCTACTGGAAAAGACTTTTTCATAGACTAATGGAAAAGTTTCACGAAAGAAGATTGGAGCTGATTTTTCAAGTTTTTGATTTTTAGCTCTTTCACTCCTATGGGAAGCCATAGTAAAGGATGGTGGTTCAAAACACTTCAGTTTCCTATTATAACAAAACCAATGAAACCCGTGGTGCTTTTGTAGCAGATAATGACCACTTGAAAAATTATGAGAAATCACATAATGTTTTCTTAAATAGATTATTCAACACTGAAACTAAAGGGGAATTGGGAGCCTAGTATCATGCTCAGATACACTTTCCTATCATTGCTTTAATCATTTTTAAAGAACTACTAATTTTGCCTCAATCACAGATTTGATAAAGCAGGAATGGGTTCTGCTACCCTTACTTGATTTTCCTTCAACTTTATATTATACTCATTTTTTTAACAATTATATTAAAACCTATTTTTAATTATAAAAATGAATCATGTTATATTTCTCATAGCCAATGAAACGCACACGTTATTCTGGCATGCTTTCTTTATCTTTCATTGATCTTAAAAAATTAAACATAATTCTTTGCTTTAAAAATGCAGCAAAGTTGATATTGATGTTTTGTGTTTTTGCTCGAAATGAACCCTTATTAGATATATGGTTTGCAAATATTTTCTCCTATTCTGTAGGTTACCTTTCTGCTCCATTGTTTCCTTTGCTGTGTAGAAGCTTTTTAGTTTGATGCAGTCTGGCTTGTCTAATTTCAGTTCTTAGGTTTAACTCTTTAATGCATTTTGAGTTGGTTTTTGTCAAATTTTATTTTTTTGAATGTGGATACCCAGTTTTCCCAAAATAATATTTTGAAGTGAATGTCCTATTCCAATGGTGTTTTCCCAGCACCCTTTCAAAGATAAGTTGATTTGTAGGTATGCGGTTTTATTGCTGGGCTCTCTTATTTTATTCCATGGGTCTATATGTCTGCCCTTTGCCAGTAACATACTGTTTTGAGTACTGTAGCTTTGTAATATGTTTTGAAATCAGAAGTGTGAGCCCTTCAGTTTTGTTTTTATTTTTCAAGAATTTTGGGGGAATTTGAGGTCCTTTGAGGTTCCATATGATTTTAAAACTTTTTTTCCCTACTTTTGTAAAAAATTCCATTGGGATTTTAAAAGGAGTTGCATTATATCTGCAGATGGCTTTGGCCATATGAACATTTTAACAATAGTAAGTCTTCCAATCTACGAACATGAGATCTATTTTCACTTATCTGTGACTTCTTTAATTCCTTTCAGCAATATTTTCTAGTTTCCAGTATATAAGTTCCTCTCTTTCTTGGTTAACTTTCTTCCTAAGTATTTTATTCTTTTTGATGCTGTTTTAAATGGGATTGTTTTCTTAAGTTCCCTTTCAGATTGGTCATTGCTAGTGTATAGAAACACAATTGAGTTTTGTATGTCTACATAATTTTTGACATGTAAAAGGTTTTGAGGCATAGAATCAAGAGAAGAAAATCAGAAATTTGCAAAGATCAAGTAGAGGAGGTGGGGGGAGAGTAGAGGGGGGCGTGGAGATGAGCTATGGCAGAAAATTAGTGGAGCTATTGCAATCTAACAGGATAATAAAAGCTGCAGTGTCATGGATAACAGATTCAGGCCTTCCACATAGAGTTCATCCATCTCCCTGGGTATCTGCCATAGTACCATGGCAGGTACTATGATGACACTGGAAACACAATGGTGAAAGTCTGAGGATAGGAGGTATCTGAATATTTCAAGGACCAGAGAGAATTTTAGTGCAGCTGAAAAACTTAAGATTATTTCAAGAAGAAAAGGGTCAACACTGCCATGTTCTGAAGAGATTTTAGTTAAATTAAGGAAGCAATGCCCTCCCTGTATTAGGGATAAGGCAGGCACTGGTGATATTGACAACAGCGGTTTCAGTGAATTTATTTTGGAGGGAGGATTTATTTGGAGAAGCTGTATTACAGGGATGTGGCAAGTAAATGCAAGGAGAGGAAATAAGTGGAGAACTGAGCCCAAATCAGATTAAGATCTTTAGTGCCTGTAAACATAAAGACAACAGAGTCCACTCTCATAAAGGTTATTCTAAATATAATTGCATTTTTCAAAATAACACGAAATTTACATGAATTCTTGAGTTGGAACAGCTCTCTTGTACATTGTCTAATTTTAGAGTTCTGCATGAATACACTATAATGGACTCTTTGGTATTTTTGTGCTCTTGCTTTGCTGATGCCACACTGCTCGCTGCTCAGCATGTGTGTGGTGGTGCAGCACTGATGGGGGATTCATTTCAGGGGATTGGGCTTTAGAGGAGAGGAATTAAATGGATGAAAGTGAGTTGGGAAATCAGGTTTGGGGGGAAGCAAGGTGTTATTTTCTTTTTCATTTGGGGAATGCTTAAGAATATTGAGTGCTTAAATGCTGAAATAATGCAGTCTATTTGGATATACTGTACATAGAAGAAGGCACAGTTGGTGGAGCAAAGTTTGCTGAAAGTTGGAAAAGATGAGAGTGGGAGAAGAAATAGAGGGATTAGCATTAGTCCTCAAAGCAGCACACTCCCCATAGGAAGTTCAGTGGGAACCATGAGGTGTCCACCTACAGTATAGTGTAGTCAAGGTAAGCCAGCATAATGCAACAAGATAGAGCATCCAGAGGTTTAACATGCTCCTACTTAGTTTACATAGGTGTAGTTTGTGTAAGCTGTGAAACATATGCATGTGTATTTCCTTATTTTTAGTGAAGAGCATTGTTTTGAGGAATTAGAGAAATCAATTCTTTAATTCCTAATCAATTAAACTAGAGAAATCAATTGAACTAGACCTTCTGTAGTGTTTACTTAGAACATTTAAAATAATAGGTGGCAATTTTTAACACTCTCATGTGCCAGACACTCTGCCAAATACTTTATAAGGATCATATTATTTAACTTTGATAGTCACCTATAGGTTAGGTGACTATCAATATTGCTGAAGGGTCATGTAGCCAGAATATAAACGAAGATTTGATTGGAAAGTCCCCTGCTCTTATCCATAGTGACATACTGTTTTCTATTATTTGTCATGTTTAAAGGTGGAACAGGCAGAAATCGTTTCTGTAACCAGTTTTGTTATCATTGTGTATCACAGCCTGAAGTGCAGCTACATTGGACCACAAAGATAGAGGACCAGTTGGGATTCAAGAAAGATTTGATCACACATTATCAAAACTCAGTAACTAAGCTATAGCATTAGTTGAAGGGATGCTTTATAAGCAACTGATACAGATCAGTTTAAAATATGAATTTTTCATGGTAAGTGACACACATAAGATAATATAGTGCTACCTACTTCGAAAATATCTACTAAAACTCCTGAAGAGGATTGTTTGAAAGGGGGCTATGCAGAAACTCAGACATACAGATGGTGTCATGTACCCACAACTCTGTGAGCCCTGAGGCTATCTCTACAGGAGTGGTTCTCTTTTTCTCTCCTGCCTCCTTCTGGCCCATTCCCCAGATGCTCCTGGCTCTCTTCATTCTCCACACAAAGACCATGTATTTTGCAGTTGTATTCTGTTGTCTCTTCCACTCTGTCCACTGTAGGCTCTAAAATCTACACTCCCCTTGCATGGATATGCCTGCACCTCCGAAGTGATTTCAATTTAACCTCCAGGTTGGAAGCCTACTATGTATAATTTTATTTAGCACATAGCATTACTGGGAAGGACAAGCCTACCTTTTTCATTTTCATTTTCCAGTTGAGAAAACTGAAACTAGGAATGATTTTTTTCCAAGGTCCAACCCAGAATAGGTATTGTTGATGGGCCTTAAATTCTTGGTTTCTAATGCAAAGTGTCATAGCCTTCTATGGGATAATATTAGCTGGATCTAAAATTTTCCAAAGACGGATTGGTAGCACAATATAAATTGCTTTGTGGATATCATTCAGATCATAATTCTTAGTTTTGATAGCTAAATATATTGAGCAGTGGAAAATGACGAAAACAATGTGTGAGTATACATAAAGGCACAGATGGTTGCTGAAAATTATAAAATCAAAGTGCCAGGGGTTATGAAGAATCATATCCTGGGTGTACATGTTCTTCTGGCTGTTCTCAAAATGACCGGAAATGTAAGATTAATATATGAATGTATAATGCCCTTGATATTACTTTTTAACTATCATATTATTATCAGATGCTCAATGAATCTGACTTATCACCATAAAAGCTCAATAGATTACAATGTTATACATACAGAAAAATACTACTAATGCAGAACCACTATGACACAATGAAAAATCATTAATATAATAGCAGATTTCTTTAAGAATATAAAATAGCCCATTTGAAGCATTTTTATTTGAAGCTTTTTGTTGCTTTGTTTTCTGTTTTTACTTTACATTACAATTGAGAAGAGAAGAAACTACTATTACTACCTATTTCAGAGGCTAGAAAAGAAAATGATGACAGAATTTGTCATCTTTTTCCCACATACAACATACCAATTTTATGTGACTAATAGTTTGTTGTTAAAAGTTTTTCTAATAAACTATTTCAAAATTGTCACACAATGCAAAAAATGTTAATTCAAAAGAAACGAATGCACTAATATTATAAAATCTATAAACTTTCTAGTTTATCTTTATTTCTTCAGAAAAATTAAGTGTTTTTTCTCGTATTATTAGTTGTACTCTTAGACACATAACTGCAAAGATTCATAGAAAAATATCCCTTTCTTTTGAAGATGAACTAATTCCATCTGATGCAGCTATATAGATAACAACTTCATTTTAAATATTCAACATTCAATAAGTATTTATTAAAACAAGTTTAAGGTAAGAGATTTCCTATTAATGCATTTTTAAAAATGGAAAGGCAAATGTACCAGCTCAGTTATTAATATGTACACCCTAAGGAAGTTAGTTAAATCCATGAGATTCAATTTTCTCCACAAGAATAGCATAATAGTTTTTTTTCACAAGGCCAAGCATTTTAATAATCTTTGTGACCTTGTATTAGGCAGAGAGTCCTCAGATACTGTACCAAAAGCACAATCCATGGAGGAATAAATGACTAAATCAGACTTCAAAATTTAAAAAAATGTTGTGCTTCAAAAAGAAAAAGACAAACAGCACCCTGGGATAAAATATTTGTAAATTATATATCCGGTAAATGATTTGTATCAAGAATATCTAAAGTACTCTTATAACTCAACAATCCAAATATCAAACAACTCAATTTAAAATTTGGGGGAAAAGCTTGTTAATAGATACAAGCTTTCTTTTTGGGATGATGAAATGTTTTGAATTTGGATTACTGTGATGATTGCACAATCTCTATAAATACACTCAAAACCATTGGGTTGTACACTTTTAATGGATGAACTTTAGCTTATGTAAATAACATTTCAATAAACTTAAAAATTGACAAAATATATAAATAGACACTTCACCAAAGAAGATATATGAATGGCTTATAAACACATGAAAAGGTGTTCAATATCATTAGCCATTAGGAAATTGAAAATTAAAAACACAATGGAATAATACTTCACACTCAACTAGAATTGCTATAAAGATGGAGATCAGCCCTGACCGGTTTGGCTCAGTGGATAGAGCGTTGGCCTGCGGACTCAAGGGTCCCAGGTTCGATTCCGGTCAAGGGCATGTACCTTGGTTGCGGACACATGCCCAGTAGGGAGTGTGCAGGAGGCAGCTGATAGATTTTTCTCTCTCATCGATGTTTCTAACTCTCTATCCCTCTCCCTTCCTCTCTGTAAGAAATCAATGGAATATATTTTTTAAAAAAAGATGGAGATCAGGCTGACAGCTCTTGAGGGAATGGGGGATCCCCGGCAGGGGACGTGGAGGGATTTAGCAACAAAGGGGAAAAAAAGAGAATGAACTTACAGACATGGACAACAGGTTGTTGCTTGTGGGGACAAGAGGGGTGGGTGGATGTGCAAGAGGGTTTAGGGGTGATGGGAAAAATAAAATAAAATAAAAATTAAAAAATGATAGTAATACAAGTATTGGCAAGCATGTGGAGAAAAATGGAAACTTCAAACATTACCAGTGGAAATGTAAAATTATATAGCTACTTTGGAAAATAGTTTGGCAGCCTTCTTTAGAAAGTTAAATATAAATATATCATACATCCCAGAAATTCCATCTAGATATTTACCCAACAGAAATGAAAATATATGTTCACTAAAGAATTGTGCATGAATGTTCATAGCAGCATTATTCATAATAGATAAAAAAAGTGGGAACACACAAAATTTTCATGGGCTGATGAATGGATAAGCAGAATGAGGTATATCCATATAATGGGATATTACTTATAAAAATGAACTACCCACTGATAAATATTAAAACATGAACAAACCTCAAAACATTGTAATAACTTATTTAAAGAGGATTATTATGTGATTCCACTTGTATAGGATGTCTAGAAGAGACAAATCTGTATAGACACAGAGATTAATGGCTGCCTGGGGTGGGGTGGAGACAGGGATTGAATGCTAATGTGCATGAGGACTCTTTATGTGGTGATGGAAATGTTCTAAACCTGGACTGTGCCCATGGTTGCACAGCTCTGTAAATTAAAAAGAAATAATTGAATTGTACACTCAAGATGGGTGATGTTTAATGGCACATAAATGATACTTCAGTAAAGATGTATAAAAAAACTAAACAAAGAAAAGTAAAATTAAACTGGAAGAGTTATTTAGAGCATTAATAACTAATAGGAAAATTGTTGATTTTCTCTCTCCATATATCCACATCAGACTAATATATATATATATATATATATATATATATATGCAGTATACATAATACATACATGTGTGTGTATATACTAGTTTGATTGAGTTATATATGTGACTAATGGTCTGATATTAAAATGCTATTACTCTTACATTTCTACAGGCGTACTGCTAGTTAAATAACGGAAAAGTTTTTAAGGAATAATTATAAATTAGAGTAGGTTTTTTTTTAAGATAATGAAACCAGGAGGTCTTAAAATCCTATATAATAAAAGGCTAATATCACTACGGTGTCGGGTGAATTTTCCGCCAAAATATAAGATGGCGCGGGCAATTATTTAGGTTTCCCGCGCTTAAAGCAAATAAAAATAATACTAACTGAAAATAGCAGTACTCCGATAGATATCTGATATAAAAAAATAATTATTATGCGAACACTTTGCGGAACGATTTTATTTTATTTGGTTAAAAAATTCTATATGAATGTCTTTATCACAATATGTTTAAATATTTAAACACGTAATAATATTCACAAAACTCAAAACTAAAGACGTCCGGACACAAGAAGTATTTCTCAATAACTATTCTCTTTGCATGGTGAGATATCCAGGGATATCGGTTATAAAATGAGAAAACAATACATTGGTACCCTAACGGTATTGTACTCGACCAGCGCCATAAAGTGTTCTCTACTTACAAGGGATTTTTATGATACCTATTACCCCAATGGGTATGAAACGGTTCGCATACGCAGGTAGGTATCTTTGTGAACGGCAAACAAACAAATATTTGGTAATACGCAGTTACAATCGGCCCGAGTTTACACGTTTCCCGCACTCCACCGCAAATCTATATGAACCGAGTTAAGACGGCTCCCGCGGAGTACGCGCAATTCACGTGAGCCGACTTAACTCGTTTCCCGCAATCCAAGTGATATGCAAGTTGACTGAACGGCAGAATGACTGGTCGCTATGACGTGCACTGACCACCAGGGGGCAGACACTCAACTCAGGAGCTGCCCTCTGGTGGTTAGTGCGCTCCCATAGGGTGAACGCTGCTCAGTCAGAAGCCTGGATCATAGCTACCAAGCATAGCAGTGGTGGCGGGAGCCTCCCCCCCCCCCCCCCCCCCCCCACCTCCACAGCAGCGCTAAGGATGTCAGGTCTGACTGACGGTTTAGGCCTGCTCCCCACAGAGAGCGAGCCTAAGCCATCAGTTGGACATCCCCTGAGGGCTCCCGGACTGTGAGAGGGTGCAGGCCTGGCTGAGCGACTCTCCCCCCTCCCCCCCCCCCCCCCCCCCCCCCGCCCCGAGCTCATGAATTTTGTATAGTATAGACCACTTACCATCTCTGCCATATGACTTAATGAAGGATTACTGTTAGAATGATCAATTAAACAATTTTCTGGGGTTCCCTTTAGAGTTACAAGTAATTACTTTGATTAAGAAAAGATGTCTGTTTATTGAAATGGTGAGAATTGCTCATTTTTCTTTTATTGTTCATTGCTAATGGTAAGAGGGATAGAAAATTTCAAAGCTACAGCAATTTCAAACTAAGATTATTTTTTCTTGAAGTATATTTTATTTATGAAATTAATTCCTATGAGAAGTTAAGAACAATAGCTAAGAGTTAATCTATATGACAAAAATATGATGTTCGTGATTTTTTGAGACCTAAGAGGCAGTTTAGCTCGTTGGAAAGCTTTAAAAGTCATTCCCAAGGTGGGGAGAAAAGATCTGATGATGAAGCTATAGTGATGGTGCGTGATTTTTTGTGGAGGAGTTTAACATCTCTCACAAATTATGTCTTTCCTTTGCAACCATCCCTCTACCTCTGCCTACCTAATTTTTCAAGAAGTGGAAGTAATGTATAGGAACATTTCATTATTCCCCTTGTAAGAGGATTCGCAATGTTTCCCTGATATAACAGAATGGCAGTCCAGGATACATGGTCCATTGAAACACTTCCGGGGTTGAGTATTCCAGAGGGTGCAATCTATGTCTCCACATATTCATGCTTCCTGGATATCACTTTCTTGTGCTGATGAATTTGCATATCAAGTGCATGTGGATTGGTGACTTCCTACAAAAAAATACATATTCTAAGAAAAGTGGTGTATAAATGTACCTTAACTCTAGAGTGAAAGGGTATTCCATCAAAATGGGTAGACATATTTGTTATGATATTTGCTAGAATTCTTTGAGAATAAAAGAACATTTCTTGAGCTGAAACTATTTGATATGCGATTTTCTGGCAATGTATAGACATGCTATATACTATGAGTAGGAATGGCAGATTCAGCTAAATTGTTAGGATAACATAACAGGGCCCATCAGTCACTATGCTTTAATTGCTAAAGGTAACAGCCATCTAAGGCAGGAATAAATTATGCCCAATTGTTAAGGACAATTATGTGCCTTATCAGCTGGTCAGCAACAAGAGACTGGAATATATGGACCATTAATCTGTGTGTGAGCAGCTGTTCTAATGTCCCTTTGAGAGAGAAGGTGAGAGACCTCTTGGCTTCCCTTGTCAATCATCAGCAAATTAAAAACAACTTAATTAGTATCTTCTGTATCACAGGTCATTTTTAAAAGAAGATTAGCCCAGGTAATACATGTACGTTACTTTAAAAGCCAATCAAGGTTTCAGAGCCTTTACCCTCCATACTTCCTCATATTCTATAACTGAAGCATTTCAGGGAGAAAGAGGCTCAAAAACAGGAGCACCTATAAATCATGATGAACTTTAATTCCTTTTTTATTTACATTAAAAAAATTGGGGTTAATAAATTTAAAAAATTAACTTTGGTTAATACAATTATATAGGTTTCAGGTATATAATCTTATAATACATCATTTGTATATTGTATTGTGTGTTCAACACCCCAGGTCAAGTCTTCCTCCATCATTTATCCTTCCTTTACCCTTCCTACTTTTCCCACCCTCCTTTCGCTCCAGTAATCAACATACTGTTGTCTATGTCTATTAGTTTTTTGGGTTTTTTTTGCTTAATCCCTTCACTTTTTTTTCACCCAGCCCTCAACAACCTTCCTTCCGAGAGCTATAAGTTGGCATGCTAAGTGAAATAAGCCAGTCAGAGAAAGACAAGTACCATATGATTTCACTTATAGGTGTGAAATAAACTAACAAACAAAATAGAAACAGACTCATAGATACAGTGAACTTTAATTCTAGATTCTCCTGTATTTGCTTGCTTACTTTTGTATTCTATCCTGATGCTCAGAGGATACAAAACTGATCAAATATATAATTAAACAAATACCCATTTTAAAAACAAGGAACAGCCCTAACCGGTTTGGCTCAGTGGATGGAGCGTCGGCCTGCGGACTCAAGGGTCCCAGGTTCGATTCTGGTCAGGGGCATGTACCTTGGTTGCGGACACATCCCCAGTAGGGAGTGTGCAGGAGGCAGCTGATCGATGTTTCTCTCTCGTCGATGTTTCTGACTCTCTGTCCCTCTCCCTTCCTCTCTGTAAAAAATCAATGGAATATATTTTAAAGAAAAAACAAACAAACAAACAAACAAACAAACAAAAAAAACAAGGAACAATGAAAAATGTAGATAGAAAAAAGTTTAAAACTAGGAAGGTTAATTGCTAAATTCATTCTCTGAAGCTCTGTGTATTTTCTATGTCCAAGTTTCAAAATTACATTTTAGAAAGTTTATCACAAACTTACTTGATTGTATATAGTAGCAAAGGCGAGGATGGAAATGATTCACACTATCTTTTTGACAAAAACAACTTGGTGATAAAAACTCAATTCTGAATACTGCCACTAGAAAGACATTCATCACGAAGAGAACATTGCATTATATAGTGACTCATACCATCAACAGCATCCTTATCCATGAGTACCATCATGATTTTTCTTTTCTTTTTCTTTTTTATAACATTAGTCATGGGATGGCACAGTATCAAAAAGTTAGATAAGATAATTGTTTCTGGGGAACACTTGGAAAGCAGACCGTGTTCCTAATGAGCTCTAGGAGCAGGGCTTGGAAAGAGAACCTCAGTAATGCATATTGGCTAAGTCTTACAAGGAAAACATGCGCTCAGGAACGGATTGGCTGTTGTACAAGCGGGAAAAGATCATGCATCACCTGGATAGGAGCTGAATCCAGGGACTGGATGGCTTTATGGTCTCGTTTGGAGAGAACATGAGTGTTTGCCATGCTTGTGAGGAAGAGTCAAGTGGGTATTTGGATATGACAAATGCAGACTGGCAGAAACAGGCAAGGTATTTTCCCATCAAATTTCCTGTTTCTAGACTTGGGGGAAGAGCAACATGTCCCAGTCTCCTTTGGGGGTAGATTGGGGTCATGGGGACTAGTTTTGCACAGTGGGTGCATTTTCTAGGCCTTGGCCCTGAGCTCTGTTGTGTGATCCCATGCAAACTCTCCCTTTCTCCTGTCTCTGTTGGCCATATCCTTTAAGGTGGGCACAACATGGAAGAAGACTGGATTTCTGAGAAACCATATGGGAGGGGAGGGGATAGCCAGCCTCTGCACATCAAACTGTGATGTGAACTGGAGGGTGTTACCCTGACTAATCCAGTTAATTGAACAATAGTTGTTTTATTAATGAAGCAATAAACGAGGGGCAGAGTTTATCATCTTTTTACTTTATCATTAGTCTAATATTATTTATCACATTTAAGTGTAGTCTAATTTCAGACTTATGTTAAATTTTCCTTTCCTCTATCATCATCAGAATATTCTTTGCTCTCAATATTTAGAAAGTACAGATTGTATTAAGTGACCTTTGCAAGTTACAGAGTCCATGAAATTATCTTTGTTTTTTTTAAAAAAATATTTTATTGATTTTTTACAGAGAGGAAGGGAGAGGGACAGAGAGTTAGAAACATCGATGAGAGAGAAACATTGATCAGCTGCCTCCTGCACAACCCCCACTGGGGATGTGCCCACAACCAAGGCACATGACCTTGACCAGAATCGAACCCAGGACCCTTCAGTCCACAGGCCGATGCTCTATCCACTGAGCTAAACCAGTTAGGACTGTTTTTGTTTTTTTAAGTAGGGAGTGATTTGGTAGCTTTTCCCATTTATTGCTTGCTAATTCGCCTAAAGTGTATATTTTTGATGGAGTCAGTTGGGCTTCATTATATTATTAAATATTATCTGTGTAATTATATTTTCCTCAGCAGTCATCCATTTCATCAAAGTTTTCAAGTTTAATTGCATAGGAGTTAAGTAATGAATTGTCACATGGTATGTGAGTAAACATCTTGACCCGAATGGGCCTGTCTCCACCATTTAATATCTGTATGAAATTGATAGGTCACTTGAAATGAATGAAAAATTCTCTATTTTTCTTTTATAAAAAGGCAATAGTAATATCTATTATATGTTTGTTATAAGAATTAAATTTATGTACAAATCTTTAGAACCCAATAGGAGGTCAATGTATATTAAATTGTATTCCTATCCTAGTAATGAAGAGATATTGAAGAATAGGGTTACTTCAATATCTACTTACATGATTAGTTGTGTTCATTTGCTCTTTCTTCTTTTAAAATTTTTAATTAATTAAAAATGGAGTCATTTCCCTAGTCCTATATCCCCATAGCCATTCTCTGGTCAGCTGGGAAGTACCCCTCACTGCCTGTGGCAAATGGTGGGTGGGCATAGGAGGGATGCAGGGCGTTTGGCTCATCAGCCAGTTCCTGTTGTGGATTCCTTATTGATTACCACTGATCTCCGAATCCCTGAATGGGGAAAGGATATTCTTTGTGTACAGCAGACCAAGGAAGACATGGGGGAAGTGGATAAAGATGAACTAAATTGAAGTTTTGGAACCTTAATAACTTAAGTTCTTAAGGTATATTGTAGAGAATGGGCAGTTAGAGGGAACAGAGTATAATATTAATGTCTAGGACAAAAGGTTTGAATTATTTACATTAAAAATGTAACATATTTAAGCACCAACAGTCATGGTAGAACCTAAAAATGAAAATCACTCACTTGTCTTAGTTGGTAAGGATACACAAAACAGAGAAAGTATTTTAGGAAACGGGATTCTTATAAAAGTTGGGAAGATGAGCTCTGTGTACGGGTAAAACAATATTAAACATTTATTGAACATTCCCAGACCTACAGTTTATTAACTGTATCAGCTTAAGGAAGTCCTCTTTCGACTTTGAATCGCAGTCTCATCATTAGTAAAACAGTAGCAGTAATAATTTGAATGGGGTTTTGAGTCAGTATATGAAAAGTACTATCTATGGCACTTAGAGGAGAATAGCAGCTTAGTGGATAGCAATACTCCTTCCCTTTCTTACTTATCTTTTATAGAGAGACTCAAGGTGAGGATAATAAAGAAAACTTAGCTGTCTATATATTGTAGCAATGTGTAAGTAAGAAAATAATATAAATAGTAAACTGTTAATGGAATTTTGATTCCAACTGAAATAGGGATCACAGCATAAATAATGAAAGGGAAAAATTATAAAAACCAGTCACGATATGATTACAGGAAGGATTTTAGTTTGTTTTTTAGATTCAGAATGTATGATTATGCATAAGATCCTGAATGTCTGAAAGTAAAAAACAAAACAAAAACATATCCTTTAAAGTATCTTTTCCATAAAGAAAGAAAATATACTAAGAATACATTGAATCTTTTTCTTTAGGGAACATTCTGAACTGAAAAATTATCTTATTTGGAAACATTGTATGTACATGGAATTTTTCAAAATGACAGCTGTTTTAATATGTAATTTCTAAAAGTACATTATAGAAAACATGTATACTGATAAAATAAAAGTGAAATACTAAAATGAAAGGAAAATAGGGAATTTGATATCAAATCTATTTTATGATGTCTTGAAAAAGAGTATATTCACTTGTTTTTATACCTTTTCTTTTAGTGAAGTTCTTAAAGCTTTCCCATTTATGAATGGAGAATCTTAGAATTAATTTTGCTTGGCCACAACTTGCACCAGAAAAACAAAGTAGTTAAGTTCTTTTATTTCAGATCAATGATCCTCTAGTGGAAATATTTCATCCAGCAATTAATTCAGTGTCTCTCTACAGGATTAAAACAAAATTTGTGACACATAGGGCAATATCCTATTTTGTATAATGAACCTAAAGCAGGGTTTTTAGGAAAAATTATAACAAATATTTATATTATTAAGTAATCTGATATCAATAATCTCAGTTTCCATCTAAAGAATCTAGAAAAAGTTCAGATTAGCCCCATTTCAAGCCTTCAGTAGCCATATGTGGCCACCATATTGGATGCACTCATAGATCTATAGCATTCTTGGTTATTAAGTTTGTCACAAGCAAGGATGAAATACATATTTTTGTGAACATTAAAGATGAGATGAAATCAATTAACGTATGATTTGAGGTATTTATCTTTGAGTCTACCTCAAAGATTCATCAGATTTTGTAAACTGTAGCTTTTGAAATGAGAGTTGCAGATTCATCTGTCAATTGGCAAAGGGATGTGGTGGGTCTCAGGGGCTGTTCCATCTGGATTGACCAGTAGGTAAAAGAATCAACGAAAAGGAAACTGACAAAGATGAACAAGATGGACACCCCGAGAACCACATTGGAGAAAATTAATGCTGCAGGTTGCAGCAATAACAATTCCAGAGAGACACAAATATTAAACACAGAAGGAATTTAGCAATTGAAATGAAAAATAACTTCTGGACTAGGAGAGTAGGCACTGTTTCAAAATCGAGACTATTATCTAGAATGGCTCAGTATTGGTGCGCAAAAAATATAAACCTTCTTTCACATAAATATGAATATTTTCCTCATTCTTGTTTTTGTTTATTAATATTTGATTTGCAGGAACAGAAAGTAGAATTAAGTAGGGTGTTTTAAAAATGCTGATCACATAAACTGAGATTAGAATTTTGAGTCTTATTCCTAAACTTTTAATACGTCTATTTATCTGTTTAGAATGTTGTCTAAATTATCTATTGTTTGTTTCTTATTTGAAATCAGGTCATAGTGAGTTTTGTTACAGTGTATCTGTTCCCAGGCAGTGATCAAGGTACTTAAATCATGATAATTGATCTGGGATTAGTTCTCTCCCTCCTATTAGTTAATTAGGGGTATAGTTGCCACAACTAGATAAAAGAAGTAGGAAACACTAGTTGAATGATTATTTTGAATATTAAAGACTCAGTACATAATCTTGGATGAGCTTTTAAGTATAAAAGTTTGCTTTTACTTGAGTTTCAGAAACAGGAATTTGGACACTCAGAATTAAAATAAGTTTTCTTAAAATCAACCCTCATTCTTTTTTTTTTATTTTTATATATTTTATTGATTTTTTACAGAGAGGAAGGGAGAGAGATAGAGAGCCAGAAACATCGATGAGAGAGAAACATCAATCAGCTGCCTCCTGCACATCTCCTACTGGGGATGTGCCTGCAACCCAGGTACATGCCCTTGACCGGAATCGAACCCGGGACCCTTCAGTCCACAGGCCGACGCTCTATCCACTGAGCCAAACCGGTTTCGGCAACCCTCATTCTTGTAATTAAAAATAACCTGCCTCAATAATGTTCAAGGCTGTTACCTGAGATAAATTGTAGACTTAGAATGACCTACCTCTCCCATTTTAACATTTCTGAAAATAAAAGACAGGTGCATGTTTCTCAGTAGTGTCATCTGAAAGTAGAGATAACACTGCCTTACACATTTGAATGAAAGTTCAGTTTAATAGGGTAAAGAAAGAATTCCACCATTCCATTTGCAATTGTAACTCCAAAAAAGGATAATAGAGGTACCACCATTTATTTGACCATTTATCCATTAAAATAAATGTAGTTTGTTTTCAGTCTTTGGCTATCCCAAATAAAGCTGCTATGAACATTTGTCTAAGAGTTTCGTGTGTTCTTCCTCTTTTTTAGAAGCACACATGTCAATTCCATGGACTTTGGCAAGGTGGAGCTTAAGTACTTTGTTTAGAATTGTAAATTAAACAAGGTAGGCAAACTTAATGATTTCTTTGGAGATGTTTAACAAAAACATGTTTTGGAATCATCATTTAAAAGTAGTTTTTAGATTTGTCCATAAAATAAATTTGAGCATATTTGAGATCAGAATTTCCTTGAAAGAGAAGAGAGGCAATTCTAGGGAGAACCCCTTGCAGACGAAGAAAATTAGAGTGGGCACGGGGTCCTCCTTGGATCAAGTTAAAATGAAACTCCAGGGAACTCTCAGAGAGCAGGATGGGCTCTCTCTCTGCACAGTCTGGACCCGGGAAGGGGAAGGCAGCAGGGGGCACGCCCTTGGCACCCTCACTAAGTTTTATCACTCCCTTTTCCTGGAGGAAAAGTGAATGAGAAGTTGGTGTAGGGCTGATTGTTAAATTAATTGATTTCTCTCCACTTTCTCTGTGCAAGGAAACAGCCAAGAGTTAGAAATGATTGTCCCTACCTCCCAATGATCTCATAAAGACAAGTACCATTTTGGATTCTTTCAGTTACTTAACAGCCGTTTTGAATAGGGAGCTCATGAAGAGCATGTTTCTGTTTGTTCAGCGAAGAGGCTAGACCTTGCTGAGACAAAAGCTTTCATTCGACTTAGCAGGGACTTTCCGCAGAGATGTGTTCAGAACTTGGAGGAAAGGGAATGCGACGTTTTCAGAGCATTCTTTGTATTGCTAATAAGATAGGGGACTCTGCAAACTACTTCAATAAGATAAAAGCGTCTTGCTTTCAAAAACAAAACAAAACAGAGACGTGGCATATTTTTAAAAGGAAGCAAAGTTAAAAACCACAAATTCCATACAATACCCACTTGTTTTCTAATGTAGTTCTCTTTTTACAAGCAAGTCAAAGGGTTGAGTACTTCACTGAACCATGAAGCTGAACTCAGGATAGTAAATCAGGTAGACAGCATAAGATTCTGTCATCCTTTCCTCATTCAGTTTTGAAGAGGAAGCCATTCCTGGTCCTCGCCCCTCCCCGCCCCTCTCCTTGCCCCGTCTCCCCATTCTTCTCTGTCCCCCATCTGTGTGTTCAGGATGGAGGCTGTAGTCGCCCTTCAGAAGTGGGGACTATTGTTGGGTTTTTGTATTAAGGTCATTTAAGTCACAAAAAGCAGCGATTTCTCTCTTTCTGCAAATTAAACACGCTCCCCGTTGTGTTGTAATGGATTTTAGTCCTTTGTAATTAAAGATCCAACTGTTCACCTCCTGAAACCAAGAGCTTTTTACCACATTGTTGCTTCATTTATCTCTGGGGAAAGACACTGATCCACCCATTTGCTCCTGGAGTGACGCAGCGTTCTCAGTGCTGCTGGCAGGAACCACAGTAATAAAAGTGAACAGTAGACATTTTGGGGGAGAACCGTTGCCTTAACTCTCTAATGAGTTTTGTCTTTCAAGAGCTTTTCGGTAAAATAGATTTACAACAGAGGAAATGTCAATCTAGGATGACTGGCTCTTCAGAGTCTTATCACTGCTCAGAGTGATTAAAATAGTTCCTCTCAACTCCTTCAGCTGGACTAAGTTTCCCTTTCCTAGTATTTCGTCTTTCAAAACAGAATTTCATTTCTTGCTTGTTTTTTCTCTTTCGCTTCTTGCTCATTCTGTTTCTGCGTGACCTATAACAAATTGCTCTTTTACTGTGTCTTCTGGGTTCCCCAGAAAGCAGAGCCTGGGGAGGGGGCAGAAGGCATTGTGCTATTATCAAAGGAGGCATCAGTGAATCTTAAGGGAGCAAAGCAAAGAAGGAGGGAGACTCAAGGTGAGGATGTGTTTTCATGCTGAAGCTACTAATTTTGTAGAGTGTGACTGGTTGCTGGATCCATGGTAATAAGCCCCCAAGAACCTGAATAAATTATCTTGCAAACACCTTTAGGGTTTCGGAGAAAGACTTCATTGATCGGATCCATCTCTGATTGTTCAAAGGTTCACCTTGTGGGGTCTTGCATTTCTGGTGATGTATGTATGTTCAAGTGGGTCCCGTTGGTTCTCCTGGACAAGTTAACAAGGAAGGCCCGTGTAGAAGTAGATGCTGTTAGGGGATGTCTGCAAAAAGCCAGCCAGAGCTCATGCAGAGCTGGTTGTCACAGCAGCAGCTGAAACAGAAGACTGATGAAGGCTAGAGGATCTGAGGCACTGCCTAGTATGTGTTCAACGCACATGGCAATTGCTTCTATAAACTGCTTTCATGCAGAAGCACAGGCAAAAGTGGTCCCTGCAATTGAGGAGGATATGAAATAGTCTTAGAAAAATGGTCTCGGAATTATGTTCTTATGTTTTAAGAGGTCACTAATTTAAACTCTCTCTGAAACTAGAAGACAGGGATCATACACGATTCATTCTGTATTCTCAATATGAAGCATCAAGTTTGCCCCCAGACAGTCTCAATACAATTTTTAGTAATAATGAGTATGTATGTATCATTTGCATTTTAGGAACACTGTGATTTACAAATTTAGTCATTCAAAGAATAACTTCAGTATACTTTTATGATACTAGTTGATATGGCATGACCAATCAAAATTGGAAGTTCAGTCTCTGACATGCTGGGGCCATTTAAGAGGTCTGCTCTTAATATTCATCATTTTAATTCAGGGATCTCTGGAGACCATCATGTGTCCATTTTCATCTGACCAGCCTGATCTGCTCAAGCCTAAAGTCCTAGATGTGGAAATTTATCTTACTAATAAAAGCCTAGGTGGTCCTCATGCCATCACGCCGTGATGCCCTCACGTTGTCACAAGATGGCTGCGTGCACAGCGGAGGTGGGGTTCCCGCGGCCCCATGCGCGCTGCAGAGGCGGGACCCCCGGCTTTGGCCTACCTCTTTGGGGCAATCCATCAAGGAGCCCTGGATGGGTGGGTGGGGTACCTCTTTGGAGCAATTGATCACGGGGCTCCCACACTGTGAGAGGGCACAGGCCAGGCTGGAGACCCCCCACCCCCCGAGTGCACGAATTTCATGCACTGGGCCTCTAGTTATCTTATATTAGAGCTTGAAGGCATTTCCAATAGCACAAATAATGCCCATGCTTGTTTTTGTTGATGTTGCCTTAGGAAATTTTAGCTAAAATGGGTCACTAAGAACACTAAGCTAATACAGACAAACAGAGGTTAAGTATGTAATCAATTATATAAGCATATAAAAACCATATTTTGTTGGGCCATGTTCACTTGGCTGTCTTTTATTTTGGCTTTTGCTGCTGAATTTTTAAGGGTAGGTGAATTATGTGTAGTCTGTGTCTTAGGACATATTTAGCTGTTATATTTTTAAAACTAATCAAACCTTATTGCAATAGAAACATTAATTTTGTATTTTATTTTAAGGTATAACCAAACAATCTGCATCTTCTTCCAGTAAAATTCAAGCAAATGACTTTCCCCCGAAATCTAACAGTAACAGCCTCTAAGTAGGTCTTTTGTGTTCTTTTAAAATTTTCTTTTGCAAAACACATCTCACATTCATTTAAAGAGATATAAAGATTTTGAAGTCATATTCTTTAAATAACATTTAAGATGGATGGCTTTTTGATTTGTTCAGTATCAGAAATGAAAAAAAAATCCAAACTTATACTCCCAACTTTTCATCTAAAGACTCAAGATTCCAAAAAATTCACCCATCCAATTAATAGGAGAATTACTTTCTTTTTGGTATTGTTGATGTTAATTTACTGTTTTAGAAATAAAGTAGTGGAAATGAACATGCATTTTGATAGAGCATTAGCACCCAGGATGAGAAATGTAAGTATTATTGGTCCACTTCCTCACTTGTCCCAGTATCCATGCATCCTTAATCAAGAGACTTTGCAGTTTCTCCTGCACATTGTACCTATTTATTCATAGAGAGAGAGACTTAGATATCATTTTTTCACACTCCGTGACTCTAGATCAGCCGTGGGCAAACTATGGCCCGCGGGCCGGATCCGGCCCGTTTGAAATGAATAAAACTAAAAAAAAAAAAAAAAAAGACCGTACCCTTTTATGTAATGATGTTTACTTTGAATTTATATTAGTTCACACAAACACTCCATCCATGCTTTTGTTCCGCCCCTCCGGTCCAGTTTAAGAACCCATTGTGGCCCTCGAGTCAAAAAGTTTGCCCACCCCTGCTCTAGATTCTGCCATGTAACTCAACGAATCAGCTGGAAGTGACTGTGCCTGTCCAAACTGGGAAGGCACATGCAATAGGCTGTGTATATCTCTGCTTGCTTTGCTGGGCCTCTGAAACTGCCATGAAAAGAATTTGCCCAGAATAAGGCACTGGCCCCAGGAAGATGAAAGACAAAAGAAGCAGAGCTGTCCCGCTTACAGCACATTCACCCACCTGAGCCACAGACATGAACAAAACAGTCAAGATCCACAGAACCTCCCAGCCCGGCCACTAGACAGAAGATGACCCCTAGTCAAGCCTACAGACATATGGGCTATAATAATGAATAGTTCTTATTTGAAACTACTATGTTTCAGAATAAATAGATAGAGAACAGTACCCACAGTCGTCATGAATTCCCTCTAAAACATGAGAGTTATTGTCATTATGTTGAAAAGCATTTCTGTAAAAATTATAGGTAATATTTCACCTGTAACTATGATACGACTACCAGTGGGAATATACTCCTTTCCTTTACTGGCGGAATCTCTCAACTGTACATATAGAAGAGCATATTCAGGTGGTACTAAAATAAATGTAATTATATACCATTCCATGGGGAATTTGGGAGTGTTAGCCTTTATTTAACCTGTACAACCTTAGCAGAATTTTACGAATTTATGTAGAGTATTTGTGGCATAACATTATTCACAGAGAGGTTTCCATTAATCAGTCTAATTACTAAACCTTATTGATGCCTGCTCTTTCTGTATCTAGCCTTTAAAGAGAATATAATGTCACTGAAGAGATCAAATGTAAATTGACTTTTATGAAAAAATATGATAAATATGAAGACTCAATGCCATTTTGGAGTCTTCTTAACTAGGAATGTTTAGATGCTGGGAAGGGTGATATAGGAGATATTTTCCAGGAGATATTTGACATGGTAAAAGTAGTTTTATGTACATTGAAATAATTTTTCTTTTAAAAATATAAAAGAAAACATATGCTCTAGATTTCAATTATAATACTATTGAATTTTTTCAACACACATTTTTAAACCACTGTACATAATGTCACAAATTTTAAAAATTAAACTTAGTTTTCTTTTTAAGTTTACTTTGTCTTGTATTTACTTCATGAACATGCCTTTCCTTGAAGTCAACCTATTTCAGTACCTAACCAAATGTCCTGTTCATTGTAGAATCTCAAAAATCATTCAACCCCCTGCCCCCCCAAATAAACCATTCGATATCACATTATTTATGAGATACCCACATTGGATTATAGTTCTGTCAGTGTTTCGAAAGAAATATTTTCGGGCTCCAAATGTGAAAAACACATGCTCCAGGAAATTGTGCCCAGATCCCACAGAGTGAAATCAATACCTCCTGCTTAATATTTACCAGTGTTTCTTGCTGATTGAAAGTGGCATTAAATAATTCCTCGGGAGAACTTCTGGTTTTCCCTGGATCTGCTGCTCAGTTACGGCACATTTAACCAGGACATAGACGTAGGAAAATGTTTCTTCCTAGCCTCTACCTAAGTAGCTTGTAGATAAAAAGCAGCTCCCTGTTTCCCAAGCCACTGTCGTAGAGCCTGATGCTGTCCCTTGTACTGCAGAAGCAGAGAGAGGATAGTGTCCAGCGTAAAATTTGGAGCTTCGGAGTCAGGCTGCCTCCAGTCAGATCTGGACTCCACCGTCCACTAGCTTTTATAATTTACTTAACCCTGTGTTCTTTAGTTTCCTCACCTGTAAAATGGAGATTAAAAAAAAAATGATCTAAGCACATGGACTTGAATGAGTATGAGGCTTGAATGACTTAACACACTCGAAGTGCACAGGACAGTGTGCTGCATAGAGTTAACCTTCCACAAGGGGGCGCTGTGACTTTCCCTCCTCTCTACCCTGGTTGGGGTTCTCTAACTTCTACTTCCGTTCTTGGGTTTCTTCCTTTATAGCAGTGTACCGGTTGGGAAATACACCTGTCTCCATGGATTTGGATGTGTATTTTCTCTGTGTCCATCTCTATCAACTCTCCCTTTGTTGCATTAACACATCTTCCTTGTGTGAAGGCGCATAGGGATGTAAATAGTTCAGTTTTCTGAGTAGGGAAGGAGGCCGTAAATGGGAAAAGGAACTAGGCTGCCTTCTGTGCTCTTGCCTCGCAGATGACCTCTGAGAACTCAGGAAGAGAATGAACGACCTGCTGTGTGCTATACTTCAGCAGAGGAATCTCAGGAGCAGTGCTTATTTTTAGGAAACGCTGCCTTCTTCATTTGTCAAGGGTAGGCTCTGGAGAGTCCTGTGAAAACAAAAGCATAATTTGCCTGGATGTGAAATGATTCAGTCTGTTGTTTCTCTAAACATATCCCATTTTCAGTTCTCTTTCTGCTTTATCACATCAGGCAAGAAACCACAACTGTGTGTGGTTGTGACTCGTGGATATGGTCCAGCTTGTCTGTCTTTGTTCCCAGGTGAGGGGAAGTCTGTGTCTTAGGATGAAAGTTGTGGGGACTCATGAGAGTTCTTCCTGGGGCAAATGGTAAAAATTCCCAAGGTCCAAATCTAAATACAGAAAGAACCATAAATGGCTTTTGTGTGCTAGGTTGACACACAAAATATAGGCACCACCAAATAAGTGTTTTCTCATACTGTGATGGTTTTGAACTGATAATACACCTTTTCCTCTAACTCACAGGTCAGTGATGGTGCCAGGAAGAGATCCTGAGGATGAGGGATGTGTCCTACGGTGCGGTCACAGGTCGCTCTCTGGTCCACAGTATGTTTTCTAGGTAAGTGTTGAGGTCATGAGGGCCTCATTAGTAGCCAATAAACAAAACACAGTTTTTTGTTTTGTTTTTAAAAAAGCAGGGCACATGAGAATATATTTTTGTAACCTTTTTGGATTTAATGAAATAATTTTATTTTAGATCCCCAAAGTGAAAGAATAATTAATAGATTACTATCTTTGGTTGAAACTCAAATCATTAATTGCATGAAATCCAGAAACCTATTCTTGCTGATGCTCGTCGAAGGCATTTTACCTGGCGGATGGCCAGAATGTCTATTACATTTTGTCACAGATCATAAAATGTGCTGGAGTGGTCTGTATGCACAACATAACAGTGGATGGGATGCATCAGTGAAATAAAAATAGCATCTTCCATACTTTGGTGATATTCTGATTTGCAGTATATTCTCTGTTCTGAAACACTTTGGTCAAATGTGTGACCAGTTAAAGAACAGGCACTGGCCAGCAGAACGAAAACGTATGTTTTCTGATTGCCTGTTGAATGCATGCATGAGAGAAAACATACACACACACACACACACACACACACACACACTCCAATCTTTATCATTCTACTGCAATCACTCTTTTATTTTTATTTTACTGTCTTCCACTCAGAACTATGAAGAATAAATACTGGTAAGTGTTCAAAGATTAAAGAAGCATCTTGATAATTAAGAAAAGTGTTGATGTTATTAGCATAGATTCTTAATGACTGCAAAATGATTTCATCTTTTTTCCTTTAAAGGACATGAAATTGATCCCCATGTACAATGCAAGAAAAAGAGAGATTGACACCTAAACAGGACAGCTAATGTGTAGTAACTCTAAAAAACACCTCAATTTAAACATAGTTTTGAGTTTTAAAAAGTGAGCCTAACATATTCAATATAAATAACATGACTGTCTAATATTATGAAACTTGCAACTCATCATGAACTTTTATCAGAATCACTTGCAGATACTAATTAGGATAATTTAACTATATATGTTGACATATGAAGAACAATTCCAAAATGTTTTAGGTATGTTATGGTTTATCTTCTTCAGAAGTTTCTGTCATTTGCCAGAGCATTTTCTCATTATTTCTAAACATTTGCTCAAGGGTCAGCTCAATAGTATGCTTGAAAGAGACCAAAAAAGCCACCTGTGTGAATTTAACCTGAGTTTCCTCTAAATAAGGTACCTTTTTGCTACACTCCATTGTGTCATTCTTGCAAATTCCCCTAATAGACTTATTTTTGAAGTCAGTTGATAAAAACAGACAAAAGCAAGTTGCTATGATGTTGGCTGCTGAGGAGATGTTAGTGTGTTGTCATCATAAACATGCCCATTTATCCTTAATGGCATTGCTTTATCATAAATCCAAGAAAGAAAAGAAAACTATATTACAGCAAAAGCAGTGTCAGGTAAAACTTGATACTCTATCAGGCTTAGAATTGAATAATAATAATTATTAAAATTAGCCGAAACCGGTTTGGCTCAGTGGATAGAGCGTCGGCCTGCAGACTGAAGGGTCCTGGGTTCGATTCCGGTCAAGGGCATGTACCTGGGTTGCGGGCACATCTCCAGTAGGGGATGTGCAGGAGGCGGCTGATCGATGTTTCTCTCTCATCGATGTTTCTGACTCTCTGTCTCTCTTCCTTCCTCTCTGTAAAAAATTAATAAAAATATATTGAAAAAAATAATTATTAAAATTATTAGGGTAAAATAGTTTTAGAAATGGTTCAACCTTCAATTGAAAGAGCACATGTAGAATTTAGTAATATTATTTTTCTTCAAGACAAATGCTCACGAATGAGAACAAAGCCAGGGGAGAAAAATTCAGCTAAACAAAAGAAATAAGATTATATAAAGCTCTTAAGGTAACTGTTTACCCAAACCTGGTTCCACAGGCTCCTCTGACATACCTACCCCCTGATGTGGACTCATTATCTGACCAGAGTAACAGTTGCCCACCTTGTAAAGGCCAAGCAAACCAGCCCATTGTTCTGAGGGGCTAGGGCACAGGCAGAGCTGTTTCTGAGAGACAGAAAAATCTGGATCCAGATTCTAGATGTGGGCTTATAGACCAAGGACATAAAACACCACAAAGCAACCAAAGAACATTTTAGTATTGGAAAACCCATTTTGGAAAAATGGCCATCTGGAATGAGTCCCATCCTAAAGCCCATCCTTGGCTTTTGTGGAATTTTAATAAGATGTAGAAGACTAAAATGATGGAGCTCGGTTCTTTTCATGTATGATCAGAGCAGGGCCAAGCACCACCGTCCCTGGGAGCAGGGCCAGAGTGGAATGACATACCTGTTTCACTGTCCCCAGAAGGTGTTGTAAGCAATGAAACAGCGAGCTCACTGCACTGTTTTTCCTTTCTTCCTGTTGGCAGTGGGAGTGTTCATTATGACTTCTTAGTTTTCCCATCATGAGTATATAGTAAATGTGTTCGGGGTCAATAAGATGATCATGTGGCTTTAGGTATTTAGTAACCACTTCTAGATCTCAAATGCACTTACAATTTGTTCCTTATGGGAACCTGTATGTGAGGTAGGTGGGGCTGTCCATCAGGTGGGTAAATCAGGACATGCCATCCCAGGACACATTGATTGATATGTAGCTGGACACAAAAGAATCATCCATTGTCTTAAAGAGACTGCTGTGGGACTATGGGAGCCTGAAGGTGCCAGGAGCATCTCCCAGATACACAGAGATGGTCATGGGAGTAAAGTGAAGTAGACATTTGGGTATCCAAGGAATCCAGCCATGCCCCATGCCGTAACCGGGCCTTGGGCTTCTAAGGGGTGTGCTCTGGTAAATTACCTACTGTATTAGTTCCCTATTTCTGCTGTAACATATGATCACAAATTGAGTGGTTTAAAACAACACAGATTTATTTTCTTTTTTTATATATTTTATTGATTTTTTACAGAGAGGAAGGGAGAGGGATAGAGAGTTAGAAACATCGATGAGAGAGAAACATCGATCAGCTGCCTCCTGTACACCTCCTACTGGGGATGTGCCCACAACCCAGGTACATGCCCTTGACCAGAATCGAACCTGGGACCCTTAAGTCCGCAGGCCGACGCTCTATCCACTGAGCCAAACCGGTTTCGGCACAGATTTATTTTCTTATAGTTCTGGTGGTCAAAAGTCTAAAATTGGTGTAAATGGCTTAAATATTAACAGAGCTGCATTCATTCTGGAGGGTGTGAGGGAGAGCGTTACCTTGCCTTTTCCAGTTTCTGGAGGCCACCTGCATTCCTGGCTCATGGCCCCCTCCTCCATCTTCCAAGTTAGTCAGGCAGCATATTCAAGTCGCTTTCTCTGCTTCCAACATCACATCACCTGCCGTGGTTCTAACCCTCCTGCATCCTTCTTCTAAGGATCGTTGTGGTATAAGGGGCCCACCCATTTAATCCAGGATAATTTCTCCATGTCTGGGCCCTTAGCTTAATCACATCTTCAATGTCCCCTTTGCCATGTAAGGTATCATATTGACAGGGCCTCAGGACTTAGATACGCACATCCTTGGGGACACATTATTCAGTCGACTACATCTCTTTTCAGCTGGTTTGAATTGGGATGCTGTCACTTTTATCCAGGAGCTTCCTAATTAAGATGCAATGATTCTGCTCTTTTATTTCCCTTAGAAGTCAAGTATCTGTTAATAACATATCCCCTCCTGCATTTAGTGCATAATGTAAATTCTAAGAAGCAGAGGTATTTGGAAGAAATGGCACTAGAATATGAATTATTAGTATTTTAATCCTCACTAGAGCACATTACACATTTTCTTTCAGGCTCAGTTTATTCATTTATCGTACGTAGATAATAACTCCTGATTTACCTGATTCACAAGGTTATTGTGAAAATCAAATGAGATTTAAAAAACACTGCTAAAGTCATGCTGCCTGCATATGGAAGTTACTTTTGTTCTTTTATGTCATGTGTGTGCCAGCATTTAGGATAAGTCATTCACTCAGCAATATTAACTGTAGTTTTTGAACATGAATCTTGCTATAATTGCTTTTACATATTCCTCCTGCCTAATAAAAAAAAGATATGGTTAAAGAAGGCAGAGAATAGGGAATTTTCTCCTTTTCTCTGGCTCCGGCAAGAAAAAAGGGAAAAAAGGAACCAAGTTTAATGGAAGCAAGGGAATGGCCACATCCCGACACTGGGAAGAAGATACATCCAATATTGTAAAATACGAGGCAAATGATGATGGTAGGAGGGACCAAAACATTCCTTTCAGACTTCTGGGAGGCGGAGAGTCTCCCCCTCCCCTCTGGCCGAGTCCAAGATAACTCCTTGGTTTAGTGCAGAGATGGAATACAGGAATGTGAACAGGCAGCGTCTGGGGATGGCTGAGGAGATGCTGAGGAAGGAAAAACGGCTACAGCACGTTTCTACAATTTACAGCCTAGCCCACACTCTCGGGGGTGCTTGGCTAAGGAAGGTGGGGAGGTAAACAACAGTCGCCAGCTCAGAAGTTAATATACCGACATTCGTTGTGAGCACACTGGCACTGTGGGTACCAGAATGGAAGGGAGAATAGCCCAGAGTCCGAAGAAACAGCAGCTTTGATGGGAGTATTTCATGTAGCACACCCAGTTTGTTATGGAGGCCTCCAGGAGGTGTAGGGATGAGAGATGCTCAGGTAGAACCAATCAGAAAAGAGCCAGCGTGAGGTCTGAGCACAGTCGCCCACCCCACCACCACCAAAGAAGAAAGGAATTAAAATATAGGAAGAAAAAGAATATACACCATAAAAAATTTTCTCAGGGAGGAAGGAGAGGTCACCGAGATAATTTACATAATCAAAATCTCATTAGACAAAGTCCTGAAAGAAAACATAGAAATATTTTTAAAGATTTTAGGACAAGAAATAAATAGGGAGAGGGAAAAAATTAAGATATGGCAGAGACAAAATCCTCATATATCTATATGGAATGTCTATGTAATATACAAGGTAGGGCAAAAGGAGGTTTACAGTTGTTGAAATGGAAAATAACACAATAGTTAATAGATAATAATACAAGAATAAACTGTGTTTTGCATACAACTGTAAACCTACTTTTGCCCCACCTTGTATATACTATATAATTAGAAATATATGTATTTCAAATGATCAGAAATATAAAATTGAACTTTCACCCCAAACTAAGAGCTTGAATTTATCTTGTGAAAAGGCACATCTTATCTTTTCCCCGGGGGAAAAATTAATGTCAAATTTAATTGTGTGTTTTTTGTTTTTGTTGTTGTTTTAATGTAGCTTTTATTATTAGTCAGGTAATGTGAGGCCAACAGATCAGGGGACAATTACCACTGAATAGATGGCTTGAAGAGAGGGCACAGAATGCCACACAGGGGAGCACCAGGGTCAGGAGGCAGAGGGAGTTGTGAAATGTAGAGCCTTCATTGTGGTTTCTGTGAGAAAGAAGAGGTGAGGCAGGGTAATCAGTTTTAGGATTGCTAGTTTGAATAATTGTAGCAGGCCCTGGGGTGGACGGGCTGCCCCTCGCTGTCTGGTGCCTGGTGCTGGGGGTTTTAGGGCAGTGGAAGTGGTTGGGGTATGGGCTTGGCTCTGGTTTGCAGATGAAAGGCACTTCTGGTGGAGTTTCCTCTCTAGGAATTGGTCAACTCTGGGAGGGACACTCTCTACCAGTGTCAGCAAGGCCCAATATGTCAAAGTGTCAGGAAATACAGAAAGTAAAAATATGATTGATAGAGGGTGTCCCAAAAAATGTATACGTACTTTGAATGATTATAAAGTTAGTGTTTATTAACATACAGTTCATTTTCAAAATTTAAAAAAATCTACAGAAATAAATAATTATTTTTGTCAATGCCTGTTTTCAAACTGATGACCATTCTGGTTTGACACATGTTGATAACATGAGGCAATGGAACAGCAAACATCAAGAATCACTTCATTCGGAATTTGTGCGCCCTTAATTCATCAACTGTTGCTGGTTTAGTACATAAACTTTACCTTTTATGTGTCCCCATAAAAAATTCTGTGGATAAATTTTCTTTGTTCAAAGCTTAGTCTGGCTTCACCCATTATTTCAAATCAGTCAAACCGGAGAAGAAGTGAAAATTGTGTTATCAGCTGTTAAAGTGTGTATACATTTTTTGGGGACACCCTGTATAATCTATAGGAGGAGGACTCTAAATAAATAATGATTTGCAAACCAAAAGAATGGTTTGCCAGACTGTGCCCACATTGTCATTTATTGTGTATATGATGTAATATTTATTTAATTAAAGGCTAATGAAATTTCAATATGTATCAGATCTTGGAGTTGCAAGGGAATATACTTTTGACAATTTCAAGTTGTAGTGGTGTAGTGAAAACAGTCATGCCTGTGTGCTGTATATCTTCCCCATTTTTAAATATGACACAAAGCAGAATAATCATACATGTGTTCAACAAATATGTGTTGAATGAATAATAATATTAACAATAACAACATTAGGTACTGACACTTACTGTATCCTCACCGTGTGGGGTACTCCCCTAAATGTTTACTTGAATGATGGAGAGAAACCTGGAGGCAAGGATTCAAAAAGGAATCCTTTTTATGTTCAAAAGGAAGTTGTTCGTTCTTCCTTAAAATCAGATATTCTATAAATGATTTATTGAAAGTTTTTATATTTTCAATTCAGAACATAGGTAATGACTACTCTGAAAATTTGTATTTCACTCTATGCAAATTAATAGCTAAATGAAGAAATAAGATTAATAAATTTTAATTACAATATTACTGGAATACATAGATGGATATATTTCATGCAGGTGCCCACAGAGACTCCAGGCTCATAGGAGTTTGCATGGATGGAACCTGGGATCTGCAAATATATTGCCAGTGGGAGAACTTCCATTTACACTCAGTAACGTAAACAACTGAATTTATTCTGAAATACAGACTTTTTCTTTAGTTAAAATGAATTCCTTTGGTATTGAGAATGTTGGAACTAATTAGGAATAGTGGTAGAGAAGTGATGAGAAGCAAAACTAATTTATTCTGCAGGAATGATTGGTCAGTTTATAGCACTATATAGCACTGTATGAGGCAACTATTCAATAAGCTGTCATTCAGATACTTGTCAACAGAGTGAAAAACAAAACAAAATAAAACAAAAGTCCCTGCAGGGAGCAAGTGTTATTTTAAAATAGATATCAGTGACTTAAAGGAAAGCATTGGGGATGTTTCTCATTAAAATACATGGCACCATGTTGGATGTGAGGATATACAGTCCATAGTATAGAAATAAGATTCAAAATATCCTTTACAAATTGGAGAACTGAAATGAACCATAAAATAGAATGAAATTGAAGAGGGGCATCATTGGCTCATTGTGCACTTCCGTCATTAAAGTTTCTCATCTGAAAAACAGACATAAAATCTGTAAACAGACAAAGGACAAAATCCCTGGTCACAACATAGTTACTAGTAGCACGAAATTTTTTGATATAAAATCCATACATGCTTGACCCACTTCTAAATGTCACGTGCACTAAATTCTTTTGAAACTCCACAGAGTAAGTTTCAACTATTTAATTTTTGTCAAGGATAAAGATCGTTGAATTTTCAAAAACTTTACAGAACCTTCACATTTCTTACTTTTAGATATGTGCATTTGTTTTGGGGAGGAAAAGCAAAGGATAATTCCAATGTGTAAAACATTTGATAGCAGACACTTGCTTTTTCGTATGTTTAGGTGCACTCTGTATTTCCTCGGGTGAGATCTCAATTCCATCTATTTACACTGAAAGCCAATCGATAAGCTAATTTATGTAGGGACATTGGGATGTTCTTAAGAAGGAATAGGCAGGATATAAATAAATGTATGTCACATTGAGGAAGAACATATATTTCCATGTACATCTTATCCTCAGGTCTTAATAATCATTTCTATTTCTAAGTAACTTCTGCAGGTTATCTCATTTGCTCTTCATAGAATTTAAGTAAAGAAGACAAGGTAGGTCTTGATGTTTGCTGAAAAATGAGGAATTTGGAGCTTTACAGAGGGAAACTGTGGTTTAAGAGTGGCAGGGTGGTATTAAAAAGAGCACTGGGTAATGAATTAGGATGAGGTTTTGCATGAGTTTTTGACACCAAGTGGCTGGATGGATGTCATTTGGTATCCCTTAGCCATAGCATTTGCTAGTGTTGCTCTTACCTACTAATTATTTTTAAAATGTGTAATAATTCCTAATAATTTCCTTGCCTTCAGAGTTCTTCCCATCACAGGTATGCACCCCAGCTCCATCATTCATGTATACATTGAGAGCAGCAATTTCAACTGGTGTGCCATGGCACACTGGTGTCCGGCAGAATTTGTCATTAGCTTTTGTGCGCCATGAGATGGAAAAGGTTAAAAATCGCTGATTTAGAGGAGTGCCACACACACAGTGAGGATGCAGTATTATTGTTAGTATTATTATTCAGTCAGTTAATATTTGTATGATTATTCTCCTGTGTGTCATATTTTAAAAAGGGGAAAACATACAACACAGAGGCATAGCGTTTTTCTTTATAAACCCTATCCTCGAACGTGGATACAAAATGCATCTCTTCAAACTGCAGTAGTTGCTGCAGTAGTTGCTCATTTTTTATAAGAGAAAGCTCTGACATGACACCCAATGTATCCACCATCTGACATTCCCTACGCTCATTGCCATTTTCTGTTTTTAAATTATAGCTTTCAAAAATAACTATGTTTTGTTATTCTTCTCTCTTATTTGCAGATTAATTGTGCAGAGTCTCACCCCTATGCCTTTGTGTAGGATATTTCCCTTACTTGGAATTTTCTGGAAAAATGTAAAACTGGCTAATTGATGTATATACCTTAAGATTTGGCCCCAATTCCACCTTTTTACATAGGCTTCTCTGATCTTTTCTCATCATCTAACCTTAGACTGTGTTATTACTGAACCTGGCACATTGGCTTATAACCGTGGCTCTCAGCCAGGGGCAATCTTACTCCAAAGGGGACATTTAGCCACGTCTGGAAACATTTTGGTTGTCACAGCTGGGGCTATGCTACTGTCATCCAGTGGGTATAGGTCAGGGATACTGCTAAACATCCCACAATACACAAGACAGCTGTCCACAAAGAAAGATCTGGTCCCACAGGTCAGTGATGCTGAGGTTGAGAGACCTCATGTTCATGATTCTACCTCATGTTCATGATTCCGCCTCAGCCACTAGGTTACGAGATTCCCATGGCCAGTGGCTCTGTCTTATTTGCTATTATGTCCACAGTATCAAATCCAAAGCCTGCAACATGTTTAATTGATATTTGCTGAATAAATGAGAGAATGAAGGGAATAAAGTATGCAGGGCTATGTGAATAAACAGGACATGCTTGTTCAATAATGAAGACATTGTACTTAGAACAACACACTGCATCCTAACCTGGGAGTAAAACTTGAACTGGGTGGGAGGTGGCAGAGGAAATAAGGAAGGAGGACAGAGAAATACAGGAACTAAGGATGAAAGTTTAAGACAGGAAAGGAAAACTAAGAGAAAATATCAGAGACTCCTATGAACAGTGACATTTTCAACAGTTTAAACCCTCTGGTCTATGGGTGGAAGTGTTTGAATAATGTTTATTATTGCAGCCAATCAAGATTAATGATATGTATAGTTTCAAAAAACAAAGTTATCTAGCCTTTTATCAAAATCAGAGTTAATGTAATTTGTCTAAATATCAACACATCATTGATTATTTTAGATGTGCTGTGTCAGTATTTCTCTGTCTTTACTATAGGCTTAAGATTCTGTGTAAGCAAATGCTTACTTTTTATGATATTAGTTGATGGTAGGTGAAGAATTTTTATAAAATAAGAGCACTTTAAACTGCCAAACTAAAATCAAATGGAAACAGTTTTGAAGTTTAAAATAGTGCTTTAAATTTTCATGCCTTTTGGAAGTATATTATTTCAATCAATATCACCCAGGAAAGCATTGAATTACTACCAAAAGCAGTTGTTGAAATACTTCCAAGTTTTGTAGAAAAAACCCCACAGAACTGAAAGGCTGGAAATCTCCTAGGGGATGGTAGAAGCGGGGCCTAAAAAGCCATCAAGAATCAGAGCATTTGAGACCCTGAACTTTCTTAAAAATGACGGACAGTTAACTTTTAGTAATATCATATTTTCCAAAAAGATGAGCTAAGAGTGTAATGAGAATTACATTCCTACTCATAGCCGGTTAGGAAAATGTATTGAGTAATATATTTCCGTGACTTCCTCTTCTGGAATTGAAGGTTTCCCTCCCTCCCTGTTGTTCAGGTTCTTATAATGTACTTTTTTTTCTCCCTCATTTTTTTTTTTTAACCTCAAAGATTTTTTGTGAAGTTTTTACATGTGAATAGTCTCCACATAAACCCACTTTTTATTTATTTCATGTTGTCAGCATTGTAGATATCCCCCATTTTCCCCTCCTTTGCTGCGCTCCACCTAGCCCTTCCCCACACTATGGTCTGTGTCCATGGGCTATGCCCATATGCATATATATTTCTAGGTTTATCTCTTCTGGTCCCCTCCACCCCTTCTCCTCTCTAAGATCTCTCATTCTGTTCCATGTGCGCATGTCTCTGAACTTGTTTTGTTCATTTATTTTGTTTATTAGATGCTACATGTAAGTGAGGTCATGTGATATTTGTCTTTCTGTAACTGGCTTATTTCGCTTAACATAATACTCTCCAGCTCCATCCCTGCTGTCACAAAGAGTAAGAGCTCCTATTCTACTACTGCATCGTATTCCATTGCTTTTTTATTCACTCATCTACTGATGGACACTTGCTTAACTATTGTAAATGACGCTGCTGTGAACATAGGGGTGCATATATTCTTTTTGATTGGTGTTTTGGGATTCTTTTTAAAAAAATATATATTTTATTGATTTTTTACAGAGAGGAATAGAGAGTTAGAAACATCGATGAGTAAGAAACATCGATCAGCTGCCTCTTGCACACTCCCCACTGGGGATGTGCCCGCAACCAAGGTACATGCCCTTGTCCGGAATCGAACATGGGATCCTTCAGTCTGCAGGCCGATGCTCTATCCACTGAGCCAAACTGGTCAGGGCGGTGTTTTGGGATTCTTAAGATATATTCCCAGAAGTGGGGATTGCTGGGCCAAACAGTAGTTCAAGAAACCATAAAAATAGGCAGTGAAATCTCAAACATCTCTGTAGCAGTATTTTCACTGATACATCTCCTAGGCCAAGAGAAACAAGAAAAAATAACCAAATGGGACTACATCAAACTAAAAAGCTTCTGCACAGCAAAAGAGACCACCAACAAAATGAAAAGGGAACCCACTGTATGGGAGAACATATTTGCCAATGATACATCTGATAAGAGATTAATTTCTGACAACTTGATTTTGATTTAGTGACGCTGATTTCACACTTCTGGCTTCCAGAACTGTGAGACATTGTTGTTTCAAAACCCCTAAATTTGTGGCAAATTTTGACAGCAACTCTAGGAAACAAATACATGGCACATGGCATCAAAACATATCTTAAAAAAATAGATAGAAAAAGGACAAAAAATAAATATTCATTGGTCCATGTCTGAATGTGAGTGAGGAGGCCAATTCCTTCTCTTCAGATAGAACTATGGAGTCAACTTTGGAGGTGAGTTAAGAAATAATTTGATTCACACTGATTCCCAATAGAGGAACTCTTTCTAATAACCCCTCTCTTGGTTGACCAACAAGCATTTACACAATTCCTTTTAGAGACAAAAAGCTCACAGTTTTTAAGGCAGTACATTCAGCAGTTGGTCAGCCAAAATTTCTTGGGAAAAAATGCAAGTGTCATGATAAAAATGGAGACATACCTGTTTACTCATTTGGCAAATGTTAATTGAGCATCTGCAATGTGTCAGGCAACTCTTCATGACAATGGGGTATAGCATAAAGAGAAAAGAAAGAGCACATATAATTTGTCATAGCAGCCACAGGAAACTAATACATGCCTGATAGAAAGTAAGTGAAAATGAAGCTTTACATGGTGCCCAATGAAAGAAATCAATAATGAGAATAAGGGAATACTAAAGATAAAAGAAAAAAACCCTGAGGTTGTTGATAATAAAATGATGAACTTCATAGGAGGAGGATAAGTTTTTAAAAAATGAAAAATGAGGACCAATATTAAAGCAATTGCTTTATCATTAATGTTGAAAAGCTGTTAATAACCTCTGGGTAATGGAAAGTAAATGGGTTTTCACGCAAGTAGAGTTGTTTTAAAAGGGGGAAATACAAATACCATATATTAGTTAATTATATCATTTGGTTCTTCTAAGAAAGGGAAAAAAATCCTGAATTCTATTTAATAAATCTTTTTTTTTTTTTTAAATTAAATCTTTATTGTTCAGATTATTACATTTGTTCCTCTTTTTTCCCCCCATAACTCCCCTCCTTCCAGCTCCCACCCCACCCTCCCCCCTCATTCCCCACCCACTGTGTTCATCCATAGGTGCATGATTTTTGTCCAGTCACTTCCCGCATCTCCCACACCCCTTTTTCCCCCAAGAATAGTCAGTCTATTCCCTTTCTATGTCCCTGATTCTATTATAATCACCAGTTCATTCTGTACATCAGGTTATTTATTCACTTGATTCTTAGATTCATTTGTTGATAGATGCATGTTTGTTGTTCATAATTTGTATCTTTACCTTTTTCTTCTTCTTCCTCTTCTTAAAGGATACCTTTCAGCATTTCATATAATACTGGTTTGGCGGTTATGAACTCCTTTAGCTTTTCCTTATCTGTGAAGCTCTTTATCTGACTTTCAATTCTGAATGATAGCTTTGCTGGATAAAGTAATCTTGGTTGTAGGTTCTTGGTATTCAGCACTTTGAATATTTCTTGCCATTCCCTTCTGGCCTGCAAAGTTTCTGTTGAGAAATCAGCTGACAGTCGTATGGGTATTCCCTTGTAGGTAATTAAGCCTCTTTCTCTTGCTGCTTTTAAGATTTTCTCTTTGTCTTTTGCTCTTGGCATTTTAATGATGATGTGTCTTGGTGTGGTCCTCTTTGGATTCCTTTTGTTTGGGGTTCTCTGCGCTTCTTGGACCTGTAAGTCCATTTCTTTCTCCAGGTGGGGGAAGTTTTCTGCCATTATTTCTTGAAATAGGTTTTCAATATCTTGCTGTCTCTCATCTTCTGGCACTCCAATGACTCTGATATTAGTCCGCTTAAAGCTGTCCCAGAGGCTCCTTACACTATCTTCACACTTTCGGATTCTTTTTTCATTTTGCTTTTCCAATTGGGTGTTTTTTGTCGAATCTTTGGTTTCATTATTGCACTCCTCTGGTCTGCTATTGGGTATAATATTCTTTATTTCAGTCCGTGTATGCTTACTTTCTAATTTCTTTATCGTAGCATCGAGGGTCTCATTAGTTTTCGTGAGGCTCTGCACAAATTTATGGCAAGCCCTCAAAATTGCGATTCTTAGCTCCATATCCTCCATTTCTGTCATGTTTCTTTGTCTCCGCATCTTTTATGCTTTCTTGGTGCACCCCCTTGTGGTCTCTGTGCGCAGTCTTGTTCTAGCCAAGCCTTAATTGTTGTAGTTAACACTAGAGGGATTTGATCCCCAGGCCGACTGGCTATAGGAATCAGCTGTATGGAAAACGTCTGCCTTCTGGGGAGGCGCTAATCCAGCCTTTGCCTGAGGCGATCGGCAAATGGCTGTGCGCAGGCTTTGGGCGGGGCGGGATCAGCAGGGCGGGCGGAGGGAGCAGTTATGGCCACGCTCAGTCCCGTACCCAGAGGCTCTGCTTCTCAGAACCCCGGCAGCCGCTGCAAACCTCGGAGAGAAAGTTGCCCTCAGGTTCCAACTGATGTCGGATAATCCCGCTTCTCCTGTTTGAGTCTGGGTCCCTAGAGACTCGCCCGGATCTGGAGCCCAGAGTCTGAGACTCACTCCCGACAGAAAACGACAACCGCGCCCTCAGCCACCAGCCCGCTTTGCGCGCGCACCTCGGTACCTTTGTATTTTCCACACTGCGCCGCCTCTGAGCCTCGATTTGCTGTTCTCTTTCCTTCTAGTTGTAGAGTCTCTCTTCAGCCAGCCTTCCTGTGGTTCTGGGTGATGTCCGTTCAGTCTTTTAGTTGTATTTTTGAAATGGTTGTTTGCGGCAGCGGTCTCCGGTGTTTACCTACGCCGCCATCTTGGTCTCCTCTCATTGCCCTTATCTATTTAATAAATCTTAATATAGTTCACTCATCTGTTAAATTTCCACATGCCTATTATCTTAGTTATTAGCATAGTGTTGAACAAAATTATTTAGAATATCACGTTGTGTAGGGTATTTGTGAGAAGAGGCAGAGGTAAGAATTGGAATGCCTGTGCCTTAAAGACTAGATGAGCCAGATTATGGAGAGCTTGCATGGCCTGGATGAGAATATAGTAACTGCGATGCAGGAAGGCACTAACTGTAGAAGTTAAACAAGCAGAAGGAGAAAATGGTAACAGGGTCATTAACTGAAATAGTTTAAGGCGGACTAGAAGTAGGGGACTGGGAGATGTGAGGTTAATGAAGGAATTAGTGAGCACTTGAAATGTTTTGTTCAGTGATAAACAGGAAGAGAGGTGAGACAATTAAAGAATCCACAGAACTTATTGACCTTTTGAATAAAGGGGAATGAAGAAAGATAAGTCAAATATTTCTCCAGGATTTTCAAGGTGGGTGATTGGAGAAAATGTGAAAGAGGAAGAAAAATTATCAAGGCAAGGTGTGTAGGATAGAAAAAATAATGAATGTGAACTTTCGAATAGAAATATTCAGTGGGTAATTAGTCATCCAGAATTGGAATAAAATAACAAGAAGCCAGAATTTTGACTTTCCCAATAGAAACACACCCAGGGCCATCAATCAATTTTATATTCTGACTTGCTTTAGCTGGTAGTTTTAAATTTCTCTCTGGTTCACTTTCTCTGACACTGACCAATAGTGGGAAAGATGGACATAGGAGGCTGAGCATAAAAAATGACAGTGTGCAGCTTTGGTGAAGTCTTCTGTTGGCCTAGATGAGAAAGAATTCTGTCCAGCTGAACCTGAGAAACATGTTTAAAGAAGTCTGTGATTGATGTGAGGAATAATATTTGTAATGGTGAAACTCATTAGCAAGTAGTCTCTGGAAAGAAACTATTGGAAGGGATTTTTGTTCATGGACATATAATTTCAATGTCGGTGGTAACCTGGGATGGTAGAAAGATCATGAAGCTGCATTTGAATTGAAATTCTAGTGTTCTATTTACAAGGTATGGATATTGGGCAGGATACTAAACCTATTTGTATATCAGTGTCCTTAGATGTAAAAATAAATATTTTCTTCATAGAGATGTTATAAGGATACAGTATCCCTATAGTGGAAAAATAATGTGACAATGTCTACCACAGTGCCTGGCTCTTAGCAGATACAATAAAATTTAATTTCATTCTTTATATCCCATCCACCATCATGCCCACCCCCCTGACAAACACACACGTAGAAAAAATAATTTTAATAGGTAATACCTAGTTAAGAAAAATGATCATATTTATATTGCCTTGTGAACAAAGGCTCAGATCAATACATAGGTAATAAAACTCTACCCTCAAGCTTATATTGTGGTACCTTTAAATTTTATTGGGTTGAGTGAACATTACATGGAGGTAAAAAAATTAGAAAATATGTAAGAGAAAACAGAAAACTTATATTTGGAAATATTGAGCTCTGTTGTTCAAATTTTAGCCTTTGAGAACTTACTGGATTACCAACTGATTATATGAGCACTTTTCTGTACATAGAATATAGTTCAATTTAAAGTTTAAAAATGTTTACATTTTTAAATTTTAAAATGTAGCAAAAGTAATAACAACTGCCATGTATTATACATTTAATACATGTCAAGGATTGTGAATACATTATTGCACTTAATCCTGTGAAAACAAACATTTCACCTCCTAGTTGATGAAACTGTCTAGTGTTTAAGCACACAGTGGCAACATCTATGTTTTAACACTAAAAAAATAGCTTCACTGTGCCAACACTTAATCAAGTCTAGGAAGCATAGAACAATGGCTCTGAGCATTTGTTGAGCCTCGCTCTAGTATTTCATAAGCCAATCTCTGCTTTGCAGTAATTTAACTATTTTTTTCTATAAATCAATACAGTAAATCAGCAAATGTGCAGATAATAAAAAATCAATGCACTCTGTCATAAGCTCCGACCTTTCTTCAGATTATTCTCACTTCAGGGAGAGCTAGTGCACTAGGATATTAAATTCTTGAAGAAATAAAAAGACAAATCTAAGTGAAAAGTCACATGGGATTTGGGGTCAATTCAGGAAGTGTATTTGTCTTAGAGCGCTAGTAATGTCTTCTTTCATATTGAAGTTATTTTTTTAATCATTCTGATTTGCATTTCTCTTCATAATCTATTTTTTCCACATATATTCATTCATTACATTTAAAATAATGTGACTTAAAACTCAAAGAAACTTATTCCTTAAACTATCTTTCAGTTGTAAATACTGGCAAGTACATACTTGTTTTTTTATCCATTCTTTTTATTAGTTTGCATGATTGGATGGGTTATTTTTAGAAATGGTAAGTTAAAAACATAAGAGTTCACTTTTATCTGTGTTATAACTTTGCATTTAAATCTGATAGTTTAATTGAAAAAGGACTTATTTAGAACAGGAAAAACAAACACAATCACGTGGAAAATATATAGATATAAAATGTATTTCAATAATATGTAGTGTTTATTTTAGACTTACATGCACATTTATAATTGATATACACTAAAGAAAAATATCCCGTGTTCTTTTCTCATTTGTTTCTTCTTTTGTTTTCTAAACAAAAACCTAATGATAAGGTCCAGAGAAGAAGCATTTGTTTTTTTCACAAAGCTAGAGAATGCATTTCTACTTTCATAAATGCCAGCCTGTGCCCAAATCGAAAAGTTCCGAACTCCCTGATGAAAGGAGCCTGAAAGCACTGTAAAAAGGTTTTAAAAACCCCATCCCATCCATAGTTTCTACAGTCCATTAACTACCGCTTTGGAGAGTCTTGACTCTACAAACTTTAATATCTATTTGAACATTAGGGCGTGTAAGAGGTAATAAGCCAACTTTTTGAAAAAGAAGATGGACACCCAATTATGAGGCTTTCCTTATATATGCTGATTTTTTGAAATAGACATTTTGGGATTGTTGGTTAATATAAATAATCTTTTGTTTCTATGCTGGAGACTTGGAAAAGGAGATTAGTGTCTTATGATGTCTGTTTATACTGTTGCTGGTTCCAATGGCTTCATTGTTTGGCTGGGCTAAATATCTTAATTTACATATCTTTATTTCACCTAACAGTGTTTTAAGATCTGTTGTTATGGAAAACTCTGCTTGCTTTGCTGAATTCATGACTGTGAGGAGCAACATATTTATGATTAATGATGGGAAATATGCTTCCAAGATGTTTTTATTTGCATTTATAGATATAATTTGCTAAAGGATTTATGTGAACACTAGTCATAACTGTTCTGATCAGATGTTTGACTATAAAACATTTCTAAATGCCACACTACACAGGCTAATGATCTGTTCATCTGAAATAGTATTCTGAATCCTGTCAGTGATCTATAGTTTAGATTTCTTTTTGAGATACTCTATATATCCTCCTGTTTTAGCATATACCTAGAAAAGAATAAGTTCCCTGGACAATTAGGATAATTCAGAGAATAAAGCTGAGGATGGAGCCTGACCAATAATCAGGACTTAATGGGAAGCCCAGGGTAACTAGAGGTTAACCTCCAAAGCCCAGGTCAGAGTTTACATATAGCTAGGGAAACCAAGAGCACAGAGTATTTTGAATAAAAGGGAAATAATGAGAAAGTCACTTATAAGATGACAAAGTGTTATATATGATTAGGGAGATCCATGAAAAATTGAAAGACATCCTGTCTAGACAGATAAAAATGAATGATGTAATTTTTATCGCTGGGACCGTCTCAATTTATTGATAGGGTTGTACCCTTCAAGGGAATATTTTGTAAATTCATTTTTCCTCACATAAAACTCCTGCCTCATCTTTTTCCAATGAATACCTGTTTTTTTTTCTTGGCCACCTCTTCTAGACTTTGCAAGGCAGTTTGGCTGGTTCCATGATAAGTATATAAGTTTTTCTCTTGTTTTCTTTTTATCCTATTCCTTGTGTTTATTATTTAGCTTTATTTTCTACTTTATTTTTGGAACTAGGACGATTATACATTAACAAATTGTGTCAAAGCAGAAATTGAACCAGACAAAGTTAAACAGGGAAGGAAGAATATTTTTTCGGGCTCTTGCAATAGGAGAGAGAGGCTGAACTTAACTCCTCTGAAACAAAACGGGGAAGGGATTTTACATTCGGGGTGAGCTACTGGAAAACTATTGGAGAACATTGAGATGAGGCTGATCAATGGGATGTTTTGAGCACATCCAATTATACCTGAGTTTGCAAATGTTCTTCTCTGTGATGAAGCCATTGTGTTTGCTAATTGCTGCCCATCAAATTTAGACTCCTCTTTCCCATGGAGATGGGGGGTGGTGGTGATGGAGTGCTACCTCCTTAGATGTGTACTTTCAAAGAGATGGTTCCCAGGTCCTTGAGAAAACATTTCCTGGTTATAAAACCAGCAAGAGGCTGGGAGAAGATTAACACACATTTCAAACGGTCAGAGAGAGAATTTACAATTGCAAGTTTTCTAAAATATACCCTGTAAGTGTAAGAAAGTCAGGCCTATAATCATGAAAAAACCTGTCTAAAGTTTAATGAAACCAGAGGGAGCATTAAGGCTATCTTGGTTGAATGTTAATTTCTTTTTAAATATTGACACTCATATTCATAGTTTATCGGCTGCGTATTTTATATTTGAATATAAATGATGCAACACACAACAAATATATATGAGTGTAAATATTTCACAGTAGCTTTAATCTGTGTCTGTGTTCTGAACTCCATTTTCTACTTATAGACCTCCGTTATCATTTATTGAGCCCAAATTCAGTAGAGTTCTCCGTGTGCCAAACGCTAAAACAGCTAAGACACAGTCCCCGGCCTCTCTCCACTGGCTATAAGAATGCTCAGGCCTTTGTTGCCTAAAAGTAGCTGCAGTCACAGAAGAGAGGGTGGGCTAGTGTATCATCCAGCAGCCTCACTGCCAGCTGAGCTATGTACACACAGTCCGGGAGAATATACAAAGCATTCCTTTGCCCAGTTTGTACATTCCAGTGCAGAAAGAGGCCACAGCCCACAGCGGGGAAATGCATGTTGCTCCTCCACGTAGTTCAGCTTATTCCTGGCTCCCCAAGTGTGGGGATTCTTTGTTCAGAACTCTAGAGCTGCACTGTCCAATATGGTAGCTGCTGGACACAGGCGCCTGTGGACCACTTGAAGTGTGACCAGTCCAAATTGAGAAGTGCTGTAATTGTTAAATATACATTGAACTCTAGAAGCTCAATTTGATTTAAAAAACATGTAAAATATCTCTGATAATTTATATATATATTTTTGCTCATTAAAATGATAATGACTTGGACACATTGAGTTTAATATCAAGGTGAATTTTACTTGCTTTATATTACTTCTTATAACTACTAGGAAGTTTAAAATTACATATGTGGTGTAGTCTATTTCTACTGGTCAGGGAGGCTCTAAAGACTTTCCCTCCTTTCCCATTGCCTGGACTAATTTTCCTCCTTCATTTTGGTTCTTAGGGACCAAAGGCCCTCTTCTATTTCTGCCTGCCTCTCTTGTTCTCATAGCAGCTGAAATGGCACCTACTCCCTATAGCACCAGGTGACTTATCATTGATAATTCATGCTGTAAGATCATATTCCTCACATTAAGACACACCCCCTTTTGAATTTACTTCCCCCTCCATGGAGTTTCTAATTAAACATATAGTAATTAGAAACAATCAGTATCCATTTAATGTCCTATATTCTCATCAAACAGCTAGCTGAAAACCCACTGCCTTCATTTTAGCATCACATTCCTATCATTTCAATTGAGGGAAGAGAAAGATGCAAATAAGACAAGGAAACACAAGTTCAGAGGATTTGAGAAAACCTGAACATCCTTAATCCACCCCCCTCCCCACCTCCACCCCATCATTAGCCCTTAATCAAGGGGCTGGAGCAAGTTACCAGGTGGAGCCTGAATTCGCTTCTCTAAAGATGCTTATTCGAACTCAAGGATAAGTTGAGTAGAAGATTTTCTACTGTGTAAAAGCAAGGGAATGATGAGAAATATATATTTTATTGATGTACAAAGCTTTTTTAATCTTCACAAAGACTCCTTTTCAATGTTGTGATTGTTCCTCTCTTGTAAAAATGATGTCCAAAGGCAGGATCCTATTCACAGAAACTTGTCAATAAGCACCCTTGATAAATGAGTGGAAGAAATCAGGGTATTCGCTGGAAAGAATTGCAACCCCATGCTGACTTCAAGCAAGTACAATTTAATGGAAACATCAATGACGAAATATTTCTCTGGTCAATGTGCAGACCTATAAATTATTAAATTCTCCAAGGCTGTGAAGGAATGGTAAAACTCAGTTTTCAAAGTGTTTTAGGTAAATGTGTTTTAAAAGAGTTGCCGCTTGAGGCATGCATAGAGCAGCTTACTTTGTTCCCTTGTACAAGGCTAATCGAGTAGCTTAGAGCATCATAAGGATGATTGTCTCCCCCAGGCAATGGAAAACACAACTTTATCTTTCATTCTGGCACACAAGCGGATTATACTCACTGCTAATGCACAGGGTGAGTAAGCTCTTACATAAACACTGAGAACAAGGTTTTATAGAGGCGGATTTTACAGTTAGTTGACATGCACTGTCTTCCAACAGCTGACCCTGCAGTGCTGGGTATGGGTTCTCCATGTGCTGCACATCCTGTAGACTTAGTTGGGTCCATCCAGATGCCAAGGTGAGGAGCCTCGCCCAGAGAGACACCTATAAATAAGCTTCTCTTTCCTCCAGCTTTAAGGATGACATTGAGACTATATAGACTGCAACAGTTTGATGAAACGAAACATTTCAGTTCCAACAAAAGGAACCAATACATTACTTGCTCTGAATAATGACACAACACACATGTTACCTCAGAAAAAGCATTACGCTATTTCTGTATTTCAAATGTAAAGGTCATGGGTTAATTCAGGATTTCTCAGTCTTGGCACTATTAACATTTTGACTGAATGATTCTCTTTTGGTGGATGTGGGTGGGGGATGTGCTGTCCTGTGCTTTGTAGGATGTTTAGTGGTGTTGCTGGTGTCCACCCACTAGAAGCCAGTAGCCCCAATGCCTGGGGCGTGACAAGCAGAAATGTCTCCAGATATTGCTAATGTCCCCTGGGGAGGAAGGAAGAACTTCTTCATGAGAACCACTGACTTAAATTAATTATTCACAGACTTCATTTACATATGTATGCACCTATTGGATCTTCATCAGGGTGTACAGGTGCATATGATTACATGAAAATCATAACATCTTTAAATACTTTACAAAATACGTGAAATAAAACTTCAGTGCAATCAGTACCAAGGAAAATCAGAAGGGACAATAATGGTTTTCTCAATTATGGTTCATGCTCAAAGTTATCTTTTTTGTTGCAGATTTACTTAAAGTATTATTATGTTAATTATAAAATCACCTATTATTATAATTAAACAAAATATAGTATTTTAAAAATGGTTGTTGAGCAAATTGACTGAGCTGGATGCTATTCCAAGGGTTTGGGCTGAAGTTGAGAAGTGAAGCAAATGGGTTCCTGCCCTCATGAACTTAGAGTATAGGGGTTCATATAATAATCAAATAATCATGCAAGCAAATATGAAATTAACAGTTGTGACATGAGCTCTGAAGATAAGATTTGCAGTAGGGACACTTCTCCAAACAGTGAGGCATAATACTGTTGTAGGTGTTCTTATTCATATGCGGTGAAAATGTTTGCAGCAAAGATGCTTACGGCAAAAATACTGGACACATTATAATACATGTGCTATGCATAACCATACATATGTCACATGTCAACAATGTTCATGTCATCATTTAAGTCAGTGCTGGTACTCGTGGGATTTCAACAGAGTATTGGAATAGGTAGTTGAAATCAAGGTACAGGTGATCTCAGTTGCTCATGGAGGCAGACAGTCTCTTGGCTTCAGATAAGATGAAGAAAGTATGGGAGTCAGGGTCAAGTATCAGTCCTTAGGCTGGAGGAAAGAAGAAGGGAGACTGGAACAAACCAGACAAATATTATACATATTTGACCCTAATGTATATAATAAGAACTATAATAAAAGACCCTAATGTATTATAATAAGAACTATAGTTGAAATATTCACACGTGTAGGTACACGCGCACACACACGATTTTACATAACAATTTTATTTTGTGAAAAATCTTATAAAGAAAAGGTCTTGAGATTTTTAATTTCTGAGCATAAATTATCATCAGCAAAATGAGTGGAAATAATTTAGATGATGACTCATAACCATGAGATATAGGGGTGAAATTATATTTATAGGCTATCTAGCAGGTACTCAAGTTCCATGGGAAAAAATGTTATGACAAAGATGCATATTTTTCTTGATAGCTAGAAAGTTATTTCCGACTCCTGTGGGAAGTCCAGCATGAGGATTGGGTTGTTGAGGAAGGTTCTCGTTCACGTGGAAACTCGATTGTCTTGTAGCTGAAACTTCTGGAACACTCAAAGACTCCTGGCCACCACAGCAGGGTAGGAAACAACAGGAGGATCAAACTGTGTCTTTTTACTGGCCATTTCATTGGGCACATAGTCACATGGTATTGCCTAATCATATAGGGGAGAAAATTAAATATTCGAAGAGTATTAATATGTCTGCTACTTAGACCATTATATACTTACAGAAGTGTTTGAGCACTTTACAACAGTGTTTGCATCTAGTACTGTGGTATCTGTGATGGAAACAAAAAGAGAAGGACCTAAATCAGTGGTTCTCAACCTTCCTAATGCCACGACCCTTTAATACAGTTCCTTATGTTGTGGTGACCCCCGATTTCATTGTTACAAATTGAACATAATTAAAGCATAGTGATTAATCACAGAAACAATATGTAATTATCTATGTGTTTTCCGATGGTCTTAGGCGACCCCTGTGAAAGGGTCGTTTGACCCCCAAAGGGGTCGCGACCCACAGGTTGAGAACCGTTGACCTAAAAAGTCATCAGTATAGAGGGACATGGTTAAATATGGTTAAATGCAATCATAGGAGGGAACACTGTGGGGTGACACACTATGGGATACAACTGTGCTTATTTGGACAGAGATGCACTATGTGTTGTTAAAGACAAAAATAATAAAAAAAAAAACGATGATCTTTTATTGTATGAACCTCTGCTGACGAAATTGGGAATTGGGGTTCAAAGAGAGACTTTATTTTATTACTTGATAGCCATCTGTACTATTTGGATTGCTTTTGAATTTTTTATTTTTTACATATGCATTCAATCGGAATTGATGAATTAGGGGGTAGGGGGTTAAGAAAGGTCTAATATATAGTGATGGAAGAAGATTTGACTTTGGTTGGTGGGCACACAGTACAGTATACAAATCTTGTATAATAAAATCTACACCTGAAACCTATATGATCCTATTGACCAATGTCACCCCAATATATTTACTTTAAAAAGAATTGCTGAATTAATAGGTTAAGAAATATGATGGTTGTATTTTGACTCTTCAGAAGAGCGGTATGTTATGAATGTAACAACATCATTAGAGCCCATTCAGAAATCACAGTATATATAAAAAAGAATCTTTAGAAGCAATACAAGCTTAAAACAAATTTAACTTGTCCTTTTTTTTGAGGTTAAAATCGTTCAATGAGCTCAAACCCCGACTGTTATTTTGACCATCAATTATCACTGAATATTTATAGATACGCTCTTTCTCAGCAATCTCAGAAGGTTAAAGCAAATGTATATAATCAGTCTATTATTTGCCAGAAGATGAAGTGCCATGGAGGCTTGTAATCAAAGGAAAAGGGTTCCAAAGATAACTTTAGCACTGGCTGGTGTTAAAAGGTTGAAAGAGCTTTTCAAATATAAGATAAGTGTATATATTTACTTACAAATCTAGTCAAATTTGGACTTAAAAATACAGCCCTCCATGTATGAATATGATTTTATTGATGCACCACCACAGGAGTAAATTACAGGAATTATATTTTGTAGGAGTGATGGATTTGTGTGGAGTCAGTCTTACACAACCCGGTGCGCTTAGACGTAATTCTAAGCCTTAAGAGGTGCTTCCTCTGGTCACAAATTTTCCTCTTCACCTAATCAATAATTACAGTTCAGATAGAAATTGAGTCACTTCCTCAGGGATACCTTCTCTGACCCCAAGACTAGGTTGGATCCCCTAAGTGGACAGTGTAAAGAATGCTTTATGGTTTGCCTTTGCTCTGTTGATTACACCCTGCAGTTAAATATTTGTGTTTGACATGGTTTGTCTGTTTCACATGATTGTAAGCTCCTAATGTGCCCTGTTCACCGTTGAAAACACATTTCTGACTACAGTAGCTGAAACTTGGGAGGTTTCAAAGATGTCCATTGAATGAATGCATGAGTCAAATGTATGTGCTCCTGTTCGTGTGTGTGTCCCATCCAGAGTAGCCTACAAGAAAAGGCTGCGGATACTACAGGAAGAATAAAGAGTTATGTCTTCTCTCATGTGCAGAGAACTCAAAAAGAATGCTGTAGTGTGTTGGAGCTTACTCCAAACCGCCCTGCAGGACTTGGAGAGCAGAGGCAAGTCCAAGTGTGGTGTGATTTTTGAAATCATATTCAGACTTAAGAAAACATGCTGCTGCTACTGGCCCGTTGTGTCAGTTGGCTGTACTGATTGGAGTGGGCATGGGCATAGATACTGGGATTACATTTACTCCTGTCAGCAGGAGTTGAATTTTCCTAAAGAGGAATGAAGGAATAGACTGTGGGGCTTTCAAGACATGTTTTAATCCAGGAGAGGCAGAGCATTAAGTAACACGGAGATAGGTGATTTGAATTAGCAATGGGGTCATTTCTGGGGACACAGTGGTTATTTTTTCTCTTCCTGAAAACGGTTCTGTTTCATTTGCAATACTGTAATTTCTTCTAGACTTCCCTAGACCAGATTTTCAGCCAGTGTGCCACAGCACAATGGTGTGCTGCAAGAATTTTCAAAACATGCCAATAATACCTGACTATTTATTTAGTCAGGGGCACTGACCTCTTTTCTCTTAGATTGTCAGATTAAAAAATGACAACAGCCAGCACAATACCCTCTGGTGTGAATGAATCAAAATTATACCTATTTTTGTCAGATTGGCAAAAAGTGTATTTCTTGGTGTGCTGCAAAATTTTAGTAATTAGTTTATGTGTGCCATGAGATGAAAAAGATTAAAAATTGCTGCCCTAATCCATCAATAAAGTCTGTTCCTCATACTCAGTGTTTCTCCCAGTAATCAGCTGAGGAATGAAGGACAACGTTGTGCAGTGAGGACACTGTGCTCATCTAGGAAGCCTGTGGTTCTGGAGCTCCAGGCTGGCGTGTGTCACGTCATCAGAGAAGAAAGGCAGCACTGTATACAGATGGTCTCAGGCTGATGATGATGGAGATTGGTCAGCAGGGAGGGGGACACAAAGGAGGTAGCATTGGAATCGCAGGAATGATGAGGGATGAGAAAAGGCTATTGGAAGTATAAAGTGTGCATAGAAGCTGCACCAAAAAGTTGCATCAGGCTGTGGCCTTGATAAGGAGTTTGATATTATTCTGCAACCAAAGAGGGATCAGCTGTAGTTTCTGAGATGCCAAAATTTCTCATCTATCTAAATTTGAGAAAGATAAGTCATGGAGAGAGGGAAGGACCTGTGCTGAAGTCATCCTATATAATAAAGAGGTAATATGCAAATTAACCCGCACACCCTCACAAGATGGCTGCCGATGACCAGGCCAGCAGGGGGGTTAGTGAAAGACGACCAAATGACTGAACAGCAGACTGTGTGGGGTGACCAGGCCGGTGGGGGGGCCATGAGGGGCGACCAGGCTGGCAGAGGGGGCAATTGGGGGCAGCAACCAGGCCAGCGGGGGGGGGGGGGCAGTTGGGGGCGACCAGGCTGGCAGAAGGGGGCAGTAAGGGGTGACCAGACCAGCAGAGGGGGCAGTTGAGGTGACCAGGCCAGCAGGGAGGAGGGGGGCAGTTGGGGGCGACCAGGCTGGCAGAAGGGGGCAGTAAGGGGTGACCAGACCAGCAGAGGGGGCAGTTGAGGTGACCAGGCCAGCAGGGAGGAGGCAGTTGGGGGGGGCAATCAGGCCAGCAGGGGGGGTAGTTAGTGGCGACCAGGCAGGAAGACAGTTGAGCCATTAGGAGCCAGTGGTCCAGGATTGTGAGAAGGATGTCCAACTGCCAGTTAGGCCTGATCCCGGATTGGAGAGGGTGCAGGCTGGGCTGAGGGGACCCCCCTCTGCCCCCCGTGCACAAATTTCGTGCAGTGGGCCTCTAGTTAAAACATAAGAGCAAGAAACAGTAATTTCTACAAAGGAGAGATTCTGATTTTTTTAATTCCGTTTTTGTACTGTAAATTGATTTTTACTATAGAAATGAAAAATATTTATTAAAATTATGGGAAAATTAACAACTTAGAAGACACACTAGGTTTGGGGAGAGGTATCTCACAGGTATCAAGGTATAATTCAAGGCTACCTGTTTTGTGACATTAGAATACAGGAAAATAGAAAACAATTTGCACAGGCTTAGGACTGATGAAAAAGAAATAGCCATGCATTTCATCTGTTGGTCTGTTTTCTCCTCCTGAAAACACCATAGGAGTCAACTGGAATTCTGAAAAGAGATATATTTGAATGGTTAAAGAATGAGGCTTTATTTATTATATCACTAGAGGATGTGTGTGTGTGTGTGTGTACTTACAATACACATACATACACACAACACACACATATGCATACATAGTATACATTTCATCTGTGATCTCCACCAAATTATCTTCTCACCAGAGTTTTTAAAAATCTAAAGACTATAGCAATGTAAATTTTATTATCTGACAGGACTTCCTTTCCCAATAATTGCTGTGCAAGAATTAAGTGCTAAATCAGCAAATTTGTAGAGTATTCAGTCGATCTGCTATTATGCAAGATTATGCAATTTCTGTTCAGTGGTTCCCAGAGGCTTACAAAACAGGTTAGCTTTGTCCTAAATGTGGATTAATTTCTTTACTGTTTCCCAGCCTCGATTAACCTCTTTAGTGTGAAACATGATTAATTCACCTAATATTTTTATTTGATTTAAATATTAAGAAAATGAACTCTCAGAGAATGCTAATTCCTTTGATGTATTTCAGGGAGTATAGCAATGGAGGTTTTGGTATTAATTTGTGTTATAGTTTTTTTTAACCTCCAAATACATTTTGATATGTATCTGCATATTTGTGTAATCTCTGATGACATTAAGGCAAAATTATTTCATGTTGCTATAGAGCAGTGGTTCTCAACCTTGGCTGCACATTAGAATCACCTGGGAATCTTTTTAAAATCCTGATTTCTGGGCCTCATCCTCCAGAAATTCTGTTTCTTTGTTACTAATGTTGTGGCCCCATCCCATAACAAAGAAACAGAATTTCCAGAGGATGAGGCCCAGAAATCAGGATTTTAAAAAGATTCCCAGGTGATTCTAATGTGCAGCCAAGGTTGAGAACCACTGCTATAGAGGAACTTCTGTGAATAAAGGATATAGTGGGGCCTTGACTTACAAGTGTTCCGACTAACGAGTTTTTCTAGATACGAGCCGTCTCTTGGCCGATTTTTTGCTTTGAGTTGCTAGCTAAAATTCGGGTTATGAGCCAGCTTCAGATACCCCACCGCTACTTGGTGCAGTGAATGTCACAGTGAACGCCACAATATCAGCCCAGCATCACGTGTCTCGCTCGTTCACTTTTGATTTGACATACGAGTAATTTGAGTTACGAGCTCAGTCACGGAATGAATTAAACTCGTAAGTCAAGGCACCACTGTATTTGTTCAAGGAAATTAAGGGAATGACCAAAAATCTGGCAGGGCCTTTAGTGCAGAGTGCCCTGCTAAGTACTACTACTATATGTACTTTACTTGGCCTGTGCTTCCTCAGTATATAATTCTTAAAAATATGAGAATATCGCAATATCAGCAAGCTCAGAGCAATGCTATTAACCTGTGTGGTCGGGATGGCTGGAGACACGAGGAGAGGCTTGGAGCAGTTGATCAGCTAATGACGTTTCTATATGGAGAAAGTGTCTAGGGATGACGTATGAGTCACACAGTCTAAGCGGACAGCATCATGATCCCTCCAATCCAGAACTAAAGTCCTTCCTCCGGTTGTTCTCCTGCCTGTGTGGACCATTTCTCCTCATGGGTCACTTTACCATCAGCCTCCATTAATTTATTAAATACTAGAGGCCCAGTGCATGAGATTCCTGCACTTGGGGGGGGTCCCTCAGCCCAGCCTGTGCTCTTTCGCAGTCCAGGAGCCCTCAGGGGATGTCCGACTGTCGGCTTAGGCCTGCTCCCCGTAGCTGCACTTGGCCCTTGCACCCCTGGCTTTGTCCAGAAGGTCATTCAGTTGTCCGGTCTAATTAGCATAGTATGCTTTTATTATTATAGATGCTCTTTACAGAGTTATCAAATTTAACTATAGGTTGAAGGATTCTTTGAATTCACAAAAGAAAGAGGTTTCATTTTAAATCTGTTACTTATACTGAAGTAAGACTAGTTTTTAAAACTTTAGAATGTGTTTTTCATTACTTATGTAAATTTTATAGATGTTATTTCAATATAAGAAACTATAATAAGCTCTAAATAACACCTCCAGATATCACTGCCCAGATGAACCCTGGAATCACCCTTTCGAGGTGATCTCACCTTTCACTTGTACCAACAGAGTGTAGGATATTTTAAAGCTTTTTAGTTTTTGCCTTTCTGGAATGGAAAAAGGGTGTTTCATTGTTATTTAATTTGTAGCAATATAAGTGATGTTATCTAGTCTTATTTATTGGTCAGGGCCAGAAATACTTACTGCATTTAATTTATGTTTAAATGTTTTCTTTTTAAAGTTGCTTATTGGATAGAGCAGTGATCAGCAAACTGCGGCTCGCGAGCCACATGCGGCTCTTTGGCCCCTTGAGTGTGGCCACGAAGTTTCAATCGCACTGTACGTGCGCGCCCTCACGTGCTATTTTGTGGAAGAGCCACACTCAAAGGGCTGCAGTTTGCCGACCACTGGGATAGAGCTATGTATTTCATGCACTTATCAGGATATGGGATAACTTAAATCTTGTAAATATATGTAATAATTAAACTTTACCAGCATACTCTTTATAATAATTGTGAAAGTCTGAGAAAACATGACTAGTACCAGTCATATGTATTATTCATCAAAACATGTTTTAGATTTCTCATCAAGCAGGAGATTGAAATAATAGACTGTCCGTCTGTTATAAACTAGACCAGTAGTTCTCTAAGTGGGGTCCTCAGACCAGCTGTATCAGCATCATCTGGCAACTTGTTTGAAATGAAAATTTGAGGCCCCACTAAAACCTACCAATCAGAATGTTGGTGTGAGGCCCCACAATCTGTGTCTTAGCAGGTGCTTATGATGAGCCACGTGCCGTATGAGAAAAAGCGGACGAGATCAACAATGCGGAAGCTCATGCGAAATGCCGCTTAGTTACTTTCCTCACCCCCGCAGCACGTCACTATGCTCATTTTCTGATAAAAACTCTCACCGCCCCCACAAGTTCCTTTTATTTGTCTTTATTCTTTAATCTTTCCCAGATAATAGCTTCACTAATGTATTGCTACATGTGGAGAATCTATTAACTTTTCAGATAAAAGTTCATTTGCTACATTTTCCCCATATGTTCAAACTCATAAAGTGCTTGCTCGATTGCTCTGTATAAACAAGAAGCATGTCAGTCACTTTGGCATAACTTCAACAATACCTTCGTGGTGGTGCCCGAGCACAGTTCTGAACATGCGCTATTGAAATCTAAACTCATCCGCACTGAAGGTCATTGTAAAAGCCACAGCATTTGCCAGATTTTTAGATTTAAAAAAATCTCAAAGAACATATTTACTCCTCAAGGCAGTAAGTGGAATATGAGTATTATGATTACTCCCACTTGTAGTATTAAAACTCTGTATGTTAATATCTTTATGTGCATTTTCTTCAATCCTTACAAGAACTCTTGTTATTTTTATTCTACATGTAAGTCTGCTGAAATATACACATAAAAATGAATTGGGTAGACATTCAAAATTTAAAATTTGTATAATTGGGACTATTCAATTAAAGTTCTATTAATCAGAACAGATTAAAAAAAATATTTTATTGATTTTTTTACAGAGAGGAAGGGAGAGGGATAGAGAGTTAGAAATATCGATGAGAGCGAAGCATCGATCAGCTGCCTCCTGCACGCCTCCTACTGGGTATGTGCCCGCAACCAAGGTACATGCCCTTGACCGGAATTGAACCTGGGACTTTTCAGTCCCCAGGCCGACGCTCTATCCAGTGAGCCAAACTGGCTAGGGCCAGAACAGATTTTAAATAAACTTTAGATTAGTCTAAAGGCCTTTAGTGAAAGAAAATCTTATTAAACAATTTTCATGTTTATTACATATGAATTCTCATAATCTATGGATGTCTCACTGTTCAAGTTTTAAAATCCTGATTTTTAAAGTGTGACTAATTCTTTGGTAAGATTATTGGTGTTCTAAGGAACTGTGACTATGGTGCTAGGAATTTGTGCATGTTGTTGGCTGGGGATTTTCTAGAGAATTCATGGAAGTTTTTTTTATAGTGCATTTCAGTCCAACTCATCATTTGTAAATGTTGAGGGTTTATAAATTCATGCCTTCAAAGACTGGCACAGTTTGAAAGGACGACAAAGAATAAGAAAATGGAGCCATCCTTCCATAAATAAATTCTGTCTGGTGATATTAAAGCTAATCAAAATTTAGGAATGATAGAGCATTTTATAAACCTATTTATTAAATGTTAGTTTATGAGCTACACTTTTGGAACTAAACTTATAAAGAACTATGTTTGTTTTTGTTGAATCTATTTAAAAGACAATGCAAAGAAAATAGGAAGCACGAATTTTTTCATTTGCAAAAAAGTAACAAAATGGGATTTTTATAAGATACATTTACCAAAACCAAATTAATAATAGAAGATGGTACTTATATCAAATATTGTTTTTTGAAATAAAAATTGAGATATTTTAAATCCAGATAAACTAAGAAATCTAGGTTTCTGCAAGCAGTTATTGAATTGAGAGGAAACCTGATATATGAATTATCCTTTATGGAAAATTTAATTAACTTGTGCACTTTAGTATCATTCTAATGACAGAAAAATCGGGATTAGACAAAATGATTTTAAAGGCAAAATGGACATAACCCAATGGTCCTGGACTGATGAGACCTTGCTTTCTTTTCTTGGAGGAAAGATATGCTAAATTTTATTTTCAAAAATTATATTCCATTATATTCAGGAGAACATTCTTGATTGGAAATGTAATGTGGGATAAGTTGTGTGTGAGGTTATTGGCAGTCCAATTCATTTATTCCCCTACTCAGAATTTCCCCCCATCCTGGTTTGGGTGCATTTCCCAGTGGGATGACTGATGAGAAGCAGAGGGCTTCCTGCCTATATGGAAGCCAGAGGGGCCACACCTCCTTTCTTGACTCCCTGGCAACCAGTATCTGGGATTGCATCTGAGATTTGGCTGTTTACTTGCTCCCCACTCAGGCCAGGTGCTAGTGAGTCAAGATGGAGACAGCTGGGTCCTAGCTCTTGACTTCTGTACAATTTCTAACCCATCTTTGAAAATCCCATGAATTAGCCTTATCCTTTCACTATTTTTCCTTCTTGCTTTTGGTAACCAATATCAGTTTCTTTTGCTTGAAACCAAGCTACATTATTTTGAAAAATTTTTGGCATATATTTCTTAAGGGTTTATTGCAGTTTTAGTAATGTGCAGATGTTGCAGTTTTTTTACTAAGGAAAATCATGGTTTAAGCCTTCAAAATTTTTCAACCTCGAGGAGGTGAATCAGTATGGAAAGTGCTAACATGCACTAGAAGCAAAAATATTATACAGGATATTGAGGCAACTAAGGAAAGTACCAAGTAGTTTTAACAACCCTACTTTCATTGGGAAAATTTGCTAAATAACTCTGTGTGTGTGTGTGTGTGTGTGTGGGTGCGCACGTGCGTGTGCATACGAATGTTTGGGATTTAAAAACCTATACATGACTTTCTCAAAGCTACCCAATCTAAAACTTATCCTATATAATAAAAGCCTAATATGCTAAGTGTTGGGTCGTTCAGTTGGCCATTCAACCAATCAAAGAATAATATGCTAATGATATGCTAAGGTCGCTCAACCGCTGCTATGATGTGCACTGACCACCAGGGGGCAGGCAGTCGACCAGTTGACCTGTTGCTATGATGTGCACTGACTGCCAGGCGGCAGATGCTCCAACCGGTAGGTTAGCTTGCTGCCGGGGTCCAGTTGATTAGGACTGAGTGAGACAGGCTGGACATGACCTGGAGCCCTCCTGCAGTCCTTCCCCGGCTGGCCAATCTCCTGTGTCTTTCCCTGGCCTCAATCCTACACTGGTGGGGTCCCTCGGCCTGGCCTATGCCCTCTCACAATCTGGGCTGAGGGGGCCCCCTCCCCCCACAGTGCATGAATTTCATGCACTGGGCCTCTAGTTTTAATATGAACTGCTATCTGCAGTAAACAAATATAATTGAAAGGAAGGTTTAAGATTAAGATCCAATGACTGACTTCTCCAATAAAAATAAAATTTATCTGTCTTTTTTCCTGCCTTCTCATATTTGAAAACAACTTCTCATCTTAAATACTAACAAGTCAAGTTTTTTGAAGCAGCTTAAATACCAGAAAGTGCAGTTTCCAAATGTGCTGATGACCAAGTGCACAGGTGAGTCTATATAACCTGCCTGCTAACATAACCTTTTATTGGATACAAAAAAACAGACATATTTAAGTCATTTTATTCCCTTACTAGAGGCCCAGTGCACGAATTCGTGCACAGGTGGGGTGGATTGGGCCGAAACCCGCAGTCCAACACCGCCTGCAGTTCCTATCTGCTGCTCCCGCTCATCCAGGCCCCACTGCGCCTGTCGCAGGCTCGCGCCCAATCAGTCCTGATCAGGAGAGGCTTGCGCAGCCTTAGCAGCGCTTGCCAGCCAGCCATGAGCCCTGCGTCTGACGCCCTCCTGAGGGGATTGGCCTGCTGGATTGTGCTGAAACTGGCTCTCCGACATCCCCTGAGGGGTCCCGAATTGTGAGAGGGTGCAGGCCAGGCCAAGGGACCCCACCGTTGCACGATCGGGGCTGGGGAGGGACCGCGGGAGTGCTCCCGGGTGTGTCTGGCCATGTCTCGCCCAGTCCTGATCAGCCAGACCCCAGCAGCAAGCTAACCTACCAGTTGGTGCGTCTGCCCCTTGGTGGTGGTCAGTGCACGTCATAGTGAGAGGTTGAGAGGCTTTAGCCTATTATTAGCATATTATGCTTTGGTTGGTTGAACAGTCAACTGGTCACCAGACAACCGGACACTTAGCATATTAGGCTTTTATTATATAGAATAAACTCTAAACTCAACACAGGTTCTATGTTAAGATAAAAGGATAACACCTCTTTGTTTCTGTACACTTTCATCTAAAATAGGTAAAGTTGTAACTAACTGAGTCTGGGCTCAATAGTGAGACCTGGTTACATGTTTACAAATGTGAAGATTCCTGACATAAAAAATTTCAAAGAAACAACTATTTCATCTCTTCCAAGGGACCTGAGTAGGGGATTGATGTAGGAACTTTTAAAAAATATGATAACATTTAATCTACAAATACATCTGAGTACATACTATTTTCTTCCATAGCATAACATTTCTTATTTCTTAATAAGTATAAGAAAATAATTTTGTCTTCAAAATGTTATTCAGTTATATACAATAGATAATAGGATACAAAAGTATAAAGATATTTTTAAAAGACTATTTTTTATAATGCAGAAACTTTGCTGAATTAGAGATTGCTAAAACTTAAATTCAAGTCTATTAGCCAGTGTCAGTTACCTGAATTAATATCTGGTTTAAAACTTATTTTCTTATGTAGCCATGTAGAGACTGAGTCACTGTGAAAGGCCAATGGGTATGGGAATAGGAGATGGCTCACTTTAGACAAGATACTTGCACTGATTAGGACAGTGTCGGTGTAAGGAGGAGTGGTGATTAGGTGGGTATTAGAACATCCTGAAATATTAGATATCTGAGCATCAAAGGGAATTTTGTGATGTCCAAAATACACAATCTCTCAGTCTTTGGTATAAATCAGTGGTCGGCAAACTGCGGCCCCTTGAGTGTGGCTCTTCCACAAAATACCACGTGCGGGTATTGAAACTTTGTGGCCGCACTCAAGGGGCCAAAGAGCTGCATGTGGCTCGCGAGCCGCAGTTTGCCGACCACTGGTATAGATGATGGATGAGTATGTATTATCTAATAATAGCATGTTTTCATATGGGTAACACCTGGAGTTTTCTACTTTTATCATTCATCTTGCCAAGGTTGAGTCATATTCAAAATTCATCCTGGACTTCTAGTTGAAAATATTGCATTGACCTCCCTGTTTTTTTTTCTTTCTCAAACTCTTCTGCATAAATAGAAATGAAATTTTAAAAATAATTAGCACATGTGGAAAACAAAAAGAGTTCTGTGAAAATAATCACAGAAACCCCAGTGGTGCTGTGAACTAAGGAAGTATTGATTAAAGATATCAATAGCTTTATTGAGTATCAGAAGGCAACTGAGGAATGGTAACTAATTTAGAAAGTAGAGTAATTCTGAACCCAGAACCTTATGTGGTGAGCAGTCAACCCACTAGCCCCAGAGGGACTCTGAGCTCAGTGCTCAGGGGATTCCAGTACCCCTGGAGGTGTGGATCACGCACTGAGAGAGAGAGAGACAGAAAGAGAGAGAGAGAGAGAGCTGAAATTCTGTTAACAGAGCACTTGTACCAAAGGAAATCTTCCTCCACTGTGCACATACAGGGGAGCGCCCCTCTTCCAGGTGATAGGAGTTTTGCTTCTTGAGTGAGCTTGAGGCAGTTCCTGCTTTCACTTTTCGTTCTGACTCCCTTCCTGTCCAGGACGTCATATCTTTGTGAAGCAGGATTTTCAGTGATTTCTGAGATACATAGAAAGTACTGCATGGAAATCAACGTGGAAAAGAAAATGAGGGCATTGGTGTCTAATCTGATTTTTAAATTTGGAAGTTGTACGATGCTTAACAGGCACACACTTCTTTTTATTAACAATTATTATTATTTTAACAATTGATATATAGTATTTACTCAATTGGCTATTAAGTTGTTAAGGATATAAATACATAGTACATTGTTTGGTTCCAACTCCTTAAAGGGGATTACTTGGTATTTCTTTTGCCTAGGAACACTGTGAAAATAATCACAGAAACCCCAGTGGTGCTGTGAACTAAGGAAGTTTGGGACCTTTTGATCTAAGCCAGTTAAAGCAGTGCCGTTCTTTTGTGTACGATCCTACTTGCCCCAGCCTGCCTTGGAGTTCAGAGTTGCCATAGGATTCAGTGTTGGTCAATGCGATGCAGGAGAAATTGCACTGGGTTACTTTTTAGGAAGTTATTTCTCTTCCTTAATGAGAGCAGTCCACAAGAGATGAGAGGATTTTGAGACCCTGGCCAGCCTCTGTGCCGCTTGCCTGTGGCTGAGACAGCCATCGTGCAATGTGATTTGACAACTAAGAATACAAAGCAAAATATTGAGGATAGCAGGGAAGAACGGCCAGAATTCTTGTTAGGTAAGAGTAGAACCTCTCCTGGTTAGAACACTGTTGTCGACTTCACTATTTCTTGTGTCAGAAGTTCCTAACTGATGTAATGAAAATGTAAATACAGATGAGTTTTGGTTTAACCAAAACTATGAAGCAGCAACTTTATATAGGTAATTAGAGAGGCATTGAAAGATGGTGAGGATGCACGAAATTATTATCCATCAACGTCAAAAGCAAATAAATAATGTACAAAGTATGTCACTTTTTAAATATGGAGGTAAAGGCCAGGAGGAGTATTAAGGGGGTTGCCATGAGAATTAGGGCAGGGAAGACACGGGTTTAAAACATTAATGACTAATGTTTATTTGATGCTTATCATATTTTAGGCATTGTGCACATTATTAATATACTAGAGGCCTGGTGCATGAAATTCATGCACAGGTAGGGTCCCTAGGCCTGGCCAGCGATCAGGGCCGATCTGGGCCTTCTGGCTGCTGGCCAGGGCCTCCCTTCCCTGGTTGCTGGCTGCTGGCCGGGGCCTTCCTTCGTTCTGTGTCGCCCCTTGGTGGTAGGTGCATGTCATAGGGAGCAATAGAACTCTGGTCTCCCGGTCAAACTCTTGCAAGGACACTTTGCGTGTTAGCCTTTTATATATATAGATATCTGTTCACAAAACCTCTGTGGGGTAGGGAGTTTTTAATATCTCAATTTTATAGATGGGGAAAGGGGAGTAGATATATATTAGATGACTTGACCTGGGTCACACAGTTTATAATTAGAGGAGCTGCTTGAAGTAGGAGACTGCTGTTGCTCATTGTAAACTTTTTAGGGAAATTTCACCTTTTCACTAAGTACCTTTATTAATGTGATTAATGTAAAAAATCATTTAAAAGGTTACAACTCCTAAAGATTTATTCACTTCTGTGTTGTTGTTTTTTGAAGAAATTAAGTATCCCTGAATTAAATCCCAGAGTTGTTATGTTGTAATATTATATTCTTAAAATTTAACAGTGAGAACTCTGGATGTGAAGAGACTACTTAAGTCTTTAAATTGATGTTTGTAATGTCAGGCAGTACTTCTGGAAGTGGACTTTGTGTCGGCCACAATTCCTCCTGGAACACTATTCAGAAATGTCAGACATCTTGAAACAAAATCATGGGTAGGGGTTTGCCAAACCTTGCAATTACACATGGCTTAGGTACTTGTTTCTATTTCATTGAGCACCACATGTCCAAATGCTACAGAAGACCGGAGAAGAAACAAGCAACACTTAGAGAGACGGAGTTTCACTTTATTATTATTATTATTACTACACATGGGCCTACAGAAAACTGTATTTCAAATTCTGGGCCCCAACATGGAGGAACTTTCCCTATTTATATCTTTTTACCTTCTTTGTCTCCCAAATATGGTTTTTTTCTGGTCCCCTTTGCAAGTTCTTAAAGAGCTGTATGTGCTGGGGCTTTGAGACCTCAACCAAAGGCTTGGCCTGGCCCCAGTACTGATAACTTTGTCTGGGGAAGCTTTATGTCCTCTCTGAAATGGGAGTAGTCTTATTTTTCTTATTATTTAAGCAAGCAAGTATTTACAGGAGCCAAAACAACAGGGTTAAAATTTCAAACAGTAGTTTTTATAAAGATAGATGCTTCACAAATAGATTAAGTTAATTTTAAATTAAAGTAAGATCAGATAAAACTAGGGACAATGTAAAATAAATTAACTTCATTTTAACTTTCACCCCAGAGTAACCAGTGTTATTTCCTTTAAGATAATTTCTCATCATTTTCCTCAGAAGAAATCAAGAACATATATACTTGTAAAGATAAACTTTGTGTCATAAGAGTCTAGAAACTTGGATCTGAATGAGGCTTTAAGGGTTGTTTAGTCTAACTTAGATCAGGTCTAAAAACATCTCTAAAAACTCCCAGGAAAGGAATAACCAATACCCATGAAATGTATCTCATGACGAGGAAATCAAACCTCTTGAGGTCATCCACAGGCAAGCCAATTATTTGCTAGAGACTCTAACTTAATAATCTTGATTAACAAAGCTTGAAATAGCACATATTTATTGAAATAATATATAAAGATAATGATATGAAAAGTAATATGGGCTTTGCTTGGGCTCTTTCCTTTCCCATTAAAGTTTATCCAAATTAAACTAGCTACCAGGTACAGTTGGTCACAAAACACTTCTCTCTTGGGGAGATGGGAATGGGGCACTGAACACTATATTTTTGTTGTGGCTGTTCATGTAGGGAATAAAGAAATTTAATTCTGCCTTTATGAGAAGTTAAATCTTCATAGTTTGTTTTATCTATGGCAACAAGCTTTACTTTCATCCATTTGAAAATTATGATCCCAGGTCAGCCTGGATATCCAACAGGATCTTCTAAATCAGCAGTACTTTTACCTTGTGCTCACTGTGTGGAGCACTGCATAATTCATGGTATTTCTTTCACGTGTAAAATATCTTTTAAAATGATAGAGCCATCATGTCATGACTTTCATTCTTGAATATGTTCTTTGATTTCACTAACTATAACCAATATGATTATTTACATTTTACTAATCCAAGAGAAGGCAAAGGAGGAGGAAAAGATGAATTTTAAAAGTTGTATATGGTACCAAAACCATATATTAGGTTTTTAATAAAAGATGTTTATACATAGGAAAGAGTTGTCCTTTATTGATTTTACATAGAAATGGATTTTTGAAAATCATCAACTCTGATACTTGGAATAAAATTAGGAGTAGAAGGAAAGACAACATTTAGATATAAATGTGGCTTTCTATTTTTCACACATTTTTCAAATGGTAGAATTATTCTTATTAAATGTAGTCTGATAGAATTTCACTACTGTAAACAATACATTTTCTATAATTGTGTGGGGTTTTATTTATCAAGAATTGTTATTATTTGCCTCCAAGAAATAACTCTCATTTGAGGAGAGGGATTGGAAATGGATGAGGATAGAAAAAAGTTAATTTGTGGAAAATAAATTTAGTGAGTTGAATTTCACTGCTTCACCTCTAAGTTACCTCATTTGACTAATTATAACCCATAAAAGGTGATGTGAAGATTTACCTTTCATGCATATGTAGGAACAGTTTCAAATATAGGAGTCATTCCAAACCTATCCAAATGAGAGGGCATTTAAGTATTTTACTGTAGGGGTTCTTTCACAGCTTAGAGAGTGTTAAGCATGGACTTCATGCACATATGTTGACAAAGTTTCCTAAATGTGTGACTTACAAACATGGTGAGTCATAAGCAGTATTTCAGGGCACTGGACTTAAATAATATAAATAACAATTGCAGTCTCAAATATCTCTTTTTAAATATTAGGGTATAAAATATATTGCAAACTGATATTAAAAGTTTGAATACATGACAGTTCTGCATAGGAGATTGTGAAAGGGGAATACACTCATCCAAGGTGATGTCATCATAAAGTACTATTTTAACATCCAGAGTCAAGGTGAATAACTAGTTAGTGTTCCATGCCAATGTCTAAAGCCATCTACACATTATTCCTCAAGTTTAATTCAGGATTCAAAGAGTCTTAATTAAATTCAGCACAGATAAGATGATAAGAGGGAAGAGGAGGGAAGGAGGGAATGAAGGAGAAAATGAGAAACAAAAAAGAACGAAAGAAAGGAAAAATTGAAGAAAGGAAGAAGGAAGGAAGGGGAAAGAAAGAAGTCGAATGTGCCAAGAAACATTTATAAGACTGTGTCGGGCCACTGCACTTTACAACCTCAAGGGCACCAGTCACATGAAGTACAATGTCAATGGCACCCCTGGGGGGCTGTACAACATAGCAGACCTGGGACTAGACTTACCTTACAAAGACCCTCTCTTAGTCACGGTAGAGTTCCCTACTTTCTGTTCTAGTTCTCTATCCACTCTACCTTAAGGATTGAAACCTTTTTCCTGAATATTGACCTATTCTTTTGGACCCTCACCTGCTCCTAGTTCTTTCATGTCTTTTCCACCAGAAATGTGTTTTTTTCCCTCCTTATGGCTGATTCCTGTAAGTTGTGGTTCTTATGAAGAAGTGGTCAAAATTTCAAATCCCTTACCAGCTCCCTATCACTCCCACAACACTGGTTGTCTTAGGATCTGTTCCCAAAGGACACCCAGGCAAAAGAATAATTGTCATTACTAATTAGTCCTTCTGTTCTAATTTTTTTTTATGTAGCTGGTCATTATGAGTTGAAATAAGTAATATAGAAACCCTTAAAAATAGATTTCATTTTTATTATATAAAATATAGCTGTAGTCAAAGTATAAAATAATAACACATCATGTTTTTTTTCTATATAAGAAATAAACTCAAACAATCTTATGTTATCTCTATATACAGTATAACATATTTAACAGTGGTGAAGCCATTATAATGTTACTGTGGTTCTTGAATATGTCCTTTGTTTTCCCTGGCTTTAAGATAAACGTTATGCAATTATTTACTTTGTATTTCACTAACCCAATAGAGCACAATCATTATGCAACTAAATGCAAAAAAAAAAAAAAAATCAAAAAAATCAAACCAAAATAACACATTAGAGTTCATTCTCTGTCTTTTATCTTCTTTTTGTTCCTCTCTTTTATTTACTGTCTTCCTAATAAATGAAATGAATAGTTTTTTAATCAACAATTAGAAGACACACATATGTGTATAGATATGTTTAAGATACATCATTTACAACTAAAATGATAGTGGGCCTAAAAATAAATCTAACAAAAGTTTTGCAAACCCTGTGCATGCATGTTCTAAAACTTTGCTGAAATACATTAAATACTTCTGTAAAAGGGTATGTATCACATGATCATGATAGAAACACATTTTCTGAGAATGTCTATTCTCTCTAAATTAATTTATAGACTTGATACTTCTCCAATAAAAATCTAGAAGAATTTTCCATAAAATTTGACAACCTGATTCTAAAATGTATATGGAAGTTCAGTGGTCCTAAAAGACAAGGCATGTCTGAACAAGAAGATGGATAACGAGGGGAAACTTTTCCTATTTAGAGATCAAGATTTTAAAACCATGGTAATTAATATAGTGTATTACTGGTTCAGGGTATATAAATTGACCAGCAAAATAAGATAGAAAGTTTGTAGATGATGCCAATAAAATTATGGATAAAACTATGGACTTGCATTTTCTCAAAAGGAAACGTGTATGTTCAATAAGTAAAGATTGAAAGAAGAATTTAAATTCACTTTAGTCAGAAATATGCAGATGTTCTACTATGTTGTGCTCATTCAACTGGCAGGAAATAAGAGGAGGGAAGCTACCCAGTGTGTGAGAGGTCAAGGGAATTTATTATTCATTACTGATAGCAGTTTAAGTTGGAGCTTCCTTTTTGAAAACTAGTTCTACGTTAGCTTAGGAATTTGAACACTTATACACCCAGAAATTTCACCCCTAGTTATATATCTAGTGGAAATTTTACACCTTGTACCAGGGGACATAAAGAAGATAATTCATAGCAGTAATGTTTGTAATTTTAAAAATCCAGAAATGACCTAATTAATTTTTAACAAATTATAGTATATTCACACAATAGGTAGCAATGAAAATGAATGAACTACATATCTGAGGGCCACAGGACAACACAGATTAGTCTTAAAATAAAAAGCAAGAAGACATGAAGTAGGACTCATATATTCAGAAACAAGTAAAATTAGGGCTAGTTCATGGATATTCCTTATACTAATATTAGTATATTAGTATATTCCTTATACTAATGATCTTATTTCCTAAAAATTAGGAAATAGACCAAAAACAAAAGTGAAATTAAAGGGAGTCATGTGAGCACTTGTGGTGATAGGTAATTATAAACCAAGGATTATGATTATCCTATTTCATGTAGCTGATAAAAAAGAAATGAAAGATCAAAGAAGTTAATTTATTTGTGTAGAAAATGTTATAAATGGAGACACTTTAAAATGGAGTCGGAGCTGCCATCCAAACCTTTGGAACATTAAACTGGACAAAATAACCTTTGGATGGGCCTAAAGCAGCACTGTATCCCAAACAACTGTTAGCAAAGGTAACAAGAAATCATATTTTATGACTACCAGACTGAAAATTAAACATATTCTTTAGAATTAGCATCACTATGTTAGCTTATTGGCACCGATAGAGCAATTCCTTCCTTCTATTCATGTGGTTGTCCCCCTTCCCTGTCTCATAAATGCCACTTGTTTTCACCTCATAATTGACACACTATTTGGGTTTCTGCCTCAATCAGTGCTTCCCCAATAGCTTCTCCCTTTAGAATCTCAAATAAATGCTTGTTGCCTCTCACTTTGGCCTTTAATTTTTAGTTTAACATTTATTTAATATCATACAGATACAATGGTACAGATACTGAGTTCAGTCAGTGGGATTTAAACCCAGCGTATTTCCACCGTACCCGCTTGCCACAAAGAACAGGGGAATAGAAAAGAGTTCTTTAACATAGCTCTGCACAAAAGTTCTAAAATTATCAAAGATGTACATTTCTGGCAACTATTTGGCAATACAATTCTCATTTGAAAATAATGAAATGAGAAGAGACATAAAAAGATGTATATAAAAATGCAGCACTGACATTTTAAATATTTCCAATAAACTGAAAGCAAATTTTGTAATGCCTTTTCCCACACACTTTGACTCAGATACCCTTTAAAGCATCTTCATAACATTTTGCCTTAGCAGAGCTGAAAGGAACATTTGAGATCATCTACTCAGATCTTATTTTACAGATAAAGTTTCCAAGGTTACAGTGTTCATAGCCAAGACTGGACTCAAGGTCATTCCTCCTGGTGTCTAAATCCCATGGTGGTTTTTAGTCCTGATCCATTGACCTGAGGGATTTTGTCATGTTGGACAGAATAATGCTTTTAGAAGCAATTTGAGAAAGAGAAAGTGAATGCCAAATGTCCTAGCGTATTCCTCACAGGAGAGGTAGCTCTACCACAAGTTTATTATGCATCTATAAAATGCAATCTCAGTGGAATTTAGCAGCTACTCCCCACTGAGCCAATTCCTCGGTTGCTTCAGGTAAACTTTCTTAAAAGTTAGTGAGGGCAGAGAAGTAAATCACTGATCTCTTAGAGTATAAGAAAATAAAATTGGCTCCACAACACGGGAAATGTTTCTTAGAAATGTTTGAAAATGCTTTATTATATACTAGTATTTGAAAAGAGATGCCACTTCTGAGGAGACTCAAACCTAACTTCAATTTCTTGTCAATATATTTCTTACTCCCACTAATAAAAAGTAAGCACTTTCAATGCTATCTAACCCCAGAAACAACTATCTTTCAAATGTACATTTTAGGCTCACCTAAAAACAAAACAAAAACCAACCAACAAATACTTCCAAACGTCATTTCCTCTACCTGGAAATCCATTCTCCTGGATAGTGGATAGGTAGTGACTTAGGCTCCCTCTGTCATTTAAATTCCAGTTTATATTTTACCTCCCCTGATCTCCTAATGTATTATGCTTCTTTCCTGTAATTAGTCTGGATCCACCTCATTTCTATTTTATCACAGTGCTCTTTACAACAGAACTTGTAGAATTACTTAACCACATGTCCGCCATTGCACTGTGACTCCGGAGGTAGGTGCTCTGTCTTACTGGGCTGGGCCCTTTGCCAATTTGGTCTGAGCCCCACTGTTACCCTCAGTGTTCTTCCCGTGTTGTGGAGGTGGGAGCCTCAGGCCACATTCCCCAAACTCCCATTGTTACTGCTCACTGTTCCGCGTGCACAGAAGCTAACACTATGGCACCAGCTTTTGAGAAACGGAAAACACTTTTATTGTGCGGTGCACCACAAAGGGGGCAGGAGGCAAAGCTCAACTCTGTCTCTCTGATTCTGAATTTGGGGTGATGTGTTAAGGCAGTGGTTCTCAACCTTCTGGCCCTTTAAATACAGTTCCTCATGTTGTGACCCAACCATAAAATTATTTTCGTTGCTACTTCATAACTGTAATGTTGCTACTGTTATGAATCGTAATATAAATATCTGATATGCAGGATGGCCTTAGGCGACCCCTGTGAAAGGGGTTGCAACCCACAGGTTGAGAACCACTGCGTTAAGGGGTAGCAGTTAAAGAGTTTCTCGTGGGTGCTGCCATTAGTGCTACTCATTCTTAAACTTTAGTTGGGGGTCTTGTTAGAAACAGGGTAGGACCAGTTTTTGCTGGTTCTGCAGCTACACTATAATCACAGTTCCTGTCGGATTCAGCTAATGAGAGGTAAAAATGGGAAGAAGCTGGCTGCTCATTTCTCGGACTTTCCTTTAAGAGCAGCAAGGATGGTGATGGTGGGGGGAGGCTGCAGCGATGGTGGAAGTGGCAGGCAGGCTTCTACAAGTGTTTAGGGCAGCTCTGCTCAGTTGTGGATCCTGGGGGCATAGTGCTGTGGGAAACATTATTCACACCTTTGCTTCTGTTCAACTCAGGACTGGCAGTATTTTCCTGCAGTTATTAATCTTTGGATAACCTTTGCTTCTATTCCCACAGCCCTTCCAATACCCATGTAAGAAAATTCTGTATTAAATAACCTGTGTTTGAAATGTATAGAATGGCTCTGTTTATTCATATATGTAACTAGTATAATGTTTAATACAAAATAAGGAGTAAAAAAAATGTAATTTGGATGAGAGAGGGTCCTTAATAACTAGATATGATTCCAGTCTGCAATGACAAGACTTTGTAGGGACACACAACTCTTAGTAGCAAAACAGTCATTAATTAATTAATTATTGATAAATCATGCACCTCTCAACTATCATTTCCACTTAGCCACTAGCATAGACTGCCTCCTCACTCACTGGGTTAGGTCATCTGTAGGTTAGTTCATTGTTGGGTATAAGATGCTGTCAACATTTTATATACCTAGCAGGTTAAATGCAAATTTATTTTAAATTTCAAAAGATAATGATTTGAATCTCAGAAGATTAAGAAAGGCTCTTGGAAAAATTGATGAAGACCACAAATAGTTTTGCAAAAATTTCCTTTTGTGTTTATGTTGTTCAAGTCAGACAGATGCAAATGATGTCTTATCCTGCTGTCACACAGTTTTGCCAGAAAAATAATGCAAAGATCAAGAAAAGGAAGACTCAGCATGAGTTAGATTATCAAATGACTACAAATTCTTCCCATCCCAGCCTGTACCTCTCTTTGCAACGTGACATTACCACTCCCCCCATTAATGAAGGGCATCTCTTTCTCCACCTCCTTAAATCTGAGCTAGACTTGCTCTTAAATGACATAGTGTGACCTCTAGAGATTAGGCTTCAAAAGACATTACAGTTTATATCCTCATCCTCCTTGATCACTGCCCTGAAATCCCATGTAAGGGCGCCAATGTGAGGAGAATGGAAAGGCTCCATCTGGTACCCAGTCACCAAGTATGTGAGAGAGGCCATCTCGGATTTTCTAGTCCCTCCAACCTCCAGAAATATGAGAAATAACAAATCACATTGTCTTCAGCCACTCTGTTTTAGGAGTGGGGTTTGACTGAAACACAACACTTGGCTTCAGTTTTAGATTACTTTAATAACTAGTAGGGAGACGTAATATATTCATAATTGTTACCTTTTTTATAGATAATGACATTTCACATATAAAGCAATAAGCAATAATTCTATGAGTGAATAAATCTTTGTCATTGACATAATCCCCAATGTCTGAAAGAAAGTGAATGGGCAAGAAGAATGGGCAAGTTTTTATGAGCAGTCAAAATACTCATCCTAATTCACATTCATATTTTCAAGGAAAAAGTGACCTATTTAATAATCAGGCCAATGATTTGGATTACATCTGATACAATGAGATATTTTATTAGTAAAGGAAATCTATGAGTTTCTTAAAATGTCCCTTTAAGTTTAACACAATTAGCAGGATCATTGGTTAAAGGTACGAATGTGCAGCTTTATAATTTATACTAGAAGCCCGGTGCATGGGATGGTGGGGGGCGTGGCCTGCGGGGATCAGCCAGCTGTGGGAGCTCTGCTCAAAAATCATCCCAGTCAGCCAAGCAGCGCTCCCACTGTAGGAGCACACTGACCACCAGGAGGCAGCTCTTGCATTGAGTGTCTGCCCCTTGGTGGTCAGTGCATGTCATAGCAACTGGTCGAGTAATCTTTCTGGTCGTTCTGCCGTTTGGTTACTGGGCTTTTATTATATAGGATTATAAATCTATCTTCTTTTGAGGAAGACCCCGTGACACTGAAATTTTCTTGAAAATGAGTCAAATGATGTCATTGAAATATTGTTATTATATAACTATATGACTGTACATATGCTATATATACATAGACATATGTATGCTATATATAAAAGACACACATAACACATGTGCTATACAGAACACATATATCATAAGTTGTGTTTCACACCTTACAAGAAACGCAAAATTATGAAAAAACAAATACATAAAAAAACTTAATCCTAACCTGACAGTGGATCAGTAATCAAAGGCATGCATATAAATGGATGTCCTTATACAAGAAAATTTTGACTTTCTTAATTCAACCAGGGCATTCAATGAAGTAGAAGAATTTCACAAGGACTTTGTAACTTAAAAAAGCTCACATCATTTTGTGGAAAATTTTTGCAATAAGTAAAACATGAATATAATGGACTTCAATAATATAGGTTTATTTTATTTTATTTTATTTTATTTTATTTTATTTTATTTTATTTGTTTGTTTGTTTTAGTACAAGAACTAGAGGTCTGATGCACGAAATTCGTGCAAGGGGCTTGGCCCCCGCCGCTGCGACTGCTGCCTCTGCCTTGGCTCCCACTGCCGCAGCTTCGTCCGGAAGGTTGTCCGGTCTAATTAGCATATTACGCTTTTATTATTATAGATGGTTCTTGGATAACGTTATCTGGATATACAACTAATAACTACAGGAACTCAGAGGGGTCAAAACTAACATTCAACCACACTTCTCCCTGGAAAATTTCATATCTATGTTTTAAAATCTAAGGGTGAATATATTAAACTTTTAGTTTGGTCTAAACACTTACTGATATCAAACACATTTAGAATTATTAGGTTATTTTGTAAAGTTTAAAAAAAATTTCTTGGGTTTATTTTTTTAAAACCACTTTATTGATGTATAATTGACATACATAAAGCTGTATATATTTAATGTACACAACTTATGTGGTTTCTTGAGTTTATTTTTGTATCAATAATTAGGAGACCTAGTTATTAAACCCTTATTGTATTACAGGAACTGGAAACTGCATTAATTATTCTCATATAATTTTCACAAGATATAAATATCAAAGCTTACAGAGATTTGGTGATTTGCTCAAGTAGATGAAAGTAGTAGAAATCAAACCACTTGCTCTTGGTCACATTCCCATCAACCCTTCTTTCAGCTGGACCACAGCGCTCTCTGAATTTTAACTACAACCAATTTTATTATATATCTTAGGTCTTTTTTTCAGTGATTAAAAAAAATTTCTTCACATCCAAGTGACTTTATTTCAAAATGTGAACCAGAGCATTCACACTAATTTGTATACGAGGACTATTTACTGTATACTTCAGTTACTCTGCATGTAATCTTTCAATTGTATTTATCAGCTTGGTAGGAATATTCAACATACACCACCGAGATACTGTCTATGAGCAGTCTACTGGGTTATTTCAGGCAGCTTGAGTTCACATAAAGGACACAGAAACTCTTCCCCCTCTTTTGAGTCTTTACAATCTGAAATTTTAATGCACATAATTTCAGTAAGATTGGAAGGAAAATTGCTTATAAAAGCTCTTCTCTGGAAAATTTAGGTACTGAAATATTGGCATGTAACAAGAACTTTACTTAGCCTTTGCAAACATATAGAACAGTGCTGTCCCATGTAACTGTCTGCTTTAATGGAAATGGTCTATGGCTGCACAGTCCACGGCAGCCACATGTACTGTGAAGCACTTGGTATGTGGCTAGTGTGACTGAGCAACTGACTATTGTTAGCATAATATGTGGTTATCTTATTGAACAGCTGTTCAAAACAAAATCACTTCATATGTCCATCCATCTCATAGGGCTGACCTCCCACGACTGTCTGGACAGTGCACAGAAAATGAACTAGTCTCTTCAGGAAAGCGAGCGAACCCTGACACTGCACTCTTTCTCTTTCCTGCTACTGGAAAGATGGCACCATTACTGTGTTTGCAAAAATCTAACAACCAGTTTTACTTGTAGAATATTAACCCCCGCTATCCCCGCTCTTCCAGACGGTGGTTTTCTACCTGAGAGTTGGAGAATTGCTCCCTTAAGGCACTTTAAGGCACATCAGCTGCCAGGCATGGAACTTGCTGTGTGTTATGGATCTGAAGATCTAGGTGGTGGGTGGATTTGATATTCCTGGACCTGCCTGAGGCTAAAATTGTTTCTGCTTCATTATTCTGAGAAATGGAAACTTTTCTTGAGTCAGTTGAGAGTTCTAAAACATAAATGCTGGTAGATATAAAAAAATTTTGGAAGTCCTTATCTAAAGGTTCTTTGTTTTCTATAGTAACTGTGTTCCCTTATGCTTAAATCAGTTCACTATAAAGATGTCACAAATCTAAGCATGGCATTTCCTAATGCTATGCCTTCCTACTGGGATAAGCTTTTCTATCAGAGAAGTAAAACTTTGTTGTAGTCACTGAGAGAAAACTGTACTGGAGGCAAATCCATCTTTGATGCCTAATTATCCTTTACTGCTTCCTCACCTTTTCTACACCACACTCTACCCTCTGTTCTGTTTTATTTTTTCTTTTCTTTCCAATTCACTTAAATCTGGTAATCTTTGCCCTTGCCTAAATTATGGCCAGTTCCTAGGAAAAGGGCAGAAATCAGATGAAGGTGATCCCCTTTTTAGTGCACTTGAATTTTAAGTATAATGTTATATATGTTTAAGGAATTGAGTTTTGTTTTATGCTAAATATATTTAAAACAATGTGATGGAATCAAGGATTTATTTTCCAACTCCTGAAATCTCATCTTAATTTTATGTATCTACTAGAGGCCAGGTGCACGAAATTAGTGCATGGGTAGGGTCCCTAGGCCTGGCTGGCGATAGGGCCGATCTGTGGGGCAACCGGTGGGGTGATTGGGGGGCCCCTGCTGGCACCTGCCTTGGCCGGCCTGGTGCCGCCAGCTCACCGGCCCCACCCCCTGCCACTGCCACTGGTCATCTCCTTCTGTGGGGTAATGGGGGGGGGGGCCTGATGGCACCTGCCTTGGCTGGCCTGGGGCCTGCAGGCCGGGGGCAGCTCCTGCATTAAGCATCTGCCCCCTCGTGTCAGTGCGCATCATAGCGACTGGTTGTTCCACTGTTTGTTTTGCCGTTTGGTGGATTTGCAGATTAGGCTTTTATTATATAGGATTGTTCATATGTGTAAAATTAACTGTGATTTAGGGTCTATAAGAAGACATGTAAATCAAGAACAAACATATAAGGAAACCTGCATATCAGTGAATATTGGTTTTATTGCACCATATGAAATTAGTCATGAGAGCATTCATATAGTATTCACCTTGAAGAAACATTCAAGCAGGTTGTTTAGTGGAGAGCTTTTTAAAAAACAAACAAACTAACTACTGTTTTCTTCTCCTCTAACCCTCAGTTCCTCATGGAGAGCAAACCGACCTTTGTTCTGGAACATAATTTAAAAGACTCTTCATAAAATAACATGATTGTCTTATGTATAACAGCAGTATGTTACACCATTTTTTATATTTCTAGACAACCTGGGCAAAATAAATAACCAGATAAACTGATAAAATGTATATACTAATTGGTTTTAAGATACTACATATCAGATAAAGGATATTAGTCTCTGAAAGTTAAGAAACTAACATGGTTAGCTCTAAGATTGCCTCATTTTATTGCCTAGAGAATGTTTCCAGGCCCTGGTGCAGGGAGAAGTAACCTAGACAGACAGAGTCTGATGGATTCCCTGAGTTGAGGAGATAGAGTTGTGAGTTTGGAAAGATCATAGCAGTTAGATTCACAGGGGAGAATACCACAGAACAAGTTGCACAGAGAGAGAACTTCAGATATCCATGGAGGATTCCACTTGAGTATTCAGTGGAATACTAATCAGCATATGTGTGTGAAGAAAGTATCTGAGACAATTCAAATATACTAGAGGGAAGAGGTTTGACACTCTCACAGGGTGTGGAATAATGCCTATGCCTACCAGCCAGTCAAGAAAAACTTGGGGCCCTAGCAAGTTTGGCTCAGTGAATAGAGCATTGGCCTGAGGACTGAAGGGTCCTGTGTTCGATTCCCCCAAGGGCACATACCTTCGTTGCAGGATTGATCCTGGTTGGGTGGGCGGGGCACATGCAGAAGGCAACCAACCAATCAATGTGTCTCTCTCACATTGATGTTTCTCTTTCTTTGTCTCTCCCCCTCCCTTCCACTCTCTCAAAAAGTTAAAGGAAAAATATCCCTGGGTGAGGATTAACAAACAACAACAACAAAAACATAAAGAAAAACTTGGGGGAAGACCTGCTTGATTTTGCATTCCTCAGCATTTACTGTTCACAATTTCCAGGGCCATTAATTGGTTTTTACCTTAGGACCCATCTCTATAGAGCAGAGGGAACAGTCAGCTATCTTCAGATCAACCCCAACATTATCTCTTTATGGGCGTGTGAAGGGAGAAGAGATTTTTTAAAAAGTACAGTGTTTTGAGGACCATGACAGAAATAAAAATCACTCTGGTCCTCAGATCTGAATGCAACAACTATTTATGTTTTTGTGTTTTTCCTAATATTTGTGCACAGACAAAAATATTTTTATATGGTTTTAGTCTTCACTATATAGATGCATTTTTGTTATTGTTGTTGTTAATCCTCACCCGAGGATAATATTTTTAGGAAGAGTAGAAGGGAGGGGGAGAGAGAGAGAGAGAGGGAAAGATAAACATCAGTGTCAGAGAGATACATCAATTGGTAGCTTCCCACATGTGCCCTGACCTGGCAGGGGATGAACCTGTAACCCAGTTATGTGCCCTTTACCGGGAATTGAAACTGAGACCCTTAGGTATTCAGGCCGATGCTCTAACTGCTGAGGCCCACAGACTAGGGCTATAAATGCACTTTTAAACTAATAATCTGTTTTTTAAAATAGTAAAAGTTAAATTTTCTTATTAGGTATATAATTATTGTAATGTGGCTGGTAGAAATGGGGTCCTTCCACAGAGTCATGAGAAAAGCCTTCCTGGGACCCACACATGGGAGGATAAGGTGTAGTGGTAAGATTTTTTGGAATGGAAATAAAAGAATGCCTTCAGGATTCCAGCATCTCATCTTCGTCCATCCAGCTGTGGAGGAATTCCAGCCTTGTTTTCATCAAGCCCAGAAAAAGGGCCAGGGTCCAGAAATTCTGTGCCATTGGTTCAGATCGTGCCAACATTAGTCCAGGTCAGTCCCTGTCCGTATCCAGCCAGTTTAGCCCCTGTTCCCGGCTGGGCTACGGTGGGGCTGTGTGCCCACTTGGAGCCCATTGGGAGACCCGGCTGCCAGGCCCGCACGTGGAGCCCTCGCTAGGGTCCCAAGGACTGCTCCGCCCAAATGGCTGCTATGGAGAGAGTATATGCAAATGAATTGGCGAACTGACCACTGTTAGGGGGGAGGGCTTTGAAGCTTTGATTATATTACCTAGGGCTTGGGAAGGAGCTAGCTTTCTTTCATACCAACCCATGGATTTCCTAATCTTCCCCAGGCTTGGGCTTGGTCCTCCCCATTTCTTAGATCTTGGGCTAGGGGCATTGCTGGGCCCTTCCTCTGACCAATCCAGTCTTTTCCCTCAGATTAGACACCTCCCCTTTATGGTTGCCATCCTGGCTCCTACTGCACATACCTCTAAGTAAAAGGAGCTCCCCCTACAACATGTTGGCTTCTACTGCCCAGCAGAGGAATTTCTTCTGCTGTTTTTATTCCTCTCTCAGTAATTCCAGCTAATGACCAGTAATGATCTTTCCTGCCCACTTTGGGGATTAGGTCCTGAGGGCAAAGGATGCAGTGGTCCTTAGAGTGTGTGAAACTGTAGCCTCTGACCTAATTAAGCTTAGCCAGTTTTGCTCCTTCTCTTTTATTAATATTTAATACCTACACTAACAGTAGACAATTGAAAAAAATATAGAAGAGTATTGTATCATCGCTCCAAGACACTGCCCGTTCCCATTTTAGTGTTATTTCTTCAAACTTTTATACGTGCATTTCTTTTCTTTCCACATAATTTGATCAAATCATATGTATAAATTTGCTTTCTGATTTTTTTATTTTATATGATTTTAAGCATCTAATTACTGTAAACCTTTGAGAAATATCATCTAAATGCTTACATTATATAGTACATTAACAGGTTGTAATTTGTTTTCTCATTCTCTTGTTAGAAGCTAATTTTCCCTATTTCTTGCTATTATAATGTTGCAAATGGGCATGATAATTGTAAATTTACATTTTATGTGTCCAGCATAATTGCTTTACTATGGATTTCTAAAGATAAAATTGTGTTGTCAAAGTAAGTTAAAGAATTTAAGGCTCTTGATAATATTATCAAATGGCTTTCCAAACTATTGTATTATTTTATAGGCTTACAGGGATACCACTCTTGATTTTGATTATTTTGATATAAAAATGGCATCTCATTGAATTTGCCTATTTTTGATGAATAAGGATTTTCCAACTCTATCTCTTTTCAAAGAAATCATCTATTCTCAATTTTTGCCCACTTGGTTATAAAATCTCTGTTTTACTTATTTATTTAATTATTATGTATTTATTCAGGTGACATTGGTTAATAAAATTACATAGGTTTCAAGTGTACAATTCTGTAACACGTCATCTTATATTGTATTGTGTGTTCACCATCCCAAGTCAAGTCACTGTTTATTCCCCCTATCTATCTCCACCCACCCCCCTTTCCCTCTGGTAATTACCATACTATTGTCAGTGTCTATAAGTTTTACATTTTTTTTTTTGGCTTAATCCCTTCATCTTTTCTACCCAGCTCCCCAACTGTCCTCCCTTCTGACAGCTGTCAGTCTATTCTCTATTTTGCTTGTTAGTTTATTTTGTTCATTAGTTTCCACATGTAAGTAAAATCTTATGGTACTTGTTTTTCTCTGACTGGCTTATTTCACTTAGCACAGTACTGTCCAGATCCATCCATGCTGTCACATAAGATTTTCTTCTTCTTCTTCTTCTTCTTTTTTTAAAATATATTTTATTGATTTTTTACAGAGAGGAAGGGAGAGAGATAGAGAGTTAGAAACATTGATGAGAGAGAAACATCGATCAACTGCTTCCTGCACATCTCCCACTGGGGATGTGCCCGCAACCCAGGTAGATGCCCTTGACCGGAATCGAACCTGGGACATTTCAGTCCGCAGGCCGACGCTCTATCTACTGAGCCAAACCGGTTTCGGCAAGATTTTCTTCTTTTTTAGGATTGAGTAATATTCCATTGTGTAAATGTACCACAGACTTTGGTTTGTTTGTTTAAATACATTTTTTATTGTGGTAAAATATGCATAATAAAATTTATCATTGTAACTATTTTTAAGTACATACTTCTGTGGCATTATATAGTTGTTAAACACAAATTCCTCATCCCTTCATCTTCCTAGACCCTGGCAACCACCATTCTACTCCCTGTGTCTAGATGAGACTACTTTCGGCATCTCAGGTTAAGTGGAATCATACAGAATTTGCCTTACACAGATTTTTTTTATCTACTGATCCACTGATGGCCACTTGGGCTATTTCCAAATCTTAGTTATTATAAACTAGAGGTCCGATGCATGAAGATTTGTGCAAGAATAGGCCTTCCTTCCTCCGGCTGCTGGCACCAGCTTAACTCAGGCACCCAGAACCCACGCTGCTTCACTCCTGCTGCTGCCAGGCACCCGGAACCTGGGCTGCTTCGCTCTGGCCACCACCGCCACCCACCAGGACACGGGCTGCTTTGCTCCTGCCACTGCCAGGCACCTGGGACCCAGGCTGCTTCACTCCGGCTGCCACCGCCACCCATCCAACCCGGGCTGAGGTGGTCAGTGCCACTCATGCCAACTGGTCATTTGGTCATTTTGGTCGTGACTCCTCTTGGCCTTTTATTATTATGATAATGGTGCAATGAACATAGGGAAGTATACATTCTTTCAAATTAGTGTTTTGGATTTCTTCAGTTATATTACCAGAAGTGGAATCCCTGGGCCATAAGACAGTATTCGTTTCGATTTTTTGAGGTAACTCTGTACTGCTTTCCACAGTGGCTGCAGCGATCTACATTTCCACCAACAGTGTATAAGGGTTCTCTTTCCCTACATCCTCACCAACACTTGTTTGTATTAATGATAGCCATTCTGATAGATGTGAGATTATATCTCATTGTGGTTTTAAATTGCATTTCTCTGATGATTAGTAACTAGTAATAGTTGAACATATTTTCGAATGTTTATTGGCCATCTCTATATCCCCTTTAGAAAAGTGTCCATTTTTAAATTGGATTGTTTGTTTTTGTGGCATTGAGCTGGGTAACCTCTTTATAATATTTGGATATTAACCCCTTAGCAGATATATGTATCATTGGCAAATAGGTTCAATAGATTGTCTTTTCATTTTGTTGATTTCCTTTGCTGTGCAAATCATTTTAGTTTGATGTAGTCCCATTTATTTATTTTTTCTTGTTTACTTGCCTGAGGAGAAATAGCAGAAAAATATTGCAACAAGAAATGTCCAAGATTTTACTTATTGCTTTCTTCTAGGATTTTTATGATTTGAGTCTAACATTTAAGTATTAAATCCATTTTTAAATTTCTTTATTGATTAAAGTATTACATATGTCTCCTTTTCCCGCCGTTGACCTCACCCCCACCACTACCACCCGCCAGTATTTAATCCATTTTGAGTTTATTGTTGTGCGTGGTGTAAGAAGGTAGTCTAGTTTTATTTATTTGTTTTTTGCATGTATCTGTCCAATTCTCCCAACACCATTTATAGAATAGACTGTCTTTACTATGATATGTTCTTGCCTCCTTTTTCAAATATTAATTGACTATAAAGGCATGGGTTTATTTCTGGGCTCTCTATTTTGTTCCATTTATCTATATGTCTATTTTTATGCCAGTACCATGCTTTGAATACTTTGGCCTTGTAGTGTAGTTTGATATTAGGTAGCATGATTCCATCAACTTTGTTCTTCTTTCTCAAGATTGCTGTGGATATTCAGGGTCTTCTCTAGTTCAATATACATTTTTGGAGTATTTGTTCTCGTTCTGTGTAATATGACATTGGTATCTTGATAGGAATTGTGTTGATTGTATAGATTGCTTTCAGTAGTATGGGCATTTAAATGATGTTAATTGTTCCTATCCATGAACGTGGTGTCTGCTTCTACTTATTTGTATATTTTTCAGTTTCTTTCTTCAGTGTCTTATAATTTTCCAAGTATAGGTCTTTTATATCTTTAATTAAATTTATTTCTAGGTATTTTTTGATGCAATTATAAATGGGATTTTTTCTTTTTTTTCCTTACTTTTTATTCAATATTATATATTAGTTTAAGTGTATACAACAGTGATTAGACATTATATAACTTACTAAGTGACTCCCCTGGGATTGTTTGTTTTTAGATTCTGTTTCTGATAGTTCATTATTGGTATATAAAAATGCAGTTGATTTCTAGATATTTATTTTGTATCCCGCTACTTTATTGAATTCATTTTTTAGTTCTAGTAGCTTTTTGGTGTAATATTTAAGGTTTTCTATATACTGTATCATGTCATCTGAAAATAATGACACTCTTACTTCATTTCCAATTTCAATGCCTTTTATTTCTTCTTCTTGTCTGATTGCTGTGGCTAGGACTTCCAGTGTTATCTATATATATAAAAGCCTAAACGACAGGAACAACCAGTCGCTATGACATACACTGACCACCAGGGATCAGATGCTCAATGCAGGAGCTGCTCCCTGGTGGTCAGTGCGCTCCCACAGCCAACCTCCCTGAGCCAGCCAACCTCCCGTGGTCCCTCCCTGGCCCCCGGCTGGGACAGAGAACCGGGGATGGGTGGCAGCAGAGGTGGCCCCTTTCCAAAAGGGGCCAAGGGCTGGCTCCCTCCTCGGGGCTGGTGGCCAACCCCCCATACCCTGTCCCTCCCCCGTCTGGCAGGCCCTGATTGGCCCACCGCCCATCTGCCGTGCTGGCAGCGCAGCAGCGAGGGAAGGAGGAGGGGGGTAGGTAGGAAACTGCGCTGTGGCAGAGCGCCAACGATGGTGGAGTCGGCATCAGACGTCTGTTCCTTCTGTGCCCGGGCCGGCGACCATCACCTCCTCTCTGGCCGGGCCCTGATTGGCCTGGCCCCAATCATCCCTGATCACTGGCCTGGCCTAGGGACCCCACCCATGCACGGATTTTGTGCACTGGGCCTCTAGTGTAGAGTAAGAGTGGTGAAAGCAGATATCCCTGTCTTATTCCTAATCTTAAAGGAGAAGCTTTTAATTTTTGCCTAGTGAGTATGATTTTGGCTGTAGGTATGTCATATATGGCCTTTGTTAGGTTGATGTCTGTTCCCTCTATTCCCACTTTGCTGAGAGTTTTTATCATAAATGGGTGCTGCATTTTGTCAAATGCTTTTTCTGCATTTATTGTTTTGATCATGTGATTTTTACTGTTCATTTTGTTTATATGGTGTAGCACATTTTTTTGTTTTGTGGATATTGTAATAAGCTTGCATCTCTGGAATAAATCCCACTTGATTATGGTGTATGCTCTTTTTAATGTATTGCTGGATCCAGTTTGCTAATATTTTGTTGAAGATTTCTGCATCTATGTTCATCAGGGATATTGACCTATAATTTTCTTTTTTTGCTGTGTCTTTCTCTGGTTTTAAAATTAGAATAATGTTGGCCTTATTAAATGAGCTTGAGAGTCTTCCCTCCTCTTGAATTTTTTGGAATAGTTTGGAAGGGTAGGTGTAAGTTCTTCTTTGAATATTTGGTAGCAGAAAATGCCCAATCAGAGCAGCAAAAAGAATTTAAAAACTACAATAGTTTAAGGGACCTTTGGGATAATATGAAGTGTATAAGATCCACATCCTAGGGGTACCTGGAGGAGAAGAGAGATAAAGGGATCAATAACCTATTTGAAGAAATAATTACTGAACACATGCCTAACCTGGTGAAAGAAAAAGCCACATAAGTGCAGGAAGCATAGAGAGTCCCAAGCAAGATGAACACAAAGAGGACCACACTGAGACACATCATAATTAAAGTGACAAAGGTTAAAGAGAAAGAGAATCTTAAAATCAGCAAGAGACAGTTATCTTCAAGAGAGCTCCCCTAAGATCACCAGCTGATTTATCCAGAAGGGATTGGTGTGAAATATTAAAAGTGATGAAAAGCAAGGACCTACAACCAAGACTACTTACCCAGCAAGGCTATCATTAAAAATTTAGGGAGAAATAAAGAGCTTCCAAGACAAGAAAAAGCTAAATAAGTTTTGTACCACAAAACCAGTATTATAAGAAATGTTAGAGGAGGAGGAGGAGGAGGAGGAGGGGGAGGAGGGGGAGGGAGAGGGGGAGGAGGAGAAGAAGAAGAAGAAGAAGAAGAAGAAGAAGAAGAAGAAGAAGGGCAGTAGCATAGTTAAAAGAATAAAATGGCAATAAATACGTACCTATCAATAATCACTTTAAATGTAAATGGGTTAAGTGTGCCAGTCAAAAACCATAGGGTAGCTGAATGAATAAGAAAATAAGACCCATATGTATGTTGTCCTCAAGAGACCCACCTCAGAATGAAAAGGTCACACAAACTGAAAGTAAAGTCACTGATTTAATCCTCTGCTTTGTCCAACCTACTATTTATTTTTTCTAATGTATTCCTTATTTCAAGTATTGCATTATTCATTTCTGACTGGTTATTTTTTATGTTTTTTATGTCATTTTTTATGCTGTTGTAGTTTTCACTAAGTTTTTTGAGCATCCTTATAATCATTTTATTAAACTCTATATCTGATATATTACTTTCCTCCATTTTATGTAGCTCTTTTTTTGGAGATTTCTCCTGTTTTTTTCATTTGGAGCATGCTTCTTTGTCTCCCCACTTTGGATGCCTCTTTGATTTTATTTTTATGTATTAGGTAGATTTGCTATGACTTCCAGTCTTGGTAGGGTGGCCTACTGTAGTAGGTGTACTGTGGGATCTTGTGGCACAGTCTCCTTGATCACCTGAGCTTGGTGCTCCAGGAATGTCTCTTGTGTGGTTTATGTGAACCCTCCTGTTGTAATTGAGTCTTGATTGCTATTGGCCTGTTTGTGCATGGGGTCAGCCTTCAGGCTGGCTGACTGTAAGGATCATTAAGGTTTCAGAATGTCAAGTCACTTAAATGAAAATTTATTACAAAATAAAATCAAATAGCATTAATAAAATTGTAACTTGATGAGAGTTCAGTGACAACAATTAATATTTTTGTATGTTTACTTGTTATAGCATAAAATTGTTTATATTTAATATAAATATATTTGGGACAAGGCTTTTGCAAAAAATGTTACTGTCTCATAGATAGGTGTTCTGAGACTAATTTCAGTGTGTGTGGGTTTCTCCACACTAACAAACAATTATTTCTCAGACACTAACAAAGTGTCTGAGAACTCAACTCATTTCTCATGCTATCTACAGGGAGGTAGTATCACTTTCCACAGGTGAAGGGCTCAGTTCTACAAGACTGCCTCCTTCCACTCCACCAGTGGCAAGTCCAGGTTGTTAGTGCTTCTGACTGACTGGCTGTAAATCAGAGGTCCCACGACACCCTCTCCAGGTACGAGTAATTGACAAGAGCAGCTCACAGAACTCAGAGAAACATTTTACTTACTAGATAACCAATTTCATATATAAGGAATAGCAAGATGGAAGAGACACGCAGGGCAAGCAAGGTATGGTGAAAGTAATGCCCTGCAGCCCCTGGGGAGGGCAGGGGACGCCTCAACCCAATCCAGGTTCTTGTCACGGAACAAGAAAGATTTAGCAAAGCCCAGTAAATTTATTAAAGTGATAGCATGTACTTGAGAGGTAAGAGTGGGTGATCCATGAGAACCAGATGTGCCAATGAGGTCTGGGTGGAAGGTTTTTATTAAATATGGGAAAGTGGAGGGGGAATAGGATGGTCTTCAGCTTCTGACACCTGTGGGGTTACTGCTGATGCAGTTCATTCTTGTGCCTCCTCTCCAAATAGCAGTTGTTTGGGGGCCTCTCAATTACAGGAAATTGGGGAGGGAGAAGTGGGATAACAGGTGGTCAGTGAATGTCATGTATGCTCTGTTCCAGCCAAGATGGAAAGGGAGAGGGGTAGAGCTTGAGGCCTTTGTTCCCTCTTCTGACTTACCTGCCTCAAAAGGGTGCAAAGCTTTGATATTCTTTCCAGGGGCACCTCTCTTCCCAGATCCCCAAGTCTTCACCAACCTGAAAGCTCTTCCAACCCAATACTTTGGGGTTTTTATGGAGGCTTTATTACAGTCATGATTGAGTAAATCATTGGCCATTGGCAATTGAACTCAATCTTCAGCCTCTCCTCTCCTTGGAGTTTGCACAGGGATAGGAGGTCTGGGGAGGAGTTGTTAGGGGAATAAGAGGCTGGGAGGACTTGTAGTTACAACAGTCTAATCAAGTTGTTGGTTCTCCTGGCAACAACCCCTCTCCCCCCTCCCTCCCCTTAGGTTACTCTAAGGTCTTTCCAAAAATCACCCCATTATCATAACAAAAGAAAACTGATATTATCAGTGAAAATTCCAGGGGTTTTAGTGAGCCAGGAATCATGAAGGAAGACAAAACATATATGAGAAATATATTTTGGTCATCTGAATGACCAAACAGATATTTCTTATAAAGACAATATCACACCTCAAGTATATTTTAGTTTTTAACATAATCAATTTTGAGTAGTGACTATTAGCACAAGCCCAGAATAGGAAGTCTATTTCCTTTTCCTGGATACTAAACAAAGTTATATTGACCAACTGTCTTTGTAAGAAATCCAGAAACCAGATCACAGGTGCAGGCAGCAGATAAAACAATTGCTACATGAATACAGGAGTCGCATTTTAGTCTCTATCTAGTCTTTTGATGTGACTTTGTTCCACTATGTCCTGATGGTTCTTTTCTAATCTAAACTACAGTCCAGGAGCCTCTGTGTACCACTATGATGGTATGCATAGCTCTCTGGCAAGTTGTACCAAGAAAAAAGGAAAAGCCGTATTTTACAAGTGGTAGCATTTTGATGTGATTTATAATGCTTTCTCAGACTCGGTATGGCCCATAATATGCATATGCCAAACCCTAAGCACCAGCAGTTGTTTTTATCTTAACCGGTGGAAAATATAACCACAAATGCATACACAGGGAGAAGTGATTCGTGGTGTCTGAATCAGCAGTACAGTAATGTACAAAATGAGGTCTCCACACTTTTCTGATTTTTCCCATTCAGACTCGTTTTTTTTTTTCTGACATTAAGACCACTATGGTGGGAAGGGAGAAGTCAGTTTGTCTTAATGACCCACCCTTTTCTGCCACCAATGGGTCGTGTACTCCAGGGAGTTGTAATTCCTCTGCTCCTCAGATTTCTCATCTGTGCAAAGTGAGCTGTGGTATCATAATGGTTACAGTAACAACATTGAATGTGTGACTCTAGGGGCCGTCACTTTACAGGCATTGTCTCAGCCATGAGGTTGGTACTCTAGTTGTCCCTGGTGCAGTTGAGGAAACTCAGAATCAGGGATGATAAGCAGCTTGCCCAAGAGCATGCAGCTGGTTGGTGGTGCAATGGAGCAGACATTGAGCCTGGCCTGCCAGATTCCAGCATTGCCTGCTCAAACCACCACTCTCTTTAGTCTGGATGCTAAGGCTAGTAAGCAATTGAGGACCTACTAAGTGCCAGGCCCTCTTTGGGGGTTGTCACACATGATATCTTATTTTTTTTTAAAGAAAAGGAAGTGAAAGAACAGAGTAACTAAGGCACTTAATTAGAACCACAGTGAGAGCTGAATTTATAGCGAGGCTTCTCCATACAGTGTCCAAGCTCTTCCCAGGGCCTCACTTTGCCCATGTAGCTCTCCCCTCTGTGGCCCTCAGGCAAGGACAGGTGTTGCCATGGTCTGAAATGCTCTGGTTTTCTTTCCAGTGCCAGCTTCCAGCTCATTCTATTACCATAGCCCACTGATATGGAAAAATCCATTATTAATGGCTGCTATGATAATTTACACTTTGTCCTAAAGAAGTTATTATTGGCATGAAAGGTTCAGTTATTTTTCATTTTTGATATGTGTACTGATCCTTTTAATTTTTTCTCTAATTTGTTCTATGGAAAAAATTAAATATAACTTTTTAATAGGACAACTTTTTTTTTTTTGTCCCAGAGAGCCCGAGACCCTGTTGCTCAGTGTGGAGTCAATTTAAGTAATGATTTTAGAGCTTTGTAAACCAGGATGCCAAGCCCAGCTTGCTCTCTTGTACTCACTGTAGCACTTTAACATCATTCTTAACTTCACTGAGGTTTAGTCTCTTTTCTGTTAGATAGGCACAATGACATTTCCCTCAGGGATTACCATACTTTGATTAGATAACAAATGGCATATTGCATGTGTTCAATAAAATGTAACCCCCTTCAATAATGAACAGAAACTGTCAATTTATATCTTTTTTTTCTGTTACATATTATGTTTGAAAAAGGCAAAATCAGGGTTGTAGGCCTAGCACTACAGAGTAAATACTAAAAAATGGCTCCTCTTTTCCCCTGCTGTTTTTTTTTCTAGGCCCTCAGGTTTTCACTCCTACTAACAGAGGTCAGGGAGGAGGTGTTCTGTGACTTGGAGGCAGTAAGTCCTAGTATGAGAGCAGTAAAATCAGAGTCAGAAAAACAAAGTCCAATTTCTCAACACTTTACTAACTCTACGACCTCTTGAAGTCAGTACTTTCTCTGCTCTTGTTTATTCATCTGTAAAATCAGAAAAGCACAAATATCTCTTGTGCTTTGTTTGTTGGGAAGAGCTAAACACACTTGTTATACAGGAGGATGCTTTTGTCATTTCCCCTTATTTCATTCATTCCATAGCAAGGCTGCTGCTGCTCAAAGGCTTATGTTTCTTCTCATTTGTAATCACCAAGAGGTGTTTGAGAACTCTAGTATTTCTATTCTTACAAAATCTGGTACATTTTTGGTTAAATATCTTGACATTTATTTTAAAGAGATTATTTATTCCCCATGACACAATGTGATACACTTATCATTATGTGATATAAGTTCCATTATTTACATATTTTAATATTCTATTCAAGAAATAGCAGTAGCTATGGATCAGCTATTAGAAGAGTAATTTTACTGTAGTTCTTTATCTTTTGAGTTCAACTTTTCTCCTTTAAATCATTTGAATTACAACTGTATATTGTTTAGGTTGGGTGTGAGTATGTGTGTATGTGTGTGTGGTTTCCTTTCTTCAGTATCCCATCATTTTTCATTTAGGGTTTCCTGGGAATTGTTACTGAAGAATTTTATTGTAGAATGCAACAGAATTCACAGCCTAATGCATTCATCAAAATAAATGTATGCACAGCATTTAATGTGTGGATTTGTACACCTGATGTACTAAAAGAAGAAATGTTAATTTCTTGCAGACTGTTATCAGATGATTTAAAATTTTTGCTAAACAGGAATGTCTGTTTCCATGTGAGGCATTTTCATAATAAAATCCTGGCACCATCGCTAAAGAGGATAGTTTTATACAAACAGAGAAAAACGACAGCAAGTATTTTCCCTTAGGACAGTTTTACCAACAATGTACCAACGCTGCCTAGTTATTTCTGTCTTATTTTATGCCTTTGTTATGAAACATAACGCAATTTTACCTGGATGCCCTCCCGGATATTCAGGAATTAGCTCAGTAAGTTGACTGGCTCTGCCAAAGGCAAGACCTCCAGAAAATCGGGAGGCTCTGCCGCCTCGCCCCTTCCCCCACCCACATATCCAGAGGGGAAAAAAGGGGTTAAGGCTTATTGGAGAATAGAGGAGAGGGGAGGGGGAGCCCCGAGGAAGCCCAGGAGCGGCAGGCCGCGCCTCCAGGTCCAGCTTTCATCAGCAGCGCTGCGCGGTGGAGCTCTGTGAATTTGGAGGAGGGATGCTGCTCTCAATTTGTGGGACCGCTGCTGCGAGGAGTGGGCGTGGCCTCGGCGGCGTGGATGCTTGTTAGGAAAGACGCTGGGTGCTTTTTAGTGAGGAGTCCGGGCTGTGGTGTGTGTGTGCACCCGCGCGCGTGAGAGAGAGAGAGAGAGAGAGAGAGAGGATTGGAGAAAGGAGGGAAGGAGGGAGTGAGGCTGAGAGACCCAGAGGTGCTGAAGACAGAACTGGCAGAGGTTCTGCGAACAGGACTGGAGCGCTGGGAGAGCCACTCAGGATCTTTCGGGGGAGCCCGATAAATGTGAGCATGGGGTCAGTCACCGGAGCTGTCCTCACGATGCTACTTCTGACATCGACTCAAAACTGGAACAGGGTCAGAGCTGGGAATTCCTGTAAGTACACAGCAAATGATTTAAACTTGCAGGGGGGGCTCTCTTCCAACTTCCATTCTGTTGTTTTTATGATTATTATTTGCAACTGAAATTGCTGCAAAGCATATTGCTTTAAATGAAGCATCACTGAAACCTTTTCCAAGTATGTCTGGGTTTACACCTGTCTTTCCTCTTGGCCCGGTCAAAATATGCAAAGTCTCATTTCTCTTTTTGTCTATGAGCAGAACCTTATCCTGTCGTTTTTGAATATTCATTGAGAAAGCTCAAGTTCTAGTAACAACGTTAAATTAGCATCTTAACCAGGGAATAGCCTGCGAATGTCTCCATTTCTTCCTTTCGTAGGATTACTGAATTTTATTGGAATTATGTCTAAGAAGAAAACAACTGGCAGACTTTCCATTATGCTGCATTAGCTGAGATTTCTGAAGTTTGCAGCTTGGCAGATGGGTTGCTGGTTGCATCTTTAAAATGATGCCAGGCTCATAACTGAAATGCACTGCAGGATTCAGGAGCAGACTTGGTGGAGGTGAACCTCAACATTAGGAGCTGTGCCCTCACAGCTGAAAGGACGAGGCTCGAGCACTCCTGGAAGAGTGGGCTTGATCCTGCATTTTGCTAAAGGAAAAACATTCTGGAGATTTTTCCAAAATAGTATTCTTTGGTGATTTGAATTTTTAACTTTAGAAATTTGCGATTGAATACTCTGATTCTGAATCAAGAAAAATTTATAAAGATCATATTTCTAATTTAAATATTACTCAATAATTTGGCAGAAACTTCCTAAATACACTTTTTACTAGAGATAGAAAAAGTTTTAAAAGTTGTATTTGGCTAAAAAAATGTCTAACTGGAAAATTTTTTTTCCTCTTTGATTAATGATAAACAAGCTCTGAAAATCCAACTTTTCATCTCTCCTGGATTTTAAAGGGAAAAGCTCATTTGCTTTCAAGAAAGGAGTATGGGGCCTGTTCAGGGATTTATTTTGCTGCTGTGTAACCAGGTTTAGGTTGGGATGGTTACAAATAAAGCCAGTAGTAACAAGGTGTTTGCTATGGCACATCCCTTGAGTACACTAAAGTGCTCTGACATGGGAAGAACATTATAAACACCCTTACTGGGTACAAGTGAAATGTTCATTTATACTGCATGGCTACTGTGATGTTGTGTTTGCATTTACTGTTAGCTCATTTAATGGCACGGTCTATCTATCATTCTGAAAGAAAGAGAACTTCACTCAGATGCTGCACTGTTTCAGATTCAGTTTTAATTTGGGTCAGAAGAATCCAATGAGTTAGTAAAATGTGCATATTGCTACCTAGTCAAAATCTTGGAATGCTGTAATGGTGGCATGTGACAAACATTACATCAATCAAATGAACAATAACAACACAAGCACACACAAAGTTTTGTAGAAAAGGCATAAATAATTCATCCTCCAACTACTGAAGTTCAACAAAAAAGGAAAGCACTAGAGGTCACTCTTACAATGTAATGCACACCCTTCCCTTAGTCTGGCCTGGATGCAGTCGTGTCTTTTCAATGTACCACCCGTATTTAGGTTTAAAACATATTGATGTGATTGATTGGTCTCCTTGTTGTTTACATTTGTTTGTTTTCTTGAGATCTAGTGAAAGGCAGATCAACATTAAATAGCTTTCTTTTGAAATATATCTTCTTAGAACAGGAAAGATGAGTCGCTGAGGTCTGAGGAGAGCAGATATTCATGGGTGCTTAGCTTTGGCTGAGTCTGTCTCTGACACTTAAAATTTGAATCCTGGGTCTGTATTCTACCAGCCTTGGTTTGTTCAGGAAGTATTTTAATGTTCTTCCAAACATTTGATAAACTTAAGGAATCTATAAAATTTTAAATTGTTAGGAGTATTAAATATGTAAGTTGGAGTTCTTGGTTATCATATGTTGAGTTGAAGTTCTTAAAGTATCAAAAATACAACTAAATGACTTCAGATAATTAAAGTTGCATTTAGCAATTTCTTTTTAATATCACTTTGGCAGTGTGATTTGCAGCAGTGTATAAAAATAAAAAATTATTTCCCAATTTTTATTTTATCTTAAAATATTTAGTAAGTTTTTTTTTGAAAGGAAGGAAAGAAAGTCTACTTATTACCATGGTACTTCATATGTTTTATCCTTTTTGGAAGAACAAACATACATGTTTACCAGCAAGATTGGGATTCATTGTATGGACAAGTGACCATCAACCAGCATAGCATTTTTTAAAGTGTTACACAATAACTTCAATAATAATCATTCTGAACTAGGCATCATATTAAAACACGAATCAATCTTGAATACCAATATTAAAGCAGAGAGAACTGCATATGAATAAAGAAAATGAAAGGTCAGGCTTTCAGGTGAATAACAAAGGCCTTCGCCCTTTATTTACATCGGGTTCACCAGGAGCAGGTCTGTTTTCCCAGTGAGCCCAAGGCTGCATGTGACAGCTTTCATGGGACAGGACTCTGTGAACGAGAGATTAGATGAACTTCAATATGAATTTTAGTTGATCTGATTAATCAATAGGAAACTATATTAGAAGGATTCTATGCAAACAAACATACACACACACACATACACGTTCATATATATGTACAGGGATGGGCAAAAGTATGTTTACAGTTGTGAGTATGCGAAACAGAATTTATTCTTGAATTATTATTTATTAATTACTGTAATAATGTCCATGAAAACAACTGTAAACCTACTCTTGCCCCACCCTTTTTATGTTCATATGTATATGTGTATACAAATATATTAAACCACCAGACCCATGTGCTTACATTTTTGGTGTTTCTGCTTACTCCTCTTCTGTCAAAGGATAAAATATGTTGAATGGACCAATTCTTTGCCTACTAGGGCCCCACTTGACTTTACGAAAGTAGTGAACCAGCCCCAGGTCTTTCCTCTTTGTTTGGTCAAGATGAGTTTGTTATTATTTGGTCCCTTTCATGAAAATAGAGAGTCAGATTCCTATAGAAGGGCTTGGTCTTTGAGAAGTTGCACAGGCTGTTGGTGTCTTCACTTGCTACTCAGATACATGCCCTGAGAAGGGAGTCATCTCTTTATTTTATAATTGTTCTTATGAACCCAGAGTTTCCTTCTGACATTAAGATGTTGTTGGTGGTGGGGATGACTTGCCACAGAAGAAGGAACAGTTGTAAGTAGTAAGGTAACTAGTAGTTTTGCTTTCATTTTTAGTCTTACAGATTATGTAATGGAGGCTCTCTGGCCTCAGGTATACTGAGCCTTACTGTTCACCAAATAGCCTGTGAATGACTTAATTAGAAGTTAATTTCTCCCTGCATTCTCTCTTTTCTCTAACTGATATAAAGGCTATACCTGATACCTACCCTGAAGGAAATACTAAAGAATATGTTAAAATCAAGGTGGTTGCTTGAGTAGAGGATCATTCCTGTGGACTCTGGAATGCACCTGGACAGATCTTCAAATTATTAAAACGCAATCTTGTAATTCTTTCTGAAGCTGCTTCTTTCCTCCTCTTCCCCCAAATTCCTATCCAGAGCAAGAAAGAACTAGGATATAATAGTAAAGTACTGATAAAATATAATTATATGATGCATGCATAAGTAGCTGGGCTGTAGACATAAAGGTGAGCATGCATGTTGACTCACTTTTCTAATAGCAATAGTGATTTTCATGAAGAGCATGATTTGGTGCATTCTTCCCACTCCTGAGTGCCTGCCTCCTCAATCATTTTCATAAGAACAGCTTCTAGCTATGTGGTTGCTACAGCTCATGGCTAGCTAGCATGGGGATCAAACATATGACTTTCACATATCTAGTGCTTATGCTAAGTAATAAACATTTTAATGTCTTCTAAAATTAATTTTGGAATTTGTATCACATAGAAATAATTCCTTAATGGGAGTGAAACTCTACATCAAGATTGAATTAATTTAACTCTTGAGTGAAAACAAATTAATAGAACATCAGTTGTAAGATAATGTAATATTTAGCTCAAAGGTTGGTAAAAAATGGTCCATGGGACAAATCTGACCCACTGCTTGGTTTTTATAGACTATGAGCTAAGAATGGTTTTTACATTTGTAAATGTTAGAAAAAATTAAAAGGAGAATTGTTTGTGGCAAAAAAGAATTATGTAAAATTCAAATTTCAGTCATCTATTCTTTTCATTAGTAGACATGTATGGCAAAAATTCATACTCAGTTATTACTATGCTTTGAAATTTATCAAAATTTTATAAAATTTTATAAAATTTTCTTAAAATTGATTTCTCTCTTATTATATAAGGACCTATATAATATTTTCTAACTGGCCCTTTGTAGGAAAAAATTGTTGACTTTTGATTTAAATAATACACAATATAATATAATGTTGAGGCATGGACAGTATACAAATTATACTGCTATGATGGACTTTAGTCTTAATTATCTAGCACACAAATACATACTTGTAGAGTTCTGGTACAGAAGGTAATCACTAGAGTTGCCAAGAACTATAACACAAGAAATCTTCCAGTTAATATCTTCCTCATAAGTTTCCTTATAAAGGCTTTATTGTTCAGAAATCTTGTTATTTCAGTGAGTATGAATAATTTATAACTATTTGTAAAGTTTCAGCAATTTTGGTTGCTAAAGGGGCACTTTCAATTTCAAGTAATCCCATTAGTATAAGAAATTCAATAAAGTGTATAAGTAATTGCGTCTTAGATATTTTGACTATGAATTCTGTTGCTATTTTATATTTTCATGAGTATAAAATATTCCACTCCATACTAATGAGAAACTCACATTTGGAATCACCGATTGTATGAGGAAGATGATCTCATTGGAAGTGTTTTCTTGCCCTGTGACTTTCAGAGTAATAGCTTCTTAAAAATTCTGAAATTGGCAAACTTTCTAGAAAAAATTGAAAACTAGATTTTCATTTAAGCATTGCCCACTGAGAATTCATAATAATTGAGCAGGTGCCTTTTACATACTCATGCCAAGATAATTAATTTTTATGTAAATGCCTTGTCTATTTGGAATTGTATTTATTTTTCATCTACAAGAACTGATGATTGGCCTCATTTTATTTATATTATACCCTTTACTACAGTGTTTTAAGAAAGTATAAGTTAAAAACTATAGTGGGATGTAATATTTAAATTTTTTTTCATTAAAATTCCATTATAGCTTATTTTTTACCAAAATATATGGACGTATGGTAAAATAATTTATTTCTCATAATACTGTTTGTAATGTTTCATCTCTAATAAACAATTTCCAAATCAAAGACAACCTAGGACAGTCTCATAGAGTTCACTGAAATGCGACTTACTCTGAATGTCAACAAGAATTGTGATGGGGTTCATGACTGTTCACTCTGAATAGACAATTAAAGATAGTGATACTCAAGTTACATGGTTCTATTTTTTTTTACAATAGAATATCAGTCCTGCTTGACAAATACCTATTTTTCACAATTTGATACTATATTTAGAATTTGAATCCTTTTTACCGTTGATAAATCAATATTTGGGCATTCATATTGCATCCTATGATCTTTAGGTTTCCAAGTTAGGTTATCTAAGAAGTCCTTCTCTATCCTTTCTAAAAATCTTTTGCTTTCCTCCTTAGTGATTGGAAGTTTACAGAATGGCTTAGTCCCTGAAAACAGTAGAAAGAATAATAAGGATTTTTCCAATTTGGTACATAAATCCCAGATAAGCATATTCAGATTGGTAGGTAAATATTTCTGGTGAAAATAATGCAGGCTTTGACCAGATTTTTCCAGTGGCCTGGTGTTTCAGTTATTGCTTCGCTTATTTATTTTTTCATTTTTATTGATTTAGAAATTGTGGCCTCAATAATTTGTTTAGTATTTATCTAGAATCGTTACAATTTTTCTAAGTTGACTAGTATAATAGGGAATGGTGAATCCATCAGAGAATATGTGCTTAAAATAGATGCTTCATGAATTAACCACATTTATGAGGTGAAATGATCTGTGTTGTTGTTGGTGGTAGTGGGGTGAATTCTCATAGATTAATAATTGCTGTAATTGGTATTTCAGTTAGAAACTTTTAGAAATACTCTTTAATGAACACATCTTTGAAAACAGGTCTTGAATTATAGCATCAAATGCAAAGACAAGTTGATTTTGGTTACTTTAAAAAGAAAAATCTCAAAAAGAGAAATAAATGCCCCAAAGTAAATGCAGACAGAAATTATGGAGCTTTAGTAGAACTGTGACTATCACTGAAAAGTTCTACTTAAAGGAAAAGTAAACTCATCAAAAAGCCCCACTTAACTGAATATGCTTAAATGAAACAATTTACCCTAAAGATTGATATTGTAATTTGAAGGCTTTGAGTTTCTTTAAAATGCTTTAAAATTTTTTGAGAAAGAATATAATTTACTCATAACTCTAAGTTACAATAAATTGCATTTCTAAATAACAAAGATGTCATTGACCATCGGGTTATTTTCTTAGTTATTTTTGGGGGAAATTTTTATGTCTGAGATTCCAACATTTAAATATTTTTTCAATGAGTTCTAAGGCTGTAATTGTCTGCATATACTATATAATAAAAGTCTAATATGCAAATTGTCCCCTCTACTGGGAGTTCAACCCCTCGCTATAATGTGCGCTGACCACCAGGGGGCAGTGAAGAACATGGTGGGCGTTGGCGACCTGGTGCTGGCAGTGGGCAGCAGTGAAGGTGCTGTTGGTCCCGATGGGCCCCAACAAGAGCAGGACCCCAGCTGGATGGTGGAGCAGGTGAGTGGGTGGCACCAGGCCAAGGTGGGTACTAGTGGGGACCTGATCGGCACCCCACTGATGGCGACCAGCGGCGGCAGCAGGGGGGGCAGGGCCGCCACCCAGCTCCTTGGCACTGAGGGAGCCAGGCGGGGGGCCTGGCCCTGACCTATTGCCCCACAAATGGTGACCAGAGGCTGGCAGGCCCTGATTGCCAGATCGGGGCTGGGCCCTGGGCTGGGACAGGAAACTGGGGGTGGGTGGCGGTGACCAACCTTCTGTGGCGCCTGGGTGGGAGGCTACAGCCTCTTGCTGGCAACCTGGGGGCAGGGGTGACGGGGTCAGAGGTGCGGTGAGAATGCAGGGTATCTGCTAAGCTTGTTCTCATCCCCCCCTGCTACCTTCCCCCAAGATGCCAGGGCTTGCACGCCAGGGAATCTCCCGTGCTCAGGTGCCGGGCGCCCACAAGGAGCCTGCCCCACACTCACGTGGCCTCTTCTGGGTGAGCCGGGCCACAGCTGCATGGACTGCAGGGCCTAGCCTGCAGGGGCTGGTTGGGCTCCCCGTGGATTCATGCAGGAGCCGGTCTGCGAGGCCAGCTGGGACAAAGTGGGCTGCCTGCCCAGCTTCTGTGTGGCACCACTGGGTGGCCCAGAGGCCCAGGCTGCACCCGGCCTGTGGCGTCCGGCCGCGCTCACTGCATCTCCATATGGGGACTCAGGTGCGGTGACTCAGGCAGAGGGGGACGTGAGGGGGCCCGGGGACCCAGGTGCTGCCCAGGGCCCAGAGGTCAGCTGGGACCTGCCCTTCTACACCAGACCCTCGCGCTTCGATTGCTGGCCAGGCCTAGGGACCACTACCCATGCGTGAATTTCGTGCACCAGGTGTCTATAAATATATATATACACACACACACACGAAAACATTTGACATCTTAAATAGTTTAAAATTAGTAATCATAACATTTTTAATGCCATAAGTATTTATATATATATACACACATATACATATGTACATATACATATATATACACATATGTATATGTGTGTATATATATATATTTTTTTCCAGTAGAATTATTGTACCTTATTTATAATCTAGGAATTTAGACCCTTCTCAGTGCTGATTGCTCTTCAGGGTCCTGGTGACTCTGTGTTGGTAAGGACCAAATCTGAGATGATACTGCACAAGTGAAGATATTCTCGATTCCCAGTTGACTTTTGAAGGATAAAATTTCCCCCCAACATGTCTTTTGCTAAGGTATTCACATACATGGTACCTAAAAATATGGTATTATGTAATAGAAAAGAATGCACATGCAGAATCCATTACAAAGGATCATTATTGCTTCAGTTCTCCTGAGGAAAATGGGTATTTGGAAGAGGAAGAGTATGTGTAATGTTTTTCTCCCATTGAATTTCCATCACGCTTCACGGAAAAGTGGTACTCTGCTAATAAAACTGGAGGAATAGCATAACAGGAGGTAAAAATGAGCCTGTTTATGTTACAGTTAATGAGTCATTCCAATGTAATAATTGGAAAAGTGAGTGAAGCCTGAAAACATTTGACATCTTAAGTAGTTTAAAATTAGTAACTATAAAATTTTTAATGCCATAAGTATTTAATAGAGAAGTGATGAAATTTACCTCTAAGGTTTTTAAATCACAAAGGGAAAAATGGTATGATATGTATCAGTTGGCCTAAAGCTCTAATTACTTTTTTTTATTAAGTACCTCTCATTACTTAGCAGTGCTCTACAATAAGATATTATGTACTTTTCGATTGTAAAAGACATATTTGTATCTATAACCACTTCTTTCCCACTGGCAATTATGGTACTTACAAGTGAGGTCATAGGCTGATATTAGTTTAGAAACAGCATGTAAATATATAAATTCACCTGCCTTCCTCAATTACATTTATTGTGTGGTTTTTAGACAAACTATATCCTGTAATTACTTGACATACCCTGCAGTTATAACCTATACAGAGATATTTTTAAATAGATTTTTATTGATTTCAGAGGGAGGAAGGGACAAGGAGAGAGAGAGATAGAAACATCAACAGTGAAAGAGAATCATTGATTGGCTGCCTCCTGCACACCCCCACTGGGGGTTGAGTCTGCAACTTGGCCTTGTGCCCTGACCGGGAATTGAATGGTGATTTCCTGGTTCAAAGGTCGACGTTCAACCACTGAACCACGCCAGCCAGGCTGTACAGAGATATTTTTAAATGTCCCCTGAATGAGGAAACTGATAAACTCTCCTCGGGATTGGAGTGGGTAGATGCTTGGATGACATAGAACAGACATTTGAACCCATGGCCCCCAACTGAGAGTCCCAGGTTTTCCTGTCAATAAAAAGGGATTACCTTAGCTGTACCAGACCCAAGGAAGAGATTTTTTTAAAAAAAAATCTGAGGAAATTAAAATTCCCTCTGGGCTAATAGCTTTGCTTCAAAAGATGGAATATATGTTTAGATATTCAAGACTTGTCTTTAGCTTTCCAAGTTATTAATATATGTTTGTCTTTTAATATATATTGATCAGCAGATAACCAAGCAAAAGGAAGGAACTAAATTGAAAATAATCTGTAAGGGAAATGAGTTGCTGAGATTAAATTGTCATTGTCATTGTGTGTGTGTGTGTGTATGTGTGTATGTGTGAGCTCATGTGTGGTATGCATATACTGAAAGATTTTGTGTGTAGGAATTGGGGAATAATCCATAATGGTAGAGAAATGGAAAACAGTTGCACCTATGTGGCACATTATAAATGATATTTAGAATAATATAATAACATTCTATAGTCCAAATAATATATAATTTGTTGGAATATAGAATATGATTGTTTCTTATTTGCTACCATATCAGAATAGTCTTTAGAATGGTTTTAACACAGAATATGGGATTTTAACACAGCAAGAGGCCTTTTGGGATCTAGTTTAAACTCATCCTCAACAGAGGGGAGAGGGACAGGTTGCCCTTTTTGATCGCAAAGTACTTTATTTTCTAGGGTATGACATGGAGACCTCAGGGTCCTCAACACTTACCTCAACTTCTATTCATTCCCAAGGTGCTAGTGTTTCTGAACATGGCAGTGACAGCAGAAAATTGCAGGAGAGATTTTGGCTTTAAAACCACTAGATAAATTGAAGCATAATTCAACTCTTGGAGACAATGCCATAAAGTGATACTGGTACCAAGAGAAGGGCATTATAAACAAAGTTTAACATTGTTCCCATCATTCACGTTTAGCTGGGAAGTTTGGCTGACGTTAAACAAAAAGAATCTATCTCCGGGGCAGGAAGTTGCATGGATGCTTAGCGATCCTCATAATTAAGGATTTATAATACATATTTACATTTGCCATGTTTTAGATGTTTGGGACTTAATTAAAAGAACATTGCTAAAATAAAAGCAATTCTATCTAAAGTGGTGGTGAGGGAATTCTGTGCAAGGTTATGAAGCTGCTCAATTAGGCTCTTTTGTTCCACTGTGTATATGATTTCTGTGCTTATTTGAGCTGTTGTACATTAACGTAGAGTCTGTATTATAATCCTGTGAAGAAAACTTCACGTGCCTGTAAAATGTCATAACACAACCTCAACTAGCATAACACGTGTAACTTTTCCTAAAACAAACAAAAGGGGGAGATAATTTGGGAAAAGAACTCGAATCCATTTAAGAAAGCAAAGGGCAAACAGTGAAGATAACATATCGGTTCCTTAAAATTGTGGCATCCTACAGGACCTAATCACAAAATTCACAAGATGGAACATGATAAAATATTTCATAGGCAGACATCTACCAGAGAAATGAAAAAATGTAGGCTAATAAAAAGGTGGTGTAGAATTGTAAGTACTCAGAATAAACTGATGATCACAACAGTTTGCTGTGCTTGACATATAGACCTGAGCTGTTCGCTGGTGTGGCCGCATTCATTCCTTGAAAGCCGAGCTGCACGCTTGCCTGTGGAATGGTCTTTCTCAGCCTCTCTCTGTAATTGCAACATGGAATAGATTAGCATGAAGAGAATGTATGTAGTATCATTAATCACTGAACCATTCTCCAGAGAAGATGCTGGCAGGGCTCTGTTTTTCTGAGTTAGCAAAATTGAGCCTTCCGTGATCATTTTCCTCTTTCATTTGCCTGGATGTGAGGATGGTCTGGCTGTGGCATCTGTCATCTCGGTGATTGCCAGGATTGATTTGGCCGGTACAACTGGAGAGGCAGCTGTCCCCTTCCTCCTGCACTCCTTCCTGGGATTCCTATTCCTCCAGTTCCATATCATAGAATAGTTTTAAATATTATACATGTTATCATATTTTTAGGTAATTTTTCTGTAATGCATCGATACAATCCATTTTAAGGTTTTTATCCAAAAAGAAAGCAAGTCTTGCTGTGCAGATATTTAATTGTTAGGTGTTTTCAGCATTAAGTTGAGACTTGTTAGCACAGCAAACAAACTACCTTCCTCCTTTATATTTGCTGATCTTCCCGTGTGTGTCTGTCTTCATTGCTTTGTCACCTTCTCAATCCTGCCCTGACCCCATGTCCTCTGGCCTCTATCATGTGGCCTTTATATCTGCTGTTTCCTTTGCCTGCATCGCCTCCAATCACTTATTTCTGAATCCCCCTGGAAAACTTCTGTACAAAGCAAGTATCACCTCCTTTCTCTGTGGAGTCTAATTTGGTCAAACCACCTCAACTCTCACCATGCTCTTAGCAAAAATTCCATAGCACCGCAAGTGTTCACCTGTTCCTGCCCCAACATAGAGTAAAAAACTGATTGAAAAATGTCTCTCTTACAAAACTGTAACATCTTTGGAACGCAAAGGTATTATCTTAATCATCTGCATCTGCAACACCTAGCACAGTGCCTGGAGTGGAGAGGCTATTCAGGCAGTGTGGAATGAGCACACTGATAGACGGTTGTTTTTTTCCAGTTGAAGTGCGCGCGCGCGCACACACACACACACACACACACTCTCACAAGATGAATGGAAGCAGGCTAGATACATTGGAGTGTTGATTTAGAAGACCATTAATTTCGCTGTTTTTTAAACTTTATTTGGCTTTGTACTTACCTTATTACATTTCATTTACTTAGGTTTCATATTTCATTCTGGTCTATCATAATCCATTAGGATACATATTATCATGGCCAACTTACTCTTGCTGTTTCTTGCTATCTCTCTTCCCCTCCCCACCCCCTTTTTATTTATAGGCAATGTAATTTGATAGGCCACTGTATCAAATCCTTTGGCCAGAGGATTCTCGATGGACAGAGGAACAGTACATGAAGAGTGTAAAGTTGGAAGGGCATCTTCCTCCTTCCGGGCCATCCTGTGCCTCTCCGTCTTGGGGCACCTCCCAGGGCATTTCCTTCAGTTTGGAAAGTTGTATTGCAAAGTTCTGTCCACCTGCTGGGAAAAAAATGTAAATTTCTTCATCTCTCTTGGACTTCAGTTCCTTCATGTTGGCCTTTATTTTACATTTTCCCACTTGAAGACCCTTTTCCTTTACAGAGAATATAAGAAAATTAAACTTAGTTTTTCTTTTTTGCTTCATCATTAATTTTAATCAGCTCAACATTAACCCACAACATCCAGACCAACTACATCATTAACTTCAGAAAGTGTTCCTGCAGCTTTCTTACTCTTCTTTTGCCTACAAATGTACACAAAACTTTTTTCATTGCCTTTAGCAATTTTTACAAGCACTAATGAGTTCTGTACTTTTATTTTCCTCTTTAATTGCACACATGTTCTTTTTAAATGATTTTCCTGTAGAACTTTATCTCTTTTTTAGATTCCTCTCCTCTTTTGTCTTCCTATTGTATACCTTTGTGATTATATAGTTCATAGCTTTCCACACACGTTGACATACATCATTAATAATGACAAATGCTCCTTTTGCATTGGGCTCTGTGGACTCTAAGGTGCTGAAGTGTACCTCACAGGCCTGTGAGGCAGGCATTGATATCACTGTTTTACAAATAGGAAATTGAAAATTAGGAGGTCCTTCCAAAGCCACTGAGTAAGGAAGAATGGAGCTGAGGCTTGGGCCAAGGTTAAGTAAGGCCAAATTCCTTGCATTTTGAAATGCAATACACTCACTTCCTGCAGAAGCCTTTAAAAGCATCTCCCCTGAGTATTAGAAGCCACACATGCCTGTTCTCAGGGTCCCCTCTCTGGTCTGATAAATTCTAAGGTAAGTGCTGCTTTATTCCAAGGAGTCTGTCCCTTGCATTTTAGCAACAATCTCTTCCTTACTGGTCTGAGTGAATGTAACCATAAAATATTCCCCTTTGAATGTGCTCTGAGCCCCCTTGTGCCTTGGTACCCAAAGACCTAGCCACTCGATTCAAATTCCTTCTTGGGGTCAGCAGTTCCATGAACAGAGTCTAAGGGGCTGAAACAGCTCATATCACAAAGAAAACCCAACTTCTTTCTGCGAGATTGCAATACTCCTGACCAAGGCCCTCTGACAGTATTGTTTCTTCCCTCCGCAAGGCAAAACTTTATTCATCGACAGTATGGTTTCTTTCCCTCTCCATGTTCCGGGCTACCCTCCCTAGTATTTGTCTACTAGGGCTGCCGTGATAAAGTACCACACACTGGGTGGCTAAACAGCAGTAGCATATTTTCTCAAAGTTCTGGAGATTGGAAATCAAAGATCAGGGTGCCCTCAGGGGTGATTTCTGGCATGACCTTTCCTCTGTGTCTGTGATCAGTTAGAGAGAGATCTGTGGTGTCTCTTCACAGTTAGGGCCCCAGCCTTATGATCTCATTGAATCTTAATGTTCTCCTGAAAGGCCCTGCCGCCAGATGTAGTAATATTAGAGGTCAAGGCTTCAATATATGAATTTGTGGGGGACACAATTCAGTCCATCACTGGTGTTCTCCCTGTTACAATTGCCTGAATAAAGTGACTTTTCTCTTAGCATTTGGAAGAATTTTTGAAAATTTAAGAGCAGAGATAGTGCTCTTACTGACTGAAACTTATCAAGTGAGTTAAGTTGTCTTCCAGTTGAATTCCTCTTTGGTGGGGTTGCTGGGATCCCATGCGGTGTGTTTTCATCCATGGGCTCCCAAGGCCTGGTTGCCATGAGGTGGGACCGCTACTCTGTCCCTTCTCTTTATTTCCTTTTGTCTTCACCTGGGGCTCTCTAGCTGCCTCTATTTGAGAGTTTCAGAGGTCCCTTTAAGGTGTGCATCCTAATGATACAAAAAGAAAATGCTTTTCCCATGATTTCCCAACAGTTTTATCTTTAAAGCAAGTCATTTCCTTTGCGTGCATTATTCTATGCTGAATTCTCCTTCCAACAAGTCTTAGAGATACACAGGATGATAATTTACTGCCCTTTATTAAAATCACCTCTTTATTGATCACCTACACTCCCACACTCCCACAGCGGTTATCATAAATATTATTTTATCCTCTTCCGAATTACTTTCTCCTTTATGTTCCCAGGCCCTGGTTGTGTTGCAGTTTGCTCTGTGTGTCTCTCATGTCCCTTTCCCAAAGTTAATTTTGCAACCTGTTTTCTCTCTCACTTCTATCTGTAGATCTCAGAGCACACGGATTCTCTTTCTTTCTGTGATACCTTCTATGAGTAGTCCACAAACAAACAGACAAACCACAAACAAAACAAGCAATCATCATTCTAAAGACTTCTTTAAATTCAATTTAAAACTTGCCTAATTTTAAATTTGTAGAATGCCCTCCTCATATCGGGAATTGGGACAGATGTTTGCCATACATTATTTCACTCAATCTTAACATAGCATCTGTTCACACCCAGTCATTTCTTTATGCTTATTTCCCCATCCTCTCCACTGCATTTCCCTTGTGGCTTAAATAGTCTTTGTATTTGTCTCTTTTAATGGCTCAGAGTAACCTGTCAAGTGGATGTGCTCTTATTTAAACATTCCTCTCTTTTGAACTGATTGGTTGTTCATTGATTTATTTTTAAATTCTCTTAGTCTACCAATATCTGCTTCTAGTTGTATATGGCGTCTTAAGAGTCTTTCATTCTCTGAGATCAGAGTATCATAAACCACTTACAAATGTCAATGTCATGAAGTATTCAATGTCTCTGTCCCACTTTGGCAAAAAATATACATTTATTTTGGAAGGAGATATTTAAAGCCGTTGCTGTCTTACACCCTTCCCTTTTCTGCTCAAGAATTTATAACACTTAAAGATGGTTCCGTGTCTCCTCTAGCAGCATCACATGTTCAAACATGAATCACAGGTGGTAGGTAGAGATTGCCACGTTTGACAGATCTCAGAAGTGCATCTGTCACCCTCTAGGAAACCCGCTCACTCATCAATTGGTCTTGTCAGTTATACACACAGCCGTCTCGTCTCTACAGCCTTTAGCAGAAGCATCAATCATCCCTACATGTGTCCTTCTCAGGAGCTCCAGTCCTGTGGCCTCGGATGGGCAAATGCAGGTTTTGGTTGTAACCGGGAGCCTATGTCTTCTCCAGAAGGCGGGGGTCACTATTTACGGGAAGAACCTCTTAGCTGCTATATCACTCCTCCCTTCGATTTTGATTTCCTTCTGGGACCTTAGAGTTTTGTCTTCCTTTAAAATTTTTTTATACTTTCTCAAGAAAACAGACTAGTATTGCTCAATACTTTCATTCCTAATCAGGGAAAGCAACCTATATTTTAAGAAGATCACAATGAAAAAGAAAACACTTGAGATTTACAATTTTGAATGAGAACTCTGTTTCCATTAGTAAAGTTGAGTCCCAGAGAGTAGATGATTCTCTGGAAATGTCTGATATGCCTTTAAATGGGTTTCCTCATTAATCCTGATCCCTTATTTAAAAAAGAAAAATATCAGAGACATTCAGGGCACTTTGTGCCTTCCTCTTTCTTTGACTGTTGACCCCTATTCATCTAGCCCAGCTCTCTTTATAGTTATGCCCGGGGCTCTTAATATTTCCTCCTTTTTTACACACAAGCAATACGCTTCACCTTTCAATATCTGCTCTATCAAACAAAGCAATGAGGTTATCATTTTAATAATATTTACTTTGATATAACAATATTGATGAGCTGCTTTCTTGTCTCCTTCCTATCTTCCTGATTACACAAGTAAAAATTATTACAGGAAAGTGATTTTGTAGGGCATTGATAAATTGGTTCTAAAATGAATTTCTCCTTCATTTGTATAATACATTTTTTAGGTGGACTTCTGTGATTCTTCGCTTAAGGCAATTTTTCACAATGTATACTTTCACAGCTTTATAACTGTTTGCTTGGAACTAATTGGATATTGGTGAAAATAAATGTATTTAATCACACATTTCATATGCTAGGTACAATACCAGGTGAAATACTACAAGAAAATGGCTAATGTTAGAATTGAAATTTAATGCATCTTTTAGAATGAGACTATCTTTATTAAAAAATACAATTGATGCCCTGAACTGAATGTAGAGTTTTCAGCCCAGTAGTTTGAAGCGAGAGTTGTGATCAGCTTTTATTCTTTATGTTTAACAGACATTTCTTAAGCTACACATTCTTCTACAAGCAAGAGATGGAATAGAGGAAGTCCCTATCTGTCTACCCAGTTAACATTTTAGGGTTCTGCTTGTTTCCCTAATGGAGCTTCCGGCCATTCAATCTCTAAAACAGCTCTATGTGGATTTCTTGTCCAGGGTAGTGGATAAAATCATAAATCCCTGCCATTCAGGGATCAAAACAAAATGAGGAAGATAAAAAATATGCCTTAAAGTAACTCTAATAAAAATCAGTCTATGATACACAATCTACTTCAATCTAGATTTGTGATGTAATACCATTCTGATTTATTTGGTAACCTATGTGTTTCCTCTCGTTTCCTTCAAAAATCAATAAATGACCAATAGTATTACTAGAGTTGATATGAGTTTTTATGGTTTTCACTGACTGTGAGTTGATAGTTTGGACATTTATCCCTATGAATTGCAGTAGATGAATATATTCCCTGTTAAATGAACTCTGTAGTTGCAGACTTTGGGACTCTGCTTATTTTTCCATTGGCATTGATGATTCAGAGAATTATACCTAAGAAAGAAAGAAATACTAGCTAAGTCTATTCTAAGCATGTTTGGTGAAGTAATGTTTCATTCCCTGGAAGTATTTGATTTCATACAATTACTTTTCACTGAGTTGGGTGATTATTCATCCAGCCTATTAAAGCATTCCTTATCCTTGTGATTTCTGAGGCTTCTTGGGGTTTCATCTTACTCTGCTCATTTTATTCACTTATTCACTCAACAAATATTTAGTTAGCCTCTACAGTGTGCTGCCTATCACTGCACGTCTTCAGCATGGTTTTGAAATGTCATAATGGTCGAAATCAGTAACTTCTTGTCAACAATTGAGAATGGAAGTTTTGACTTCCAAATACATAACACTTTTGTGATTATATTCTATGCCTAAGGTTTTGCTTTTCTTTAAAGCAAAATGTACAGTACTGTTCCGGGCGCTTTCAAGGTCACCACTGTTAGTACAGGCGTAGTTCTCAATGGATGCTTTGGTTAACTCTTAACCAGCCCACGCTAGGCTTAAAGCTCAGCTTTCTAGTTCTGGAGCAATGTACAGCGCATCATGATAGGTGTGATGACAGAATGTAATACAGGGCATTTGGGGAGGTTATAGGCAGAACATCAGAAAAAGCTGTTTTTTGAGGGATGAAAGGAGAGCCAGGAAGGGGAAGAAGTAGGAGGAACATTCCAGTTAAAAGGATGTCCACAAAGGCATGGAGTTTTTGCTTGCACTTCAAGGAGTCCAGAAGGACTGACTGAAGGTGAGATATGATAGCAGCGAACACTAAAGAAATAGTCACAAAGTGGCCAAGTCATGAGGAGTCCTGTATATAAAGCTAAGGACTTAGTATTTTACCCAGAATCTTGAATGAGTCATCTTAAGATTTTGTTATGGGCACACATGTGTGTGACACTAATTAGATTTTCATTCTGTAAAGTTGAAACTCTTGGCAAAATGAAGGGTGGAAATGAGGAGGGAGAGGAATGGAGTCTAACATGAGAACATAGAAACCAGATGTTTAACTGTTGAGTTCATTCATATGAGAAGCAGTAAGAGCTACAGAATAGCCAAGAGAGTGACAATGGTGATCAAGAGCAGGCAGCAGACTTCTCTCATGTGAACGTGTAAGACTGATAGTGTCATGGCTGATTGAAATCAGAGATACATGAGAGCAAGAAGAGATCAGTTCCAGTTGGTGGTTTTTACTTTTGTTTATCTGTTCCTTCTCTACAAAGGATCATATTTAAAGTTTTTTTTTTGAGATTGTGTGTGATACATAACAATGCAATATTTTACAAAGATTCATGTTATGCTGATATATTGAGTAAAATCTTTCTGAAATAAGGCTCATTCAGAATACTTTCAGGCATTGCCTAAATGTCCTTGCATTTATTGACATCTCTTATTTTTGGCAGGAACAAGAATATGTCCTGAATTAATGGTTTTATGAGCATTCTCCTTCCCCATAGCTGATAGCTATGATGTTTTCCCGTCTCTCACTCAAATATCTACCTCCATTCCACCCATTTGGCTCAAATAGTGGAGACTCAATACTTGCTCCTTATGACAAAAGGCTGAATTCCTACAGTTGGGTTATTTAGATGCTTCAGGACAAATACAGTCTGGATTGAAATATCTGTCACTTAATGTGTAAAAAGAGGACCTAGGTAAAATGGGAAAGCAAAAGTTGATTAAAATTTACAATGTGCTCTTCAAGTTATGTTTAATTAAGCATTTACCAGATGACTGTCATGTTGAAGCATATATAAAACAGGTATATAAAGACGCATAGCCCACCCGGCATGGTTCAGTGGCTGAGCATTGACCTATGAACCAGGAGATCAGCTGCTTCTGCACATTCTCAGTCAGCTGATCAATCTCTTTCATCATTGATTCTTTCTCATCATTTATATTTCTATCTCTCTCCCTCTCCCTTCCTCTCTGAAAGAAATAATATATATATAATTTAAAAGAAGATTCATAGACTCTGCTCCCAAGTGGGAGAGAGAGGGAAGGAGGGAGGGAGGGAGGGGGAGAGAGAGAGAGAGAGACAGAGAGAGAGAGAGAGAGAGAAGAAGGAAAGAGGAGGGGAGGAGAGGGGAGGGAAGGGAAGGAGAAATGATATAGTTCATTATGATGGTACTAAATGTACCATTTTTGGAAATGCCAGCATCATTTTGAATCCTTTTCTTTTGCTGTATCCAAGGATTCAGAACCATAGGTGAATGCTTTTAAATGATTGACCATATTCAATACCTCTAACATTGAGAAGAGCCGAGGTAATTGCCCCTCCAGAGAGCTTTCATTCTCCAGTGTGTTCTGCAGTGTTACACAATCTCCTGAGATTTAAAAATCTGTGGCAGGAAACATTTGAGGCTTTCAGTAGCTCTCCAGTGGCAACTGTGACATTTTAAAAATACGCCACTGGACATATCCAGCTATGAAGAAAAACCCAGAAGGTTTTACTCAAAGTTGTTAAGAAATAACCTTTGCTAATTTATAAATGAACTCAGAAGATTTATGAAAAATAAGAAGGAAAGCTTTTTTTTCTTTTTTAAAAAAGTACTTTAGTATTTTGAGCACCAGAATTTCAAGTATAAGAACACCAATAACTGGTCTTTAGAAAGCTATTTTAATTGATGATACTATTTAGCAAACTCTTCTTAGCTATTTAGATTTCAACATTACAACGTAATGGTTAGACAATCATCTACTTTACAAAGTGGTGTCCTTGATATTTCAAGTCCCCACCTGGCACCATACATAGTTATTACACTATTGTTGACTGTATTCCCTGTGCTGTACTTGACATCCCTGTAACTGTTTTGTAACTGCAGATTTGTATTTCTTAATCCCTTCACCTTTTCTGCATAGCCCCCAACTCCCATCCCCCCTGGCAACCATCAGTCTGTTCTCTGTATCTATGAGTTTGTTTCTATTTTATTTGTCTCTTTTGCTCTTTAGATTCCATATATACATGAAATCATATGGTTTTTATATTTCTCTGTCTGACTTACTTTACTTAGCATAATACCCTCTAGGTCCACCCATGCTTTCACAAATATGTGATTCCATGATTTTTTATGGCTGACTAATATCCCATTGTATATATATATATATATACCAAAAGTTTTTAATCCAATATTTATTGATGGGCACTTGGGTTGCTTCCATATCTTGGCTATTGTAAATATGTACTACACTATTATTTAATTGAAATTTTGTTTAAAACCAGCAAATATATATTTAAAATTCTATTAGATAGGAATGTGCCCTACCATTTAAACTCCCTACATTGCAAAGAAGTTGAGGTATTGAATGAACTATAATAAAAAATGATTACTTATATTTATTTTTATTCAAGTATAATTATTTTTATTCAATAAATTTAATTGTACTTGAATATATTTAATTTATTATTGTAGCTCTAAAAAATAAAAAGGACCTATTCTTCTATATGTGCATATTATGGGTCAATTTACAATGGAAAGTAAATTCTTAGTACTGAGGAAGGAGATAATAATTTTACAGGAAAATCTTGACTCCAATTTATCATTTAAACTTCCTCAAAGTTAATTGAAATACATAGTTATCCCTCAATATGCATGGGGGAATGGTTCCAGGAACCCCGAAGATACAAAAATCTGACAATGGTCACGTCCCTTATATAAAACTAGAGGCCCAGTGCACAAAATTAGTGCACTGGGGGGGAGGGGGTCCCCTCAGCCCAGCTTGCACCCTCTTCAATCCGGGACCCCTCAGGGGATGTCCAGTTGCCGGTTTAGGCCTAATCCTGGGGATCAGGCCTAAACCGGCAGTCGGACATCCCTCTCACAATCTGGGACCACTGGCTCCGAACTGCTCACCTGCCTGCCTGCTTGATCACCCCTAACTGCCCCTCCCGCTGGCCTGGTCACCCCACGCAACCTGCTGCTCAGTCGTTTGGTCACCCCTCACTGACCCCTCTGCGGGCCTGGTTGCCCTTCACTGACCCCACTGTGGGCCTGGTTGCCCCACACACCCTGCTGCTTGGTCGTTTGGTCGCCCCTCACTGATCCCCCCTGCCGGCCTGGTCGCCCCACACAGCCTGTTCAGTCATCCGTTCAGTTGCGATGGTCATTAGGCTTTTATATATATAGATGATGTAGTATTTGCATATAACCTATATTTACATGTGGGCTATAGCAGACTGTGCCTACACATCACTTTCTCGTGTGGATTCAGCACAGTGCTAAATTCAAGTTTTGCTTTTTGGGACTTTCTGGGATTAAGAAAATTTTTTTAGCCACTGTTGGTTGAATCTGCACAAATATGTGTGTAGATTGGGAAGGAGTAGGTAGTGCAGAGATGATGTTCAAGTGGAGTTTGTACTGTACTGATTCATCTTTCCTGGTTGTGACTCAGTGTTTTCTAGAACCTGGTAGAGATTTTCAATGTTACTTATTACAATGCCTTATCTGCAAAAAGTTAAATAAGTCAACTTTTTGCAGGTGATGTCTGGAATATCATTGATGCACATTTAAAGAAATATCACTACAGAGGATATACATGGGTGGACAAAAGTAGGTTTACAGTTGCAAGTACGCGAAACACAGAGTTTATTCTTGTACCGATTATTATATTATTTATTTATATTGCAACTATAAGCCTACTTTTGCCCACCCCTGTATTCCATTGTTGTCTTCTATAGAGAGAACCTGCCTATCCCACATCATGTACACTTAAGACAATATACTCAATGTACTTGCTCAAATAACTCAAAGTTCAGGCAGTGAAGTGGGATAGTGGTGCTGGTAGTACAGTCATTAAAAGTAAATATGTTGAATGGAAAAAAAAATAAGCCAAAGCCTTCAGCAAGAAATTTAAATTCTCTGACCTTCTAATTTTATATCTGAAAGATGGAGACAGTATCTTCCTTACTGAGTTGCTGCAAGACTTTAACCTGGCTGGGACATAGCATGTAATACATGTAGCTGTTATTGCTATTAGCATTTTTTTCTAGAGGGCTCCAGTTAAAACATCTTTGGTACACTGGCATGGATCAGTTCACCCTACTAATGTGATAAATGCTGATAAATGTGAAGTCAATTTGTGATAAATTAGATACTGTGACATATGTCAGGGAAGTACCTCAGTCATGGTTCAAGGAGGATGTATTTTACATGGAAACTTCTGAGGGTGTATATAAGTATTTGTTTAAATACATGGTCAACTCAACAGCATTTTGTAGAAACTAACATGAAAATGATAATTCATAGACATCATAACACAGTAAAAACTATTCAACATTCTTTGTAATTTCAGTTAAGTGTGAATAGAATTATACAGAAAACTAGCATAAAAAAAGCATACATTTGAATGAGACTGTTGAATTTTGTCTTTTATTATGGGAATTACCGGTTTTTAACCATGGTAGTCTTGAAAAGCAAAATGGCATATCATGTCCACTTGTATTACTATTATTATATTAGCTCTAAAGATTATTTTAAGCTAATTATTTTAAGTTCTAAAGTGAAATGACAAAATATTCAAAGATTTTTTAAAATTGTGTTTTGAGTCTAAAAGTGGATTAAGGTGGGATATGCAAAGCAATTAAGACATGTGTCTTCTAATTTTAAATTAATTTATGGTCTAATTCAAGACATGGTATATAAATCTAAGGTAACACTAACAAGTAATATAGTGAGTAGTACTTGCCAATAATATGGGAAGTCGTATATATTGAAAGACCTGGAAGTAAATGACTTACCAGTATTTGGTTTAGTCACAAAGGAATGTTACTAGGTTGTTGGGAGTGTTACAATTGTTTTAAAAAGAGATGAAGGACCTAGAAATGTTAGGGTGCAGCCTACCGTCTCATCTAAGGCTTGGAGAGAACTGACATGTTTGTTAGCAGAGTTTAGATCAGTGGTTCTCAACCTTCCTAATGCCTCGACCCTTTAATACAGTTCCTCATGTTGTGGTGACCCCCGATTTCATTGTTACAAATTGAACATAATTAAAACATAGTGATTAATTACAAAAACAATATGTAACTATATATGTGTTTTCCGATGGTCTTAGGCGACCCCTGTGAAAGGGTCGTTTGACCCCCAAAGGGGTCGCAACCCACAGTTTGAGAACCGCTGGTTTAGATCCTTGTAGCTGAGGCCCTCAGTTTCTTGCTTGCCGTAAATCTGCGACTGTTCTCAGCTTCTCGAGGCCCCCTGCCATTTCTTGCCATCCGGCCCTCTCTACAACATGGAAGTTTGCTCCTTCAAGGCCAGTAGGAGCCACTTCACTCATGCTTCATGTCTTCTCTGACTTCTTTGTGTCTTTGACCTTTAACACTTTTTGAAGGGCTTGCCTGATTAGGTGATGCGCACTCAGGATAATCTCCCCTTTCAGTATCTAAAGGTCAACTAAACCAGGGATCTTAATTAATTAACTACATCAGCAAAACTGCTTTTGCCATGTAATATAATCATAGGAGTGATCTCCCATTGTACTCTCAGGTTTTGCCTTTACTCGAGGGGAAGGGGTTCTACACAGTGTTTGCAAGGGGTGGACTCTTGGAATCATCTTAGAATTCTGCCTACTGAGGGCTCACACATTTGGCTCTGGGGCCTGTGCCATGATGTTACCTATATTTAAGGAGATGAGGGGCTGGAAACTTCCAAGTGTCCTTGAAATAGTGGTGGTTCTTTGGTAAATGTGTGGCTTTGTTGGAAAGAATGAGTTTCCAGAGATCACCTGTTCTCTGGTTAACTCATACCTGCTCAGCTTGCTTTTAACTAAATTGCCAAAATCAAGGTGGAAATATCCCCCCATCCCCAGGCCCACAGAACTTGTCTCTTGCTTGATTACAAAATCAAACACAACAATTTAGGCAATGAAATGGAAATATCCTCCATTTAATTTCATGTTGTTACTCAGAGAAGCTCGTTATTTCTAATTGGCTTAGTTCCCACCCTTAGTTGGAAATAGCTGTTCATTAAAATAGCTTTATGGATTCACCTACTAAAATGCATTTATCTGCAGAAAAATTCCCTATCACTATAAAACATTTCAGCCTTCATCTTTGAGTGTGATATTTTGAGATATAAATAAGAACTCTCAAAATAATTTAGTAATAAAATGGAGTATTTGTTCACAAATGTCGAAATATCATCTAATATGACTAGAATAGGCATTGAATTGAGGCTTACCCAATTTTCCCTCCAGGAGTCAAAGTCTAAAACATGGCAATTTCAGGTTGAAACTACCAGTTAATGGAAATGGCACACACTTAGGAGGTCATTGTTGCTGTACTGCATGAACACGTGACTTAGCTGAGCATAGCATGAATGCTCTGACCATTCTTACTATAGCATCAAGGTGTCCAAATGAAGAGATGCCCCCATGTTCTCTTTCCACTTTCCTTATAAATCACGGCTGCTCAATTTCTGCATTATGTGCAGTCTTCAATTCTATTTTTCTGGAGTAAATGAAACTATTCTAAAGCCCAAGAGATAAAAGAAAAAATATGGCCTGTTGGTGCATTAAAAAGTATTTCTTAATAGGAAAAGAATGCATCACAAGGACATTTTATTTCCTTTTTTTTAAGGTTAATAATTCGGTGCCAATTTTCTTTTAGAGGGATGGATAACAATGTGGTTAGGCATGCTAAATGCTGCCTTCTCTTTTTTTCTCATTCTCAAGGGATAATTCTTGTAATAAGATTTTATAAGAGATATCAAGTTAAATTTTATTCAGTTCCAAGTCTTGATTTTTTTTGTATTTCGAATAATAACCACTTAAGGTTGCAATTACAGACACTTGCATAATATTTACTATACTCTCGGTACCAGTATTCTTTATATGCTAATTCATTTAATTTTCAGAAAGCCCTGCTTACCTTAGTATGAACATTATTATCGCTTAGAGATGGGGAAGGCAGTTTAATAAAGTTCTGAAGAGCAGTTAGTGATTCGCAATGTTAGAACTTGAGCCCATGGAGGATGGCTTTGAAGCTAAACTTGTAATCACTATGCTATGCTATGTTCTGTCTTCTGTGTGAGGTGACAACTAGCAAATGATGCTGACCCTCCAGACACATTCATCCCAACAAGTGGAGACTCAGACCACCTGCAAGGTGCTGCAATAATAGAAGCCTGTTCTGCTCAAGTTGGGACCTTCCAGGGGATGGGAGTGTGCTGACTCTGGAGGTGTATCATAGAGAATGGGGAGCCATGTCTGAGACTTGGAGAAGAAGCAAGTTGTCAAAATAGAGAGCAGAGCCCTGGCTGGGTGGCTCAGTTGATTGGAGCATCATCCCATACACAAAAAGGTTGCCAGTTTGATTTCTGTCACAGCACATACTTAGGTTGCAGGTTAGATTCCCTGTTGGGGTATGTATGGGAGGCAACTGACTGATGTTTCTCTCTCACATCAATGTTTTTTCTCTCTCTCTCCCTTCTTCTCTTTAAGCATATCCTCATGTCTCAGCTTTATGCATTGAGAAGAGGATTGGGATAATCATTTTTAAAATTTATTTTTCTTTTTATTAAATTTATTGAGATGACATCCTATATAATAAAAGCATAATATACAAATAGACCAAACGGCAGAATGACTGGTCAGTGGGGGCAGGGCTGGTGAGCAGGTGGTGCCAGGCCAGCCAAGGTGCGTGCCAGTGGGCAGAGGGAGGGGGTGGTGATCGGGGGGCTGCTACGCCCAGCAGTGGTGGAGGGGCGATTGGGGGTGGAGTGGGCGGGGGGCAGGGCCATCAGTCGGACATCCCCTGAGGGCTCCCAGACTGCGAGAGGGCACAGGCCAGGCTGAGGGACCCCCCCCCACCTCGCCGCCCCAGTGCACGAATTTTCGTGCACCGGGCCTCTAGTTGGCTAATAAGATTACAAAGGTTACATGTGTACATTTCCATGATACATGATCTTTGGGATAATCTTCCAGGTGACCTTGGGAATGACATAGACTTGTATATCTGAAATGATAATCATAATGTGAATTCCATTTCTAACTCAATGACTTACTCATAACAGTGGGCAATATTTTGAGCCACAGAATCTGGAAAAAATTTCATTTCTTGATTCTATAGGTTGGTAACTCTTGTAGGCAGAGTAATGGTCTCTCATGGATGTCCACATCCCGATCCTTGGAATTACCCAGGTGGGCCCAGTGAAATCACAAGAATCTTTAGAAGGTAAAGAGGGCCACAGGAGAGTCAGGGAAGGAGATATAATGGATAGAAGCAGATATCAGAGGGTCCTGTGGAATGAGGTCAGCCTCTAGAAGCTGGAGAAGGGAAAGAAACAGGTTGATCCCTGGAGCTTCCAGAAGCAACGTCGCCTTGCTGACATTCTGACTTTAGCCCAGTGAAAGTAATTTTGGATTTCTGACATCCAGAACTGAAAGATAATAAATTAGTGTTGCTTTAAGACCCTAAGTTTGTAGTAATTCGTTACATCAGCAACAGCAAACTAATACAGCAGCCATGTACTTCCTCTGCCTCTATGCCTGGGCTATGAAAAACAAGCTGTGGTCTATAGTAATCACTCAAGATTTTTCACATGAACCTGTTAAAGAAGAAGAAAAAGAGAGAAGAAACATCATTTATACTATACATTTAAACCCATTTTATTTTAAAGACATGTCTCCATTTCCATTTGACTTTAGTTCTTTTATCAGAGACTTAAAGTCAATTTAATCTACAGTGTTTGCAATAAATGGAGGGATCCCATAAATGCTTACCCATGAGTTTAAACTGTAGACATTCCAGAATCTTTGTATGAGCTAATGAAGACAGAGCTCATTGGACTCATTTGTACATACTGTTTTCTATGTCTTTCATCCTTTTTCTTGTTTAACTGTATGTTATCATGTGTTTAAATTGTCAATGGCATATGCCCCATGTTTGGTGGACATTATTTTAATTTGTATTTATCATTTTTTTTGATGATCAGTTTTTAACCTTACAAGAGCGTTTTCTTTAAATTGGGCTTCATTTTTATTAACTCACAGCATCCTTTATCTTATCCAATTTACATACCTATTAATGTTCTAAACCTCTCCCCGCTTCCATTCCACAAAAAATCCCTTTATATCACGGCATTAACATCTGACACTCTACAATCTTATTATTTGAATTATTGAGTATTATGATTATTAAAGTTTCTCTTCAAGTTCTTTTTAATCAAAAGTCCATTCTGACATGTGGAGCTGGTCATAAAAGGAGCTGATTGAAGATATATGTCCAAGTCCTAAAGGTCCTCATCGTGTTGTCCCTGTGGCCGTTTTATCTGCCAGTAACGGTCTGCAACATGTGCAGATTCCCAGAGCTGCCGTACTCTCTGCTTTTTAATGATTTCTTCCTCCTCTTTACCTTTGCTTGATTTTGTTTGGTGAATTTGTAGGTCTTCTTGTCCTAATATCTGGACTTTAAATAGTTGCCATTAAACCTCTAAAATCAATCAGCCGCTGGCTGTGCTGTCATTAAAAGTTAACTGCCTTCCCATTAATCCATTAATTGTGAAGATTAATTGGGAAAGCTCTTCCAACTTGGGACACAGAAGCCAGTGTTTGCCTCCAAGTGAAAGCTTATCCCATTAACACCATAGTATTAACAATTATATATATAACTATATATATATAGTCTTATATAGGAGCAAATGCATAGAAACTTACAGGTTGCAGCTAAAATGATTTACTTGACAACTAGAAAATCACTCTTGCCTTTTAGCTTAGCTCCAGAAAAACATACTGATAAATATTTACTTGTTTTAAGTTGCAGCAATATGTTATTTTTTAGATTTACGTTACTGATATCTAAGCTAGTATCCTCAAGTGAATGTTAATTTTATGTCAAACTCATGTTAATACTTAAAGAAGGTAAAGAATTTAGCAGTAGTTTATACTCAGTGGTATTTAATTGAGTTGAAATGTTATTTTATATAATAATCAGAGATAAAGTCAGGAAAGGCCCATATTCAAGCCCAGTGGTATCATCACTGGTTCTTAACATATATTCTTTTTTTCTTACCAGAATGTCACTGTGCATCAGCTGTCTCCACACACTGTCAGTTGACATAGATACATTGGGAGAAAGAGGTGGGGTGTGACACGGTAACCATTTCTTTAATCTTTAAAAAGCCTCATGAAACAGTATGAAAAGTATAAAGGCATTTATGAAAGGAGCACTGACTAGAAATTAATTTGCAGATCTATTTTAGTGATTTCCAAACCAGCATAGTCCTGGCAAAACTACACCATAGACAAAGTAAGGCTGAATGACCTGGAAAGGGCAAGTTTAAAATCTCCCCCATGTCATTCTCCTTAGAATCAGTAATTCATCCTAGATAGAATCAGTAATTCATTCTAGCTATTTCCATCCTGAGTAACTAGGATGAACTACTCAAAGTGCACCTTCCACAGAAGTGACAACCTAGAGCTAATCCATAGATTTTTTTTTTTTATTAAACCAGGAGGATGCTGCTGTGTTTCAAACATACTTGGATCTTCTGTAGATACTTAGGATGGACTTTCTTTGACATGCTGAGTCAATGCCTTGGGGGTTATAATTGTGAGGGTGAGCCTACAGTGTTGGGAAGAGCTTATTAGCATAGAAATAAATGAAGACCCATCCACATTAGAACAAGCAAAAGCTATTTGTTTAGAGGTCACTATAGCAAGGGATTCAGCCACCATCAACTGTGTTTGACAGAGACTCACTGGTGGGCAAGGGCCAGGGAAAACTTTATAATGGGAAAAAGGGGAAGGCTTCCGTATGCTCTGATTGGGGGCCAAAGATAGAGGGAAGCTGTAGGTAGGACAACTAGAAACAGGGCATCCTATGTGATTAATTAGGTGTGCACATTTGGCTTCCTCTGACCTTAAAATCTCTATTGAACATGTATCTGAAAGCAGGGGTAAAAATTATTAACCAAGTCCTAGCTGTTTTGAGCTAATTGCTACAGGGGTTATTGTCTGACTCTCTGGGCTGGCTACTAAATCATAGGCTGGCTTCCTGAGCTGGTAGTTGCCCGTTATGATCCTGAGTTCTGTTTTTGTATGAAGTCTGGCTGTTGTCCATTTGCATATTCAATCTCTCATTGGGCAGGAGTCAGAGGTGCACCAGGGACATGTGTCATGCCTGGGCATGGAGATGGGACTCCTGGGATCCTGAAACAAGACCTGCATAATTTGTAGAAATAACTCAGACTCGGTTTAGGGTTAGAGAACAATATTGTTGCCTAACTCTTGGATGAAATTTGATCTTTGCACAATATTTTTTATATTTGTTAGCATAATTCCATTCTTTCTTAGTTGATGATTTACAGTTTCAACTGGATGACAATTTCAATAATATAGATTGGAATAAAACATTTTGTTCAAGGAAATAGATTTCTTGAAGGGAAGGTCATTCATTAATCTTGAATCCATCAATGGAATATTGGACTAGGTCTAAATAAACTTTATTTGTTTTCTGAATAGACTGAGATTCTAACATTTCCAAAGCTCCCTATCAATGGTCCCATTGCTGCCTCTAGTATATAGAATTTTTAAAGATTTTAAGCATGTTTGTGATGTATCCTAGCTTATTCTGTCCTTCTCCAATGAATATTTCTGTGGGAAACATGATTCATTAGCAGGCATGCAACTGATTTTGGCAAGTCTTCCAAAAAACAGAGGTTGTTGTTACTCATTGGCAACTAAGCAGAATGCTACTGAAAATCAGCCTTTTTTATTGTCAAGCATATTTATTAATTTTTTTATTTATTTAAATTTATATTTCTTGTTTAAAGTACTACAGATGGCCCCCCTCCCCATTGAGTCCCCCCCACCCCCACGCTCCCTCCCAGCCTTCACCAAGTATATTTTAGATGCCTAGTACTGTACTTATTTCAACAGTGTACTGGCTCAGAATATGAGCTCTGTGCCCTTGGTTAAATTATTTAACCATTGTGTCCCTTTCTCTTTGATTTTTCCAGTGGAGTTAATAGTATCAAATAGTATAGCATATTTGTCAGGATCAAATGTGTTAATAATGCTTATAAAGCACTGAGGACCTAAACAGCCAATAATATATACCCATTAACTTAGTACAGGTAATATTACACAGAGATTAAGAAAATTGAATTACTTTTATTAAAAACTGAACAGCTTTTACTTACTTGAGAATTACGTATTAAATCCCTTTGTAAAAAAATTAAATTACTTTTGATAGAGCTATATTAAAATACTTTCAATATAAGCTTGCATCTCTATTTATAAAAGGTTATTGAAAATTTTCACATACACAATTTGCCAGAGATCTAATTTATCATTGTCTTTTTAATGACAATGGCTTTTCTCTTACATGAAGAGTAAATGGCGAGTTTTCTGAGTTATTGACCTGAAAGCTGTAGTGTGTGTGTGTGTGTGTGTGTGTGTGTGTGTGTGTGAGAGAGAGAGAGAGAGAGAGAGAGAGAGAGAGAGAGAATGTCTCAGCACAAGTTAGGTAATTTCCCCTCTAAGTATATGAATATTCTAACAGAATTCAATGAAATTCTCCATATGTAATCAGTGTATAGATTTTTTAAAATGAAAAATAGTTTCACATTTTCAACTGTATATCAAGGTTAATGTGGAAATCCTAATATAACTATGAAAAACAGTGAACAAAAAGTAATAGGATTTTGGAAAAGCATAGAGTAGTAAGAGAGATGTTCATTTCTTCCTCTAATAGAAAACAAACAAACACTGATTAACCAAACATTCCCTGCTACCATTTTGAATTGTACAAGCCTTTCTCCTTGATGACTGTATTTTCAAATTCCACCAGTGATGGAGTCTGCAGGCTCTCCTGAGCACCTTTTACCTAGAATGTGCCGCCCCCCGCCTCCCCCGCCCCCTGGTCAAAGTTCCTTCTTTATTAAGGTTTATCAAGCTCCACCTGGTTCGGTTCTGTATTGGGGCTGTGCAGCTGGGTGAGGGGTCTGGGAGAGTGGGAGCTGAGTCCCAGCATGCACTGCGGCAGCTAGAAGCCTGCAGGAAAGCAGTCCAGGCCCCTGAGTTCTCTTCTCCCAGAAGCCAGATTCGGGCCAGAGCTCTCTTGCTGGGAGGTAGGCAGCCCTGTCCTTCCCATGTGGAGGTGGTGGGGGTACGATAAGCGATGAGCAACACTGGTAGCCATGAAGTCCTCAGTCTCTCCGAGGCCCATCCTAAAAGTTGGAGAGGGTAGCAAAGAATTTCCATTTTACTCCGGCAATTTAGAAACGTTCCTTCTGGTATCAAAAGATAGCAGAGGGGAGCTGGGAGCAAGGACCTCTGTGCCTGACGACACAGAGCAAAAGCTGAACGGCATCTGAGCAAGTGGCATATACTTGCAGGTGATTTGCAGGAAGAGGAGAGAGGTGAGTGGGCTGCAATACTGGAGAGAACTGGGGTAGAGGCAGGATCCACAGCCTGAGCTGCGCATCTGTTCAGGCGAGGGGAGGGGGCTGCAGAGGGAGAGGGTCCAGGACCAGCCTCCCCACTCCACGTTTGGCCCAGGGTCCCCCTACTTGGCAGCCTCTATCGTGGGCAGTACTTTGGAGACTTGTAGGGGTGGGTACATTATATATTTACATATGTAAATCACATATATGGAATACTGTACATATGTTGTACATATAATACATATATTCTATGGTATAATATGTGGTATTACTTTTATACTATATATTATAATATGTATCTATGTATATGCTATTATGTTATAATAGTATATAATGAAAAGTATATCATAATTACTATATTATCTGTAATAATAAAAGCATAATATGCTAATTAGACTGGACAGCCAGACGTCCTTCTGGACAAAGTTGTGGCTCCTGCGAGGGCTGAGGGCAGCAGCTGCTGCAGCCTGCAGCGGCAGCAGCAGCGGGGTGATGGGGGTGGCACCTTCCCCTGATTGGTGTGGTTGCCTCCCACGGGGGAGGCCAGACTGCGACTTAGGACATCCTAAGCCACCAGTAGGACATCCCTTGAGGGCTCCTGGGCTGTGAGAGGTTGCAGGCCGGCCTGAGGGCCCCCCCCCCCCGTGCATGAATTTTCATGCACCGGGCCTCTAGTATACATATAATATATAGAATGTTTACACATGTAAGTACATGTGTATTGATGTATACAAATACTTATTCACACATATAAATATGTATATTTATACAATATGTATACAATTAAGTGATATATATTTAACATATATGTGAAATGCATTCATATTATATGTATAGTAGGGGCTCAGTGCACAAATATGTGCACCTTGAAAGGAACTCTGGGCTGTGAGGCTGCCGTGGGCACAAGGGCGGGTCTCAGCCCATCCTCTGTGTCCTCGCCCGGCCCCTACTGCCACGGCCCTGGGTCCCCTGTCTGCCGCCAGCCCCACTCCTGCCACCACCACTCCCACGTGCTGATGGTGCCAGCCCCGCTCGCACCCACTGACAGTGTGGAGCAATTGGGGCCGGTGCCAGCAGCGGGTGCGAGCGGGGCCAGCGCTGTCAGTGGGTGCAAGTGGTGGCTGCTTCCCTGATTGCCTCTCAGGAGCAGGGGGAGGTGGAGAAGCCCTCAGGGGCGATTGGGGCTGGTGCCGTGCGCTGCTGGCAGCTGGTGCGAGCAGTGGCTCCAGCACCAGTGGCAGGTGTGAGTGCCGGTGGGACTGAGGCACATGGGAGCAAAGAATTTTCAGTAACTACCAGAGGCTTGCCCCCATGACAGTGACCGGCACCCTCCCTTGGTCTGGCGCCCCTGCTCACCTGCTCCACCATCCTGCCTTGGCCAACACCCCCCCATGTTCTGCACTCTGCTGCCTGCTGCTGATGCCTGCCATGTTTTGCGTGTGCCCCCTGGTGGTCAGCGCACGTCATAGTGACCGGTTCAGTTGTTCTGCTGTTCGGTCTATTTGCATATTAGGGTTTTATATATATAGATGTACACATATAATCACATGTATTATTAGTAATGCATTTATATGTATGTAATATGTGCACATATATAAATATATTTACATATATTTATATAAGAATACCATACAATAAGTGTATGCCATCACTTATGATTTGATGGCCAACTTAGCACTGATACAGAGTCAGCTTATCTATACATTTTATATATACATGTTTGCATTATAATAAAATATACATATGTAAGTGTATATGTGTTATAATACATGTGTATATGTATGTATATATGTATTATATGATTTTAACACAGATACAAATATTGTACATATACACATTTAATATATAACATAGTATATGTATACTAATATATATGTAATACATGTACCTATATATGTCCCTGGCAAAGAACAAAGATCTGATATAGTACTTTATTAAAAAGGTAGAACAATTATGTTTTGAATTGAAATAGTATGTTATTTCAGATTAGAAAAGCTCCTTACTTAAATGCCTATATATTTATGCACTCTGAATAATGATTATATGCACTCTGAAAAGCTGTAAATTAGAGCTAATAATTACTGAAATTTGAGAGGAAGCTGAGAGTTCTCACTGAAAGGTGAGTTCAGAAGACTAGTTTCCTGGGTAGTTTTGACACCCAATGTGAAGTGAGTGTAGAGTAGGGTTTCTCAGCTGCTGCACTGTTAGATGTTCAGCAGTATCCCAGCCTCCATCCCCACATTCCAGTCGTGCCTCCAAGTTGTGATGACCAGAGTGTCTCCAGAAATTGCTCAGTGTCCCCTGGGGCAAAATCACCCCCAGTTGTGGTTCTCAGCTTTCCATGACCAGAGCCTTCGTTTTAATGTATTTATTGGTGCAGCCGGAGAAAACTGGTTTTCTGGAATTAAATTCACTGGAGACTGACACTTCAGAATTTCATTTCATTAATGTCTAGAGGGAAATATTCCTTTTACTCACACCAGACTCATTATTGCTGTCTGAGACCGCCGCGCCCCCCCCCCCCCCCCCCCCCCCGCCGCTTCCCAGTGTCAAGACTATTGAAGTTAAATTGCTAATAAACAAATAGCTTGGCCAACCTGGAATTGGAGTACACAACTTTTTGAGAGATATTTTATTCACGTTATTAAGGTATCTGATGAAATTCCTACACTCCAAACCTAAAGAAATCATCATTGTGTTCATTGTGTCCTTACATACTGGTTCTAGACCCCAATGCAGTTTGTAAATATCATGGCCCCATGACAGTGAGAGGGGCAAATTGACCAAACTCCTATGTCTCAGTTACCTCATCTGTAACATAAAAATGCTATTAGAACCTTAAAGAGGAGGGGTAAAAATACTGTATGTCAAATGGTTGTTCATGGAGCGTGTGCTAGTGTGCCAATTATTTAAGTTTTATGTAAGAATAATTTTAGAATATTTTGTTGCTAAATAATATACAACAGATTGTGGGGAAGTGTATAAGCTCATGGTAAAAAAAAAATAATGCCATGTAACATCACTCAGACCAACAACTAAAATGTTACCAAACATCAGGAGCCCACCTATCAGTACCCCATCTATTTCCCATATCACATGTCCCTCTCCCCACAAATGGAATAAACACTCTCTTATTTTAATACCATTCTTTTTTAGCTAAAAATAGAACAGGATTCATCCTCAGTTTGTAGTGGCAATACAAATGAGCAATAAATATATGCCTTCTAGAGGGATGGATTGCTGTAGAGGCATTTTACATCCAAAACATTTATTTGAATCTGCATAATTGATTGTGAATTTCAGTTAAATAACTTTGTCTCATTCTGACCCAAATACTAATAATAATTCAAAAATGACTGTACTCCTGGTAAACACACACATGTGCACCCTCTCCCCGATATAGATAAAGCACTCACTTGTACATGCAAACACCCGGGTCTTAGTTTCCGCAGTGTACTTAAGCATTTTGCTTGTGATTGGGCACAACCAGAATTTCCTTCGGTACTCCCAGGATTGTATGTCTTTTAATGTCTGTACTCCTTAATACTTGAATTACAACTAGATTGACAGTGTCAGCTATTTCAGCCAATCAATAGACATACAGGACCTGTGGGCCAGTTATCAAATCTGTCTTAAGAGTTAGCTAAAGAATTTAAGGTGTGAAAGAAGAAAAAGTAAACTTCAAATGAAAATGAGACGATCTTAAAAAATAAAATGCTATCTTAGGCAAATTCTTATGAAAGGCATTCAAATGTTAAGTTGGTAAATTTTTACTTATCACTTATAGTTTAAACATTTAGCTTTAAAGAAAAACACTATTTCAAATAGCAGAACTGCAGAAAAATGTTATAGTTTGAATATTTAAGCAATAAAACTGCTAGTGATCGTTAAAAAAATTATGTCCAAGTAGAATAAGTTTCACAAAATTTCAGAATGCTCTATCAGCGGTTCTCAAGCTGTGGGTCGTGACCATCGGAAAACACATAGAGCATATCAGATATTTACATTACGATTCATAACAGTATCAAAATTATAGTTATGAAGTAGCAATGAAAATAATTTTATGGTTGAGGGTCACCACAACATGAAGAACTGTATTAAAGGGTCGCGGCATTAGGAAGGTTGAGAACCACTGCTAGATAATTTTTAATTTAATTTAAATTAAATTGCTTATTATTAATTAAAAGTTGGGACAGTAACCCTGCATGATTTTAAATTACCAATATGTATTACATCCCAAATACTTTCTGATTAGAGCAAAAATGGCAACAACTTAATAACTGTATAAAATAAAAGACAGATACTTTGCATAGAATGAAGGCAGCTGAATAAAATAAGCATGTATGGATATCATGGTCCACATGATACTATTCTGACATTTTTCCTGTCTCTTTGTGTCTTATTTTTAAATTTTATATGTGATACACATGAAAGGATAGATAATAGACATGCATATACCTTCCTATGTATTCTTTTAGCATATATATATATATATATATATGTATATATATATATATATATATATATATATATCTTGCCTTATTCCAGAACTAACCACTATCCTAAATTTTATGCTTCTCATTTATTTAAACTTTTTTTATTTTTAAGTTTTTAAAATATTTTCTTGAATTTATTAGAGTTACATTGGTTAATAAAATTATGTAGGTTTCAGGTATACAACTCTGTAATATATCATCTGTATATTGTATTGTGTTCACCATCCCAAGTCAAGTCTCATTAATAGATTTTTTTAAATCATATATGTCCCCAAACAAATGTTACTTAGTTTTGCTTGTTTTTAAGATTCTGAAAACTATGAAACATGTTGTATGGTCTTCTATAACTTAATTTTTTTCACTGAAAATTTTGTTTCTAAGATCCAACTTTTTTTTTTTTTTTTTTTTTGTGTGTGTGTGTGTGTGTGTGTGTATGTGTATTGGTATAGTTCCTTTTTACTGTTGGATGTTATTCCATTATGAAAAGTACTAAGCTTTATTGATCTGTTCTTTGGTATTTGGATGTTTGGATTGCTAACGATTTTTTGCTATGATGAGCAATGTTGCTAGAAATTGCACATGTCTCCTGGTGTACAAATGCAAGAGTTTCTCTAGGTCACTGCTTCCCAACCTCTTTCTTTTCATGGAATACAGGAAATACTTGTTTTTGTATTGTGTCTGTGAGTAAGATCTCAAAGTGCCTTGAGAGCAGTGATTCATCTTAGGGACACTCTCTCCAGGAGGACCTGTCAGTGGCATTGGTGGAACGTGGGGTATGGAAGGGTGAAGTGGACAAATTGTTTTTTAAAAGTAGTTGCTCAAATTTGCAATCCCACTAGGAGTCCTTCGAAGCTTCTCTTGGCCCACACTGTCTGGATGATCTGGTGTTGTCAGACTTCTGGAATCTTGCTTATCTAACATCTGTGAAATAGTAGCTAACTGTAGTCTTGATTTACACTTCTTTTTTTCTGATGAGCTTGAAAATCAGTTTATATTGGTTCGGTTTGGTGATCTCTCTGGTTTTGGCTTGTGCCATTTTTTGTCCTAATGTGTTTTCTAACGGATTTAAAGGTAGTTTTTACTTTTCTTTATTTTATTTTGTTTTCCTTAATTTGGAATACAAATTGCATACTGTTTTGCAAGTGTTTTCTATGTGTTGGTATATTTCTTTTTATTTTACGGAACTTTTGGCCATCATAAGTTCTTAATTTTTATATAGTTAAATATATAAATCTTTCCTTAATAAGTATATTTATAAATTAGGTATACTGATTGGGTATTTCTGTTTCTTGTTTAAGTAAAACTTTTCTACTTGAAGGTATTATATTATTTTGTCATTTCTATGAAGTTTGCCTTCTCTTTATTCATATTCTCTTGTCTTTAAGTTTTTTCTTTTCTTATTGAACTTAATAGACCTGCAGGAGAAGACTGTGTATAAGCAATGAGCATATTGTTATAGATTCTAGTTTTTCTGATTTTGCCTGGTTTGTTTGTTTCTCTTACCTATTGAAGCCAAGAAAGCTGTCAGCACTCTACTAATCCGGATGGATTTTTTCCTCTTGGCAGATGACTGTGATGAGCCTCTGGTGCCTGCCCTGTCTCAGGCCTCGTTCAGCAGTTCATCCGAACTCTCTAGCAGCCATGGTCCTGGATTTGCAAGGCTAAACCGAAGAGATGGTAAGTCTGTTGCTTTTTCTTTCCCTCTGAGGATCATGATGAATCTCATTAATTTTCCATTCTCTTTTAATAAAATCATTATAAGTGATATGTTGTAAATGAAGTAAATTTCTAAATAAGCGAATGGTAGAAGCTCATGTGATGTACATGACATGTAGGGTTGGTTCTGGCATGGCAGAGGGATGCATCCCATTTTAATTCTGTATGATCATTTCAGCACCTGAAGAGCTGAATTCCTTCAATCTGGCAAGCTTTTTTATATACCCTATAAAATAAACTTTTCTACAACAGTACAGATGGTCCCTGACTTGCAATGGCTTGACTTAGGATTTTTTGACTTTATGAGAAAGCAGTACACACTGATCATTTCCTGAGCTAGGGATAATGTGGTACCACACTCTCAAGTGATGATGGGCGGTGGCTGTGAGCCGTAGCTCCCAGTCAGGCACGTGATCACAAGCTTAAACAATTGATACTCTGTCGTGTACTATGTTCCAGCCATTTTTTTGATATTGTGTTCTGAGCATGTTTAAGGTAGGCTAGGCTAAGCCATGTGTTCAGTAGGTTAAGTATATTAAATGCATTTTTGACATATGATCTTTTCAACTTATGATGGGTTCAATGGGAGGTAACCCTATTGTAGTTCTTTTAAGCTACAATCCTTATGTATACAGTAGCCATCAAAATTTCATTGGCCCTATGTTTCAAGATAAGCAAGGAAGTTTGCAAAAAGAAGTACTTTTAAAAGTTATCAGTTATTTAAAAATAATAAACTCTCAGTGTGTTTCCTTCTCAATGTGGATGACGTGATTTGCTCTCCTGTTGACCATTAGGTTGTGTTTAATTGCTTGAATTCGTTTAAAGGAAAGTGCATATAATTCATTGTCAACTTGCTATAGAAATAAGAGAGAATTTCAAAAGTCTGCACTTGGGGGACAGAATATGATCGTGGTCCCTTTTCATAATCTGCTAAGGCAAAAACCATCTGTGCATGTATTCTATGGTGATACTAACACAGAAAACATTTTTAACAACCGTAAAGCAGTGCACACTGACATCATATATTATTAAAACCGTGATTTGCTCATTTATTATCCCCTTCTAGCATGCCATATGTCAGCCACCTCTTCTAATTTTACTGCTTGATGTTATCCTTGGTCTATCGTTTAATGTTTGAGTACATTGAACATTAGGCATAGCAAGTAGATCATGTGTGCATGTGTGTGTGTCTCTGTCTGTGTTTTGTCATCTGGTACACATTATAAATACCTAACAATTGAGCATGATTTTAGATTTAAGTTTATTTTATTTTAAAATTTTATCTCATATTACTTGAGACAATTACTAATGTGTTTCTTTTATATTGACATAACTACGTGTGTTTCTGAGTGTGAGAGTGTCAACAAGAGTAATCACTGAGATCCTTGTAGCAAATGGGGAGTTGGGAGGGCCTTGAATATTTTTGTGTTAACCTTTTACTTTGATTTGCCTTGTAGTGAGAATTATTGGTCACATTGGACTATCTCTCCCTCTTTTCAGTTCTGAATCCCTTATTGATCACAGGCAAGTGGGCTTTCCTCAACCCTCTGAAGGCCCATCCTGACCCTGTACCCAAGGTCCTCCCAGTGGGAATGCTGCCGTCACAGCACTGCTCTGGGATGAGGTCCATCTTGTGCTCCTTTAAAGTAAAGCAGAGTCTAACATTGGCCACCATTCCAATGGAGTAATAAGTTTTCATAGGATTTGGCTCTTGGAAAGAGATACAAAATTTAATTTAACTATCTTTATTTCATTTGTTGAGGTTCAATAAATCACAAAAAGTATATATAAGTTATTAATTGGGTAAAATTATATTTTTCATTAATTCACATACTCATCAGAAACCTCCATCAGTGGGACTCATTTTCATTCTTAATTCGTTTCTATGGCTCTTGGTGAAACACAATATCAAACTTCATGAATCTCATTTGCATGTTAATGAAACAGAGAAACAAAACAGGCTCATTTTAATTATCTTTTGCTGGTTGTCAACCTACTTGATTACATTTTTCTTTTACATTTAGTTTTTCTTTTCCCCCCGTCATAATTACATGAAGCGTTCACAAAGGAACATCACATTTTGAGTGATTTATTAAAGGCTATATATTATTCCTAGTATGGCAACTTTCCTTGTAGTGTTTAGATCAGGCTATGGAAGGGTATTCAGCCAAGTTAGTAGGTCATGTATTAAATCGACTGAATCAGCAACTAAAGGCCCCAGTGTCCTACAAGCACAGGTAGGGTGATCTCTTTCCTGTGGAATCTGGAAAACTTAGAGCCAAAGATTGGCAGACAAGAAGTGAGAAACCAAGTTCAACAGCCCACTGCCTTCCCTCTGTGCAGTAGGAACTATGAAAATGATTAGGCCCTCTAAGGGGGGACTGAAGTCAGGAAAAGTTTTCATGTTCTCATTTCTGCCAGCAGGGAAGAAGAAAAAGGAATCTTTTTTTTTTTTTAAGGTATGTTAATTTAAATTTTTTACTTGAGTGCCAGTGTGGGTTGAATTGTGTCCTTCAAAGGAAACTTTCACATCTTGACTTGGTCCCCTATAAATGTGATCTTATTTGCACATAGGGTCTTTGCAGATATAAGTTACGGTTATATCGGATTAGAGTGGGTCCAAATAAGGCCTTATCAGGAGAAGGAGAATTGGAGACACACAAGGATAGAAAAGACAGATGGAAGGCAGAGTGAAGACAGAAGCAGAAATTGGAATGATGTAGCTACAAACCAGAAAAAGTCATGTGTTGCATGCAACTACTGGAAGCAAGGAAGAGGCAAGGAAGGATTCTTCTCTGAGGCCTGCTGAGAGAGATGAACCTGCTGACACCTTGATTTTGGACTATAAGCCTCCAAAACTGTCTGAGAAAAAAATCTATTCTTTTAAGCTGCCCAGTTAGTATACGGTGTTCCCGCAGCTCTGAGAAACTAGTACAAGAGCCAGTGAATAAATAACTTCTTTTCCTACTCTCTTTGCACTGGGAAGATGCATCTCAATTTGAACCTGGCAGACTCCATAGCTCAGAGCAGTATAATCCAAACTTAACTCTAAACAACACATCAAAAAACAATCACTGCTAATCCTGGCTATAAAATAGAACTTAATCTCCCTCTACCTTGACATAATATTTCCATTGTTGTAGTTTCAGCATTGTTTGAAATATAATGGACAACTTAAATTTTTACTATTGTCGATGTAGAATTCAAACAGGTCCCAGTGCACCATTTGATAGTCTATCAAATGTATGCTCTTAGGAGAGAATTTAAAGAAGCCATATATATAGAACTGCTCCTGGGGTTGCAAAATAATCCCAATGTATTTGGAAACCTTGGAAATGGGTTATTGCAAAGTGATATACTTGTGTATACAAGTAAAATAATAAAGCAGTAAATAAGATTAAAAATAAAATATTTATATGTGGGAATATAAACAAATATATGTACATGTGTTAAAGTATAAAACAGATTGCTTTCATGACTGACAAATACAGGGATACTGTGCTTTGTTGCACTTCACAGATGTTGGGTTTTTCACAGATTGAAGGCAAGACCTCCACCAGCAAAAAGATTACAGCTCGCTTGTTGTGATACTCGCTTTATGTGGTGGTCTGGAACTGAACCCGTAATATCTCTGAGCTATTCCCGTTTTCTCTCATCTATTCTGAAAGATCAAAATATTTCCTGTATTTTCCCATCATCTATTTTTTTTTTTTAACCACAGCTAAACCCTTCTACTCTAAATGCTTGTAGAACAATGCTTTCTCAGGCATATACAATCTGCTGTTATAATCAAGTATCTATTTGCAGCAAAATTAGCATATATAGTTAATTAACACAAAGAGCTCTCATTCTTGGATATACTTCTATTGTGAATAATTATAACATTCTATGAAGAAATATTTGGCGATTCTTTCTGCCCTAAATCATTGCACTTGTTTGCATACAACTACTACGCTTACATTAAAATCCCAAAGATAAATTCCCCCGATATGCATGATGCATGTCAGTGCTTAAGAGAACAGATGAGGTGAATGTTTCCTGCTGTCAAACATATTGCATGAAATCTTTTATAATTATTACATTAAAAAATAATAACATTAGTGTTTTGGGTTTCTTCGGATAAATTCCCAGAAGTAGGATCTCTGGTCATAAAGCAGTTCCATTTTTAATTTTTTTGAAGCAGTTCCATACTGTTTTCCACAGTGGCTGCACCAATCTGCATTCCCACCAACAGTGCATGAGGGTTTTCTTTTCTTCACATCCTTGCCAACACTTGTGGTTTGTTGATTTGTTGATGATAGTGTGAGGTGTTATCTCATTGTGATTTTAATTTGCATTTAAGAAACACTTGTTCAAAAGAATATATGCACCCCTATGTTCATTGTAGTGTTATTTACAATAGCCAGGATTTGGAAGCAGCCCAAGTGTCTATCAGTAGATGAGTGGATAAAACAGCTTTGGTACATTTACACAATGGAATACTACTGGGCTGTAAAAAAAAAAAAAAAGAAAGAAAAGTAAAAAGAAAAGAAAAGAAAAGTAAAAAGAAAAGAAAAGAAAAGTAAAAAGAAAAGAAAAGAAAAAAGGAAAGAGAAAGAAAATTTTACCCTTTGTGACAGCCTGATTGGATCTGGAGAACATTATGCTAAGTGAAATAAGCCAGTCAGAGAAAGACAAGTACAATATGATTTCACTCATATGTGCAATCTAATGAACAGACTGAGCTAACAAGCAAAATAGAGACAGACTTAGCAGGCTGACAGCTCTTGGGGGAGGGGAGACTGGGTGGTGGTGGAGGGATGGAGCAAAAAAAACAGAGAAAACTCATGGACATGGACAATAGGATGGTGATAACGGGGGCAAGGTGGGTGGGTGGAGGTGCAAGAAGGTATAAGGGGGATAAATGGTGATGGATAAAATAAAAATAATAACATTAATATATTTAGTAACCAATACTTTCTTTAAGAGGAGAAGAATAGGAGATGAATTTTGTGCAGGACTGAAAAAGACTCAAGTCTGAGTAACGTGGTGCCTCATCGGCATGTGGGTGTGGGTCAGAAATGTGCCTGATAGGTCCCCGGGGCCAGAGATGGGGCAGGTAAGCTTCCCTGCTTGAGGAGTGAACAGGGTTTACTGAATTGGGGAAGGCCTGTTCTTGTAGAGTTTGTTAGAGAAATATGCTTCTATATCAACTACTTCCTCATCACTCCTAGGATCTGATGTGCCGAGGAAGCCCAAGGTATCTCAATAATTACATGAATTGCAAGGGTCCCCCATCTCCATGCTGATTCAGGCTGTGGCACATGACTTCTTATTAGCTCTGCCTAATTTTTCTTTCTCGTGGCCTACTTTATCTCTGGGATTAGGAGATGTACAGTTCCTAAAATTGTAATGAGAGCTCTTAAACCCAACTAAATCCCTGAATAGTCAGATTCCTGAGAGTCATCCTTATAGTCACAGAACCCATGCTTCCCCAACACACTTGACCCTCAGCCAATCTGCTGTGCCTATGTATTCTCTCCCATGGATCATACAATTTGAGGTGAAGAACAAACGCTGTGGTATTATACATATATGGGATCATTCACCATTCCTGGGTTTAAATCGTGCTACTTCTTACTCATTTAAGGACAGAAAACATATTTAACCTCTATGCTTTAATTCCCTAATTTTCTATTGGAAGCATAAAGAAAGTACTGAAATGCTATTGGCCTTATTGAAAATGATCACAGCGCTGTGGTGTGGTCACGAGTATTACCAAAGCACAGGCCCAGGAGAGTGTTAAACAGTTTCAAAGTGTGACCTTCTAATTAACCCCCTTTTAGCAAACCTCACAGGACCAAATATATACATTAATTTACACAGAGGTAATCTCATGGAATTCAGGCTTCCACATACATCTGATAGGAAGAGTCGATTTATTCCTGATTAATTTTAAAGCAAAGCAGGGTCAATGATTTATAGTTAGATTTTATATGTTCATCATTAGCTTGCAGTAAAGAAGAAACGTTCTTAAATATCCTTAGTCAACATTTGTGAATTAGGGTGATCTGATGGTTTTATTGAAAATACTTTTACTTTTTTAGTCATTGGAAATTGGTTTGTGAAGTTAAAAAACTTGCTAACGTTTTTTTCCAAATATATTTTTATTGTTGATAGTATCACAAATATATCCCCCCCCACCTACCCCCTTATTTTTTCAGTACCCTATTGCCCATGTCCACAGGCTATGCATATAAATATATAAGTTCTTTGGGTATATCTCTTCTCATCCCCCCAATCCCATGCCTCCATGCTTCAGGTCTTATTTTGTTGGTCAATTCATTTTGGTCATTAAATTCCACAAATAAGTGAGATCATGTGATATTTGTCTTTCTCAGATAGACTTATTTCACTTCTTGCTAGCGTTTTGATAAAGGTGTGGAGAATGAAGTTGAAATCAATTTTATGGTCAGTGGTGTGTCACTCATGCTTCCAGATTATATTTTGTGTACTAACCTTGAGAAGGTGAAATAAAAATGAGTAAAGATTTACATCTCATTTATCCATATGCTTATATCCTCTATTCATTAAAGTAGAGGAGAGTTTGCTGTCACTTCTGGGATTAATATTGAATCACTTTTCTTCTATTGAAGAAGATTCATGGCAGTTTCTCTGGGTATCTCTAATATAGTTCTCATTGTTGAGTAGGACAACCAGAGATGGTTGTCCAGCTGACCTTTTGGTTCTCTCCTTACTTTGGGTGTTGCCCTCCCTCTTGGCCCCCGACTTAAGGACATGTCCTACCCTCTTCTAATGTCTCTCGACAATGTCTGGCTAGTCCCTCTATCTCACCCTTCATCGTCCTTGTCTTCCCCATAGCACATTTCGTTTAGCTCTGCATCAGTCGGATGATGTAATCTGAGTGAGCGAGCCAAGGAGCCACTGCTAAGTTATTTATAGTGATAAAAAATGCTGGTTTTGGAATCATGAAAACTAGATTATAATACTAAATGGTGGTTGGCCTTGGGGAAATGATATTTCCTCTCTTTTTCCTCTTTCCTATGAAAGTATGGGGTTGAATTTGAGGATTTCTAAATTCTATGACAATGAACTCTTTTTTTATTTGAAACATTCTATGGATAACGTCTTTTCTTTCTAACTCTAATAATGGAAATTTTCAAAGCATGTGAGTGATATGGATTCAATAGCAAGGTAGTGGAGTGCCTTGAGGCAGATTGTCGTAAGTCATCTCAAACTAGAAGACACAGAGTGCTCCTGGCCTAGGACATCTCGTCAACTGTTATAAAATCTAATAATTAAAATTATAAATATGTCCCTAGCTGGTTTGGCTTAGTGGATAGAGCATCAGTCTGCGGACCAAAGGGTCCTGGGTTTGATTCTGGTCAAGGGTATATTCCTTGGTTGCAGGCTTCTCCATGGCCCAGACTCTGGTGAGGGCTCGTGCAGGAGGCAACCAATCAATGTATTTCTCTCACAGTAATGTTTCTTTCTGTCTTTCCCTCTGTCTTCCACTCTCTCTAAAAATCAATGGAAAAATATCTTCAGGTGAGGATTAACAATAACAACAAAAATTATAAATATGATCCTACTGAAAATGACACAATGACTCAAATTTGGTCAATTAAATATATTCATAAAGTTACAAATTATCAATAATATATGGCAGTTTCTCTGGGTATCTCTAATATAGTTCACATTGTTGAGTAGGAAAAGTGCACATGTAAGTAAAGTGAAAATAAACAGTGAGTTAAGTAATAAACAGTGAGTTAAGTAATAAACAGGTATTTTATATTGGGATCTCTGAGAAACACAGCCTAGGCTGATGACTGAGGTGCCTGTTGGGGCTACCTCCCAGAAGAAAATGGGGAGGTAGTGGAGGAAACAGGACAAAGGAGGGGAAGAAACCAAACTATTTCAGGTGCAGGCCCCCACACAGCCTGATCCCCCAGAAAACTATGGATGATAACATTTTACCTAAGACTTTGTCCTACCTCATGGTCAAGGAACTGAGTTTAGCAAGATGGCTGTCTGTCTGATTAATTTAGAAACATTAGTGTCTTGGTCAGCTTCAGCTGCTATAACAAAAATACCATCAACTGGGTGACTGGCTAAACAACAGATATTCTCATAGTTCCACAGGTGGGGAGGTCAAGACCAAGGTGTCAGCAGATTTGGTTCCTGGTGAGAGCCCCCCTCTGGCTTGTAGACAATTGCCTTCTCACTGTGTGCGCATGGCCTTTTCTTGGTGCATGTGCAGAGAGAGATCTCTCTGTCTTCCTCTCCTTATATGGACACGGATCCCATCGTGAGGGTTTCGCTCTGAAGACCTAATCTAAACTTCATTACCTCCCAAAGTACCAAATGTCACCATGTTGAAGGTTATAGCTTCATCATGTGAATTTTGATGAGACACAAACATTCAGCCCATAGCAGTTAGCTACGTTTCTATAAACTAGTAAACTAGCTAGAAAGTGTTAACGGCTTAAGGATATCTGAGAGAAACCAAGATAGCCAGGCCTTCAGGGGCAAGGTTCAGAGAAAGGAAATGCCTTACAGAAAGCCTGACATTTTCTGCACCAAACAACACAGCTTCCAAACATATAAAGAAAATGTACAGAAATAATAGGAGAAATAGACAATATAATTGAAACACAAAATCATTGTGAGGGGTTTTTAATAGAATTCTCTCTGTAGCTCATTGAAGAATTAGGTCATGGAAAACAGAAGATTTTAACAGCAAAGTTAAATTTGACAAAATATGTAAATATGTAATTTATATTTTAATGTGTTGCAAAATAAAACTCTGCCTCCAACAGCTCCAGAATACACTTTCTTACCCAGTGTACTGGAATATTTACTTAAATTTATTCAGGGTCATAAACAGTATTTCAACAAATCTCAAAGGATTTAAAACCTACACAGTAAGTGTCCTGGATACAATTAAGGTAGAAATCAATAATTAAAAATATTAAAAAGCCCAGAAAGGTGTGGAATTTAATTAACACACTTCTAAAAAAGAAATCTCACTGGAAATTACAGAACTCAGTAATAACAAAATACTGTAGATCACAATTGTGAACTGCAGCTCAGACCAAATGGATAGCCTTAATTGCTTGTATTACAAAAAAAAAGGAAAGCTAAGTATTAATTAATGATCCATCCATACTTCTCAGTTTCTCAAGAAACTGAGACTAATAGATGAAACCAAAAGTAAGGAACAGGAGACGAAAAAAGAAAAGCACAGTAGTTAATGAAGTAGAAGACATGCAATACAGAAAATCAATAAGACAAAAATATAAGAGGATATTTTAAACTTCTTGCTAATAATTTTGAAAATTTAAATGAATAAAAAAATTATTTGAAAAACACAACCTACAAGATTGAACCCAAGAAATGAAACAGAATATTTAAATATTCCTCTGTCTGTTAAAGATAGTAAATCCATAATTTACATGCTCCAACAGAGAAAACTCCAGGCTAAAATCTTCATCTGTGAATTCTTCCAAACACTTTAAAGGAAGATATAACTCTAATTTTATATAATTGCTTGCAGAGAACAGAAAAAGAGTCATATACTCCCCAACTCATTCTGTGAGGCTAGCATCACCTTGATGCCAAACCCTGTCAAGGGCAAACAAGAAAGGAAAATTAAAACCAGCTCTCTCTCATGAATATAAATGCAAAATGCTCTAAACAAAATGTTAGCTGATATGTGTGAAGGGCCTCAGAATGAGAACGCCCCCTCTCGGCTGGAATGTCCATGAGCTCTCATGGCCTGGTGGGTGGATAACTACAGACACAGTGAGAGCGGGGGCTTAGAGCTTCCTTCTCTGATACTGTGCTTTCTTGTCATGAGCCTCTTCCCCAGGACAGGACGGAGCAGGAGTGTGAGGATAACTATGAGTTGGAAACCATCTTTTCTGTATTCACTCGTGTAAGAGTGGATGGATCATTAATTATAATGAAAGATGTGGTGTAATCTGACACTTCTTGAGTGACATCCTCTCAGCCCCACCTCTTTTTCCAGCCCCTGTATAAGGACCAAGTCCAGCTTCCCACAGGTGTAACAGGGCCTCATTTTGGGTTGGGCCACTTACCTGTGGTTTCCTGCCCTGTGGCTTCCCTGGTGCTGAGAGATGATCTACCTGCCCCAAGGAATCCATGGGCATCATACATTCTATGGTGGGGAATAGGGCATATTGTCTGCCTGTGAGGCTAAACTTGACCATAGAGCAGCGGTTCTCAACCTGTGGGTCGCAACCCCTTTGGGGGTCGAATGACCCTTTCACAGGGGTCGCCTAAATACATCCTGCATGTCAGATATTTATATTACAATTCATAGCAGTAGCAAAATTACAGTTATGAAGTAGCAACGAAAATAATTTTATGGTTGGGGGTCACCACAACTGTATTAAAGGGTCGCGGCATTAGGAAGGTTGAGAACCACTGCCATAGAGGATGAAAACTGATGGATAAAATGTTCCCTTTTTATCCTCAGGATAGAAAGTTCTGAGATGCATCATATAAGGCGTCTCAGAAGTGTTAAATTGCTCATTTTATTCATACTTCCCCCTCCCCCCTAATTTTATCATGATTTTATTTGTCTATCTGTGTTCTTCTGCATCTCATGGAGCTTCTTTAAGATGATTATTTTGAATTATTTGTTAGGCAATTCAAAGGCCTTCATTTCTTCGTGGCTGGAAGTGTATTAATGTCCTTTGGTGTCATGCTTGCCTGATTTTTGGTGATCTGTGTGTCCTTGCATTATTGTCTCTGCATGTGAAGGAGCACCACTGCGCAGTCCCTGGGAAGGTAGGATTGGTCCCATACTCTGTCCGAGAGGGGCTGGAACCAACTCACAGGGTCGCTTCAGCGTCCTGCATCTGGGGGCATGGGTGGGTGTGCCTCCTGCAGGTCCCTGGGTGGGCTGACTATCCCCTGACTGAGGCAGGGCAGGGCTGAAGACGGGTCACAGGGCTGCTTCCAGGTTTATAGTCAAACCCAGGTCAGCAGGCCTGCCTTCAGGGGCCTGGAGGAATGTGACTCCTGCTGGGTAACTGCTCGGGCAGGACAACCCCTGGACTGTGGCTGAGAGGAGCTGGAGCCAGGTCACAGGGCCACTTCAGGGTCTGCATTTGGATCAAAGTAGGCACAGGTGGAGGTGTCTCCCTCCCTGTCCCCGAGTGGGCAGGGCTGCATGAGGAGCTAGAGCTGGGTTACAGGACCACTTCAATAGGCACAGTCAGACTAGGCTAGAGGGCCTACCTCTGGGGATAGCAACTGGCTTGTCTCCCAGCAGGACTGCTCCCTGGTGACAGCTTTGAAGGCCTGGGGCCAGGTTATGGGGCCGCTTCACCATCTGCAGTTGGACTGAGGTCGGCTGGTCTGCCACAGGGACATGGGTAGGTGTGTCTCCTGCCTGGTCTCTGGGAGGGCAGAGCTACCTTTGTACCATAGCTTGGACCAAAATGGGTGGGCCTGCCTCCAGGGGCACAGTCAGCACTGTCCCCTTGTGGATCCCTGGGAGGCAGGACTGCTTCTGACATGAGGTTAGATCCCAGTGCTCCCACAAGGGGAATTTTGTCCATGGATGGCTGCCAAATTGTTGTTAAAGGGGATGTGCGCTGGAGACCTCCTATTCTGCCATCTTGCTAATGTCACTTCATATATATATATATAACTTATCTATCCATCTATCTAATATTCTGTAAATTAAAATATTTTCCCCATAAATTATCTTATATGGTTTTTAACTGTAATCTTTTTGAAGGCTGCTCTGTAGATGAAATTCCATGAGAAAAAGATGTTGACAAATTACATGATTTTATAAGGGCTTCTCTGTGTTTCTTCTCAAATAAGACTTTATATCAGATTTTCTCCCTTAGTGGGAATTGTCAGGGAATTATTAGTTCTAATAACTTAAGTAGAAAGTGAGCCTAAAATCACATTTAAGTGTTTTGAGTATTATTTATTATTTTTCTCTTATCTTTTTTATCCCTTTAAAAAATTGACATATAATGAATATTAAAAATAGAAAATAAAAGGGACACATATAAAATTGACTATGAAATTGACCATATAAAATATAACTGACTTAATAGACTATATAAAAATATCTGACAGTATAAAAATGAAAAGCAAGGTCAGACTTGCCAAAACAAGACTGTTTACAAGGGTTTTTCCAAAGCCTCCTCCTTGACCTCAGCATTGTGCACACCCTCCCCGAGTGGCCTCTCCACTGCCAGGGCCTCAAGAGAAGGCCTGTGCGGACACCTCCTACATCGGTGCTGGAGACGGGCACATCTAACCATCTCCTTCCTTTATTTTCAATTGCCTGCTGGAATTTCCCAGCTGCCTGCGAGATGTCTTCACTAACAAGCTCAACATATCTAAACCAGCTTCTACCTGTAATGATTTTTCTTTTCTGGTTCCTGGTGGTTATCTTAATCACCATGGCTTAAAATTAATAGAATCACTTTTTATTTCTCTCCTGTCCTTCTTCCTGAAGATGATAAATTCTGTGCATCCCTGGCTTGCGGGGGGTCTCTCTCTCTCTCTCTCTCTCTCTCTCTCTCTCTCTCTCTTCTCTCTCTCTCATACTCCTTCTTTTTTGGTTTTGTTTTCATTGCTACCTTCCCAATGCAGTTCTTTGATTTCTTGACAGAATGGAAGGGAGGTAGAGAGTGACAGAGAATAAGAGAGAGAAACATCAATGTGATAGAGACACATTGAGTGGTGGCTTCCTAAATGCACCCCAACTGGGGCCAGGGGTGCCCCTGACCTAGAATCAAACCCGTGACCCTTTGCTGTACGGGTGGATACTCTAACCACTGAACACACTAGTCAGGGCAGTTCTTTGATTTCTAAGCAATGTTATTTCTAAGCATGACCCTAACTGGTCATGCAATTTTGAAGATTTCCTCAAGAAGAGTTAATTTTAGTTGTACACCTGAAACATAATATTGTATGTCAACTGTATTTTAATTTAAAAAAATTTAAAGTGCAGTTTTGACCTTGTTTTGTATCTGCTGAAGACTCTCAGCCCCCACCTCTATTGCATGTATAGGTGTTTCTGAATGTGCTTTCTAAGTCCAGCTAATATTCTGCAATGGTTGAGCAGATAATTTGTTAACCTCAAGGGAAAAAGGAAGAAAAAAATCACAAACTTTCAGAAACTAAATTATAATTTATGGATTGCCTCCCATTTACTAACAGAGCATAGCTATTACTGATATTTATTAGACTTGTTCTTTTTCTGTTAGTACTACATCATATTAATTCCATGATTAGTAATATAAAGGTTGATGCATCATTGATGCATAAGAGCATAAAAGAAATAAACATGTGCCTTGGCCGGTGTGGCTCAGTTGGTTAGAGTGTTGCCCTGTACACCAAAAGGTGGCAAGCAGTGGGTTTGATTCTCAGTCAGAGCACATACCTGGGCTGCGGTTCAGTCCTAGGTCAGGCGTGTGTGGGAGGTAATCAATTGATGGTTCTCTCTCACATCGATGTTTCTCTCCCTTCCTCTAAAATCAACTGAAAAAAGGAAATAAACATGTAAGAAATAGAAGTTCAGAACATGTCATAACATAAGGAGTGACTGATTTTAGTATGATGAATAAAACATATGCACAAGGATATGTGAATATTTGAATGTGGTGATTTCATATAAGCATCTAACAAGAAAAGTGCTGGCTAGACAAAGCAAAGACATCGGACCTACTAGACAAAGATTTTAAATCAACTCTGTAAAATATGTTCAAAGAGCTAAAGGAAACCAGGAGAATGCTGTCTCAAAGAGTATATCAATAGTTACAAATTATAAAAAGGAACCAAACAAGTGATTTCTAATGCAAATGTTATGATTTTTTTCTATAAAGGAAAAGTATAGCGCAACACATGCATCGAAGTTATACTCGTAATAGCAAAAACATCTCATTACTGATAATAATCTTGCGGAGCAAAGTAGAACAAGCTGTCTATAAAATTCCTCTCTCAAGACACTATCACGAACTATTTTTTAGTGGCTCAGAATATGGAGGGTTAAATATTATGAGAAGATGCTAGTAGAGTCCTGTTTTCTTCAGTGGAAGGACTATTTTGATTTCTGCTCTTGCTTATATAAGAGCAAAACACAGGCCTTTCACTGTGGTTTGCCTTGGTGAACCATACGGCAGGAGAAAACTCCTTCCTTGTGTTGTGGCTCATTTGGTGAGCCACTTGCAGGTTGGGAAATGCTGAGTACCTGGTCTGAGGCGACAGTGGATAGACGGCGGGAGCTTTGTTCCCAGGGGAGAGTTGGCAGTCAGTGACATGTCTCAGCATCACAGTCTTACCAAACTGTGGTCATTGTCAAGAGTTCAAAAACTGGGCAGTAGATTCTGCTTTTTTGAATTAAAATGTGCTGGCTGATGTTGAGAAAGGTTAGAACATAAACTCCTCTACTCAAGATGAAATAGACATTTTTAGTGACAATAATAATGCCCTGAGAGGCTACTTCTGTTAGTATATGTGGGATAAGTTGAGGAGTGGAAATGGGCATGATCTCCACACTTGTCCTTCATCTCCCTTCCTGGCTCAGAGAGTCACACACCACCCAGTGCTTAAGGGAGAGGGGTCGCTATACAGTTTGGGAACAAAAAGGGTACCTTTTAGGTCTAAAGGGGGAGATGGCCAGCCTGAAGGAGAGTTTGGAAAGGAAGGAGGAGGGTTAGACATGAGCAAGCACGTGTGGAGACGCATTGTCCCTGCAGTCCAATCCTCAAACTAAGTCCATAACAGGTAGCTTTACAGAGCCCTTCTTTCTCGGTCAGTGATCTGAATGTGAAAGGGTGCTCAGAGCAGGTGCTTAAAGAGGAGATTCCCCTCCACCAAGAGAAGTCGCTAAGTCATTACGTTGCTGCCATGCAGAAACGGTGGTGTGGCAGAGACCCCATATCAGCCCCAGAATGTGAGGAAGACCAGGAACCACTGTGGGCACCAAGAAGGGATGCAACGTGCAGGAAGGAAGCGGTGGATGTGGGCAGTGTCATACCTGGGTTGGAGGGAAGAACATCAGGATGTTGTGATAAGGCAGGTTGCAGCTGACCTGTGACAGATCACCACGGAGCACAGCACAGCGGAAGCTGCTTGGATGTCGAGATCGTTCACAGCCCTTGTAGAAGACCAGGCAGGGGGTCCTCCCCTGCCCTGCACCAGGACTAACTCGAGGGCCAGCAGGAGGGGAGGGAGGTTCCTGCAAGCACTTTGAAGCTGAAGGTGACAGACATTTAATCCTGAATTGCCTGAGTAATCCATGAACTGGACTGAGTTCCTCTGAAACAATTAGATTGATTTTCTACATCAGACAGAATAGGAGCTCGAGGGAGAAAATTAGATTGGGTTAGGAAAAAAATGCATTTTTCACACCTGAGGCTGTAACTGAGAAATTCATAACCGCAATATGATTCCAACCGCTTTGCTAAAGAAGCTTATCTGAGATATGATTAATAACCTGCTGGCTCGTGAGAGCCCACTGTGAGCAGCTCTTCCAATTCAGAATTATCAGGTCGGGAGCTTGAAATCTGTCATGGAGGGAGTATTTACACCACAGGAATTGACAAATGCTATCAAAGCAGGACTTCTCCCCCCCCACTCCCCAGAGAACAACTTATTAAAAACTTTCCAGCATACCACTACCTAGCTGAACTTATCTCTTATGAGACAAAAAATAATGATGTTGGGAAAAGATATTGTAATTTCTTTTAAAAATTGGACTGTGATGCAAAAATTAGACTAAGATATTTTGAAATCTCATTTCTGCTTTTTTTTCTGTTTTGAAAAGATGTGAGGAGAGTTTGTTTATCGTGTTGAGATTGTTCAAAAACCTAAAATCTAACTACTCAAACCAAAAGAGTTTGATATGTTTCCAGGACTTGATTATTTGATAAATATATATATATATATATATATATATATACACACACACACACACACCTATATATTTATTTATTCACTGTAATAGATATATACATTATTTTGCATATTCATGATGCACATCTTCTTTTTTTCTCCATGACATATAGATGTGAGCTAAGGTTTTTTATTTAGTATATATGAAAAGCGAGAAGTTAAACCAATCGGCTGTAGAAGCTACCCATACAGCTCAAACTATCCATCCTCAAGCCAGGTAGAGCTTGGCAAAAGATTGCAAATACAATCTTCTTGTAGAACAATATCAATAAAAACATTTAGTATTAGTGATCTTAAATTTTGTGTGTTGCGTACATTTAAAATTGTGGATGGTCTCTTTTTAAAATTACCTTACCCTAAAATTTGTGATACACATGTGTGCCAAACACAAAGCACACCCTAAGATGCCCTCAGATGCTAGAAGTTCGGCAGTTGTCTCCTTAGCTTTGCAGGAAGACTTTCTACAGCCTGGCTCCATTCTCCTTTCTTGCCTTAATGATCACTGCCCTCTGCATGCCCCCGCCCTCCCTTCAGTCCAATTACTGCCATCCTGAAAAATGGGCCTCGCATTTGTCTGCTCTACATCAGTCCTCTGCTTGGAAGACTCCAACCCTTTATTTTGACCTTTCACAATCCTACCCCAGAACCTACATACAATATCCGTTTCCCTAATCACTCAGCCAGCAGCACACTCTGCAACCCCATACTTCCTTAGTGTGTGCTCTGTTTCGGTTCCTCAGTTCCTCAGATAATATGCATCATCTGCTATGTGTCGGCTTGCTCTTTCATAAAAAGATAAACTGCAGTGATGGTGAAGCCACACTGCATGTTAAAAACATGCTCTGGAGTCAGATTGTGTTTAGATTTTGCCTGATTTTACTGCAGCTCTGTGCCCTTTCACAAATGACTCTACCTTCCTTTGCCTCTGTCTGTTTATGTCTACAATGGGCCCCCAAAATAATAATTTTCATCTCATAGGCTTATTGTGAGAATCACATGAATTAGGGCAGTGAAGCACTTAGTACATTGTAGAATACATAGTGGTTTCTATTGAGAGCTGGCAGGTCCAGAGCCCTTCTTACCACTGCTTTAGGTTATGGATATACTGAGACATTTGGCGTCATGGTTTTAGGATGTAATTGTGGTTATTAATGCTGGTGATCAGAATGTGGCAATAGTTCCTTGTATAGTTTTCTCTGTTTGAAAAGTTTGTGTGTGATTTAGTACTAAAAATCAGAACCAGTCAATGTGACTGTATTCTTTGCCATGAGGGATGGCATTTAGAGATTTTAAAGAAGGTGATATAACGTTCTAGTTTCTTTTGTTTCCATAATTTTTATTAAGAATTAGAAACATCTCATTTCTGCCTCTTTTCTATTTTGAAAAGATGTGAGGAGAGTTTAATAGTGTTTAGATTGTTCAAAAACAAAATGTAACTACTTTGTAAACTATATATAAACTAGAATAATTTAAATTTTAAGATATCTAGTCATATAAGACACTTTATTAAATCAATATTCAACCAATATTCACTCGTTCATTGGAATTCAAGACACATTTCAGATACTCCAAAAAAAGATTGATGGGAATTAATCAGAATGTTCCTAATAAAAGAAATGGTGAAAAGAGAGTTTAAGATCCTTTGAAATGTCAATTTTCTCATAAAAAAGTCTGTCATTTTGTTACCAGAAAACTAGATAAACGCTTACAGCCCTTTGACCTTCTGAAGTCATCTCAGAATCTACCTAATTTACTTCAATTGTTCTGTGTGTGACTGTCTTAGAACAACAGCAGTTCACCCAACAGCAAGTCTCACTTTTATGTCTGACCACAAAAAATTTTACCAGGGTGGATTCAAATGTGACAATGGTATTCTAATTTGGATTTTATTCTTACTTATAAATTTAATGAACATAAATCAACTCAGTTCCCTTATATTACAAAGTTCTTATATGTAACAAGCTAGATTGTGAGAGAGGTAGTATTTGAGCTGCAGTTGAGAGATGGAGGAGAGAAAGTCCTGGTTGATTAAGAGACAGGAGTATACACAATTGAAATGAAATTCTGGAGAATGACAATAGACTTCATAGCCAATTGTATGGTTTTCTGAATCTCCTATGCCAGATTGAAGTTGTATTAATGTTGTTCCAAAAAAAGGTGTCTTTTTGTTACTAGGAGAAAAAATACCCAACCTGCTATTACCAAAACAACTCTGGGAACAATGGCTTAAAAACAGATTAGTTATTTTAAAGACATTTATTGAAGATTTCTAGAAAGGGTAGGCCACAGGCAGGAAAACCATTTCCTGTCTTCTCCAAACCCTATAAACTTATTCACACCCCACTGGCCTTGCTTCATTCTCCTCATCCTAGACGAGCTGCCCCCAGGTCTAAAATGAGTCATTCCACAGCAGCCTAATTCTTTGGACTTCCTCCGTACTCCTATTCCTTCAGTTTTACATCTTTCAAATATCCCTTCCACTAATCATTCCTTACTCTCAGCACCACCATCCAGAAAGCTTTCCAAGTTCTCAGCCTTGACTTTGCCCTCTGCCTCCTCCTTGTCCTCCTTGCACCTAATATCTGAGGGTCACCACAGGTCACCAGGTCCTGCCAGTTCTCCCTCACTGAGATGTCTCAGATGCTGTCATCTGTCATGTCTTTTCATTCTTTCATTTACTCAGTTCAAAATGATATCACCAGCAACCTGCAAGTAAACACAGAAAATCATTTTATAACTGAGTGGTAGAAATGATAAGTTGCAGATAATGAAAAGGCTAAGGTGACAATGAAAATCACTTCGGAGGCAATATGGACCAGGTTTGGCAATTTCTATACATATAGAAATCTCTATATTTATTACTCAAGGGAATAATTAGAAATGATCCCAAGATTTTAGTCTGATTGAGTAGAAGATATGAAGATGTGGCCATCTGGTTTTCAGAGGAGGGAGGGCGTCCATTTTTGGAATATTGAATTTGATATATATATAGAGAGAGAGCATCCATGAATAGATCTATAGGAAGTGTTCAGAATTTAGAATATAGACTTCAAAGGGAAGTCAGAGCTAAAAATAAAGATTCAGGCTTCATCATCCAAAAACAAAAACTAATTGCAGCGACAGGGAAGATAAACATAGTCCACTGAGACTATGAAGTAAAAGGAGAAGAGAGCTGTGTTAGCTTTTAAACAAAAGCAGAGAAAGGGAACTCTATGAAAGATGTGGGAAAGGGCTGGCCAGAGAGGTTGAGAAAAACAAACAGATGAGAATTTGCAGTGTCACATGGAGCTAAAGGAGAGACTTGCTCTCAGTGACAGATTTTCGATCATGACTTCTGATCTAGAAACATTTCCTGATGCTTTTTTCTCTGTTCATTTATTGAGCCAGATGGATATCCAAAGGTACAGGATGTGAGCATGGTAAGCTTTGTGTTTTGTTGTTGTTGTTGTTCATTTATTTTTTATTTTTTAAAATATATATTTTTATTGATTTCATAGAGGAAGGGAGAAGGAGAGAGAAATAGAAACATCAATGATGAGAGAGAATCATTGATTGGCTGCCTCCTGCATGCCTCCTTCTAAGGATTGAGCCCGCAACCCTGGGCATGTGCCCTGACCAGGAATTGAACCGTGACCTTCTGGTTCATAGGTTGATGCTCAACCATTGAACCACACCAGCTGGGCTTGTTTTTGTTTTTAATGAAAGCATCATCTCTCAAGAATCATGAAAATCATAACTTCATTATGAAAACTCTACTTGTAGCTCACCTGGGAATTCCATGTAATGCCCATATCATCATATTATCCTCCTGTTTTTATGTTAAGGAGCATAAAAGGCTTGGAAATTTGGGTCCAGCCTTGCATATAATTGTGCAGAGATGATAGACTTTAGACATTTTATGAAGGGTGTATAGCAACACAATATTCGTCTACTCAATTATGCATCTGTTGAAGAGAAAAAAGTGGCGCCTTTAAACAAAAATATAAAGTTCTTGACATTTATGTTTGACTATTGAGCTTCGCTGACTCTGGAAATATTACTTTCATATTTCCTAAAGTTACAAATTGCTAATTTTAAAAAAAACACACTTTATTGAAGTATGACTGTGTCAGGGCCCAGGGCAGGCCTCCCCCAAATGTCCCACAATGGCATATTGATTATTTTGAATTAAAGTTACTTAAGTGACAGCCAGTGCAAGAAGAACACTCTGACCCTCTGACTCTCTGTCCTCCTGAAAGCGGGAGATAAATCTCCCGTGTGAAAGGTGCCCTCTCTGCACCTGCAGGCTAATGAGGGAGACATCCTTATCGCCAGCTGGGGAATTCAAGGCCCAGAAACGTGTATAAACACATCTTATTACTTTTTTTTACTAATTTGCTACCCAAGCCCAAACTTTGCTTCGATTCCTCACTAATGAGCACCCAAATGTAAGTTTCTTTGTCCTGCCAATTCTTCACACATTTGTTGTTTCTTTGTCAGAAAGCATAGAAGGCTGACTGCTTCTTTCATATCTTGGAGCATCGTTTATGATCTCCCGTGTGTACAAATTAAATTGTTGTTTTTCCTCTCCTGTTAATCTCGTCAATTATATTTTTAGTCCACCCACAAGAACTCAAGTGTGGTAGAGGGGACATTTCTCTCTCCCTGACAATTGATAGACAGAAACCTGTATATAGTTAATGTACACAAGTTGATGAGTGATGGAACCATTACCCTAATTAAGGCCATCTACTTATTCATCACCTCCAAAATGTTCTCCCCCCCCCCCCCCTTGGTTATTTATTTTTATTACAATTTAAAAAACGTTTTTCTCTTTTGTGCTAGTTTTCAAAATCATAATGCCAAATTCCCAATAGCAACAACAAATTGACCTTCATTTTATTTTCAGAAAAAGAACATAATAAAGCGGTAACAATTGCAACACAATAATCAGTGCCAGTAATCGATTCTTCATTTTGGGTATCACAAGAATTTGCTCTTTGTAATTACTGCAGCTACTGTGCACCGTGCTGTGTCTGCTCAGATGCTGTTTTTTAGGCGCCACATTCTTCTCTGTGGGAACAGTGTGTGGGAAAACGCAGGGGTGTGGGTGAGATTCTCAGTAGTGCCAGGAGCAGTTTGAAATTGGCTGGGCAGAAGCAGACCTATTTCTTTGTCCGTCTTTTCTGATCCAGAAAATGTTTGCATTAACTCTCATTCCCAGCTGGAAGCACTACTTTATTATGACTCAGTGGATCAATATACACTGAGAACCCCGGACTATGATAGGTGGCCTGACAATTGTGTGAAAGGCCTCATTGGTTTGAGTGGAAATGAGGTTGCTTTGTGAGACTTTCTTTTTATCAAAAAGGACAATTTAGAACTTTCCATTATACATTACAAATAGAAATAGGAGAGAGATAAACAGAGCAAAATGAGATTTTTTTCCCCCCCTTTCGGCCTGTACTTCCTACCTTTCACATCATGACAGGCTCCATCATGCTCCCTCAAAATGAGCTGATATTTATGTTGGTGGAGGCAGGGAAATAGTTGCCTACTCTTTTTAATACAAAGTAGTTAGTGGCATATAATTTTAGAAGGTATTTATTTCTCGGTTTAGGAGAAGCAATGATAAAATTACAAGTTTGTAAGCATAGGTTTAAATCAGATTGATCAATAAGTGTCTTGATTAGAAAAATCACCCAGCAGTGGTTTGTTACATTTGCATCTAGTCTCTATTTTGGCATAAGATAATATCCCAAAATCAAATACATTGAAACTTGATTTGTCTTATATACCAAGGTAAAGAAATCATTTAAAACACATGAAGTAATTGATAATTTAAAAAAATTTAGATGGATGTCAGTCACTGGTAAAATTAATGGTGATGTATTATAATTTTGACACAAATCACATAAGAGCATATTTTCCTCTATAGTTTTAATAAAATCATAACTCTTGTGTGCTCCTCTATATTTTACATAGGCTAAGAGCCAGATGGGGCTGCCTAGGGGGCTTGGATGTCAGAGGAAGCAATTCATTTGTGTAGCTAAAGGGTCTGCAATCTGAGCATTTCTAGAATTGAGTGTGTGCAAGGAGAATATTGTACCTGCTGGCTTCAGACACTAAGTTCTATTTGTAACCTACTCCATGATGCTATTGTAAAACATTGTATCTGTTAAAGCCAGTGGAGTGTGTGTGTGTGTGTGTGTGTGTGTATTTTCAGGTTGTACCAAAAATCATTGTTATGTCCAATGAATGCTTAGTGGCTCTGCTATAGACTGCTAATATGGCTGTATCAGTATTACGCATAGGGTGGAATATTTTTTGAATGAGATGGGTGTATCAATTCTGATTGACTACCTATATATACATGCAAATAACCTTGTTCTTGAAAATCCTCATGTAGTTTTATAAAATCATAATTTATATAAAATGCATAATTGGCAGTGTTTGGGGTGTTGGGCACACAAACAATCCTTTCCCAGGCCAGTTTAAATCTGAGTCTGTAGGTTGTTAGTAGTTGAGGAATATCATGGAAACACCATGTATTTTTCAATATTGTCCAAACTTTAGCAGCTGTGAGTACTGTAAAAATTAAAGGTGATCCCATTTGTCCTTCACTCCAGAGACTATTTCCTGTATGTGCCCACATATCAGATCACTTCAAGCCCCCGCACCTCTGCTGGTAAAATAGCCACCTTTAGTTGTGTCCGTACTTTCCAGGGAAATTCTCAAATTCTCTGATTTTCTAATCTTTCCTCTGCTCCTTTCCAAAATGGCAGTAGAAACACGAGGAACTCAGATGACACCATGGCTCGTTTGGGTGGGGCTCCCCTGGTGCATGTGGGTTCTTGCGCTGGTGTCCACTGCGAGACCATTGGTTGGATCCCGTGTCCAGGTCAGTGGTATCTGCTGGGTGTGGTTGCGGTGGTGCTCGCCCTGGGTGTTTGTTGATATGCGTTGCCAAATTTAGTGGCCAGTCTGTTCCTTAGACTGTCCTTTTGGTGGAGGCCATCGCCCTTTGCTGGCTGGGCCCCGTGACACTTCTTGTTGCTATTCAGCTTTCCCGAAACTGGCTGTGACATTCTTTTGATCAATAGGCAGAGCAGAGGTGCAGTCATCTTTGTACTTTCACTGCCATGTGGAATGGCTTCTGGGGAACATGATTCTATAGGTAGGAAATGACAAACACATGTTCTTTTAATTTTTAAAAAATCATATTTATTAGAGAGAGAGAGAGAGAGAGAGAGAGAGAGAGAGAATTTGTTGTTCCACTTATTTATGCATTTTGTTGGTTGATTCTTGTATGTGCCCTGACTGGGGATCAAACCCTTAACCTTGGCACATCAGAATGAGACTCCAACCAACTGAACTACCCAGCCAGGGTGAAAACACATTATTTTAATAAAAAATATCTCCTGACAAAGAAAACCCCCACTGGATTGAGTTAAACATACAGGAAAGACTTAATTCAAGACTAATAGAGGGGCCCTGACCAGTTGGGCTCAGTGGATAGAGCGTCGTTCTGTGGACTGAAGGGTCCCAGGTTCGATTCCTGTCCAGGGCATGTACCTTGGTTGCGGGCATATCCCCAGTAGGGGGGTGTACAGGAGGCAGCTGATCGATGTTTCTCTCTCATCGATGTTTCTAACTCAACTCTCTATCTCTCTCCCTTCCTCTCTGTAAAAAATCAATAAAATATATATTTTTAAAAGGACTAATAGAGGGGGTCAAGACTGGCTATAGGAAGAGAGATTGAACTCAATTCTTTGAAACAAAAGGTGGGGAAGTTTTTGAGCCCTTGGTTGAGCTAGTGGAAAAGTACTAGAGAACATTGTGTGTGGTGCGGAAGGAGGAGGGAAATTGGTCAATTTGGTTGGGCCATTTATGTTTGCTGGTTGGTGCTTATGGGCGGCAGGCTCCTCCCCTCCCACAGAGACTGGGAGACTGGGGCTCTGTGTTCTTGATGATTCATTTCAAAGGGCTGACTCTCAGGTCCTTGGGAAAGACATTCTTGAATTGTAGAACTGGAAAGCTGCTTAATGAAGATTTATATCTCAAGGGGACAGATAAATAATTTACAATAGCAAGTTGCTTAAATTAAATGCTCTAAAAAAGGGAGGTCAGAGACCTGTAGTCAGGAAGAAACCTGTCTAACATTTAGTCAAGCTGAGGGAACATTAAGATTATCTTGGGCACAAGTACCACTAATAATTTTGCCCATTGCCTGGAAAATAAACATTTCCACAATGAAATAACACTTAAAAAGGAATATATCATGGAATTAAGTAAAGTATGTGTATTTAAGATTGAATTATACAAATATCTAAACCTAGAGGTAACCATATCTCAGTAATTGGAAACACGGACTATGTTAATATGTTTTAGTATTTGTACAAATTGGGAAAATATTAATGACTTAATCAATCAGATGCTTGGGATTGGTTTTGCACTTTTGTACCTTTTTGATCTGTGCCCTTATACTGGCTTTTCTGATCATGATGGGTAAATAATGTCTATTGGGTACAAGAGAGTGACTTTGGTTTGTTGATCCAGAAGAAGTGATATGAGGACATTTAACTCATGACAGCTTATCATCTCTGTCTGGCTGGGGAAGATTTTTTAAAAAAAGGTAGGAAAGCAAAAAATGATTTTCCACCCTCTGGGGTATTGTCATTTTGTTTTTTCTGATGCATGATGTCATTTACTAAGATGACCTGCCTCACTGTACTAGATCTAAATAGAAACTTTTAGAAAAGTCATTATAATGGACTTAAAAAGCAAAACATGGGCAGGTCTTGATTATCATCTGAATTTCTAGACATCATGTGCTAAAAGTAACTTTTCCAAAACTGTGCATTTGAGTGAAATAAAACTTACTGTGATGAAAAAATGAAGGCACAGAATTTGGTGTTTTTGTAATTTTGTTCTAGCTTTTCAAAGGAAATTTGGCTGTCCCCAAAATTGCAAATCAAATACACAAATCAAAATGCCTGAAAAAAAGAAAAGGATGTAAACATTTACTTTTCAATCCACTGAATTATTAAAGATTTCAGAAATGTTTGATCTGGATATATAGGGCTGAGAGTCTGCCAGTTTGCCGTGAGGGGAAATTGATCAACAGCAAAGAACTAAAACCTACGCGAATTGAGTGAGGTATTATTAATTTAGAACCTTTCTGGAGAAATGAAGTGAAAAGCATCTCTCTTCTTTTTATCATATCAAAAAATCCAAAAACAAAGCGATAAATATATCTAGGAAACAAAGTTTACAAGTTATTAAACTGTGTAACCTTGAGGCAGTTGGTAGTCAGCGTGTGTGTGTGTGTGTGTGTGTGTGTGTGTGTGTACAGGTGTATGCTTGTGTGCATTACCCAAATGCTTAAGCTTTTTGTTTGGGAACTTCATTGAAAATACCCTTCCTCAAATAAAAGTGTCCTGTGATTTTATTTAGTTTGGCTCTAGTTCCAGCTTTGCTACTATTTTGGTGTATGAATTTACAGTCTTGTATGCATATGGCTACACATTTATTTTGTTTCTTAATAAGGTAAACATTTATTAATCACCTACTATGTGTCAGACAGTGTGATGAACACTCAGGGTCTATCAGTGAGCAAAATAGGTAAATAATTCTGACCTCCTGGATCATACATTCTAATAAGGCACGATAAAGGATAAATTATAAGAAAATTATATGTTGGGTATAAAGATGTCAATTTCTGTTCCAAAATGAAAAGTGGTTTATAGTAAGATGAATGAGAGTAGGATTGATGGGTAGGAGGAATTTAAATAGGGGAGGTCAGGACATACAAACTTCTGTGAGAGGAATCAGATTTGAGCAAAGATTTGAAGGCAAAGATGTTTGCCCAGTGGGGAAGAGCATTCCAGGCAGAAAGAGAGCGTAACAAAGCATGGGGTGGGAGTTGGGAGAATGACTTAAGTTTGCTCAAAGAACCTCAAGGAGGCTGTTGTTAAAGGAGGCGGGCAAGCTGGGATGAAGAGGACAAGAGGTCAGACATGGGGTGGGAGTGGTGTGTGTGGGGCGGATCATGTAGAACTTTGTAGGCCGTATACTAAGTGTAAAATTGAGAGTGATTGTGGGTACAGGGATGGTCTTTTATTTAACCTGTTGTGCAGAGAATGGAGATTAAGTGAGCAAAGGTAGAAGCAGGAAGATTTGTTAGGTGATATTGTGAGAATCCAGGCTAGAGCAATGTGGCTTACCAGTGAAGGTGTACCTGTGACGGTGGGGAAATGGTCTAGTTCCAGAGGGGCGAGTCCTACCAACAGCATTTTTGGTTGGTTTGGTAGTTTGGTGAGAGAAAGAGAGGAGGCAAGCACAACTGCATATTTTTTCCTTTTGTCCTGAGAAACTGGAAGAATGGAATCGTCATAAACTGGGTTGGGGAAGGGTGTGACTAGAGTAAGATTTGGGGGAAGAATGAGAGTTTGGTTTGGAAAACGTTAAAGGTATTAAGTAGGGAGTTGAGTGTGTAAGTATGGAGTGCAAAGGAAGAGGTGTGAATGGAGATATAAATTAGGGAATTATTGGCATAATATTTAATATTTAATATTTAAATTTATGAAGTAAAGAGAGGTTACCCAGGGGTGGATGTGGAGAAGAAGCAAGATGAAGGATTGGGCCCTGGGCATCTCAACCTTAGGAGATGATGAGAGATAAAAGGAAGAACCAGCATGGAGCCTGAGAAGAAGCAACCAATAAGCTAGACAGAAAATTAAGATAATGAGTTTTTTGTGCGGAAGCTACGTGAACAAAGTATATCCAGGCATTGGGAATAGTCAAAAGAACAGATCTCACTGATTGGAAGGAAGACTGAAATCTGACCATTCAATTTAGTAACGTGGCTCTTTGACACGCACAGATGAGTGGTATGAAGTGAAAGTCTAATTGGAGTTGGCCTAAGAGAGAATGAATGAGAAAAATTGCAGAGAGTGAGTATGGACATCTTATTTGAAGAATCCTATATAATAAAATGCTAATATGCAAATCGACCAAACAGTGGAACAACCAGTCGCTATGATGTGCACTGACCACCAGAGGGAAGACACTCAACGCAGGAGCTTAGCCAGAGCTGGGCTCACGGCTGGCGAGCGCAGCGGCGGTGGTGGGAGCCTCTCCTGCCTTGCGGCAGTGCTAAGGCTCGCTCCCTCAGACATACCCCCCACCCAGGGCTCCCAGACTGCGAGAGGGGGTGCAGGCCAAACTGAGGGACACCCCCCACCCTGAGTGCACGAATTTTGTGCACTGGACCGCTAGTGTTAATATGAAAAGCAGAAACATGTAGAGTGGGGTCAAGAGAAGCTTTTTTTTTCTTTCTGACAGATGCTTATACGTTGATGGGGATGATTCATTAAAAAGAAAAAAATATAACGAAGCCCGGGAGAGAGGAGCATTGGCGAAGCTATGACCCTGGGTAGGTTCTGCACACATGGAAGGGGCTGGTGCAGTGAGAAGGCACAGGGACGCTCGGCAGACGCAGCTGGATTCGGGGGTGCTGACCATGCCACCTCAACTTGGTCTCACTTCATCTCTCAACTCTGCTTCCCTCTGTGCTGGCTTCACTCAGCAGGCTTTCCGCAGTAATAGCTACTACAGCTTGACGCTGGAATCCCGTGTTTTCAGCATTCACAGCAGAAAGGAGGATTTCTTTTCCAATTGTCCCAACAAAACCTTGGACTTGCCCCACTGGCTTGGGTCAGGTCACCTGTGCATAACAAGCACTGCGACCAGGGGAGGTGATGATGCCAAGACTCAGGAATGCACCTGAGAAAAAACCAGCAATGCACACAGCAGCAATAGAGTCATGTTTCCTTCCGGCAAAAACAACTGTGCTGGCAAAAATACAAAGCAGTTAAAGGTTCCTAATGGTGGCTCGGGGACACAGCAGACCACTTAAGGGAGTCAGACCAATATTGGCACAATGTTCTTTCTGTTTCCTTACATTATTGTAATTTAATGTCGAGATCAAAATGATCTGGGCAACCTTTAGACCCTTGGGGAAGGTTGAAATCACATATGGAAAAATAGTCATTATCTCAGAGGGAGACTTTTCTATGACAATTTTAATAAAGCCAATTATTTTCCAGAAATGTAGATGCCCTAATGGTGGCGAGGATTGCATTCAACCATGTTCACTTGTGAAATTCAACCATGTTCACTTGTGTTCTGTGTCTTTGAACATCTGTGTCCTTTAAGGCTTTAAGTCTTAAGAAAGAAATGTAGCTCCCCTTTCTGTGTAGTTCTTACCCTTACAAGGTTGGCAAACCGATAACTCTTCACTTTCACTGATGACCAACAGGAATGGAGGTCATGCCATTTTTTAATATTAGTAGGGGATACAAAGTATTCTTTGCTATATTTTAAGGTTTTAAGCAAGAATATTTTTTCTTCAAATTTTCGTTTTTACTTCCTTGAAATTGTAAGATGTGTCCCCATGACCACAAGTAAATAGTGGTGATATCTGGCAAATGAGATATATGGGCCTGAAACATAATTCATCCAGCCAGTTATTTATAGTCTAATAAGCCTGAATAAATTATTTGGATATATTCTTGGGATAAAATAGAGCACTACAGGGTAATGATAGTTGTATAATTATTTCAGGAGTAAAGAACTGAAAAGGATATGATTTTGAAAATGAGATCCTTACACAGATTTAAATTGTTTTAAAAGTAATTTCTTATCTACACTAAAATGATTTGTGTAATATTGAGAACATTTAATTTGCATAATATTGGGAAAATTTACTTAGCTTCTGTAAATCTTTTTTTTGAAGTTTTACTTGAGAAGAAGAGATGTTAAGACATTTAATCTCTAAATAATTAAGTTTAATATGGTACATAAAACTTCTAGTAGAGTACTTAGCATAGAATAGGCACTGGATCATTTTTACTTTGCTTTTCTTTCTTGGCGGTTCATAGCAACATATATTCTAGAAGCAAGTTCCTTAGGAATCTGATGTTTAAAAGTGGTAGGCGACACTTTCATAAGAGATGCCTTGTTCTGTGGTCATTCAGTAACTAAGCTTTTTCAAAGCTCAGCTCTATTGTGATCATAACTCTTTGTTTGGAGTCAGTAGCAATAATAATGGCTTTACAAGTCAAAAAGTAACAACTACCATATACTCTCATGCTTGCTGTGTGTGAGAGAAATCAATTGATACTTAATATGTTTTCAAAAATGTAATGCTCATAGCAACACTGCAAGACTTATTTAAAAATAAGTTGCATCAGTAAGAGGACCAAGGATGCTTGGGTCACATCAACGGGGAGGGTTTTTATTTTTAAACGCGAGTTTTCAGGCTTTTTTATGAAGACTCAAGAAACGTGTTTTTTTGGAAAAGACTTATGAAACTTTATTATGCCAAATCTCAGTAGAGAGGCCAACACAGGAGAAAAATGAGGGTGGAATAAGGAAAGGGAGATGGCAATGTGCCGGGCGCGGGGGCGGGGCGGGGGGGCGGAATGGATGAAGGGACAAGACTCTTGTTTTTGTTTTGTGGGACAAGTGTCTATAACCAAGGGATGGATGGGCTTATGGAAATACGGTCTTTGGTCTCACGGGTATTTGTCTAATGTGATGTTGAATATATCGTTGTGTTAAAAGCATCATTGAAGACAAATAGTGCTTGGCCAGCAGCTGAAAAGTTTGGTGAATGAATAAAATAAAGATGCATTATTGTATTGTATTTTATAGTAATTCAGAGTTTAAAATTTGCTGGAGAAAGCCATTTCTTTCTCCATTAAAAAAGTATCTGTGATAATAATGTATCTCCAGAAGGCTGGGTGGTTTGGTAGAGGCCATATGACTGGGGCAGTCTGACCTCAGCTGTAATCGAATCTTCAAGTCGTGTCACTCATGTCCCTACCTGTCATCATAGGCTGGCACTCCGTCTCTGTCTCTATCACTGCATTTTCCGTATCACTGTTTGACATTTGTTTTAAAATTAAAAGAAGCATAACACTCCATCACACACACCATGTGTGTCTGCATAGCTTCATGGCTTAAATCTAAGTAGGACTCCCTGTGGCCCTGACTTCTCACTTGGTAAAGCCTTGGAGCATCTGAATTTCCATTACTTTATTGGTGTGCCTCCTTGATGATAGAGCTTAATTTGCATATCAGTGGTACCTTTTCAGCACTGGTGAGAAATTGAAATGTTCAAGGTGAATTAATCGCTAATGTTTCGAGTTGGCTTGTGCAGCTGTGACAGTGAGGGATGGGGAAGAGGGAGCGATCAGTGAGAGGCTCCTCTTTTTCCTGGCGAGAAATGAGGATCCAGTTTCATCTCACTGAAATCACGCATTCCGTGTCCTCCCTGCGCTTCTCTCAGGTGTTCACGTTTAAAATACTGGTCTGTAAAGGAGTGTCAGAAAGCCAGAGAAATATTACCTAATTCTGTATTTTAAAATGTATCCTCATTATTAACTTTAGACCATTACAATGAACTAGAAAGAGCAAGAAGCAAAATAATCAGCATTTTCTCCCAGGTATGTGTTGATACAGGTAACATTCCAAATGTAGAAATGTTCGGTTAAGATGATGGCGGGCTGGGGGCACATGCTTCATGCTTTTCCATCTTTTCTATGTGAATAAATGATAAAAACAAAGAGAGACAGGCAGTTGCATCAGTAAGAGGACCAAGGATGCTTGGGTCACATCAGGCCCTAGAAGACTTTCCACTTCCAAATGTTTACTAGGCCCCGGGACAGAATAGTAAAGTTAGATAGGATGGTGGAGGAAGCTACGCACTGGCCCACTCCCATCATGTGCCCCAACACTGATCCCCCTGGAGTCGGGTACTAGATAATTGGGGACAACCCATTGCTCTGGAGCCCCTTCCAATTAGCCAACCCACAGGAGCCCATAAACCTACCTAACCACACCCATTTATTAGCTGTCCCCAACAGCTTCAACTTGTCACCCTTCCCATGGTGCATCTCCCTGCATGGCTCCAACCTTCTCTTCAAAAAGTTCTGCCTTTCATCTATCAGAGTGTCAGTGTGTTGTGTCTGACCTCAAAATAATTTTTAGCCCTAGCTGGTTTGGCTCAGTGGATAGAGCGTTGGCCTGCGGACTAAAGGGTCCCAGGTTCGATTCCAGCCAAGGGCACAGGCTGGGATTGCGGGCTTGTTCCCCCCCAGTAGGGGTCATGCAGGAGGCAGCCAATCAATGATTCCCTCTCATCATTGATGTTTCTATTTCTCTATCCCTCTTTCTTCCTCCCTGAAATCAATAAAAAATGTATTTAAAAAATAATTTTTAAATCTTATAAAACAGTTAACACAGATGTGTCTCTTTAGATCTCACAGTGGCGTGTGCTACACCACAATAGCAAACATTTATCGGGCATCTCTTGGCACTAGAGCCTGTACGCTTGGTTATCTGAAATGGCATATATGTCAAGTTTAGTGCTTGAATAAAAACTGTTGTTCAGTTAATGCTAATCTCTATCTAAAATGTCAGACCTTATCAGAGTCTCAAGGTAGATGAAAAATAATGGGGGAAAGTAAACATGTATTAATGTTCCTATTGGAGTGTTATATAATAGGTGTTCCGTTTTAATAGTATTGAATACTAGATAATTATGGATCCAAATATGTGTCAAACTCTATTTCAGGACATTGACAGTGATTATATATTACTTACATAATCAGCAGTGTCAGTATTACTTAAGATAAATATATTCCCCAAATAAAGTATTATTATTTAAACTGAGGAATGAAACATCTTGAGACATACAGTAGTCACATCTATAATTTTCTTGTGTGCGTTGGCTAAAACAAAACAATGTTTTATTCTACAGATATTTCCTTGAATATGCAACAAACTTCTATTTTTCACTTCCGAATGCTCAAGCACAACTTGCTCTGTGACCTTTTCCATGATTCTCCCCTCCACCACCACCATCCTCTCCTCTCTCTTCCCAGATAGGATAGAACCAGTGGTGTATTGGTGAACTGGCTGGGGTGGGGGCGGGTGCTGACTAATTGAGACTGGCAATTTCTGTGATTTAAAATACTCCTGCCATGGACACGTGTAAAGATGGCTATGTTTAACAATCGGCTTGCAAATTCCTGAAAATTTAATGGCCTCTCGCACACTGTTGCAAGCCACTTTCTACAGGATAGAACTCTCCATCCTTTATTGGGCTATTGTTCCCTGCACATGCCCCATCATTAGCATTTTTCATGTTGTGTTTCAAATATGCTTTAAAAATGTTTTTATTGATTTTGAGAGAGAGAGAGAAAAGGAGAGGGAGAGAGAGAGAGAAACATCGATGAGAGAGAACCATTAATTTGTGCCTCCCGTGCACTGTACTGGGGATTGATCCAGAATTTTACTGTCTGTTTCTTATGTAAGACTATAAACATAGTGAGGGTAGGGATAATTTCTTGACCATCTTTGTATTCCTGGTTTAATGGTGTACTTCTTACTCTAAGGATTCAACATGATCATATGTAGTTTTCTAATTCCACCATAGTGTGAAGGTACTCCCTTAAATCCAGTTCTGAGCAAAGAAATTAAAGGCCACATCATTGCCCAGTAATGCATGTGGGCGGTAAACATGCTATTTCCTAGTGTTGGCAAGAGTCTCCACCTGTTGAATTAAGCACTTTAAACATTCAGCGAGACCCCTAGTTCTTCCCAGTGTCAGGAGGTTCTAATACCTAGAAATGAATATAATAGACATAGACTCCATCCACTTATATTAAACTCTTGTTGCGCCACCACCCCTACATTTAGGAGAAGTTTTATGCTTTGGATATTTGACTTCTTCAGTTCCATAGAGGAATCAAGTCTTACTAGCATTTCTTTTCCACTAACAAATTTTGAACTAATTTTTTTTTTGTGTGCCAATTTTCTTCTCTTTTCACAAAAGGAGCTGGTGGCTGGTCTCCACTTGTGTCAAACAAATACCAGTGGTTACAGATCGACCTCGGAGAGAGAATGGAGATCACTGCCGTGGCCACCCAAGGCGGATACGGGAGCTCCAACTGGGTGACCAGCTACCTCCTGATGTTCAGCGACAGCGGCAGGAACTGGAAACAGTATCGACAGGAGGACAGCATCTGGGTATGTGTCTCCACAGAACGCAGTCTCTCAGGGAAAGAGTACGGTCACCCCAAGAGACAGAATCTTTAGAATTAGAAAATATTTTTCAAGAGAAAATACAGTAATATTTATTTTCTAATACATTTTATGATCTAATTTGTGAAACTACTGAATTTTAATTTATTTCACAGAGTCCTCAGAAATTGAAAAAAATCTGATTAGTCCACTAAATAGTGTGAAAGTCTAAGAAATAAAACATGTATAAAAATATTTGTTTTTTTTCAATAATATAGCAGTTTTGTACTTTTTAAAAGGTTGGTCAAAAGAATTTATCTTTTATTTTCTCTGATGACTCTGAGATTTCTGAATAAGTCACACCCCCATTCCCAGTATATGGAGGTTTTTATAGATAATATTGGAGTATTTATTATTTTTATATATGATTTTTATATAAACCATTCTCTAGTGTTTTTAAAGTGGGTAAGTATGTAAAATGGTATGTTGTGTAGACAGTGGCACAGTTCCTATAAGAGAGAGATGGACAAGGAGGCAGTGTGTAAAAATGTGGGTGGTATTTATAGTTGACTGATTGTATATAAATGCCTGGTGGAAGAGGGAAGCTAAAGGAAGTTTGCTTGGTGGAGAAGCAAGGACTTCTTTGTTGGTGTATAAAAGTCTTAATATGGATCTTTCATTGGATAGGGACAACATACAGCAATCAAAGAACTATATTTTCTCCCTCTGGCTGAGCTGCCAGAACCAGAGAAAATGAGTAACTTAATGAAGCATCATTCTTAGCACACAGATAATTTGGAAACCTATTTGGGCACAGAATGATAATTTTCTTTGATCAGTCAACTGCCTTTCTTTTGAAACTTCCTAGAACTCCTTTATACATTATAAACGCGCTGAAGAAATGGACTATGATTCACTCACCTTTGTATCTCTGAAGCACTTGGTGGCCATTCCTTGCATTTTATTGATGTAAATTGAATTGAGAACTAGCCCTGTTCTTTCTCTAGAGAGAACAACAGTCGGGCTGGAAGAAGTTGTTTATTGGCATTTTTGAGAAAAGCTGCCTTTAAACCCAATGCAGGTTGAAGTTGTGTATAAGAGCGAGAATAACTGGATATTATGGTTGAATTAATTCCATGAAAATCATTCAAACTAGGGGTAAAATAAACAGCAATTATGAACCAATAACAATGAAAGTTTAATGAGCTATTTATTTTAACTAGGAGTTTGAATAGTTTTTTTTACTCTTTTTCTAAATTGAGCATTGGATTTTAAATTAGATAAGGAGTGGCAAAAACATGCTAATATTTAGCTGTGTTAAGTAAAATGTATGTTTTGACATTTTTAAAGATGGTAGATCAACCATGAAAATTGTTTTGCCATTCCTCAAGCTTGGGAAATGCCAAACCAAGACAGTGCCGTTTGCCTTTTTTGGTTACTCTTGTTAAAGGCGAGGTGCTGAGGCTGAAGTTGTGGAACAAATAATACCCTTACCTAATCCAAACCAATCCATGTAAGGACAAATGGCATCTAGCACAATTACCGGTCAAGGTAATATTTTTTAGTACGTACTGTCTTCACCTTTTGAGTGTGAGCACCCTGAAAATAGAGGCTGTACCTTCTAACCGTTCATCTCAGCATCATTTCCCAAGTCTTACCTGTACCTGGCATGTTGCAGGAAAATACTGTATGTTTTGTTGGATGAATGCATGAAGGAATGAATGAGTGAATGATGAATAAGTGAAATACATTTTTTGTAGGGTTCTTTTATGATCACAGTAACTAAAAGTGACTCCTCCTTTTAGTACATTTACATTGTACCAGTTGACTAAATTTAGAGTTAGGATGGTACATTTCTCTCTCCCCTATAAATTATGAACTTTTTATTTGTGAGGGAGGGTTTATCTTTCTCATCTTTGCATTTCTGGCCTTCATCACCCACTGTGGCACATGATTTTTGTTGAGTGGATTATGGAAAAAATGAATGAATGTATTTGAATACATTGATCTCCTAACGTGTGCTTAACCTTGTGCAAAATTCTGGGAGGTATTAAAAGAGCTCATGTTAATGTCAGGAAAGATAAAGCACGTCAGAGCAAATAAAAAATGATTCAGAGGAGCGTGCAAATATGAGGTACAGACTTCTAGAGGTTTGGAAATTGTCATAATAGGGAGATCACTGGGACTGAATTTGTCAGAAGAGCAGGGTTTACTTTGGTATTGAAAGAAGCATTATGACTTAGATTATGGAAGGATCAAGGAAACTATTCCAAGAAGCTAGACAAGTGTGAACAAACCATGGACATGAGAGATATCCAGTTTCCCATGTACTAACCAGTGAGACTGCTGGTCCCAATGGACTTTCAGGTGTGGGAAGGTCTGGATAATACTTTTGGATGTGATAACGAAAACTTATGGATAGCTTTGAATGTCAAGATCAAAATTAAGACTTGGTACATCAGTTACCATGACCACACATAAAATAGGTTAGGCTCTGGTGTAGATAGAACCACCCTAAATCTTCAGACCTTGGTGTCACACACACACACACACACACACACACACACACACACTCTTGCTACTCTTCATCCCGGGTGGGTTGCCGAGTTCTGTTCTCCTCCACACTCAGGCCTCACTCTGAGGGAGGCACACTTTGTGTGTGAACCTGCTGTTTGCCAAAGCAGGAAAAATGCAACTTGGTGACATTCTCACCAGAATAACACAGATCACTTCAATTTGGATTTTCTATTTCCGCCAAAGAACAATTTTCAATTAATGTACATAGTAAGGAATGTGGCATTTTACAAATATGTATTTCCTAACTTCTTTTTCTTTTCTGTATTTTTTTGGCCTAGTTTTTCTAGATATTATGGGAGCTATACAAATTAAACAAAACATGCCAATTTTCTTTAAGAGCTTCACAGTCTGCTCCAGATGATACAAATAAATCCACGAAAGAGACTTAGGAAACACATAAGGCATTACCCGAGTATGTGGTGGAAAGAGAAGAGATAACTGTTACAAATTTAGAAACAAATAAAATAAACCCATCAACATGGATTGAAATGCAGTGAGGATGCCTTGTTCTCTCCTTTGATCCCATTTCAAGCACTGGAGAAACAGACATCGGTGTACCTGAAAGAATTAATAAAACACCTGCTGCTTCATCCAAATAATCTTTAAAAAGAAGGGCAAAATATTGTATTTATTATCATACAATTCATATGCATGTTTCATAGAACTGTTAACTTGACAGATACATGATATTTTAAAAATTACACCTTAAAATATCTCTTCAGCATAAAATTTATAGTTCAGTGCTCATCAGTATACTTTGTACCAATGGCTTTACCAGATGGCATATAAATATTTTCCAAAAACTTAGAAAATGCAAGCCACTAAAGTGTTGTTCTCAAGTTGAAGACAGAATAAACTCCCTCACCATCTATGATCAGAAGACTTTTTTAAGTCAGTTTATTGTAAAGGATTGAAAAAGTAAAGGTAAGGTATAATTTTCAGTCATCTAAGAACAATTGCTGAAATTTCATGAAACTAGCATCTTAGAAATTATCTTAAGTAGATCCACATGTGCAGGCACTTTATACCTTGAGGCCAAACTGTTTACATTCTCTCTGGTACAGGCCCAGGATTCTTTCATGCCGCAGACTGTAAGGATGAGGAATGGGATGGCCCCAATTTTATGAATTATTTAAGGAAATATGATTGTTATGCACAAGAATAGTTTGCTTTTTTAGATAGATTTCAATTGTTTCTGATTTTTCAAACAAAAAATCTTTAGCATATTTCTAAAGTTAGTATGATTTTGTTTTTTAATTAGAAGTGTCTGTCGTTGAGTTTGGGTGGTGAAAGACATGAATCCCCTGTGACATAATCAATTGGATGGAAGTATCACCTGTCAGACGTTATTTATGTCATTACTATCCCTTGAATGATTGACTTGTTAACTCTAAGCCGCGCAGGGCAGAAACACTGCCTGCAAAGATTTAAACATGTATTTGTCTCCAGTCAACCCACTGGGTGGTTTTTGCAGGAAACCAGAGGAGGCAGAAATACAGGTGGAGGTGTGCTGTGAGCTTGGTGCACTCCCACCTTCTGAGATGCATCTCTTGTAGCCCTGTCCCTGTGGTGAGCCCTTTGTTGAATGACCTCAGCTACAACAGTTATTTGTGGTGATTGATGTAAAGTACAACAGTACTAATGCCACGTATGTCACGGCAACTCATCAAGCTTAATGCAATGCAGTACTTGCCTCAGTACTGGACAAATGCCTAGAGCTGTGGTCGGCAAACTGCGGCTCGCGAGCCTCATGCGGCTCTTTGACCCCTTGAGTGTGGCTCTTCCTAAGCCTTAGGAGTACCCTAATTAAGTTAATAACAATGTACCTACCTATATGGTTTAAGTTTAAAAAATTTGGCTCTCAAAAGAAATTTCAATCGTTGTACTGTTGATATTTGGCTCTGTTGACTAATGAGTTTGTTGACCACTGAGCATGCGTTAAGCTACTTCTGCCTTCCCAGGGAATCTCCCATTTATATTTATATTTAACTATGAGTTCTCCACCTTTTTGAAAATGAAAATGATTAACCTACTATTATGAGGTTAAAGGTGGCTGCATTTGGGTTTTTAATGTGAAATCAATCATGAATCGAAACAGTTTACTAGGTACCTTCTCTGTCAAGTAGTGTGGTTTCTTTCACCTTGTTGCATTTGTGCCCATTCGATTACATATTATGTCAGTCCCTTCTCATAAACTTCTTTGGACACACATATGGGAACTTTATATTGATATATAATATACAACTAATATGTGAATGCCTATGAATTGTAGGTACACATTATAACTATAGGATAAATGGTTATGTTGCTCCACATTCTTCAAATTGATCTGTCTCTAAGCAAGCAACTTAAAAATTGTTTGAAGAGAGTGAGTAGAGTTAGCAGTAAACTTGATTTGGTTTCTTCTTCAGACTGCACACTTACATTCAAGATCATTCTCAAATCATCAACCAGAGAATAACATGTTTTAAAACCATTTTACAACTTGTGTCTCACATTTTACCATGTGACAGTTCAGCCACAACAACATCATCCCTTTTCTCTATTCCTCTTGTCATTCCTGTGATGTGATGTCACTGATGTCTACTTGTGTCTTTCTCATTCCCCAGTCCCAGGAGGCTACATTTGTAGTTCTTCTCTCTTGGAAACAATTCTGTCCTTTTGAAATGTTTCTTTATTGTTCGTTAAAACCTAGACAACTGGGTCTTCTAGGAAATGAATGCGTTAGGCTCTCTTTCCTAGTTTTACATTTTAATTTCCAAACTTATCCAACATATTTTAATCAGAGAAGTGGATAAAAAAATATATAAAGCTAGAAAGCAGGAGATAAGATTTGGCATTAATACAATATAGTCCTTAAAAATCTAAGAGAATCTTACTATTTGTTATTTTTCTTAACTTTTTTAAAATCCTCACCTGAGGATATATTTTTATTGATTTTTGGAGAGAGAAGAGAGAGAAGAATGGGAGAGAGAGAGAGAGAAACATTATAGTGAGAGAAACATTAATTGGTTGGCCCTGCATGTGCCCCGACCAGAGATTGAACCTAAACCCACAAACTTTTGGTGTGTGGGATGACGCTCTAACCAACTGAGCCACATGGGACAGGGCAAATCTTACTATTTTTGTAAAAGATAATTCAATAATGTGCTTAACATAAAGGCGAAATTTAAAATCAGTAATTTATCTTCCTACATATAAATAATGAAGTAGACAATATAAAAGGAATACATGCTTCACTTATAATAGAACCAAGAATGAGTAAATATCAAGGAATAAACTTAAAAGTAAATGAAAAAGATATATGAAAATAATATTTAGAATATTAAGAATGTAAAAGAGTTCTCGATTAAATACAAGAACATAGCTGTTTGGAAATAGGAAACAATATTATAAAGCTACTCATTTTAACATGTATTTGTCTCCAGTCAAATAACCCACTGGGGGGTTTTAGTACAATAACCCATAAAAGCGGAATCATTCCTAATTTTCCATATAAATAGTGTATATGAGAAAGTAGATAAGTTAGGAAAAATAACAATGGTAAGAAGCATCTACATGCTAGGAAAATCTTCTAAATCTGTATTAATTAAAACATGATACTGGCACATGAAAATATCGTGGAAGGAACAAAATAGAAAATCCATTACTAAGTCCAAATACATTTAGGGATTTGCCTAAGATAGATATAGCATTGAAAATATGTAAATTAGTCAATATGGAACTTGGTAAGCTATAGCTTCTAGAAAATAATAACATTTTTATAAAACATTTTTATATCAAAATAGATTTCAGATTATTTGAATACTTAAAAACAATACAGACATAGAAAAGTATTAAAAGAATACACAGGACAACATATAGATAAAAGTATAATATTGGAAGGGGCATGTCTTTCTAAGCAAGAGAACCAAACCCAGATGCCATAGAGGAAAAGATGAAAAATTAGATAATATTGAGAAAATGCTAGGGAAAAAAGTAGCATAACAACATTAAAAGAAGGAGTATGAATTGAAAAATATTTTAGCCTATGTGATGGCAATGCCCACTTTGATTCACCAGCAGCGGTCTTAGACTAAGATCCATATTCAGACTGACTATGACTGATATTCATTCACCTGCAAGTTTATTATATAAGAAGGATAAAGGACAGGCAACAAACAGCATGTACAGCAACAGCGTTCTGGATGCTCAGTTATGCTGAAAGCTTCTAAATATGCCAACACCTTGAATTGGGACAAACATGGTCACAACAGACAAGGCTGAGTGGGTGGGACTACCACAGATCGGTAGAGCCATCAGCTCTAGGGTCCTCCATACCTTGCAAATGATGTAACTCTTTGGAGATACATGCCAACCCTGATCTCCAATGTACTTGCATCTTGTCAATCCCAAGTTACTTACTGATTACAGGGTATGTCTGTGGTTCCCAGATTTTACTGCACATTTTAATTCTGATTCCCAGGTAGCATCCAAGCCAATTAAATAATATTTGGGATTTAAAAAATGTTCCCAGGTGATTTAAAGTATGGGAACAATTGGATTAATAAATAAACAAACTTGACAATCAAGTACAGATTTTTGGTTTGGTAGAAACATAATCCCCCAATGCCAATTCATCTTAGATCCAGTATACATTATTTGAGTTTATGTTGCAAGAAGGATTTGGCTAAAGATCTAGTCTAGGCAAAACAAAAGGCTATATAACCTGATGTTAACTAACCCTGTCCTAATTTCTTTAGCATTTAAAGCTATGCGATAGCTATGTAAAGTTATTTAAATTTAAAATTTTATTAATAAAATGAAACAAAATTAAAAACAAAGTCTCTCAGTCATACTACCCACATTTTAAGTGCTCAGTAGCCAAATTAAGCTAGTGGTTACTGTATTAGCACACTCTTAGGACATCCATCAGCACAGAAAATTCTATTAGTACATATACAAAGCATGTTTTTAAAGTAATATAAAAAATTGAGTTTTATTTTGTTTAAAATATATACAGGCAGTTCATAGAAAGGAAAACATTTAAATATGTACAATTGTTCAACCTTATTCAATATTGAAGAAAAGCAACTTAAAACGAGTGTCAGGTAGCACCTCCTGAAAGAATGAAACAAATGTGAATCTTGGCACGACAGTGACCTGAGTTTCCAAGTTGTATATAAAAAATTAACGTCTTTTATTTTAATGATTTTGTATTAAATGTAATAGATGTTCTTAAAAAATTTTAACTACTGCATCAAAACCATGGCATTATGGATCCTACTGTTTAATAGGAAGAAGATAAAAATGAATTTTAAAGAGAAGCATTTTTAAAACAAGAAGAAAGAACATTTACTAAATACTTCTTATATGCCAGGCACTATTCTACATGTGTTATATATATTTATTCAACTCATTTTCACAACCTAGTGAATTAGGTACAGTGATGATGAGCAGTTGTATTGAAGAAAACTGAGGGCTGGTGAGGTTATTTTCCCAAGGCCACGTAGCTAAATGGGGCATGGTTTTGATCCCAAGAATCTAGCCTAAAAGTATTCCCTATGCAATATGTTCAAGTCTCATGTGTTAATGAAATCAACATTTGAAGGAGAACTCAAATGATTCAAGACTGGAAAACACTGCCATGGGCATGGTGAGAAAGGCACTTTCGAATTCTGCTGGTGGGAGGATACACAGGTCCAAACCCTTTAGAAGGTAATGCATGTTTTTAGTATATTAAAGGAAGGGAGTCCAGAACAATGTTGGTTAATGCTTAAAATCTATCCAAATATATAATTTACTCCAAAAAGCAACTGGGACAACTCCAAGGTTTATCCTGCAAGTTCACTTGCACTCTACAAAGGAAACACATGCAAGGATTTTCATTGCCTATAATAGCAAAATAACATTGATCTAATACTCTGGCAGTAGCTCACTTGCTTAAGTATATTATAGTACTTCCTCATCAATGGAATATTTTTTTCCTTTTCATTTTATTTCTATTTTTTTAAAAAACCTTTATTGTTGAAAGTATTACATATGTCCTCCTTCATCCCCCATTGACTCCTTCTAGGCTTCCCCAGCCGCGCTCCCTCCCCACAGACCTTCACCACCCTATTGTCTGTGTCCATGTATCCAAGTTCTTTGGTTGATCTCTTCCCACTCCCCTACCATCCCCCACCTTCCCTCTGAGATTCAACCGTCTGCTCCATGCTTCTCTGTCTCTGGATCTATTTTGTTCATGAGTTTATTTTGTTCACCAGATTCCACATGTGAGTGAGTCTTTCTCTGACTGTCTTATTTCACTTTGGAATGATTTAAGGCCATCAAAAACATGATATAAGAACATATTCGCCATTTCTAAGTGAATTTGTAGTGATCTATCATTTGGCACTAAAGAATGAATCGTAAGGAGTTAAGAGGAAGAGATGAGGGGCAATGGATAGAATATATGTTAATTTAATAAAAGCACAGGTAAATATTAGGTTATATGAAATTTCTAATGGGATAAGAAACAATTGTAAATTAAAATGAGTGTCAGGTAACACTTTCTAAAAGATAACAGAAGAGAATGGAGAGGAAATAGTCCAATTATTGCATTTTTAAGAAAATAGGTAATGGTTATTTCCTGCTTGTTATATGACATTATCTTCTATCATTTATTGATAATAGAAAGTCTATGGGAGTTATCAATATGAATCCTCATATATTTATTTTATTAGTAATTTAAAATATATGTTTATATTTATACAATGGTTGGGTGATCTTTGATCATTTTATGACAGAATAGAAAAACATCTTCATTCTGATAGTAAGTTGATCTTTGAGTCAGTGCCCAGTCAGAAAAGCAGAAACTACTCTGGGCATCTGAAACTGGGAAGTCATCATAGGAAATTGGATGCAGGTGATGGAAAAGCTGATCAGTCCAAGGTGTGGGGGAGGAAAGGGGAAGGGGAGGCAACTTAGAGCTTAGCAATAGCAAGAAGATGCTGTAACTCCAAGAGCTGGACTGATAATGAGAAGGTGGTACTCTCAGAACTTAGAGGCTGACATTGTTCATTTAGTTCTAGGACCATGGCAGGGCCTGCCCATTAGAGAATTATGGAAGCAAGGGGTGCCCATGGGGAGCTGGAGCTTTGTAAACAACAGCCCCTACCTAGTTGCTGCTTGAAGCAGAGCAAAAGAAGGAGAAATATCTTGGCTCCACCCTTCCTTTAACCCACCAATCTCTCTTTAGGGCCCAGTTGGAAGCTTGCTAACCCAGGAGCCTCATCTATATCACTCAGCCCTCCTGTGTCTCAGAACAGAACAGGGAAGCAAAGATATACATGGTTCTAAATGAAATAAGAAAATGACCAGTAGAGGCCTCAGAAGGCATGTTGCTAAGGACAACTCACCTCTATGAGCTGCTTTTTATTTCACTTACAGAATGAGGGTGCAGGTAGAATCCAAGCACTTAGTGGGTGATCTCTCATTCCTTTTCAGTTGTAAAATTGCATGCTTCCCCATCAACTCACAAAGAATGTAGACCAATAATATTTTAATACTGAAGAAATTAAGATTTTAAGATAGTAAGTCCTGCCGCTACGTTTGTTATCTAGTGCCGCGTTTATAACATTTTATATTTAACTCTCTTCCCTTCTGCTAATATTCATGAGTATGCAAAGCTGGCAAAAATGGTATTTCAATATATTGAAAGAAGGGAATCCATGGTGAAGAGGGAACCATTGGTTTAGGGTTATTTTTTAAAATATACCATTTACTCTAAGGCAGTAGAATGATGCTATCATTAATAAATTATGAATTCAATCCTTTGTTGTTTATCAAAACACTTACTGTAGTTCCAAGTATAGATTTGCTTTCTATGTGGGAAAGATCGCATTTGCTTTATTCCTCATCAAACATTTTGAAGATGAGTGTCAAGGTGCATTGCAGAGCACCAGGTAGAAGAGTGTATGTGTGGGTTCATACATTTCTGTTGTTGCTTCTGGGATGGGGCTATGACACGCATTTGGTGTATAAAAACCAGCAGGCTACTATATTTTATTGAAATGTTTTGCTTGGCTGGCAGACCTGATGGCTCTGTCCAGCTCTACACCTGGCAGATTTTATTGACAGCTTCCTTGTGTTCCACAGCTCCAATCTCAGATGCCTAATCATCACTCTTACGATATTCACCAAGTTTCACCAAGTCGTGCTCTTCGTTTATCTGAGGCAGGCTTGCTAAGTATTCTTCAATGCATTGCTTCTAGCCAGGGACTTCCAACCACTTACTCTCCAGTCCCCCTGCCCCGTCAGTTTTCCAATATTCACCAACTTGTATCTAGGGTCTTTATCTCCAAAGACATCTGCAATAGTGTTATTTCCAAGCAGTCTTTCTGGATTACGTTTCATGGTTTGTTATATATAACTTTAATTGACTGAATTTCAAACTCATTCGTGTATTTTTCATTTTGTTTCACTCTACTTATGTTTTCCTTTAGTCCAAATTATATACATGACATAAATAAAAACCCAAATGCTGTTGGCTAAAATGCATAGTATGTGTACTGTCTCCATTAAAAAGTTTAATCATTTCTTAATTAAGGTTATGAATTCCTAGTAGATAGGAACCATGCTTTCTATGCTTTAGAATAGATATTAATAATACCGTAAGAGTAAAAGGAAACACTTTTATGATTACTTCAAATCCAAAATGCAATAACCTGGTGATATGTGTGCTGCTTCACAATGCGGAGGTCTGTGTCTGTCCTGAGATGAAGGCGTGCATCTGATATTTGGTATAAATTGTAAAAGAAAACTCTTAGTCATAACAACCAGGACCTGAACCATATGGCGTTATCCATTCGTATTCCCAATTGCCTTTAGGGCTCATACCTCTAAGTTGGCATCGTCTGAGGTCTTCTCCCTCTATTGTTATCTGCGTGACTTACCCCTTTCAGAAATGTTCACAAAGGAAAATCCTTCGGGTGACTGAGAAGAGCCATGTTATAGAAACTATTCAGGTGTGAGGGCATTTGTCCAGAAGTGGCCGTGAGTATGAAGGGAGGAAAGAAAACACGAAACAAAAATACTAGGTAATCTTCCACAGAGCTGTGTCTATAAATCAGAGAGATGCAGTTCTAAAGAAATCATATTTGATTTGTATTCTGCAAATGAAATTTTTATTTGGCTTTGAACTCCTGTCTTCCATTCTCCGTTTCTTATTGTTATTATTAATCTCTCGTACTGAAAGGTTGTCTTCCTTTTGGAGCCTTGAACATTTTAAGTACTTAATAATAGGGCTCTTTTTCAATATGAGAGAGAGGAGAGAAAAATTGCTGGAGCAGTGAAAGAGGTCCTCAGGGAGCAATGGCTTTATTAAAATATGTCAGAGTTTTCATGAGTTGGGGGTGGCCTGGGGAATATCATTTTCAGGGAAAAACTTGTATTTATTTTAGCAAGTTTGTGGAGAGTTGTAGAAAACTGTCCCAAGAGCTACAAAGCTATTATGGTAATAGTGGTTCCATCTCTACTCCCTAAATAACAAAAGGTTAAAAATATTATTTTACTATGCCACGTTGGAAATAACTTTTCTATCCTTAGATCAGAATAAACATGTGAGTTAATGAAGCTCACAGTGATATTTGTGATGTTTAAAAATCTGCGTGCCAAAGATGCCGAGTAAATATAACGTTTACTGAAACATCTCTAAATGCGAAGGAATTGGTCTGTCCGTCTCCTTTTTTTCATAAAATCAAATCCTTTGGATACATGTATACACAACATTGGATTTCCATATGGGCTACTCTCACTTTCTTAGTTTGTACATTTAAATTCTTATCTTTTAATATTTAATCTATCTGAGCTGAATAAAGTATATACTTGATTATAGCACAGTTTTTTAAAAAAGAAATTTCAACCAATAAGAAAGTACATTTTGTGTGATTAGAACAGACGCACATTCATGAAAATACATTCCTTTGATTTCACCCTACTTTGAACATTGCATGGAGCTTCACACTGGAGTCATTTGTCCTGTGGGAAGCTGTGTGGTTTTCATGGTGGACCACACCATAGAGCAACAGCTGTCTCTTACCTCTGCTCCAGGGAAAGTCCCTGTGAATCGGCCTCTCCTCTCTTCCCTTCCATTGAAACCCACCATCCCCAGATTTCTGGATTGGAAACAGTAACATGTTTGGATCTGATAATCTGGGGCAAGGGTAGCAAACACCATCAGCACACTGTCTTAATTTCTGTATGCCTGCTTTAGTGGCTTTCTGGAAACAATGGACCTATTTCTCATATCTGAACCTAGAGTGATTTGATTAGTTGGAATGTTAAATCAGGTCCAGTTCAAAGTACCAGAGCTATAGGACACAAAAAGACTAGAGACTATGGATGGCAGTTAAGGATGTCATTTTTGTTATCAGGTAGTATGCCTTCAGATGCAGGCTCCATCTCTTACAAGCTATGTGATTTTGGGCAAGTTGCTTTTACCTTCTCTGCAAAGTGGGCATGGCAATAATACATTTTTTGAAAGAATGTGTATGTGAAATTAAATGCAGAAAAAAATGAGGAGGATGAGGAAGAGACGGGAAAGAGACAGAGAAAAGGAGGGAGGAAGGAAGGAAAGAAAGCAGCTTTGCAGAATGAAATGCAAATAAAATACCTCGTGCAACATTAACAACAGATCTGATGTTATGAGCAATTCAGCTAACAGGTGCAACAGGTGAGAATAAGTGGCTGACTGAATGCAGTGGGTTTTGGAAAGGCAGCATGATAAGGAGAAGGGGCGAGGACATGGCAAATACTCTTCCCAGTAGTTTGGCTGTGTAGAGAAGGGGAGTGGAATGGTGATAAAGAGACAGGGATGAGTGATGCATAGACAGATAGAGGATTTGTAAGTGGAGAAACTTGAGCAGGATTATAACTTGAGTGGTTAAGCCCTTTGAGGTCCAGAGGTTGGACATGAAGGTGATTCCAGAGTAGGTGGTGGAGCAAGGGAATCCAGATCACACTTGGCTTTTAAGAGAGGCATATCTTCTTATGAGAGTAGAATAAAAAAAGTAAATCTGGGTAGAACAGTTCCTTGATGTACAAAAGTTCCCGTATTTACTGAGAACAAAGAGGGAGAATTGAGAATGGAGCCAGCTAGGAGAATTCCAAAATAGCACCGAGAGGCCATCTTGGGCTGGAGACCATGAATGGGACATCTGAGTGCCCTATCGTTTGGCTTTCTCCAACTGTAGGCAGCCGCCCGTTTGCAGGAGCAGAGGACATAGATTCTTAGTTTGAACCAGGGATGCAATATTTAGGGACACTGTGGTGGGAGGACATGAGGACAAGGACACATATGGGCTGGCAAGAGCATAGAGGGAGGAAAGTACTGTAGGGTTAACACCGTGTAAGGGGGTGAAACCAAGGGGGTGCTGATGGAAGATTGCATCAGTCAGAATTCTCCAGAGAAACAGAACCAAGAGGATGCATATAGATTTATTTTAAGGAATTAGCTCATGTGATTGTGGTGGTTTGGCAAGTTCAGAATCTACAGGATAGGTTGGAAGGCTGGAGACCCTTCAGTTTGAGTCAAAAGAAGTGTGTTGGAAGAATTCTCTCTTTTTCTGATGAGGTCAGTCTTTTCTCTAGTAAATGATTAAATGAGGCCCACCTACATTATGAAGAATAATCTGCTTTATTCAAAAGTCTAGTGATTTAATTCTCAATCTTATCTTAAAAAGTACCTTTAGAGAAACATTTATAATAATGTTTGACCAAATGTCTAGGTACCATGGCTTAGCCAAGTTGACACATAAAATTAACCATCACTGAGATGGAAGGAGTCAAAGAAGGGTGGAGCTACTAAGGCTGAAAAGCAAATAAGAGTGGGAGGACAGGAGTGAGGGGGCGGAAGGGATCTAGTGTTCTAGGATCAAAGAGTTTAATATAAGCATTTACTATTTCAGAGATGGTACAATCACAGGAAATAATTAAGGACCAAGGTGTGGGCAGGGAAGTGTTGAAGAGAAGCATGTGAAGGTCCTTTAAGTCCAGGGTGTGTGTTTTGTGTGTCATCCAAAGGATGTTGAAGTAGAGAGTTACTGAGAAGACTGTGATGAATAGAAGGGAAAGACATCCTAGGTCCTTATATTATTCTGGAAAATGTCAAAATGACCCTGTGTATTTAGGACTAGATGATATCTCTTTGTCTCCTTCCCCTCTCCTCCTTGTCCTCCGCATTTTCTTCTGCATTTAATTTTCACAGACATTTTCTCAAGAATGTATTATTGCCATGCCCACTTTGCAGGGAAGGTAAAGGCAATTTGCTCCAATTCACATAGCTTGTAAGAGATGGAGCCTGCATCTGAAGGCATGCCATCTGACAACAGAGATGACACCATGTGGTTTGGAAGAGGACCCAGGCTGAGAGAGGCAGAATTTGCTATAACCATCTAACGTTCATTAAACAGAAGGAAGGTGTTTTTTCTCTCCCTTTTTTTCTTTTGTTGGCTTATTTTCATGACAAAGAAAGAAAAAATTATATATAGTTGACAGAAGACATAAAAATACTTACTGACTCCATGAAAGTACAGCATTTGGGAGAAGTGACCAAACTTCACTTTAGGTCCCAAAGTGCTAATTTGGATTTCATGGGACATGCTAATCTCTTTTGGAAGCAACCTCACAGACACACCTAGAAATAATGTTTCCCCAGTTATCTGGGCATCCCTTAGCCCAGATAAGTTGACACGTAAAATTGACTATCATAGATACATGCCTTTCATTCTGTATCATTCCTTGGCTGTTATAAGGTCTAATCAAGTTTTGAGCTGTACTTTCTGTTCCTTAACAAATCACCCCAATTCACAGGAAGTTGTGGGAAATAGGAGAAAATGCAATAGTATCATAATTTTTGGAACTGACTGTGGAAGGCATCCCAGGGGAGTTCACAGATCTTGAAAGAGAATGAAATTAACAGGAACTCTTAACACCTTACCTTTCCTAACCACAGTCTAGAGTTGGATAGTTTTCCGCTACTAGTTTGCATTCTGTTTACAGTTTTCCATTAAAAATGTAAGTTGTAAAATTTGTTTCTCATTTAAACTTTCTTTGGAGTTGGTGTTGGTTTTACTTTCTGTCTTTTTTCCTTTAGGATTTTAGCTGAGTCAATTTAAAAATCTTCCACTCTTACTGATTTTGTCTTATTTTTGCCAATCTACCTTGTAGATTGCAGCCAGAGGTCACACCCTAATCACTCAGGTGCCATTTTATCATTCATGTGAGATGCATCTATTAATCATGTTTTTGCTCCCGATGGAACTGGGGATTAGTCAAGCTGTGACATTTTCTTTTGAGCGACTTCCTATATTCTACTTCTGATTTAGTAGTTATGTGCACACATCAGTTTCAATCATTGCTGACGGATCTTAGCTGGTTCTGACCAGGACAGTGGTCCTCATCTTTTCTCTAAATTGATTCATGGATGTGTAATATTCTGGCTTCTTGTTCTGTACCTGGGTTAATGATTTGTGAAGGATTTCTCTATGCTTAAGTTCAGATTTTAAAAGATATGCTTAACATCTATACACATAATGCTGTACATCTTGATGACCTCAGGGTGTGAAGCCCTTGACTCTGAGTATATTTGTCTATCTAGTTTAATGACATAAAAGTTTCTATAGCACATGCTTGATGTAGGAAGTCAGAATTATGTAGTAAATGTTTGCTTTTCTTTTTTTCCAGAAAAATATTCTATCAACCGAAACTCAGGTTTACTGCAGTATTTCAAGACATTCTAGGTCTATTATGTTATTCTGGAAAGTTTTTTTGAAGTGACCCTATGCATTTAGGACTAGATGACATACACTATAATTGATCTTAATTTGAATAAGATAGAATATCTAGAGGGTTGTGGCACCTAATATGGAAATCAGGTGGGGTTTAGGGTGGTGACAGGTACCTATGGTTGCTGAGGGGATCATGCTGTTCTGGCCTGAGTGTGCAGGCCTAGGGTTTGTATATGCTGATCAGTTGCAGGCCTGTCTTTATCATGTAATTTGGTCTTTGTTTCATTGATGAAAATAACATTAGAAACCAAGTTCCATGCTTTTCTTCAGATGGCAAGGTTACTTTGAAATCAGTGTTGCTCCACATTAAGGGGAAATGACAGGTGCATTTTGTATTTTGTAATTTTTCTGTTTTATCTCCATTTTTAAAGTGCGCACAGCTATATGAATACACTCAAGCAGAGTAACAATAAGATGGCCATGAGATGACTCTGAAACTGAATGTGATTAGAGGGATTTTTTATTATCTTGAAAACACTCATAAATTGCTAATTTGAGATACAACTTCTAAGTAGCCAAAGAGCTGTATTCTTACCACCAGACAATGCTTGGAACAGAACAACATGTACTTGAATCACCCATAAATATTTAAAGTTTCGGATGATGTGGCACTTACCAAGGAGAGAGCTAGTGTGTGCTCAGAAAGTAATGCACATACAGGAGGTTCTTTCTCACCACAAGCATCAATACATGCACCTTTAGGATGCTGAGAAGAAATGATGACTCATCATGAACTCAGTTGCTTTTGTCTAAGGTAGATGTCTGCTATGACAATAATGATTATATTATTATTAATTACTGACCGCCCCTGGATCTTGTCTTCTGTTATTCCCCTCTGTGAAAATGCTCTGCACTTTCCCAAGTTTTTCTCTATCCCCTGGAATCTCTTTTCTCTGTTGCCTATTGCCATTTCCCCATAGTTACTTTTTTCTAAACTTTCTCAGCAAGTTCTCAATACTTTCATGCTGTCTTCCTTAAAGTGCATTTTATTGGTCAAGCTGAATTTTAAAATCTAACATTTAATGCAAAGAACCTTTTATTGTAAGTTGACATTTTCTAAAACCCACCAGTTCCTAGACACATTAACATAGAGGCCAGTCACATGCTTTTGGAGTGAGTCCCCAAAGCTGACACTTAAGACAGACACAATAGCCTCCCTATCCCTCCCGAGTCCTTTCCCAGAAGAGACTCTGAGAGATGTATAGTTCTCTCATGCGAAGCCATAATAATAATTCTGGCATTGCCCGGCCGGCATGGCACTGTGGTTGAGCATTGAGCAGGAGGTCATGGTTCGATTCCTGGTCAGGGTACATGCCTGGGTTGCTTGCTTGATCCCAGTGGAGGGTTGTGCAGGAGACAGTCAGTTGATGATTCTCTCTCATCATTGATGTTTCTATTTCTCTCTCCCTCTGAAATCAATAAGAAATATGTTTTTAAAAAAGTGTGTCCCTAGCCAGTTTGGCTCAGTGGATAGAGCTTTGGCCTGTGGACCAAAGGGTCCCGGGTTTGATTTCATTCAAGGGCACATATCTTGGTTGCAGGTTCTCTCACGTTGATGTTTCTCTCTGTCTTTCCCTCTCTCTTCCACTCTCCCTACAAATCAATGGAAAAATATCCTTGGGTGAGAATTAACAAAAATAAGTAAATAAATAAATTCTGGCATCATGCTAGTGGAAGGAAAATGCAGGTGGTCAGTGATACCTGAGAAATTAGTCTAGAAAGGGCTCCAAAATTTACTCTAGGATATCCTGGGCTCTATTTTACCTTTCTTCACAGGATCATCACTTTCATCTGGATGATCGTTGGAGGGTGAAGACCATATAAAATGATTAACATATGGTTTACCTCTACCCCTCACACTTGTTTAATTACCTTGACAAAGACAAGGTGAAGAAAATGGGAAGGTTCTATTAGTACTTATTTAAATAAAGGGAATGGAAATAGACACATATTTACATAATTGTTTATATTTTTCAATAAATGGGAGGATAAGCAAGAAAATTTTTAAAATGTTACTTCTATGATAATTTATAGGGAGAAGGATGGCATAGGGATAGAAGCCAGACTTTTCTGAATATACCTTGTTTTTTTAAAATTGACTGTAAACCAATCTACATAATTTAATAATTACACAACAAAGTTAAATAAAATTTAGAAAGCTATTTCTAAAAATTAAAAGTAAAATGAAACAAATGAGACTTTATGTTGAGTCCAAAGCATAAGCACACAGAAGAAACTTATTTTAAGGGACTTTAAAACACAGTGATTTGTGTGTCCTCATTGAAAAAAAATTAAATTTATTTCAATAATAACATTTTATTAATGAATGGCATTAATTATATTTTATTTAATATACTAGAGGCCCAGTGCATGAAAATTCGTGCCCTTGGGGGGTCCCTTAGCCTGGCCTGTGCCCTCTCACAGTCTGGGACCCCTCAGGGGATGTCCACCTGGCAGCTTAGGCTGCTCTCTGGGGAAATGGGCCTAAGCTGGCAGTCAGACATCCCTCTGTCAGTCGGGGAACTCTCAGGGGATGTCTGACTGATGGGTTAGGCCCCCTTCCTCCAGGAGCGGGCCTAAAATGCAGTCAGACATCCTTAGTGCTGCCGAGGAGGTGGGAGAGGCTTCCACCACTGCCACTGCACTTGCAGCCTTCAGCCTGGCTTGTGGCTGAGTGGAGCTCTCCCTGTGGGAGCACACTGACCACCAGGGGGCAGCTCCTGCATTGAGCTTCTGCTCCCTGGTGGTCAGTGCACATCATAGTGACAGTTGTTCCTGGTCATTCTGCCATTAGGGTCAATTTGCATATTACTCTTTTATTATATAGGATTACATTATGACTCAAACATTCTGATAAAACAGTTAAGTGATTGTATTAATATTATCAGAAATCATAATTTCAGTATAAGAAAAAAACTTAAAATGTGAAGAGGTAAAGTAAATATTCTGCAATAAATTTGAATTGGCTTTATCAGTATGAGCTTCAGATATATTTTCTCTTAAGGAAAATAGAGCTATTTATAGTTGTGCCTATGATCAATTTAAATCAGTGATCTACCTTAGCACCTCAATTGTGGACCCCAAATATCAGCTATATATATAAAAGCCTAAGCGATCATTCGACCGTCTGACTGGTAGCTATGACGCACACTGACCACCAGGGGCAGATGCTCAACGCAGGAGCTGCTGAGCTGCGGTTACTTGGCAGCTGTGGTTTTCGGATGACGCACCTGGAACCAGAGAGGAGGGAGCCCGGTTCCAGGTTGCGTCACCCGAAAACTGACCTCTTGCAATCCAGGACCCCTCAAGGGACATTAGAGAACTAGTTTCGGCCTGGTCCCTGCAGGCCAGGCAGAGGGACCCCACCTGTGCACAAATCCGTTCACCAGGCCTCTAGTTTTACTATAAAAGGACCTAGGGTTCCTTGTGGAAAATGGCTGAATCCAGAACTGGGATGTAAAATGTACAAAATAAGTCTCTAATATTGTATTCCAGAAAAATAAGATTTTATCAAAGAATACTGGATTCTTGCCAGAAAGACTCAGGTAACAACTGGCCAAAATGAGACAATTAAAACATTAATAAGAATAATGCCAGAAATGGATTAAAGCACCAAGTAAGTTAAACATTCATGAATTTATAAGTATATGAAAATATCCTTATCACCATCATTAAAAGATATTAGAGAATCAATTTATTATTCTGATTGGTTCATAGAGGAAAAATCAAGTATTTTTCTACTTTTTCTGATTCAGCTGCATCTCACACTAATCAAATATTTGATGAAAGGAAGTTTCTCTTTACAGAAGTATTCTAGATTAAAAAAAGATATTTTGGAAGGGATGATGGAATCAGAATAGCACCATTTTATAACCTCCAATGAAATAATGTACTTAGAGAATATCAGTAATCGCTAGCATCATAAAAAAAATAACACAGAGAACACTAGGTATAATGCATCTCCTGATGGAAGTATATAACATGTCCTTTGTAGAATTCTTGCTAAAATGTCAACCCTAATCAAATCAAGCCTCAAAATCTACCTACAAGTTTATAAGCACTATAGGAACAGAAGGACATGTCACATGACACGATAGAGAGGCAATCAGCAAACTATGGAAAATATGATAAATGGCCAGGCGTTGCCAATAAACAAATTTAAAGAAAATGAAAGGGAAAGTGATCCATCGGTAAAAAGAAATTTAAAAGAAACAACCAAATGCATTTGTTGAAATGCTTTATATCCTGATTTGAACAATATTGCATACACATGCACACACACAGGCACATACACTTTCGGTAGATAAGCAATTATCACAGGATGTTGATAACATTACAGAACCATTGCCAACATTTTAGGTGTTTATATTAAATTGTTTTTTGTTTCAAAAGGAATTCTTATCCCTTAAAGATATATTTATGCATGAAGTAATACGATGGCTGAGACTGAATTTATAATAATCTAGTAGGTAAAGTGATGAATTGGGAGGGGACATGGCTATAGATGAAATAAAATTGACTGTGGGTTAGCAGTCTGTGAAGCTGGATATGGGTGACTTTTATTGCTCTTTTTTCCCCTACTTGGGTATATGTTTGAAAATGTCCATAATAAAATTTTTAATGCCAGATAATCATTTTCTCCTCCTTAAATTTTTAATAGCTAAGGTTTCCATTCTTACACAGTGTAATTTTACTTGCAATAAGACTGACAATATGAACATCATTAGGACCAAGTTGAATATAATATCAAGATTAATGGGAGTTTGGTTGCCTCAGTCAGCGATGAAAGGAGGAGATCCAGACCCAAGTGAGGCCAGTTCTGCTAAAGGAGCAATCAGGTTGGGTGTGGGGTTGGAGGAGATGAAAGCATGCTGCTACCAAGAAATAGAGAAAAGGAGAGCATCATGCTAAGTGAAATAAGCCAGTCAGAGAAGGATAAGTATCATATAATCTCACTCATTTGTGGAATATAACGAACACCATAAACTGATGAACAAAAATAGATCCAGAGACATAGAAACATCAAACAGACCATCAGACCTCAGAGGGAAGGCAGGGGAGGGTGTGTGTGTGGGGGGTAAGAGATCAACGAAAGGACTTGTATGCATGCATATAAGCATAACCAATGGACACAGACAGTAGGGGGGTGAGGGCATGTGCTGGGAAGTAGGAGTGGCCAGGGAGAGGTCAATGGGGGGGGGGGGGGAAGGAGACATATGTAATACTTTCAACAATAAAGAATCTATATATATATATAAAACCCTAATATGCAAATAGACCAAATGGTGGAACAACCAAATAACCAGTTGCTATGATGTGCGCTGACCACCAGGAGGCATGCGCAGAACATAGCGGGATGGTGGAGCAGATGAGCGGGGGCCCAACCTGATTGCTCCTGTAGCAGACCAAGGCAGGGCACTGGTCGCTGTCACTGGGGCAAGCCTCTGGTGGTTACTGAAAATCCTTTGCTCACCGCTCGCACCTGCTGCCAACACACAGCACTGGCCCCGACCGCTCCGCGCTGTCGGCGGGTGCGAGTGGCAGCTGCCAGCCCCAATCGCCGCTGAAGGCTTCTCCACCTCCCCCTGCTCCTGAGGGGGATTGGGGCATCGCTCGCAACAGCTGACAGCACCAGCCCTGCTCGTACCTGCTGCTGGCTCCAGGCCCAGTCACTCCATCAGTGTATGGGAGCAGGGATGCTGGTAGTTTAATAATAACAAAAAAAAAAAAGAAATAGAGAAAAGGAAGGAAAGATCTTACGGAGAAGAAAAAGAGAAAGAAGGGAAATAAGGGGGGTAAGGGAGCCATATCTTCTCTTCCTTCTCCAGCCCCACACCTCAGTCTAAATGATGCCTGAGCCCAAAGGCCACATAGCTTTGCCTGTGACTCACTTGCTCTTCACCTTACCACACTTGGAGAGTGTGAGGCAGAGAGGAGCTGATGAGTAGGAGCTTAACAGTGGCATATATTCCTTCACTCTTCTCTCAGGAACACTTGTGGAAGGTGATTGGAAGTGGTCACGTTAGCCAAGCTTTATAATAACCTTGAAATAACCTCATCTACATTCTTGTAAGCTTTAAAAAATAACTTCAAAAGCATACATGTATGCATAACACATTTCCTACAAGATTTTCTCTTATTATAATTAATCAGTTCTGTTGTTTTTATCCCTCTAATATACTTAATAAAAGGTAAAATTGGAAATGGTAACAACAGCTCATGTATTTCATGCAATATATGAGCTACATTTAAAGTGTGTATTTAATTTTTTTAAAAATCAATGATTTCATTTGTAGTCACCATTCAACCAGCTACAGTATTTTAAAATAGTCTAAGGCATAAATATAGTGAACATACATATGTGAATTATTCTGACACTTGACAGGTGCAACTTGTCAAGTGTGAAACAGCTTATATGTAAGAGCATAATTACTAGCATAAGTCTTATTTTAAAAATGGTCATTGGGGTGACATCTATATATATAAAAGCCTAAGTGACCATTTGAATGTTTGACCATTGGACCGGTAGCTATGACACGCAATGACCACCAGGGGCCAGATGCTTCGACCAGTAGGTTAGCTTGCTGTTGGGGCCCTGTTGGCCCCGAATCTGGTTCACCCACACCAGATTCCCTTTCAATGTGCACAAATCCATGCACCAGGCCACTAGTTGGTTAATAAAATTATATAAGTTTCAGGTATACAATCCTCTAATACATCATCTGTATATTGTATTGGGTGTTCACAACCCTAAAACAAGTCTCCTTCCATTACCATTTACCCCTCCATGTCCCCCTCCACCTCCCTGCATTCCCTATCCCCTGGCAGTCCACATTGTTGTCCATGTCCATGAGTTTTTTTCTCTTTTTCCCCTTTTTTGCTCAATCCCTCCACCCCCAACACCTCCTCACCACCACCATCAGAGCTGTCTGCCTACTCTCTGTCTATGAGTCTGTTTCTATTTTGCTTGTTAGTTCAGTTTGTTCATTAAATTCCACATATGAATGAAATAATATGGCACTTATCTTTCTCTGACTGGCTTATTTCACTTAGCATAATACTCTCTAGGTCCATCCATGTGGTCACAAAGGATAAGATTTCCTTCTTTTTTTACAACTGAGTAGTATTCTATTGTGTAAATGTACCACAGCTTTTTTTTAGCTATCCCTCTAAATCTTTAAAGATAATTTTAATGACATAATACATTTTGTATATTTGCCTTGATGCTTTCTCCAAATTTTTCCAATTTACTTGAAGTAGCAAGAGTTATACAATAAATACAGTTCATTCTCTTTATTCATGATAATTCTGTTTTATACAGTCTCTTTGAACGCTGAATTAGCAAATACTGAATCACTGTTCCTCAGGGAAATACAGGCTTAGGTTTCTGCAAGCCTCTGGTCACATTTCATCAACCAATCAGTGTATAACCTGTTCTGTGTGTGCTTCTGTTTAAAGACACCTTACTTAATGTAGATTGTTGATGCATTAACCTTGAACTCATGGCCAACAGCAGTGTAACTCATGCCTGAATGAAGCATATTTAACATACATATTTCTCTGTAAGACTCCTCAGAGTCTTGCACTTATGAAGACTAGCTAGCCTTGCACTTATGAACACTAGATAGCACTAATGTGTAGGGACCCTTTTATTTTATTTTTTATTTTTTAAAATATATTTTATTGATTTTTTACAGAGGGGAAGGGAGAGGAATAGAGAGTTAGAAACATCGATGAGAGAGAAACATCGATCAGCTGCCTCCTGCACACCCCCTACTGGGGATGTGCCCACAACCAAGGTACATGCCCTTGACTGGAATCGAACCTGGGACCCTTCAGTCCGCAGGCCGACGCTCTATCCACTGAGCCAAACCATTCAGGGCCGTAGGGACCCTTTTAAATAGCAAAATCACCAACAAAAAAGTACAAATGTGAAAATGTGACACTGCTAGACCAGGAACAGGACACACGTTTACAGAATGAGCATTGAAGTGAGAAAGCAGAGCGCTGCCTGTTTCAGCTCAGATGGAAGCACACCCCGAAGGCAACTCCAAATTTTCACCACTCTGTTCCTGTCCAGATAACCACAGAGCACCACAAATATTGATTTGGGGGCTACACATACATTCAGGGAGTAGACAGATTTACAAATACAGAATCTGCGAATGAGGATTGACTGTAGTTTCTATTTGCCTGAAAAGTATGGTATGGGTCACTGACCCTGGTATATTCTTTCTACAACTTTATAACCTGTTTGCAGAACTAGCCTGGAGCAAAATCATCAAGTGAGTAACTTTTTCTTTTTCTATCTTGAAACTGCCCTTTGCCTTCTAAGTGGTGCACATTTAAAAAAGCAAACAAAAACAGTTCAATCTCAGGAGTTAATAAGACTAAAATCTAAAGTGTAACCTCTCAAAGATAACGATCATGTTCCCATTTTTTTTTGTATTTATTGATTTTTGAGAGAGAGAGAGAGAGAAAGAGAAACATCAATTTGTTGTTCCACTTATTTATGCATTCATTGGTTGATTCTTGTATGTGCCCTGACCGGGGAACAAACCTGCAACCTTGGCATATCGAGATGGTTCTGTAGCCCACTGAGCTACCCAGCCAGGGCATATTGTTTATATTAGTTTTTCAGAGCCTAACTTGGTGCTGGAAACATATTAGGTGCTCAGAAATATTTAGACAAAATAAATGAATATATGTCATTAATATACATCCATTAATGGTAAGTAAAATAACCTTCCAAATATATTCATGTCCTAAATCTCAGAACCTGTGACTGTTTTATGTGTCCAAGGAGAAGTAAGGTTGCAGGTGGAATTAAGGTTGCTAATCAGCTGATTTTAAGACAGAAAGATTACCTAGGATTATACAGGCCAGCCCAATGTAATCATAAGTATCCTTAAAAGAAAAAGAATTAGGCAGAAGAGAGAATTCAGAGGGAGAGATGGCTGTGGAAGGAGGTTAGATTTCTGCAGTGTGAAAAGGACTCACCTGCTATTGCTGGCTGTGAAGATGGAGGAAGGGGGCCAGGCATCCAGGGATATGGGAGCCTGTAGAAGCTGGAAAAGGCAGGAAGTGAGTTGTCCCCTAGAGCTTCCAAGTGAATGCACTCTGTTGGCATCTTGATTTTAGTCCAGTGAGTCCTGTGTCAGATTCTTGCCCTACAGAATTGTAAGATAATACATTTGTGTTTTTTAAAGCCACTAAATTTTTGGTAATTTGGTATAGAGCCATGCCATAGGAAATGAATATGTTTATAAAATAATATTTGTAGTCTAATGTGGTGTCACAAATTTGACAAGCCATTGAGACACACAGCAGTGAATATATAGGTATTAATGTCAGCATCCTGTTGAGGACTGGAACATGTTTTGAGAGAAGCTCATTCCCAGTTTTCAGATCGCACTATAAAACTTGATCACTATTCATAAAATTGATTGATTGACTTTGCAATTCCTTTGGAACCAATAGTCCGTCTTCCTTTAGAGCTAAAGTAATTGATTTTATCTCACAGTTTTGTCATTTTTGAGTGTGAGATAATTGTTTTATATATTTATAAACCATGTATTAAGTAATACCTCTTTATTTCTAAAATTTTTATAATTAGCCTTTGTGATAAAATATAGTAAGATTATCTTCATAGTACTAAAAAAAGAAAAAAGAAAAAAGAAATTGCCCTTTGAAACTTCAGGATCAATGTTCATGAAATAACCTAGCAAAGAAGTAATGAAAATGAATGTTGTTTTAAAAAATGTAGAACATGGACAAAATCTTGATTGCATATTACCAGCCAATATAATTTAATAGAGGTTTAGATAAAGAAGATTATGTTGTCATGAGAATGAAATAGGATACTATAGCGTACTTATTTCTGTTGTCTAATGTGCTGCCTATAGATTATGCTCAGTAAGTGTAAAGCTATTGCTGTTATTGTTGAGGATGCCATTCTTACTATTATGAAACATAGTAGGGCCATATCCCCCTCCTTCCTTGTTTTCTAGGCTAGTGAAAATATTTTATTTAAAAAACATTATTTTTTTCTAAAACGCAAAACCATGTAAATATTAGTCATTAAGAGATACTTGCCAGTCTATTTTGCCCCCAAATGAAAGGTTTTGTGTTTTACTATCAGTCACTGATAGGAGGGGATGCATAAAAATCACCATCAAGTGTAGGTAGGTAGCAATTACTTTACAAGTTCCCATCCTGTGGGTTTAGCTCCGTCAGCATCTTGTGTCAGGAACGTTTCTGAGACATTTACCCAGAGAGTTCATTACAGCATTGCTGTTTATTTCATCCATCCTTAGAAAGGCAGCAGCATTGTGTACTGCCAAGAATTCACTCTCCTAGGAAGTCAGCATTTTTCAAACATGGGTATAAAAATTAAAACGGAAATAAATACTTCCCTGTACACAGCAAAACACCATTCTTTCTAATTTGGATCAGTGATGAAGTGGTTCTGAAACATTTAGAAATGTACATTTAGTAGACTATTGATTAAGTGGGCTATAAATTAAAACAAATGAAGGAGACATTAATTTGGTTCTAGTGTTTTCATAAATATATCAGTCAGTTTCCACAAGGTAAAATGAACACAAAATAAAAGGGAAAAGTTAAGATGCTGAACGTTATCTCCTGTGTAAAATTAACCACCACACGTCCACTCCTTGTCAACTTTTATTCCATCCTTGTTCTTCCTCATCTTGCTTAGCTAAATTGAACTATTTTTGCCCACTTCTGGGTTGAACCTTCCTGAAGTTTGGAAGGTATAGAGTCTGGTATTTATTTTTAGTTCCTAATAACTGCTTTTGTCTATTGATAGGGACAGCCAGTCACACTGAATTTTGGCCAAAGCCTAAAGATTATTATTGTCCTCCTTTTTATGAGAATCAGATGTGGTAAGCGTTTCCAATATAAAGACCTCAAGTATTACTTTATTTAACTTCTCTGATTATTTTCTGCTGAAAAAGTCAGCCTACCTTCAATTTTCTTTCCCACCAGGGGCAGTCTTTCCAATTTGTATCTGACTTTATGTGGGAGTGTTCTACAGCACGCTAATGTTTATCCACAAAGTCCTGTTATGCCAAAGCTGTGTGCTTGGCCTCGTAAAGGGCAGGCTGGCATTTTACGATTCAACTAGATTACCTCGTGTGATATTGAAAGTCTGATTTCTTAATCAACAGTATCAGCATCACTTAGGAGCTTGTTAGAGTTGCAGAAGGTAAGATCCCACCCCAGACCTACCCAGTCAGAGCCTCAGGGCACAGGATCCTGGAATTGTGCTTTTACAAGCCTGCTCCATGATATCATGCCCACCCAGCTTGAGTAGCACAGCTCTGCAACTGTACTGCTCAAGGGGTGGTTCCAGGACCAGCAGCATCAGGATCATGCAGAAGGGGAGCTCATTCTAAATGCAGACTCTCAGGCCCCGCTCCAGGCTGAGCCAGAATCCGCATTTTAACAGGAGCTCCAGGAAATTCATGTGCACATTAAAGTTTGAATAGCGCTGTGCCACAGGCCTCAGCTTGTGTTCTTCATATCAGTAAATAATAAGATGTGTCAAATTATTCAATATGTTGGCATTAGAAACTGATCATAATATATTTTAAATGGAGAATTAGGTTAAGGAAATGTTCCCAAACATAACTCACCCAAAGGGGGAACCAGTATTAACATTGAAATCAAAATTCTCAAGCCAGGATGTGAAGTATCTGAAATGAGTCCTATAAAAAGGTAGCTACTAGAGAAGGAAGGCTACAGAAAGTCACATTGCAGACCTGCTGTCGGCTTCATTCCTTTTTTATTTTTAAAACAAGACACTCTAAGTCTACTCAAAACAATCGGGACACATCCTGAAGGACTGGGGGAAACGGCTCCTCTCAGTGGGTGCGTCGCACAGAGACCTACTTTCTCGCCAACCCTGCCAGCTCTGCTCTGTCACTGTTGTCATTCGGGAAATGTGCCTCAGTCAAACACAAAGAAAAACTAATTGTGTGTGTGTGAGTGTTGAGTCCTTAGGGAAGAACTCTTACTTGAAATAACAAATGGACACGGAATTTGAATTTTTAAAGCTTGCACAGGCACACGGATACCTGGGCACAGATTCATTCCTGCTGCACAGATGTCCCTGAGTGTCACGGCGGGGAGACGGCTGTCAGCTGTCACAGCAGGGCTGGAGGCCGCAGCTGCGGTGCTGGGAGGAAGGACGCCAAAGCTCTCCATCCAGTGTCTGCTTTCTACCTGTCCCTGTCGTGGGCACTTCTGCTTCTTGCCAAGCCTGAGCAATGGGAGCTCAGCCCACTAGCCTTACCAGTGATATCACAAAGAGTTTACTCTGAGGCTGTGACATGGCTTTAACAGCCATGATTGTCTAATCTCATTCTGAAATTGAGCTCTTCTTTATTCTTTTGTTCCTGACACTCAAAGGTTCTCTCCCAAATTCACTCTCTCCACCACCTACCTTGCAACCTTTTCCATTAGGGGGCAAAAAGAACCTATAAATTGATACATTACTGTTGCTATGGTTAGTCTCAACAATCAAAATCAATTTTAATATCCACTGTGAAGCTCCAGAATATGCCCTAGATAGGAAATGCAATGAATTAATAAAGCTCAGAGGTATTAATTATATCACAAGCCAGCCCTACTTTCTACCATAGCCCTTATTTCACACGTCTGTTTATCCCAATGGCAGTGGTGGGAAGTCCCATTGCTATGGGCTATCATTCAGGATCATTTATCCATTCAGTCAGCATGTACTAAGCACTGGGAACCTCTTATATGCTGCTGGATACATAAAGTTGAATGAGACAGAGTTTGGGCCCTGAAGTGAGCACAGCCTACTGGCCTGAGAGGTCTGAGAACAACTGAGAGCGCTGTGGGCAGATAAGGTCAGATAGGCTTTAGTGAAGGTCTCATGAGGGTCAGGTGAGAGGAAGGGGATGAGGGCAATCTTTTTAAAAAATATATATTTTTATTGATTTCAGAGAGGAAGGGAGAAGGAGAGAGAGATAGAAACATCAATGATGAGAGAGAATTATTGATTGGCTGCCTCGTGCACACCCCCCACGGAATCAAGCCTGCAACCTGGGCATATGCTTGACTGGAATTGAACTGTGATCTCTTGGTTCATAGGTCAATGCTCAATCATTGAGCCACACTGGCCAGGCTGGAAGAGGGCATTCTTAATAAAGGAGAAGCACATACAAAGTTATGGTAGTGGAATGGGGCCCATAATGGTGCATTCGGGCAGCAGTGAGAGGCTCCACAGGGGAGGGGAGGGGAGGGCACCTGAGAGAGCCAGGTGGGGTGCTGAGCTGTGACCCCAGTCAGCCTTCCTAAGAAGAGACGTTAGCTTTCTGTGCTATGAGTCCCAGCTAAATTCTAGCATTCCTCGATGCCTCTTCAGTGAACTGTTGTATCTACCAAGTGGCTATAAAATAACTTAAACATTAAGGGCTTCAATGAGGTCAGAGGGAAATCTACTCAATACAGATGACTTATTTTCTTTTTCACTATCAGAAACAAACTCTGTTAGACTCCAAGCACTTTAGTGTGTCTAATATTTCCCTGGATTATTTTTTCTCTGGATATACTTCTTTATGGGGATGAGCAGACATGCCAAAGAAAAAATCAAGTGGAGCAGGGAGAAAAGTTTTATCTATTTATTATGGCAAACTCTAGCTTCCCCAACACCTGAAAATTCATGAGAAAACATATACCTTTTAAAATTCCTCTTACCATTTGACATTCATCATGACGGGCTCTGATCTTAGTGATAGAATACAGTTGGTCAGGAATGTTTACTTATTTTGCAAGTTGACCTTGAGCAAATTATTTACATAGCATCTATTTAAATGGAGTTTATTCTGTAAATCACAGATGCCGTGTCCTGTGTTGTCATTGAAATCAGAAAGGTTGTATTTGTGGGAGTACACTCATGTGCACACCTCAGAATGTTTGAAAAGTGCAAATAGAGCAAATATGTCTTCCAAATGTCAATTAGCCACAATAAACATGAACAATATTGTGTTTACTGGTATTCCATTACAATTATAAAGTGATTTAACAGATAGGAGTATAAACAGATGGCAAGAAGAAATGACCCAGCTTTCTGCTGATTTTTATTTTTATTTATTTATTTTTTAAAATATATTCTATTGATTTTTTACAGAGAGGAAGAGAGAGGGATATTGAGAGTCAGAAACATCGATGAGAGAGAAACATTGATCAGCTGCCTCCTGCACACTCCCTACTGGGTATGTGCCCGCAACCAAGGTACATGCCCTTGACCGGAATTGAACCTGGGACCCTTGAGTCCGCAGGCTGATGTTCTATCCACTGAGCCAAACCGGTTAGGGCTCTGCTGATTTTTAGAGTGATCGAATTGTGAGTAGCCTTTTTTCTTCCTTTCTCCTTTCCCCCAAATTCTGTCATAACATATTTAAGTTACTTTTATAATGAAAGTTTCCATTATTTTAAGAATAAGTTAGACTTCAAAATAAAATGGTTTTATTGAAATTAAATTTAGACACTCTTGGTATCTGCTTAAATATTTATTTAGTTCAATTAAAACATTATCATTATCAAAGAAGCCCTAGGCAGTGTCAGTGAACGAATGTATAAAACCTAGAAGGTATATATAAAGAATTCATCTGCTGTGATGAGTGATGCATCATTTATATGTTTCTGCCATGGAAAGTGCCCACAGTTGAAATCATACTTTTGTGCTTTCTCTTCCAATTATTACTGGCAGGTTGTAGGCCCTTTTTACTTAGGGCCACAGTTACCTTTTCCCAGAGCGATGGCTAGATAACACGATGAATGCATTTCTGCTAATTAATACAACCAGGGGAGGCAGTGTGACTAGAGCCCGCAACATTCCTCTTGTTTAGACGGTTGTATGTTGGAAATAGTTTACTTCTGATGGCAACACAGACTCTCCTGGAGGGATGGCCATAATGGTCATTAACGGGGGCCAATTGGAAAGCACTGAAATCCGGCTTAGGGAGGGCACAACCTTTGGGGATTGCTCAGGTCACATTCTTAGAGGGGATGGGGGACTTGACGTTATCATTTTTTCACTTTTACTATTCCCTTTTCAGACTAAAGGTTATCAGAATAGAGTGTGATAAATGATTTCAACTGAAGATAAGTTATATTTTGTCAGTACCTTCTGTAAAAATGTATAAGGAGAACCTTTAGTCAGCTCTGTCTCAGTCACAATTAGGAACAGGCACCATCAACACCGTGGCACCCTGAAAAGATCACTGTTTTTTTTTTAATTAGCCTGAACATGGTTACGATGAAATGATCTGGATCATAAATAACATGATCGTAACATCAACTAAAAAGACATATTTTAAATGATTACTAACTTAGTAGGTATTTATATATCTAAAGGAGCAAAAGGGATGATGGCTTCATATCTCTGGAGACTCAGTTGGTAGCTAGCCCTTTAATTCAACACGTAATAGCAAACATACCAATTTCAAAAATAGCTGCCACTGCTGTCCACCAGCCAAACACCACCGAACCGATTCCGAACTGTAGTCAGAGTTGGGCTTACTACCTGTTACAAGGAAAGGTGCACAGTATTTGAGTCTACAGGTTTTTATAAAGCAGGTGGAGGGATGGGGCAGGGCTGAGGCCATAGCTGCTAAAGAAGGAGCTGGGGGACATGCGGTCACTTTCATGGTTCAGACATTATTTTAGTTTTGGTGTGCATTCGGACGGGATGACAGAGTGGTCTGATTTCTGTCTCCCTCCATCACAGCCACAGAGTGGCCTTGTGGGAGGGTGGTGTCCTATGATACTGTTTATCACAGCAGTGAGGCTGCTGTTGTCTCTCACTGTCCTTTACCTCATGTCTGCTGTGTATCAGCCAGAACTATGGGTCTGCACCCCAGTCACTCACTCTTCAAAACTACCCTGCAAGGCCAGGAGGCATCATCCTTCCCAATTTACACACAAAACCTTCACATCTACAAGTTTGGTAGCTTGGATACACAGTGAACAACTGAAGCTACTAATTTAAAAACATAAGCAGGTCAGTAAGTAAACACAAGAAACAAGGAGAAGCTTCTAAGGAAGCAGAGACACGGTGGTAGAGGGGAACTGGAAAGACTTGGAGCGCGGGTGCCTGGAATGGAATTTAAGTAGTGAGACATTTGGAAAGAGGTTCCCCGTAGGTGGATCTGGGCGGCACCCCAGGTCACTGTGAACAAAGGCAGGGAAGTGAGAGTACAGAGAGCAGTAGAGCTGGAGAGAGCACACAACGAGGGCAGGAAAGTCAGGAGCGGAAGGCTGGGTTGGGCGTGCTTTATTTGTCACTGAAGGTTTTTGACCCAGGAAGATTATTCCAAGCCTGGAGTGATATATGTAATACGGATGAACGTTTACTGAGCTTTTCCATCAAATAATCATTCATTCATTCAGCAAATACTCATTTAGTGTTGTGCCTTAGGCAGTGAGATACATGCAGGGAGTCAATCATGAATAAGGCACTTTCCCTTTCTTAGAGGATATCACTAAGACACATGGAAATAGGACTTTACAGTCGGGCCTCTATTTTAGTAAACATGTGAATGGAGATGCAGGGCTACAGGAGAAGGAATAACAAAACCCTACCTGGGGATGAGGGAAGCTCAAGGTAGTAGGTAATATTCGAGCCAGGAGTTCAAAGGGTGGGGAGCAGTTTCCAGGCCGAGAAACCATGGATGGTACTGAGGACAGGGAAGGTGGAAAACTAATAAAGGAACAATGAGAACTGAGAAAAGTTGTTATATATGACAGTTAGAAGAATGCTGGTGATCACTGCGCTGCTACTCTCAGGAGAACTGTGGGGAAGTAGATTAAATCGTAGGGGTTCAGTATTAATGGCAGTGGAGCCAGCAGGGGCAGTGCCTGTCTGCCTCCTTTCCGAGGGGAGTAGGGCTGTGCGAGCGACAGAGGAAAGGGCCTTTGGCATGTGCACGCAATGCACATCAGGTATGGAGTGCACAGGTTTGTTTTTATTGTTATGTGTTTCTCGGGATAGAATATATAGCAACTGTTACATGCCTAAGAGTAGCAGTAAATAACCAAAAATAATAAGGCTTGCACCATAAAATACTAGTGTTATAGTCAATTCATAAATTCTGTCATTTCATGAATACAATTTCATGGTTGTAATCACAAGCATTATAAGTAAATAAACGGATAAATGAACAAATGAATATCTGATGAGAGAAGGGGCGGATGTTATGCTAGAGGAAAACTTAGGTCTAGGTAGTGCAGAGGTGGTCACCTTTTTTAGCATGCATCCGGAATCATCCAGAGGGCTTGCTCAGTCCCACTTAGCACTGCACGCTGGGCATCTACCTCATCTGAATTCTCACTCTCTCAGCCATGGGCACTCAGGTTGCTTTTGGCCCGCAGCCGCCATGCTGCAAAGAGCACCATGTACATGTCCCGTATGCACCTTATGTGAGAATTCCTTTGGATATATAACTACAAGCAGAATCACTAGGTAATAGGATAGATACATATCAATGATTGGTGCTGCATAATGTGAAGGTGCTTTCAGAAATAGCTACACCAGTCTACACTCCCACCTGCAATGCCTGAGGGTCCCTATATCACCACATTCCTGCCAACACGTGGTATTATCCAGCTGACATTTGCCAGCCTTTTAAGCACAAAGTGATACCTTATTTATTTTTGTCTTTTTATATAATAATATTGAGCGTCTGTTCACATACCTGTTTTTTTTCTCTCCTAAGTTGCTAACTGTGTGACGCTGGATGTCACTTCACCCTTCTAGGTTTCCGTTCTCTCCTCTGTAAAATGAGGAAAAGTAAATCTCTCTCACAGGAAAGTCCGGGGATGAGTTAATGCATGGAAAGTGCAAAGGAGTAAGCTCTCCAAAGGAGTTATCTGCATTTGTTGTTATTCTTGGATTTCATTGAAATATGGTTTATCAAAAGGCAAATTTAGAAAAGCATGTAGGGCATTGGGTTATTAGAAAATTACCAATTATCAGAATTCAATTTGGGGATATTCTCCTGAGGTCACTGGATCCCATGGTGAGAGGCAACCCAGGAAAACCACTCAGTGAATGTCCAGGAAGTGGATAATGTCCAGGACAAGGGAGTGTTGGTAAAGGAAAGAGGCTAAGAGTAAATGAAAAAAGAATAATATATTTTGCTTTTCCCTTTTTTGTTTACATTTCAGTATATAAGTATTATAATCACATCATTAAAAATTGCAAAATTGCGACGTTATAAAAAGTAATCCATAAGTTTATCACTTTAAAAAGCTGTTAAAATATTGATGTGTAATGTTTATTCCTTTCTTATTATGCTTAACTTTGAATTAATGTACGTGTATGCTGATCACACAATCATGTATTACACCTAAGTAATGAAGAGAGTAGGCTAATTTCTCAATAGTCTGCAAAAATCACCATTTTAATTGCTTCATAATATTCCTTCAAGTGCATTTGCCAGGGTAATTACATTTTAGTGCTCTGGACTTGAAAGTAATTCAGTATCTTTAAAAAATGTATAGTATAAATTACAAATTATTTTAATCAAATGGATTTGGATGTGCTAATGTATCTCATTGGAAGCCAATGTGCAGCCCCATAGCAAGTAAACACCTTCCGTAGTATTTCTTCAAACTGCGCTGTGTGTGATCTGGGCAATCTGGGATGAAGGAACCAGCCTGGGCTGTGCGTTTAAGAATATGCCTTAGCTCTGACCTTTGAAAGAACCTGCACAAGGGTTCCATCTGCAGTGCATTCCCTTCATACGCCACTCAGTATTCTCAAGCAAATCAGCTCCAAGTCAGTTTGATGAGGGCTGAATTAGAATCTCTCAGTACAGGTGCGTGTTTGAAAAGCTTGATTAATCATTCTTGAGTTGCTCAGTGCGTGGTGTCTTTATATAAGGCTTTGTCAAGATTTTTGTGAGCATTAAATGAATATGTGAAATTGCTTAGCTCAATGAATAGACATTAAAAGTTTAAGATTTAATGCAAGAATTGCAGAGTACTTTAGATCAACACTCATATTTTGAATAATTCAGAGCTTATGACCATGACATTATGGTAAAGAATGTATGATGAATGTACGACAAAAGGATGTATTTTAAATAAGGAAATAATTTACTATCTTGAATTCTGAATAGAAATGAGACAGAATTAGGTTGCTCTCAGCAGTTGTGAACCGAGATTTTCACCAACGGTATTATGTTTTTTCAGTGTTACTCTGAGCACTCCAGTCCTCACTATAAAAGATAACATTAGGTTTCATTATTCTGGAAACTCCTGTAAAACCACAGGAGCGCTGTGACCGGTCCTTCCCTGTGGTCCTTAGGTCTGAGCAGTATACTGCTGAGCCAAATAAAATGGGGAATTGCAACTTTCATTTCTAAATATGTTATTTTGGAAACATAATATATAGCATGCAAGTGGTCCCAGATTACACTTTTTTTACATAGCTAAAGAATACAACTTGCAAAACTGGAAATTGTATCAAACATAATCAGTTTTCATTACTAAAGAAAACTGTGTGTTACTTTTTTTGTGTGTGTAGTACACTGAGAGCTGTTAAGTTGACTAGATACACTACAATAAGTTTCTTGCCTTTCCACAGGAAATTTTCAAAATATATAAGTAGATGAATGTTATAAAAGAAAGGCTTTGTACATACATTAATTCATTTACTAATCACTGCCTACACTAACTCCACTTACCCAGGAAAGAAAATAGCAAAATGAACACCCTTGTTCACATTTGCCAATCTTCAACCCATGACCAATCTTGTCCCATCCCTCTCCCCCATAAACTTTCCCCTATCGTATTATTTTGAAGCAAATCATGAACATCCTAATCTTTTATCCTTAACTATTTTGTTAAAAATCTCTGAAACATAAAAACTTCTCTTAAAACAGAAGCTAAGCCCTAGCCGGTTTGGCTCAGTGGATATAGCGTCGGCCTGCGGACTCAAGGGTCCCAGGTTCGATTCCGGTCAAGGGCATGTACCTTGGTTGCAGGCACATCCCCAGTAGCGGGTGTGTAGGAGGCAGCTGATCGATGTTTCTCTCTCATCGATGTTTCTAACTCTCTATCCCTCTCCCCTCCTCTCTGTAAAAAATCAATAAAATCTATGAAAAAAAAATAAAAATAAAAAATATTAAAAAAAAAACAGAAGCTAAAAAAATTTAACAATCACTTATTTACACCATCAAATATCTAGTTGGTTTTCAAATTTCCAACAGTTAACTGGAAAAATCCATTTTTTTCCTTCCCAGTATACAAATAAAGAGTGTAACTTTTCCAAGACCCCAATCTAATAAGAAATAAAGGTTTGTATTAAGGACAGTTTCTGATGCCAGAGGCTGTTCTCTGCACATGCACTCTGTACAGTACCGCCTCATTCACCGCCGCCTCCTCAGCGAGATGTGAGTCCCTGAGGAACTGCTGAAGGCGTGGGTGTTCAGAGTGTACACCTGTTCTTATTCCCAGAGTCGTGATTTTCCTACTTGAGAGAACAAAGCCAGAATAGGTCACTGTGTCTATCATTCTTTCATTCCTAATTGTGACACTGGTGGTTTAAGAATTGGTGACTGTTCTTGAAGAATTCAGAGGAAAATTTGAATGTATAGAACAATGGACTCTACACTGAATATTGAAATAAAAGAAATATTATTTAAGTGTGAAATAATGAGCCCCAATACTGTGTCATTGGAATTCTAGTAAACGTTGCCTTCAGATTTATTAATATCAGTTTCTTTATCTATAGAGAACAACAAGGCATTTTATCTGGTTCCTTAAGGAAATGCTTATTCTGTATATTATAAATATTGTAGTTTCTCAAAATTCAAGTAAGCACAATTTGTATACTGTATCATTAAAACAACACGCAGTGTTTTATAAACTGACTTCAAAGATTTATACAGATATCTCGAAACATTGTTATCTATGTTTTAGATTTTTGAAATATTTTTCAAATGTTGATCAACTAATCTCGGTTGCATTGAAACAGAAGTAAATGGGTATTTAGGAACATCTTATTGCTGCATGGTACAATAATTACATTACTGAAAATAAAACGATTTTTACTAGTAAGTAACTTTTCTAGGTAGTATTTTGTTGATATCTTTTGTCTGGAGGTTAAAAACATTGTCAGCTACATTCAGATGAGTATTTGGCTTTATTTCCTAAAAGGGATTGTCTCTTTGATGGAAGGACATTCACTATAAAGGAGTTGGTATTTCTCTTTTGACTGCTTAGCTGGGAGGCGTGGTTATGAAGCCCAAATAACGGGAGTTAGGCTAAGTAGCTGTAAGTGACAGAGGCCACCTGTGAGGCCTTGGTCACAGGCCCTCACAGCAGCCATAACCGCACTTTATCCAGGCTTATTATGAGCCAGGGAGATGTTCATCTCTTTATTTCATTCAAAATTCGTACTTCAAACTTTGGAAGTAGTTATTTCTAGCCCCAATTTGTAGATGCAGAAACTGAAGTTTGGAATATATCTCATTCAAGTTTCTCCAGCTGTGAAGTGATAGAGCTCTAACTATTAAGATCCATGACAAGTTTTCTTTTTCCAGGGAAAACTACAGTCTCCAGGTCAAAGGTTTGGATGGACATCCTTAATTTCCTTTTATGAAGAGGGGGCGAAGGCATTATTAACCTTTCAGTTGTTGTTGGAATAATGCTTATTGGGGCTCGAGAAAATTTGTTTGCAAAGATAAAAGAGATATTTGAACATGGAATAAATGAGTTTGGGTTACTCAACACAGAGTAGAGGAAACATTCCCCAAATCTCAGGCATTCTAGTGTTAAAAATGGATCGCATGCGTTAAAGCATTTATGTTTGCTGTGCTCTTTGCTTCATGATCTATATCAAGATACCCATGGGTATGTAAGCCACTTACTGGTTAGTTTTGTTGTTTTGTTACATCTGGTAGTATTTCAAATGGCAATGCAAGTAGGCAGGTGTTTTATTGATTAAAATAAAAACACTTTGGACCAGTCTCTAACCCAGAGTCTGCTTTATGCATTTATTCACTTCCTGCTCCCAAAGCTCAGATGAGTCAGTCTCCTTGGTGAAGCATATGGTAAGAAAGTCTGCACTTTTTTGCTCCCTGATTACATTATTACTAAATAAAGTAGTGTCCCTTTTGACTTTCTGTGTAATGAAACTTTAATTTGTGACCAAATTATAAAAACTATGAAGGTTAAACAACCCAAAATAACACTGCATTATATTTTTGTCTATGCATGCTAAAAATATTTGGTAAAATTTAAAGCTGGCACCAACTTTAAATAGAATACTTTAGAGGCTATTAATCTTTGTATATGCTAAGACTCCGTGTTTCATTTAGGCACGCCTCAAAGGTTACATCGCGTCTCTGAATGACAGGATTTATGAAAGCTTAGGTTATGATCTAAATGAAGACACAGTGTTCACTAAAGAAGGTACATAATATGTAATGTTCACACAATGTGCATTACAATATACATTAATGTACATACAATGTACATTAATAGGATAATGTATGTAATGTATGTTACATAATGAATGGCAGAAGCCTAAAGAGAGCCATTGACTCTAAAACTATAAGGAACAGACAGTAAGGGCTGATTGAACTCTAGCCACACTTTTGAAACATTTCAGTTCTTCAGATGAAGTACCATAAAGTTGAGATTTGATTTGATTCTGCTGGAGAGATTGTTTGATTTTTTTTAATCTCTTTCTAAAACACATATTTAAGTTTTTACTCGGGAAAACGATTAGCAATTCATTTAATAAATAAATAAAAAGCATTTTGAAGCACTCTGAGGGCTAATCAGTACATTAGAAAAACTAAAAACATTAATAGAATGTAGAGGTAAGTGAGGAATAATTTACTTTAAATTTTAAAATATGTCTAATAGAGGACTCAATTTTCTTTTATCATTGAACAATAGTTATTTTAATGGTAATGGTCATGAGAATGCCATTATTCTTTGTAATCTTAATGATAAAAAGGAAAGATGTTAATGGAGCTCTTTCTGTTATAATGAGCGATAAATTATGTGATATCTAAAATCTGAAGTTGAAAGGTAGTTTTCATGGTATTCTTAATGATGTATAAAAAAGCACAAAAGTGAAAAATATCATTTTAATGAAGTATTCTTTAAAGTCTTCTCTTTTTGCTTTTAGATAAATACATGCCAATTTAAATCTTGTCTTCACTGGACTATCTTTTATTGGACTGTCTTTTAAAGTGTTAAGGACTTATTTCTCTTTCATAGTTGTCATGATTATTTTCATTTAACTTTTTATGCTGAGGTACACATCCAGAAAAAATATGCAAGACATATATCAGTACAGCTCACTGAATTACCGAAAAGCAACTCACCTATGTAAATATTGCCTAGGCCAAGAATATTCCGGTATCTCAAACAGCTCCTTTTATGCCCTCTTCCTGGTCACTACTGCCTCCCTGTTCTCCCAAAGTAATCACTATCATGACTTCTAATGCCCGTTTAAAATTATATAATAAAGAAATCAACTGTCAAACCTCAGAGGGAAGGCAGGGGAGGGTGGGCGGGTGGGAAGAGATCAACCAATGAACTTGTATGCATGTATGCATAACCCATGAACACAGACAATAGGGTGGTGAAGTCATGGGGTGGTGGGTGGGGGTGAGCTGGGAGAGGTTAATGGGGGGAAAATGGGACAGGTAATACTTTCAACCATAAAGATTAATAAAACATTAATTAAAAAATAAAAATTAACTTTGATTAAAAAAAGAGAAAGAAATCAATGAAATATATACTTTTTACACCTGGCTTCTTTGGTTAACATTATGCTCATTAAACACATTAATGTCATTGTGTATAGGCACAAATTGATTTATTTTCATTGCTTTACAACAGTTCATCATATGAATATATCTGAATTTGTTTATCCATTTTACAAATGGACATATGAGTTGTATTTTGGGACTATTTTAAATAATACTTCAAGAAGATTCATGTGTATGTCTTTGATACACAGTGCCAGCTTTTTTGTTGGGTACATTCTTAGAGTGGAATTACTGGCCCATAAGATAAATATATGTTTAACTTAGTAGAATATGTGAAAGACTTTTTATGGAGAGTGTACTAATTTACACTCTTAACAGCAGTGTATGAAAATTCTGTTTACTCGATAGTCTTGGCAACACTTGGTATTGTCAGTTTTCATTTATTTTTACCTTTTTATTATTTCCCTCAATTTTAGTGTGCAGAACTCGCCCTTTGTGGTTTTAATTTGCAGCTCCCACAACTCATGAAATTGGACACCATTTCCTAGATTTGTTAGCCATTTAATATTTCTTTTGTCCCTCTTTTTCATATTGCTTTGTAGTTCTCTATACATTCTGTATAATAATATCCTGGAAAATAGGTTCTCCCATTTAGTGGCTTCTTTTTAATTATTTTAACAATATCTTTAAATGAACAGAAGGTCTTGCCCTAACCGATTTGGCTCAGTGGATAGAGCATCGGCCTGTGGACTGAAAGGTCCCAGCTTCTATTCTGGTCAAGGGCATGTACCTTGGTTGCGGGCACATCCCCAGTAGGAGGTGTGCAGGAGGCAGCTGATCAATTTTTTTCTCTCTCATCGATGTTTCTAACTATCCCTCTCCCTTCCTCTCTGTAAAAAATCAAAAAAATAAATGAACAGAAGTTCTTAATACATATTATATTATGATTTATCAATCTTCCCTCTTATGGCAGTGCCTTTTGTGTCATATTTAAGAAATCTTTGTACTCCTCAAAGTTGTGAAGATATTGAGCTACGCTTTCTTCTAGAAGCTTTCTTGTTTTGCTTTTCACATTTAAGTCTACAATCTTACTGGTGAATTTGTTTCTGCATGTGATTTAAGTAGTGATCAACCTTATATTTTATTTCCCTCCCCTTTTTTTCCAGTGTGGATAATTTAATTCACTTAGCACCAGGAATTTAAAGTACTTTATTTATTTATTTATTTATTTATTTATTTATTTATTTTTTACAGCTCTGCATTGTGAACATTGTCAAAAATCTACTCTCTATCCCTAACCGGTTTGTCTCAGTGGATAGAGCATCGGCCTGCTGACTGAAGGGTCCCAGGTTCAGTTCTGGTCAAGGGCATGTACCTTGGTTGTGGGTACATCCCCAGTAGGAGGTGTGCAGGAGGCAGCTGATCAATGTTTCTCTCTCATCGGTATTTCTAATTCTCTAACCCTCTCCCTTCCTCTCTGTAAAAATCAATATATATTTAAAAAAATCTACTCTCTATATGTTGAGTCTGTTCCTGGATTCTCTATTATGCTCTACTGGTTTTTTTGAGTAACCATCTGCCAGTAGGACGTTTTGTTTTTTTCCTTTTTTTAAAAAAAATAATGTTATGAGACTTGATATCCAGCAAACAAAATCCTCCAACTTTGTTTCTCTTCAAGAGTATCTTGGTGATTCCTGTCCCTTTATATTCCTACTAATGATGTATGAGAGTTCTTGTTGCTCTACATCCTCATCAGCATTTAGTGTTGTTAGTGTTCTGGACTTTGGCTCTTCCGATAGTTGTGTAAGTTCAACTATTCATATATAAACTTATATCTAGCAAATTTGCTAAACTCACTGTATAAAGTAAAAAAAAATTCTATATGCAGAATTATGCAACCTATGAATAATAGCAATTTTATTTCTTCCTTTCCAATCTTTATTACCTTTATTACTGTTAAGTATATTATTTTTTAAAAAAACATATTTTTATTGATTTCAAAGAGGAAGGGAGAGGAACAGAGAGATAGAAACTCCTATGCTGAGAGAGAATCATTGGTCAGCTGCCTCCTTCACACCCCACACTGGTGATAGAGCCCACAACCTGGGCATGTGCCCTGACCAGGAATCGAACCGAGACCTTCTGGTTCATAGGTTGACACTCAACCACTGAGCCACCAGCTGGGCTGTTAAATATATTCTTAACTTAGCACTACACTAATTAGACTACTCATTATACGTTGAATAAAGGGGTCTATAGAGAACATACTTTGGTTCCCAAACACAAAGCAACTCTCAGCATTTCCTCTTACCAGTGATGCTTATTGTAAGATTTATGTAGATATTCTTTACAGATTTAGAAATTCTCTTCTAGGCTAAAAGTTTTAATTATGTTTAGAAGCTGAATTAAATCAAGTGCTCTTTCTACATCTGTTTAGAAGAACATATTTTTTCAGTTTAATTATATTAAATGGTTTTTAATATTAAGCAATTTTTATAAACTTGATCGAGCTATGATTGATTATACTCTTCTATATTTCTGTATTCTAGAATAATTTTGCAACTTTTTAAAGCAATGTTGGAACTGTGTTTACAAATAAAATTGGCTTTTACTTTCCTTGTTGTAAATTTTTAGTCAGACTTTGATTTCAAAGTTTACTGGCCTCAAAAAGACAAGTTGGGAAGCATTCTGTTTTTCTGTTTTTTGAAGGTGCTTATATAAGGTGTTTTGTCATTAAATGTTTAGAATAATTTAGTAGGGAAGACACCGGGGCCTGGAATTTTCTGCATATGGATGTTTTTTGTAGAGAGAAAGGAAGGGGGAGAGAGAGAAAAATAAACATTGATGTGAAAGAGAAACATCGATCAGTTGCCTCCTGTCTGTGCCCCAACATGGGGTTGAACCTGCACATTTTGGTGTATGGGATGATGCTCTATCCAGCTGAGCCACTTCGCCAGGGCTGCATGGAAATGTTTTTTCAATTATGGATTTAATTTTACCAATTGATGTAGGCAACTTAGATTTTCCAATTTCTCATCTGTTTTGATAAGCTGCCATTTGGAATTTACCTACTTAATTTTCAATATTTATCATCATTCTAATGTGTGTAGTATTATAGTAAGATGATTTTTTGCATTCCTGATAGCAGTTATTAATGTTTCTTCTTTTTACTTTTCTTTGACAAGTCCAGGTTGGGTATCATTAATTTTAATGTCCCTTCAAAGCCTTATTTTTATTATTTACTTTCTGTTTCATTCCTGGTTTTAATTTACTGTACTTTTTCAAAACCCTAATATCTTAGCATCCATCCTTAGCTCATTAATTTGCCTTTCTTCGTTTGATGTCCCTGTGCTCAGTAGCAGTGACTTCTCTTCCACTTGTGATATTGATAATCTGATCTTCTTCTCTCTCTTTTTTCCCCCTTGGATACCATGACTAGAAATGATCAATTTTAGCAGACTTTTCAAAGAACTAGCTTTTGGTCTTACTGAGTTTTTCTGTGTTACTAATTTGTGCTCTAACATTATCTCTTTTCATTCTGCTTATTTTAGAATCACTCTCCATTCTTTTATGTAACATGGAAATATATTATTTATTTAGATTTAATTTTTTTCTAATGTATGCATTTGATGCTATAAATGCTTCTATATTCTACAAATTTTGATAAATTATAGTTTACATTTTTATTTAGATCAACTTTTAAAAAGTTCTCTTGAGACTTCTTCTTTAACTCTTGGGTTATTTCCAAATATTTTGGGACTTTCTAGCTATCTTTCTGTTACTGGTTTCTAGTTTAATTTAATTTTGATTTAAGAGCATACTTTGTATGATTTATAATCTTTTAAATTTGTTAGGGTGCATTTTAGAGCCCATAGTGCAGTTTATCTTGGTGAATGTTTCAGATGAGCTTAGATGGAGCTGTTCTTAGGTGGAATATTCTAAAATGTCAATTAGACCCAGTTGATTAATATAGCTATACAGCTCTTCTATATTCTTACTATTTTATGTCTCCTTGATATATCAGTTACCCCAACTATAATAATGAATTTGTCTGTTTCTTCTTGCAGTTCAATTAGTGTTTGCTCATGTATTTTGACTCTCTGCTATTAGATACATACATGTTGAGGATTCTTATACCATCTCGGAAAATGGATTGCTTGTCATCATGCAGTGTTGCCTATTTATCTCCACTGATCTTTCTTGTTCTGCAGCCTGCTTGTCTGAGATTAATATAGTTACTCCAACTTTCTTTAGATTAGTGTTAGTGTTAAAGTAAAATACAGAATGAAAACCAAACTTGAAAATTCCTTGAGCAGACAAAACCATTTAAGCCATGTAAGCAAAACTCAGTCTAGCTTATTTCATGAACATAAGTGAAACTTTGTATTTTATAAATACCTCTGATAATCATGAAAGAAATGTAAGACATCTTCCTAAAAATGGTATAAGATGATCAGTTTGTAGCAATCCCTTGCTGACTGAAAAACCCCCCATTGTAATAGCCAATCATTGCAACTTCCTCATTTTCACTTTATAAGCCACCCTCTAACCTCAGGCCTTTGAGTTTTATATCAGTTTTGAGTTGAAACCTCTCAGTTCTTGAACTGTTTTTATATCCACTGAATAAACTCTTATGAATTACTATTTTATTGATCTGGTGGTTTTAATTTTACTATTTCTGGATTTTTCACTTTAGCATGGTATATCTTTCTCTGTCCCTTTACTTTCATCTTTCTTAGTCTTCATATTTAAAGTGGATTTATTTCTTTTTTAAAAATACGTAATTTTTATTGATTTCAGAGGAAGGGAGAGGGAGAGAGCGATAGAAACATCAGTGATGAGAGAGAACCATTGATCAACTGCCTCCTGCACACCCCCTACTGGGGCTTGAGCCCACAACCCGGGCATGTTCCCTGAACGGGAATTGAACTGTGACCTCCTGGTTCATAGGTTGATGCTCAACCAGTGAGCCACACTGGCCAGGCAAAGTGGATTTCTTATAGATAATATCTAGTTGGGTCTGGTCAATTTTTTGTACTCTGATGATCTTTGTCTTTTAAATAGTGTATTTAGATCATTCACTTTTTTTTGATTATCCACTTTTAAAATGATTATTGATATATTTGATAAATATCTGCCATGTTTGTAACTGTTCTATTTGTTGCATTTGTCTCTTGTTCCTCTGTTTTGATGCCTTATCTAGGTTTGAGTATTTTGTATAATTCAGGTATACTTTTAAAAAATATTAGTGACTTCCCTCACCTAATCAAAGTCCATCTTCAAATAACATTATACTACTTAATAAGTAGTGTAGGTACCTTATAACAGAGTATTCCCAATTCCTCCCCTTCATCCTTCCTGACATTGCTATCATTCATTTAATTTATTAATATTCTTAATCACCCAATACATTTTTACCATTATTTCTTTAAACAGTTACCTTGTAACTTAGAATAAGAAAAATAAATTATTTCATCTTAACCTTCTTTTATTTGTTTCTCAAGCATTCTTCTTTTCTTTATGTAGAACCAAGTCTCTGACCTATATCATTTTCCTTTTAAATATTTCTTGCAGAACAGTTTTTTAGCAACATATTCTGTCAGTTTTTGTCTTAGGAATTTTTATTTCTCCTTCACTTTTTAAGGATAATTTCTCTGGCTATAAAATTTCAGTGTTGTTGTTTTTTAACACTTTAAATATCTCACCCCACTCTCTCCTTGCTTACATGTTTTCTATTGAGAAGTCCAATGTAATTCTTATCCTTATTTCTCTATATATTAGTTATTTATTTTTCTCTGGCTTCTATCAAAATATTCTGTTTATCTTTGGTTTTCTAAAGTTTGAATATGTTATAATTCAGTATAGCTTTTATTTTGATTTCTTGCCTGCTTGTTATTCTTTGAAATTCTTGAATCTAGTTTGGTGTCTATCATTAATTTTGGGAAGTCATTGGCTATAATTACTTTAAATATTTCTTTTGTCCCAGTTTCTCTTTTTTTACCCCCTGGTATTCTACTTAAGCACATACTACAGTTTTTGCCAATATCTCATAGTTCTTGGGTATTCCTTTCTGCTTTCTTTCTTTTTGCATTTTAATTTAGGAAGTTTGTGTTTTCTTATTTTCAGCCTCACTGATTCTTTCCTTGCTGTGTCGCACCTATTGATGTGCCCATCAAAGTCATTCTGTACTTCTGTCACGGTGTTTTTGATTTCTAGTATTTCCCCGTGGTTCTTTCTTAGATTTTTCATCTCTCTGTTTATATTACCCATCTGTTCTTGCATGTTGTCCACTTTTCCCTTTAGAGCCCTTAGCATATTAATCACAGTAGTTTTAAATTCAAACTCTGATCATTCTAACATCTGTGACATATGGGAGTCTGGTTCTAGCGATTGTTTTATCTCTGTAGACTGTGTTTTTTCTTGCCTTTTGGCATACCTTACAATTCTTTTGTTGAAATCTGGACATGTTGTATCAATAATGGGAAGTGAGGTAAATATGACTTTTATTTGAGGATTTACACTGATATGGTTAGGAATTGGGCTTTCTTTATTGTTTCCTGTGGGTGCTGTAGGTGCCACAGACTTCAGAAGTCACATAATAACCTTGTTTTAGCCTTTCCTCTTCATTGTCTGGGTTCTGCAATTATTTCAGTTTTTATATAGGAGTCTTGGTGTGGTGGTATGATGTGAAGGAATGAGAGCATTCTATTATATTTCAAACAAATGTCAATGTCTTTAGTGAGGTTTTGCTTAGAACTGTGACCTTCACTAATGTTTCTTTGGTGATTTAGCTCCCCCTCACCCTAGCTCCTTATTTTTTCTGGCTACTGAGTTTCTAGTTTATATCCTTGAAGACCTGACTCCTGCTGATACACTTTTCCCCTTATGTGTGACAGGAAGACTAGGGAAACGAGTGGGAGGAGTGCCCTTTGCTAATTGGGATAAGGCTCTAGAAAAGTCTTTTTCCTTGGACAGCAGGCCTTTGTTATGGAGAGCACTTTGTGCATATTTCACAATGTTTACCTTCCCCCCTCCCTGCCAGAGCCAGGAGGAAATTTTTCCTGATCTTCATAGAGAACATGGAAGGGTTCCTGGGGGTACTGTGGTCTTCAGGAGTTTCTTACTGTCATGCTAATTCACACTCGGCCTCCATCAACTCATCAAAATTATCATATAAGCATTCCTATCAGTTTGTGGACATCAGTGGCTTCTGCTATAGGTGGACATATCTCGGCTCTGATTCTCTGGATAGACTTAATCTTTCCACATTTCAGGGTTGTTGGTGGTTTGTCAAGTACATTAGTAAGCTCAGGCTGTTATAAAAAAACTAGAGGCCCGGTGCACAAAATTTGTGCACTCGGCAGGGGGGTTGGAGGGGGTTTCCCCAGCCTGGCCTGTGCCCTCTCACAGTGCAGGAGCCCCATGATCGATCTCCCCAAAGAGGTAGGCCCCGCAAACCCATCCGGGGCTCCTCGATGGATTGCCCCAAAGAGGTAGGCCGGAGCCGGGGGTCCTACCCCCGGCGTCACTGTGCAGAGCTGCTGGGACCCCCCATCCCCCATGCTGTGCACACAGCGTCAAATCCCCACACACCTGTGTGTACCCACTGCTCACGCATCCTCCTGGTGATGGATTGTTACGGTGTGAGGGCATGAGGGCATCATGGCCTGAGGGCGTGATGACCACATAGGCTTTTATTAGTATAGATACCATCGACTGGGTGGCTCTTAAACAATAGGTATTTATTTATCATAGTTCTGGAGGTTGGGAAGTCCAAGATCAAGCTGCTGGCTGATTTGGTTCCAGGTGAAAACCCTTTTCCAGGCTTGCTGTGTTCTCAGCTGGCAAGTGAGAGAGAGCTCTGGTTTCTTTTTCCTCTTAAAAGGACACTAAACTCATTATGAGAGCCCCACCCCCATGACTTAATCTAATCACCTTTCAAAAGCTCCATCTCCAGATACATCACATTGGTGATTAAGGCTTCAAGATGTGAATTTTGGAGGCACACAATTCAGTCCATAGCACCATGTAACCTCAGTTTTCTGATGGGTCTGAGAAAAGTCATTGATTTTCAGTTTGTCCAGTTCTTTTTTTATTATATACAGTAGAGTGATGATTTCCAAGGTCTTTTAATATAGAGCTGATGCCTTTCCTATTTACTACTGTATATTCACAACTATAAAGTTCACTTTAAGAACAGTTGCTGCTATTTTATTATTTTCTGTTGGGTATAGGAAATTATATATGAAAAATTATACAGATAATTTGGGGTCTAGCCAGTTTCCTTTTTAAGAGTGCAATTATATTTGCTTCTGAAGGCAGCAGGGGAGCACTAGACATCACTATCTTAATATAATTTCACAGATTGAAAAGATCAGAAGCTGATTTTTAATCTCTGTGAGGAGTTTTCTCTTTCTGATTATCATTTATTCTAAGTTGTAGACCCTCAAAGTTCTGACATGAACCCCGTGGAAGCTTCCAGGGTATTCCATCCTTAAAGGATCTAGAACTAAAATTTTATCCCTAACTCTGGAGTTGTCAGAAGATCTGCTCAGATTCTCAGCATCTCAGCCTTTTCTTATCAGGATTCCTTTCGTCACCTATAAAGAGGAAAGGTTAAAAAAAAAAAAAAAAAAAAAAAAGGAAAGGGCTTCACAGGTAGGTTTACTTCTGGGTTTCTGGGTTTTGTCTCCCAGATCTTGGACATTTAATAGTTTATTGTCTTTTAGTGCTTCACTCCCCATTTTTCATTTTTACAGCTTTTCTAGCAGGAGGGTTGTTCAATATTTAGTCATCTGTCACTACCATAACATGGTGCTTTGTTAGTTAAAAGTTATTTTCTATCTCAATAAAATTTTAATCTTCCACAAAATTATACAAATATTATTGTCTTATAAATTTAAGCTTAATGACCTGTCCATGTATTTTTCACATAACAATTTATTGTTGTGTCTGAACAGTAGTTGTGGACTACAGTGAAGGTTGTATCTTACATGTGCTTTCTCTCTCCTGCTATTTGATCTTTCTGTCCTGAGAAATCAGACTGTTCTATGGTGAAAGGGCCTAAACAGTATGTTTTACAACTTTGTGTCTCCACAGATTATAATATAAAGGCTAAGGCATGGGACCTCACCAAAATATTGTTAATAATTTGGTATCCTTCAAATAAATATTTTAAAGATGTTAAAGAGTTTCTGAGAGATGGTAGAAACTTATTTTATATTAATAAAATTCTATACTCATTTTGAAAATTGAGATTTATTATACATACAACAAAACAACTTTCTCTAATTTGATTTCTATACTCTGCTGTTTCCCTATTACAGTAAATGAATTACATTCACACTCACAAAATAGAATCAACTTTTGAAGATACAGTTACGCTGTCATGTTCAATATATGTTTAAAAGTATTCTTATCTGGGTTCATATTAGCAAATTCCCAACTATTATTTGCTTTTCTTTTGCATTTTTTTAGACCTGACAATCTCTTGGGAAGCACACTTTGTAAATATTTATAACCAACTTCACAAAGAGCTGATTTCCTTTAGACAGCATGTTGTTATGATATATTTAGTGTCTAGATGTCAGCTGACAGTGTCAAAATGAGCTGTACTTGGAAGTAGGTCATATGTAAATCAGATATGTAAGTCATTCTTGTAAGAGAGGTCAGGGAATTTTCATGTTTGCCCATTTGTTGTGTAGAATTTCTACTAGTGTTGCTGTGTATTTCGGTGAGAGCTGGACATATTTTTATGTAATTACAGAGTCTGCTGTATGACCACATGTAACTGGTCCCATGTTTCTGATTTATTACAGCAGTATTTTAGATCCCCTCATGAACTGCCATATGGCATTTCTCTACGCATCTTGGCTTTCTTAGATGCGTTGCTCAGTTAATATTTGAAAAAGAAATTAATGCTATTACACCTCTTCATAAACTTTAGAATCATTATGGAAATACTTAAAATCCTGTGTAAAACTTTAATTCGTTAATCCCATAAATTATCTTGGTAAGAATACATTTCCAAAAAAATCTCTGAACACCTCATTGAGTTTGAAAATCATCAAGTCTCAAAGAAAAGAAAATTGCAATGAAGGCTTTTTTATTTTTATCAAATAAGACATATTACCTTAATTTTACTTGTAGATATTTCATATAGTTGATGATGTAATGACCTATTCCTTTACATTCTGTATCTTGTACGAGGTTTTTATTTATATGCAAGAGTCCTATTGATTATTGGACATATGCCTTTTATTTTCATTCTACTCCAATAGTTTTGAGAAAAATGTAAAATTTAATAGAACAACCCTTTTGTCTATAAAAGTCAACTAGTAGAGCTGTGTCCCAGTTCAGCAATAATTTAAGTTGCATTACTGTCAAATGTGTCAAAGACTTTAAATATAAATTATGAGAAAAACTAAAAAAGCCTCAAATAAAATATCACGTTTCCTCTAGGGTGAGTTCTTGCTTTCATATTCTGTTAGAATGAGGCCTTTTGATGGCTTAGCTAAATTATGGGCTTTGGAGTTAAAAAAAGAAAAAAAAAAGCCTGGAATTACTTACTCTGCCATGTTCTAGCTGTGTGGCTTTAGGCACATAACCTCTATAATTTTCATTACCCTCAGTTTTAAAGTGGGTAGAAAATTACTACTTCACAGGGCTCAGGCAAATATTAAAGCTACATAATATATTTCTGCGATGGCTGATGCTGAGACACAAACTTGACTTTGAAGATATTCAGATCGATGACACAGAACGGTTGCTGCCTATTTCTCTCTTTGCAAGTTAGCCCTAGTGAACTCGCCTTCTAAAATCTTTTCCCTCTCTGACAAGCTTTACGATAATACGGGGAGGGAAAAAGAGCGCAGTTTATCCACAAGTCAGAAGAATTTTCAAAAGTACAAATTAGCTTGGCATGGTTTACAAATGCAAAGCCCAGCCCACCCACAGGTTTAGTGCAAAAGGTGCAGGATCTAGAAAACTGCATTTCTTTCTTTTTTTAAGTAACAAACTTTAAAATTTATTTTTAGTTATTTATTTATTTTTATTAAATGTATTGGGGTGACATTGGTTAATAGGGTCATATATGTTTCAAGTGAACATTACTATGATACATGATCTATATATTGCATTGTGTGCCCATCACCTAACATCAAATCATCTTCCATATATTTGGCCCCCTGTACCTTTCCCTCTGGTAACCACCATACTGCTGTCTCTGTCTTTGAGTTTCAGTTTTATATCCCACCTGTGAGTGAAATCATATGGTTCTTAGCTTTTTCTGACTGCCTTATTTCATATAGCATAATATTCTCAAGCTCCATCCATGTTGTCACAGATGGAAGTATTTAATCTTTTCTTATGGCTGTGTAGTATTCCATAGTATATATGTACCACATCTTCATTATCCAGTTTTCTATCGAAGGACACTTTGGTTGTTTCCATGTCTTGGCCACCGTGAATGATGCTGCAATGAACATAAGGGTTCATATATCTTTTCAAATAAATGTTTTTGAGTTTTTTGGGTAGATTCTCAAAAGAGGGATTGCTGGGTCATATGGTAACTCTATTCTTAATTTTTTGAGGAAAAGGCATACTGTTTTCCACAGTGGTTGTACCAGTTTACATTTCCACTATCAGTGAATGAATATTCCTTTTTCTCCACACCTCTTTAACACGTATCACCTCTCTTGTTCATAGTATTCACTCTAACAGGTGTGAGGTGGTATCTGAGTAGTTTTGATAAACCGTAGGTGAATGGGCAAATAATTTCTGACAAAGGAACCAAAAACACACATTGGAAAAAAGAAAGCCTCTTCAATACATGGTCCTGGGAGAATTGGAAAGCCACATTCAAAAGAGTGAAATTAGATTACAGATTATCCCATTGTAAAATAATTCATTCAAAAGGGATCAAAGACCTAAATATAAGATCCGAAACAATAAAGTACATAGAAGAAAACATTGGTACTAAACTTATGGACCTTGGTTATAAAGAACATTTTATATGACTTTGACCCCAAAGGCAAGGGAAACAAAGGCAAACATAAATGAATGGACTATGTCAAACTAAAAAGCTTCTGCACAGCAAAAGAAACTGACAACAAAACAAAAGGCAACCAACCAAATGGGAGATGTTATTTGCACACAACAGCTCAGGGGAGGGGTCAGTATCCAAAATATATAAACAATTCATACAACTCAACACCAAACAATGAAACAATCCAATTAAAAAATGGGCAGAGGAACTGAAGAGACGCCTCTCCCAAGAAGACATACAGAGAGCCATCAGATCTGAAAAGGTGTTCAACTTCACTAGCTATTAGAAGTCTGCATTTCTAGACAGCACCTCAACTAATTCTGACATACAAGGGAAGACACGAACATGTAATACAATTTTTGAGAGAGAGTTAAACCCACGATTTCCTTTATGAATTGTGACAGCATGAAAAATCTTCATAGCAAATTGTAGAATGTCTTCTAGGCAAAGGACATATATGTGAAACGTGATAGTGTGCATAGGATTTTCATTTATAAGGTGATGGATCGTCAATCCCATACTGAAAAAATACCATTAAATATTGAGTTCCATAGCAGAATCTTTGTATTGTGTACTGGAAAAACTTCAATACATGGAGCAAAGCAATACAAATATTATTGGTCAGTTAAATATAGTGGGGTGGGCAAAATTAAGTTGAGTTGTATGTGAAACAGAGTTTATTCTTGCATTATTTATTAATTATTGTATTATGTGTTTGTATTGCAACTGAAAACCTACTTTTGCCTACCCCTGCATTTAATTAATATTTCCGGTGCTTATGTTCCCAATGGCATTGATCTTAGAAAGCTTATTTAAGGTACCCAGAGCACAGCTAAATGATGCTTCTATCTGTTCTGTCACTGTACATGCTTTCTATGTCTATATCTTACTTTATTTTACCAATTATTGTAAAATTAATACATGCTCATTAAAATTTAGATATGACTGAAACATGCTAAGTAAAAACCATATTGGGAGAAACCAAGATGGTGACATAGGTAAACACCAGAAATTGCTGCCTCCTACAACAACTTCAAAAATACAACTAAAAGACAAAATGGACATCATCCAGAACCACAGGAAGGCTGGCTCAGTGGAAATTCTACAACTAGAAGGAAAGAGAAAAGCACACTGAGACTCAGAGGAGGTGCGGAAGTAAAGTGCAGAGGTACGGAGGCACACGTGGAAAGGGCTGGCAACTGAGGACACGGTTGTCTTTTTCAATCGGGAGGGAGTCTCAAGCTCCAGACTGCTCTGAACTCCAGTTCCAGGAGAGTCTCTGGGGACCCAGACTCATACGGGGAGAAACTGGACTGTCTGGCATCGGTCGGAACTCGAGGGCAGCTTTCTCTCAGAGGTGCTTGCAGCGATTACTGGGACACTGAGACACGGGGCCTCGTAGGGTAGGACTGAGGAGCAGCCATTAGCTGCTTGCTCCACCCTGTTGATCCCCCAAGACCCCGCCCCACCCAAGCTGTGCACAGAGGCTTTTGCATATGAAAGGCCTGGCCCTTTGCAATCTGAAAATTACCTAACAAACTGCAGCTGGGCCAGACAGACCCAGAACTTCCAAAAGAAGGCCCAAGGCCCCAAGCAGCTTGCATTGCTTCACAGCTGGGCCTCATCTGGGCACCTCCAAACCCCAAACAAAGAAGAGGAATCTGCAGATCTTTCCATAGCTCCTGCTGGGTAGCCTCAGGCAGAGGCTAAATTAGCACCTCCTTAGAGATCCAAGAGCCAGTGTACCCAGTGGTCAGAGTGGGACCATCCAGATTAAAACTCCTCAGATCCATAAGGGACACACTCAGGGGGCAGACTCAGTGAGCACCAAAGCCCCACTGAAACAAGTCTTGCCCCAGAAGGGTATCTCCAGCACAGAAGTTCTCCCACTGCAGACACAGCTGATTCTCACAGCCAATTGGCCTGGAGGTCAATTCCTCCCAGTGATACCTACAACAATCAAGGCTTAACTACAACAAGACTTTGCACAAAGCCCACAAAGGGGTGCACCAAGAGTGTCCACCTTAGGTAATTGGGGAGGCTGAGCCACTGGGCCCTATAGGACACCTAGCACAGAAAGCCACTCTATCAACACAGGGAAGCATAAAAAATGCGGAGACAAAGAAACAGGTCACAAATGACAGAAATGGAGGAAAGCAAACTACTGGATATAGAGTTCAAAACCACACTTATAAGGTTTTTCAAGAATTTTCTAGAAACCGCCGATAAATTTAGTGAGATCCTCAAGAAATCTAGTGAGACCCTCGAGGTTATGAAAAAGGACCAACTAGAAATTAAGCATACACTGACTGAAATAAAGAATATTATACAGAGTTCCAACAGCAGACTAGAGGATCACAAGAATCAAGTCAAAGATTTGAAATACGAAGAAGCAAAAACACCCAACCGGAAAAAGAAAAAGAAAAAAAGAATCCAAAAATATGAAGATAGTGTAAGGAGCCTCTGGGACAACTTTAAGTGTACCAACATCCGAATTATGGGGGTGCCAGAAGAGAGAGAGCAAGATATTGAAAACCTATTTGAAGAAATAATGACAGAAAATTTCCCCTACCTGGTGAAAGAAATAGACTTACAAGTCCAGGAAGCACAGAGAACCCTAAACAAAAGGAATCCAAAGAGGACCACACCAAGACACATCATAATTAAAATGCCAAGAGCAAAAGACAAAGAGAGAATCTTAAAAGCAGTAAGAGAAAAACAGTCAATTACCTATAAGGGAGTACCCATACGACTGTCAGCTGATTTCTCAACAGAAACTATGCAGGCCAGTAGGGAGTGGCAAGAAATATTCAAAGTGATGAATACCAAGAACCCACAACCAAGATTACTTTACCCAGGAAAGCTATCATTCAGAAGTGAAGGTCAGATAAAGAGCTTCACAGATAAGAAAAAGCTAAAGGAGTTCATCACCACCAAACCAGTATTATATGAAATGCTGAAAGGTATCCTTTAAGAAGGGGAAGAAGAAGAAAAAGGTAAAGATACAAATTATGAACAACAAATACACATCTATCAACAAGTGAATCTAAAAATCAAGTGAATAAATAATTTGATGAACAGAATAAACTGGTGAATATAATAGAATCAGGGGCATAGAAATGGAGTGGACTGACTATTCTCGGGGGGGGGGGGGCGAAGAGGTGTGGAGGATGCGGGAAGAGACTGGACAAAAATCATACACCTATGGATGAGGACATTGGGGGCGGGTAAGGGCAGAGGGTGGGGTGGGAACCGGGTGGAGGGGAGCTATGGGGGGAAAAAAGAGGAACAACTGTAATAATCTGAACAATAAAGATTTAATAAAAAAAACACACATATCTCCCACCTCATAATTTCCCTCAATCTTTGTATGAAAAACTGCTTACAATTTTGAATGGGGTGAGATATTTATATTACATATACAAACTAAGCATCTTATATTTCTTCCTTATGTTCTCAAAATTCAAATAAGTCAAAAGCAATCAGGGAAATGTGAAAGCCCTGCCTGCTCTGCTTGCCTATTGCCACTGTCACTATGCATCTTTTCTCCTAACCCCGTAAGACGCTGTGATCATCGTAGCGACATCTATCTAAATCTATGAAGTTACATTAATTTTGAAAAAAATGTGAGCTCTTATGGAGCCAATTCATCATCCAGCTGTTCACTGAAAGAAATCATAATTAGGTATTGTATTAGCCTGTGAGTGGCACCCAGGAAAATGGATTCAGAGGATAAGAGGGTCTGATTAGGATTGAATGTCTATAGATGAAGGGGTGTCAGATACACTACTTTAGAAGCAAGGATCAGAAAGGTGGTAATATTTGGACCAGGCTTTCAATCCTGGATGCACATTATCCTGATTTGGAGAGCCTGCAAACACACATACACACACACACACACCAATGCCCAGAGCATGAAATTTTGACCAGTGGAATAGAATGGAGCATTCTACAAGGGTCTGGTTATCAGAGTCCAAATGCCTGTGGAATTAAACAATGTTCTCCTGTTTATGTTCTGGGAAAGAGTAACTAGAAATGTGGACCTAACATGTTTGAAACACCTTGGATAACTGTCCTTGTTATAGGAGATACAGTGCACATTTGCACATTCGCCTTTGACATGCCCTGAGAGATCCTGTAATTGAGAATCCTGTTGAACTTTGTTCTGTTTTCAAGCCCAGCCTTTCCGAAACATACACATACAACAAATATATTTTTATTTTTTAAAAATGTTTTTAATTGCCGAAACCAGTTTGGCTCAGTGGATAGAGCGTCGGCCTGCGGACTGAAGGGTTGCGGACACATCCACAGTGGGAGATGTGCAGGAGGCAGCTGATCGATGTTTCTCTCTCATCGATGTTTCTAACTCTCTATCCCTCTCCCTTCCTCTCTGTAAGAAATCAATAAAATATATTTTAAAAAATGTTTTTAATTGATTTCAGAGAGTATGGGAGAGGGAGCGAGAGATAGAAACATCAGTGGTGAGAGTCATTGATTGGCTGCCTCTTGAACACCTCCTACTGGGGATCCAGCATGTGCTTTGACTAGGAATTGAACAATGACCTCCTGGTTAATAGGTCAATGCTCAACTACTGAGCCATGCCAGCTGGGCACAAATATTTTTTAGTTGAGCCAAGCCATGCCCTAGGGACTGTGGATGGAAGGCCCTGAAAGGTCCCCAGTTTAATGGAGTTTTGTCTTCTACTGTGATAAGATAAACAAATTAATAAAAAACAAAAGAAGATCCCCAAATAATGAGTAATGTGAAAAATAAAACAAGAAGATAAGGTGCAGGGGTGTCAGATACACCACATTAGAAGCTAGAATCGGAAAGGTGGTAATATTTGGACCAAGGCCTGAAATGACAAGAGCAGCTGGTCGTGCAAAGACCTCGAGGGAAGAACCTTCAGAGAGGAATGAACAGCCTGCCTGAGCCTGGCTTGTTCAAAGAGATCTAGCGTGGCTGACACATAATGGAGGTTGTTGCCAAAGACTGTATGTTTGATATGGAGTTTGGATTTTGTTCTAGGTGGTAACAGAGGCAGGGGGAGTGATGTTATTTAATTTACCTTTAAATACCTTACTGACTGCTTGGAGGGGAAGAGATTTGGGATGGGGATGGGGATATGGTGACAGGGAACAGAAGAATAAAAAAGTCAGGAAGAGGCCATTGCGGTGGTTCTGGTGGCATGATGCTTTGTTGGTCACAGATGAGATGAAGAAAGATGCCCAAATTTTTGATACACTGTGGAGGTGCCATCACAGAACTGTGTTTGTAAGCCTGGGAATTGGGCACATGGGGTATTGGTGGTGGTGGTGGCAGGAAGCTGATAATTGACTGAAAAGGCGAATCAAATCAAATTAATCTGACTGTGAAACACTCAGGCTGTTATTTTTATTTATTAGAAAATATTTTGGTAGATGCTGATAAAGGGGTATTTCTGAAGTAGAAAGAAAAGTAGGCAAACGAAGAAACTCCCTGGGTACTGGTATTTCTAATGCATTTATTTGCCTTTGCCTGTGTAATCTACATGAGGTTGACTCATTTGTTGATCCCGTTGTGGTAATAGGGCGATGTATCATGAGCCTGAAAAAGGTGGTAGCATCATCCCTTACTTTGCTTCTACATATGCTGATTGTTAAAGTTAAATAAGAGGAGGAGGAGGAAGAGGAAGAGAAACAAAAATATAATTTTTTTTAGAACAACTTTTGTTTCATCCTAACTTTTTCCTCTATGGAGCCTTGCAGTATGCCACATAGGAGAAAGTGAAACCTGCTTACATGTTAGGGGCTGTGGTGTGTGGGTTTCACAGGTGAGCTGTGTGTCAAGTAGGTGCATTGCGATATTGTAGGGGGAACATCACTCCTGATCTTGCTGTATAATAGTTTCTTGTTTATTTCTCTATCTTTCTGACCTCTAATTTCCCCACCTACAATTTGACTGTGCTAGCTTAGCATCATTCTCAAGGTCTTTTTAGCTTTCAGATTCTCAAGTCCGTAAGTCTAATTACAGGTCTTTCCAAATTATTATTGCTTGCAATTTCCCTTAACGATTTTTAATGTGCTTATCCAGCAGTGTGGTGAAGTTTAACAACCCGCTATTAGAGTGCAGTTCTGACTTGAATGTTGGGTGATACATTTGTTGATGTTAATGAGTAAGATGAGAAAGTGAAACAACAGAGACATGGCATAACCTTACCCATTCATCAATGATGTGAGCTACTTCTTTGCTGATCTTGGATTTTGAATACTGATAGAATATTTTCTTAAGTTTTTGTGCTCTTTACAATGCTTTAAGTTTAATGTGCACGTTAGAGAAACAACACTCATCGAGGTTATCATGGTTAAATGGTGGCTTAATGGGAATGGTAGAATTTAAACTCTCTGAATATAAAGAAAAATTTAGGCAATAGTAACGTCTGTGGATGGGGAGGCATTGGGACATAACTGAGAATATGATATTCTTAAAGAAGTTAGCCATTGTTACAGTAAACAAGCAAATTAGACATTGCTCGCCAACATTCAAGGTGACAAGGTGAGATGGATATGCTTTGGGTACAATCATTTGCTTCTTTCCTTTTTTTTCTAGGGATTTTCAGGAAATGCAAATGCAGACAGTGTCGTGTACTATAGACTCCAGCCTTCGATCAAGGCCAGGTTTCTGCGCTTCCTCCCTTTGGAATGGAACCCCAAGGGCAGAATTGGAATGCGGATCGAGGTGTTCGGATGCGCATACAGTAAGTGTTCATCCAGCACGCCGAAATAGCTATCAGAGGAGAGGTTTGAAAAGCCAAACTCCATGCAGAAATTGACTTTATAGATATGTAAAGAGATAAAAGAACGATGTTTCCCCTTCTTATTGAATTTATTGAGGTGACACTGGTTAACACAATTATACAGGTTTCAGATGCACAATTCCACACTCATCATCTGTACACTATTGTGTGTGCATCACCCCAAATCAAATCTTCTTCCATCACCGTTTATCCCCCTTTACCCTCCTCCACCCCCCCCCCCCCATCTCCCTCTCCCTGGCAATCCCCACAATTGTATATGTCCATGAGTTTTTTCTCTTTTTTTCTCAATCTCTCCATCCCCCAACCCCACCCCCTCAGCTGTCAGCCTGCTCTCTGTCTATGGGTCTGTCTTTATTTTGCTTGATAGATAGTTCATTTTGTTCATGAGATTCCACATATGAGTGAAATCATATGGTATTTGTCTTTCTCTGACTGGCTTATTTCACTTAGCATAATGCTCTACAGGTCCTCCATGCTGTCACAAAAGGTAAGATTTTCTTCATTTTTGCTGCTGAGTGGTATTCCATTGTGTAAATGTACCACAGACTTTTTTATCCACTCATCTACTGATGGGCATTTGGGCTGCTTCCAAATCTTGTTATTTAAGTGAATAATGCTGCAATGAACTTAGGGGCACACATATTCCTTTGAATTAATGTTTTGGGTTTCTTCAAATATATTCCCAGAAGTTGAGTTGTTGGGTCATAAGGCAGTTCCATTTTTAATTTTTGAAGTAACTTCACACTGCTTTCCACAGTGGCTGCACCAATCTGCATTTCCACCAACAGTGCATGAAGGTTCCCTTTTCTCCATTGTTTGTTGATTTATTGATCATAGCCATTCTGACAGGTGTGAAGTGCTATATTGCCCTGGGCAAGGGAGATAAGAAATAAACAAATGTAACTACATCAAATTAAAAAGGTTTTGTACAACAAAGGAAATCATCAACAAAATGTAAGGACAACCACTGAATGGGAGAACATATTCACATCCGATAAGGAGTTGACATCCAAAGTTTATAAAATACTTACAAAGCTCAACACCAAAAACCAAACAATCCAATTAAAAAATGGACAAAGGATCTGAATAGACACTTTGCCAAAGAGTACTTACAGATGGCCCATAGACGTATGAAAAGATGTTCAATGTAACTAATCACCCGAGAATTGCAAAAAGGAATTTTTGTATGTCCCTACATGCTAATACATCTTTTATATTTTAAATCAGAAATGGAGCATTTGCCCTGGCCAGATGGCTCAGTTGGTTGGAGCATCATCCTATACACCAAAAGGTTGCAGGTTTGATTCCTGGTCAAGGTCCATACCTAGGTTTAGGGTTTGATCCTTGGTCGGGGTGTGTATGGGAGGCAATGGATGGATGTTTCTCGCTCTTTCTCTTTCTCTTTTCCCCCATTCCTCTCTTTAAAATCAACAAACATATCCTTGGGTGAGGACTGAAAATTTTTTTTAAAAGAACTGGAAACATTTTAGAGATAGGAAAATTGATATAGAGATAAGTATACATACATGTTTGTAGACATATGTGAATCCATTTATCTAAATCTACTATGATTGACTAAATCCCAGCTTTCAGACATTAGAGCTCCCCCACTCCCACTGGAACATATTTGGATGTTTCATATGGGCACCCTGAATTTCATAAAAGAGACAGTGTTCTATTTAGTATAAGCTTTAATCTTTAAGAGACCAAAGAATGCTTTTTTCTCCAGCTTAAAAATAATACACAATGCAACTCACTTATGCTTCGCCCTCAGCATAAATTCATAGAAAGGATAAAGACCTCTGCCAAAATATAATTTGTGTTTGAAATACTTTCACATAACAAAGATAGAAACCACAGATTTCACTTAGTCTCCTCTTAATGAAGCACTTTTATTATGTCTTTTTGTGGGGAAGGCACCTAAGAGTTATTGATAGCCCACCTCAAGCTTCCCCATCCTGTGAGATGCTCCTGTATTACAGAACAATGAGTTCATTAGCCTGATCTACCGTCATCAGACGAGCAGCCTGAGGTCTGGAGAAATTGAGTAATTTGCCCAGCGTCTTACTCGAGTACACGAAGAAACCAGAAAAGAATCCAGGACTGTTCAGTTCCACTCCATCATCATTTCTCCACTAAACCTTTATTTTTTTAGCCACTAAAGCTTTCTTCACCTATATGTTTTCATGTTGGGATATAAGTTAAGTTGGGTTCTGGCTCACGTTATTTACGTGCAAGGAAGGCATGTCATACAGAGGGCAAGCGGCTTGTTGAAGTTGTCTCAACTGTGTCAGATGGAGAACCCATTTGTACATATTGCATAGGCCTCCCTGCTGCTCAGTGACACTCCCGGTGTCCACCTCTACCAGCAAGCATTCTGTCCCTGCCAGAGCCTACAGGATGGTAATCGTAGTGTTGATATCAAGAGTAATAATTAGGCCCAACAGGCAATGCTCAGTGGTTGAGCATTGACCTAGGAACCAGGAGGTAACGGTTCAATTCCTGGTCAGGGCACATAGGGGCGTGCAGGAAGCAGCTGATCCCTCATCACTGATGTTTCTACCTCTCCCTCTCCCTTCCTCTCTTAAAACAAAAAAAAATATATTTTAAAAAAGAGTAATAATAAGAATCACAATCGTACTAATATTAATAGTATTAATTTTTATCTCTCTAAAAGTAACAAAATTTTCTTGAGTGCTTATATCTGCACTATATTAAGCAGTTGGTTTATTATTCAGAAAATGTCCAGATAAGTATCATTACATAACAACTCCAATCCCCCAACTTTGCAAATGAGGAAATGAATGCCTAGGGAGGATGACTTGCTCAAGCTACACAGATAGGCAGGGACAGAGCTGGTGTGCAGCCAAGTCCACCAGCGTCCAGAACCTGAGCTCACTCAATGCTCATGTTCCCTCCAGCTGCTGAATCATAGTGATGAGCCCTGGGCAGCTTGCTTCTCACCATCTGCCCAGCTTCCTGCTGGTTTTCTTGGCTTCAACAATCAGCTTGGCCGCTCCTGTTATGTGTTAGTTCCTCTCTTCACAATTGTCACACTTCAAAGAACCATCCCTAAAATAATATCCCATCCCCGATTTTGGTTCTGGTGCACAGAACCCAGTCTGTCTTATTTGTCTTTGGATCACAGACGTTAGCACAGCTCATGCCACAGGATGGACAATTTACAAAACAAACTTCAAAATGCTTCAGATTTATAGTTACATTCAGAGTCTCCACCTTGCAGAATATTTATTTATCGCAGTATAATGATAGCTAACAGTTTGTGGAGCGCTTACTCTCTGTCAGATATAGTTTTTATAGACATTCAAATTTAATCCTAAAAAAAAAAAAACCCATTTAATGGAGGCTTAGAAATGTTGAGTAATTTTTTCAGTGTTACACACTTAATACACATTCAATCTAGGATGTAAATTCATCATTAGTTTCACAAGACTATTGAGGCTGTTTTTCTAAAACTGAAGCAACACTCACACGGTCCGTTTGGAAGTAGCTGCTGAGGTACAGGCTCCTTTGAGTTCGCTGCGGACATATGCTTAATGATAACTCAGATCAGCCCCTCCCCCCTTATTGATCTGGAACCCTGGGGATATTCTTTTCTCTGGGACTTCACTTGCCATCTCTTGGAGTGAGCACAATGTTCACATCTTTAGTCAGCCTTCTTTTTTCATTGACCCACAGTCTAAGTAGCAACACTGGGAGCCATCATGTCTTTAACACAAACATAAACACATATGGTTAAACAATTTGATAGGATTCAATGTAAAATGACAGTTTTATAATTTTGGGTAAAAGAGAAGAAGTAATAAACTTAATAGAAAACTACTCTCAGAGATTACCTAAAATAACCACAGATGGGTTGGCTGTGGGTGCTTTATGGGATCCTATTTGATAAAATTGACTTCACTTCCTCATATACACCATAGTCACACTTATTCATAGCATCAGCCTTACAGAATATTAATTTACTAAAGCATGATACTGTATAAACATCATTTATTAAACAGTTAATACGTGTCAGATACTATTCTTTCTAGGCATTTTCTGATTTACTGCTAACAGCATAAGGAAGTAGAGCATGAATATTACCATTTTATCCAGGAGTAAGAGGAGACAAGCAGAATTGTTGGCTGTGCGGGGCCTGTGGCTTTCTCTGGGCCGCCCAGTGTAGAAATAGATGGGGCCATTGGCTTCCCCTTTCCTCAAGAAAGAGCTGCAGGTGTTACCAGCACAAGAACACAGCTGCAAGGTTTTGTCTGGAATAATCCAGACCTAGGATCAGGCTGGATTTTCTTCAGATGTACCAGGCCATGCTCCTTCAATCCCTAGAAAAAGAAAAGCAGCGTTGGGAGGTGGGCGGGGCCTCTCTCCTGAGCCACAGTCAGGGGACACGGGTCTGTGCCAGCAATTAAGTGAGCCTCCTAGGAGTGTGAGGAAGGCCTGGAGGGTTGCATGCCAGCTGCCAGCCCCTGTGTCTCAAGTGTCCTGACATGGGGGGCGGGGGAACGTGAACCTTAGAGAAATACGGAACCTTGTCCAGGATTACACCGCCTGTGTTAGATCTAGGATTTAAATTCAGATCCATTGCCTTTTAAAGCCGGTGCTCTTGACGACTAGATGAATCATACATGCATTCTCCTTTTAAGTATTTTTTGACATTTGCTGAAAGAGAACTCTACTAGGTATTGGGTATATGGAGAAAATCTAAAATAGTATATATATTATGAATCATTGTTATAATATTTTTGCTTTCTAATGCTAGGTTTAGTTAACACAATCCTTTCACTCTCCATAGCAAAGTATAAACACAACAGTATCTAAATTGCTACAAAGTTACAAAACCCCAAATGGAAAATTTATAGTACTGACTGTACAATAAAAGCCAAGAAAGCAATGTACATGTTGCTAAGATAACCCCCAAGGCCACTGTGAATAACAGCCACAACAGGGGGTCGGGGGTGACCCTGCAGAGCTGGCTGTCAACTTGCTCACCAATGAGGGGGTGGAGAGAGAGAGAGAGAGAGAGAGAGAGAGAGAGAGAGAGAGAGTGAGAGAGAGAAGTGGGAGAATGTAGGTGCGTATGCATGAGTATTTGTAAAAACAGAACCATTATGGCAACTAACATGGGGTGTTTGACCTTAAGTCAGAAAAGGCAATGTTATAAAAATTGGACACACTCAATGCAAATTAGTGTATGTAGGGTGTGAGGAATAAGTGATTGATAAATTGAGATTAGTATGAGAAAACAGCACTAGGTTTTGAAACTGAAACATAGATATTTCACATGGGAGGCTGGGATAGTCCAAATAGGAGGAGGGTGTACCCCAGTCAAGCTCAGGAACAAGGATTGCTTGCAGTGGTTCTCAACCTGTGGGTCGAGACCCCTTTGGGGGTCAAACAACCCTTTCACAGGGTTCGCCTAAGACCATCGGGAAACACATATAGCATATCAGATATTTACATTACGATTCATAACAGTAGCAAAATTACAGTTATGAAGTAGCAACGAAAATAATTTTATGGTTGGGGATCACCACAACATGAGGAACTGTATTAAAGGGTCTTGGCATTAGGAAGGTTGAGAACCACTGGCTTAGAGGGTCAGTCTGTATTTGAGAATGGTCATGCAGACTGAAATGAGGGGTGCAGATTGGAGGCAGCAGATCAGTTAGACCCCTGAACTTGAGAAGTGACAATAGAGCCTCAAACGAGAGGACCAGGACTCAGAAGAGAGGGTTCTCTTGACGTGCATCAGATGCAAAATATACTGAGGATATTGAATCAAGAGAGCTTAGTGATTGTCTGTGAGGGGCACTGAGTCATCAGATTTGAAGACCTATCTGGTAAGTAGTACCATTTACTGGGAGGGGGCACAGGAGGAAAAATGAGTTCCGAAAGGGCACAGGAGAGCTAATTAACTCCACTGTTGACGCAGTTGAATTCAAGTGCCTGTGAAATTGGAAGGTTGGAACTCTAAACCCTCTGGGTTGAAGGTATGTAATTGAAACCTACATAAATATAATTTCTGTTATTAAATCATAACATTTCCACTTATTCCAGTACTGTTAATAATTAAAGTATGAAGTGGTCTGTTTGAATAACTACTCATGTTTTTGAAAAGCAGAAATGCATTTCTAACATAATTAAACCAGAGACTTTATGCCGTTTTCAAGTAGTGTGTGTTTTTATGCCGGGCTCCCCTTGTGCCTGACACATGTGTTTGCTGACGTGCTGGGTGGATGCGGGTCCTCTATGGACATTGCAGGGGAAGTGGCTGTTGTGAGAACTGCACACTTTTACTAGTATTACCCTCTGTTCCAATGAGTTCGAGCAGTAACTTGTTATGAAGGAGCATCAAATGAATGGAAAATCCATATCAAAGAGCATGTTCTACTTTCATGTCAGTAAACGTGAAGTTGTTTCCTGAGTAATGAGAGAAGCAGAAGCTAGGTTTTTTGGATTCAAAGGGAAAACATAAATTTCAGATGTCTTAGCCATAGCAGCTCCCCACCTGTTTACAGATCTAGACAGGAGATGTGGGTAAGGAAATAACTTGTGGAAGAAAGAAAAAGAAAATGTTTGATGATAAAGAAATACTACTCTACTAAATGTCCCAAGGAAAGTCAGCGATGGTAAACAAAGGCAGAGGAAGGAAAGAAACAGGGTGAGCATGAGTGTGTCTGTCTGAGATGTCCTGAGGAAGCACCATTAGGTCACAGGAGATCATGTTCTTTAATTAGTGGTAAATTGCTGAGACAATTGCACTTAGTAAATTCTAAGTTCCTTTTCTCTGGTTTTTAGGTAAACATTCTCATCTTGCAATCCATGGTCTTCCCTTCCTCATCCTCAACAAAATAAAAACATCAGCTGTTGAGCCATACTGAAGTAATTTCCATTTCTTTCACATAACATAATTTTAAGATTTTTCTAAGGAAATTGCCATACATCCAACTTTCATTCCTCTACCTAGATACTCCTTTTACTCATCACCTTTCCTCAGCATAGAAATCACTGTTTCTGACAACATCTCTGATCCTCCACATTTAGGTCAGAGGACATGTCCCACATCATGCTCACCTTATTCTCTATTGTAACTGGATGTTCCTTTTCGCTGTTAGTCTTCCGCACAAATGAATGAATGAGAGGAGGTGGCTTGATGAGCTCAGGAAGGTTTTTCCCATCATCCAAGTGGTATATGCAGCCTGGTAAAGACCAGGCATAGAACACAAGGAGAACTGAGGGAGGAGATTAGAAGAGAATAAATATAGAGAAGTGTTAAACTGTGTTTATTTTCTTAAATGCAGACTGTTTAAGAGAACATTATGGATTCTATTTAATAAATAGCATAACAAGTCAATAATTACAAAACTTGTGTTATCTTTTTAAAAGTAAGAATATGCATTTTAAAATGTAAAAATATTGAAAGTTTTGACTACTTACATTAATAGATTTTAGTTTAGAAAACATATTAAGAAATGTAAGAAACTGGCATAAAAAGTACAAATATTCACCTGAAAAAAAAAAAGCTGAGAGAACTAGGTAACAGTCTTCTCATTTCAGGGTGCTAATCTCTCATACCACATGTCCGGTTAGGAGAAAAAATGAAAAGCAGTAAATTTGTTAGATTCACTATAAAGAATAGTTATAATGGAATTTAATATCTATTTATTAATATACTTACACAGGTTAACTGCTAAAATCTTGACCCAAGTGAATTAAACATATTCCTGTTCTCAGGTTGTTTATCAACTAATACTGTAGCTGAGGAATCCCATTGTGTTGTCAACATTGACAACAAAGATAGATTCTGGTCAGCTAAAATAAAAGAGGATAAATTCTCATTCTTTGCAAAGTTTATAAACTGAAGATTTTACTTTAATGATAAGAGAAGTTATGTTAAGTTAAAATAAGGTTAAGTATCATAATACCAGAAAATAAGGAAACTGAAAAACCCATTAGACTTATGTCAAAAGAACCAACTGATGAATCTCTCACTGACCAAAGGTGGAAATATTTTAGCATCAATAAGGACAGCACCTGCAGTTTTGAAATATATTAAATATGTTTAAAGAAATGGGCTCATGATGATACTAAAAAATCTCATTGGTCACTTCTGAGAGATATGAAGGAGCCATCTCATTATTTTGAAAACGAATAAATGTAAGGAAAACATCAAACATTTATTCTACTTTTCCAATGTATCCCATACCTAAAGGTAACCAAATAGAAGACTAGAGGGAATTTATCTTTTAAGATATTATTCCAGGTAATAAATAAAGAGTAATAGAATTAGTGCATGCCCACTTTTGTAATTCTAAATATTAATAGACCAAATCAATTATTATAATAGTTCATAAAAAGACAATTTGCTTTTCAGTACCTGTCATAGCAGAGTAGCTTTTATTGGACTGTCATGCTGCCCATAGCAATGATAATTCCTAGATAAAATATATATTTAAAAAACTGTTTCAGGGCTTTGAAGTTCAACTTAAAACCAGCAGAAACTTGAGAAGACTTGATTTTTGAATGAAGGAAGGTATACTCCAGGAGATATACATTGAACCAACTTGTTCCTAAAAACACATCCCAGTTTGCAAGACATCATATGCCTTTACTAGACTGTGGAGACAGAGGTCAGAGTTCAAGGTGGCCAGAGTGGCTAGAAATTTAGATTGGAATACTGAAAAGGAGGGAGTCAGAGAGGTAGAGACTCAACTCATGCATACAAACCTCCGGTGAATCTTTGGCTGATTCCTAAGATGAGCTTCCAAGAACGCTGGTGAAAGCAGGAACTAGGGGATTAAAGTTCTGAAGATGTCAGAATCTTTCTAGTGCTGGAAAGACCACCTTTGGAGTTCAAGTCCTGCCAATTTAGACAGACTTGCTCAATACCTTGGGCTTTTAACTGAAAAGTCAGAAAGGCATTGCCTTAGGAGTAAAGACCACACTTGATGACCAGGTGTTATGCCCTAGGGCTGAGGACAAACCAAAATAGACCTGTCCCAACAAATCTTAGAACCAGGCTTTCACTGGGTCAAGGTCATCTGCCAGGGGTTCGGCTCCCTGAGGACCTCTTCCATTTACTTCCTGCCACCACCATCCATCCCTCCTCAGTCTCTTTCAGCCTGTCAACCCTCCCCCTTAGCCCCTCCCCTCTTGTCCTTTCCTGACCCTAGACATTAACATAGGTGGTCATCTACTCAGCTGAAATATCACTTCCTCAGAGATATCAGCAATGGACAACCTAATGTAGATCTCTCTATTCAAGTCTCTCATACAACCCTGTCCTTTTCACATCATGCTCCACTTAAAATTTATAATTATATATCTATACACATGGGATGAATTGCCTGATGTTTTTCTTTTCCTTTAGATTGGAGGATCTATGAGGACAGAATGTGTTCACTGTTGCAACACCAGCTCCTACTGTAGAACTTGGTCTAGTACCTATTTGTTAAATTGATAAGTTTAGAAAAATATCTGATTATCCACAGAATAAACCATAAAATTAATAAAAATATACAACTTACAAATTTATTATAGCCATATAATAGCAATTGATTAAAGGAGAAATATTTCTGAGATGACCATATGGAATTTTGAATGTTATTGTTAGATGATAGTACAAACCTTAATAATTATGAGGTATTTTTATGTTTCCATTTGATACCTACAGCTTTGTTGTGTAGTATGAGAGGTTGGAATTATTCTCCACATATTCCAAATAAGGAAATTGAGAATAAGCATGTGACTTCTATCATATTTATTACAAATAAATATTAGAAACAGAAATACAGCTTATATCCTCCAGTGACATACTCAACTATCCTTGACATGGTAGATGTTACCAATTTCAAATCTATTTAAAAGGTAAATTTAGATTGATATTTAAGGGGCAGAGATCATGTTTGTTTCCATAACCTCCAGGAGTGTTGTCGCTGACCTTAACTCTGTCTATTTAAAGCTGTGATAGTAGTCACCTGTTCCCTGTGGTTATATGCAGCATTTGATCCTGTGTCTTCTTCCTTTGTATTGAATTAATTTTGGTCATTTTAAACTTAAGAGTCCCTTAAATCATTCTGTGTTCTTTTATGCTGCTCTGCAAAAATAGTACAGCCTATTTCCTGTTGATTTCTCGAGTGCATGGCCTCTTCTCTCCATCTCTTTAAACCAAGTTCAGTAATGCAGATCTCAAGTGCCTATACATCACACTGTTGCTTTAATATCTCACCGAGTAATAGTTTAACCGTGGCTCAGTCTGATTTATGTTTCTTAGAAGTCACAATCAGACCTCTGTTTGTTTAGTAATTTGTAGGTAGTAATTTTCAAATAAAGAAACTGTGTGATCAGTGGTAAGGCTGACTTCATGTTTAGCCGGGAAGAGTTTGGTCCATAGCCCTCTCCAGTGGTAGCACTCTTTGTCCATTTATATTTTTGAGGTGGTTCCCAAAGCCTTAATAGGAGAAGACTCTCAGTTTGTTGTTTTCAAGCAGTCTTTCATGACCTTCAGATAAAGTCCATTTGCCGTCATTCAGGAATATATTTTCCAGTTTACTCATTTTCTATTCCAAGTTTTTTTTTTCTTTTAAGAGTCTTCATCAACTGACCTCATCAATAATGTGATGATTCATAGTTTAACTCACAGAATCAATTTCTCCCTGAAGCATCTTTCAGGGACAAGCCACTACCACCTCCACAATTTTCTGTAAAGTATCGCCTACGATATAGATAAAAACGTATTTCTTTTCCATGATACAATTCAGTACGCAATGAGCGTATTCCTTTTCAGAGAATAGGTTTCTGTCACCTTCTTGTTCTTCTTGTCAGATAACCTTCATGCTGTCATCTGCCTCAGCATCACTCGGGAACCTATGTTCCTGGGTGAGGTTCAGGCAGAGCTCAGGATGTTGACTGTCTTTGGAGACCCCAGGAGATTCTCCTCAGTTGATTCTAACATGGTGGGACCATGCAACTCAATTTAAGAAACCAGCTCTTGGATACGATTTTCTTAGTAATCCACTTGGAGGGTAGAGAGAACATTGCTTTTTCAAACGGCAGCTGCTCACCAACAGAGAAGCCTCAAACTTCTGGAGCAGCGGTAGGCTGCAGGGGTGAGGGAAAGATACCAGGTCAAGCGGAAGATATTGTAATGAGGGGTTTGTTTGCCTGTGAAATATGCAGAGGTAGAAAAACTGTTCGCTGCTCATGGAGGGAAAGCATTTCTGCAATTTAGATGACATTCTTCTCTGAGGTTGAGCGGGTCAGCTCCTCCTGCGACTTTAGACGTTAGGAATTGCCCGGGACCCAGTCCTGCTGCAGAAGCAGAGCTCCTTGGGGGAAAAGTGCTTTGTTTTTATGCATTGCTGTGCCTTCCCCTGGGTTCGCAGAGAACTCTCTATAAATATGTGTGTGGGAAGAAGCACAGAATACACATCAGCAATAACATTTCTGACACAACTCCCTGAAAGAAATTAGAATATTTTCCATTGGAAAACCCTGCATTTCACGGAAGATTGTATTTCTGAATCATGCAAATAAAGCAGACTGTGCCTCTTTCCTGGGGTCATGAGGAGAATTTGATATGAGAGTAAGGCCCACAATCATTGTGAGTCTCTTCTTTCTTTGATTCCTGCTATAAATGAGAAGATTGGTGATGGAGGTATTCACTGAGGAGGCTTCAGGTCGCCGACAATTGCCATGGGAAGTCAGCTCAGGCATTCGCTGACAGACAGAGAAAAAGCCACAGAACCCACAGATGGCTCAAAGCCATGCTTGCTGCATAACCTGGCAATGACATTGATAATTGAGCATTTCTTGTGCACTACAGAAACTCCTTATTTTTAAAAAGAGGGTCCTTTTATTTTCATTATTTATTCATTTATTTTATTTATTTGTCTTCACTCAAGGATATTTTTTAAAATATATTTTTTAATTGATTTCAGAGAAGAAAGGAGAGGAAGATAGAGATAGAAACATCAATGATGATGAGAGAGAATCATTGATCGGCTGCCTCCTGCATGCCCCCGACTGGGGATTGAGCCTGCAACCCAGGCATGTGCCCTTGGCCAGAATCGAACTTGGGACCCTTCATTCCGAGGCCGACGCTCTATCCACTGAGCCAAACCGGCTAGGGCAGGATATTTTTTCCATTGATCTTTAGAGAGTAGAAGGGAGGGAAGAGAAGGAGGAGAGATAAAGAAACATCGATGTGAGAGACACATGGATTGGTTGCCTTCCATACAACCCCGACCAGGTCCAGGGCAGAACCTACAACTCAGCTATGCCCTTGACCAGGAATCGAACCCATGACCCTTTCGGGTCTGGGGCTCTAATCACTTATCAACACCAGCCAGGGTAAGTTGAATTAAGTATATTAATGGTATATACTCAGATTTCTTATAGGTAGACTTAATATAAAGAAATATTGTTATAAATCATCTGAACTTTTTTGTGTGTGACATGTGTTTGCATTGGCCATGCTCTATTAAGAGTTCAAAATCTGAAAATCTTTTGGAATAGTGAAAGTCAATTCATCCTGAACATTACCAGTGATGGCTGAGACTGGAAATGTTTCTTTCCCAGGCAGCAATGTAAAGTCCGAGTGTACTTTTTACGTTAGTAGTCTTGAAAGTAAAATTTTCAAATGTAAAAGCATGACTCATTCAAATACAGAATAAGTACTTATCAAAGATGTATTTGAATCATTAGGGAAGGAATTAGAAGGATGGTAAAGCTACTCCAAAGAAAATTCAAGAGACCAACTGCATATAGGAATTCAAGAAAGAGTGTTGGGTTACTGGTACTAGGTTAAATACAAATGGTTAGTGTCCATCAGGGCAATAAAAAAACCCCATAACCTTTGGAGATATATTTTCTACCACATAGAAGCCATTTGAATCTCTACTGGGAAAAATATCTACAAATTAACATGTTACTTAACAGATTCTGTAATCAGTAATAAATGGTAAAATCAGACATATATTAATTTTAGAATTAACTAATCTTTAGATGGGGCCTGTTAGAAAATGCTCAGTCTGACACTGAAAAGATGTGAAGTTCTGCCTTTGATGTATTTTTCAGTTTCTCCAATTTCTTGTAACAGTGGTAAGATCACTTTCAAGGGACTCTATATCCATGTTTCCCACCAGCATCCTTGGCGTGTGTGCTAGATGCTGACGATGGGACACTGAATTCAAACGCTGTCTCTCTCTCTTTCTCTCCCTCTCAACAGATTTTTTTTTCAGATAGTTTAAGATTTTTATATCCTTAACTTTATGTGTCTTAGTGTTTTATGATTATTGTTTAAAGTTGTATGTTTTCCATGTATCAGATATGTTGTATATAGCTTTTAAGAAAAATCATCTGAATCATCAGATGATTTAAGAATCATCTGAATATTTTTCTTTTTTGAGAATATATGTATATGTATATGTATATGTATATATATGTATATATTGCATGCATATATAGAATCCTGTACTGGCACTGTACTCACATTCTGAATTATGTTTAGATTTTTCCCCCTGGAGGGTATGATTCACATGCATGTGAATCTGTGATGTGATTGTAGCCAGTTTGTTGATTCCTCTACTTCACTACTTTCTGGCTTACAGGCCCCTTTTTCCAAGGCCAGCCCACCTCATTCATGTTTCCTCCTTCTGAGAGCTAAATTACTGACTGTCCCTGTAGTTGCCCAGCAATCCCCGGAGCTTCCTTTCACGACAATGAAGCAGAGAATGTGTTGGGAGAATGTCCAGGCCTCTTGGAATGAAACGTTTAAGAGTAATTGTCATTTATGAGGACAAGAATTGGATTTGAAGACCACGCAGAGTAGATTATTGATTGCGATCTGCTTTAGAGTCAGGTTACTAGACTTGAGAACTGAGTTTCCCCAACTACCTTAACTAAAGTGACCCCAGTCTTCTTTTAACCTTTATCAGAACACCTGTTATAGTCTATAATCATTTATGAACTTATTTGTTCACTTGGTATTTATTGTCCATCTTCACTGTATGGAAGCCATGGGGCCATGATTGTGTTGATTACTCTTTTTATCTAAGCATCAATCACAGTGCCTCAAATAGGATGAACTAAATAAATATTTATTGAATGAATGCATCAAATTAGTGTTATACCTGTGAAGTAAGAAGGAAATGGGTAAAAGTGAGAGAAAATGGCAGGTAGCTTCAGTTTAAGACACAAAACAATATACCATTGCTTTAGGCATCAATTGTCTGATATGGTTTTCACTTTCATTTTGCTGATGGAAATATTCCAGGCACAAAAGCTTTAGGTGCCATGAAAGGTTAATATGACCATTATAGTGCAATAATAACAATAGTGAAGAAAATTTAAAAACAAAAGAAAAAGTCGACTAAAGTAACACAGACTAAACCTTTCCTGCGGAAAAATTCTCTTGGTAGCTAATCCCAAAAATAGACTTTATCTAAAATAAAACCAATATTACTATGGTTGCCTTTAAGCGATACATTAACTCAGAGATAACTGCATTGCTCTAAATGTGTCCACATTTAATGTCTGTCTTATTGGAATTTTTCTTAATTTATTGTAATCTAATAATCATAGAACACATTATTTGTATTTGACACAGAGTTATGTTTTTACTGTGCACATTTTTTTCAGTGATATAACAAGGAATAATTGTTCAGTTAACATTATTCTTTCCACAAAATGCAATGTTTATTCATGTGCACTTGGTGAATTCTTTAGAAACACATTAGCAAGATGTGGAAATATCAAACCACTGAAATTTCAAAAGATAGCTGTATAGAACAGTTGAAAAAAAATTGGGTGGTGGTGAATATAAATGATTCACATTAAATATTGTGGATAATCTGAATGAAATGCATATTTGGGTATACTACAAGTAACTGTAATACTTTTGTCAAATGAAATAAGAGGAGTAAACTGTAATGCCATTTTTTTGACTGGGAGAAGTTAGCTAGCCAGGTGAAAAATAGCTTCAGATTTTATTGGGTTTTCTTAACCTCTTCATTTATTACATAAATGCATTCTCAAGGGTAATTGCCTTTCAAAAAAATCTTTGACTTGTGAAATGTAGAAAACACTGCTAGGCTTTTTGAGTATTATCAATTCTTTTTTGTGTTTCTTGTTCAGGGTGCAACTGATTTTGACAGATGAACTGTTATGCTACTGGTATAACATGACATCTTTTTTCAGATGAGCTGAATAAGAGTGATCTTGACAATGAGTAGATAAGACACTGTCAGAAAGCTGAACAAACATGTCAATGTCACAGTTATGACACAAATGCAGCAGAACAGCCCTTATAATATCATTAAGTGAATGTCTTTTTAACGACGCCCTTGAAAAGAAAGACAATAGCGCTGCTGTTAAATACTATTACTTAGCCACAAAAATAGTAAAGTAAAACCAAACACAAAGGTCAGTTTAATATTTATTTGAAGTGGCATTTGATGTGTCTGATGTATGTGCGTTTATTTGTATGGGAAATCCTTTATATATGGCAGGCATGAAAGAATTTGGAAATATCAAAACCACTTTTTCAGGAGCTAAAACATTTAACTTTGACATTTCAAGAACACCATTAAAAATACTGATTGTGGAATATGCAAAGTGGATCTATGAATATTGATCATAACCATTTTTCTGATTTTCTTTTTTTATGGGCTGAGAAAGAAGAGCGTTTAATAATATAAACGAAAATTAGAAATATATTTTAAAATGGATTTTGTAAATAGGTTAGTAAAGACTAAAATGGAACCAATCCCAGGTATCAGGAGGGAGTTAGACAAGTGGTGGTTTTATTTTCCCTTATTACGACTGGCTGGGAGCTAAACTATACATGTTTGTGTGATGCTTTCTCTGTACATAGACATTTAAGATGCTTAATGAAAAGCAGGTCTATCCTAGAATGACTTTTAATGTCTTTGTCTCTAGGATCAGAGGTGGTTGATCTGGATGGAAGAAGTTCTCTCCTCTACAGATTTGATCAAAAATCCCCGAGCCCCATAAAGGAGATTATTTCTTTGAAATTTAAAACCATGGAGAGTGATGGGATTCTACTCCACAGGGAAGGGCAAAATGGAGATCACATCACACTGGAACTGAGAAGGGGAAAACTCTTTTTACTTATTAATTCAGGTACCACTGTTTGGTGAAAGGCTTGAAAATCTGGTCATTTAGATATCACTTCAGTAACTTTATGTGTTTATATCTTATAACAATTAAGGCACTTTATTTCTAGATTCAGGGGATTTATATCTACACACACACCCCAGTATTGTACTTTCATTTGAAATGGTTCATATTTTGCAAATTGTGTAAGATCCCCATTCAGAGTTTTTACATAGTGCCAATAGACCTATATAGCTATTTCTTACCATCATGAAGAAGGAGATGGGTCATTAAAAAATATTAAGGTAGTAAAAATAATGAGGTTGTAGGAAAGATAAAATTTATATTGAAAATGTGCATGTGATGGGTAATACTAATAAAAGGAATTAACAGTGGAAGAAATTACAGCAAGGTTGAGAGGATATTCTATTCCACTTCAGGTAAATCCACACGAGTGTTTGGTGTGGAACGCATGGAAGGAGATGGTGATTATTATGAAAGATGGTGACTGATGAAAAGGAAGCTTTTTTTTTTTTTTTTAGACTGGGAATAACAGTGCTTTTGTTTTTCTTTTCTAAGCTGACACTAGACTGCCCTCTCCTCACACCCCGGTCAACCTCACCCTGGGCAGCCTGCTGGACGATCAGCACTGGCACGCGGTGCTCATCCAGCGCGCAGGCAAACTGGTCAACTTCACCGTGGACGAGCACCGGCACCGCTTCCACGCCCAGGGGGAGTTCAGTTACCTGGACCTGGATTCTGAGGTGTGATGTTATGTTTCCGTTGATACAGGTTTGAGGAAGTGTATGGGGTTGAGTCCAGCAAAAGAGAACCCCACTCTCAGAGTGAGTCAAAGTCCTGGAGAACCCTGAGGTGACATAGTGCACAGAAGCAGACTTGGGCATCTTCTACTGAGACTTCATCTTTCTCACAATATGTTAATTTATTATATTTTAATGTTAATTTATTATTATCTAGAGAGAATCTTTTTTACTTGAAATGTGTAATCACAGAATGTCACATGCAAGAAATCTCCAGGAAGAGATCTCTTTGCCACAAGTAAATACAAATTGTGTTGCTTGATTTTTTGTTATAGGGCACCCTGAACTGTGAAGATTTATTGGGAGGATATAGCAAATATTAGATTCATTAATTCATTAGCAATCAATTCAAATGCTTAAGTATCAAAGTGTGCCAGAAATGTATATAAAATGAAATGTGATTGTAATCAGTTACATTATTAAACAGACCAGAGGTGTTTTTATTCATCAACCAATAAATATCAAATCTGGGGGTAATTAGCATTGTGGAAGCCTTATTAAAGTCTAATGTAAATGAGAATTGAGTGCAAATTTGCATAAATTTGTTTTAAAATCTGTATCTTTATTTAAAAAATATCTCTGACAATAACAGTATGACAGTATAGGGTGCTGAAAAATGGATTTATCTGAGCTATTATATATATATATATTAGCAATAATTGCTAATCATAATTATTTAAGCAGATTATCAGAAAATCACTAAACAATATTATTGATGCCATTTTTCTTTCTAAGATCAGCTTTGGAGGGATTCTAGCACCTGGAAAATCAGTGTCATTCTCCCAGAAAAACTTCCACGGGTGTTTAGAAAATCTCTATTATAATGGAGTAGACATCATTGATTTGGCCAAGCGACAAAAGCCACAGATCATCGCTATGGTAAGAGAGCCTTCATGTGAAGGAAGGGGTAAAACTACACGGCTTTTCACATGATGAAATTACTCTATTTGATAAGCTATTTTAGACCTTACTCTTATTATTTTAAAGCTTTTCTCTGCTTGGCAATATGCCTATAAGGGATTAATTCTATCTAAAGGAATTACAATTCACAAGGCATATTATTTTATTTCATATGAAATAGAGCAGGGTGTGTGTTTTTTTCAGTTGATCATTTTGTTGCAATATTATTACTCCCAGGAGACTATTTTCTTCTGCTCTGTAATTTCCTTAATAAGATGTTCCCTGACAAACTCTCTAAACAAGCATACTGACTTCCTGGAATCAGATAACATCCATGTATATTAGAGAGGCATTTGAAAAACATGTATTTTGCCATGGTCATTCATAACAAATAAAAGAAGCTAATTGGCTGTGACAACATCGCATCTGCCAATCTGTCCCAGTAGCAGTGCTGGCCAGGCTACACTGTGTTCTAATTCTATGGAAATATGGCAGGTTTAAAGGCAAGCATATAGGTCAGGTTGATCTGGGAAAGCAGTGTCACTGCGTTTTATGAACAAGAGATCTGCTTTAGGACTTGGAGTTTAACAGTTGTCTGAGGAGCTGGAACGTGGAGCCCGTGTCGGGAAGAGGAGTTGTGAGGGAGCGCCAGGGAGAGCTGGCACCAGCGTCTGTGGTCATCCTCCACTGTGCACCATCACACACGCCAAAGCCCTGGAGGAAAATGGCCAGCACTTCACGTCCCACTCAGATATCACGCAAGCTCCCTGTTCGGCTAACTTTTAACCAGAACAGACAAGAAAGGGGATTCTTTGAAATGTGGTGTCCAGTTTAACCAGCTTGATGATTGAAAAGTGTACACACATATCCATCTGAATCTGTTTCTTTACTTGCAAGTTTCAAAGCACATCATAGGCATATTTATTGTATACAAAATGTTTCATCCCTAATTCTCTGTGGGAATTAGTAGCATTTATATGAGTAGAACATCCAGCAAATTTTTTTAAACTTATTGATTTCAGAGAGAGAGAGAGAGAGGAAGGGAGGGGGAGAGAAAAAAATCCATTTGATGTTCCACTTATTTATGCATCCATTGGTTGATTCCTGTACGTGCCCTGACCGGGGATCAAATCCAAAACCTTGGCATATTGGAGTGACGTTCTAACCAACTGAGCTTCCTGGCCAGGGTTCCACTGAAATTTTAAAAAAATGTTGTTGTTTTATAATTAGGAAAGTGGTTTAAAAGGAAAATAAAATATTGTAGGTAGGTGTGTTTAATTGGCAAAATGAGTTTTCAGAAACTCCTCATGCAGCTAACACCCACTTTTCACGGGCAAGAGGATTTGCTGCTTGCAGGGGACAGGCAGCTGTCCATGAAGCATGAGACCAAACTGCAGCTGGTAAATGTTTCCATTTTGACTAGGTTTGTTCATTGTGTAATTGCCTTTACATTATAGGCCAGTGTAGTCTACTTTGCAGTTTTTGTTTTTCATTCTTTGGGACAAGATATTTGCAACAATAAAAGCTAATTCACTTTTAACAGAATCACAATATAACCAAAAACTTTTGTTTAACCAAGACTAAGTGGTTAAATTCCAATGTGTATTCTTCTAAATAAAATTTATTTTATTGACTTTTCAATTCTGTATTTGGAAAATTTACTAAGGATCATTTTCAGGAAAAATAAAAACATTTATCTTCATTTCTGAAGCATGTTGAAGAACATGCTTAATTCTTTCTAAATTATTCAGACCATAAGATTTTTTAAATGCTTAAATATATATATATATATATATATATATATATATATATACATGTATATGTGTGTATATATATACATATATATATTTTACTCGAGTAGCAAAATAATTTTTCAGATAGTATTTTAATAAAAATTTATGTATTATAATGTATCCTGAAGATCTATTTTAAAACCATTGGATGACAAATACCTGTAAATCTGATGAGAAGGCATAGTGATAAAGAAAAAAACAAATAGTTAAAAAAAGGAATGTAAGTAGTGCCTTGAACATTGTAGTGCCCAATGTAAAACCTTCAGAGAAGAAGGAAAAATGAAAAATAGGCAGAAGATATGCAGACCACTCTGAGGAAAGCAAGTCGAAAAGAACAATGAATCATGAAAAATGCTCAGATTCACTGCTACTCAGATCAATGAAAAATAACTAAGAATGATATATTGCTTTGACATTTTTGCCATTGAATTTGTACAAATTTAAAAGGTCTATGATACCTATTTCTGCCAAGGATGTGGGGAAAAGGACATCCTCATTTACTACAGGTAGAAGTGTGGAGTATTTTAACTTTATCTTTTTGAAAAAGAAGCTGAAACTATTTATTAAAACATCTAGGTACCTGCAGTTCTGTACTTAGAATCTTCTTCACACAGTTATTTATGACAACGTTGTTGGGAGAAGCAAAACCTGGACACAAAGAGCACGCACATTAACAGGAAAACAATTGAGTATAATATGGACCACTCACATACTAAATAAAAAGAAGGAATTTGGCTTATGTCAGATAACTCAAAAGGATTTCCACAAGGTATATTTTAGTGATAAAATTATGCTATAGCCCTAGCCAGTTTTTCTCAGTGGTTAGAGCTTCGGCCCATGGACTAAAGGGTCACAGGTTTGATTCCAGTCAGGGGCATGTACCTCGGTTGCAGGCTGAAACCCCAGCTTTAGTTGGGGTGGGTGTGGGAGGCAACCAATCACTGTACCTCTCTCACATCAATGTTTCTCTCTCTTAAAATCAATGGGGAAAAATATCCTCAGGTGATGACTAACAAAAGAAAAAAAAATCATGATAAAGTAAGTGGTTCCTACTTTTGTAAAACAAATAATGCCCAGTGTGTAGGTATATGCATTCAACACATGTAGGCTATCCTCTACCCCGAAATGTATACGTACACTATGAATAGTTATAAATACATTTTATTTTCAAAATTGAACTACCAACTGTTAAAGTGTGTATACAGTTTTGGGACACCCTGTATATAAGTGTTTATGTATGTACTAGTATAATTGAACATACAGCCGAAACTCTGTTTCAATGGGAACAGAGAAACATATGGAAAGAAAAACAGTAGCTTGCTAAATTGGTTATATTATGGGATGGATTTGAAGCCAAAGGCAGCAAGGGGGTGAAATAAGCGGAAAGGAAAAGTCAAGTAAAAGATAAAAACAAAGCGTTGGCTTAAGTAATGTTTATTGAATTAAATCCAAGTAGGTCAGATGGCGTGAAAGTTGAGAGATGGGCAGAAAAGGATTTCACCTAGAAAAACCCAGGGAAAGATTTGCAGGATTGTAATCACTGGGTTCGCATGTTTGACAAGAATCTGAATTTTCACCTGGATAGTAATTTGTTGTTTTACTTGGAGGATAATTTGAGATTGATACATAGCCTTTGTGACTATTTCAGCTTCTATTCCTAATGTGATGAACACATCCTTAAAGCTTTTTCTTTGACTTTATTGCAGGGAAATGTGTCTTTTTCCTGCTCACAACCCCAGTCTGTGCCTGTGACTTTTCTCAGCCCCAGGAGTTACTTAGCACTGCCAGGCTCTTCCAGGGAGGACGAGGTTGCTGCTGCTTTCCAATTTCGAACCTGGAATAATGCGGGGCTTCTGCTATTCAGTGAACTTCAGCTGGTTTCGGGGGGCCTCTTCCTCTTTCTTAATGATGGAAAACTTAAGCTGAATCTCTACCAGCCAGGAAAATTACCCAGTGACATCACAGCAGGTAATAAGTATGTACCTGTGGGAATGTGTATGCATTTGAAAGATTTCCTTATTCCTCCATCTCTTCTCCATAAAATTTTATACGTAACCAAAAAATTAATATTTGCTTAATACATGAATACGTGAGTTAATAAGATAACCGGTACTCTTCCTTAGAGGAACTTGATTGTCATTTTTTTTAAAATATGGCTCTACACTAACAGTTCTTATGAACCCAAAGATACTTAGTGGGAATAAAAATTTCCTTCTATGACCCTCTCGCCCACTCTAGAAAAATCCACATATGCTGAGAAAATGTGTTTGGGGATAAATGTAAAAAACTTTGAAATGGACCCAAAAGTTTACTGGGTGTCTTCAGTGGAAACCAGGCATTGTCTAATGTAGCTATTAGACTTCCCTGGTCTGTGAGAGAAAGGGGGAGGTTTTTCTTGGGTCTATATGGTATCTCTACATTAGTATGGTGAGGCCTAAATACTAAGTCAAAGTAACTTTACTTGCTGATGCATTCTGTACAGAGTTGGATATGTTTGGGGAGGATGAAAAGATTCATGCAAAGTTCCTCATTTGGGCACCAAAAGGAGTTCTCTGTGCTTCTAGGCAATACGGTATCATCATAATGATTCGAAGTAATATAATTAAAGAGATGATATGAGTGTCTGGAAAATTAATGTCTAATTTAGGTCAGTGCTTTCGGTGAAGGATATTTTTGTCTCTTCATTAAAATTATGTAGTTTTTGACAAGGGATCTCCATTACATTTTCATATATATGGAGTAATGTTTGAGCCAAGCTACTGGAGGTCACATTGGGATAAACTGCTTCATCAATTTAATAAATGATCTTTAAAAACATTTTAAAGATGCCAATGTACTACATTAACTCTGACCAAAATTAATAAGCTATGACTGGGAGAGGAAAAATAAAGTTAAAATGTAATCGAAAACTACATACATGGAAAAGTATACAAATGGATACACGAATGTGTAGTCTTTATCTTTTTTATTGTTCATCTATCAGTGCAGTTTAAATGTGGGAGCTGAAAATTCAATATGAATGATAATTTTTGAGAGATACTATGCTGTGACCTTTTAATGCAATGCTTAAAATGTGGTATATTTGCAGGCTTGACAAAGGGAATGAATCAGTGTCATATTAATAATTAGTAGGTTCTCTAAAATGAGGACCTAAAAATGTAAGCCTGCCATTAACGTGTAGTTTATTGTGATTTATTTGACATCCGCAGAAGTGGTTATATTCATAGCCTAATTTTCAACATTTTAAATAAACTGCTTCAGAACAATGCAACTGTAGTGAGCCCCTTGAAGCTCGTTCATTTCTAAACACTTTACAGGCATGTCTATTTAATAAATTACTAGGTGTAAATCTATAAAGAATACCTTGAATGTTGTAAAAGTCGCTAAAGTAATGTTTAAAACCATATGCAATACAATCTATTATTATATCACATGACTTGGTGAGATTGTTTCCATAGCTAATAATATGGAGCCTATACTAAACATGATTGTCAGTATGAAAAATTGTTACACTTTTCCCTGTTGGTATTGCTCAGTGGTTGAGCGTCGACCCATGAACCAGGAGGTCACAGTTCGATCCCCAGAAGGGGGCGTGTGGGAGGCAGCCATTCGATGATTCTCTCTCATCATTGATGTTTCTCTCTTCCTCTCCCTTCCTCTCCCTGAAATCAATAAAAACATATTTTAAAAATTTGTTACACCTCATATAATAAAAGCAGGCCTTTACTTACCAACTCCCCCACTCCCTTTTTTTCTAATTTCTTTAAAAATGTTAATTTTTGCTAGTTTCACTGTTATGTTTGAAAGTAGACTATCTTTAGTAGACTAAACTGGGTGGGTGGCCAGTTTATTCTCACATAGGGAAAGACTTTCCACTTATGTTTCATAAGTACAATCTTCAATAATTAAATTAGTTATCAAAACATATTATAATGGGTCTTTAAAGAGAATTAGTTACTTACTGGTAGATTTGTATCATATTATGCTAAATATTCCCATTATAAAAGGGTAGCTTGATTTTTCTTAGCTATTGGAGATATAAATTACTAATTGTTCATGTTTTAAAAACTCACAGTTTTATCTTTTACAATGGAATAAACATTAAATTGTGTTGAGGAAGAACTGAATTGTGCAAGTGTTTGAATTACCAGCCTACATTTTTAATTCAGTTTTGCCAATTGTCATTTGGAATTCTTTGAAAATATTATGTCAGCCTATATCATTTTTGAAATATTGAAGCTATCTATCATATTGATCCAAATCATAAAACATATGAGCAATACTACATAGTCCTTCATGAAAAACTACTTTCAGTCTTTGTCACTTTTATAGATGTCAAAGCAAAAATCATTCAGATGGCATCCCAGACCCAGTGAACAATACTTTATATATTGTTATGTTGTATTGTTAGTTATTTGTCCTATTTAAAACAAATTCTTTATTGTCAAGTTTGAGATTTCTGCTATGAGTTTAGCATTTCTGCCGCTGCTTTTGCCTGGCGGTGGACATCAGGCCTATGAACACGCTTCTGGCTCTCATGGTTGGCTGGCAGCGGCAGGCTTGCAGTGTATGAGAGGTTTCTGCATTTTTCCCGTCCCACGTATCCGCAATTCCAGTGGCCCTGGCGGTGGAGCAGCCCTCTTGATTTGCCTCACCTGGGGAAGCCTTTAATTTTCTTTCATCCCCCTTCTTCCTTTTTGCTGTTGGTATATTCCTACCCTTTCAGATTGTGACCCTGTGACACCCTTAAACTCCCACTTTTCCCTAAAGTGATGAGTGGCAGTGACCTCCATGTTTTCTTTCATGGTGGCAGGAGCTATGTGGAGGCGTGGATCTCTCCTCCTGGTTAGTGCACATAGCAGCGGATGCGGGAATTTCTGGCCCTGGGTCAGAGCTCTGAAAGACATTGGGAAGCAGGCAGAACACTTCAGCTGGTCCTTGAGTAATGGCCTCTCTATAATTGCCTTTTGCACCTTTGCAAAGAGCCTACCTCATACAGCAGGCTTCTTTTTTCTTTATACATTATACTCCCTGGATGCCTATTATAGTCTTATGAGAGAGTGATGGTGGCTAAGCTGTCACAATATTTCTGTAGCAATTTAAGAGTGCTACCAGAAGATTATATACGAGGAGCTGATATAAATCTTTTTCTTCTGGCTGTATTTTGTGTGTTCACACAGGTTTGGGCCTGAGAAAGTGAGAAAAAGAGAGAAGTGTGCCCGGGAGAGAGAGAGAGGACAAGGGAGATAGTAAGAAGGAGAGAGAGAGAAAAGAGGAGGAAGAGGAGGAGGAGGGCAAAGGGATGGAGAAGAGGAAAAAGAGAATAGGAAAGGAGAGAAAGAAGAGGGAGAGATTTCTGGTAAACAATCCTATTCTCTGATTGCCTTCCATTTATTACTCCATTCTTCTGTTGTTCCATTGGGAATTGTCAATGCTTTCCACCCAAAGACCACAGTAATCACACAAGTTGGGTTTATTGCTTATTGCAACAAGAACACACACCCTGGGAAACCACCGGTGTCTAAATAAAAAGGTGTGAAAGGTGATTTATTATTGGATTTTAGGTTGTGTTAACCGATTTGGGAGACATTCCAAGGAAGTAGAGAATTGCTCTAGATTAAAAGCTGCCAGGTAGTGAGGGTGATTGTATGAATAGGTATCTTTGTAAATTTTATCTAGAAGGATGGCGGTATGCAATAAGGCTAACAGAAAAAAAAATTAGTTGCCAATGATATTATCCAGGAGTGGAAGTTTGGTATTTTTGTGGTTTTCACAGTAGCTTTGATAAGATTATAGAGTAGTTTTGATTAGTTTTGGTCCCATTTTATTGGTGCCACACAGTAACTTTGTCCGATATTGACGTTCTGAGATTATGTTCAACAGGAGAAGCCGAGGCCAAGCTCTGCATGCGGGCCAGCTGCCCATCCCACCAGGGCCTCGGAGAGTGCCAGGCCAGTTCCCAGCTGTTAGCAGGTGCTTTTCTCTTTCTCAAAGTTACTTATTTAACATGAGCGAATAGGTAAAGGGACCACAGGTCCTGCAGGCAGAGGAGTGTGGGTTTGGGAATCAGCTCCCCAGATGGATGCTACCTTGGGTGACTAGTTTATGTTCCTCAAGCCTCATTTCTCCATATTTAAATGAGAATAATAATAACAGTGTTGAAGACTAAATGACACAATCACATAAAGCACACAGTACCAGTTATTAATAGTTCAATAAAACTGTTATTATTATTATATTATTATACTAACAACACCCCCCTCCCCAGACTCAAAAATTATAAGCGGTGGGAGCAGTGTACTGGAATTAGCATTTAGTTACCTAACATCACAAATAAGAAAAAGTACAGATTCTATTTCTCCTCCTCCTTTCCCTCTTCGCAAGCTTTTGGACGGGGCTCACTTCTCGTTCCACTTAAAAATGGGAAGGAATAATATACTTTAAAAAAATAGAATCTGATTTAAAAAATGATCCTTTTCATTATGCATAGTTAGGTGAAATGAATTAAACAGGTCCTTCATTATAATTTGAGTGATAAATCCCAATGGCAGATAATAAGTCTCTTTATCACAAGTGAATGATGTCTGTCACCAGTGAGGCTCGAGAATCGCTTTCTGAAGTTTCCCCTGCAAACATTGCATGGCTTCCTAACCTGCCGGCTGGGTGGATAGATGCACTGCACTGTGTCAGATAACAGAGTGGGCTGTCCCAACAGTTTTTTGTTCTTAATTTAAATTGGTTTCCATGTGGACAAAAGAAATTCCTGAGCCTCTGACTTAATCCTGTTGTGTGCCTAACCTAGCAGTTACCTGGAGCAATGCTACTCACAGTGGGGGAGACCCCACTAGAACTGGCTCAGTGCAATGCTTGTTACCAGGATGGGTATAAAAACCGAGATGGCCCTGGCTGGTTTCACTCGGCCCTTAGAGCATCGGCCTAAGAACCAAAGATTTGCACGTTTGATTCCCAGCCAAGGGCACATACCTTGGTTGCAGATTTGTCCCTGGCCCCTGTCTGGGCATGTGCAGGAGACCGCCAATCCATGTGTCTCTCTCACGTTGATGTTTCTCTCTCTCCCCTCGCCCTCCCCCTCATCTCCCTTTCTTCCCCTCTTTCTATAAAGTCAATGGAAAAAATATCCTCAGATGAGAATGAAAAAAAAATAAGATGAAGCTCTTAGAAACTGCTGTAGCAGTAAGATATTGCTGTACCATCTAAGCACATGGTCATTGGGCATGTGTTATATACATCCTCTATTTAATTTTTCAGCCATTCATTGTGGTTGCATTTTGTATAAGTATCAATCTGCAGTACATAGGGAAAGAAAATGCTCATCACCACAGGTAGTTTGAGAAGCACTGTCCCGGACCAACAGAGAGCCTAAAATGAAATAACAAGAGTAAAGTCATGTACACAGGCACACCCATGCTTTGAGAAAAGATGAAGGAGACACGTGGTGGGACAGGAAGAGAGGGAAGGGTGCGTGTGACGCAAAACTCACACAAGGGTTTTCACTCTGAATGTGTCCTCTTGGGGGGAAGCTCTGGATGACAAATCTAGGGCACTTGGTTTTAGCCCAAGCTCATACCATCAGGGAGTATATAACTATTCAGCTGTCTATTTCAGAGTCTACTCTTAGCAAATATATCTAAAAGTATCTAACCTGTGTTCTTCAGTTTTCAGGTCTTTCTCATTATCCTTTACAAAGCAAACCAGAGTTGAGTCTTTGAAACTCTGTTTTGCTTCATGGATGTAAAGTAAAAATGAGCTTTGATGCCTAGGGTGGAATTTACATTCTACTAAGTGAGTCCAGAGCAAAGAGCTTAATCGCCTAAGGGAGCTTCTATGCATTTTCTGTCTGAAAGCTTGTGGTCGAAAATAGCTTGGTAAATAGTGCACATATTATCAAGAAGAGAGACCCATGACCTTTGGGTTTAATAGGGTACTTATATTTTCATTTACTAATTTGATCTGCAGGATCATACAGAGTTGACCATCAGTGGATGTAAAACTTACTGTTAAATCCACAACAAAGGTGCTCTAAATTCCACCTGTCTGCTGAGTATTCAACCTCAGAGACTTAATTCCCTCTAAGAGGCAAAGTCTCATAGATTCATGACACTGGGGACTGTCTTAGGAGGGACCAGAGATTGTTATTTAGAGGCAATAAGAAAACTTTGGTTAAAGCAGTATTGTATTGTATTTATAAACTTTGTTAATACAGGAAATTATTTAAAAATGAATATATGCCCTAACTGGTTTGGCTCAATGGATAGAGCGTCGGCCTGCAGACTCAAGGGTCCCAGGTTCAATTCCGGCCAAGGGCATGTACCTTGGTTGCAGGCACATACCCAGTAGGGAGTGTGCAGGAGGCAGCTGATTGATGTTTCTCTCTCATCGATGTTTCTAACTCTCTATCCCTCTCCCTTCCTCTCTCTAAAAAAATGAATAAAATAAAAAAATGAATATAAACCACCACAATTTAACTTCATACAAAAATTTCTTTCTATTTGTAGGGCTATTTCCTTTTGGTCCTTTCCCTTATTTATACAAAAATTAGAACTATAATTATCATGGTATATAGAGAGTTGAGTCTCATTCCCAATAGTTATGTCCTATGAAGTTGATATGAAACCAGATTAGCAAACACTGAACCATTGCCCCCAGGGCCTCTGGTCACAACATTTTTGTTAACCCATCATACATTATCATTTTTATGTGGGATTCTGTGTAAAGACACCTTATTGATTCATTAACATTGAACAAATAGCCAACAGCAAGGTAACTTATGCCTGAATGAAGCTTATGTAGCACACATATGATGTGAAAGTACATCATAGCCTTCGTGTACTTAGGAACACTGGATAGCATTTCATCACTTGGCTCGGGGTCTTTTAAACATTAAGATCATCAACAAAAGCATAAAAATGTGAGAAGACATATTTATGTCAGAGAGCTGAAACTAGAAGCCAACCTTTCTGACTTCAGCGGTGAACACGTGCATCAGTCTCTGCTCTGTCCTTCTGTGAATGCCTCCAAAAGTGCCCTGAGTGTTGATTTCGGGATTATACATAAATCACAGCAAGTGGGTGAAACAGCAAAGGTGGAATCTGCAAAATATGAGGCTCAACTGTGTAAATATGGTTTTGCATACTGTTTGATTTTTTAACTTTTCATTATACTAGTAAATTTTCAATATTCATTATAGTTTCTTCAAATATTTTGTAATGATTAGATTAATAAATTAATTAATACATTTTGCTAAATATTCTATATACTATCATAATAGGTAAAAAGTGTTAAAAAGCAGATAAATTATTTTATTGGGTATAACCTCGAATTTTCAAAAATATCTGGGATCTTCCAAAACCCCTCCCTATTAAAGCTGAATTACATGATGGAAACTGAAAATTGGTCCATGCCAGATAATTGAAAGATTTTAACCATTAGGATTGTCCAAATATGGAAATGTTGTTTTCTCTATTGAGGCCCTAAGAAAGGAAGGTAATAATGCACATTTCCCCCATAGAGGGTGCTATTTCCCACTTGCCTCCTTTTCCTTTCTGTTTCCTTTTAGTAATAGACTAGAGGCCCAATACACGAAATTCATGCATGGGTAGGGTCTCTAGGCCTGGCCAGCGATCAGGGCCGATCTCTGGGGTGACCGGTGGGGTGATGGGGGGTGGGGCCCACTGACACCAGTCTTGGCCGGCCTGGTGCCACCAGCTTGCTGGCCCTGGCCCCCACCACCGCTGCCAGTTGCCTCCCTCTATGGGGTGACTGGCAGGGCGATTGGGGGGCCCCCACTGGCACCCGCCTTGGCTGGCCTGGGGCCTGTGGGCTGGGGACAGCTCTTGCATTGAGCATCTGCCCCCTGGTGGTCAGTGTGTGTCGTAGCAACCTGTCATTCCACTGGTCTTTCAGCAGTTCAGTCGATTTGCATATTAGGCTTTTATTATATAGGATGTGAGTTGTACTTGATCGAGTGATGTGTATATTGCTGTTTCTCACCAACTCTTCCTACTGTTCCTCACCAACTGTTTATATTGTTCACTGTTGAGACATAACTCTTTTAACTGATTTTATCTCTCCTAGGTGTTGGACTAAATGATGGACAGTGGCATTCCATCTCCATATCTGCCAGGAGGAATCACCTGAGTGTGGTGGTGGATGGCCAGGTGGCCTCTGCTGCTGCATCTCTGGGGCCTGAGCAGGTTTATTCAGGTGGCACCTATTATTTTGGAGGTAAGAGAAGAGGTTGGGCTCCTGGGCAGTTGAACCATATTTTCAGTTACTAGCCCCTTGTCTTGGTGATGTCATCTTGTTTCACCTCATGTCAATGCTATGGAATAATGTCTCATTTTCTTTGAACATGGAAATGTTGAGTGGATCAAGATGACAAACTATGACCTAAAAATTTCCTTTGAGGTGAACTTACTTATATTTACAGTTTCTACAATGAGATTGATTGAAATTGGGCCATCTTCTTCAGTTCTTATTTTCTTTCTTTTAAGTTTTTTTTTAAAAATAATGTATTTTTATTGATTTCAGAGAGGAAGGGAGGGGGGAGAGAGAGATAGAAACATCAATTATGATGAGAGAGAATCATTTGAGCCACTGCTTCTTGCACACCCCCAACTGGGGATTGAGCGTGCAACCCAGGCATGTGTCCTTGACCGGAATCGAACCCGGGACCTCCTGATTCAGCCACTTGAACCATGCTGGCTGGGCTTCAGTTCTTATTTTCAAGCTTTGTTATATTTTCTTATATGTCTTTTTTCTGAAGTATTTTCCTGATTGTTCCTCTTAGCATCTTCAGAGCATCCTTATTGCTTTTCTACTGCCCAGTATGGAAGGGCAATGTTATGCCAATGGACAAAATAATCTAACTTAATTAGTTATAAAAACCTCTTCTCAATGCTAAGTAATAATGCAATAACTGATACATTTGGTGAAATTTGAGCATTAGCCTTCAACGCCAGGCCATCTCTCTCAGAGAACAAATGAAGCATTTACTTATCCAGTGGATGTTTGATTCAACTAAAAACTTGGAAAGGAAAGCTTGGAAATGGAAATGCATCTTTAGCACTGAAAATTAAAATAAAATGTTATTTTCCTTTAGAAAGATAAAGTTGTAAAACTATTAGGCTTATTTCTAACGTGACTTGAGGTGTTTTTTTTTCTTGTTGTTATTTTAAATTTTAATTGTTACTTCTGTCTAGAATCATTCTTGAATTTGATGGATAATATATATTTATTATATATAGATAAAATACAAATTCCATTCTGAAAATTGACAGTAAGCATGACTCATTCGTCTGATATTAAGAACAAACAAAACCCCTACATAATCTATTATTGTGAAAGGCAGCATACTGCCAACAATCTTAAAAGATATAATTTCTTCCTTTAATAAGATCTATATATTTCTGAACCAAGTTGTTCATAAAACCTGATGGAATATATGATGATTGTCAGGTAATCCATAGGAACATATTCCTTTAAGAGATGGTAAAATACATAACACCAACTTAACCAAGAGCTTTTACTTCAAAGAAAAAGATTTAGAAGCACTAACAGAGATAAGGAGAAAAAGAACAAGCATATTATCAAATGTTGCAAAAAAAAAAAAGAGATAAAAGTAATAGGCTGGATGAAAGTGTAAATCATGAAAATGGAATCATCATTCTTAAAGTATTTTATGTCCATGTTCAGATTTAACAATGCCTACCTATTTTTTTGTAGAAAGTTTCTATTGTTTTTATTCATACCCATAATATTTTATAGTGAAATAGATCCCATGTGTGCTCAGATTGCTTTTGGTGTGATGTATATGATATACACCATTATAATTAAATAAACTTTGAATTTGTGAATAGTTTTAGATTTACTGAAAAGTTGCAAAGATGTACAGGGACTTCCCATATGCCCACACCCAGTTTCCTCTGTTGTTCACATCTTACATAGTATATACAATTTAAAGGCTCCTGATGATTTTTTTTTTTTTTTTGAAAATACACATTTACACATGCATTTTCCAGCTTAAGGAAGATAATATCACCAACACCCATTTGTCCTTCCAGGATCATATCCCTTCATGTCTTGAATTTGGGGTTATTCTTTCCCTTCTGATCTTTATGATTTGACATCTATTAAGATGTTTCTAACTTTTTGAAGAATGCACTGTGGAAGCTTCCATAGTAAAATTCTAACTTCGGCACTTTAAAAAGATCACCAGTCTTAAGTTTACTTAGGTATCTCTGTTTACTCAGTCATCTTCTCAATCTGTTTTCTTCAGTACCAGAATATGTTTGATCCTGGCATGAAGTTCTAGTCACTAAATACACCCCCTGCCAACTCCAGGGCTCCCCAACATTTCCAGGGCTGGGAGCGAGGGCTTCTGCTGCCAGCCTCCTCCTCCCAGCTTGGTGCCTCCAGGACTTGCTAGAGGCGGTCCATTCCTCTGGGAGCCCGCTTAGGGCTTTGGGGATGGGAATTCTGGATGTGGACTGGACAGTGGGGAGAAGGGTCTGAGTAGGCACATCACCTTACTTGGTGAGGCCTCATGGGGCCATGAGCAGAAGCATGGTCGGATGAAGGCTACACGAGGTCCCCGAAAGTGCAGGACAGGCACAGGGCCCTGATTGCTTGATGGTACTGGCAATGGGGTGACCAGACCTCCCCAGGTTTAGCCCTGAAAGCTGAGTCCTGGGAACACCCCCAGGGCAAACTGTGAGAGATGTTCACCCAGAAAACCTTCTGGTCTGTGTAGATGAGAGTCCCCTTTATCACTAGGCTGTCTTCCATAGGTAGAAGGTTTTTCTTAAGTAGTTAATTCTTCAGCCAGTTTATCTTCAAGTAAATAAATATCCCATGTTCTGACACACTTCCCATCAGTACTCCCTTGCTTGTCTTTAAATTCAATGGCAAGCTTACAATTCTCTTATCAGCAAATGGTCAACCTGGCTGCAGCACCCCACTGCGGAGGAGCAGTCTGCTCGGGGAGCCTGGGTGCATCTCCATTCTCTGTCGGTCTCGGAGCCACTGTCACTGTGAGAGAGGGGGTGGCTCCTGAACTTGCAGCACTCGATGTACACCACGCCAAACTCCACTGTCTGCCTGTCATTTTTTTGCTCTTTTCTATTCCCCCCTCAAATAAATGCGTGTTTTTCAAAAAGTCAGGCTGCATCGTAGCCAGCTTTTATCATTTATAAATGATCAATTTTTAATCTGGGTTCTCCAGATTAATTTCTGTATATTCCCCTATGCAATCTTTGTGCTATTGACTAATCCACTGTATGGCACAAGCTAGAGATACCAAACTGCGTGCAGAATTCACACATTCCTGCTTGTGTAGATCAAACGTTATCCACCCACTGAACTGGCTGCATCACCAGGAAGTCAAACCTGACATCTCACTCTGGCACAGTGACATTCAGTGATAATTTATCTGTCACCCTCCGAGGTGCTTTCACATGCTGACTGCCTCTACTAATGGATCCATCCATTAACTCAGCATTAAGTATTCCCCAGAAATCTTCATAGATTAGAACTTTCGTTTCAGACGGGTTCAGTGCTACACTTCTCTCTGCTGTTGCGTTACATGAACTTGTGATACCTGTTATTACAGAATAATGAGACGAACCTGCCTTGAACCTTTCTTTGTTCTTAGCATCTCTTGCTATTAAACACGGTGGCTAGGACTATAAAAGGCCTTGTGATAAGAGGGTGTGCTTTCTGTAAAGTTCCATGACCTTCCCTTGTGACTGCAAGTTTTCTTAGTTTTGTTTCCTACAGGCATCTTGCGTAATTTATTTTATCCTGAAATAGTTTGAAATGTGTCAAGAAACACCACCTGGAGAAAAGGAGATTAGCAGAGCTGTTTATATTCCTGGCATATTGTGGTTGCCCCAAATATTATTGAACTATTATCCTCTCCGTTTTTATTTTAACATCCTTAATTGCTTAATAAGTCATTGAGAAAACATATAGAGATACGGTATCCATATCCTACACCACAGAGGTAATTTAAACACTGCAAATATAGTGCTATGCACTATAAATTGATATTCAAAGAGCTTTCATTACCTTTTCTTGATCAATTAAATTTGAAACTTCACTGTCTCCATTGGTTAAAATACAGCATTTCAATGTGTCTGATAACAGTTTTGAATATGAATCTGGCCTTGAATTGCCATATAAATGCATTTTGTTAGGAAAACAAAGCATTAAGGGTAAGTATCCTCAGTCACAGTATTTAATGATACTGTAAATTCCCAGGTAGAAAGCTAGCTTGGATTGTACCGAATTAGGAAGTTGCTGATTCATTTCTTATTCTTTGAAATTATAACAGTGGTTGACAACCATAACGGCAAAGAAAGATTAATGAAAGATGCATAAGTATAATATATGTGTTCATACTCCATAAAATTATTTATTTCACTTGGGTAGACAAACACTTAGAACATTATTAAATTCCAGACAATAATGGTCAATATTATAGTTCTTTATTATTTAAATAATTAGTAACAGGTCTTAGATAAATATTAGAAAAAGTCAATATAAAAGAACATTCTTTTATGAGGCAAAGAATAAATAAAATCCAATTGTGAAATGGTTTTGACATTAAGCCGTTATGATTTATTAAAATGCATGTATATTTGGCTCTTGTATGCATATTAAAATAAAGCATTTAATTATTTTATTTGGTATTTTATTTTAAGTTAATATAACTTCTTTTCCAAATAGGTAGCTTTAAATGCAAAGGTATTTCACTGTTATTGATGTATTTATCTTTTCTTTCTACAGTGCACATTTTTATCCTTTCTACTCTTTTTGTGTTCCAAAAGGCTAAGTTCCAGGCTTTAAATTATATACAATTTAATACTGCTGACTAACGGGTTCTGGAGCTAATACATGCATAATTTTAAAATTTGAATCAAGTCAGTATTCTTGCACATAATTATTATAACAGTAGTAATTTCCTATGAATCCTATGCTAATAAAGATAAATACATTGTATGAATTGAAATTTGTAAGTGAGATCAAACTAGTGATAACTGCAATGGGCTTTTCTCCCTCTTTTAATAAAATAATCAATTGCCTGTTTTATTTTTTAATGAAGTATTCTATGACACTGAATTTTTACTCATTTTGGTGTATCTCGTTTTACTTGGTTTTGTTTCTATCAGGTTGTCCGGACAACAGCTTTGGATCCAAATGTAAAAATCCCCTTGGTGGATTTCAGGGATGCATGAGACGCATTTCTATCAGCAACAAAGTGGTAGATCTGATTTCAGTTCAGCAGGGGACCCTGGGGAACTTCAGTGACCTTCAGATAGACTCCTGTGGAATCACAGACAGGTCAGACCATCTCACTCCTATTCTTATCTGTCCATTGTCAAATGTTTGGTGGCAGATTAAAATTTATATAGAACACAAACATTTTGTTCTTTCCTCTTTTTCACCATCATCTTTTCCATGGGAAATAGATTATTATGTTCACTTTAGAAATAAGAAAAAAATAAACTTTTAGTTTTATACTTCATATTTGCAATGGTAAAATTTAGATAGAAAACATGTGACCATGTTGTTTATAAGGACACATGCTACCAGTTCACAAAAGATAATGTTGATGCTGCTATAATTTTAGGTGGCTACAAATGTATAAAAATATATCATTAAACTCAATAGCTCAGGACACCCTAACAATTACTTTGATCGTACCAAGAAATCGGAGACCTGTTTGGTCAGTTATCAACCTGCCTCTTGCTCCCTGATAGCTGAGGAGTGTTTTCACAGGCACAGAAATGGAAGTGGTTGCTATGCTCCTCATGTACCTTCAAAAAACCACTACTGTCTTATCTGCAGGGAATCTGAGAAGGAACCTGCCCCATGGGAGAGTCTGGAGCTGTAGTGTAGATCAAAGTATAAGGCTAACCCAGTAGTTTCAGTAGGACTCCAGTACAGGGCATGGTGGTGCAAGATTTTGGAGTTAATTGCAGAGGACAAGCAACTTTTGAATGATGACTGATAGTTAATAATTTTCAAGTATCTTTAGGCATGTCCAACCTTACCCAAAGAATCTTTTCAGTCATGCTTTAATAGTAAGGCTGCTAACTCTAGTTATTGAGTTCAATGGAATGTTACGACCATTACAGATTTAAAAGAATTAAACCATGTGAGAAACTTAGCCCCTGTCCTGTAGTAGGGTATAGTATAAATTTTGAGTAAATTCTGAATTTTAAAAATAACTTTTTATTTGTACGAAACATTTTATCAACACAAACACTTATCTATTTCTATCTGACAGACAATTTAGTCTACCAATGTCTATGGGTCCTGTTTTGAACACTATACATATTGTTATGTCTATAAAAAGAATTTTAATCTTATTTAACAATGCAGTAGAAGGGTACCATTTCTTTTCCATGAATACACATTTAGTTATTTAACCCAGTTTGTAGGTAAAAAGTCTTTCAATAATGAAAGGTGATATGTAAAGGGAGAATTTACACAATGAACCTCAATGGCTTGACTTGGGGCTTAAATGACAGTGAGCTTTTGCATGGTCACAACCACATCAGCTCTGGACCCTTAATCCCAATTTTGAGGAGGACATACAGCAAGGCTCCCTGGATCTGCTCCCTGGAGGTGGGGTTCACCCACAGTCAGGGAGCCCCCGCCTCTAATGGGTAACAGCCATCAGGGACCAGGGGGAGGTTTGGTCGCTCACCCATGAATGATAGTCCTGTTGACTGGCTCAGACTGCAGACAGTTCTTTGGGTATAAGCAGATCCATGCTTCTCCTGGGTGGTGGCTCCGGACCTGCCATTTACACCTGAACCCCAGCTGCCTGCTTTCTGGAGGTCAGACTCAGAAACAGAGTACAATTGGAGACTATATGCTTCCAATATCACACCCTAAAAGGGCTTCAGAAATAGCAAACTATGCAGAGGTCTTGACTACGCTTTTTTTTTTTTGAGAAATACTTTAGGGTCAGGGGAACCCTAGCAATCTTAGAAAAATAGCAAAAATAAAAGTAACTTTTACATTTGTATACCTTTTACATTCCCAAATGTATCATTCTCTTATACTCATAAGAAATATATATATAACCATCCTTTAGTATCCATGGGAGGATTGGTTCCATTACCTCTGCAGGTACAAAATCTGCGGATACTCAAGTTCCTTACATACAATGGCATGGTGTTTATATATAACCTATGCGATTCTCCCCTATGCTTTAAATCATCTCTGCATTACTTATAATAGCTAATACTATGTAAATGCTATGTAAAATAGCTGGTATATTGTATAATTTAGGGTATGATGACAAGAAAGAAAGTCTGTACATGGTCAATACAGATGCAACCATTGTAGGCCTAACTACCTACCTAGTACATGTCAGCAGCAAAGTAACTTCCCCGCCTGAATATTTTCCATCCCTGTTGGTTGAATCCACAGATGCAGAACTGTTAGATACAGAGGGCTGATTCTAGTAATTTATTTTGGTCTTACATGCTATACCTATTGACATAGCTTCCAAAGCATTATTAAGTAGAGTCTTTTAAAAATAAATCTGTATACTAGCTCTATGCTAAGCACTTAGCATGAATTACTATTTATTTATTTATTATTTTAGAAGTTTTATTGAAATAGGAAAGGGAGAAACTGGAAAGGAATACAGGAGAAAGAAAGGTAATTTGGCAAAGTGTCAGAAATATTTTCCAGAATCTTTCAAATAGGCATCTAGATTCTAAGTCTTTAACTATCTCTAAGGAGCGGTCGAGATGAGAAATAAGAATAAATGTTTGGAAACAATGAATGCAAGACATGATTATTTTTTAATTGTAAAATACAAGGTGTAATGAAGTCAATAAAATCATTCATATCCTCATTGCCAGCCATTCATTGTTATACAAATTTTTACATAATTACCTTCACATACACACACAATAAAAAACAAAATGCAGGATAAAAAAGCTATTCCTATTCCAGTAATTGTCTATATTAATATGTATTCATTTATCATAAATGCATCTACAATTACTTGAAAGAGTATTATATATATCTGTGAGTATTTTATTCAATTCACAGCTAAGTCTCAATGATTTTATAAATTTATATGTGTTTAACGTAACTTCTCCCTGAATTTAAACTTGTATGTGTGTGAATGTCTCTGTGTAAAGAAGGTGTGTGTGCATAAAGGTATGGGAATGTGTATGGGAATGACCTTATAACAGTGTGTGAGCGTGTATGGATGGTGTGGACCTGTGTGCGTGTGTGCGTGTGTGTGTACATGTGTATGCGTTAATGTGTGAATATTGTGTGGGTATTTGTGTAAGGATATAAGGAGCTTTTGGGTATGCCAGTGACTTTATGAATGTGTATGTATGTGTGAGACTGTGCAGTGACTATGTTCTAAAATTAATTTTAAATTAATTAATATGTATTTAAATTAAGCCTCATAAAAACCCTTAGAACCTGTCCTTAATTGTATTTATTTCTTACAAATATGGGCTCAGATGCTCAGAGAGGTGGCTAAGATGGCATGGCTGGGAGGCAGAGCCCAGGACCAACTCTGAGCCTTCTGGTTCTGGGAAAGTCCCTCTGAACTGTCTACCTGCCAGGCCGTACACCCGTCTCCGTGCACATTAACATGCATTGTGGTTAATGTGTAGTTGATGTATAATAAATGCAAAATTTAATGGTTTAATAAATTGCAATGAAAAACAAACAGAAACATTAAAATATATTTAACAATTTGATAGGAATTAAAACAATGTTGCTTTTTTTTACTGTAATTAAGTTGGATCAAATCTATGCATAATGCTGTACATACATTTATATATGTGCTCATGCTCACGTACGCACATGTGCTCATCACACACATATCCCAAAGCTCCCTACCGTGCACAACCCTTATGTCCACATGCTCCTTATACATACATTCACATACCTCCTCACACATTAACCCATACACACACACACACACTCATATACAAGTACACTATCTCTTGCACACACAATCTTTACACACTCACTTATAAACTCATAAGATCATTCCCACACTTACTATACTCACACATTTTCCTTATACACACTCACACATAAACACACCCACACTTGTCCACAAACCCTCCCCTTGTCCGCTGTGGAAATGCAGGGGAGGTGGCCCTACACCCAGGGAATCTGGGTAGGGATGATCGAGGGGAGAGGGCAGAACTGCAGAGGGAGCTGTGTCCATGTCCCCATTACCATGTCCCCATGTCTTGGCAGAAACCCAACTGGGCTGGGGCAGTGGGTGACAGTTGTTAGGGAATAAATACTAACTGAATCACTTGGACCTAAAGCACTTATTAAACAAAAGAATTAGGTATATTTTGACATCATCTTTTTAAGAATATCTGCTGGTTGAGGAAGGCCACCATTGACTTCAGGTGGTTACCATTATTGTAGGACCCATAGGCATCTACCTATTCAATTTTCCTAAATGTGATCATGTTATATAGATTTTTACTTCAATATCCTTATTTCTAGCCATGTTTTACATTGTATCAAAGTGTTTTGACATTTTTTTGGAATAGACAGGGAATCAGGTTAAACCAAAACTGTACACATCACTTCAGTTTGGGGAATGTTGATGTATGTACATAGTTTGTTCAAGTTCACCATCAAGGTAGGTAATGATGGAAAAGTCTAAGGAAAACACTAAAGAAAATGGGTTCATGGGTTGTTTTACTTTGTACTGGAATGATTGGTGAAGAGAAAAGTGTGCAACACAATTGTTTAGAACTTTTACTGAGAAACATTACTTCACTAAACAATGTGATTTGCAATAGATTACAACTAATAGCCAAACAGAACTACTATATGATGAATTGAAATAAAATCCACAATCCAGTGTTTCACTTTGTAGTTAAAAAATGTGAAAAGTCACATCTGACTAACAATCACGGAATATGGATCTGAATCTTTTTGTAGCAGATAAGTTAGAAATAACACATGCATGACAATAATTAAAGATTCAGTCTTTAGAAATTTAGCTTGGCAGCTTATGTCTGCCCCCCTTTAAAATACGGTTTGAGGTCTGTTAAAGAATAGATTGCTTTGTCCTTCTGATGACCAGATAGGATTGTTATTGTTTTAATTTTCAAAAATGTTCCTCTTCTGGGTTGTTACTGATTTGAAATGCTTCAGGTATTAAACACATAGCAAAATATTCTTTGAATGGATTCCCGTGAATCTATAAAAATGCTAAAATATATGTAAACTTAATTGGCAGGGAAAATACTCATATATTTTTTAATTTTTAGAAGACAGGTTGTAAAATAACATGAATGTTATGATTATACACAAATATACATACACATAAATAATGCATATATACACACAAACATGTATGTTTACAGTGGTAATTTTTATGCATTGAGATTGTAAATGATATTTCTTTTCTAGTGTTTCCTGAATTGTTTGATTTCTATACATTGGACATCTACTTTTTATCAAGAATAATCAATAATGTTATTTTTAGTTAAAGTTGGAAAAATCCTGTAAGCAAAATTTGCATCCTCAGTTTTAATAAATAAGATGGCAGAAAGGCCATCCTAAATACATTCTTGGCAGGTTTTGTGGTTAATTTATTTTTTAAATCTGGCATGAATGAGAACATTTAAAGCCTTGGACACAATGTATCATTCAGTAGTTTTTTTTCACTGTATCCTAAGCCAAAAGATATACCTACTACTTTCACTTAAAAAGCATTTTGGGCCCAAACAACTTTATTAGTGTTTCTGTCCTAACAATTTATTAACTCTTTGAAAAAGTCACTTATATACATATATATTTTAATATTTTTCTTTTTAATTAAAAATGTTTAATTGAAAATAATGGATTACTTGGTAATTGCACATGTTTACTATTGGGTACTATACAGATTTTCAAAGCCTGGGATCAGATCAGACACTGCCGCTCTCATGCCTTGTTCACTATTGATTTCATGTGATTCTTATTTTTCATCAACTACTAAAGGTTCAGCTTCTCAAAGAGAGGGTGTCATTAAAGGAATGTCATTAGTATCTAATATTGAAAGTGAACTGCCTCGAGCAGTAAGTCACTGGGTATTTGATAGATGCTGAGTGCGCCTGTCTTTTTCTTTTTTTAAAAAAATCTTTATCATTGAAAGTATTACCTGTCCCCTTTTTTCCCCATTGACCTCTCCCATCCCGCCCCCACTGCCCACCCCAGGCCTTCACCACCCTTTTGTCTGTGTCCACGGGTTATGCATATATGCATACAAGGTCTTTGGTTGATCTCTTCCCACCCACCCACCCTCCCCCACCTTCCCTCTGTGGTTTGACAGTCTGTTCAATGCTTCTATGTATGCCTGTCTTTCTCTTGAACATTTAAATATCCTGGGAGCCCCTGAACAGTGCTTGGAATCTGTTTATACCATATACCTTCCACATTCCCGAATGTAGACACAAGTGAATAAAGATGTCCCTCCCTCCTACTTCCTTCTCTCTTTTCTTCATTTTCTCTTCATTTACATAATCAGTGTAGTAAATCAGTATGATTAAATGTTATTTTATGTAAGCTGTTGATATTTCTGGCAACATATTGAATTGGTTATAATGTTACTTAGGCAAAGAGAAAGGGCTCGATAGAATAAGACATGTTGAAACGTAAGCAGCCACAACTGCCCGAGAATTGGTTGAAATTTGATGAATTCATTGACCTAAGGTTGAGTTCTGGGATTAACGTGCTTTAATGACAGACAGAGTAACCATTAGTCATGTTAAATTTACTCTTCATGTTACAGTCGACATTCTCCTTTCACAGGACCATGGACATGTGATCAGTGTTCTCTACCTCAGAGTGAAAAATAGTGACTGTGTCTGCACTCCTTTTAGGTGTTTGCCCAACTACTGTGAACACGGTGGGGAGTGCTCCCAATCCTGGAACACCTTTCATTGCAACTGTGCCAACACGGGTTACACAGGAGCCACCTGCCACAACTGTAAGCCGGACACACCTCTTCTTCTTGCCTCTGTTCTGATTTCCTTGTTCCATCTCCCTTTTCATTGCTGTGTGAATATATGCCCATGTACGTGCGACCGTGTATTGGAAGGCACACACCCAGGTCTTAGCATCCAGTTGATTTCTAGTTGTCCCAAATCATTTAATTCTGATTGCCACCTTAGTAAGTGGCTACTATTATTATCCCTAATTTACTCCTGAGGTTACAGGGAGAGATTAATAACCTTACCTGAGGCATCTTAAAGAGTTTGAGCCACAGTGTGGATGTGAACGCCTGCCTGGGATCACAACCAATACTCTTTTTCTATATCATAAGCCATGCATTTGTTCTGATGAAATGTTTGTGTGGGTTGTAAGACTCATGCCATTCTGTCATCCAGTTTTTTGATTCATATGATGAGACCCAAGGGCATTATTCACAGTCACCAGCCTCACCCGTCTTGGTCTCTTCACTGGGCACTGTTTTGGACTCCGGCCAGAGTTGAGATCGGAAGCCTGGGCTTCCAGCCCTGGGGGCTCTGCAAGGGGCTGCTCAGAGGTCATGCTCAGGGCTACAGCCGGGGCGTTCCTGGGCATCGCCTTACCGAGGCTTTCTAAGATCTAAGATCATGAAGAATGCTTGCTGTCCCTGAAGTCACATCTCACTGTAACCAGAGGCCAAAATTCTCGACCCAACTCACCCAGCTAGTGAAGGGACAGTCTGTGTTAATTTTCATATCCTCCATCATCCCTGGTAGTAACTAACTCAACACAGAAAGTCAAGTGAATGTATTTTGATGGACTCATTATTTGTCTTTAATTATTATCAGTGACTGAGTTTATTATTATTATTATTATTATTTTTATTGATTTCAAAGAGGGAGAGAAACATCAACGATGAGAGAATCATTGATCAGCTGCCTTTTATACACCTCCTATTGGGAATCAAGCTTACAACCCAGGCATGTGCCCTGACCGGGAATAGAACCGTGACCTTCTGCTTCATAGGTTGACACTCAACCACTGAGTCACTCCAGCCAGGCATCAGTGACTGAATTTAAATATAAACCCAAACAGCTCTGAGGATAAAAGCCAGATGATAAACAAATAAGATATTTTCATCTGTGGCCCACAATTTGACCCAATTATTGAGTTATTAGGTTCTTGAGCAAATAGTCTAAATGAAGGTTTGTTTTTTTAGTGTTTTTTGTTTTGTTTTTTGCCAATAACCATTCTGAGAAATGGGGGCAGGATGACAAGTTGTTTACTGGTTATTGTGAAGCCATCACTGTCTTTAGCATGAGTAGAAGGAGAGGAAGGAATAGAGTCTTTTAAAACATCTTATTAGAAAATATGACTGGAAAGCAATCCATGCTTCTATTTTCGTCTGTGTAATACATAATAGGAAAAAATAAAACCATCAGACTGTGGAGGAATGAAGAAGTAATTTTGCATGATTATCTGAAATTTTGTAACACTGAGCAAATTAGTTACATTATTTCATATTGTCTAAAACTCATTAACATAATTTTCAAAAATTTAGAATAGATCAGGGAAGGACATTCAGAGGATGATTTATTTCTCATTTCACAGACTAAGAAGCTTGATGGAAATTATCAGTACATTTGGCCAAGTGTTCAGTGAGATTGTACGATATATACAGGTGTTAATATCAAACCTTGTACAAGGAAACTATATAATCGTATAATGAAAAACATCCTATTATGGATCAAAATACATTGCATCCACTTGGGGACATATTTCATATAAATATTTCTTCTGCTTTGAATTTTAATTATCTTGATTTCTCATTACAGAGTATTATAGAAAGTTTCTTTTGTAAATTATTTCTTAAATTATTGTTGAGGAGCTTTATAAATCATATTTGTTTTATAAGATAGGATTTTATCTGTAGATAATTTTCTGTGAGAAAGGAGAATAGTTACAACATTATTTGAAACTTTTCTATTGCTGTGGCTATCAGCAGATGTTTTAAGGAGATTACACTATTGTACTTCAGATATTAGGTTATTATGGATGTTGAAAGATCCATTTGGATGGATGTCTAAAATTATACTTATAAGTGTTTTAACATTTAAAACAACTACTTTCTCTTTTGTGCTCTACCTAATATAAAAATAAACTGAATTTTCATTTTGACTGAGTATTCTCATATTCCTTTAGTGATAAAAAAAAGTCATAAAATACAGCCTCATTTTCCTTTTTTTCTATCTAACCTGCTTTCATCCATACCAGTTCTTTTAAAAAAGAATGAATTTTGTTTTAAAGTATGTTTTACCTTTTCTTCGGGTCAGTAATATACTTATCATTCTATTCCATTTATGATGATCCATCTTTTTACAGCTATCTATGAGCAGTCATGTGAAGCCTATAAACACAGAGGAAATACTTCAGGGTTTTACTATATAGACTCAGATGGAAGTGGTCCCTTAGAACCATTTCTTCTCTATTGCAATATGACTGGTGAGTTAATCAGCTTTCATTTAATGGTAATATTTGCATGAATGCTTTAAACATAAAATTAAAATGAAGCAAGTAGAAAGTTGACCTAATTTGCAATTTGATTAAAATGTATGTTGTTCAGTAGAACTAACATAAATCTTTAAAAATAGTTTAATAATAATGATTTAAAATGTTGTCATTATTTTCTGTGTATGTGGTGTGTGTATAGAACATCTAATAATAAATGTATTTCATTAAGTCCCAAAATAAAAAGGATAGACTTTATTCTCTAAGAAATTGAAGCATGTAAAAGCCTTGAAAAATATTTACTTTTTAAATGTAGGTAAACATGAAGTTTATTCTTGAATTCCTTACTTACACATCCTATATAATAAAAGTGTAATATGCAAATTGACTGAACTGGAATGACTGGTTGCTATGATGTGCACTGACCACTAGGGGGCAGACACTCAATGTAGGAGCTGCTCCCTGATGGTCAGTGCACTCCCACAGGAGGAGCGCTGCTCACCCAGAAGCTGGGCTCACAGCTGGAGAGTGCAGAGGCAGTGGCAGTAGCCTCTCCCACCTGTAGGCAGGTGGTAAGGAGCAAGGGGTTCCAGACTGGGAGAGCCCCGGACTGTGAGAGGGATTCTGACTGATGATTTAGGTCCGATCTCCAGGGGGATTGGGCCTAAGCCAGCAGGCGGACATCCCCCAAGGGGTCCCAGACTGTGAGAGGGCGCAGGCTGGACTGAGGGGACTCCTGCTCCCTCCAGTGCACAAATCTCATGCACTGGGCCTCTAGCACTTAAATAAGAATGAATAGTCATGGAAATATATTTGATTAAATTCAACATCTGTTCATGATAAAAAAAAAGAAAAGAAATTACCAATAGAAGGAAATGTCCTTAATTTGTTAAAGACTACCCACAAAAATCCCAAAATATAAAACACAGTTTATGGTGAAATACTGAAAGCTTTACCCTGTTACCAGTATTCACATAAGGATGCCTGCTGTTACCACTGTTTTTCATGGTATTGGAGGCCCTAGTCGGTACAGTAAAGCAGGAAAAATAAATGAAAGAAGTGAGTGCTAGAAAGGAAGAGCTAAGATTCACATTATTTGTAGATGACCAGGTTATGTATTGAGACTAGTCTAAATAATCTACAGGTAAACTACTAAAATTTAGGATGATTATTGGATACCAGTAATATAAAAAATAATTGATTTCTGCACACCAGCAATAAGCAAATAGAAAATGAAATTTTAGATTTATTTTTAATAGCATAAAAATCTTGAATACATGGTAATAAATCTAATGAAAGACGTGCAAGGCTTCTACATAGATAAGTATGAAATGATCTTGAGATCAACTAAGATCCTAAATAAATGGAGAAATATATATAAAATTTTCATTGATTAGAAAACTCAATATGGTATAAATATCAATTTTTCCCAAGTAGTCATTGATTCTGTGCAAACCTACATTAAAATTCCAGCAGGCTGTTTGTTTGCTGGTTCTGTAAGTGTTTAGGTGAAAATGAGCAAGCAGTTTCTAAACTGTATCAACAGATTTAATGGAAATAGAGGATTCAAATTAATTTTGAAGAATAAAGTTGAAGAGCTCAACTGCCAGATATGAAGACATTATACTGATAGGCTAAATAAAGCAGTGTGTGATTGGCACAGGGATTAGCAGGCCAAATGGAAGGGATCAAGATTCCTTTACAACCAGTGGTGCTGGGGAAATTGTGTCTAAAGTTTTAAAAAGAATCTTGATTCCTTCATCATCAAACACAAAGGAATGGATTCTAGATGAAGTGGGCTATCCAATATAGTAGCTATTAGTAAACAAGTGCCTACTTAGATTCAGACCTAATTAAAATTAATAAAACTAAATGAACCGAAATTTTACAAATTTAAATCAATTCATTAAATTAAGATCACATTAAATGTCAGTTCCTCTGTCTCACTGCTCACATTTTAACTCTTCAATGGTCACCTACTTCAACATTTCAGAAAATTTCCTACGGATAATGCTGTGTCAGGAAGTTAGAGTTTTGTGGAGCAAGACAACAGAAAAAGGCGATGTGAAATGGAAGGGTTTGGAAAGGTGGACTTACTCCTTAAACCAGGCAGCGAATATCGGGGATAAGAGTCTTTCAGGCGGTGGAAAGAGCAACTGCTGAGTCCTGAAAGGGGTGATGTTCCCAGGCGTGTTCAGAAACCAGCGAGTCCCACGTGGCTGGACTATGGCGCGTAACCGAGTGGTTGAGGAGGAGAGTAGAAGAACCGGCTTGGGTGGGGCAGGAGGCGAAGAATCATGGGGTCCAGACAATTTTGTAAGGTCTCTGGTCTTACTCTGAATGAGATGAGAAATTGGAGGGTTTTAAGCAATGGTGGATGAAATCTGATTTCCTCTAATAGGATTATAATTGCTCCTATGTTGGGAAATGCCTCTTCAGGAGCAGGGTGGAAAGAAATATATATGCGCCATGGGTTACACACATACTATAAAATATATACAGGTGTTGTCAAAACCCCTATTTCTTCCTATACAAGTCAATATCTGCCTGTCTATCTATCAAAAGAGTTAGGAAACCTGTTTGGAGATAGTTTAAGAAATGCAGGAATACAGGCAAGAGCAGGTGATGGAGGCTTACGCTGGATAACAACGAGGCAGATAAGGGAGGAGGTGCCATTTTCTCTTCGTACGTGTGAAGTGTGGGAACACAAAAGAAGCGAAAAACAACACCACATTTGAGTTGCCATAATTTGGGATGTGGTCAGAAAAAGTTTAAGGGGAAACTCGGGAACTCAGTGCCACACATTTGAGTTTGAGATTCTGTCACACGTTCAGATGAAACACAGAGAAAGCGGTTGAGCAGGGGGCCACAGTTCCTTTGTATTGATGTGTGGTTCTAAAAACTGCAGATGGAGGTAAACCTGGGAAACAGATTTGGGGTGACATTACTCTAGAATGTGTCTAGAGATTTTTTTTCATATAATGCAAACAGGTGGCATCTATTTACTCAGACAAACACTGGAGACACTGTCTGTTGTGGCCCATTCTGGCTGCTCTAACAAAGTTCCAGACCGGGTAGCCTATCTATATGTATAAAAGGCTAATATGCAAAGTGTCCCCTTAGGAGTTCGACCAGAAGACCCGGAATTTGATCGCTTGCTATGACGTGCGCTGACCACCAGGAGGCAGCATAGAATGAAGGAAGGCCCCGATTGGCCCTGATCACCGGCCAGGCCTAGGGACCCTACCTGTTAACAAATTTCATGCACCGGGCCTCTAGTAAACAACAGAAATTTATTGCTTACAGTTTTGAAGACTAGAGAGTTCAAGGTTATGGTGACAGAATAGTCGGGTGAGGGTCCTCCACTGGTAGCTCACTTCTTAATACCTTTAACCATTACAACCTAAAAAAAGAAAAATACAGACAATCTCTTTTGTATGGACACTTCCCTAAACTATGTTAAAGATTGAAAATTCTTTCCTTAACTTGGGGTGGTGATCACACAACACAGCATATAGATGATGTGTTGTGGAATTGTGCACCTGAAACCTGTATCATTTTGTTAACCAGTGTCACCCCGATAAATTCAATTAAAAAAAAATTCTTTCCAAACAGAGTATTCTAACTATAATTTTAAAATAATTGGCCAGGCCAATAGGAATCCAAGTATCTGACACTATAGAAATATAGGGGTCCTTTTTCGCTCTACTAAAGCCACTGCTTTATCTAAAATGAAATAGTTTTATATTCAAGAAGTTCCTCATCAAACATTGCATGCGGACAGTTGTTTCAGTGGGGAAAAAATGATGAGGGCTAGAGCAGTGGCTTTCACACTCTTGTGAAAATGACAGTTGGGTGGCTTGCAGTCACCCTTGCCCGCTGCACAGCTACCGAGCCTCCTGGCTTTAGTTTCACTGAGTCAGGGAGTTTAGACCGAGGCCTGGGTCGCTGCTTCATTAACAAGCTCCCCGGGTGATTGTGAGATACGGGCGCCTAAGACCTTCCAGTGAGAGCTGGACGGTATAGTTCTCATAAAGACATTGTTTTTCCTTCAGGGATTTCCATCACAAAGGCCTTCTTAATAGCCGTGAGAGTTAATAACTAACTGATGATTCAGATGCAGCCTAGCTGACACCGTTTTGTTTTGCTCCGGTGTGTTTTCCTGCCTCCTCGCCCGCTTCCTGGGCGCAGCGCTTTCTACCTGCTCTCGCGGTCCACATCGCATCCATCACCCTCAGTCATTAGTGTGAAGGAACACGCGCTCTGCAACTGTGTTGCTTAAACAGCATGTTTTCCCTCCACACTGTTATCACGCTAAAAAATAGCAGCCAGCCCCAGATAAATCAAGCTCTTAATTATTCAGTTGCTTTACATACAATTTATATTATTGGAACTCTCCTCAGGGAGAGACACCAGTAGACCCAAACTGCCTTTCCCATTTTTTTTTAAGTGTATTTATTAAAGTTAATAGATTTTCTGCCTATTTCAGCTACCTCTTCTGACTCATTTCTCTGTGTCTCCTTAGCTGAAGGACTCTCTTTGCAGTGGGTAAAGGATACTTAAAAAAAATAAATAAATAAAACCATGGCTCTTAGACATAAAAATAAAAGCTAAAAAACACATTTTAAAGTTTTTGTGTAACACGTTACCAATGAGGAAACTGGTAAGATGTTACAGCCATTTAAAACGGGAACTCCAAAGAACAGACACACATGTACATACCAGGAATAGTGAAATGAATGTGCAAATGGAGACAAAACTGGCTTCTGCCGCCGTGGAGGCGGGCAGCCATCGGAACATCTCCACCAGGTAGAGTTTCCTTGTCTGTAGACAGGAACTATGTATGAGGAAACTTGCTTTCTAAGAAAAATAATCTGAATGCTTGGGTTAGAGGATAATTAACTGTTACTATGGCATGGAAGTTAGAGATAGTGAATTTCTCTGGCGAGTTTTCAAGGCTTCTCTCCCCCAGCAGCATTTGCTTACATTCTGAGAGTGATACAAACACATGGACTTGGGCCCCTCCCCTTCCTCACTTTATGGAGCGGAGAAGAGGTGCCAGCCATCCTCTGAGCTTCACGTCTCAGAATTTTGGGGTTCCTCTCTTGTGCAACTTTAACACATGCAGGGGCATCTGGCACTCACTGTGTGGGCTCATGGAAAATTGGGGTGTCAAGAATGGATGCTGCTAAGGCTTTGCAAGCAAAAGGTCCCGGATCCAGAGAACTCCTGTGCCTGTTAGTATATATCTATGCCTTTATCATCGTTAACTAAATCCATATATAGATAGATGAACATAGATAGATATAATTTGCATATGGGGCAGGGTAACTTGCGTAACATCTCATACCCTTCACAACTTCGGGCTTCACGTTATTTTGTAGTTCTCAGTTACCTACAGATTAGTTATGAAACCTAAAGGGCAATGGAAGTCTCAGAGCCACCATAGAATCAGATCAGGCCACCGGGAAGGTTGTCCTCCCGTCTAGACAATGCATTGTTTATATTCATTCCTTAGTTCATGTCCTCATTTCTTTAATGTCTTCTTCTGCATGTTGTGCCAAGCCCCGGTGCTGTGTGTTGGAGACACTGTGGTTAGCAAATCAGAAACTATCCCTCTTCTCTTAGAGCTCACAGCTGAGTCGAAAAGACCAACACAGTAAGTCAGGAAGTACTGAATTGCAAATTGTGACGGGATCGATGTCTTTTCCAGCTGTAATTTCTAAACAGGTGTATGTAGAAACATCAGTTAACACACTCATGTCTGAAAGCGCAGTAACCAGGCTGTAAATTAATAGCTCCAAGAGGTTCCCTGTTAGTTAAGACGGGGAACATGGCTGCTGGATTCCCTCTCCATTGCTCCGAATCCATTGTGATGAGTTCATTGTCTCTGCCATGCCCTGGAAATCTAGATTGTTTGGGTAACGTCCTGCGTTGTAGCACTTTTTATTAGAAACTAAAACCTCTGACAGGAACGATCATAATGTTGAAATGATAGAATTCAAAAGGAAATACTGATAGGAGCTGCTCTGTAATGGTTGTCTTGTGCTCAGGCCTTGAATCTCTGGCAGCGACTTAAAAGCCCATTCGAATCGTGTTAATTGTGACCCAGTGAGTGCTAAACTATGGGGCAGTCCTTCTCAGTGTGACCCAAAGGCTTAGCGACACAGGTTTCAGGCAGGTTTACTGTCCTGGCCCCTGGGCAGGGGCTCAGCGCAGCTGAGCTTCTTCCTGTGCGCCTTTGATTTACCACGAGACAAGATGAATCGTTCTTCTACAGTAACAGCAGAGTCCAGCAGAGGCGAGGCTGGCAGATTTGCCTCGTTAAAATTATAGAACGTCAGACCTACCCCACTGCGACTGTATTTTCCAAATCTGGAGATGGAGGCTCAGGTTTCCCCCGACTTTCTTAGGGCACAGATCCCTGCCAAGTCTGCCACTCACTGTGCTGCTGCCTGGCCATCCATAGTTAATTTCATTAGCTTACATAGCCTGTCCTCCTCAACGGAAGTGTGTTACTGAGAAAGCTCTCTAGTGAGCTGAGGTGCAAGGCAGAAATAAAAGTAACAGCTATTGTTTCAGGGGAAAATAATGATCCACACACAGATGGCAGGAAGGCTGTCAAATTTGTGTCCAATGTCATTTATTTAGCAGGCTTCTCTGTTCAAACTTCTGATGACTAGGGGAGGGCTGGGGTGACGTTTCTCAAAGTATACTTCCTTATCTTGGTTTGATTGTTGAACCATGTGAATATGAATATGTTAGCTAAAAAGGCGGGGGGGGGGGGGGCAGTGAATGCTATCCACTGCTTTTCTCTAATTTGGACTATTTCTCTGAGTACAGAAAGATATGCGACTTACCAGCACATACATGCCAGGGTTTTGACAACTTCCAATCTGTTTCTTACCTATTAAATCAGAGAACTTTTGATTAATCTGTTCCTGTGCCTGCATATATCACAGTGAATATAATATGAAGTCTTGCTGGAAAAGTCGAAGGATAGATGCATTATGCCTATCTTCTGTTATAAACAATGGAGGGATTTTTATTTCCTCTAAATACTTCTGCTAATCAGTATGATGGAAGTGTTTGCAGACTTTGTCAGGTGTTAATAGTGATAACTCTACTATTTGTTGTGTTAGTTGAGTTGCTGGTGCTGAATAAGTTGTGTTCAGTTCAAAGGAGTAACTTCCTGTTGCATTGCATAATAATGCAGATCACATGATACCAAATGAATATGTCAAACTTGAGTTATAACGAAATAGACGTGTACTCATAATTGAATGCTGTCTGAGGAGAGAGATATATCAAGCCATAACATTTCGATTTTTTTTTTTTTTTTGCAGGTAACATGAATAATTTTTAAAGGCTACAAAAGTCATTGCTTACATTGTGTAATTCAAAATATTTTACAAATTCTGAGATGTGCTTTTGTTCACATTGTAACATCTCTGAATTCTGGGTGTATCTACACTCCATACTGTTTTACAATTATAATAGGTAGTCTTTTTTTTCTTTCCTGAAGGAAAATAAAATGATGATGCATCTTTAAAAAGTAGAACACCAGATTTGATTAAATGAAATATACCACAGAAATTTAATATTTTTCACCATAAATATTATCTGGCTAAATTATATGAAAACAAAAGCACTGCAAATGCATTGCAATTGTATACATTTCAGGGAATAGAATCACTTTACTATAATTCAAAAACAATTATTTATATATTTTTTATTAAATTTTAAGAGTCCATTTGTGCTGATTCTACCTCTCAGAGAGGTTTATGACTAGAACAATTTGACTCAGATAAAAGGTGATTTTGATTTTCTTTATTTATTTTAACTTTTGCAGACTAGTGATGGTCTCCTCTCTTTCTTCCCCCATTTCTGCATCCAAGAAACGGCATGGACCATCATCCAGCACAATGGCTCAGAGTTAACAAGAGTGAGAAACACTAACCCCGAGAACCCGTATGCTGGGTTTTTTGAGTACGTGGCCAGCCTGGAGCAACTCCAGGCCACAATCACCCGTGCGGAGCACTGCGAGCAGGAGCTGGCCTACTACTGCAAGAAGTCGAGGCTTGTAAATCGGCAAGGTGGGTAAACCGAGGCCTCTGCCCCCCACTCACCCTGCACAGCGTGCTTTGCTTCACCAGTTCCTGAGGACTCGAATTCTGCCAGGGCGGTGGCATATCGTTGCTGACAGGGTATCTCCCTGTACATTCAGCAAACTTGTCGCAGTCTGGAAGTCACAGAGGTTCTGTGCCTGAAGAAAAGAACAAGGTCAGTTTACACTGGGTTTTGTTCAAAGCCTTGATTGCCTTCGAGTCCTCTCCTGGCCTTAATCTGATGACTGCACAGAAAAGAGCTTCATTCTGATACTGGGCCAATTCAGTGTTTACCCTTCCAAAGGGCAGGGGACACGTGCAGTTTGTTTGATCGTGGAAAAGAGCTACTAAAAATATGGCTTAGTTTTCGGAAAGTGACTCTTCTGTGTGACTCTTTTTCATGGACTGTTGACAGTGAGCCTCTGGGTATAATTGGAAATTAAAATAGGCGCTGCAAACCCAGTTTCTGTAGTAGCTCCAGTAGGAATCAGAAGACCATCTCGACTCTTTCTCGTGTGCTACTTCTAATACCCAAGTCTGCTCCTAAGTTCTGTTTGGGGGGTTTGTGTTTTCTCCCTTTAGAGCATCTCATTATGTGAGAACATCTAGGTCCTGCAGTTCTGCTTTACTCTAGTTCTTTGTGACCCGATTCTTAGTCACTGTGAGAGATTTCAACTGGCCTCCCCGCTTGGCCTTCCCATACCTTCTAACCATCTGATGTATAATCCAAAATCTTGACCTTTTTTAAAAAATATATTTTTATTGATTTCAGAGAGGAAGGGAAAGGGAGAGAAAGATAGAATTATCAATGATGAGAGAGAATCATTGACTGGCTGAATCCTACCTGCCCCCTGTTGGGGATGAGCCCACAACCCCAGCATGTCCACTGACCTGGAATCGAACCGTGACCTCCTGGCTCATACATCGACGCTCAACCACTGAGCCACGCCGGCGGGGCCAAAATCCTGATTTTTATGAAAAATATTAACCTTTAAGAAACACTGCTGCCACCATGACATGTTTCTATTTAAGAAGCTTCAGTGCTTTCCTGTCCCCTGCCTGTCCAATACAGACTCTGCTGTCTGGTCACCAGAAGTGCCTATTCTGGACCTGCCTGCTTCATGCAACTCCCCAACACTGTTTTCTGGCAGAAATGTCCTAGCAGGTGTGTTTTTTCTTTAGAAGTTAGAGAAGATTCTAAGACCTCAGCACAATGAAGCCATTTTGTCGGTGTTCACTCCTGTTTGTCGTCGTAAGGGAGGTTGGAGTTCCAGATAGAATGACAAGAATTTCAGAAGAAACGTGTTTCATATGTGATTATCAGATGTCATCTGGATCATGCTGGAACATTCTGAACTCTTGATATGACATTTGAACATTTTATTTTTAGTTAAGCTCCTCTTCTATTCACTCTCCAGCCCCTTAATATAGCCGGGTTTTTCTCCCCCATGCCTGCATCCTACCCCTCCTCCTCCTTCTCCCTGTTCTTCCTCCTTTTAAAAAATCTCATTCAGTCTTTTACTCCATCTTGCTAGTCTCTTGCTGAAATTTCATCCCCCTGAAACCTCAGTCCCATCCGAGACTCACCATCAGATAGTTGTGGTGCCAAGAGCACAGGGTTCAGAGGTGGGGAGAGATCTGAGTTCAAGTTTCCAGCCTCTTGTTGATTAGGTACAGAACTTGGATGGAGGAAACTTTCTCAATTTTCTCTTCTCTGAAATGTGGCGGTGGTACCAGCCTCCCAGGTGCAGCGATGACTGGGTGCAGAACACATACAAAGTGCATGGAGTGAGCCCTCTCGACCCCTGCTCTCCAGAATGTCACAGTTATAGTCAACGTAGCAGTTTACTGTGCAACTGATTGTTCCTTGTTGGTAAATGCTGATCTTGGAATCTAAAATATAGATAAGCAAATATGGAAGTATATGCTAAGAGAATGAGAACCACACTTACAAAAGGGTAAATGAGTGCTATGGAATGAAATGAATTAAGTGACTTAACTAAAGGAGAGACAATCATTCAGATCACAAATGAGTCAAAGTAACAGAATCAGAAAACAATAGCCCCATGGGGTTAGTGAGCAAGCACCACACAAAGTGAGGGGGACCTCATAGAGTTGAAGAAAAGCCCCCCACTCCCTCACTTCATGGCCAATGTTTCAGCCACATGTGAGAGCCACTAGTGAAGAAAGGAGTAGGACAAGGGATGATGAGAGTTGTTAAATACACACATTTTCTCAGGTCCATGACCCTGGAATTCATGTGAATGGATTTGAGGTGGAAAAACTAAAAAGACAGAACAATTTGGATTTTGAGGTCAAATTTAGAGATAAAGAGGGAAGAACAAGAAGATGGTGCCAGACAAGTTAAATTTACAGTTTCAGATATTGAAGCTATGGCAGAGTCCAGTAATAATGGTGCCATCATTGCAGATGAATCAAGTAGACTCTGCACATTAGAAGGACGATCCGTGTGAATACACAAGTCACGTGGGATTTTAACTATGGGAAGTGGAATGTTCTACCATGATCATGATATTTTAGATGATTTTCTTAATTCTTTCTTATACTTACTTAAATTCTTTGGGACATTTTAAAAGTCTTGGATGGAACCAAATGTATTTGGTACCACTAAACATTCAGTAGTTTCTACTTAATAGGGAAGATAGAACATATAGAGGTAAAAATATTATTCATTGTTTAGGAATGATGATTTATTTTCTCTTTAATCCATGAACACATGGTGTTTTAAGCAGTATATTGAAATACCTCTGGTAAATGTTTTAAATAGGTTTCACCTTCTGCTGATAAATTGATTATGCAATTTTAAAAATGAAGATTCTTGATAATGTCTTTATGCACAATACAAGCTTTTGCTAACTCCTTGTTTTTGGCTTGGCTGATCTCATGTATAGTAATGCTGGGAGAGAGGTTGCCACCACTAGTAAGGCCTAAGGTCCTATTGTAACAGTAAGTTATAATGAGCACTGGCATTTGTAAGTAAAGGAGAAATTAGTAAAAGCTTCAGATTTTTAGTGGGGCTGATGATAACTTAAAAGGTTTGAAAGTCAACAGAAAATGATCAAGCACTTTTGGATAGCTGACTGCTTTGATCTCACATTCTTCTCATGCTGATTTGATTTTCCAATTACTACAATTTCCTCTCTCTCTCTCTCTTTTTTTAAAATGAGATATTGGCCTCATACTTTACCTCCTTCTCTTTAAATGCTATCTAGCTCTTCTGTCTATTCTTTGCTCTAGTTTCTTGACATCAGGTTTAGTTTTAACTCCGAGAAGGAGCTGATAGCTGAACATTCATCATAGAAAGAAATGCATTTGGTTAAGGAAAACTTTGTTTTTGAATGTAGTGTCTGCTTCAGGCACTACGATATTTCAGTGTGATTCTGTAGTCTCCAAATAAATAGCCAAGCCATTAAATGAAAGAGAAAAATACATACTTCCAAATAAATCTTAAATCATGACAAAGAAGTGCCATACCATGCCCAATGTTTAATAAACAGCCACTCTATTTTAGCCAATACATATATTGAGATAAATCCTTTACTTTAGTTCATTGCAGGTTTGTTTCCAGTCAAGGGCATGCACCTCTGTTGCAGGCTGGACCCCTGGCCCGGTAGGGCACGTGCAGGAGGCAACCAATTGATGTGTCTCTCTCACATCGATGTTTCTCTCTCTTTCTCCCTTCCTCTTCCTTCCACTCTCTCTAAAAAAAAAATCAATGATAAAAATATCCGTGGGTGAGGATTAACAACAATAAAAAAAATCACTGACTTTATACTATAACATTCTATAATGTTTTAATGGCCATTTTATTATCTCATATCAATTTTATTTCTGATGTGTTAATTGCTCTGGTTTATATTTTTATGCCAATTTGTTTTAAAAATTATTTTCAAAGAAATTACATATGTGAACTGCTTTCGATACATTTTTACTATCATGCCTGAGTTAAATAGGAATTGCTGGTGTCTTTTCCACTCAAAGGAAAATATATCAATCATTTGAGTTTAAATAATAAAATGCTTTTTAAAAAGCTTTTTTAGGGCCCTAGCTGGCTTGGCTCAGTCGATAGAGCATCAGCCTGCGGACTGAAGGGTCCCAGGTTCGATTCCGGCCAAGGGCACACGCCTGGGTTGCCGCTCGATCCCTAGTGAGGGGTGTGCAGGAGGCAGCTGATCAATGATTCTCTCTCATCATTGATGTTTCTATCTCGCTCTCCTTCTCTCTTCCTCTCTAAAATCAATAAAGAAATATATTTTTTAAAAAAGCTTTTTTAGGAAATGCCATCAATTACAATGTTTTGATTATCACTGCATTAAGTCAATCTTTGTCTTTCTGCTTTTACTTATTTTTTTAATGATTTGGGAAGGAGAGGCATTATGCTGAGACAGAAGGCAGGGGGTGTAAAGCAGATGTCACATTTCATGCATTTGTCTTTCAGATGGGACCCCTCTGAGCTGGTGGGTTGGAAGAACCAATGAGACACACACGTATTGGGGAGGTTCTTCGCCTGATCCTCAAAAATGTGCTTGTGGACTAGAGGGGAACTGCATTGATTCTCAGTACTATTGCAACTGCGATGCTGACCGGAATGAATGGTGATTTCCATATGATTTCCTTTTGCAAAATAAAATTTATCTTTTTAAGTGGATCACTTAAAATATATAGAGCTAGGTAGATACTGAACACGTTAGTACAGTGAAGAAATTAGATGCAGGTATGTTTTGATGAAATATGTTATAATCAGTCTGAGTGCTAAATGTTAAGATCAATGTCCTTTTATTTCAATTTTTTTATAATGGGCTGTTTAGTCATGTACGTTTTTACTTTTGTAATACAATGAAAGAGGCATCTGTTTCGTGTTTCCTCTTCATTCTTAGTCAGTTATCATTCTCTTTGAAATTAAGTGTAATTAAGCATTCTATTATTCTCAAAATATATTTACAGCCAGTAATTACTAAAGCACATTTCCTCAATAATTGCCTCTAAAACCTTTAAAAATGTAAACTTAGAATTTCCTACAATTATAAACATGTAGCTTTTTAATTTTTTTTAAAAGACAAACCACCAAAGAACTAATGTTCTGTTGTTTATCATATTTTGAAAGAGGAAATCTGTAACATTTGAGGGATTTGAAAATTGAACTTAAAATATTCTTTAACTAGAATAAAAGTCTTAAATATGTGTTTTCCTTTGAAAACTTAAAAATACATGTATTCGATTTTTTACTAGAGTTGGATTGATTTTATTTATGAAGTGAAAATATTTTTTAATTTCCATATTCACGGTTCAACATGCCATATGTATGTTATACTACTGTGCACCTGGATCTGCACATAATAATTATTTTAAAAAATATTAATAGTCAATCTGACTATAAGTATGATTGCTTTGGTTACAGAATGTACATTAATTCCAGTAATCAGTTCATTGTCAATTGAGCTCACATTTTGAATGCTGTTTCATTGATTTATTTGGCAAACATCAAGACTATGTTGTATCAAAAGACCGATTATTTTGGAATACCTTAGAAGGAAGCATCTATATGGTGTCATGATTTTACTTTTACTATTACCTGTTTGGTATAAAGGATATTGTCTCTTACTCAAAGTCTAGTTTTTAAAATTCCGTACTCTCTTATTCCTCACTGCCTTCATACAAAACACCTGCACAGTAATATTGTATTTTAAAATGTGAATAAAATGTTCATATCAATGCTTAACAGAAGAAAAAACTAACATAATCACCAATAACTCTCTAATACCTCCATAACATATTCTTCATCAAAAATAATTTTCAGCCATAAGATTTTGAAACTTTTTATATTAAATTCTGCTATGGTTATGTAGTTTGCATAGAAATAACTTTCCCCAGAGAACATTTATAATCCCAGAAAAGCTATTTATAAAAACAACTACTTGAAATAAGTGGAAAACAACCAAATGTAGGTAGAAACTGCTAGGGTTGGGAGCCTTTGAGCCTTGGAAGACGGGAACTCAAGTGGTTGAGATTATGTTTATATGCCTTTTCTTTGAGGGAACTAATCAGACCACATGATATGTGGTGGCTAGAACTCAAAAGAGAATAACTAGATTTTATTGGGGTGGGGGGAGTGATGGTTAAGAGATATCAGAGCACAGTTTGGGCTGCCAGAATGTCTGGATGTTGAGGGAGAATGGGAATCCCAGATAGGAGAAAACCTGGGGGCGTCCACCATGTAAGCTTCCCTCGGCTGAGCCCTGATTTGCACAGGCACAGAGGAGTTTCTAGAAACCAAGCAAAGAGGATCCAGCTGGAAAACTGAGCAAGCTACACAGGTTTCAGTAGCGACTACCAGAGGAGACTCAGAATGTGGAGTTTAAGTCTAACTAACTGAGATGAGTTTTACAAACCACTCAGCTTTCCATAGAAATGACAGAAGATCTATGTCTTTACAGCAAAGATTATAATCGAAAACTAAGAGCAAAACTGACATACTGGTAGGCCTACCCTAATGAAATGTAAAACCAAGTGTACACAAATTATTGTGGTAAGTGGTGATTTAACTGCCTGTGAAAATGAAAATGAATCTTCAGAACAATAATAAAACCCACAGTCTCTACAGTATCACCCCCAATGTCTAGAGCAATATAATAATTATTTCATATTCAAAAAAAGAGTCAACTCTGATTGAAAGTCTAGAAAATAGAAGCACTTATTAGGAACAGACCCTGGGGCACATGCTTGATTAGCAGGCAAAAACTTTAAAACAATTATTATAAACTTGCCCCAAAACTTAGATAAACATAATCACAGGTGAACAGAGGAGAAGCTAGGCAGATAAGTGAGAACTACATTAAAGGAGCAAATAGAAATTTTAGAATAGGAACGCACATCTGATATGAAAAATTCAATGGATGGACTTCAGTTCAGGAGATCGCAGAAGAAATCCTCAACGAATCTGAAGAACACAGGAGCAACAACAAAAAGAGTGAACAAAATTAATAAAACCTTTGTGACTTTTAGAAAAGCATCAGTGATTTAATGGGCAAGAAAATGGAGTCCCTGAAGGATGGAAATAAAATAAGGCAAAGATATATTTGATGAAACAATGGCTGAAAATTTCTCAATCTTGTTTAATAAATGTCTGTGGTAGCAAGCCTCCAAGATGGCCCCGAGGTGATCCGCACTGCCCATTATCCACATCACGGTGTAATTTCCTCTCCCTGCGGGTCGCCTGGACCTGTGACTGGCTTCTGATGAATAGAATGTGGTCAAGGTGATGAGAACTCTCCTGAGATTAGATTACAAAAGACTGACTTCTGACTTGCTTGTGCCTCTCTGCCTCTCTCTTTGACTCTTCTGGCTTCCTTGCTCTGATGAGGCAAGCTGTCATTTGTGATCTGCCCTGAGGAGAGGCGCATGTGGCAGAGGATCGAGAGTGGCCTTCAGCCAACAGCCAGTGAAAACAGTCCAACACCTGACCAAGAACACTGCCAACACCTGCTTCAGCGAGCCTGGAGGCTGGTCCCCGCCCAGTCAAGCACTGAGATGACTGGGGGTCCTCGCTAACACTTTGGAGCCTTGGGAGAGACCCTGAGCCAAAGGTTCCCTTGAAGCTTTGCCCAGAGTCCTGACTAGGATGTAGATCATAAATGGTGCTGTTTTAAGTCACACAGTTTTTGGGTAATTGGTTACATTACAAAAGATAACTAATACATCTTCAGTGTACTCATTCCAGAAACTCAGAGAATATCAAGCAGGATAAAAACAGAGAAAAAATGCACCTTGACTTATTGTGCAAATGGCTAAAATCTCAGGATAAAGATAAATGTTTTGAAAGTAGCCAGGGTGTGTGGATCTGGTGGGACACTTTCCATATAGGGAACAAGGATAGCAATGAAGGCTGACCTCTCCTCTGAAGACGGGTCAGAAGTTCACGGAATGAAATCTTTCATGTGTTGAAAGAAAAAGCAAGGTCAACCTAGAATTCTGTTGTAAGCAAAATGTATTTCAAAATGAAGATAAAAGAAGTTCTTTTCAAATTAAATGCGGAGGGAATTTTTGCCAACAGAGCTGCACCATGAGAAATGCTAACAGATACTCTTCAGAGAAATAATAACAGAAAACCCAGAACTTCAGGAAGGAATAAAGAATCTAGAAATTGTGAATATGTTAGTAAATGTAAATTTTTCTCTTAATAAAAATATAAATTAAACTTTACTGTTGAATTATAAAGTTTAAAACATCTGTTGTTACATATATTACAACAGCAGCACAAAGAACAGGGGGGAGTGTTAAAGAAATTATCCTGTAGGAAGCTAACATTTTATATTAAATAATACAATGTAAAATCTAAGTAGACTGTAATAAATTAAGGTTGCATTTTGTAATTAATAAAGCAAATATTAAAATACAAGACATATAGCTAAAAAGGGAATAAAGAACATAAATACCAAAATATGGTGTAAACCAAGAGGAGACAGGAAAGAGGGGAGAGAAACACAAGACCTCATAAGGGGGAAAAAAAATATATCAAAATGGTAGATCTAAAAATGCAGTATCAGTCATTACACTAAATGCGAATGGGTTAAACTATTCTATTTTAAGGTAGAAAATGGCCAACTGAATTTAAAAATCACCAGCTCTATTATGTCTGCAAGAGAAATTAAAATGTTGCCATATTTTTATATGCTCAGAGGAGCAATTTGATCCTTACTCTTGTGTGTGCAAATTTAGCTCAGAACATCTTGGCTTTGAAATGTAATAGGGCCTATTGTTTATTTGATAATTATGTTAATCAGAGTAATTTTAAGAATTTTGTTGTTACTGTTTTTTAGGACCAATGACACTGGAGTCCTTTCCTACAAAGAACATCTGCCAGTGACTAAGATAGTGATCACAGACACAGGCCGGCCGCATTCAGAAGCAGCTTACAAGCTGGGGCCTCTACTCTGCCGGGGAGACAGTAAGTGGTGACCATGTGCTGGTAGCTTATCTGAGGAAAGTGATGTCACTTATGAATCATGTTTCTATCATAATAGAATTAATCAGATCTTATTGTGAAATCGCATAAGTAATGTCTGAAACAGTTTTTCAGTCAGCATACCTCTACAAGTGTGCAAAGCCCTGTCATAGATGCTAGAATGGCAAACCTTGTTAAGATCCAAGAGAAAGAAGCCCCTAAGCTTCTGGATGATCGGTTCAGGAACACGTTCCAGCACTACTCCTCAGTTCCCACACGCTGTTACCCATGTGGGAAAGCCTCAGTGCTGTTCAAAGTTGTTACCAACATATGTCAGTTTTCTATTGTTGGGCCTGGGGGGTGGGGGATTAGAAATAGAGGCAAATGTCAGTGTAATCAGACATATTTCCATTTTTAACCTCTTTTTTTTTAGTGTGTGTGTTTATGGAACTCACTGGGATATGCTGTTGTATATATTCAATGTATTAACACCCTAAACCAGAATTTTAAGATTCAAATGTAGTTGCACAGAAAATACATATTTTCATCAGGGAATCAAGTATGTGTATCCATTTATAAGCTTTCTGAAATCAGTTAGACCTATAGGGACTGAATCATTAAATATTTAAGCTTTTAGTTTTTCCAAAACTTAAAATGGAAATAGAAGAAATATTTATTTACTCTAAAAGCATACAGTAAAATAAAATTTTATTCTAGGCCTCAACAGAGGAAGAGATGATCTGACAATTCAGTGGATTTATGGGGATACCTAGCCAAAGTTGCTTAGTTAAAAAGCAAAGATGATACTGGGCTATAAAAATTTATATATACATTGTAAAAAAACTGTCTGCCATTATACCTATCATCGCTAATCTTTATCAGCTCAACTTCCTGTTCTGCCAGTAGGCCTTACACAATCACATGAAGATGACACAGGATATTTCATGGAGAGAAAAATTATGTGCAAAGAGATGAGGTTGTAAACTCAGATGCATCCAGGGCAGGGCAACAACTTTGTGACTATAGAGCAAGTGTTTTACACATGGCATGCACTTTTCACTGCTGGCTCTGATCCTCACCTTTCAGGAGCTCAGGTTGGCTTCCTCCGTCCCCTTATTTTCATTTGCCTCAATCCCTGGGGAATTCGTCTGCTTTGATTGAAGTCACTACCAGCTCAAGCCCTTAGGATTTCTTTCTCAAAAACTTCCTGCCATGAACTGAAAGACACAGCACCTTTTTACTTAGGGCAGTGATTCTCCACCCAAGGTGACTCTTCCCTCCCCCACCCCTAGTGGACATTTGGCAATATCTGGACACATTTTGGGCTGTCATGGTTGTGTGTGTGTGTGTGTGTGTGTGTGTGTGTGTGTGTGGTTGAATGCTCCTGTCACCTAGAAGAAGAGACCAGAAATGCTGCTAAATACCTTCAGTGCACAGGACAGCACTCTAAGTAACCTGTCTAAATGTCAGTAGAGCTGAGTATTAACTATTTGTGACCATAGAGATATAGGGGGAGGGTACCAACATTAGGAATAAGAATTTACAGCTAGTTGAAATACTTAGAGACCTGCTAATTAATCTCTGACTTATTAATAAAACAGTAGTTGAGAGCTTTCCTTGGCCTTCTTGTCTTCTGCATCTGTTTAGGGTTGAGGCTCAGCCTCTCATGAGAGTGTGTCTCCTACATCTGTTTAGGGTTGAGGTTTAGCCTCACACGAGGGTATATACCTGTTTGTGTATGAAGGGCTTTTTTACGTTTTCTCAGTAAGAGAAGCAATGGCTTCAGAAAAAAGGATGCCCCCTTTTCTCTCTATGGGAAATCTGCCCCCCTGTAGATGAAATGCTCTAGGCACATTTTTATTCTTTGCAGTTGAGACAGACTGTGTAGATATCCGGGGCTTGTAGACACAGGATCATGCACTGTGGGCTTTATAAATGGAAGAAAGGTATGTGGTCGTTATCTGGAAGGCATTAGGACTGGAACATTTAAGGCTGAGAAGTAGCTTAAACTTCATGATCTAAATGAAATCATGAAGACCAATTATATACCTACAGACCAACAAAATAACCTGTGGTTTAAGACAAGGAAAAATGATGAGGGCTTGAACTAAGCAATGGTTGGATGGGGCTTACAGAAGGGGCTCAATGAGAGAGGTGCATTCAGTGTGATTTAGATGGAAGTTGACGCAGAAATCCAGCTTTCTGAATTCAATAAAGCTTCTAGTGCCTTCCATGGAGACAATAAAGATGCTAGTGCCCTTCATTGAGACAAGGAAATTTTAGATTTAAAAATAAAAATGGAAAGATGACAATAAAAATATTTTGATTTTATCACACAGACTAAAGATGTTGAAAATTTTACATCAAGCCTGTTTTTCTGGGAAAGAAGAGAACCCTTGAGAAAGCAGGACAAATAAACAAAAATGAGTATGAGACTTACCGGTTCCAGACATGAGCTTTCCCCTAATTAATCAATATTGTCTTTTTCCAAGTCCTTCTTTTCATCTCTAAAAAAATGTAGGTGATTCTGAAATTCATTATTACTTCTGGTATTATTGTTCAATGTCAGAAGTCATTGATAACATCATTAGGAATGTTTCACCTAAAATGCAACAGCTATGAATGATAAAGCTTCCTTTAAAGTTGTGCTGCAGACATAAAACTTAGTCATGAATTAATGTATTTATGAATATGGAAATAATTATAAATAATTTAATTTATAAATATATATGTTATAATTAGGAGGACCCTCTCTTGTACTTTCCTTTCTACTCACTCTCTCTGGAGCAGTGGGGGCATCTTCATCTTTGAAGTACCCAGTTCCCCAACTTCTGTAGGCCTAAAAATTACCTGAGAGCATGCCTGCTGTGGTTGGAGAATCTTCAGGACTCACCCCACACACGAAGGAGGAAGAGTAGAAGTCCAATACTGGCTCAGGGTAAAATGTTTCTGAGCATCCATCAGGAAGATATCTACCGGGATTATCCCCTAGTTCTGCGGATCTCACAGCACAAAGAACACTCAGGAACCACTGACAGCCTCTGGCTTTACTTCCTCTTCACTCATTTTCCTTCATCTGAGAAACCTCCCAGTCCTCTTGCTGAAAACTGTCCCTCAGATTCAAGCCCTTTCTCCATGAACCTTCTACTGGTCTCTAGAATATTTGGTCCTACACCTTCAAGGAATGTTGAACATATTATAAGCACGTATTTCTCAGGCTGGCTTTTCAGTATTTTCGAGCCTCTCGAGAGCAGGTCCACTCTTCATTTATCAGTGTGTTCCTGGTACCTAGTACATTACCTGTTACATGAAAGATAATCAATAAAGAGCAGTTTATGAAATAAGGAGAATGATCTATCACACACAGCTCAAGAAACCTGTAGCTTGTGAATTGTTCCTGAGAGACAGGAATAAGTTTTTGATTGTATAAGCAATTAAATGATATGCAGAGATATACGTTTAATGAAAGGAGTGGGTTATATTGAAAGGCTTTCCGGATTAAAATCTCACATGGAATTTGAGCCCCTTGTTCCAGCTGAGCTATTTCTCAGCAATGCACTTGGGCTTGTGGCATGAAAGTGCTTTCAAATAAGCATATGATTTTAGTTCATATTAATACTTTTTGCTTTTCACTTTTTAAATAATATAGTGTCTTTATAAAATGGAAACACCCTTTTCTTGGAGAAAAAAAAATATTTTCTGATCTATTTTGCTCTGTTTTGTTTTCTGTTCTTTAGAAAAGACTGTGTTACTAACAATTTATATTTAAGAAATTCCACACATGTGAGGAAACAAAGGTTCTTCCTAACACTTTCAAAAGATGTTCATTATTTTGAGGCTAAGAATCCTAATAATTCTCAGGACTACAATAATATCATTTCTTGACAAATATATATATATATATATCTATATATCTTTATTCATTGTTTTAAATATTAGACATTAATGTTTTAATTGATATATAATCATTATAAAATGTTATGATAGACAGAAATCTCAAAGAAAAGAGTTTAATAATCAGCAAGAGTCACAAAACTCAGAGATACTGATTAACACTAGTGAGGATCATTCCAGACATTGCTAGCTGTCTCTAAGGCAGGGTTCCCCAACCTTGGCATTGGACTGGCTAATTCCTTGTTATGGTTGGGGCTGTCCTGGGCACTGTAGGGCACTTAGCGGTATTCCTGGCCTCTCCCCACTAGCTGCCAGTAGCACTGCGCTCCCAGTTGTGACAACCAGATGTATCTTCTGACGTTTCCAAATGTCTCCTGGGATGCAGAATTGCTCCAGGTCGAGAACCACTTCCCTAGACAGAAAAATAGAAAAAGATATTTATAAAACTTTATTAATTGAAATTGAGGAAGAAGAAACTGAAATGAAGCTAAGATTATTGCTTTATATTATGTATATATCTGATAAATATATATTCAAATTTATGATCCTTCACAACTCCAGCCGAAGGACTTGTATGCATGCATGTATATAAGCATACCCAATGGATGCAAGACACTGGGGGGCGGGGCGGGGAGGACATGTGGTGGGGGAGGCCGGGGGGAGGTCAATGGGGGGAAAATGGAGACATATGTACTACTATTTGTAATACTTTAAACAATAAAAAATTATGAAAATTTTAAAAGGCTATAGAGTCACCAGGTCTTATAGTAAACTAATTTTTAAAATTTAGACAGCATTGATGTATTCTGAAAACTGGGAAAATTAGCACTCATTTCTCCTATCCTTTCTTTTTTTCCTCCACCATCTAATTTTTGCTAGTTTTGCTATTATTTGTATAGTTTATTTTTTTTAGTGCTAACCACTAGTCCTGTCATCAGAGCTTTTCTATTCTTGACTGATTTTTATTTGATTCATTTCTTCTTGGATTGCATTGTCAGGTAGTTGATATTTTCAGTTTTTTCCCCCAAGAAAGACTCATGAGTGTTGTATTTCCTGAGATGGCACATGTTTGAGAATGTTGTTGCCTCAGAACTCTAAACCAGACTTGGCTGGTTTAACTTTCTATTGTTTTTTTGGCAACAGCTTCATGGAGATATAATTCACATGCCCTACAATTCACCTGTTTAAAGAACACAATCTGAAGTACACAATATAATCAGATTTAGTATATTTAATTATTTTAGCATATTATATAGCATTGTGCAACCATCACCATAATCAATTTTAGAATACTTTCATTATCCCCCAAAACACTTGGACCCATTTAGCAGACATTCTGCTTTTCCCTTTTACCTCCACCCCAACCTTAGTAAATCATGGATCTATTTTTTTATCTGCAGATTTGCCTGTTCTGGACATTTCCTTTAGAAGAAAACATAGAATATGTGATATTTGTGACTGGCTTCTTTTACTTAGTATGGTATTGCCAAAGTTTATCCATGCTGTAGCATATATCAATACTTCATTATTTTTCATGACCAGATAATAATCCATTTTGTTTATCCATTCATCCATTAATAGATATTTGAATTATTCCACTTTGAGGTTATTATGGATAATGTTGATAACATCTATGTATAAACTTTTTCTGAACATATGTTTTTACTTCTCTAGGAGTGGAATTTCTGCATTATGAGGTAACAGGACATTTAATCTTTTTAGAAACTGGTGTAATGATTGTGGACCATGCTTTGTGACTTTGCCTAGTTTGCACCTACTATCTCTGCACTGAGGGATGCGATCATCTTGTCTCCACAGCTTTTCTAGATAACTTTGGTTGACTATATTTCATTATGAAGCAGGGTTTTACTTTTCACCCAGAGGACTTGGATGTGCTTTATTCTCAGAGTTCTGAATTGAGAATGTCTGCCTGTTACCTTAACGCTTAACAAAATGTTAGACTGGATATACTTCTTTCTCTCAGATCTGTGGACTGTGTGTCTTTATCTTCTGGTATAGAACGTTGCTGTGGAAAGTTTTGGTCCAAACTGATTTTTCTATCTTGTGGGTGACTTGCTTTTTCTAACTGAATAAGTAATAATTACCCTTAAAGGTCAGTAACTTAACAGGGATGCATATCAGTGTTGGGCATTGGTATTAATTTTTTCTTATATTGGACGTGATGTTCTAAGATGTATACATACATTTATATGTTGTTGCAAGCATGATCTACATTTCTGCTCTTAGCTCATTAATTGGCACAAGGTCATATTTTTATTTCTTTGGCATTTGAACTTTTAAACCTGTTTATTAAGTATATTTCTTCTCAATTAATTCATTGTATTGAAATTTTATGTCTAATCAGGCATCCCCAAAACTTACATAATTAGAAAAATTTTTCTGTTTCTGTTCTAAGAAATTCTTGTCATTGAAATTACTTTCTTCATTTTATCTGCATTGACTCGTTCAGCTGTCTGAGAAATCACAGCTCCCAGAATGCATTAAATAATCAAAGATGCATGTAGGCAATAAATAACTTTGCAGAAGTTATATTCTTAGACTAGAAAAAGATATTGACTAGTGATTTGTTTAATTTCTCTTCCGTTTGACAGAGTTCTGTTCCATTTGGCAGACTACATAAAAACCATTAAAAAGAGTGCAGATCAATTCCACTTTAGCAAATAATCATATAATGTAATTTTGTAAGCTTTACTGTGTCTGATAATCCTCCAACATTAAGAAAGTCTTTTCATTTTTATAATTTATTTTCTTTCCTTGGCTTTCCTTTAATTTTCCTAATGTTTATCCACTTTTTTATTTTCTCCTCCTCATATTCTTTTCCTCTCTTTTCTCTCTCCCTTTTTCCTACTTATTTACCAAGAAATCTAAGTGTACTTATTGAGATACATATAATACAACCAAACCAGGAGCAATTATTCTAAGCTTTCTGATTGCTGCTTGGACAAAAGGCATCTTACCATTTCATTTAAAAAATATTTATTAAGCCCATGCATTATAACATTTCACTGTGTCTTCCTGAGAGATGAACAAATAGACAAAAGTACCTGCATTCTTGGAGCTTGAGTTCTCTTGGAGGGATAAACAACAAAGAAGTAAGTAAAATAGATTGTATGATAGATGCTAGTAAGTGTTGTAAATACAATGTAGTTTAGTTTAGGCAGGAGTAGGGTTGGATTGGCAATTTGAAATAGGATGGTCATTAAGTGCTCACTAAGAAGGTGGCATTTGAATAAAAGTCTGAGGAAAATAAGGGAGCAAGGCTGTGTATACCTGTGAAAGAGTGCTGTGGACAGGGGAAAACCAGCGTAATTACTCAGAAATGGGACTGTAACCAGTGTGCTCAAGGAACAGCAAAATGGTCAACCTGAATGGCATTGGAAAACAGTAGAGAGTTTGAGAGGAAGGATGGTGTGATGTGACTTATGCTTTAATGAAATCGACCAGGGTAAGGTTGAACAAAGAGGCCATTTGTAAGACCATATCACCAACCCAGCTAATAGACCTGGTGGCTTGGCCGTGGGCACAGGGATCGTAGCAGTAACGTTTGCTGCTGGATTGATGTGGATTGCCAAAGGAAGAGTCAAGAATAACACCCAGGTGTTTAGTCGAACTATCAGAGGCATAGAATTGGCACTAATTGAGATGGAGAAGATTGCTGCTGGGGTCGAGGAGTTGCAGAGGAATGTGGTACGTCCACACCATGGGATGCTACTCTGCAATAAAAAGGAATGAACTACCGGGGCGAATCTTCAGGGAGTAATTTTGAGTGGGAAAAATAAAAGTCAATCTCAAAAGGCTACTTGGTGTATGCTTTTATTTGTGAAACATTCTTAAATGAGGAGAGGTGATTAGTGGTTGAAGAGGGGGGAAGAGCAGGAGGAAAGAGGGTATGGCTATAAAAGGGAAATACTTGAGGTGCTACAAGTGTTCTTTCTAGAAAATATATTTTTATTGATTTCAGAGAGGAAGGGAGAGGGAGAGATAGAAACATCAATGATGAGAGAGAATCATTGATTGGCTGCCTCCTGCACGCCCCCTACTGGGGATTGAGCCTGCCAACTGGGCATATGCCCTGACAGGAATCTAACAGTGGCTTCCTGGTTCATTGGCGGACACTCAACCATTGAGCCATGCTGGCTGGGCCATGTGTTTTTTCATTTTAACAGAATCAATACCAATATCCTGGTTGTGATACTGTACTATAGTTTTGCAAGATATTACCATTGGGGAAAACTAGCTAAAGGGAAAACACAATCTTTGCTAGCTCTTATATCTGCATGGAAATCTACAATTAACTAAAAATAAACATTTTTATTAAAGAAATCCATATTTCCAGCTTTTAAAAATGACTCTTCAGCATGCAGGTAGAGCCATTTGACTGGTAAATTATCCCTGCCTTGCCATTTGTATTTCATTTTATTTTATTCACTTTTCAGAAAAGTGGTGGTATCAAATTAATTGAGTTGTGTACATTAAATATTTACAGATTTTTAAATGGCAGTCAATAAGATGCTTGAAAAAAAAAGGTAGGGTGAACACATCATTGCTTTTCTTTTTTATCTTAAAAGTAAAACATATTTTCTTAAGAAACAATGTATTTTTCAAATACTGTGGAGTTTTCTTGTTGTTGTTTCAAACAATATAATTCACATACCATACAATTCAACCATGTGAAGTGAACTATTCAGTGGCCTTTGGTGGTCACAGCAATATAACTGTTAGAAACAAGTTTGGAACATTACCCCCAAAAGACCCGCACTCCTTTGCCCCTTCATCAGGAGCTCCATCCCCAGCTAGGAAACCACTAATCTAATTTCTGTCTCTTTAAGTTATTTTTTAAAAGGGTAATCTATTAATACTATGAATATAAGTTTAGCAAAACAAATATTTTAGATATTACTTTTAATTTTAAGTCTACTATGCTAATTTTCCTAATGAGCTCTTTTTACTTCATGTACATCTCCTCTTCTAAGTAAGTAATTATATAGATCCAGTTACCCATTACAATTTTTTTTTAATGCTGGAAAGATAAAAGGTGGCATTCATGAAGGAATGTTTCCAAATCTCTAGTACCCTATATTGAATTCAATTTAAAACATATTCATTATTAATTACTTTAATTAATTAAGTCATTATAAATTTCTTAGAACAATACATCTTGATCTGCTTTTGTTGGGATGGTACAAGAGCATCGCACTCTGCTGACTAGCTTTCACAGAGTAAAGGATTGCTTTCAGATCTGCCACTGGTGCAGCTTAGGGATTTTCTAAAAACCGACCTTAGCCAAGGAATCCTCTCTTCAAAAACTTGCAGCTTCCTGCTGGGCCTGCCCGCTGGGCGCACTCCACCTCTACCTTGCCCCTCCTTTCCCGGAGGCAGCCCGGGTCCTCCTGGGTGCTTCTCAGCTGTCAGTGAAGAGCTGAGATGTCAGGACATTATTTGGTCATAGAAATATTGCCCTTTGTTTTTTTATAATTATTGTAAATTAGCAGCAGTTTTTTTCTTTCAATAAAATATTCTTCATTTTTTTACCTATTATGAATCTGTAAAATAAGGTTTGCTAACTAGATAAAGTAGGTGCTATTATGTGTGTGAGCGTTTAAGCTACCAAAGGTAATAAATTGTTTTCATTACTATAAAAGTGTTCATTATAAAGATAGTAGCAATTCAAAGAATTGTTCTTCTGTTTCCACCAGTTCCCCAAAGCCCCCTATAGGATGCTTTATTGGGTTAGCTGTGACATAAAAATGAAACAGATGAGATATTTTGTCTTATGACAGTATTATCTAATTTAGTCTTTTAAGTAATTTTGAGTGGTTTTCTTTCTAATCAGACCAAAAGTAAGATTTTAAAATATTCCATTATTTAAAGTTATAGCTTTAGGTTAGTTTTCATAATGTAACATTTCAACAGAAAGACATTTAATTTCTAATAATGGGTCACTGTTAGAACTTTTAAGAACACAAATGTGTTGTTAACCTTAACGTGATATTTTTCATTTTCTTGCATTCTTTCCTAGAGATCAACATATCTAAGATTAGAAATACTTAGCTGTAAAATGAAAATAAGGAATGTACAGTTTCATGTGTCTATTGGGGAAAAAAGCACTCAAAGTATATTCTCAGCTGAATAAATGCAGCTCTGAAATTGTCTACTTATGATGTGAGAATTGTTTTTCAAATCAGGTTCATAAGAAAAATAAGATATAGTCATGCACCTCATAACAACAGTTCAGTCAACGAAGGATCACAGATATAGGTAGTGGTCCCAAAAGATTATAATGGAGCTGAATTTCTTGTAAGAAATGGAAGGAAGTGTGTGGTTCAGGAGGAATTTTTTTTTTCCTCAGATCGGAGCAGTATCTGTAGGGCTTGACAATAGATTCCCTCTCACTGCACCTCAATCTTGATGCACAAATTACATCCCGATCACTCAGCCACTGACCGGTTCAGCACAGAGGAGCCTGTGCCCCGCGCTACCTATTCAGAGCACTCTGCAGCCCCAGGCCCCTGTGATGGTCTTCAGAGGGCCTGGCTGGAAAGTTCTTGTTGAGGACACAGGCCCCCAGAGCTGCCTTAACAGGTGCTAAGTGCCACTTGAGCGAAAGCTTTCTGTGGGAGTGCGGAGCCAGCCTCTCCCTGTACTCTGGAAATGTGTCCAGGTTGTCAGGGTTCAAAGCATAGGTGAGTTTTATTTTTCCATCGATTCAATGCCAGAGAGTGCCCTTCATGCCAGATTGAGTCAACGGAACCCAGAACAAATTTCCACTGTCAAAATATTGAGTCCTCAGTTTTACACTCTCTCCATGTTAAGTGATACTCCTTTTTTAAAAAGTAAATTTATTGGGGTAACATTGCTTAATAAAATTATGTAAGTTTCAAGTATACAATTCTATGACACACCACTTGTATATTTCCTTGTGTGCCCACCACCCAAAGTCAAACCTTCCATCACCATATATTTGACCCCCTTTGCCCTTTGCTACCCTCATCCCCCTTCCCTCTGGTACCATAAAGTTCTTTAATCTGACCACTGCTCCAACATGCAGTGGCCAAAATCACATTTCTGTGACAGTCCCCTGAGTTCTTTGTCTCTCCGTCTTGATTTCTCATTCCTACTGATCCTCAGGCCGCCTGTCAGTCCCTCCTCTCGGTCACTGTCATGGTGATCTGCGCCTCACCCAGCCCGTTCCTCCTCCTTGATATTTCCAATCAGTCCAAGTCCTTCTCCATGGAGCAGCCTGGCAGCTTCAGTGTTACTCTGTCCAGTGGAAGCAGGGGGAGGGCTGTGGGAGATGTTTATAAAGTCTCCAGCTGTGCACAGAAACGTCCCAGGCCTTCACACTCACTCGCCACCTCACCCAGAGCTGCTTCCCGTCCTGAAAGTGCCACTTACAGTAGGTCCTCATGCAGGTGTGCCTTAAAAATATTTTATGCCGATTTTTACTGTAGTTTTTCTGTATTTAGATATATTTAGACACACAAGTGCTTACCAGTGTGTTACAATTGCCAACAGTACTCAGTACGATAATATGCTGTGCAGGTTTGTAGCTTAAGAGCGAAAGGCTATACCACATAGCCTACGGTGTAGTAGGCCACACCATCCAGATTTGTATGTGATATTCGCACAAGGACAAATCCACTTAACAATACATTGCTTGGAATGTATCCCTCTCGTTAAGAATGCATGGCCATACACTGCTGTTTAGTCCAAAATTTATAGAAAATAAGTTAAAAAATAAGGAACAAATAGAAGCTGAGTCAAGTTTGTGATTTTTAACTTGTTAGGTATCTATTCTTTGCAAACATAATGAACCATTTCCCCCCTGCAATTACTGTTTTCTAACGTCAGAGGATCAATACAGTAGTCCCCCCTTATCTTCAGGGGATATGTTCAAAGACCCCCCCAGTAGTTGCCAGAAACCACAGTTAGTACCAAACCCTATATATACTATGTCTTTTCCTATATATACATACCTATGATAAAGTTTAACTTACAAAGTAGGCATAATAAGAGATTAACCACAACAATTAATAATGGATAATTAATACATTGTAATAAAAGTTATTGGAATGTAGTCTCTCTCTCTCTCTCTCTCTGTCTCTCTGTCTGTCTGTCTGTCTGTCTCTCTCTCTCTCTCTCTCTCGAAACCGATCTGATAACTGTGACAGCTAAGTGACTAGGGATGAGTAGCATATACAGAGAGGAGAGCTGGACAAAGGAATAGTTCACGTCTTGGGTGGGGCAGGAGGGATGGTGCAAGATTTTATCACAATACTCAGAATGGCACCCAGTTTAAAACTTGTGAATGGTTTATTTATGGAATTTCCCACATAGTGTTTTCAGGCCCTCATGGACCATAGGTAACTGAACTGCGGAGAAGTGGGGACTGATGTAGTCTTTCTTCCAGGAGGCTGACTAGATAGAAATTTATCCAGTTGTTTGTGGGCACATATGGGAGGCCGTTGCTTAAACTCAAAATGTACATTTCTATTTGGTGTGTTGAGAATTCGCTGGTGTAGGCAGCAGTGCATAGTTCATTTCTTCGATAATGAGTCTCATCCACCACACACATCCGGCTGGGTGTCACTCCTGTCACTTCATGCCACTGCATTGATAAATTTTTTCCATACTTTCCAGGCAGACCCAGAATATTCGCTCAAAAGGAAAGTACGTTGTAGATATAACAGCAGCAAAAAAAAAAAAAAAAAGAATGGGAAAGAGAAGATGACATCCATAGTCCAGATAATTTTTTCACATCTCCTCATTTATACCCCAACCTTTTACACATTTTCTTCTTACCTTGAACATTTTAAAACTTTCTGAGAGCCGCTTTTGTACTATTCATCTAACTCACTATGAGAAGCCAAGTAAAAGACAATTTTGAAGTAAAAGAGCATTTTCATGAGAATATCAGTGCAGCACAGAGGGAGCAGTGTCTTGATCTTTAATTAAACGAGGATATTTTGAATGCCAGTCGCAGCTGAGAAAATCACAGGGCCCATTAGTGGAAGCAGCTCGCTGCAAGTGTGGCTCTGTGAAGTGTGTGTGCTAGAAGTGTTAGCACAAAAACACTCTGAGCTTCTTTAAGGCTCCTGTTATCCAGAGTAATGGAGGTGTTTAAAGTTTCAAGTTACAAAAAAATTAAGTCTATTAATTAATGTTTGACAGGTCCTTATATCACTTTGGGAGAGGATGGTAATTAGGCTGAGGATGTGTCTCTTATAGCAAATGTAACGTGCAGACCATTTCTCCTCTCCTGTGTCGGAAGGAGTCAGAATTGCAACCCTTGTACTGGTAAAATGTCTAATCATGCTCACGACTTGTATACTGTATAGTTAATAGGAAAAAAAAAGAAAAGAAAAGCAGGTTTGTATGAATTAACAATATTTTTTAAAATTTACCTTTACTGTTGAAAGTCCTACAGATGTCCCATTTTCCTCCATTGATTCCCCCTAGGCCTTCACCACACTATATTTTAATAGCAAAAATGCTAAAAATGTAATATGTCATTCATTTTATATCCTGATTTGTTTTCTTACTTTTTAATATTTTCCCTGTTTTTTAAACCAGGGTCATTTTGGAATTCAGCTTCCTTCAATACCGAGGCTTCATACCTTCATTTCCCCACTTTCCACGGAGAACTCAGTGCAGACGTGTCTTTCTTTTTTAAGACCACAGCTTCCTCCGGGGTGTTTTTAGAGAACCTGGGGATTACCGACTTCATACGGATAGAGCTACGCTGTAAGTCTCCTTTTCCAGAGAAGTCTGCGGTATTCTGTTTACTAGCAAATCCTTCAACTAATGTTTGAAGAATCATGTTTCTACTTTATCTACTGAATCTCTTCCTTGTGTCCCTTCGAAAAAATTCTTTGAAATTAAGTTACTCTTTCTGTAAGAAATAATTTAGTATTTAACTTGTGATAGTTAGGGGAAATCATTGTATTCTCTAGAACCATTTAAGACGCTTCTTAAATTCAAATAATTAAAATTTTTTTAAAACACTAAATTCTTAGTAAATAAAAACATTAATTAAATTGCCCAGTCATATTATTTTGCTATCCTCTTAGACTGTTATTATTATCTTGATATCAAATGTATATTGCATGCTTTAAAATTTATACAAACTTTGAATCACTGTAAAATTATCTATAATAATAAAAGCGTAATATGCTAATTAGACTGGATGACCTTTCGGATGAAGCCAGGGCTGCAAGGGAAGTCCGGGTCCCGAGTGCCAGAGGGAAGCCGGTGCTGGCAGCCGGGGGAAGGAAGGCCTACTCTTGCACAAATTTCGTGCATTGGGCCTCTAGTTATTTTATAAAATGCTACTTAGTTTTCTTGCCCTGGATAAATAACTAATTTTTATCAATCTAAAAAATTCACTTTGAGGATGAATTTCTTAAAATTTGTTTTTTTCTTCCCCAAATTAAAAATGTATTTTACTGCCTCATTCCACATCTATTCTTTGCCGCTGTCCTTGGGTTCTCCCATAAAATTCAAATTAATTTTTATACTGTGCTATGTGCTATTCCTAAGTATGTTGACGACTGGGCTCTCTGACTTGGCCAATCTTCGTGTCTGACATTCCCAGCTCCGGCAGTAGTGGCTTTTTCATTTGATGTGGGGAACGGGCCCTCTGAAGTCTCGGTGCAGTCCCCCACTCACTTCAACGACAACCAGTGGCACCACGTTAGGGTTGAAAGGAACATGAAAGAGGCATCCATTCAAGTGGATCAGCTCCCACCAGAGACCCAACCCGCTCCCGCTGATGGCCATGTCCTTTTGCAGCTCAACAGTCAGCTCTTTGTGGGTAAGTGCTGCTTCTAGGCAGTGTGTCATTTAGCTGTATGATGTGAGCGCAGAGATGAGCCAACATAAAATAATACCAACTATAAAAATAATGATTGAGAACCTGTGTTCCAAACTGTGCTAGGTGTTTCATCTCTTCCTTATATCCAACCTGTGAAATGGGTGTTACCCTATTTTATAAATGAGATCACTGAGAGGAAGGGGGTTGAAGTGACTTGCCTTCAGAAATCCACCTAATACATGATATTCAAATTTGCCTGTGACTAGTTCCTGAACCTGCATTCTTAATATTATAGGTTTTGTGATTTGTTCCAGGACTTGTTTTAACATTAGTGCATTTAGTATGATATTGGTGATGGTTATCTCTGTTCCTAGGAGAGTCCAGGAACCCTCCTTGTAATTTCAAGCAATGCCAACCAGTGACTTTTCATCAAAAATAGGCCAGTAGCAGAAAAAAAAGTAGGGAAGAAGCATATAAAATCCATGCTTGACCAGTTTCCTCACTTAATCTGATGGTATCTCTCATTTTGTCCATATTTTGGATATTTTCTTATTACTTACTTCATATTTATATTCAAATGTTCCTTTATTTCCTAAATACATTTGTTGGGTACTTATAGACCTGCTAGTGGAATCCTTCTGATTGTGTTGGTTTTATTTTGCATCTTTGCCAATTACTTTACAGGACTTACCAAAAGTTTAAGGGATTCTCTCTTATTTGATCACTTTTTCTATATTTTAATATATGTGAGGACACAGTAACACTGTAAATCAGGATAAATTATAAAGGATCAGAAATCATATTTCAAGCATTTTTAAGAGTTTTGTTTTAGAACATAATTCATGAGATCCCCATGACATCATCTATTGCTTAACAATCTTGTTTTACTAACTCCCTTTCACTGAGGAGGGTGAAGTTTATTTCTTTTATTTTTGAGTAAGATCTATTTGAGATTTCTAGTACATTTATGTACTCATTGTTTCTATCATTTATTCTTTCTTTCACTCAATAAATATTTAATGAGTAAGACACTGTAATGGACAATCTAATCATGATCTTGTGGCCACTTGATTGATTTATTTAAGAGTATGGAAATAATAAAGAATACATGAGAAGAAGGACATATGTTTTCTTTTAATAACATGCTAGAAGCCCAGTCAGGAAGTTGACATAGATATTTCTTGAATTACAAAAAATGAGAGATGGCCACAGGTAAAAGTATGGCAATTTAAAATCTGTCAGGATCTAGGAAATAGCCTTCCTATTCTTGAAAATTGAAAAGGCTAAAACAGTCCTCAGATCTTTCAGAGAAATCTGCTGCAGTTTGCCAGTGCATGAACTTTTATCCTTGGTATGAATTTTAACTTCAGAGAAATGGAATCACTATATATTGTATCTGATAGGAATCCTGGCCTTAGCTTGATTTCAGGTAGGTGGAATGGATAGAAGTTCTATTGTGGTATCAGGAAACTGGATTAGAGCAGACTTGAGTCTTTTACCCTCAATCATGTGTTATAATTTTAATAAGGATCTAAGAGCTTTCATCTTTATGGAAGCAATCGGTAGGCTTTTGAATTCCCATATATGTTAAGCCCCAGGATGACTGTGTTACTTAAAAGTTTTAAAAACTGACATGTTTGTTATGTTTAAGTCAAAGTCATTGAAAATTAAAAAGAAAAGGCAGAAAGAGAAATCTCAGAAAAAAATGTTACATCTACTATTAATAAAAATCTATTTATACAACTCCCTTCTCCTTAATCACAAGTAATTGAGTAAACTAAAATGGTTAATGTGATGTTATTTTAAAAGGGATTATTTTTTGAAAAACACTTGCAGCCGTAGGCAGATACAAGATCATTGGCCTCTAGAGCAGCAGTTGCCAATCTTTCGGACCTCACGGACCACCAGTGGTCCACGGACCACCAGCTGGCGACAGCTGGTCTAGAGGCCACGTGCAGGTCTTGTTTACATCTTCCTCCACCACAGGAGTGGACCACTTTCTTAGGAAAGGGTCCCAACCAAGTAAATAAAACAATACTTACAAGACAAAATATTAATTAATAAAATTACTATTCATCAAATCAGAATTTTAAAATATTTTTGTAGATGAAAACACTTTTTCTCTGCAGGAAGAATCAATGGAAGTTAAATTATACTTTAGAAGTTTACACCAAATTAGCACAAAGTGGGTGAAAAACTAGTAAAAAATCATTAATAATTATAGCTAATTTAATGACACACTTACTAAGACCAAAAAGTAGTTCCCTGTCTCCTGAGTGTGTATTTCAGTTCAGGAGACAAGCGACAGCCAATGAAAGAGTAAAATGTAAGACAAAATAAAACAATAAATACATATGTGTGTGTGTTTATATGTGTGTCTGTGTGTGTGTGTGTGTGTGTGTGTGTGTGTGTAATTACATATAATGACAAATACAATAAAAAGCAGAATAAGGAGTCAGGCAATGATTTGGGTTGGCGGGTTCTATTTCAAGTGAGGTGGTCAGGGGAATTCTCTCTGAGGACCTTACATTTGAAGGGAAGCAGAAAAAGGAACCCTGTGGGTATCTAACGGAAGAGAATTCCAGGAAGGGAAAATGCTCACAGTGATGGCAGTGAACTTTAGGTAGTAGAGTGTCAAGGAGAGAAACAACAGGAGGGAAAGGGTGGTCCCGAATGAGGTGGAGGCAATGTTGAGCTGTAGGGCATTGTTGAGAAATTTGGATTTTATTTTGAGGGGTCAGAGGCATGGCATGATCTGATTTACATTTTCCACACTCTCTCTTGCTGATGTGAGGAATATGGATGGAGGGAGGAGGTTAGAGCAGACTATGGAAGTAGTCCTTTGAGGGATAATGGTGCGTAGGCTAAAGTGGAGATGGACAGATAGACTCAGGACATTTTAAATGTCAATGCACACAGCTTGCTGATGACATGGCTATTGCTGTTATTGTTCACAACGTACCCAGCTCATATCCAGGGACAAGACACTGCTTTGTAGGGCTCTGGGTTCCTTCCATCATTTCTTTGTTTTTCATTTCACCTAAAGTTAGCTTTTCCTCGTTTCTTCCTTTATCTTATTTTGTAGAATGATTAAAACTGTCCCTGGCTCCACAATCTAGATTATATACTACAAATCACACCATAGTCAGGCTGCAAATACCTGCTTCACAGCCCAGAAAATGTATCTGGCCTTCACCTCCTTTCTTTCCTTCAGAGAGATCTCACCCATCCCCTAATCACACTCTCACCAGGAAATCAGGGCATCTTTGTTCATATGTTCTGTGCCAATACATGTCAGAAATAGAAGGGACTTATCATGGAAACTGTTTCCCCACATATTAATACCTTTAAATAGATGAGCCTTAAGTCTGCTCTCAGACCCAGTGACTCATTGTGTGACTGGGAGTCTGCTTTATTCCAATATAATTAGTTCTTTGGTTATAATTTTAAAGGGTAATTTCTTTTCCCTTACTTACAAGTTCAAAAGTTTAATTTTTAGTACACCCTGTCCATCTTAAAGATAATTACATCTCATCAGTATTTTCAAGTGTGCATAACAACTATCATTTGTATTTGGATACTGGGATAAATGAGTGAGTACATGTAATTGCAGAGTTAAGTCTGTAGTTTTCAGCATAACTTTTTTCTCCTAAAAATGGTTTTAAATCCAAGACACCAATGATAAGGATAATAATAATAATAATAATAGTAATAATCTTTTAAATTACATGGAAACACAATCTTTATACATGGAGGACAAAATTGAAAAACTCGGTTAGTGTTAGTCTCAAATACATTTTTTATCATCCTCACATTTAGTAGCTTATACCAAAAATGCACTTTCTGGTTTGTAAACAAATTTATCAGAAAACTGAAAAACAATTATAAAATATTTCAAATATCAAGTAAAAATAGGAAATAGTAGAATTTTTGATATTGTAGAAATGTTTGCTTTAGATACTGTGGTTAACATTTTTATGTACGTATAAAACTGTGGATATTTGAATATATGTTAATTTTTATTTAAATTATATTCTCCATCTCATTGTGCTATTATAGCCAGGGCGGTGTTGATAATATTTGTTGACATTACATTTTTTTAGCTTAAAATTTCCGCAGTCCCTCAGAAGTGATTTCTGCAATGGGATAACATGAGAGAACCGAGGGCATTTTCTCCATTGCTTGTTCCACTCTCTTCCCTAAAGACCAGTCAGAAAGTGTAGTCACATCTCAGAGTGAAACTCTGAGGCAAGGCTAATGCTTTAACTTCTGAGTAAAATCACTAAAAATAAATAGAAAGCATGATTTAAAACATAATTCAGCTGGGCAACGATTATATATGGTGATAGAAATAGGAGTAAGTAAATTATAAATAGTTTCAGAGACTCAACTAGTATTGGCCTATACCAAGGAATTATAAAACAGAAGGATATTAACAACCCCTGTATTTCTAATATTAGAGCAATTAGCTTCAACTAATCTCTACCGTAGTAAGTTATGCAAAGTGGAGCAATAAAATAATGAACAAAAATTCTTGCATAAAAAGTGAGAAAAGTTAACATTAATGTAATGTGATAGATTAGAAACAGAGCACCATGAAATGAACATCTCCTCTTCCCCAAATAACCTCAATGATCATGTTACTTTTCGTAATAAAAATGATAATCACCCTTTATTTGTAGGCCATCTTTCTCTGTCCTTGCTCTTAACTATGACATTGGGTCTATACCGACCTTTCACATTCTTTCACTTTGTCCTGTTTTGTATGTGTGTGATTTATGACATATCTTAAATAGTTCTATTCAGAGGTGCTTATTCATTACCTTAAAAATTAAGTTCAGCAACATGAAGCTAATTGATGTATAAAATGTATGCCCTTGAACTTGTTAACTCTGAGGACTCAATGTCCAGAGTCACTGCTTAAGTTCCCTTATGCTCACAAACATTCTCCAGCCACAAAAGTGATGGAGGGAAAAGAATCAATCATTTTTAAAGCTGAAAAGTGACAGTGGTCATTTTCTATTTTGGTTTGTAAACTCAGCATTTTTCTTAGAAGCTTCTTAAATTAGCCTTGAATTGATTTTCATTCAACCAGCTCTGCAATTTTTGTTTGCCATCTAAATGCTTTTCCTGACAGGTTTTTAAGTGGGACAAGGTCCACTTCAATACTTTGTGACTAGGCCCTGAAGGAGAAGTAAGGACTCCTGAAATAGACTCAGAAGTCATTTGTACTGCATTTGAATTGCATCAAATCTACAAATGTTTGTTGAGTATCTAGAGGAGGGGTGGGGTATGTCTGGCCCGCAGGCCTTAGAAGGCCCACGTAATCATTTGGTCTGGCCCTGCCAAGGCATTAGAGGTGAGTTAATTAAATGTTTGACCAAATATAGCAGGATAATATTTACCTTGATAATTTTGTATGGCCCGTGAATGATGTTATAAATATCCAAATGGCCCTGGGCAGAAAAAAGGTTCCCTACCCCTGATCTAAAGCAAGCAGTTTCTAAATGCCATTCAGAAGTTTTAACGTTGAAGTCTTCAAAGGTTGGTGCTCAGTCTTAAGTGCACATTAGTATCAACTGGGATCTTCTGGGACACTGGCAGTGCAGGCACAAAGACATATTCATTCACTGTGATGGGCATCTGTGCACTTTCAAAGTTGGATATTACCAATATGTCTTTTACTGGTCTTTCAGTGAACATATACTTGTATTTCTATTGGCTGTATATCTAAGAGTGGAATCACTGGGTTGAGGATCTGCCTATGTTAAGTGTTAGGAGACACTGATAAATCTCTCCTTGGATAGCCTCCTCTGTGAAGTGGCTGTTCAGATCTGTTGCCCATTTTCTACAGGATTGTCTTTAAAATATTCTTCATATGTTTTAGATGATTCCCATTTAGATAAATTTATTCCAAATATCTTTTCTTTATCTCTATGGATTGTGTTTTCATATTGTTAACGGTGTCTTTTGAGGAACAGACATTCTTTTAAATCTTTATTGTTGAAAATATTATATATGTCCCCTTTTCCCCCATTGACCCCCTCCAGCCTGCCCTGCCCCCAGCCCCAGGCTTCACCATCCTATTGTCTGTGTCCATGGGTTAAGCATGTATGCATACAAGTTCTTTGGTTGAACATCTCCAACCCATCTACCCTCCTTCACCTTCTTAATTACAATATATTCTAGATTTTTTCTTCTTATGTTCAGTTTGGTTTTGGTAGGCTAAAGTACAGTCGCAGGAAGAGAATGCCAGATAACTTGGAATGATTTTTATTTCAGGCTGACTTTCTTTTGTAGTAAATACGTTGCCTCAGTACCAAAGTGCAGTGCATAGAAGTCACCTTTCTCTTTATTGTAATCATATCACTTAGTTCAATTATCATCTCCCTTCCTTCAGATGTCTTTTTCATATTTAGCCGCAAATGCTCCCAGTGTACTTTTCCATGCCCAGTGAACAAATCTGAGTGATTGTTCCAGAATTGAGATGGGCTCTCTTGATATCAGAGAATATGACTGATACCACCAATAGTTCCTATCTTTAGAATGGGCCTTACTTATGGTCAAAGAGAGCTGCTGTGGCTCTGTCATATGAGAAGTCTAAATAGACCCACTCTGCCCACTGCTGCTCCGATGAGGACATGTTCTTACCACTGACTTTGGTTAAGGGGAAAGTGCCTGAAGGTTCTCCTACAACCTTCAAGAGTGGAGTTAATGGGTTGCTTATACCAGCTGCCTCTTTCAACCACAATTGTTCCTTGAACATGAGAAGATCCTTCTTCCCAGCCCTCCTAGGGATTTGCTCAATGAGGAATACTACATAGCAGAATCATAGCTGGGCTTCCAGTCTCCTACCTCTATGTGAACTAGTAGGGTCCTATCTGCAAGGCTATCTTCCCCCCAGATGGCGGGGTAGGACTGGAGTGGCGATCCAATGTGTGATATACCACTGTTTCCTTCCATCCCCGACTCAACGCCCAGCCCACATGGCCTGTCACTTCCCTGCCCCTCGCTGACCTATGGTCAGGTCTCTGCTACTTTTTCTGCCATGGTCCCGTGGGCAGGGAGAGCTCCTGTTCTCTGCCGGACAAGCTTTCATGACTTTGGATTTTAAAGAGCAGTGTGTGAATCTTGATTTCTTTCTGCCTCTAAGGCTCTTGGGCGAATTATGCAGCGGTTCCCAATTAATCCTCATTATATCCAAGCACAGCACATAAATAATTTTCCATTAAAAATTAAAGGTCTTCCTGCCACAAAAAGTTGTGGAAAATTGGCATAGGAAAGAGTCAGCTTGTTCTCTTTGACAATAGCATCTGTCACTTGGACTAACTTCCTGAGAATAATGAATGTGATAAAGGGATTGGGCTCAGTCTCTGCTCAGCACCTAGCACACTTATTTAGGTGCCAGGCCCCAATACTGTTGTGTAAGTGAACAAACTCCATTGCATTCATTCACATGGAAAGGTTAGGCATTTGTCTCACAGAATACTCAGTGTTTGGGAAGTTCCCGAACTCATTATATCTGATGTAGTATGGCAGGTAAATTGATAGAAAATTAATTGGAAGACAGTTCCAAACATAATAGCTCAGCAGAAATATCCAGAATCAATTAATCAAACTGCAACTCATTTTCATTGGCCATACATTGGAAGCTTTAATTAAGCTTTAAACCTAATCCTATTTACAATATCCATGTTTTCCAGAATAGTTACATCTTAAAATAAGATATTAACTTGATACCTAATGGTAAGGTAAAACTCTTCAATACATGTATGACACATAGGTTTATATTTAATTATAAATACTTTTTTGATGATTTAAAAAAATAGTTTAAAACTATTTAACTGGGTAAACATGAACTCTTTAAAAATACAGAATTAAGAGGTCCTGTTTACTAAGCTGAGTATTGATTTCTTTTCTCAAGGTTACAAATACTATTTAAGCATTTTTTTTCTGACCTTCTCCACCTGTTATTTATTTCTACCCATAACATCATGGGGTAATTGTGTGTTTACCTGCCTAAATCTAGACTAGACTGTGAGCTCTTTGAGAGCGAAATCATTTGCATATAACTCTGAACCTCCAGTGCCCGACACTGTGCCTAGCAAAGAGCTGCTAAATAAAACTTATATTTTTGAAATGCCATTCAAACTGAGAGTGATCTGAGAAATAGAAGAAAATGGAACTTTTCTTGTTTGATCATGTTTTCTTTTTGTGGAGAAGAAAGAGGCTTCCTTGTAACAAAAGACCACCTGTAGCTTCTGGTCCCATTTCTGCCTCCGACTAAATGTGTTTATTTTAAAATCACTCAGCTCTGCCCATGGGATTGGCCCTGGACTCCTCTATGCCTTTAGAGTCTCATCATCTGAACCAAAACAAAAGAAAATAAAAAAGAATAGACCAGTTGGAACAGTTGAAAATGGATTGTATTCAGTCGTTGGACTCCAAGTTATTTCCTTATCATTACGTCCTTGGCAGAATGAGATAACCACCTAAGTCAGACAGCCTGGATGTTTAGAGTGACACATGCCTAACAGACCAGGATGTAACATTACTATATACTGTAAACTGTATACCATGACCTACCACGCTGTAACATGAAGCGAGTGAATCTACCAGGAGCATGCCTCTAATGCAGACTTCACGGGAGCTGGCCTTCCTCCAGAGAACCCGGGGCTAAAGGTAAAGCCAAGGCTGTGGGCTGCCTGACCCAGGAAAGAAAACTCCGGCAAGGATGCCAAAAACATGTATCAGAGGCTTAACTCTGAGCCCTAGATATTCTTACTGAGTTGTTAGCAGATGGGAGAATAGGGAGGTCTGAAGCCAAGGTGAGGAACAGCTTTGATGTGGAAGGGAACAGGTCCTGAGAATATGGCAGAAGAGAGACTACCAGAATGGCAGGAGATTGAGTAAATGTAGGCCAAATGAAACAAGAAGACTGTCAGCTATTCTGAAACTGGGAGGAAGTTAGTCCTTTCCTTTCTGCCACACCCACATAAACTGGAGTTGGGGTGCATCCGGGATGCGCACCACACTGCATCTGGATTTAGAAATAGAAGATCTGACCCACACCCTGAAGACATCTGTATTTTCATTGAAGAAGCACAAATTATGTCAACTGAAGCCATTTGAATACAGAAATTTAAATACAGTAGTTTGAATAGAGACCATTATGTCTATGAATCTGAATTATAAAGAGCATTATTGCATGAGTCCAGAATTCTCAAGAGTTCTTTTGGTTTCCTCTTCATGGTATTTCATTATCCAAGATTAAAGAATGAATTTATTTTCTAGTCATTGAGTTTTATCCTTAGTCATAGTCTGGGACCCAAACATCCCTGCGCAACAAAAGGGTTCCTCTCTTCAAACTTTGAAACAAGAGGCCCCCATGTCCCAGTCCTGAGGTATAATCTGGTTTAATTTTAAATTGTATTAATTAATTAGTAATAATAAATTGAGTATTAATTAGTAGTTATTATTAATGTCAATTGCTAGTGAATTAGTTATTACCAATGGCTATTGCACAGCTGTTATGGTCCGGGCACTGTTCTGCCACCCTTATTGAATACTCTCTCTAATGAAGGGACACTGACAATATACGGCATAAATTGGTAAAATATAAAGCCTGGTAGATGGTGGCAAATATTTATTTAGGGTCCTTCTGGCCAACTTTTGTTTATGACATACAAAAAACCCTGAAATCTCCGAGAATAAGGAGGCTTTAAGCTAAGTGAACCAGGAGGGAAGGCAGTGCACATGTACACAGGTAGGTACAGAGCAGGTATGAGGTCCTGGGTGAGGCAGCACCATCTGTTCAAAGATGAAGCTTCTTTTTAAAGGTTCTGTGACCATCTAAGTTCCTCTTGGTAGAATCACCCGAATAATTCAGATTAGGGCATTATTATGCCACTTCAAGTTCTGAGCATTCATTAATGATATTTCTGGACACAGATTTAAGTGAAAGTCCCCCTAGAGCTTACCTTCTAATTAGGTAGTGCCTTAAATGTGGAGGACAAGTGTTTGTCTGAGGAAGCTTCACCTCTGAGGATTGTTGAACATGTATTAACTGCCCTGTTTCTGGCTCATAGAATCAGTATTTTTAGGGTGAGCTCCTGAATCTGTGTTTCAATAAAGCCTTTACATGTATTCTCATAGTCTCTAAAGTTTGAGAAGCTCTGTGTAGAATAACAGGGTCTGATCCTATCCAAACATTTAAAATTTCTCCAAAGGTGACTTGATAAGTGCATACTGTTGTATATTATTTAATTAACTAGAGGCCCGGTGCATGAGTCTGTGCACAGGTGGGAGGGGATGCGGGAGGTTGGCTGGCCAGCCCCACCCCCTGGTCAAACTCCTGGTTGAGGGGACAATTTGCATATTAGCCTAATATTGCGTATTATTATATAGGATGTTATACCACTGTGTTTCTTCATCAGTCCTCTTCCCAATTTTGTTGAGTCTTTCCAAGCTTAAGACAATGAATGCTGGACCAGCATTTTGAAAAAATTCAACCAAAACAACACTCCAACTAACAGACCACATCAATGTGGTCAAGTTAGGAGGACTCAAGTTTTCATTATAATTCCCACTAAGTTACAACGTACCAGCATCAGGATCAGTTTTCAATATGAGGACAAACCACACTTACCCACAAATATATTCTTATTTAAAATTGCAAAAATATATTACTTTCTACATAAGAACTAATTTTTAAAAACCTCCTCAATTTAGAGTTTAATACTTTTTAGAAAACAAATATGTAACAAATTCATCTTTTAGAAAAAATTGAATTAATGTTTTGTCTTTTTCAAGTCTTTTAATGTTTTGTCTCAAATTGTACTTCCAAAATTATATTTTTGCTCTTCACATTTCTGCAGTTCTCTGGGAGGCCTCAGTTTTACTTGGTCTTTAAATCCTGAATAAGACATGTAGGACCGTGTTTCCATCTGCAGTATCTCCCTTTCAGGTGGAACGGCCACCAGGCAGAGGGGCTTTCTGGGATGCCTCCGGGCCCTGCAGCTGAACGGGCAGGCCCTGGACCTGGAGGACAGGGCCAGGGTGACTCCCGGCGTGGAGCCCGGCTGTCGGGGGCATTGCAGCAGCTACGGGAAGCTGTGTCGCAACGGAGGGAATTGCAGAGAGAAGCCCAGTGGATTCTCCTGCGACTGCACCTTCTCTGCATACTCAGGGCCTTTCTGCTCCGATGGTAAGGATGACATGGGTGCCTAAGAGGAAAACGTATCCAATATGAATAAACGTCTGTTATTGTCTGTGTTGCTATTTGAAACATATAAACAAAATCCATTTCTTTTTTTGTTTTGTTATTTTTGCAAAATATATTTTTTTGCTCCCCACACTTTATTTCTTAGGATTGCCTTAATTCCTAAAAAGTGTTTATTGATGATGTCTTAAAGTGTTAAGTGTTCAATTTGATTTTTTTTCCTATCTAATATTAGTGCTGTTATTATGGTTGTCAACAACCTGCCCCTTGGGACTATTCTCTATTGTAAAATTATTAAGGGTATTATTGTTATTTTTATTTTATTTTTTATTTTTTTAAAATATATTTTATTGATTTTTTACAGAGAGGACAGGAGAGAGATAGAGAGTCAGAAACATCAATGAGAGAGAAACATCGATCAGCTGCCTCCCGCACACCCCCTACTGGGGATGTGCCCCCAACCCAGGTACATGCCCTTGACCGGAATCGAACCTGGGACCTTTCAGTCCGCAGGCCGACGCTCTATCCACTGAGCCAAACCGGTTTCGGCTGTTATTTTTATTTTATATTTCTAATCCCTCACCCTAGGATATTTTTTCCATTGATTTCTAGAGAGAGTGGGAGGGAAGAGAGGGATGGAAGAAAGGGAGGGAGGGAGGGAAAGAGGGAGGGAGGGAAGGAGGGAAGGATGGAAGGAGGGAGGGAAGGGGAGACATCAACATGAGAGGGACACATCAGTTGGTTGCCTTCCACACTAACCCTTACCAGGGCCAGGGAACTTTCAGCCGAGGTACATGCCCTTGATCAGGAATCGAACCTGTGACCCTTTCGGTCCCTGGGCTGAAGCTCTAACCACTGAGAAAACAGGCCAGGGTAATTATTGTTATTTTTTATGAAGATAGTCAACAATGCAGGAAAATCTAGGACACGTTGTTGGTTTTTTTTGTTTTGTTTTGTTTTTTGCTTTTTCCAAACAGATATTTCTCAAGAATATAAATACATTTCCTTATATATTGTTGTGTAACAGAATGACTCTGGGCATTTTGCTCTATAATGTGTTAAGTATCTGGTTATGAAGTAAAATAGTGAAATATTTTTCAGCTTGTCTTGTTCACTGGTGTACATCATGGAAGCAAAAAGAGCTGAGGTAGTATTAAGTGTTTTGGACAGACGTCTCTGAATATTACAAACATTTGTTATACTTCCATAGTTTCTCATAGAAAACTGTTGTCCAGTTCAATTCAGTTGTTTATTTAAATGTTTCTGGCTTAGTGGACCTTTTCTGAAAGGAGACTAACAACAACAGGCTCCAAATTGAAGCCACCTCCAATTTGCTACGAAAGCATTGGGGATTATTTAATGAAAAGTTGTCAAAAACGCACTCTGCACGTTATCTGCTTTTTCTCAGGAATGAGTTATTATTTTGAAGTCCACCTGTAGTCATAAATCTCACGCTGCTGCTGCCATTTTAGGAGACTTTTCACATTTAAAGTTAGAAATAAGACTGCCTGGTCACCGGAACATGTCTTCATTTCCTGAATCGAAATGATTTCTGTTTCATATTGTTAAGTGCAATCAGGAATTCTGTATCCACATATTATACTGAATATAAAAAAATATATAATAGATAATAAAAGTAATAAACGAAAGACCTCCTGAAGTTCCGCGGGAGTGGAAACGTTGCTATATTAACAGTACGCATCATCCACAACTCAGATCCAACAACTGGGCCTGCATAGTAATGGATAGAAGCAGGTTCTGGATGCAGCACTAACTGTCTTTCCCACAGTCCTCCTCATTTTATGTTTGTGTATTTGGCGTGGGAGTGTGCGTGTGCATGTGTGTGTGAAACTGAGATATTAATCTCACGGGAGTAAAATACTCTGCCTGGGTACAATGATTTAAACGAGGATGGGTAGTTCCTATGTGCATCTCTGCTACACAAATGCCCATTTCTCCTATTATGGTAGACTTTTTAGTGCACAGTGAGTAGGAGAAAGTCTTTAGACAGAAAGGAACATTCTGCCTGCTGATCCTGGAAGGTAATAGAATGCCTCAGTCTTCCTTTCTCCCTGATATAGAAAGACTAATGTATTCTGGCTATAAAGTGATAGGTGGGGCTTAAAAGTTAAATAAGACAATGGATGGGAAGGGAGATGGAAGTCAAGAAGCCTGGTTTATGTTTATACTTGGGAGGGGAAGAGCATTAAGCTTTCAGCAATGAGATTAACTAGTGGATTAATTACATATAATTCTAACATAAAGCCATTTCAGTGACCATTGTGAAAGCTCTGTTAATCTATAATGTTATTTAATTCTGGTTTGAGGGTATTTCTTATATTTATTTAATTTGTTATTTTTAATTAAAAATATCAGTTAATATCACTGAAACAAGAGCCTTGGTCTTAATTTTTAATATGAGATGTATATATCATTTCAGAGATTGCTGCATATTTTGGATCTGGCTCGTCCGTGGTTTACCATTTTCAAGAAAATTATCCCTTAAGTAAGAATTCCAGCTCCCACGCTGCTTCATTTCATGGTGATCTAAAGCTGCGCCGAGAAATGATCAAATTTAGCTTCCGAACAACACGGACACCCAGCTCACTGCTCTATGTGAGCTCCTTTTATAAAGAGTATCTTTCAGTCATCATTGCCAAAAATGGTGAGTGCTTTTTAGATGAGAGAGAGAAAATTGAGTTAGAGCATTACATCAGTAATAGTACGGATCCTTCTCGTCTTCTTGCTTCTCAGACTACAAACAGGAAGAAAAAACGTGCCTGTCTTTTGTATTCAATTTTGTATTTTCACTACTGTCCCATAAATTGAATCTAAAAGGATTATTGAAAGGAATTAAGATGCCTTTATCTCCTTATAATTTTGATAAGTACACATAGCCCATATGAAGTATAATTTATTATATAAAATATTTGTTATATTTTATTATTGCTAGAAGCTCTTTACTATTCCACGTGAATATCAGCATCAGTGTTGTGGTTGATTTTGAAATAAGATGTCACTCTGCACATAACAAATATTTTCTTCAAATCAAAATACAAAATTTTAAAGGAATGATGACAAACTAGTATTATGTATAAGAAAATGTCCACAAAATAATCTGTTGCTTCTAATTATAGGCAATAAAATAGTCATGGACAGTGCTGGTGCCTTGATGCTGGGTAATGGTGTGTGGGTTAGGACATGTGACTCCTACAGAAACCTTGTCACAGAGACTACTTACTGCTATTTTTTCTCTTCCCTTTATCCTGACTAAAGATAAAAATGTCATAAATACATTCTCTGCATGAGGAAAATAAACACTTTTACAAATGTGAATATAGCATTTCAATTAAATCAAACATGGCCCATGGGCACTGAAGACCAAAGTAAAAATAACATTGTTTAATAGGTATGCTTGCCTTCACTGTATACGTTTTGAGCTTAAAGCTTATCTATATGTTAGGACATTTTCTTTGTTAAATTGGAAGATAATTCTGTGCAGTAAATTGACATCGTTACAGGCAGTTGAGTACTATAAATAGTAAGTTTGGCTTAAAACCATTCATTTTACTCTAATTTCATCCCAAAATTTAGACCATGACCATTTGGCCAAATATTTCTCGTCTTTAGTAAAACTACATTTGCTTAATAATTTTATTAATCAATTACATTTCAGGGGTGGAGATTATAGAAACAGAATGCTATTACAATATTCCACAATAGTTTGGTATTTTATAATATACCAAGTCTTTTTTTTTTATTTAGAAGCTAGTACAAATATTTGTATTTACTTAATTCCATATTGACATCTAGGGGGAAAAATTAAAAATTTGCAGGAAAAACACTGCTTATTAGCAACAGGCTTGGTCTTGATTTCACATAGAAACTGACTTCTAGGAATTATGATGAAAGGATACACACAAATAAAATATTGTGACTTTTCCCCAGAAATTACTAAATAACAACAAATGTACTCTGAATTTTTATAAGCAATTTTTAAAATACAATTTTAACTGGAAATATAATTTCCCTCCCCACTTTAGGAAGTTTGCAGGTCAGGTACAAGCTGAATAGATATCAAGAACCAGATGTCGTTACCTTTGATTTCAAAAACATGGCTGATGGGCAACTTCACCACGTCCAGATTAACAGAGAAGAAGGAGTGGTCTTTGTAGAGGTAACGTACTCAACCCTAGAGAAGCCAGGGTTACAGTTAGGACTGGCCAGCATGAAGGACCCGCAGCAGAAATGTGATAATGGATGCAGTAAACAAAGTCATCCTTTCAGGGCTGCTGGTGCACAGCCCCTACTGTCCAATGTGTGGTCAGAGTGCTTTAAGGGGGATAAGATTCTGTCCAAGATATTATTAATATTTTATACTTAAATATACGAACTTCCAGCGTTTGTTTTACTGCTCAGGCGGGAAATACTGTCTAGCTATCATCGTGCACTACTGGGGGGACTGTTGCTGCTCCGATGAAACCCGTTCGCTTCGGAGGGGTCTAAACGCAGCCACAATTCTAGCACTGAAATTAGTTACTGCAGCATCAGTAAATATAAAAATAATGTGAGTCACGGCAGAGAAAGTGGAAGGATTCTACCAGCTTTGGAAGAAAAGCACTAATGTTTCAGCATAGAGGAAAATTTCTTAGCCAAATAACTCAAGTAAAAAAACAATGTTGGCTTTTCAATTTTGTCTTTCTCATATAGCGAAGAAAAATAAAGTGATTAAGGGGATAGAAGATGGGGTGTAGTGGTATCTGAGGGTAATATAGAAATAGTTTAGAAAATAATATTCAGTTTTATATATGGCTAACCTTTGGGGCCATGCTAACCATTGCCTATTTTATCATTTTTGGGTTGTTTTTTTCCTTTGCTTCCTGTCCTCTTCTCAACAAAATGGCATCCATTTGGATTTTGGCATCTCATACAACAATTTTGTAGATTGACGAGAATGCAAGGAGGCAAGTCCACCTGTCATCAGGTACAGAATTCAGTGCCGTCAAATCTCTTGTACTGGGCAGGATTTTAGGTAAGTAAAAGAAACAACCTTTCCTCTGATTCTGATGCATAAACATGGATCAGAAGAGTCATATTCCACACACACACACACACACACACACACACCACTGCAAATTCATTATTCCCTCATCTCCCCCCCAAAAAAAATCTCTGGCCTTATTTTATTTATAAGGCAGCAAGTGTACTTTCTCAGAGGTGTGTGTAATTCTGAGTAGGGACCTGTAGGGTGAGCAAGCATTCTCCTTCATAATGTTATAATGCCACTCTGGCATAATGAAACAAGGTATTGTTCTCACATTTCAAAAATATCAAATAATAGCCCTGGCCTGGGTGTCTCAGTGGTTAGTGTCTTGGCCTGCACACTGAAGGGTCTTGGGTTTGATTCCAGGTCAAGAGCACCTACTTGAGTTATAGGTTTGATCCCAATTCCGGGCCCCAGTCTGGAGTGTTCGGGAGGCAACCAATTGATGTGTCTCTCTCCCTTTCCCCCTCCCTCCCTCTCTTTCTTCCCTCCTTATTCTCTCCATCCCTTCTACTCTCTCTGAAAATCAATGGGAAAATATCCTCCAGTGAGAATTAACAAAACAAAAACAAAACAAAACAAGAAATCAAATAGTAAGAAAGAACAGGTTACCTAACTATTTCACCCAAGATAGTAAATGTACTTAAATTTTTTTTTTACCTTCTCCATGATTTGTACCTTGATTAATCATTCCTTACATTCCCTGTACATGATCTCACAATATTGAGAATGTTTGTTAAGCCTATGGGTGAATGATCAAAATATTGGCCTTGGAGAAGATTCATAGTTAAGTTTATAAATATTTATAGGCTTTCTAATACCATGATGAGTATCACAATTGTGTGCTCTTACTCTCCAGACTAGGGAAATATGGATTGCAGTGTTCTTCCAATGTGCTAGAGTGGACATAAAAAATGTGTGCAAAGTATTGTTGAGATAGTTGGAAGCTTAACTGAAATATTCCAAATGCGTTTCATAGTGTAAATTATATAAATTCAACAATAGCAATAAAAAATCAATTGAATATAACATATCTTCAGCTCAAGCGTTCCTCAGGGTAGCAGGGTCTGAGATGAGGCATTATGTAACAATGTAAGATACAAAGTAGAAAATCCTAACAATTATGCATAGTGTTGATAAAATCATATTTTTGAAGAAATAACATCTTCAAATTTAATGCCCGAGTTACTGATTAAAATATTTTTGTGAGTAGAAATATATTAAATATATTATAAAACTATTGAGAAACTGATCTTCATTTTATGAGGAGGATTGTATTAACCAAGGAGAATAATAACATTCATTATATAAATATTTATTTTTCTTTTTGTAAAGAAATAGGGGAGATTAGTATGGAATTAAAGATGTTAATGTTTTTATTCAAGATTAGCCTATTATTCAAATGCATATTGCTCATGCTGAAAAATAAGATTAAAGTCCAAATTCAGCAATGAACTGCTACTCATTCTCCTAAAAGTATAAGAAAATTTATTTGACGTGTACCTAAGGTTAGGATCTTGACAGAGGACTAATGCTGAGTTCAAATCATTTGTAATTCAAAATAGACTAATAATTTATGGTCAAATTTAGTGTGGTATATGACATTACAATAAAATGTTATGTAGTACATTATTATATTTTAATGCAGTATATTAAATTATAGTAAAATAGATGCTAACATGGAACTATTAATTTCCAGAGAGTTGCTCAATCTTGAAGTTTCTCATTATGTTAGTCCAGGTCCTCCAAGAAGCAGGTGAAAAGACAAACTTAACCATGTGAGGGTTTTATTAAGGGAACACTAGTAAGAAAGAAAATAGGGAGGGAGTTGGCCAAGACCAGCATTGCCATCCGATGGTCATGCAATTCCGCCTCCAAATGAAGGGGAGGGAGGGAAAGTTAGAAAGAAGTATCCTGGACTCCTGTGCAGTCTTACAGAGGCTGCACACCCTTTGGGGATCCCTGGAGTCAGTCAACCATCAGAGGAGTCCCATGTTTTCCACTAATGGGCCTGCCTTAGAGTCCCTGCTGTGACCAGCCATTGGCTGGGAACAGTCCGTGGGAAGCATGGCCTTGGCCCAAGCATGACAATGTGTTTCAGAGCCTCCAGCTGTGGCCCCTGGTCAGTTACTCTCCTCTAGTTGGAGGTCTGCAAGGCACATTCTTACTGACCCTGCTTATTAACTATGGTTGTCATTTTTGAAAGCCCATTTGGCTCACTGATTCATTTAACTCCTAGTTTGTCATCCCCTGTTGTGTAATGCAAGAAGGTCACACAGCAAGGTAAACATTGCATCTGCCCCCACAGAGCTCATGGTTTGTGGGCATACAGATGATCATTATACAAAGTGTTGTTCTGTATTTAATTGAATATAATATACCCTATGTTGCTTCAGATAAAAGAGTTCCAAATCACCCTTCAAATTAAAATACATGAAAATACTTGTATCATTTTATAATTTCTGAATATTTTTTAAGGGAGCAGAATATAAATATTAACCAGTTGTTTCTTTGGAGTTGTCATTTGCCTCCATTGTCAACCAAAGACTTAAGGATATGACCATCCACTGCAATTTCAAATGGAAACCCAGAAATGAATGAAATACTTTCCCACTCTCACTTTCTTCAGTATTCATTTCTTAAATCCAGGAGGAACTAAGGGGTAATTTTGGATTACTGTCAATGTTAACTAATATTAGAAGCAGATATTGAGAAAGGAAGTTAAATTTTAAGAAAAAATATCAAATTGTACTAAGTTCCTATTACACTTCAAATTTTCAAAGACTCACTAACTTTGGCAATAATAATGTATTAAGTTGCGAGCTGTGGTGGAAAAATCAAGGCTTTAGCCAAGCAGGTCCTCCTGTCATGAATAATATAGTACATTAAGTTTGCTTTTCATATTCATAATTCACTATAAAATTAAGCTCTGAATTCTGTACCCAGATGCTTTGATATGTTAGAATAGTTTTATGATTTATTATAGGTACAAGCTGGTTACTTTTTCTCATTCTGATTGGTAGCATTCATATGTTAGAGGTGATGACCAGTGGTGATCATTGCTCTCTTACTGAGGCTATGAGCCAGGAAGCACACACAGGTCACTGCAGTGCAGGTGTGGGCAAGTGTAAATAAGGTGTGCAGTCAGCAAGGGAAGGGCATCTACTCAGTCTCACTGAAGAGCCGTGAGAACACTTTTCAATGTGTCAGAAATCCTTTATGTAAAACCAGCCTCCATGCCCAGAGGCAAGGGGAAAAGGTGACTTAGAGAACCAAGGGCACTGTGACTTTGTAGATACAGGGTGGGCAAAAGTAGGTTTATAGTTATTCATATGGAAAATAATACAATGATAAATAATAATATCAGCATAAACTGTCTTTTGTGTACTCACAACCGTAAACCTACTTTTGCCCCACCCTGTATATTGTGAAATGCCTCTTAAGATAATGGACTGGTTGCTTTAAAAGCAAGTTTTAAAGGAGACATACAGTTTAGAGCAAGCAAAGTAAGAAAACTACAGAAAATCATTTCTTTTTAAGTGAGCAGGTTGATTTTTAAATATTTAAATATTTAAAATGTCATAGACTATCTTCAATACATAGTGTGATTTCATTCTTGTAAGAAACTACCTAAAATCATAGTTTATACTCATCACATTGATTTTTGAATACTTTAACAATTAAAATGTCATAGACTTCTTCAGGGTGTGGTGTGACTTCATCCTGCATTGGTCCTTTTCAGAGTTAGCTGGATTATTCTGCACTACCCAGACCTAGAATCTGAAAAAGGCCATTTCTCCTCATTATGACGCATGAGCATAGGTCAGAATTGTCATGTCCCGAGTCCAGAGAACATCCATGACACCAGAACATGTCATGTGATTTTAATTATAGAGTAAATGATAAGGTCAACATTGGGGTTTATCAGAGTCACAGATCATCACAAGTAACTCCAGGTGGGAGGGACAAGCATGCTCACACACCCCTGCCGCCTTCATTTGGCCATCAAACATACAACATAGAGCTCTACTTACACATCAAAGGTGCCCAATGATGAAAGTAGTCACAAAGCCCAAATTATGTATGTTAAAACTAGAATAATCTTTAAAATAAAAAGGAGAAAGCGATTGTTTATTTCTTTAATTACTAACATGCTTTAAAATGTACTCACACCATGATTAAGTAAAAAATAAAGCCATGCCCTGACCGGCTTGGCTCAGTGGATAAAGCATCGGCCTGTGGACTCAAGGTTTCCAGGTTCGATTCCAGTCAAGGGCATGTACCTTGGTTGCGGGCACATACCCGGTAGGGCGTGTGCAGGAGGCAGCTGATCGATGTTTCTCTCTCATCGATGTTTCTAACTCTCTATCCCTCTCCCTTCCTCTCTGTAAAAAATCAATAAAATATATTTTTAAAAATAAAAAAATAAAGCCATGATCAGGTGCTCACACTGTTGTGTGAGTGGATTTATTAAAGAACAGGCATTGATGGGAGAGAGCAGGGTAGGGGAGGGAGATTGGCAGGGGTGTGGATTCAGGACCTCAGGGTGAGAGAGGGCACAGCCACAGCAAAGTGATACTGAACAGGCCAGTCTAAGGGTCTGGAGGACTCATCAGAATGAGATGAGTGAATTCTGCTAGTGTTGTCTGTTCACTGAATAGAGGGTTAGAGATGGTTTCCTTGTCATCATAGTACAATTTGATATTGTTACATCAGAATTGCTCTCCCTGCTTGATATCTGCTGGTAATGGTCGTTAATGATGATTGGAGTGAAAAAAGTGTTCCCGCCGCGCATCCTCATTTGTAGAACCTGGTGCTGGAGGACAAAGGGAGGGCAGTTTTATTCTTTGTGGTCTCCTTCTGAATAGGCAGACAGCCTGGTGTCGTTCCTCGTTCAGCATGTACCAAGCACCAATGCCAAAGCTGATGATTCCTCAATCAGCTCCTTTAGGAGAACAATTTACTCAAAAGTTATATTAAAAGAGATCTCTCTTGCCCTGGCTGGTTTGGCTCAGTGGCTGGAGCATCGGCTTATGGACTGAAGGGTCCTGGGTTTAATTCCAGTCAAGGGCACATGCCCAGATTGCAGGCTTGGTCCCCAGTGCGGGGTGTGCAGGAGGCAGCCAATCAATGATCTTTCATCATTGATGTTTCTCTCTTCCTCTCCCTTCCTCTCTGAAATCAATAAAAAAATATATATTTTAAGAGAGAGAGAGAGAGATCTAAGATGTAATTAACCAAAGGAAATGTAAAGGTATAAAGTGTTGTTGCTAGTTTTTAAGCTTTTATTGGATTGCAGTTTCGCCATGTGAAAAAAAGAATCTCAATTAAGATCATTACATAAACTTGAAATTGCATAGAACCTCTCATGCCCATATTTTGAATAATGATACCATTTAACCTATTGTAAAATGACTGAAAAATCGCTGTTCGAAGGCCGAGTGCAGTTACAGTGACTGTTTATTACAGATGGTAATGGTGCAGGGCCGCCACCAACAAAACGTGCTAACACATCACGGTGGCAGCGGAAGGCCAGAAGCAGCAAGTCGGCCCCATGCATATTCTTCCGTAATTTATGGGCTGCATTACACTTTCTCTTTCCATCCAAAACTCATTGTAAAATTAAGTTATGAGTTCTTTTCATGGCTTGTTTTTCATGTGAGAAGAGTTTTCTAAAAGCCTGACGATGGTTTTTACTTGCTCTGAGTGGTAGCGTTGGTATATTTAGAGGCAATGACCCAGAGGGGTCATTTATCTCTTCTGAGGCTGCAGAGCCAGGAAGTAACTCAGGTCTCTGCAGTGGAGACTCCGGCCGGATGTAAATAAAGTGTGTGGTCAGAGGGAGGAGGACGTCTACTTCATCTCCTCGGAAGAGCTTTAAGAACAAACTTCAGTCTCAGATATTTCATGAAAAACCTGCTTCAAAGCCAAGGGAAGCCGTAAGGAAGTTTAATTAGACTATTTCGCAGGTCTTGTCCTAAGACACTTCAGATGAGACAGGTTGTACTGAAAACACAATAGAAGACATCTAAATATCGAAAGAAATGGCTTCCATGTTAATCAGGTTTTCAAGGTCAGATCTCAGGGCAGCAGGTGTGGTTAGCAAGTAAACACCTTTTGTGAAACACTGCTGCTTCCCCCATGTGGTATTTCTGCCTGCCTTGCCATTTTACTCTTCCACTAACTCTTTTGTTGTTGTTGTGGTTGCATCCTTGTTGTAATTGCATAAAATGGGGGAAAAGTCTGCAGGGTCTCAGCCCTGCTTCTCCTTTGATTCACTGCCGTTTTCAGGCAAGCCTTGCTTATCTGTACCTTCATGGAGTAAAGATGGTGAGATCCTTTTGCTGCTCTGAGATCAAACTACTTAGATTCGCTTTCTGAGTTTTATTTGTTTTTGTTTTGTTTTATCTTTTTTTGGTTGTGGTTTTTGTTGTTGGTTTTGTTTTGTTTTGTTATGAGAACCCCAAGAAATTGCATGAGTCACTCCTTCTAATTGTTCTTCCGCTTAACTCCATATCCCTTCCAGAAACAGTGATTAAAAGGTGCTTCATACAAATTTTAATTCCTTGGTCCTCTATTTTCCTAGTAGACCTTTTGTTAAAAGATTTCCTCTTCAACAAAGCATTTTATTGGAAAATACAATTGAGGCTAACTTTCTGATAGGCAAAGCTACCCAGAAGTCTGAGTCACATGAGTATTTTTATAACCAGAAACATGCCAAACATGATTGTCTTTCAGGGTTTATGTAAAGCAGGAGACATCTGTCTTCGATTCCCCCACCCTCCTGTTCTCACCCTTATGTGGTATTGGCAAGTCAGCAGTCAGATGATCGGGAGGATGTATATTTTTGCTCATTGGCTTTATTAGCATCATGGTCAATGCAGATCTCTGTTGCTATGTATTTCTAAGGCCAACTCTGCTATGAGCACCTGAATATAGCTGTTCATTTTGTTTGGACTTAATTCTGGGAAGATGGCTGCAAAGTCCCTGTAGTTCCCCTTCACTCCTAATTCTAATTGCAACCCACTGACTCTCCCAAAACAAGGAGGTGTTGGTCCAGCCCACAGGCAGTGGGAACCCTGGAGGTTTCTGGTGAGAAAGTGTGGTGGGACTGGTTGGAAGAGAGTCTGGGGGTCGGCCTACAAGAATCTGGGGGGCAGGGGGGAGACCCTGAATAAGTTTGGATTCCCACCTTCCACTTGGAAATCTGGGCTGGCATAGATCTCTGGATTGCCTAGGGCAGGGGTGTGCAAACTTTTTGACTCGAGGGCCACAATGGGTTCTTAAACTGGACCGGAGGGCCGGAACAAAAGCATGGATGGAGTGTTTGTGTGAACTAATATAAATTCAAAGTAAACATCATTACATAAAAGGGTATGGTCTTTTTTTTTTTTTTTTTTTTTTTTTTAGTTTTATTCATTTCAGACGGGCCGCATCCGGCCCTCGGGCCGTAGTTTGCCCACGGCTGGCCCAGGGGGAAAGTCAGCATGAAAACATCAGTGTGCCCATTTCCCCTCTTTGCCCAAAGGGAATGACCTGAAATTTGAGGGCTTCCTGAATCCTACTGAGGGTGAGCTGAAAATGTGGGCCAATTCCTCTCTCTCCCGAGTTGGGTGGGTGCTTTGTCCACAGTTTCACTGACATGGATGGCTGCCCCGTCTATTTTCTCTGGGCATCAGCCATCTAAGGAAGCCAGTGACTGTGATTCAACGAGCAGATGAGAAAAACAACCTCTACTTAAGAAGATTCAGCAGCTATAAAATGGGAGAAAAACCAAAGCAACCAGAATCACTCCCTATCAACATAAAGCTACTCCAGGAGACAGATGGCATTCGGAATGAAACGTAGTAAGAGCTTGAAGGAAATTCTAGTAAAGCAACTAAAAGACCTTGAGGGATGAAAACTTTTTTTTTTATTTTTCCAGACTGAAAAACTCAGCAGGAAAGAATGGTCTTTGTTGATGCTTGACTTTATCACCTGGAAGATAAAGTGAATGAAACACTTGACCCCCACAAAAATAAGTCCTAAACGATAGAAATCAGGAGACACAGTAAAATAGCTTAGAGAGTAGTAGAGGAGACTCAATGTGAGTAATCAGCAGTCCAAGCAGTTAAAGGGGCCGAGGTGAATCAGTAGTTGGACGCACCATCTATGAAATGTTCCGCTAAAGAAAACCTTGTGTCCACAGATTTAAAGCGCCCAGAATAGATGAGGGCAGTCCAGGCCTAGGAACAATCTGACAAAGGTTTCTAAATCACAGGGAAGCTTGCAAATTTGGAGAAAAAAGTAAAAAAGCCAGAAGCTTCTGGAATAATAGCTACAGACTACTAAGAGACTAGGTCTGTGAAAAGACGCATCCTTAAATAGACACCAAAAAAAAAAAAAAATCACCTCATTCATTAAGATAAAGTTCTGTTCCAGATACATCCCATCACAGTTTCTAATTTATTTGTTCCTGGCATTATCACTCTTCAAAATTTTCATTAGTTCCTTTTCTCTCTGTTTATTTTCTGTCTCCCCTGCTGGAATGCAAGATGCTTGAATTGCAGGGAGCTCTTAAACAACAAATATTAATGGTTTGACTTTCCATTTTAACTTTTATAGCTTAAAATTTTTATACAAAAATTTGTAATAGGAGAAATGTTTTTAATTTGAAGGTTTTTAAAAGTCACCTCATGTTAGACTTTTATTAAGGAATGAATCTTATCTATTTACTTTAGTTTTTTTTTTCTTTTTTGGTTCAAAAGGTAAGATTTTTTAACGGTCTAAAGAAATTTTATTCAAGATTTTAACCTCATAGGAGAAATGGGAAAAACACCGTTCTGGTTATGTTGTATTAAAATATTTCCTTTTCATTTCTTGTTAAATAAAACAAACAAACAAAAAACAAAACAAAAACTCAAGGCAAGAATGCTGTCTTTCTAAAAATATATGCATTTGAGTGTATATCCATTCAAATGAATGACTGCTATGTGGTGGGACTAAGTCCGTTCTTTGGTTTGTACACATTGATGCAATGCCTCCCATGTACCGACGTGATGCTGGGCGCCGAGGTCCCCTGTACACTCGTGGAGCGCTCAGTCTAGCATGTGAGCAGCAGTGATACCTCTCAGTGCTGGGAGGCCGGGGGCCTGGCGGTGAGACCCTGGCCTCTGGAGTTAGACAGACTAGAGCTGAATGCCGTATCCGCCACAACAGGAACTCGATGTCATCCCTCTAATGCACCGTTTTCTTTTTATAGCGAATGATGCTCATGATACTAAATATTCCATCAGTATTTTTATCATTCGGTATAAAATGTGAATGAAAAGGGCGGAGAAGGAAGTGTCCTTCAGAAACCCTGATATGATGAGACAGTTCAGTCAGAACTGAGTTGCCCAGAGTTACTCCAAGAATAGCTGCTCTCAAGCCAAAAATAATAATAATAAAATAAATAAAAGGTGCTGCAGAGGATACGAGCAGAGCCAAGGAAAGAATCTGTCTGTCAGAGAGTGGTTCATGAATAAAAGAAGCCTGTGGTTGGAAGTCCAACAGGCCTGGAGTCCAGTACATGACGCCAACTGTGTCATCTCAGGCAAATCCCTAAAATTCTGAGCCTAAGTGTCTCCTCTATATGACTGGAATGAGATACTCATGACAACTGCAGGGGTCACGCACAAACATGCAGATCCCTTAGAGCACTCAATAAATACTTAGTATCTATTATGTTATTCTTTAAAAAGAGAGACCAAAATGCACATGTGGTCCATGTCTCCATATGTGCAGGGCAGGGGAGAGCGTATTGGATGGATGGATCCACTGCAGTCTGATAACCTTTGAACTCTAACACTACCTCGCTGCACTTGTTTAGATGCATGCTCTTCAAGCATAAAATAGAAATCTATTCTTCACTGTAAAATTATGAATTAATATTCTGGCATTCAAGCCAATCTCTGCTCCACAACAGTCCCATATTAACTCAATGCTCATTCAATTGGGGGAGTATAGACCTGTCTTCAGGGGCGCACAGTGATGTCAGTCATTGAATCTGGAAGAAAGGCATGAAAGTTCTTACTGCTGTCCATGAGCAATTAGGGAGACTCCCTAAAAATTGGGGGGGCGGTAACCTCTACTATGTGAGACCATCATCATGAACCCTCATCTGTTTGTATCCTGATCCATTCTTATGGAGGCTTTAATCATTTCCTAGGAGTTTGTCATATGTAATTAGTCATATTTAAAATCTTGCCTTCATTAACCTGGAAAGGCTCAGCAGTTATTGTGAAAAGACTTAATGGATCTGACTTTTTAAATAAAGGCCAAAAAAGGGAATTTAGTCACTGTGAGTGTGTGTGTGTGTGTGTGTGTGTGTGTGTGCAGTGACTAAATATATAGACAGCTGCTGCATTATCAGACCCGGAACATTCCATCGTAGCATTCCCTACTTGCACTACTAATCCTGCCGTTTCCTTGTCTTTGCAGAGCACAGTGATGTTGACCAGGAGACGGCGCTGGCTGGTGCGCAGGGCTTCCTGGGCTGCCTGTCTGCCGTGCAGCTCAGCCACGTGGCCCCTCTGAAGGCTGCTTTGCACCCCAGGCGCTCCGCCCTTGTCACTGTCTCAGGGCACGTGACAGAGTCCAGCTGCGTGGCCCAGGCTGGCACTGACGCCACATCCAGGGAAAGGACGCACTCCTTTGCAGGTAGCATATGTGTGTGTCGTTACCCAGCCACAAACGCAGCTTGTCCATTGCCTCAAAAACTTCCGATGCTGCTGTGATGCGACATTCTCCAGATGGTTTTTTAAAATTGCTTTCTTTTAACTTTCAGTTCCCTTTCCCATTTCTCTCTATATTCTCACTTTCCTATGCATGCGGGACATCGCAGTTGACATTTCTTAAGTTTAAAATAACAGAGATCCCACATTGACCTACATTCTGTTCTGCTTTAAAACGTTTATGACATTTTCAAAATTCTTTTTACTTGCATATATCACCCCCTCCTTTTTTCCCCCTTTTGTCCTTTTACTGCAGATCATTCTGGAACAAGAGATGACAGAGAGCCCCTAGCTAATGCTATCAAAAGTGACTCTGCCGTAATTGGAGGTAATAGAAAGCATGAAGGAGCTCTTCTTTGGTTCTTATTATCGCTGGGAATGGTGGATCTCTAGCCTTCTAGAAACTCTTTCAGTGTTAGCCACTGAAGCCTGAGGCCCAGGGGATTGGTTTATTATTCCTACTGGATTGTCTTATGGAGGAGTATTCCTAAATTCCCAGCTTCCTTGGAGATTTTCAGTGTAAATAATTGATCATTTTACTGAAGCACCACACTTAAAGAATAGTTGCTAAACTGTAATAAAGAATATAATTTAGCTGGAAAATGGCCATCTACATTCCCTAGGTGATTCTGCATATATTTTAAGAAGTATCATTTTTGATGGCTTCTTGGACATATCACTGCTTCTGCAAGGGTTTATGTAAAGAGTTGAGAAAACCTGAGATTAACATTAGAAGCGTATATTTTATGTTGCCTTAATGATTAATAAAACAGACATTTCCATTGTTTAGATGCTACCATCAATAAATATTATATTTTTATTTACATTTGTATACATTTTAGGCAAATTGAATAAAAATGGTTCCTAGTTATTTTAACTAGGAACCATTTTTAAATTGCAGAATTAACAAAAAGGTTTGAGTATATCTTCCTAGCAATGAAACATATATTCTCTGAGACATAATTTTTTTCAATACCAACCCCCCAAATTTTTTCTTCAAGATTAAAGATTTTAAGAATGGCATTATAATCAGATTATTGAAGTGTTTCTGACTCACCTTTTTTCCACACTCTGCACATATGAACATAAAAAGTAAACATTTATTTCATTACATTGCCAGATAATGTGATTACTCATATACTTGGGCAACTTACGTGAGCTTCGGTTTTATTTTTTTATACCCTTACTCACCTAGACATCACCTTCCTTTAAGTAATTAGGATTTTATTTAGGCAGTATAATACTGGTCAGATCTTTGTGAGGATATTCACATCCTCATTGCTATTCCCATTGCTCTTCTTTTTATCAAATTCATGGTGTATAAATTAAAGCTACCTAAATAGGATCCCCAATTAGTCATGTAAGAAGCAAAAAACCTGTTAGAAGAGTTGCTAATAACTGTATGTCTAAAAAGAAATACATGAATATATTAGTAACACATTATATGGTGAAAACTCATTTAAAGCTATAGCATTTCAATCTCAACATTTTAAAGCAGGGTTTCTACGCAAACAAATGGTCTCAGTCTCATAATGGTGCTTGCCATACATTTAACCAGTATAGATATAGGGAGATAGAGATACAGGGGGAGAGAGAGTGATTGCACAGTCAGGTCAATGTTAGAACTAAGTATTTACTCTTTAGAATACTGTTGCTGTGGTCAAAGATCACTGGCCAGATTTGCAGAGTAAAGGAGAGCCCTGTTAAGTCATTCTGTGTTATTTAGAATGGAAACAAGTTACAGATGGCCTGTGAAATTCTTACTTGATTCAAATGCGTAGAGCAGAGAAGGACAATATGGAATGTTTGCAGCTCAGGGACTCGCTAAGATCTGTGGATCTGGTATCTGCCCTTGATCATTACAGGGACTGAGCCTCAGAGGCAGAGCAGCTGGCCATGGCCTTCTACAAGTCCTTGCCCGGGACCATGTGCAGTTTATCTGCTCAATCCGAGTGTCATCCTTGGGTGCATTTCTCCATCTGGGAGCATCATGGTAGAATTCTTCGCCCCATTGTCTAGTTACTTATAAACTGCACCCACAGTGTAACAATAATTAATTCATTTAAGGATTTTCCCCAAGTGGATAATCCCCCAGTGTTCTATATTTCAGATGATCTTTTCTTCAGTTACAAACACTGAATAGCATAATATAGGAAATTGATTTAACAAGACATTTAAAAACTGGATTTACTGGAGAGGGTTTCTGGCCAGGCCACACAAACATGGATGGCCAGATTTAGACAGAGAGAAAGCTACATAATTTCCTCATAAAAACACATTCACACAGAGTTTCAGATGGCAACAGCATAGAGTGCAGTTGTTGGCCATATTTTATTTAGAATATCTTTTGTATTATTTGCATAACAGGTTAAATCAAGGTTTTTCTTGGACGTGACAAATCCTGGCTTAGCATCTTCCCCAAATTAAAGGACATAAATCACAAACACGGAGAAGCTAGTTCCAGACCCAGTGGTGACTTTGGATGGACTGTCTGGATGCCCTCCCCGGGCCAGTGTGATGCTGATGTTGATTTTATAGTTGCAATACCCTGCTCTCTATAACGTCTCCATCAGTTTTCATGTTGACATGGTTCAGAACACTTTTTTAAGCAAGAGGCCTATAACCAGATGACAGAGATATTTATAGCAATTCAACTGGTTGGTTGCTTTTGTAAGGTGAGAGGCAAAATATAACAACAAATAGATATTCCGATTAAAATTATTATTTATTAATATGGCTAATCATAACAAAAATAGCCATACCCATTAGTAAATTCTTCAGATTTGAGGTACAGAATTTGGTTACCACATTTATATTAGATTTAGCTACATTGCTCTCCTCAGATAAGGTTGACCCAGACAAAAATCCACTTAGTCACTGGCAATGATATGATTAGCTCTAGTGAACCTGCCCCTAAAATCATGTGCTCAGGAATCTACTGTCTCTGATGGGACCCTTCGTAGGTTTGGCTTGGTTGGACTCCATTAAACTAGAATGAAGACTCATAGTTTTACAATAGGATCCACATTGCTGTTTTCATTGTACCTATTTTTGTCTGTAAAAAACAACCATTAGTTAACAACTCTACGGATCTCATCAGAAAAGTCTAAGTGTTAGGAAACTCTCCAACGCACGGTGACAGACAATAGCTTCCCAGATTCTGTCTTTCATGTGAAAGCTTGACTTTATCATTGATAATATACACAGGGGTGGGCAAATGTAGGTTGACAGTTGTTCATATGGAAAAATACAAACAAATAATAATTTAAGAATAAACTTTCGTGTACTCACAACTGTAAACCTCCTTTTGCCCACCCCTGTATACTATCTGCCATTCTTGAAGGGACATTCTAAAATGGAACTTCCTTCATTTTAGAGAAAATATCTGCCAAATTTCCAGGTCTCAAACAATCATAGTTTGTCTGTCAGTCATTCTTTCAATAGAAACGGTGTTCCGTGCAGCAAGAAGCAACTAGGACAGCTCACAGCTCACACATTCACGCAAGCACTTGCATGGAAACAACCGTCATACTTCAGGGTAGACAACCAGAGGTACTTTATGGAAAATTTTCATTACTTCACCCAAAATGTTAAAAAGAGTTATAACCAAAGGTCAAGATTTAATGAGATGAGTAATTTTTAGTGTTTCGTCAGAGACACTCTTGAATGGATCTGTTTTTTTCTTTTGTTTGTTTTCCTGTGGTTGCCTAGCAGTGCAAGCCTTTTTTATTTACAACCAGAAGTTTCAAAAAAATCAATATTCTTCATATAGAAATAATCTAAATGTACCTATATATGGGTATCAATATATTTCATTAGTCAGGATTATTCATATACTGTATATAACCTGTTTCTGCTACTCAGCATATGACAAATTATTGAAAATCAACATCATTAAAATGTTTACATATTTAAGTATGAGGACACATTTAATTATTTTGCGATGTTACTACTATCCTGTAATTTCAAAATAATTATAACTTGTCTGAGTCTTAGTTTGAAGTGACTACATGGTCTTAGAGACCTTCTTGTGTTAAATATAAATGCGAGAAATAAATTCAATATAATATACATCCAGAATAATTGGGGGCGAGTCATCCTCAAGGGTAATAGAACTCAGAAGTAAACTCAATATATCATGATGCCGCTTGATTCAGAAATATCTGAAATTTTGATATTTCCAATTTTGACTTAAGCTGAAAATGATTTTATGAGGACTTATGAAACAATGAAGTCAATACCGTCTCTGTTCAGGCGAACATTCTGACTTTGGGTTTCTTTTCTCTTCTCTCACCAGGTTTGATAGCTGTTGTGATCTTTATCTTGCTGTGTATCACTGCCATAGCTGTTCGCATTTATCAGCAGAAAAGGTTATACAAAAGAAATGAGGCAAAAAGGTCAGAGAATGTAGACGGAGCCGAGGCTGTTTTGAAAAGCCAGCTTGATAGACAAAATGCAGTCAGTGAAAATCAGAAAGAGTACTTCTTCTGATTGGCAGCCATGACTTAGCTTACAATGACGACAGTGTGTTTTAATAGCCAGGGGCTCTAAATGGACAACACTATGTTCTTGCATTGAATGTACAGGCGATGGATCTGCAGCACTGCCATCTCGCCATGTCCAGACCCACGATGGCTCCAGGAGGCCTCGTCCAGTGACACGTTTCCCTAGCAGTCATGGTCTGAAGCAGGAATTAGATCGTGCTGCTCATTTCCAAATGTTCTGATGTGATCGAAATGCAAGTTTAACTGGCTTGAGGACTGTGGTTTTAAACACTGTGCCCCTGGTCTTTCAACCATGTGATACATGAGTTTTGTTCGAGGTAAATATCAAAACTGGACTAGAATGGCCTTGCTTTGTTTGAGAACATATGCTGTGTTTGCTTTAGTGTTCCCCTGGTGTTATCCATAGACCTGGAAACGCTTCTAAGATCCTGTTTGGCTGGTGTTTGCATCTTCAGTGGCCAAAAGCATTTAAACAAACCCCTTTGCCTTTCTCTGTATTACATTCAATACAATTGATCAGTAGTCTTGAAAGATGTTTTCTTGTCATTGGTTTGTTTGTATTGCTCTTTTCCTATTTGACTGTTCTTAATGATTTTGAATACATTAGGTTTTGAGTGTCAGAATTCAGCTCTGAACATAGAATTCATATGTAACAAGACTCAGAAAGTGCATTGGTCATCAGTGTGTGATGTCTGGCCTTTAATTTGCTATTCTTGTTTGGGAGTGTCAGTAGTTAAGACCTTGGGTAAGACCAATTTCCCAAGGATTATGAAATGTTGATAACTAAAGTTGTTGATATAAAAACACAATCCTTAACACTGCCAAATATTATCTTTATTTACAACTGTAATATCTCAAATGAACTATTACTGCCTAGAATATTTTCCCCAAATGTTATGTCTGTTTTCTTTATAGTTTTATACTTTTTTTTCTGAAGTTTTCACCAGCTTCTCTTTGATCTCCCTTCACTATATTCCATGGAGCATGGTCTTATGTATTAGGAAAAAAAGAGACACTTAAAGCGTAGAGCTCCATTCCCTGTTCTAAAATATATACCCCTTTAGGCATACATTTTGCTGTGCACTGACCACCAGAGCATACTTTTTGAAATACAAGTAGAAACCATGCCCCCTTTCTGCAAAACTGGTAGAATAATTAAAGTCTGCTCATTCTAAAGGTTGATGACATATTATATGATATATACTAAGTGGGTCTCTCTAGTCACTTCTCATTTAAAACTTTGGGGTACATTTATAACAAAGTCCCAAAAGTCAGTATAGCCTACTGACTAGTACTTTCTGATTAGAGGATATACACATACCAAGAGATTAAAGAATTAGCAATAACCTTAGGAAGCTGATACAATTTGAGGCCATGTAAACAAGATATTTGCATGTAGCTATCTTTGAATTCCACAAAGAATTAAATAATAAAGGCACTTTGCTATTTATAATCACACTTTCGAGATGCCTACTAAGGAAAAATTGGATTCCTTAGCTTGTCCATACCAGCATAATTTGGAAATATATCAATTAGGCATCTTTTTTTTTCTTTTTAACCCTCCTTACAAAACCTGCCTGTCTTTTCTCATAGCACTACTAGTATCTCCATTTTGATGTTTCTGTAAATGCCTGACTAACTTAAGGATATGAATTAATATAGTAGTTCATGAAGGACCTGTGTTGACAAATGGCATATTTTTTATTTTTTACTTGAAAGGCTTGTGGTGGTGGCTAGTGACGGCTTGAGCGTAGAAATAGTAGTTTTTATTTGATGCAAAGCTGAATATGGACATCAGAACAGGCCTGAATCTTTTACAGATGTTTATGTTACTTAGTAGCAGCATTTACCTGGCTAGGAGCTCGAATGTAGACAGGTTTATGGATGGTGAAGCCGCATAGTGCTCTGTGGTCTGCACGGCTCGAAACTGCAACATTATGGCATCAAAATGCACCGATACATCACGCGCCATGACTTTCATTTCCTGATCTGTGATCTTTGTTCCTTCTCTTTTTCTTAATAAAGTGCAGTTTTCAATTAAATGCACAATATATTTTAAGAAACATTGTACAAAAGTTTAAAATGAGAAAATTATACTGGATTTTTTTTCTTAAAACAGTAAAAAGATGTGTAGATGTTTGCCTTCTCTACTGGTATGTGTGTTTTTTGAAAGCTATTGATATATCCTGTAATTATTATGAATTCACAAAAGCTGTATTTATAATGTATTTTTTCTTTTAAATGGATTCAGAAATGAAAGAAAAAAATAGGAAAAGGTTTACTGATTGTAACAAGTAAAGAAAATTAAACTAGACTTTCAGTTTTGCCAGAGAACTATGACTTGTTAAGCAGTTGTTCGTTGAGATATTATTATGTATTTAAATTGGGGGGTGTCCTTTTACTTCTGCAGAGAGCTTGGCCAATGAGCACTCACAGATGCACAGGATTATATGAGAAAACACAGCGTGGGGCAAAAGTAAGTTAACAGTTTTGAGTACACAAAAACACAGTTTATTCTTGTATTATTATTTACTAATTATTGTATTACTTTCCATAAGAGCAACTGTAAACCTAGTTTGCCTCATCCTGTATAGTGCACTTTTCTATAATATAAACGTTTTAAAATTTTACTTGTGATTTCAAATGAAAACAATACCTAATTAACCTTCTCTTCTTGAGAGAACTACATTTCCACATCTCATTCAATTCCCATGTGCAATATGCAGATAGAGTAGAGTCAGTGTGCACATGAAATGGGGGTCATCCGTGGGAAATGGCATCTCAATTTTGTAGAAACAATGCCACCGAAATAGCCCTTGTCCACTCTAGGAAACAGCTCCGTTTTTCTTTTCTGTCTTATCCCAAGTGTTGCTCTTTGAAGCACACTGAATACACTCGTTACATGGTTAATTAAAGGCAACAACAAGAAGCAACCAGACAACCAACCAAACAGAAATCAATTATGTAGAATTGTCTTTCATCCGACGGCCTTGTCCTTCACCTCTAACAAGCCTGGGACGCATCCGCCCGGCCAGGTGGAGAGCACCGAGGCCTTCGGTGGTGTGGACAGCTCAGTCTGCAGATGGAGCGTCCGAGGTGCAGGCACGGGTGAGGTTCCCGGGGACCCGTGGCAGCCTGTAGGTGGTGAAGCTGGGGCTGCAGTTTCCTCTTCACTCCACAGTTTGCTGACCTTCGTGCCTCCAAGACCTGGAGCCTTTGATAATTATTTAGTGGGTCAAACCTTGGAAGGATCTCGATATCCTCTTTGTCCAGAATGACCTACAGTTGTAGATCTTTTCTAGATCCTTTAAAAATGAACACAAACCTTTATTTGATAGGTCATTGCCATTAATAGATTTGTTGTTTTTTTTAAAGAAATATTAAGTGTGTATCATCCTTGATTCTAGGAGAGAGAATTTTAATTGCAGCACTTTTTTTCTTCGTGTTTTAAATTTATCTCTAATGTTGAAAGTATCCCAGATGTCCGCCTTTTCCCCCCATTTAACCCCCTCCAGCCCGCAGCATATATAGTCTTTATGAAATATGTAGGATGAGTTAGATCTGAGTGATGAGGCATCAAGTATGTTCCTTAGGATAGGAGAAAGATGACACATTTCATATCAAAACGTGTTCAGGTGATTATTTAACTCTCCCAGGTATGTTCAATATGTCCTGCTTGTCTTCTGCTTTTCCAAAGTTTGGAAGCTGGAGAGTGGTAACGGGAAGAAAAAGTTGAGAAGCCGGCTGTGTGTTGGAGATGCGTGTGAGTGAGAACATGCATGCCTACAAGAAAGCGAAACGAGGAGGACGGGAACATGAAACAGTTTGCATGTGAGGTGGTAAGAGAGTCGGGCTTTTGGTGGATCTGTAGGTCCCAAAGTCTTCAAGTCTTTGAAAACTTGCAAATGAAAGTGGGATGGAAAACAGGCAGACCCATGATTATAATGGCTTCTCCAATGCAATCATTTTTCCTGTCCTTTTCTCTATTTATAACATTACACTTAAATATATATTAAGTTACATGCATATACTTTAAAATTCAAAGAGTATGAGAAATCTTACATGAGCTCTCCATTACCATATCGCCCCACCAGTATTTTGAGGTCTTTATTATTGTTATTATTATTTTATCCTCACCCGAGGATATTTTTTCCCATTGATATTTAAAGAGAGTGATAGGGAGGGAGGACAGAGAGAGAGAGAAAAACATCCACATGAGAGAGAGAGAGACATTGATTGGTTGCCTCCCTCACATATCAGGGCCGGGGATAAACCTGCAACCAAGGTACGTGACCCTGACCGCGAATTGAACCCACCACCCTTAGGTCCGTGGGCCGGTGCTCTAACCACTGAGCACCGACCAGGGCTTGAGCTCTTTTAGCTGTGTCTTTTTAACTATCTTCTTGTTTCTTAATTACATGCTGTAACAGGCTGGGTTCCCTGGGAAGCCAACTCTGAGACAGATTATCATGAAAGAAGTTTATTAGAGAGTCCTATAGAGATCAGCACCTGTGGGGGAAAGGGCGATGAAGCATGGGCAGATGGAGACGTTGGACTGTGATGCCGTCTCATGGGTTCAGCCCACCTGTTGGTATGGCCCCTGAGTTGACATGAGGGGGGTGGGCATTTATACTCTGTATCAACCAGATGGTGGATGGGACTGCCTGGTGAAGTGGGCATGAGCTTAGACAGACAGCTCTCTTCCGCTTAGGCAGTTCCTGAAGAGGGAGGACAATTCTCCTCAGCATCTGGGGAAAAGAAGTCATGTCCTGAACAGGGGTCTGGGTAGCACAGAACAGCATCCTTGGGTCCAGCCCTGTGCTGCTCAGATCGACTGCTTCCTGTCGGCTCTGGGAGACACTCCCCCAGGAATCTGGTGAGATGGAAAGAGGGTGGGACAAATCATAGACTCTGCCCCTGCAGGTGGTCTCTTGGCTGTAACTGGTACTTGCCTCTCCCTCCTGAACAGCCCGTACAGACTCCCATGTCTCTAGCTGACAGCTCTGCAAAGAGTTTGAACCCTTGTCTACTAGACCTCTGCTATACATTTGCATTTATTAAAATTGGTCAGAAGAGTATCTACATGCTCAACATGTTCTTCCTGTCTCCATAGTCTAAAAATAGCTCTATTATTACGGATCAGGGGCAATTACCCTAACAGAACTTCCCACCTAACACTGTATGAGTGAAGGAGTGTGGGAGGAGCACGCACCGTGAGATATGCCGGTCCCTCCCATGCCAGACCATCAGAGGGCCTATGTGGACCCTCTGTGTGTGGGCACCTGCAGGCAGGCAGTAAAGGCAGCCCATAGCTGAAATTAGTAGTGATTCTAATCAAAAGTAGTCTCTGTCCCTTTCAGGGTTAAAACAGCCAGATGGAGTCAACTTGCCACAGAACTGGTGTCCATGAAGAGGGGGAGCATTTTGGAGAAGGGACACTGTTGGGGACCATTTGAACACTCCGGAGTGGTAGCTCATGCTGCTCCCAGTCCTGCCTCTGCGGCCGCTCTGTTCATGCACCCATTGCGCTAGCAGTTCAGTGCCCAGTGGTTGAGGTTGGGTGGTACCACCTGGCCAAGTCATTCTGTCTGCTTGTGGTTTCCTGGTGATTCTGTGGTAGCATATGCTTCCTGGGGGGCAAAGATCTTTACATTTTGTGCCCACACCACATGCTTCTACCTCGGACTTCCTAGTCTCCAATCTTCCAAACCTCCTTCAGGTCCTGGCCAGCTGGCCAAACCCCTGCCTGTAAGACCATAGAACCTTGGGCATTTCTCTCACACGAAGTGATGACCAGGGGCGCCATCCAAAAGTTGTGCTCCTTGCGGGGAAGGCTTTTCCTCACCCCTCTCCTTCGGTGCTGCCCCTATTGGGACAGCAGTGGGGCTGTCCCTGCCCAGTTTGCACACCAGCTCGAAATTAACCCGTTCATGCACCAAGCCCATACTCTTCCCTTCTTCAGCCACTGGTAGGAAAGGACCATCCATGCTCCCTAAGTGTGGGCTGCGGAAATGTGCTGGGAGGCGTAGAGGATGGCAGGGGGTCTGGGATAGTGGCTTGTGCAGCTTCTTCGTGCCTGCTGATGCTTGTCCGACATGCACCATTTCCAATTCAAGATGGCTTTCTGCTGGGCACAGCTAACTTCCTGACTTGGTGGGTCTAATAGAGCTCAGCTCAGTGTCTCAGTGTGAGGACTTCCTCTCTAGCAGGGCTCAGTGGCATCCCAGGAGATTTTGTAGAAAGTTGTATGTTTCTCTGCTGCAGATGACATGGCATGGTTCCCAAACCTTCAATGACTGCAATGTGACGTTCCCACGGGTGACTGCCAGTGACGTCCCACAGCATCTTTTCCACCAGTGACCCCACTAAGAGCATAGGGTCGGCAGGGCTGTGTGGTCCAAAGTGGACCGCTTGTCTATTTTGTTATTTACTTTGGAGATGTCCCAGCATGCCCAGATGACTTTCAGTAAAATGCCTGAGAGTAAACATTTCAGGCTTGGGGGTACAGTTTCTGCCGCGATGACTCAGCTCTGTCCTTGTCACATGAGAGTATCCATAGACAGTGTATTTAAAAAATGCGTATAGCTGCATTCCAACTAAACAATGTACAAAATAGGTAGTGGGCCGGATTTGACCCATAGGCCATTGTTTTCTGCCCTCTGCCCTAAGGCACTAGACCAGGGGTGGGCAAACTTTTTGACTCGAGGGCCACAATGGGTTCTTAAACTGGACCGGAGGGCCGGAACAAAAGCATGGATGGAGTGTTTGTGTGAACTAATATAAATTCAAAGTAAACATCATTACATAAAAGGGTACGGTCTTTTTGTTTTTTAGTTTTACTCATTTCAAACGGGCCGGATCCGGCCCGCGGGCCGTAGTTTGCCCACGGCTGCACTAGACCCTTAATAATTGTACTGCGCAGGCAGCCAGCATGGGGGCAAGTGTGTTCTGCAGGACGTCCAGATGGCAAGATCTCTCCAGACCAAACCGAGACAGAGAGCGGAGTGTTAACATAGCCTTGGGGCAAGATCGTTGTCCCCTCCAGGTAACTACCAACTGTTTCTAAATTTCTTCTCTGATAGGTTTGGAAAGGACACATTTTTTCAGATCAACATCCACCTATGATATACCGGAGAACATGTTACTCCACTCTACCAAAAGTACCAACATCTGGCACAGCAGCTGAACTGGGGGTGCTGCAGGCCAACCCTCTTTGCCATGTAAGGCGATGGGGTCACAGGTTGCAGGGAAAGGATGTGGACGGTTTTGAGGGGCCATTAGTCTGCCTAACGCTGGAATTTTCTTCATCCCACTAACCTGATGTCCTTCCTGCCAGATCCTTTTTGTTTGAACTTTTCTACACAGAAACCTGTATTCAGGCACCTCTCTGTGCTTCTGAGTGTGAAATGCTTGTGAAGCAGCTGCCTGTCCCCATGTTTCCCGGGTTGGGTATATAACGTCTGATCCGTTTCCCTACATAAACTGGCCTCACTTCCCTTGTGTGGAGGAAATGCAAATAGTCAGTGAGTCTAGCCAGAGTGGAGCTGGGCACTCCCATGGCCCCTGCTTCCCGCTAACCCTTCCCCCGCCTGAGAAAGGAGTGGAAATTCTCATCACTCGACTTGCTCAAGTGGCTTCAAATTGCCTTTCTGACAATTAGGGGCTCTACCCATTATTTTTTGAAAAGTCATTAAATTATTAATACCGATTTTATCGAGCCATCAAGTAGGGAGACCAGTTCTCATTATAATTCTTTGCGTCATGCCAGACTCATTTGTGTTTGCTCTTAATAAAATAATTTTCTTACTCCATGTGCTGATAGCAGACATGGCCTTATGCCTATTGAACTAACACATCTGCTTCCAAGCTGTTCTTATGAGAAACTTTCTAATAAAGTATGTTTCTGTGAATGAATTCATGTTTTCATTGGAAATACACTATTAATAACGATTGGTGTTTCTCTGTAGTCAAAAGGAACAAATTAATTTTTTAATTGAGCAGTGAAATGGCCTGTTTTTGCAAAATACATGTTAAGAGAAGGTGGTCTCAAATGACTATGAGGACTGCGACTCTGCGATAATTTTTTCATTTTTTAAAGATATTTGGTAACGGTTTCTTAGTAGAAATCTATAGCACCAAATGAACTATTGTAGAATGGCACCTTCTGAAATAGGATTGTAGTTATAGGGAAGGAAATAAGCCAAATATAACGAAAGCACCACATTTATCATGTCAAAAAACACTCAGAAACTAAAACAAATACTGACCAAACTAATTTCAACTTTGAATTCTTATGTTAAGAGCTATAGTAGTGATGGTGCTGAGGATGGTTTCTGAATGATGTCACATTTCTGTCCACATATCCTTTTTCTGCCTGTAACTTGTATAAGAGAAAGAAAATATCTCATCTTCTCTGATGACTTTCTTAGTGAAAATTTAGTATAGTTTGGCCTCACCATAGTTAAAATTTCATGATGTGTGAAATTGATATGGTGCTAAATGCCTCTAAAAAATATCTTTGAGCAATTTTTACTTTTCTACTGGCTTCTATCATGAAATCAAAGCTTTGCTATAGAATTTAAGCTATAAAATAGATTATAAACATAGTCAATCCTTGAAATTTTTCATTTGAAGGGAAACATTTTCTGAGATATTAATAATACCATACAGCATGGTCGGCGTGGCTCAGTAGTTGAACATGGACCTATGAACCAGTAGTTCATGGTTCGATTCCTGGTCAAGGCACATGCCTGGGTTGTGGGCTTGATCCCCAGTGTGGGGCGTGCGGAAGGCAGCCGATCAATGATTCTCTCTCCTCATTGATGTTTCCATCTCTCTGTCCTCTCCCTTTTTTTCTGAAATCGATAAAAATATTTAATAATAATAATAATATTGTATAAACAAAATTGCCACTAAATTGTTAAAAAAAAATTATAGCTATGCATGTGCAACTACTTTTTGCCCTGTGAATGCTTTTCCACTGAAGCAATGGTATGGGAAAGTGTTAGAAACTCCCATTGGCTCCCAGACACGAAACCAACACAGACCCCTGCTTAGTTCCTTCAGACACCATCCTTTCCTTTAAAATCCAAGTGAAAATAGTTTCCCCTCCTATCTCAGGACTGTGTGAATTTGAACCCCTCTTCCCCCAAGATCTTCTGGAGGCCCTGCAGGAATGGTGTCATATACTAGGTCCTTGTAAGTTACTTCAACCAGCTGCCCACATCAGACCATTACTCCAGTGACTAACCTAGTTCAAGCTAACTAGGTTAACTCTGTATCTCATGAGCAGCTGCTTCTGGTTGCAGCTCGAGTTTTTCTCTTAATTCACCAAGCACAGGGAATACTGGACTGTAATGTTTAAGAAAAAAAATTATAGACATGTTGGACATAGGTAAAAAAATTACAAATTAGGCCTGGCTGATGTGGCTTAGTGGTTGAGCTTCAACCTAGGAACCAGGAAGTCATGGTTCGATTTCCAACTAGGGCACATGTCGGGGGTTGCAGGCTCCATCCCCAGTGTGGGGTGTGCAGGAGGCGGCCAATCAATTATGTTCTCTCATCATTGATGTTTCTAGCTCTCTCTCTCTCTCCCTTCGTCTCTGAATCGACATATATATTTACAAATCAGAACAACTGAATTGAATTGGATATCAATTCTCACAGTTCCTAGAGTCCACCCGTTATGCCCGTGCAATGAATTGTTCCACGTAGGCTTCCGTACTGTATGTCCTCTCACCCAGGGTGGCACAGTTGCCTTCCCACTCCCAAAACAGAAGGACCACAGCCCCAGGGGAAGCACATTACTTGTTTTCTTCCTGCCCTAGGATAAATGACATCCATGTATATGATTTAGTTGGAACCTTAACCCCAGAGACAGAATAGAGTCTGGCTCCCAAGTCATTGCCAGGACCATTGGAGGGCTTGACAGTGAAATGTCCTGGACTGTGGGCCACCCATCCATCCATCCTTGCAGAGTATCGGGCTGCAGCTTCTGACATCCTCTCTCTCGTACATTCTGTGACTCGCCGCTGGGTTAATAGGAAGATTAACCTCATCTTTCATGCTCTAAGGCTCATTCCAACCATGTGTCAATCCTAATCCTGCTGCCTGCCTCTCCCAGGGTCTGCTATTCTGTGGAAAACAGCACTAGCCACATAGTTGCCAAAAGTTGAAATCAAATCAGGAGTCCTCTTCCATCACACTCCCTATTTGAGTCATCATCCATATATGTCTGCTCATCTGTAAACCTTTCATAAATCCAGCCTCTCCCCTTTTTCCCAAACCCCCTTTCAAGCACTTGTCATCACCTGGATGGTGCTCTGAAGTGGCCTCCTAATTAGTCTGTGGCGTCAGGCTGCAGCCCCCAACCTCCCAGCCATTCTCTCCTCTGCAAACCTCTCTCTCTCTGTCATGGCACACTCTTTAGAAGCCTCTCTTTGCTCTTGGGATGAAGGTCACGGTGGCCTTATATCCCGTATGTTGTCCTTATTGTCCCAGATTAATTAGAGCTGTGTGTCATACTTTACTATCAAGAGTGTTCCATTTTTAGTGATAAATTATATGGTTAACTTACACATAATCATGACCTGGCCCTGGCCTCATATCAGATAGAGATACTCCGATTTTTCCACACTAATATTCTTTTAGTTCAATTCCATTTATTTTCCATTCACCCCTGCCCCCATTGCATAGCTTTTGAGTTTGCTAACCCTTTGTAGCAAATTCTTTTCTCCTCAAATAATTAACTCATTCCCATCATTTTGAGCAGCATTTTCTCAGCAAAGCTTTCCCCAGTCTTCATGGCTAGATTCTTGGGCGGAAAGCACCATCTCACGACCCTGGCATGCCTTCTCCCTGAGACTGAGCCCCGTGAGATCATCAGACCCCAGTTCATGTCAGTCCCATCACCAGGCCCAGGGCGTGATGTGTAGAGACACCCAACAGAGTTAACTGAGCAAACACAGGTTAAGTAAATAATGACTGATAACTGGTTGCTTGCTTTATACATGTAATTGACGGGTCAGCTTCTGGTGACACATCTCATGAGAAAGGAAGACTGCAGCAAAGATAAACAATTATCTTTCTCTCCAGAACAGGAAGGCCAATAGTAGTATTGTCTAAATGCCGCTTCTATTATTAGCAAAACAGAATAACCTTCCCCCACACCATTGCACTTACCCATCAAGCCCCTTTAGTCAGCATCTGTGTAATGCTACACCTTTGCTAAGATCAAGCTTCTTTTACTGTCTTGTAAATAAGCAAGCAAACAAAATAAAAGGCAGCTGTGCTTGCTGAAAACTTTGTTCTCCAGTTACAATTCTTTATATTGCTTTTAGAGAGGAAGGGAGAGGGAGAGAGAGAGAGAGAAACATCAATGATGAGAGAGAATCATTGATTGCTGCCTCCTGCACACCCCACGCTGGGGATCGAGCCTGCAACCTGGGCATGTGCCCTGACTGGGAATCGAACCGTGACCTCCTGGTTCATATGTCAATGCTCAACCACTGAGCCACGCCTGCTGACCTCCAGTTACAATTCTTACATTATCTAGTCCTGGAGTCTCTATTTGTTCTTAATGAAACACATTAGTCTCCACTCAATTTCTCTGTATTTTATAAACGGAGTGAGGTCGCAGTCCGTCATTTACCTGTGTCTGTTCAGTATTATCCAGGTCATTGTGCAGAATTGAAAGCTCGTTTACCAACAGTTATCTGATGTACAACTTTCTCATCTTGAGTTTATGAAAGATGTATATAGTATCTGCTCACTATACACACACACACACACACACACACACACACATACATATATGCTCACTGTGATGAGCATTTAGATTAGTTTAGAAGAAAGGGGATACGGTTTGAGCATAATAGATTAGATACTGTATTTGAATTGGAAAATGGAGATTTTCAATATTGCAACGATCTTACATAATTTGTTGAGTTTTTTTGGGTGGATTATGTTTTCTAGAATAGTTCTATTTGGTTTGAAAATTGTTTCACTTGAAATCCATGTGTATTAGGGAGAGAGACAGGGAGGGAGGGAGGGACAGACTGACACTCTTGTGGAACTGATGCTTCCCTTTCTTTCCTGTGGGCTCTGTGGGCTCTGGGGAGCTGGAGAGCAGCAGCCCTGCTGTGGCTGGCACAGGAGTCAGCAGGGCTCCATTGGAAAGTGACTCAGGCATGGGGGATGATGAAGGGTGATTGCTTTCACTCACTTGATTAAAACTGGTAGAAACATAGACAGTCCTCCAGTTATTTTTATGCATCTCACTGACTATTGTTTTTCTTTTTAAATGGACATTTACTACCTATTTAGAACAATAAAATACCTCAAAGCAAGCATTAAGCAAATGTGGCTTATCTATCACATGCCCAACTTCTCTTGATAGTAATAACCATGAATACAGTGTCCATTACATGGCGAATGCTACATTTTTATAAGTTGCTTTATAGATTCACTTTGTGATCCTTGATGAACCTGTTTAGAAAGTATCCAATTAAGAAAAGTTTAATGAAAGCCAATTACTCAATGCCCTAAATTTTATTTTTGAGGTACTGAAATGTGTTTTGAATGAGTCATATTATATACATTAGTGTTACAAATGTCACCCTTGTTCAATACCAGTTTGTCCACAATAACACTTATGGGCAATGAACATTTCATTGTGCATGCTATATACATCAGTAATTTTCTTTTACTTTTTGTAATGTAAAGAGTGTAACTACATTTATGGGAAATGCATTTTATTAGTCATCAACCTGGTCCTTCACTCGGCAGACCTGGCCGTTCATATGGGAGGGAGGGTGAGTCCACTCAGACACTAATGGAAACTGCAGAAGAATGGACTCAAATGTGTTCCAGGAAAGCAATTAAATACCTCGCTGGCGCTTTAATTTGCAAAAAGCACAGGAAAGGCGGGGGCTTGTGAAAGTGCTGTATCTCCATCTTTTTAATATTTTTTATTTGAAATAATTTTTAGACTTACAGAACATTTGTAAAACTGCTGCAAGGAATCCATGTTTGGCCAGTCAGAGAAAGATAAGTATCACATGATCTCATTCATATGTGGAATCTAATGAACCAAATAATCTGATGAGCAAAAATAGACCCAGAGCCTAGCTGGCGTGGCTCAGTGGTTGAGTGTTGACCCATGAACCAAGAGGTCATGGTTAGATTCCCGGTCAGGGCACATGCCAGGTTGTGGCCTGGATCCCCAATGTGGGGCATGCAGGAGGCAGCAGATCAATTATTCTCTCTCATCATTGATGTTTCTATCTCTCTTTCATTCTCCCTTCTTTCTCTCTAAAATTACCAAAAATACATTTTAAAAAAATAGACCCAGAGACATAGAAGCATGGTGAACCTCAGAAGGAAGGCAGGGGAGAGTGGGTGGGAAGAGATTAACCAATGAACCTGTATGAATATATGCATAACCTGTGGACACAGTCAATGAGGTGGTGAGGGCTTCGGGGAGGGGGCGGAAGAGCTTAATTGTGCCACACCAGCACCACCAAGGGTGATCCCGAGTTGGGGGGGGGGGAGGGTGAAAGGATTAAGGAAAGACAGACAAGAGAATAATAGCTGGGTCTCGGTGGGACGCTGCCTCCCTGATGAGACAACGACAGCGCCCACAAGCCCTGTCTTTATTTTATAGCAGATGCCAAGAGGCAAAGTAGGGGCGTGATCACATTTACAGCATTCTCGTAGTTTCAACCTCACTCAACTACATGCACCCAAACTCTATCACAAGGCAGGTGGGGCTACGTGTTCGGACCATAGGGTCAAGCTTACAACCACAGCTGTTGGCTATAATTGTGCTGGGAGGGCCCTGCCCTCCAGCTGGGACTTGCACGTGGCAATGAGAGGACACTGTCCTTTCATTAGTCCTAGGCTTGAGTCTGGCCAAAACACTGTAACCACGCCCCACAGTTAATGGGGGAAAAGGAGGACCTATGTAATACTTTCAGCAATAAAGATTTAAAAAATTGATATTTACCCTCCACTCAGCCTCCCGCTTGTTAATAACTTATATAATTATGTTTCACTATGAAAACCAGGGAATTAGCGTTGGACACTAACCTACGGATCTCCTGCAAATTCCTCATTTCCCCCCTAACATCCTGTTTTGTGGCAGGATCCAGCCTGGGACCCTCGATTGTACTTAGTGGCTGTGTCTCTTTAATGTCTTCCCACCCTGTGGCAGCTCCTTCGTGTTTCCTTGTCTTGCATGACCTTGACTCTGCTGCTACTTTACAATAACCGACCGTTCTGTGGAGTGACACTCGGTTTTGGCTTGCCTGATGTTTTTCGTGATTCAAGAGAGCTTTCTCAGTTTTTGGCAAGAGCACCACAGAAGTGATGTTGTGTCCTCAGTTCGTAGTGTCACGGGTGCATGCTGTCAGCATGTTTTACTGCTTGTGATGTGGACCTTGAATTCTTGGTTAATGTGATGTTTGTCCCCACTGGGTTTCTCCTTTTTAAATTACTTTTAGCTGTGGCTGCTATCCTGTTTCTCTTCACCATGCCCCTCACTGGTTTCAGCATTCATTAGCGGATCTTGCCTCCGACAGTTTTTACCGTGGTCTGTGCCAAAAGGTGCTTTTGTGTTTCCCTTGTTCCTTCTACATTTATTAATTTGAATTTTTCTATAAGGAAGAGCTGCCCTTCTCCACCATTTAATGATTTATTCAATTCTTTATTCAGATGTGGACACATCCATGTTTGCTTTATTCTGCAATCCAGTGCTAAGACTATTTGCTCGGTGGCTTATATTGTTCCATGTTTGACTTCCTTGGTGAGGGTCCCCGGGCGAGGTTTATGGATGGCACAGAGCGATCAAGTCGGCGGGGTTGTTGTTAAAGAAATTAGTATTGATATTTAATCACAAATACTCAATTTCTTCATATTTCTAGGCGAACAATGCCTAATGGAGCAAGAATAAATAACCGTGCTTCCCCATGTGAAACGTGTTTCTAGACTGCAACAGTTTTCTACCCAGCTCAGTTCAATTTAAGTCCAATTTCCCTTCCCCGGGCCTCTGTTTTAAGAGGAAACCTGTGCCTCTCCTTTGACATGGCTGTTTTAAATAGTCCGCACTGCTGTTGTCCAAGATACAAAGCCAGCCACAAGTGACGGTGGGAAGGACAGGCTTTAACCAGTAATAACCAGGGAGAACAATGCAGGATGGACAGGACTCAACGTGGACCTGGCCAGAGGTGACTGGGAATTTTACAGGGAGAACGAGGCAGTAGGGAGGGAGGTGAGCAGGGGCTCGGTAGAGTCAGGGAGGTGAAAAATGAGAAAGGGTTGGTTATAAATGACCCATGCCATGCGTCCAGCTGTGTCTGCTCGCTGGTAATTAGGGCAGTTAGGCTCTGTGCTCCTGTCCTCAGGTGCTGGCTGGCACAAAGGGCAGAGTCTTCTGGCCCCCGGTGGCTCAGGCAGGCGCTGTAAGGGGGGCTGGGCCATCATGGAGGTGCTAGAAGTGATGTTGGTGTCCTTTGTCTGTTTGCAGCACTGGGTTGAGTCCTGATGGGGGAACCAGCTAGAGTTCCTTGAAGGAGAGAATATTTGCCACTCACCTCCTGACTTCCTCCTTTTGCTGGTGCTGATTGTTTTGGTCTAATTGACACATGCATATAATTAGGATTTTATTCTGCGGACACTAGAGCTCTGAAACTTCTGGATTTGTTTCTAAGAACAACTTTTTAAAAAAATGTGTTTTTATTGATTTTAGAGAGAGAGGAAGGGAGATGGGGAGAGAGAGAGAGAGAGAGAGAGGGAAACGTGGATCAGCTGCCTCCCGCACAACCCCTATTGGGGATCCAGTCCCCAACCCGGGTATGTGTCCTGACTGGGAATTGAACTTGGTATACAGATGATGCTCAACCATCAGAGCCACACCGGCCATGGCTAGAACATCTTTTTTTTTTTTTTTTTTTACACAAAGGTTTTTATCTCATCCTCACGCAGTCTGGCTGTGACCTGTGAGCGTGTGACCGGCACAAAGAGAGCTCTCCCGTCACTGGGGTCTGCTGTCCCGGCTGCCACAGCAGTTACCCATGGACGACTTCCGTTTCCAGTGTTTCAGAGGGGCAGTGTTTTCTGTGAACTCATTTTTTAAGGAACCCAACATTTCCCTCCACTTACTTTCAATCACATTTATGTGAAACATCAAATATTTGTATATATAACATATATATGTAAATATGTGTGTATATATACATATATGTATATATATGCAGGCATATTTCATGTGTTGTGTGTATGCTTATATGTGTTTTAGGTACTGTGTGTAGATATGTTTTATTTCATAGTACTTGTCTTAATTATAAAAAGACATTTTTTAAATCTATTGTGCTAGAAATTCATAAAAGCAGTTAGATGATTTTCCAAGTGAGATGCTTAAAGGAAACATTGTAAATAGCTTTGTAGACTCATTTGGCTTGCAGAGCTTTCAAAGTGCCTCTTTCCTTCAAATTAGCTTCATCTATTTAACAACACCAACTCCTAACCTTCTCATCACAGCCCCCTGGAAGACGTGTCTTATAAATTCTAACGAGTAACTTTCAATATTCTTGTGCAAATGCACTCAGGATGTATAAGCTTGGCATATAGTACGTGCTGTATAAGTGGTGATGTCTTTTATTATGCATTTCACCTCAATCCAAACAACTAACTCATCAGTGATAATAATTGCCATGCAGTATTTAACAAACACGGGAGAACATGTGTTGTTTTAGTACAATGAAAGCACACATAAAAAGCAGCTCCAAAGTGGTTTCCAAATCACTTCCCAAGATGGGATGGGGACACGGGCAAATGCTTGGGGTTTCTGTGATTTTGATGAACATTCTCTATGCCTTAGATGCAGTTCTCAAAGCATAGTGAGATAAGTCAACTCAGCTGTGTAGTCCCAGACCCCCAAGTCAAGTGATTCTGATTAAGCGGGAGCAACAGGAATTTCTACTTTTAATCGACATCTCCATTCTGGTAGGAGACTGAGCTAGAGTTGATGCCTTGAGGGCTGTCCTCAGGTTTTGCCTGTTGTCTGCTGGCAGGGAACTGGGTGTGTTTATAAGCAGCAGCAGCCAGCAGAGAGGGCGGACTGGGTGAGCAGTGACTTCTGGGAGACGGTGAAGGAGGGCCGCGTTGGGGAGCTTGGTAAGTGTCTGATTTTCTTTCTCAGTAAGCCAGAAACCACCCAATCTTTGCATTTGACCTCCCTGACTCAGTTTGTGTTTGTCGACAAGCTGTACAGTATGGATTTCAGGAAGAGGAATTAACTTTAAATGAGTGTTTTCAAAATGAGTCCCCACCCTACAACAGTGACATCACCTAAGAAAAAGTTAAAACATGAATGTCTAGTTTTTCTTTAAAATCAATGGCAATTTTTAACAATTTTAAAAAAATGATAACTGGGTCTATTCTTCCTGGCTTGTGGTGTGGACAGAAACCATGGGTTCAGATGATTTATCTAGGACTGAAATGATTTTCTTCTCTGATGCACCATTTTTTCTCTCTTTTGTTTTTTATTTATTTTCGAACTTGAATAAGAGAGATAATGTAGCATTCAGCCTTCTCTTCAAGCATAATGCGACTTCGTGGAAGTTTATGAGCCAATGCCTAGTGTGCTGAGTAGTCTAATGTTCAATTCAGTTGAGTATCTTCTGAGCTATAAATGTATCAGGATTCCCCCATTTCTGGGAATGAAATACAAGTAGCAATAATGTGAATGTAAAAAAAAGATTTCTGTCTGGGGATATGAACATCCTCTCACAGTGATGTAGTAGCAAAATATTTACTTTGTTGTAATTAGGAAGTTAAAGGCCATTTGGAATTCTCAATAATACAAGTTAAAATTTGCAGGGCTGCTGACTTTCAATTCAGTGGTAAATCTATATACTTGATAGGCTGCCAATATGAGGTCCTCCCCCACAAAAAAAAGCTTCCCCTAAACGTAGCATTTAAAATACCACTGCAAAGAAATACGTTGTGATGTAACAGAAACACACATGGAGGCTAATGATGACTTATTTACAAAAAGTTGGATGTCAATTTTAAAAGGAGGGAAGCAATATTGAATATATTCTTAGACTATATCAATGGTCTGATTATTAGAATCAAGTGGAAATCTGTTGTAGTTATTATGGTTACCACTTGCAATACCAAAACCAAAGCATCTTGACAGCAGAAAATGATCAGGTGTAGACCCACTGGTTTCCATTGTTGTAGGTCTGTTATGGTGGACGTTTCCAGTAGGCTTGTCTTCAATATAAAACTGGATATTGAGAGAGGTATGAGTGAAGATGTAAGAAGAGGGAAAATTTGCATAAGAATTACAGTGAAAGCTCTAGGAGAGTGGGAGATAACCAGCAAATAAAGCAGCAGTAGGACAGCTGAAATCATTTATTACTTCATTTGTTGGCTCTGCCTGTCGTTAACGTATTCCCAAAATTACTATTTGTGAAGTTAAGATTTTAAAAAAGGAACACACAAACTTTAAATCTGTGCAATGCAAATGCCGAGTAGTCGGAGACATCTGAAGGGCAAGTCAGGAGCGTCTGTGGCTGTCAGTTCTAACCTGCACGCACATCACCAGGGATCTTGTTAGAGCCGGTTCCGACTCGGATGGTCTGGGGTTTGTCCTGAGTGTCTGCAGCTCTAACAAGCTCCCTGGGACGGCAGAGCTGCCGGGCCATGGACCGCCCTTGGAATAGTGAGGTTTAAACGGGAAGTGTACACACGCCCGTGAGTGGCTGTATTTCGAACAACCAGTGGGGAGGAATATCAAAGAATGATCACAATAACATAAAGAAATATCAGAATTATGCCAACACACCAATATAGAGAGTTTCTTGGGAGTAAGTCTCCACATCCTTTGTCTGGGATGGAGAGCACGCAGGCCTTGAACTCATGCGGTCCTGAGCCCCAGCTGATGTTGGAGAAGCAGGTGTGTGCAAGTGGAGTTCATCAGGTACAATCTGGGGGGGGTGGGGGGTGGGGGGTTAGGGAGGTAATTTAACCCTTTGTACGCCATAAGTGTCTATAGACGCAAGCGGGATGGTTTCTGTTTTGGACGCGTGGCAGTTAACTGGTTAAACGTGTGGAAATATTTGAAGGACAAAATCCTTGGAACTTTCAGTCTTGGGAATTCCTGGCTGGGAAGCATCTGGAAGCGGGCGTGTGTCATGTCACATGCAGGGAACTTTGTGCCCAAGCCTTGCTCGTACTTCCCATGCATTCCTCTGTTTCGGAGACAACTCGGCGAGTTTCCTCAGCAAAATGCACATTCTGGTAAAATGGAGCAAAAGTCTTGATTTTTTTTTTAATGACACTTGAACACTTATCTTTTTTGGAAAATCGGCATATAAATTTGTCCCTGCCAGCACTAAACCCAAGCCTCGATTCTAGAGTTCCCTCAACGGTAGTTACAGGTTCATGTCGAGCATTACTGGACATCTTTACACATGTTCATTCTCCTTTGTGAAAAATGTGGAGCATGAAAAATTCATTGGTAAAATGCAAATTTAAAAAATTTTCTCTAGAGTGAAACAGATAAAACAGTCCTTAATGTGAAATAACTTTCATCCCTGTGGTCTAAAACCGTGGTGAAATTTCCTGCCACTGGTATAATCTTCCCCATCTGGGCATAACCAGTGCAAAAGAAATGCATGGATGTATTTTCTGTGACTTTCCAACCGTTGGCCATCGATAAGATTTATGTGTATCTGGCTTAGGTATATCTGGAAGAATTATATAACTTGGGACCTTACAAACTGACGGGTAATTAGCTAAGAAATACTAAATGACATTAGTGGTCGGTGTATTTGCTGATAAACCTACGCAATACATTTATCCTTTTTTTAAAAAATATGGTTTTATTGATTTCAGAGAGGGAGGGAGATAGAAACATCAATGATGAGAGAGAATCATTGATTGGCTGCCTCCTGCACGCCCTCTACTGAGCATGTGTGTTCTGACCGGGAATCAAGCTGTGACCTCCTGGCTCATAGGTCGACCCTCAACCACTGAGCCACATCAGCTGGGCCATACATTTATACTCATAAAGTTTGGTAAAGCGGTGGCCCTCTGTGGTCGCCAGTGTGGAACTGGCCCAGGTCCGCAGGGCCCGCACAGGTGTCCTCTCTCAGACCTGTGCATGTTCCTGGTGCCTCCTGTATTTTCTCTCTTCTTGGCCCTCGCTCTGTATGGTATTTATCCCCCTCTTCTAACAGCCTCTGTGACTCCCATAGCGAAACTGCTTCACTGACTATGTATTCTTGTATCTAATTTTCCACACAAGTGTGATGCCCTGGGGTTCCGGACTTGTGCTCTATTCTGCATCAGTTTTCAGGATCCTTTGGCCAACCAGCCCTAATGCTGTGCATTGAATTCTTTTTTCTTCTAAGGTGGTGGTTCTCAAACTTTGGGGGATCTTTTAGAAATCCCAAAGCTTAGGCTGCACTCTAGACCAATCAGATCAAAATCCCTGAAGTGAACACAACCATTTTTTTAAAAACCTGGAAATATTCCAACACGCAGCCCAGTCTGAGAGCCATGTTCTAAGGGACTCACACCGGCACATGTGCACACACCGCTGTTCGTTCACTGTCCTCTGTGGACGCCCTTGAACTGTAGCTGAGCACACAGGCTTTGTGCAGGGCAGCCATTCAGAGAGCCACCTGCAGGCCAGTTTGACTCCACAGTGGCCCTTGCAGTGTCTGACAGTCCTTGACCTCCGCAGGGTGATCTGCCTTGTCTCCTGTCTCCCTCCAAGTCACCCACCCAACTCCAGGGAGAGGCTCCAAATTTTCAATTGCAGTGATTACACCTAGGGGGCATCTGGCAAGCTGCTCTCCTCAGATAATAAAACTTCCATTTTCCTTCAAAACTTCCTCCTTTTGCCAAAACCATTCTGCCAAACTTAGAGCCTTATTTTGCCACCAAAGGTAGCAGTACCATCCCAGAGAAAATACAAACAAACTGGAACTCACTCCCTGTCTACTAGACACCATTAAAATAGGACCATTTTGTGAGGCTTTTATGTAAATGCATTTTTTTTCTATTTGTGTTTATAAGAGAGAAAATGGGCAATTCTGTTTTTATGTACAGAGGTGGGCAGAAGGAGCTTTACAGCTGCAATACAAATAACACAGTATTAATGGGTAATAATACAAGAATAAGTTGGGTTTGGTGTTCTCACAGCTGTAAACCTCCTTTTGCCCAGCACTGTATCGGCATCTTAGTTCAAATCATTTTCTCAGAAGTATTGCCGCACCGTCCCTGTCCCTGCTGCTCGTTGGAGCTACACCTACTGCACTGAACTGGGACTGGGACTCTAACGCTGGGCCCCATTCGCCTACGTCTCACTCTGTCTCCGATGTTGGGCCCTACGGGGAAATCTCAATAAATGCTTCTCACGAGGCTCGCTGCTAACCCTCCATTTGGTTAGAGATTGGCTTCTTCATCCCGATTGGTTGGTTGCCATAACTACTTTAGTGGATATCACACACTAGACACTTGCTGGAAAACAAGTGAATTGGAGATTCTTGCATTCCTGGTATGTTGCGATGCACAATCTGTGAGGTAGCTGGCAATACTGGCATAAACTGTGGTAGATGCTTAAGAAATGTGTGAGGCCAAAGGCCAAGAAGAACACGCAAGGTGGGGGTGACATTGCGGTTGCTTTCACGGCTGTGGTTTCCGCTGGCCCCTGAAGGCTGGGTGGGATTTCCCCGGGAAGGAAGTGCCGGGAAGGAAAAGGGAGACTCAGGTGAATGTGGAGGTGCCGGAGGGAGTGGGTGTTGAGTCAGTTCCTCTTTTCATTATGTGCAGATGTGGAGAAATTGGGTAAATGAAAAGGGAGACGTAAACTGTATCATTGCAGTCGTTTCCTCAGCAGTCCTGCTTCTGAAGGTTGGTTCGGAAGCTGCTGGCGGGTGGCCAGCTCGCTAAGTCCTCTTAAATTGACAGAGAAGCCAGATAAATAGCCGCTCTTGGCAGCAGCTCCTGACAGATGGCCTGGCATTCACAGTGTAACCCAGGACAACAATGCGAGAGCTGGAAACTCCAGCCCAGCGCCTCCAAGTTAGAGCGTGCAGCGCGGAACCAGGCTGCGAGGCCCAAGCCCTTCCTGTGGTGGGAACGAGAGGTAAAACCACACGGAATAACCAAGACGTCCGCCCGCATCTGAGCGGGTGAATGTTTCCATGGGGGTGCGGACAGCACTGCCTTTCGGGCTTAATGTGCAAAAACACACGGAAGCAAGCACAGGTTTGTTTGTTTTCTTTTTATTTCTCAAGAAGAATACCAGTGGTACACAGGACCCCACATGAAAGGGGACATGAATGAGCTTGTAGGAAATCTCATTGAGTAGCTTTTCAAGTCTTCAATCAGCAAGATGGCTTTCAGTGTCCAGAAAAAACTCGGAAGTGTCCTTGATGGCTGTAATGAGCTGCCCCACCATTTTCTGACACCCGCTGCGCCGTGTAGAAAAATAAAGGACAGTGTGGTGTGACAGCGGCGTGACCTGGGGGATGTGGCAAGGAAGGGGCGGGAGCAGCACCACTGAAGCTGGGACCTGGGTGGTTCATTACCTCGCCTCCATTGTAGCTGCCGTTCCTCTTGACGAAATCTCTCCTTTGCTAATCCCGCTTTTATGTTGAAGACATTGCTGTGATTTGCCAAAAGCCACTTATTTCTGTTTCCTATAGAGTGACTTAGCTTCAAAACAAAGATAAGCTTAGGAAGAGAACATCAGCCAGAATTACGTAGATCTCGACAGGATGTAAATAAATGCCCTGCAACCACGAGGATAGTGAGGAAGGTCCCTGAACGTGGGAGGGCTGATGCCTAAATTAAGATCTTGAGGAGGGCAGTGTGGGACTTCAGCGTAAATAGACTGAGGAAAAGGGATTGTCGATGCTTCCACGCCCTCTAACACCATGAAGCCGTCTGTTACCACAGTTGCCTATATTGGCAGCAGAAACTCATAGGCCCAGGATAATTACGATCTCAAAGCCCCTCACTGAGAGGGGCCGTGAGGGATGGTGGAACCCACAACTTTATTTCAGTTTTACTAGGAAGTTAGTTGCACCTGTTTTGCCCTTAGGCCCAATTATTGGTTTCTAAAAATAAACTGTTTTCAATTTATATTTTTTCTAATGTCCATTAGTGATGCATTCTTTACTAAAGTACAGTTGACGTACAGTAACATATTAGCTTCAGGGGCCCAGCATTCTACATTTATATGCCTTACGATGTGAGCACCATGGTAAATCTAGCACCATCTGTCACCGTGCAGAGTTATTACAATATTACTGACTATATTGCCTGTGCTGCACGGTACATGCCTGTGACTCATTTATTTTATACCTGGAAGTTGGTACCTCTTCTTCTCCTTCACCTTTTTTCTCCCTCCCCCCACCTGCCTCCCCTCTGCCAACCATCAGTTTGTTCTCTGAATGTATGAGACTGTTTCTGCGTTGCGGTGTGTGTTCGTCTGTTTTGGTTTTGGTAGATTCCACACGTAGGTGAAATCATCTGGGATTTGTCTTTCTCTGACTGACTTATTTTAGTTTAGTTCTGTGTTCCTGCAGTAGGTTGAAGCCTAAGAAGATAATCCATCCTTGGTTCTCAATTTCTGAGTTAAATAATCTGAAATCACTTAGGAGGGGGGCTTATCCAGGAGAGATAACGGGTCCTCCCGTGAGGACCTCTCAGCGCTGCCTGTTTCTGATTATTTCACAATCCATGTCATTGGGGGAGGAGAACTTCTTTCAACGACTCAACAAAAGTGTGTGATTGATCACCGACCCCATGCAGGGCTCTGTGTAGGTAGTGGAGATATGCTAGTGAACACAACCAGCAAAAAGTCCCTGCCTTCTCAGATCTCACCATGAACCATAGGAAATGAGTGGCTACCTTAGGTAATGCCGGTGCCTCCAAGCAAAGACCACCACCTCCAGTGAAATCAAGCTGGATGAACTGCTCAGCGCAACAAAGGGAAACACACACATGGGAAACGGGCTGTGTCACCAGCGCTCAGTGAGAAAGGCCTTCGGGAATTTGAGTTGTTGGACGGTTCCGAGGAGGTTTGGAGAAAGCAGGCTTTGCCCCAGGTTGGACACGGTCAGGAATGAGACTGCAGACTGCCAACCCGCACCTGTGGCATGGTTTTTCTTCATTTTCTCTGCCATTAATAACACGTTTATTGTCTCACAGTTCTGGAGGCTTGAAGTCCAAGATGAAGGTGTTGTCAGAGGTTTGGTGTCTTCCGAAGCCTCTCTACTTGACTTGTAGGTGCCATTTGTTCCCTGTGTCTTCAGAGGGTCGTCCCTCCATCTGTCTTCCCTCCTTGTAAGGAAACCAGTCCTATTGGCGTACAGCCCGACCTCAATGACCTCACTTAACCTCAATGACATCTTTAAAGGCCCCATCTTCAAATACAATCACGTTCTGAGGTCCTAGCGGTTAGGATTTCAACATCTGAATTCTCAGGGGACACAGATTAGCCCCATAGTACCTCCTAGGGCAGGATTTACATTTTGACAAAGTTCCCAGGGGACTCATGTGCATATTAAAGTTGGAAAAGCCCAGCCCAGTGGACACGGGTTTTCTCACATTAGGTTTCCTCAAAGCAAGCCAGAGGAAGAGTCTGCTGGCAAAACCCAGGTTACAGTCCTGTGTAACCTAATCATAGCAGTGGCCTCTCCTCAACGTGTGTACTCTGGTTATTAGCAGCAAGATAGTCAGGTGGCAGGGTTACAAAAGGCTGCGGGTACAGAAGGTGGGATCATTTGGGACCATCTTAGAGGCTGGCTGCCGTGATGTGTGTGTGTGTGTGTGTGTGTGTGTGTGTGTATGTGTATGTGTGTGTCTATGGCTGAGTGCCCATGTATGTCTGTATCCTGGCGCATACATAACATATTTCCAGAAGGATGAAACATAAAACTCGGTGCTGGGGTGACTGTAGAAGGGGGACAGGCAGCTGAGTGTTTATCCAAGTGCCTCCTGTTGCCTTTGGATGTGGAAAGCCGAGTGTGAAGTTACCGCTGGGTCTTCAGTCGGAGGCATCAGAGAGGGAGTCTGAGCCCATGTCGACCTGGGGTTCGGAGTCATGAATCAGGAGATGATGTTTGAAGCCAGGGTCCTGGATCAGGTCACCCGGGAAGGAGGGTCAGTGAAGAGAAGTCTAAGGTTGAGTCTGGGGCGCTTTCTTTTGTTCCTTGTTCGGACACCTGTTGCTAAGCCATAAAATTGTCTCCTGTAAATAAGTTACTTGTAAATAAAATGTTTAGGATACTCAAAAACGGAACATGGTAAAAGGATTTCTAAAATTGCACTGAGGGCAACTGTACTGTGATTAATTGGGGATTACGCAGGTCGAGATATTCACCAGACTGATGATTATGGGTAAAGATTCAAGAGTCTAAAACAAAAAAAAGGAAGGCAGTGGGAAAAAGCAAGTAATTAAGTCAAAAGAGCCGATATGCTTGACTGCGTTCTCTCCCGTGAGACCCCACAGGCCCTGATTGCCCGAGTCCTTGCCGTGTCTGGGCCCAGCACGTGCCTCTCGGGTGTCGGGGGCGCTCGGCTCCTGTTTCTCCCCCTGCTCCTGTGGCCGATGGTTAGCCGGCGTGTTTTCGCTGAGAGCCAGTTGCTTTCATTTCCTCAAATGCATCGTCATCATTATCGACTGTGTCTGAAGGGAAAAGAAAAGTTGGAGTAATACAATTTTCCTGAACTTTGTACTAGTGCCAAATGGAGGATTTGAGTAAATTACCTTAAGAACCACTTGAACCTTTAAGATTTCATGATCCTAAGCAGAGGAAAGGGTGAAAGTTCTGGAGCTAAATTAAAGTGTGGAAATCAATTGCGGGGTTGTGGTGAGGACCAGGCTCAGGTGAAGTTTTGAAGCAGTTGCAACTGCCTTTGATACCCACCCTGCATCCCAGTCTCTCTCCCACCAACTCCTGTGCATTGACCCCAGATTTCTCGCCACTAGAATTAAATAGTCACCACTGAGGCCAAGGCAAGCCCTGTGTGCCCAGCACTCACCTACATCAACAGCCCTGTGTGCCCAGTACCCCCCCACATCCCTCACCCAAGTCCCTGTGGTGAACACCCCTCCCTGTGCCCCTCACACTCATGTGTCCCCTGAAAGTGCCGCCCCACATGCCCTATCCCCCAGACAACACACATACCTGCCCAGGACAGCAATACACATCCACTCTCATACATACATTCACTGATGAACACACACATTTGAACTCACATTCCATCATGCATGTCTAGACTCAACATGGGCTCTCGTGCACACACATGAACACATACCTACCTGTACACTCATACACACACACACTCATGCACACAGATTCATGCACTTTAAGATTTAGTCGGCTTCTCATTTTCATAAATTGGATTTTTTGTTCAATCTAAAACTACATATTTCAGGAAATGAAAAGAATTATGAATAATGTGCCTTACATAACAACTAGAGCATTTTCTTTGCTTTTATTCATTTTCGATGAGTAAAAGCAAAGTGGAATGCAGTATGTATCCCACATATTCAATAAAACCAAGCTTCTCCAGTATCCATTTAAACTAGCTTTTCCGTTTTCCATAAAAATAAGCTTTGAAACTACCTTGGCAGTGGCAGTTTTATAGAATCCTCTGTCCGTGTGAAAGTTCACATTGCTCCCTGAGTTGACATATGGAGCTAATTTGATGGATGGGTATTCAAATGAAATATGTCTCGATGATTTAAAGGCTGGGTAACACTGATATACTGGCTGGTTGGATGGTAATTTCTTAATAGAAATTAAATCATTTTATGATGGAAGTAGTTAGGGGCCAACACTGGGAAAGCTAAGAAATTGAGACTGTAAAGATAATGTTTATTTTAAAGGACAAATAGCGCTGGCAGTTTGACTTGCATTTGCTAAAATTTACACAATGGTTCCAGCCACACCTATAATTTTGTGGTTACACCTATGCTAAGTTAATGCGGAAGTATATGTGTGTTTCGCTATAGGCAGTGGTTCTCAACCTTCTGGACCTTTAAATACAGTTTCTCATGTTGTGACCCAACCATAAAATTATTTTCGTTGCTACTTCATAACTGTAATGTTGCTACTGTTATGAATCGTAATGTAAATATCTGATATGCAGGATGGTCTTAGGTGACCCCTGTGAAAGGGTCGTTCGACTGCCAAAGGGGTCGCGACCCACAGGTTGAGAACCACTGCTATAGCGGCATTGTGTTTGTGAGTTTTATGAAGTGTTTATTCGGTTCCCTCAGTGCCAGGCCTCCTACGGTGTGCACAGGCAGAAGGGATCCTATTGCACACGCTCTTCCTGAGGACTTTACCACTCACAGATCAGACCGCCCTGAAAGGTGGCAGCTCCTGCATGGGACACAGGCACATGAGAATAAATGACGTTGAATGTCTCTTATTCTTTAGACATTCCTGTGGAATACTAGACACCAAACCTACACTGACAGACACTTAATATCAGGAGACACTTTCCTAAAATCTCATGATATACTTACAGATATCATGAAGACAGACTGGATTAGCTGAGTAGATTAAATCAGGTAGCCTCACCTTTAGTTCTGATTGTGGGCAACTAGCGACCATAGTAGTAATGGTACCAGTGATTCTCACAAATAGAAATAAGATATTTTCATGTTTTAGTAATAGTTGTTGCAGATATGTCAAAATACAGTCTGTGTTCATAGTTATTAGCCTGACATGCATGAAAGCTTGTTATTTAATGTAACAAATATTCATTTTACATAATATTTATATAGATATAGATATAGATATATAGATATAGATATAGACATAGATATAGATATATCTGTATCTAGATCTAGGTCTAGATCTAGATATATATGCTAGAGGCCTGGAGCACAAAATTCAGGCACTGAGGGGTGGGGGAGGCCCTCAGCCCAGCCTGCGTCTTCTCGCAGTCCAGGACCCCTCACTCCTTACTGCCCACCTGCTTGCTGCTCACCACTGGGCTCCTGGGCTCGCTGCTCCTTAGTGCTGCTGCGGAGGCGGGAGAGGAGGCTTCCACCACTGCAGCTTCTGGACAGCCGTGAGCCTGGCTTCTGGCTGAGCAGCGCTCCCACTGTGGGAGCTCACTGACCACCAGGGGACAGCACCTGCATTGAACGTCTGCCTCCTGGTGGTCAGTGTGTATAATAGTGACTGGTAGTTGTGGTTGTTCCTCAGTAAAGGTAGCTTAGGCTTTTATTATATAGATTATTGCTTGATTGATAGATACATAGATCGATATTATTCTGAGATAGAGTTCACAAACTTCTCCAGACTGCTAAGGGGATATGTTACTCCAACATGGTCAAGAACCCTCACCCTAGTCCTGGCCAGCTTTCTCAGTGGTTAGAACATGGGCCCATGGACTGAAGGGTCTTGGGTTCGATTCCCAGTCAAGGGCATGTACCTCAATTGCAGGCTAGAACAGGAGGCAACTCAATCAATGTGTCTCTCTCACATCCATGTTTCTCTCTCTTTCTCTTCCTCCTCCTCTCTCCCTTCCACTCTCTCTAAAAAAATCAATGGAAAAAATATCCTCAGGTGAAGGATTAAAAAAAAAACCCACACCCTAAGTGAGTCTGCTGGAAGGGTCTTCATTGATTCGATGTTTTTCAGCAACAAAATCCTTGATTAAAATGTAGAAATGAAATTTATCAAAACAATGTGAGATGGTTACTTATCAAGATTCAAAAATTTCACTGCACAGAGCAGGAAATGGGTGGTGGTAGAAATAAATATTCTGCACACATAAATCACTGTTAAAGATTTATACTAATTACGTATAAGGAAAGCTTAAAAGCATCAATCTTACAAAAGACCCAGGCATTTCCATTAACTAAATTGTCCCAAATTAGCCCTTAAATCATTATTCCACAGGATGGCAAAAGTCAGACTAAGAACTGTTTGAAAATCAGTTGGGAAAAAGGAGCTTAAATCTCAGGGTGGAATCTTAAACAATAAACAAAATGTTTATTACATTTTAGCCTAATTGGCATGAGTTACTTTGCAGAAAACAAAGAAATATAACTTTTGGGGCCATATTATTGAACTCATATAGTGTTAAATTGATAAGTGATTTTTCTCTATTGATATTAATTGGCTTTTCAAAAACAAAGGAAATTGACCCAAAAAAGCATATCCCATGATCAGGTTATTGTTATTAAACACAGCTAAGGTTCCTGATTTATAACATATTTACAGGGAGTCTGAACGTGTGTGTGTTGTGTGTGTGTTTGTGTATGTAGAGTAAAAATAAAATCAAAGAACAAAATATTTGCTACTCAAAATGATTTTAAATTGTTATACTTGCAGTCATAAGTATCTTCCATTAGTGTGTGAACTTTATTTGAGTATGACCTGTAGGTTTCAAATATTGTACATGCAGAACATTAATAAAGCCCATTTTGTTGAGAAAACTTATAAAAGCAATGTAATAAAGCATCTTTGTATCATCCATGATGCATCTGGCTTAGGGAAGGAATCATTTTTATGTACTAAATACTTGGGAAGCAATTTGTCTATAAATAGCATTATGATTCTTTCATGTAAATTCAGTTTATATAAACTGTGTTCAGTGGCACTTGCTACTAGATTAAAGGTGTGATTGGAGTGGGAATTGAGTATTTCATAGTTATATAAGTCAGAAAGATCATGGCTTCCCTGGCATGACCATTTCTATCTATTACCTGTCTTTTTTTTTCAAGTTTCTATTCTTATTAAAAATTTATATATTACTGCATTCATTGATACCTTTGACTATCCTTAAGACTGTTAGAACAGTGAGTGATAGCCATGTTATTGAAGTTATCAAAAATCAGTTAGATTGCCCTGACTGGTTTGGCTCATTGGATAGAGCATCAGCCTGCGGACTCAAGGGTCCCAGGTTCGATTCCAGTCAAGGGCATGTACCTTGGTTGTGGGCACATCCCCAGTAGGGTGTGTGCAGGAGGCAGCTAATTGATGTTTCTCTCTCATCGATGTTTCTAGCTCTCTATCCCTCTCCCTTCCTCTCTGTAAAAAATCAATAACATATATATTTAAAAAAAAAAAAAAAAGTCAGTTAGATTTACCCAGTATGTCAACCCTCCTGTAGCTTGTAGATGCGTCCTCATGGTGGGATGTCTGGACTCGGCTGAATTAACTCACTGGGCTCTGATGGGTCATGTCGACACAACATGACAGATAACTGAGCCATGTACATAATGGGATGGAAAGGGACCAAGACATACAGGAAGCCACGTTTATAAGCTTCACTTAAAAACAAAAGTAGATTAAAACACGTTAAATCTGGAATGTTTTTCCCAATTAACTCCTCACTTCTTACTACCCTTTTACATGTATCTATACTCTATTTTACAAGTCATTTAAAACTGCAAGACTTTTCAATTCTTTTCTCCCCTTATGCTTTCTCTGCAATCGAGTTCCACGGTCCCAGGGGCATGAATTATGTCTCTGTTGTGCATGTTTTGCTCATGGACAGAGTGGAGGTCCCGCATTGCGTGGTGAGATTGGTTATGGGAGGCGTGAGTGGAGGGTGGATGAGTGGAAACTGGTTTGAAATAAAACCTTCATCTGCCCTTTCAGATCCCCACAAATGCCTTCTTTCTGTCTTTCTTGGTTGTCATCTCACCTGTGCCGGACTTTTTGAAATTGGGTGAATCATCAACTTCAGGGAGTTAAATACAGGTTTCTGTGTGGCTGTCAGGGGTCTGGGGGGCATTAACTCTCCAAAAGGAGAAACTTCATCAATAGGAAATGGGAGACAGGAGAGAGCCAAATAAACTCCCCCCCACTCCCCCCGCCCCCGGCTTCTCTTCCCTAAGATGAGAATCCTCCTTCCAACACTTTTGGAGAATTCCCAGGCGCTGAATACACGTTTATGTGACCTGCTGTGTTGTCCTGTTCCGTGGATCAGGGTGATGATGTAGCCATCTCATTGCACAACGTGTTTTTATATTTCACTTTCTTTGCCCCTCCTCTTCTCTGGGCGGGTACCCCAAATGACCCTGTGGAATCTGAGTCCTTTCCTCGGCTCTGTGTTGTGAAGCGCCTGGGCAGAGACAGTCTGTACTAGGACTATCTTTAAAGCACAGATCGCCAAGGTGGGTTTTCAGGTTTGGATTGTGCAGCTGAAAGTAGCAGTGACCGCGTTGCTGGCCGGGAAGCAGGGTGGGAGTGATCCCCAGCGCGCAGTGCCGGGTGCACTCGGAAGGGGTGCCAGCCCATGGCAGTGTCCTGGGAGACTGAGGAAACCCCGCTGCACATCCGGATACCGGAGCAGGACAGCTGCTGACAGAGTTTGCAGGGATGCGATCATCGCGGGGCAGGCAGTCCACTGCACTTTAAGACACGCCCGAAAGCCGGAGGGCCTCACACGCAGCTTTGAGGGGTACCCTCTGTAGCCTCAAAGAACAATGTGCTGAAAACCAGGCTCAGGCTCTGATGATAAGATAGCAAAGCTACAAACAAAAGTAAATGTACAAGCCTGTAGGTTTCCTGTGACAAAATCGGGGCCCTGATAGAAAAAAATAAAACAAAACAAAGCGTCCCTCAGACTTGCTGGGGTTATGTGGGTGGATAAACACAAGATCTTTTTATCTTCAGAGTTCCTGAGTCCCTCCTTGCCAAAGAGCTTAGCTTCCTGTTGCCTGGAGACCAGGTGAAGGCCTTACTGAAAGCAGGTGCCTTGCAGGATAAAGGTTTTCCTGCCCTCACTGCCCCGCGTTGCCTCTAAGTCAATAACCAGGGTCAGTTTTCAACGTGTCCTAAATGATTAAATGAAAATCCTGCTCCTGAGTAGAGGGTTGGGAGAGCCAACACAGCAAAGCAGATTCAGACATAGCTAATGTGTCAACCGGAACCAGGGTGCGCGGATGGGGGTAATTTTGAAGGGTTTAGATTGAGTGTGGGTGTGTGTGTGTGTGTGTGTGTGTGTGTGTGTTCATGTGTGTGTGCAGTGACTGAATTTGACAGGATTCATGGACAGGAACACATTCTCCTGCGATTCAAGAGTTAACATTTTAGCGAAAACACTTGGAGCTGGTCCTCATAGTTTTCTTTGATGGCACCATGGAGCCTAGATCAAAATCTCCAAATGGGTGAGGTGAAAATACACAGTGAGGGAAAAGTTGGAAGACGCAGGAAGGCAGGTGTGTTAAAATGATTTACGATGTACTTGTCTGTCTCCACAACCTGATGTAATTGCCCTGCCTCACTCTGAGAAGCTTTGATAGAGATAAAATTCTTTCTTTGAATGCTTTGAGAAAAGGAAACAGGAGAAAGAGGGTCAAACCATTTCTTCCCAAATGTAAATAGTGATGCTATAGTAGATGCATTAAATACCTCCGAAATGATTTCTTTCTTAAAATATATTTTGCCCTTGCAAGGTTGATACTCAGTTCTGAATTCTACAGTGACATAACCTGGAGGCTGTGAATGATAGAAGACCGAGATTACCAAGACTAACCTATAAATCAATTAGCAATTACTGGCTTATTTTTGAAAATTAAAAAACAAGTTATAAAATTAGAATATGTAAGTAATTAGTTTTCTTGAAATGAGTTCATGACCAAGAGTCACTATAGTTTAATTCAAGTAATAGTTTCGGTCATTAAAAAATTAAGTAATTTGAGGCAACTTTCTTCACTCAACTTATTTGTAAAATGAGTTAAGACTGAACTATTTAAAAACTTTTTGATAGAAGTTACATAACATTACACTTATGAACCATGATTCATATTGAAGTTATTTGTGTGGGTTGAAAATGTCACTGACAGTCACTAGTAAATCAGGTTTTAAGGGACATGTCGCAGAACCTAATGCTTTCTATGCTTCCCCAAAGAGAGCTAGGGACATGTGGTTCTCCAAACAAATTTACAGAGTTAACTTTTAAAATGTGTTTTGAAATATTAGATCTGTGGATTGAGTCATTGAGTGTTTTTATCAACAAATCTGAGTTATTCCTCAAGGACAACTTATCTTTTATGCTAACGTGAATCTGCTAAAGATAGATGCTATCAAAATCTACTACTTCCACTAAAGTGGAAAAACTACACGTTGCTAAACAATCTTTCAATAAAATAATTGGCATTGAATTTAAACAATTACCCCATTAATTATGTAATGCAGTAGGGTACCAGTACTTGCTAATGGTTTCAAATAGCCCAGAACACATTGGGCAAATATGTATGCCTGCTTTACATCGCTACACATCAGAATAGATAAGAATATTGTTGTCATCAGCCCAAATGAGGCATGAATAGGAATTCCTAAGAATAGGAATGTAGTTATTATGCATCTCTGCAAGAAATGATCACTTAGTTCCTGAATCTTGAATCTACATTTATAAATACAAATAGAATTAAGTTTATACCAGTGTTGACAGAATTTAAATTTTTTTTCTAAAGATGCTTTCATTAATGCAATTTCTTTCATTGATTGATAATGTGATTGAATTTATTCAATCAGTGTGATTGAACTCGTGGTGTGAAATGTATTTCCCTTTTTTCTCTTTTTAATTATATCTTACTGAAACTATTTTCATGAAGACCTTTCCCGTGTAGTTAGACAACAAATTTGATTCACAATGGAGAATTTTTATCTATGTCGAGTTTACTGATTATCATTACTTGCCTTGGGAGTTTCATTATGAGGACTATATAATCCACCTCAAATTATCTGGGGCCAAAACTTGAAATTACATAATTTTCCCTAATTTTCAACTTTGTGCGGGCCACTGTAGTCTTTACCTCTGTACACCACCTAACCAACTATCCACTTCATCTTTTTTCATCAAATCTGATGATTGGAGGCAGGTGCAAGTTTTCAGTGAGACCTTGTTACATTAGCAGAATTTTTAATGTTCTTAGTAAATGCTTTTTTTTTTTTTGCTTGATTTATGTAATAAAAAAAGAGATCAATACCAGTGATTACTTTTATACCCAAGTAATGGTGCTGTCCTTCTGTGGTAGTAATACTGCCACATTGATGTGAGCCAACAGCGTGGCCTGAAGTGTCTTGTTGGAGGCCAGGCAAGTTATGATGAAGTTAGTTTTTGGGGGGTCAGGAATAATAGACCAGAATTAGGGAAAGTTTTTTTTCTAAAACCACTAATTCTTTTCTAACATTTGATCTATGTAATCTGGCTGAAATTGTATTGAAGACCTATCAATAATTTATACCGTTATTTCTTGAAAAATATGGTTATAAATGGCCAGGATAAAATTAACTTGTTTTTGAAATAATCTATTTGTTATTTAAACTGGCTTCAAACAAAATCTTGTGATTAGTAAGTGGTGTTGAACTTAGAAGTATAAAGAGGTCTAAACGTGATTTTGCCACAGGATAGGCAGTAAGTACATTTGTGGATCCTCCTCCATTCATTCATCCATTTGTTCAAAATGGGTTCATTGAAATACTGTACTAGGTATATATTATGGCTACAGTAATCTGTAAGACAGATATGTCTTTTACTTTCCTGGGTCTTATGATTTAAGAGCGATAAGCAATAGTGTAATAAGTACTCAGATTCAGGAAGTCCAGACACCCGGGAATATATAACCCTGGCTTGAGAAGTTGCCCCTTGGAGAATGTGGTCCTAATTTAACACAGAAAGGGAACGTAGCCTGGTCTAGACCCTGGCTTAGAGCCTTCCCATACCTAGCAGTTCTAACAGAGCTCTGTGGGTTCATCGTTTTCTTGGATCTGACTAGCAACTACTGAACCACAGCCACTGATATGTGAAATAAAATTCCAAATAAGTGATTTATGGGATCCAAATTTCTAATAAGTAGATCATTGACTGTCTCTTCTGAGGGACATCTATTTCCTGCCCCTGAGCTCAGTGCTAAGCCCAGTTTTTAATTAGACTGGCAATGGAGTCATCTTTGTGGAAAGTTTAACAAAGTCATGATGAACTCTGAAATGTCATCCAGGACTCAGATTAGAGAGTGTATCTTTTTATATAAATGCCTGCACCTCTTTCATTTTTCTCCAGTTAGTTCAGAATATATTTTGTCATACTTTAATTTAAAAGCAGTCGACCACCCTTTCTCTGTTTACGTGTCCTTCCTTCTTACATGTCTCAATGCACTGAGATGCCTTCGACTATCCTCAATTTGAGCACGAACACATCCCCTCAATCATATCGGAAGTGATCTGAACATGGGAGAAAGCATAAATAAATTGGATTCAACTCTGTTCTGCCACACATTTCACTGTGACATCATCAAAAGTATAGCCCTATTTAAATGGGGAATAATTACAACCATACAAGGGTATGTTAACCTGGTTGGTTTTAAAAGTAAATGAAGTTTTAAGATCCACATCTGGCACAGGGTGGGTAAGGCAGCACATGGTACCGTGTTATTCCTGTTGTTATCCCTCAGTCCTCCCCTTTTCCTACCGTTACCAGCATGATAATTTTCTAATTCACAGTGTGCTAAATTTCTACACTTTAGGCTCTTAATAGGAAAGCTGGTTTCCAATTTACATGGTAATCCTACATCCAATGTACATATTATGGGTAGTTAATAAAAGCAAGAAGTAAATTGTGTAAGCAAAAATAAGTAGAATAATTTGGGGGAAAATGATAAAAGGATAAAATATGGTAACAACAAGAAATTTTAAAAAGTGGGATTGAGAGAAAATATAATTTTCAGGGAGCATAGATCATAGATGGTAAGAGGATGAATAAAGTGAAAAATGAAGGAATGAGATTCATTGCTCTATTCAGGTAATTGTTGCATTTACTTAGTCAAAATTTTATCTAAAAATACCTTTCTGGGAGTAACTCTGCTTTAAATACATTTAAAGTTTACCAAAATTTGCTGGTTTAATAAACAGATTCTCCAAAAATACATAATACATATGCACATATATGTGTTTAAATATATATATATTGTCCCCAAAATGTATACACACTTTGAGTAATTTATAAAGGCAGTGTTTATTAAAATAAATCTCATTTTCAAAATTGAGCTACCAGCTATTAAATTTCATTTTAAAAATTGAGCTACCAGCTATTAAAGTGTATAAACATTTTTGGGGAATGCCCTGTAAATATATGTATATATGTGCATGTATATGTATGTGTCTCTCTATGTGTATGTATGTGTGTGCACATGTGTATGTGTATATATATATGTGTGTGTTATATATACACATGTATGTGTGTATACATATGTGTGTGTGTGTGTGTGTGTGAGAGAGAGAGAGAGAGAGAGAGAGAGAAGGAAAAATCCAGTATGGATTTGTAGCTTTTGTCAATTGCTACAGTGTAAATACTCCCATCATGGTCTATTTCAAGTGACCCACTTGATATCTCTGAATGAAGACCTGAATAGAAATCCACAGAATTGGCCTTCTTGTGAGGAGCTGGTACAAGCTGGTTCCAACACATCTTCTGCTTTTAAACCTTTTAAAAAGTGAATACCTGAATTGTATTTTTAATGGTGACCACAAAATGAGCCTAATGCGCATGCTAGGAATCTGAGTGGACTCAATACATACTGTGTTACTGTCTCTTTATGGGCTTTAAAAGTTGCCTTTTAGGGACTTCTCATTTCTTCCTGAGTTCCATGGCTTCAATTACAGTTAATTGCGAACGTAGAAATGATTAATCATTTGTCAAAGCCTGCTTTTGTGTGTGGGGAAATCAAGAGAATAGATTGACATATTAGGCAAGTAATAATGGCCTCTTCCATTATAAAAATTTTATTAGAAATAGCAAAATATAGCCTATAGCTATTAATCATTATTTATATGAGCATTAAACAGATCTTAAAAGAATGCAGGAATGGAGGTCCAATTCCCCTCCTACTAAGCATCCATCTGATCAACCTATAAATGTTACTGTTACTCCTCCTAAATCTAACATTTCCCCCCTAAATCACTTTAAAGAGATTTATTTTTCTTCTTCGGTGCTGCTTTGGGTGTTAGAAAGCCAAGACCTTGACATTTATAGGTATTTCCCTGAGTTAGCGGCTTCCCAGTCCCTTTTTCATTGTTGTAAATTTCTTCAATGTCTATTCTAAACATGTCTTTGGAGAACGAAGGATCTTTGGGACTATGGGAGCCAGCTGGAGGGGAGAGACAGTCCTGCAATTGGATACTGACAAGCCTATAATCACAGCTCTGATCAGGCAGATAAAGTTCGTCCCTTCCAACTGTCATCAGGGCAACGGCGAAAACTGGGGTGAAGTGGGGACGGGCCTGCCTAGCTTGACCAGCGAGCCTGCAGCCCAGCAGAGGGCCCAGAAGGGCGGGGACAGGGACAACAAGGTGTTTTACTCCCCAGCATCCTAAGTTGGTTTCCTAGGGGGCTCTCGGGCGCATCTGGTGTGTTCGCCTGGGAGCATTTCTTGAAGAAATCCTTGCACAGACGTTATGCTTTCACTTGTGGAGATGCTGGTCCATTGCCCCCAGGAAATGGTATGGACGGGCCAATAGGGAGTTGCCAATTCTCCTAAAAGCCAAACACTGCATCCCCCTGAGAGCTGTGTCATGAGAGGCACAGGCCTGTTGCCGCAGGGGCTGGTTTAACTGCGGGAGCTGGTGCTGAGGATGCACCACCATGAGCTGCCATCGGTGGCGCAGACTGTCCTTGGCAGGGAGGGCGCGTCGCCCAGACATCTTAAGGGACAATCTCGCAGTAACTGTGTTCTAAAGGGCACCCTCTCTCCCTGATGTTTAACATCCAAAGGCAACATGGAATATATTGACCTTTTTTTCCCCATCATGTTCTGTCTTAAGCTTAGACAACAACTATTTAAACTCAGCAACCCTGGGGGTTTTGGTGCCTGAAAATGTATTGTAGAGACTCAGTTCAGTGAGTGAGTCCGAGAGGATGACCAAGGTGCTGGGACCCTGGGTTGTAGGAATTAGTGCTTAAATATACTAATGAGTGTTCAGCCTGCTCTAGGGGCCAAGAGTGGACATTAAAGAGCCCTTTCAGAAAGGGTGCTTGTTTATAACGTATTTGGGAGAATAATGATCACTTCTATCACATGCTTATTTCCAGGTGCTTTGATTAGAAATAACCATGCATTATCCTGGTAAGGCCTCGTAATCCCAGTGAGGTATTTTATTATTGTTTATTAGGATTATTATGTCCAAGTGAAGATGGGGAAGCTCAGTTTTAGGGGGGAATATGTATTGTGCCCAAGGATTCACATTTAGGATATGAGTTGAATGAACTCACTTGTTTGAGAAACCTAAGAAGGTGATATTTTACTATTCTGGTACACGCACACACATATGTGTATATATGCGTATAGATGTGTATACACATGTATGTGTCTGTTCACACCCATATATTTATACATATATTAGACATTTAACAAAACTACCATGTGGATTATTTGGAACATTTAAAATATTTTAAGTTTCTCTCTTTTGTTTTCATCTGCCAACTGTGTTTATGAGACAATTCTGGATTGGGATTTCCACATGATAAAGTAAGAAAAGGAAGGAATTGATATCTGGGTAAATCAGCCCCAGATTACTGTTATTTTTGTTGACTTCAGCTTTGCTTAGATTACTCTGTTTGGTTGATTACTTGTGGAATGAGCAGGGAAAGCCCAGGTCTCGTGTTCTGCGATGTGTGGGGAGAGCAGCTGCCGCAGGCCTGCAGGGGAAGGCGTGGGGGAGGGGCAGAGACACATAATGAAGGTGCTGGCCATGGAGGCTCATCTGCAAGTGAGTGGGTAGTTAGTGTAGCATCGCGGCGAGCGGCTCTGAGGAGCTGATTTAGCATTCCCCCGTCAGAGAGAGCATCGATCCTCTCGTCCTTGCCTAAAGTCAGATGGAGTGAGATGAGATGAGGCTGATACTTTTTGTCTGCAAACTCACACGAGCCAAATGTTAACCAGCTATTAAAAACGAAAACAGGGTTCTCTCCGCCCTGGGTTTGAAACGACAGTCGGAGCAGAGCGGCTCGGCATCACCCGACACCCTCTGTCCTGGCCGTGGTTAGCTTGTTTACTTTCTTCTTCAAAATGCGTTTCCTACAGTGAGCACCTAGCGGAAAGGTTGCCATAGAGACTTCTGCCCATGGCAGAGGGCAGAGGAGGCCCGAGCTGCGTGGTGCAGTGATGTTCTAGACGTGCAGGCAGCATGTTCTAGACGTGCAGGCAGCGTTGTTCTAGACGTGCAGGCAGCGATGTTCTAGATGTGCAGGCAGCATTGTTCTAGACGTGCAGGCAGCATTGTTCTAGACGTGCAGGCAGCATTGTTCTAGACGTGCAGGCAGCATGTTCTAGATGTGCAGGCAGCATGTTCTAGACGTGCAGGCAGCGATGTTCTAGATGGGCAAGCAGCGATGTTCTAGACGTGCAGGCAGCATGTTCTAGACGTGCAGGCAGCATGTTCTAGACGTGCAGGCAGCATGTTCTAAACGTGCAGACACAGCAGTTCCTTTTACATTTGATGGCCAGCTGCTTCCCTAACATCTTCACAATTATGTATCACTTAAATGTTTTCACTACATAATGAATATTTCTATTTCTTGATTCAGTTTTATGTTAGGGAAATCATAATGGCATTAAAAACGTGGAAAATTTCTCTTTCTTTTAACGCCATCTAGGTTTCTATAATACTATGCCAAATGGATAGATGAATTCTAAATATCATATCAAATTGCTAACTGTAGTCTTTAAAAAGATTGGATGTATAATCAGAAGATTTATACTATTTCACTTTATTGTTAGTTTTTGGATACCTATTTTCCAAAATACTGTGGGAAAACCTTAAACATGTTAAATTTTCCAGTTAAAGACTGTTGTTTACCATTATTTTTAATGGATGAGTGAATACAGTTCAAGCAACGAAGAAAAGTACAGTGGTCCCTTTACCTGCAGTTTCCCTCTCTGTGCTGTTAGTTACCTGCACTTAACCACGGTCTGAAAGTATTACATGGAAAATTCCAGAATGAAACCATTCATACATTTTAAACTGCGCAGCATTTCGACAAGTGTACGAAAATCGGACACTGTCCCCCTTCGTCCTGCCTACACACCAGTCATCCCTTTACCCAGTGTATCCGGGCTGTACATGCTCCTCGGCCAGTAATCCTTGGGAGTCGCCTTCGCTAGCAAACCGACTGCAGTGTCAGTTGTGTTCAGTCACCCTTACTATTTGACTCAATGGCCCAAAGCACACGAGTAGTGATGCCAGCTGGATACAGCCAAGTGCTTCCTTTCCATGAAAAACATGTCTGTATAGGGGGAAAACCACACAATATATTTAGTGTTAAGTGCTATCTATAGTTTCAGGCACCACTGGGGGTCTTGGCACATATGCCCCGTGGATAAGGGGGTGAGGGGGACTTTACACAAATGAAAAAATGATTCCCTAAATCTCACCATCCCAAAATAGCCAGGGCTGACATTTGGTGAGACCCACTTTGGGCCTCTTAAAAGCACAGACACAAGTAGAAGGGCAGGTAGGCGACAGGTATGTAAGAAGGAAGTCCATCTACAAAATCGATCACGCCCTACACTTTTAAATGAAATTATGTCCTTGAAGGCTGATGTATACGAGTGAGAGAGAATGTGAACCGCACAAACAGGTCCATCATCCTGTCACCAAAAAGTTTCTCTCCGAACACAGAACTTTATGTTCATGCCTGCGGAGTAATGAGGCAAATAATGTTACTCATGTTCGGTGAATTTTTTAATGAAATGTTTCTATGTACAGTATATCTAATACAAAGCTTTATATTTATTTTTACTTGTAGTGGAAACCAAGGAATTTTCAGTTCTGCACAAATGTTTAAACACAGAACATGCAGTATTGCTTTAAAAAGGAATGGTCTCAAGTTAAGAAAAAAGTAAAACATCATTTCAGTTCTCTAAAATCCACAGTACAGATGGGACTTGGGCTGCTTCCAAATCTTGGCTATTGTAAATAATGCTGCAGTGAACATAGGGGTGCATACATTCTTTTGAATTAGTGTTTTGGGCTTCTTTGGATATATTCCCAGAAGTGGAATCATTGGGTCATAAGGCAGTTCCATTTTTAATTTTTCGAGATAACTCCATACTTCTGTCCACAGTGGCTGCACCAATCTGCATTCCCACCAGCAATGCACGAGGGTTCCCTTTTCTCCACATCCTCATCAACACTATTATTTATTGATTTTATTGATGATAGCCATTCTGACAGGTGAGAGGTGATATCTTACTGTGGTTTTAATTTGCCCATCAGTAAATGAGAGTATAAAATAACTGTGGTACATTTACACAATGGAATATTACTCAGCCATAAACAGAAGGAAATCATACATTTTGCAACAGCATGGAGGGACCTGGAGAGTATGATGCTAAGTGAAATAAGCCAGTCAGAGAAAGACAAGTGCCATATGATTTCACTTACAGGTGCAACCTAATGAACAAAATAAACAAAGTGGAGACAGACTCATGGATGCAGAGAACAGACTGATGGCTGTCAGAGTGGGAGGGATTTGGGGCTAGGTGAGAAGGGTGAAGGGATTAAACCAGGGGTGGGCAAACTTTTTGACTTGAGGGCCACAATGGGTTCTTTTTTTTTTTTTAATATATTTTTTATTGATTTTTTAGAGAGGAAGGGAGAGAGATAGAGAGTTAGAAACATCAATGAGAGAGAAACATCGATCAGCTGCCTCCTGCACATCTCCCACTGGGGATATGCCCGCAACCAAGGTACATGCCCTTGACCGGAATCGAACCTGGGACCCTTCAGTCCGCAGGCCGACGCTCTATCCACTGAGCCAAACCGGTTTCGGCCACAATGGGTTCTTAAACTGGACCGGAGGGCCAGAACAAAAGCATGGATGGAGTGTTTGTGTGAACTAATATAAATTCAAAGTAAACATCATTACATAAAAGGGTACGGTCTTTTTTTTTTTTTTTTTTTTTTTTTTTTAGTTTTATTCATTTCAAACAGGCCGAATCCGGCCTGTGGGCCATAGTTTGCCCACGGCTGGATTAAACAAAGGGGAAAAAAGGCTTATGGAACCAGACAATAGTATGATTGCTAGAAGGAAGGGGGTTGGGGGAGGGAGGAGAGGGTAAAGGAGAGATAAATGGTGATAGGAGACTTGACTTTGGGTGGTGAACACATAATACAATATACAGATGATGTATTGTAGAATTGTATACCTGATACCTATTTAATTTTATTTACCTATGTCACCCCAATACATTCAGTAAAAAATTTAAAAAATACAACATTACATTAGAACCAAAGATCCAAATGTTAAGCACTCTGAAGGTTCTCATAACAGAGCAGAACTCAGATCTATAACTTGTATGTGCTCTGCTTTCTCTCTCTGGAAATGTATTGAATTGATCTACTTCTAAATCAATTATTTTAACATGCAGATGGGTAACCCAGTAATACTTAGTGATTATTGCTAATTGAACACTTACCAAATGTTAAATATTGTTCAAATGAGGCACAATTTGTCATTTATCTTTTCATCATTGAGAATGAGGTTGGAATAAAACGACTTTACCTCTATTTTTAATCCTCGCCCGCGGATCTACTTGTATTGGATTTTTTTTTTAGAGAGAGATAGAAACATCGATGTGAGAGAGATAGAAACATCGATGTGAGAGAGAAACAGCAATCTTTGCCTCCTGTATGCACCCTACTAGGGATTGAACCTGCAACCTAGGTATGTGCCTTGACTAGGAATGGAACCTGCAGACTTTTTCTGTATGGGACAAAATAAGCCAACTGACCCACCCAGCCAGGCCTCTGTTTTTAATTTTTAACAAAAATGCAAGTGCCTGGGAACTTAACTGGCTCAATTTTTAGTTTTAATTTATATTTCTATCTGTGTATACCACTCCATGATTTTAAAATATTTAATGACTGACACTACTTGAATATTTACTAAATGTCAAATACTATTCTAAGCATTTTAATTTACTCCTCCAAACAATTCCTTGAATCAGATACTGATAAGTTGGATTTAGAAAGTTGCTCCAAGTTGCATTGTAGGGAAAATGGTATCACTTACAGTTTGGCTACCGATTTCACATGCTTAACTGCTATGGCATATTCGCTTGAAGTTCTGATCTATGTTAGAACGGAGATACGAAGGAAAAGATAGACCCTGCCCTTAAAGAGCTCAGAAACAGAGGAGATGGGGAAGTAAACCAGTCAACTCTGCCCTGTGTGATATATAGAAGGTACAGAGATGGAATCTGTGCAGGACAAGTAAGGGAAACGAAGAATACTTCAAAGAGGAGAAAATGTTTGAGCTGGGAATCAAAGAACAAGGAAGATTTTTCAAAATAAACGAAGTGTGTGTGTGTGTGTGTGTGTGTGTGTGTGTGTGTGTGTGTTGCTACGTGGAGGTGTGGGTACTAGCATTTCCATGTAGCTGGAACGTCAGGTATGATCAGAGGAAGCCGGAGAGCAGCATGAAATCACTAGGTAAATTCCAGGTATTGGATAGATGAGATGTAAAATGCAAGCAGTTTTACTAAAACAACTGAATTTGGTGGGAAAATAAATGCTAAGATAATAGAGGGCTTTGGATGCCTTGAAAGACATGTCATTCTGCAGGCGAAATTGTGCTGTGGAAGATCTTAATCACTGAAGGAAACATTTATGTTGTAGGTAGATGGCTGGCTGTTGTTTCCAGATGAGAAGAGAGTAGTGGTGGAAATACAAATGTAGTTAGAAGGCTATCATAATTCTCTTAGTGAGAGAGAATGTGATGCTTCATTTTATCAATGCCCTAGTGTTGCCTAGAAAACACAATATAAACATTTCAGGGGAAAACACACAATATAAACATATTCAGGGCATTGCATAAGTTACTATAACATGGAAAAAACCCCTGCCTAGAATGGGGAGAATGTAGTTCTGTTGGAGGAAGTTTATACCAAAAGGATGTCTGTTTTCAACATGAAGAGAAAATAAAATAGAGGATACAGTGGGGCCTTGACTTACAAGTTTAATTCGTTCTGTGACGGAGCTTGTAACTCAAATTACTCGTATGTCAAATCAAAAAGTGAACGAGTGAGACACGTGATGCTGGGCTGATGTTGTGGCGTTCACTGTGACATTCGCTGCACCAACTAGCGGTGGGGTATCTGAAGCTGGCTCGTAACCCGAATTTTAGCTCGCAACTCAAAGCAAAAAATCGGCCGAGAGACGGCTCGTATCTTGAAAAACTCAGTTGGGACATTCGTAAGTCAAGGCCCCACTGTATAACACGAGAGCTCGGAAGCAATTGCAGCTGAAGGAAACCAAGGTCTCTGGTCAGGATTTCTAGAGAATGGGCCCTAGCGTTTCTGTAGCAGGAACAGTTTCAGAGACTGGGAAGATGTGCAACTTCTCAGAGACAGTTTCTGTTGATGAAATGGGTGAAGTGCATTACCAAACCGTTTCATCACCAGAACTACAAAAGCAGAGCTGGTCTACTGCAGAAACCACTTGAGGACTAGCGGCACCAGGGTAACTTTGCAGGCGTGTGAGAACTGTGGCGTTCAGTGAGACGCAAAGCAGCTCAAAAAATGGTCTGTCCGGTGCAACCTTGGAGTTAACCTAGGGAGAGCATCAATGTCTTCTTTCCCATCATCGTCATCGTCAACGTTAATGAAATTCTAAGGCCTTATGTTCATTGGACCCCACAGCATCTTTAAGACATTGGCGCTATTGCAGTGCCTATCCCTGTATGTCTCTCCCTCTTTTTTAAGCCGCGGGAAAACATGGTGTTAGAGGATTCGGGCTACTAACTCCAGGGAACTCATGAGTTCTTCCCCATCCTGTCTGAATTTAAGATCCCCCCTGAATTCACAGAGTGGAAGATGACTCATGAGCAGTGGGTATTACGCCCTTAAGCTACATGATTCCAAGGGGCTGAGGTTAGGACAGTGAGAGTATCCTCTAAAGACATGCATTTGGGCTTCAGTAGAAGAAAATGATCAATAATCTATGCTGGTTCCACACAGTGGGCCCTTTGAGGTGACCCAGAGAAGAGGAGGTGCTCATTATGGGCAATGAGGCCGGGCGGGGGGTACCGGCACAGTGCTCATGTTTGATCGGGAGTAACTCATCTAGTCCTGAGAAGGATGCCATAGAGGTTCTATGACTGTCATTCCCATTTCATACGAGAGGAACGTGAGGTAGGGAACAGGTTAAGTAACTGGCCGCGTGCCCACAGCTTCTAAAGGGAGACGCAGGAGTGAGAGCCAGTGCCAGGCGGCAGGCGGCCTCCCTCTGGAGCTGCGTCCGCATCAGAACATATGGTCGCACTGCGTGAGCTTCGCATTCCCTTCCAACCTTGAAACTTGACAGTCATGTGCACTCAGCTGACTGACACATTCCTGTAACACACACACACACACACACACACACACACACACACCCCATCGCCTTGAAGTTCCCCGCCTGGCACATTTGGAAGTTCCTGGGGGGGGATAAAAAAGCTCCGCCTGCACGTCACGCATGGACTCACGCTATAATGTGAAAGGAATTGAAATCCTAATTTGAAGAAATGCTCCATTTGCATCTACTGCCGCGTTGTGATTTATGACGGGAGACGTTCTGGCTAAGACGGAAAGTTTTACAGTGGGAGTGATTTTTCATTTTCCAATCTCAACAGGAACATGGAAATCAAAACTTAACCATTAATCAAAACTCATTTTGATTTTTGTTAGCCTAACAGGATATCATTCCCAACATGTCCTTCTTTGGCATTGCTCAGGTAAATGAAATCTCTCAAAATGACAACACAGAATCATGATATGTTTGTATGTGGCGTAGTTGGTCATGGTGAGAATTCCCAAAAGTCCTTAGCAATTTGGAGAAACCCACCAAGACAGAAAGCAATTATTATGGAACTTCATAAACCTTCATGACATTTGATCCTCATCACCTAACTCTCAAAAGCCTCTTTCCCCCCCCCCCCCCCCTTTCCTCGGTTATCGTGTATGCAAATATCACCGATAAAAAGGAAAACCGTCAATGAGGTGTTGTTCCCCCCCACCCACCACTATCTATTGCAACCAGATACAGAATTATGCAGGAATGGAATCATTATACGTATTTTTAAATTACTCTTCAAGCAGATTTTTATCTGAATATAATAAATATGAGGTATTTTGCCATTCTCGTGGAATAACACATTTTTTATCTCCTTCTCCCCTCGGTAAGCGGAGAATAGCAGCGGTGGTTATTGAAATGAAGGCAGGGAGATATCAGAGTGAAAGATAATGCACAGCCTGGTTCATCTAAATAGGTTAGGAAATCTCATTTCCACCATATAATAACTCCTGGAGAGGCAACTTTCTCTTCTAGATGAAAACTCTCCCTGTCATAAATCATAAAGCCGCCTGTACATGCAAATGGAGCATTGCTTCAAATTAGGGTTTCACTTCCTTTCATTTCAAATGGAAGTTCTATGATTTCATTCCCATACGTCAGCATAACTTGTCAGAATTCATTATAATCAGTGTTAATGACATAACCACTTACACTGTATTCATCCAAACTATGCAGTTTTACATGAATGAAATAGAAGTTCAATAAAGCACTGACTGTTACCTGATCCAACCAGGCCTCTACAATGTGAAGATGATTAAGTAATAACCAACTATAAAAGAGGCCTAAATATGAAATCATACCCACACCCACAAGTGTTTCTATTTTGTCATTAGACATTTCAAAATTCGGATCGTTCCCCCCCGCCCCCCATACACTGAATATTCTCCCGAATTGCTCTTTGCTTTTCTCAGGATTTAGCAACAGTGCTACGAAGTGGAATTTTTGGAGCTCTCCTTACAACTCAAGTGATTAAGAGTGGGGTGGGAATTCTAGAAGTCGGTCGGGTATGTTAAGACACAAGGGGTCCCTGTGAGGGATGTTGCTGCCCTGTATGCTAGTGTAGGTTCTGCTGCATGTGAAAATTATGAAAGCTGTCTACGAGAGTTTAACCACCCTAAAGTAGCTGCTGGTGGGGAATTTGGTATGTGTGTTCCTTTCCAAACTTCAGGTTGAATGACATGGAGATTAGGAAGGCACAAGAGATTTTCAAATTGGCACATCTTCCAGAGAAAAATTGGTGCTAAATACTTGAAGTGGTAATTGGCTAACTAGTGGCCGCCAAAGAAATTGCTACACAGTTTCCGTCTTCTGTATGTGGACGTGACTACAATTGAGTATTTTGCCTGCATCAATCTAGTCTCAGGTCTCATTTTCAAAAACAAGTCTCCTATTTCTACATATCTTCACCGCTAATAAATAATGTAATAAAGTCACCGTAAATTATTCATTAAAATTGCATAAAGGAGACCATTCTGTGGGTTTTCAAGTTATTTTACACTCTACATTTAAGATGTCTATAATATTACATATACAGGCTGTCCCCAAAAAATGTATGCACACTTTCACAGCTGATAGCTCAATTTTGAAAACGAAATGTAATTTAGTAAACATTGGCTTTATAATTATTCAAGGTGCGTATATACATTTGTGGGGATACCCTATATGTTATAAAAATATCTGTATGTTCTATGCATATATGTAACACAACTATATAAATATTTTCCCACTTAAAATACAGCGTTAGCAAACAAAAGCAAATTACTTATGCTGAGAACGGATGCTGACTCTCCTGAAACAATTTCAATGAGAAAAGGTGATTAACAGTCATATGTCAACAGTCATATTAACCCGAAATCCCTGTTGCCAGCAGTCTTATATTTTCTCTCTCAGGGTTTCCAATGGATGATGAGTGAGACAACATTGTGTTTTACTGTGACAATTAGTTTTTCCCCCCTTGGGATCATTTTTCAATAGTCAGAAGTATATACGCGGAGGAAGAGATTAATTTTACTTGCCCGTGTGACTGAAGGATGGTGGTTCTTTGGTTGTTGGCCATTGGGTCCAAAGCACCAGCTGGCAAACAAATCAAGATAATTTGTCTTTCTCTTCTTGGCATGTTGCCCACATGTTGAATGCAAACGAGAGGCTTTTTAAATTAGAATACTAAATAGAATCTTGGGTCCCAGCCTAGAAGCATATTAATGGTTATTGAGATATCAGATCACAAGATGGGGAGTGGCTGAAGCTCCAAGTAACAGGTGTCTGTTTTCTCTTTCTCCTGGTGGTGATCGTTGCTTCTAAGTCTATTTACAGGTTACGTCTTAGATCAGGGAAAAGCAGAATTAAAGGTAAGCGTTTGTGTATAATTTCACAAGGATATTATACAGATTTGGCAAAAGGCATCACAGTAGAAACGTTAATGCCTCGTTAAAACTGTCTTCCAATGCTTCAGGAAATGGACATTGTACGAATCAGGGTAGTTTCAGAGCCTGGCCTGTTGACACAAACACACATGCAGTCCTTGAACTGGAACTTTGTGTGGCGTAAATTGAACTGACCTTTCCGTACACAGTGGGTGTCCTAGACAAGAGCTGCACTGCTCTCAAGGAGATGCTGAGCGGGCCTTTTACCCTCTAAGGTTGTGCTCTCACCTGTAACCAAGGACCAGTCCTTCCATAGCAACCTCCCATAGTCAGTGTGAGCCTGATGCTTAATGTCCATCTCCTGGTTCTTGGTATGGGATACTTCACTGATATGAATAGAAAATTTCTTTGGGACTTGAAGAAAAGAGTATCTTAACTGGCATGCATCAGCATTGTGATATTTATAAACATTCCTTTATCTTATCCATACAACAGTTACATATGTATGTATACACACGATTCAATGTTCATTGGTTTCCAAACTCCATCTCTCAATCCGTATGTTCTTTCAGCTCATCATTGTATCATCAGTGTTGCCCAGACTTTGGCACTCACCTCCTGGGGGAAGGTCACTGAACTGGGAGTTAGAGGACAGAGGCCTGTTTCAGGTTGTAGCTGTACTTCATCTGTCAAATGAGGGACTTCGGCCCAAGGACCAGTCAGCTCTAAGGTGGCCCGATCCTTGAAGGTGCTAACAATTTTCTAGCTCTGTGCTCTGGTGGGAGAAACAAGAAAGCCAGGTTCAACAGACATTTCAGGAAACGTCACCATCTGCCATGGCTCCTACAACAATTCACAAAGAACAATAACAACCACAAAATTCCTGATCAGAGCTGTGACCGAGTTTATGAATGTGATTTTCATTTCCTGTGGCTGAATTTATGAATTTGATTTTCATGTAAATTCAGCTCTGAACACGAAGTGAGTGATGCATTGAAATTGGAAGGGGTCGTGCTCCTCGCTCATGACTGCCTTCAGCACCCGTCTGCCCGACTCGCTCTCCAACCCCCTCCTCACACACAAGAGAGATTCAGGCTGATGTTCTCTGATGCTGTAAAATGGAGTTAATCATTTGAGAACAGAAAAATGAAGTTGTTGTTAGGCTGGTAATGAGACGCCTATTTGTTTTTGAGACTTCTTCCTCCACTGGGAACATTAAAATATTATAAAATATTACCTATTAAAAGCTGTATGTAAATATGCTTGAATCCCTGGAGAGAAGTCTGTAGAGAGAATCAGGAAAAATTCAAATTTTCTGCTAAAGTTGTCATAAAAGTTTGTTTTATTTTTTATAAAAGAGGGACAAGAGGGCAGCTGCACTACTATAGAAACTTAGCACCTTTTATTCCAATAATAAGATGACACAGCAGAAAACATATAATGTAAATATAGTTGTAATATTACCCTTAAATTTAATATGTGGAACTTTTAATTATTTAGGAAAACTGACTTTTCAAGGGTAGTCAATGATTTATAAATTTTAAATGAGCAGCCTAATCATATTAATAATATCCACCTCACACATTCAAATGTCTCGTCTTCAGTGTTCTAGTCTGGCCTAGGTAAACATAGCTCTCAATTGAAAGAACATAATTGATGCCATAATTTACATTCCTTGTTCAATCACTATTTCTTTTATATTTCACCTTCTATTTTGTGATTGAGAAGTTTCAAGGGATGGCATTTGTTCTGAAAGTTGATATTACCATTTAGTCTTGTAAATTCAAAATCAATTTATTATTATGTGTTATTATAGACTATATCTGGCTTGGATCATTATTTCCCGTGAATGAATGTTATTGTGTGTGTCGAACCCCCCCCCCCCCCCAAAAAAAAAAAAACTATTAAAAAGAAATGTGTGTAGAAGTAACTCCAGAGTCCTAAAGCTGAAATCAGTGTGATAGCTCTTTTATATCTAGATGCCTGAGATAAAAATGGCCCCTCCCCCGGCCACTTGTGAAGTCATCTCACAATAAAAGGGCCGGGGGTGATCTTGTTTTAAGTCTGATTTGTGGAGCATGGATTCTTACAGCTCCTCCTGCCGCTTTTCTCATTCAAAAGGAAGAGTTTCCATTCCTGTCAATCTCACAACCAGGATAGAACTTGTAATGTGGTGTTTCTAGGCTGTTTATGATTTTGAATTTCTTTTCTGTACCACCGTTGTATTAACATTATTTAATCACAGGACTGATGTTTACTTTTCTAGCGGCATAGTATTTATTCAGAACACATACTTTTCGTATTAGCCAAGGCTTTCTGAAATCATTCTAGTGTATCAGATGAATGTGTAATTAGGGATTTTTCTAAATACACAATAATTGCCAAGCAGAAAATTTCTTAGTTTTATCAGACCCCAAGTGGTTAGTAACTCAAAAATAAAAGAAGAAGAACCCAAACACTCTTAAGTTTTATATTGAGATACTAGAGGCCCGGTGCACAAAAATTTGTGCACCCTCAGCCCGGCCTGTGCCCTCTCACAGTCTGGGACCCCTCGGGGATGACCACCTGCTGGCTTAGGCCTGCTCCTGGGGGATTGGGCCTAAGCTGGCAATCAGACATCCCTCTGGCAGCCCAGCAGCCCTTGGGGGATGTCCACTTGCCAGCGGGGAGCAGGCCTAAGCTGCAGTTGGACATCCTTAGCACTGCTGAGGAGGCAGGAGAGGCTTCCACCACCACCGCTGTACTGGCAGCCATCAGCCTGGCTTGTGGCTGAGCTGAGCTCCCCCTGTGGGAGTGCACTGACCACCAGGGGGCAGCTCCTGCATTGAGCATCTGCCCCCTGGTGGTCAGTGTGTGTTATAGTGACCAGTCATTCCCAGTCATTCTGCTGTTAGGGTCAGTTTGCATATTACCCTTTTATTATATAGGATAGAGGTCTGGTGCATTGGTGGGGGCTGGCTGGTTTGCCCTGAAGGGTGTCCCGGATCAGGGTAGGGGTCCTGCTGGGGTGCCTGGCCAGCCTGGGTGAGGGGCTTATGGGTGTTTGCAGGCTGGCCACACCCCCTTTAGGGTCGGGGGTCCCCACTGGGTTGCCTGGCCAGTCTGGGTGAGGGGCTGAGGGCCATTTTCAGGCTGGCCAAGCCCCCCAGTGATGGAAGCTCCCAGCCTCTCCTTTTTTTCTTTTTCTTTTTTATTCTGAGATTTATTTACTTTCTATAATTGAAACTTTTTAGCCTTGAATGGACCTCAGAGCCGGCCAGGGTGGGCGAGAAGCTTGGCTTCTTCCATCGCCAGGGGCAACCCAAGCCTCCTGCTCGCTCCAGCTCCGTGGCCACAGCCAGCTGAAAGCAGGTATCTGAGGTTTATTTATCTTCTATAATTGAAACTTTGTTGCCTTGAGTGGAGCTCAGAGCTGGCCACAGCAGGTGGGAAGCTTGGCTTCCTCCATCACTGGAGCAACCAAGCCTCCTGCTCACTCCAGCTCCGTGGCTGCCGGCCACCTTCTTGGTTGGGTTAATTTGCATATAGTCACTCTGATTGGCTGGTGTGCATGGCTTAAGGCGTAGCGAAGGTATGGTCAATTTCCATGTTTGTCTTTTATTAGATTAGATGATATACATGAAGAAAAATGCATGAGTCATTACCATACAATTCAATGAATTTTCCCAAAGTGAAAACATGTAGGTAGCTGCCATAGAACATCATCAGCTAATTCTTCACAGTGATTACTCATCAGCATGTAACCTCTGTTCTGACTTCCACCACCATTGATCAATTTTACTTCTTTCATTAACATTTATATGAATGGAATCATAAAGTGAGGGCTCTTTTGTTTTCAGGTTGTTTCATTCTATATTATGTTTCTGAGATATATCCATGTTGTTATATATGATATGATATGAATTGATTTTCTCTCATGGCCCTATAGCGCTACATCATATGAATATACATGAAATATAGAGCCATTCTATCACCGATAGAATGGGATGTTCATAATGGGGTTTTTAAGCAGCTGAATGGTCTGCCTGATTCGCATCTTAAATCTGGATCTATGCGACGTGTCGGAAATGGGCTGAAATGAGGCACAGGCTAACCGGCCAGAGCAGTTGTAGGAGATGGCAGCTCAGATTAAGAATGTGGCATTAGGAAGGAGAGAATCCAGTGGGGAAAAATTCTGTTGATGTCAAAGACAAGGTTTTTTCGGATTAGCTGAGTGTGGGAGTTAAGGAGACTCAGGGAATTGTGAAAAATGACTCTGGGTTTTCTTCTCTTATGTTTTTAAGTGACTTTATTGAGGTATGATGGACATACAAAGAGTTGTACATATTTAATGTATAAAACTTGAAATCATCACCATAAGTGCTCAAAAAAAAAAAAAAGAAAATCAAAACGTGTGTGTGTGTGTGTGTGTGTGTGTGTTTCATTTGAACAACTGAGTGAGTGGAAATTCTTTTCTTTTTAAAATCGGTATCAGAAGATCAAGAATATCCAGGTGTCAGTCCTGGGCATGTCACACTGAGCATCTGTGAGACATCCATATGTCATTGTTGAGTAGATGTTTGGCAAATGAACTTGGAGCACATCAGGATTAGAAATGTCCATTGGGAATTATTGATACACTAAAGGCCCGATGCATGAAAATTCATGCAAGAGTAGGCCTTCCTTCCCCTAGCTGCTGGCACAAGCTTCCCTCTGTCACCCGGGTCCAGGCTGGCTTCCCTCGGGCCACCCACAGGCACCCAGGACCCAGTTGGCTTCCCTCAGGCCGCCCGCAGGCACCTGGAACCCAGCTGGCTTCCCTCCAGCCCCAGCTTTGTCAGGAAGGATGTCTGGAATGACGTCTGGAAGACATCTGGTCTAATTAGCATATTACCCTTTTATTATTCTAGATTATTAGTATTTAAAACAATGGGAATGGTCACACTCCTATAGGAACGGAACAAAGAATGAAAAGAGATCTTAGACTGTTTCTTGAAAGAAATTCAATATTTAAGTGATCATATGAAAAGGGCGACTTGAAAGAGACCTATAGGAGGAACATAGCGTTATAGGAGGAACATGCTTAGGGTGGTGCCATAAAAGCCAAGGGAGGAGAGAAGTTGAGGGAGGGAAGTAACTGGTCAGATACTGGTGAGATAGTGATCGGATTGTGCAGAATGGGGGTCGGGGTTGGCAGCGAGTGGAGCGGGGTATGAACACTGGGGAAGTGGAGGCCACTGTGTGCAGGTTACTCTTTTAAGAAATTAACAATAAAGGAGGTAGACTGGGGGCCGTCAACAGGGCCTAATGCTGCATGTGCTTTGGGACTTGAGTTCAATAGAAAGAGATTGTGCGTAAGTAAAAGCATTTCCTTGTCTAAGGGGATTTCGCATTTCCGGTTCTGTGCATAAGGAGCTTGGAAGTTGTTCCTTTGTCCTAACATCAGCCTGGAAATCAGTGGCTCTTCTTGGTTCCGTACGTGAGGGGAAGGCAAGCCTCTGCTCCCAAGATCGGCGGGACTTACTGATGAGTACAGGGCACCACGGCCTCCCAGAGCAGGGACTCCAGGGCAGTCACTCCATGCTTTTGATCAAAGCCACTGGAACGATGGCAGTACCATTTATTAAGACAGGAAATACTGCAAGAAATCGGGTTTTGTATTAGAGGGCAGAATTTTCACCATTGTCTGAGCTTTACCATCTCACGTATCAAGTCGCTAGTCTAATATGTAGTAGTCATATTTAAGTGTTTTTAAAAATACCATTACAAAATCTATTTAACTCCAGGAGACTATCTCTACCAGTAACATTTGTGCGTGCGCCAATAAAACATACACGCCACCACGCCAGAAAGCAATTAGAATTAGAGACGTTCCAGTTTCCACTTCAGACAGTAGATGACTACTCCCCTGACTTGATTTCTGACATCCACACTGTGGGGCTTGGTGTGTTCTGTTGTTCAGGTTCTCCCAGCTTATGACATTGACATTAAAGCCCTGAACAGATGCCCAAGTGCCCAAAATAACTCTTCTGCTTCCTTAACGTTTTTCTCTTGGCTCGAGTTTCTGGGGAAAAACAACGGAGCTGCAAACAGCAGCTGCATTCTGCCTGCTGAGCTGTCAGCAGACCTCGGACGGGGAGCGAGGAGCTCCTGCTCCAGTGGTTGCACAGGGGTCGGTGGCCCACAGCCCAGCCACACCTGTGCTCAGGCCTCCGCGTCACTGCCCGCCAGCAGGGTGTGGCCGCCCCAGTCTCACAGAAGGACTCGAATAACGAGTGCCCAGGCACCTTAACCATTCGCCCCCCGTGTCTCCCTTGCACTAAGAGACAGAGTAAGTGCAAATCAGACTAGAAAATAATCACCAGAAAAACCTCTGATTCAGTCCTTTTTAATCTTCCCTTGTGATTCATCTAATTACTTTTACTTTGTCTCTACCAATTACAGTTGTTTGCGATGATATGGAATCAATAGGCTGTGAAATACAAAGTGGGAATGTTGTCATTCAGTGCCTTGGGTCTAGATAATAGATTTTTAAAGTTGCAGAATGAATAATTTATTTAAAGTTACGGGAATAACCTCCAGGATAATTGAAACCCAGAGATGGTTAAAATGGGTGAGACGGAGGGTAAGAAATGACAGGTTAGAAGAGTTTTGCTTTTCATGATAAGCCCGTGGGCACTGTTTATTTTTTAACATGTGTATGGATTGCTTTGTTGGGTATATTTTTTAAGTAAAGAAAAAGGGAATTTTTAAATTTGATCATTTCAATTAAATGAGTACCCTAAGCTGTGAATAGCTAATTACAGGCGTAGCTCTATATAAAGTCGGGAATAATGAGTTACTCTCAGAGTGAGTGTCAACAGACCATTAACAACTGGAAAGAGACCTACATGGTCCCCTCTAATGGAAACGTCTATATGCAATTATCTGCTGTTCCTTAATCTTTCATTCTTAGAGGCCGAACGAAGACTAATAGGTCAATAAATGTCTGTAGATTGAAAAGATCGAAAGGTTCTGAAACTAAGATTTAATCCTCATTAGGAGCACATTGAAAGAGCCAGTTTAATTTTTGGAAAGCACAGGGAATTTTTGTAAAACTTAAATCACAAAGTTTCTTTTCATAAATGGATGGAGTATTTAAAACCATGCTGTGCCGAAACCGGTTTGGCTCAGTGGATAGAGCATCGGCCTGCGGACTGAAAAGTCCCAGGTTCGATTCCGGTCAAGGGCATGTACCTGGGTTGCGGGCACATCCCCAGTGGGGAGTGTGCAGGAGGCAGCTGATCGATGTTTCTCTCTCATCGATGTTTCTAACTCTCTATCTCTCTCCCTTCCTCTCTGTAAAAAATTAATAAAATATATTTTTTAAAAAACCAAAAAAAACCAAACATGCTGTATTTAGCATCTTGGTATCTTTTTCACTGCCAATGCGAATTCCCAAATTTTTGTGTTGACCCTCATGCTAAACTCATTATCCTCCGTGATATACTGTAGAAGCGATATGTCTGGAAGGATTTGTATGGATATGTGTTATTACAAATATCATCCAGAATCTGAACACCTTTCTCAAATTTGTTACAAGCTCCAGCGTGTGAGTCCTGGCGGTGGACAGGCACCTGCCTTCCACATGCAAGAGGTCAGCTTAAGCCTCTGTGGTGGGAAGGGCATGGGCATGGGCATGGGTTACTGGGCTCCATCCATCAAGTGCTCCCATGGGGAGCAGGGTCTGAAGGAGGGATATAAGTACAGAGACAGTGGAAACGTCGCCATCATCATTGTTCAGTGGAGGGGGTGTGGAATCCGAGGTGTGGCCTTGACCGTGTTTCCCATTGCCTGTCCTTTCCCTCCATTTCTGCTAGTTGACTAAGCCTCTTTCTCCAACCTCCTAGGCCCAGCTGTCAGATATCTGTCCAATGCATTCTTCTTCTACTTAATCCAGAGATTTCTGTTGCTTGCAACCAAGGAACTTTACTGGTAGAAATAATGTAATGATGAGATACTACAGTGAAATGAACTTGTGCACATGCAAATTAATGATCAGGAAATGGACCTTAACAATTACAGCTACAACGTGTGTTTTACAGGGTAGATAATAGGGGTGTTAGAGCAAAAAGAGCTGAAAGTTATATTTAAATGAAACTAAGAAACACTTAAAAGGTTCACCATCCACTCTGTAGCCATGGCTTGGTATGTGAGGTTTTACGAAGAAGAGAGGAGATGAATCCTCTGCCCATGAGAAAAGAAAGAGTTGAAAAGGCACTAAGCTTCTCCCTTTTTCCCATTGAAGAATAATACCACATAGAGCATCTCTGACCAATAGAAGTATCATGTGAGCCACATGTATAATTTTAAATTTCTGGTAACCACACTTAAAGTAAAAAGAAACAAGCGAGATTAACATTCATATAAATTTTATTTAATCCAAGATATCCAAAGTGTTATTTCAATATGTAATAAGCAAATAAGATGTTTTACTGAAATACTTCACATTTTAAATAAATCATATTGTGTGGAAAATTGTATTTTCCATTTATAGCACATCTTGACTTGGATTAGCCACATTTCATATCCTCAGAAGCCACATGCAGCAGGGCCACCATAGTGGATAGCAGACACCGAGCCACCAGTGGGAATACCGGCCCACTTTCTTTCAGATACTCTTCATTCCCATGCTCTAAGATGCTGATAAGTGACGAAGGAGAGATTCACTCAATGGCTTCTCAAGGCCCCTCAAACTACAAGTGCAGAAAACGTTGCTGTAGAGCCTGTTATTTAATGAACATCTGCAGCTAACAGGGATCTGGATCCTCTTCTCTGCACTGTCTGCCTCAGTTCCAGCCACGCCCTGCAAGAGAGCCTCATTTTACATTTTCTGTAAATTCTTATTAGCCTCATGCAAACCAGTCACTTTTGTCAAGTTTGTGTGTGTGTGAGGTTCAGAGTAGTGGAAAGATGGGAGAAAGTCTGAGTGAAATGTTGGATACAATTCTAAGGTACAAGTCAATCATTCAGCGTATGGAAATGGCCAGGGAGGGGGGTGTGTTCATATCCCTGTGCGGTGTCTATAGATGTGTCACCTGTGGCCAAATCTCCAAAAAGTGCAGAACACAGGGATTAGTCCATCCGTGGCTGGGAAGAAACCCAAAGGGCAGGTTCACTAAACCATCTAGTTCCGTTGCGTTGGCCAAAGGACAGCTACGTAGGTAACTGTTGGAGATTTGCATTTACTTGGTTGTATATTTATAAAATATGTGCTTTTTGAATTGTGTATGACCCCGGAAAGTTAAATCTCAAACCACACTGCAGAGTACACAGTACTGCAGAGCGCGGTCACCTGTCATCATTCTCTGACTCCGAGGTAGGCATTACCCTGGCACTATCTGTGCTCTGCTTCCTCTCACCGTTTCTCCTTCCTAAAGGAGCTTGTAAGGAGAAGTGGATGCATACATATAAACACATGGCTATGAACATGTGTAAACACAGGTGCCTATTAGATGTTGCAAAAGGTTTCATGAGGATAGGTATCCATTTCAGGAATTAAATGGCACAAAATGTATATGAGATAGTTTTTAGAGAAGCACATTCTATTTAAAAAATGTAAAGATCTTTACAAATTTAATGTTTATTGAGGTATACTTAATATATTTTTAAAATACACACATTTAACATATACATTTTGATGAGCTTGGATATATGCATGTCCCTGTGATACCATCACCACAGTCAAGGTAGTAACATTCATCGCCTCCAATAGATGTCTGGCATTGCTTTGCTTTGCTCTCTCTTTCTTTCTTTGTGTGTGTGTGCTAAGAATATTTACCATGAGATCTAACCTTTTGTAGAAATATTTATTGCTTCCTGTATTCCTTCAACTAATATTAACTGCCAAATTTGTTTCAGGCTTGAATCAAACATGCAGGATGCTGAGACTAAAATAGGACTCACACAATCCCTATCCTTAGGAAAGCAAAATGTGCTTTATCAGCTAGGCATTTGAAATAAAAACTGGGCCAGGTTTAGCCTTTGTTCAAGGCTTTGGAGATGATTTAAAGAATCTAGCTGACATAATCACGTGTTTGCATAGGAAATGTTACTCAAGCTACAGGTGAAAATGAAGGGAGGGGAGCTACAGAGTGAGATGGTGGTGGTGAGACAAGCAGGAAGTTGATTCAGTCAAGAGGTGGACGGTTGTGGTACCTGAACCACGGCTTGGGAATATGAAGGAAGATAACCCGAAGACTTTTAGATGTATTGGGGATGTGAACTTGCCTGGTTTAATGATTCGTTATAGCTGAGATAAGGAAGATGAAAACTTTTTACAACAAATTAAATAAGGTGGGAACTTAAGTTGAACATGACACTAACTTTTCAGATACAGAAAGGTGAGCTTCCGCTTGTGAGCCAGGAGTTCATGTGTGCAGTATCATAACGAGCCAACAGATGCCATTGTCGATGGGTTAGTATTTAATGAAGATGTATGAGACCGCAGTTTATATTAGGAAACTTCTCTCAGCCTCCACAGTTAAAAGGTTGATTGTGAAAACCAGTATGTTAGTTAGCTGTTGCTTAAAACAACATGCATCTGTTATCCCACACTTTCTGTCCAGGAATGGCTTGGTAGGGTCCTCCATTTAAGTGGCTAACAAAGCTGTCAGTCAGGGTGTCAGTCTCACTGGGGCTCAGTTGTGGTGGTTGGAAGAATTCAGATGGAGGGTTGCAGTTTTTTGTTGGCTGGTGGACAGAGACCTCCCTCAGTGCCCGTCATGTAGTCCTCTCCATAGGCCAGCTCACAGCACGGCAGCAAAGGAGAAAATGTCTCCTAAGAAGACAACTCTTATAGTCTTATTCTACAAGTTAAAAGGAAGTAGTAAGTTTGCTCCATCCTCGAGGGGAAGTGAATATATAAGAGTAAAAGCATGAGTATGGGAAGGTGGGGGTCTCAGGGGGCACCCAGAGATAAATACAATTGCCATGAGCCCCTAGATTGTTTTTCCATCTACTCTCGCTCATTTAAAGACAAAGTGATACCTACATTGAAACAACGGTGTCTTACAAACATATCCTTCTTGTCTTCGCCTGTCTTACGTGTTTCTTTTCAATGTATCAAAAGTTTTGTTTGTAAACTTCAACCAAGTAATTATCCAAACCTGGTTGACTCATAGAAAATATATCACTTTGCAAAGCAGTGAAAATTGTGCCGCTGGAGCTCTGGGGATGTCATTGTGAGCAGAGAAATTAGAAGCTTGGGGGGAAAAATGTGTCTCAGTAACAGGGTTTCTAGTAATTCAACGTCGTGAAGCCTGTTTCTATTATAATAGCCTTTGTATAATCCCTGAGGAGTATTCTGTGTGTGCGGGAACACAAACAGGCATCAATTTGGAACAATTTGAATACTGACTGGCAAGGCATTTATGGGGGAGATCATGGGACTGTCCCCACGGTTGGCTGTTTGTCTTTGCTATTATGCATTCTTGAGCAGGCTGAGAGAGGAAACGACTCCTATTTCTGAGGCCATGATCGCATCACCTATGAAGGCAGGTACATACTTTGGTGCCACATATGTAAGATCATTCATAAAATTCACCCCTCACACAGCCATACTCATACCCAGCTAGCAAATACCGCAGCACATTTGAGTCCGGTGTGCGTTCTCCATTCCTCAGTCCTTGTTGGCCTTGTCCTTGCCTACCCAAGTCCCAGGTGCAACAGACAGGCGTGCTTTCGGTTTTATTCCTCCTTTTCCCTCCGTTTCACTTTATAGCTAGGTAGCGCTGGCTACTGTCAAGTGTTCCAATACATTTTTAGCTCAGAACCCAAAGAGTTTGAAAAAGTAGTTAATTGTACCGTCTCCTCGGCAAAGTCCCTTTTGCAAGCTAAGGTACCATGTTCATGGGTGACTGGGGTGTGGACATCTTTCCGTAATTTTGCCTCACACATCTGTGGTTACAACCATTTTCCACCCTCAAAAGTAGAGAGGACAGGACTTGAGCCAGCGTATGTAACCTGCTCCAAGTCAGGAGTTAGAAATGCGTACTGGGTACAGAGGGGGGCGTGGAGAGATGCTTGCAGTCTTCACTGGACAGAAGAGCACCCTAGACTCATGCATGGAGTATAAACATGTCACATTTCTTCGTGTATGTTACCAGAAGTCTGTTCTGTTGCTCTTGCTAGTCCATGTGTGTGCAATGACCTTCCCGTGTATCTGGGAATATCCGGTTTAAGCACAATAGGCGTTATTTTGGCTAACTTCCAGGCACCAGTGTCTTGGAACAAACTGTTTTTGCCATGGTTTTGTGCCACCTGTTGACTCGTGCCCGTGGCACTCTTCCTTTCGTCTGTCCTCACCCTCCCGTGTATCCCTGCCGAATTACACACTTGTCAAGATCAGTTATGGGTCTTTCAGACCTGCTTTTGCCACTTGTGTGTGTTATTCCCATTACATGTTTTAATTAAATGCCAAAAATTCTGCTGAATACAAGTTGAAAGTAGAGAAAGTGAGCAGTGCAATTTAAATTAAAGGCTTTAGAAAGACTCAGTAAAGAAGAGTAGCTTTCAGATCGCTGCCAAATGAGGTGTTGATGAGGTAACTGTAAAAGACCAGGAAAATATTTTGACAGATTCTGCCCTCAGAGTGATCCCCAAATGTCTTTAATTTCTCACTCAGTTTGCAACAGCCTAAAACTAGGACTCTAGAAAGATGCATGATGGGTGTGGATTATGACAAAATTATACAGAAGAATAATCATTGGACTACATTCACAGAAAGGACTCATTTCTCTTATAAACATTAGGAATAAATGCATATTTATGAGTTTTAAGTAACAAATATTAAGTTGGTTTTATTATGATTCACTTTTTAGTTACCTGTATTTTTTATTGACACATATAATTCACACACCATAAAAGTCACCCTTTAATGTTTATGATTCAGTGGGTTTTAAGTATATTTATAAATCTGTCAACCATCACTACTAATTCTAGAACAGTTTCATCACCCCCAAAAGAAACTACATACCTATTATTAGTCATTCCCTTTCCCCTCCCCCATACAGTGGCAACCAGTAATCTACTTTTTGTCCTATTGTATTTGTATATCCTGGATATTTCATATAAATGGAATCATACAATATGTAGCCTTTTGTGGCTTCTTTAACTCAGCATGTTTTCAAGGTTCATCCATGATGTCTCATGAACTGATATTCCTTTATTTTGTGGCTAATATTTTATGGATATACCAAAGTTTGTTTATCCATTTATCAGATTTTCCACTTTTTTGCTATTACAAACAGTGCTGCTATGAACATTTGTTTTCATATAAAAGGATGTCCCAAAATTCACGCAAGAAGTAATTTTGATAGAAAACACAGGTTTATAAATAAAAATTATAAATTTTTTATTGATTCATAAAGTATACAATATAGGGTTATGTATGGAATAGCATATCAGGCAAAATATCCACAACTTGTCACTGTTTAGTGCGTATTTTGGGCTGGAGGCATCATTGGACCATTCTTCTTTGAAAATGCGGCTGCTCTGGCAATAACAGTTAATGTTGCTCGCTATCATGACATGATAATCCAGTTTTTTGTGCCTAAATTGCAAGATAAGGATGTGGAAGACATGTGGTTTCAACAAGATGGTGGCACATGCCATACAGCCTGAGAAACAATTCAATTACTGCATGAGTCATTTCCTGGTCGTGTAATTTCCCGTTTTGGTGATCAGAATTGGCCGCCCAGATCATGCGATTTAACGCCGTTGGACTTTTTTCTTTGGGGTTTTTTGAAGTCTAAGGTTTATGCCAACAAGCCCACGACCACCCACGCCTTGAAGGAGGAAATTGAGCGCTGTATCAGCGAAATTCAGCCACATTTATGCAAAACGGTCATGGAAAATTTCAACAAAAGAGTGCGTATGTGCCAGCAAAGTCGTGGAGGCCATTTACCTGATATGCTATTCCATACATAACCCTATACTGTATACTTTATGAATCAATAAAAAATTTACAATTTTTAATTATAAACCTGTGTTATCTATCAAAATTACTTCTTGTGTGAATTTTGGGACACCCTTTATTTTCAGTTCTCTTGGGTATTTACCTACAAATAAAATTGCTGAGTCATATAGCAACTCTGTTTCACTTTCTAAAGAAATACCAAACCACTTTCCAAAGCAGAAATGCACCATTTTACATTCTCACTAGCTGTGTATACAGGTTTTCATTTCTCTCTATTCTTGCCAATATTTATTGTCATTTTTTTTATTATAGTCCTATTAAAGTGGTATGTCATTGTGGTTTTAATTTGTATTTCACTAATGACTAGTGCTGTTGAGGGTCTTTCCACATGTTCATTGACAAATGTAAAAAATTCTATTGAAATCCTTTGCCTGTTTTTTATTATCCTATTTCTTGGCTTTCCTTTTCACTTTCTTGCTGGAATTCTTTAAAACACAAAATGCTTTTAATGTCAAGGTATTCAGTTTGCCTATTTTGCTTATGGCTTTGTTATTGGATGAAGTGGGGTGTCTCCTTCCCCACCGGGTACTGGGGATGGAGTTCTTATGACATCTCAAGAAAAAGAATTCTCTGGAACTTGCATGGGAGGATGGGTGATTTTTACTTGTGTGGAATTCTATTTCTGTGTTTGTGAAGTCCCATCTCCGAGAGTCTAGTCATAGAAGTGTAGCTGAGGTCTCGGTAGAGCTAGGAGCAAAGCCAGTGTCCAGAGTTTCCGTTCCGTGGTGCAGCCGGGGCCAGTTCAGCACCAGGCTGGTTGCAGTCCATTAGTCCATCGTGTGTGGGTTCACATGGCCGTGGGTCCTGTGGGCGAATGCCAGCAAGCAGGAGTGAGAGCCCCACAAGCCAGGAGTCGAGCACCACACACCAAGAGGGTGAACTCCTTTGTTCACGGATTAAATATCCCAAATGTCTCGCCCTTGCAGTGGCCACACCCATTCTGGCCAGTGGTCTGTTCCCAGGTGTGACTGACAAGTACCTTCCAGATGTCACCCTGACTTACTGCGCATGCGCCCATCCTCCTCCCTATCCAGTCCCTTCCTTCCCCCAGTGACCTGCAGGGAATAGACCCGTGGCTCCCTGGGGAGCTTTCTGGCAAACTGCCCAAATGACATGCCTACAATATGTGGCCTTCCCTTTCCTCCTTTCCTGTTATTAAGAACTAGGTTCACTATAATGGTATCAGCTTTGCTGACACACCTGGGGAATCGTTGCCTAAACCAAGGTGACCAACATTTACAACTGTTTTCTGCTCAGAGCTCTACATTTTTGAACTTTCAGTTAGGTTAGTTGGTCATTTTGAGTTATTTTTTGCATATGGTGTGAGATAGAGACTAAATCATTTTTTATATGTGATATCCAGTTGTCCTACTACCATTTATTGAAAGAATTATTCTTTCCCAATTGAAGTTTCTTGGCATCTGTGTTGGAAACCAATGGACCATAATGTATGACTGTATTTCGGAGCCACCAATTCTATTCCATTGACCTATATGCCTGTCTTACGCCTGCACCCAGGGTCTTGTTTACTGTAGATTTATAGTAAGTTTTTAATTGGCAAATATGAGTCATCCAACTTCCTTCAGTTTCAAGGTTATTTTGGTGATTCTATGTCTCTTGCATCTCCATTTACATGTTAGGATTACCTTATTTTACACAAAAAGCAACTGAAATTTTTGGCAGTGGTTGCATTGAAAATGTAGATTATTTGGGGGAATATTGCCATCTTAATATTTTCTTTTAATCCATAAGCATGGTATGTCTTTATATTTATTTATATATTCCTTAATTTATTTCAACAATGTCTTATACTTTACAGTATATACATGTACTTTTTAGTTAAATGCATTTCTAAGTTTATTTTTCTCTTTGTGCTATTGAAAATGGAACTGATTTCTTAAATTTGTGTTTATATTGTTTATTGCCCATCTACAGAAATATGTAGAACTAATTTTTACATTTCGATTTTATATCCTTCAAGCATACTGAACTCATTTATTAGCTCTATTATTTTCATGGGTTTCTTAGGAATTTCTATATACATGAGCATGTAATTTACAAACACAGTTTCCGTCTTTCTATACAATCTGATGGCCTTATGTTTCTTTTCCTTGTGTAAACACCGTAGCTATCCTCTATAGTACAGTGTTGAATAGAAATAGTGAGAGTAGACATCCTTGTCTTGCTCTTAGGGGTAAAGCGTTGAGAATTTATTGATTTGAGCTTTGAGTTTTTGTAGATGCCCTTTATCAGGTTCCTTTCTATTGCAAGTTTGCTGATAGTGTTTTTTTTCTTATTATTCCTGAAGAGGGTTGGGATTTGCACCTTCAGAAACCATCTCAGGGCACTTTATTTCTTCATTTGAGTTACTCTTCTAGCTTCCTTTCATTTCAGCCTGAAGGACTCCCTTTAGTATTTCCGGTAGAAAAGGTTTGCCCGTGTCTTATAATGTATTCCTGTCTATTTAAAATAAAATTATCTGGTGGAGATCCCAGGACATCTGTCCTGTAAGATTTTCCAAAGAATGGACCTTATTTTTTATGTACTCCTGGTGTGGTTCCACATCTCCCCCTGTATCCCTTGGAATCTTTGCTGCAGGACCTAAGGCCTCGTCAGACCCATCTCCCTTTCCTCTGGGAAGACTACGTGGTGGCCTCTTTAACCAGAAGGCCCTGTGCTTGGTTGTCTCTCTCCTGGTTGTGTGAGGAGCCATTGCTGCTTAATGATTAGATCCCTTTTTAATGTAATTAATAGGTTTTTGCAAGATGGTGGTATTTTAATTGTCAGGGCTCCTTTTTAAAGGAATTTTTTAGGATGTTTTTATAAACAGAGACTTTTTGTGATCTACCCTTAAACTACCTAGTGATACAGTTCCGATAGCTAAGATAAATGCTTGATTCTTTCCTTTAACTTAACATTTTAAAAAAGTGACTTATTTTCTTATCCTCCAAAGATAACAGATTAGTTTTTGTTTGTTGTTTTGTTTGTGTGATACTGTTGTAATTAGCTAGTTATTAGTAACAGGAAAGGAGCAAAGGGAGACTGGGCATTATAGGCACATTCCCTACAAAACACTGGGGGAGGGAACCCATAGGGAAGACACTTTCCTACCAATCGCACCTGGGAACAGAGGTCTTTGGCCAGAATGGGCATGGCCACTGCAAGGGCGTGAAGATGTGGGATATATAATCCCCTGAACGAAGGAGCTTGCGCTCTTAGGCTCTTGGCTCCTATTGGCACCCTTGGCTTGTGGCTCATGCTTGGCTTCCTGTCACTTGCTTTCCGGGCAATGAACTAATGGACTGCAGCTAGTCCAATGCTCGTACCGGCCTCGGCGCCAACATGGAAAGGAAACTCTGGCACTGGCTTTGCTCCAATAAAGCCCCAGGTGCACTTCTTCTTTACCGGACTAAGGGAAATGGGACTTTGGAAACCCAGCGAGGAATTCCACGGAAATAAAGCTTTCTACCACTTCACATCTCCCCTGGGGGATTCCAGGATTGCTTATTCCAACGGTACCCCAAGCACCCCACTCCTACTAGCAATGGGGGAAGACAAGGTATGTTGTTCTCCAATAACAGTTGCTGCTGTTGTTTTTCACCACTCTTTTAGGAACAAGAGCTATAAACTTGGACAATATTAGGGTCCCTGCCTTTAAACTCCTCCCAGCTCTGGCCGGTATGCTAAGTAGTTGAGTGTCAGCCCACACACTGAAGGGTCACCGGTTTGATTCCCGGTCAAGGGCACATACGTGGGTTTCAGGTTTGATCCCCAGCCCTGGTCAGGGCATGTGTGGGAGACAACCAATTGATGTGTCTCTCTCATATAGATGTCGCTCTCCACTCTCTTTCTCTCTCTCTCTCTCTCTCTCTCTCTCTCTCTCCCTCCCTCCCTCCTTCCCTCCCTCCCTCCCTCCCATTCTCTCCCTCGCCCTTCCACTCTCTCTAAAAATTAATGGAAAAAATATCCTCAGGTGAAGATGAACAACAAAAAAATCCTCAGTTCACTTCTAGATAAAGCCACATTATAAAGTAATTTAGAAAAACCATATACAAAGCATGGTATATTCTCTTTGTATGAGAACTTTGACTCCACTCATGTCTGGGATCCAAAAGCAGTGAACAACTGCAGTACTCCACAGCATTCGTATGTACTAAAAAGGAAAGGGGGCACAGGACTTAGAGCAGAAAGAGGACAGAGAACAAGCAGAAGTTCTTATTTATAAATACACAAGATGCAAATGTTTGCAATGTCTTGAAGGAGTGGAATGTGGTGCAATGAGTAAGTTTAATAAAGAACACCTCATCGAAACAGAATGGCGATTCTGGAGAAGCAATTTTTAAATTGGGTCTGGAAGAATGAGTAGGAGCCAGCCAAGCAGAGACGAGGGAACAAAATTTCAGGCCCGGAAAGCAACATGAGGGGAGGGAACTGAGGCGTGAAATAACTTGGCATAATTAGGGGAAAGGACAGGAGGCTTCACCTCGGAATGCCAATGACCTGGACCTGGGAAACACCGGGTACAAATTGAAATGCAGCACTAACAATATTTCTCATGTGTCCTATATACAACCATAACGTTAATAAATGAGAGAAAAGAAAAAAAAATCTATGACTAACACATTCTTAATATGTTTTAGAAGCTGTTCCACCTGATACTAGGTTTTAGCAAGTTTTCAAATCTCTAAGTACAAAGACACACTTGCTTGACTCTAAGAAACTCAAAGCTTTTCCTCATATTCCTTCTTCTCAGACATCACCGGCAACTGGTAGGCATGGACCTGTTCATGTGCTGAAGGTTACGGTTTGTTTTCCTTGTGGTATTTCCAGGGTGGAAGGAGTTGTTTTCTGTAGCTATACCCTTTCTATCCATATTTTTAAACTAAGCTGATCGATGTATAATCAATATAAAAGGAAATGCACCAATTTTAAATATACAGTTGCATGAGCTTTGACAAAAGATACTCATATAATCATCATTCCAGTAAAGATGTTCTATATTTTTATCACCCCAAAGCATTGCTTTGTGCCCATTGAAAGTCATCCTCTTCAACTCCCAGTCCCAGCCAAGCACTGATCTTCTCACTGTTACCATAAATTAGTTTATCTTATTCTATATTTTTTATGTAAATAGAATAACAAAATATGGATTTTTTTGGTGTGCCTTCTTTTTATTCCAGTACAATGATTTTGAGATTGATCCATGTTATAGTGTATATCAGTAGTCCATTCCTCTTTTTTTCATTGTTGACACTATTGCAGATATCCCCATTTCCTGCTACTTTATCCCCTTCCACCCAACCACCACACCCCCTACCCTCTGTTGTCTATGTCCTTGGGCTTTGCGTATATGTTCTGTGGCTAATCCCTTCACTTCTTTTCATCCAGTCTCCCTCTTGCTCCTCCCCTCAGCTGTCAGTCTGTTCCATGTATCCATGCCTCTGTTTCTATTTTGTTTGCCAGTTTATTTTGTTCATTAGATTCCACATATAAGTGAGATCATGTGGTATTTTTCTTTCTTGGACTGGCTTATTTCACTTAGCGTAATAATCTCCAGGTCCATCCATGCTGTCACAGAAAGTTAGATTTCCTGCTTTTTTATCACCAAACTAGAGTGCATGACATTCGTGCACTAGGGGGGGCGGGGGGAGTCTCAGCCTGGCCTGTGCCCTTTAGCAGTCCAGGAGCCCTCGGGGATGTCCGATGGAGGCAGCAGAGGCTCCCGCCACCGCTGCTGTGCTCACCAGCCGTGAGCCTGACTTCTGGCTGAGTGGCACTCCCCCTGTGGGAGCGCACTGACCACCAGGGGGCAGCTCCTGCATTGAGTGTCTGGCCCCTAGTGGTCAGTGAGTATCATAGTGACTGGTCATTCCGCCGTTTGGTCAATTTGCATATTACCCTTTTATTATATAGGATAGTACTCTAGTGCATATATATACTGTTATTTGTTTATTCATTTACCAGGAGAAGGACATTTGGAGTATTTCCAGTTTGGGTCTATTATGAATAAAGTTGTAAATAATTATGTAGAAGTCGTCGTTGGGCATAAATTTTCATTTTTCTAGGGTAAATTCATAGAAGTAAAACTGCTGAGGCACATAGTAAGCATATATTTAAGGAATTGCCAAACTATCTTACAAAGTAGTTATCAATTTATATTCCTACAGGAAATATACAAGATTTCCTATTATTCCACAAGCTTGAAAACACTTACTATTGCCAACCTTCTAAATTTCAACTGTTCTAGATTTTAGTAATGTATATTTTCTTGATGACTAATAATATAGATAATTTTTCATGTGTTTATTAGCCATTTATGAGTCCTCTTTCATAAATTATTTTAGATAATTTTGCACATTTTTAAGTTAGATTGTTTGCCTTATTGAGTTGTTAGTATTATTTATCTATTCTTGATACAAGCCCAATGGTATAATTTTGCCTCTTTTGTTATAGATTAGTTGACCATATAAGTGTGGGTTTATTTCTAAATAAATCTATTCTACTCCATTGATCCATGTGTCTATTTTTATGCCAGTCATGCTGTTTTAATTACAGTAGTCTTGTACTATAGTTTCATATGTCATATCAGGTAAGGTAATACCTCCAACTTTGTTCTTCTTTCTCAAGATTGATTGGGCTATTTGGGGTCTTTTGTATTTTCATATAAATTTTAGGATTATTTGGAGAGAACCAAAGCCTTAACAATACTGAGCATTCTCATTCACAAGAACATTATATCTCTCCATTTATGTTTATTTCCTTTACTCTATTTTTCTAGTTTTCAAAGTATTGATTTTTTTTTTCAGTATATTTTATTGATTTTTTACAGAGAGGAAGAGAGAGAGATAGAGAGTTAGAAACATCGATGAGAGAGAAACATCGATCAGCTGCCTCCTGCACATTCCCCACTGGAGATGTGCTCGCAACCAAGGTACATGCCCTTGACCGAAATCGAACCTGGGACCTTTCAGTCCGCAGGCCGATGCTCTATCCACTGAGCCAAACCGGTTATGGCCAAAGTATCAATTTTTTTAACATTCCTAATTTTAAACTCATTCCTAATTATTTTATCTTTTCATGCTATAATAAACTGTATTATTTTCTAATTTCAATTTTTAATTCTTGGTTGCTCATATATATTCACTTTGTAGTCAGTCATCTCATTAACTTCAAATATTGCTAGCAGCTTTATACAAGGCTTCTTTATGGTGTTTTCTACACACAAGCACGTCTTCATTTCTGTCTTACTTTCTAAATTATAACCACTTGGGTCATGAAATTTTTATTAGAAATTTAAAGTACCTTGATAAAAAGTAATCTGAAGATAGTCAATCTGGAGAGTTACTTCTTCATTAATTCTCCATGTTCTGTTTCTTTTTCTTACCTTATTGCACTGGCTAAGACTTCCTACACAGTGTTGAATAGAAGTTGTGAATGAGATTCTTTTTATAATCTTAAGGAAAATTAATTTAGTATTCCACTGCTGGGTATAATGTTATCTGGAGATTTCTTTTCATAGCTGCCTTTTGGCAGCTGGAGGAAATTCTTTAAAATTCCTAGTTGGCTGAGAGTTTTATCATAAGTATTAACAGAGCTTACATTCTTGAGATAAAAATCCTGTTGTCATTATGTATTATAATTTTATATAGTTCTAAATTCTATTTTCTAAAATTCTGTTAAGGAAGTTCACTTTCATGTACATGAATAATAGTTTCTGTAGTCTTGCTTATATTGTAAAAATCTTTAAATGTTTTGATATGATGCTGGCATTATACAATGTGTTTGTAAGTGGAAGAGAAAAATACAGAACAAAAATGCTTAGTGCTTAGTGTGTAGGATAAATTCAATATCGAAAGCTACTGGATATAGGGAAGAAACAACACAAAACTTACTTTAATATTGTAGGCAAACATGTTTCTTCACTTAGAGAAACAAAATATTTGATGGTAAAATAGTAGACATAGATAAATGTTGGTTATAGATGTTTAGGGATATGTATATTTATTTGAACCAGGAATTGCAAATATTGATGTAATTATCGTAGAGTGAGTTCATCTGAATGCTTCCTAAATAGGTTAATTCTGGGGATGAGCCCTGGAAAATATAAGCTTTGTAACAATTCTCTTAATTTCAATATTCTCAACACCTTTCCCTCAACTTGAAAGATGAAAATGACTTCCAGCCAAAACCGGTTTGGCTCGGTGGATAGAGCGTCGGCCTGCGGACTGAAAGGTCCCAGGTTCGATTCTGGTCAAGGGCATGTACCTGGGTTGCGGGCACATCCCCAGTAGGAGATGTGCAGGAGGCAGCTGATCGATGTTTCTCTCTCATCGATGTTTCTAACTCTCTATCTCTCTCCCTTCCTCTCTGTAAAAAAATCAATAAAATATATTTTTAAAAAAAAAGAAAAGAAAATGACCTCCATTCAGGGATTTACGAATTGGGAAGTCACATCAATTTTGTGTCTTACTTTCTGGACCCTACACTCTTTTGCCCTGAGGATCTTATTATAAATTAAAAATCCCTTGAAAACAGGTCACCTGAAAAACCCAGTTGCTTGTCTGTTCAATAATTCCTTTAGTTTTATGTGCTGTGAAGTTCCCTAACAATATTTGACTGTGAATCTGTCTCTTACATCTGGCTAATTTTCTGTAATTACTTGTTTAAATCTTCCTGATATTCTGAGATTCTCTTTCTGAGACCTCCTCTTTCAGTGGCTGCCTGGGTCCTGGCCCCTTAATGCGGCGTTGGTTCGCTCTGTTGTCTGAAGCAGCCTCCCTTTCTCTGTGAGAGTGCAGTTGTGTCCACGTGATTTTTTTGAATTTAGAAACTATGGGACATGACCCTCTTTTATGATATCTTTTGTCAGTCTCCCACCCTTTTCTATGTTTATCTTGGTTTTTAAGATTTAAAATTTCTCCACAGACACATCATTCTTCATCTAGTTTATTACGCCAGTGCTCTTAAAAAATAATTTTTTGTGTTTTCTGTTCAAATGTCTGCTTTTCTGTAATGAAAGTGTGGTGAAAGCCTGTGCTTTTCTGAGCAAACCATGTCCTTCCCTCCTTACCTTCCTGAGGAAACCTACCTAGAAATCCTTCGGTTTTTTATAAGAATTTTGACTTTCTATTCTACTTTTTAAAAGTCCTGTTATTTTAATACATTTTAATAAATGACTGTATAAAACATATCCTCCTTTTTAAAAAGAAAAATGTTTCCGTTGGGTGTGGATTTGGTTTCTAAGTCCAAGAGTTATGATCAGAGGTCATGTGCGGGAGGTGCGTCTGACAGACCACGTGACTTCAAGGCTGGTCATTCACAGGCGCGGTGGTTGGTGCTGTAAGCAGTTCAAACACTGCATGGGAGGGACAGATTCCAGGTGGCCCCTTAAGGCTGTCTTCCAAGGCCAAGCATGAACCATGTCTTGCAGATCTTGTTGAAAAAACATGGTACAAACATCAAATGTCATTTCAACCCTTGTGCAAACACGAAGCCCAAATTTTCCATTGAATTCACTGGGAACATGTCTTTCCTAGTGTGAAGATTTACTTAGAATTAATGAAGGACACAGGCAGGTACGATGCATGCTCCTCATCACTGTCTAGGAGGCCTGGACCCGACAGATAAATGCCTCTCCAAGTCCCTTTTTCAAATGAGAAGATATTTTATTTTTGGTTGGTGGTGTTATTGTTGTTTTTAGTGGTAAGAGCTGGGCATATGTAGAACAAGTTAGCACAGGGAAGTAGCCACAGCTGGGGGTCTATTACTTTATAAACCTTGATCTTCCTGTGGCCCTATTCTAGGTACATGTGTGCCTGCAATTGCTCAGCCCAGCTGAAGTCCATAAATCACAAAGTTATTTACAATAAACAATAGAGAAGGGAAACTAAAATGCACACCACATATATAATTTAAAGGTTTCTGAAAGTCCACTAAAAAAGGAAAACAGTTGTGCCCTGGCCAAGATGGCACAGTTGGTTGGGTGTCATCCCATTGCTCTGAATGGTTGTTGGTTCGATTCCCAGTCAGGGTACATGCCCTGGTTACAGGCTTGATCCCCAGTAGGGGGCGTGCAGGAAGCAGCCAATAGATGTTTCTCTTTCCCATCAATTTTTCTCTTTCTCTCCCCTCCTTTCTTTCTAAAAATAAACTAATAAAAACAGTTGTAGTGAACTTTACTAATATGTTGTATTTATCCAAATATATCCAAAATAATATTGAATCGACATATCATCAATATGAAATTATTAATGAAGTATTTCACATTCCATTTTAATACTGTATTTGAAACCCCACACGCATTCTGTATGTCTGACACACCTTATTTAGACCACTAGACACATCTCAAGTGCTCAGTAGTCACACGAAGCTTGTCACTACCTTATTGGACTGCAGTCTTTGCGACATGTTGCCACTAGCACCATGGCCTCCTAAGTACATCTGATTTCATTATTATTAAAATGTCCCCTGAGTAAGGGCAGACGCTCTTTCCAAGAGTTGCTGCCAAGGTTGATGTTTGATGAGTTTAATAATATAGACTGTCTATCCTCGGAGAGCTTTCACCCTGTCTCTAAATTGATTGCCAGCCATGGCCAGTCTCCTGAGAGAGAGCTCCCTCTAGTGTCTCCACGTGGCTTAGCAATCTTTTTCGGCTTAATGCAAAGCCGCTGAAGATGCCATTGCAGCGTTTCCTCCTCCCCGCCAGGGTTTACAGAACCCAGAAGGTGTAAGAACCGATTTCCAAACCGCTTCCTGACTTGAGGAAATCTAGCCGGTAAACTTAGCCGCCATTTGGCGAGGCTAAGGGAGAGTTTGGGTTTAGACGATCCAGCAGTCACGGCCGAGAGGACCTGGGTGGGTTTTCCAGTGAAGAACTCTGTGCACAGATGCCGTGAACTTCTTTTGGACTCTCAGCGCAAGTGCACTCTCGAGTCTACCACTTCCATGTATCTGCGAGCCCCACTGCCATGCTTCCTCCATTTGAATGTTTCTCTGACATCAGTCACCCAAGTCACAATGGGTATTTCTGGTTTCAGGATTGTCTGAAGTTTTCCTGTGGTCGGAGCAATTTCTACCAATACCCAGCAACAAGCTTACGGTTGTGTTTCTAAAGGGCTGTATTGAGCAGTTGCATCAGACCACTTTCAAGTCCAAAATCCCCGCTGTCTCCACTGAGCAGCTGTATTGATTTCTGCCAAAGGCTCTCGTCGGTGTGTGTTCTAGTTGCTGACACGTCTACAGTCATTTGTGCATCGGGGTCATGAGGCTCAAGAGACACCGCCTGATTGACAGTCCTCCATAAATCTTTTATTTGCTCGTTTCTGTCAGGGCACAGTCCAATCTGTCTCCGATTTCTTTCGGGAGACTTCGTGAGTAGGACGAACAATATCCCCAGAAGGGAGATGTGGTTTTGCCATAACTCAGTTTCTCCAGTCTCTGGGCCGTATAGTGGTGGGGTCGAGATCAGATCATAAATTATTTCTCATCCTCTGCGGACAGCCTCTTGCGGTTCTAGCTCATGTAGTTTCCCACGTTTTCAGAGACTCGGACAGGTGTTGAATCGTAACGGGGTTTATGTGCCGTGCCAACTTACCCTTAATGGTTGTTAAGGCCAAGGGCAGTCACACTAGATCATGACAGTACGCTGATGACTTAATGGCATCGTGCAAGCACTGTTCATGTAATCTGAACAGTCAGCTCAAGCTCCTCTTGCCTGGCCTCTGAAATAGGAACGGAAAAGAAAGCATCGCTAAATAGTGCTGCGTACTAGTCTCCTTTGGCCATTGCTCTTTGAAGTTTTTGTTGTGTGTTGTTGTTTTTTAATCATATCTGCAGCGAGTCTGAGGCTAAGGGTAGATCTACCTAGATCAATCCCCAGTAGTCCACTCTCAGTATCTGTAAATCATCTGCTTCGCCTTCTGGCTTGAAAGGACTGTTCTAAAGAGAATTAATAGAGATCAATATCCCTACTTCAACCATTAATGCTAATGAAAGCATTAATCTCTTCTTGTACGTCTAGAATTCTACATTGTTTAATATTTTCTGCAAAGCAGGGCTTGGGAATTGCAGATTCTCATTTAGCACTTCAGTTGAAACCAAGTGGAGGGTGGACATGGACGCATACGATTTAAGAATGTAGGGGCTTCGTCCTCCATCTGCACGTGGCAACCATCCTAATTACGCCTTTCAGTAAAGGAAACACGGCAGAACATTTTCTCTCATCATGTTTTCTGAATTAGGGTTTAACCTCATATAGGTATTACTTATCACAGCACCTTACTACCCTCCACATTTCAGCTCTAAGTCTTCTAAGGTGCCCTCTTCACCCGCCATGGGGACCATGGTACACTGGGCACCAAGAGCTAATCATTCCAAATAGTTTAGATATTGTCCAGAGGCCATGCCACCAGCACCATTTTCTACCTCCTTGCATTCCCCTTCTGAGGTTTGGGTGAGCAGATCCCAAACCCCTAATAATTTATTTTTAAAATGTTATGGTTTTAACTGAAGGAGTGAATTCAGCCACTTGATGTATCTTTCATTCCAGACCATGGTCCTTATGGTGCTTGGATTTGCCTCATCCATGTTGAGTAATGTGAGGGGATGGGAAGGGGCTGCTTCAGGTCTGTGGGTGTCGTGGCCAGAGATGAAGCTGGTTTTCCACCTCTCAAGCCACAAGATTATGCCGATTATACCACCAACACGCTGCTCACGATCCTATCCCTTTCCTCCTCTTCCATCATGTTTTTCAATAACAGTGAACAATTCCAGTGCACTGTCAATTATTACCTCTTTCTTCTTTTATATTTTCTCCTTAGTCTCCCCCTTTTTTTTCAATAGTATAGACATTTCTGCCACCACTTAATCCCCCAAATAATAACTAAGCTTATTGACTCGAGTATTTTCTTGACCCCCTAGGTAGCAATATAACACACTGATTCCAAATTTGGAGATCACCCTCCATCATAGAATCTGTTTTGATTTAGGTCAGCAGTGTCAAATCCGATACATCATTATCTTGATTGTGGTGGTGATTTCCGCAGCATATACTTAAAGTGCTGGAACCTTAAATATGAACTGTTGTTTTTTTGCATGCCAATTATATCTTAATGAAACTGTTTAAAATAAAAGTAGATACATTGCTCCAAAGGCCATTTGGAGTTGCCTTCACCTTGATTATCCCTATTGCTTCATAAAGATGACATGACTCGCCAAGCACCAGGCTGAAAGTGTAATTATCAATGGGTAGGGGACAGGAGCAACAACATGCACATCGCCTTGGAGGCTCTAAACCACACATAAAACTATAAAACTTCCTGGGTGTTCTCTCCCACACCAGGGTGTTATTTTGGTTTTGGAATTTATCAAGAACTGAGGACACATGTGACAAGTTACTCGGGGAAGCTGCTGGGTTCGGGCGTTTCTGACACATGGCACAGCTTCAGCCTGTGATTTTTAGGATAATTTAATATAAACAATCTACATGGACCAGGATCCAAAGCTAAAGTCACTTCTGAATCAGTAATCAGCGCATAGCAAACCCTTTCAGGACCCTCATTTATCTTTTAGCTCCTATACTCAATCAGTCGATATTTGCAAAGAATTCTGGTCAGGGTCAAACTTCTTCAGGGGTCCCCGAGGAGGGAGGAATAAATTACAGGTGCACAGTTACCCTTTCACATAATAGCTAAAAGGCCATTATGTGGAAAGATTCTCCCTGAAATCTAATTTTTGCCTCAGCCAGGTCAATTTGGGAAGACTGGGCTGCCAGCAGCCAGCTCTCTAGTGCTGTCCAAACAAATAAAAGCTTGTAGTGTTGAGCAAGGTTCAGACTATGCTTGCTGCCTCTACAGAAACAGATGTTATTCGGTGTGAAAACAGCCACTTGCCCATGGACAAAGCTTCCATAAGCTGCTAATGGGCATGGAAATATTTTTTTTTTTCACCGATGTTGATGCTGAAATAAGTGTAGCTCCTATGACCCCTCAATGATCCCTGTCTTCAGGTACAAGCTTAGGTGTAGTCCTTTCCCTGGGAGTATGGGCTGGCCTAGAATCTTGTTTGTAATCAACAGAAAATGACAAAAGTGATGGGTTATCACTCCCATGATTAGGGTCCATGGTAATGTCACTTCCATCCTAGTAGTAGATGCTTTGTCTTGCTGGCTTTGATGAATCAAGTGACCATGTGGGGGAGGCCTACTTGACAAGGAAAACTTACAGCTTGTAGCCAGTTAGAAACAGAAGCCCTCAGCCCAACAGCCCAGAGGGACGTGAGTCCGGTCAGCAACCACAGGAGTGCAGATGAGACCAGAACCCTGACTCGCAACTTGACTGCCAGGTTTGTGAGAAACCCTAAGGCGGAGGACCCAGTTGAGTTGTGCCCAGATTCCTGACCCACAAAAACTGTAAGGTGATAAATATGTGTTGGTTTAGGCATTAAGTCTATGGCAAGTTGTTTTGCAGCAATAAATAAAAAATACAGCGACTCAAGTGAAAGTATAAGGGCAAAAACATATGCATTTTGACTTTTCCCCTCTGCATATTTTGATGGTTATTTTTTATTCAACTTTGAAGATGAACTCATTCGCTGAGCAATCGGGACCACCTAAATAGCATGAAAAATAAAATTGCTTTCTAGGTCAATAAGGAAATGGCACTGCTTTCTAGGTCAAGAAGGAAGAAGTTAAAAAGATAGGCGATGACCCTAACCGGTTTGGCTCAGTGGATAGAGCGTTGGCCTATGGACTGAAGGGTCCCAGGTTCGATTCTGGTCAAGGGCATGTACCTTGGTTGCGGGCACATCCCCAGTAGGGGCGGTTCAGGAGGCAGCTGATCGATGTTTCTCCCTCATCGATGTTTCTAATTCTCTATCCCTCTTCCTTCCTCTCTGTAAAAAAAAATCAATAAAATATATATATTTTTAAAAAAGATAGGCGATGGTGTAAGAACACAGAGTCTAGGTTATTACCAAAGTTGGTCTCAAATGATTATTCCATTGACTCTGACCTGATATGTCCATTAGTATAATAGTCTCTTCATTGGGATGGCTGTAGGCTGGGAGTCTGTGGAGGGAGGACATACTGAAACTAAAAATGGGAAGAAAATTTCACAATGGTGTAAGGTATGTAGGAAAATTTGAGGCGGGGGGTTGGGGGGGGGGGGCGCGGCAGGGAGGAGAGTAACCCAGAGTTTAAGAACAATTTAAGCTGAATCCTAATGAGAACTCTTAAATTCATTGAAAGCATTTGAAGTGTATACTTATACAATGAATTCTATTTCATGAGAATGGTTTGACAATTTTTGTAGCATGTGATGTTATCACAAAAATGTATCACAAGTTTCAGGTAGGCTTAGAGAAAGTTCGATGTTGCCTGTAGTATTTTTATGTTAAAATAATATTTAGTTACAGGAACAAGATCTTCCATCTGCTGCGCCCCTTTTCCAGAGGGTGAGAGCACCCGCGATAAAACAGGAAGAAGGAAAGCTTTTATTCAATCGTAGGTGCTATTTCTCTTATGAAATAGAACTGTAATCTTTCCCTGTACTTCTTCTCTGTGCCAATTTCCAACCATTGACAGGCAATTTACTCAACAAATAACATTTATATTTATAAAAGCATAGCTTCCATAGGCTTAGGAATTGAAAAATGCAAGATGTTGCATTGTGAGCAGGTGGTGATCAATTTAAGCCAAAAATATCCATTTGTTCCAGGAAGTAAGCAAAGAAACATCCAAGTGACAAAGATATCTGGGAAAAACACAGATATCTGGGAAAGACAGAGACAAAGATATCTGGGGAAAACACAACCATATTTTGCAATACTGGATACTTTTACATTTTATCATTTGTCAATTATATAAGGAATAACACAAAACAGCGGTCTCCTCAAAAACGAATGAATGAACCAATCGCTCAAAAACAAACATTAATACTTCAGTTTATCAGCCTCTTTATTAATGTACTAGAGGCCTGCTGCACGCTTGTGCACTCAGGGGAGTCTCTCAGCCGGCCTGCGCCCTCTCACAGCCCGGGAGCCCTTGGGGGATGTCCACTTGCCAGCTTAGACCCGCTCCCTGGGGGATCAGACCTAAGCTGGCAGTCAGACATCCCTCTGGCAGCCTGGGAGTCCTCCCTGTGGGAAGCGGGCCTAAGCCACAGTTGGACATCCTTAGTGCTGCTAAGGAGGCGGAAGAGGCTCTTGCCACTGCCCTTGCAGCCGTCAGCTCAGCTTGTAGCTGAGCAGAGTGCCCCCTGTGGGAGCACACTGACCACCAGGGGGCAGCTCCTGCATTGAGCGTCTGCCCCCTGGTGGTCAGTGTGTGTCAGAGCGACCGGTCATTCTTGGTCATTCCATCGTTGTGGTCAATTTGCATATTACCCTTTTATTATATATGATATATAGAAAAGGATGGAATAAACTAACCAAATAACTCATATGCATGTATGCACAGCCCATGGACACAGACAATAATGTGGTGAAGGCCTGGGGTTGGGAAGGGGCTGGGTGGAGGGGGAAAGGGGGAGAAATGGGGACTCTGTAATACTGTCAACAATAAAAACTTTAAAAACCATTTAACTTTGGAAATAAAGTATATATAGAACGTGGGAGATAGAGAAATAGACCACTAAATTTATCTCCCAACATTAGATTATTTCTGTATTTAAACTTTCATGAAGTTCCCTTTGTGAGGTGGTATCTCATTGTGATTTAACTTGGCTTTCCCTGATGATTAGGGATGTTGTGCATCTTTTAGCCATCTGTATGTCTTCTTTGGTGAAATGTCTTTTTATGTCCTTTGCCCATTTTTTGATCAGATTATTTTTGTTATTGAGTTGTATTAGCTTCTTGCCCATTTTTTGATCAGATTATTTTTGTTATTGAGTTGTATTAGCTTCTTACTGGTTTTGTCTATCAACTCTTTATCAGATATATCATTTGTGAATATATTCCACCATTCAGTAAGTCTTTTTTTATTTTGTTAATGGTTTCCTGTGCTGTTCAGCAGCTTTTTCAGTTTGATGAAGTCCCATTTGTTCATATTTCTTTTGTTTCCCTTGATCAAGGGGAACATGTCCATAAATATATTACTTGGACTGATGTCAAATAGTTTACTGCTTATGTTTATGGTTTCAGGCCTTATATTTAATCTATTTTGAATTTATTTTTGTTTATGGTATAAGAAAGTGGTCATTTCATTTTTGTAGTTATATTTAATTTTCTATTATCTTTTTACCTTCATATTAGCTTCTTAAGTGGTTGATTCATTGTAATTACTGTGTATTGGCCTTTACTAGTGAGATTTTTTTTTCCTTTCCTGTATTTTCTTACTTCTGGTTACGCCTTTTCTTTTCTGCACAAAGAAGACCATTTAACATCTCTTGTAAGGCTGGAACTCCTTTAGTTTTTGCTTGTCTGGAAAACTATCTCTCCTTCAATTCTAAATAATAACCTTGCTGGATAAAGTATTCTAGTTTGTAGATTCCTTTTGTCAGCCCTTGAAATATCTTGTGCCACTCTCTTCTGGCTTCTAAAGTTGCTCCTGACAATCAGCTGATAGCCAGTTGGGTGTCCCTTGTATGTGACTTGTGTTTTCATTCTTGCTGCCTTTAAGATTGCCTCTTTATCTTTCACTTTCGCCATTTTTATTATAATATGTCTTGGTGTGGTTCTCTTCGGGTTCATCTTGTTTAAAACTCTCTGTGATTCCTGGACCTGGATGTCTATTTCCTTCCCTAGATTTGGAAAAATTTCAGAGATTATGTTTTCAAATATTCTTTCTGCCCCTTTCTCTCTCTCATCTCTTTCTGGAATCACTTGGATGTGCCTGTTAGGGTGTTTGGTGTTTTCCCTGAGATTTCTTATACTATCTTCATTTTATTTTAAATTTTCTTTTTCATTTTTCAGTTCTGATGAGGTAATTTCCACTTTTTCCAAGTGGCTAATTCTTCTCTATTAACTAATCTGATTCCTTCTAATGTATTGTCGTTGCAGTTATTGTATTCTTCATCTCTGCTTGGTTACATTTTTATTACATTTTTTCTATCTCATTGTTGAAGTGCTCTTAGTTTCTTTATTGCATTCTCAAGTTTGTTGAGCATCTTTATGAGTATTCTTTGAATTCTTTATCAGGCAAATTACTTATCTCCATCTCATTGGGTTTTTCTCTGGAATTTTTCCTGGTTCCTTCATTTGGGGCATATTCTTCCTCCTCCCCGTTTTGTTTGGCTCTGTTTGTTTCTATGAGAGGCAGAGAGGAACTCCTAGCCTTGAAAGAGTGTTCTGTGTGTTGAATTGTTTTAACTGGCCAGTTGTCGGGGCGGGTGCGTGTGGCTCCTGGTGCACCACCTGTCAGAAGGAGTGGGTTCCGGGTGAGGTAGCCCGGTGTGCGCATGCTTCCTTGCCCTGCTAATCTGAGTGGAGCTGCCTGATTTAGACTGGGCTGCTCAGTGTGCTCTGGGCTGCCCTGTTGCTTTAACTGTCTGTGATCAGAGCAGGGTCTGGGTGGGGCTGCTTTGTGTGTTACCTCTTAGTGCCTCACCAGCTCCACCTCTTCTTCCAGGTGCGGCAGGCCTGTGTGTACACACTGCACACCTTGCTGCTACTTCTTTCCCGGCTGCACAGTTCCTTGTGCAGTTAGCTGCACCCTCTCATTCCACACAGGCAGCCCTGAGCGCCTGCCCTGTTGCTTTAATTGTCCATAGTCAGAGCAGAGTCTTGGTAGGGCCATTCTGGTGACCTGCCTAGCTCCGCCCTTTCTCCTATTTACATGCACAGCCATACTTTGTGTGTTCTGTGCTCTCACCAGGTGGGGCAGCCCTGGGCGCATGTGTGTGCACAGCAGTACCCCACTCACTATCCCTGCATGTGGGCGCCACAGTTTCGCTAGCTCTGCACTTTCTTCCACGGGGCAGCCCCATGTGTGTGCAGCAGTGCCCCGCTGTCTCCGCCCTTTCTCTGGACAGGGCCGTCCCGCATGGCATGTGGGTATTGCAGCGTTTTGCTAGCTCCACGCTCTCTCCAGGACTGGAAGCCCCATGTGAGCTCACAGTAGTGTCCCAGCATCTCTGGGCTTTCTCTGGCTAAGGCAGTTCGACAGGCAGGTGCTGCGGCATTTTGCTAGCTCTGCACTCCCCTGGTGTGGGGGTCCTTTCGTGTGCAGCCCGTGGGAGCATCCTGCTGCGCCTGCTGGGTCAGTCTCCAGGTGGCAGGGCCCCTGATACGCACGCTCTGCACCTCCTGTTCCTGCTGGGTCCAGCCCCAGGAGGGGTGGCTGGGGACATGCTGCAGCACCTGAAGGTCTGCCAGAGAACCCGGATGGAGCTGCTGCCCACTGTCCACATCCAGGGAAATGTAAACAGTGGTGCTCACCAACTCGTGTCTGGATTGTGGCCTCGGCTCTGGAAGAGCTATCATGGTTTCCTCACCTTCTCTCTGTGGTCTTTCTCTCTTGTTGGTTGTGCAGAAGGTATCCAATTGGCTCATAATTGTCTCTCAGCAGGATTTGCTTAAATACAGGTGTATATTCGATGTGATTTTGTGAGAGGGTGAGCTCAGTGTCCATTGATGCCGCCATCTTGGACCTGCCTCTTACATTTTTTAAGATAGTAAAAGCTAGTATTAGATATGATTCTTAAATATGAATGTTATTTGACTATATTTTTGTGGAAATTTTTGGAGAATGACAACTTTACATGAGAATCTAACCTGCCTTCTTCTTTTTAAAACTTCCCATATCTTGATGGGCATAACCAAAATAAGTTCAGAAGATGATAAAAATATAGTGAAACTTACATCAAGGCTAATAGGAAGTGAAAGAACATAATTGGAAGCTTTTCTGCTAGAAAAGAAGCAGGATCATTTTGAGCTCAGAATTTCAGGGTTACCTAGCAACTCTCTCTTTTTCGACGAAGCCATGTCATGTCATTTCTGTTGGGTATAATTGGAGTGTGTTCTCTAAGACATTTAATGAGGGGAAAAAAAGAAGATTCATAGCCTGGAGGTTAAGGCAGACTGAACCAAATAGTAAATATTCCATCTGAAATCTGTTTGTTATTAAATATCAAGGTCATTTGGGACACCCCGAAAAGCCCCAGGAACATAGTAGGTCATCAAGTAATGTGTTGAATCATTGAAGGCATATCTGATGAGGATAAAAAAGCCCTGGCAGAGTCATAGTGGGGCTTCTCCCTGCTACAGCGCTGCTAGCCTGTGAGGCTACAGGAGGTGGCCAAACTGATGCAGAGTTATTGTTATAAATTCTCATTACACCTGAACTCTCCATTCACAGAACCTCATGAAAGTGAAGTTTCAATGTCATTTGTGGGATTTTCTGATTCATGGCTTCCCCTCTCCCTAGAAACATGGTCTATTTGATGTTCATCACACCAAGCCTTGTGACTAGCATGGGATCTGCTTCACAGCCGGAGCGTGGACATGACTGGACCCCACCCAGCAAGCTCACTCATTTAGTCACCCACTACAGAGTTTCCCCTGTGTTGGTCTAAACACGTGTGTTAGTCTGTGATAAGTTAAATACATCTCAGAATAAAAGTGAAAATTTCACAAAACAAATTTCTTCCTAAAGACTGAATTACCATCTGGTAGTAAATTTATTTGGCCTTTGGATTTGTTAAAATTACTTTCATATTTTTAAATGACAGTGGGAGCCAGGATAAGATGTGTGTGTGCATGTATGTTTGCATGCTTATTCACCTTCTCTGGCTTTAATTTGCAATAAAAAGTAGTGAGGATATATTGACTACCATGTTTATATGCACATAGGGATGCATGTAATGTGTGTGTGCACACATGTGTGTACTTTTTAATGATTTTTTGAAACCCAGAATTCCAAGAGCTACAGGCCTAGGTATACTTGCCATATAGTTACTCCTGAATATACTAGGATATTTATTTTTAAACTTTCTTATTGTTTGGGTCCTTATTTAGAGATGAATGGCCTCTGTATATTTGCTCTAACCTGCAAGCCTGTGCTTTATGACATGGAGTTCTGAGGCTTCAGTCTTTTGAGTGTGTGCGTGAACAGTTTAAACTGTCACACTCTGCCTATGGGCAGGCAGAAGCTCATTTTACATTTCCTATGGCTTTTTAAATGTCTTCTCCTAACAAATAATGGAATTCTACTTTGGCTGGCTGATAGGATGTACTTACAAAGAGTAAAAGAGAACATACTCCAATAATTATCAGTAAAAATAACTTGATTTGTTGAAACTAACAAAGGTTATAGTTGAGTGAAACGACATATTTAGACCTGGGTGTTTTAATGTGCCCATCTCCCCGGGTGCCCTGAATTCTGTCTTTATGTTGCTCCAGAGGAGGACTGAGCCAGGAACCCAGCCTCTGACACCATCATGGAACGCTTCCCCTAAAACATAATTTGCCATCATTGTCATTGCGATTTTGAGGGATGTTTTAATATACAAGGTGACACCTACGTGGCTTAGGATAAAATGTTCTTGAAAAGGTGAAGTGCTTTGCACAGGGTGTTTGTGATGCTCGTGGGGGACGTAGAAGTGGGGATAATGGTGCTTCCTCTGAGCATCGACTTGGATGGCGTCTTTAGGGCGTGGCCAAGCAGGAGGTGAATGATGCAGAAGATGAAGTCAGCCTAACTCCCTTTAGCAACCTTATGCAGAGCAGATTTCATCTTGAATTTTGTATATTTGTTTTAACTTTACCTGATTTCTTCCTACTTCAGATTTTCATTATTTTAATTTCATTATACTCTACGTATTTTGAGTGTTGCCATAAATCTATTTTAGGGAGACAGCAGAATAAGTTATTAACTTTAAGAAATATGTACATGTAGAATATAATATAGATTTAATTTTATAAGTAAATAATATATGATATATTATGATATACCAATAAAGTATAAGTAAACATAGTTAAAATAAAATATGTACATATATTTAAGATATATATATTTTAAAGCAGTGGTCATGGAGGCAAAGTTATAGAGTCAAGAATATGAAGAGTTTTATATTTTAAATTAAATAAAACAAGAAAGAAGCATCATTTTGTTAGAGGAATAACGAGTACAATTTCAGGCAGAGGAAAATAAATGAAGTGTTTACACATGTCTCTTTGCTTCTACTCCTGCGCTTTCCTGTTAACTCTGAATACACCAAGGATAAATATTATTGAAGATAATTACTTGCCTTGGGAAATATCATGGGTGTTTTTCCCCCTCAAACACAAACAATAGACTCTTCTGTTCCATCACGTAATTTCTAAAATCAATCAATCATGAGGAGACATCACAGTCTCCAGCAACAAGTTTAGGATGCAGGATGCTGACTGAAACTAAGCCTCATAGTGCCCGAAAGGAATGACCCCTGGGACTGGAAAACCTAGAGGAAGGTCAGTAAGGCCCTGCATACTCAGGAGATAGAGAGCTTGCGCCTAAAAATGACTCCTTTCCACAACAACAAGGGAAAGGTGGGTTGGAATTTAAGGTAAATATTTTCCTCCCTGATAAATGTATCTCCTGAAACTATAGTTGTTTCTATGACGACTGCCATCACCCTTCAGAACAAGATATTCCCTTAATGAAAATGTGAAAGGAAAGTTGGCTGTGCTTTCTTATAAAAGAAAAAAAATATCAAACACTTGTAACTATAGTAATGCAAAGGGAAATTATTTTTTCACCATGATGTTGCAGAATTGTCTTTGCACTTTTCAAGATAGTTTATGTATAAATTGATCTGTGATTTGCTTTTAATGAAATGGAGGAGGTCAAGTGATCTGAGTTACTTGGCATGATCTGTAGATAATAGACATTGTAGAGTGTTATAAATGACAAATTAGTAACAACATTATTATATGTATTATATATAATATGCATTTCTCTAAAATGGCATTAAGATTTAAAGACATTTGCAAAGTCAACAGCGTATAATTCTTGATACTTCTTACTACTTGTGTGTATGAATCTCTTAATTTACTGTTATAATTACACACGACCTCCCTACTTTTGTCTTTTAACCTTTGTACTACCTTTACAGTTGTTTGATCCACTGCTTGTACTGTTTGCCTTTGTCAATGAGATTTTTTTTCTTTTCTATATTTTATTATTCGTATTTTTAATATTTTCTTTTCTACTAAAAAAAATCCCTTTAACATTACTTGTAATGCTGGTTTAGAGTTGATGAACTCCTTTACCTTTTTCTTGTCTGGGAAACTCTTGATCTCTCCTTTGATTCTAAATGACAGCCTTGCTGGGTAGAGTAATCTTGTTTGTAGTCTTTGCTTTTTATCACTTTGAATATTTCATGCCACTCCCTTCTGGTCTGCTAAGTTTTTATTGAAAAATCAGCTGATAGTTTCATGGCAGTTCCCTTGTCTATAACTACTTGGTTTTCTCTTGCTACTTTTAAGATATTTTCTTTATCTTTACTCTTTGGCATTTTAATTATGATGTGTCCTGGTGTGGGCCTCTTTGTGCTCATCTTGTTTGGGACTCTCTGCACTTCCTGGACTTGTATGTCTAGTTCTTTTGCCAGGTTAGGGAAGTTTTCAGTCATTATTGCTTCAAATCGGGTTTAATTACTTGCTCTCTCTCTACTCCTTCTGGTACTCTGATGATGTGAATGTTACTGTGCTAGGTTGTCCTAGCAGTCCCTTAAACTATCCTCATTTTTAAAAGATTCTTTTTTCTTTTTGCTGTTCTGCTTCAGCGTTTTCTTCTGGATCTAACTCATCTTCTGGATCTCTGATTCAATCCTCTGCTTCATCTAATTTGATGTTAATACCCTGTAATATAGTCTATATTTCAGATATTGTACTCTTCATTTATGACTGGGTCTTCATGTTTTTTATTTCTTTGTTGAAGTTCTTCCTCAGTGCATCTATCCTTCCACAAAACGGGCTTCGTTTTGTTTTGTCTGTTTTCTGGAGTTTTGTCATGCTCGTTCATTTAGGACATGCTTCTTTGTCTCCTTATTCGGCTGCCTCCCTGTGCTTGTTTCTATGTGTTAGGTAGATCTGCTATGTTACCCAGTCTTGGCAGAGTAGCTTTACGTGGCAGATTTTCTGAGGCCAGTGGTACACTCTCACTCTTCACCAGAGCTGGGTGGGTGCTCCAGGAGTGTCTCTTTTGTAGGTTGTGTGCTCTCTCCTATTACAACTTGAGCCTTGACTACTCTAGGCACATCAGTGGGTGGTATTGACCCTCAGGCTGGCTAGCTTAAATGGTTGGCCATGACTACAGTGGACAAGCTGTTATGGAGGGGCTTAACCCACAGAATGGAAATGGCTTTATCAGGGACCTGGTGTTAGCTGAGTCTGTCTTTTGGGTATCAAGTCTTTTTAAAACATTTTTAAATTGATTTTAGAGAGAGGAAGGTAGAGGGGTATACCAGTAGAGATAGAAACATTGATGAGAGAGAAACATCAATTGGCTGCCTCATGTATGCCACCTATTGGAGATTGAGCCCACAACCTGGGCATGTGCCTGGATCAGGAATCAAACCGTGACTTCCTGGTTCATGGGCCGATGCTCAACCACTGAGCCGTACCAGCTGGGCATGGGTATGTTTTTGTGAAGCTGGTTGGGTAATGTTATGGTGTGGTCTGAAGCTGGCCACTGGGTATGTTGGTTCCCAAGCTGCTCAGGAGGAGCCTTGGTACAGACCAAGGCCGGCTGCCATTTGTGCCCAGCTTGGGGCTGTCTGGTGGGAGGTGCAATGTGATCTGTGGTTGGTTGCCACTTGGAGGCACTTGGAAGAGGCCATGTTGTGAACCGAGGTCAGCTTCCAGTAGTGCCATGCGTGGCCCTCTTTGGTGGACACCACGATGTGAGCTGAGACCGCCACTTGTGCTTTCTTGGCCACTTACTTGAAGCTACATTTCAAACCAACACTGGCTGCAGCTTATGCCAAGTTTGGGGCCACCAAATGGAAGTTACAATGCAAGCCGAATCTTGTGGTTTGTGCCAGGCTTGCGGCTTCTTAGCAAGAGGTACAAGCCAGCTGTTTTTTGTTTGCAGTTTGTGGACCTTTCAGAGATTTTAGGAAAGTCCTCAGCAGGAGTTGAGGCAAGCTGCTTGTGTGGAAAAGCTGCTGGAAGCGGGTTCGTCTGGATGCCAAGTTGGTTGGGGTGGGGTCTCAGGGAGTCACCAGGGCTGGGTGAATGGTGTTAGCTAAGTTAAGGGAGAGGTCAGATTTGGCACCTGCCTGCATCTGCCAGCTGGGTGGAGGAAGGGCAAGGAGCCATGGTACCTGTCAGCATTTCTGTCCCTGGAGAGAGCTGCCCTCACCCCTGCCCCTCCAGCTATTCCCTCGAAGCTAGTCAGCATCACTTCCTTCCTGCATTTCCCTGGCACCTGTTGAGCTGTTGCCCCTACAAGGAGCCAGGAGAGAGTGAGATTGTGAACAAAGCAAGTCCATGCTCAGTCCCCTCCAGAGGAACGCCCGGGGCAGCAGCAGCAGCCCTCTGTCTTACTCAGGTGCAACCCCCATTGGTTTTCACAGCCAGATGTTATGGAGACTTCTCTTCCCAGCACTGGTGCCCCAGGCTGGGGAGCCTCGTGTGGAGCTGGGACCCCTTGCTCCTAAGGGGGACCTCTGAAGCAAGGTATTTCTCCCAAATCTTAATTGCCACACCCTGGGTATGGCAATCTCTGTCCCTCCTACCAGCCTTGTTGTGGCTTCTTAGTTATGTGACTTCTGTTCAGCTCGTCTGGAGGTGGATCTCAATGATGGTTGTTCTATAATTTAGTTGTAATACTGATTTGATCCTGGGAGGATGGGAGCACAGCATTCACCTACTCTGCCATCTTGACAGGAAGTTCCTTAGACTTGATTTGATTGCCAGTGATCCCAGGGTAGCACTCACGTCTCAGACTTCTGTTGGTGTGGGACTGTGCCCACGCCTGCCTTGGAGTAAAAGCTTAAAGATCTGGTCCATTCACATTGAGTGCTGACACACGAAGAGGCTGACCCTTCAGAATCATTTTAGTAATACACTCTGGGCAGTGAAGGAGAAGGAATGTTGGTTATTTTGTGTGGTGGGTAGTCTCCAAAGATAGCCACCTGCCATTCCTTCCCTCCCTGTGCCCACATGCTGCTTCTCACATCAAGATACAGTGCCCAATCCTCCCATACCCCCAGCCCTTGAATTCTGGGCTGTCCTTAGTGACCTGCTTGAGCAATAGAATGCAATGGAATTGATGTTCTGGGATTCTGAAGGCTAGTCACAAGCTGGCAGATTCCACGATAGCCTTGTTCTGGAGAAAACCAGGCCATAGAAGGCCTCTTGGTCATTCCTCAGATGTTCCAGCTACCTTCACAGATGTGCTTGGCATGAGTTGCCAGTTCCAGCCACCCTCTGATGGCAACTGGATATGACACCCCAAGTGTGAGCTGTCTAGCTGAGCCCAGTCAACTCACATAACTCGGACAAATAATAAAATATTGTGTTAAACCCCTATGTGTGGGGGTGGTAGGTTATGCAGCACTATGTAAACAAACATCTTGACTTCAAAGGAGAATATTTAGCATCTTATTCTATCCATTCAGCATTTAAAAAATCTTCTTGGCACATTTCTTGTTGCTGTTCCTCTAATTAGCACCCTGTTAAATTATATGCCAGGAGTGTCATGACTCCAGGCTGCATTTCTGCTGTAGGTGTGTGTTTTCTGCAGGGCTGTCAGCTCAATGATGCCACAAGCCTCTCAATTCCTTTTAGACGTCTGCACACATTATTTTCTGGCGTGCTTTGATTTTTATCCCCTTTGCTGTCTGTCCCTGGACTATTTATAGTAAAAATTGATGTAGTGAAGGAAGCCAAAAAAAAAAAAAAGCCTACGAATAAATATCAAAGCAGAATATGTATTTCTCTCTCCTTGTCATAGTAGCCATTAATAACACAATCTGTTGATTCTCTCTTAAGATCAATTTCCTCAAAATATACTACAGTTTCTTCTGTGTAGACTGAAATATCGGCTTCAATTTGCATTTTTCCTTATTACCAGTGAGGTTGAACATTTTCTTTCCACGTGTTTATTGCCTTTCAGGTGAATTGCTCACACACATTTTGTGCATTATTGATTTTTAGGATTTCTTTATACTGCCTGCTTGAATAAGCTATAAAGACACTCCTTGTCTGTGTCTTGTGTTTTGAATCTGTTTATGGTTTTCTTTATTGCACAGATGTGGCAGGATTTCCTATATTATTGTGCTTTGTTTAAGAAAACTGTCTTTACTTTGAGGACAATTATCTATACATTTCCTAGATATTTTAAATTAGCTTTACTCATAGAAGTATTTTGAATATTTGGGCTTAACTATGTCATGTAATATGAGCAAAGGATGTATATGTTTTTCCTATGGATTTCTATTTTCCATTAGCATTTAATAAAAAGCCATAGTTTCCCAGAGGTTTGTAATACCACCTCTTTCACAAACCAGGTCTCCACAAACACCAGAGTATGTGTCTGAAGTCAGCATTCTCTTATTTTCTCTCTTTGACCAAATCTGTATTAATATCATGCTCCTTTAAGACATAATATTTTAAAATTTCCTTTCATAGCATGTTTTTCTTATGCTATTATGGATGGAACTCTTTCAAAAAATGTTTATGACATTTTGATTAATGAGTAATTAATCATTGCCCTTGACTTTAGTGTATCCAAGGAAATATAAAACACAACCAAAATCATTGCTGATTCTAAACTGCCTGATTTTATTTTTCATTTTTATTAAATTTATTGGGGGTGTTAATGAAATTATACATATAGGTTTCAGGTGTACAATTCTATAACCCACTATCTGTGTATTGTATGGTGTGCGCCTGATTGTTACGCCCAGCAGTACTATTTGGTAGTTGAATGGGTTATAATTCTGCTGATTTTTGCTCTATACAGTCTGAGGCTAAGTTAATAAAAGCAATAATATTTAGGGTTATGCTGCTAAATGACTTTAAAATCCCCTTTAACTATCTATTGTCTAATTTTCTGTGTGGCAGACATTGCCAATGTGACAAAGCAAGTATTTCAGTTAAATGAAAGGAAAATGGTATGATAAATCTTGATAGGTGAAATGGACTTCCACTAAATGACACAAGGTATCATCATATTGTGACTGCTACAGCAGAGGGACTAGGAAGATAATATCCTATAATAAAGAGGTAATATGCAAATTAACCCTCACACCCTCACAAGATGGCTGCCTATGACCAGGCCAGCAGGGGGGTTAGTGAGGGATGATCGAATGACTGAATAGCAGGCTTCGTGGGGTGACCAGGCTGGTGGGGGGCTGTGAGGGGCAACCAGGCTGGCGGGGGGGGGGGGCAGTTGGGAGAGACCAGGCCGGCGGGGGTGGGCAGTTGGGGGTGATTAGGCTGGCAGGGGGGGCAGTGAGGGGTGACTAGGCTGGGGGAGGGGCAGATGGTGGCGACCAGGCAGGCAGGGGGGGCAGTAAGGGGTGATCAGGCTGGTGGGGGGGGGGGGGGCAGTTAGAAGTGACCATGCCAGCAGGGAGGGGGCAGTTGGGGATGACCTGGCCTACAGCAGGGGGCAGTTAGGGGTGACCAGGCCGGCAGACAGGTGAGTGATTAGGAGCCAGCAGTCCAGGATTGTTAGAGGGATATCCCACAAGGGGACCGAAATTGGAGAGGGTGCAGGCTGGGCTTAGGACCCCCTCACCCCCATGCATGAATTTCGTGCACTGGGCCTCTAGTATTTAAACAGAAATGGGAATGCATTTCCCTTGTATTACATCATGTAAGTTTCACTCCAGTTTTAGCACATGAAGTACAACATTTTTCTCATGCTGTGTACATCTGCACACATTTTGCCCGGCACTCTTTGATGTAAAAAATTCATTTCTAATATAACCACTTTTGAAATCCTGATGACTTTTAACAGACGTACACCCCCATAAGTTAGTAAATCACCCATTATATACTGGCTCTTTGCTTTCAGAGCACATTTCCTAAAACCCTTGTGGTGGACTGAGGACACAGAACTCCTCATAACCTGTAAGAAGTGAATTGTCTGAGTCACAGAATTTAAATGTTGCTTTAAGACCTTCCGGGGGTTCCCTTTCCCCCACTTTGATAATATTTGAAAAGATGGCTGCCCCATTGGCCTGTATCCCTATGGTTAAGCTGTGAAAAGCCACCTGTGATGGGGAAACATAACTAAGCCACTGAGATTTGGGATTATTTATTACCACACCTGACCCATTCTGACTGATACAAATAATTATATCTAGAAGAAGGGGCTGCCTTAATGAAAACTAATATATGTAGCATTAGCATAATAGTTAGGAGGCAGACTAGACGTAAACTGATTTTGAAGGCTCTAATAATGGCATTCATCTTACTCTGTGATGACAATGTTGTTAAAACTGTGGTCTGAAATACACTGGGAGGCAAAGGAGCAGCGAGACCTTTCAGGACAGGCCGCGCTGGAAGAGCAGCTGCTTGTTATCATCACGTGGTGGAAGGTAAAATCCAGGTCTTTGCTCAGTAAAGGACAACAGAGCTTATGCAGCAAGAATCAAATCAAGGGTATGGCTTTTTACCCATTGTTCAAACTTCTAAATGGATTGAAGACACCTTGTGAAATTTTTAGGGTGTGTGTGTGTGTGAATTAGTCTAATCAAATGTATATTTTTACAAATTTTTTGCTAAGGTTGTGCTTTTTAGATATTTCTTGTAGATCCCAAACTGATTTGGCCTCAACTACAACATATTCCTCTTTAAAAATTTCTCTGATTGGATAGATTCTAAGGAAACCTCGAACAATTTTTGACATGCTTAACTTATTGGGGTTTCTTATTCCAAAACAAGTTGTCTTTCTTTGTTGTAAATATTTCTGTTAATTTCCCTTCACACTTGTGAGATTCCTTCTGGCAACAAATTGATTTCATTCAGTAGTAACCCAGAAGTTCTCACATAGAAGACACTGATTTTCAGGGACATTTGCATCATTTTAACAACAAAATCCATATTTAAACAAGTATTTTTGCTACATCCCATGCCAAGGGGCTATTCATATTGGAAATTGCAATTTCCTATCGTGCCCTGGGGGAAAGTATTTTTGTTTTTAATTCCTTTTGGATTGTTCCTTGCTAGTGTAAAGAAGTACAATTGATTTTTAAAAATATTATTCTAGCATCCTGCTACCTTCTTGAACTAGTTTATTTGTTTAACAGTGTTTTTAGTTATTCTTTAGATTTTTAAAAATATAACAGTCATGGCATCTTTGAATAGAAGTGTCTTCTTTCTTTCAATCTATACGCATTTTGTTTTTCTTGCCTACTTATTTTGACCCGATCCTCAAGTCCAATGTTAAGTAAATGTCCTTCTAGAGCAGTGTGAGGTCACAGCAAAAGGCACGGAGATTTCCCTTAAACCCCAGGCCCCAACATATCCATAGGCTTCCCCATTATCAATACCCCCACCAGAGGGATATATTAGTTGCAATTGATGAGCCTATAATGACACATCATAATCACGTTAAGTCCAGAGATTACATTAGGGTTCACTCTTGGTGTTGTACATGCTATGAATGTTGACAAATGTACAATGACATGTATCCAACATCATGATGTCATACAGATAAAGATCCTCTGTGTTCTGCCTACTCATCCCCCTCGCCCCAAATTCGTGGAAACAATAATCTTTTTATTGTCTCCATAGTTTTGCCTTTTCTGGAATGTCATATATTAGTACTTGGAATCATACAGTTTGTAGCTTTTTCAGTTTGGCTTCTTTTACTTAGTAATATGCTCCCACGTTTCTTCCATGTCTTTTCACAGCACTATTTTAGCACTGTCTGAATGTACAGTTTATTCATCCATGACCTACGGAAGACCATCTTGGTTGCTTCCAAGTTTTGACTATTATAGATAAAATGGCTATAAATATCCACACACGGGTTTTTGTGTGGAGACAGGTATCCAACCCCTTTGGGTGAGTATCAAGGAGTGTGACTGCTCCATCCTATTGTAAGAGTCTGTTCAGTTTTATAAGAAGCTGCCAAACTGTCTCCCAAATTGTACCACTTTGCATTCTCATGGGCAGTGCGTGAGTCCCGGTTGCGCCACGTCCACACCAGCACTTGGTGTTGCCGGTGTCCCGGACTTGGGGCCTTGTTCCTCGGCATCTCCCTGATGGCATATGATGAGGAACATCGTTCCATGTGCTGATTCCCATTTGTATGTCTTCTTTGGTGAGATGTCTAATTTTTTAATCAGATTTTATCATTGTTGAGTTTTAAAAAATCTTTGTATGCTTTGGACAGCAGGCCTTTACCAAACATGTCTTTTGTAAATATTTCCTTCCTGTCCAAGTCTTCTTGGCATCGTCCTCTCTCTAGTGAGTTTTTGAGTTGTTACACTTTGCAACTACAGAGTTTCCATTTCTTTCTTTTTAGTAGGGTTTATCTTATTGTTATTTGCTATTTAATGATCCATCATTATATCTTCCTTTAATTTTTGTGTTAACACATTTATAACAGAAAAATTATCTAGAATATCTAATGTCTATGCTCAGATTTTTATTATTATTATTATGCTTTAGTGTGAAAGGTGGTGGGTTGTGTCAAATGCTGCCTGGACATTACCCCTGGGTCGGCATGAGGCACATTTTGCCATCCGGATGTTAGCCTTGACCATCCTATGTGTGTGCCCATGTAGCGGTACTACTGCAGTTCAAGGTCCAGGTTCTTGCGCCAGGTTCAGGCAGGCACTCGCAGCCTGGAACTCCCGGCCGATTACTCCTGGAAGGGCACAGTCTTGGGCGCCCGCATGCTTGTGACTGTATTTTTGAGCCCCGCTTCCTAAGGATTGCCTCTGCTCAGAGTCGGTTGCTCATTGTTCAGCCAGTGTTTGTGTTTAATCCTCTCACGAAGGCGAGGCTTGCGTCCTTGGCGTCTGGATCCGCGTGTGACTGGGGGGCCGTTTTTCTGTCTGTGCCACATTTCGGTCTGATTTCTCCTGCCAGGGCGCAGGCCAGCACTTGCCACAGCCTCCTGGACCCTAGAACTGACCGTGAAGCCGGCCTGTCTCCCACGGGCCCTGTCTTCCTCTGATTGTGCTGCTCTTTGCTGCCATGATCACAGAGCTGTGCTCCCTTTTAGGCGCCCTCCTCCAGGGTCTCCGTGGTTTCTTCAGTCTCTTTAGTGATGAACCTCTCCTCGCTCTTTTCCAAATGAGGTCAGCCCCTCGGACAGAACGGCCAGGTGCATGGTCTGTAGAACCGCCTTTCCCTCCTGGCAGAAGCTGTGATGCCCACAGGAGCTGAGGGTCAGGGGCACCTGGTGCTAAAAGTAGGTGCGGAGAGGCTAATAAGACCTAATCGATTTGGCCTCTCCTCTCCTCAGCATGAAACTTCCACCTTAAGAGCAATCTGGGCAGACAGACAGGGCCAAGCTTTGTAGGCCTGTGCTTCCTTCCATCCCGTGCAAGGGAGGTGGGGAGCCTGGTCCTCGCAGCCACACCTTCCAGGAAGAGGTTCTAACCCACAGCAGAAGGGAAGTAGGAATGCGGTGCCTCCCCCTCTGTGACAGCGGTAATCCCAGCCTGTGAACTGGGGGAGGGAGCCCTGTGTTTTCAGCTGCTTCTTTCACTGGGGGAAGCGGGAGGAAGTGAGTCCTGGCGCACGTGCCACAGCCCTGTGTTTTCAGCTGCTTCTTTCACTGGGGGAAGCGGGAGGAAGTGAGTCCTGGTGCACGTGCCACAGGTTTTCACTGTTCTTTCAAGTTCTCGGCCACGTTCTCACAAGCACAGGGACCTCAGTGGCTACAGGCCGTGTCCCACTAGGAACCAGAGGTTCTTGTAGAAATGGTTAACTTCAGGGCTGGAAAAGGAAAAGCATGAGATAAAACTGTTGTGCCAAAAACTCAATCAGTGTTTAAAATATTATGGGGACATGTCAAGCGCCCGTTTGAAGGGGGCTCTCTCTGGGGAAATCTGGAACAATCTGAGCATCAGGATGATGATAGGAACATAGAATTTGCAGAATTAAATAAACAAATGAGACCCTACCAATATGGATAAATGAAAGGAGTCAGGGAGGAGAGCAAGCTCTGTGAACAGCAGACTGATAAATACAGAAATAATGTTTTATTATAAAACCACTTTATCATGTTTCTGTAACCATCACAGTAATCAGTGGTTCAGGCAAGTATCATTAATAGATGCTAAATATAGTGGATACAATTTTAATGAACAGAATATTTACATAATCTCAAAGTATCTCCTTTAAATTACTTATTAATCACCAAAGAAAAAATAGTAACTCTACAGGGAAGAAGCCTGGTCGACACCACCTAATGAGGAGATCAGCTTAGCATCTCCACCAAGGGGCAGGCTGGCCTCTTGGGTCTCCTGTAATAATCCTGTGGTGCTCCTGCTCAAAATGCATCCCTTGGGGACAGTCATAAGGAAACAATAGGCGAATATAAGTTGGAGAATCTTCTACAAAATAATTGGCTGTTTTCTTCAAGAATCCAAGGTAACAAAAGGCAAAAGGAAGGCTAAAAACTGTTCATATTAAAGGTGCATAACAATTAGATATGATTCTGGATTTGACTTGGACCAAAAAATAATGAAGGATGATATTAGGACAGTTGATAAAATTTGAATATGAACTGTGAAATACATAATAGTATTGTGTCAGTATTAAGTATCCTGATTTTGATAAGAATACTGTTCGATTGTATGAGAGAAAATCCGTATCTTAGGAAATAGTCACTGAAACTATTTGTGGAAAAAGATGCGATGTCTACAAATTATAATCTAATCAGTCAGGGTGTGTGTGTGTGTGTGTGTATACACACACACACACAATCACAAAGTAGGAACAGCTTAAATGTTCACTATACAGAATGAACGAATGGTTAAGGAAATTCTGCTTAGTTGACTTGCTGTAATATTATGAATCCATTCAATGTCATTACAAAATATATGGCAATGGCAAAAAATGCTTGTTAATATAACCATATACAGCAGAATTGAGGATAGTTGTATAAATTTAGTATGTGAGCTTGGAGTGGAAAGAAATTTGAAAATAACTTGTGATGGAAGTCTTAGCATCTTTTTTACTTTCTTTAGTCCTGTGTTCATGTTCTTTAAAAAAATGTGAAAAAAAAGTCAACAGATCAAATAACACTGTAAATGTTCTGTGATTACAATCACTGGATTCAAGGGAATTCGATTTTTATAGTCATTAAATGAAACGGAAATAATGGTGGTTATAGTGTTCAACCAATTCAGATTGGGGATGGATTACCAGTTTGTTAAGAAAATATAACTTAAATCCTTGCCTTACCACATTCTCCCAGAGTCCCACGGAGCCCACAGGAAGTCCGTTCCAATTTATTTCCTTTCCTGGGGAGGCAGGTAGATGGAGAAGCACTGTTTGCTATAATTGCGCTCAGTTGGATACATTCATGATTTGTACTATTAGGCAGTGGAGGATGAAACAAAGGTTTTGGCAAGGAATGCTTCAAAAAGCTCGAATTGCAAGAGCAAACAAAACAAAACAAACCTCATCTGCAGACCACTGGTGTTACAGTAATAAGCATAAAAGAAGGGAAGAAATTCCATTTCTGAATTTTTATTGACAAAAAAATCTGAGATAGAATAATGGTCCTAAGAAATTATGGGAAAAACACCCACAGTGATAACAATTTCATAATCAGTAGAGTTGATACTGGATAAAAATACTGAGTAAAGATAACTTCAGTTTCATTCTCAGAACTATATTTTCAGATCTAAATAAACTAAGTTAAATCAATAGCCTGAGTGTCGGTTTCAAAAGTATTACAAGACTAACCTGAGCCAGTTCAAGAACAAGGCAATTATCAAAGCTGCAGTTATTCGCCATCATCAAGAACAAACCAGAGGAGAATCTCACTGAGCAGTTAGATGAAGGGAAAGTCATGGTGCACATGCTGATTAAGGACTGTAGCCTATGCCTCTGGATAAGGGGGGCCCATCTGCGGGTCGGTTCATTGTTAGTTAAAACAAATCGTATGGCTCCTTGGTCAGGAAAGAGTCTATAATCAGGTCCAATGCCAGTCTTGCTGGCCTGTGTTGAGTCGCTCAACGCTTACGATTCTTTAAGAGTGCTGGCTGGTTAGAATAATTTCAGTGTAACAGTTTTCATTTTCATATCTCCTAGGCAAATGCTGCTATTAGGAAACCTTTTTCCTTTTACACAATTATAATTTAAAGAAAGGCTTCTATGTAGATTGACAATATTATGTAATATTACTTCTACAAGATCAAAGTGTTTATTCCCAACCAAATTAAGTTAGAGAAAGTGTATTTCAAAAGCAATCAAATCCATGAGTTACATCAACAATGACTAAAGAAAATAATCTGAAGATAGAATAATAGCCCATGCTCTATGTAAATCAAATCAGCGATTGCAAATTGATGTCTATTCAATATATACATATATTCATTTACAAAATATATGGACATATAAATATAGTTACCATATTTGTAAAGTATAAGAGTAATTAAAAAAACCTAGGTACCTCCTACTCAGTTCAAGAAGTCATGAAGTATTGGCAACTTTGAATTTCACTCAGTGAAATTAACTTCCATCCTTTTTAAATAATATGCATATATATATATATACATATATATGCAAAGTATATTTATATATATGCATATGATTTAAAAGTATGTGTGTGTGTGTGTGTGTGTATATATATATATATATATATATATATATATATATATATAAAGTATATTACTTTTGGTTTTAAAACCCTAAAATCAGGTTTGATCCTACAGTTTAGCTTATTTTTTTGAAATGTTATTATACCATTGATAAGGTTTTAGAATTCAGTAAAGTGGGCATTTTAAAATGAAAAGAACCAACTATTTAGCATTCTAAGTGGGTGGGTGACCACATTCCCTTCTCCCCCCTCAGGGTATGCATAAAGAAGCTCCACCCAGAAAACCCGCCAAAAGTCCTTTAAAAGCCTCGGACTCCCATCACTGGTCACTGGGTGCTAGAGCCACCCAGGCTCAGCCACCTGGTGTGCGGATGATCGAATAGATTCAGAATCCCTCACCAAAAAAAAATGTTTATGAAAGCGAACTTTAATATTGTAGAGGAGGAAAACATTTTTCTCTCCCTGCCTAGATTCTCTGACTGGGACCCTACAAAAGACAGAGCAAACCAAAAAAAAACAACAAACTTTTATTAACATGTGCATCTCTCTGACACAGGGAAAACTCTGTGATAAGTGACGCAATGCAGTGGTTAGAACACGGCTTGGTTGGCATCTTAACAAAAGATCAATAACTTTTTAGAAAAGTGACTAAAAGGATTTTGGGTTTCTTGGGCAGCAAATTGTGGGATGGTAAACATATAGGAGATAAGGGCTGATTAGTAATGTTGGTTCTGTAGATTCCTCTGGTGCTATCTCTGGGCTCATTGGGGTCAGAATTTAGAGTTTTCTCAGGCGATTAACTTGTGTCCTTCCTGGTAGAGAAAAGAGAGGACACCTTTATAAATTTATGTCCTGCTTTTAGGCAACTAGGTGGAAGGCAGAGAGCTGTCCTTGTATGGGCCTTTTTCAATTGCCTTCAGCTCAAAAATGATCCTTATGCCAAAGTGACATATTTGCAGGTGGCATATTCTGCAACTCTTCAGTATTAAATATGAATTAAAAAAAGGAAGGAGGTGGAGTTGGAAAAAGGAATGTAGGGCATGAACTCTGAAAACCAGAGTAATAATTCCATGTTATGCAGATTGTTGAGCTTTGAGAAGTGATTACGTAGCTAGCAAATATGTTCCCACAAATCTGTAGGTTGCTTTAATTTCCTTAGTGTTAGGAATTGTCTTTCATTAGTAACTCTTCAGAGCTGAACAATATGGGATAGTGAAGACTCCACGAGGAGGAGGAACCTGTGGGGACAGATTAAAATAATTTTACCTTTACAGGACTTTGGAAGTTGAAAAACAGGGCCCTGGGTAGAGAGCCAAAATTATCTTCAGTCCCTTGGATGGAAAAAAATTGCCAATATCTAGAAAGAAGCAATTTGCATTTTAAGGTGTATCCAATGATCTGAGAGATAGCAAGCAACACACCCAGTGAATAATAACTTCATCTGCTGCAAGCTTTTCTTAACATCTCTATTTAGTGCTTGAATGCACCCTTCTATTTTATTCTCCTATCTCCTACTCTCCCAGAGTACTGAGCACTACACAATATCGCAAGTTATCATTTCTAAGGCGAACGACATCTAATGCTTATCATGGGTGGTAGGTGTGTAGACTAACTCTAAGGAAAGCTATATTTCCACATCCCACTTTTTTGCCATTTCACAGTGAAAATGTAAATTGCAGATCTCTCTGCGCTCAGATTGTCACTGGGTCCCCTGCAGTTACAGAAATAATGCTCTTATCATCAGAAGGTCAGAGCTTCTTACCTGGAGGACCATGGGGAGCACAGCTCCTGCTTCCCAAATTGGATCCTTTTCTTACGCAGCTGCATCTTCTTTGCCTCAGGGCACTTTCCTGATACTCATTTATTTCAAAGCTTCATTATCCAGAAAAGAGAACTTGTGATTGTCTCTGCTTCTCTGAAACTATAACATTTCACAAGAACTGAGTCTATGTCAAGTTAGCTCATTGTTTTGGCCATTAGGTAACCGATTTATTCGGTGTAAGTGGTACAGGACGTTTCTCAGAGATACCCTTCAGAAAGTTGTCATCCGAGCTTCAGAGGGCGTTTCTGTGTACCAGCCCCACTGCCTGCGAGGGTTCATTTTATGTGTCAACTTGGCTAGGTCATGGTACACAGGTATTTAAATTGGTTTAGATGCTGCCACATGAAGGTATTTTTAAGATCAGATTAACATTTAAATCAGTGGGATGTGAGGAAAACAGACTATCCATTACCCACTCTGCAATGTTGACCCCAGAGAAGAAGTCATTCTGCCTTCAGACTGGAGAAGCAACCAACACCTTTTCCTCCACAATCCTTTCCATCAATCCTTCCTCCCTCCCCATATGTAGATAAACACGTGTCTATGTATATTTTTAACATATGTGTACATATTTACACACATATGCATATCTATAGGGTGTCCCAAAAATGTATATACACACTTTGAATAAGTATAAAGGCAGTGTTTATTAAAATACATTTCATTTTCAAAACTGAGCTCTCAGCTGTTAAAGCATGTATACATTTTGGGGGGACACACTGCATATAAATCATGGAACACACATACATCCTACTGGTTCTATTTTTCTTTACAACTCTTACTAATCTACTACCCCTCTATATAATTGCTTTAGTACATTTTAAGAAGCTTAAATATATTTCCTAAGATGGCTTTAATATTCCCCTCATCTTGACAAATTTTACTTCTAACCTCCCTTATCTAGAACATTTATGTTAGAAAACTTGTAACTAGACATTCCTTTTCTGTCCTTTGAGATACACATCTTTTAAAAAGCCTCTCGCCAGTGTTACATCCCATCTCTTGGAATGCTGACATCAAGGAAGATAGCACCCCTCCCCTCCCCAGATCCTGTGACAATGTATGAGCCTAATTTTGACATGTGCTTTTGCTCTTGGTTGCAAAGCTACCTTCTGTCACAAAGATCACAAGAGCTGACTTTTCCTTTGGGTAAATTCAGTTACCAAAAGTCCTGCCCTTTGTCTCGGTGAAGTTGGGCTCAGATTGGGTGTGACTCTCCCCCCTACCACAGCGGCTTAGAATCTAGCCTTCCTTGCCAGGGCCTGCCCAACTCGCTTTGGCAATATGAAGAGGCTACTCTTTCCTAAAATTGATATTGAAGTTGCTAATAATTGGCCAGCATTCTGGGTTTTCATGATATGTCTAGGTCTGTTTAGTCATTCAGAAATTGGGTACCTGCCTGAAAATGAACATGCAGTTTCTTATTAAAAGCATACGCTGAACGGAAGAAATAAATAATAAATGCAACTCTGGAAGTTAAAACACACACTGTTTTGAGTAAATTGGTGAACCCAGAGAAAGTCTGGCAGCCATATGGAGTGAATGTCAGTTGTCTCTGTTTGTACTGACCTTCCTCGATTCACCTGCTTATTGTAGATCCATTTCTGTGGCACGACTTTCTTCTCCTCACTCCTCTGACCCAAACTTCTCAACTCCCCACTGTGGGCAAAGATTAAAACCAAAGTATCTTAGCCAGGTCCAAAGTTCAGCATAGTCTTAATCTCGATTCGAAACTATATAATTCTGGAAAATGAGGGCTAAAGTATTTTTCTGATGTTGAAAGACACTGTGTTGTTTGTGAATGCCTAGTATCAGTTCTTTTAAGTTTTTTTCTCTTGGGATAATCTAATTCCCTAGAGATGAATGTTTTCTCTGTTGAATTTAAGCCTCACAATGAAATAGTTGTGAATTATAGACTAGATCCCTCCTCGTATTGGAGATAATGAAACACACATCACAGTGCAAGCTCCTCCTCACTTTCCCCCTCTTAATCCTATTAGGGTGGCCAGTGCACCCCGTCTGGACCACAAGGTCTATTTGTCTTGCTTTGAACTGAAAATTCACCTTCTAAAGAACACCCTTTCCTATGATGATATATAGTCTTCCTACGCCCAACAATGTGCCCGTCATTAAGTCACGACCTCCTAGAATTTGTCCAAATGGGCAGAAGCGTCAAGCTCCCCACCGCCCACTAGACCTGGCCCATCTCATAGAACTGATACTTCTCAAATGATTTACTCAGGAGCTAGATGTAAGGCTCAGGTCAGATCAGTGCATTTCACTTGTTTAACACGTAAGTTACATGTACTCAGTACAAGGCAGTGTCCAACACCAGCCTCAAGTGGGTCAGTCTTTACACACCAGAGACTTCACTGAGTCCACGTCCAGAGTTTTTATTAAATCGCTGGACATGTGATTGAACGCAATCTGCAGGTGCCCTCTCTTCCCAGAGGTCAGGCTGGCCCAAAGTTCCATCCCTCTAATCACATGGTTGGTCTTTTTGGGACCAGTCCCCACCCTGAAGCCATCTAGGGGCCTATTGGGACCTACCTCATTAGCATAATGAAGACACTCCTGTCTCTCAGGAAGCTCTAAGGGTTTTGAAGTTCTGTACCTGGAACCAGAGACAACAGAATAGATTTTATTATACCACAAATTGTTGCTCTGAAAAGTTAGGATGCGTGAGAACTACAAAGGGAGATCGCTTAAAATCAAGCTTCACCCTCTGCAAGTCTGAATTGAGGGTCAGAACTTCCTAATCTTCAAGAGCATATAAAGAATTCCATGTAGCTGATGGGTGGAGAGTGTAAATTGGCACAATTACTTGAGAAACAAATATCTGTCAATAGCCACTAAAATATCTGTACCTGATAAAAGTGTCCACTGGCTGGAAAAATGATGAAACATTCTGAAATGCATACCCCGCCCCCCCACCACACACACACAAAACATGACTGGGTTTTCCAGTGTTCCCTGTATTTGTTTCTGAGCTATTTTAGGGTGGCAGGAAACATAATACTGAAAATTATTTTTCCATAGAAATGCTAGTGAATGCAACTGTTTATTGTCCTGTAAATGTTGACCAGTTTAGCATTTGCTTGTAAATTCATTCCAGCATTCCTGATGGCCTATCTGGAACCAATGGGACATTTGCTGGCTTGCTATTTAATGTGTTATATAAAATGTATGGCATGCATTCTTTGTATATTTGTATGGAAGTCATGATTTTTCACTTTAAAAAAGCATTTACCACCACCCAAAACAAATGCTAGACAACTTACAGAAGCACTGTTGGTCATACACGTGGGTAAGAAAGGGTGAGGTGTGGGTCTGCACCCCTGCTCCGTCCTCCTCGGGCACAATTCAGGCAGTCTTGTCCTCCTGCAGGCACGCTGATGGAATTTACTAGCTGGAAGATAAATGAGGGTCTTCTGGGGATGCTGTACCCTGATTTCTTACCGAAGAAGCCCTTTTAGTATGCGCTGCCTGGCGTGTCTGGGTTGTATATTGTAAATAAGCCTCCTGTGAGGATGGGCTGGGGATGGGAGTTATCACTTCATCCCTCTTGAACCCAAAAGGCCTCCTTGGTGTGGAAAACAAGGTGACCTTTGGAGCTGCATCTAGAGAGGGGCGCAGTAATGACTGCTGGTGATACTGTGCCGGAGCATTTTAGAAAGTGTTCTCTCATCCCTGCTGGTGATACTGTGCCGGAGCATTTTAGAAAGTGTTCTCTCATCCGATACTCTTGGAGGTGTAACTCTGTGGTCACAGTCTGTTTGACTAACAATCCACAAGTGATAAATGTGCAGGTAGTTTAGAGCTCAATACAGTTAGAGGTTAACCAGGAAATATCGATAATTTAATTTATTGGCCTTTAGACAGCCCGTCTTATACATAATTTAGCAATCTTATTTAGACGTTTCTTTCTTGACTGACCGATCTCCTTGTTTCTCACTGTGCTTAAGTGAGCTCCCTTCTATTCCTGACGCTTTCCTCACGGAGTTTAATAAAATTGTGAGAACTGTGCTTTATATTCTCTTATCGGGACTAAGAAAAAAGGCATTCTAATATACTGTCATGGAAATAGAGGTCACATATTTCACTGTATACCCTTAAATATCATTTGAATTTCAGTATTTTAATTTCTAAGTGCAATCATTTTTCAATTGAAACGGTTAACAAGTCAAGAAATACTTTTGTAGGTATCAACGAATTCAATATTTACCCCAAACAACTCAGATTCACTGGTTGTGTTTTGAGGATGTTTATGGTTAAGGCCATTGTGAGCTTTCTGTCCTTCTTACTTCTGGTCATGGTGGAAAGGAACATTTATTTTTAAAAGGTTCCCTGTATCCATTCCGTCAGACCAACAGCAATATTCACCTTCACAGAACTCTATGCCCTTGTGGGGGTCAACATCACAACGGGCCTGTATTTTATGAAGGAAAAAACCCCTGTAGTTTTTCTTAGATGGGAGAGTTGAAAAAAATGTAGAAGTAAATTACTCTCCAAAATTAATATAAAATGGTATTGTGTAGAAAAAAGGCTTGCTTTTTCTTTTTAATTTCAAATATTTTAAAAAGATATCTCCCTGTTAGTTACAGTATGGGCTCTGTCCTTTTGTTCTATATTTATGGGTTCTGAATTATTTTTAATGCCTGTAATAGAGTTCCAATTTCCAGTCCTTCATGTAAGAAGCTTAGGAGTCATTACTACATCCTAACAATAAATCAAAAAGTCAATAACTCATCTTAGATCTGTCAGAGATGTGAGGTCACAGGGCAAACTACTACACCAAACCTGGAGACACAGACAGGTAAATTAAGAGACTCAAACCTGACAAGAGCAGGAACCTATGCTGGAACCAGTGCTGGCTTCCCTTTCCCAGCATATCATGTCCAGATACGGAGAAAAGCTTCAGGGAATACTCGGAGGTAAAACACACTGTTAGAAGAGCACATCCGAACCAGACGCAGATACGTCAGGGATGTTGGAGTTATCAGACCGGAATGTAAAACAACTCTAATTAATATGCTAAGGGCACTAAACCACAGATCCAGGAAGTGCAGGGAACTCAAAGAATAAATGTTAAAAAGAAAGCAAAAACCTACTCCAAGGCACATTATATCCAATTTTCAGAAAATCAAAGACAGAAAATTCTTGATAAAATGCAGAGGATAAAAGCATCTTATCTAGAGAGGATCAGAGGTAAGAATTATGTCTAACTTCTCCTCAGAAACCATGCAAATAGGAGGAGAGGGGAGTGAACTATTTAGTGTTGAGAGAAAAAAACTCACCAGCCTAGTCTTCTGTACCCAGAAGTGAAGGAGAAAGACTTTCTCAGACAAGCAAAAATAGAACATTTTTTTTACCAGTAGACCTGCTTTGCAAGAAATGTTAAAAGAAGTTCTTCAGAGAAAAATAAAAATGATTTATTTACTTCAGAAATTCTAATCCGTATAGAGAAAGGAAGAGCAGTGGAGAAGAAGTAAGTAAAGGCAGAGTAAAAATGGTTAATTTTCTTATTCTAAATTGATCTAACAATAACAGTAACAATGTATTTGATTATATGTGTTTATATATGTTTATGTAATCTTATATAGAAATGAAATATATACAAAGGATGGGGAGAAAGAATTAGGATTATTTTATCATAAGGTACTCACGCTACTTGTGAAGTGGTATAGTATTTGAAAGTGGAATTGGATATTTGTATATTGGAAACTCTAGGGCAACCTCTAGAAAAGATTTTAAAAAGCATAGCTGAGAAAATGGAATCATATAAAATGCTCAGTTAAAACCACAAGAACAGAAGTCAAAAATAGGAAGAGAGAACAGAACAACAAATAGAAAACAGTAACAAATATGGTAGGTGTTATCCAACTATATCAATTATCACTTTAAATGTTAAGGGTCTAAATTCATTAATTTCAAGACAGAGATTGTTAAGGTGGACCAAAAAGACAAGGCTTAACTATATGTATTTTATAATAAACATACTTCAAATATAGGTTTAAATGTAAATATAGATGTAAAATGAGTGGATGGAAAAATGAGTGGATGGAGAAAGATGTATCATGCTAACACTAATTAGAAGAAAGCAGGAGTACCTATATTAATTTCAGACATAGTAGAGTTCAAAGCAAGGGAAGTTATCAGGTCTGAAGAGTGGCATTATATGATGATAAAGGAGTTAATTCTCCAAGAAGACATAATGATCCTTAATATGTATGTGCCTACAATAGAGCATCAAACTACATGAGGTAAAAACTGATTGAAGTGCAAGGAGAGATAGATTAATCTGCTGTTAGAGGTGGAGACTTCAACACCGTGTATCAGCAATGAACAGATCCAGCAGGCAGAAAATTAGTGAGGACACAGCTGAACTCCACACACCATCGATCAAATGGGTATTATGTAGTCTACAGGCTACTTCGTCCAACAAGAGCGATTACACGTGCTTCTAATGCTCACAGGGAACATTCACCAAGATAGACCACATTATGGGCCATAACACACCTTAACAAATTTGAAAGAAACCATGCAATGTGGGCTCCCTGACCATGATGGAATTAAGCTAGAAATCAATACTAGAAAGATAGCTGAAAAACCCCCAAATACCTGGAGATTTAAAAAGACACTTCTCAACAACACATAGGCCAAAGAAGAAATCACAAGAGAAATTTAAAAATATTTTGAACTAAATGAAAACACAACTCACCAAAATTTGTAGCACACAGGAAAGCAGTGCTTCCAGGGAACTTGTGGCTGTGTATTCATGGACCTGCCCAGCCCTGCACTGCTCCTCTTCCAGTTTCTTTGACCTTTGAGCAGGTGCCTGTTTAGCTGTGACAAGGGCACCAGCTTTCGCTGCAAGACACCTATATCATCAAGGTGAAGGGCAGTGCACACTTACACAGGCTCCACGCCATCCTCCGAGGTCCAAGCTATGTTTGTGGGCTCCGCCTTGCCTGTGATCACCCCATTTTACATGTATCATTCCTGTTTACCTGCCTGTCTTGTTGATTTCAAAGTCCAACATCAGATACAAAGACAACAGCCTTAAAGAGACTGCAAACCAGCTCCCACATTGGCTTAAGTTCTAATCCCTGTGATAGATTAGATAACAGAGAACCTACCGGTAACCTCTTGCTTCAGGATGAAAGATTGGATGTTTCCCTCTAATGTCAGGAACAACACAGGTGTTCACGCTTATAATTTCTAGTAAGTGTTGTCCTGGAGTGACTAAATAAAGAAATAAAAGGCATGATGCTGTTAGAAATGAAGTTGTGAAACAGTTTTTAATTACAAATAGCATGACTGTCTATGTAGAAATTAATAATATACATAAAAAACTACTAAAAAAACACAAGTGAGTTTAGTGAATGTATAGGATGTAAACCAAACAGGAAAGAGTACATACAATATAAATGTAAGACTATTTTTAACTCTAGAAAACAGGAAGCTAATCTATCCTGACACAAGGATCACTGGTTGCCCCAGGCGGGACCTTGGGGTGGATTTGACTGGCAAGGGGCACAAGGGACCCTCTTGAGGTGATGAAACGTTCTATGTTTTGAGATGTTGATGCCCGTGTTAGTGTATACACTTTTAAAAATTCATGAAAATCTATACTTTAGATGGATGTTTACTTTGTAAAATATATTTCAAAGCATTTTAGAAAATTTTTAAACATCACCAACACTTATGTCAATCCAATTTTTAAAATGCTGATAATCCCCACCCGTTTCACAACCGCATTCAAGAATACACATGGCCAGATTCTTTTTAAATTTTGCGATTTAGCCCTGGCCGGTTTGGCTCAGTGGATGGAGCATCCGCCTGCGGACTGAAAGGTCGCAGGTTCGATTCCGGTTAGGGGCATGTACCTTGGTTGTGGGCACATCTCCAGTGGGGGGTATGCAGGAGGCAGCTGATTGATGTTTCTCTCTCATCGATGTTCCTAGCTCTCTGTCCCTCTCCCTTCCTCTCTGTAGAAAAATCAATGGAATATATTTTTTTTAAAAATTTGCGATTTAACTGCTATGCACTTGTTCAAGTCATTTGAATAAAGGGGCTCACCTATTTGATTTCCATATGCCTTGGGATCCCCTCTAGGAACAACGGGATGGATGGGGCTGTCCATTAGAACTTCCCGTGATGATGTAAATGTTCTGTATTACACCATCCACTGTAACAGTCACCAGCTATGTATGGCTAATGCAACTGGGAAACTGAATTTCAGCACAATGTAATTTCAATGAATTGAAATTTAAATAGCCATATGTAGCTACTATATTTGCTGGCCTAAAATAAAGTACTTTTCACCTAAATCTGAGTCTACAGCTATTAGAGTAATAAAAAAAAATCATCTCTTACCCTGGCCAGGTGGCTCACTTGTTGGAGCATCGTCCTGTACACCAAAAGGTTGCAGGTTCGATTCCAGTTCGGGGCACATACAGGAGACAAACAACCAATGTTTCTATCTCTCTCCTTTCCTCTCTCTAAAATCAGTAGACATATCTTCAAGTGAGGTTTTTTTAAAAAAAATCTCAAAAACAGCTAAAGTTTTATTATATGCAGCTTGAGTTAAGTCTGTGGTACACTGAATTACAGCAGACACAATGCAACTGGAGAGACAGCCCGCAAAGATGTTTACTATAAATACGCCGTTTAATTGGCGTGTGTTTGATTTCTGACTGTGTGTGTCATCACACATAGGACCTGCTGGCTGGATCATTTTCACCAAGGGTAGCCTGTGAAGGAAGCAAAACTACTTGGATACATTTTAAATGGTGATCAGCGCAAGTAAACAAGAACAATGGTGTTAAATTATTTTCAAAGAAACAAAACACAAAATGACTTGCATTTGGAGAATAACACCCACTGGGCTTAGGGGCAGATTTCTGACAGTTCTCCTGAATTTCCTCCTTCCTAAAAGATGGCTCATTAAGATGGTTTCCCCACAAATTTGCTCCTTTTATGCATTTTTAGATGTGCACAGTGTTCCTAAGAGTAATTGTTAATTTTCAAATAGACATTCCCATAAGAAACAATGCTGGAAAATATTCTGCTTTTTATTGAAGTGTGAAATCAAGACCTCAGAGGACAAGTAATCAATTGACTTACCTATAAATCCTCACCTTGTAGAGCAAACAGTGACAATAAGGAGTCCCTGGACTAACCTACAGTGTTGTACAGAGTCCTACAGATCACTCACGATCTGATTCTTCCTTAAGAAATGTCTATCGGGAACACACGGCAAGCTGAAATTAAATTTTTATTGTTAAGCTAAGTGTAGACTCAAAGGAATTATTATTCTGCAGGAAAAGGCTCTGTCTAGAAACTGTACTTAACTACATATATTTCTTTAATAAAGTAACCCTTCCCTTAACATCATTCATAGGTTTCTGCAATTTTAAGTGAAACGCTCTATAACAAGACCCATTTCCCATGGCCAGTGGTCGGCAAACTGCGGCCCCTTGAGTGTGGCTTTTCCACAAAATACCACGTGCGGGCATGCATGTACAGTGCAATTGAAACTTCGTGGCCACACTCAAGAGGCCAAAGAGCCACATGTGGCTCGATACCTGCAGTTTGCCGACCACTGCCATAGGCTAATTGATATAAATAAGAGCTAAACGATGTTGAATGAAACAAGGTATTTGAGGACCTGATGTATATTTATACTTAAGTGTGTGTACATTCATATATGTGTGGTGCTTCCCAAATGCATGTCATTTTACATTTTGTTTCTTGGAAAATAATTTAACACCCCTGTCTTGTTTACTTGTACTGATCACCATTTAAAATGCATCCAAGTAGTTCTTCTTCCTTCACAGGCTGTATTTGGTGAAAATGATCCAACCTGATCATTTGATATATACATGATATATACATATGTATATTTCCACTGAAGTCTTATGGAATTAAATGAACACATCACACATAAAATGTAATTAATAACAGATATGGAAAGGTAATGTACAACATTAAAAAAAAAACCCACAAACACACTTTGAGCATATATTCCAAGGAACACAATTCTTGTGACATCCTCTGTCACAGAAAAGCCCCCTGGTCAGTGGGAATGGGGCAAAGCTGTGTACCTTCCGCCCGGGACACAGCACGCCTGCGTGCGACAGCACCTGAGCTCATATACATATAGCAGTGCCAGCTGGATAATGTCTACCCAATAGTTACAGTTTTTCTGACCAAAGTACCTTTTCCATTGAAACACTAACCTACTCTAAAACTAATGGTCCAAGGAACACAGTTTGGTGAAAACCAGCACAAAAGGCTGTATTCATTTTTCACTGTGGATTACAATATTCATCTTAGTATGCATTCAACTGTAATTGCTGTAACTTATAGTACTTACCTTATTTTACCAAGTCTGTAGCAGCCTTACATAAGACATTTCTTCAAATGTCAGTCAAAATGGATTCCAATGTAATAATCTTATATTTTTTCACTGAAAATTGTATCTTATTCTTTGTGTATGGGCTTATGCATATAATACAATACATCCTGTATTAAAACATAATATTATGCATTATTTGTGACTATTTTGTAGATTAAAAGTTTCTATGTGTAGTTTAAAAAGAGAAAGACGTTAAATTAGGTTATATCCTGTTTTAAAATAAATCTCAGGTGATTTCTAGAAATACATATTGTTATATAGAATACATATGTCTTATGTATAAGTTAAAAATATAAATGGTTGAAGGGAAAATATTAGTACAAAGATAAAAAATAAAAACACGGCTGAGGAAGGCTGGATCAGTTAGTGTTTAAAAATGTTTTTAGTTCCAATATTCTGGGATCCTACATTTGAAAGAGTATATTAATTTGATTTACTGGCTCTCTGTTTTCATGCTTTTCCAGTGTAACATCTACTGACTAGATAAATGTGCTGTAAAAATGCATCTTTAAATGAAATTATATTCTGAATTTATTTAAATAGGAATATATTTTACAAAAATTGTTTTAGAGATTTGAGGAAAATTAAATAAAATGGCAATACTTAGGAATTTACTTTGTATCTTTGAATATTAAATAAGTTCATTCACACTGCTTATAAATTTACATGCACATTCAAATTCTATAGTTGATTAATATGTATTTTACCGAGTCTTCATTACTTCATAATTATTCTGTTTTGGCAAAAAATTATTCTTTTAAATCAGAGATTTAAAAAATAAGCTCAACATCTATCTCATTTATTTTCCAGTCTTCTTCCTTCATTATAATAACTATTCATTTTAGGAAAATTTTCCTAAAGATGTTTGAGTTATATGAACATTTTTTTAGTTTACTACTTGTTGCTTTCATGCTTTACTTTTATATGGAGGCAATAAACTCATTGACAGTTTTTATGTATGTCTGCGCCCCTCTTTATCACATTACATAGGAATGGGGGCTGCCTGGAGTTTGGCGCTGAGAATAATAAGATAATGCAGCATATCTAAAAAATAAAAAGCATGCTATTCAGCAATGTCTGCTCTGGGTGCTGCAGAGGTGAGTTTTTGATATTTGTATTTGCTCCCTCTGTTTATTGTTCCAAAAATAATGTACTATCTGTTCCATGCTGGTCTTTGTACTGATATTCTTTTCTTTGGATTATAGATATTCCCAGGTCAAACAAAAAGATCATTCACTTTCATGAAATATATATATATATATATATATATATATATATATATATGCATGCCTAAATAGTTCTAAGTTATTCTCTTTTAATAATGATGATAACATTTATAAAATATGCATGTGTGTATTTTTTCCTTAAATTTGGCACTGGAGGTTAAGGTTTGACTTTCTTGGGCCTACACAGAAGCAACATGCAATTCAATGTTAGTAGCCACTTGCAGTTTATTATCTGCTAGGCACTGAACGAAGTGATTAGCATATAAACTATAACTTTCAACTCTCAAAAGCATTTTAGAGATTCTGAAAAAGAGAGAGACATAGAGATTAATCAATCTGCCCAAACTATATAGTTGCAGCCAAGCAAGGAACATGGGTACACACGCACACACAAGTTGAAAGGTCCAGCTACATGTATTCCTGGTAATTATCCTACCATCTCTAGTCTAGCACAACTAAGTAATTATAAAATAAACATACAAATTTAGTTGTGGGAGTTTTGAGTCAGTAGATTCCCATGACTGGGAGAAATTAGTCTTGTTTGGAAAAGTAGAAAGTACTGAAAAATTGTTGACTTTAATGAAAAAAAGAGCAGAGTTTCCAAAAGATTCATGAATTTTACAATGATGAAAAGGTTCATTTTAAAATAATTTCTAATATATTTGCTTTTTGATAATACAAATATCAAATTAAAAGCATTTGAGTCTACTGAAATGCAGAGAATCAAGGAGATCTTTCCATGTTTTTAAAACAGTAAATTACGACTTGGCTTAATTTGATTTTAGGCAAGTTCCACAGGTATTGTGTGTCTAGCTCACAAAACAGGAGGTTCTATAGTATCGTCTCAGAGATATGGCCATAGAGATTATTTAGTCTATTGGATTTCAGAATTTTATTTACGCATTAAGCCCTGTATTTTCTAAAATCCAAGCAAACTAAAGGAGGCAAGCTCCCTATTATCTTCCCGCCCCCACCTTCACTCTCCGGCTGCCCCACGGAAAGGCAGGGCTCATAATATGGTTCGAAATCCAGCCCTCTGTGCTGGCCCTCTTTGTAGATAACAACATAGTGGCCCAAAGTGGCGAATAATTTATCAAAGGTTGCAGGACTAGGTAGCAGCTGCTGCACCAGGACTTAGAATTCATGCCATGTCCCCGCTGGAGGTGGCCCTGTAGTACACAGGTGGAAATGTAGAAATTCCACAAATTACTAAAGATAAGACACCAATTGACTTTCCTGATAACCTGCTCTGTAGCAGGTAGGAAACTTCACTCCCGGCTCTGGCAGAGCCACAGAGAAGATGATAGATAAGGGGCCAGAAGCTGATGTCCCTGAAGCAGAGAAAACCAGGGACAATGTGTTCAAGGATGTGACAGAAGGACGTGTCCAAAGGGAGGGGATGTGTTAGGTAATTGCTTGTCGTTCAGGGGTTTCCTTTCTTGAGAAGAGACCATTAACAAAAACCAAGAGGAGGAAGAAGAAAAATACCATACACAAAGAATAAATCTTACAACTCTTCTAAAATAACTAAGGTACATAAATAAAAGTGATTCTGAAAAAGCAGAAAGACATTAAATGACATCAATATATAAATGTTTCCTTATTAAACAGTCATCTCAAACCAGCAATTGGGCATACACACACCGTGCTGCAGAACGCTAGACATGTCATCCTGACTGCTCAGTGTCACACATGTGTGCCTAGACATGTCATCCTGACTGCTCAGTGTCACACATGTGCCTAGACATGTCATCCTGACTGCTCAGTGTCACACGTGTGCCTAGACATGTCATCCTGACTGCTCAGTGTCACACGTATGCCTAGACATGTCATCCTGACTGCTCAGTGCCACACATGTGTGCCTGAACATGTCCGGCCCAGCTGCAGCGGCTCAGGGGTTGAACATCAACCTATGAACCAGGAGGTCAGGGTTCAATTCCAGGTCAGGGCACATGCCCGGGTTGTGGGCTCAATCCCCAGTTGGGGGAGTGCAGGAGGCAGCCGATCAATGATTCTCATCATTGATGTTTCTCTCTCTCTCTCTCCCTCTCCTTTCCTCTCTGAAATTAATAAAAACATATTTTTAAAAAATGTCGAAGAAAAGATGCACAGCAAATATGAATTGCAATTATATTTAAGAATTGGAACTGAAATAGGGAAGTATGGAGAATTTGTAAATTACTATTTAACACTCCATGTCCTGCTTGATGTCCTAAAACTATCATTATGTACTGTTTTTACCTTATAATTTCATAATAAAGTGTAAACAGTAGTAGGGTAAGCTCATATATAACCAAACACTACCCTCCCCCAGTTTAGAGTGACTTTATAATGCCCTGGAAGCTGAATGGTTCTAGTAAGAATAATAGCAATGGAAGGGATGTGAAGCTCACAGATTAATGCTAATAACATGTAAACGAAATCTATGCAGAGCAGCAAAGATGAAATCATTCTTCGATTTCTCCCATTTATTTTGCTAACAATCAGATGCTTGCGTTACACCTCATGACTCTCAAGAAGAAAAAAGAAGGCATTTTGCTAATACCAATTTAGCTGAGAAAATTTAAGCAACTGTAGAAAAGCGTGGATCTCTTCCCTTTATGCCAATCAGTGTATATTAAAGAACATTTTCAGTCCTCAGTGTTGCATTTCTTTCTTCCTTCCCCGTTTTGTTCCTGAGGCTAACTGACATTTGGACTCCACTGGCGCGCAGAATGAAGACCTCCCGTAGATGAGCAGGTCCTAATTGCCGGATCCTGGGGCTAGGATCCCTTTCATGTCTAAGGGGAAGTTAAGTTGCAGATGGCATTAGGGTTGCTAACTAGCTGACCTTATACTGTGGAGATTGTCCAATGCAATAGTGAGGGTCCTGAGACTGGAAGGGGAAGGCTGACAGTAGGTGAGACCAGTAGTTGGCAAACTGCGGCCCCTTGAGTGTGGCTCTTCCACAAAATACCACGTGCGGGCGCGCGTGTACAGTGCGATTGAAACTTCGTGGCCACACTCAAGGGGCCAAAGAGCCACCTGTGGCTTGCGAGCCGCAGTTTGCTGACCACGGGGTAAGACTAATGCAGGGTGATGCAAAAGGGGCTCTACTCACAGTCACTGGATTTGAAGGTGAAGGAAGGGGCCGGGAGCCCAGGGGTGGTCTCCAACCTGGAAAAGGCAAGGAAAGGATTCTCCCCTCGAGCCTCCAGTAGGAACACAGCCCTGCTGACATGATTTTGTCTACTGAGACCCTTTCAGATCTATGATCTCCACAAAGCTAAGGCAAAACAGTTACATTGTGTTAAGCCACTAAGTTTGTGGTAATTTAAGACAGTGATAGAGAACTGGTATACCATCTAGATAGCATAGCCTACCAGTTGCCCCCTCACTTAACCTTCCTCTGAGCCTCCCAGGCTGGTTGGGGTGCCTCCTTTGCACTCTCAGACCCCCTATTCTCACCTGGCATTGATTTCTCTTAGTGTTTAGAGAGGATGTGAGGATGATTCCTCACGTGTCTGAGGCCCCATCCTTGAATCTCTCGACTCTGTGATGTTTGTACCTGTAACCAGGGATGCTCTAAAAATACCCTGAGCACTGGCCAGTATTTCTTAGTGGTTACATCAACCCACACACCTAGTGGCCACAGGTTCAATGTCTGGTCAAGGACACATACCTGGGTTGCAGGTTCAATCCTTGGCCCGGTCAGGGTGTGTGCAGGAGGCAACCAATCAATGTATCTCAATCACATCCATGTTTCTCTCTCTCTCTCTCTCTCTCTCTCTCTCTCTCTCTCTCTCTCTCTCTCTCTCTCTCCCCTTCCCTCCCTTCCACTCTCAAAAAACCAATCGAAAAAGTATTCTCAGTTGAGGATTAACAACAACAAAAATACATCAAGTATGACTACAGGTTACTGTGTACAATTCAAGTTATTTAGAATATAATTTTACTACAATTTAGTGTGCTTGTAACGAATGTGTGTTTACCATGTTCCAGACTTTGCCAAGTATCATATAGTTTCATGTAACAACCCTTTAAGGTAGTTACTATCATCAGCGTCATCCCTGACTCACATGTTAGGCAACTACACGAAAGCACAGAGAAGCTGCTGACAGACTCCAAGGAGGCACGCTTTCCCTCTTGTTTTTAACCTTGGCAGTTTGCCTCCGGAGCCCGAGTACTTAATCAACACATCTGACAGCTCTTCAATATGTCCATATGAAAAAGTCTACCCCCATAAATCACCTGCGATGCTGAAAGAGGCTTTAGCTGAAAATGCTAAGGTTCTCATACCGGGGATGACAGGTCCAGCCGGAGGAGTGGGTGAAAGCCGAAATCACCTCACAGCCAGATGTACCCGACGATGGCCTCCAGCCCATGGATAGTTTCCTCCTGCAAGAGACACACAGACTGAAGACGGACAATCTGACCATGTGTGCCTGCTTCCGTTTAGGGCTCCGGCGTTCACAGTGTATGGGCGTGGGGAGCGGTCTAAACGCCGCTGAGTTATGATGGCTCCAGAGTGACAGAAGTGGGAGGGCTGCCCCCAGGGTGCTCCCTCAGGGCCCGGGCTCCCTCACCTCAGCGCTGGGAATACTGGCTGCTGGCAGCTCCCAGCACATCCGTCCGCACAGACCTCTCCATGGGCTTAGGCCCAGATCCCATGTTACTTTTTACTTGTTTTTCTGGACTAGAAATATTTTGCCCCAATAAAAGCTTGTTAAGTGGCTATCAGCTCCTTTCATGGTGACTCTATACTTAGCATCTGTATACTATTAAGTGACAAGAGAAAAGTAGGAAAAGAGTTCTCCAAGCATAATAAAAGTTCTTGCCTTTCTTGAGCCTGGATTTAACAATACGTACTTTCTACCATTTGAATAGGCTCTGATTTACAATTTATAAATTGAGATGTTTAACAAAGAAACCTTTTTTTTTCAGTGATTTGAAAGAGAACCTTTTACTATTTTCTGGATCAAATATTCAGACCATTCAGAAGGCAAGTGGTGACATAAACTTAGAGGCAATGATATTCTGAATGGGCTGCTAATTGAGGAAGATAATTATCATGTCATATGCCAAAATAAAACGTTCTTGAGAAAAACAGCAGCACTTCCATTCTGATTGTGAAGGCTACTTAACCTTTCTTGGAAAAGTGAACATATGAAAATTTCTGCCTGATACATATATACTGAAAAATAAAAACAAAACCCAGAGTATTCATAAAGGTTATGAACTTTCCATATTGGTCTTTCTTCAGAGACATTCAACCACTGAATATGCATTGCCCGTAAGACACATTCATGGGAGGAGACTCCAGGTACTGGAGCGGAGGTGTCTCAGTTCACTGGATGTGACCAGAAAAGAGCTGTTATAATATGCACAAGCCAGAGTTACACTGAAAAACTTTTTTCCATAAAAGCAGAGCACAGCATTTTATAATGCAGCACACTATAGAATGCATTCATAGTCAATAAGCCTAGTTGTGTTTTATGATTAAAAATAGTACAGGGCTCGGTATGAATGACATTCCTGATGTACTTGAAGGAAATAAATGTTTAATAGCATGAAAGCATACAATTTAAGGGCACTTTTTAAAAAAGGAGCTTATTCTTAGAGAATTTAAATTTAATGTTATGAAAAACAATATTTAAGCAGGTAAGAGGTTCCCATTTTTACCTTTAATTTGGAAATTTAATGTCAGTTGTCTGTTTGCTTTTATCTCCCCACTCTTTGGAGAGAGAAGAGAAGCCAGTATATCTCAAATCTCATTGCAATCACCACTCATCTTGAAGGGAATGGGGAGTGTATCTGAGTCCTTCTGGAGTGTTGACATTTCAACCCCCACAGGGAGGAATCAGAGAAGGTAGCTTTCAAAGTTTACCTAAGAGCTATGGAAACAAACAGTTTCAGCTAAAAAAAAATGGACTCATTCAACTGAACAATGTATACACTATCCTGAAAGTATACATGAATGCCTTCCATATCTGTATCATCTATCTATCTATCTTTATATGGCTAAAAATAGATAAACTAATTCCTGAGTTATTTTTCCTATTTAATTTGAAACTTGGACCTCAATAGAAATAGAATAATGTATTTATTAAAATAGTGAAAATATTAAGAGGTATAGTAAGCTCCTTGAAATTTACTTACATTGCTATTGTCTCTAAATATGCGTAATTTATTAATAATTTATATAAAAAGAAAATACCGAAAAGTCTAAACAGGGACCTGGGTAAATAAGTAGGACGTAGTCAGATTCTGTGTTCACTCAGACATAAAAGGATTTCCACTATTTCAGAATAGCACAGAATGTGGTTTCCTACTATTTGTGGTCATTAAAAATATAGCTAGACTGCCTGGCCGGTGTGGTTCAGTGGTTGAGCATCCCCTATGAATCAGGAGGCCATGGTTCAATTCATCCATGAAACTCCACAGGGACAACACATCTCACTGCACCCAAAGATGGCGGTGGGTCCTGGCGACCACCTTTGGATGGTATGTAGCAGTTTCAACCGTCTTTTGATCTCAATGGCGGTACCTGCAGGCCACTCAGTTTCCCAGAGCGGATGTTTAAACATCATATGAGGTTCAAGTGTAAGCTTTTAAACAAGGCACATCGTGCATGTTCAAGCACACGGGTATCTGCACGCCATCACTGAGGTGCACTGGGTCTCAGGAAGTGTGAACACAAGGGTAACTGTGTTAAAAGAAGCATACAAATAGTTCCTTTCTCAGAGACAGTACAATCTTGAGCTTGTCAGTGGAAAGTAATGGTGCTGATTAAATCCTTTTGCTCGTTGCGCAACACTAGGTAGCAAAGGTTTATTTTTTTTCCTTTGATGATATTTCTAGATGAAGGGACCTGCTTGATAATTTCGTTTAACATATTCGCAAAGCTGAATTCAGCCCCTAGAGTCATTGTAACTGCTTCAGAACACCATGTGAGAATTAAAAAAAATGAATAGAAAGGCCGTAGAAAGGAAAATTCAAAGCACGCCTTTTGTTAGAAACAATTTTTTTGCAAGCACAGTACTTCAATCTCAATAGCGTTCCAAAGCCTCCAAAACTTATAATGGTGGACACACACACATTTTTCTTTCTAAAGAGCAGCCCAAGAGATAATGAAACCATAATTTCCAAATACTGCAACCGATATAAAATGGCCACATGCGTGGTTTGAAACACTCTATGTGAGTACTTCCTGGGAAATAATCATATATTAAACTCAAGGAGTGAAGAAAGAGGATTTTAGAAAAGCGAAGGAGAAGTACTCAATACTGCAGGGAACACTCTATTCAAATTAGCGTTTCATTAATCCAACGTGAATAAACTTAATCCCCTCCTACATCTTAATCAAGACAGCCTTGAAATGGCAGAAACGTAGAGGCGAAGTTTAGAAGTCGGTGAATTCAGCAAAGCCAATCTATTCCTTTTTATAAATAATCACATCGGTATCAAAGGCTGGTTCTAGCGCACAGGTGTGCAATTTAAAACATCCGTCATACAGTCAGATGTTTATGGAAGAACTGGATCTATCAATTCACAAGTGTATACGCATAAGCACATTTCACAGTGCGTATGGGCTTCCATTGGGTGGACAGAGGAGATCTGACAAGATGAAGTTTGTTTTTAGTTTCTGGCTCTCAGAGTGATATATATAGTTGAGTCAAAATTTATTTTTTGCTTCACAGACCCTTTCAGGGTTTTTCTAAGCTCTAGAGCAGCGGTTCTCAACCTGTGGGTCGCGACCCCTTTGGGGGTCGAACGACCCTTTCACAGGGGTTGCCTAAGACCATCGGAAAACACATATATAATTACATATTGTTTTTGTGATTAATCACTATGCTTCAATTATGTTCAATTTGTAACAATGAAATTGGGGGTCACCACAACATGAGGAACTGTATGAAAGGGTCGCGGCATTAGGAAGGTTGAGAACCACTGCTCTACAGAGTCTTTCAAACGTCGCTTGGAAACCAGTGAGCCATTCCTACACTCGTTCTATTGGTGGGAGAGCCAGGGACCGGAGAGGTTAAGTGACTGATGTAATAAGGCGATAAAATTCTGAGGTCCAGAGTCACAATCCTGCTACTTTGCTACTAAAATCATATTTTAACCTTGATTCTTGTAGCATTTCACTATTTTTATTTCCCTTTTTTTCAAAGGATATTTATGTGTTTATGGTTGGGATTTAATCCTTTATGCAATAGGCTTTGATGTAAGATAAAATAAGGAAAACGTGTAGCTTTAAAAATTAACATCTTCAAGAAACTGAAGGCTTTTAATCTCTTCTTTGTAATTTTAGACATTAATATCTTTATGGAACTGGGGGCCTTTATTTAATCTCTTCTTTAATATCTATCTAGAACCACTTCAGAGTGTGACATTTCGAACTTACTATTACATAATTAGTTTAACAAATTTAGACTTGCTCAAACTTTTAAAATTTTAGGGAATGTACTAGAAGCCACACTCAGAAGAAAATCAATAAACGTATACAAAATATTTTTTAAAATCCAGAGGTGTCTTGTTTTCCACACACACATCTATTAAATGCCAAATGACAAACTAGAAAAATTTAAGTGATAAATAATAAACCAGGAATAATTTGCAACACATATGACAAAAGATTTATTTTCTTGATTCGCAAAGAACTTAAAGCAATAAGAAAAACAAATTACATGTGTGTGTGTCTATATATATATATATATATATATATATATATAGACACACACACACACACACACACACACACACACACACACACACACTAGAGGCCCAATGCACGAAATTTGTGCAAGAGTAGGCCTTCCTTCCCCTGGCTGCCAGCACCGGCTTCCCTCTGGCACCCAGGACCCCGCTTCCCTCACATCCCGGCTTCGTCCCGAAGGTCGTCCGGAAGGATATCCAGTCTAATTAGCATATTATGCTGTTAATATATATATATATGCAGGAAAACAAATACTAGCAGCAACACTATGTTGAAACGATGTGATCACACAAATTCTCTCATTTGAATGGGTGAACTTTATAGATAAAACAGCAATTTGCAATCACTTGGTAGTAAAGTGCCCCTAACCTCTCCTACATAATGAGCAACATAAAAGGACCCGACCCGTCAATCTGCCAGTAAATCGGGGTTGGGGATGGTCCAGCAGACTCAATGGAGGGACAACTCCTAGTAGGTTTGGAAAAGCTGGATTCATGATATATAAAGATTTCACACAGAAATGTCTTTACAAATACGTGCAAAGGTATGCAGTGGCTTTTCCTAGGAACTCTTAAAGGGTTAAGTCATTTAAAAAGGGAAATTGGAATTGAGATGTCTAAAGGTCACATGCATGAAGAAAAATAATTTTAGTGATTCTAAAATAGAGGGCTTTGAGGTCTCATATCTAAAGTCAATATAGTTAAACTCATGAATGCAAATTACTAAATATATGTATTTGAAATTTATTTAAATCAGTTATATGTAATCTTACTAATATTAATGAAAAATCAAATCCCTAAATCAAATAAATTTAGATAAAAGTGAAATCATTATTCTATTTGCATTTCTAAATAGTAGTTAAACTTAGAGGAAAACAGATGTTATTTTGAATTGGCATTTGCCCAGGATAGATGAACATATCTAGGAGAGAAAAGTTAACCAAAGTATTTACTATTCATATGGCAAGACAATAGCTTTTGTGATAAAATCTTTTTCTTTAGAATATCAGAAAAGTAAAGAACTACAGCTCTTTCTGTACACAAAGTAGGAATGGCTCCATTCCATGGAAGTTATCAGTTCTATTGAGAAAAGAATTCCGAGGGATCAAACTCTATATTAAAATTTGCAACATTAAAAACGAGCCCATCTCTCTAGAAGTTTCCAAACATGAACATAGCATAACCCAGAGTTGGCTAATGGAAATCTGACTATAGTCCTCGGTGGCATTCTGGTTTAGATTTTGTGATTCATTTGGGTTAATTTCCTCTTTTGCTTTTGAGGGAATTAAAAAAGCATTTAAAATTAGCCATCAACAGAAGCTAAAAGGACATGGGAATAGCATTGGTAAAGATGATAAATGAAAATAGCCTGATGATTTTTTTTTGGCACCAAGAATAAGGTACGCACATTTGGAAAGGGGGAAAAAGGCAGAGCTAAACAATATTCCAGACGCTTCCCTCAAAACTGAAATTGCAAAAAGTAAAACAGAAATTTAATTGGGCACACGGTCTTGAGTCTTTCTACATAAGTTCTGGTAGCAATGCTGTTCAAATGTTGCAGCTCATTGAGGCCTGCGCAGGTCCCAACCTGTCCGTGGTTTGGGGTTGCTATCTGCCTCATAAAGCCAAGTAGAGGGTTTGTCATCTGGGAAGATAAAGTGGTTTTCTTGGATAAAACCTCCTACGTAGTAAAAAAAAATTTTTTAAGAAAATGTTGCAGCTCAAGGATTGGCATGGCTTTCTGCACCTCATTCAATAATAATACAAATACTAAGATAAGCTAATTTCAGCCTTGGGACATAGTATTTGTGCAAATTCATTTCTCTCCTCCTAAAACTTATTTGAGGAAACAAATATTGCTGTGCCTATTCTCTTCTCATAAACCTCTTAGCCTATGTGGTTCCTGTGTTTACAAGCAAAACCCATATGCACATTTACTGTAAGGGCTCATTTTCCTGCAGTTTACGAAGGAGGAGTTTCAAAGGTACACGATTCCCCAAACCAGTTCATCGCAGGGAAGGGACACGAAGAATAAGAAGGAGGTGGGTACATTGCTGAAAACTGGTTCCATTACTCTTGCCACTGTTCCCTGCAGGTGCGCTGCCGTTGTTCCGTCCTTTTCCTTAGATAGTGAAGATCAATTTTCGTGGAATAAATATTAATCAATTGGGTGTATGTTTATAGTTCAATTTATTAAAGTGGGTTTCTTTTTTGTCTCTCGGTGGTTGGTTTATCCATGTTAATATATGGGGGGCCATGAAGCATGTATTTAAAAATTGGATAGTGTTTACAGCAGAAGTTGGACAGAGAAAATGGCACAGTCTATAAATTCAGCTGGTGGAAGCTGATGACAAGGTGGTGTAAAAAGCAGCTGCAGCTTTAATAAACTATCTGCCTATCAACCACAATGATGACTTCTTACTCCTGCTAGAGGTAATAACCTTGCCGATGTCGACATGCCAGATGAACTCGCAATGTATAAATTACAAAAGCAACAGCATTCCAGATTATTACAGGCACCTGCTTTCAAGCTCAATGGTCACCCCAAAACATGCAGTTAAAATCAAGCTATTCTAAATAACTCACCTCAACACCTGGAAAAAGTCTCCTCTAGGAAATCCTTCACAAAGTCAGAGGCAGGAGGAAAACATTAGCATATTCATGATTAACATTACAGATTCAGCTGATGTAAAGACATCCTTCATCCCTCAATTTTCTTAAGCATCACTTAAGGTATTAAAATCTAGGCTCAGCTACTGTTTGCCCTAATATTGGTTAAATGTGTCCTTAGTATGGAAAAGGGAGACACACTCAAAAGGACTAACTGAAGAATGAGATATCAACACTAGGACAGGCTTAAGGGAAATCTACAAAGAACACTAGTACACCTTAATACAATATAAAATCTTTTTCTTTAGAATATTAGAAAAGTAAAGAACTACAGCTCTTTCTGTACACAAAGTAGGAATGGCTCCATTCCTTGGAAGTGATCAGTTCTACTGAGAAAAAAATTCCGAGGGCCGAAACCGGTTTGGCTCAGTGGATAGAGCGTTGGCCTGCGGACTGAAAGATCCCAGGTTCGATTCCGGTCAAGGGCATGTACCTGGGTTGCAGGCACATCCCCAGTAGGAGATGTGCAGGAGGCAGCTGATCGATTTTTCTCTCTCATGGATGTTTCTAACTCTCTATCTCTCTCCCTTCCTCTCTATAAAAAAATCAATAAAATATATTTACAAAAAAAAAAATTCCGAGGGATCAAACTCTATATTAAAATTGCAACATTAAAAACGGGCCCATCTCTCTAGAAGTTACCAAACATGAACACAGCATAACCGAGAGTTGGCTAATGGAAATCTGACTACAGTCCTGGGTGGCATCCTGCTTTAGATTTTGTGATTCATTTTGGGTGCAAAAGACTTTAATTCAGTGGTATGATGGTGAATGTTTGACAAGGGGCTTTGGTGGCAGGGAGGGGGTCTCTGATTGGTAACACCTATCAATTGCTGTGGTGTAAATATCCCCACTGTGTCCAATTTTAATGTTTTTAACAACCACAGGGGCACAGAGAGGAAGCCCTTCTGGTGACAATGACCCTCACTGTGCAGTGAGAAAGTGAGGGTTCAATTCTGATTTGCTACTTATTTCACTCACTACTTCGGACAAGTTACATACATTCACCGAGCTTCAGTTTTGTCATCTGTAAAACGGTGCTAATGACATTACTAACTTCATAAGGTTGTGTGATGATTAAATGAGTTGAAGCTTATAAAACATTTAAAAGAATGTGTGGCAGAGAGTAATTTCTTAATAGTATTTCTTGCCCATACATGTAAGGCTCCATTTATGATCATGAGAATAGCTATTACATTTTTATGTTTTAACTTGAAGTGTGCCTGCTTCATTTCTGTTCATCACAGATTGCTTCTGAAAATAAATTCTCACTGACTTAAAGGTGACATACACATCAATCCCAGTTTGCTGAAGCTTATACAGCATAATGTCCGAATTTTGAATTGCCATCCTGCATTTGAAAGCAAACTAAGACACTCTACTTTAAAAAAATATGATGACTTGTGGCAGCCCTATGATAAACTTCATTGTTTTTCACTTTACCCTGATTGTCATTTTTTAAAAAAATTTCAACATAATACTTCTCTTATAAACTACAACTTTGCATAAAGGTCCTTTCGAGTTTGCATTTATTTTTTAGCCTCCCTAATTATATGGAATTATGACATAATGTGTCAACAAATAACCTTCACACACAATATCTGTTTTAGTTTTTACAAACACTGCATTTTGATACGAACATTGAGGTTCACAGAAGTGACATGTCCCACATCAGACAAGTGAGAGGGGCAGGTCTAGACTCTACACTCAGGTCAGCTGAATACCAAGCTCGTGCCGAAGTTGGGAGGCAGGATGGGTGGGACTGAGAGGCCCTCCATGGGAACCTTAAGTGAGGAAGAATGATTGGGGAACATGAGGTTTTGACATGTAGTCCCGAGGAGGATCAGTTGAACTTAATCGTTTCAAGGAACTCAACTCTTTACAACTGTAAGAGCAAGGCTCTGGACCGGTGAATGTGAGTGGTCACGAGGAGTCGAGGGATGGCTTTATTTTGTTTTGTGAACGAAAACTTTCCAAACAAATGGGAACAAATAAGAAAATCCTGGCCCCATTAAAATGGTCTCTGGAGAAAAGTATTTTTTAAACCTTTCTTTCCCTCTTGGGATCAATGCAGAGGCCGGTTGTATATAGAGGGAAACCCTGCTGAGTCTTCCAGTGGGGACCTGCTGTAGGAAAGGCATGCTGGGTGCGTCAGGAAATCCTGAACTCTTACCATCGTAGGTTTTCTGGATACAAATGAGTTCAACTGATACTTCCTTGGACTAAATATCAAAATTTCCTCTGGGAACCATGCTTCCTGAGCTAATATTTTCCCACAAACGCCCTGTCATCTCCAACTCAGTCCTACCAACTCATAAGGTTTGACAGGAAAATGACTCGATGTTTCCAAATAATGGGCCGTTTGTAATTTCCAAGGCCTAATCAGTTCAATTTTTCTCATTTAGATAAACTTTATTGCACCCCCCGTCCCCATGGGGAATGTTGATAATAAAAACTCCTTTAGCCTGTGTGAGCCAATATTTAATGTGTACTTGCAAAGCTTCTTAAAGAAAATTCTTATGTATTTTCCATGTGCTTCTCAGGAGAGTGATTTAAGTATGCATGTAGAGTTTTAATAAAAATAAACACATAGTTCTTTAAGTTTCTCCTTAGATGTATTTGTAAATACCCAGCAGCTACATTCAGTGGTGCTGAGAAAAAGATGTGTGCATTTCATTAGACTAATGTGCCTTAAAATTCCATGGAACCTCAGAGGTAAGATGACTACAAAGAGGGGAAAATCAGAACCAAACAACACCGTCCCTCTTTTACAGTCAATGTTGGGATGTATTAATGAACATATTTTTAATATATAGCGTTAACAAGTTTTAATATGGTCTCTTGTTCTGTATTTAGGAGATATATCAGGTTAACTTTACCATTCCGTTAATGACACTGACACACAGTCATAGATTTTACTGCCTGTATCAATTCAGTTTTTGAAACAGTATGCCTCCAGATAGAAAAGAAGCTCAGTGTAATAACAATGTTGAAAGCAGAAATAAGCAATCCCATTAGATAACTGCATAAAAAATCGGATAATTCTTAGAAACCATAAAAGTGAACAACTTTACCTTATTGTAAGTGTAACAAATAACGATATATAAAATCTTGCATAAGGTAAGTGATAGTTAAGTACTGGCAGGTATAGAATATCTAGCCTGAGATCTTACCTCTATTTTAGTCCATTTTCCTTTAATATAGTGACAATCATAATACTTATCTGATTAAAAAAATTTAATGAGATAATACCAGGCACAGAGTATATGCTCAGTCAGTGTCATCATCATTATTAAGTTCTCTTACTTTCTAAGACACACTGTAGCTATTTGTGGAAATTTAGTACAAATATTGATCTGCAAATGCTAAAGTGTACTTTCCTTACTTGCTTATGAAGCATTTATTAATTTTATTCATGGCTGATGTTTTGAAATCCACAAGGTCTCTTATTCATTACACCAGTGAATAGATGTAGATGCGTCCATAATTAGATGTGGAAGAATTCATCTATAATACTAATCACTATATATGTTATAGTAGACCATCTCATATTAAGAGGTCATAATCTATCCCACTGTATATCGGGGCATTGTTTCATAGATGCTGACATTCCATCTCATCACCAATTATGTAGATGTTTATGATGGACTTACTGTAACCCACTGACTATGTGATTAGAAAGAACCAGACAGCCGAGAGATGCGATGGTAGTAACGATGAAAAGTCATTTTCTTGATGATACAGAATAGAAATAATGTCTGCTTTCTGATGTAATTGGAAAAGCATGAGATGGCAATTTAAGTGAATTATTATATAACACTAATGAGAAAATGTATATTTACATATATATATATATTTTAAAAAGACATTATGCTTCTACCTTATTTCCTCTAATCAGAGAGAGAAAATCAGCTTTCAGTCTTCACCCACATTTTTGCTCATGGTTGATACAAAACCCGATTATCGTGATGATGCTCAATACAAGTACAGCTCCCCGGGAGCCAGCATAAGGGCGAGTGTTGGGGCTCTTCTCTCTCTCCGGAAGCCTCCCTCTCCTGCAAGGGCCACAGGGCAAACCTCGCCAGCTCCAGCGAAGCAACTTGATTCTCAGGAGCCAATAACCCCTCGTCTTTCTGTGCTACATGCCACTGCTTCTCTAGTCAGACACCTTGGTGAAACTGAGGACAGTAAACACAGGAAGTGAGCCTGGAACATATTCCCTGGTCACATCAACTTCATGATAAAATCCGGCCAAGAAGCCGTGATGATAAACGAAACCCATTAGCAAGGAACAGACCCAAGACTGCTGGATGGCCTGCTCTGAATTACCTGATCTGAGTGCTACGCCTCAGCGCCTTCATAAAGTAACAACTCCCTCGGCTCCCAAGCCACTCAAGTTGCACAGGAGTTATCATTGTTGTCCCATCTTCCTACCCAAACTTCGGATCTCTCTGCTCTGAATCAGTCCAGTTACCCACCTTTTCCACTCGGTACCCAGCCTCCTGCCGACTGTTAGATTGAATCACACCTCTGAGCAGATTGGTGTCATCGCGCTTTCTGGGCCCCCAGTGGCAGCTAAACTCGAACGTTGCTCAGCCCACGGGTCAACTCCCTGCGCTGTGCATCACAGTGATGTTAATTCTTTTTTATTCTCCTCACAGGGCCCACCCTGCCACCAGCCACGTCTCTCTGCTGATAATTCCCCTTCTTTCTTCACAGAGAAAGTTAAGGCTTTTAACCTATACTCGCAGCGTCTGCCTGTGTATCCTCTGCTATCTTCTAATAAAATATACATGCAGCCCCTTTTGAACCTCAAGTCCCTCTTTAGCTACTGTTTTATCTTTCTCCATCCTTTCATAGGCAAGTTGTTTGGAAATAGGATTTAAACTCACTAGCATATTTAGTTTCTCATATTAAATTTTAATCTATCGCAAACTGACTTTCACCCCCATCAACTTCACTGAAAATCTTCTGGCAAAGTTCTTCAATTACCTCCGAAATGCCAAACAAGGAAATCGCCTCAACTCTCATTTCACGTGAAGTCTCTACAGCCCTCGTATTTGTTCTTAGAAACATAAGTTCTAAGTGTATTTTGGCTATAAAGATTATGCTTTTTCACTGTAGAAAGTTTTAACTATATTTAAAGAAGTGGGGCGGAGAAAAACATGTGCATATCCTCACCACTCATATCAAAGCAGTTCAACATCCTTGCAAACTTCTTTTCAGGATTTGTTCTGGTATATATAGGCATTATGTACAAGTGAACACTATGCTTTTGTGTTTTACATGATATCATAAACATTCCCCATGTTATTAGTAATCTTCAGAAACAATATGTTAAGGATGTATAATTTTCCATTACGTGGAAACACATAGTTTAATTAATTCTGTCACGGAATGTAAACAATGAGATATGTTTCTATAGTAAGTACCCTTGAAAAACCTGCTTTGATTGGTTGCAGAGGATGTTGTACTATGGTTGTACAATAATTTAGCTAATTTATCTCCTTCTGCTGAGACTTGAGCTTGCTCTCAAATAGTGCTATTATACGCAGTGCTGCAATGGATGCCACAGTGCCCAGGCCATCTTGAATCTTACGTGTAGATGTTTGCTATCTCTTCTAAAATGTATAGTCTTTCCCATTTAAAATGTATTTTTGGAATTACCACACCGAATTTCTCCTTACATCTCAGAAAGGACACAGAGCTATTGTACTTAGTTGACAAGAAGGCGGGGGGAAGGCAGTCGTGGCAAGGGTGCAGCTAAATATTGGGATCTCTTATGAATAAGAGGACTCATGTTGGGAGGAACGAGTCAGTTTACATACCACCCACATGTAAAATTAAAAATGCAGCTCACTCCATAAAGTGACTTATTTAGAAAGGAAACACACTGGTAAGGAAGGTTGTTATGAGGAGTAAGAAGAGTTAGAGGAACAGAACATGAAATTCCCAGAGAAGTCTTATCTAGGAAATATTATCTTTTCTTTCCTTGACACTATTACAGATGACCTCTGTTTTCTCCCTGTTTACCTATCTCCACCCAGCCCCGCCCACGGCCTCTGGCCATCACCACACTTTTTGTCTAGATTTTTGGGGTTACAGAGATATTTTGGTGTTTTATGTCAAACAGAGCTTACACATTGAATGACTGTATTTACCATATGCACAAATGGAGACCATTGCCTTCCGTACTTTAAGGTAAATTAGCTCCGATTGAGGGGAAAACAGAAACATGCTAAATAAATAACAAAGCCTTTCCTGGCAGAGGTTCTTGCAGACAAAACTGGCCTTTTTTTTTTTTTTTCATCATCTCTTAAAGATTCACAAAAGGCTGGAAATGACTATTTTGTTCAGTGTTACTCGTGACTTCTACTAATTAAGCCTGCCTTTTCTACTGAGCTTGAAGGTACTGTGGAGAAAGCCGATTGTCTAGGGTAAATAGAAATTGCAAATCACTTAGTTTCAGCCTTGCTCTGAATCTTGCCCAAATAATTCACAGTCTCTACAGCTGGAACAGAGCACAGGAGAAGGAGTGTCTGTGGGGGGGAACGACATGGGAATGAGGGGGCTGGCAAGAATAAAAACCCCCTTGAACTTGAACATAAGGAAAAATAAGGATCTGATTTAGCTCCCGAAATCACAGTGATGCAAACTGTGAGAAAGCTACGAAAAGCACAAGTTTTCAACTTCTACTTGTGTTTATAAGGAAGCTAAGCTGGGAAGAAAGAGTCTATGTTTAAAACTGATTGATCTAATGAGACCTCAACATCATAACGGTGTTTTTAAAAAAAATGTAATATTTTATTTTTTCTTAATTTTTTTATAATTGACTTTTTTTTAACTTTATTGTTGAAAGTATTACAGGTTCCCACCTTTCTCCTGCACTGACCCCATCCATCCTGCTCCCGCCTCCCTCAGGCCTTCACTGCACTACCGTCTGTGTCCATGTGTGATGCATGTGTGCATATAAATTCTTTGATTAATCTCTACCTCCCTCCCTTTCCCCCTTTCCTCTGAGATTCTTCAGTCTGCATTTTCAAATTCAATTACTGGTATGAGTCCCATTTTGATCTGCAGCTAGAGCCTACATTTTCTGAGATCTTTTGCAACCCAAAGAAATGTAACTGGATACTTTTCGAATCTTTTAAGGTCGTCCAAAAGTAATGATGCTATAGTGAAGGTTTGGAGTGAAGCACCTAGATATAAAAGACAATGCATAACCCAGTGTGTTGTGAGTCAGATTAAGATGTAGATACCAAAAAGGAATGCGAAGAACTGACACTCAGTTTGAGGGGAGAATGTGCTTAGGAGTTTTAGCTAATAGGAGATTTATGAGGATGATTTCTCAGAGAAATCTGTGCCATTAAACCACCTGGGAAGAAGACAGGATGCAATTGGAGTGACTGTGTGGCTTGAAGTTCCTGAATCTAGGGGTGAAGAGAGGGGTGGCAATGGTGTCACAGCAAACATCACCCAGCAGTTCTGGGCAACCAGCAGATGGACAGGTGTGCGGAGCTCTGAAGAAGTTATGAAAACACCCAGGCAAGAGCAAGAACCTGCCTCCGATACCTCCCAGGTCTAGAGAGAATGAAGCCAACACACAGCAGTGCCAGGGAACCAGAACTTTCCTGCCACCTGTTCCTGTCCCCCCTCCCTGGTATGGTGGCTAGAAGTCTGGGGGGTGGGGTCTCGGCACATAGAGAGGTGCTCCTATCCCTTTCCCATGACTCAGATTTCCACCTCTATCATCCCACCTGGAGGAAGGAGCCAATAACAGGGGGAGAGTTCATCTTTTTGACTAGATAGCTTTAATTACTTAAAGGAGGCTATTCTTTATACCTTAAGGGAGCCACAGAGGTTTCTATTATCAGAGAGAAGAAAAGTCTCCTGCCAAGATTCAAAGGGACCTACACTTCTGGGTGCCTCAGTTATACAGGCAGCTTTGCAGACCCTGGACATGATCTGTGATCATATGTTCCTGTAAAATTTGTAAAAATAGGGCATTTCAATCGCCATTATTGAAGACTGGTTTCTCTTCCTACTTTCCCCTCCCACTTTTATCCTCTGTCAGGGGATTTTGAAGAAGCTGTAGCTATTTTAAGGTATGCTTAACTTTCAGATGAATATTGACTTTTTTTTTCAACATTATCAATCATGGAAAAATTCCAATAGGACCAGAAGGGTAAACCATAAAGATGAGATTGACTCAACGCTATAATATGAAAAAGGTGGGGTTTTTTTCCCCAAAATCATGTCCTCAGTAATATTTACAAACTATCAAAGAGAATATACAATGGGTAGAAGAGGTATTTCTCAGGTATTTTGTGGAAAATGTTTTTGAAAGGTTACTGTTATGAGATTCTGAATAGCCTATTTCATGACTAACAGTTTTAAGGAATATTTTATTTATAAGCTGTTTCCAAAAAGACGGCAATAACTGACATCTATTGGGTCCTAAGATTGGACGTATATGGTGAGAGCATTTAAAAGTCATGAAGACTGCACAGACTAAAAAGGCTATGTTGCGAGCACAGAAATAAATATGCACAGGTCGGACCAACATTTTGAAGTAAAGATGAGACACAACATCCTGCATTGTTTCGGTGTATTGAAAGCTTACTTGCGGTCATTTAATTCTCAGAAAAAGAAGTTTCCCCTTCAGAAGTCACAGTGACAAGAGGCATTCTTGAAATGATAGAAATACAAAATTCATGGGACTCAGTGCAGAATTTGATTCATTTTTGCACCAGCACTTGACAAAATTAAAGTAAAAAAGATCAGATGTATTTAGCAAAAGCATTTTTACAAATAATTACTTCAACAATGAGAAGTACTGTACTAATTGAGAACTGTCCACTTAACAACACGAAAGATAAATCCTACCCATTGTTATAGATTCTTCCTGGCGTGTGACAAACACGGGACAGCTGGTGATTATTGTGAGCTACTGTCCAAAGGGGGAACACTATGGATATTTTTAGTTGTCTTTTTCCCACATACAAAACCATCTGTCACTTTTTCCCACGAAGTGGAATAGTATGGACAGTTGTAACCTCTGGTTGAATAACAACCATTAGAAAAGTGAAGAAAAGGGGGTGCAATCATGCTTTTAATAACACCGTTATGTGACCCTAGATGACATCAGCAGGAGTCGTGGGGGAAATGCACCAGAACATCCTCTTCTGGGGTGGTGACGAGGCACCATGTCCCTGTGCTGTGGTCAGGGCACCACCTCACTGTTCCCATGGTGACCTGGACGCGCCTCTGGACCTGCTTTCCCAGGAGATTCTAATGTCTCGCTGTGGTGTGCGAAATCCTGGTGGGTGTATGTGTGGAGCATCGCTCTCTGAGTCTCCACAGGCGGACTCCTGCACACTAGGTCATCTGACACTCCCCAGTTCAATGTCCAACTAGTCTGCAGGGCTCTGGCATAGGCCACGTCACCGCGCAAAGCTGAGTCCATGAACCAGACGGAGCCTGCAAACACGTGACGTGTGGTCTTCCCTGAATGTGACTGGGACGCTATGTAGAGCACAGACGAGCAAATGATACTCTACAAGGAGCATAATCATGATAGATTCAGGGCAACTAGAGCAGTTTGGAAAAGGTGTGCTTCCAGACTGCATTCATATCTATTATCTGTTATTTATTTCTCCGTTTATTTTTCATTTGACTTCACACAAATATGAGTATATTCCTGCTTAGGGATAAAAATATGTTTCCTAAAGACCCCTTCTGCGGCAGCTGCCTAGTCCCTACTTGAGAACACAAGCCTCCACAGATGAGAGAATCATCATTTTCACAGCAATAAATGCCGGCACTATTACCCTCCCACAAATGAGGACATAAAGAATAAAAACAGAGAACAGTAATGGTGGCTCCCCCGATCAGGAGACCTTTGGGTTCACAGGGAGCGCTGTTATTCCTCACGCTACTTTCGGCATCTTTATGCGTAAAGGGCACTCCCATCACCTGCCTCCCCGTGTCTCTTATGTAAACCTTTGCTGGGTTTACAAAATCACATTCCATCGTCACCCACATCGAGCAGATTGAACAGTCTGGCTTAGTGGAACTGGCTCGAGGTTACACACTTCAGAAAAGGCATGTTTGGGGACAAAGTCCCCTGTCTCATTCTCCAGGTGTGGGCACAGATCACAGCTAACAACAGAGAGGGAGGGAGGGAGATGGAATTACTAGGCATCCACAAAAGGAAATGAATCGCAGATGTACATCACAATACAGAAGGCTCTTAAAAACATCATGTTGAACAAAAGAAGCCTGACACATAAGGAGTATACAATTCAGTTTCTTGGAAATTCTAGGAAAGGCAAAACTAACAGAGAGTGACAGAAGGCTTATCAGTCTTTGCGAACTCCTGGGTGTCCGGGGAATTGACTGCAAATGGGTCTGAGGGAACTGTTCGGGTTGGTAAAAATATTCTGTGTCTCAGAAGTGGTGATGCTCAAATGGGTATGTGCATTTGTCAGAACTCACTGAACAGTGCGCTTAAAATGAGTACATTTTATTGGTATGTAAAGGGTACCTCAATAAAATTGATTTTTTTTTTTTGAAAATCACATCTCTGAGGTGGGCTTAAAGCACAGCAGTGCCTCTCATCCATATAATTCGATTGCATCAGAATGATGAAATCTTTAAACAACTTTTTAAAACGAGAAAAACAATTGTGCAAAAACACTTGAATGGATACCCTCCCTTATCCACATTCTAAGAGGAAATTAATTAGAATTAATTTAATGTGTAATATAAATGGCACATATAGTATCTCAGTACAAACAAAAAAAGGTACAATGAGTCAAATTACTTCTTGAGGGAACTTCATTCTTTGCTCAATAAATGGCAAACTGAACATGAAATTGTTAAAATCTTGCTCCAACACCATGATGATTCATCATCTCAGAAGTTTCAACTTGATAGTAAAATTTGAAATTATGTGTATTTTTGTTTCTTGTGAGCTGTGTATCAAGATTTTGTTTTACCTCTGACAAGTTTGCACGTATGCTTAAGCACCATCAGATTATCACACAAATAAAACATTAGAAGAAAAAAGATGCACTTAATCTGAAAGAATTGTTACCTCACAGACCAATCAAAAGTATTTGGAAAAAAAAATTGTAAGCCTTGGCTGGTGTTCTCAGTGATTAGAGCACCAGCCCTCCTACTGAAAGGTCATTGGTGAGGCAACCGACGGATGTGTCTTTCTCACATCAATGTTTCTCTCTTCCTCACTCCCGCCACTCCACAACCCCTTTCTCCCTTCCACTCTCTCTGAGAATAAAAGGAAAAAAAATATCCTCAGGTGAGGATTAACAACAACAAAAAATTTTTAAGAAGCAAAATTAAGAGCAAATCCCCCCATAAGCCGTGAGAACACATTTGGTAAAATGAAAACATTCTCTTAGAAGTCAGTTAGTGAAGATTTGGTCATAGCCCTTTTCCATCCTGTGTTCTTGACTCTCCTTTCTCCTGTGTGAACAGTCAGGCAGGTCTCAGGTTCCCCGGGCACCCTTGGGTAAGTTTAGTCACACTCAGCCTGATTTTAGGAATTAAAATGTCTAGTCCTGAGTCGGAGGAAGTCTTAAAACTGTGTTTCAGGTTACAGCTCCTTCCTCCCCTCAGTTCCAACCTATCATGGAGGATGGAGAACCATGGTCAGTCCTCCTGTACTTCCCCACCAAGTGCTTGTCCTCCCTCCTCCATCATTGCTCACTAGGCTACAATGGCTCCTCTGGTACTGGAGGTGGGGGAGGGGCAGAGGAGAGGGGCAGCAGAGGTCTCAGTTGACCTATATATTGACAGAAGATTTCTTCCGTGGCTGATTGGTGCTGGCTCTCTCTTATGAGGCAGAGGGTCTCTGTGATACTACTCTGCAATGCGAATACTTCTTCCCTGGCTGCCAATATAAAAGATCCCTCTTTATTTCTGCCTCCTATGGCACACTAGTAACATATAAGAGGGCCCTAGATTAGAGATATTATATTTTTCTGAAAAAATGAAAGTGGATAGAAAAATTTGGTAGAAGCAACTGAGTAGAGGGGATGACTAGGGTAGAGTAGAGAATCAACCTGCCCTGCTGGATAGAGTCCCAGAAATATCTAGAAGCGGAGGTGCAGGTGTTTTGAGGACAGGAACAAGAGGTAGAGCTAAAAAGAAAGAGGATGATTAAAGGATTATATGCAATATTTTAGACCCCAAATTCCCATCATGGCTCTTTCAACCTCATGTACTAAAAGGTGAGACAACCAGCCCAGTCACTGAAGAACTCTTCATGCAAGTCCTGAAACACAGTGTCCAAAGAGAACTGGGGTAGCAGGGTGGGTACTACCCCCAGAGCGAAGCCTTCCCACTCTGGCCACGGGGCACCTCCCCATGAAGACTGACTCTCTGCTGGCCCAGCTTAACATGAAGTTTAGAAACAGAGCATGCCGAGCCTTCTGTCACAGCTTCTACTTCATTAAACGTGAAAGGCCACGCAAGGGAACATAAAGCTTTTGAAGAAAACCAACGTAATAACTAAGTGAGAAAGAATGAAATAACTGATGTTAATTAATATTTTAACACTTAGTGAGTTACAACTCACTGAAAAAACCATCTCAAATTTGCTCCTAGAACTAGTAAGTAAGCCTACAAACAAATGCCTGTATTACTTTGGTAGGGCTGCCATAACTAAGTATCTCAGACTGGGTGGCTTAAACAACAGAAATTAATTTTCTAACAGTCTAGAGCAGCCGTGGGCAAACTATGGCCTGCGGGCTGGAAACGGCCCGTTTAAAATGAATAAAACTAAAAAAAAAAAAAAAAAAAAAAAAAAGACCGTACCTTTTTATGTAATGATGTTTACTTTGAATTTATATTAGTTCACACAAACACTCCATCCATGCTTTTGTTCCGGCCCTCCGGTCCAGTTTAAGAACCCACTGTGGCCCTCAAGTCAAAAAGTTTGCCCACCCCTGATCTAGAGGCTAGAAGTCCAAGATTAAGGTATCAGCAGGATTGGTGTGTTTCTCTTCTAGGCTTGAGGACGGCTATCTCCTGCCTGTGTCTTCACTTGGCCTTCTCTGTTTCTCTCCTAACTTGTACCCCTGAAGTCTTCTCACAGGGATACAAGTTATATTGGATTAGAGTGCACCCCAATGACCCTATTTTAACTTAATTACCTTTTTAAAGGTCCCATCTCAAAATATGGGCATATTCTGAGGTGCTGGGGTTAGGACCTCCACATGTCAATTTTGCAGGAACACAATCCAGCCCATGACATGCATTGGCTCAATTAACTGCAAATGGTGAATCAGCTCTAGCAACAGGCACAGCCAGATTCCTGGTTCCAATGGGGGCATCAGGAGCAGCTTCTCCTACCTCCTGATGAGTGTGTTATATCTTAAGCTTAGAGTAGGAAACAGGTTATTTTTAAAAATCCATCTTTTTTTTAATCAACTGATATGTCCATCAAACTATTCTAAAATTAAGTATTTGTTTTCACAAATCCAACTCATCTGGCCATCACTTTTGCAGTGTGGCTTTACCCAAGTACTTTTATCATTCTTTTCATATGCACTCCCTCTTCCTTGCATTGCAGACACAATGGCTCTTGTCCCTAAATTACAGCAGGGCATATACAATCATGATCACATGGTCACCTTGGGAAGCATGACACCGTTCTGTTGCCATGAGGGAGTGGGGCGTGGGGAGTGTGGAGGGAAGAACAAGGATGACAGTGACTCTCAGGACCTTTGTCAATCCTAAGTCTTGAGAGTGGAATCAAAGCAAAGTCAAAAGAGCGGACCTTCTCAGAGCTCCTGACCTCTGTAGAGGACTTGGCTTACATACACCTTTGGCTGGAAATCACACCTGGGTTTCTCAATTTGTGCCATACTTCCCTATAAAAGAAACCCGTGCTTGCAAATTTAGACTCTATTTGAAACAAAACATGTCGATAATCTACTCATCTATAATGATTAGTACTGACCCAGGAGGTAGAAACATTGAAGTCATGGTATCTCCTGAGGATACATTTTAATGTGTTTCTACAATACCTTGCTCTCTAAGTTTGGTGTGTCTCTCTGTAATGGTTTTCATGATACTGGCTTATGCCATCAATCCTCACAGGAATTCCAAAGTGTTTCAGGGAACTAGGCAATCAAGATTGACCAATTCAAAAGATGTGAAGGGGCACTATTGATTTTTTAAATGCTATTTTCAAGAGTTTCCTGACAGTTTTAGTGGTCGTTGGAAGAATGCCAAATTTACCCTTTAGCAGAAGAATGGATTATATGCAAAAGGGGCAGTTATGCTGTTTTCTGAATTCCCAAACTCCTCCTGGACAGTGTTTTCTTCTCCATTCTTCTTTCAACTAAAAGTAGTGTCACTATTTATAAAAGAAAATATGAATATGCATCACCACATTTTTCTCTATATTTCCCTTACTTGAAGTGGCATACAGGATAAGTAAAATAAAGCTCATACTGTTCAAAATCAAGTAGTTTCTGAAATAATTATATTATGCTAAGTAATTAAGTACAAAGCTTTGATTTTTGCTATGCAGGGTTTTTGATTCAACACCCCAGCTATTCAACTTTCAATTTTAGGCTTCTGTTAATGAGATTCAGTCTATGCCAAGTACTAGAATATTGATATGAGAAGGGAAAAAATGCCAAAATATAAACTGTTATTTTCTAAGTAAATTATAATTGTTTTTATGAAATTTAAAAAATACATGTCATCATCTAGTTATCATCACATTCTACTAAGTAGTATTAACAAGATCACAATTACATATTCTGTCCTCTACTTATGATTACTAAATATTGCTTATTAGATACTAAAAATACAAAGAAATTAATTGCCATTTTCCTTGTAATAGAAAGCATATTTTTATATAGTTCGGTATGCTGTTCTGTGGTTTTTATGCATCTACATTGGCATAATACATATTTCTAAATGTAATTTGGTTGGTATTAATATGTTGTATTTGTCGCTAAGTATAAAGTGGGAGATTGGGCATTATGTGAGTCTTAGACAAATTATATCATTTTTATAAATGAAACTATAAGACATTGATGAAAGAAATTGGAAATGATGCAAATAAATGGAAAGATATGACCAAAGAACTTACATGCATATATGCATAATCCTTGGACACAGACAATAGTGCCTTGAAGGCCTAGGGCAATGGTCTCAACCTGTGGGTCGCGACCCCTTTGGGGTTCGAATGACCCTTTCACAGGGGTCGCCTAAGACCATCGGAAAACACATATATAATTACATATTGCTTTTGTGATTAATCACTATGCTTTAATTATGTTCAACTTGTAACAATGAAAATACATCCTGCATATCAGATATTTACATTACAATTCATAACAGTAGCAACATTACAATTATGAAGTAGCAACGAAAATAATTTTATGGTTGGGGGTCACCACAACATGAGGAACTGTATTAAAGGGTCGTGGCATTAGGAAGGTTGAGAACCACTGGCCTAGGGGGAGAAGGGATAGGGGAGGGGGCCAATGGGAGGAAAAGTGGAACATCTGTAATACTTTCAACAATTAAGAGAAAAAAAATTTAACAAATGGGCAGAGGACTTGAATAGATATTTTTCCAAAGAAGCCATACAGATGGCCAATAGACATGAAAAGATGCTCAATTACACTAATCATCAGGGAGATGCAAATCAAAACCACATGAGATATCACCTCACACCTGTTAGAATGACCATTATAACAAAGACCAAAAATAACTGTTGGCAACGATGTAGAGAACGGGAACCCTTGTACATTGTTGGTGAGAATTAAAATGGGGCAGCCCCTATGGAAAACAGTATAGAAAGTCCACAAAACTTAAACATATAACTCGTATTCAACCCAGCCATTGCACTTCTGGGTATTTATCCAAAGAAAATGAAAACACTAATACAAAGAGGTATATGCTCCCCTATATTCACTGCTGCATTATTTACAATAGCCAAGATATGGAAGCAACCTAAATATTCCTCGATAGATTGACAAAGATGTGTGTGTGTGTGTGTGTGTATGTGTGTGTATTACTGGAATATTATTCAGCCATAAAAAAGAATGAAATTCTGCCATTTGTGGCTATGCTAAGTGAAGTCAGACAGAGAAAGGAAAATACTGTGTGATTTCACTTATATGTGGAATCCAAAAACAAAACAAACAAACTCATAGATATAGAAAACAAACTAGTTGTTCAGAGAGGGGAGGGTTTGGGGATGGAAAAATATATGAAGGAGATTAAAAGGTACAAACTTCCAGTTATAAAATAAATGTCAGGGGAATGTAGTCAATAATATTGTAATAAATTTATATGGTACCTAGACTTGTCATAGGGGATCACTTCATAATGTGTATAAGTGTCAAATCATTATGATGTATACCTAAAAGTAATAAAATATTGTATGTCAAATATACATCAATTTAAAAAGGAAAATCACATAGGTACCATGCTATTAACTAAATATAGAATAAAATAAAATGGTCACATATTCTGTAGCTTTCTTGGACTGTATTTATTTCCAGTTGTAATGTCTCTAAAGTAAGCCACGTACTGTGGTAAAAATATCTCTTCTCATATTCTATGCAGTGAAAATGGGGCAAGCACCAATATTTAATGGGCTTAGCACATTTTAAGCCATTTTAAAAAAAATTAAATTCAAGAACTGCCTTGCTTGCAAAATTAAGACCATCAGGGAAGAAATATGGAATACCATCCGCTCTAAATGAAAGAAATTCTGCTTGATAACCTGGTTCATGTAAAGATAATGGAATCTTGGACCTTGTACGATTTACTTAGACCTGAAGGTCAGAAATACTTCTGCTACCTGTGACTTACACTGTTCATTAACACATATAGGGGTCATTCCAGTGTGTCCATATTTGTTTATCACATGCTGGACACAGATGACCCTCTGCATCTGCAGGTTCCAAGGTTCCGGACCACGGACTGAAAATACTATCTCCGACCTGCAGCCCTGCAGCTGGTTGAATCTGCAAATGCAGAAGGCTGACTGTATGCATCATTTTACATCATTGTATGGAAAACATTGTATGGATTTAGGTATCTGGGGGGGTTCCTGGAACCAATCTCCTGCGGATGTTGAGGGATGACTGTATATATATGTCCTCCTTGGGGTGATTTATTTTATCTTAAATTTAGAAACACTAGTTTATTTAAAAAGATAAATTTCCTATATTAGAATACTGCTAGATATTCCAAAAAGTTGCAAAGACAGTTCATAAAAATAGCGCAGACAATTCTCGTGTACCACCCAGCTTCCCCCATTATTATTAACATCTGACATTACCATGGTACATTTGTCAAAATTCAGAAACTGACAGTGGAACATTACAATTACCTTACCTCTGTGTTCTTCATCCCCAAAACATATAACCCTTGTTTAATCATAAGAAAAACATTCGATAAATCCCAATTTAAGAACATCCCTCAGAGTAGTTGGCCAGTTTCCCTAAATGTCACCAAAGAATAAGGACAGTCTGAGGACGTGTCACAGCCTCGGGGAGCCTAAGGAGACATGGCATCTAAATGTAATGAGGCTTCCCAGATGGGATCCTGGGACAGAAAATTAAGCCAAAACTAAGGGAATCTGAATAATATGGACTTTCGTTAATAAAAATCTACCACTGTCAGTTCCTTCATGGTAACCAATGTTCCACATTAACATAGATGTTAACAATAGGGGAGCGAATGTAAGCTACATGGAGACTGTTTGTCCTACCTTCACAATGCTCCTATCTATATAAAATTACTTTAAAAATAAAACATATTTTAAAACTAGGTCTACAATGAATATGATTGACTTGCGAGCAAACCCTGAAGAACTCTCTGACATTTCATCCTTTGAATTGATCGACTCTGCACCTGTTAATCCGCAGATGAATGGATCTGCGTGTCATGGGACGACTTACTTCCGCATGAATACACTACTGAAGGCTTTTCTGCAGGTTTGGATTTATTTAGCGGCCTATCCAAACAACGCTTACAATTCTCCGAGTAAGGGCAGAATCAATTCTATTCATTTATTCATTTATCTTTCAAATTTTAGAGTGACATTCGAATACATAATGTAGGCCCAGGCACTGCTGGGTAAGAGGGAAATGCAACAGTGCTTGCTCTCTCGCCCCCAAGAATAAGAGACTTCATAAAGAGAAAGAGACTGAAGTCCCCAGGAGTCAGGCAAGAAGCAGACACAAGAGAAATGAGATCTTGCAATTAAAATGCTGCAAAGTAAAACTGTATTTCTCGGAGCAGACCACAATTCCCAGGGCAACACATTACAACACCATTATTCTTATTAAGTGTTTCAACTGACTCTGGCTATTGGACTTTTGCTGGACATTAAATAGGAAAAAGATGGTTATTTCCATGACGCCAGGCTGGCTGAAGCCCAGCCATTCTGAAAAGGCAGGCTTACATTCATGTCAATAATGTACTCTGAAAATTGCAAGAAACATAGTGTCGTTCAGCGTCCAATATTTTTCTTGTCCACCCGTGTAAAGGTGGCTCGCTGCCACTCATCACTGTACGTGGAGTTGAGAGAGCAGGCCCCTGCCCAGAAGGGAGGCAGGGAGAGCATCGAGACTCACCTTCCCTAGCCCTGTGGAACGGAAATGCACATATCCTTGCACTGATGCTTTCTGGGGCTTGAAGAACCCCTGAGCACCTATGACCCTCATCTGTTGGGACAGGCGATGGAGCAGCCTTTCAAAGCCAGAAGCAGAGGAGCAAATTCTGAAACGGGCACATCTTAGTGTGAGCAGGTCCAGCAGCCAGAGCATAACCCTTAGGGTGGCAGGACCACAGGATTCCCCAGCCCTGAGGTCCCGAAGCCTCTCATTCACCAGGCCTATCTGACACCTGCAGCAGGAAGGAGGCAGAGCAGCGGCCCTGAGAGAGAGAGAAAGGGCTGCTCTGACAGAGGGGACACTGGTGACCACATGCTGAGGGACCTTGTCCCGTTGCCCACTGCACAAGGCCTTCAAGAATGGTAGAGACGGGGCTGGGAAGGCTGCTGAGAGGCACTGGAGGGGAGTATTGGGGTCGGAAGTGGGCACAGGGGAGTGGAGTGACTGGAAAAGCACTATGAATGACAGGAGACTGTGAAGGGAGTGGCAACACGCCTAGCCAAGTGATCAACCCTCCCCTCCCCCACCCAATCTCTCCCCACCCTCTGGCATCTCCTGCCTCTGACCAGATGAGGGAGCTGGTCACTGCTTCTGGCTGCCATTCCTCAGAACAGGCTTCTATGCAACTCCCTTCTGTCCTGGAAACTGGACTGGCCAGTGGCCACTCAGCCTCTCGCCTCAATTTCACTGGCCCGGTTTTATTGTGTAAACCACTCTCAGCCAACCGCACCCTGTGTACTCGTAACTCACACACCAGCTGGTACACTCCTGCCAGAAACACTGGCTTACATGTAAAGTCTAATCTTTACTTTTTATTAATTTTTAAAAATATATTTTTTATTGGTTTCAGAGAGGAAGGGAGAGGGAGAGAGGCAGAAACATCAGTGATGAGAGAGAATTATTGATTGGCTGCCTCCTGCATGCCCCCCACTGGGGATCAAGCCTGCAACCTGGGCATGTGCCCTTGACTGGAATCAAACCTGGGACCCTTCAGTCCGCAGGCTGACGCTCTATCCACTGAGCCAAACCAGGTAGGGCAGTAAAGTCCAATCTTTATGTATATCCAAAATGCTGCTCCCCCCCATGTGTGCCACTTCCTGAGTGGCAGTGACATCCGGTCACCGCTGACTACCCAGTCTTGCTTTATGTGTTCAGATCACCTCACTGTTCTGGGTTTTCTAGTCTCCATTCCCCACGCATCAACTCAGAACAAGTTCTCTATTTCGACACAATCCCTGAAACAGAGCCAAGCCTCACATACGGCAACTGTGTAGTTAGTGGTCTTAAAGCAGCGGTTCTCAACCTGTGGGTCGAGATCCCTTTGGCGGTCAAACAACCCTTTCACAAGGGTCGCCTAAGACCATCCTGCATATCAGATATTTACATTACGATTCATAACAGTAGCAACATTACAGTTATGAAGTAGCAACGAAAATAATTTTATGGTTGGGTCACAACATGAGGAACTGTACTTAAAGGGCCAGAAGGTTGAGAACCACTGTCTTAAAGAATTAGGTTCTGGGAAACAGAGAATGGGGGACATAGAGGAACAACAATCACAACTTCAAGTTGAACACTGGGCACCCACTTTCTTAAGATATTCTTTAGTGACTATTACTAGGGGTCTTCCAGGCCCTTTTCACCCACATCTAGTGTAGTTACCTAGACTTGAGACATCTGGGTGGCTTCTCTCAATTCATTTCTCTCTACTTCTTCTCCTCACTTCCTAATTGCCCCTAATAATTTTAAATTATTTGCAGATTAAGGGCTGCCCTTTCGTGTTCCCCAAACTGTGTGACAAGCTGGTGTAGATATGCCTTCTGTGAACAAAATCAGGGCCCTCTGCCTTTAACAAGAATGGTTGCTGTGAGCGGGCATTCTCTCCACCTGTTACACTCCCAATACTGCTTTTAAAAGACAAGCTCTTAGGGACTAAGACACAAAGGAGCATGTGAAAGGTTGGCAACAATAACTGCCATTGCAGGTGTCCCGGGAAAGAGCTGTTGTCCTTTAGCCTCCGTGCCCACTTGGATATGTCTTTGATGAAGGGACACAGAGAGAATGTCAAGATATGCCCAACACCTTCCCTCTTTCTAAAATATGAATGTGATGGGCCCTCCTGATTATAATGAGGAGAATTTATATATATATATATATTACAGTAATGTGTTTTATATAATTAAGTCATATTATTTGCACTCTTAAAGAATAAGGAAAATGGGTAGATTGAACAAAAACACATAGATCACAGTTCACTCACATTTGATTGTTAGAGCAAGAGAAAGCAAATAAAAAACTGCATTTAAGTTAAAATGTAAAGATTTAAAATCTATTCTCTCTAAAAACTATTTTCTTTGTGGTTATTTTGTGACTTTTAAGGCATGTTAATAACTAAACTAATTTCATGTGTTCCTACTTAGCTTTTTTAGTGAAGTAGACCATGTATAAATAATTAGAAAATATTTCAACAAGGTCTACAAATTCAGAGGAAAAATCACTAATTCCTCTCTTTAAAAATGTGTTTGGCATATTTTCTAAAGTAAAGAAATCAATGTCTGCTATAATATTAGTCAATTTATTCTAGACAGATGATTTATTTTACCTAATACAGTACTGGCTTTCTGTGTAAAGGCTTTTAGAACACATGTTGCATCTTCAGAAAACCAAAGAGCTGGCTCATTTGTTCTTACTTCCTGTGAGAAGCACCTAGAATTACATGATCAGTTATGTAGACTGCTTTGGGCCAAAATTCATTGGACTGGCTCTAATTTGGAACTAAATGATTCTTTTTATGGCACAAAAGTGTTGTTTACTTCCCTCTTCTGCTTCTAGTCCACTGTACACATTCTACATAATAGACCTGCCATCTTTATTGAAAGGAACCCACCAAGAAGTGTCCCTAATGAAAGTGCTTCCCACACAGTTACTGGGCACAGCCAGCTGACTTGCGAGGGACAGCCTCTAACGGGGAGAACTTGTCCCTTTGATTCCTATAACTTCAGCATTATATAGAAATGGCATTTTATGACTGTAAGCCTTTCCCTAACACATTCAAGCAATTTTAAGGGTTCTTTCATATGAATTTTAAAGCTGCATCTTTTCATTTTAATACGTATTTCTATACTTCTGTATTTTGATTAAAATATTTCTTTATTTTTACCTATATCTTGTTTTCAATCAACACCTAATAAGAATCAAGTTTAAAATCAAGAACGAGGGCCTAACTTTTTATATATTCATAAAAATGGCAAGGTCCATGAGTAAATGTTATTGCAAATACCATGTAATAGAGGACTGCTCCTTTGTATCTTTATAGCTAAAAACGTATTATTCATATTGTGGCTGCTGGTTGAGTTTTTTTTTTTTCTATATATTTTATTGATTTTCCACAGAGAGGAAGGGAGAGGAACAGAGAGCTAGAAACATCGATGAGAGAGAAACATCGATCAGCTGCCTCCTGCACACTCCCCACTGGGGATGCGCCCGCAACCAAGGCACATGCCCCTGACCGGAATCGAACCTGGGACCCTTGAGTCCGCAGGCCAACGCTCCATCCACTGAGCCAAACTGGCCAGGGCTGCTGGTTGAGTTTTTGAAAAACAGGGAGAGAGGACAAAAAGTGAGACTGGTTGGTAAATCACCTGATTGATCAAGAGACTAGAGTTCCCTACCACAGGGCAGCGACTTTCAGGAGTGCCACCGTGATCGGGGTCTTCTGAATGAAGTTTGGATCAACCACACTGGTATTTACTTGATCTATATCAAATGCCACAGTGAACTGGCCTTTTCTGCTGGAACCAATTATTGTCTAAAATAATCCTTGTGAGCTCAAAAGAGAAAGTAGAAAATTCAAGTAGTCTTATAATTCTGAAAGATTGGATACATTCTTAATAACTTTCCATTTTGAAATTATGCAATACTCACTGTAAGTTGCAGAAGTAGTTACAGGGAGTTCCTGAGGTCCCTCCTCCCAGCTTCCCCCCAGGACAATATATAAACATATTTCGTGTTATAGTGTCAAAACCGGAAGTCTGATGGTGCCACAATACTGGTTACTCAGGAACAGACTGTAGTTGGATTTCAATAGCTTCTACATGCACCACTCCTTTTGTTGTGTGTGAGTGGTGGTGGTGGTGGTGGTGGGGTGGTGGATATTTTTTTAAGGAAGGATTTTACCCAGGGAGTTTTCTAAAAAGAGAGTGCTGTAAGCAAGCTAATTAGATATCCACTGCTAACAATCTTGACCTCAATTAGGTGAAGGATTCCTAATTAAATCATTACAGGCTTTTGTGTTAAATGGTAATTGAACGTCTAAAAAGTTCTTCACAGTTATATCATATTAACAAGAACGTATTTGCATTTTTAATGCTTTATTGATTTCCAACTCATGACAGGGCTGTTGGTGTTATCTGACGAGGCCACTGAAAGCATTACAGATTGTTCTTTAGGTTGACAAGCTTAGTGAACAGGTTAAAGAAGCAGCAATGACTGTGACCCACTCAGAGTTCCGCAGGCTGCCATGTTTTAGCGACTCCTTCCCACAATTACCACCATCTACTTAACTATAAATCCGCAGGTAAAAAGACAGAGGACACAGTGAAACCGGAGTGGCCTAACCCACTCCCTTTGACTTAGAAATTTTCCATCAGGGGATCATCATTTGTTTTGATTCAGGCCTGTGTGTCAGGGACCCTCTTAGCTGGCTGGATAGTCCGGCCGCACACACGAACTCTTTAAGTTTCAATGTGTGTCACATTTATTTACTTAATATGAATTTCGGGTCAATGTGGACCTTCATTTTATCCTCTAATTTCTTTAAAATATCAAACCAGATCTGTTAACAATACCTGCTTTCATTTACTGATTCAGCTCCGGTACTGGCTTGTCCCAACCCCTCGAAAAAACTTGGACAAAACGGTAAAACCTGGATGTTAAAAAAATCAACATCTACTTACTTTGCAGTCAACTATTCTTTGAACTTTAGGTTTAGTTGATAACCAAATTAAAATGATAGAATTAATTTCAGAAGGCCGAGATGGATTCAAATAAATTGGAAAGAAGATACAATATCTCCCTATCAAACGCAGACTATTTTCTCCAGCAGTAATTGATAGTGTGTTCTCATTTGCTAATGTAAAAAGCAATTTTAGAAAAAATATTTTGACAAAATGTATCTCTTCCCCAAAATAATCCACCATGCCCCACCTTCTATGACCTTCCTTCAGGATCTTAATGATTTTAGGAAGGGTATTTTCATAGATTATACATTCCAGAGGTGTCTGGGGTATAACTTAATGTACATTACCAATGCATATATTAGACTCAGAATCTATTACAAGCTTGTAAGCACAGTAGAAATCAGATACCTACATGCTAGGATACATGAATAAATGTAAACAAAACATTTTTCTTAATATTTTCCATGAAAATCTCCTAGGAGTTTGTTAGATGATGAAGGCTACATTATAAACAATTGGAGATTTTTTTTTTAAGAAAGATCTTTGCAAATATGTCATGGAGAAAATATTTGTTTGAAATCTGCAATCATTCTTACCTAACGTTTCATGTAGTTGAACATGCACCTTAATAAATCAGGCACAAAAGTAATGCTAAGTTTTCTTTTGTAAGCCACATAATATTAATAAAATTATATAATAGCTAAATTAAAAATTTGTCTCAAGTTCCCCAGCTGGTATGGCTCAATGGTTGAGCATCGACCTATGAACCAGAAGGTCACGGTTCAATTTCTGGTCAGGGCACATCCCTGGGTTGTGGGCTCCATCCCCAGTGTGGGTTGTGCAGGAGGCAGCTGATGAATGATTCTCTCTCATCATTGGTGTTTCTCTCTCTCCCTTCCTCTCTGAAATCAATAAAAATATATTTAAAAAATGTGTCCCAGGTTATGTATTTCAAGTCCCTGGTATTATTTAGGAGAATACAATTTTTTTCAAAGTATTCAGATATCATTAGAAGTGGACAATAATTACCAGCAACACAATCTCTCCAGAAGCATACTGTGGCTAAAGGATCCAGAGAATTCAGTTGATAGGCGGTTCTTACCTCTTTTTTCCTCAAAACAGAACTGACTGTGTCTGACTAGAAAATGTTATTTAAATTTTCATGTACTTCATTTCTCTTTCATGTTATTAGATGCACTGATATTCAAATCATTGAAAATACTTTGAAATATTTAATACTGGCAGTATATTAATCTACAAAAAAATCAACATTCCTATTGATATGTTTATTTTTCCCTGATATGTCCTTTATAATCACTTATACTATAAAATTCATTAAATCCTGACTACCTTATGTATTCATTCTATTAGGATTGGTTCATTAGGACTGAAATACTTCAGACATAATATAGCTGAACCCATAATGGAGTCACAATGTGGATGTTAATTAGTTTTTCAAGATTTACCATAACAATATTAGCTTATATATATATTCCAAATATTCCCAACTTCCCCATTTTTACCAAATATATCATCAAATATATGATTATGCAGTTATTAGAAGTTACACATTACAATTTTCAATTGAATGATTCTATCCTAGCTCTATTCACTTTGGGGCATCATCAAAGTGTATCAAGCTCTATATGAACCTCCTCACACCTCCTCAGCTCACTTGGCCTTAGTTTGATCAAGAACGAAGGATAAGTTTGTTGGATATAGAATTCTGGGTTGGTGTGCTGTTTTTTTCTTTCTCCGCTTAAAATATATTATACTACCCTCTTCTTGCTTGCATGGTTTCCGATAAAAATCCCACTGTAATTATTACCCTTGTTCCTCTAGAGATAATGTGATATCTTCCTGCCCTGGCTTCTTTAAGATTTTATCTTTGTCTTGGGTTTTCTGCAATTTGAATGAGATACAACTAGTTATAGATTTTTAGTTCTAAGTTTCCTTTCAAGTATTCTCTGGAGTTTGGTGTCTAATTTTAGAAATATCTTGGCTTTTATTAGATTAAATATTTCTGTTTCATTCTTTCTAGTATTTCAATTAATCATATATTATCCTTTTTAAAACTGTCACACAATTCTTGGGTAGCCTGTTGTGAGTTTTGCTTTGTTTTGTTTTGCTTTTCCTTTTTGCTTTTCAGTTTAGGACGTTTTTATTGGCATATCTTCAAGCTAACTCGTTCTTTACTTGGCCAGACCCAGTCAACGGATGAGCCCATCAGAGTTCTTCATTTCCACTGCACTTTCCCTTTTATTCTTTCATCTCTCTGTTTCCATCACTTCTCAGTTCTTGCAGGTTGCCTGTTTTTTTCCATCAGAGCCTAGTTTCCAGCTCCAGAGGCTTCTGCTCATGGTAACCTGATCGCACTGTGATTCTCTGCACTTGCCTGTATCTCAAGACTTATGGTAGTTCTTTACCCTGCCACCTCAATTCTCTCATGTGTTTAAATCATCTTTCTTCAGAATTTTTCTGGTTGTAAGACAGAAAAGACACTTTCCAAGACCCTTAAATGTTAAGGCTATCATCATAAGTCCAATCTACTCTGCTTTAACTTTTTGAAACATTTTGTTCCTTTCTCACGTTTCATTCCACTTTTATCTAAACAGTTATAAATATTTTGTTTCCAATAACTGCATAATCCCTAGTTCCTGGGTTCTGATTATATTTATTTCCTAAAAACACTGCTAATATGCCCCTTTCCTTCAGATGTCTTGTAATTATAAATTATGAGCTCATCTTTTGTGCGTCTATCTTGGAAAAATCAACCTCTTGGGTTAATGGAGTCTTTTCTTTTGTATAAATGTTATGAACTCCCGCAAGATAGCATGTGCAGTATCAACCCTGGATAACTTTAAATTATTCTCAGCCTGAATTTTCCCCAATTAAAACAGTATTATAAGTTCAAACCCCAAATACATAGGATGGCATGCCTACGGTTATAAATATTTAGGCAATTTTTAAAAATTTATAGCCCAGGCTGAATCAGGCGAAGGCCCTTGGTTGCTCTTACATTAAGAGGATAATAATTGGGAATATCTTTTAGAATGTCTTCAAGTATTTAACAGTCTACCTGTCTACATGTGAACTCTTTCCCTCTTCCCTCGTAGATTATCGCTGCTACAAGGGAATTGTTGTAATAATTAGCAAGGGATTGCATCATGTTGTAGTACCCTCAACAAACATCATCTATTATAATAAACCAATATAATCAAGTTAGTGAATTAAACATTGTGTTTGCCATAGTAATTTAAAACCAAAGGCTTTAAACCATCAGCGATTCGTATCAGGCCCTGTATTGGCCTTATTAGCCAACTCTTAAAAAAATGACTTAAAAATTAATGACCACTATATACATATTTTATAATTCCTTTAGAGTACAAGGTCAGTATTTCAATGTAGAATGCCCTGAGCACGATTTCTGGTTTGAGAGTTTCTAATACTGTAAGTTATTTGCTATGTTGAGATACTTCCACCCATGAAAAAAATAATTAAAATAATTACTAATTCTTGATTCTCTCTCCAAACCCACCCACCCCAAACCATGCCCCTTGTTAGTGATCCTCTCTCAGCAAATAGCAGCTCTCCTAGAGTTCAGATTATAATCTTGGGATCATCTCAATGCCCCCCCTTTCACCAGTCCCCTCCACTCTTCCAGCAAATCCCAAGCTCTATCTTCCAAACATATCCAGATTCCAAACATCCTCTCCTGCACCTTTGTAGTAACCCGGGAACTAATCTACATGCTTCCACCTTTTCCATAATAATGTCTGTACTCCATGGAGCAACCACAGTGAGCCTTTCTCATTTATTCAGAACACCTCACTTTATTTACTGAGTCAGTCAGCGTCACACCCTGCCCGTAGCACTCCGAAGACTTCTCATCTCACTCAAAGTAAATCAAAGTTCTAAAGCAACATGCCTGCAAGGCCCTATGGGCTGCGGCCAGAGAGCAGAATGTCAGCAACTCAGAGAGACTGTTTTTAATATGCCTTATTCTTATCCATAGAACCAATAACATAGTGTTTCTACGCACTTTATGACATTTATTTGTTTGCTCATTTATCACCCATTAACAATTTGTTTCCTAGGAGCTTCCTGTTACCTCTACAGGAACAAAGTAGGTGCTTTACCAATATTTATTCATTCATCAAAAAATGATTTGTTTCAATATATTTGTTGTTTAAAATAAAATGCTGAGCCAAATTTGCACGTGTTTGATACATTATTAAACATACAGCAATAAAAAGTGTACGCTGATATTATAAAGAAAGGTGTGTACACAGGGCCTCTCCTCCACTCTAGGGAACTGTCACTTCTCTGAAGAACTGACATCTGTACTAATGTGGGTGGATGACAGGTGTTTTGAGTGACAAGGGCATGTCAGGCCAAGGATCAGCTTGTCTGGAGGGCCTGTGGCAGGAGGGAGCCAGGCCCAGGCATGTAACCGAGAGGAGCCCAATGTGTCTGTTGAACACAGAAAAGGGAGAGGCTGAGAGTAAGACTGAAATTATGGGCAGAGCATAAAAGTCTGGACAGACCTTGATAAAAACTATTCTTTATCTTTGAGCAATTGAGCAGTTAGTGCAGTTTTAAGCAGGTGGATCAGGTGATCAGGTTTCTACTGTAAGAAGACAAATTATGTGGCCAGTGCAGAAAATTTAGAGACTTTTGCAGGAGTCTATGATCATAAAGGTGACAATATGAACTCTAAGATTGATTACAGTTCATCTGTGGATAGTTTCCTAGAGATGTTTGTTGGTTAAAACTGGCATAACTTAGTGACTAATTAGACTCAGGGAAAATAGGAAGATAACAAAAATACACTCTAGATTAATGGTTTGCTCAAATGTAAGGAATGTGGTGTTATTCCCCGATTTGGGAGGGGAGGAAGGTGCAAATTAATGAACTTGGACTTTCATTTTCTCTTGTGTTGGCATTGATGTTAGAGCTTATATTATTTCTCTGCGGAAACAATGTCCTCCAAATTATGCAAACTACCCTGGTAAGAAAGCTGCTCATTTTAAGACTGTCCTCATATGTATGAATGCATCTTAACTGTCCTAGAAAATAACCTTAATATGTCCCATATGACCTTTACTTGCTCTTTGCTTTGCTGCTGGGGAGTGATTTATTCATGCTGTTTGCAAGACAAGGTGGAGAATTGGAGCCTAAAGAATATTTTTAATGCTTGCAAGACAAGGTGGAGAATTAAAACCTAAAAAAAAAAATATTTTTAAAAGTAATTCTTGTCTCCAAACAATTTAAAGTTTGAAATGTGTTATAAATAATATCTAAATAATAAAGTAATACATCTTCTAGGAACAGTTCTCTAGAAGGAGCAGGCCTCATGGATTATCTTCATTGCCAATAAAAAGAATCTTAAATCAGAGGCAAAATATTAGCCACTAAAATATTAGTGTCAGTAGAAAAATATAGGGGTGCCTCATCATTTAATTTCAGTACCAGCTACCAGAGTAGTTTGAAATAAGTGAGAGAAATAAACTCAACAGAGCACATTATTAAATTAAAAACTGGTAGTAGGTGGGTTTGAAATAATTTTATTCAAACACTATGAAATATACGTTTTAAGGCAACAATTTGGGTTTGAATTATTAAATATTTAATCATTACTTAGATGCTTTGCTATAACAAAACCAAAATATCTAAATAATTATATGCATATTTCACTTTTTATATAAATGGCCGCCATTCTATTAAAAACAAACGGTAAATATTATGTCATTATTAAGGCACTAAATATGTAATACATTAATTTTGCATTTTGGTTCAGAAAAGAGTATAATACTAGGGAACAAAAAACATTTCGTCTAATTCAGGAGGGGACAAATAAAAACAACGTATACCACCCATCTAAGCCTTTTCCTTTATTGCAAAGTATTTTCTGACTCAGAAAGACTGTCTCACGGGAAACAAAATCATAAGCAGCCTGGCCAGCGTGGCTCAGTGGTTGAGCATTGACCTATGAACCAGGAGGTCAGGGTTTGATTCCCAGTCAGGGCACATGCCTGGGTTGTGGGCTCAATCCCCAGCGGGGGGCATGCAGGAGGCAGCCGATCAGTGATTCCCTCTCATCATTGATGTTTCTATCTCTCCTTCTCCCTTCTTCTCTGAAATAAATAAAAATATATTTTAAAAAAATATCACAAGCAGCTTCCTCCGAAATAGATCTCACTTGAGCTGCCTGGAGCTGAAGAGCGCACTGGAAGGATCTTCCTTTTTGTGATTTCTCGGCTTGGCTGGATAATTAAAACTGGAGTGGAAATCCATGAGGAGGATTTATTTAAAAACAGTGGTTTTCCTTGAACAGATAGGAATAAATGAAAAGCCTAACATAAAACATGGGATTATCATCTTTGTGTTTATATGGCATTTATTTGATATTCTGGGGACAATACATAGAGCAAAATTATTAGAAAAGTATGTAATAATTTGATTATGGGACACAATTTGTCTATAAGATATTTCTCATTAGTTTCTAGGGTTGGGCTGTTGTAAATAGAGCTGCTATTGGACACTGGTGTGCATGTCTGTGTGTGGACGTGTGATTTCAGTTCCTTGAATACAATATCTAGGAGCTGGGTTGCTGGGCCATAGGGAAAGTGTGTGTTTCACTTTCTGAGGGCCTCTCAAACTGCTTTCCTAAGTGGTTTCACAATTTTACATCCTGTCCAGCAGTGAAGGGGAGTTTCAGTTGCAACAAACACTCGGTATACCTGGGTATTGCCAGGTGCAATGCTACTTCACTGTGGTATTAATTTGCATCTCTCTGATGACTAATGAGGTTGGGCATCTTTTCGTTGCTTAAAAGCGATTTGTATATTTTCTTTTGTAGTTTGTGTGTGCAAATATTTTGCCAATTTATTTATCATAAGTCAATTTCTTATTGAGAAAAAAATTGGGTTTACAGAAAAATCATGAACACGGTGCAATGTTGTAAACCCTACATCCAATTTCCCCATTAGTAACATTTTCATTAACAGAGTGCATTTTATCCAACCAATATTGATACATTACTATTAACTAAAGTCCATACTTTACTCAGGTTTTCTTACTTTTTACTTTGTGTATTTTTTTCTGTCCCTGATCTCATTCATGATGGCCAGTACTTTCCACAGTCATGTTTCCTTAAGGCTAGTCTTACCTTAATGGCTAATATTTTGCCTCTGATTTAAGATTCTTTTTATAGTGTCTCAGACTTTCCTTGTTTTGGATGACTTTGGCAGTTTTGAGTAGTAGTCAGGGATTTTGTAAAATGTCCCTCTCTTGGAATTTTTCTAATACGTTACTTAGGGTATGGGTTTTGGGGGGAAGAAATACAAGGGCAAAGTGTCACTTTTATGACCTCATATCAAAGGTACACAAATCAATGTGACATCACTGTTGGCGTTAACCTTGCTCAACAGGGCTGCGGTGGAACTTGTGAGGTTTCTCCACCAGAAAGTTACTCTATTTTCCGCCTTTCCATGCTGTGTTCTTTGGAAGGAAGTCACTACGTGTGGCCCACACTTAAGGAGAAGGATTTAGGCTTTGTTTCCTTGGGAACGGAGCATCTACATAAAATATGTGGAATTCTTCTGCAGGGCAGAATGGTCTCTTCTCCACTCACTGATTTACTCAACCACTTATTAATATCATATGAACTCATGGATATTTATTTTATACTTTGTGCTATAATCCACTACTACTTTATTTTGTTGCTCAGATCATCCCGTCTTTAGCCATTGGAAACTTCCAGTTGGATCCTGTGGCTTTTTTATTTTTATTTATTTATTTTATTTTTTTGATTTTTTACAGAGAGAAAGGGAGAGGGATAGAGAGCTAGAAACATTGATGAGAGAGAAACATCAATTCAGCTGTCTCCTGTACACTCCCCACTGGGGATGTGTCCGCAACCAAGGTACATGCCCCTGACCAGAATCGAACCCGGGACCCTTCAGTCTGCAGGCCGACGCTCTATCCACTGAGCCAAACCAGTCAGGGCATCCTGTGTCTCTTTGACACATCCTCTCAACTTAGCTTGCTGTTGGCTTGTGTGTTGGTTTGTTTTGAGCACTTCCTTACTTTTTGCCACTACAGGACACAACAGCCTCACTTTGTACATTTTCTGCCCTCATCCCATAATAAGCATTTCTCCAAAGATCCTTGAATTCTTGGGCTGGACATGAGGCTGCCGAGGAGAAATCCTTTTCCTTATAAAGTTTCGACTAATCTGGGAAATGTTTTTCATGGTAATTTGATAAAGCAGGACAATCCAAATAATCTCTTCATCACATTACTGTTCTATATTGGAGTACAGATTTTGGAATCTGCTCGAAGACTCGTGTTTAACCTTCAGAAAGTGATCGCTTGATGTTTTCAATAGTTGAAAAACCTGTCACAACAGGATTTGGTGACAGGCATAAAATGGACCGAAGGGACCTTTTCTAGCTGTTGTTTCCAATCCCTACAGACTGCAGGACACGAGACAATCAGACTAGAGCAGCGGTCGCCAACCTTTCAGACCTCACAGACCACCAGTGGTCCGTCGACCACCGGCTGCCGACCGCTGGACTAGAGTGCCTTTCACACACCTGCTTCGTGTGCAGCTTTCTGGCGGTGCCCCTTCCCTTCCTGTGTGAGGCACACAGGGACCTTACAGTCGGGTTGGGGAGACAAGAGTCACTACATTTTAAGATGGCAAATTCCTGAACAGACAGCAACACATGTTCTCCTGTTCCAATAATGTTCTACATTAGGTGCATAGAATAGGTATAGTAAAAATCACGATTTTGGGGTCACTTTCCGTTAGATGCCAACAGATTAGAGGTAGATTAGAGGACAGATCCTGAGCCTTTAAGTGCCAACATTCTGTTCTGCAGAGGCAATGTGGCACGTAATTAAGAGCTGGAGTGCTGGGCGTAATTAACTGCAGGCGTTGGGAGAACGGAAGGAATGATGTTGGTGAAAACAGCCGGGGAGGAAGTGATGAAAGGTGTGTGACCAAGGATGACAGGTGATGGCAAAATATTTAGGGCTTGGATTTATAACCAAAGTCAAACGTTTATGACCTGGTAATCACCCTTCTGTTTTATTTCATGTGACAACAGCGATGCTAATCTGAGCCACTTTCAATCAACTTGATCGGTTGTTTTATTAAAGGGCTTATTGCTTATTATTGGACCGGGGTACAAATGAAACACAGGTATGTTTCATTTAGGAATAAACCACAGAGGTTATTATTTGAAGCCCAATGGATTTTCAAGAGTAAATTCCTAAATTGAGTTGTTCCTTACTAATGAACTGCTCCTAGTGTGGACAGTATGACTGCTGGAAGGAAAATATATACAGGGCTTTTCAAATGGTTCCCAGGTGTTGCAGGGTTCTGGTTAGGTATTCCACTACAGCGACCGTTTCTGGCCCCAAGAATTGCGTGCATCCTCACTTGCAATCACAGAGCAGCATGTAGAAGAGTCTACCAAGTGAGAGGAAATGATGTTTGCTACCAACTGCTGCTCATCATTTTCTTTGACAGGTTTGGCTCAGGATCAGAGACGAAAGTAACTCTCCCTGTGGTGCTGAGATGTGGATTCATGAAACTAGCTGCCACTGGTAAACATTTTAAGTGTGGAAGCAGCCACCTCCTTCCATTCCCAGGGAAAAATACACACAAAGCACAATGACATTAACGAAAGGAATAGATGCCTTCCCTGGATTCAGATCCTGTATTGCGATAGCACATGGGGATTTGTGTGAAGACAGAAAACTAGAGAAATTCTTTTTTTGTCTTTGATTCCCTGCAAGTCAAATGTCCCAAATTCAAGATCTAGGAATATGTTTGGGCTATGTCAAGAAAATTTCGAAATCACGTGGATGGTAAAGTTCTGATGCTGAAAGGTTTTCGGATCAATGTGGATCTGCTCTTGGTGATGGCCGCATAATTTGTTTTTGGGGGGGTTAATCCTCACCCAAGGATGTTTTTCCATTGATTTTTAGAGAGAGTGGGAAAGAGAGGGAGAGACAGAGAGAGAAACATTAATGTGAGAGAGACACATCCATTGGTTGCCTCCCTCATGTGCTCCGACCAGGGTTTAGGATCGAGCCTGCAACCGAGGTACATGCCCTTGACTGGAATCAAACCTAGAATCCTTCAGTTTGAGGGCCAACACTCTATCCACTGAGCCAATCCAGCTAGGGCAGGTGTTGCATCATTTAAAAAAAATAAATGTTCACCTATTATAACCATATTACCATCCTCACATGTGTTTTTAGTCTTTCTGCTAGGTTGGTAATTATTCATCGAAGGGTACCATATCTGCACATACCATGAAAAATAAAAGCAAATGAAAGGAAGAAGAAAGCAAGATGTCAACTAAATCCTAAGTAATAAACTTGGCTTTGTCGAGCTGGTACCTGCAGGAGCAGAAGGAACTCTGCCTTTATGGTGAATCAGACAACCGGAATCTTGGCTGTCCCACTAACTCGATGTGGAACTTACACTATTCATGTTACCTGTCAGAGTTTCAGTGCTTATGTAAAACGAATAAATGGAAAAGGGCCATCTGTAAGATTCCTTCCAGATATAAATCACTGATATTTACGGTAGCGAGAACACTCCTGCCAGGGAGGAATCTTCAGACAAAAGGAAGACTTCACTAGTACAAGAAATGAACAGAAGGAACTAAAACGCCTAGAAGATTGCCAGACCTGAAAATAAAACCCTGACAGGAATCACATTTGCAAGGAGGTGTATTCTACCAAAAGTAATAGCGTATTTGCATGCGACAATTAGATCTCCATCATTCAAATGAGGAAACTGAGGCTCAGATGAGTAAAGTGACTGGTTCAAAGTCCGTGCGTGTAGAGAATGCAAGAGTGAGATCCAGGATCCCGGCGGCCAGGAACATGTTTCCAATCCATCAGCTGTCTAGACTCCCGGCACCATTCTGCTGTTGTCATCACATTTTAAATGTTATTATATGTTTTTCTTCTCTTTTCATCTGCTATGAAATATTAGGTGTTCCCCCTCATCATTCACTCAGCAAATATTTATTGAGCACATACTATGTGCCAGGCGCTATTGTAAGTAAGGGTCACTGTTGTTGACGATGGGGCGTTTTTTGTGTGTCATTAGAAGCATCCAAAATAAACGTTGTACAAAAATATTTATCTCTGGATAAAATTTCAGGCTTCTCTAACACTTCTATAGTAGGTGTAAACTATCTTAGCTTAGACTACCTGCTAGTCACCAACAAAAACAGAAGGTGGACAATGTTTATATTGACATGATTTGAACATATACGTCAAACAGATACAAGTTGGAAACAAATCATCACAGCGAATCTTTTTTGTTTCTTAAAAATATTCAGAAAGTTATTGGTCTTAAGTATATGTAGTGAGACTGTACAGAATGACATTCATCCACTTAAATGTGAACCCACCACTATCAGTACACTGACTTGGTGTCAGGGAAATAAAAAACAATTTTTTTTGAGATTTGAAATATGCTTATCTATTTCAGTATTTGAATATTTTAATTTTAATTGTATATACAGTTGGCACTTAAACAAGGAATGTGAAAGGTAGGGATGCCAACGGCACCCCCCACAGTCAAAATCCATGTATAATTTTGGATTCCCCCAAAATTTAACTACAAATTCATCCCAATTTGGATTGGTTCCAAAATCCCCTACAGATACCAAATCCACAGATGCCTAAATAAAATGGTATTAATTAATGCATACAATTGGCCCTCCACACCCATGAACTCCCAACTGCAGAATGAAAAGGGTTCAAGTATTTACTGAAAAAAATCCACGTACAAATCAACCTCTGCAGTTCAAACCCATGTTGTTCAAGGGTCACTGCGTTTAATTTATTTTGAAAAACTATTAATTATCATGTGTATTATAGAGATTAACTCTAGATAATGATGCCCCAAAGAAATCAGTTCTCTAATATGCTGTTTTATAACATCGGAGTAACAGATAAATAAAAATAGTAGAAATACCAACAAGAATGCTTCTAAATATTTACACTGTTTTCCCCATCCTTAGCCTAAGTTGGTATTTTTACTCATCTCTGGGAGATGTAACTTGATTTTTGTAATACTTATGTAAAAGTGCCAACTGTAAATGAAGTAAAATTTGAGTCTGCAGTTTCTTTAAAATTGCTCTAGCACTGGAAAAGTACTATGGGTAATTTTGTTGTTACTTAGGATCATTTTACACAACGGAAAATGAAGAATTGCTTGAGAAGATGCATTTAAATGCCCAAACAATTTAAATCACACAGTAAACAGGCAAGAAAACAACAAGAAAATACTGTGATAAGTTTGTAAGACAAGTAAGCAAACCAAACCTCATATTCAATAAATTGATATAATTGTTAAAATAAATCTCAAGACTATATTAAGCATAAAGAGTGATAAATGTGCATGAAATATTTTATAAGTATGTCAAGTAAACTCAGCTACTATTATGGATAATTATCAAAAGAAGAGAGTGCAAAATAAAATGATTTCTTAAAGTTCATAGTTAGCAACTATGATTGATGAGATGCTGAAATTAAACCAATACAGTCAATCTGATCATTTAAATCTCCCTCCCGGAGCATGTCAGCTATGAATGGCCAATACTGGAATCTCTAACTATGAACTGGTTTTTATTCAGATGTGCTTCATGTACCTCCAGCTCTTCTGGTGTGGGAACCAGGTGGAGGGGGGCAATGGGAGGAAAATGGGGGACATCTGTAATACCCTCAACAATAAAGATAAATAAATTTAAATAAGAGAAATCAAGTGACATTTTCATTTTCCACTTGGAAAATACCTACCCAAACCTTATAATCCATTAGGTACATTGTTTCCATTTTCTACTCACCACAAGTGACAGTTCTGTCAATAAACCACACGTCACCATGTTTCCGGCCATCCAATAAAAATGTTCTCACCTTTTCCAAATCCTTTGCCAATCAAGTTTCTTGCCATTTTTTTCCAGCTCTGGGTAATGTTTCCCTTCTTCCTAGTGCCACATATTTTAGGCAGCATCTCACTTGTAGGTTCTCTTTCTGTATCATGTTTCTGGTCCTGCATAGCAAACCATCTCAAAACTTAGGGATTTAAAATAGTAATCATGCTTGTTGCTTACTTGGTCTGTGGGCCAGCTGGACAGCTCTCTGGACTCAGCTGGACTCTTCTCTGTTTTCAGTGGCTGTAGGTCAGCGAGGCTTCTGTTCTCTGGGGTTGTCTGGCTGTAATTCTCCTTCATGTAGCTTCGCATCCTCCAGGAAGCTGGCGTAGGCTTGTTCTCAAGGTCAGGGTTCTGAAAGACAACACAAGCAAACAACCTTCCTGAGTGCTAGGCTCAGAACTGGCATGGTGATACCTCCTTTGACTTTCATTGGCCACCACAAATCATAAGGCCAGTCTACATTTAAAAATGGGGAAACTGCCCAGCCGGTATAGCTTAGTGGTTGAGCGTGGACCCCTCAATGAGGAGGTCACGATTTGATCCCCCTCAGGCCATATGCCTGGGTTGCGGGCTCCATCCCTGGTAGGGAGCATGCAAGAGGCAGCCAATCAATAACTCCCTCTCATCTCCTTTCCCCTCTCTGAAATCAATAAAAATATATTAAAAAAAAAAAAGAAATGGGGAAATAATTCTCTTTTTCACTCTTTCAAGAGAGGAGGCTAGGCCAGAGGAGATGACAACAGGAGAAAATAAAATCAGGTCAAGTCAACATTTTCCCTCACATTTCCTATGGTCTGCGTTAATTAATGAACAAATTAACCAATTAGTTAAGCACAGGAACACACACACATCACAAAGAGCCAGTGCTGAGTCTGTGTCATAAAAGAGAAAGATCCCTCCTTCTGAATGATTAAGTATTTATTATTAGCCACTTCCTGAGGGTAAATTACACTGAATGTATCTAGTTTAATCTATATAGTGTGGCTATCTAAAATTATGTAAGGATTCCTTTTCTCCTTTTCATACTTTCTACCAAATAGCATGAGTGAAGCACACAATATTGTGACTGGAATGTTAATGCCATCTGCAGAAGTAAAGTGATCAGCTTTTGCTCCTATTCATGTTTTTGACATTTCATAAAATATACTAGGTAAGCAACTTATTTAAATTCTTTCATGTCCTAAAACCAAAAGTTAATATTAGTCTCCCATGAAAATCTTTGTATCTATAGTTTATTACAATGAAATGAGGGACCAAAAAATAGCAAATTTCCTGATGGCTTAAAAACAGGGTAAGCAAACCAGAATCCAAATTTCTTTAGCCATGTGGGTCCCATGTGGTTCCCTTTACTGGGTCTCTGGTCCCTGTTACATAATTTTTATTCCTACTCCGGGTTCCTGATTCAGCTATCACCTCTGCTTTCTGAGCAGAAATCGCACCAATGATAGGGAAATATCGCTTTTACTTTTTAAAAATGATAACAATGGAAAATTTTGCCGTTAAAAAGAATAATAACAATGAAAGATTTTGCTTTTTTAAATAATAGCAGTGGACAATTTCCCATGAAGAACCATATATCAGATAATTATCGGCTAGAGGTTTATTATATTTTATTTATTTATTTATTTTGTATTTTAAATACCTACAAATGTGATGCTTACTAGCCTGTGCTTATGTTTAAAACTATTAAAATATAAAGATATAAAGGATTAGCACAAAAATGCTCTACTTATTTTCTTGGGAAACTTTGAGTTCATTTGTTCTAATAGTTCACCAAAGTTTTGAAACCAAAGTTGAGTCCTTCTGCTTGAACAGATGACATAAACAATCATGCCAGCAAACCAGGGGCTAGTTTACCTCCCTCCCTGTCTAACTGCATGGGTGTTAAGTGCCTTTAGTACAGAAACTAGGACCTATTATAGGTACTTGGCACTCCTTTACTGCGTCTTTGAAAGCATCATTCCGACTAACTTAGTTCATTGGTTCTCTTCTCAACCCTGGCGACATGTTGGAATCGCTTAGGCAGCTTTAGAAGATATCACTCTGCAGAGATATTCCCTCAGATATTCTGATTTGATTGATGACCAGGCCACTGTTATGGTTTAAACTGATCCCTGAGCGATTCTATTTTCAGCCCAACTTGAGAACTATTAGTGGCCGCTCCGTGAATGTCACCGTAAGTTGTATTTAAATTTTTAAAAACATAAATTTGTCTCTGAATTTGCTGACACATTTTGTATCAGCACATCAGTCATTGTTCTCATGTGTGCTCAGACCATCTTTCCTGATAATGGGTTATTGTTAGGTTATCTGAGCTGAGTAACCACATGACAAAGATGCAAAGGCATCGTATGATCGGATGTGCTTTGCATACAAATTACTTCAACTAATCATATTTTGAGAACATAATTAGCAGCCTAGGGAAAAATAAACAAAGATAGCTACAGGTTCTTCTGTAGCATCTTCAGGCCTTAATCTCTCTGGCATGGGAAAGCTAAATAAATGTATTCTCCTTTGGGATAGGCCAAATTGGAGAGTGGCATATATTATTATTCAGCACATTTGATGAGTTACAATATTAATTAAATGTTACAACTGAAGGACATTTTCTGCAAATGAGGATAACTTTATAATGTGATTTTTAATCTGACTATCTAGGTCATTAACAAGAAGTGACTTTTGTTGGTTTCCATATAGGTCAATAAAATTGCATTTTCCCTTAAAGTGAAACAGCATCTGCCCACACATTACTGAAACATACATGTACACCAATGAGTATTAAATTCGCCAAATTTATATTGAGCTCCTCTATTGTTGGGTTCTGAAAAACTCATCATACTTAAGTAGCTACAATATGATGTCAATGATCGTAAAATGAGCATTTCTGGTATGTGACACTAGGAGGAAAAGTTGCTGATGAAAGCACTGTTACCATTGCTAAAAAAGTGAATTAGTAAAAACAATAAAAATTTTTGAACACTTATTATGCACTAGTCATTATGCACAACCACCTCATGAGATATCACTGTAATTTCTAACCTATGGATGGAATAATTAGGTTGAGAGAAGTTAAATCTCTTCCCCAAGGTCACATAATAAGTTACTAAGATTCACAGTCCCATCTGTTAACAACATAGTACTTTACTATCGAGTCTATTAGAGAAAGAACACATTTCATTTTCAAAATACACTGTGACAAGTTTTTCCTGGTGTTTCTTGGTAACTCAAAAGAAGGACGTTTAGGTCAAACTCTGAGTTCTTAGAAAGCATCCTGCAGACAGACTTCTTGAACACCTTAAACACTAGGTTTTGGCTAAACATAGTGCTAAACATGTAAAGACAGCATTTGCCAATCTGCATGGGTAACTAAATTATATAAAGAATCTGAGAACTTTAGAGAAGAGCATAGCCTAACTTTTGTAATGAGGAACTTGGAATGTAGACAGGTCAATGCACTTGCTGAAGGTCAGAGGAGCAGTTCATGGCAGAGGAGGTTGGTTCAGTGCTAGTACCTCAGGACCCGCTTTCTACAATGCTATCCGTTGACAGTGCAAATGATAAATTCTATAGATGCAGTAACCCAGGACAAGGTTTTCAGGCAAGGTGGAGACACAATTGGAATTTGTTTAATTATTACTATTGCTAAAATTTTATTATTAACAATGTGAAAGGTTTGGAGCAGAGGAAGAAAAGTATATTATTAGATAAGTCTACTGGTTCTCAAGGGAGCAATCTTAATACCCAAGACCACAAGCGGTGATATCTAGAGACATTTTTTATTATTCAGGATTGGGGGGAGGTGCTTCCAACATCTAGCAGATAGAAGTCAGGGATGCCACACACACACACACACACACACACACACACACACACACACACAATTATCTGGCCCAAATGTCAACAGTGCTGAGGCTGGGCTATCTTTCAGTTGTCTAATACAACATCAGTAAGATCTGAATTAGGGCAATTGTGGTGGAGTTAAGTTCAAGTTTCATTCATTCATTAAGTATTCATTGTGGATCTACTTTTATGCCAATAACCAGATACATTCTGGATAAAAAGATGAATACTGGGCAGCCAGGTCCTCACATGGCCCACAGTCCAGTGGGGGTCATGGGTGAGCGCTGAGCTACTCAAATATAACATTGAGAAGGTTCGTGATGATGGAGACACATGCAGTGATTGAAGTACATGAGGGTGAGCTTCCTACAAGAGGCTTACAATCTGTCAGTGGAGAAGACATTAAAAGTTGTCATTATTTAATTTCAGTTGATCTGTGTAATGAAAGAAATTCTACCTAGCATATATATATAGTATTATAAAAGCAGTGGGCCTACACATAACTTCTTGGGCTATGTAACACTCCATTGAGGAGGTAACATTTAAGATACAATTTTAAGATAAAGAGATAAGAAGAAGAGTCCTCCAAGTTGATCAAATGCCACGTGCAGAAGAAGAGGGAATGGTGACCAAACCACAGAAAAAGTTGTGGGAGTCAAAGAAAGGCTGATAATGGATAATGCAGGGGGAGGAATGTGTAGCCCAATCATTGTTCCTAATCCAGCAATGGGCTTCAATTGCCAGGTTCTGACCCATCACAGAACCATGTCCACTGATCCTAGTTGAAACCTTTGATAATGTAAAACGGAGCAGCACCGCTCAATGCAGTCTGTTGGTACTGGGTGTGACCAGAGCTCTAGAGTCACCTACCTCCTCCCAGATACTTGGGAAGGTCATTATTTAGAAAGGTCTTGTGAACTTTGGAATTGTGACTTTAGTACACACCTTCCCACACACATACTCAGGTATATGATTTGTTTCAGTCGCAGTAAATTTTAAGAGAAACTATTGCAGTGGCTATGAATTTGCTTAATTAAAAGCCACCAGAATTAAAGAAATAAAGCAACCCCCAAATGTGGCATTTCAGTGAATTGTGCCCTTTTAGAAAGTCATTTTAAATTGCAAATGAGGCTTCCCAGTTAGTTTGTTTTTAAAGAGATTACAACTAAAAGCATGAGGAGTTTTGGAAGGGTCAATCTTATATTATCTTTTGGTTTTGGAGAGAAATGGCATTCCTCTAATTTCAAGCATTTATATGAAAGATTGTGCCTTTCCCAGCGGTAGTAATTAAATAACTGAAAAAATTAAGATAATTGGGAATTAGTGGCGCACAAAGGATATAGCGATTTCTCTTCCTTTAAAATACATGTGTGAGGTGAGCACAGCTACTCTGTGTTACAATGGTGGCTCTGTGTAGTGTTTAAAACATTTAATGCACAATTTACCTGGGATGTGATTAAAATGAACAGTGAATTAACAACTGGTAAATAGAAGCACAGCGGCAAAGAGGAACCAGCACAGACATGAGAATGTAACAGCCCTGATTCCGAATCCTGGCTCTGGCCTCTTACTTGCCCGATGCCAGGTAGGTTTGTGGGAAAGCTAGATGTAGTTGCCATGGTATCTAGCACCTCATTGTTACTCAAAAACTGAATATTGTTGGAAAAATGAAACATAAAAAACAGAATACAAAGCAAAAAATGATAATTTGTGAAATATCAGTAGAACCTTCTTGCTTCCTCTCAGAGTGCTGTTCCTATTTGGGGTAACTGATACCAAATCAATAGTAAGGTCCTATTAATTCCTCAAGAATATTCATCTGAATTTAGTACAAGTGCAAAGGCAGACTTATGTATTAGGAGGCAGAAAATTTAGACATGATTTCACACTGACAAATTATTTCTTGCCTTTAACATTTTGATAATTTGAAGTCATTTGAATGTTGAGTTGACATACATATTCTTTAAAGCAGCACTGATGTTGTTAAGAGCACATACACACCTTTTTCTGAAATGGCACTTAACTCAAACTTCTATCATTAATGATAGTGAGGCATGATAAAAATAATTAGTGAGACACTTGCATTTTTTAGTTTTAAGAGAGCCATACTTTGTGATAGGAGTTTTAGTGAGTATTTCCAAATTTCCCAGAGGGCCTGAAGAGCTTGTTACAATGCTCTTGCAAGTATAATGATAGAAAAACAATGACAGATGATGGCTTTGTTTCCAGGGAATTACACTGAAATATAGAAAATAAATATGGAAAACTGGAATATTTCCTAAGTTATAAATTTGCTTTAAACTTGTATACTTAGCATTCAAAGTTTGGTGACTTTCCCAGACCAAACCGAAATAGTGTGGTCTCTTGTCTACATTTGGAAGGTCAGTTGACCTGCGATTTAAAATGTAAAACCAAGTGTTAAAGCTGCCAAAGCATCTGTAACAGACTGGACGAGGGAGAGAGTAATTGAAATTGGACAGAGCAAGCAATTAATTCCGTGGTTCATCAAATCACTCAATCTCCCTACTATTTTTTTTAACATTTTAAAACAAACCCCTTGATACCCAAAAGGCTTCCTTCTTGTCAATTAAGCATGTAAAACCACATCTGCTTCTTCAGGATAATTAACGCATTGACACTTAAATCAATTGATAAGAGCATGAGTTAGTGCCATCAGTTAATTAATACTTTAAGAAAACACGCGTTGAGTGCTTACTATGTCCCAAGCAGTATACCAAGTGCTCGGGACGCATCAGTGAACCAGACACAGTCACTGCACTCACAGAGCATGTGGTTGGCCAGTGTAGGAGCTGTGGTTAAGAGCTGATCCTAACTTCAGGCTTATCAGGAAGCAACTGTGGGTCAAGGCTGGACACAGGAAAGCTGTAAGGGCCAGTCGGTTCAGGTAAGCAAGTAAAGGGGGAAAGGAAGAGGTCAGTCTTGAACAGGAGAACACACAGTTACAATACAACACACAACAACCAAACACAACGTACCCTTGGAACAAAGTGTGAGCACTAACTTCTACTTGGCACCCTCTGCTCTGCAGGCCTTGAAGGGAAAGGGGGGCTCCAGGGAGAAGTGGAAAGTCAAGTGGCATGAGATAACAGCCCCCCAGTTCCAGTGTGTACCCCTATGCCCTCATCAGGCCAAAACCAAAATTGGATGGTCTATAATCCTGCCCACTCCTGGCAATCCGATTGTGGGCCTAAGCTATCAGTTGGTCATCCCCCAAGGGCTCCCAGAATGTGAAAGAGCGGGCTGAGGGACGCCCCCTCCCCTCTAGTATATTTATATTAAGAAATATATAATAATTTATAAAACAAAATAAAGTAGGACATACACACATATAAATTAAAGTGAAGTCATTTTAGCTTTCCTGTGGCTCTTTCCTAAGATACTAGCTGCATCACCTGCTAGATGGGTGCCATTAGCCAAGTCATCTCATTCATTTAAGCCTCAGTTTCCTCTCAAAAAATGCGACTAATAATGGTATCATCTCGTAGTGTGGTTGAGAGAACTCAGTCAATATATACAGTGCTTAGAACATAACCTCTTACAGAGTGAGTTCCCAATCAGTGTCATATATTTTCCTTACATGGCCAAAGGCATCTGTTGCATCAAGGATTTTAACTGTATTGTTAAATGATGGAGGAAAAACACCAGCATCCGTATTCTACTTTTGACTTTTAACTATGACTTTTGAGCCTACAGTGATTAATAGTTTCTGATGAATGGAAAGGCTGTGCTTGTGAGAAAAGTGTATATTAATTTCAAGCCCTTTCTTCTGCACTTTAAGAGCTAAGCCAGGATGATTCAGAGTGTGGGTTTCCACTGTGCATAATTATGCTGCTAGAGCAGTGGTTCTCAACCTTCCTAATGCCGCGACCCTTTAATACAGTTCCTCATGTTGTGGTGACCCCAACCATAAAATTATTTTCGTTGCTCCTTCATAACTGTAATTTTGCTACTGTAAACAATATGTAATTATATATTGTGTGTGTGTGTGTGTGTGTGTGTGTGTTTTCCGATGGTCTTAGGCGACCCCTGTGAAAGGGTCGTTCGACCCCCAAAGGGGTCGCGACCCACAGGTTGAGAACCACTGTGCTAGAGTATGCATTTCCTTGTGAGCAAAAACGTAAGGCAGGATGTTGAATGGAAGGTGGGTGTATGGAAGTCTCTATCACCAGGAAGAGAAAGCAAAAAGCCTTCCTTCTGGTGAAGGAGGAGAGTCAGGGAGCAGGGGTTCATATTAAGGTTCAGTGTTCTGACCTGGACTTGGAGAGAGAATCAGCAAATGTCATGACCCTGGGACTTGGTCAAAGGGCGATGTGAATGACAAAACAGTGTACCAGAACCTTCCAACAAGGGTACCACCTCCACATCATCCCTCAGATGGCATGAGAGCTAGACAACACAGAGGGTGAAAGTCTTGAAATAGGGCCCTGACCAATCCCTCACAGATGGCACTGCCAAGCATAATACTCTGAGGTTCCCAAGTGCCTAGATCAGAAACACACCAAGTGCACACTCACTCGGTGACCTGGGGAGGCCTCAGAGTAAGACAAGAAGACTAGAGAGTGGGAAACGTCTCACTCTAGACATAGCTGTGGGCCCCAGACACCATCCAGAGCCCCCCAATCAATAGGAGGAAAGATAAGCCACTCTAAGGCCAACCTCACAGCAGGGTACCCAGGAGCTGCCTCAGACCATCCACCTTTGAGGGGAGAGCAGAGGAAACAGAAAAAGACTTCACACACATCATTAGGATTTGCAAGTCTTCACCAGCAGCCCTCTTGGGAATTAGGAGGGAAAAAGGAAACGTGGATTATTAGCCATGAAGGGGATTTATACTTCAATGGCCCTTTCTCTTAATGAACCAATCAAACAAAAAGAGATGGTTTTGAACCCAAAGAAACTGTTGCATTTGAATTTGTTTTTATTCCTTTTGTGGGTTCCCCACATCCCTGTCATGGATTGCTACTTTTAGGAGTTGAGTTCCAGAGCAAGTTACAGAAAATTGAAAACAAAATAACAGAAAAACTACTTTTGTTGGACATTTCAATTTGAACAGGATAAAATCGGACCCCTCTACAGAACATAAATGACCTCCAGGTTTTGCATTATTTAGCCACCGCTAATGGAGACACCGCCTTCCCCTTCTCCTCCCTTCCCCAAAAGGTCCTTTTCCCTTCCGTAGAGGCCTCATGCATAGGGCTCTGAGTAGTCACATCAACGTGAAATTCCTAAAGTTGGTAATTTTTATATATGTCTAACACCCAATGTCCTTCCCAAAGCCAAATTACCCTTGAATGGGAACTCAGAGTTTCCTCCAGGGTGATGACTACTCAGTGAAAGTTGACCATGAATCAGGAACTATTCCTTATTTCTATTTTCTCTCTGAGCCATGAATCATTTATTATGAACATCCAGCTTGCTTTTAATAACTTCCCCTTGGGTAGGTTGGGAGGAGTGTCATGGAACTCTTATAATTAGAAGCAACCTTAGAGAGAATCTAATCTAATTTTATACATAAGCTGAGATCAGGTAAGCTGGGTCACTTGCTGGAGGCTACATAATAAGTGGCCCACATGAGCCTCAAAATAAGTCCTCCTGGCTCCAGCCCAGGGCCATCATCAGAGGTGGCCCATAAATGCACCAGGGCAAGCTTTCCGACCCACTGATTGGGCCCAGCATTCCATTTACAGGCATTCCTGATAGAGGAATTACCTGAAAATGTCAAGCACGCATTGCTAGCTCCTGCAGAAAGAGGAATGTGGGGCAGGGTTAGCCCATTTTCTGAGTGCCTGATTTCCTGAGGAAACTACCACTAGCTAAGAACCGAGTGAAAGTTTACCTATTTGATGAACACGAGGGAAGGGAATCTGTTTTAGGTTGTGTTCAGAAGAGGGAAGGTGATTTGATTTATGGGTCCACAAAAAGCCAACTTTATTGCAGAAGGAAAGTGCTTCCAGTTGAGAATTCCTAGGTTTTATTGGAGTTCGGTAAAAGTAGAAGCTATTGATGTAGGAGGTTAATGTCTGTGACAGTCTGGGTATTTTACAACGACTTCCTTCACAGTGTGTTCATTTTAAGAATAAAGAGGTCTTTACAGTTAGTGGAATTTTAATGAGGATGACAATGGCCCCCCAGATGCTTACAACTCATTTAAATAACCCATAACCTCTGTTTGTCATGAAAGGGAACATGCCAATGTAAGGTATTACAAACATTCTTTTGAAAAACTTCACAGTTTCCACAGGCATTTTCAATAATTTTCTTCTATATTCTGCAATTTGTAAATTGTAGACTATGCATTACTATGGGAATGACCTCTGGTCTATCTATTACTCAAATACATGAAAGATAAGCCTTGGGGATATCCCTCCACCCGTAATGACTTTCAGCACTGTTTACCCCTGAATATTTCCTTCTGTTATACACTTGAGCTGTGAGACATTAGAGTAGGTATTATAAAGAAGGCAACTATGGAATTAAATAGATGGGGTCAACGGGGGAAACAGGGAGACATCTGTAATACTTTCAACAATCAAGATAAATTTAAAAATAAATAAATAAAAGCACAAAGAAAATTAAATGAGATTTACTTTCTGGAAAATGAATCAAGAGAGCCTAAACAATACAGAAAAGGAATAAGTGATGTCATTGAAGTTAATATCTGTTAATCAATCATAATTGTTTCCTTCCATAAAATTTGAACTTCAGCTTGCATATATATCAGAATCATCTAGGGGGTCTGTTGAAACCACTGAATGGGAGAAGATATTTGCCAATGATACCTCTGATAAGGAGTTAATATCCAAAATTTATAAATAATTTATACAACTCAACACCACAAAAGCAAACAATGAAATTAAAAAATGGACAAAAGACCTGAATAGACACTTCTCCAAAGAGGATTTACAGATGGCCAATAGACATATGAATGTCACTAATCATCAGAAAAATATAAATTAAAACCACAATGAGATATCATCTCATACCTGTCGGAGTGGCTATCATCAATAAATCCACAAATGACAAGTGTTGGTGAGGATGTGGAAAAAAGGGAACCCTTGTAAAATGGTGGTGGGAATGCAGATTGGTGCAGCTACTGTAAGAAATAGTATGGAGTTTCCTCAAAAATTAAAAATAAACTGCCTTACAACTCAGAAATTCCACTTCTGGGGAAAAAATCTGAAACACCACTTAAAAAAAACATATGCACCCCATGTTCATTGCAGTATTATTTACAATAGCCAAGATTTGGAAGCAGCCAAATGCCCATCAGTAGATGAGTGGATAAAAAAAGCTGTGGCACATTTGCACAATTGAATACTACTCAGCCATTAAAAAAAAAGGAAATCTTACCTTTCTTGACAGCATGGATGGACCTGGAGAGTATTACACTAAGTGAAATAAGCCAGTCAGAGAAAGACAAATACCATATGATTTCACTTATATGTGGAATCTAATAAACAAAATAAGCTAACAAACAAAATGGTAACAGACTCATAGATACAGAGAACAGACTAATAGCTGTTAGAGGAGAGAGTTTGGTGGACTGGGTGAAAAAGTGAAGGGATTAAAATAAAAATAAACATCTTACAGACTCAACAATATGGTGATTTTCAGAGGAAAAAGGGAGTGGGGAAGGTAGAATAGGATAAAGGGAGAAATAAATGGAGGTGCACCCCCCCATGACCATAGCAGCATTATTTACAATGGTCAAGACATGGACATAACCTAAGTGTCCCTTAATGATAAATGAATAAAGAAGTTGTGGTTTATATGTACAATGGAATATTATTCAGCCATAAAAATGAGGAAATACTTCCTTTTTAAGGATAATATTCCATTGTTCATACATAGTACATTTTGTTTACACATTCATCCTTCAATGGACAGTGCATTGATTCCAGTTGGCTATTGTGAATAATGCTGCTATAAAATATGGGTATAAAAATATCTGTTCAAGTACCTGCTTTCAATTCTTTTGAGAGTATAACCAGATGTTGAATTGCTTATACTAAGCATCTGAAATGAATAATTATACTTCAACTTTAGAAAAAGATATCCTATTATCCTCATTTTAAAGGTGAGAATACTGAGGCACTCAGAATTCACCTAACTTTCGCCAGGGCACACAGCTGGTAAGAAGAGATTGCTTTCCAGCATGGGCAGGCTAGATCCAGGGCTCAGATCCCCAGAACACTTAACTGTCTTCTCTATCTGAAGAAAACATTTTATTTTTCATAGACAACTCCTTTCATTAATACAGACATTAATTTTTTACAACGAAGGTAGAAGTAATTACCTTTCAAAAATAATGGCTAGTGGGATTAAATACTCAAGTGTATGTAAGAATTTTGTTAGAAGATAAAATTATTCTTTCTAGTTTATTTACACACTTCCCTAAATTATTCCTGAAAAAAAAAAGTGGGCTAAACCATTTCTAAAATCTGCTATTTAGGAGTCAAACCTATTTTTAATTGCCCAAACAGTTAAACTCTGGGCGGTAAAAATGACCATTTGACAGTGCAGTGGAATGGGCTTTTGAATGATCAGATAGTAGGAGTGGCCCACTGTCATATATTCAGTTCTCTGCATAATTAAACCAAACCATCCACTGAGAAATTCCTGCAGTGGGGTTTACATGCAGTTAAGTTAAATGAGTATGATGCATGAATTAGAAACCACGAACTGAATATTATAGGGAAAATCCAGCAAGTACCTATGACACAGGGTAACAGAGCAATGTGACTGAGAAAATCATAGGAGGCCACAGTCATTTAAGCCCCTAGATTCTACTTGTTTCTAGAATGCACTTTCCTCCTATGCAGACTGCCTACTTCTATACCTAAGACTCAAAAAGGCTGGTGTGTGTGACAGTTTTTGTTAAGTGTGAGAGATGAGGAAGACAGTGGATTAAAATGGTTCAAAGAGATGAGGGTATCATTAATTATGGATATTTTAAATATGTTTTAAAGATGTGCATTTATTCTCCTTGATTTGTGATCAGGATGTGGTGGGTTTCAAGGCCATGTGTAGGTGAGTAAGCATTTTCATTCTTCAAGCATTGTTTCAGATCACACATGGACATTCTTTTCCTTGCCAACCTCAATGCTCTGAGAATATTGGAAGATTATTAGAGCACTGCTGTGTTTTTAATGAAAGCCAACCTTCAGGTAAAAGAGACATAAGAGAGGATAAAAGTATATGAGAAAGTCATTCCCCACTCGTGGTCTGGGTCCTTAGTAAGATACTGAAATACTCCTAGAAATCTAGGGGAGAGAAGGATTTCTGTTACATAAACAATCAGAGATGAGCACTTTGTCCTGCACAGGACAATCTTGCAAATACCTCGTCTTTATGTTGGAACCTAACTGCCACCAGCTCTTCTAGTTGCTCCTTAAATAACATATTTTCCATCTTAGTTGTGCAGCCCTAAATGAACTGCTATTTGTGGGAGATTCTACCTCACCCTGTCTTGGTAGAAAACAGTCTTTCCTCCCTATAAACTACCATCCATGGCTTCACTAGCTCGCTCTATCTATCTATCTATCTATCTATCTATCTATCTATCTATTGTTAATCCTTACCAGAGGATATTTTTCCCATTGTTTTTCAGAGATAGTGAAAGGGAGGGAGGGAAGCAACGGGGCGGGGCCCGGGGAGAGACACACATTGATTGGTTGCCTCCTGCACACACCCCAGTTATGTGCCCTTGCCTGGGAATCAAACCCAGGACCCTTCAGTCAGCAGGCTGACATTCTAACTGCTGAACCACACCAGCCAGGCTCACTAGTTCTTTTAGATTAACATTCAAGATTGCTATTTCATGAATTTGGAACTTTATATTATCATTGACTAACAAGGGTCTCTTACCACATGCTCTTGGCTTCCACTTTCACTCCAATATTTTTCTCTTCCCATTTCAAAGGTTAGTGATAACTAATAACATGGGCGAAACACAAATTAAGGGTATACAATTTCATGCCTTTCTCTTTGTAAAACATATTACCTCCACCCCAAGCCACGCCTTTCTTTTGCATGTTTATTTTCTTGTATGAAACAACTTCAAAATTATTTTTCTGGTATTTAGATGTAATGTTTAAATTTAAATATATTTAGACAAGGGTCTCCTTGAGATTTTTATTTTTAAAGAACCCATGATAAAATAGCTTGATTTACTATTTATGTTGTTATTCCATTTACCTCTCTATTAGCTTGTAAGTTAGTGTATTCTTTTATTTTTCTTAAGAAGTTACTCTAGAGATTGTAGCACGCATTCTTAATTAAATGAAGTCTAATTTAAGTTAGCACTTTGCCACATCCTTGTCAATGTATGCACCTCAGAGAACTTGTCCCTTTCTCTAGCTCATGTACTATTGATACTGAATATTTCATTTTATGTGAATTTCAAATTCCACAAGACATTGTGATGTATTGTCATGTACAATAATTAATGAATTAGCTTTTTAATTTCAGGGAGTGGCTGTTTATTAAGAAAGGGAAGGACTGCTATAAAAGTTACATTGCCTCAATAAAAAAACAAAAACAAAAACAAAACCCTAGTTGGTTTTGCTCAGTGGATAGAGCCCTGGCCTGCGGACTGAAGGGTCCCAGGTTCAATTCTGGTCAAGGGCACATGTCCGGGTTACGGGCTCCATCCCCAGTAGGGGGCGTGCAGGAGGCAGCCAATCAATGATTCCCTCTCATCATTGATGTTTCTCTCTCTCTCTCTCTCTCTCTCTCTCTCTCTCTCTCTCTCCTTTCCTCCCTGAAATCAATAAAAATATGTTTTTTTTTAAAAAGTTGCATTGCCTCCATGCCCCTCATGTGCATGTCATAAAGCAAGCCCAGGAACAATGCGCTTAGCGACTAATCACTGAGGCACCACTGACCAGAAATACAGTATTTTTTAAGCTGCTGAGTATTTGTTATGTCATTCCTCATATCTTTGTGTTTGTGTGTGTGTGTCCTTTTCATTTTCTGTACTGTGGTAAAATACACATGACATAAAATTTACCATATTAGCCAGTCTAGGTGTTCAGTTCAGTGGCATTAATATGTTCATGAGGTTGTACAAACACTGCCACCATCCAGCTCCAATTTAACTCTTTCATCTTGTAAAACAGACTGTGTATACGCAGTAATCATTTTTACTCACGTTTATCTGTTTAGAATGTTTATCTAGTTTTACTTTCTGCTCTTCTGCCGTTAATGTCATGTTCCTGTTGCCTGAGGACACTTTTTAGTGTTACAGTTGACTTTTGAACAAAGAGGAGCTATGGGCAACAACCCCACCATGCAGTTGAAAACTCCATGTCACTTAAGTTGGCTCTCCACATACACATATTCTCAACCCGGACTGAAAAATACTACTGTTAGTGAACGTCTGTGGTTTCAGATGTTCTCAAATTCTGTTTGTTTAAAAATGTTTTGCCTCCATTTTCTGAAGGATACTTTTATTTATTTTTTTTAAATATATTTTATTGATTTTTTACAGAGAGGAAGGGAGAAGGATAGAGAGTTAGAAACATCGATGAGAGAGAGAAACATCGATCAGCTGCCTCCTGCACACCTCCTACTGGGGATGTGCCCGCAACCCAGGTACATGCCCTTGACCGGAATCGAACCTGGGACCTTTCAGTCTGCAGGCCGACGCTCTATCCACTGAGCCAAACCGGTTTCGGCAAGGATACTTTTATTGAGTATAGAACTCTACAGTGACTGGGTTTTGTTTTGTTTTGTTTTAGCACTTTTCAGAAATAATGAGAAATGATTTCTTTTTGGCTTTCACTGTTTCAGGCTGAGAAGCCAGCTATCATTCTTACTGGTGCTGCTATACAGTTACTTTTTTTTTCTATCTGATGTTTAAGATTTTCTAGGTCTTTCGCTTTTAGTAGTGTTTGGGTGTGGTTTTCTAATAATTGTCCTGCTGGAGGTTTGTAACTCTTCTTAAGTTTGTGGCTTAATGTCTTTCACTAATTCTGAAAAATCATCTGCAATTATATTTTCAAATATTGCTTATGCCCTATTGTCTTTCTTCTCTTTTCTGGGACTACAATTACACATATATCAGAGTTTTACTCATGTCTAATTTATCTTTTAAATTCTTTTTAGTATTTTTTACGCTTTTTTTCACTTTCTGCTTCTTTCTTTGTATTTGTATTCTCATCTATCCACCTAAACTCTCTCAAACTATGTCTAAACTGCCATGATATTCATCTACTCAGTAACTATTTGTCTGGTTTTATTTCTAGAACCTTCATTTTGCACTTTATTAGTGTTTCTAATTCTCTGCCAACTTTATGTTTTCATGCTTTGAAAATTTGAATTATCATTTCAAGGTACATTGAAATTGCTTTCATTGCTTTCCTTTTGCATCTCTTATTATATAATTTTATTTGGTTCTTAGTCTTTCCTTCTTTTATATGTTTTACTGAATTCTGTATCCTATATAATAAAGAGGTAATATGCAAATTGACCCTCATGCCCTCGTGTCACAAGATGGCCACCCCGACGTCATCACAAGATGGCTGCCACAAGATGGCCACTCCCACATTGTCTCAAGATGGCTGGCAAGGGAGGGCAGTTGGGGGCGACTGGGCCGGCAGGGAGCAGTTAGGTGTCAATCAGGCCAGCAGGGGAGCGGTTAGGGGGTGATCAGGCTGGCAGGCAGAAGCAGTCAGGGGCAAGCAGGCAGGAAGGCAGGCAAGTGGTTAGGAGCCAGCAGTCCCGGATTGTGAGAGGGATGTCTGACTACCTATGGCAGTGGTCGGCAAACTGCAGCTCGAGAGCCACATGAGGCTCTTTGGCCCCTTGAGTGTGGCTCTTCCACAAAATACCGACTTCTGCAAATGGGCCACGAAGTTTCAATCGCACTGTACATGTGCGCCCGCATGTGGTATTTTGTGGAAGAGCCGCACTCAAGGGGCCAAAGAGCCGCATGTGGCTCGTGAGCCGCAATTTGCCAACCACTTGCCTATGGGATCGGGCCTAAACTGGCAGTCAGACATCCCTTGAGGGGTCCCAGATTGGAGAGGGTGCAGGCTGGGCTGAGGGACACCCCTCCAAATGCACAAATTTTGTGCACCGAGCCTCTAGTATTTACATAAAAATACAGAATTAAGGACTTACTTCTGCTTCAGACAGACAACTAGATTGAAGATCACCTTAATCTAATTGGGCATTGGATAGATTTTAAATGAGATGTTTCACTAGCAAGTGCTAGCTTCTGATTCACCTATAACTTTGTGTGGAGATTCCAGGAACCAACAGAAACCCTTATTGATTTACATGGGTTCTTCCTCCATGGGCAAATATAAACTCCATTTGCTTCCTTCTCCCAGCTCTGTAGGACTGTGGGTACTTTTACTCTATAGAGTCTCTTAGCAACTGCTTTAAAAATAGTCATTGCCTTGAGTGGAGAATGGGGCCAAATGTCAGGCTCACAGCTCTTGGCTTTTTTCTTTTTCTCAGATCTTAGTCCCTCAAATAACCACTGCCTTAAAGGTAGCTCTCAGATGTCTTCAAATAGTTTTATTTATTTGTTTGTTTCTATCAGGTTTCTTCCAGAAGTTCTCAGGGCAAAAGTTGGTCTATCACCAACTAAGCTGCTATTATCAAGCTGAACTGCCCTCCTCAGATTGTAAAAGCTACAAGAGATTTGACAGAGCACTGAGACACACACTGCCTTTTTAAAGGAAGAGCTCACCGCCTGGTCTCACCAGCTTCCCTAAATCTCACTCCCTTTCTTCAGACAGAACCAGCCTGCAGAGAGTTAATCTGATCTGAGTGTTATGGTTAAAATGCTTCATGTATGTGGATATTGATTCACAGACCAACAAGGTGATAGTATCTTCCATTTTCGCAAGTATTGCTTGCTGACAATTAAAACATTACTTGTTTAGAGTAAAATAGTATTTTTCAAATGGTAGAGGAAATGTAGATAGTGAAGATAGCAAAAGCTGAAAATAAGAATCAATAAAGCTGCAAAGCAAGAGAATAGATAAAGCATTATGAAATTCGGGGGAGATCTGAAAAACTGAGCAAATATAATAACGGTAATATTTCCATAGAGTATATTAACTTCTCTTTGGGGAGATAGTATTATTGTATAGACCCAAGGGCATGCTAACCCTAACAAATAAAGAAACAGACAAATATAAAAGCAAAGCAAAAGCATTACCAATGTTAAGTTTTGGGTTAAATTGACTTAGGTGGTAAATGATCCTTTATAGAATAATAAAAATTTAAGAAAGTTAATTTGTTGTTAAGATTTTGCTCATGGTGGGTGGGAGTATGGTATCTTTCTACTCACACACTCCTCTATCTGAACATATCTCTTCCAGATGTTTGCAGACAGATGAGTAAGAAAATGCAAGCAGAATGCTTCAGATAGGGTGGTGTTATTCAACAATCAGAAAAAACTAATGTTACACTCCATCTTGTGCTACATGCAAAAGGCCAAGTCATGTACTAATTCTTTCATATAGCAATACAAATATTATTCTAATATATGAGAAATGATGGAATAGCAATGTCCAATGTGCTCTGTTCAGAAAATTAGGATGATAAACAGTCTTCACTTTGGGGAAGCTGAGAAAGACATTAATTCCAGGTAGAGAGGAAGCAAATGCAGTTCATATGTAAAGGCAAACTATAAAAACTTGTAGTTTAACCCTAGCTGGTTTGGTTCAGTGGATAGAGCATTGGACTGTGGACCGAAGGGTCATGGGTTCAATTCTGGTCAAGGGCACTTACCTCAATTGCAGACTTCTCCCTGCCCTGGGCTCTGGCCGGGGCTCATGCAGGAGGCAACCAATGGATGTGTTTCTCTCACATCAATATTTCTCTCTCTCTTCCACTCTCCCTAAAAATCAAGGGAAAAATATCCTCAAGTGAGGATTAAAAAACAAACAAACAAACCTTGTGGTTTGGCTTGATTATAAATTAATAATAATTCTATTAAGGCAATTTAAGGGATTCTGAGGGACTGAGTTCACTTCATTAGAGAGTATGCACTTATCACAAGGGTACAATCTGATGCATTTAAAATGAACACACCCATGTAATTATTGTGTTTGTTAAGAAAAACTCCATTACCAGTACTGCTTCAGTACTGCTGGTCATAATCTCCAGCCAAAAATATCCACTGTTTAGACTTCCCATTGATTATTAAGGAAATTTACATAAATACACTAACATCATATTCCCTTTTACGACTAATTTCTGTTGCTCAGTAATATGTTGGTGATATTTATCCCTGGTCATTTTTATAGCACAGGTTAAATTATTTTTTATTTTTATATAGTATTATTCCATTGTATGGCTACACCATTAAGTATCTATTTTACAGTTGGGGAGTATTTGAGGCTTAAGTTATTACTAATGCTGCCATGAACTTGACTATTTCTGTCTATGCAATCTTGTAGTTAAATTGCTGAGTCATGGAATACCCACATCCTATATAATAAAACCCTAATATGCAAATCTACCGAATGGCAGAACGACAAGTCACTATGACGTGCACTGACCACCAGGGGACAGACGCTCAATGCAGGAGCTGCCCCCTGGTGGTCAGTGTGCTCCCACAGGGGGAGCACTGCTCAGCCAGAAGCTGGGCTCATGGCTGGCAAGCACAGTGGCGGTGGCGGGAGCCTCTCCCACCTCCGCCACAGCACTAAGGACCCCAAGGGGAATGTGTGACTGCCGGCTTAGGCCCGCTCCCCCCGAGGCCTAAGCCGGCAGTCAGACATTCCCCAAGGGATCCTGGACTGCAAGAGGGCACAGGCCAGGCTGAGGGACCCTTCTTCCCGCATCCCCAGTGCACAATGCTGTGCACCGGGTCTCTAATATTCATATAAGTGCCAAAAAATTGTCCAAAGTGCTAGTAACCATTTTTCCTTTCACCAGCAGAATATGAGTTGTGTTCTACATCCTCTCCAATGTATCACCAGCCTTTCAATGTTATCCACTCTGATTGTTATGTAATTTGCATTTTTGGAAGGTTGAGTATTTTCTTATATACTAATTGGTTTATTGGTTGTATTCATCAGTGAAGTGTGATTCATTTAAGTTGCTGGCCTATTCTGTATATAAGTCCTTGGTTATAGATAGCAGATAACTTCCCCCAAACTCTGGCTTGCTTTTCTAATCTCTTCTTGGTGTCTTTTAATGACCCAAAGTTCTTAACACTCATGAGCTTCTATTTGTCAAATTTTTCCAGTATGATGACTGCTCTTATTTCAAAATATTTAATTCATTTATAACTGTATATATTTAAGGTATCCATCATGATGCTTTAATATACATATACATAGTTTAATGATTACTACATTCAAGCTAATTAACATATCTCCTCACATAGTTAGAAGCTTTTGTGTTTGTGATGACAGCACCTGAAATCCACTCTTAGAAAATTTCCAGTATTCAATACAATATTACTAACTATTGTCATCATGCTCTACCTTAGCTCTTTAGATTTATTCATACTACGTAACTACAGCTTTGTACCTTTGACCAACATCTCCCCGTCTCCCAATTTTCCTCACCTTCCCACCCCTGGTAACAACCATTCTACTCTCTGCTTCCATGTGTTTGATATTCATAATAGCCAAGGTTTGAAAACAACCTATATGTTAACAGATGAATAAAGAAATTGTAATATATATATATATATATATATATATATATATATATATATATATCACAAACTCACACACACATACACACCCTGTAATATTATTGATCCTTTAAAAAAAGGAGATCCTGCCACTTGTAATAACATGGATGAAACTGGTAGACATTGTGATTACTGCTTTTTGCATCTACTTAAGAAAATTTTGCCTATTCTAAAATCATGCAGAAAATTTTTATGGATTTCAGTTCTCTGTGGAAATCCTCTAACTTATCTCTCCTCTTGTTATAAATTACAGTTTTACCCTTCTGCTCACTTCAAAATATCATCACTGGCTCCATTTCTAACATTGCTATTTCTTAGACCTCTTTCTTTGTTCACCTCTTAACTTTTTAAAATAAAATGCTGTCCATTTTACATGAAAAATTTTACAGGCTCTAAATGATGATATATTCCTCTAGGAAAAGAGGTTTTAAATTCTTGCCTGTAGTTAATTTAGGCAATCCTGTATGCAAGCCAGACTTGCACAGATTCAAGAGAGGGCTTGGGGGTTTTTATACGACCTGATATATTTTCTGGTTACTCTTATTACAGTTTTATCAGGACCCCTTTCTTTTTAGGGACCTAGATTCCAGTTTTCACTTCTCTGTGCCCGCACCTGCAAAACTAGGAGCATTTTCTCAAACATTTAGGTGCCGATACCTGCTGAGCCTTTCACTCTATGACTCCTTTTCATGAACAACTTTGAGATGAGAATTGGAGAAGAGGTTTCCTCCTCTTCCCTTCACTGCAGGAAATGGCCCCTCAAATCCTGGCTCCTTTAAAAGACTAAATCCCCAATCTTTGGCTCTCTCATCTGTAAGACTATCAGAAACACTGCTTAACTGCTCCTTTCTGCTCAGCTTTTCTAATACATTTTTTAAAAATATGTTTTTGTTGATTTCAGAGAGGAAGGGAGAGGGGGAGAGAGAGAGAAACATCAATGATGAGAGAGAATCACCGATAGACTGCCTCCTGCATGTCCCCTACTGGGGATCGAGTCCATAACCTGGGCATGTGCCCAGACGGGTAATCAAACCATGAGCTCCTGGTTCATAGGTCGACGCTCAACCACTGAGCCACACTGGGCAGACTCAGCTTTCCTACATCCTGCCCTATGCTGTTTAACAATCCGCAAATGTCTTGACTAAAAATGTCCTAGGAACCTCCAATGTGTTTTTTCTTTTCCCCAGGTTCATGCCTCTGTAAGTTCTAACTGCCTTGATAGCTCTCTGGTACCTGCAAAAATGTGTTTTTATTGCATTTACCTTTTCTAGTGTTCTTGGCATTCAGTAATGGTCAGTTGCAAAGTAATCCATCATGGCCAGGAGCAGAAATCTTCAATTCCCACACTGTTGAGTCTAAAAATAAAGCCCTGAAAGAAAATGATTGATAGAATAAAATTACCATCCATCTAAAATATTTAAGTAAATGGGTGACCATATTTCAAATGAGATTATTTGCTGATTTGATCATTTAAATATCTCAAGGAGTTGGATTCATTTGGCCCTTCAAGATTCCAATATGTTAAATATAATTTGGAAAATATAATTATATATTTAATTGAATAGAATGCACAATATAATTTATTTCATTTAAAATAAAATCTAAGAAATAGCTAATTCTTGCCACAGAAAGCACTTTCATGATTAGCTCTAGTAGTCGCTGATATTTATTGTACATAAGCACGTTAATTTACATTTTCATTAAATACAACTCACTAAGTACAGAAAAGGACTACTGCTATTTATATTTCTGATATGTGGAAACAGGCAGAAGGAGAAAAGAAACTTGTTCTAAAGTTCACTGTTGTAATCACAGGAGTCAAAATGCTAACACAAGTATATTTTATTCCAAAGCCCAAAGGTACAGCCAATTTCTATACTGTTCAATAAATTTAGCTGGAGTATACTTAGAGGGGAAAATACTGACTATGAATATAAATAAAAATATAAATAGGGAATGTTTCTATGATGCCACCTACTAAAAGAAATCCTAGCATTCCTAATGTATGTACCAGCAGAAAGGACAAATAAAGCACATTTTTTCACCTCCATGAGCCTAATCTGTTACAATTCTTTAATAGTTTGAGGCCCCACTGAGAAAGTCAGCTTTGATTACATAAGCGTCACCAGGCGCTGCAGCTGGCCCGGTGTAGGGCTTGTTAGCTCAATAACATGGAAGTGAATGTGAAGGCTGTGGGGGCCCGGTGATGATAATATTGTTGGACTTTAGGATGTTATTAACAATTTGCAATACAAATGAGTTGTCCGCAGGAGGGGAAGTCACACTGCGATCATACCTAATCAATGCAGGAATTAAAAACAAGCGAACATGTGGGGAGGCACAGATGTGGCTATCAGGAGCTAAATGCCAGCCTGCCATTAGCCTGACAATCACCAGATCCAAGGTCTGGATGCATGTGCTCAGGTTTGCCTTATTATTCTTTCCCCCCATTTTCACCGAACATGGGCAAAGCTGGGAAATTGTTGCTTCCATATGAAACAGACTCATGAGACCACTCCCCAGAGATCACACCGAATGAAGTGAAATCTAAATAAAACCACCACTCACACTGCACATTAACAACCACGAAACACTCTGGGGTGTCTTCATGATATTGTAATCTATTTCATCTCTTCTAGGATTCAATGCATCACTCCAATCCCCGTGTCTATATGACAGTTGAAATGCTGTATAAAACAAGATTTAAGCACTTTTCAACAAAGACTGGTGGTATATGAGGACTTAAAATATGTCAAATCCCATATCCATAAATTATAGTCTCTGGTGTAAAATGAATGCTGCATTTAGTTGAATTTGTTTTTGGTTTTTTTTCTTGCTTCAATGTGATGTTGCTTTTTGTTGTTGTTTCACTGTTCTAGTGAAACACTTTCAGTGGGTCTTCAATTATATTTTCACTTCACTTTATACATATATTAAAATTTAATTTTCTTTATTTTGGCAACAAATTTTAAAGGTGATTGAGAAATGACCCACTGAAAGCAACTGAATATTTAAGAATCACCACAGGCTGCAGGCTAGCTGCATTGTAGTCTATTCTTTCAAGTTTAACCAAATCTTTCCTCATGTTTCAATTTTAATGCATTTTTTTTTGGCAGAACACGACATTCATGCTATTTTGTCCTTCTCAGTGGATTTTATCAGGAGGCACCTGCTGTCACTTAATCCTATTAATAGTAATGCTGCCCGATTACTGGGTTAAGTGGTATGCACCAGATTTCCCCCCTGAAAAGTTATCTTGTTCCCTTTGCTATTAATAAGTGGTCTGTGGTGAGAAATTTTGAAACTGCATTAATATCCTGTTCTGAAACAAATTCTCACCTAATGGGTTTAACAACCATTGATGTATCAGTTATGTCTATGCTAGTTCCAAAATGGTGGTTTTTCTATGGTCCTTCTACCTTTATAGAATTGCCATTCTACTGAAAGAAAGCTTTCGCTCTACTCATGTATGTCTGTTTTATTGATGCTGTTAAATACATGAAAGAACCATTTTGTAGAAAGGGGCTGATATTATTCTGACAAATCACCTGCAAACACCCATTAGATTTGATGCCAGTTCTTTGGGAAATTTGGCACAGGAATCTGTATACGTGAATGTTATTGGCACAAAATCCTTTCCATTTCTTGGTCCACGTTTGGTTGGCGCATAGCAGTTTTCAATGAATGCCAGCTCTTGAAGCATTTGCATGGCTTAGAAAGGGCATGCCAGATGCGAGGGGAGGCAGAAGATTCTGAGACTGAATCCTGTATTCAGGATTGAGCTTCTCTGTCTCTGGGTCTGTATGTGGCTACTGATAAGAGGAGGTGATGCTTGCTTTTCTCAGCCAGTGAACCAACAAGATTTTCTCTCCAGTGTTGACCAGTTGCTTCCGTATTTAAATATGCATATGCAAATATAAATGTTCATCAAATATATTTAAAAGGTCTTTATAGTTTTTCAGATGTTTGTGGCTTATAATGCTTTGTAAAACTTTCTAGATTTAGAAATGTCTTTTGATTGTGATAATTAAATTCTTATATAAACTAATAGCTTACTATTTTACACAAATTTAGTTGCCCTCAAACTCTAGATGTATATAGAATTATTGGCATCAAATCTCAACTTACTGAGTGATGTGCTATGTTTTCAATGTTGCTTATAGAAAATATTTTGATACATCACAAAAGCATAGTGAGTATTGGGAATAGTGCATCTTGCCCAAAAGTGACCTCGCCTCTGAATATCAAGTTTATTTTTTTTAAATTAAAAAACACATCCAAGCTGAATTCTGTTTGGTTTTATCAACAAAGGTAGATGAGATACTTTCTGAAATCAGCAGGGAAGATTTTTAGATAGTTATTTGGGGTTTGGGGAAAAGTTTTTCCCCTAAAGCTGATAGCTCTGTGGTCTAGACATATTCCTGTAAGAATCATCCTCATTTAGCCTTGAAATTTTAACAGAGAGATATTAAATGCATGGAGGTAAAAGACAGCACTTCAGTATGGAAGCAAACCGAAAGGAAGAGCAAGAAATGAAAGAAATCCAGTGGAGAGAGAACTATGGAGAGGTTGGTGACTTGTGTTATGAACCCAGACCCTCCCCTCTCCCCGCCAGCCCTGGACTGGCCACTCTAGGTTGATGAAATGTTTGAAGTGAATCATTAGCCAAGTCAAAGATGGCCATGAGAAGATAAAAAGGAAGAACAGGGTTATGGAGCAACTTGTTTTGACAGTATTTTTCTCCTCACACCACTCGTGTGTATTAAATACAGAATACAATGCAAAGGAGAGGAAAAGGTCACATTTTAGAGATGTGCAATCAGCATGTTTTGTCTATTATGGAAATGAAATGAAATATAGGAGGACTATCTGGCATGGTTAATTTTTGTGTGAGTGCTATGAACTACCATTTCATCAAGGCAAGTTCATTACCGCAGTGAGTCAAAAAGTGGACAGCTCATTTGCCACGACTACATTAGTCACTCCGCAGAAACTCAGACTCAGCCATATATTCTTTTGTGTGTGAATGCAGTTCTGGTCAAGGTGTATGTGTTCATCATCCATTGAAGGTGACACCCTCTATGTAATCCCGAGATATAAATTAATTTGTAATTGAACACTGCTCGTTACCAACTGAAAATAAGGCAAATTACTTTTCAGAGATTTCCAAATATAAGAGTCCTTCAACATATTGATTGCTAGAGAACATTTGATTCCATGGTCATAGACGGATGCCACTGAATTACAGTAATAACAACAGCAAACATTATTGGCCGTTTCACTATCTATCAGGCTCTGTGCTAAGCTTGCTAAAGACAGACATTTAAGCATTTCTCCCAATAGTTCTTTGAGTTACAATCTGTTCTATATGTGAAAAACGTGAAGTTCAAGAATGCTACAGAATATGCCCAAGGTCATTCAGGAAAATGAAGTTTTCCTATACAGGGTTGGGGAAAAGTAGGTCTACAGTAGTGAATATGGGAAACAGTTTATTTTTGTATTACTATTTATTCTTGTATTATACATTTTTCCATACGGATAACTGTAAACCGACTTTTGTCCACCCTGTGCAATCTCTGAGGTAACTGATATAATATGTGAGATAAATAAGCATTCGTTTCTTCATGTTTTCTTAAAAACATGAACCTATGTATTTAAGATGCCAACATCTAGCTATTTTGGGGGTTGCATACAATCTGAAAAATTAAAACAAATGTTTGTTTACAACTTCAGAGCTCAGTGATATGTGGCAGTGGGCAAAAATATCACTCTTGTTGTATAAAGATCTATTAAATTATACCAGTGGCAGTGGAGTTTGTCTTAGCTTCCATAATTTTCAGACAAATCATATTCCAGATTACGCTGTGGCATTCACTTCAAGGGTTGTCTTTTTCTTTTCCAGTAGATTATTCTTTGAAGATGATCTGTGTTAAGGAGTATGCACTGCACATTATTTTAGTAGTTTTCTTTTCATTTTTTAAAGTGTCCCTAGTGATTTTGCTGAAATGTATATTGGAGTAAATGTGTGCCAAAAAAATATGTAAAGCAAAGCATTACAAATGGAAAGTAAATAGATACTTCTCAAGAAAAGACACAACATGTTTATTTTTTGCTCCTGTGTTGCACAAAATCAAAATGAAGTTCTGTAGATACTACGGTTGATTTATTTTCTTCACAAAAGGATAATGTTTGGGGTGTGAATACATCTGACAGTTCACCTGTATATGAATATATGTGTTTGTACGTCTAAGTGTTCCTGACAAGTTCTTGTTTCATTTGGGTGAAGCTGCTACACTTGTCTTTTCTTAATGAGAAATTTCCTTTGGGACATTTTTCTTCTTTTCCTGAGATAGTTTCACCAATTAAGAAATTCGAATTCTTCCATTAAAGTTATGGAGGAAGAAAAAAAAACACAGAAAGAATAGTGTCTGCCAAAGACAGAAATAGTGAGAGAAACGGTAGGGAAGATTATTGATGAGATTTTATTTCAAGGTCAATACTATTATTTTAAATGTATAATTCATTTTATTTCACTAATTAGGAACCTGAGACCCTAGAATGTCGAGGTTAATATAATAAAATATCAAAGGCAGTCATGTGAAACACTGGTGACACTCAAGACATTCCTGGGTTTGAATTTCCTCCTCTTTAAAATGAAGAAAGCAGAATGTATGCCATCTATTGTGGTCTATTCCAAATCCCTCTAAACAGCTGAGAATCACAGGCTTATATTTGCATTACATCAGTAACTTTATAAACGAAATAATACTTCTAAATGTTTCCCTGTCAGACCTGCTCTTAGTCCTTTGTAGAGAATATTACTTGTCCACAGTCCCCTAAAGGGGCATTCTTACTTTTCCTGTGATTCCACCTTCCTGGTCACAGGTGATGACAGGGGAAGGACGCCTGATCAAATATAGCCAACCCAGGCCCCTGTTTGTGTTCTATGAACTCACTTGGGGTAACCACAGCAAGCCCAAGGACAGAGAAGCAGAGAGTGGAACGTGTGTGCAGGAAGGTGGAGGTCAGACACCACCGGGCTCTGGGTGGACTGGGCAGAGCAGAGCGGCCCAGACGTCAAGGTGGTCCCTGTTTCTACACATAGATCACTCCAGGCCAGGAAATACATTTTATTCTGGCCTTGGATTCCCGCGGTGCTCCCTATCATCAAAATGTTCTTCATTGTATAGAATTTGGGTAGAACTGGGTCCTCCATTCACTAGGACCAAAATGAAACCCCCAAAATATTTAGTTGGTGAGTTCTGTGTTCAATGAACAAAAATCAATTGTCAAAGAAATAAAATCCCAGAAGCATTTACTTATCTATTCATTTAACACATTTTGATGAAAATATGAGTACCTCATATATACTAGGCATGTTCAAGGGTCTATGGATACAGCAATCAACAAAATGGACAAGTATATTTGTCCTTATGAAGTCTGCACTTTAGTGGAGAAGTAAGGTAATAAATAAGAAGAATACAAAAGAGTAATTGATGTTAATGATGCCTTTTAAAGAGAAAAATCAATATGAGGGAGAGGACAAGAAAATGTGTGAGGGGGGAAGAGGTGGAGAATTACAATATTCTATGAAGTGTCCAGAGAGCCTTTATTTACAAAACGACACCTGAAGATGAGGGAGTGAGCCAAGAGGACAGACAATGGCAGAGAAATCAAGGAAGAGGGAGGAAGAAAAGGGGGTTTTCGGTGGCAGCATGACAAGCAGGTGTGTAACATAGTAAGGGGAGACTCCCGGTTTCCAGTCCCACAAGTAAGGACCTGGAAAGTCACCACGCGGTCCCAACGAGTAAAAAGCTGAACAGACGGAGAAATCAACAACTGTTCTTGGCTCCCTTGGATCCATAAGAGAGGTGAGGTCACAGGGCAAACCACAGACCCAAGATTGGAGAAACAGATGCAAAGAAGAGGGGGTTGCACTGGCTTCCTGGAGCAGAGACTTGTGGGAAGTGGTGGGAACAAGTGACAGGTTGGGAAACCTGAATTGTGATTCCTGAACCACTTGCTGGTGGCTCGGTATTGACAAGTCTGAGAGTTAAAAACTCCATGAGACCCAGTCATAAGGACACCCCCATAGTCTTGTGAGATTTACCTCCAAGAGCTCAACAGGGTTCCCAAAGCAAATATGGGGGGGGGGGGGGTCCCCTACTGAAAGGGAAAAGGAACCATTTTGAAACACCCGGGAGCACTCTGTTCTCAATTCCTGTTCTCAGGAGAGACTGCTTAACCAGCACCTACCTTGCTGAGGTATGATTATCATAACCTCACTGGCCTGGGGACAGGGAGTACCTACAACTCTAACCCACTTTTGCCATCCTGTCCCATCAACATGGGGGAGAGGAATGAACACTGAGATGTACGTGGGTTGTTCACAGCCCAGGAGCACAGCTCATTAAAAGACTGAGACCTCTTGGACTCTGGAACACTTCCCCTCCCCCCACATCTCCCACCACATTGCTATAGGCCTTAAACCCTGCCCATGTCTAGCTATCAGGAAAATTGTTATAGGGCATATCAAAAGGAAATACACATAATTTGAAGAGACATGGCAAGTATCAGAACCAGACATGGAAGGGATGTTGGAATTATCAGACCATGAATTTAAAATGACTATGATTAATAAGCTAAGCACTCTAATGGATAGTCAACATGCCCGAGAGATGAGCAATGCGAGCAGAGAGACTGGCATCCTAAGAAAGAAGCAAAAAAGAAATTCCAGATATAAAAATACGTGAGAGAGATAAAGATGCTTTTGATGGGCTTAATAGTTGACTGGACACCCGAGGGAGGAATCTCTGAGCTTAAGGACATCTCAATAGAATTTTCCAAAGCTGAAAAGCAAAGAAAACGAAGACTGAAAATACACCAGCACCACCAGAACAGAATATCCAAGGACTGTGGGGCAACTACAAAAGATGCTCACATTACTTACGACGTGGCATGGTGTTACGTGAAAGTGAACTTGGATTAACTGCAAATGTAAAATGCAAAGTTAGAGCATCCACTAAAAATGAAAAAATCATAACTGATATACTAAAAAGAGAGAAAATTGAATCACATAAAATGCTCAATTAAAACCACAAAAGGGAGAAAGAGTAGAAGACCAAAATAGAACAAAGAGCAAGGATAACAAATAGAAACAGTAATGAATATGGTAGAGATTAATCTTACTATATCAATAACTATCATATCAATACCAATGACCACTATATCAATAAACACTATTTCAATATGAATAATCACTAACTCAATAATCACTTTGAATGTCAATGGTCTAAATGCACCAATTAAAAGGCAGAGATTGTCTGAGTGGGTCAGAAACATGACCCAACTATATGCTGTCTACAATAGAACCACTTAAATATAAAGAAATATATACTAGTAGGTTTAAAGAAAATAGATGGAGAAGAATATATCGCACTAATAGTGAGCTGATAAGATAGCCAGAGTGAAGTGAATTTGAGGAGGTTAGTGGAATACATATCCCAGAGTAATAGGTAGCCAGATTATGTAGAACTTTGTTTCCCATTCTCTTAATTTAAAAAAAAACAAACTTTAAAAAAAATATTTCTTTATTGATTTCAGAGAGGAAGAGAGGAGAGAGAGACAGAAACATCAAGGATGAGAGAGAATCATTGATCAGCTGCCTCCTGTATGCCCCCCAGTGGGGATGGAGCCCACAACCCAGGCATGTGTCCTTGGCCAGAATCGAACCTGGGACCCTTCAGTCCGCAGGATGATGCTCTATCCACTGAGCCAAGCTGGCCAGGGCAAAAAACAAACTTTTTTTTGTAACAATGGGCATTGCCTGCTGTGATATAAGAGGCTAAGATATGTTACACATTTTTTTCCTTGGATGCACTGGAGGAAGCATAAAAAAATAAAGCCATCAATTCAATTCCTGGTTGTGCTATTTATATCATATGATAATGGGATAATTAGTTAACTCTATAGGCTTCAGCTTCTTCATTAAAATTAATGACAAGGGATTGCATGAATTATCTTAACTTTCAATATAAAAGCTCATGACTCTATGGCTTATCTCAGAGTTTGTTAACAGCGATCTGTAGGCTATTAGTCAGGGCTTGTTCGAAGCAAAACCAAACCTCATTTCAAAACTAGCTATGATAAAATACAATAGTACTAAAGAGAAGGCACATGACTCATGCATACACTGGGGGCCTCATCTGTGTCAAGTGCAGGAGGGCAAGGGCAGAGCTCAGATGCTCAGGACTCTGTGACTTTCATCTCCATACTCTACAGGCTGCCTTACTTCTCTCTCCATGGCATTTTCCATGAGACAGAAGGCTTTCCCCAGCAGCTCCCAGAACACATCTCTCATTCTTAGAAAGAGATTCCTCAGTTCCAATTAGAAAAACCCTGGAAATACATTATCTGATCCCTTCTCTGGCCAATCTCCATGAAAACCACATCATTAAAGGTGGGGTGAGTAGGAGAAACCCCTCCCTAAAATAGCGGGGGAAGAGTGTCCTCATTAAAGAGCTAATAAACAATTAATATTCAGAAATTGTTGCATTTTTATATACCAACTAGAGGCCTGGTGCATGAAAATTTGTGCACTCAGGGTGTCCCTCAGCTCAGCCTGCACCCTCTCACAGTTTGGAAGCCCTTGGGGGATGTTCGACTGACAGCTTAAGCCGCAGTCGGACATCCTTAGCCCTGCTGTGGAGGTGGGAGAGGCTCCTGCCACCATCACTGCACTCACAGCCATCAGCCCGGCTTGTGGCTGAGTGGAGCTCCCCCTGTGGGAATGCATTGACCACCAGGGGGCAGCTGTGTTGAGTGTCTGCCCCTGGTGGTCAGTGCACATCATAGCGGCTGGTCGTTCCACCATTAGGGTCAATTTGCATATTACCCTTTTATTATATAAGATATTTGTAAAAATAGTGAGGAGGGTGCAACCTTAGTGGTAACTAATAATTATGAACCAGGTATTGGGATACGTTATTTACAAATGCAATTTTAGAGAAAAAATAGAGACTGATATTTCCTGCTCTATCTTATTTTATGAGACCTGTGTAAGCCAACATGTTAGCAATTTCAGCAAAGTGGAATCATTTCAGCATCTGGAGTCAGATACACTGGAGTCGTGGACAAAGCATGGGCTTTGGCACCAGAAAGTCCTGGGCTTGCAGCTCGGCCACCAATTCCCACATGGGAGATGTTTATCAAGTAACACAACCTCTGAGTTTTAAGACTCTTCTGAAGGCAATAATACCCATGTTAATATTTACTTTAAGGACTGAATGAGATGCTGGGCATTAGAAACCACAGCAGAATGTCCTCTACACACACAGTAGGTACTCATTAAGTGTTATTCACTTCCCAGTCCCCATACAGATCATAGGCAGAGAAATTAATCTTTAGCATCAATGAGTTGGATAATTAGTTCAATTCCTCACTTTATGGCTGATTCCTGTAAAAGCTGATAGGTGTAATTTATACCAGGTTCAGGCCCAAGACTTACACAGTCAGGAGTGACGGTGGAGGTCGAACGGCCTGAGGTGGCTATTTTTCATGGGTGTGGAGGCAGGATTGAAAGAGAAAGGGACAAAGGGAACTTTGATCCATAGCAAGAGGCCAAGGTCAAGAACAGATGTAGGCAAAATCAACTTACTTGGTTAGCGTTTGCTACATGAAAAATGACCTGCAACTCTCGGGGCATACAGAAGCAAGCATTTATTGTCATGGTTCTGCAGGTCAGCCGGGTTTTTCTGACCTAGGCTGAGCTGGCTGAGTGGCTCTGCTTCTGGCTACAACAGCTGGGGTGACTCTGCTCCACATGTTTTGCATCCTTCTTGGATAATGAGAGCTAGGGCTTGTTCCTCTCATGGCAAAGCCCGGCACACAAAAGGACAGGTGGAGCCCAGCCAGCGTGGCTCAGTGATGGAGTGTCAACCCATGAACCTGGAGCTCACGGTTCAATTCCCAGTCAGGGCACATGCCCAGATTGCAGGCTCGATACCCAGTGTGGGGCAGGGAGGAGGCAGCAGATCAATGATTCTCTCATCGCTGATATTTCTGTCTTTCCCTCTCCCTCCCTCTCTGAAATCAATAAAAAATATATATTAAAAATAAAAGACAAAAAAGGACAAGTGGGAATGCACAAGGCCTAGGCTTGAATATGCACAATCTCCCTTCTGCCAAAATGTCATAGGACAAAGTGCTTACTACCGCCCAGCTGGCACACAAAGCTTTGCCATAGCCTTTGTAATCACTAACCAAGTCCCAGCTACTCCAAAGGAGCCCAAACAGACTGTCCAGTGAGGCTCACCCAAATGGCCAGTAAACCACTGTAAAAATGGTCTACGATTACTCAGCATCTAAATTCTCATCCTGTGGCCAAGCCTGCATATTGCAATGGTTACTTTATTATTTCATTCTCTTCACCAAAGTTACGAGTACTTAGAATGTCTGGGAACTGAGCCTTTCTGCTCAATTACATGGATGTCGGTGACCCTTCCAGTGATGTCTGCACTGAGACAACTATATCAGTTATAAGGGCAATTCTCTCTGAGTTGTATTTGATAAAAACTTGGAAAAGGGTTTTGATCTGGGTATTAGCCACCTAAGATGGCTTAACAATTAGTTTATCTTTGCAAAAGGATTTTCAAAACACAAAATAGTTGCAATCGGAAAACTGAACTACTTTTCAAGTTTTAATTTATATTCTGTCTCTGATTTTTCATTCCAGTTGTTGGCTTGAAAATGATGGCGTATGCACTCCACATTCTACAAGTGTAAACATAAATGAAACTCATAAAATTTATCCTGGCTCATTGAACCACAAGTAGATGGCTTCTCTCTTTTTGGTATTATTACAAATTAATTGTCAGTCATTAACCTAAAATATCTTCTGATTTTAAGCCATAGTTGATGCATTATTTTTCTCGTGTGGATTTTTTTTTAGCTTCTTTTAGTTCATGGTACTCAATACAAGTATAATTGGTGTCCTCCCATGTGCCCAGTGCATCCATTCCTCAACCACTCTAGGTCTGGGCTACTCATGCTTCATGTAAACCACCCACCCCCACTCTGAGAATTGCCCTCTGTTCATGGCAGCTGAGTCTCTCAGGGAGTTGATCCCCAGGCTCTCCACCACAATGTAGTGCTAAGGTGTCTTGCCACACTGGATATTGTGTAGAACATTACTTTGGTCCATTATATTTATGACATCATATTAATCCAGGGCAGAGCAAAGAGAAACAAATACCCTAGAAGCCCTTATTGCGAGAGAGAAACTCCACAAAAATTCAGATTGCCAGCACATTTTTCTTTTGTTGTAACATATGAGATTTCTTCCGGTTCTGCATACTCCACACTTGAGGACAATGCTCAGACTTGTTTATGAGGTTATCTGGAAGACTTAGTCTTGAGTGTGGTCCTGAGGACAAATGTTTGCTACAGCTCATCCAGGCTGAGGCGCATGTAGCCTCTTCAGTCACACGATTCAACAGACCTCCTGGTACTAGAAGTATCTATATTAGCGGTTCTCAACCTGTGGGTCGCCAACCTGAGGGTCGAATGACCCTTTCACAGGGGTCGCCTAAGACCATCGGAAAACACATATATAATTACATATTGTTTTTGTGATTAATCACTATGCTTTATGTTCAATTTGTAACAATGAAAATACATCCTGCATATGAGATGTTTACATTACAATTCATAACAGTAGCAAAATTACAGTTATAAAGTGGCAATGAAAATAATTTTATGATTGGGGGTCACCACAACATGAGGAACTGTATTAAAGGGTCACGGCATTAGGAAGGTTGAGAACCACTGATCTATAGTATAAGAACACACACACACACACACACCACTGAATAGTATATCTATAAAGACACTGCAATGAGTTACACACTTGCAGAGGTAATGACCCTAATCATAGAAGACACTGCTGACATCAGCCTGACTTCCCACGTGATGTTACTCTTGACCAAGGCTGGGTTTCTTCACTATAACGCTTCTGTTTTTCCCTTCCCACATTTGATTCTCTGAAAGCCAGTGACTAAATCCATCCCACACTCAGCGGGAAGGAAATTGTTATACCACCTGGAGGGATGTATCTTTCCCTGGAGGAGATGAATTATTTGGAGGTTTTCTCTAAGGAAGATTCATTCCTTCTCCCACATTTATTTATTCAATCATTTATTTATATCAATATTGACTCAGATATTTATTTGAGTTATAATAAAATACTTTGATTATTTTGCTGCTCATAATTTTTGAGCTTTGGCCCTTGGGAAGTCTTTCAAATTTACTCCTGTATACTTTTTGCATGTCTGCCTCATTTTTTTTCTTTAGCAATTTCTTACTTTTTGGCACTACTAGATCCTCCAAGTTTATCTGGTATTTCCTAGTCCGGACCAAGAATCAGACATCTCTCCAAGGAGCTGTAAGTTTTAAATGTGTTCTAGAAAATGAGCTATGCCAAATAAGAGTTTATATGTCACAAAGTTTATTGTGAAGTGGGTTTCTGAGAAAATGGTTATGATGCAGCAAAAAATCATATTTTGTCATACAATTTGCTTTCTCTGCTGTCTGTTGCTTTTCCTCATTTTCAGTGGTGACTTTGACTCTTCAACATATACATGATCACAGTGCTTGCAATGATTAATGACAACTGAGAACAAGTGGAGTTTGCAAATTTGTATCAGAATTAACCTTGCTGAATCACAGTAACTTAATGGTTACTCCTTGTTCAGTTATTGCTAGCAGCTCAAATGGCTGAAATTGAGAAGAATGACATCTTCATAAGGTAATACCTTATTCATTCAATGGGAAACTGAATGAGTAGCTCTTGGGGGTGATCGAGAAAGGCCCAGGCATTCTATACCAGGCACAGAGAACAAGGACCAGAACAAGGGGGAGACCACACCTCTTCCTTCTGAGTACATTTGTTCATTTGCTTTTTGTTGTTGTTAATCCTCTCCGGAGGATATTTTTCCATTGATTTTTTTTTTTTTTTTTTTTTTTTTTTTTTTTTTTTTTTTTTTTAGAGAGAGAGTGAAAGACAGAGAGAAAGGCCAAAGTGAGAGAAACACATCCATTGGTTGCCTCCTGCATGCTTCCTGACCAGAGCCCAGGAGGGTAGGAGACTGTAACTAAGGTAGTGACCTTGATCGGAATTGAACCTGGGCCCCTTTGGTCCACAAGCTGAAGCTCTATCCACTGAGCCAAAATGGCTAGGGCTGTTCATTAGCTTTTTGACACATGATAACAGTTTGACTACTTGTTTAGACACTAGATACTTGAAAATCCATGCATTGGAAAGATAACAATGCCAGTATTTTTCATTCTTAGACCAAGTTTAATGTAAAAAAAATTAAGTTAATGAACATTCAAACTAAAATGTGTTTCAATAAAAGACTTCACAATTCATTTACGACTCTCACCTGTTCTTTGCCCTCTCTACAGGAATTGCTTCATTGTCATATTCACACATTTTCTTGAATACATTATGTAAATGAGGGAATTGGTAATTTGTTGAAAGGCTTTAGACTGGTGAGAATATTTGAATATAGCCACTTGGAATTTTCATATGCTTGCAGTGATAATTGTTGGGTGTGATAATTTATTTCTAATAATAATTTAATTTCCTAGATATGAAACTTTATGTCATCATCATTATGGATGCTGTGAAAATGCTTCTGTTAAATTAAAAGAAGTCAAAATGCAAAGTTTAATTAGCAGAATATATTTACCAGTGAGACATAACTCAGTATACATTAATCAATTAAAATAAATGTAGCAGTATGATGCTCTTTTTATAGTTATGTTCATTTTGCTCTATTCCATTAAAATGTCTTTTCTTTGTTTTATTCCCCATGCTCCTGGTTATGCCTTGCTATCCACTTCTTCTCATTCCCATTCATTGGCTTATTCTCTTCCTTATGACCTCTATATGGAGTTTGTCCTAAGGATCTGAGTTCAGTTATCCTCTCCATCTATGCATGTTCAATAAGACTTTCTATTTTCTTCAAAAACAAGGCATTTATTTCATAATCAGATTACAAGATTTGGTTGTAGTCCTGTTCAGGTTACAAATTGGCAGCACCTATCTTTTTTCTTTTTCTTTTCTTTTAAACTTCCTTTTTTATTTAAGGACCAGAGGCCCAATGCATGTAATTCGTGAAAGGGGCTCAGCCCTCCCAGCCCTGGCTTCATCCAGAAGGTCCTTCAGATGGTCGTTCTGCTGTTTGGTCTAATTAGCATATTAGCTCTTTATTATATAGGATAGTTTGTATACAATCTTATATTGGTTACTAGAGGCCCAGTGCATGAATTCGTACATAGGTGGTGTCACTAGGTCTGGCCGGCGATCAGGGCTGATCAGGGCCAGGCCGATTGGGGCCTGCTGGCTCGGGGGAAGGACAAGGGGAGGGACCTCGGGCAGTTGGCTGGCTGCAGGAGGTTGGCTGTGGGAGCGTACTGACCACCAGGGGGCAGCTCCTGCATTGAGCATCTGCCTCCTGTGGTCAGTGTGTGTTATAGTGACTGGTCGACTGGTCGTTCTGGTTATTCAGTCACAATGGTCACTTAGGCTTTTATATATATACTAGAGGCCTGGTGCACAAATTCAGGCACAGGTGGGGTCCCTCTGGGTGGCCTGCAGGGATCCGGTGAAACCCACAGTCCAATGCTGCCTGCAGCTCCTACCTGCCGCTCCTGCTCATCCCGGCCCCACTGTGCCTGCCACAATTGATAGATTGGGAGAGGCTCGAGCTGCTGCAGCAGTGCTCGCCAGCCATGAGCCCTGCATCTGGCGCCCTCCCAAGGGGAGTGGCCTGCAGGATCGGGCTGAAACCAGCTCTCTGACATCCCCCAAGGGGTCCCAGATTGCAAGAGGGCACAGGCCAGGCTGAGGGACCCCACTGGTGCATGATCAGGCCAGGGATCATGAGAGGGCTCCAGGGTGTGTCCGGCCCATCTCATTCAGTCCTGATCGGGCAGATCCCAGCAGCAAGCTAATCTACCAGTGGGAGCATCTGCCCCCTGGTGGTCAGTGCACGTCATAGTGAGCGGTTGAGCAGCCTTAGCATATGATTAGCTTATTACACTTTGATTGGTTGTTCAATTTTTCTGCTGTTTGGTCTATTTGCATATTACCCTTTTATTATATAGGATATAGATATCAGTTTCAGATGTATAATATAGTGTTTTTACATTTTTATACCTTACATATGACCACTCCAGTCATTCCAGTAATCATCTGTCACCATATAAACTAATCACAATATTTTTCATGACATTCCACTTCCCCTTTTTACCCATTCCCTGCCCCTCCCTTCTGGTAACTATCTCTTTGGTCTCTGTTCCTATGAGTTTGTTTTTTTATTCTACATTTAAGTGAAACCGTATGGTATTTGTCCTTACTTGCTTGACTTATTTCCCTTAGCATAATGCCCTCTATGTTGTAGCAAATGGCAAGATTTCATTCTTTTTTTATTGCTGTGTAATATTTGAGTGTGTGTGTGTGTGTGTGTGTGTGTGTGTGTTTGGAAGCACCTAGGTTGCTTCCATATATGGGCTATTATAAATACTGCTATAGTGAACACAGGGGTGCAGATGTCTTTTTGAATTAGTGTTTTCATTTTCTTTGGATAAATACCCAGAAGTAGAATTGCTGGATCATATGGTATGCCTATTCTTAGTTTTTTTAGGGACCTCCATAATGTTTTTCATAGGAGCTCCACCAGTTTTCAGTCCCACCAACAGTGCAATAAGACTTCAGTCATAGCTTTAAATATCATTTACATATTTCCAACCTTGACCATTCCTCAAAGCTTCAGACTCTACATTCAATTGTGTATGTGCCTTCTCTCCTGGATCTCTGTTGGGCATCTCAAACTTCTAGTCCCCTGGTCTGTCCCTATACCTCCATACCTCACGGTCTTCTCCTTGTTGTTAAAAGGGCTCACCTACCTTCTTCATTTGGCTAACTGTTAGATGTTACCTGTGACCTTCATTTTCCGTTATCCCCTACATTCAATCTATTGGTCTAGCTCCAAAGTATTTCTGGAATTATCAACTTACCTAAATGTGTGGGGGCTTTTGTGTGTGTGGCTGATTCCTTTAATTTAGCATGATGTTTTTGAGATTCTTTCACATTGTAGCACAGATCAGTTATTTGTGGATTAGTTTCCATTGTACCACTTTTATTGATCCATTCAGAGTTGATGGACATTTGGATTGTTTCCATTTTTGACTATTAAGAATAATGCTGCTAGAAACACTGCATAAAAGTCTTTGTATGAAATGCTCACTCCCTTTACTTGGGTAGATTCCTAGGAGAATTCCTGAGTTGTACAGTAAATATATAAATTCATAAGAATCTACCAAACTGTTCTCCAAAGTGGCTGTACTGTTTTAGATCTCCAAAGTACTGTGTGAGGTTTCCCATTTCCCTACATCATTGTCAACCCCTGTTATTTCTGTCTGACCCAAATAATTTTTGTTCTACAAATTTCAAGTCAGTGATTCTAATGGAAACCACTAATTCACATACCAAGTAAATGTGAATGACCTGTGACACTGTGTTTCTGAGGGTTTTTTAAGCCATAATAATGAATAAATAAAAGGAAATTGTGAATAGTTAGGCTATAAGGAAAGACAACCATTTCCCAGTATAACAGACCAACTAAATCTTTCTGGTCTGGAGAGCATTGCTCAACAAATTCAGTTAAAATGAAACTGCATCACTGTTGCAACCACATAGACAGCTAGATTCTCCAGGACTCAAATACTCCCTCATTGTGCATACATCAGAGATAGGGGTGAGATTAACCATTGCAAAGAACAAGTCTATAATTAAATACAAGAAGCCAGTAATGCAAAGTAATACTAAAAGTTAACACCAATGACAATTTAAAAGATAAATATAGTCCCTTAAGAGTTTTTATTTGCTTCTGGGGAGTTAAATACTTGTTCAAAACAAAAAGAAATGTTGAAATGAATTGTCTGGTAAGTCATCAATGGTAGGACAAGGTAAGTGCTCAAAAGTGATGAATGTTATATTTTAAGATAATTATTAGTAATTGAGGTCAGTTATTACACTGTAAGAATTATTAGGGCCCTAATTAATTTATCTATAATATTTGAATCTAAAATACCTGACTAAAGAGTAAGCCCATTGGGTGCTAAACTCTGCTAGGATATTTTGGAGTCATCATTTTAACAGAGTAACAATGAAAAACAAAAATATCTTTCAAGATCTTCCAATAGGCATAATATGCAAACTTTCAGTTAACAGATGTTAAGTTTCCCATTGTAAGCAAACAGTGTAAGTCAAGTTGAAAGGTCATTCTCTTTATATTTTGGAATATTACACTTACATAAAGGTCAAGAGTATAATACGTGAATACAGGGCAATAAATCACTTTTGGCAGAGGGAAATTAAAGAGATTAATAATATCACCTTTTGCCTTGATATTGAAGAGAAAACAAAATGAGTTCCATATCTTCTTTATATCGTATTTCTTATGTATTTCTCTCCCTATCATTTTTGCCACCCTTCTTATATGCAATAAATATACCTTAGAGTAGTGGTTCTCAACCTTCTGGCCCTTTAAATACAGTTCCTCATGTTGTGACCCAACCATAAGATTATTTTCGTTGCTACTTCATAACTGTAATGTTGCTACTGTTATGAATCGTAATGTAAATATCTGATATGCAGGATGGTCTTAGGTGACCCCTGTGAAAGGGTCGTTCGACCGCCAAAGGGGTCGCGACCAACAGGTTGAGAACCGCTGCCTTAGAGGATATAAATGCAACACTTTTTTCAGGGTTATCATATTCTACAAAGCAAATATTCATGTTGACATTACATTCATAGATTTCTTTTAATTAAAATCAATGGGCAAAACTCACTCATCATAAGGCCCTACAGAAATTATTGTAATTGAAAATTTGAAATTATTCAACAGAATGATATAATATGCAGATAGTGCTTATTCAACTAAATACCAATGTGACATTTCTAGCAGCCCAGACGGTCTCTAAAACTCTAAAATAACTACTTGTACTCTTTAATGAGCAGCTACTATGTTCCAGGGCACTATGCTGAACTCGTCACATTGCCTAATTTAATCATTTCTCCCAGTCTATGAAAATACATATTTACTCACTTTTTACAGGTCAGACAACAAAGAACTATTAAGTTTAACTACACATTTACTCACTTTTTACAGGTAAGACAACAAAGAGCTGTTAAGTTTAACTATTTGTACATGATCAACTGGCCTCAAAATGCTGGATCTCAGATTGGAATCTTAGCATGTCTGACCATATAGCTCGGTGGGATAACTATTATGCTCTTCTATCTTCTAACTCCCTGGTGAAAGAGACTGCACACATGGACCCTGGAGTCACTTTAGTGTCCCAGATAAGCCAAGGTCACGTGGACATGTCTTCTCAAGAGCATCCACTGTTGGAATCCACTTTGGGGATAGCACCCAGAAGTAGGGGAGGAGGACTGAAGGTGGAAAGAGGGTAGAGGCTGGGGACACACAGTAACAAGTTAACTAGCACAGCTGGAGGTTTGGATAGTGCATCCTCTGAAAATCACTTGCATCTTTTTATGTACTTCTGGTTAGTTCACTTCCTCTTACTGACCTAAGGGGCCTGTGTATATCAGGTAACTAAGACGGAGCTACCCCCATGTTACCACTCAAATCCAAATCCTCTCTGTACAGATACTACTAATGCTTTTGCATTTCTACCAGAAAAAAAGTACCAGTTGCTATGAAAGATGACTAAACCACCATTGTAAGCCTCCAGGATAATAATAAATCCATCTACTCCTATAATGTTTGCGGGACTAGAATTCATATATACACATTTCCTCCCATCCACTTTCAGAGAGCCCACACCCTGTCTAAAAAAGAGCCACGCAGGAATGCTTTGAATATTGTCCAATGCACGTACAATACAGAATGAGCACAGGGTGCTCGATAAGCTCTTCAGAGTGACAGGTCAGTTCCCAAACTCATTTCCAGAAGAAAGACAATAGATGACACCGCCCAAATTGCTGTAGTATGTTCGCTTCACTAGAAATCATGATACAGGTGTGTGGTCTGAGGACAGCTGTTCTGACCTTTACCTACTGAAGCGCACATGTGACATATAATAGAGGGGCGGGGGCGGTGTAGGCTCAACTCTCCACACATCTTTCCAGTTCACCAGCATCTTTCTGAGTGTCGTGATGAACAACACATTGTGGTGGTAAAACCATGCTCTGTGAATACCACGTATTCCTTATTAAAATATATTTTAGCACTGTATTAGCTGGGCTAATTCTATATGGCATTTCCCTTTTGAGCCAGCTGGCTTGATTTTGTGGAGTTTCTATGGTAGATGGAAATGCCAGGCTGAAACTGACTGCAGCTTCCATCCTTTGGTCCAAAAGTCAGTAGTGTCATGCTCACAACCATGAACTAAAAACAAGACCATAACTCACTTTCTCTCAGGAAAGACTCCAGAAAATCTGTGAGATGCTGGTGTGAGAAAGAGAACCTCAAAATATGTCTGGAATTTCATTTCTAGAGAACCCTGTCAGGTAGGATCACAGACCTAGTTTTAAAATGATTAGGGAAATATGACATCATTTGCTCCATTGTATTCTGGAACAAATAGCTATAAATTATCATAGAAAAACTTTTCTAATAAAGTCAATTTGTTAAGTGCCAGGACAAACATTAAGATGTGTGGCTTTCACATGATAGCAATGAAATTTATCAATAGAAGCAGTTATTCAACGTTCTTTAGTGATTGTTATTGTATGCACAAAATCAATTATGTCAAAAAAACATGAGCTGCTTACAGAGCATGACACAATTAAAGTCTCATATTTGCATCTGAATATTATTCACAGAACTCTAATAAGTTTTCAGGAAAGTATTCCTTGAAGGGAGAATGGATGGACATGGATAGGTAGATGAATAGAAGTTTATCGGTATATACGTGTATCATATATAGATATATACACATAATTCCCATCAGTTGAATCACAATGAAGCATGGAAGTCATAATTCTTTTCTGATTTTAGATCTGACAGGTCACAGAAGGAAGGAGTTCATTGTAGAATGCTTATTTAATGCAAACCCTTTAAGGGTGATAACAATACCCTAGCTGATTTGGCTCAGTGGATAGAGCACTGGCCTGTGGACTGAAGGGTCCCAGGTTTGATTCCAGTCAAGGGCATATGCCCAGGTTGTGGGCTCAATCCCCAGTAGGAAGCATGCAGGAGGCAGCCAATCAATGGATTCTCTCTCATCATTGATGCTTCTATCTCACCCTCTCCCTTCCTCTCTCTGAAAGCAATAAAAATACATTTTTTTTTAAAAAAAGAGTGATAACAATAGATACCAATGCTTCTATGCAGCCTCTCTGGGTTTGTACAGTTGAAAAGCGATAATCAAAGGGCAGCTTTTGAGCCCCTCTCCTAAGTTTTATGGGCAGATGCTTTAAACGGTGCCCCTACTCCCAATATGTGGTTGGTAGATTTCCTTTGTTGGCATGTGTTTTCCCCATTCAAATAAAACTATAACTGTCTTATTCATATACATGAATAGGCAACAGCTTAAATGACAATATAATATTAACAGTACTAGAGGCCCGGTGCATGAAGTTCGTGCACAGGGGAGGAGGGGTCCCCTCAACCCAGCCTGCACCCTCTCCAATCTGGGACATCCCTCTCACAATCTGGGACCGCTGGCTCCTAAGTGCTCACCTGCCTGCCTGGCTGATTGTCCCTAACTGCCCCCCCCCCCCGCCAGCCTGGTCATTCCCAACTGCCCCCTTTGCCGGCCTGGTCGCCCCTAACTGCTCCCTCACTGGCCTGGTCACCCTTTACTGCCCCCCTGCCGGCCTGGTCGCCCTCAACTGCCCCCCACCCCTGCTGGCCTCGTTGCCCCCAACTTCTCCCCCTGCCGGCCTGGTTGCCCCACGTAGCCTGCTGTTCAGTTGTTTGATCGTCCCTCACTAACCCTCCTGCCAGTCTTGGCGCTCCATGCAGCCTGCTATTCAGTCATCCATCCAGTTGTTTCGGTCATGATGGCCCCTGGCTTTTTATATATTAGGATATTATCATGTGTGTGAAAATAAGATGACAGTTTCAAGACACCCTCTCTGGGAAGTGTCCCTAGTTCCTTGCAACTCTGGACATTTACTTGGCCTTCAGACCGCAAATAAGAAAATGTGTGTTCTCTTACAGGTGCAGTTGCATGCACAGATATATGCATACACATCTTTATTGATCAAATGGAGAAAGAAGGAAGGGATGCTTGTCAAGAACTCACGTTATATTTAAAATCAATAAAACAATGATACCAGTAGTCTGTCTATCAAGAAGGACAAGCCTTAAAAGAAGGGTTGCTTTCTCCAATGCCACTCAATCCTTTTTTGGATATTGTCTTAGGTTAAATAGGCAAGTGGAGTTTGGAGTGGGGGTAACTAATGAGAACCACATAAACAGGTCATATCAGACAGGAGGCACCAGATTCTTGTCCTTGACTTATTTCCTGGCAAACTATGTCCTATTAAAAGGTAAATTCCCTTTCCTAACCCTTTTCCCATTACACAACCTAAAAGAAAACTTTTATGTAAGCGTCCAAGCCTTTCCCACTTCCAAACTCTGTGTCTTACTTTGTAAATTGAATCTTGTTGGTATTTAGAAGCCAGGTATCAGGCTTCTAAGAGGTGTGAACATATTGATTTACTTATTTCAACATTATTCTGCTCCCAAATTATTTTTATTATCACACTGCACAAAGAAAATAGAAGAGCCCTTCACATATACAATGGAATCTTCAAGTGAAATGGGACCAGGGAAGAGTTCCTTTTATTTTAATTAATGTTGTGTATTTCTTTAATTCCCACCACCATGACATCACAGCACACACCCCTATTTTCATGTATCTCTGCTGTTTCTCCTCCTTATCATTCTTTTTATCCTCTTCCCATTGGGTCTGGAGGAGCTGATGGCAGAGCTGGGAGGGAGATGAGAGCTATTGAGTAACTCCCTGCATTAGCTCCATAGGCCTGACTCCAACATAGAAGCTTTCCTCCCAAAATAGCTACACACACACACACACACACACACACACACAACACACGTGTGCACATGCACACGTTCATACATTTTAATCCTCTGCTTCAGATTCAGGTTTAGAGTATAGCTAGAAGGCATCACCATTTATTTTAAAATCCTAAGATCTAGTTATTGTCTCCTTCACCCCCCACATTATGTGACATAAAAATTGAGGCCATTACTTTTGTGAAAAGTGTATGACAAACATTTGTTGTGGGTAAACAATATGATTTATTCAACCCAAACCTGAATAAATACAAGATGAGTATCTGAGAAAATATAGTAAATAAGAATTAAATTTTATATTCACTTATTAACTACACAGAAAAGAAAAAAGTAAGTATACGGGTAGTCTCTTTTTTTAACTAACAGACCCAATCTCATGGGAAACATTTTAAAAAGTCATTATTATTTTAAGAACAAAACAAGTCATTTCATCTTTTCCCCCTAATTTCAAACTGCCCATGGTTTCATTAGCTCTGCCTCTGGTGTTCCAATTTTGGAGCTGTGATGAGAATATTTCACGTCTTTAAGAAGTGGCAGTGCAGAAATAACGGGATCTCTACAGCCCAGATAATTTAAAATGCAAATCAAGCAGCAGTTCTGGGAGTGGCTCTCTAGAGCCCCAGCCAACTTTTCAGTCTGAAAGTGCAATGTTCTTTCGTAAAGCTCCGATACGGTTAGGCTCAATCTAATTTCATTCTAGCACAATCTAAAGGAAACCACGGGAACAAAACAAAAACACATGGATCTACTGGATTCTGACAGTTCTTCATTATCCTGGTGTGATGGCCATAGAGGAAGCACTTTATCTGTAAACTCGTGTTTATTTTAGGCACAGTCCCACAGTAAAAGAATATAAACCCACTAACAGCTTCCGAGGCTTCATTACCCTGATGGCTGTTCCAGAATCCCTGTCAGCAGCAATTAGCAGTCACGGCTGCCTCACCAAGAAGACAGAGGGGATGACCTGAGACCCTCCATGATGCTGCATCTCTGGGAGGGAGGAGCTCAGGTCATAGCTCAGCATGCCCTGGGAGTTTCTAGCTAACAAACCAGAGATTCCAGGGAGGCATGGAGGCACAGACCGAGGGACTAGCAGCATATTAAAGAAACATTGATCATTGTCTTCCCTTCCAGAAACCTCATATCACCACTGTAGGATCGTTCTTAGGTACCCAGAGCCCTGAGCTACCCCTCCTAATGTCCTGACACCTCATGTCTCTTCTTCTCTGCTCAAATCCCCATCCTGCCCCATCCTCTCTTACCAATACTCCAGGCCTGACTCCCCCAAATTATATTCAATTTCCACATCATAAATCCTATCATTAAAATTTGAAAATTCCATATTTCTCCTATTAAGTGTATTCAAAGCTGTTATCTTGTTAATATTCCTTGAAGGTGAGATTCTCATCTCATCTATTAATTTTATCCTTGGCATATACTACAGTATGTGACAACTGCTGTGCAATAAATATTACACTGAGTAAATGAATTAAGTAATTTTCAAGTATTCACAGTTAATGAAGATGTGTGAAGGCCTTGCACCATGGGAGGCCAGCACAGTCCTCCAACCATCCACTGATAATGCCCTGTTCAACCTGGTGAGATTTGGGATAAAGGAAAGATTTGAGATACAGCTTGGATGACTACTTCATGCTGTGGTATAGGTAGTGGAAGAGAAAGGGCTACCAATAGAGATGGTATCACTCTGAGCTTTGCATGTTGAGAAAACAAAAATAGGGTAGCCAGAATTTAATAACTGAATGAAGTCCGACACTCAAAACCACACCACTCACTCATGCCATCTGGGTCCTAAATTACACACTGGTCCACTAGGAATGTACTCTGTTGCATACAATTCCTCATGAATTTTGCCTTCTGTGTTCATGAACTCAGTGAGGCTCCGTTTTGGGAGATTCCCAGCACTCTGCAAGGGGCCACCAGGTGGGTAGCAAAGCTCTGTGCAGCAAGACGAGGAGGGGAAATCATAAAGGAAAGATTTGGGGATGGCTGGCCTAGGAGACCACGCTCCCATAACCATGGCTGATTGCAGAAGGACTAAGGCCACCGTGATAATCCTAATCTTTTCTTTTCTTCTCTAAACAACGGTCACTGACAACACACAAATGAAATGATTCTTCCAGAAGCACTGCGATTCTCTGAGTTGCTCCCTACCCAGATCACCTTCGGAGAAGTAAATGCACCAATAGCACAACTCACCTTCAGCCATGTAATACTGTCTCTGTCCATGAATACAGGTCAAGTCTAACCCTTAATGGGAGATAAAAGAATAAAAACTCCAGATATTTTATAGATTTTGACATTTGATAAGCACCACACCTCAGATTATTCTGTGGAAGGCATGGGTTAAGAGTTCTCCTTTTATCTCCTTCCTTAGTTTGGCTAGTTACATTCCTCAAAGAACATGGTAACAAGCATCTAAACTTACCTCTCAACCTACTTCCAGAGAAAAGGGAAGGCTAAGGTAATGCTACATTGGCTCAAGTTTAGGCCCCAAATACCAGGTGCTCTTCTTGAGAATGTAATTTCTAACACAGCAAGTTGCTGGGCAAAACGGCTATTACTCCAAAGAGAATTCCTCATGTGGTTCTTGTGTTTGACCTTCAATTATTATATACTCGTGAAACCTTGAATTGTGAAGAGTCATAATTGATGTCATGTATTTCACAGAACCTCAAGTTTAACTTAAGTCGTTACAACTAAAGATCTATTTTTTTCTAAAAAGATATATATGTAACACATATTCCTGCCCACACTGTAAAAGCATAAAAATAGAAGATCAAAATGGTGTAGGTCTAGATGAAATATAGAAAATCTTAGTCTAATATAATTATTCTGATTGATAATTTTTTTTTTCCAGATGGACTCTTTAATATCTATTAACTGATTAAGGAAAGCGTATCAGCTCTTCAAAAGAGATATTTTCTGCTGCTAAATTTTAGGCTAGATCATTAATGGAAGCCCGACAATTGCACATTTACGGGATGTGCCATTAGAGAATCTGATAGGACAGTCAATAAAGGAAGCCCAGGAATGAGAAACACCCAAGTACTCAAAGGTGGGGTTGATAAGAGAATTCATCATATAATTACAATAATGTAATTTTACCATTCGTATTTCCTATTTTTCACCCACAAATGTGCAGTGTGGAAAAATTAAATAGTATATCAACAAGAAAGTTTAGTTCTGAGCAATTAAAAAAAATTATAAAAGGACATTTATTAAAAGCCAGGGGGTTTGTGATTGTACTTTCACTTCTCAGCATGGAACCTTGCTTTCGAATGTCCTTTTCCCCTTAAGGGATCATGAATGATTAAAAACTTGGTAATACAAAAAAGAAAATCAATGTTGAAACACAGAGAGGAGAAATGCTAGCTAATCAATACTTTGTTATCGTTTACATAAAATATAATTTCTTTCTTTTTATTGGCCTTACATCCGGGGACATATCTTTGAATGGGTCCCAAGTTGTGTCCAACATGTGTGTGAGGATGGGTTCTCTCAGGCTACCTGGTAGCTCCTGATAAAACAGAATTAAGGCTGCGGGGGAAAGGCGTCTAACGAAAACAAAAGCACATCCCAACAGGACACAGCGCCGACGTTTTAATCTAGATCCCTGTGGTTGTGCCACCTGCTCATCAGGGCATGCTCCTTCAATTACATTCCATTTCTAAAGAGAACCTAGTTAATTACAATATGCATCGTGTTTAACTTCTCGAAAGTTTTAATATCAACAAAAAGTTGTAATACAAACAAAATATGATTGTAGGAAGCTTCTTCCCGGTCTCTCGGGCACATCTAATTACAATATTGCAAAAAATGAAAGGAGAAAAGCCTAGCCTAGGGTTGTTTAATATGCATCTTAAATCAGGGCCTGCATTGTTTGGAAATAAAGTTGAAAGCTGCGAAGAAACCTGAGATTTCTCATCTGAGACAGTGAAAGATTTCAGAAGCACTTGCTTCTAACCAACATCCTTTCACATACGTGAAAGCCAAGTTTGTGGACAGATAAGAAATCTTTAAGCAAACCCTAGAGTTCAGTACTGTAGCACTACATTTAATGTTACTTTAAGGGTAGGTTCTATTTTGTTTTTCCTCCTGGGATAAAATTAGCTGGGAACTCGGCAATGTTTTTGTGGTTTGAAGCCTTATCTTTGTCTATTCTTTGTACTTACAGCTGTGGTGGGGGTTCCACTCTAGGTTTGTTCCATGAGGAGGAATAAGAAACAAGCAAACAGAAGCTGGTAAATCAGCTTACATCTGGGATTCCAGTGAGGATAAGTGAGCACAGTGAGTGAACTCTTTATTAGGAGAGAAAGTTCCCAGCAAAGGGCTGAGCCCTAGGAGGCCTCACATAAAAACCACTGACATCTTCCTTAGCATATTCCTGGAAGCAAATAGGTCAACTGAGCTGATATGTACAAAATCTTCAGATATAAACTGAAAACATAGTTATTTCTTTCTAATGGCTCACACGTGAGTATGAAAATGTTAGCAGGCATTTTGGGAACGGACTGTTCTTTTGAAAGCATCATTCCAGCTTTTCAGGGGCCACGCTTTTGTGCCGTCAGATAAAATGAGAGCCAAGAACGTCTCTAGCATCAAGGGACACAGCAGGTGGAGCTGCTTTCTTACTATTCAAAACTTTCCTCATCCCATCCAGGTAATGAATCTGTAGTGACACTGTTTTTACACTACTAGATTAAATCGTGCGTGTGTAGGGTCCCCTAGGCCTAACCTGCCATCAGGGCCATGTTTGTCACCCCGGGATGCCTTGCGCTCCATGGACACTGCCAGCGCCTGGCGACACTCCCAGCTTGCGCCCTTCCCCCGCGTGCCGCCTCCCCTGCCCCAACTCCCCCACAACCTGAGGACCTGCGCCTGCCCGCCATGCTGTACCCTCTTAGCAGCACGCGGGGGGTGGGGTGGGGATGAGGCACCCCCCACTGCCAGCCCCGCCTTGCCATGCAAGTCACAAGTCTAGGCCGGGGCCTGGGAGAGGTGACCTTTTATGATATAGACGCCTCTATTGCTAGAACTCTGGGGTCACTGGGAATTTTTTTTTTACCGAGTCTCAGTGGTGTTTTGGGTGTAGCATTGTTACAACTGGGAAGAAGTAAGAAAGCTTTAACCCACTCTTTACTTTTGAGTGCGAAACATCAGCATATGTTCATAAATGAAACAGACAAGTTCTACTCAGTTTCCCCCCACAGGAAGGGCGTGGGGTTTTGTGGTGCACTGTCCCAGCCTCTGATGGCTTGGCACCAGACATCTGCCAGTGACCACCAATAGAGGACAAGCATTCACGCACTCAACATAAACTGCATGCGTACAAGTGTGTCAGCTATTCTCTTTGGCTCGAAGGAGCATTCAGTACAAATCTATTCTACATGCACTTGTCAGAAAAAAGGCACAGAGGTGGTTCTCAATGTGTCCCCTCCCAGGTCCCATAATTTAACATCATGGAATCAATTCTCTCCACTTCCATGCAAGTTTTGATACTGCAATGGCTGTTTAGTGGCCACAAATGATGCATAAGGTAGATTTTCTTTGGATCCTAGACCTTTGTCCTCTTAGGTTTTCCATGTCAAAGAGCCAGATGCTATAGATTTCCTTTCTCTGCAAATTAAATGAGTTTTCTTAATAAGAACGACCTGAAGAAGCACCACATCTTGCTACTCTTTGCCTCTATCAAAATCTCGTTTTAGAGTTTCCCCTCATATCTCTTAGGCACATGGGTAACGGAACAGCATTTGGGAGCTCTAGTAGTTGCCATTGGTGGCCGGCATGTATGCCCAGGCCTTACCACTTCTGTGCACGTCTGAGGCACCCACACCCTGACCCCTGGAACCTAAGCATATGTTATATTACATGGAAAAAAGGATGCTGCAGATATAATGAAGGTTATGGGCCTTGAAACAGGGAGATTATTCTGTATTACCTGGGTGGACTAGTCACATGATCCCGTAAACACTGAGAACTTTCTCCAGCTGAAGTCTGAGAGAGGGAGCAGACAGTAAAGTCAGAGTGACTGAAAGCATGGGAGTACCTTCACCTACCATGGCTGGGGGGAGCTGCATGGAGAATCTGAGCAGGAATGGGGGCAGTCTCTAGGCGCAGAGGACCTCAAGGAACTGAACTTGGCCAACAACCTGAGTGAACTTGGAAACAGGCTTATCCCTGGAACCTCCAGGAAGAAATGCAACCTAACGGACACCTTGATTGCAGCCTGGGGAGACTAAGCAGAGCATTCAGTTGAGTTAAACTGTACCTGGCCTTCTGACTTACAGAACTGTGAGATAATAAGAGGGGTAGTTCTAAGGTACTAAATTTGTAGTGACTTGTTATAGAAAACGAATACACAGACCAACCTCCAGTTGCCAAGGCCTCTTCGCTTTCTCTGTCCTCCAGAGCCCACCCTGCCCTAGAGGATGCAGGACAGAAGGGCCAGGGAATTGATGGGTAGATGGACAGTCAGAGTTGGAGGGCTACACACCCTGCACCATCAGTGCGGTGGCGTCCAGGTGTGCTCCTCACTGAGACCCAGGGTTTCCTGGCAGAGTAAGCTCCCGGGGCATGCTTGATAACGCTTTTCTTTTTGCCTTCCTTCCCTTCTCATATTTTTTCCCTGATCTCTTCTGATGTTTCTTGGAATCAATTTCCAAATAAACAACATGTCTCAGGGTCTATTTCTGGGGGGACCCAAACTAAGGCAGCACTATTCTTCTTATCTCATCTTCTCTGTAAAATTAAATCAACTGATAATTATGAGAACATTAAAACAGCAAAGTTTCCCCAATTGGTTATTATATATCTTCACTATGGCAATCACTTTATATTCATCATCTGAGTAACCTCTCAAAAAAGACAAAACAGAAAACAAAAAAAAAATGAGGTCAGAACTGGATTATCCACCACTGAGTAGACAAGAAAATTGAGGTTTGGGGTTGGTACATAACTACTGCTCATGATTTCACATGTAATGCAAAGAAAGAGATTCACAACATATCTGTGTGATTCTAAAACCCCTGCACAATGCTATTTAGCCTTTATCAGGCCTTCCTTATTTAGTGTATAAGCTATTCGATTTATAGGATTCATTCTGTGAAATTCATTCCAACAGGTCAAGTGCACCATGTACGGAGAAAGCAGCATTTCTCAATGTCATGAAACCCTGCTGAAGAAACGATGCATTTGACCACAGCTTTAAGGGCTATGCCTTTTTCACTGCTCCACCCTCAGCAGCCAGCATAGCTCCTGACACATTACCTACGCATGTCTCCTGAATATATGAATCCATAATCTCCTCAATGGATCATATTTCCTTTGCTTAGTGACCCTGTTAAGATCTCTTCTATCTCCTCATTTTCATGTTAATCAGTCTTCTGTCTCCAAAGGCTCCTCTTAGGAAGTTGAAAGACTGCCTTGCCAGGCCAGTGACTTACATTTTCCAGGTTGTACGGGGCTGACCTAAAGTATCTCGGCTAAACCCGAGTGCAGACGGGAGATATGAGGAGCAGCCAAGCATAGGTACCTCTGCTCTTTTGTATGGAGACTCTTTCTGCACCAGTGTATTCCCAGAGGCTCCGCGATAGCAGTCCAGATGCTAGCTCAACACTGATATGTGTTATTGTACTGCCTCATGTAATCTCTCATAAGCAGCAGCCATGAGTGGATGTCAGAATTGGGGAAGATCAAGCAATGAAATGATTTACTCAAGATTGTCCATTCAAACAATGGTAAAGCCATATTATCCTAATAACTTGCCCAATTTCTCCTCGTTCACGGCTCACATGAAACACCAAAATGTGCTAAAGAGTTTCTGTTTTGCCGAGACCGGTTTGGCTCAGTGGATAGAGCGTCGGCCTGCGGACTGAGAGGTCCCAGGTTCGATTCCGGTCAAGGGCATGTACTTTGGCTGCGGGCACATCCCCGGTAGGAGATGTGCAGGAGGCAGCTGATTGGTGTTTCTCTCTCATCGATGTTTCTGACTCTCTGTCTCTCTCCCTTTCTCTCTGTAGAAAATCAATAAAATATATATTAAAAAAAATAAAGAGTTTCTGTTAAAATTTTTTTGAAGAAATGATACTGCACAAATTCTTAATGTCCACACAGGGTGTTTTCATAAGGAAAGCATATGGGGCCCTACTGTCATTTCTCCCCTGAATCAGACATGAGAAATTATTGAAGGTAGGAGTATAAAGTGTTATCGTTTAGAAGGAAAAGAGAGACAAAACTAAGAAAAACAGAAAACCAGCTTATGTGGAACAGCTTTTATAAAATACTAAGCACAGCACCAGGCAATAGTACATGGTCCATAGACGTGCGCCTTAGTTATCTGGTATTTCTTTTTATGATGGCATGCTAATAGTTTACGTAGTGATGGACAGGCAGTGCAAATGTTAAAATGGCCTCACAGAGCTTGACTTCTGAGTCCCACGGGACAGATGGGCCCAGTGCACAGAGATCTACCTGCTTGGGGGCTCAGCTCAGCACCCACTATATTTGCAACTTTCACAGATGCATTAGCTTGGGCTGGCATAACAAAATACCACTGACTGGGTGGCTTAACTGACAGAAATTGATTTTCTCAGCCTTCGGAGGGCTGGAAGCCTGAGATCAGGGTGCCAGCAAGGTTGTAAGGTTGTGTTCTACCGGAGCTCTGTTACTGGCTTGTAGATGGTCCCCTATGTCCTCACCTGGCCTCCCCTTGATGCATGCACATGAAGAGGATGATCTTCTCTCTCTCTCTCTCTCTCTCTCTCTCTCTCTCTCTCTCTCTCCTTATAAGGTCCTAATCCCATCACGGTGTCTCGCCCTCAATGAACCATGCCAACCCTAATTATCTTCCAAAGACCCCATCTCTGAATAGAATTACTTTAGGGGTTAGGGCAGGGGTGGGCAAACTTTTTGACTCGAGGGCCACAATGGGTTCTTAAACTGGACCGGAGGGCCGGAACAAAAGCATGGATGGAGTGTGTATAGGCGGAGTGTGCTCACGCCATTGCATCTGCCGCAGCACTGAGATAAATCTCCTGAGCTCTTCCCACAGGAGTGTTTGTGTGAACTAATGTAAATTCAAAGTAAACATCATTACATAAAAGGGTACGGTCTTTTTTTTTTTTTTTTTAGTTTTATTCATTTCAAACGGGCCAGATCCGGCCCACGGGCCGTAGTTTGCCCACGGCTGGGTTAGGGCCTCACGTATGAACTTTGGGTGGTCATACACATTCAGTCCCACACTGAGTTCAGAGCAGATTTTCAGTTTCAGTTTCCCCACTAACATGGGGCTTCAGAACAGGAACACAGTCATCTTCTTCGGGTTTTTCTGAGAACTGTATAAAGTGGCACATGGTTGTGGACTCCTGGGAGTTCACGCATAATGGGAGATGGATAAACGGCAGGCTCCCTGCCCTGCCTCTGGGATTTTGCACCGTTAAACCCACTGGCTCCTCTCACATAACAGGTAGATCAGTAACGCTTAGCCAAGGAGGGCCACATTCATTTCCATATTCTGGACCTCAGCTTCTCCATCAGTATAAAGAGTTCAGATCAGAGGTTTCCCAAAATCCCTACAGTTCTAACATTCTCTTCCAATGCTTGTTTCGTGTTCTTACTGGTACTGAGTTCTTAAAGTAATTGATGTTTTACCCAGTATGCAGAATTTTAGTAACAAGAAAATTATAAAATCTAATTAAAGCTCTGAAAAATACACTTATAACCAGCTTTGATTATGCTATTATTCATTACAAATTATAAAAGATATATTCTGATATTTCTCACATCTTTTCTGATAATTTTCATCAGAAGCTATCTAGTACTTATTAGAATGGTTCAGTGCTAATTTCATAAAATATAATGATTAGCTATTGATATTCAGAGGGCTCTCAACAGTAGGACCGTTTAAGCAAATTATATCAACCTAAAGAACTGTGCTAGTTTTGCTTTATTCAGAAAACAAAAAAATATTAAAAATTATTTTTAGTTATCAATTATGTAAGAACAAAATAAAGAGTAAAAGGAGAGAGGGATGTACACAGAACATTAAGATTGAACAAGGGTCTATCCTAAGCTCTGTTACTTCTGAACAATGTGGTAGAATTGGCTTCATGATGGACCAACCCACTGTAATGAACATTAGTCGTAGATCAATAAGTCACAATCTTGGTAGTGTGCACTGAAGACTGAAATTACAAGCACAAGCGTTCCAATTTCTCCACAACCTGACCAATTCCTGCCTTTAGTTTTTTGGATAATAATCATCCTAACAGGTATGAGGAGACATCTCACTGTAGTTTTGATTTGCATTTCCCTGATGGTTAGTGGTACTGAATATCTTTTCATGTACCTGTTAGTCACGTGTATGTCATCTTTGTAGAGTGTCTAGTCATGTCTTTAGCTCAGTTTTAATCAGATTATAGAATCTTGTGGGCTTTATTTTTTGGCTTTTGAGTTGTAGGAGTTTCTTGTATACGGGAGTGGGTAAAGTAGGTTTATAATTGTTCATATTGATTAACACAAATAAATAATGCAATAATTAATTAATAATACAAAAATAAACTGTTTCATGTACTCAAAACATAGACCTACTTTTGCCCACCCCTGCATTTAAAAAATTAACCCCTTATCTGACATATGGTTGGCAAACATTTTCTCCCATTACACAGTATCTTTTCACTCTTCTGTTTCCTCTGCTGTACAGGAGCTTTTAGTTCAATGCAGTCCCTCTTGCATATTTTTTGCCTTCCGTGCCAATGTTTTTGTTGTCATATCCATGAAGTCATTCATGGAAATCAGTGTGGATATTTTTTTAATGATAAATACAATTACTGTATGATCCAGAAATCACACTTCGTGCATTTATCCAAAAGAATTAAAATCAGCATCTCTAAAATATACTTAGCACTCCAATGTTCAATGATGCACTAGGGACGATAGTCAAGATGTGGAAATATCCATTGATAAACAAGTGGCTAAAGTGAATGTGGTAAACATACAATGGGATATTATTATTCAGACTTCAAAAGAATGCAAATCTACCACTTTCAACAGTGCGGGTGAACCTGGAGGGCATTATGCTAAGTGAAATAAGCCAGTCACACAAGGAAGGGAGGGCGTGAGTCCATCTATATGAGGTATACAAAACAGCCACACTCACAGAAACAGAGAGTAGAATGGTGGTTACTGGGGGCTGGGAGAAGGGAAAATGGGGAGGTACTAACCAGTGGGCATAAAGTCTCAAATACGTAAGATGAGTAAGTTACAGAGAACTGCTGTACAACACTGCCTCTATAGTTCTATAACAGTACTGTATTGGACACTTAAAATTTTGTTAGAGGGTGAATCTCATGCTAAGTGTTCTTGCCACAATAAAATAAAAAATAATAAAAGACTAAATTTAGCAACTAGTAGGCTAAGACTTTGAACATGACCTTGAATTAAACAATAAATCAGGGAAGAAGTGAGAGAACTAATTGCCTAATTAATAGCTTCAGAAGTTTTTATTTTATTTAACAATACTCCTCAGATACCCCAGCAGTAAGCTGGCATGATCATGGAGGAGGATGGCAAGTGCTTTTTCCAGTTTTGCTCTGTATACTTTTCAACTGCTAAAATCTTTTAAAATTATCTACCCAAGCATGGCTTGTGGAGAAGAGATAAAAAGCTAAAAACGGGAAAAAAACACATTATGCAGCAGAACTCATTTGAATGATTTATTTTAAAATGTTACTGAAGAAAAGAAAGGAAATTCTTTAGTACACAGAATCTATGTCTGAAATCCTTTGGGGAGATACAAATTTATTTTACTCACATAATCTGGGCAATAAAATTATGGCATAATCACACAAACATTTTATGAAATAATGTCTGGTAACTGAGGAATGCAAATCACTAGGCAATTTCCAGATCTCCATATTATTTGCATATTTAGAACAGGCTACTTCTAGAAATCTATTTTGCAGAAGGATAGGATGTGTGGGCACACACACAAAACACTGGGAGTTATTGAAGGATTACTATGCCTCTTTCTCTATCTCATTTAACACTCCGGTGTGGGGTGAATTTCCCGCCAAAATATAAGATGGCGCGGGCAATTATTTAGGTTTCCCGCGCAAAATCAGGGATTTTTATGATACCTATTACCCCAATGGGTATGAAACGGTTCGCATACGCAGGTAGGTATCTTTGTGAACGGCAAACAAACAAATATTTGGTAATACGCAGTTACAATCGGCCCGAGTTTACACGTTTCCCGCACTCCACCGCAAATCTATATGAATCGAGTTAAGACGGCTCCCGCGGAGTACGCGCAATTCACGCGAGCCGACTTAACTCGTTTCCCCCACTCCAAGTGTTAATACAGACAAGTATCCTTTTCTACAGATTACTCCTCTTCCCACCAGGGACCCCACATAACGATTCTTGGGGGGAAGCCATTTAACAAGGAGAGGAAGGCATGTGCTTCACTGTCCTGACCATGATGTCTAGAAAGCAGTGGTACCATTTACAAAAAGAGGACAATTTGGAGAAGTCCTAATTTAAGAAATAATATAAAGATGTGGAATGCTATGTGTCAAGTGATGTGAAGTCATCCAAAATCTGATTTCTAGAAATTAAAAAAAAAAATTCCTCCTTCTTAGGACTGCTTTTGCTGTGTTGCATAGATTTTGGGTGGTTGTGTTTTCATTTTCGTTTGTCTCAAGGTATGCCGTAGACCAATTCCAGCATTTATGCCGGGGTTCTTGTCCCAGCAAAGGTATCTTTTGATTTCTCCCTTGATCTCATCGTTAACCCATTCATTGTTGTTTAGCGTGTGTGTGAGTGAGTGAGTGTGTGTGTGTGTGTGTGTGTCTGTGTGTGTGTTTTCTCTTGTAATCACATTAAGAAGCTAGGCAAATTCCTTGGCAAGTAAAATGGGGAAACTGAGACAGATGGCTGATTCAAACTGACCTTATCTTGCATCCTAACACACCTGCCTTCTTCTCCTTTGCAAGACCACTCCTAAGATCTAAAGGTTCCCAGGAGCTTTACAACTGGGGAGCGGGGACAGTTCATCCTGAGCTATCCCCCTGAGCCTGTCTCCCCTGGCCTTTCTTTTGCTTCTGCAACTCGTTTCCCAAGTCCAGGCAGCCCAGCTGGTCCATTTCTTCTGCTTCTGTGACTTTCTTTCTAAAAGGCCAAGGCAGCTCTTTGAGCAGCCCACTAGATTCTTCCTTTCCAGTGTATTTTCACTATGCTTGCTGAATAAACTTCCCGTTGCATTAGAGTTCTTGGCTCTGAATTCTCCCTTTGTCATACTCAAGAAGTGAGATTGCCCATAACAATACCATTGTAGCTGGAGAAGATGCTTGATGTAGGTGGGAAAAGGTGAAGGAATTAAGAAGTACAAACTGGTAGTTACTAAATAGTCAGGGATGTAAAGTACAGCATAGAAAATATAGTCAATGGTATTATCTCTCTCTATATAAAACCCTAAGCGACAGGTTGACAGTTTGACCAGTTGCTATGACGTGCACTGACCACCAGGGGGCAGACACTCAATGCAGGAGCTGCCCCCTGGTGGTCAGTGTGCTCCATAGGGAGAGCACCAGACACTGGGCTCACGGCTGGTGAATACAGCTGCTGCAGTGTGAGCCTCTCCTGCCTCCTCAGCAGCACTACCCAGCAGTGGCAGCAGCAAGTCCAGCAGGGCTGAGATGAGTGGAAGTGGCGCCTGGCCCAGGCTCGGGCTTCTCCCCGGCCGCCTGTTGCTTTGCACACTACTACATTCCTGGCCTGTGGGGATTGGGCAGAAACTGGTAGTCCTACATCCCCGAGGGGTCCCAGATTACAAGAGGGCGCAGGCCAGGCTGAGGGACTCCACCGGTACACGAATCCATGCACCAGGCCTCTAGTAACTATACATGGTTCCAGGTGTTTATTGCAAATACTGGGGGAAACTCTGTATAGTATATGATTGTCTAACCACTATGCTGTACAACAGAAACAAATACAAAATAATACTGAATGTAAACTGTAATTAAAAGAAAACAATCTTCTTAGAGGAAAATTTCACAGGGAGACAGAGGGTAAGAAGAAGTGAAAATAGAATTTAGGAAAGTTTAGTGTCATAATGGTAAGAACAGAGGGATTTTGAAAGTTTAGGGCAATGTATTAGTTTCTTATTGCTGCTATAACAAATTATCATAAATGTAGTTACTCAACACAAATTAGTTATCTTACAATTCAAGAGAGCAAAAGACTGAAATGGCTCTCACAGCAAAAATCAAGGTGTCTGCAGGGTTGTGTTTTATTGGTCTGTTTTTTTCCTGGAGGCCCTAAGGGGGAAAGTTTCCTAGCCTTTTCCTACTCTTAGAGGCTGCATGTGTTGCTTGCCTAATGGTCCTCTTCATCTTCAAACTAGCAATTACATTACTTTCGATTCTGATTCTGTGTTCACGTCCTCTCTCAATTTGCCTCTCCTGTTTTCATCTTTCCCTTGTAAGGACCCTTGTGATGATACTGGGCCCATCCAGATAATCCAAAATAATTTCCCTATCTCAAAATCCATATTCGCAAAGTCCTTTGCCATGTCAGATAACATTCATATAGGTTCGGGGGACTAAAATGCAGACATATTTGAGGGGCCATTATGCTGCCAACTACAGACTGTCATAAAAGCATAAGAGTATTAGTGAGCTTTTAAGATAGGAAGGGGAAGCCATGAAGAGGAAATGGAAACAAAGATGAAGATTCTCATTCAAATAATTCATCAGCATAAGGAAAAAGAAAGTAAGATGGCTGAGTAGCTATCTCAGTTCCATCTTTCTGACCAATAAAATTTCTTTTAAATTATAAACATTATTAGATATAGTTTACCAATATTTTTCTAAGGTAAAATTTCTATTAGCAAAATGCATGGATTTTACAAAATGTATAATTTTATAAATTTGGGTAAATGTATACACATAACTAACCAACACGCCAATCTAAAGAATTTTTCAATAACTCTACAATAAAATTCCCACATCCTTATGTGAGAGTCTCGTCTTCTAGTTGCTTGAATTAATTCTGATGTTCAGTTGATGTTGCTACTTTATAAAGAAATGGTCCAGTGATGTTTCTTTTATTGTTTGCTTTTGAAAATTTTTTATCAGCCAAATATACACATATGCATACATACACACACAAACATGTTTATATTACATGTTTGCAAGCCCAATTTAAAAACCATAAAACAGTGGTCCTTAACAATAACTTAGTAAATTGTTACAGTACAATTTAAATGTTTTAGTTGATTTTTTAAAGAATATTACCACTTGTAAGGAAATACTTTTAAAAAAATAAACACTTATGTGTATACATTTTAGTTATTGATTCTTATTTTCAATGGAATAAAGAAAGTTATGTTGTCATAATCTGGTGGGTATAATTACCGTAGATATTTTATCATGTCATGATTTAATAAAATTTTATGTTTAATTCTTAAATGTGCTCAAAAACACTGCTCAGAGTCCTTGGGGCAATCACAATATATGCTGCAGATGCATGAGGGGAAAAGAGAAAAGCTATTAGTGTTAAGAGTTGATGGCCATTTAAATCCTTCACACATCAGTGGAAGAATGGATTTCTTAGTACTGGAAAGCACAATGCCTACTTGCATATTATAGATTTGTGATTAAATTAAACTTCAAATCTCACTGAAAACTTGTATAATTAAAGGCTTTTGCAAAAGTGTAATCTTCATGCATTAAGTAAAACTTTGTATTTTTTTTTCCCGTTGATCTTTTAAATGACCTTATTCTAAAATGTTGCATGAATCGAGTTTTAAAATGGCAGCAAAGGAACAAGTCCCTTGAAAATCAATGCCACTGATTTCCATTCATGCAGATGCAATAAGTTTTTCACTGGTTGATGTTCTTCTTTTTAAGTAGATTAAAGTCAGACTGAAGACCAACTTCCTACCTTCTGCCCAGCCCCACTTCCCACACACGTTTCCAGGACTGCCTGAGAATATTCTTGAACAAACAACATTTGACAACATCTCATGTCAGTGATTTGTTCTTTTCTTCTAAAAATTTGAGCATTGCTATAATAAAATGAACTACATTGATGATACACTACAAATAAAAATATTTATAAGAATGTATTATAATGAGATATGTATGAAATAAAATACAATGTGAAATATTTATTGAATATAAAATAGAGATACTTAGATTTAAACATTTAAATCTATAAAGAGAAATGCCAAATTTAGATATATCCAGAATGTGAAGGGGAAATGCAGCTTAATTATCAATGTATTTCCTTAGTGTTCCTGTAAAAGGAACACCATCTGTCTCATGCAGAACTGCACTGAAGTCAGGAGACCCAAGTCTCAGTATTACCATGTTTAAGACCCTGACAAGTCAATATCTTTTAACTATTTACCACGATATCCTGGTGACCTCAAAATATGTATCTTTAGAAAAGCTGTTTATTGCCGAAACCGGTTTGGCTCAGTGGATAGAGCGTCGGCCTGCGGACTGAGGGGTCCCGGGTTCGATTCCGGTCAAGGGCATGTACCTGGGTTGCGGGCACATCCCCAGTAGGGGATGTGCAGGAGGCGGCTGATCGATGTTCCTCTCTCATCGATGTTTCTAACTCTCTATCTCTCTCCCTTCCTCTCTGTAAAAAATCAATAAAATATATTTTTTTAAAAAAAGAAAAGCTGTTTATTGAATTAATGTTTTTATTCTCTCTGCTGGGGGGTAGGGGATGTGTTCCATAGTCACCTCTCAATCAACATCTCCATTCAACTTGTCATTTTCCCCTAAGTCCTTAGGGCTTAGGCTGACCCTGATTTCTCTAGTTTAATGAATGGCATTATCACCCACCTCTTCAGCTAATCTCAGCCTATTAGATATCTCCTCATAGCTCACCCCCATCCCTGCTGTCCACTTTATACATTTGATTTATGAGCAAGTGCTATAGATTCTAATCCTATATTAACTTTCCAGCCCGTTTCTTCTTTTCTATTCCAACTAAAACTGCTTCAGGGCGGGCTTTGCTCTGAAGAGTTTACAAGAGATCTCCCTGCCTCCAATCCGGTTTCCCTCCAATTTTTTCTTCATATTGTTGTCACAACAATCTTGGAAAATAAAAACCTGGTCTCGTTACCCATCCCCCACCCCTTGCTTAGAATTCTTGACGTGCTGTCCTTAAAATTCAGAAAAAGTTTTCAAGATAAAACAAGGAATGCACTGTTAAATTCTGACTGAACTGAAGAGCAGATTGACCTAATTTTCATCATCTATGAAATGCTTAAGATCTCATTTGAGTAACATTAAGGACTATCAATCTCCCAAATTCTAGCATCACAGATGAAATTCCAGTGCCTTCTGTTCCTGGTACAGGACACTCCTGTCTTCCCACCATCACCACACACTGTCTTCATCTCTTAGACACTCAGTTTATAATACAGAAGACTGAGACCAAAAGTCTCCGGAAAATCTTATGAATGAATAATGCCCTGGGATATCATGGGAGCAGACTGCCCTGTCTGAAGGCTGACTCCAGAAGAAAACATTCACAAAGGTTTTATAGATGACCTCTGGCCACGTTCGTGCATGCCGTGTCCCTTCTACCCAATCATCTTATGTATCACAATGACTCACATGTCGCAATAAATTATTAGCATTATGAAAGAGGCGATAAAAAGGCTTTTGATGTTTGTCTTTTGAAAGTATTTTATCTTCTTGACCTATCAGATAGTACATACAATGCTATAAAGGCAGCTATCCCAGCATGTGTGTCCATATGACTCAAATCAACTCCCATCTCCGTTTGCATGGCACAGGACTGGCAAGAATCTATAGTTCAGATAGTCACCTGCACATAAGGGAAGGAAGAAGATAGAAGACCAGCACAACTAACTGAAGGGTAACACTGCCATCAGACTGGGGCCATCAGCATTTGATAATCAAAATTATTATAAACTCAGTGCTTTTCAGTTCATTATGTGTTCAGTATACATTTTTTAAAAGATAGCCAACAAAACTGGATCAATTTGAAGAACTTATAAGGAATAAGCGTAAGTTATGTAGACCCTGTATGTAACTCAGTTTCTCAACATTTTAGGATGGATACTTATTCATCATGGGGAACTGTCCTGTGCCCTGTAGTTTAGTAGCATCCCTAGCCTCTACTCCAGTGATGGTGAACCTTTTGAGCTCGGCGTGTCAGCATTTTGAAAAACCCTAACTTAACTCTGGTGCCGTGTCACATGTAGAAATTTTTTGATATTTGCAACCATAGTAAAACAAAGACTTATATTTTTTATATTTATTTTATATATTTAAATGCCATTTAACAAAGAAAAATCAACCAAAAAAATGAGTTCGTGTGTCACCTCTGACACGCGTGTCATAGGTTCACCATCACTGCTCTACTCTGCCAGTAGCTCCTTCCCCCTAGTTATGCCAGCCAAAATGAGTCTCCAGACATTGCCAGATGTCCGTTTTGAGAAAAGAAAGGTATCCAAGATTGCTCCTGGTTAAAAATCACTGATACAGACAGAATACATAATTGTTTTCAGATAAGGGACATATTATTGAACTATTTTTCAGCAGCAGAGAAGAAATACACATTGATTCTTTTCCCATAGCATGGGGGTTTTAGCACAGGTAGCTAGGTATTAATAAAAGAGAAGGAAACAAAACTGGCTATACTTAATTAGGTCAGAAGTTACAGCCTCACACACTCCAGGAGACAGCTACATTGCCCCGCCACGGGGTTAACGCCCCTCCATCTCCTGTGTAGCGAGGAAGGACTAGATTTCCAAATTCCTGGGGTACCACTGTCCCAGTAGCAGGATTATCCAGGGAAGATGTGAAGGAAATGCCTTTGCAGGGTGCATACCCAATAGAAGCCGAGATGGCTCAGAGGGAAGTAAGTGCGTGCAGGGTAGAAACCAGATGATGCAGCAGAACACTGGGGCATGTTGCAGCAGAAGCCAAGATGGTGACCATAACGGGGAGGAATCTAGCCTGGAAAAAGGGGACCCAACCCAAGTCCGTGAAGGATTGGGAAAGAGACTGTTCAGTCTGAAAGCCTGAGATAATACAAACAAAGCTTAATAAAGGCCTCTCGCTCACAACCATTCGCCTGTCGATTCATGGTCTTGTGTGCTCATGTGTTTTCTTTATGTAGCAGCCGTGCGGGTCAACCAACCACTCAGCTCCAAGTGTGGGCCTGGCAGCTGTGTGGACACGGCAGCCATGTGGATCTGAGCACAAGCCTGGGTATAGCAGCACAGCGCCAGCCGAAACACAGCCAGGAACAGAGACTAAGCTATCCAGATGGGGACAGAGACTGAACTGGACTGAGTGTTGGCATGGACTGAACTGATGGCACAGAATTTCTGGACCCTGGTCCTTCTTCTGAGCTTGATGAAGAGTAGGCTGGGCTACTTCCACAGTGAGATGGACCTGAACCACCTGGCCATGGGTGAGACACAGACACAGAGAACCTGGGGACAGCACTTTGTGCTTACTCCAGCTTCAGTAAGTCTTACCACTACACCTCATCCTTCCATGCGTGGGCCCTGAAATGCATTTCTCCTGACACTGCAAGAACCCCAATTCATACCGGCCACATCAGTATTCTTTATATTTTTAATTAAAAATAAAAATTATGAATAATACAGGGTGGTATTCTTAACTCAGTGAACACACATTTTCTATTGTCTCCTTGAGTAGGAATATTTCAATAGAAAGTTTTTTCTATTGTTTAGCCCTTCACGGTAATCAAAGAAAGGTATAATATAAAGGTATTAGTTGAACATCAAAGGCTAATGATAAAAAGTATAAATAGAAATACAAGATGACTTTTCCATGAGGCAAAAAGAAATGGAGACCAAGGGGGAAAGCATTACAGGAAAATTCAGATTTGTTCTACTCTATTCTATTCATTTAAGTAAGCATTATACTTCTACTTATGAGCCAAGAAGTGTCTAAGTTGTTTATAAATACTAAATCACATAATCCTCTTCAAACTCAATGAGCCTAGTGTTATTAATATTCCTATTGTGCAGCTGTGGGAAAGAAGGCTCATAGAGATGAAGTTGCTCAAACAAGTTGATTGACAGGATCAGAGTCTGAACCAGGTAGTCTGGCTGTAGGGTCAGTGTACTTGATGTCTATACTTTAAGAATGTACACTAATCCAAATTGTGGGCTCAAGGAAAACTAGTTCTCTACTCAGAACACTTACGATACAAAAATTTGTGTGTTTTCCACACCAAACAATTCTCCTGTTCTCTGTGGATACTTCCTGGGTGTCCTGCATTTAATCCAATTCTGACTCTATCTATCTGGAGTTAGCACAGACCCCACAGGTTAAAGGTTCAGTCACAGGACTGCTCCCTACCCCCACTTTAGATGCCAATCACAAGTAGTGAGTCCCCAAGTTATCCACACTTCTATCTGATTTGGCTACAAATTGGGGATGCCCATGACCCCTTCCTCAGATTCCATAATTTGCTATAATGGCTCACAGGACTCGGGGAGACACTGCTTACTAGTCCTGGTTTATATAAAGAATGTTAAGGATACAGAGGAACAGCCAGAGAAGGGGCACCAGGGGGCAGGTCCAGTAGGAACTGGGTGCGCTACCCTCCGGGCACATGGATGCATTCACCAACCCGGAAGCTCTCTAAATCCCTTCATATGGGTTTTTTTTATGAAGACCCCATTATGTAGGCATGACTGATTAAGACTCAGGGGTCCTCAAACTTTTTAAACAGGGGGCCAGTTCACTGTCCCTCAGACCGTTGGAGGGCCGGACTATAGTTTAAAAAAAAAAAACTATGAACAAATTCCTATGCACACTGCACATATCTTATTTTGAAGTAAAAAAACAAAACGGGAACAAATACAATATTTGTATTTGCATGTGGCCCACGGGCCATAGTTTGAGGACCCCTGGATTAAGTCATTGGCCATTGATGATTAACTCAATCTTCAGCCCCTCTCCCTCCCTGGGAGAGACTGGAGGGTGGGGCTGTAAGTTCCATCCATGTGATGGCATGGTTGGCTCTTCTAGGAACCACCCCATCCTGAAGCTATCAAAAGCACTAGCCACCAGTCATCTCATTAACACAAACTCTTTTCTGGTGAAAAGGGGCTTATTATGAATAACAAAAGATGTTCCTCTCACCCCTATCACTCAGGAAATTACCAGTGTTTCATGCCAGGAACTGGGGGCAAAGACCAAATATACACTGAGTGGCCAAATTATTATGACCGCCCCATCAGTACTTCGTTGGGCCACCTTTTGCCTTCAATTCTGCAGCAATTCTTCTTGGCATTGACTCCACGAGATGCTGAAAGGTGATGCGAGGAATCTGACACCATGACTGATGAATAGCACTGTCCAGTTCTGTGAGATTTGATGGGTGTGGAACCAGCTGCCTGATGGCTCTTTTAACTTCGTCCCACAAATGTTCAATTGGATTGAGATCTGGGGATTGTGGGAGCCACCTAAGCAAGGTAAAGTCTCCCTCATGTTCTTGAAACCACTCTTGCACAATACAAGCACCGTGGCATGGCACATTGTCTTGTTGGAAGAAGCCATCTCCATTGGGATACGCTAACAACATGATAGGATGAACTTGATCAGCAACCATACTTAGGTATGTTGTGCTATTCAGACGTTGTTCCACACGAATTAAAGGGCCCAAATCATGCCAGGAAAATATGCCCCAAACCATAACACTGCCCCCACCAGCTTGAAGGGTTGTACTCATGCATGTGGGGTGCATGCTTTCATGCTGTTTCCGCCAAATTCTTACTCTGCCATCTGCGTGATGCAACTGGAAGCGTGATTCATCGGACCACATGACTTTTTTCCAATGCTTGACTGTCCAATCCTTGTGTTCCTATGTGAATTGGAGACGTTTTATCTTGGTAACTGCAGACAGCAAAGGTGTTGGAACAGGCCTTTGGCTGTTTTGCTGATACTCGCTCCATGGCTCCCAGTGCCAACAATCATCCCATGTTCAAAGGCTGTTAAATTGCATTGTTTACCCATATCTTCAGAAAAAAATCACTTCTATTGTCGTGGTAAACAACTTGCTTCCCTATTTATAATGGTCTGTCCCTCTAGCAACTTCAGCGAAATTATAGCTAATTTGCCTACAAAGGTCAGGTGGTCATAATAATCTGGCCACTAAGTGTATATATTTTTTGTTATGTAACAATATCACATCTGAACACTATCTTCAGCTCCTGTATTTAACCCTCCCACTCCAAACCTTTGGAAGTCTATCTGTGTTTCCTGCCGGTCCTAGATCAGGTGACCCCTAGAGGTAATAAAAGAAACCTCCACAGAGGTGGGTCTGGGGGTCCTGGTGGGAACCAGAGTTCAGATCACAACTCTTGCCTACGCATGTGGAGTATCAAGGCTTAGAGACATGGAGAAGTGGCTAAATACCTGATGATATTCTATTTTTTCTTTGTTTGTAAATCATTTATGTATTTGAAAGAAAAGTTGCCATTTAAAAGTTTACATCTGTTTTCCAACATATTCAACTGACATCTCAGTGGGTTTGCCAAGGATAAGAAAAGGTGCCCATCTGGGGAGAGTGAATGGTCACGTATCAGATCCTGAACAGCTAGAGTTGCAACAGGGATGCATGCTGCTACCAGCGCTCTCAAGAAACTAGGGACCTGCAGGAGAGCTCTCCTCAGCCTAGCAGCTGCTGCTGCCCATCAAAACCTACAGATGCAAGACAGACTGCTCTCATCACAGCAGGAAGACAGAGGAGTGGGGAAGGCAGCTGAGACCAGATATCTACAAAGACAGCTACTGCTTGAAGCTGCCGGACCCCTATGTTACTCAGACAATAGAGACCACAAGGCACTGTCTTTATTTGGATGCTAGCAAATCTCACCAACCTTGGGCCAAGCCAGGAGCATCCACACCTGCCCTCCACCAATCGCAAGCACTTCTGCTACCACACATGGGAGCCGAAGATGACTCAAAATGCTTACATACTTTATAGTAAAGAAAACCACAAAGGCCTGGCCGGCGTGACTCAGTGGTTGAGCATAGACCCATGAACCAGGAGGTCACAGTTCGATTCCCAGTCAGGGCACATGCCCAGATTGCAGGCTTGACCCCAGTATAGGGCATGCAGGAGCCAGCTGTTCAATGAGTTTTTTCTCATTATTGATGTGTATGTATGTATGCATATATGTGTATATATATATCTATATATATGTGTGTGTATGTGTGTGTGTGTGTGTATATATATATATATATACCTTCCTTTCTGAAATCAATAAAACTATATTTTTTTAAAAAGAAAACCACAAAGGAAGTGATCATTCAGATTAAATGTAATTCAATGAATCTGTTGAAAATCCTTACCTCAAAAGTAATTTTAAGGTAATGTCTGCCCAACCCATATACTCACCTAGATGAGTACATTTTTATCTCAATTATTAATAATTAATTCCCTGTTCATTTTACTGACATTCTCCAAATGGGAAAGAAAATTCATTTAATTATAACTCAATTCTCACTGTATTGCTGAAGCTAAGAATGTTACATATTTTATAAGTTTGGTTTTACGTTTGAATGGTCCAATTCAAGAAAAAATAGTACGAACATTTAGAAATGTTATATATAGTTATTTTAGATAACATTACAGTATAGTAATCATGAAAGAAAGAGTTTCTATATCACTTTTATGAATAAAAGTATATAAAATTACCTACTAGCACTTGACCCTGGGAAATGTATACTTATCAAATTATAGAGGACAGAAAAATAGACTGGGACCAAGGCTTAGTCTGAACTAAGAATTGTTAAAGCAGCAGAGGTCTATTATGTTTTCCTCACTCATACATTTATTCATTCATTCAACAAATGGCTGTACTACCATATGCAAGACACTGTATGTCTAAATTGCTTTTGGGAAAACTATACATGAACTTTAGTCCTAAATTAAATATGGTCTCATGCTATGAGTACTATTAACCCATACAGTTATTTAACTGTTCTTTCAGTTATGCATAATTATTACCTGCAGATAATTCAGTTGTAAAATCTCAATACTTAACCTTGAGACCTAAAAAATTATCCCCAATTAAACAGATAATTAGAAAGTCAAAAAATTTCATTATTTTGTTTTACTGATAACCCTGAAAGAGTTAATATTATGTTAAACTAGAGGCCTGGTGCACAAAATTCGTGCACAGGTGGGATCCCTAGGACTGGCCAGTGATCAGGGCCAATCGGGGCCTTCCGGCTGCAAGCCGGGGCCTTCCTTCTAGCTGTTAGCCAGGGCCTCCCTTCCACGGCTGCTGGCTGGGGCCTCCCTTCGTTCTGCACCACCCCCTGGTGCTTAGCACACATCATAGCAAGCAGCATAACTCCCAGTCTCCAGTTGAACTCCAGTGAGGACACTGTGCATATTAGCCTTTTATATATATAGATAATAAGTACATGACATGTGTCAATCATATATATATATATATATATATATATATATATATATATAATCAATGCAGGATATAAACTCTGTCAGGGTTAGAAAAACAAAATAATTCTCATTACTAATGAATATATTTTTCAGATAAAATTAAGGACATTTTTAGAATTCTCAACTATTTTCTATCATTTTTATTCCAAAGAGGATAAAACAAAATGAAAAATGTTTATGAATTTTTTTCAATATCAGCATTCCAGCCATTTGGGATGGCAGTCTTACTGAAGATTAGGTGTTAATTTGTTAATTTCAACAAAAAGGTAAGGCAAAGTCATGCAGCTGTCAGTGGAAAAGGTGGCTGTACTATAATGCAATAGAACAAATTAGCACTCTTAAGCAAGGTTGTTTAGAGAAGAGAGTTCCAGGCATTTGTAAGAAAAGGGCATATTGTTGAACAAGAAGGGAAAGCCAGCAGAAAATGAAAACTAGAATGGCTCACATTTTGCTTGGGAATTGATCCTTTGTAGGATATGCAGAAGCCCAGCTTGGTTTGCTGGTAGCATTTAAACTTAACCAGGTTCCTTTTATTGTTTTAAGAAAATTATAAAACTTTATTGATAGACAAAAGACCTAAATAAATGAAGCTATATCCCATGTTCACAGATGGAAGTACCCCGTAATATTATTTTTTTAACATATTTTTGTTGATTTCAGAGAGGAAGGGAGGGGAAAAGAGAGATAGAAGCATCAATGATGAGAGAGAACCACCGATTGGTTGCCTCCTGCATACCCCCTACTGGTGATTGAGCTGGCAACCAGGGCATGTGCCCTTGAATGGAGTTGAACCCAGGACTCTTCAGTCTGCAGGCTGATGCTCTATCCACTGAGCCAAACCAACCAGGGCATCCCATATTATTTTTTTAAATCCCAATTTATTATATAATTCAATGCAATTTCAATGAAAAACCCAACTTGGCTATATCTTATATAGGCTATTTACAAGATAATTTTAAAATATGATAGGAAAAAAACAAAAATAGTTAAGACAATTTTAACGGAGGAGGAAGAGGTATTTCTTATATCACATGTAAAAGGTTTTACTAAGGCTATCATAATTAAAATGGTATGATTTTAACACAGAGATATAAATAGCTCTAATGGAATGGAACAGAGTTCAGAAATAGACCCAAACATAATTTAAAAGAGAAAAATAGCCCTGGCCAGTGTGGCTTAGTTGGTTGAGCATTGTCCCATGCACCAAGAGGTTGCCAGTTTGATTCCCAGTCAGGGCACATGCAAGGGTTGTGGGCTTGATCCCCACAAGGGGACATGCAGGAGGCAGCCAATGGATGGTTCTCTCTCATCAATGTTTCTATCTCTCCCTCTCCCATCCGCTCTTCTCTAAAATCAATAAAAACATTTTTAAATAGAAAGAAATAGACCAAAACACCTATAATAACTTGGTATATGATAGCAGTGGTATCACAGATCTCTAGGGGGAAAAATAAAGAACAATTCAATAAATGGTGCTAGAATTAATCACTATGGAAAAATAAAATTAGCTTCCTACCTTGTGCTATATACAAAGAACAGGCTTCAACGTGATTTTTTTTTAATTTTTAAAGCTCTTACAAATAAAATATTGGGGAACAGTTTTGTCACTGGAGTAGGGCAGGATTTCTTATGAAAGACCCCAAAAGCGCAATACTATAAAGGATAAATCTGACCAAGTTTCTTTTTAAAAGTTTAACATGTTGACATCCACAGCATTGAGTGACAGAACCTCAGTGAGCATTTTCTTTGTACTCCTGATGATAGTCTTTTCTTTTCACTCTATTTCATTAGTTTGCTAGAGAGAAAAGAAGCATGCTGGGCCTTTTAGGGCAAGTATGTAAGAATATGGTCTGTTCCCAGGCACAGTATGCTTTTTATAGGATGGCATAAACAGGTCCTTCTGTCCATGGAGTGGAACAAGAGGAAGAGCTCCTGTGCATAATGTATTGCTTTGGCACGTGCTCCCAACAGTGACTATATCACTGCTACCCAGGAGACACATGATTAGTTTCTTTACATTTCTGTTATACTTCGGATCATTAAGCAATTCAGTCAGCATTTCCCTGAGCAACAGAATATCATGTGAGCGTGTGAGTTCAGTTTATGTGAACATGTGAACATATGAATGACTCATTAAAAGGGCAATTCAAAAGCTAGCTTTAAACACTGCTGAATGTTCTATTGAGTAAAGATAGGCATTTATTTAATTGAGAATGAGACACGTGTCAGTAGCAGTGTGGTGTGGTGCAGGATTCGTCGTCACTATGTTAGCTGTGTGATCTTTTGGGAAACAACGTATTTAATTGCAAATCACTGCAACTTGGCAGTCCCTGCATTTCACTCAATCTGACTTTTCACTAGGACCACAATGATAACTGAGAGAATAGTAAATCCTCTCTAGACAAGAAAAAATGACCCTCATATAAAAGTTTACATAAGGAACACAAGTGGTAAGATTTCTACCCTAACATGTCCTGACAGCGCTCTCAAATTCTGAGAATGCTAGAAAGATGCTTCGCGAAAAGTGGAAAAGGCAGCTAGGATTAGTACAACCTTTATTCGAATAGGCACTGTGTCAGATGCTCTGTGTATGCGAACACTGCAATTCCTGCAATATTCCTGGAAAGTAAGCATTTTTATTCCCACAGTGAGGATAGAAAAACTGAGTCTAGAAGATCAGTAACAACAAGTTTATAATTCAAATGTGAACCTGCCTCACTTGAAAGCTTTTCACATCCCCATGCTGTCTCTCATTGGATTAGAATAAGTTGGTGTGTTGTGTCTTTAAAAAGTCTTTAAAATCCATAGAGTTTCTAGACCCTGAAGAGGACTCCTCTTTTCTTACTAATTACTATATTGCCCTTAAAAGTCAGCTCTCTCATTTAACAGCCAGTAATCAGATTATAAGCCTTCATGTTTATGAGCCACATATACTGTGGATGAAAAGGGGCTACATGCTAACCTGACTAGCTGAGGGAAGGCCTGCATGGCAGCCTTGCAAACTCAGAGACCTAAAGTAACCACAAAGGAGGGTCTGAAATTAATGCTGTTAACTAAAAGCAGCTTATGGTGTGTAGTCATGTCCTAGGCCAGTGGTCGGCAAACCGGGGCTCACAAGCCACATGTGGCTCTTTAGTCCCTTGAGAGTGGCTCTTCCACAAAATACCACGTGCGGGCACACATGTACAGTGTGATTGAAATTTCGTGACCCATGCGCAGAAGTTGGTTTTCGGCCTGGGCGAGTCTATTTTGAAGAAGTAACGTTAGAAGAAGTGGGGGGTGTCAGTCTGTCGGGAGACGGGAGACGCGGCACAGGTGGGCCACAGGATACGCAGTGCGGGGGAGGCACACGTGATTCATGCACGAGTTGAGTGAGCCAGTCAGTCAGCAGTCTCATTGTGCAGTGGTTAGTGCTAGTTGCGTCCACAAATCGCGCGCAGGTGACAAAAGTACCTACTCAAAGCATAATGTTACCTGTATTTTTCCAACCAGCTGCAAATCCTACAGGTATTTTTGTCATCAACTTAAGAATTGTAATTCTTTTGTGTTGATGGCTTATTATTATGAAATGAAACATTTTTTTAGGTGCCCTGTTTGAGATGGCTACAAAGAAGCAGCAAAAAAAAATGGAAGACGAAAACCGTGATTTTAAAGTTGAATTTAAAGTTGAATGTACCTACCTATATAGTTTAAGTTTAAAAAATTTGGCTCTCAAAAGAAATTTCAATCGTTGTACTGTTGATATTTGGCTCTGTTGACTAATGAGTTTGCCGACCACTGTCCTAGGCCCATATCTTCCCTGACAAAGGTCAATTTTTACCCTGACTAAGCCTGTCTATTGTCTTTTGCATCTGTGAAAACATTCCTTTATCCAGACCCCACAGGGCACAACCAGGGCGGAGACCATAAATCCTCTCATTGTTTTATCATGTTAATTGTTGACTGTTAACTATCCTGCACCCACCTAAGTAAAAGAAGTGTCTATCATTTTACTCTACCTAATGCCAGAAGTTTCTCTGCTTTGCTTTCTCCTGTCTCCCTAATCTATCACCAATGGATTTCATGTAACCCACTTATGTCTCCTCTTTTGATTGTAATGTATAAAATAAGGTGCAAAAGTGCCATTCTCTGGAGCATTATTTCAATCCCTTGAGATTCTGTTTCCTGGCATTTGTCGACAGTTTGGCTCAAATAAACTCACAAAATTCTTCCCAGGTTTGAATGCTTCTTACGTTAACATTACCATAGGGAGCCATTAGGGTCTAGAAATAGTTTATTAAAGAGCCCACTGCACTGTACAAGATGTTAGGCCTTGGAAGATAGAGCTCCTAGTCTCATAAGGTTAACCATTTAAGAAAATACATAGACTTGAATTTGTATCTCTCACCTTGCATTACAATCAATCACAGGATCATAACATAACAATAATACTGGTTTCTTTAGAAAGGAAAAACTGGCCTAGACAGAAACCAGGTGCCCAAGAGAAGACTTCCTACATATGACGTCAAAGCTTGAAACCATGAAAGAGAAAGACTGAATGCTTTGACTCTGTACCAGCTAAAAATATCTGTATGACAAACCCACCATAAAATTACATGACACAAGCAAATTCAGAAAAGATATTTATAACTTACATAGGCAAATGGTTAAAAAAAAAAAGAATATAGGGCAAAGGACATAAAGAGTTATTTTAAAAAGTAAATCTGAAATGCCAATAAACCCACAAAACTGTGTCTTACTGGAACAGCAGGCAAAGACACGGGAGTGAAACCAGTGGCATGGGCTTATGCTCCTTGGACTGACACATAGACACAGTATCACCCAGTATGGATGGACTATGAAGATGCTCTGAGCCACTCTCACTGCCTTTATTGATGTTACTATTGCCATTTTTAAAAAGCCATATTGGAGAGTCCACCTCACTGGCAAGGCATTTTTTGTAGCCCCTGAAAATCTTGACCCTATTGTGTCCTGCAGAGTAAATCCCAAAAGGGGAAGAAATTGAGGGGTGAGTTTATCTTTCTCTTTGCTAATCACCTCTCAAACTACCATGTGTTCCTTTCTGAAATCTACATGCGGACAGAGATATGGAAGAGGGGGGGATACATAATGATACCTACATATTTTCATAATTCAGAAGAGCCTTCTGTCCTTTTCTCGTGCATACTATTGCAGGCATCACGTGAGTCAACATTGTTTGAATTATCCATTATAAACCACCTTGAATACTGACTCTAACAACTTTATGGAAGTTACTTTTATTTGTTTTCTGTACAACAGAAACCCTTGTTACTAGTTACCTTCACTGACATCACGCAACTGCTGCAGTTTCAAACACTGTCCACATATCTTGAAGTATTTCTACTTTTCTGCTCTGAAAAGCACAGTTGTACTTAGCATAGTGTGGGGGTCACACAATTTGATGAAGTACTCACTATATTATGATCACTTCAGCCAGAGGGGGCAAAGCCTTCTGTCAATTTATCTGCTACCCAAATGTTCAAAGTTGTAATTAATTAGGAGGAAAGAATGTAGAGGAAATATATTTCCAAGATAAATCTAGTCATGGAGTAGTTCAGCATGTCATAATTTTCCCATTTCTATAGCAACTGCCAAATTCATGTCTGCCTACAAATTTAGGAAAAGAAATCATAGAGGGGCTAAAAAAAAATCTGTCAGTGAGCTAAAAAGAACATCTGACATTTCCACATTTGTTGTAATGTGTCAAAAAGCTTCTACGATACTGTTCGAATCAGAATGTCGAAACGCTCCTGAGTCTCTGTTGCATTCCCCTATCTCCTGAGTGACCTGGGGGAATACAGAGTGTGGGTGATGCTGCCCTCGCTTGCCCAGGGCTCACCTTAAGTTCACGGTCAGTCATAGAACCAGGGCACTTTATATCTAGAAGGCAAAACTCTAATTGTTCAACCACCAGTCTTCCAACATTATTAACTTAAACAACACATACGCTGGTGCTCAGGAGTCGAACCCTGGAAATCAGTCCAATCTCTTGCCTCACTCCTTATGTCCAGTCTATCTGTAGGCCCTGTCATGATGTCTCCTAACAAAACCTACATACAACCACTTATCACTACCTTCATTCCACATAGCCCCTTTCAAGCCACCAACACATCTTGCCTCAATTATTACAACATTAACTGGAGTCATCACTTCCACCCCCACCCCCAGACAAGCCATTTAAAAACTGTTTTAAAAGCAAAAATTGGATCATGTCACCCCCCATGCCTAAAACCATGCAAAGATGGCCCCTGTCAGTTTCCCGGAACGCGATTCCCCTCTTCTTTCCTCATGATGGACTAGACACTTGAGCCTCTTTGCTAGTCTTTAAATCAGCCCAGCTTATTCCCAACTGAGCACTTTCGTGCTTTATTTTCCTCTGCTTAGAACACATTCTTCCTAAATATTCATGTGACTAACTTACTCTCATCATTGAGGTCTCAGCTCATATTTATGTCCCTTTAAAGAGACCTTCTCTCATTATCCCAGTTAAATAGTCCTCACCACTCCCTCACCCATCATTTGCTCTCTCATTACTCTGTTTCATTTTCTCAGAGCACTTAGCACTACTTAATTTACCTTATTTGTTTGCTTATTTATTTAACTATTTATTGCTGGTCTCCCTCACACTGGAATGAAACCCAAGGTGGAGGCCTCTTTTGTTTCTGTTTCTGTTTTTGTTTTCTTTTTCATGGCTGTATTTCATGGCTACAACATGCCTGGGGTACACTACGTGCTCAAGAAAGAAATATTGATGAAATAAATTATGCCCTTAATTTGACACATGAGAAATCAGACTCATGGAGCTTATGAAAATTGACTCAAGTTTTGCTAATAACTAGGCATAGAAAGGAAATCCAGACCCTCTGACTCATGTCCCAATGGTCATGTAGCCAACCAGACCACCTTTTTTATTGCTTGACTCATATTAGTATTCATTGTTGTTAGAAAATTGAAGAGATACAGAAGCTGTCCAGAAAGACAAGAGGGAAATGGAAAAATGTAGCCTTAAGCCAAACATCCCTGAATTTTTGACCATCAGTTACAAAGAAGAGTCTTACTCGAGGCTCACTCAAGTTTGCCTCAGCAAGAGGTGACTCTTTCTACTGGCACATTGTTGAGAATGAGAATGTCAATAGACAAGGTGGCAAACAGTATACATCCTTTTATAAAGCTCAGGAATGGGATGTAATCAACATCTATTATGATTTTCTGTCCAACACCCCTCATTCAACTGGAGAAGTGCCCATTCTTTTTCCCGTGTGACTCAGGTAGGACTGTCAATCACTATGCCTTGTATGCCCTCCGGCAAAAAAGCATGAACTCTGATCCAGAGTTAACCCATTATGCTTTCTCATCTTTCAGTCAACAGTTATTACCCTCATGGGTAGGGATTTGACCAAACAGGGCCAAATAGATGACTCGCGACATTTTGAAAAATTCTAGAGGAGAGTGCCTCTGTATATTTTTCCTGAAATCAATAAGTTTATGAGCCTGGAGCCTCCTTCAACTATCAAGGAGAAAGCCTCAAGAATGAAGACAAGAACATAAGAGCAGAGCTTAATGATGCAGGGTCTGAACCCCTGGACACCAAAGTCCCTAAACCAGTGATGGTGAACCTTTTGAGCTCGGCGTGTCAGTATTTTGAAAAACCCTAACTTAACTCTGGTGCCGTGTCACATATAAAAATTTTTTGATATTTGCAAACATAGTAAAACAAAGACTTATATTTTTGATATTTATTTTATGTATTTAAATGCCATTTAACAAAGAAAAATCAACCAAAAAAATGAGTTTGCGTGTCATAGGTTCGCCATCACTCAAATCTATCCATCTATCCCTAAACTCAAATCTATCCATCTTGGACTTACCAAGTGTGTAAATAGGAACATACATTTCTCCCCTAATCTATGCTTTAGTTTCTGTTACTTAAAATATTTCCATCATGCATGTGGTTTTCTAAATAGGATGACACAGTACATTAAATAAGGGAATGCTTTGGAACGTTAAAATGTTTATTATCTCAGTGAAATTCTATCTAGTATCATTTGTCGTCATGCAACATGTCTTCAGTCCTTGGCACTTGTTTACAGGTGGTTTTATTCAATTCGATTTATTGACTGACTGTTTGACTTTGGTACTTATTCATTGGAAATTCCCAGGCTGAAATCAACTAAGATAAATTAGAAATATCTGCTCAATCATTTTATTTACAAGGATCATATATTAAAATTTACTGACCACTACAAAAAAAAGCAAGAAATAAAAAAATCATGCTCTCTCTCTATATGGTTTCTGTTCTAAATATTCTCTTCAAAAATATATTTTCATGGTTGTATGACTCAGTAAAGGTGATCTTCAATTTAATTCTAATAGACAAAACTCAATTCCATTGGGAAAGAAAATTGTAAATCCTGATGATAAATCTCCCAGAAGAGTTTACTTATTCAACACTTCCAGGCAACCAGTGTTCTGCCCTCAATTTTATTTTATTGTTTTTGAAATGATTAATATACCGACACTGACTAATTTCTTTTTCAGAATTGGATTGCAATGTTATTGATGGATTTAGAAATGGAACTTGAAGATATATTATCATAACTATAGAGCTTAAAACATTAAGCCAATGAGGCAAAGAAAGAAAACATGTAAGTAAATCCAAAGCTCAACTTCAAAATAAGAATTGTGTATGACTATTTTGACAACAGATGACAAATTCTTATTGGGAGTGGTGCTTGGGCATTTATAAAAGTCTCATCCAACTGGAAAAGTAGAGGAGATAGAAACTACAACCAGATCCTCTTTCATGAGTTCTCAATTTTCCAAACAAATTGGGTGTAAGGCAAATGATGGGAGCAATGTTCCCTCTAGTAAAAGACTGAGTTTAAATGGACTTCCTGATACAATTCCAAAGATAAAGTGTGTACCATTGAGACATAGAGAGACCCCAGTGCCTTGGGGTCTAAAAGTATTCTTGAGCTCTCTGGCCATAAGGCAAGTGATATTTCAAGGCATAGTCAAGATTACATTAGAAATTTTCCTAAAGTGAAGATAACATTAGGAGCTGAGATGACTTATGTCTCTTTGGAGATGTTCACAAGATTTTTATATGATGGGTGGAGGGGATACACAGTTTTTCATTGAAGTGAATGGGCAGTCAAGGGTGTATTTTCCCTCAGCATCAGACAATACATTATGGAAAGTGAGAACAATGTAATTAATAATGATATTAGGAATCCATCACAGTTGTCTCACCTGTGCCCCTTTGTCCCAGTAGACAGGCTATTAGAGCAGAGAAGCAAGGACACACACACTATTAAGAACAGGTACTTGAAAGAATACTCTGCCACCGTAAATTCAACCCAGGGCTTCCCTCCCTCCCCCCAAATCCTTAGTTTTAATCAAACAGAAAGCCTTCAAGAAACAAGGTTATCTCATGGTTCCGACACCAGATCATGGTCAAAAAGCAGAACTCAAAGGGCTAGTACTCTACAACCAAAATGCAGATTACTTCTGGTTCTCAATTTGTTTTTTCATCTATAAAATAAGAAAGTTGATTAAATGATTTTTATTTTTTATTTTTTTAAAATGTATTTTAGCCCTGACCGGTTTGGCTCAGTGGATAGAGTGTCGGCCTGCGGACTGAAGGGTCCCGGGTTCGATTCCAGTCAAGGGCATGTGCTTTGGTTGCGGGCATATCCCCAGTGGGGGGTGTGCAGGAGGCAGCTGATGTTCCTCTCTCATTGATGCTTCTAACTCTCTAGTCTATCCCTCTCCCTTTCTCGCTGTAAAAAAATCAATAAAATATATTTTAAAAAAATAAATAAATAAAAATAAAATGTATTTTATTGATTTTTTACAGAGAGTAAGGGAAAGGGATAGAGAGTTAGAAACATCGATGAGAGAGAAACATCGATCAGCTGCCTCCTGCACACTCCCTACTGGGGATGTGCCCACAAACCAAGGTATATGCCCTTGACCAGAATCAAACCCGGGACCCTTCAGTCCACAGGCCGACGCTCTATCCACTGAGCCAAACCAGTCAGGACTGATTTTTAATTGAATTTACTGGGCCTAATCCAACCATACAGGCTTCAAGTGTACAGCTCTGGGACACATCACCCGCACACTGCAGCGTGCACTCATCACCCAAAGTCGTCTCTTTCCGCCACCATTTGTCCCCCCTTTGCCCTCTTCCACCTCCTTTTTCTCTGGTCATCACCATACTGTTGTCCTTATCTATGGTTGTTTTATCTTCTTCTTAATATTCTTTAGGTCCTAAAAGTGGTCTGATTCTATATACAGGCACTATGGACCATATAATAAGTAGAACACAGATATTTTGCTCTATAACTTAATTTAGCCATACAAACGTGCAAGCAAACAAAATAATCTAACAGAAGATAATAAGAGGGTTCAAAACTAAAAGAACTTATTTGTTCTTTTTCTCTTTTTTTTTTTTAGCTTTAGACTCTGACAGTAGGGTAGAGGGGTTCTCTCTCTCTCTCTCTCTCTCTCTCTCTCCATGCTTCTCCGTCTTACATTTTTTTAGCCCATCTGAGTACTAAAAATGTAATAATATTCTAAAATCCTGACTTGTCAAAATTCCTGAATGGATAGAAAGATGGCTTTCATTTGCATGTAACACCTTGCATGTTGCTTTGAGTGTATTGTGCATGTTTATTTGCATGCAATGATTTTATATCATGTGTTATCTTTGGGTAAATTTACTTTCTTCCTCAGTTTATTATCTCATACATTTCAATAACTGACCCAGTTTGCTTACACGCTATATTCATTTATCTACGTATTTATAAATAAAATTTTAAAAATCCTGCCACTTTAGGGGATGAAAATTTGATGAGGAATAAGATATTCCCATAGTTTACAACTATTTTTCTTATTAACTAAGGAAAGAAGGAATCAAGTAGTGAAATGGTAGAAATACCTGATGGGCACTGCCAGTGGTCAGCAAACTCATTAGTCAACAGAGCCAAATATCAACAGTACAACGATTGAAATTTCTTTTGAGAGCCAAATTTTTTAAACTTAAACTATATAGGTAGGTGCATTGTTATTAACTTAATTAGGGTACTCCTAAGGCTTAGGAAGAGCCACACTCAAGGGGCCAAAGAGCCGCAGTTTGCTGACCACGGCGCTTAACCAGATGGCCAAGGTTAACATCACCAATAATGAAAAACATTGACTTTATTTCCTTCTTATACAGAGAAAAACACATCACTTTGTGGTGCTCCTGCCCAGAATGCATAACATGATCCTCATCAGGAGAAAACATCCCACGCACTCAAATGAGTAGCCTGTGTGCTTCCAAAATTTCGAAGTCATGGAAAACAAAGAGCTGAAGAACTGTTGCAGATTACAGGATAATAGATAGATATAACAACTACGTAGGATGTGCAACCCTGAGTTAAAGTCTGGGCTGAGATAAAAGGAGCCATAAAGGATATTTTAGGGGCAACTGGTGAAATCTGATTACAAACTAAGGATGAAATAATAATACTGCATCCACATTAAATGTCCTGATACACTGATACACACACACACACACACACACGTTATTTGACAGAATATCTTTGTACAAAGATAAAAGGACATTGTGTTTGCAACTAACTCTCCTCTAAATGGTCAAATAATGAACTAAAAATGTATGTGATGTGTTCTTTGTGTGTCCCTGTGTGTTCAGAGACAGAGAAAAATGGGGAAAGGGAGAAAGAGAGAAAGAGAGGGAGAGAGAATCTGATAAGGCAAATGAAACAAAAAGTTAACAATTAGTAATTTTGGCTACATTTGTTCCTTGCATCAGTTTGACAACTTATTTTTCTAAGTTTCAAATTATATCAAACTTACATATTTACTAAAACATCTACCATTGAAGCTCTTTTCTAGAGAAAGTTAGCAAAGCAATGTTGGTCATCAAGATATCCTCCGAGAAACGAAATACTCCCTCTCCACCAAGAAACAAAACAACAACAACAAAAACACTAAACGACAGAAAACTTTGCCCAATATTATTCACAATCTGAAAAAGAGCCCTACAATACTGAGTACAAAAACCAGCTCAAGGCTATCTCAGAAAAGCAGCTTCAGTGTGTGTGTGTGGGGGGGGGGGGGGGGGGGGGAGGTAAGTATTTTAGGCATAAAATTAAACATTTAGGCTACTTTATCAGAAAATATAAATAAGTCTTCACAGTGATTCAAGAAAAAGAGTTGAATCCAGGTGCCCTTTTGTCCTCATATCCTTCGTGCCCATATTCTGCCTACACCACCCCAATTCTTGAACCACTCAGCCCTGGGTATAGTAATGTGTCCAATACAGTGGAGTCCCTGTACCACATTCCCTGGACTCTTCACTGGGAAGTGAGTGGCTGTAGCCAGAAGTAGTCAGAAAAGGATTTCAACTTCAGGATAGACCATACCTGCCTCCCTCCCAGAACATGTCTGACCAAATGGAGCCTTGAAAGTCTGCTGTCATCACTACAGTATCTCTGTCAGAGTGAACAGGGTAGAATTTTGGAATTAAATAACATTTAGTTAGAATGCTCGTTCTCTCACCAGGAGCCTATTGCAAATACTTAACTGCATGGATATCAGATTTTTCTGTAAAATTCGGGCAACTGCAATAGTAGATGACGGTAAACGCTTGCATTTGCTGGACACCCGGGCATGTGCCAGCACTGTGCTATTCATGTGCACAGGCCTCTCATTTAACACTGTGGACATCCCTATCAGACAGGTCCAGTTATTACCCTCCGTTTCACAAGTGAGTTAAGTAACTTCCCAAGGTCACACTCTGGTAAGGGGCAGACCAAGGTGTCAAACCCCCAAACATGATTCCAAATAAGAAATGTGGACTAGTGGTTAGGACCCACTATTAACAGAGCTGTGCTCCTTGGGTCTAAATCAGTGGTTCCAAGCTTTTGTTGGCCATGCCCCACCTAAGCATCTCTAAAATCTTGATGTCCTCCCGTGACATATAATTCTTATTATTCAAAAAGTAAACTCCTACTCACGTGGAGGAAGCCTAAAAGGCCATTAACTTGGTCTAAGCAGGCTTCCAAAGAACATGGCATCCACGAAAGAGAAAAATAAAAGAACTAGAGGACAATTGAAATACTGAGGAAGAAATCACTAAGAAACTGTTAAAAAATAATATGACGTGATATGAAAAAATAGCAAATAAAGTTTCAAAACATACAATAGAGAAGTGAAATGCATAAATATGTCACAATATATATTTTTATACTGTATATGAGGCCCCTAGAACCATAAGAAATGCAAAAAATTTATTGTTAATAATTCATTCTCAAATTGCCCCCCTTAAAAATCAAATTGCCCCCCCCATGGGGCATGTGCCCCACGTTGGGACCCACTGGTCTAAATCCTTGCTCTAGCACTTTGTAATGCCACAGTGGTGGGGAAGTCATTTAAGTTCCCCAGGCCTCAGTTTCTTTAAAATGATAATAGTGGTAGCAGTTAGATTTCTTATGAAAAGTAAATGAGTACATATACTCATTGATTCTTCATTCATTAACTCTCTACACACATACACATACACATGCACACACAACAGGCTCTTAGATCATGATAGGTTCTGTTCCAAATATGACTATGTATTTTTTTTAATAAAATTGACTATTTGAATATTTAAGTAACACAATATATATTTTTAATATTTTAAAGAAAATATTTTGTGTTTATTTTAAAATATATTATACACATAAATATCTTCATGTGTTACATATTTATATAAAATATATTACATATTATATAATATGTATATGAGCCTGATGCTATACATATAGTTATGTTTCAAACAGAGCTAGCAAGTTCTAGGAGCCTCCTAAAAGTTATCTATTGTTATATGTAAAATACATGGCACCTGTTAGGTTATCAATAAATGCTATTATCACTTGCATTGTAACACATTTAATTGAGAGCAGTTGCCTAATTTTTATTTTTAACCTGCGGAAGCCAGAAAACCCCTGGCAGCTATGAGATAACACTACATAGATCTACATTATTCCACTGCATTAATTTAACATCTATTGAACTAAATGCAGAAGCTCTAACATACAAGACCATGTCTGTGATTAAATAAAAGGTACAATAGACGTTAATTGTTTTGAATGCCTTGTGATGCTTTTTAAGCTCTTTAAATGTACCCAACCACAGCACACTAATTTCAAATGATCAACTCTTACAGAGTAATTGGAATATAGTTTTAACTCATTTAATATCACTTACATAGCTAAGGGCTTCCACGTCAGCTAAGCGTACCAATTTTTATGGAGCTATTTTGTAGATACTTCGGAGTTTTCTTTTTAATACCTGTATATAATTATAATGAGCTCAGAAGAATCAGTAACACTCTGAAATAATTGTGCATAAATTAATTGCTAAAGGGCACAATTAACTTTTTATTAACGTTTGCAATAATAAACATTCAGCTTGGCTTCTAATATTTCAAAAATGATATTCCATCTTTTAATTGCTCCTATATTAAGTTTTATTACTTGATGTCCTTGAATATTTGCCTTGGGGGCCAGAGCAAATACTAGCATCGTAATCCCAAAGAAAGCCTGCGTTCAATTACACAATGTGAGTCAAACAAGCCACCGACCCAAACCCCCAGCCTCTGTCACAGACAAGGAAGAATTCATTCCTTCACAGGAAACCCTTCTATGGGAAGACAAGCCTGTGACAAAAGTAATGTTTTCATAGAACGATGTCATTTACCCCTTTCAGGAAACTCTGATTCCTTTAACTGCAGAAATTAAGCATCACCCTGCAACCATCCACAAGGCAATGTGTTCAATCCTGAATTAGGATTCACCGAGATGCAGCAGTGTTCACTCTCCGGGCTCACAGTGTCAGCCATCCATAACGTGGGGAACAATCCCCTCCCAACTGAAAAGTATATATACTTAATTCCTCAAAGGGGAATTCTCTAACCTCTGTACTTGGGGGTTACAAATCTAGCTCCAAAACACCGAGAGCCTAGCATGAGAAGAGAGATGGTGTCTCACTATTCAGTTACCTGACTTGCGGGTAATCCCGCTACTATTTTCAGTAAAATCCATTTGCCTCACCTTCACTTCCACCCGATGGTTCTGAACCCAAAGCTTTTCTTTAATAATGTATTAAATATGTGTACACAAAGCCCCTTTTCAGGAGGCATTTCCATAACTGGTTGATGTAATGATTGACTACATTTTGACGTTTGAACCACTCCCCCAGTGACTTCTGTTTTAAGGTCTCTTAAGCTTGGTTACTCCGGGGTGTTGAGTGGAACAGCCTTTAAGTATAAAAGCTCCCTGAGCTGTTCTCAGAGCCAGACAGAAGCATTTGCAGGGAGCCTTCTCCCCATACAGCACAACCTGGAGTTACAGAGGCCTCAGAGGCAAGGGAGGAGGCAAGGGAAGATACCAGAGAAGCCGGATCCTTTGGGACCACCACAGAGAAAGATGAACAGGGGACCAGAGGCCGGGCCTCTGAAGGCCCTGGAGCCGAGCAGTAGAAACATGGGAGTAGCATTCGCCACCTACAGCCATCCAGGGTGCCATGAAGGCAGCAAGCCTGGGGCAAGCCTGCTGATTTCATTGTACATTTACGAGAAAAGCACAGTTTAAAAAACATATTTGTGAAAATATCTGTTACATGTTTTTAAATGGAAAAGGCAAGTTGCAAAACTATATGCATATTTTGATTTCATTTTGTGTTAGAAAATAGCTTATGATTATATGTACTCAGAAGAAATATCCTTACTCTCAGTAAGGAGATGGACTAGGGTTGTGGGGAGATGAGGAAATGGTACCTTTTAATTTTTTACTTAATTATTCTATTTTGTTTTTCTTATATATTATTTTACTTTATTTTATTCTTCAAAACTATTTATTTCCAAGAGAAATATAATGTGAGCCACACATGAGAGTCACATATATGATTTTAAATTTATAATAGTCACATTAAAAAAATGAAGCAGGTAAGATTTATCTTAACATATATTATTTAACTTAATATATCAAGGTAGTATCTCAACATGCAATCAATACAAAGGTATTATTGAGATGTTGTACATGGTTTTTCATCTAAAAATCCATTGTGTATTTTAATACACTTACACTGTATCTCAGTTAGACTAGCCACATTTCAAGTGTTCAATCACGTCCTATGGCTAGTATCTACCAGGTTGGACAATGCAGAGTCATACAATTTAAATTACAGTGAGTATGAATTTTTATAAAAATATTAATGAAAACACAAACTGAAAATGCCTGTGTCCAGGTAAAACGGTTGAATTTTCTAACTACCCTCTGTCTTTATATTGGCACAAGTATATCTGAAGCAGATCACTTTCTCATTAAATTCTTATTAATCAAAGCAGATCACCTTGATCTAAGCCACCTTGATGCCACATAACGATGTCACTTTTAATCTCTTTTGACTTAAGTGCTTGATCTGCAAAACATGGACAGTACTCATTAATACCGATAAACATTGAAAAAGAAAGTAAAGAGCATGGAAAAGCAAAAAGTGCTACTATTTCTGGGGGGCCAATTGCAGTGTCAGGAGCAGGAAACTGGGTCACTGGGGAGAGGAGTCTGTCGGTCCCAGTCCGAGATGGACAAGGGAACAAGAAAGGAGCCAGCCCCGGAACAGGCCGCCAAGCCGACAGGACTGAATGAGGAGTCACTGGTTTCTCAGGTCCCGCAGAGCCAGTTAACCTCTATCAATAAGAGAGAAACCCTGTGATGCTCTGCACTGAATATTAAACAGAGCAAATGTTACTTTTATTTGTTTTCGCTTTCTGTGAAGTTAACCACCGGCAGAAAAAGTCACGGAAACTTCGGAAATGTTCCCATTAGACTGTGTTCCTGGGAGCCCAGGGCAGCCTGGTCCTGCTGAGCTGTAATGAACAGCCACCTTCTTCTTCCTCAGAAATAGCTCTTCCCTAAGCGCAGTGTACAGCTCTGGAAAAAAAGCAACGTGATCTCCAGGAAGCCGCTTGGCTTTATTTACTCACCGTTTCAAACTCAGATCCCTGTCGTTACCCTGAAAACCTATGCGAAGAGCCATTTCAATCCTCCTCAGTTCCTCCTTGGCAAGGGGATCATGGCTGCGGCAGCGTCTTGCCATTGAAGCCCATTTGACTCACAGCAAGATGGTGAGAGCCCCTTACAGTCACCTCCCCCCCCCCCCCACATAAGGGGTTCAATGCACTTACATGCACACCGACACCTACAACACACCCAAACTACACAGATGCACTCCACAGACACAAATACACTCACACACTAATACAAGCATTCATGGCTATTAAATATTAAGTTTTAATTGTATTGCTGTTGTACTAAGTCACTTTTAGTTTAGAAATGTAAGATTAGAGCTTGTTCAATATGTAAAACAAATTAATATTGCCCTGGCCGGTGTGGCTCAGTTGGTTAGGCGTTGTGCAGTACACCGAAAGGTTGCTGGTTCAATTCCCAGTTGGGGCACATGCCTGGGTTGTGGGCTCCATTCCGGTAGGGGGCGTGCAGTAGGCAGCCAACTGACGTCCCACTCTCACATCGATGTTTCTCTGTCTCTCTCTCTCCTTCTCCCTCTCCCTTCCTCCCTCTCTGGAAATCAATTTTAAAAGTCTTTAAAACAATTTAATATTTTTCATAGGTTTTAAATTTCCCTCTCCTACTATTCTATTTGTTCTGGGTCTTGTTTTTTTTTTTTTTAAGTGTAATAGTTGGGAAGGAAAAAAATTTCAGCCTTAAAAAATATCTTAGTGTAAGATTGAATGGTTACTTAAAGTACCTGCCTTCTCATTATATATTTTATATATATGACATAATGTGTCCATAAAATAACAGCATATGTAATTATATTTTATATGTGTATATATATATTAAAAACAATAAGACAGTTCTTGTAGTCAACTTTGAATGCTGACATTCCTTCTTTTGCTTTCTCTTTGAAGTAAAGGAACAAACACGTCTGTTCTTAGCTCACACATCAAGACCCTTTCAAGTCACTTTCTCCACATTAGCTCTCTTCCTATACAAGAAATCTTTGATCGTCCTGAAAAACTACCTATTTGAGAACATGACAAGGCTCACAAAAAAAGTGCAACACAGACACTGGAAGAGGGCCATGGGAGCTACATGACATTTTCGGGCACTGGTTTTTAAACGTGATCTCCATCCACCTTGGAAGATTCTGTACGGTGTGGTGCGATTGGTTGTTTTCATCAATATTTCTCTTTGGATCCTCAAAGGACAGCTGAGGCCTGTGCTCTTCTCTTCCTGACAGAAAGAGGTAAAATGCCTGGGCCAGAGGATGGTTTTGTCCTGTACATTGACATTTCGCTTCCTCTACAAACCCCACCGATGGGTATTTCCTAGTGATTTCTGTGTCACTTCTATGCCTTGGCCCGACATGCATGCATGTGATGTGTGACGGATGCAAGGCACTGGACTTTCTGTTTGGATGACAATTTATCTGACTTTGTTAGATGAAGTATATCCAGGAATTTCCCTCTTTTTACCAAAAACTTATGCCAGACTGATTGTTTTATGTCCACGTGCATTGTTGATGCTTAGGCGGTACACTAGTCATGGAAAAGCCCCACTCATACTTCCAGGATGTGCTCGTGAGCAGCTTTCAAAGACTTTAAAGAAATCAGGGTTATCCTACTTTTATTCAAACAAAATAAATTTCCTTCCATATATGAAAAGTGCAAAGCAAAGTTCAATAAGGTTGTCTTATGGGAAGTTAAAGACAGATAAACCCATTCTGGAGGGAGAAGGTAGGAGTGCAGCCAAGAGAGCTCAGGGAGCTCATTCTCAGAAAGAATCTTCACAATGTGAGTCTTGTGAGCTCTGTTAGGAGCAAGAGCCCCTAAATTAGGTGGCAGGTGTATCCAAATATTCTCAAGCAGATCCAATATTACTAATTATTAGTGAAAACGCTAATATATTCAGATTGGTAGTGATTAGACACTGCCCCCTCACCAATGTTCCTCTACATTTGCACACTGAGTTAAATATCCTAATATATAAAAAGCCAGGCGCCGTCACAACTGAAACAACTGGACAGACCACCAAACAGCAGGCTGTGTGGGGCAAACAGGCTGGCGGGGGGAGGGGGCAGTTGGGGGCGACCAGGCTGGCAGGGGGGACAGTTAGGGGTGATCAGGCAGGCAGGTGAAGAGTTAGGAGCCAGCTGTCCCAGATTGTGAGAGGGATGTCCAACTGACAGTTTAGGCCTAATCCACGGGATCGGGCCTAAACTGGCAGTCGGACATCCCCCAGGGGTCCTGGATTGGAGAGGGTGCAGGCTGGGCTGAAGGGACTCCCCCTCTCCCCCCGCACAAATGTCGTGCACTGGGCCTCTAGTGTGTGTGTGTGTGTGTGTGTGTGTGTGTGTGTGTGTGTATGTATATGCATATATGTATTTCCTAATTATTTTACTTTTCTTGTGCCATATGAAATCAAAGAATAATAATGTGTGTTCTGTGGGGCGCGGCCACAGTGTTTTGGACAGGTTCAAGCCTTGGACTACTGAGAGGGCACAGTCCTTTCATTGCCACGTGCAAGTCCCAGCTTGGATGGCAGAGCCCTCCCAGCACAATTATAGCCAACAGCTAAAGTTGTGAGCTTGAGCCTGTGGTCCGAACACGTGGCCCCACGTGTCTGAGTGATAGAGTTCAGGTGCATGTGGTTGAGTGGGACTGAAACCCACGAGAATGTTGTAAACAACTTGATCACGCCCTTACTTTGCCTTGTGGCATCTGCTATAAAATAAAGACATGGCTTGTGGGCATGGTCGCTGTCTCTCAGAAGCAGCGTCCCACCAAGACCCAGCTTTTATTCTCATGTCTGTCTTTTCTTAATCCTTTCACCACCCCCACTCAGGTTCACCCTTGGCCGTGCCGGCGTGTTACAGTGTTCTAAAGACAAAAGCTATAATACTGTTCTCCAAAGCTATGATTATATAGAGGTATAGATGAAGGTATAGTGAAATATACACATATGTAACTAAAAATATATGTAAAATATACATATATGCAATATACATACATTTGAATCCTACAATATATTTTCCATTCGTTGCACACATAATGGCCCTAACTTTAAAACCACTGGAGCCAGTTCCCTAGTAGAAAGAAAACAACATTTTCCTGAACATTGACTACATGCAAAGCACTGTGGATTTCATTAAATTCTCAAAAGCTCTTGCGAGCAAAATGTAGAGTAAAAAAGTTGGCAAACTCTTTTCCCAGCAAAACAACCATTTACCTGATGAGAATTAATTCTTAAAATGATTTTTAATCTCTGAAAATGTTCCAAGAGTAAAGAGAGAAACATTCTTCCGACAAGGGCAAAGTCTTACTGGCACAAGAGGCTTAAACACAAATTCCAACCAAATACTGACTGAACAACAGGCAACTCTGACGCAGACGGTGCTCCTAGGAGGCAGGTCTCAGAATTAAATGCATTTGTTCCTGGTGGTCTGGAAGGCTGTGTGACCATGCTCGGGGCCTCTCAGGAGCAATTGGAGAGGGGCCTTCCACGTAAATAGACTCTAGCTGAAGACAGATAAAAATGTAACCCCCTGAACTCCGATAGTACCCTCCAAACCACAGCCACACCCAATGATAATGGGTAACAGAACCTAACTGGCAAAGGGTACTTATGCACAACTTCGTATAATAATTGGCTTATTCTACCCAAAACTACCCTAGGTGACAGGCTCAAGGGTAGTAACAAGGAGTTAAAACAATTCGAGAAGGCAGAGACCCTGCAGAATTCATTCTGCAAGTCACTAAGCCCACACACAGCAGAGCAGGAAAAGGAAATAAGCAGGCAATACTAGTAGAGACAGCCTTATTGTCACAGCCCCTCTCTGAGTGAACGGGCATTAGGGAGAGCTCTCAGACATACCACAGCAAAGGTAAGTGGCAACTTCTCTATCCCTAGATGTTCTACTGGGAAGGGGAAACCTTCCCACAGCACAAAAGATCTGCAGTTCTAACAGTGACTCCACCAGAGATGAGAGGACGGTGGGATGGCTTCCACTTTAGGCTCTGCTCACACTCAGCTTCACCTCACAATCCAGTTCCCACTTTTTCTTCTCCTGGGAATTTTTTGTTGTTGTTCAATGCATGTTGTCTCCAGACATTATAATTTCAGAAACTATCAAAGGATTTGGATTTAAAAACTGTATTCTTTTAAAATATTATCAAGCAATAAAAATGAACAAAGTATGGGTACTAGCAGCAAATGCTTAAATCTCAAAAAAATATTATGCTGATCCAAAAAATGACCAGAAAAGAGTGCTATTACTTAAGTTAAATAAAGTTCTAAAAAAATGAATCTATGGTAAAAGAAAGAACACCAGTATCCTTTGAGTTTGGAGGGTAGCAGGGATTTTAGAGAAAGGGAACAAGGGAAATTTCTGGAAGGATGGAGTCTAGGTAACACATATGTATGCATTTGGCCCCTTAAGATCTATACTTTTCAAAAATAAACAAATAAATCTAAAAAAAATCTGTATGTTTCATTATAAGTAAATTTTGCCTTCACAAAATAAACTAAGTTTTTTAACTGTATCTTTTCAATTAGTTTACAGTCAATATTATTTTGTATTAGTTTCAGGTGTACAGCATAGTGGTTAGACTTTACAAAGTGTTCCCCCGATATTTGAAGTCCGCACCTGGCACTATACATAGTTATTACAATATTATTGACTGTATTTCCTGTGCTGTTACTTTACATGCCATGACTACTGTAGCTACCAATCTGTACTTCTTAATCCCTTCACCTTTTTCACCCAGCCCCCCATTCCCCCTCTTCTCTGGCAACCATCAGTCTGATCTCTTCATCTATGAGTCTGTAAAAACTGCATTTTAATCTAGAAAAATAAGAAAACACATTTTCGCCCTAACTGGTTTGGCTCAGTGGATAGAGCGTCAGCCTGCGGACTGAAGGGTCCCAGGTTCGATTCCGGTCAAGGGCATGTACCTGGGTTGTGGGCACATCCCCAATAGGAGATGTGCAGGAGGCAGCTGATTGATGTTTCTCTCTCATCGATGTTTCTAACTCTCTATCTCTCTACCTTCCTCTCTGTAAAAAATCAATAAAATATATATTTTAAAAAAAAAAGAAAACACATTTTCACCCAGCTGGTGTTGCTCAGTGGTTGAAAGTTGACCAGGAGGTCTCAGTTCAAATCCCAGTCAGGGCACATCCGTGAGTTTCGGGCTCTATTCCCCAGTAGGGGGTGGGCAGGAGGCAGCCCATCAGTGATTCTCTCTCATCACTGATGTTTCTCTCTCTCTCTCCCTTCCTCTCTGAAATCAATAAAAACATAAAAAAAAAAAGAAAACGCATTTTCATTACACATTGTTATATATTACACATATTATATACACACACATACACATATATGTATATACACATATACATAAATGCACATACATACCTAAAGTCATCAAGAAAAGGTGTCTAAGCAGCTGTTTAATTATATAGGTATCAATTACCCTGACAAATATAAGGAAACTATTTGGACTCTTCTTCTGAAATTTCTAGATCTCTCCGGAACAGTGAGCTGAAACCCTAACATTTTCTTTGTGCGCAGTGCTTAACGCCAGTTTCTCTGGTCTACTATCTGACTTGTATAAAGAAGGAGTAAATTGTCCTTGACTGCACAAACACTCCTGATTTTTTTCCATGAATACAAATGGAAGATTTAAAAAGTTTGGCAGTTTACAAAGACATGGATCCCAAGACAAATTAAAGATCATGAAAGCTTTTTTCTTTTTAAGTTTTATTATTTTTTTTAATGTTACCTTGGTTGTAATTATGATTCTGACACTGCTTGGCAATCTTGGACAAGCCAAATCATCTCCTGAGACACTTTTTTTTTTCATTAATTTTTTTTAAAGTGTGAATTTGATGTAGGAAGGATAAACCAGATGACCTCAAATACTTATCCAGTTTAAACAATTGCTGGTTTCATAATTTAATATGCACAGACTTAATACTCTCCTCCATGTGGACTTGTAACAGACGCTTCTACCATATGCTCCCGTGTGCTCCACCATAGCAATTATTTGATTGTATCGGAAAATGATTTTGTATATTTGTCATCCCAGTAACTTGTTAATTCTTAAGGCCAAGGTCCAAGTTAGCTGTTTAATTTTATTTTATTTTTCATCTTCATATTCCAAGTTCCATATATGTAGCTTAGCACAAAGTGATTCTAAAGTATGGGGCTATTGCCCTGGCCAGTGTGGCTTAGTTGATTGGAGCATCATCCTGGGCACTGAAAGGTTGCGGGTTTGATTCCCAGTCAGGGCACATACCCAGGTTGTGGGTTCGATCCCCAGTTGGGGTGCATGTAGGAGGCAACTGATGGATGTTTCTCTCTCTGCCTCTCCCTCTCTCTCTTTCTCTAATCAATAAAACAGACAGAAAAACAAACCAGACCCTTGGGTGAGGATTTAAAATAATAATTAAATAATTAAATAATTAAATAATTTTAAAACGTGGTATTATTAAATGAATTTAAGGAATGAATAAATTGAGAGTATAACTTATTAAAATGTATTTGCTTGTGGCTCTTATTTTTTATTTTAGGAAAAAAAATTCTATCAGGTATGGTCTTACCAATAAGCAGCCACCAGCAGGACATTCTGAGGGGACTAGTCAATGTTTTCTACTTTAAAACGTAATCTCCCAGCCTTAGCATTTCCCAACATAAAAATCTAGATGTGACTGAAAGGCTTTGGGCCCTCAAGAGTCACTTGTGAAAATGCAAATATCTTGGTAAGATAGAATAGAAGCCACTTATTAGAAAGTGCTAAAAGTGGGGTATAAGTGAGAACGGTGTGGGGCAAGGAGTATCCTAGATACACAAGACAAAAAATAGAACTATTTTCTTCTTCCTTCACTCCTTGTTTGTTTGTCTACGATGTGTCAGACATATGTTAGATCCTTGCCCACAAGCATCTGAAAGGCTTGTGGGGAACAGAGATTATTAAGCAAGAAGTTCTATGGCAGAATGATCCGCGCAGGGTCAGGCAAAGCATACGGGGTCGATGTAGAGGAATCGGGGAAAGCTTCCCAGAGGCAGTGACATCGCAGCTGGGATCTGAAGAACTACAGAAGTTAATGAGATAAGAGATGGGGAGAACGTGGCTCATTCAGAGCCAAAAATGTACACGGAGGATAGAGTATTGAAGACCGAACAATGTAAGATCCACATTGTAAGGTTAGGGTGTTCAGGGGAGGAGAGAGTGGGGATAGCTGAATCAGGAGACTTCAGCAGACTCCCTTGGAAACCACAATGCTGTGTAAAGCACTAAACCACATTATTCTGAATCTCAGCATCCATCAGTCAGTCCTGTCTGCAACACAAAGACTGTTGCTTATCTCTCTCTATATAAAAGGCTAATAGGCAAAGTGTCCCCTCGGGAATTCAACCAGGAGACCGGGAGTTTGATTGCTCGCTATGACATGTGCTGACCACCAGGAGGTGGTGCGGAACGAAGGAAGGCCCCAGCTGGCAGCTGGTAGCCGGGGAAGGAAGGCCCCGATCGGTCCTGATCGCTGGCCAGGCCTAGGGACCCTACCTGTGCTCGAATTTCATCCACCAGCCCTTTAGTGATTATTATAAGCATGGTATTTGCAACTTCTCTCTGAAGTTAAAAATATAGAGTTTATGGAGAAAGATAAGTTTCTAATGATCTATACAATCTTATTGCCAGAATACTAACAAACATGTTTGTTTCTGTGTTAATGCCCAGCAGGCAGAGGCTGCCATGGTGGAGAGCTGTCTTTGCTTGGACATGCTGGGAACCCTTTGCTCAGAGCACAGATGGCAGGTGCTGGGACGATGCAGGGAAATGCTGTTCCAGCTGTTCCAGAAGACAGTTCAAGCTGCTGTGATGAGAGCTGCATGGGCTAGTTTTGGCAAAAAATCGTTGAAACCTTAATTTAAAAGATTATAGCCGGTTTGGCTCAGTGGATCTGTCGGCCTGTGGACTGAACGGTCCCGGGTTCAATTCTGGTCAAGGGCACATGCCCAGGCTGCAGACTCGATCCCCAGCAGGGGGCATGCGGGAGGCAGCTGAAGAATAATTCTCTCTCATCATTGATGTTTCTATCTCTCTCTCCCTTGCCCTTCATCTCTGAAATCAATAAAAATTAAAAAAAAAGATTCAAGGGAGGACATTCCTTTCTTCTTTGCTCATTGTTAGATTTTCTATGTGATATCTACAATTTCCTTAGCCATCATGCAACAGATGAAGAAAAGCGGAAAACGAACAGAGATGAAAAGCATCAAGTCCTTTGCAGATGCCGACCAGAGGCTGCCCCACCCCAGCCTGAAGCCCACTCCCCCTTGAACAACTGCTGTGTCAGAAAATGGCCTTCTCACTGAATTGGGCGTTATTGTAGGTTATTGTCTGACCTATGGCCCAAATCATCCTGACTGACAAAGGGACCCTATTGAAAGCTTAGTGAATGGAGTTTCAGAGAAGGAGCATGGGGCTGGGAGTGCCACTTGCCACTAGCTGGTCAGGCAACTTTGAAATTCTCTGATTAAAGGTGCCAAGATGATAAACCAAAGAACTTACATACTTATAGGCATGGCCCATGGACACGGGCAATAGGGTGGTGAAGACATGGGGAGGAGGGTAAGGGCTGGGAGAAGGCGGATAAGAGGGGGGAAGTGGATATATCTGCAATACTATCAACAATAAAAAGTATATTAAAAAATAAAACATGCCATATGTGCTTGTAATTTCTATAAACCAGAGACAGAGGCAGAGAGACAAAGCAACCATGCCTCTTTGAGTGAGAATGAATGTATGATTGACACAGGTAAAGCCCGGCTAATAAAACAGAACTCTCTTTTCTCTATTTTACTGATGTTGTAAGTATAAAATATTTTTAAATAATTAGATACATATAAAAGCATATTAAATTGTACTTAATTTTAAAGGATATGACTTTCCTGTGTCTTTAGTGATTGAACTTGAGGTTTTATAGAACAGGAGTGGAAGAGACCACAAAGCACTCCCACCTTGTTCAAGTCTGGGCAGAAGCCCAGCCCTTTATCTGAACGCCGCAGTGTGCCAGGTCCTTGTTCTCCGGGAGAATCACATTATAATCTCTGTGCTGCTACAACCACATCCCTTGTCTGTAGGGCATGAAGGGCAAGGAAGGCCGACCAACGCAGTCTGTGTGAATTAGCAAGTAAAGCAGGTTCTTCGGTTTCAGGGAAATCAGAAGGCCTCCTACTTATTTCCCAATTCTTCCTTCCTCTTTCTAGATCCTAAACTCCCCCACCCCCGCCCCCGAGATATATGCATGTTATAATATAGGGAAATGGGATAGTTTTAGTTATTACACTGGAAAAGATTAATAAGCTTTAAAGCAGAGATTTTCATTTAAGTAGTTGTTAGTTTTGTTTTTGGATGAGAAGAGCAATAAAAATAGGAGAATGAAGTAAGATAAAGGTTTTTATGCTGAGAATCTGAGGAAAATCAGAAAAGAGCACAGCTCTCATTTCAGCCATCCATTCCCTGAAAGTACAAACAGGGAGCTGTCCAATTATTTGGGGGCAAGAATGTCAGATACAACACGGTTTTGTTCTATAAAGTTCATTATCATGCAATCACTACAGCTAGTAACTTCAGAGAACCCACCAGGATGTGGAATGTATTTTGTTACAAAACTTTTCTATAAAGATTTTAAAAGATCAGGCAGTACAGCCATGCTTGACTTCTACTGGACTCAACAGTATCTCACTAAGTGGTCATTTAGCCTAAATCAAACAAAGGCGGAAACTGGAATGAGAAGAAAAGCACCAGTTTCTAAGCCTGGCTTCTAAGAACAGTGAAGACTAAAGTGTGTACTTTCAGACACACCTGCTCTTTAACAAAAGGATAATTTTTTACATCTACACCAATGGCATGATTAATAATTTTAACAGACATGTTTTTAAATCTGTGATGTTGAATTCCATTCAAGTTGAACTTACAAGGTAGCTCCGCAAAGTTTGAAACTGAGAAAAAATGAGGAAAAAGTTATAGTGATTAATCTTTGCACAGCATTTTAAATTTACAAACCATTTTCTCAAGCGTTTCACTCTTCAAAGAAACATAATTAAAAGAAGCAAGGCAGCCCAACGAGGCCAATGTCTTGGCGGCCAAATAGGAACTTGAATGCCATGTCCAGAACCAAGAATAGGCCATGTCCCAGGGCAAAAATTCTGGTTTTCATGACAGGGACACGGCAATGTTTAATGTTACCAGAAATTGATTTTTCCCTCCTGTAATTTCCCAAAGACAAGACATAAGATTAAATTACATTAAACTTCAGAAACATGTTAAGCAATTTGTTGTTTGGTCTCTCTGAATTGTCCTTTCAAATCTGATTTGCAGTTGCTTGTGTGGGAGATTATGGGATTTCAAGAACCCAGAGGAAAATGGGATTCTTAGTCATAGAAGTGTAACAAACCTTAATCTCTGCCCATGGATTCCCAGGGCAGGGGTTTGAATTAGTAAAACAACTGCTCTATTTATGTCCGGGTTGGGCCCTTTTGCTTATGCATTTATTTGCTGTTACTATTACCTACTGAACAGGTGGCCACTAAAAAGAGGATTCTGACCACTTTGCCACACGTGCAACTTCTTCATATATGAAGCCGGGCTGAAAATAAAAAACGATGATATAACATAGCCAGGCAGAGTTAGTGCCTTGAAAATGTCAAATCATTTCTTGGTGCTAGGTGTCACAAAGAATTATAGTATCTACTTCAGATGGGTGTGGTTTTCATGAGGTTATTTGTGCCGGTTTAGTGAAAGGGGCCAAATATGATGCATATGTATTGTCTTTTTAAGAGTAGTATCTATAATAATAAAAGTGTAATATGCTAATTAGACTAGACAGCCAAATGAACTTCCAGACGTCCTTCTGGACTACCTTCCAGATGAAGCTGGGGCTGTGAGGGCTGAGCCCCTTGCACGAATTTTGTGCACTGGGCCTCTAGTAGTATATAAACATTTAAGTATTTTTAAAGGTTTGGTGAAATTTGTAATCCAGAAGAATTTAGGACACTGGGTAGATCATGCTGTCGCTTAATGAATGATCTTCAGTGAACACATAGCTGCCAGATATGAAAAAATAAGCCTCCTTCCATCTGTCTCTGTCTCTGTCTCTGTCTCTGTGTGTGCGAGCGCGCACACACACACACGTAACTCAAAATTTTTGATAATTTCCTATCATTACTTAGGAAGTTGTAATTTGATTATTTGCATTTTATTGTAGAGCCCTACATTATATCTTTAAGAAATATTACATTGCAGTAAAGGATGCACATGTCACTGGAAACCAAAGAGAGTAGGCTTCTCATTGACAAAAACAGCTCTTCTATGCAAAGGGAATGGAGAGATGATTTTCAACCCTTTAGTCTCTGTAGGGCACTTTAAAATTCATGGGAATAATCAACACTTAGAAGAATTACATCTTTGGCAATAAAAAATACACTGAGAGGTTTTAGATCCTTTGCAAACTGCTACTGGAGCTTATTATTTATGAGCTCTTTGCTCTTTAAAATGGAGAACAGAGCAATTAGCTACAATTTCACACCTTCAAGAAGACTAAGAACACAGCCTGCCATCTATTGTAAATTCCAAAGTGTGTTCTTTCACTTAAATTTATAGTTCCATTGTGTGGAAATTTCCCTCTTATTCAAAAGAAAGTTTGAAAGTGAATCTTTTATTTGGTTCCCTGAAAATGGGCACTGCATAGCAATTTTGTTCGTGAGAAAATAAGCTTAATAGGCCCATCGTAAAAATAATAGCAAGGCCGGTATTTAAGAACATGATGCTCTCAGGCAGACCACACCACGCGGGACAATAGGCTCCTTGGTTTGTTCACTGACTGCAGTGGCCGGGATTTTGGAATCTTGATGACAGTCTGCATATCAGTTAGTGAGCCTGGTCACTTACTCCGGGTCAGGCTCTGTGCTCAGTGCTTCACAGAAATCCCTAATCTCCACAGTGGCCGGACCACACGCACACCACCACCAACCTCACCTGCACTTGTGTCGGTGAGATTAGGGTGGATCACCGAGTAACCCTCAGTGGGAAGGTGTGGATGTGAGCCCAGCAGCTGACGAGACCTGAGTGAGTGCTTCCTTCTGTGTGTGCTGCCTTCTGCCCAAGTATAAGTAGACATCAGGCACCGGCAAGGCTAGGCAAGGTCAGTGGCTTTATACCAACTTACTACTACTCAGCACATGTTCCACCAAAAGAAAGTAACGCAATGTTCCTTCTTGATGTCAGCAATGAAAATAATGAAATCTCACTTGATAGTCACACGTTAGAGCTGCTCAAACAAGGAATTAGAATTGAACTCCTCTTGTTGTTTAGATCTCAATATTACCATCTCTTTCTCCTATTCTTACTGCCTCGGTGAGGCAGGCCCCTGTTGCCTCCTCCTAAAATATTATATTTAATTCTGATATCACCTTTCCTCCTTCAGTCTCCTACTCAAATTTTTCAGAGTGGTTCTGCTCATGACCACACTACTGCTCAGGAAACCTTTCAATGGCTGCTCATGACGACACCACCAAATGCATGCAACCTGGACTTCTGTGTCTGGTTCCCAGCTGCTCTCAATACTTCCCTCCTCCTCCCATCAAGAGGGAGCCACCAGTTCAATCATCTCCATGCAATCCCCTTCCCCTACCTCAACCCAGGACTCCTCAACACAGATAGTGCTGAAATAAAATAACCCAGAAGGAGAACTTTGGAGATTTTATTGAATTCAGTTAAGTAGTGTATATTTAGCTCAGCTATTTTAGTCATCTTTAACTGTTGAAGTTAACGTGCCTGGTGTGAAAATGGTACTAGGTTTCAGACTGGGAGACCTTAGGGTCATGATGTTGACCTTCAAGTGGAGAGAAATGCACAGCATATTTACCCCCTCTATCTTTCCTTCATTTCTGCATTTACTTAATTTTCTTTCTTTTTAAACTTCCCTCAATATACTTTTTTACTCTTTCACTATTGGTCACCCAGCCTTTGTGGCCTAGAATGTTTTTAAAATATGTTTTTATTGATTTTATATAGAGAGAGAAATAGATACATCAATGAGAATCATCTATTGGCTGCCACCTGTACGCCCCCTACTGGGGATCAAGCTGGCAACCTGTGTGGTGCCCTGAGCAGGAATCAAACCAGTGACCTTTTGGTTCATGGGACGACACTCTACCAATGGAGCCACACTGGCTGGGCTGGTCTAGAATTTTTTTTCTCACTCTCTGCCTGTTCAAAATATATTATAATAGACTACACTAATCTATCGAAGCGCTGCATGTAGCCCATCTCATTGTAAAGTGACCATTCCCTCTGTGAGGTCCACTTGCTCTCACTGTCCCCCTCAGTCCATACTTCTGTCATCATGGAGGATTGGGGAAAACAATGTGTTTCCATCATAATCGGATCGTGTTTAATATATCTGCAATCTTGTCAGAGTTTGGACCAGGGCCCTAAAATTGTGTTGTTCAATAAATATTCTCCCCCGCCTCAAAATTCACCTGTCATACTCTCTCTCTCTTTATATAAATAACCTATCTTGTATTTGCTTTCTCTCATTATTTAAAATTTTTTTCCAACTGCTTTTCTAATGCCAAGTGCTTCAAACACTGAATCTGTTAAGCCTGTTTCCTCCCCTGTAGATTAGAAATATTATTGTCTAAAATATAAGCTTCCCAAGGGATACCAAATGAAAGTATGCATGAAAAAAATAGCACCTAAAAATAACAACTCCTGGAAAAGCAAAAGAGAAGCCAGGGTCTAGGCTGAGAATGCAAAATCAAGTATGTTCCTGCTCTGCAGGATATAGCCGAATGATGGAGCAAAGAAATACAGACAGAAAACAACAAGAAAACATGGAAATTATCAGAGAGCTATAGTACAGATGAGAAGTCTTTCCATTCAAAATAAATTTAACTGTGAGGTTTCATAAAAGCAGACAATGTGGATTTTAGCATCTAAAGTTGTTTCTTGTTTACTTTTGCTGTGACAAATCAATGGGTGACATGGTGTATAGGCTGAGAAAAGTTTGAGGTTCACACAAATTCAGTGTAAAGCATACCGAATTAGTCGGATCACTCTTTGTTATTCTGTTAAATGCAGCCCTTCTTCTTATGCCCATCAACTGAGACTGGAGTTAAGGTAGAGGAAAACTGATAAGCTGATAGGAATCAATCATGCCTGCAGAGCGGAAGCCAGTGGCTGTACCACATTGAAGCTGATCCCAGATGCTTACCAGGGGGTGACTTAACACCATGCAGTGACCACATCTGTTTGCAATAAAATGCCTGGGTGACCACCCACCACAATGGTCCTGCCTTCCCATTTCCCTTTCCTTTTCCTACATATAAAAATAATGGGACAGGTGCCTATATGTTAGAGAACTGGTTGTCATTTAGTGTCAGGGGCGGAAAACGTCACGCACACACCCCTTCCCCATAAAATGTTATAAAAATAACACAGGGGGGAATGTGTTCTTAAAACACACACACACATTTGTTCTGGTTTGCCATTGTAATTACTTGTTTTGAAGTAATTTTATGTTGAAATAACAAAATATATATGTCATTGCCAAAGACAGAAATGACTTTAAGAAGTCTAAGAACATAACAATAAATTTAAATCACAAAGCATGCTAATTTTTTCTAGCTGGCTACCAAATTACCACAAACTTAGCTGCTTACAATAGTACATGTTTATTTTCTCAGTTTCCATGAGGCGGAAGTACCTTGCGAACGTATGCATGAGCACCTGGCTTTTAGCAGGCTGCTGGCCAGGGGCCACCTCAGGGCCTAGACCTCCCACAGGTCCTAGAAGGCCAGCAGTTTCTTACCACAGGGTTTTCTCAAACATGGGCACTTATTTCATCAGCTCACAAGGGGAGTCTCTAGCACCAGTCTGTGATGGCAGAGTCTTATATGAGCCAATGCCATCACGGGAATGACTTCCCATCATATTTGCTACGTTCTATTGGTCAGAAGCACATCATAGGCCCTGCCTGTCCTCAGGGACAGGGGGCTGCACAAAGGCATGAACATCAGGGGCTGGGACTCACTGGGGGTCACCTTAGGGTTGTCTGCAACATTGTTATGTGAATAACATTTGTATCCATTATCTCAATACTTATTATAATGAAAGGGTTGAAAAAAATAACTGATAAGCTAGCCTTCATTAAAATAAAAAAACTTCCAATTTTGTGACAGGCAATATCAAGAGAATGAGAAGACAAGCCACAGATCAGAAGAAAATATTTTCAAAAGACGCATCTGATAAAGGAATGTTAGCCAAAATATATAAAGAAATCTTAAAAATAAACAAGAAGACAAACATGATTAAAAAATAGGCCAGAGACCTAAACAGACACCTCACCAGAGAAGATATACAGATGGCAAATAGGCATATGAAAAGGTGCTCCACAGCATATGTCATCAGGGAAATGCAATTAAAACAAATGACATACAGATACACACCTGTTATAATTGGTAAAAATCCAGAACACTGACAACTAATTCTGGTGAGGATGTGGAAAAATGGAAACTCTCATTCATTGCTAGTGGGAATGCAAAATTATATGGCCACTTTGGAAGAGAACTTGGCAGCTTCTCATAAAATTAAACACATTCTTACAATACAGCTATCACATTCCAGAGAGGTGAAAACTGTCCACATAAATGTTTTGAGCAGCTTTATCCATAGTTACCAAAACTTTGAAGTAACCAAGATACCTTTTAGTTGGTGTGGATAACTAATTTGTACATCCACACAATGAAATATTACTCAGTGCTAAAAAGAAATGAGCTATCAAGCCATGAAAACACATGGAGGAATCTTAAGTGCATATTTCTAGTGAAAAATAAGAGCCAATCTGAAAAGGCTACATAACATAACATATGAAACAATCTATATGGTTTTCTGGAACAGTGACAACTATAAAGACAGTAAAAAGATCAGTGGTTGTCAGGGCCTGGTGATGTGGGAGGAATGAATAGGCAGAGCAGAGGATTTTCAAGGCAGTGAAAATACTGTGTATGACACCATAATGTTGTACATGCCATTGTACATCTGTCCAAATCCATAGAGTGTACATCAAGAGAGAACCCTAATATGCATCATTTTGGTGGAAGATGTGAATAGGGAGGCAATGCATGTGTAAGGGTAAAGGGATATGTGGGAAATCTTGGTACCTTCCCCTCAAATTTGTTGTGTATCCTTAACCTGCTCTAAGAAAATACATCTTTAAAAAAAAGAAAAGGCTGATCAAGTAGGCCATGCAGAACAATACCTCAAATCTCCATTTCACTGGGATCCTGTACAAATGTTATTTCAGTTCTTAAATCAGATATCCTAATACCAGGACCTTTTAAATATAATGAAAAATAAAGAGAGATTAAAAAATGAAGGTCTCATTGTGTTTACATGCTTATCTAAGAATTTTGCATATAAAAATCAACACTTCCATGAGCCATCTTTTCTAATTTGCACCTAGAAAAGAAAAAGTCATGAGTGATAAACAAAAACAGAAGCATACCTGCTTACCTGGGATGGAGCCAGCTGCTGAGAATTAAATCTTAACCTGTAGCCAACATCGATATTTGAATGTCAAGAATGAAGTTAGAAAGTGAATAAGTAGATAGTGCACTGAATGATTGCAAATTAATTATTTTAAAAAATTCTTTAAACATAATTTGAATTCTTAATAGAGGCTTATATATTTAGGTCTAAAATTTTTTTAAAAAATAATCCCCTACTAAAAAAATTAGTGAACACTCCATTTATTCAATATTTTAAACTTTTACTGAGAATCTTTTATGTACATCAGGCATTATTCTAGGTGTTGGGAATTGTATTAGTTATCTATTGATGCTTTAAAAAAGCATCCCCAATCTCAGAAGCTTAAAACAAAAACGTCTACTGAGACAGTTTCTGGAGGGCAGAAATCCAGAAGCAATTTAGCTGCACTGCTCTGGCTCAGGGTTTCTCAAAGTCAAGATGGCGGCCTTGACTTTGGTCATTGGACGGCTTCAGTAGGATTTTGGGATCTCCCACTCAGGCCACTCCTGTGGTTACTGGCGGGAGGCCTCCGTTCCTCACTACGTGTGCCCCTCCTTAGGGCTCTCGGTGACACGGCAGCTGGATTTTCCGTGAACAAACAATCCAAGAGAGAGCAAACAAAATACCAAGACAGAAGCTACAATGTTTTATAACATTTTCAGATGTAACATACCATTCTCTCTTCTGTATTATATCGGTCCCAGAGACCAACCTTCATGCAATGTGAACTACACAAAAGTCTGAATCAGTAGGAACCTGGATCCTACAGTAAAATAAACATAAATGAACCATATCAGAATAAGTATTTGTATCTTATAGATTTTTTTCTTATTTTAAATTCTTTATTGTTAAAAGCATTACGTAAGTTTCCTTTTTCCCCCCATTGTCCTCTCCCCAGCTGCCTTCCCCAACCCCATAACATGTCCTCCGCGCCACCCCCCGACCCCAAGTCTGTATCCATTGGTTATGCTCATATGCATGCATAGAAGTCTTTGGTTGATCTCTTAACCCCTCACCCCCCGCCTTCCCTCAGAGTTGGACAGTCTGCTCAATGCTTTAATGACTCTGGTTCTATTTTTGCTCAACAGTTTATGCTGTTCATTATATTCCACTAATGAGTGAGATCATGTGATATTTATCTTTCTCTAGATTTTTATCTTATAGGATTTTTGTCTTTCTGATAATAATCAATAGATAACTGGTACCAAGTAGGATGAATAAAGGGGGTGAACAAACTAGGTAATACTGGCTTGTTTCAAAACAATCAGTTCACAGCAATCATTCTATGCTACTCAAGGTGAGTGCATGCATGCCTCCCCTTTGCTCACCATATTCCTTCACCTGAATTGACCTGGGACCCTTGAGTCCACAGGCCTACGCTCTATCCACTGAGCCAAACCAGTTAGGGAATAATTTTAACATTCTTGACACATATATGCCTTACAGTGTATGCATTTCATAATATTTTAAGTTTCTACTCATTTCCATCTACTTTTGAAAATACAGAGATCCAAACTGGAAAATGGTTCCATCTCAATTAGTGAATCCTGCTTATTATACTATCATATAGTATATCAGGGGTCCTCAAACTTTTTAAACAGGGGGCCAGTTCACTGTCCCTCAGACCATTGGAGGGCCAGACTATAGTTTAAAAAAAAACTATGAACAAATTCCTATGCACACTGCACATATCTTATTTTGAAGTAAAAAAACAAAACGGGAACAAATACAATATTTGTATTTGCATGTGGCCCGCGGGCCGTAGTTTGAGGACCCCTGTAGTATATCATGTCACATTACATCATAATACATCAATAATACAGTATTTATTTATTAAAAGAATCAAGTTAAACATGAACTGAGAACTAAATATGTTCTACCACCTAACCTTAGTCTATGTCATTTCAAAGTCATTATCACTTCCTGTAGCATGTCACTCCAATCATAGTGTCAGTACCTTTCCATTGGATGGTCTGAGATTATTTGTTATCATTGTTAAAGTAGATATCTATTATAGTAGGTCCTCAGGTTACGTCGGAGATCCGTTCCTATAGCGCGACATAACGTGATTTTCGCCGTAAGTTGGAACCCACGTATATAGCACCTACGTCACTCACATGGAGCACATACATAGCAGTATGTAATGAAGTGAAATGGTAAAAAAAAATTAAAAGAACAATTCCTGACCTTTACTTGTGGTAAATAAATAATAAAAAACATAAAGCCCATATGTTCATACGTTGAAATGACGGAACTTTTTTTTTATAAATAAATGTAAGATGGTGACATAATCACAAAACAACATACGTTGAGTCTGATGTAACCCAAGGACTGCCTGTATTGTATATAAAGTAATACAATATTTTATTCAATAAATTTTACTTATTCAATAATTTATCTTGAATAACAAAATATCAATTAGTAGCAGAAAATGGAATTAAAATATTGACCTGTCTTATAATATAAAAGGCCAATATGCGAATCGACCAAACCGTGGAACGACTGGTCACTATGACACACACTGACCACCAGGGGGCGGATGCTCAATGCAGGAGCTGCCCCCTGGTGGTCAGTGCGCTCCCACGGGGAAGTGCTGCTCAGCCAGAAGCCAGGTTCATGCCTGGTGAGCGCAGGGGCAGTGGCAGGAGCCTCTCCTGCTTCCACTGCAGCGCTAAGGATGTACGACTGCCAGCTTATGCCCACGGGAAGCAGGCCTAAGCCGTAAGTCGGACATCCCCCAAGGACTTCTGGACTGTGAGAGGGAGCAGGCCAGGCTGAGGGACACCTACCCCCCAACAAGTGCATGACTTTTGTGAGCCGGGCCTCTAGTGTTTTATATAGATTGTGAAGACCTTGCTGTGATTTACAAAGCTCTACATAATGCACACTCCATCTTCCCCGACTTCAGTTCTGCCTTTCTCTCAAAACATGAGCTCCCTTTCCACACTTCCCAAACATGCTGAACTTTGGCCATCTCCAAATTTCTGCTCATATTACTTCTTTATCCTAGGATAATATTGCCAATTTTTACATGACGGACTGGTCATATCACAAAGTCTTGGTTTAAATACTAAGGCCTTCAGACACTTTCCAGAGCTACACTTTCTGAATCATTTAGTTATTGATAAATGCTACCATCTCACTCATCAAATATAATTATATTATAATATAAAATTTAATTTTTTATTTGTTCACTTGTTTATTGACTCCTTTCCAGACTGGATTTTGAGTTACTAAGGTGGTTATCACCTTATTTTTTAAAATTACCTATTTATAACCAAGCATAATAAATACAGTGCCTGGAACATGGAGGGCATTCAGAAATACTTTTGAATAAATGAATAAACATCTCATCATTCAAACCTAATCTTTTACTACTAATCCTTCATAAAAGGCCAATTTCAGCCTGCACTCTTGTTTTTCCTGAGCAAACATTTAAATTTAGTTTTATACAGTTTTTGTGTTATCACTCATCCAAATGATCAGCCTGTCTAAAGCACATTTTAGGAAATGAAGGCAAAGCCATCCCCAGGACGGGACTCATCACAGTTTCCGGCCGTGGACAACAGGCCGTCACCTAGTCCAGAATGGTGGATAGCCTCCCCACTGAAATAGAGCAATTTCCTGAAACTGAAATGCAAAGAGCACTGACAATAAATCTCTTTTAAAGAAATGAGAGAGCGAAACTGCCAGCTAAACATCTATTCCAAAAGACAATTTCATTGTGGAATGCTGAAGATCTTTCATGTTTATTAAACCACATGGAAAAGGCTGTGAGGAACTCAAATGGTCTAAGACAGTGGTTCTCAACCTTCCTAATGCCGCGACCCTTTAATACAGTTCCTCATGTTGTGGTGACACCCAACCATAAAATTACTTTCGTTGCTATTTCATAACTGTAATGTTGCTACTGTTATGAATCATAATGTAAATATCTGATATGCAGGATGTATTTTCATTGTTACAAATTGAACATAATTAAAGCATAGTGATTAATCACAAAAACAATATATAATTATATATGTGTTTTCCGATGGTCTTAGGTGACCCCTGTGAAAGGGTCATTTGACCCCCAAAGGGGTCGCGACCCACAGGTTGAGAACCGCTGGTCTAAGAGCTGCACAGCTGCAGAGCAAGAGTGACTGGACCAGGCTGTGTGGCCTATTTCTCTCTGTCCCTCTACACTCTCCCTTATCATGTACCCAGCCCAGGAAGCCTTCTTGCCATGGTCCTCAGGGGCCGACGCTGGTGATAATCACTTCCCTGCACACGCACAGAGCCGCTCCTGTGCATTTACAGTGGAAACCACTGAGCAATAGTTACTCCTTTTGTAAACATCCAGGGGAAGCTGATGGAAACTGTCAAGTGCCTTAACCAAGTTTGATAATTCTTGTAGATTTATAAATACTAGTCAAAAAGTTATATTTTGAGGCTATTTCTATATAATATTCTTATGACTGTAAGAAATAAATCCAGGCATTCTGGCATCATTGATATTCTTTACAAACAAGTTCTGAAAAAAAATATATATACATACATACATACATATATATGTGTGTAATTATATATACATTCCTGTGTGATGCCTGACAAACTTTGTTCCAATCTAAGAATTCTATTCTACCTTCTTCAACCAGAAAAAAAGCAGAAATCAGACTAATTATAACAACTGACTACATTTATGACCTGTCTCCTAGGTTCAGAGATTAAGTATCTGCTATTGAGAGCTCACTGAATGAGAATGACAAAAAATGATGATGTGTAAATACCCAGAGGTTCATTTCATTTTAATCTTGTATGAATATATAACACTTGGAATAGAGTTGGACATAAATGCAATTAAACTAAGGAAAATATATTGAAGACAATTTAGGGAATACAAAAATTCTTTAAATTTAATATATATTGGTTCCTATTTAGGATATACTTGTGTTAAAAAGTAATACTGACATCTCAGGGTTGGTAGCTCTGTTGGTTAGAACATCGTCCCAATACACCAAGGTTGAGGGTTTGACCCCGTCAGTGCACATAGAAGAATCAACCAACCAATGCATGAATAAGTGGAACAACAAATTGATCTGTATCTTTCTTTCCCTCCCTCTTTTCCTCCCTTTCCCTAAAAATCAATCGATAAAAAAATTCTAAAAATCTGATCTGTCCAAATGGATATATGAACAGATCAATCTGTAATTCTAATGTTACAAATGCACGAAGTAAATATGCATCTTGCATTCAATTTGTACATAACCAGGCCTGGGCAGAGGCCCCTATCATGCTGACAGTCTCAGATACTCTTTAATTCGAGCACATGCAATAAGATGAGTCAGTACAACTTCAGACAGCCCTACCAGTCACAAATGTGATTTATAGGATGTGAGCTGCTCTGTGGAGGGACTAATGTGAAAAGCCTAAGGAATCCTAATCCTGACCCAGGGTCTCAGCTGAAATGCTGGCTCAGAGCTTTACCTCTCATTGTTCACCTGATGCCCATGTGTGATGCCTGCCCAGTGGTCTACAGGGAAACTTTAGGGCTTTTCTATTAGGTGTTTAAACTTACATTTTCCTAAACAACAACAAAAAAATAATTCCAACTTCTTCCTCATCAGTGCTTATAATTTCTGATTGTGGTAACTTGGCATTCTCCAAAGAAAGTATGCTGACACTCATCCTAGCATCACAATGTGGAAAAAGCACTGAGTCTGAAATCCATAAACTAGAATTCCTATTTTAGCCCCGGAACCAAGGTTTCTGGGCATAGACAAGTCACACTGCTTCTCTGAGTTTCAGCTTGCTTTATCTTTAAAATGGTATAGCTAAAATATGTCTGTACTATATGCCAAAAAGTGTAATATTACTTGAATAGACTGAGATAAACTAAAGATTTGTTTCATTTACCCTAAACAACCCCTAAAATAACAAGTAATAACAACTAATGAACCAGCAATGGAGCTAACATGAAATAAAGAAATACACAATACAAAAGAAGCTTCAACAAGAGGAAAAATAAGAAAATATCAGATGACAATAAAAAAGAGCAAGATGGTGAATTTAAACCCATCTATAAAAATAATCACATTAAATGTAAATAGTCTAGATATGCTTTTGAAGACAAAGACTGTCAGACTGTACACAAAAGCAACACCCAACTTTAAGGAGTACTCATAAGTAACTCACATTAAATATAAAGATACAACAAACTTAAAATTAAAATTATGGAGAAGGATATCTAACAAAGTAGATCTAAGAGAAAAATATAAAAGAACATAAGTAGTCATTTCATAATGATAAATCAGTCATGAAAAATTCACCAAGAGCACATAACCTTAAACCTTTATCCAACTAATAACAGCTCAAAATACATGAAGATAAAACTAACAGAACCACAAAGGAAATACACAAATCCACAATTATAGTAAAACTAGAGGCCCGGTGCATGAAATTTGTTCATGGGGGGGGGGGTGTTCCCTCAGTCAGGCATGCACCCTTTCACAATCTGGGATACCTCTGGGGATGTCCGGCAGTCAGACATCCCTCTCACAATCTAGGACTGCTGGTTCCTAACCACTCGCTTGCCTGCCTGATTGCCCCTAACTGCCTCTGCCTCAGCCCCTGCTGCCACGGCTTCGTCCAGAAGGACGTCTGGAATGAGGTTCGGAAGGTCGTTCGGCTGTCTGGCCTAATTAGCATATTATGTTTTTATTATTATAGATATTTAAACGCTCCTCTCTCAATAAATGATAGAAAAAGTACATATAAAATGAAAATAAAAAAGACTTGCACATTATTAACCAACCTGACCTAACTGACATTTACAGATCACTGCACCAAAAATAGCATAATGTACATTATTTCAAATCCATGTGTCTAGGGAATTCTATGAAATCAACAGTCTTTAAACTCTAAGTTTAGCAAGTTGGTACACAATCAATATACAATAAATTATATTTATATGTACTACGGATCTAACATTAAAATTAAAAACAAAAACAGTATCATTTACAATAACATAAAAATATGTAATATTTGGGGATGAAACTGACAAAGAAGTCATTAGGAAAGAAGAGGAAAGAGCAGTGCAAAGGTCCGGAGGCAGGAGCACTATCAGCCTCAGGGAGGTAACTTCAGCTGAGTGGACGGAGGGAGAGAGACTGGGAAAAAGTTGAGTCAGAAAGGTACCAAATGTTGTCTGGTCTTCCAGGCCATAGTTAAGAGCTCTAGAGTTCATTTTCAGAAACTTCTTTTTTAAGTGACATAGTGTTCCTTTGCAAAAACTGTAACATTTTGCTGATAATATCCTCCTGATGTTATGTGTTAACATCTACCTACTCTCCAAGGATCTCCCAGACTACATATTCATAAGGACTTCATTTTGTCTCTTCCCTGTCATTTTCACCTCTACTCCCAACCCCAATTTAGTAAACTAGGTTTGTATGCCTAGCTTTTGTTTGTCTAAAATGGCTCTTGACAGTTCTGCATTTGGACCGTCAGTGTAGCTATTTCTGATAAAATCTTTCAAGACGCATGCAATGTAGAAAGAATCTATTCCTACAATTTTGATTTAAGAACTTATCATGAATCCTAACTGTATTGTTACTGGTTAAAAGACCTGGGACAAGTTAATTTCTCTATATCTCACTTTCACCATGTGTCAAACCAGGGAGTGTGACAAATACCTTCCACTGTTGTCATGGAGATGAAAGGAGGGTTAGGCACAGATTCTTCATGAGATTCAGAATAACAGATGAACATTAATGATTGTTGCTATTAGAAGTGCACTCAGAATATGAATAAAGCATTTACTTATATTGTTTTAAAGTTTTAATTTAACAGTCTTTACCTTTAGAATCCTAAAAAGAGTGTTTCATTTTGATTTGTATTATTGGTATGGAATAGTTGTGTGTTTTTTCATTTATGTCCTACCTTAATTAAGGCCATTAAAAACACTTGTACATATGTACCATTTTCTCATATTGTGTATTTTATCTCAGTTGAATGTCTTTATAGTGATAATCCTTTCAAATACACGTGTTCCAGCACATTCCTGCATTTGCAATACCATCTACATAAATAAGATTTAAAATAGTTTCCCAATACCAGTCCATATGAAAATTTTCCAATTGACACAGTGCCTTTTGTTTTTGCTTATTATCCTTCTCTCTCATTAGAATAAAAACTTCTTTCATTTTGGAACCTCATATATCCCTAGTGCTTAGAACAGTGCCCGGTTATTAATTCTACGTATGGAAAGATGAATGGGTAATAAGAGTACTGACGTGATAGCTAGAGAGACTTGGATATGGATTCAGGCTGTGCTTTTTATTAGATCAGTGGGCAAATTATTTAACTTCTGTATACTTTAATGTTATCAGCTAAAAGACAGGGTTAAAAATACATACCTCTTGAAGTTATTGTAGTAATCTTGAAATGACATAATATATGTAATACCTAGTATTGTGTGTTCTTGCCCATAGCATGTGTCTTTTAAAATTAATTGTGAATTGTGTGTGTGTGTTATTTTAAAAATACATTTATTCAGCATGCTTAGTTATGGAAAAATCCTTCAAATATTAAAACGTTATGAATATGGGATTTGGAAATTGAATTTCATTTCTAATCCAGTTTTTATTTCTAACACAGTTTTAGTCAATTACACATTCTCCATTTGTTTGGAAAAGTGAATGAAAGTTAACTAAGTAATTTTGCAGTCCTTTTTAAGAAACAAGAGACTCTAATCACTCTGTTCTGAGTGTGCATCACAGAAGAGCTGGTAAAAGCGGCTGCTGAGCCCCATCCCAGTGCCTCGGGTTCTGTGGGTGGAGGTGGGGACTAGACACGTGCATTTCCAACAAGATCCCAGGCACTTCTGACGCTGCCAATCAGAGGACCACGCTTGGAGAACTACTGCCCTGGGTCATATTTCTAAATAATTTGTGCATCTGATCACCTAACCCGTCATATAAGGTGTTTAAATTTCTTATTTAATAACTATTTTTGAGAACCTACTCTGTGCAAGCTGGGTGCAATGTTCACCCAGAAGCAATAGCTGTGGGGAGTGAGATTCTTTCCAACATTTCTCCACAGCACGGTGAGCACACCAAGCACAGAAAGCCCATCTAAAAGCACTCATGTGTCCACAGGTCGGTAAAACCCTGTGGGGAGGCCAAACCACGCTCCCCACATGCTTAGGTGAGGCTGCTTCTGTGTGCGCACACACACCATCTATTGAGCTGACTGATCAGAGGGAGCAGCCTGGACCTTCTGGGATTTCACTGCTTCTTGATGAAGGGATAGCAACCACATTACTCAGGTGTGGAAGTGAATTCTCAAAAGGTCAGAATGAGCTTTATTCACCCTTAGGCCCAGGGTACCTAATGGGCTTGCTTTAAAGAGTACTTTTAGGAGAATTCATTTGACTTGGGCAGTATTTCCCTCAAAGTAGATGCAAACAAGCCCATCTTTTTTTAAAAGAGAGGGAGGGGCTAAGAGCCTCAGCAACACCCTAGCCCAGTGGTTCTCAACTTTGGCTGCACATTAGAATCACCTGGGAATCTTTTCAAAATCCTGATTTCTGGGCCTCATCCTCCGGAAATTCTGTTTCTTTGTTACTAATGTTGTGGCCCCACCCCATAACAAAGAAACAGAATTTCCGGAGGATGAGGCCCAGAAATCAGGATTTTAAAAAGATTCCCAGGTGATTCTAATGTGCAGCCAAGGTTGAGAACCACTGCCCTAGCCTGTGGGTCTCAGATGGCAGAGCCAGGGGAGATGATCACTGCTGCTCTCCTCAGAGGAAAACACCTGTGTGCTTCCCCAACACCTGGGTGTGTTTGCTGACTCCCCTCAATTCTCATAACAGGACAGTGATTAATTATTGTCATAGCCAACCAGTCTCCGTGATGCATGCCTGACAGTGCCACTACCTCTGCAGACAGCCCTGTCCCAACCAGCACATGTCACAGTCCAGGGCCAGGTAGCATTTTATAAATGCCTCTTAATTTGGCCATTATTGATAAATTGCTTCAAAATCATTTGCTCATGTACCTATTTGTGTCAAAATCCGACTTTCTTTGGAAACAGGAAATACGACTGAAGCACACAAACACTGCCTGTCACAGGCATCCCTCCCAGGTGATGGGTGGACGAGTGGTATGTCATGGACTATGAGCGTGAGGGGTTGAGCAGGGCTCGGATGTCAATGAGAAGGAAAGAAGGTGAGATGAAGCCTGCACCACGGGCTCTTTAAGAACCAGCATGAGAAAGGCTGGGAGTGGGGCTGAGAACTAGGGAGGCTTTCAGAGGCAGACAGATGGACAGCAACAGGAAGAGGGGTCAAGGGAAATGTCAGTCATGGGCATGATTCATTCACAATGCAGCTACCAGCTCATCGGAATCTGACAGTGAGTCAGGAGTGATGGCTTGAGTAAAGAAAGCCAGAGTCACTATACCCAATGCCTCACCTCTTCTGATGCAGAGTAAACAGAGCCAGCTACCCACGTGGTAGCAAGTAGGGCAAAAGGCTCAGTAAACTCAGGTGTCCTTATGAATTTTAAGGGTTCAGTAAGCAAGGAGAATTTCAGGAGGCTCACTAGGTACCATTAAAGCCCATTTTATCAGCGAAAGGGGGGTGACTTGAGAAGAATCCAATCACAAATACAGTCGTTAGAACAAGATTAATGGAGGCATCCTGTGAAATACAGGGAGGACATAAAGCCAGGTTACCTTGGAACATATATTCAGAGGGTTATCTGAAAACTGAGCAATGAAATACCTTGCATACATCTTTACTGATGAATGCTTTTAAACGTGGGCTGTACAGTAAAGCTCTGAAATCTGAAATGATCTCCTACTTAACTGGTTGCAAAACTACCCCAAATCTCAGGGGGGGCAGGTGGAGTCAACAGCAGCCATTTGTCAATCCTCATTTGCCTAGGTGTCAGTGGGCAGTTCTACAGACCTAGACCAGGCTCGTCTGCTGGGCTTGCTCGTTTCTGGGACACTTGGCTTATTGGCTGGAAGCCAGCAGGTGCAGGATGGCCTGGGCGAGAGAATGAGCTCTCCTCCATGTTTCCTTCACACCCCACCAGGGAATGTTCCCATGGTGATCACAGCTAAATGTGAGAGAGCTCAGAAGTGCACTATGTTTCCAGGCATCTAATTTGCTACTGTTCAACTGACTAATTCAAGTCCCATGAGACCAGAACCATCCTGGGAGGGCGCTAAGGAAAGGTTTGGGTACAGGAACCACTGATGCACTCAATTTACCACACCTGATTTTGTTTTGTTTGTTTAATTGTAGAAACTTTGGAAATTATGAAAGGCATAAAATTCACCATAATTCTCAACATAGAGAAAAATATGGCTATATTTCTTTCGTCTTTTTATCTATGATTATATGTATTTCCACTTACAAAACAGAAATCACTAAGTACATATGATGTGTATAACCCTTTTTATAGTTGTCACACTGTACACATTTTTATAAGTTGGTCCTGTTCTGAAGCTCCGTAACATTTTTTAGCCTGCATAACATTCTGACTTGCTATTATGCTTTATTATTTTAAACATTTTCAAATCATGGAAACTTTATTATATATAATAATGCTTCCTTAAAAGAGTTAACTAAAAATTAGCGGGCCAATTATTTTTAAGTTTATCAATTACCACAACTCTTTGCAAAATGCATGGAACATGAATGCACTGTGCCCTCTCCAACCATGAGCATCATTTTATTAACTATCAGTAATAAGAATAATAACTGCAACTACTTCTAGGACCATGGTCAGGATTCAACTGGTTAGTCCATATGAAGTCACAGAATAGTATTAGGCAATAGATAAGCATTAAACATATGTTAGTGAAATTATTACTACTAGTAGAGTAATTTGAATGCATTTAATTATTCATGATTAAGTGTAGTTTTCCAGTTTTATATCTCATTTTGTGAATCATCACTTCATTTTTTTTTCAATCATGTTATTTTCCTTCATCTATGTTTTATGTCTTTGCTTCTCCTACCTGTTTCTACTTTCATTTGCTATGTTATTTATTTCTCTTCACCCCAAGATATGTTTATTGATTTGAGAGAGAGAAGAAGGGAGAGGGAGAGAGAGAGAGAGAGGAACATCGATGTGAAAGAGAAATATTGATCCATTACGTCCTGAACAGGCCCCGACTGGGTATTGAACACACAACCTGACTATGTGCCCTGACCAGGAATCAAATCTACAACCTTTTGGTGCACAGATGAAACTTTGACCAACTGACCCACCTGGCCAGGGCTCTATATCATATTTTTTAAAATACTAACTTTAAAGCTCTTCCATAAAATTTTTTTAAAGAATTGCACTCTATGAAGCAAACTACATTACTACTTTTTGTGTTGCCAGCTTTCCACAATCACCCAATGAGCAGTCTGAGAGAAAAAAAATCAGGATCTGAAGACTGAGCAAGTCTGGAAACACACTCAATACTTTCCTGTGTGTCCATTTCCTGAATAACCAGAATTCCTCTTTCTCTCAATTTCCAGGGATGAAGTCTGCCCAGGCTGAGCAGATGTTCTCTCCAAGGACATACTACCAAATTTCTTCATTTTGTGTGGCTGTTGTGGATTCTGTCAGGGAATTGGGTGATTTTTCCTGGATTGATAAAAAAAAAAAATCTAAAACGCAATACTTGTTTGCTCCACCAAGAAATGGCACAAAACACTATTACTCTCTGTGTGAAAGATAAATGTCTTCTTCTCCTCACTTTGTTTTATTGCTAACAATTAAGTGGATTTAGAAATAAATCCACACTGCCTCCATGCGCATTTCACACTCACACGCTCATAATTGCTCCCCCAGCGTAATGGCCTAGATGTTAATTTTAGATAGCTGAAATGGCAAGTCATATATTTTTAAACCGTTGAGTCATTTGTAATTAATGTCTATTTGTTTTTATTTTGAAGCTCTGCTGAAATAATCAGTTATGGAAGTTGAAAGTATAGGCCATGGTAACAAAGTTATATGAATTCACATCAGCTATCAATTATTTGTGAAACTTTGATAATTTTTGATAAAAACTGTTCTATTCGATTTGCCTCTGGTGAAATCGGTCTGTTAAATTAGTCTTCCCACCCAGGACTAAAGTTGCAGTGCTGCTTCAGTCTTCTGTGAAAGAAATAGGGGTAATTCACCAATGTGTCTGACTCTCTACTTGAGGTCCATGGTTACTAGTTAAAGTGGGTCCTGTCTGGATGGATGGTCCATGTCTTTTCTTCAGCTGCTCAGTCACAGACACAGAGCACATGGGATGTTTTATTTAACCCAGGAGAGGTAGTGCCCAGTGACGACAATGGAGTTAGGGAAGGGCAAGGGAGTTAAGAGTATGTACTAGTATGAGAATGATTATAACAATGGACTGTAGAAACTAAACCACGTAAGGAGAGAAATGAGAGCAGGAGGAGAGTGGACAGTGAAACGATGCTGAGCTCCCCGGACAGGAGATGCCTGAGTGGGGTGGCGGGGGCCGGGGGTGGGGGGGTGGAGGCTTTGATGGAGAGGAGGCCCCAGAAGGAGCAGATGAATTGAACAGGAGAGGTGGTCAGAGAGATAGTAGAGACAGCACAGTCATGGATAATAAAATCTCATTTGGGGATAGGATGGTTGGGATAAGATGAAAGAAGATATCGTGAGATAGGAAGGCAGAATACTGGATGGAACATCTACATGTTGATAATGTGAGTGTAAGCAATAAAACCTTGACATAATGGCCTAATTCTGGCGAGGGGGCATTTGTGATCTTAGCCTACGTTTCTAATGACACACCTTAGCTCACATGATCTTTCCTAGTTCTTCCATTGCTGCTTTTCTGAGCCCCAACCTTCTCTTGATTTATTGGCTATAGTCTCTATTTGAATTGATGACTGAACCAAGGTAAGAAAAATCTTGAACAATTTCACTTTCTATGTTAAAATTGTGTTTTAGCAAAACAGTATCTTCAAATAAAATCTTCTATGGCAATCAGTTGGAATGAGTAGAAATGCCCTGATTGGGGAAGGGTAGTGATGGGTGGAGGCGCTGGATTTCTGGATACTGGACTCCCCCTTATCCTTCTAGGTTGCCCCCAGACAATTCCAGTTTTTAAACAGTGTTCTATGATAAGGATAATAGATGGAATAACCAACATTAACTATTCACCACAAGCAACCCTGAGAAAAAAATCCAAGTGAAAAACACGACTGTAAGGTCCTTCCATATCTGTTTATACATTCTCCCCTCTTATTCTCCCACGGCTCTTATCTGCAATGGTGCTGACAGCTGCCCCAGCCCACCAATATATCACCTACGTACCTGCTCACCCCACAAGGCAGATATTGTGGAGGTCTTTATTAACACCTTTCAATGCAGTAAAAGCTCATTGGATGGCTACTTGCTTCAAGGTAATATGTTCAAGACCATCGAAAGAAATATAAGAACCGGACACCATATAATCCACTGCATTCGACCTGAGGCCAGCATCACTACTTTTTACTGCCCTCTATCACCTCCATAAAAGGGAAAGATGTTATCTAATAATAACACCTATTATTTAATGAGAATCTACTATGAACTCTCATACACTGTTAGTGGAAGTGCAAATTGGAACAATCACTTTGGGAAACTGCTAGGCAATATATATACTAAAGCTGAACATATGTATAACCTCTGATCCAGAAATTCCACTCCTGGGGGAGGTGTGTGTGTGTGTGTGTGTGTGTGTGTGCTGTGTTATCTTCGAAGTAAAAATGTGAATACAGTCAAAGTGACCTGTCCAATAATGTTGATATATGCAAATAAACTGTTAATAGTAGAATGGGTAAATGGATTGTCACATATTCATGCAATGGAACACTATCCAGCAATATGAACAGACAAATTACAAGTACTTAGAATAATATTCATCATGTAAACATAATTTTGAATGAATGAACCCAGATACACCATCCCCCCCCCCCAAATATAAAGCAAAATCAATCTTTACATGTAAAGATAGTACTTATTAGAACATCTGTAAGGAGTCTCTGAGTATGGCGGATATCCTAGTAATGGTTTGTTTTTCCATGTGAGAGTTGACTCTCATTTCATTTGTCAAAATTCACTGAGCTGTACATTCATGATTTCTGCATTCATTTGTATGTATGTTATACTTCAATACTTTTTCCCAAAAAATGAAGGAAATAATTTAAAAACTCACCACTAACAAAATAATGGAGAAAATAAAATATTCCCATTGATGCAGAAAAAACAATCTATAAAAGTCAGCCTTCATTAATAGAAACTTTCTTAGCAAATGTGGAATAAAAGAGAACTTGATTCATCTGATAAAGAATATCTATAAGAATTGTCCAGCAAACCTCACAGTTCATTGTGAAATATTGAAAACTTTCCTGTGAGATCAACAATAAGACAAGCATGACTGCTTTCACCAATTCTCTCCAACATTTTACTTTAAGTCCTATGTAATGCAAGAAGGCAAGCTTAGGAAATAAAGAAATAAAACGGTCATTATTCATAGATGACTTGGTGCACATAGAACATCCAGGTGAATACAGAGATAAGCTATTATAATTAACCTGTGAATTTAGTAAAGTCATTGGATAGAAGGGAAGTTTAGCAAAATCAAATTTATCTCTAGATATGCACACACACAAAAACTAAAACATAGAAACACACAGAATCAAAATACATCCAAACTTAGTCATTAATCCATTACAAAGCCACTCAAGAACTCTACACTGAATATTTCAAACCACTATTTTAAGAAATCAGAAGACATTAAAGAAATATTCTATTTAATGACTTCCTACAGTAGTAAACTTTGGAGGCAGGGTCCTTATTTTAACAGTGTTGATCAATGCATTTGGGGCTATTTTTCCTAATTTAATTTAGAATAATTGCCATAGAGTTCCATTTTACAGTTAAGAAAATGCCATCTCTTTTTTTCTTTCTTAGTTACCAAATGACTTTCAGCTTCTTACAAAAACTAAACTTTCCATTTAGGGATGGAAAATAAGATAATACCATAATCAAAACTATTTAAAACAACAAATCACCCTAGTTGGTTTGGCTCAGTGGACAACCACCGGCGCCAGGCCAACCAAAGCGGGTGCGATGCGATTGGTCAGGGGCCGGCCATCGCCCCATGATCGCCCTGCAGAGGGAGGCCCAGGCCACCGACCTGCAGGCTGTGGAGGGTGGGCAGAGCCTCCCTCTGCGAGGGAAGCCCAGGTCCTGGGTGCCAGAGGGAAGCCGGTGCTGGCAGCCAGGGAAGGAAGGCCTACTCTTGCACAAATTTCGTGCATAGGGCCTCTAGTATTCAATAATTTTTGAAATCTATTTTCCCATAGGTAATAGCATACCTATATATGGAAGATAATGTATTGACATATGGTTTAAAATACAGGAGTGGTCAAAAGTAGGTTTACAGTTGTAATACAAATAAATACAATAAATAATACAAGAATAAACTGTTCTGCATATTCACAACTGTAAACCTACTTTTGCTCTACCCTGTATATCTCAGCTTCCCTTACATTTCCTTTCGATACAAAACCTTTGCAATCTTAAAAAAAAAAAAAAAAAGCTACTATCCTTGGAAATAACATTTTTTTCTGTTTTCCTTACTTTAGACAAAACCTTTCCCCAGTTTTGTTTGTTTTTATCATGGCCATTCTGATGCCTTGCTGGTGTTTTGTAGAATTGCTGTCATCAGTGAGGTTATTGATTTTTTTTCTTCAAAATATCTGTTCATATTTGTGCTGCTCTTTCTTTGCTATTTTTACTGCATACTAACATTTTCTATTGATTTTTGAAGTAAAAATGCATAACTAACTTAATTCCTCATTTCTGAGATTTGGGATGTAATAAATCCTGGATACTCTTAATATCATGGCTTAGATTAGAATTGTTAAACTTGGAAATCTAGAATGAACAAATATTTGGGGATCTCTGAGGAGGATGGAATAATGATACTTCACTGACCCTAAATAAGCTTTTGAATATTGACTTAAAATTACCCAGGGTGCTGATATTTGTTTCTTTACAATATTTCTAATAAAAATAACATCCATTTCAATGATCCCCAACAATGTCTAAACCATCCCTACAAATTTGAAGACATGCTTAAATTTGTAAAAATGTACTGTTCTAAAACTGTCAAACAATTTGAAAGTGAAAGAATTGAGCCAGGAGAGTAAACTTAACAAAAACACGCAAGTTCGTGTACAGTTATTTGCATACCGGTGACTAAGTGGGGCAAAGGAGGAACATGTGGTGCTAAGATGGGACTCCAGCTGGTCAGAGAGGTCAGGAAAGTGAGCCTGAGTATGAGCAACTGACGTGGGACCTCCCGGTGACGAAGGGAAGAGATGAAATGAGGAGGGAAAGGTGCTCATGGCAGAAGAAACAGTTCCTGCAAAAGCCCTTTCGCAGACACAAGTGACTGGTAGATTGAAGACTCCAGTCTGCCTGAAGAAGAGAGAGCAGAGAAGAAGTGGAAGCCAAGATGAGCATGCAGGAAGATAGGGAACCCAAATACAGACAAGGAACCCAAATACGGATGATCACAGTGGCTGTGGCCACACTGTACTCCTTCTGAAACCAATGAGCGTGTTAGAGTTTCAATCAGGTAGTTGATGGCTTCAACAAATCCCGATTCAAACAAAAAACTCTATGGGTGAAAAAAGAGATAACTGGGTAAGAAAATATCGGATATTTCACATTAGAGAATTGTTAATATTTCAGTTGTGACAATGAAATTGCAGGTGTTTTTTAAAGCTTTCTTATCTTTTTATGGTTATATAGAAATATTTAGACATGAAATGACATGATGACTAAAATGTTTTCAAAATAATTCAGGAGGCAGTGTGTGGGGTACAGATAAATCAAGACTGGTCACAAGTTAATAATTATTAAAGCTAGACTAAGATGCTGTTGAAAATGCAGGTAACTGAAGGGATTAAAGGTTGTGTAAAATGAAGAGGGACGGGAATTAGTGATGGAAGGGATATGGAGGTGACTGGGAGATGGAAGCACCAAGGACAATCCCAAGGCTTCCATGCTGCACGCCTGATGGATGGGATGCCCTTCACTGCAACGGGAAACTTGTGAAAGCGTCGGCTTTTATTGTGGGGTTAGGAAAAGGGTGGGGCCCAAAGGCATGTTTTTTATTCTATACGAGTGGAATCTGATGTACTTTAAGATGTCAAAGAAAAGATTCTGAGAAAATGGTTGGATATGTGTGTCTGGAGCTCACATAAAGTCTGGGCAGAATGTAAGAGTCTGCAAGGCACATATGTATCAATGGTACTGAAGCCATGCTGATGGAGAAGAGCTAGGGGGAGATTTCAAGAAGCACGGTTCTGTTAAATTATCCATGGCTGTGGGGTGAGGGAAGCAGAAATGAATGAATTTGCAAATAACAGAGAAATATCATTTAATCCAATAAGTATTGTCCCTTCCCCCTGGGTGCTGGAAAGGACTACAATGGATTGACTTGGGTTTGTATGTGTTCTTTCTCTATGGTATTGATGATGCCCAAGAACCAGTAAACAACAAACTAAAAACATGTTATTATGCTAAGTGAAATAAGCCCGTCAGAGAAAGACAAATACCACATGATCTCACTAATATGTGAAATCTAGTGAACAAAATAAACTCATGAACTAAATAGAGCCAGAGGCATGGATACGTGGAACAGACTGACAGATGTCAGAGGGAAGAAGGGTGGGTGGCAGGGACTAGATGAAAGAAGGTGAAGAGATTAGCCAAAGAACATATATGCATAGCCCATGAACACAGACAGAGTAGAGAGGGCCAGGGGAGGGGGGCAGAGACTGGGTGGAGGTGGGCAAATGGGGGAGGGTGGACAGGGGACACAGGGGACATCTGTAATAGTGTCAATAAAAAATTTAAAAATATTTTTAAAGCAGCTATTAAATAATTAAAAATGTTATATATAAATATGCAAAACTGTTTTTCTAAAATGATTCCTTGATATGAAGCATGTCCAATAGTTTCTGATATTGGCTAATGCACAACAGAGGAAAAAAGTAAACAATATAACAGTAAAATTAAGCTCATTGTGTGTTTCAATGGTTTTTTATGCTTATCAACAAACTCATAATTACTTTCATTCAAAGCTCATAACGATGCTTTTTGATAAATAAGTTATTTATAAAAATAATTATTATAAATAATGAAAAAATCTAGATATAGAATTTTAAAAATTGCTTTATTTATTAAGGTTATAGTTCCAGTTAGGCAATGAGCCAGAATTTGAACTAAAAACCTTACTGTGCCTTGTTTGATTCTTTTTCTAAGATAAAATAGACAGCCTATCTGTGGTGGGTTCTATAGCATTTCGCCAAAGTTCATGTCTACTCAGAACATCTGAATGTGACCTGATGGGGAAATTGGGTCTTTGCAGAAATAATTAGCTAAGGATTGAGATGCAATCACACTGGATTGGGGTGGGTTCTAAATCCACAGAGAGTGTCCTGAGAAGAGTATAAAAGGATACAGAGAGGCCCAGGGAAAAAGGCAACGTGGAGACAGAGGCAGAGATTGGAGTGATGTGTCCAAGAAACACCAGAAGTCAGGACAGAGCATGGGACAGCTTCTCTCTCACAGCATCCAGAAGACACCCTTGCCAATGCCTGGATTTCACTCTCCCAGCCTCCAGCCTACGAATGAATACATTTCTGTGGCTTCCAGCCAGCCAGTGTGTGGTACTTTGTTTCAGCAGCCCTAGGAAGCTAGGACACCACCATGTATAGAAATGAATTTTTATTTACTAATAAAATCATTTCTCCATGAAGCTACATGCCCCTTGGTTCCAGTGTCTCCTGAAATATGTAATGGAGATTTTTCTATGGTGAATCGGGAAGTTGTGAGAAATGAGAATCTTTTATAGTGCTTAGATTAAAAAACTGTTTTCCATCTGCAGCTGCAAATGAAATAGTTAATGTTATGGTTGCTTTTATTTGAAATACAGAGGCTCCTTGTAAATTTCTCTCCAAACCTCGATTTATCTTCTTATATTTTTATTCAAATGTTCTTCCTTTTTCAAAAGAATTGAATTACAAACTCATTGAGGGCAAAAATCATTGTGTGCATTTAGTTGATTACCTGTTGGATTGAATGACTGAAATACCATTCGCTGCCTTTTTACCAAATCAAACCCCAGAAGTGATTTATATTATTCCACCTAGCTAACTTTCTGAACCATATATAACAAAATCAGGAACAGAAACTTTTCTAGGGCAAAGAAAAAAAATAACAATACCTTATTTGAGTTTTTTTAAATACTGTGAATGCCGTGCAACTTGCTATCAGACTATATTACCCAGGTAGTAAATGTTTTCTCTTTCCGAATGAGTTTGTCCTTCCCATGTCAATCACAGTGATTGTACTACATAGGATGGAGTGTATCTTGGCAATCTTCTCATCTTTTTACCTCCTCTCCCCAATATCACTCATACCTTCCTTTCTTTTTAAAAAGCATATCAAGATTACTTTTTCCTGAAACTAATTTTTGGCACTTATTTAGGACTTATTTCTCCAGAGAAATAATAATTAAGACTAAAGTACGACCCCAGCTTTACTATTTAGAATCAGTTCATTTGTGAAGCACTTAAATGTGATATCATCTCTTTCTTGATCACTTTAATGAGGGTGAGAAACTGAAGGTACAGACAACAGCCAGGACACGAGTGAAAACACACTGAGCCACAGTCTGCAGCAACCACAACCTGCAGGAAGCCAACCTACAGCCTGCAACCTGCAGCAGCCGGTCCAGGAAGCCAGACAGCACCTCCTTTAGCAACTGTGCCAAGATGGCCAGGACTCAACCAACAACTGACAGCTTCCCTAATGTCTGTCATCACTGCCAACGCGGGACCCACAGAGAAAGCCTTACCCAGTGCGGCAGAATGCACCCCTCACCCATGACACAGGAGGCCTACTTGCATTCAACCAATTACAGCTTCCTGAGAGAGCAGCCTGGAGTCAGGCCCACGGAAGCCTTCCGTTTTCCTCTATAAAGCGTTCCTTCACCCCTGCCAGCCTTGAGTCTGTACGAAGTACAAGGATGGTGGCTGCCCCTGTAGAGTGAGCTCTGAATAAACAGCCTTTGCCTGCTCTCACTGGGGTGGTCTTTGCTGATGCCACAGGGCCCTGAGATGAAGGTTTTCTGCCTGCTGGGCGTTGAGAAGCAGGTGTCAGTGTGCCTGATCCCTAAGCAGAACAGACTCTGCCATGGCCGTTTCAGGGGCTGACTCTCCTCAGGAACTTGAGCCTTTACAAGAATTTGTCCTGTTTTTCATAATGTTCTCTGTCCTCATAATCCAACGTTAGCACCTGACTCCTCAGAGGTGTTACTTAACACACGGGTTTCCTTTTAGTGGGTTCTCTCTTTAATACCTGCTTGTATTTTTACTTTACTCTTCCCCATGGATTCCCACTTGTCATCAATGCCAACAGGCTATGGATCAAATGTAACCACATAAGGACTGACTTCTTATTCTTAGTCTATGCCAGTTCCTAAGGAAAATTCGGGAATTATTTCCCAGTGATTCTCTGTTGTCTGTGACCAGATGCCTTACACCAGGGGTCCTCAAACTTTTTAAACAGGGGGCCAGTTCACTGTCCCTCAGACTGTTGGAGGGCCGGACTATAGTTTTTAAAAAAAACTATGAACAAATTCCTATGCACACTGCACATATCTTATTTTGAAGTAAAAAAACAAAACGGGAACAAATACAATATTTGTATTTGCATGTGGCCCACGGGCCGTAGTTTGAGGACCCCTGCCTTACACTATACAAATCAAGGCTTAAAAAAGAAAAAAAAGTGCTACTATTTGAAGGGGAGATGCAATTCCAAGGAAAGTGAGGGGAGGAAGGGGAGAGGCAGGGAATGCTGAGAAGCAAAGACCAAGTAGTGCGGCACTCAGGTGGCGGCTGTGTCACAGAGAGGTCCCTCAGCCACACGGGATGTCTCTGCACAGCGCCTGCCCACCTCTGACCAGTGCATCAGAGGACAGAGAGAGGGCAGTGTGTCTCCAGCTCCCTCTATCGCCTGTCTCTCATTGGCTAAAATTTGCCCCTAGCATTTCCAGCTGTGTCACCTGAGCTTTCCAGACACCCTGTGCCAGGCACATCATTCCTGCCCAGTAGTACTGGGAGGACTCAGAGGCTGCCTGCTGGAGCCTGTGTCTCCCATCCAGTGGCGACACAGGTGTCCTTCAGATGCCAGCACTCACCCTAGGTGTGTGTGTAGGGGCGGGGGGGGTGGACACAATACCTGTGCTGCTCTTAGATGAGGTGGCAGTAGTCATGGTTTGCAGGCGGCAGCGAAGCTGGGACACTTTCCACAAACAAGTAGCCAAAAGCCTAAGACACAACAAGGCCCAGATAAATGTGGCCCAGACACGTCACATGGGAAGACTGACAAATGAGGCGTCAGCACAATAAAGCTTCCTGAGAAAAATAAATTGCCCAAACTGGAACTAGAAAGCTGTAGGACCCAGAATTAAGTGGTTGGGATCTATAGCCCCCTGTCCTCCCAACAGAGCAGACAGAATAAAGTCATAATATGCAATAATGATAACCCCCAGACCACTTGTCTTCAGCTATTGTGGATGCAGAGAAGCAACAGTGAAAATAAAAATTAAAAAAAGCCCCTGAGATTAGGATTTTAGTTAGGCTGCCCAGGACTAAGACAAGATAAAAGAGAACATAAAACATTGTTTATGCCTACAAGTTATCTTGAGGGAAAAGATCAATATTGACTTTGACATAAAAACATATTCCTGCGCACATAACACAGAAAGAGCATTCACTGGATGAAAAGCCACGATGTCTTCAACTGTTTAATTGCATAACCGAATACTAACAGCATTATTTTAGTTCATCTGTGTTTGTGTTACAAGAACATAGAAATTTTCAATTAAAAAATGACGGCAAAACATGTATGTGTCCGTCTCTGAGCTGAGAGAGTCAGGTCCTGGGACACACGGGGTCTTGTAAGACTCATCATCAAAAGTGCTACTGAAACTCGCTGATCTAAGGACATTAACGCTAACACACCTGGGACAGGCAAACATTCGGACATTAGATTACCTTTCCCTCCGTGTTTCCGTCATCCCTACAGCACATGGTACAGTGATGAGCCCCCTGTTGGTGGTCAGCAGTGGGGCTGAGAGAGGGCAGCACTGCCACCTCTGCCCTCCCCCTGACGCCCAGCCAGGGCCCTTCTTTCTCTCTCCCTTCATGGGCTGCCTTCTCCAAACTACATCATTTATTTAACAGTAAAACATTGCCACAGACACAAGCACTTGTCAGTCATGTGCCTGTTAAATCCCCAAGCTGGACGCCTGCACCGATTAATGAAGGACTGAGTGACATGAGAAGCAACAGGATGTAATGGAAATCACAATGGACTCGGAGTTCAAAGATGTGGCTTAAAATGCTAAGAATGAGACTTTCTGCCTAGTAATGCTGGGAAAGTAATTTACCTCTCTGAGCATTGGTTTCCTCACCCAAACAAGGGGATTCTATTATCTAATTAGAATATAAAGCCACTGTAACAAAAACTCAAAGTAAGAGTAGCTTAAAGGAGGTAGAAGTTGATTCCCGCTCTGCCTAATAATAGGAGCATGCGAGGTCCAGGCCTGGTGTGGTCGCCCCACAGTGCTAGGAACTCAGGCTCCTTCTCCCTGGCTGTTCTCCCATCCCCCATGGTGCATGTCCACAGGTGAAAGGCCCATAATCATCTACGCTGGGCTCACTGTCCAGCTGACCAGAGGGGAACCCGGGAGAGGAACACTAGCAGTGTGGTGCTGGGGGTTGCTAGGCCCTGTTCATGACAGCCAGGTGTTAACTTCACACATTGCATGCGTTGGTTGTTAAACGCAGCCTTTAGTAAAAATTAAACTACGGAAACTCACAACTAAACAAGTTATACTAAAACCCAGGGCAGCAGATACTCATATTAACCCTCCTTAATTCTGTCATTATATTTTACTATTGTCTATGCCAGGGTGGGCAACCCCTGGCACACGTGCCAAACATGGCACGTCAGTAACTTTTGCTGGCACTCGAAACCCTGTCTTATAATCTTCCATTTACAATTTTTTTCTTAATATCGACTTTTTATTTTTCAGATAAATTCAGTGTAGGTGCATCTTAGATAAATAAATAATTTTACATAACAAGATATCTTAAAGACCATAGACATGGATTGATGATAGAGGGGAAGAGCAATTTCTATGCCTCTGCCTTAACTCTCCCTACCTTCCTAGATCTGACCAGTGTTTTGGTTTCATCCACATACGCTTGTGAATCTTTGTTCTCAGTGATGAATTTTGTTAAGTCTCGTAATAGGAGTAGCCTGATGGATGAAAGTAGTAGCTCGTGCATATCTCTGAAGGTAACAAAATATAAACCTGATGTAAAATCTCTGTCATGTGTGATGCAGCAGCAAAAGTCCCACTGATAATATCAAACGGAGTCATAAAGTTTTCTGTCGGACTATCAGTGTACATGTATACATTAAAAAATAAATGTATTTTTCATCATCATATACTGTGTTTTTGTCGCTCGAATGAATTTTATTATTTCTTCAAGGTTCTTCACATATGTACACCTTAAGAGATATCAAGTAGGCATAACATGTTTTCAAAAAATTAGGGTTGGCACGCAGAAGAATTTTGAGTCAGAGATTTTGCTGGTTTTGGCACGCACTCACAAAAAGTTTGCCCACCCCTGGTCTATGCACTCTTGATTATTTACTTCTACTGTTTGTTTGTGGAAACACTATACAATGGGCACTACTGCTATCTTTTCTGACAATGAAGACACTTCATGTTGGTAGCCTGAAATCAACCACGATGTATTTACACCACACTTTACTTTGTTGAATTGATTGTTTACACCAGAAGCTGGCAACCTAGCCACAACCTGTTTTGGCTCCGTCCTTAAACTAAGAAGATTTTTTACATTTTATTTTATGTTTTACTGAATTTACTGGGGTGATATATAATAATAAAAGTACATAGGTTTCACGTGTACAACTCTATAATACATCCTCTGTATATTGTATTGTGTGTTTACCAGCCCAACTCTCCTTCCATCGCCAATTATCCCCGCTTTACCCTCTCCTTCCCCCTCCCCCCATTCTCCTTGGTAATCACCATACTATTGTCTGTGTCTGAGTTTTTTTTTTCCTTTTGCTTAATCCCTTCATCCTTCTCCCTCAGCCCCCAATATTTGTTTACATTTTAAATATAGAAGAAAGAAAGAGGAGAGGGGAGGAAGAAAAGATGAGGCTGCAAAGCCTGAATATTTACCAGCAGACCTTTACAATAAATGTTTCACAAACCTAATGGAGAAAATTTTAATAATTCAATGAAACTGACAAACTTCCTTGCTGGCTGTCAGCTGGATGTCACCCTGATCTCACAGAAGCAGCCTTAGTCCTTGTCATGTGGCCACCCCCAACCCCAGCTTCAAAGCCGGAAAGGGAGAACACCCCTGTGTTGAATTCTTCTCAGGTCTTGAGTCTCTGGCCAGGAAGCACGCAGTCCCTGTTAAGGGCTCACCTGTAAAGGTCAGGCGCACTGAGGCTAATTACCCCAGCATCATCTAATCACAGTGTGACATCCGTCACATTCATCGGTCCTGCCTCCACTCAAGAGGATGGATTACACAAACTTGGATCACAGGCTCATTCTAGAATTCTCCCTATTACAGGGAGAACCTCACAGTTTCTGTCATATCTACCTCTTTCATTTACATTATTTTGCAAATTTAATGTGATCTTGGATATTCAAAAACACTTTATTACAATGTAAAGTCAACGGTGTTAAAAAGCACTCTATAAAAGTTAACAGTATTATAAAGTCTAAAATGTTGTTATTGACCTCTACTATTAATTTCTACATCTGAGTTTTTGATAACAGGGTTCCTTTCTCATTCCTAGTTCAGAACCCAGGATAAGGTACACCTTCAACCCTGCTTTGTGGTGGGTTTGTGTTTGTTATTTTTTTTAAACTTCTTCTAAGTCAGCGGATCTCAACCTGTGGGTCGCGACCCCTTTGGGGGTCAAATGACCCTTTCACAGGGGTCGCCTAAGACCATCGGAAAACACATATATAATTACATATTGTTTTTGTGATTAATCACTATGCTTTAATTATGTTCAACTTGTAACAATGAAAATACATCCTGCATATCAGATATTTACATTATGATTCATAACAGTAGCAAAATTACAGTTATGAAGTAGCAACGAAAATAATTTTATGGTTGGGGGTCACTACAACATGAGGAACTGTATTAAAGGGTCTCGGCATTAGGAAGGTTGAGAACCACTGTTCTAAGTCACCCCAAAGAGTCCAGCCTTAGGATGGTGTCTGAGAAAATGAATAATACAGAACCCCTTCCTGGTCTACTAGAAAGTTCACTGTTCACTGAATAAACCTTCCTTTAGTATGACTATTCTTCCCTCCTTCACCCCCTCTGCCCTTCCCCTTACTCCCTTCCTCCCCCTTTCCCTTCTCTTCTTCCTCCGTCTTCCACCCCCTTCTTTCTCCTTTCCTCTCCTTTCTTTCACTAACACACTTAGAAAAGTGTATAAAACACAAAGCCATCTAGGAGTTTAGAAAGTTAGCGTGCACCTTTGGTTCCCAGACACTTTTTCTTTGGCCAGAGACCAAAAGATAATCATTACAGCTTTTAAAAATCATGTTTACAATGTGCATCTGTGGTCCGTGGAATCCACTCCTATGTTATCCACAAAGTCTGTAAGGAAAGGAGGAGGCACCCGGAACAAGTCTGTGCTCCTCGTGGAGCAAGCCTTTCCGATGCTTTCCTGTGTCCATGAACCACAGACTCTCTGATGCTACTTTCAACAGAAACAATTACGACATCGGATTTGGGCTGCTTATTAAGTGAAAGCAGTGCTTTACGTATTGATGATGAACAAGAACTTACTCCAGGTGCAGACATAAAGCAATCACCAAAAAGCGGTATTTTTCACATTTGCCTCTGCCATTTCAAATGCCCAGATGTCACCTCCAGCCCAGCTTTTTCACAAGGAAAATGACACTAGCCTTTGTTAAAAACAACTCAACAGGCCCAAAACGGGGCCTAGGCGAAGCCCATCTCACCAAACCGAGACTTAACTGCACTGCACTTTCAGCAAAACCAGAAAGGAAATCTTAGCCAGTCAGCCCGGAGCCACCTGAGCAGCACTGTTAGGCCTTCTGCCTGACAGACCACCGGGCTCCTGAAGGAAGGGGACTTGGCGTAACCCACTCGCCTTTTGCCTGGTAAACTCCCGTTCCCACCTCCTTCTGCCCATCAAAGTCTCATTTTGAACAGCGCCTCAGAGCGCCTTTCTATCTGCTACATGGGATGCTGTCCAATTCAAATGGAGTTTTGCTCAAATAAACTCTTAAATTTTTAAATATGCCTGAGTTTATCTTTTAACAGTTCTGGCCTCAGAAGAGGGAACCAAAGGAGACACCCCACGGCCCCCAGGAACAACAAGCAACCAGGACAGGTACCTGCAGAGCCCCTGGCTCGCTGCTTTCTCGCTGCCTCTGGAGGTGCCAGGCAAGGCCCCCGGGGCTCCTGGATCCTGCTCCCAGCTCTGCGGTAGGAGCTTTCAGTCTGAGCACTGCTTGTCCTGGAGCGCGGCCTGAAACCTCAGGAGCCAGACTGGGCCAGACGTAGGCACCTGCTGCGTTCAGGGTCGGACTGGGTCTGACTTGGAAACCTATGGCGTCCAGGCTCGGACTGGGACTGGGTCTGACTAACCTGGAGTGGGGCCAGTGTGAGGCCTCAGGTGAATATATTTGGTGTGAGGGCTGAACAGGCAGGTTTACCTTATCAAAGAGAATCTTGAACTACAGTGGCCACAGTGGAGAACGTTTAACCTAGATGAGCTTATCCATTTACGATCAGATGTTAAAGGGGTCTCACCAGGCACTCTCCGTATAAAGTGGAGGGATCCTCCTCCTCTAGTGTCTGAGGACTAAGATGAAAGCCCTGGACACCCCACTCCCTCCAGAGCACAAATGCCTACTTCTTAGTTTTCACTATAATTAACAACTCTAAGGGTTAAAATCTACTTAATATATGTAATTAAAGCTTCCTAAAAACAAAGGTGAAAGGAAACAACTGTGTATGAAAAGGAGGAAAAAATGGTAAATGATCGATTGTTCCAGAATAAGAAAGAGGGGGTGCGGGGGAACTAGCACAAAATCTGAATAGCTCTAAAAATGTTGCAGAAGTTTGTGGGAAAAGAATCTTGAGAAAGGATTTTTACAAACAGTCCAAGCTAAGATTGGAATGGATTTAATTGTGTTTTTAAGATAATGAATTTTAATATTAAAAGCACACTGGTATGAAATTAGGATTTGGTTTTCTATTAAAAGGACCAAGTTTCCTTAAACGATTAGTCTGTTCTTGATAAGACATTGTGAAAAGATTGTTTTTGCCTTCTGAGTAATCTACCTGTAAAGCAAAGATTTTGTGGCTTACCAAATAATTTACTGTGCCTCCCGTCTTTATCTGATCTTTAATTACTTTTAAAAAAACAAACAGCCAGTCTTGTCAACATTAAAAAAAACAAACACCTAAGTTTTGTTCACAAATATGTAACTTCTGTGTTTGCCTTTACCATCTTCTTCAGCCACTTTGGTTACACAGATAATCAAATATGACTGCATAATGGCTTGAGATTCTATTTGATCAAATGTTCAAACCTTTTGACCCTGGTCCCAAATCAAATTCCAAATGGAGTCTTTTTAAACCTGGGGCTCCTGGAAAATCTCAAGGGATTTGTCTCTGCCCATGAAAGAGAGATGCTAAACTAATTAGTTTAATATCTTCCAGCCTCAAGCCTTTCGACAAGTAAACTCCACATCTTCTGTGTAATAAACACTGTTCGGCAACCAGTGCCTCTGTGACCCTCTTATCCTGCTCTCCCCACCGTCACCTGAGAGCTGTGTTTCTCACATCCCTTTGACTCCAAGATTGTGGATTCGGTTTATGTTCCGCCAGTGAGATTCATTCCCAAGAGGTTGTAGAAAATGCAAGGGTGACGGAGGCGGTGTTATTCTTCCTGGAGGTCTGGTGAGCAAAGGCCTGCTGTGGCGGATATGAGGTTTGGCACCCCCACAGGATCTAAACCTGGTTCGTTCACTTCAGGGACCATTAGCACTGGTTTCCTACAGCTTCCTTATCACGGCGGCAGCAATACCTTTCTGACTCTCTGGACCAGAACGGGAGTGATAGGCCTGCAAACAAGCCTCAGGCTCTGTTGCCTTCTGCAGCCTTCCCAACATTTTTTTAACACCAAATTCCCTCTATAAATCTCTTTCTGCTGCAAGCATCTAAAGAGGTATGTGTACTACTGAATGATAGACTCCTAATCTCGTGGCTCAGATAATAAGCCACGGTGCATCCATGTTCCAACCCCTAAACCACATTTTTAATGGAAAAACTGCAGTTGTCCAAATAAGCTATTTGGGTCAAGATAAATAGCACATCTTACCAGACTTTAATACAATCTTAAAGGAAAGACATCTTCAGAAACCTGCTTTCCTCAAGACTTGAATTCTCATTGTAAACTGTAGCATGTTGACTGCTGAATGAGTATACCTCTACACACCTTTAACGTGTAAAATTCAATTCTGTCCTGTGTAAAATAGTGTTAATTATAGCAATGTGGGGAATTTCTTCAAGTTTTGCATGTGATCACCAAAACTTGGGAAATCAGGGAAGGGCACAAGTTCTGACCTATGGTTTTTATAATAGAAACACAATCACACGATAGCAATATCAATCACCCTGTCTGATCATTAATTGTGGACTGTAAATATAATTTGTTTTGTGATATTACCAACTTTAGTCTCATTAAGCAAGAGAAGGCTTTTCAGTCTGTGGGAAATGGGTCCCTACTGCTAATGATCCATTTGGAAATCAACAAGTGCACACATCCTGGTTTTGGGGGCAGCCCGGGGTGGGGAGGGTAGAGGGGGGCTGGGGGGACCAGGGTGGGGGGACAGAAAGAGGAGAGCTGGCCCCGCTTCTGATACCAGGAAGAGAATGACATCATACAATGGTTGAGGCCAGGGCTGCTATGCATCCCAGTCTGTTGGTGGACAAGACACTTTGCAATGGATTCAACTCACTACCATGTTCTCTCCCTCAGCCATGTCATCTAGTCAAGTTGGACACCAGGAAACCTAGTCCAAGGGGATCCTCATCATAGCCCTGGGCATCCAAAGTGAGGGCCCGTGGACCGCGGGGGACCACCACCCTGAGAGGAAGGGCAGGAGATTGTAGAACGGATGCTGCTAGTTTGTATTTTTTTTAATTAAAATAAGGAAAGAGCCTCTCACACTGGACTTACTGAATCAGAATCTGTCTTTTAACAAGGTCTCAGGAGGCTCACCTGCAAATTAAATTTTGAGAAGCATGGATCTATGATTCATTGGCAATTACCTGTTGTACTCTCAGAAGAACAAGGTAAAGAGAATAATACTCTTGGCTTTGTCATGGAGAAATGTATTTCTAGTCACAGGAGAGAATACTCTGAAAAATAAATACAAATATATGCCAAGAGTAGAGGAAGCCAACAGACATGTTTTGCATAACATGGACTCTGGATTGAGGATCCTGCTCTCTGGAAAAGTCCTGTTAAGATGATCAGCCCCTCACCTTATAGCTAAATAGCCTTGAAATGTGTCCTATGGGGGAGGAACAGCATTATTATGCTAGGAGCCAATTCAGATATAGTTTAATTAAGTAATATGCAAGGTCATGGAGCGTGACTGGCAGAGTGATTTAGAACAGAATTAACTCCTTTCACTGTGGCCGTCCCTGGTTGTCATCTAACACCGCTGCACGTGAGCTGTGAGAAAGGGTTTGGCATTGCAGATTTATCCCTGAAGCCTCAGGGAATTCTCTCTTCTCTTTCTTTCTCTCTCTCTCTCTCTCTCTCTCTCTCTCTCTCTCTCCATAGAAATCCATCTGATCTTTCTATTTTTAATCCTTTGCTGAGACTAGAGGCTTTCCACCAAGTAATTTGTTGATGTCCTTACAGCTGCCAAACAGACCGGCATTTGCAGCCTCGGGTTGTGTCCACGTTGGCTGTCTCCCAAATGTCATTCCCTACAAGGCTTTTCTTTCAAATGATGCATTAGGGTCTTTGAATGACAACATAAAATTAAATGGAAAATAACATTCATGAGAAAAGATGTTCCTTTCAAACTAAGACTCTCTGTCATTGCTTTCTGCTCTGTCTGCCTCCTGGTTTTCCACAAATCCCAAGCAGGAAGAGAATGACATCATACAATGACTGAGGCCAAGTCATTTCTCATTCAAATGATCATTAGAGGATATTCATATAATAATGCGAATTATGTACTGACAACACTTAGGACATTCTGCTCAGACTAGTTGATGCCTTCCCATAGAAGAGTGTGTGTCAAGAGGGTGCAAAAGCAAGCTACTTTCCTTTGAATCAGCTCACCCCTAAAATTATCATAAACATTTCCAATAAAGTAACCAAAAAAGGCATGATCCTTTAATTATTTTGATGCCTTTGTTAACTATGGAGTTAATTCAAAACTTCATTTCTTATAGCAAAAATGTATCACCTCTAAAAGGAGAGAATAGAGACAAGAGGAAGGGGAGAGAGGCAAGGAGAGAGAAGGATAGATGCCAGGTAGATAGGCAGACAGATAGACGGATGGATGATGGATGGATGGATAGATAGATAGATAGATAGAGATAAATAAACAGATGCAACAAATGTTGAACTCCTAACAGAGGGCCAAGACATGTTTACATTGCCATTTATAATACAAGATCTAGAAAAAGAAAGAAAATTCTAAGGAAATTAAAATTTGTTTTAAGAAAAATACTTGAGCTCCATAAAAAAAATAAGTTTATGTACAATGGGAAAATATGTGGTAGGAATTTGGAGATTCAGCATAGTATGAATTGGTGAGATATTCAAGTTTAAGATGAAGGAGGGATATTTCTTTTGTGGTGAGAAGAAGAGTGCTGAGTATCTAAAGCAAGCTGCACAAATGAAACCAAGGTGCTGAAGCAGAAAATAACGGCAGTATTTTTAGTCATTCATTAATTCAGCAGTAAGCGGTCATTAATCCCCTTCTCCTGGAAGAAAGACCAAGACAGATCCAGGTCACGCCCCCCTGCTCTGCAACCATTTGTGTTATTTCTGCCGGGAGAAATAACGCTTGCACTGATGAATGAAGGGAGCATGCAATTCCACTGGCCTCCCTTTCAGGCTATTGTAAGCAAGAAGCCATAGATAAAACACTGGCAATTTGGTTTCAAGTTAGATCCAACAAGCACTTTCAAAGTTAGGATGATTACTCATTTGTCATTAAGTTTTTCCTTTTACCAAATTATTATGTACCCTAAACTGACATGAAATTTCTCATTTCAACAGTGGACTCAAAATACATGATTAAAAATACAGTCTGCATAAACACAGACAACAGTGTGGTGATTGCCAGAGGGAGGGGGGTGGGGAAGGTTGAGAAGGTTATAGGGGAGATAAATGGTGATGAAAGGAGACTTGGATGGTAAACACACAATACAGTGTACAGACGATGTGTTGTGGAATTGTGCACCTGAAACCACGATAATTTTGTTAACCAGTGTCACCCCAATAAGTACAATAAAAAGAGAAAAAAATCTAAGGAAAGGAAATTAAAAAATAGTCTGTGCACCTACATTTTTAAAAAAATATTTTTATTAATTTAAATGAACAAAGGTAATTGCTATTTATAAAAGAGAATATAGAAACAGGCCAAAAGGGTTATGGTAGGCTAAATAATGCCCCACCTCACCCCAAAAGTCTATGCCCTAATCCTCAGAAATTATAAATGTGTTAACTTACATGATAAAGGGACTTCAATGATCAAATTAAGTCTCCTAAGAGATTATCCTGGATTTTCTGGTTGGGCCTAGTGTAATCAAAAGGGTCCTTAAAAGATGGAAGAACAGGGGTCAAAGTCAGAGAAGGTGATATATTGATGGATGCAAAGGTCAGAAAAAGAAAGAGATACCGAAAGATACTACATCATTGGCTTTGAAGATGAAGGAAGGAGCCAGGAGCCAGGGAATGCAGGCAGCCTCTAGAAGTTAGAAAAGGCAAGGAAATGAGCTCTCCCTAGAGCCTCCAGAAGGAATGTCGCCCTGCTGATATCTTGACTTTAGGACTCTGACCTTTAGAGCAGGGGTGGGCAAACTTTTTGACTCGAGGGCCACAATGGGTTCTTAAACTGGACCGGAGGGCCGGAACAAAAGCATGGATGGAGTGTTTGTGTGAACTAATATAAATTCAAAGTAAACATCATTACATAAAAGGGCACGGTCTTTTTTTTTTTTTTTTAGTTTTATTCATTTCAAACGGGCCGGATCCGGCCCTCGGGCCGTAGTTTGCCCACGTCTGCTCTAGAGCCATAAGATAGTAAGGTTGTGTTGTCTGAGACACTGAATTTGTGATAATTTGTTACAACAACCATAGGAAACTAATGCAAGTATAGGAAAAGTTGTTTAACATCATTCATTGACATTAAAATAACAATGAAATTGCAAGAAGAAAACAGTGCTGTACACACACCAGACTCACTAAAAAGGCATAACCACTAAAAGTGGAAACTATCAAGTATTAGGGAGGCTATGGAATAACAGGAGTACTGCTGATGGGAATATATAAACAGGTGTAACCACTATGGTAGATTGTTACCCTAATGGGTATGGGTATGGGCATGTGATTTGCTTGGCCAATGGGGCATCAGCAAGTGTATATGTTAGGGTCCTGTTAGAATAAGATTGTCACCTTGTGGAAAGACCAGGTTGGTGTCATGGGGTATAAAAGACAACATGGAAACGGACAAACTCCAGCTATGTTTTCTAGCTAAGCCCCTTCCTGGCCAACCTCCCAGATATATGTGCAAAACCAGCAGAAGAACATACAGCCTGCCCAGACTACTGTGAGAAAGAATATACTGTTGTTGTTGTTGTTTTAAACCACTAAGCCCAGAAGGCTAGTTTGTGCTTCAGATCCCATAAAGCTAAGGCAGGGAAAACATCAATAACATCTAGAAGCGAGGGTGCGGAGAAGCAAAGAAGGTTCAGTTACAGGCCCCAGATTTCCTCCATAACCCCATGCATCTGCCTGACTCCTTGCCTCCTCTGCACTCTGAAGAGGCGTTAGGGCTCCAGGGGTCAGTGAAAGTCTCCACTTGAAGAGGAATATTCCATGCATCAACCAATTTCAGGTAATCAGCCTTAGAATTTCCTGCCGCATTGGGAGATACATCAAGCCAATATGCAGACAGCTGGAGGTTCCTCGTGAAATAGTTCTGTTGTATCACCATATAATGAGTCACTTGGGGACAATGCCCAACCACCCCCACTCCTGAGCCTCCAGAAGTTTTAAAGCAACTTTCTCATAAGTATGAGCACACAGGCAAGACCAGAGTATCAAAGACAACCACCTCCTTTGTGTTACCAGTGAACAGGCCGTATAAAACCTGCACCACATCTGAGAAAAAAATAAAAAGCATGTTCCTGAATGTCCCCAGAGATGTGGGGACATTTCCTAATTAGCATATTTAAATTTATTTGTAAATCATGCTTCCTAAATATGAACAGTAATCATAGTTTTGCATCAATAAAGCAATGGTCTACTACAGAAGATCTAGATAGTCTGTATTCTATATTCTATAATATAATTTGTATTCTGTATTATAAAATAAAATATGCATGAAGGCTGTTAGACAGGTCTGAATTCATACCAACCAGAGAAAATATTCAAATGAGCCCCTTTCCCTTACACTTGAGAAATGGCATTACTTTATTAAACAGTATTTAGCAATCTACACACACCAACTCTTAAAGCTCAGTACCTTTCTCCTCAGTAAGGAATTACAAAAGGAGCACTGGATACTTATCATACAATATCACATTAGAGTTCTCCCTTTATCAAATTAAGTGGATTAAAAATATGTATTATATACCTTTCATTTTTTTCGTGGGAGACATGTGAGATGCACAGTTTGGATAGATTTAAGTAAGTTACTACATTTAAACATTCTAGAGGTAACACTCTTACTTTACTTTTCCTATATTATTTAGAACCCTGAATGTATTTCAGTGTGAGGAGGAAGTTCTCAATAAATACATAATCAATATGAGGATTAAATAAAATGAAAATTTCAATATAATATATTTGGAAAGTATGATAATAGATACTGGGCAAGAAGTTTAAATAGTGTGCCTTTTATTCTAACTTTTTATGTAGTAGACTTAGGTTTAAAATTATTTCTACCCTGGTAGAATCCTATCACAATCATGTTTTGATATCACAGAAGTAGCTGCAAGATGCTTATAATGCACCAAGTCTTACAAAATTTGGAGAAAAGCCTGGACAAGAAACAAAATTTACCAATCTACCAAAATTTTCCAAGTCTACCATGACAGCAAATACCTTTCTCCCTCTCCTTCACATCTCAGCATCTAAAATGTTTCAAGGAAAGGGAATTAAAGTGTGTGTCACTACAGTCCTTTGTAATATGTTATCAAAATTTTATGTTCTCCATTCATTCTATACCAAGTTTAAACGCAACTGCTAGCAAGGGAACATTACCGCATGTCTGTCTGCATGAAAAATTGACCATATCTCCTTTGTAATGCATTCCAAAGCTCTCCCATGTACGCATTATTTCTTTATTATTTATTTGGAGTCTCTGCTTGCCAATGATGCAGTGGGATGGGAGATAATAAGCCAGTATGTCCTCCTGCTCTGAATGTCATCTTATAAGAGGGCAGCTATATTCTCCCTTTCCCTCTTTCCCTTCCCATTCCTCACTGGAGGACACCGCATTGATGGAAAATATATATTGCTTGTATTATACCTCATCTAGTTTCCAGAACTGCCCAACAGTTTGTGAGGCAGCTCAGAAAACATGAAAAGAAGGAAGAGATAAGGCTGGAGAAAAAGATACGCCATGGTTCAAGTCCTATGTATTGCAGAAGCCACGCTTACTTTGTAATGTGTTTACTTTCATTCCTATTCTCTAATAAAGAGGGTTATTATTTTATTATTATTTTTTAAAAATATATTTCTTTTTATTTTAGAGAGGAAGGGAGAGGGAGAGATAGAAACATCAATGATGAGAATCATTGATCACCTGCCTCCTGCACACCCCCCACTGGGGATTGAGCCAGCAACCCGGGCATGTGACCTGACTGGATAATGAACCGTGACCTCCTGGTTCAAAGGTCGATGCTCAACCACTGAGCCATGCTTATTGCCATTTTACAGATGAGTCGATTGTGACTCAGAATTTAAAGAATTTCTGATTCGCGTAGCTGGCAATTGGCAAAGCCAGGATTTACAAACCAGATCACTGGCCCCTGAGGATTAGCCCTTGCCACACTGACCTGGCAGGTCTCACTCTGCATCGTCTGTCTTTTCTTCGAGTCTGCCAGTTAAATCAGCTAAGGACTGAAATTCCTTTCTACAGCATTTGCCATTTAGAATTACTGCTGCTGATGAGGAACTAAAATCCATTTGACACAGCGTGGTTTGAACAATGATGGCCAAGCTCCGTGTCTCAGGACCAACAATGTATCTATGAAGCTCAAAAAAGAAGCTTTAGAAATACCTTCGAAATAGCAAAACCAAATTCTTTTTAATTTTCCGACTTCATTTTCCTATAGCGCGTTTAGAAAAATAATAGGATAATTACAAAGTCATCAGTGTATGGTATTTAAGTCATTTAAAAAATACAGTACTCTCAGAACCATGTGAAATATATTACTCATCCCTATTCATCTCCTGCGTCCAAGAAGAAATAAACAAGGAGGATCTGGCTAAATTCCACTTGCCTCTCCTTCCTTCATTTCTGCTCTGCTCTATGCACTCAAACCTACAGGCTACAACTGCTAAGCTTTCTAACCAATTAGACTTAGCCAGTGAGAGGCACAGGAACAGGAACTGTCGGAGAAAGAGAAAGTCAAGATATTTTTTATTGCCGCCCTCTCCCTTCTGGATGATGGTGTTGGCAGTGGCTGCGCTTTTATCTGCATCCACAGTCCTGTCATGGGGCTGTTTCCCGTGTGCTGCGGCTTCTCTCTCATTCCAGGGACAGCTTCCTCTCCACAGCCCTTCAGGCCTGCTGGGGTAACAGCTCTCAGCAGTTACCTGTCCCTTGGTGATTCAGTAGCACATCATTAAACTCTCTTCGGTTGGCTCTCTGGTTGTGACAAGTGTCTCCTGCAGGAACCCCTGGTGTTAGAGTAATGACTACCAGAGACATTCCCAAAGTAACCTCTCAATGTAAGGTAACAGGCTAGGGCTGCTCATGTAGTTCATCAACACAGAGAACCCCTCCCGGAAAGGGAAACGGACCTTGGAACTCTGTGACCTGCAAACCAACACTAGTGGTAGTGTGGGATGAAGGTCAGGTGAAGGGCAAGTTGGGCACTTAGTTACCAAAGCAACAATAGTGTTTACCCAGCTGGTGAAGAGGGATAACTATTTGTGACTGCCCTGGGGAATGCACATAAAGAAAACTATGCATTTAAAGTGTTGACTTAATTCAAAGTACTGGGGCTTGCAACCCAGCAAGCCTTACAGCCTGAAATTCAACCATGTCTGCCCAACAGAGCCTAACACACAACTTGCAAGTCTCCTATATTAAGGCAATGCCTTGGCTGAGAAGTGGGATTCTGACACTAGGGATATGACAATAGGTGAAGCACCCTTGATGCTGAGAACTCAAAACCTCCAAATCCCTGTGTCACCATCAGATGGACATGAATGAAGAAATAGCATATTAAATTTGGGCTAAATTTATTTATATGCATGCACTTTCTTGGGATTTGGGATTTGATAAATTGACTTAAGCACCTGAGAATGGTATTATCCTTCTGCATAACTGGTTAATTCAAGTCTTTCATCAATAAGCAGCTCTATAAGTTTGCCCGAACCTGTATGCAAGCTTCTGGGCCACCCCGTAACTCTAACCCTGGAAGGGACAGGATATAACTGTGGGGTGCATCTTGGTACTCATATGCCAGTAAACTATAATAAAGCAACAAGAAAAGACCAGTTAAGACTTGAATTTCATGTCAGTTAAGTCCTAGGAGCTATCAGTCGATGAGGAGTACATGAGATGGGTAGTGAAAGAGGGAATCGTGATTGTTAATGTAAATAGCCTGGCAGAAGCAGGGGCACTAGCAGCTATGTTTTGTGCCAATTATTTCTTTCTCCCATATTTCCCTGCTTTCAGGTTAGAATATGACTAAATTAACATCCCTTGAAATAATACAGTTGTCAATGGAAATTTTGTTTATCCTATGTTGGGGATATAAGCATGTGGTTTTGTTTTTATTTTGTTTTTAATTAAGGAAAATATAACATGCAAAGGGTAATAATAAATTTTGAGTGAAAAACTGGGAGAAATGAGCTGAGAATTGTTTGCCTACCTAGATATTATATGTCTGTTTGTCTGCCTGCCTATCTATCTGCTAGTATCTATCTACCTACCTATCTATCTGGAAGCCAAAGGGAGCCCAAGGTCTTTAATATATGTATATGTATATGTATATATAGCAGCCCCTTTGGCTTCCAGTTTGTTTCTGACATTTGAAGGTGAGAAGAGAGGGGTTGAACTACTTTTTCTCCTGGTGCCCTCCCAGCCAGGCTGTAGTCTGGCTGTGTGTGGCTTATCTACCCAGAGATCTCCCTGTCAAACAGTACTCATGCTTTGGCTAAAGCATTAACGTGGTTCCAGGCCAGCTCCTTCTCCTTGCCCCAAGGTCTTGGCCTGGTTACAGCTTTCCACCATTCCCATCACTTGCTTTTCAATTTTCCCTACACCTGGTCTCTTCATTACACTCTTCAGTTCACTCAGAGTATGGATCCACTTCCTGCCAGGAGCCTGACTCATACACAGTTGTTATGTCTGTGAATATCAAGTCGGCTGTATCCAGTGATTCAAGACTTTGGAACACCCTCACAAGGATATTATTACATAATGTTTCTTTTGTGAGCTAAAAAAAATTTAGGTCTTTGTAGAAGGATGACTTCATTTCTTCTACTTAAAGAGATTAATGTTTGATGCTACTGTGAATTATATAATTCCTTCTTTGTAGTTGTTTATCTAATAAAATATTTACTAATCATCTCCATTTGCTTAGTACTAAGGGTACAACAGTGAACAAGTCCTCACTCGTATGGAGCTTCAGGACATTAAAAATAAATCAAATAAGTAAGGTTAAGTACAAATGGTTCCTGGCTAAGAAAGGATTAAGTCAGGTGATGCCATGGAGAGTAACTGCTGGGGGCTACCCCAGATCTGAGGGGCAGGACAATGTGGGAGGGGGGTGGGGTGGCCTCCCTCACTTCCCATTGTCTGCTTTAGTTCAGGTGTTTACATTCTCATGCACTCCTGGGAAATGGCTCATCCCCAGCCCAGGAGGTAAATGTTGATGACTGTAAATTAATGATGATAACTCCAGCATGGCACACAACCCCATCCAATGAGACATACAGGGATACTGACAGTGCACCTCCCTGAGGTATTACTACCTAATTAAAAAAGAAGACATAGGTCGACCAAGATGGCGGCGTAGGTAAACACCGGAGACCGCTGCCGCAAACAACCATTTCAAAAATACAACTAAAAGACTGAACGGACATCACCCAGAACCACAGGAAGGCTGGCTGAAGAGAGACTCTACAACTAGAAGGAAAGAGAACAGCAAATCGAGGCTCAGAGGCGGCGCAGTGTGGAAAATACAAAGGTACCGAGGTGCGCGCGAAAGCGGGCTGGTGGCTGAGGGCGCGGTTGTCGTTTTCTGTCGGGAGTGAGTCTCAGACTCTGGGCTCCAGATCCGGACGAGTCTCTAGGGACCCAGACTCAAACGGGAGAAGCGGGATTACCCGGCATCAGTTGGAACCTGAGGGCAGCTTTCTCTCCGAGGTTTGCAGCGGCTGCCGGGGTTCTGAGAAGCAGAGCCTCTGGGAACGGGACTGAGCGTGGCCATAACTGCTCCCTCCGCCCGCCCTGTTGATCCCGCCCCGCCCAAAGCCTGCGCACAGCCATTTGCCGATCGCCTCAGGCAAAGGCTGGATTAGCGCCTCCCCAGAAGACAGACGTTTTCCGCACAGCTGATTCCTATAGCCAGTCGGCCTGAGGGTCAAATCCCTCTAGTGTTAACTACAACAATTAAGGCTTGGCTAGAACAAGACTGCACACAGAGACCACAAGGGGGTGCACCAAGAAAGCATAAAAGATGCGGAGACAAAAAAACATGACAGAAATGGAGGATATGGAGCTAAGAATCGCAATTTTGAGGGCTTGCCATAAATTTGTGCAGAACCTCACGAAAACTAATGAGACCCTCGATGCTACGATAAAGAAATTAGAAAGTAAGCATACACGGACTGAAATAAAGAATATTATACCCAATAGCAGACCAGAGGAGTACAATAATCAAACCAAAGATTCAACAAAAAACACCCAATTGGAAAAGCAAAATGAAAAAAGAATCCGAAAGTGTGAAGATAGTGTAAGGAGCCTCTGGGACAGCTTTAAGCGGTCTAATATCAGAGTCATTGGAGTGCCAGAAGATGAGAGACAGCAAGATATTGAAAACCTATTTCAAGAAATAATGGCAGAAAACTTCCCCCACCTGGTGAAAGAAATGGACTTACAGGTCCAAGAAGCGCAGAGAACCCCAAACAAAAGGAATCCAAAGAGGACCACACCAAGACACATCATCATTAAAATGCCAAGAGCAAAAGACAAAGAGAAAATCTTAAAAGCAGCAAGAGAAAGAGGCTCAATTACCTACAAGGGAATACCCATACGACTGTCAGCTGATTTCTCAACAGAAACTTTGCAGGCCAGAAGGGAATGGCAAGAAATATTCAAAGTGCTGAATACCAAGAACCTACAACCAAGATTACTTTATCCAGCAAAGCTATCATTCAGAATTGAAGGTCAGATAAAGAGCTTCACAGATAAGGAAAAGCTAAAGGAGTTCATCACCGCCAAACCAGTATTATATGAAATGCTGAAAGGTATCCTTTAAGAAGAGGAAGAAGAAGAAAAAGGTAAAGATACAAATTATGAACAACAAACATGCATCTATCAACAAATGAATCTAAGAATCAAGTGAATAAATAACCTGATGTACAGAATGAACTGGTGATTATAATAGAATCAGGGACATAGAAAGGGAATAGAATGACTATTCTTGGGGGGAAAAGGGGTGTGGGAGATGCGGGAAGTGACTGGACAAAAATCATGCACCTATGGATGAACACAGTGGGTGGGGAGTGAGGGTGGAGGGTGGGGTGGGAGCTGGAAGGAGGGGAGTTATGGGGGGAAAAAAGAGGAACAAATGTAATAATCTGAACAATAAAGATTTAATTTTAAAAAAAAAAAAAAAAAAAAAAAAAAAAAGAAGACATAACATTATAATATATACATTTGCATTATTATTTTATATATATATATATATATATATATATATATGCATTATGTAACATTGTATTTGTATATACATTTGCAAAATGACCACCACTATAAGTCTCGTTAGTATCTGTCACCATACAGTTACAGATCTTTTTATTGTGATGAGGAGTTTTCAGATCTACTCTCTTAGCAGTGCACTACAGTATTGTTAACTATAGTCACCGGGCTGTACATGAGATCCCCATGACTTCTTTATTTTATAACAGGAAGTTTCTAACATAATGTTATATGTCCATTATTCCTCAATAAACAGACATAAAATAGAAATGTTCCTTCTTCTTTGTGTGAATCACCATAAACACCTGTGATGCTTGAAACTGCAGCCGACAACTTGCAATCATGAGGTGACAAGACTGTGTCCAGCCAGGTGCTGAGGACAGCAGAGCAGAAAGATGAACAGAAGTGGGTCCTGGATGACACTGCTGAGCTGATAAAACACAGACTCTCTTGCCCTGTAATTACTTAAGCTACTGTTGCTTAACTTAAAAGCAGCTAGGTAGGCAAGAACTCAAGGGAGCCATTACATTTAAGCTGAGACCTGAAAGATGAGGAGAAGCTAGCAACTAAAAAAGCAGGGGACCGCATGCCAGGGGGTGGGAAAAACAAGGATAAAGACCTGATGGCTGAGAAGGACAGGGCCACCAGCTGCTAAATAGCCCCTGACTGTGTGCACGCATTGTGTCCATCAGCAGTATTCCTGTTTATCTTCACATTTCTATTTCTCAGACCTCTTCTCTAGTACTTATCCTAGATGTGTTTTTGTAAGCTGTCTTAAATGATATTTAGAGAGTACGAAAAAATATAGAAAGAAATCCCCCAAACTTTACAACTTTCCCAAGTTAAATGATGTGTCTTGTTTTTTCCACTATCTTTTAGAACTGGAATCCCAATTTTTATTAGAAAAAAATAATCACTAAAATCATCTTGATCATCCCAATATTTGAGTTCAATCTGACTCACTGGGACATAGTCCAATAGATAAGTCATAGCTTATTCTGATAATTTAATTTAGGCCATTGTGAAAGGTAAATGAATTCAGAAACATCAGCTATGCTTCCTGTTTTGTCCAGCTTGAGTGCGGCATTATACAATTATTATCTAATTTTCCCATGGTGCTATATAATAGTGCCCCTGGGGCTGGCTAAATCTATGGAGAAAGGCTTCCAGGCAGTCATTAAATTTGCCTTAACATAATCCCTTTAGTGACGCCAACACAATCTCTCTAATAACTACTAAGCTTCAAAACTGATGACTTATGGTTTGTGACACTGAAACAGAGAGGGCCTTTAATAGTAAAAACAAGCAGCAAGCAGACAGTTCTTTAAACTCTAACCTTGTAAGACTGTAACAGTTCCCTTGTTTGATCCAAGACCACTATATTCAAAAATATCAGAAAATAGCCCTAACCGGTTTGGCTCAATAGACAGAGCGTCAGCCTGCAGACTCGAGGGTCCCAGGTTCGATTCCGGTCAGGGGCATGTACCTTGGTTGCAGGCACATACCAAGTAGGGGGTGTGCAGGAGGCGGCTGATCGATGTTTCTCTCTCATCGATGTTTCTAACTCTCTATCCCTCTCCCTTCCTCTCTGTAAGAAATGAATAAAATATGTTTTTTTAAAAATATCAGAAAATAAATACTATGTACAACAGGAAGTTTCCCCATAATGGAGTCTGAAACCATGGTGTTAAGACTGACTTCATTTATTCTGTGGTTCTCTTTGCTCCACCTTCCTCTACTTCTCTCTTTATTTTATACTTGAATATCTACAGGAATGGTGCTTTGCCATCAGTCTGCAGTGACTCAAGCCTTCTAAAGTTTATTACAAATCTAATATAATTCTGCAGTTGCATTGTGGGTATCTGATTTATGGATTTTAGCTAGAGACATACACAAAGTGAGTATTTCCACCCGGTATATGCAGTAAAAACTTGATAAGGCACTGTTTAAATCAGGCTTGATAGAAAAAGAGCTATAAACACATTATAACAGTTTTAAACAAACTATTCTAAAATGCAGAAAAACCCTGTAAGTGCTAAGTTACAGCACTGCTCACCATATTATGCAGTTAAGAGCCTGTAATTCCTGCTATTAAAAATCCTACTTTAGTACTGTTTAGTACACATATAAAAATTCCATCTGAGCAAAGATTAAGGATATAAGGCATCAGTGAGAAAAAAAAAGATACTTTGGTTTTTTTGAAAGCCTTGGCAATTGTTTTGGTTAATATAAACCAATAATCTACAGATTATGTTCACTTTGATTTTTTGTCCCTTTGTGAAAATATAAATACGTTTTATTGATGCAAATTGACAAGATTCTGAATAATAATATAAAGTGCCTTTCACCTATGTTATTATTTTTTAATCCAAATCACTAATTATGAACTGATCTGTCTCTGATTAAAGGTAGGCATTGCTTTTCAAAACATTGTCCCCAGCAATTCAGGGTATTTATCACATATACATTTCAGTAAATAGATAATGGGCAATGCATACAAAAGATATATTTTTCTCTCCTTTCCCTATACAGATAATAAAAATCTCAAATCAATAATATTCAACTGATAGCAAATGGCAAAACTCTTAAAACCTCTGGTTAAGAACACGCCAATGCTTAGATTTTTAATGCATCTATATAACCCATAGCATTATTCTTTTGCTCAGAAAGTGGTAAAAATGGTGAATGAAATGACTCACGCTTAGACCCATGTTTGACAGGTTACACTGTCTGGTTCCTTATTCTCTGTGGTTCCATGTGAATAGCAAGATTCTATGGGAATAGTGTGAATTCCAATGAATCCTAGTCATTAATAGCCTGTAATAATTGATTTCCTTTGAAATGTTGCTAACTGGCATTCCTTCTCTTTCACCAATTTTAATAAATTACTACTCTTCGTATTATTATTATGAATTTAAATTATGTGTAATACTTTAATATTTAAAAATTGTAGTGAGGCAGAAAGAAAGCCACTAGGAGTCACACCCAGGGGAACGAGATGGGATTCAGGTCTCCAGATGACTGAAGAATCTTCCAGAATATCTCTTTCTGGCCAGAGAGAGCAGAAGGGCAGTGCAAGCAGTTTGGGCATCAGGAACAGTGCAGTGCGTGTAGGAGCCCCAGTGTACACCAAGGGACAGCATCAGATGGTGTTCAGTCCAAGAATAAGTGTTCAAGGCATTCAGGAAAGCACAGGTGACCCTGGCGACTCTCAGCATATGAATGGGGAAGGCCTACTGTCTTTCCATATCTGACCAGGAACACACTTTCTACTCCAAGATTAATCCAAACTCAGGAGATGTGGCTCCTGGTGAACAAGTTGGTGTTAGCTGTAGCCAAACCAAACATCAATACTTTGACATAGACTGTGGGTCTAGAGACCAAGAGTTGGACTTGTCCTGCCTTCACCCACCCCCACTCATTCATGATTTTCATTTCTTTGTTAGAATGACCACTACTTCTGCAAGAGACCGGAAGAAGACCTTGCTGACTATGTGTGGACAGTTGTTTTCATTCCTGAGAAATGTCAACCTTTAAGAGGTAGGTTATGTTTTGTTCTCACAGAATTGCGTAAGCAGAAGGTTTTGTTGCCAAAAGTCTAGATGTTGCTGCAAACTTCTTGAGCGACTCTAAGAGCAGATACTGTGGACCTAGAGTGCACAAAAGAGGTGAGATCTGTCTTGAAGAGCCATCCAGCCCATCTCTGAGCAGGGACAGTATGAGGCGCAGATGCTATCTCTGCCTTCAAAGACAGAAAACAAAGCAGACTTCAATTCTCTATGAAAAGTCTGCTTTAGGGCACAAGAAGAGTGCTATGAAAGACCAAAGCAAAAATATCTAACGTCATCTCATGGAGGTAGGAAGGTGGAAGGGAACGGGATGCTTGAAGGGGAAGTCAGCACGTGACTCTGAAGGAAGATATTTAGGTGAAGGTTGGAAAAACCTTCATCTACTGTAGAGCCTTACCACACAATAATTAGAAATACATTTTCATGCCCAGCTTAATCCCATCACTTGGCTTATTTCCCTGGTTATTATGAAAAGTAAACTATAATTCATTAGTGCCCGAAATTGTTCTCAATTGTTTTCTGGGTAAAAAAGTTGTCTCCGTGATTAATTGATATCTCCTTGAGGGCAGTCACTGCTGTGGTCATCTTTCACACTCCCCAGTGTTTACCAATGCTGAAAGTAGAGACCTTCATTAATAAATTCTTGTTACATGGAAGATTGATTCACATATTTTAAAAATAATGCTTGCTGACATCTTGTGAATGTGGACTACTGTACTCTGTCATCCAGAGGCAATGAATCTCTTGAAATAGGTGTAACTTACATACTGCTGTTTAGGCCTATTTATCATTTTACATTTTCTTTAAAAGTATTTGAATCATTGCTCTAACCAGTTTGGATCAGTGGGTTGAGCATCAGCCTGCAAACTGAAGGGTACCAGGTTCAATTCTGGTCAAGGGCATGTACCTTGGTTGTGTGCACATCCCCAGTAGGGGGTGTGCAGGAGGCAGCTGATCAATGTTTCTCTCTCATCAATGTTTCTAACTCTATCCCTCTCCCTTCCTCTCTGTAAAAAAATCAATAAAATATATTTTTAAAAGAGTATTTGAATTATTGATATAATCTTAGACACATAACTCTAGACCACCACCCAAACCTACAGCAAATGTACTTTTTCACAATAGACATTGTTTAGAGAACTGGATTTTCCAAAAGGTTGTTGTTAAACATTGTGTCAATGAGAATCACCCTGCTTAGTAGGAAAATGATAAAGCACAAAGCCCTAGCTGACATTACCCACAGACTGAATCAACTCTCTTCTTTTGGCTTTTTTTTAAACTGGTGACAGCATTATAGATCTCCCCTTTACTCCCTTCTTGGGTTCTTGTATAAATTGCCACTGAACAGGACTCTCTTTGAATGCTCTCTTATTTCCAAACAAGCAAATATTTTCCAACAGAAGATATTAGTCAATAGCACAGACTTTATAAAGACAACCTTAAAAATGACCAAATCAAAATAAATTAAAATGTACTTATGTAGCAAAAAATTGCTGTTGTACAATTATCTGTATACTATGTTTTAACATAAAAGGGTATTTTATAATTGTGAGCACCTGGTGAAGATACAGAGTTTGCTCAGTTATAGTAGATGCTACTACATTACTATTCTGTTTCTGAGTCTAATAATTTTTCTTAAACAAGTTAATTATGATTGTTTTAAAATGTGTTCCTGAAGTAAAATACAGACCTATATAAGAAAACACATTATCTGAAAATAATACAAAATAAAAGATAAAATAAAAAGTATTTAGAATTATTTAATAGAGTTGCTTGATTTGTTATTTCTTCCCAGAAAATTATTTTTATGACTTAATGCGGGCAAGATGTAAAATCTTTTTGAAAAGTTTCAGCCCTGCTGGTGTGGCTCAGTGGTTGAGCACCAACCCATGAACCAGAAGGTCAAGGTTCGATTTCCGGTCAGGGCACATGCCTGGGGTGTGGGCTCCATCCCCAGTGGGGGGAGTGCAGGAGGCAGCCAATCCATGGTTCTCTCTCATTGGTTTCTATCTCTCTATCCTCTCCCTTCCTCTTGCTCTAAAAAAATCAATAAAAACATATTAAAAATTTTTTTTCATATGAGGAAAAATACTTTCTTTTGAACTTTATATAAAGAGGCCTGAAAGCCGTTCTAATAGTTTTTATGTCACATACGTATGTATAACACATATAATATTTATAATGTAACAAATGTAACATTTGTAATATATTTTCCCACAACTCCCCAGACCATGTTATAGGACTTAGTGGGAAATGGCACTAATTTGGGCTCTTATCCTCCTTCTCTCGAACTTGTGTGAACTTGGAAAACGATGGACCCGAACAAGTTATTTAACGTCCCTCTGCCTTAGGGTCTTGTCTATAAAACAAGAACAATGACACTTAGTGGAGCTGGGCTGGGACTCCCCTCAGCCAGCTTCTCTGTGTCAGGCCCTGTAGAAGGACTGCCAGGCTGAGGGGAAGAAGGGCCCTGCTCCTTCTGGATGCTTCCCTCGTGTCCTCCACATGCCTGCCTTCTCCCTGTTCCCGCCAGCATGACCCTGGCCTGGCTTCCTCACCCTGCGGCCACAGTGCATTCCTACAGACTGGAATTTTTTCAATGCTTGCAATGCCAGCTTCATCAGAGCTCCCTCCTCAGAGACACCTGCACCCACAAGAGACACCTGGCCTCAAAGCCCAGAATCCCAGTCCCGTGGGGCTCCTCCTATGGTATCAGAGAGCAACGACTTCCTCAGAGGCCTGAGTGTCAGTCCCACCAGGCTGTCCTTCAAGCTCCTAGTTTTAATAATTCCACACTCTACCAAGAGGGGTCAGCTGCTTTCTGAAACTGCTACCTAGAATAGCTCAGTTGTCATTGTGGGCTGTTTCAACTGCCTAGCAAATATTCTTTTGATACCTAGTTAACAATTCTTTAAATCATATTTGTCTCTGTTAAAACAACTGTCTCCTTCCTGGACCTTGACTGGCATAAAAGTAATCTGTACATCACAACCCTGTCATAAAGACCCCATCCACTCCTTTCACCATTTGGCATTATTTAGTATCTTTAAAGCAGGGATGTGTCAGGTACTGTCTTAGGTGGTGGATACAGAATGCTGATCAAGCCCTGCCAGCTTGGCTCAGTGGATGAGCATCAACCCATGAACCAGGAGGTCACCGTTTGATTCCCGGTCAGGGCACATGCCCGGGTTGCTGGCTCAATCCCCAGTGTGGAGTGTGCAAGGAGGCAGCTGTTCAATGTTTCTCTTTCATCCCTGATGTTTCTATCTCTCTCTCCCTCTCCCTTCCTCTCTCTGAAATCAATAAAAACATATTTAAAAAATAATAATGCTGATCAAGACACACAAAATTATGCTGTAGAAACAAATTGCATTTCATTTTGTTTAATGGTGCTGGACACCATATAGAGCTCAGAAATTTAGTGAACCTTCTGGTTCCAACTCTGATCAGAACACTTATGGTCAACTTACTGGAAATAATGTATATTATACATGGTGACATAACCAGGAAGTCTAAAAACCCAGCCTCTGAGGCTTTGGAGACACAGATAGAGGAGTGTTCTAACAGGGATATGCCACCATGCCGAGCTACTGGGAATTAGCTCTCCATTCCAGGGCAGTGAATTCCTTGTCTCTTTTTACCCCTGGCTTTCAGTTTAGCTCCTTGAAATGACACAAAGGAGGAGACAAATTGGAAGGAGTTCTAAGAAGTTCACAAGAAATGATCCAGAGCCATGGAAGGACAGAGTAATGAGGCAAGATTGCAACGACTAAATGTATTTTTATCTAGTATTCAACTAAGTGCAGTTGTGACATCTAAAAATAAGTGAGGCAGAAAACGAAAAAATAATTATAGGGAATATAATACATAATAATTAACGACTGAAAAAGAGTATGCTTTAAATCACAGGATACAAGTAAAGCAGGAATAGTTTGAGCTGATTATAGAGACTCAATTTCTCACACTGAGGTGAGAGGAGTGTTATCATTTAAAATTCACAGCCCTTAAAAAAAGAACAGACAAAACATGTAATTATTATCTGCCAATAGCACATCTAAAATGATGCAGGAGTGTTTGTCCATTTCTAATTTACAATGGCCTACATGTTCCACAAGTTATCCAACCCATTCATTCTTCTTTAATTAAAGTGCTCAGAAAAGTCTTGTAAATCTTGAAAATGCCTGTGATGTTCTTTCTAACATGCAGAGGGAAGAGCCATGGAAAATAAATTACAAAAAGTTGAAATTAGAGATCTCCATAGATACCGATTTCATTGTTTATCATTTAACAAACAAACCTCAAAGGAAACAAGTGTATTGTATTTTAGGTCTGAAATGTTACCCTTGATTTTTAAAAAAAAATCACTGTGTTATGAAAGTTAACATGGATATGCTTACAATCAATAGCAAAGGCCAATGGATTGTTCTGTGGTAACTGGGTCATAAATGATTAACATTAGAAGGAAACAGAAAAGGTATTTTACCCAAATATTCTCAATCTCACTCATAAATCTACTTCAAAATATTTCCCTATGTTCCTCTTTAGTCAACCCTTCTCTCATATTTAAGATTTAAGCTAATCATCCTTGTAATCCTCACTATAGCCATTGATTGTCTTTATATGTGAAATAACCTTTTAGAAATATGTCTTAAGGGCTCCTTGTCATGTTCAGCAGACAAAGTCATCTTTGCTACCAAGAGAAAGGAGTCTACTGCTGGTCTGAGTTAAATATCAGGTCACTGTATGTGATTGACAACACAACTTCTCAGAGGTTTTGGAGCATGTTTAGGTTTTTTGCTATATTTTGTCCATTATTCGAAAGGTCCTGGATCTGAAGTTGTCCATCCTCCTTGATTACTGAAAGCTGAGAAAGAAACTTTACTACAAACACAGTAAAATACAGATGTCATGTGATTTTTAAATGTTTTAAGTTTTATGCTTGTATTTTTAAATTAAAACTCTCTACATAACATATAAATTTTTAAAACAGAATTATCATGTAGAGCAAAAATTAATCAAATCCCACACTTGATTTACAATCTCATCAGAATGATTCATCTTAAAAATCTCTCATGCCCTAGCCGATTTGGCTGAGTGTCTAGAGCACAGGCCTGAGGACCAAAGGGTCCCAGGTTCAATTCTGATCAAGGGCACACACCTCAGTTGTAGGCTCCTCCCTGGCCTGGGCCCTGGTTGGGGTGTGTGCAGAAGGCAATGTGTTTCTCTCACATTGATATTTCTCTCTGTCTTTCCCTCTCTCTTCTACTCTCTCTAAAAATCAATGGCAAAAAATCCTCAGGTGAGGATTTTAAAAAAGTCTCTCAGATCTTTGGCATAACTTATTTTTGTCTGGTTAGATGCCTTTCAGGGTCGTGGATGGCTCTCTGGCCCTGATTTAGTTGAGTTCAGATCATGAAGTCTTTAATCTCATGAAGCATGAAAGCCTATTTCTAAGTGGTGGCACTTTTGGGCTCTGAGGTTGATGTGGAGGTATGGTTGAATCAACAACTGCTTTTGTTGCCCATGCTGATGTCCTTTTTCTCTCTCACTGTCCGTAGGAACCATACATGTACTCATACAATCATAAAATTATAGCAGTATAAGGGAACTTAGTAAGCTAACACTTCTACTTTATGGGAGGAAAATGAGGCCCAGAGTCCTTTAATTAATTACCAAAGTCCTACAACAGGTTATAAACTATGTGTAATAATAATTACAAGAGTAGGTATTGAGTATTTCATACACCTCAGTCCCTAGAGCAATGGTTCTCAACCTTGGCTGCACATTAGAATCACCTGGGAATCTTTCTTTTTAAAATCCAGATTTCTGGGCCTCATCCTCCGGAAATTCTGTTTCTTTGTTATGGGGTGGGGCCACAACATTAGTAACAAAGAAACAGAATTTCCGGAGGATGAGGCCCAGAAATCAGGATTTTAAAAAGATTCCCAGGTGATTCTAATGTGCAGCCAAGGTTGAGAACCACTGCCCTAGAGTAAGGTCTAATTGTGTATTACAAGATTTAATTCTCACATTAGTCATGAGAGAAAGACATTATTTTCCTTCTTTTACAGAAAACTGAGGCACACTTGAATGATATAATTCATTTTAGGTCTCACCTCTAGAAAGTTGAAAGATTAGAAGTCAGATAGCTGAAACTCAAAGATTAGACCCTTAACTACTGTAATATACTTACTTCTGGCTGGTTCAACAAACAATTAAGAGATGGGGGCAGCACAAAGCAAAATGTCGGGGACTCAGATGTGAGTAAATCTTTGTTTTTCCTCTCCTGAAGGTCACAGTTTAGTACAAGGGTTGGCAAATTTTTCTGTCAAGATCCAGATAAATATTTTAGGCTTAGTGAGCCATATAATCTGTCACAACTACACAATGTTGCCACTGTGGCACGAAATCAGCCAGAGACAATATGTAAATGAATGGATGCAGCTGTGATCTAATAAAACTTTATTTATAAAAACAAGCTGAGGGCTGATTTAGTTTACCAATCCCTGCTCATATGGAATAATCAATTATTTAAATACTAGAGGCCCGGTGAATACATTCGTGCACCGGTGGGGTCCCTCGTCCTGGCCTGAGGGGATTGGGTTGAAACCAGCTCTCCGACATCCCCCAAGGGTCCCAGATTCTGAGAGGGTGGTTCTTGGGTGACGCACCCCAGAATCGTCACCCAAGAACCCCAGCTGCCAAGTCACCGCAACTTGGCAGCTCCTGCGTCGACTGTCTGCCCCCTCGTGGTCAGTGCATGTCATAGTTACCGGTCAGCCAGTTGACCAGTTGCTATGCCTTTTATATGTATAGATGTTAGGTGAGACATGCATCCTTAGAGTAGGATATATAAACCACTGCAGAATCAGAGGGAGGAGTAGGTAATCCTGTCTGAGGTATTTAGGGGAAGAAACATTTGCGAAATATATTTGATAATTAGTAAAATAACATTAATTAGGGAAGAAGGCAAGGATACTCCAGGCATAGATGACAATGTAAGCAAAACCTTAGAGGCAGGACCTTCGAGAAACAGTAGGTAGTTTAGCAAGACCGAATTAAGTACAGGTACCTGCTGAGTAATAGTGGAAGAGAAAAACAGAGAGGCAGATGGAGTTGAGGGGGCAGTTTGAGGCAGTGCTAAGGAATTTGAATTTTAGATGATACGAGGGGAGATACTAAAAACTCTTTAAAAGAGAAATAGCATCATTAGACTCTGGTTTTTTAAAATATGTAATTCTGCAGGATTTCCTCAAAGGGGAAAATATGATAGAATGCATTTAAAAGCACCTCCTTTAAACAAATGCTCCCCACCTTCTTTGTATTGGACATATACAAGTTTTAAAATGCGATTTAACTTCAAGAAATACACAGCTATCTGTAGAAAGAAACAATGCTATTACAGCTTTTTTTGAAATGCCCTCAAGCTATACTTTTTGTTTAATTAATCTTTGTACTCTTGGATTCTTATATGGTTTTTATGTTGTTCGTGAATTGGAAATTGCTTTAATAATTTTCCTCTGTTCCAGTCCAAATAAAAAAGTTTAACAGAAAGTGTCTACCTTGTGCACACCATTTAAAAATCTATTTTACATCACAATTACTTACTTTGGCACATTGTGCTTAGGTTTTGTTCACCTTAAATGCAATCCCATACAGAACTCTGGTGGATGAAGGGCATGCAGAGAAAAGCAATGACCTAGAAGTTAGGACATGTGAGACCTCTTTAGACCCTGCTGCCATCAATTAGGTATTTCACCTTGAATTTACTAATTCCCAAACCAAAAAGCAGATTCCATACATCAGAATATTTCAAAAAGCAAAGACACCTTCTGTGAGTGAATGATAATTGACAAGTTGAATCATATTTTTACAGCTTCAAATGTTTAATTTTCCTTTCACTGGTAGGCAACTCCTTGGAGGGAGGAGGGCAGAGATTTCCAAATGAAAACTTGGAAATTAAAATAAGAGCTCTCTGTGAGTTGGTGCTCTAACAGGAGGTGGAAAAGATTAATGTCTTCTGAAATAATGTATGAAAATGGTCAATAGAGCCTATGACAGAGTTCTGTTAGATCCCCCAAGGCTCCCAATAATATAAAATGATGAATATTTTCAATAGGTCTAACATAAAATCACACTGGGGTTTTTTTTTTAAACCTTCTGGTTAAAATAGTTCTTCCCTCATATCATAAACTATGGCTTAAGTTACCTTCAACCTAAGCCCAGCACGGCCATGGTGCCCAGGTCTTGGCATAGACAAAGAAAATACTGCTGAAAACTTAACAATGCAATATTAATTACACACAGCCATTTGCTCAGTGGGATTCCCAGCCTGAACCAGCTCTTAATTGTTCTGAAAAGATCCTTCTCTCCCAGGGCAGGTGTGGTGATTTCAGGAAATATTCTCCTTTAGTCGGTTTAAAATGAATTCTCTAAATGCTAAATCAATCTTGCATTCCACATATAAACCCTACTTTTCATCATGCATGGTCCCTTTGCTATATCCCTGGATTCAAATTGCTAATATTTCATCAAGAATGTTTGCAGCTATGTTGATCAGAGATAGTAGTCTTAATTTTCTTTTTATGTAATGTCTTTGATAACAGCATATTGCTAGCTTCATGAGTCAAGTTGGGAAGCTTCCATTCTCTAATTTCTGAAGGAGAACTGGTGTTATTTCTTGCTTCAGTGTTTGATGGAATTTAAATAGTGAGACTACCTATGGAGTATGCATGTCGGTACACATGTGTGTATTTGAACGTTTCTTGGTACAAATTCAATTTATTGGTGTGTGAGTGTATTTTGTGTTCAGACTTTCTATTACAGTCCATCAGTAGGACAAGTTCTAGCTTTTATCAGTGTCTATTTAAACTAGGTTTTCTGATTTGTTGACATAAAAGTATAATATTCACTGAACTTTTAAATATCTGTAGCATTATTGTAATATCTCTCCTTTTATCCCTGATAATGATAATTTATGTTCTTTCTTTTGTCTACAACCCTTCTCAAATGAGTTTCCATTAGAAAATTAAGACAAGAAATATCCATTCCCTTTAAATTCCTGAAATATATTTATAATGCATATTTTAAAGTTCTTGTCTATTGATTACAAACCTGAGTTATTTTGAGTTGTCCTTATATGCTATATTTTTCTTACTTTTGAGTCACATTTTCCTATTCTTTACGTGTCTAATATTTTTTATTATATCTAAGAGGTTGTATATATGTCACAGGACACTAGAATCTATTATCTTTCCTTAAAGTGTTTGTTGATTTTTATCTTAACAAACAGGTAACTTGGCGGGACTCAAACTTCAATCTCTCTCTCTCTCTCTCTCGCTCTCTCTCTGAGATGAATAGCAGCTGAAATCTCTGCTCAGTTCTTTCGGGCTCTCAGTAGGTTTTTTTTTTTGGTTTGTTTGGTTTTTTTAGTGACAACTTTGACATCTCCCCTGAACAGAACCAAGTTCAAGGGTCAGACAAGGAGTGGGGGTTTCCTCTTCCTGTGCCTTCCTTCTTTCTGGGATTTCTCAACTCACATTCTAGCCACCAGGAGGCCTAAACTCCATTTTTCTGACTATGTACCCATAAGACTGTGGTTTTCTTCTTGAGGTCTTGATCCCACTCAACACAATCAGTAGCACAAATCCTATTTAGGTCATTTCTTTCTTTTTTTTTTTTTTTTTTCAGAGATCATTTACCCTACAGTTTCTGACTGCTTTTGGTCATTCTCCAGTGCATTCCAATATCACTTTCTTATATTGGTTTAGAGTTATCATCTCTGTCTGCTGGAGGGTTAGCCTAATACAATACTTTGCCATTACTGGAAGTCATTCATATACTTTTTAGCCCCACCTGTCATGTGAAGAAGTGGAGAGACACAGATCTCATTTTTATGGCTAAAAATATTATGCCTTGCACACAGTAGAAATTCAGACGATAGTAAGTTGAGTGAACTTAGTTTGTCCTAAACAGTCTTTGAATTTCTTCAACTTTCTGATTAAAAAAATAAGAGACAGATTTTCTACCTTAAACTCATTATACTTCTTCACCCTCATCTGTGCTGTTTCTCTTGCCTGTATTATTTTAATAACTTCCTCCTGTCATTCTTCCTCTAACAGCAGCTCACTAATGAGTCTTTCACAATGACTAATTTATGTCTCTACAAATCGCAATGATAATTCCCAGTTTCACCCCAAATCAGATCTTTGGTCACCATTACCAGAATTAAAAAGAAACTATTTTTTTTTTAAACTTAGTGAGTCATTTATGACCTCCCAAATTCTGATCCCGAATTAACATTCACTCTTTTTTTGCCTCATGCACCCTGAATTCAATCCACATCATTCTAGTTCCTTCGATATATCCTGTATCCTCTCCACTCCACATCTTCCCTCATTATTTTCTACTTGCCAAGTATGCTAATCCTCTCCAGTTAAAAATAACATTTTCCCTGTGCAGCCTTAGAATTACTCACACCAGGGACTGAACAGCACTTTTGAGCCATCATTATGCTCCTTTATCATATTTATCCTCTGTCTTGTAGCTCAGAAAAATTATCCTCCCACCTTTTAAAGTGTGTTGTAGGAAGGAAGTACCTTGTATTAATTTGTGTTTCAAGTACAGAGCTAAGTGAATGGCACTAGTAATTCTCGGCGCAACTTCGAAGCAGAGCCATTCACAAAACTGGACCCCAGGTAGTAGCATCCATAGTGCAAAATGTAAGTAGCCCTTCCCAGTCCAGTTTGGACAACACACCTGAGTCATCACATTGCAGGCTCAGCAAATGCCTGCAGAATACAATTAAAACTACTTAAACCATATTTAAATAAAGTTGAAAGGGACATGACGACCTCCCTCGGTGTCCCTCATCTATCATATTCTCAGGTCCTACACATCTAATAGACAGTCTGTAAATTATTACTGTGCTCTTTACCATCTCATGGTTTATCAAGTTCATAGTTGAAAATACAAAAGTAGCAACACTACTGGTTTATCTCACTTTCATGCCAAGCATCGGTTTGGCTAAAGGAAGAGCTATGTCTCCTGTCTGGATCTTGTCCGACCTATTCACACAGTTCAGCATATTTTCCCAGCTGAAAACACCCTAGTTTTGGAAGGAATTTTAAAAGCAAAAAAGGTAGGAGAAATTGATGTTTTACTGAGAGAAAAAGGAGGCATCACCAACACTTTTCATGCTTCTGCTGTCAACAATAGAAACTGGAAAAATATAAAGCATCAAAATGCACATTCCTTGCCTCCTTTGCAGTGAGAAGTGAATGTGAACCTAGTCACCTAGATCTTACCTCAGGAAAAAGACAAATGATGCATCTTCCTGATAAAAGGGAGAGAAGAAGCTGCTGTCTTTCGCCCTGTTCTTTCATCTCTAAAGGCAGATGTCTGCAGCAGCAGCATCTACTTTGCCAACATAAGCACTGTACACCTGATGCCTATATAATTTTATTAACACCAATAAATTCAATTTTATACATAAAAAACACCGAACAAGTCATACAAATGTCAGCTTTACATGACTTAACTGTTGAACCAACTCCAGAACTGCTTAACCTGCAACTTTTTGTAGGTGAGAAAATTAAACCTCTATTTGCTTAATCAATCATTTTCAGGTTTTCTGTCACTTAAAGCAATATACATGCCTACAGCCATCATCAGAAACCAATAGACAACAAATTCTGCCATGAATAGGGGAAAAAAGGGAAACTTTGTGTGCTGTTTGTGGGATTGGAAAGGGATGCAGCCAGTATAGAAAACTGTAAGGAGAATCCCCCAAAATTAGAACTATCATATGACCAAGCAATTCCACTTCTGGGAATATATCCAAAAAAGATGAAAACACTAATGCAAAAAGATATCTGCACCCCTATGTTCATTGTAGCATTATTTATAATAGGCAAGTCATAGAAACAAGATAGGTGTCCACCAATAATGAATGGATAAAGAAGTTGCAATATGTATATAATGGAATATTAGCTATTAAAAATGAGGAAATACTATCACTTGTGACAACATGGATGGATGTTGAAGACATTGTGCTAAGTGAAATAAGTCAGAGAAATACAAATCTACACTAATAAAAGAGAAACATGCAAATTGGTGTCACTCCGCTACCCTTCCATTGGCTAATCAGGGCGATATGCAAATTAACTGCCAGCCAAGATGGCGGCTGGCAGCCAGGCAGCTTGAAGCGAACATGAGGCTTGCTTGCTTCAGTGACAGAGGACTCCAACGTTCCTCGCCTGCCGCTGCCAGCCTCTGAGCTTGCAGTTTGAAACATTGTTACAAATATAGAAGCTAAACAAACTCCAGAAACCTGCTTTCAGCCAGCCGGGATCTCAGAGCTGGAGTTGAAACAGTGTTTCGATAATAGAACCCAAACAAACCAGATACCTGCTTTCAGCAGCCGAGGCCTAAGAGCTGGAGCCAAGCCTCAGAGCTAAAGCTGGCCCAGAATAAAAAAAAGAAAAAAGGAGTGGTTGGGAGCTTCAGTCACCTGCCAGCCTGAAAACAGCCATCAGCCCCTCACCCAGACTGGCCAGGCACCCCAGTGGGGACCCCCACCCTGAAGGGGGTGTGACCAGATGAAAACAGCCATCAGCCCCTCACCCAGACTGGCCAGGCACCCCAGTGGGGACCCCCACCCTGATCCAGGACACCCTTCAGGGTAAACCAGCCGGCCCCCACCCATGCACCAGGCCTCTATCCTATATAGTAAAAGGGTAATATGCCTCCCAGCACTGGGATCAGCGGAGCCGCGAGGCCTCCTGGAACCGGGATCAGCGTGACAGGGGGCAGTGCCCAAACCTCCTGATCAGCCCTGCGGCTCTGTATGTGACAGGGGGCGAGGCCACAACCTCCCTATCTGCCCTGCTCTGTCTGTGACAGGGGAAGGTGCCCCAATCCCCTGATCAGCCCTGCTCTGTGCCTGAGAGGGGGGAGCTCCCCAACCCCCTGATCGCCCTGCTCTGAGTGTGACAGAGTGCGGTGCCTCAACCCCCCCCCCCCTCCCGACGGGCCCTGGTCTGTGTGTGACGGGGTAGAGCCATAACCTCCCCATCGGCCCTGCCCTGAGTGTGACAGTGGCGACGCCCCAACCCCCTGATCAGCCCTGCTCTGTGGGTGATAGAGGGCGGCGCCCCAACCCCCCCCCCCACCGGCCCTGCTCTGTGAGTGACAGGGGGGAGCTCCCCAACCCCCTGATCGACCCTGCTCTGTGCATGACAGGGTATGGAGCCCCAACCCCCCTGATGGGCCCTGCTCTGTGAGTGACAGGGTGCAGCGCCCCAACTCCCTGATTGGCCCTGCTCTGTGCGTCACAGGGGGTGGCGCCACAACCTCCCCATCGACCCTGCCTTGAGTGTGACAGGAGGTGGTGCCCCAACCCCCCAATCGGCCCTACCCTGAGTGTGACTAAGGGTGGCATCGCAACCTCCCGATCCGCCCTGCTCTGTGCATGACAGGGGGTGGAGCCCCAACTCCCCAATCGGCCCTGCTCTGAGCCCGACCAGGGGCTGCACCTAGGGATTGGGCCTGCCCTCTGCCACCCGGGAGCAGGCCTAAGCCAGCAGGTCGTTATCTCCTGAGGGGTCCCAGACTGCGAGAGGGCACAGGCCGGGCTGAGGGACCCCCTCTCCCCCCCGAGTGCACAAATTTTTGTGCACCGGGCCTCTAGTACTATATAAAACAAAAACTCCCAAACTCATAGAAAACGAGATCAGACTTATTAAGAGGGTAAATCCTAAGAGTTTTCATCAAATGGAGAAAAACCTTTCCCCTTTTTTCTTCTCTTCTTTCTCTTCTTTTCACTTCATCTATATGAGAAGATGAATGTTAGCTGACCCTACTGTAGTAATCATTTCATACAGAATGTAACTCAAACAATAACACTGTACATCTTAAACTTATACAGTGATGTACGTCAATTATTTTTCAATAAAAGTGGGGGAAATGTCACAGAACTGTGCACTAATAGTTTTAATTTAATGTATGTAAGTTATATCCTATATTTTAAAAAGTCCATTGCTAAATGAAATATGACCTAGTCGTACAAAAGTTGTCTTATGTCCCAAACACTGTCCTCAGCTCTTTAGGTTTTTCTTTTTTAAGTTAATCCTTATGGTAACACATCATCCCTCCAATTTTTGGTTGGATAAACTGTGACTTAGAAAACGCAGTGAGAGAGTGAGGGAGTAGTTAAGAGTAAGGACTTAAATACCAAACACAACCTTGCCACTTATAATTTAAACTTTAAACTTTCGCTTCCTAATCTGGAAAGCAAGAATAAAAGAAGTCATAGCCCTGGTCAGTGTGCTAAGTGGTTAGAGCATTGGTCTATGCACTTAAGGGTCTCAGATTTTATTCCCAGTCAATGTCACATACCTGGGTTGTAGGTGTGATCCCCCACCCCAGTCAGGGTGGGTGTGGGAGGCAACCAATTGATGTGTCTCTCTCACATTGATGTCTCTCTCTCTCTTTCCCCTCCTACTTCCCTCCCTTCCCCTCTCTCTAAAAATTCAATGGGAAAAAATGTCCTCAGGTGAGGATTAAAAAAATAATACTAAAAATAAGTTCCTATTTATAAGTCAGTTTGGAGGATTAAGTGAGATGAGTAAAGTGCTAAAGAAGGACTTGACACAGTGAGTGATGAAGAAATATTTTCTATTTTCATTATTTTTGCTGTTATTATTTTATACATTTTATTACTACCACATGTAACAGAGATAGGAAGTGATGGAGAGTTACTGATCAGAAAATGATAAGATCAACCAATAAATAATCAATGATACACAATTCAAAACCAAGCTTAATTAATTCCTATACTTAAGTTTTTTGTTTGCTACTATGTAAGAACATTTATCCTTACCTAAGGATATGTGTACTGATTTTAGAGAGAGGAAGGAAAAGGAAGAGAGAGAGAGAGATTAATGTGTGAGAGAAACATCAATCAGTTGCCTCCCATACGTGCCCCCACTGAGGATAGAACCCAAAACCTAGGAATATGCCCTGACTAGGAATCAAACCCAAAACCATCTGGTGTACGGGACTCTAACCAAATGAGCCACCTGGCCAGGGCAATGTAAGAATATTAGTTCACTACAATTTTTCCAAGAAGTCACAGAGACCCAATTTACACTCTGCTGTGACATTTTATATTTCTATAACTATGATTTCTGTGAGCTCAGAAAGTGGTAGAATGACACCTTAAATATATAAGTATGCTCATCTTTCGGAATTTTTTAAAAAAATCAGAGCAAGCCTTAAATGCACTAAAATTACTCTTTGTGTGCCCAAACGCACCAACATTACACAGGTATACATATCCGCCACAGCCCAGGGGGCGGCTGGGAGGATGGTGATCACTGCTCTGTGTGTTCAGGGGATGAACGCAGCGTGTTCTGGAGAATATGGTTAATCTGGTACCGAGTCCATGACGGAGGCGGGCAGCAGGCAGGATGCTGGGGATGGCATGTCTTACTTTTCCTGTCGACAGATGAAGCTGCCTACACGTTTGCTATTACACCTTTGAGGAGCATATATTACAATTCTTCATTTCATTCAGCATGAAAGTAGCAACCGCTACTAACTAGGATTTCAAGTAACGTGAGAAATCCTGGCAGGGACAGTGCAGCCAACATCCGCTAACAAGCGTTTCCAGTGAGGAAGCTGCCTGGGCAGCGCTTGTTAAATCCAGCTTCCCCGGTCGAATGTTCTGGAGTTCTTTGAGTTAGAATATTCGGGCATGTCTTTCCCCTTAGATTTCTAAAAAGATGATTCATAGAGAAATAAATTAAATTATATCAATAAATAGTGATGCTTCCTCTGTCCAATTAAAATGCCATCTGTTCAGCTTCTTCCTAGAATTCCCCAAATGAAGTCACCACACCGTTGATTTATGCCATCGGGGGAGCTTTACACCCAAAAGAAACCGCAAGTTTCTTTTCTCCTGATTTAAGAAATGTTTTTGGTGTGAAAGGCAAACTTCCTAACCACAGAATAGATGACATGGCACTTTTGAGAAACTCTGATTTCTAAAAGACCTCTAAGATCTAGCCCCTAGAGAAGAGGCTTAACTTAGTTTTATGCCTGTTGAAAAGAAATGGAAAATCTAAATACAAGTCATGAAACAGAGCCAACTTTATGAGGAATAAAGGTTGCTTGACAGGAGCTTATAAGAAGAGTTAGAAGGGAAGCACGGCGCCTGACTGTGAATCTCAGTGTGGGGTTCTTCAAAGCTCTGGGGCAGTATCGGGGCTGGGTTTACATTCTAACTGCCAATGAGCCATGTGACCCTGGGCCAGGCCCTTAGCTTCCAGGGAGCTCACGTTAAATGGGGACACCAGCTACTCCCTGAAATCCTGGAAGGGTTGAATGAGATCCTGCAGCACAGGGCCTAGCCCCAAGTATTGGCTCAAAAAAATGATCATTCTTAGTATGTGTACAATGGAGTAAAAGCCAATGAAAACCTATTCATTTATTCATACAAACCCTTTAGTAAATGCTGATTGCCAAAACATATGATGCAAAAAATCAACTAGAACTTTTGGTAAAGATTTCCCAGGCTCTCTGCATAAATATCATAAAGTTTATTTTTTATACATGGGTTGGTTCCCTTCTGAAGAGTATCTCATGTGACAGGGAATGGATTGGCCTTTATTACCGCCCACCGTTGATAGTTTCAGTAAGTTTATGTGCTCTCTCTATGAGCATCAACTAATTTTGGAAAAACAATTTTGCAAGGGAAGCACTGCTCTTTTTCTTAGTTTACAATTACTGTATCACAAAATGAAAATTAACTCAGAATAGAGCCTGAAAAAAACATAATTACAACAACAGCTAATATTTATTTAGTATTTCTTGAGCAAATATTCTATCACTTCATAATCAAAAGTCCTATGAGTGCTCATTATAAATGAGCTCTTTACAGATGGGGAACCTGAAAAATAGATGAATTAAGTGGTTTCCCCAAAGTCACATGACTGCTTATGGGAAAAGTCAGAATTCAGCTGGCACCACGCTGCCTTTCTGAAAGCAGTTCTGCTGAAACACACCATAATGGCGGACTCGCATCTGATCCCTCATGCTCGCCTGTCAAACCTGGTCGGCCTGTGAGCAGCTGGGCACGCTGGCCTCACCCTTCCGGGTCGGCAGGAAGAGAAGATCTGCAGCCTGTGTCAGCAGGGATGGGCGGCTCTGCCAAGCACCAAGGAGGTGCAAGGAAGCCCACTTGCATCAGAGCCAGAGCAACCAGATCTAGTAAGATTCACCAGGAAGCATGCAATTGGTCTCCATCTGTCTGACTCCTGCTTCGCTCTTTCAACTCTCTCCAAACTCAGACGGGAAAAGGAGGTGCCATTTACCATTTCGGAACCTCAACATGTTTGCGGAGGTGGTCCGATGAGACACTCCTTAGTTGTAATGAGATTTGTCCTTTACAAAGTGAAAGCCCTCTGTCCCCAGAAATATAGAGCCTACTATATACTCTCCTATCCATCTCACCAGGATTATAAATCAAGAAAACAGTCTTTCAGGCTGGATCATTCTGGGAGATCTGAGAAGGTACTCGCCAGTAATAACATGGGACAGCTTAGCTGGAGAGGAAGTAAAAAAAAACTCAAGAGAGGAGGAAAAGTAAATGAAAGGTGCTCCAGGGGCCTGTTTAGAAATGAGCAACTGTAGTATCAATCCCAGGCTGCTCCATAACTTGCTGAGTGACTGGGGCAACTTGAATTCTTGGATGCTTAGTTTCTCCTCTTCAATAGTAACCGCAACACTGTCCATCTCTTAAAATTGTTCTGAATATTATTATTTGGAAATATTATTATTTATGTACAGTGAAGCCAACCCATCAGGAGGTGACTGCCATAGAAAAGGCAGTTTGTCATAGTTCCCGAGAGGACAGGGCACACCATGCCATCCCACAGGAGCCACACAGGCCACAGCAGAGTCACCAGGAGGCAGAGGGAGCCAGGAGAAAACGTGGGCGAGAGCTCATTGTGGTTTCTGCAGGAAGGAGCAGGCGGAGCAGGGTAAGTGGCTTGGGAGTGGCTCATCTGAATCATTTCCGTGGGATCTGAAGCACAGGGGCTGCCCTGGTTGTCTGGTTCCTGACCCTGGGGTGATTAGGGCAGGTGGACAGTGGCCCAGCTTGTAAGGGCCCTGTGGGAGCTCAATAAAAGCAGGTGTTTCGGGTGTGGGCTCTGGGTTGGTTATTACAGATGAAAGGCACGCTCCCAGGGAAGTCTTTTACCATCTCTAGGAATTGGCTAACCTGTGTGGGGCAGTCTCTCAAGGGTCTGCAAGGCCCCTGATGTCAAAGAACCAGAAACATGTGGTTAATATAATCCATTCTTCAATGATCATTGTCTTATCCATTTTAAGTAAACATATATCCAAGTAAAGGCAGAAAAATATGTAGATACTAGAGGCCTGGTGCACAAAAGCCGGCGCTGAAGCAGAAGAGGCTCCTGCCACCACTGCTGTGCTCACCAGCTGTGAGCCCAGCTTCTGGCTGAGTGGTGCTCCCCCTGTGGGAACGCAATGACCACGAAGAAACAGCTCCTGCATTGAGCAGGATCAGGCCAAAACCGGCTCTCCGACATCCCCCAAGGAGTCCCAGATTACAAGAGGGTGTGGGCCAGGCAGAGGGACCCCACATGTGCACGATCAGGGCTGAGGAGAGACGTGGGAGGTTGGCCAGCCAGGGAGGGACCGTGGGAGGGCTCCAGGGGGTGTCCGGCCCGTCTCCCTCAGTCCCGATCGGCTGGAACCCAGCAGCAAGCTAACCTACATGTCGGAGTTTCTGCCCCTTGGTGGTCCGGGCACGTCACAATGACTGGTCGACCAGTCAACTGTTTGCACCCTGGTGATCAATGCACATCATAGCGAGTGGTTGAGCAGCCTTAGCATATCATTAGCATATTACTCTTTGATTGGTTGAATGGACGACTGGATGACCGGACACTTAGCATATTAGGCTTTTATTATATAGGATGGTAAATAACTCAAAACCTCAAAGGAAAACAAACCATAGTATTGTTTAAAATTTGCAAATATCTTTATAAATATTGGCTTCTTCAGATTATGCTCTATCTTTATATATATATGTGTGTGTGTGTATATATATATCTTCAGATTATGCTCTATCTTTATAGAAATATATATTTATATATATATATATATATATATATATATATATATATATATATATATATATATATCTTGATTTCAGAGAGGAAGAGAGAACTAGACACAATAATGATGAGAATCATTGATCAGCTGCCTTCTGCATGCCCCCTACTGGGGATCAAGCCTGCAACCCAAGCATGTGCCCTTGACTGGAATCAAACCCAGGACCCTTCAACCTGCAGGCCGACGCTCTATCCACTGAGGCAACCCAGCTAGGGTCAGTTTATGCTCTTTCTACATTTTCTTTTCCTGGAAGAGAATATGCTGAGTTCATGCTCTCAACACAATGACGTCCTCTTATCTATTACCTATCGTGATCACAGGCCACATTTGTAGGGGTTTTTGCCTAATAATTCTTCTTACAATTAAGTGCAAGTGAGAGAGAGAAGATAATGCATGCTCAGGCAGCATCACACACTGGGTGTTAACAACATGGTTCTTCTATAAGCTCTCATGGAGCTCCTAGTTTAATGCACAAAGCAGAGGGTTGGTTTGTTTGGCCACAGACCAGGAAACACCTTAGATGGAAGCTATCTATACATCTTGGTGTGTTTGGATGAAACTTCAAAAGCTAAATTATCAATTGGGTGTTTTTTTCACTTGACTCCAGAACACTGAGTGAAAAGTTCAGTATCATTATATGCACCAATCCCTATTAACTAAATAGCAAGATGGATAGAAGGTCTTTAATTTTCCACCCAGAGAAGTACTTGAGAACATAAAGGCAGCAGCCTTTCAAGACATCTGATAATTTATTAGAGGATCCTCATGCTGTTGATTCTTTCAGTGCAGAATAACATGAAGCTTTAATGATGAAGGAAAAGAAAACAAAATTGACTTATTTTGACATTATTGCCAGCTTTTCTTTGATAAATAAGTATAAAATCCCCCAAAACCTAAAGCCATTAATTCTGCTCTACAAATATACAAGATGACAGTAGAATCTGGTTTTACTTTACCTATTAGATTTGTTTCTCCAATATATATAAAGATAATGTTATATATTAATTCATCCTGCCACTGATTTTCGCTATGATTTAGAAATATGCTCTCTAATAAATAATTCCTGTCTGAATAATGAACAAAATTCACCCTTCAAAACTCTGACATTTGTCTGTTACAGCTTGAACATTGAATCTATTCATTTTCCCATAAAAGAGGCAAAAACGTGGCTAAAATCTAAATGCACACAATAATTATATGCTCACTGTGAAACAAATCGTCAAATTAAGGCTTCATGTTGGCCCTTTGGGACTGATCTAAATGTTTTCCAGAAAATGTCAAATGACAGGCGGCTCAATCAAACTCAGAAGTTATAATGTGTCAATCATCTCTCTTTGGTGTTAGCTGATTGACCAAATATTTAACAGCATGTGGATCATGCAGAACTTGGCACTGAATTAAGTCACTATTTATATGGATAATCTATTGAGAAAAATGTCACGTTTCTTCTTGTCATTTAAGGTTGCCAATTCATTTAGAGAGATACCATCGGGAGCTTTCAGGCTGATGGTGACTAAGAATAACTTCTCCATTTTTCTTTCTCGTGGTATTTTATGGTCTCTAACTGATCCTAGAATAACTATAGCACATTTGAAGTGTCAACTTGGGAAACCTGAATTACTCAAAGTGTGGGGACTCACTTGGAACCCCAGAGTTGGTGTAAAGATTATTTTAAGCTGAAGACATTTGAAACTGAACATATGGTAGAAAGAAGCCTTTTTGGAGCTTTCCCTATCTGTCTAAAAACAGAAACTTTTGAGAAATGAGGACTGCCTTAAATTCCCTCTTTGGGGCAGCTTCTACTTCAAGGAGAGAAACCAGAAGTAAACCTACTGTAAATGCCCTCTCTGGGAGAGTTTTATGACCCTTAAGAAAATGAAAGCACCAAACATGTACAGACAAACATCACAAACTTTTTATAGTAGGTCCCCCTTATCTGTGGGGAATATATCCAAGACCCCCAATGGATGCCTGAAACCTCAGGTAGTACCAAACCCTATATCCATACACTACGTTATTTCCTATACGTGCATAACTTTTCACTTAAAGGAAGCACTTTACACCTTCTCTTTGGCATATCTGAATTGCCAGCACCACTACTCATGCATGTTGGGGTCATTATTAAGAAAAGTAAGGTTTATTTAAACATGAGCATTGAAACCCTGTGATAGCTGATCAGAGAACTGGGAGAGCTACCAGGGGGCCATTTGGTGCATAGTGTATGTGCAGATGCTGGACAAAGGAATAATTCACGTCCCAGGTAGGACGAAGCAGGGCAATGTGAGAGCTCGTCACTAAGAATGATGCACAATTTCAAACATGACTTATTTATTTCTGGAATTTTCTGTTTAATATTTTTGAAACCTGGTTGACCAAAGGTAACTACTAGTTAAACTGCAGAAAGTGAAACTGTGGATAAGGGATGACTACTGTATCTCCTGTTTGTTCTACTAAAAATCCATTGGTCTTTCCTAAAGAAAATGATTTGTTCTTCTCATAGAAGCCATTTCTCCCAGCTTCCTTTCCCCTGCTGAGCTTGGTATATGAGCCTTTAACTTTAACCCTTTAACTAGTCAGGTATTTCTTTGGTTGGCTCTGGTGTACAAACAAATAAACCTTTTAATTGTCATCGTTTGTCAATTTAATTCACATGCCCCAGTCACTGAACCAAAGAGAAAAGAGGTAAATATTTTCCTCCTCAACAAAACTATTGTATTAGGTAAAATATCATGGAATTCCTGGAATGTGCTGTTTTGGAGATGGGAAGTGGGTAAGAAATTGGAAGGACACCAGAAAAGTACCATCACGATAGCTCTCAATACATCTATAAAGCTGTTAGGAAGTCTCATTCGCAAATCAAGCTTGAGATGGGCCCAGGATCCTGTTCTGACAGTAGTAGGACTGTTCATGCTTCATTTTTTTTTATTCCTTTTGTTTTTACTTGGTAATGATATTTATCCAAATGTTTGACACTGATATGTTCAAAATTTGAACTATAAAAATGTTTCGCCTTATGTACTTACTCTCCAGATGTGTATTTGGCAGAATGAATACCCCTATGTGCAATTTTTAAAATAAAAATAATGTCACCCCCCTTCCTTCTCACACAGAGATTTTCTGGTATTTAAAGTGCAGTTAACAACTTTTCACTCTCTTGGAATTTTCAGTGGCATCTGCATGAAAATTAAGAAATACTTTGAGAAAGTAATTTAATTTTGCAAATGCAAAGCTAATCTCCACTCATCATTGAAGCAGTAAAACATAAGAGATTTCTATAAGAAAAATCTCAATTTAAAAAACCTTACAGAAGTGAATTCTAATGAAGTAAACAATCTTAGAAGAAATACCTCAGTGGTGGAGCATTCCAATTACACATTTATCCAGCCGGGAACTTAAAGGCACCTCAGCCCCAGGTGCTGCTGCCCAGCTGACCAGACTGCAGTGACCTCTCCTACTTCTCAGCTTTTTTTGGTCCTTCCAAGACTTCTGGCTCCTGGCAGAAAACAAAAGCTTCAAGTTAAAAAAAATCAAATCAGAAAAAGGGAGAACATTTAGTTTTTGAAGAAATATGTGTGGCGTTTACACACTTTCATCCTTCAGAAGATGGTTCTATTCCCAGCCTTTTCAAAAGAACTCCACACCATCTGGGTTTTACAAACAGTGGCTCATCCATCTTCAATTCCTTCAATGGGGAATGGCTCTGTGCTCCCAGGATTGAGCAAACAAACTGACTTCAGCGCGATGATGTAGCTGAAGCAGCTTTTCTGTGTTATTTGGCAATTTTTCTTTGTGCAATTATTTTGCAAATGCATATGTCTGGACAATATCTGGAAATTATTTTTTTCTCTTTTCTGTACTAATACTAAAAATCTCAGCACTGTCCTAGTATTAACAAGGTTAAGTAGACAAACAAGAAAATTAATTAGCATCACTGGGGCTTATCCGCACCTATGTTGAGTTTACCTCTCAGAGTCACTTCAGTGATGAGCTTGATACTGCAATAGCTTTTTAACTCTATTTTTTTTCAATAAACAAATGATGCAAGATTTTTTTTAAAGAGTTGCTTTGGAGCCTAGAGATGGAAAGTATATACTTATACTACTGCGACTTAATTTGCATTCATAGTCATTTACTAGTAAAATAGAACTTCAAAAATGACGTTTGTCTCCTCAACACAAGGTCTGTGATGTTTCAGAATCACACTCAACATTTAAATAGTCATGACTTGTATAAAAAATTTAAGAAGTTAAATTAATTTCAATTAACAGTTTAATTCCTGGGCCATGTTTCTTGGACTGTGATTCTGCTAGGTACTGAACCATATTGCGTAGATAAACAGATACTTCTGGCTCTGCGTCTTTCTTTAGTTTTTCTCTTCTGACTGTGACCATCACATCCCTTCTCTCCATGACTCCAAAAATCTTTATTGTCTTCAAGTTCTTATTTAACAACCTATAATTCATTCAAAGCCTAGACTATTCAATACAAATGTTAATGATGTTTCTCTCTGATAACCAAAATTAACTTCTCTCCAAAAATATTTATACATTTTAGTTATACAGGCTTTAAATTATTTTGAAATTGTTTTCAGCATTAATGATGTCCTCAAAGCCCAGAATGTTAACTCCTTCAGAAGGTAGGCTAACTCTACTACATCTTTTATAAACTCCAAAGCACATGATATATTATAAATCAGCGATGATGGTGTCATTTTTTCCCCACCACTCCAACCCTTTTTATGACCATATATTAAGCTTTCTTCATGTCTCATATTATGCAGAGATCTCAGGTTTTTTATTTATATACAAATCTTTATTGTTGAAAGTATTATATATGTCCCTTTTCGGCCCCATTGTCCTCTTCTAACCCGCCTCCACCCCCTACCCTTGCCATAGGCCTTCACCACCCTATTGTCTATGTCTATGGGTTATGCATATATGCATACAGTTTGGGAAATCTCATTTTAAGTGCCATGTATGTCAGAGCAATTTTATATTCTTGGAATAAATAAATCCTGTGTTCTTGAAAGGACACAGGATAAAACAAACCTATAATTTTATGAGCTATTAATACAGAAATATAATTTCTGTAATTAATACAGAAATATAATAATTCAGAAATTTTAGATATGCAGACAAAATAAGCAACAATTAACATTTGGATAACATGATTAAAACATTGGAATTTCATACCTCATGAATGTAAAAATGCAGATTTATCAAACACATTTCTTTTAAATGATCAATTCTCAAAATTTTAAAGACCTAATATTACAAAGACTATTATCAAATCACATCACAGTAAAATTTAAAATCAATAATAAAACATAGCTTAAAATCCCAGGTGTTCTGGGAAATAAAAGAACACTTCTTTTTCACCAGTCAATAAATTTAAAATTTCAGATTAAATGGCTGATGTCCTTAATTTTAAAATGAGCATTCATAAATAAACTGGAGAAGTAGAAAACTTGACTAGATCACAAAAAATCAAAGCAGTGGTAAATGTACTTCCCCATTGGCTTGATCCCCATACCTGAGAAGGCAAGGAGAGGGGGCGATGACAGCCAATCATATCAATGTTTCCTTTCCTCTGTTTCTCTAAAATCTGTAAAATTATTGTTTAAATGTACTTCCCCAAAGTCATCTCACTGAAGTAGTCCTACGGATGGATTTTAACAAATTTCAAAATCCACATAATGATACAAACTCTCTCCTGATCATTTTTTAATGGTAAAGACTTCTCCAGACTCAGCCATTTACCAATTTACATTTGGGCCTATAGTTATAGGAGATGAAAATACATTTTGAGATTTTCCTTCCTTATTTTTCAAAAAGCCAGCTTATTTACTTTTAGGAGTGATAGACACCAATTTAAATACAGTTATCCAAGGAGGCCAATTAACATGCAAAGCTTTTCAAAAGTAAAGGTTTTATTTCATTGGAGACAACTTCATACCATTGAAGTTTGGGTGTCTTTTCCTAATAGAGAACCAAGACACTTTAACTAATAGAAGAATTCCTCCTAAACACCACCAGCAAAAATAAATGAGAAAATGTAATAAAAAAAATCACAGCAGCAAAATTAATTTTAAAATATTGAGAAAACAACTAGCATTGTGTAAAATATTTATGAAGTACATCCTGAAGCTTTATTAAAGAACATAAAAGATGCCTTAATAAATGCAAAGATATTCCATGTTTATGTGGGAAAGACTATATTATAAAGATAACACGTGGGTTAATTTAAAGAATCCAGTTAATCTAAAATTGAATGCAAGTGCAAACAAAACCCAATCAAATTTTTTAGGATGACACAGTTCCTATGCTTTATGCTGAAGAACTATTGTACCAGTCTAAGTGTGAAATAGCTTAAAAATATCGAAATCAAACATATAAAGGAAACTCACAATGTCATAGTAATTAAAACAGTGAATATTTGGCACCAGAATAAAAACAATACATCAATGGAACTAAATAGAGGGCTGAGTTTACAATTAATTCCTATATGACAAATGAGTTCATCATTTTGGGAAAAATTAAATCTCTCCTCACATAATAAGTAAAAATATATTTCAGGTAGATTAAAATGATCAGTGTAAAAAAGTGAAACTCTGCAAGATTATAAAAAACAGGATAAAAATCGATGATATTAGGGTCAAAACAGAGTTATTAAATAAATCTGAGGAAAAAGAAACATGACGTGTAAAAGGAAAGACTCACAGATATGGCCATGTTAACCCTTTTCGGTCCAACCTAAAGGCTGACTCGACAGAACAGGCGCTAGGAGCAGGTCCAACGTTGAGCAATAAGAACATTAAAAAGTTCAACATTCAAATTGGACCAGACTGTTTGAATTCCAAAAATAACATTGGACCACAAAGAGTTAAAATTAGCAACATTTTACAAATGGAAATGCCACAGTCATGGTCAAATTAAAATAGCAGGCCTTGGGAAGACATTTGTAAAACATATAACTAATAAGGATTAAGTGACATAAAAATGTTCTAAAAATCAACAACAACAACAAAAAAACACAATGTAAGAGGATGGGCAGAAAATGTGAATATACATTTCACACATACGTGCATACACACACACACACACACACACACGTGTGCACACAAAACACAAAACCCCAAGTGGGAAATAAGATAGAAAGAGCTATTAAAAATCCCAGAAGTAATCAGCTAATGAAAATATTAAAAACCACATTTCCTACAACATATTTTTAAATAATACTTAATATTACTGAGGCTTTGGGAAATAAATATACAATATGCTGTTTTCTGAAAGGTGAACTGATCAGACATTCCGTGAAGCATGGTGGCAGGCACCATTTGACATAATTAAAAATGCATATGTGTATACAACCATGTGCATTTCACCCTTGTTTCTTGTAGCTGGAAGTTGGAGAAAAACTAAACGTCCATCAATGTGAAATGCAGAAATGAAATCTGCCAAATTCACGAAGCAAAATACCATATAGCAGTAAAAGCAACTAAATAAATCTATATCTGTTAGTAGAGATATCAGACATAGGATGTTGAGGAGAACAAGCAAGATTCAGAATGAGACCTAAACTAAGCTACAATATATGTATATTTTTAAAGCAACACAACCTAACATATATCTATTAGAAGACTATTAGACCATGAATTGGGGCATAAGGCCAGGAAAGAAGAATGAAACTGGCAATAAGAATAAACCAGCAATGATACTGTTCATCTAACTGAGGAGCATGTGAACTGAAGCAATCCAATTCTGTGCACCGATATCCTGCCCCAAGAAAATAAAATAATTTAAAGAACAAGCCAAAGGCAATGTTGGAATAGAAAATGTTAAGTACAGGAAAATGCAGAAGAGAAATCTATTACACAGAATGAGAAGAGGGCGTCACTATATAAAGGCAAGTAGACATAAATCAAGTCCCTAAATTCAGAAGGAGAAACTAAAAATAGTAATATGACTCTATTAGACTGCTGGGTGTAAAAGAGATAGGTGTGTAATTGAGCTACATCATTACCTCCTTGAGTTAATTTTCTATTGCTACTGTAACAAATTACCAAGAACTTAGTGAATTAAAAACAACACAAATTTATCTTACAGCTCTGTAGGTTACAATCTCCAAATGAGTGTGACTGGGCTAAAATCCAGGTTAGGCAGGGCTGTGTTCCTTCCTCAAGGCTCTAGGGAAGAATTCATTTCTTGGCTTTTTCTAGCTTTTAGAGGATGCCCCCCCAAATTCCTTGACTCATGACTCCCCTTTCTTCTATCTTCAAAGACAGCGATGTTGCATTTTTCTATGGGAGCAAGAAGCTCAGCATTTCTCACTGAAGTGTCCACTGGCCTGAATGTTAAGAATGACGAAGGAGCAATAGATGAGACAATGCTGAGATGTCCTCCCTGTCCATTTTATACAGTTTGCGTTACTTTTTTTTTCTAAACATATTTTATTGATTTTGAGAGAGGGGGGAAGGGAGAAGAAAAGAGAGAGAAATATCCATGTGGGAGTGAAACACTGATCGGCTGCCTCCTGCATGCCCCCAGGGTTTGAGCCAGCAACCTGGGCATGTTCCCTGACCAGGAATCAAGCCAGCGACCCTTTAGTGCATGGGACAATGCCCAACCAACTGAGCCACACAAGCCAGGGCCAGTATGAGTCACTTCTGAAATCACTGTCCACTAGCCCCCAGGGCAATTCTTAAACAGATCTAGCATTCGGCAGAGAATCAGCTTTGAGCATTGGGTATCTAGACCAGCGTGTCAAAGGTCAGCTAATACATTATTCTCTTAGCACTAAAGCAGTTAAAGATATTTGATTAGTGGTTTTACTTTTAATATACTATATAGTTTTTGCTGACTTTTTAATCCTGACTAAAGTTTATTAAATTTCTCCTATTAAATTCTGTCTCTATAGCTCCATACTTGCATATACTCTTCTCTGGAATGCTACTGTTTCTGGAAAATTCATTTCCCTGGCATTTAACAAACTTCGCTTGAGCAGATTTTTTAAATAATGCTAATAAACTGTAGATGACCAGAAATAAGCCTGAAGAAGTGAGATGATGCTACAAGTTAAAAAATAAATACAACAACCTGGTAAACACTACTTTGACCAAGTGGTCAAGGTTAACATTATCAGCGATCATTCATGTTGCTATAATACCATGGTCGGCAAACTGCGGCTCGAGAGCCACATGCAGCTCTTTGGCCCCTTGAGTGTGGCTCTTCCTAAGCCTTAGGAGTACCCTAATTAAGTTAATAACAATGTACCTACCTATATAGTCTAAGTTTAAAAAATTTGGCTCTCAAAAGAAATTTCAATCATTGTACTGTTGATATTTGGCTCTGTTGACTAATGTGTTTGCCGACCACTGCTATAATATCATCACTTCTGATAACGCCACCTCCGAGATGTTTTCCCCAAACCCATAACCACAGACTCATCATGAGAAAACATGAAATCCAACGTGTGTGGCATTCTACAAAACGCCTGACCTGCACTCTTTAAAACGTCAAAGTCCTGAAAAGCAAGGAAACAATGAGACATTGTCCCTGACCAGGGAAGACCACGGCAACACCACTATTAAGCATAATGAGATATCCTATCCTGGCTGGGGTATTGGGACAGAAAAAGGGCATCCGTGGAAAAACAGGTGCAATTCAAATAAAGTCTCGAATTCAGTTAATAATATCCTGCCAATGTTAGTTCCTTAGTTTTGACAAAACTAGTTTGGTAATAAGCTAACATTCAGGAAACTTTTTTTACTTTATTTTCAACTTTTCTGTAAATCTAAAATTACTCCAAAGTAAGAGATTTATTTTTTTAAAGGAAATCGACAAATGAATATGGCCAACTATTATGAAGGATCCAGGGTTCTTAAAACTTAGTGGGGGGGAGGTGGTGCAGAAGAGAGAGAACAGAAGGAGAAAAGGAAAGAAGGAAGGAAGGGAGAGAGGGCGGGCGGGAGGGAGAGATGGAGGGAGGGAGGGGAAAATATGGCCAATATCAATTAACAACCACAACCCCCACATTTTTGAGGGGTTACTGTACTAAGTGCTTTACATACATTATTTCCTCCTCACTTTGCTCCAGGTGACAGAGTATGGACATTTTAGAGAAGAAGCAGTAAAGGCTAAGAGGTTGGCTACCCTGCCCAAGATCATCCTGCTTGGAGGAACAGATTCAAATCCAGGTCTGTCCACAAAACGCACCCTGTTAGGCGCTAAGCCTGAACATTCCGTGACCTCTTCCATTGTCTTCCATCATTTTACACAAAGGCACAGTCCAGTGAGTTGAATAAGGATTCAACTATACCACCCTACATATGGTCTTCACTGAACAATTTAACAGAGAGGCATACATCTTCTCCCTTCAAGAGTATTCACTCCACATCTCCAATACAATTACATCTTGTTTCCGGAGTATTAAGCTCCTCTTTTAAAATGTAAATTGAAAAGGATTAGGCCAGATACTATCTTAGTGTCAATTATATAACCAGATCATTAGATTGTTGTTGTTTTTCCCTGAAGAGAACAAAACACAAAGGCATAATGAGGACTGTTCCCTATTTCCATGAGACAAGAAGAAGTAAGTAAGGCCCCCATGGACAGAAGTTAAATTAGAGATAATTCTCATCAGGCAAGGAGAGAGACACCAAGCTCACTTTTAAAGAATCATTTGTCTCCTTTCTCATGATGCTGAGACCATGAAGGGACCTGTTTAATACTTGTACAGAGCCGTGGTCATGCCTGATCTTTATCTCCATCCACTCCAATGCCTTATCTAGGAGGGCAATGCTTTTTGCCTAGCACTTAGTAGAAATATAAAATATATTCCTAGAAAGAAGGAAGGAAGGAAAGAAGGGAGGGAAGGGGATAAGGAAGGGAAGGAGAAAATTTCAGGAAGCAAAATCAATTCGATCTTCAGCCGATGTGATGTCACCATAAAGGGAAATACATTGAGATGGTGTTTGTACCATTTGCTTGATGTCCCTAACTTCGAGTCTATGTCGAGTAAAGAAATATATTTTAAGGAAAGCTGAAAATGCCCCTTTCTACTGGGTTGGATTATCAATTTTAGAATATGAAATTAGGTGGGCTCACTCTGAGGATAGGACACACATTATCAAACTTTCTTCCAGGTTCAAGACATCATTTTATGCATCTCTCTTTTTTTTTAAAACCCATAGAAGCACTGATACCAGTTTCTAACTGCTATTGAAATACAGAAGATGAAGCCATGAAAAGCAGAAGTCTCGACTGAAGAACTCTGATGGGCTCTTCTCTTCCTGAACTTGTAAAGGGCTTCATGACCCAAATCAACTGCTATTCTTCCAGAAGACAATATTTTTTTAAATTTTCACTTATTGATTTAAGAGAGATAGGAAGGTGAAAGAAAGAAAGAGAGAGAAAGGGAGGGAAAGAGGGAGAGAGAGGAGAGAGAGATTTGCTGTTCTACTTATTTATGCACTCATTGGTTAATTCTTGTATGTGCTGACAGGGGATCAAACCCACAATCTTTACATATCAGGACAACTGAGCTACGGGCCAGGGCCAGAAGGAAAAAATATTTCTGAACTATTTTCTTTTGAGTCAGTTGGTGACAAAGAATGTTTTGCCAAATTTCTGCTTGCTTCTGTGTTCCTCTTTGGTGTGTAAAAAGTTCATTTATCACTCAAGCAAAATCTTCGGAGGGTTTTATCTTTTATGTGGTCATGAAAGCACTGTAATCAGTCCTGCATTTCTGATCAGAGTTAAGGACCTTTCATGGATTCCATTTTTTGTAAATGTGGACAATATCAAAAGAAGCCAATTTTAATAAAAGTCTCCCTCCAAAAAGATATTGCAAGCTTCCTCCTTCTGCTGTGATAAATACTTCCAGGTGGTATTTGATGGACAATAAGAATCCTGTGCATCTGGCATTCATAGCAGAGTTTAGAATTAGAATTTTAGATCATGCTGGCAAGCATGAGTAATTCTTTAATTCTTCAAATGGAACACAATTTGCTCAGTCTTACACAGCATTTTGATTTTAATTAAAATATACCGTATGATATAGAAATATTACATCAACTTGCAAATCCTTATTTGATGGAAGTTGGGTAGGGGGCATGAAACGCTGCTATGTAATTATCTGTAGTATACTTTTTCAAAAAAATCAAATGTTACCAGAGGGACCATAAGAGTTTCCTACAGAAAGCATTCCAAAAGGATGCTGTATTGCTACAAAGCAGATGTGAGCAATCCTCATTTTTGTAGAAAAGTCTTTAAAAATAAATACAGGCCTGGATGGTATGTGTTGCTCAGTTGGTTGAGCTTTGTCCTGTGCACTGAGAGGTCGCTGGTTCGACTCCTGGTCAGGGCGCATGCCTGGGTTGCTGGCTCGATCCCCAGTAGAGGGTGTGCAGTAGGCAGCCAATCAATGTTTCTCTCTCCCTCTCCCTTCCTCTCTCTCTAAAATACATAAAAAATGTTTTAAGACAATTTTTAAATAAATAAATAAATGCAGAGATCTGCTTCCTGAGTGACTAGGTTTTCCCCAAACATTTTTCTAGTCAAATGTGTAAATGGCATTTTCAGAATAGCAACTCAGGAAGAGAAACAGCTATTTTAAGCCCAGACGGGTACTTATTGCTTTAAAGTGATGACTGAATTTCAAAATTCAGTTTCCAAAAAATGGATGGGTGGTGTGAGCAGTTAGTCACAAGTCTTTGAAATGTTACCCACACTTCAGTAAATGTTTCATCTAATTAGAGGGAAGAGTCATGGATAACAACAGAACCTCTATCCTGACCCTCCTACATGCATGAAGAAGAAATCAAGGCCAAGAATGTGTCCTCAGGGCCTGACTACAGAAACCTGAGAGCTCCTGAGAAGAGACTATGGTGCTTAGTGCTGCTAGACCAATTTCAGTATCGAATTTTTTTTTCGTATTTGCTGTATTACATATGTACCTTGAATAATAAACAAGTTTCAGGATTGGAATAAATCAGTATTAAATTTTTAAATGCCCAAGACAGAGAACGGCCTCATGAGCTTCTTGCTGCAAAAAGGTGCATATGTTGAGCTCTCAGACAAGTACAAGAAATTATCTCGGTTGATTTTATAAAAATGTATTAAAGACACTCACATCTCTATTAGAAGAATTTTACCAAATGACAGGAACATCCCCAAACTGGAACTTCCATGGGCTTTGTTCTTTTCTGAATTTGTGAATGAAATACCACCCATATAACCAGCTGATTATGTAAATCTTCAAGACAACTGCCTCTGGACGTGGGCCCGGTACTATGACAACAAATTTCTTTTGGTTTTATCATTGAATTCTGAAAAAAAAAATCGATTTTGCTTCTAAACTATGCTTTAATAAGACAACTCTGCCTACCCCATATTCTATATACCATATAACTGCAGCTATAGTGAAGCAAAATATGAGAATCATTTTAATAAGTAGTATACTGTTCCCAATTAGTTGCTAATCTACATCCCTACCCATTGCCATGTGACTGACAATGCCTCTTAGTGGCAGGAATAGATTCCATTGCCCCCTAAATGACAAAGTTGATTATGCGACCTATATTAGCTAAATTAATGCACTGGAAATAGTGCACACCACATCCAATTAGACGGCCTAAGAGTCATTGCTCCCTTGTCCGTTGACACTTTTCCCCTGTGCCATGAGCACAACATGCCCCAGATAGTGGTAGCTCCTTTAGCCCAGATCCTGGCTGGATAAAGACATACAGAGCAAAGGCACAGCTAAGCTGCAGCCACTGCAGCTAAAACGAAATATGAACAAGAAATATAAATCTTTGTTGTTCTAAATTATGGATATTTTATTTATTATGAAACCAAAACCTTAGCAAAACTGACATACTAATATAATACTGTTTTTTTTTATTTCATTATCAATTGATAGAGATGCCAGTATATTCCCACATTGTACTGAATGCATTTACAAATGTATTTTTATGGTCAAAGTTTCTATAATTTAAAATTTGGAATTTTGAGGATGAAAACACAGTAACTTTCAACCTATAGCCCTAATTGTTGTTGTTTTTTTAAATATATTTTTATTGATTTCAGAGAAGAAGGAACAGGGAGAGAGAGACAGAAACATCACTGATAAAAGAGAATCAAACCGTGACCTCCTGGTTCATAGGTTGAGGCTCAACCACTGAGTCACAACCACCCCCCTCACCCTCCCCTGCCCAGCTAGCCCTAGTATTTTACATAACAATAGTGTGATGCAGCTTGGGAAGCTGGTATGGTTATTCTTCTGCTACAATGTCCCCCTGGTAATTCTCTGAAGGCATCCTAGATTTCCATATTGTGAGTGTTGTTCTGACATCCAGAAGGCCCCTGTCTTCCACAAAACTCTTCGCTTCCACTTGGAAAAGTTCTCTATGCCAAGGGTTTGGGCTCAAAGACCGCATCCCACTTTAAATCTCTGATCCTTTCCATGGAATCAATTTCACCGTCTCCTCTGCTTTCACGCTACTTATCTTTTCACTTCAGAGGACCTAGAATGTAAGCTCCTTGAGGTCAGGGGCATTTGCTGTTTGTTCATCCCTCTTTTCCTAAAGCCTAGAGCAGCACATGGCCACGAGCAGGTGCACTGCACATGCTATGAGTGAACGAAGTCAAGCACTTTGCACAGCCTGCTCTGCATTCTATCACTCACCACAAGATAAGCACTGAGCAGAAAAAGTCTGTATCTTCTCAACTTTTTATCCAGAGTACCTCACACGGTGACTTGAACATAAAAAATGTTTATTGCTCAATGTGAATTTAACCAAAAATCTATAATATGATCAGTCCCTATTTCTATCAAAATACTTTTTGAATGATTAGTTTTTATGACTATTCTACCAGTTCAATTGTCTGATACCCAATTGGCCTATATAATATGTATGGAAACGATATTAAAAGATCACAGATCATTTGTGAGATAGCCATTTTAGGTAGATATAGCTAGCAAATCTGAGAAATGAATATTTGTTATTACTAAATTTTTCTAGTTTTATTATAATGGATATCCCCAGCGTTCTTTAAATTCTGGATGTCTGACTACATCTATAATTATCACAATATTCCCTTGGCTGTTCTGCAGTATCTCTCACTTTTTGAGTTGGACTTTTCTGCCCTGATTTACAAAAAAAAAAAATCTGTAATGTCACATTGGTATGATTGGATCTATACTTAAGACAGCTAAAACCTGAGCTGATGACAAAGAACATGGATTTTTCCAGTTCTGGTGCCTGTGCACGCACATCTTTGTCCTCTTCCTGTGACAGCTAAAGAATCAGAGCCCCTCATCCCAGTACTACCGGTGATGTTGGCTCTCATTTCTTGAGTTCAGCAAAGAATTCAGAGCCAAGAACTTTAGCACAAGAGGAAGAGGAAGTTTATTTCGCATGCCAAACAAAAGCACACTCAAAGAGAAGACTGGAGCAGGCTGCTCAGAGTGTTGCCTTGACCTTTTACAAAGAAAGTCACAGAGACAGAAGGGCCCTTGGTGACAGATTCAGGGGGTTAGCCCGGGATAAGCAGCCACTTCCCATTGCACCCCTCATTGCAAGCCTCATGGAGACCCTTAGGGCTACAAAAAGGAAAGAAAGTAAAGATGCATCTGAAGAAAGAAGGCATAGGCATGCTCTAAAGAAAAAGAGAATGCACACACTGGGTCCTTTTTCTTAAGGATTTTTATCTGTTTTCTAAAGGTGGGATTTTAGGGGAGATCTCACGGAAGGATGGCAACAGAATATTCATCAGCTTTCCAGGTGTGTCCTTTAATACACTGATGCATCAAAAGGAGCGTATAGGTCATTCTCTGGTTAGTTTCACCTTCAAAGAATGTCAGTGAAGAAGGACTGGGACCAAGGCTGGTCTGCCCCTTCAGAGTCTGGAATGTGTAAGATAAGACCTTGTGATTTATTACCTGGTTGTAAATGGCTCAGCTAGTTTGTTCAGCTATCTGTCTCAGTTTCCCCATTCCACTTGCCAAGGAATTTTCCTAGCTTCTTACTATCCTGCCTCGCCAGCAAATATTATCACAACCAACATCGGGGGCTATGAACTCTTTACCCTTCAATTTGGTCACTCTTAATTTGATTCATTGCTTCAACAAGTCATCACTGCAAGTTTACTACAGAGGTTGGCCGCAGGCCAAATCCAGAGTGAAGAAAGGTTTTGTTTGTACTTGGCTAGTGTTTTAAGTTCAAATTCTGAATCAGCTGACATGTTTTAAAAATCAAAAAGTTTTACATAAAAGACACATTTCTGGTGCCTCTTGGCAAACAGATGTGACCACACAGGGACTGTTTCTGGATGGCAGCATCGGCTGGACTGGAGAGGTGGTGCTTTTCCCTCCAGTGGAGCATATGCTTTCACTTTGCTGCAGTCCAAAACACTCCTGGTGTCTGATACCAGACGTGCATTAATTTACATAACCATGTAAGCATATGAGTTTGCAATACCCCACTTCCTAGGTCCCCAACACTGTGCAAAGTGCTCTAGTCCATGGCGAAGAGGGGTATTCGTGAATACACAAAGCCATCCTCATTTACGGCACAGTGGTTCTCAAACTAGTCTGTGGGGTCTTCTGCTTTATTTTCTCCCCATGTTGTTATTGATTTCAGAGAGAGGAAGGGAGAGCGAGAGAGAGATAGAAACATCAACAATGAGAGAGAATCATCGATGGAGGCCACAAGCAAAGCATGTACCCTGAACCATAACCTCCTGGTTCATGGGTCAATGCTCAACCACTGAGCAACACCAGCCGGGCTGTGGGGTCTTCTTGATCCTACCACGCCATCCTGAGGTCAAAACTATTTTCATAATAAAGATGTTAACTGACTTTTCACTATGCTGATATCTGCACTGATCATGCAAAAACAATGGTGGTAAAACTGCTGGAGTCTTAGCACCAATCAAGGCAGTGGTACCAAATCATAGTAATAGTCATTATATTTTCCATGTCATGCACGCGAAGTGAAATAGAAGAAACCCAGCTTCACTTAAGAATGTCAGTGATGAAGCAACACATTGCATTTAGTAAAGCTAGGTTCTATTAAATCTTGACCCTTGAGTACACAACTCTTTAATAATTCTGTGACAAAATGGGAACTGCATATAAAACACTCCGTTGCAAGTCCAAGTGTGAATATTGTGTGATTGCATTGTGAGCTGAAAATGCGTCATGAAACACCACTTTTCTTGAAAGAACTGACAGAGTAAATATCAAATATTTAACAGATATTTCCTTGCAAATGAATGAAGTGAGATGTCACATTAAGAAAAACAACTAACAACATCTGTTACCAATGATAAATTTGAGCTCTCTAGAAAAAAAAATTAAAAGAATTTTAGGGAACTTGTATCTGCTAACATGAGCTTGACAGCTTTCCAAAAACTAAAGACTTTTTTATAAGAACAATCATAATATTAACACATACTTTTTTGATACTGTGTGAAATGGGCCTAGTTTGGAAGGGCGAGCCAACGTTTCCCTGATGTCTAATGCATGGTGCTACAAAAATAAAGTAAAAGATACTTTGCAAGACAGAACTGTGGTTTTAGTGGAACAAGGTACAAAGCATTACCTGTGTTTTCAGACTCCACTTTGCAACCAAGCCTCAAAAAGCTGCCACTTGTCAAGCCTTGAAGTACCAGTAGTGTTAAAGAAGACTATTCACAGTTATCTGAGAAAATTTAAAATACTCTATTCCTTCCAACTACGAATCTGTCCAAGGCCTGATTTTCTTCACATACTTCAACCAAAATACATTGCAACAGACTGAATGGAGAAGCAGACATGGAAATCAAGCTGTTTCTATAAAGCCAGTCATTAAAGAAAGCTGCAAGAATTAAAAACAATGTCATTGTTATATTTTTTACTTTTGAAATTCAATTACTTTTATAAAATATATAATTTATGTTCCCAAATAATGGGCTCATTTTGCTATTTTAAATGAACTGTTGAATATATATTTTTAAAATGTATCAGTTTAAATTTCTAGTGCAATAAACAACACTGCATATAACCCACCTTAACAAAGATTCCTTTTGAGGGATGTCATTAACAATTTTTTTAAACTATAAAGTTGTCCTGCGACCAAAAGTTTGAGATTTGTTGCTTTAGCAAACATCGATAATCTCATTTATTTTAATGAAATACACATTATAGCTGTTGCGTATATTACTGTCATTTCTGAAAAGGAAAGAACAAAAATCTATATTTTCTGAATCTGAATCACTAGCATTCAAAAATTTTTAATCTTTCAAAGGCACTTACAGTAACCAGGTGGGTATAATAACTAACAAGATATTAATAAATATTCAAAAGTACCATTTTTCAGTAGCTGCTATTCAATAGATGAGGGAATTATCCCAGTTTTACTCCTTTTATGTACTGTATACTATATGGATTTCCTCTTCTGAGACAGCAACTCAGCAGAAAATTTTAATTTTAGTAAGTAGAAATTATATATAATGACACATATGTATGTCTGTGTATGTGTTCTTAAATATATATATATATATATATATATATATATATATATATATATCTATCTATCTCCCTGGGTTATAACAACAGTTAATTGTGGTCTTGTGATTCCCATACCCACTCCAGAGGTCTGCAGTCTGCATCCATTTCCTGTTGCTGCTGTAACAAATAAAGGCACATAAATGTACCATCTTAAAAGTTCTGTGGCTAACATTAACGTGTTGGCAGGTTGCATTTCCCTTCTGGAAGTGGAGAATCAGCTTCCTTGCCTTTTCCAGCTCCTAGAAAACTCCTTCTTTTTCAAAGCCAGCAATGCTGCATCTCTCTCTGCTATGGCCCCATATCCCTCTGATCACAGCTGGGAAAGGTTTAAAGGACCCCTGTGATTACATTGGGAAATTTAGGACAGTCTCCCCATGTAAGGGTGCATATTTTCTAAATTCCGATTTCATCCTAGCGGGTTTGGCTCAGTGGACATAGCTTCGGCCTGTGGACTGAAGGGTCCCAGGTTCAATTCCGGTCAAGGACACACAACTAGGTTGCAGGCTTGATCTCTAGCCCTTGTGGGGTGTGTATGGGAGGCAACTAATCAATGTGTCTCTCTCACATCAATGTTTCTCTCTGTGTCTTTCCCCTCCCTTCCACTCTCTCTAAAAATCAATGGAAAAATATCCTTGGGTGAAGATTAACAAAATAATAATAATCCTATATAATAAAAGCCTAATATGCTAAGTGTTCGATTGGCCGTTCAACCAATCAAAGCGAAATATGCTAATGATATGCTAAGACCGCTCAACCTCTCACTGTGATGTACACTGACCACCAGGGGCCAGACGCTCTGACCAGTAGGTTAGCTTGCTGTGGGGTCCAGCCAATCGGGACTGAGCGAGATGGGCTGGACATGCACTGGAGCTCTCCTGTGGTCCCTCTCAGGCTGGCCAACTTCCCGCGCCCCTCCCTGGCCCCAATCGTGCACCAGTGGGGTCCTTCGGCCTGGCCTGTGCCCTCTCACAATCCAGGACCCCTCGGGTGGTGTTGGAGAGCCGGACTTGGCCCGATCCCGCAGGCCAGGCTGAGGGTCCCCGCTGGTACATGAATTCATTCACTGGGCCTCTAGTAATAATAATAATAATAATAATAATAATAATAATAGATAAATCCTGTTTGCTTCCTAAGTTAATATAGTCACAGGTTCTAGAAATTAGTATATGGTCTTCTTTGGGGGACAAGGGAGGATATTATTGTGCCTACTACACAGTCAAATGAAGTAAATGAACAGCTTCTTCATAAATCCTGTCTATGCATTAACATATATATCACAGTAACCCTGCTGAATGGCAAATAGTGATTTTCAGTAAATGACCATTCTCTCTGTTACAGTAAATCTCCTGCTACTTTCATCAAAGGAAAGCACTGTGACTTGAAAGCAGCTGTATACTGGGGGAAAGCCAAACCATCTGATTATTAAAATAACTACATATGGAAAATTGAAAGCTCTGAAAGAATTATTCTCCCATTGACGTATAGGTATTTTTTATTCTTTGGCCACAGTGCCCCAAAAGTAAATGATTGACAAAACTAAAAAGCAAACACATGCACCAGGCAAACATACCACCCTCACCCTCACCCCTCTATACACACACATTTGTTTTCAGTTAACTGAAGTCTTTCCTGGTTTTTTGAATAAAATCTGACTCTGTAAAACATGTCAATATTTTTCATTGCAGCTGAAGATGCATTTAACATTCGTTGCATGTTTTTAACCAAGTTGGTTAATTATGGCAAATCATATTCCAAGACACTAATGGCCAACTGTGTCTATCCTGAGCAGAGCTATGACCAGAGGGGGCTGTGCAGTGACAGATCATTCATTCTCCTATAATTGTGTCCTGCCTGGCATCTTCTGGGTTCACTCAATGCAGTACAGACCAGTAGTATTTAAGCAACAGAAAAAGAACACTTAGTACAGTGAATATGGGAATTATTTTTAAAAGAGAGGATAAGAAGCTATGATCCCAATACATCATTATCACACATATCATCCTAAACACACAGCACATACATGGGGCTTATCTATCTATACTAATAAAAGGATAATATGCTAATTAACCAGACATCTTCCAGACGACCATCCAGACATCCTTCCTGACAAATCCCGGCCTGAGCGAAGCCACCCACCCGTGGTCCTGGGCGCCAGCACCTGCAGCTGCAGCCCAGGAGAGGGAGGAGCCGTCCAACCATGGTTCCCTGCGGCTGCGGCCAGCCCAGGTGAAGCTGGCCTGGGTACCAGGTGTAGCGCCAAGGCAGAAGTGGTTAGGGGTGATCAGGCCAGCAGGGGAGCAGTTAGGGACAATCAGGCAGGTGAGCAGTTAGGGACGATCAGGCAGGTGAGCAGTTAGGAGCCAGCAGTCCCAAATTGCGAGAGGCATGTCCGACTGCCAGCAGTTGGACACCCCCCAAAGGGTACCAGATTGGAGAGGGTGCAGGCTGGGCTGAGGGATGCCCCCCCCGCATGAATTTCATACACCAGGCCTCTAGTATATATATAAAAGCCTAAGTGACTGTTCGACCAGTAGCTATGATGTGCACTGACCACCAGGGAGCAGATGCTCAATGCACAGGCATGGAAACATAGAACAGACTGATGAACTTCAGAAAGAAGGAGGGAGTGTGGGAAGATATTAACCAAAGATGTTATATGTATACTAGAGGCCCGGTGCACAGATTCATGCACCAGTGGGGTCCCTCAGCCTGGCCTGAAATCTGCAGTCTGACATCCCCCAAGGGGTTCCGTATTGCGAGAGGGCGCAGGCCAGGCGGAGCCTCTAGTGCACTGGGCCTTTAGTTTTTGATATGATGAAACACGATGCCTAATTATGTTCACTTCTTTAGGTCTATGCGCAACTGTAATATTTATCACAAAGTTATACACGTACATGTTGCTCCTCTGGGCATCTACCAGCATACATCTATATGTTTTTAAATTGTGATGTGTACACAAAATACCACTTTGTATTTAAGAAAAAAATTACTTATCAATCTCCTCAATGAAATAAGAAAAGAATAAAAGCACAGGTAATTTTTAATCTCCAGCCTACATCTGGAGAAACTGAATATAACATATTAATTTAATGGGTGCCCTTAGGTCACTAATGAGTCAGAAATAAAGTCAGAAACTTAATTTCCATTCTGCTGATTTTTACACCATTATATCCAATTTCCAAAGACTCAATAATAAAATATCAACAGTCACTTGTAGGTAATAATGTTTCTTCAATACTTGCAAGTAGTTTCCTCTAGGGGTAAACACTTATACCTATATCTATTTAATAATAATTCTAAATTGCGCCAAAGAAATAAAACTGATATCACTATTCTGAAACACAAAAAAATGCTGACATTTATTTCACATTTAACATTTGTGTGCAGGTTGATTCTATCAATAAAAGTATTGGTCCCAAACCAGGATTTAAATTAATTTCCCATCTTATATTATTAATAGCTAGACAACCAAGAAACTTCAGTGCCCTTACTGAAGGCACAATTCAACCCCAAACAGCTCCAAACTATCTTTCTGGCTCCTCCGTAGTACACCCAATATGCACACATGTCACACAACTTTCCAGGTGCTCCTTTTAAAAATAAAACATGGCCCTAGCCAGTTTGGCTCAGTAGATAGAGTGGCAGCCCACCTACTGAAGAGTCCTGGGTTCAATTCTGGTCAAGGACACGTACCTTAGCTGCAGGTTCAATCCCAAGCCCTGGTCAGGGCATGTGTGGGAGGCAAGCAATCGATGTATCTCTCTCACATCAATTTTTCTTTCTCCCTGTCTCTCTCCCTCCCTTCTACTCTCTCTAAACATCAATGGGAAAATATCCTCAGGTGAGGATTAACAATAAAAATAAATAAATAAAATAAAACATGATGGAGGGCTCCAGGCTCCTAGAGTCCTGCTTAACCACCTGCCCCCATCTGGCTCCCCAGATATGGTCCTAACTTTGGGCAGAACTGAGGTTGGGATCCCCAGGGGCCAGCAAACCTGGAGGCTTCCGTTCAGAGCCACAGAAGGTATTACCAAGCTGCCCATCCCCACCCTAACCTCTCCAGGGCATCAGGCCCTGTCCCATATGAGGGAACAAGAATGAGGCTAGAGCGGCAATGGGTGCCCAGGGGCCAGGAGCGAGAGGCAGGCACAGGGGCTGAGGCCCCTACCCCATACACCTGCCCCTTCCTAGCCCTTGTGCACCACTCCCCAAGCCAAGGAACAAACAGCCAGGTCCTGGAGACCTGCCTGTGTATACCTTCCTGCTTTCATCTCTTACCACTTCTCTACCACTGACAACTGCAGTTCTTTGAGGGCCTGGACCTCATCATGGTGTCTCCCCTCTCCGGGCCTTCACACAGACATGCCCTTTGTCCACAACTTCACTGGGTAATACCTACTCTTACACTCTGCTCAGGTGGCCCTCCCTAACTCTGACAGCACCTGAGACATACCTTTTCATAACAAGCCCACGTGTAGCCACCTGACTACCTGTCCAACACTCACCAGAGCAGGAGTCCCTGCCACCTTCACTCGGCTGCCCCCAGCCCCCGGCAGAGGTCTGGGCATGCTGACTGCTGGTGAGTAAATGAATGCACAGCATCTGCAGATGGCCTTGACCATGGGGCTTAAGAGCACTTTAGAGACTGCTGTTTCACTTTGCTTTGCTTGGCACTTAATGTCTTATCTTCCCATGATTTTGTTGAAATGCCTTGTTTGACAAAGCCTTTCTTCACAAGTAAATGTCAGCCCACAACTAGTCCCAGAATGTCAAAACTGGGAGCTTCCTCCAAGACCATGGGGCGATGACCCTTCTTGTGTTTCGGCTGAAGGAAACAAAACCCAGAGCAGTGAAGTGACCTGCCCAAGTCCCGCCAGTTCTTAGGTGACAGAGGAGCTTGAATCAGTCTCTCCACTCAGGTGGATGCTCTACTTACTAATCTCTAACTCCGTTTCAGAATTCTGGGGACTGTATGCAGATTTCCCAAGTCCACACTATGCTCTGTGAGACCAGGCCACACTGTTGGCTCCTCCGTATTTTATCTCCTATCCCACAGGCTGCACTTCCTTGAAATAAACTCCGCAAAAGGGCATCCCCGACACACACTTCTAATAACATTCAAATGATGCAATTCAGGCTGTTTCCCCATCCTCAATCCCCTTGCTTCCACTGCCTTAGGCTCCCTTCATATGGATCTATTTTTCTGTGATTCCAAGAGGAATTTTTCAATTTCTGGGCTGCAGAACTAGCCCCATGTGCATGTTTATAGCAATGTGCAGTCATTCACAGTTTGTTCTTTTAAAAATAGTTTTCTTTTTAAAAGCCTCCTTTTTGGGGGGCACATGTTTCCCAAGACTTACGTTTTGAATTGCTGGTTCAAATCAATGGGTCACATAGGAAGAAAATGAACAGTCTTTCTGACTGCAGATCAAGATCCTCTTTTTTCATTGTAATTGCTATTATTTTATCCTAAATATAAAAGTATTTCTAGGGCTATAGGATTATAAAACAAAAGGTTTATAATGATTTTTCTATAAATTGCTGACATACAGCATAAATAAGGAATATGTGAGAAAATGGCTCTTCTCAAAAAAAGCAAAATTGGAATGAAACCCTACCATAAAATACAGTTGTGACCAGAAATACATTATGCTTATGCAATATTGTGATCAAAATATTCTGCATCGCCATGCAATATAAATGAAGGCCTAACATTTCACAGCAACATAAATCAAGGAAAATATTACCAATGGTCCCTGGCAGGGCCACCTATGAAACAGGAGCTCCTAAAACTTGAATTTCTGGAATTTTTGGTGTCTTCAGTTGCACTTCTAAGGCTTTATTTCAATTTTCAGAAAAGAGTGTATCAGTAAGTATTTGTCTAAGCCATAACAGCATGGAGGATGACCTGTAACCTAATAAATCAGAGTTGAGAATCCATGAGCACAGGGCAAGGTTAGCAAGAGAGAAACATGGTCAACAAACAAACGCTGCTCCTACATGAACTGCAAATAGAAACTCAACTTGCTGTGAATGTGTTGGAATCACTGAATTACTGTAAAATCTAAATGCTCAGGTTTACATTAAGGAATTTCATGCATTTTGGCCTCTCTGAGTTTACAAATCCTAATTTCAATTTTCACCTTTATTTTCCCACTAGCAAACTTAAAATATCCCTCAAATATACTCAAATACCTAAGATATAATAAAGTCCTCATTTTTTTTAAAAAATATATTTTATTGATTTTTTACAGAGAGGAAGGGAGAGAGATAGATAGTTAGAAACATCGATGGGAGAGAAACATCGACCAGCTGCCTCCTGCACATCTCCCACAGGGGATGTGCCCGCAACCCAGGTACATGCCCTTGACCGGAATCGAACCCTGGACCCTTCAGTCCGCAGGCCGACGCTCTATCCACTGAGCCAAACCGGTCCTGGCATGTCCTCATTTTTATAGATTGAAATTAATGTATATTTAATCTGTCTTTCCAATTCTCCCATATTCTTGATTATCATTAAAAGAAAACAAATTTAACCAAAAAATAGCATATATAATTAAGGCCAGTTGTTTCATTCTATCTAATGAAGCTGACTATAAATCCAACAAATTATTGGTTCCTTTGTATTTTATAAAATAGATATTAAGATACTCCTAAAACAAATCACTTATGTCCACAGTAAATGAAACTCAAAGCATCATTTTCTAAAGTTTATGAAGCTTGGAGGCCAAATTAGGAGACTATATCTTACAGCTGACCCACTGCCACAGAAAATATTTTGAAAAATAAAACTTGGAGATGCAACTCATACATTATCTTGTCATTTTAGAAGTACCAATACTCAGTTAATGATAACTCTATATTCTGAAACACATACCCAAATCACTTTTTAGAGATTCCAAACCTTATTTTCAAACCACTTGAACACAGTCACCCAGTAAATCTAATACCATAGTCAGCTGATGTGACTGTGGTATTCCCTCCTCTTCCGGCACTGTCCTGGTATATGACACCGCCACCCACCTGAACGATTAACCCAGAAAGCCAGGAGTTATTTTGTCTCTTCCCTCTGCCTGCCCTCTAGACATCCCCTCTAGACAATTTTGTCTAGAATCAGATCTTGAGATCTGTCCAATGGTATAATGGCAAATGGCACTTTGTGCATAACAGAGACAATGGCCTGAAGCATTAGAAAAATTTTTGACTAATCTAAATTTTGGAAAGCAACAAATCTTGTGTGCCAACAGTCAGGAACAAGAAGAAAGATAAGTATGGAATCTTAGATTCAGAATATATTGCTTTAAGCCCAGATTTGATCTCATGTCACCATTTCAGTAAATTCCACAGCAATAGGATGGTGAAGACCTGGGGGTAGGTGAAGGAGGGAGGGGCTGGGAGGAGAAGAGTAAATGGGGGGGGAAATGGGAGACATCTGTAATACTATCAACAATAAAAAATGTATATTAAAAAAAATAAATGCCAATGAGACTGCAGGCAAATCTATCACCAAATGCTTCTTTTCTATCTAAATATGCCCTCTGGTCACATAAAAATAAAAGTCTTCACTTAATTAGCATTTACCTTTTTAAAAATGTAAATATGTAACTATGTCTCTTAACTTCTTAGAATCAACAACCCAATTAAGAAATGGGCAAAGGGCCTGAGTAAACACTTCTCCACAGGGGACATACAGATGGCCAATAAACATATGAAAGGATGATCAAATATTTATCTTTAATAGATATTATCAAATGGTTTTCCAAGAGAATACTATTCCCCCACTTAGGTATATGAAAATTTCAGTTGCTCCATTTCCTCACCAACATCTGAAATTTTTCAGTCTTTTTTTTTTCCCCCCTTTTAATCATTCTGGTGAACATAGAGTACTATTTTGTTTGTTTGTTTGTTTGTTTATTGTCTCCACACTGAATGAAAAACATTGAAGGCATTTTCACATGTTCATTGGCCAATTAAATAGCCTATTTTATAAAGTGCTCACTTAAGTTTCTTATACATTTTTAAAGGATTCTCCTTTTTGTTACTGTTGTGTATATATTTTTATATAGTGTAAACATAGGCCCTTTGGCAGATAAATGTCTGACAAATGTCTTCTCTTACCCCGAAGCTTGACTTTTCACTCTCAGTGATGTTTTCTGATGAATGAAAGTTCTTTTTTGTTCTTTTTATTGAAATTATTGGGGTAACACTGGTTAACAAAATTATATAGGTCTCAGGTGCACAATTCCACAACACATCATCTGTACGCCGTATTGTGTGTTCACCACCTCAAGGCAAGTCTCCATCCGTCACCATTTATTCCCTCTTTACCCTCCTCCCACATCTCACGGCTGTCATTCCCTACACTGTTATCCCTGTCCATGAGTTTGTTCTCCTTTTGTTTACTTTTTTAACGTAGTTCAATTCATCAACTTTTTTCCTTTAATGCTAGTGCTTTTTGTGTCCCATTATGCAAAATGTGTGCCTACCTTTGCCAAGGTCGTGAACATATTTCCCTATGCTTTCTTTGTTAAGCTTTATTGTTGTATCTTTCAAAAGGGCCACGTTTTATCTGTAGGCTTAGTGGTGGAGCAGACATTTTACTAACAAGCACTCATAAATGCTGGAACTTTAGTCACTGTATAAAAAGTCATGAAGCAAAGACAAATGCAAACATCCCTTCCCTGGTTACTTTATACAAAATGAAGAAGAAAAGCAGCCTGGGGAGAAGGAAGGGAGGGAGGGGGAGGGAGAAAGGAGGGAGGGAGAGAGGGAGGGAGAGAGGGAGGGAGAGAGGGAGGGAGGGAGGAAGAGAAGAGAAGAGAAGAGAAGAGAAGAGAAGAGAAGAGAAGAGAAGAGAAGAGAAGAGAAGAAAAGAAAAGAAAAGAAAAGAAAAGAAAAGAAAGGAAAGGAAAAGAAAAGAGAAGAAAAGAAAGGAAGAAAGGAAGGAGACACTTCACCATGAATATATTCCAAAGCTGGGTTCCCAAGTCCTTGTCAATGTTCCTTTCCCGCAGAAACCTCTGGAGATCGCCTTGCAATGACTCCAGGAGGCTCACCCTGCTTCCTCCCAGGGACGCTGAGGCAGGGATCTGGGGAGCTGCCCATCTACCAGGTGCCAGAGGTGAGGAAAGATAAGACCAAGAACGCCTGGGACATCCATGTCTTTGCTGGGGGGGGAAATCAGACTCACGGAGCAACGTGATTTCCTCCAAATTGCTGAGACATCCTCTGACCTCTTTAAAGAAAGATGTTAAAGGTGAACCGGTTACATTATAACCAGAACGTTCTGCTGTTCTCCAATAAATACAGGGGAAATGGATGGCCCTGTGGGTTACTTGAATTACTGAAAAACTGAGAATTTTTTTTAAAGAGAGCAGGAAAGACTTTGAGAAGCGTCCTTGGCATGTCTTAGAATTCCTACAAACTTCGTTCAGTGATATAATGAATCTTTTTCCTACAATGTGGCCTGACATGATTTTGCAGTTGGTTCCTTTCAGATAAGGGTGCTCCTTAGAATTTTCTTTCTTGCAATTACATTTCAAAATATGTTTATTTCCATGCTCTGAAAGTTGGTAATGTGACTGAACTAGTCATCTATTAGTGTTTGCAAGAAATGGTGTGAGACTATTATAAAGTGTGGAAAGGGGAATTACTTGCCGGCAATAACGCGAATAAATTTCGTCCATGTTTTGATTAATGGCAATGTCCCTCGCGGTGAGGAAGAGTCCCAGGGAAATGCATGCTGCTGGACCCTGTCATATGCTGTGCTGAGTCCAACGACCTAACACTGGCTAATCATGGGGTTGATGGGAAATAACTGTTGTCAGACCGTCTTAATAAAGACACTAAATCAAACATATTTTAGTATCTTGGTGACAATGATGAAAGGGAAACAGTTCCCAGGATACGAGCAAAGTGATTAGTTACACAATAAAGGTACAACTATGCCTGATAAACCATCTGATATAAAATCTCTAAAAACTACAGCATCAGCAGGAGGGAAACCTAGGCTAAGTAAATAATCAAAATATAAACAGACCTTCATTTTATGGTCCTTTGTTCTGCATGCTTTCGACTTCTCTGTTTCAACATTTCGCTGTCGGAAACAGAACTCAGTAGTAAGGTCCATTTTGATCTTAATTCCTGCTTAGAGGTGTTATTTTGAGAATGTTCAGCACCAACTGCAAAGGCAGCAACAGTCATCGAAGGCCCAGTCCTTAAATACCAAGATCCTGGGACAATTCCCACATGTAGTCATTGTTTTTAATAGATCATTGTACCTGAGTTTCTTGAGTAAAATGTTTCATCTCCCTACGACTAGTAATTTATAGTACTAACTTGAAGCAAGAAGAACAAAACAGAAGTAAAGGAAGACTGTACCTATGGTTTTAAACCATTATTCTCATAGCAATTTAAGTATAGTCTTGAGGTCCTCTTGAATAAGGCATGACCCTGAAGATATAATGCTGATTTCCACAGACAGGTTTACACTGGCCTTTAATTTCCTGAGTTTCAGAATTCCAAATGTGGATTGTGATTATAAAACAATCACCTATCATTTTATGGTCATTCATTAAATTATTTGGTTATTTTATTTCTCCCTCTTTCCTGTTATATTGTAAATGCTGTGAGGGCAAGGACTGTAGGTGCTTCTCCTCAGCAGTATATCCCCTGAACCTAGTATAATATTAGCAAAGACTAGGCTTAGTATCCCCACTTGATGGGTTAAAAAACAAACTGAGGCTCGAATTAGTTGACTGTAGTAGCAAGTCAGGGCAAAACTCTGATCTGGAAGCAGGCATACAGATTCCAAATGAAAGCTCACTCTCTTGTACTCTACCGCCTCCCATTGTTATATATGATCTGATAGTTATCGTTTCAAAAACACACACCTACTCTTTCATATCTCTCACCCAACTCTTATTAATTATGTGGATAGTCTTTGTCAATTAAAGTTGCTTATTAATTACTGCCATTCATATAAATACATCCACTCATTTTTTTCCAAGTACTAAAAACAGTGTTTCTCCACAATTACTTCAATTAAAGTTTTGATTAAAGTGTTTTTCCTCTAATGCTACCCTTTATGGATAAGCTGCAGAGCACAATTACTGGCATATATGTTTGGAGTTGTGTGTTGTTTTTTTTAATCAAATCGGTTTTTTTATTCTTTAGCTTCAATCCCAAGTAAGGTTAAAAGTTAAAGATGTAAAGCACTAAAGAAACACGCTAATTTGCTTTCGTGCCCTCGGACTGATCACAAGGGAGCAGGATATGGCCTTTGTAAAGAAGGAAGCAGATAACTTGGTAAAACCACAGCAGCTCAGAAGGAAGCCCGTGACTGGAGAGCGCTGGCAGCCTCTGGTTACTGAGGGACAGCTTTTATGGCGCCAGATGGAGCGGGCCCGTTTGTTCCTCCCCACAGGCTCACAAGTAGAGTGACTGGAGAAGAATCAATTACTGTATTTTTTGTTGTGGTTGCACATTTAGAACAATTGTTTCTGTGAGTTTCGTAAAACTAGGACAATGTGATGTCCTCAGTTGTGAGACCAGGGCCATTTGTCAACATGGGGAACACGCTTTCTTGCCTGGGCCCTCATCCCCACAGGCCCGATGTCAGCTCGAGGTTTGGGCCATCCATCGTCACAGCTCTCTTTCCATGCACATCTAGCACTCCTTCTCCACAGTCTTCCTCATTCACGTTCTTGTTCACACCATTGAAAAAGGATGTTCATTCAGGTCTGTGCCTTTTCCTTGCAAAATAACCTCAGTCTTTTGCCATTTTTCTATGCCTAGAAGGTTCCTTGTTATTCCCAAGCCTTACCAGCAAGAAGAGGTAAGATAATATCCCACATACATTTGAGTTAGTCGGTCAGTCATACCTATTAGAAATAATTTCTTGAATAAGTGCTACATGTCAAAGCTTCAAACATAAACGAGATTCACTCAAATTTTCATGAACCTCAAATATCCTTACTTGCTCCAACAACATATGGGGTGTCTTCTTATACAGGCATTACGAGGCAGACCATGCCCTGTGGAGACTGTCTCCTAGGCCACAGGGAAGGCAAGGGTAGGACTCCCAAATTAAATCCCACACATTTCACAAGGAAGAGTCAAAGTCAGTCAGTCCAAGGGTTGGCAGATCAGAAGGGTGGAATACACTGAACCAGGCGTGGAGCAAGTGCTGAATGCTGAACCTCAAGTCTGTTTCTGATTTTTAGGGACTGTAGTGATCCCTCAAGTGTGTCAGATTCCATCCAAATAGTATAGGTGAGCCCAGACCACTGGTAGCTCCAAGTTCACCATCAACCTCTTTTTCTGCCGATTCTGCTCAGCTTTCCAAAGAGGCAGCAACTGTGTCCTCCTCTGGTGTTCAAGGCCCCCTCAGTCTCTCAGACCTTCCATACTCAAGGTCATACAAGGGTCAAGTCTGTGACAGGCTCAAGGCTCAGCAAAAAGAGCTCTTTATTATTCGGTGTTTACTTTCCAATTCAACAACAGGGAGACTGTTTCATGCACTGTGGTAGTTGCAGAGGTTAAGTTAACAACACAAGCCTTGGCATTAGAACTGGAGTGCAATCTTAGTTGGACCCGTTGACCTGGAGGCAACTTTAGGCAAATAAATGAATGTCACTAAGCCTCAGTGTCCTCCCTTCTCTAAAGAGAGGAAATCACACCTCACTCATGAGATGGTTTCTAGGATGCACTCATTTTAAAAAATACAGATTCCTCATGAAACTAATATAAAATAATAATGAATATCAACTGTAATTAAAAAATAAAATTTAAAAATGCAGATTCCTGAGTGTACACAAGACTCACTGAACCAAAATCATTTAGGTGTTGAAACCAGAGAATCTACATGTTTGCTTACACCCAACAGTCACTTCATACACACAGACATGGCTGACATAGACTACAAAACGCTGCAGTGATTCTTACCATAAAGCACAGGGTGTAACTGAACATCAGAACATCCTGGGAACTTCTCCCCACCCCTTCTCTGAAATAAAATGACTATCCCCATTCCTTGGACCAATGGGTATCCCACCATCTGTACTGCTTATAACCCAAGTTTCTGATAAAGATGACACCCTAGGAGTAAAAACAAAGTAGCCATGAACTTGTGAAAATTAATGGCATAGAAACATCTTAATAATATTTCTGTCTGTCATCTAGTTTCAGGAGGTATACAACTTGTATGCAACTAAGTATGTGCATCATGGCCTCTGTGATTAGCACTCTCCCCACTTTCTTTGGTATTTTTTTTTTGAAAAATATATTTGTACTGATTTGAGAGAGGAGGGAGAGGGAGAGAGAGATAGAAACATCAATGATGAGAATCATTGACTGGGTACCTCCTGCACGCCCCCTATACTGGGGAGAGAGCCTGCAACCCAGTCATGTGCATTGACTAGGAATCAAACCGTGACCTCCTGATTCATAGGTCGACGCTCAACCACTGAGCCACACTGGCCAGGCTCCCTTTGGTATTTTAAGAACTGCTCATAAGGTGGAGGCTTGTCCTATGCTCAGTAGTCCAGTGGAGTGCAGAGGCCTGGCCAGGGGATGGAGGACTTGCCCTATCAGAACAACATCAAGGAACTAAGCCACTTGATGATGAATAGAGATGCTCTTGGGATGGGGGGGAGGGGTCAGGGGCAGGGAGACAAGCACCTTAGGCAGCATAAGTGTTGCTCTGGATTTATCAGACTCCTCTCTCCCTCCTGGATCCTGAAGCAGAGCCCTCACTTAAAAGAATGTGATGAGATTGTCGGCAGAGGGTCTTGACACAGCTCTCGCTGGATACGACCTCAGCGTGAGCACCCAACTCCTCTGATTCCCAAGGCAGCAACAGTGCCTTGGAAAGCAGCTGGGCCAGGCTCTGGGGCAAAGAAGGAAAAAAACACGAGGAATGGGTAGAGAAGGAAGACAGAGGCTGAGAAATGGAAATTTTCCACAGGAATTCTAGGTTTCTTTGCACGTAAAGTCAAAATGAAACACCTCAAACGGAGTGAAAAGAAGCAATTATTACTTTGCAGTTTTGTCTCAAATAAAAGAGGCTCTATAAACAGTGAAATGTATATCAAGTCAGCTTAAATAACTTTTAAACATGATCTAATCTCTCCACTCCCATAAGAATATTTATTTTTTGCTTTATCTTACCTTAATAAAAATTCAATGAAATGTGGTTTTACACACATCCATACATATGTAATTTTTGGAAAAACAGTCTTGATTTTCAAGCAGTCATGGTTTTAAAAGATAAGATAAAATTTGCAATCACAATGAAGCATTATTAGTTTATTTTTCCCAGATCACATTGAAGCATCATGTCTTATTAAACTAAAAATGAGTATCCTTCACATTATGGCAATACCAATAGTTTTCTAATGGAAAAATTCCCAAGTTTATTTTATCACCGCATCACTCAGGGCTGAGCACACATCAGTTAACCTGACTGCTTTTGTTTCCCTGGCTTGTCCTTTGCTTTTAATGTTGGTAATAATCTTCTTTGACACAATGAAATATAAAAAGGCAGTGAAATCTATTAAGATAGGGGATTTTTTGTTTTCAGCTTTAATAACATGCTTAGAAATGTCATTCCCACCACCTCAAAGGTACAGCCAACCTATTTACTCTCAGAATGTCTTCTAGGACTGTGTTCCTTCTTTCATGCTGTACTCCACTAGCCTTCCTTTGACACAGTATTTCTTTGCAGTAAGCATCTACATGCACAGTTGTTTTGGAAAATACTGTTAACTCCATTCTCCCTCTGCCTGTGGCAGATCTTGGAAGGGTCAGCACCTCATGGCAAAATCTCCTAGTCAATCTGAAGGTGTTTACGGAGCAGCTACTCTCTAGAAAACACTGGGGCAGCAGGGAGGGGAACAAGGAAGAAATAACTGACTCAGTCCCTGTAATAAATGTCCACTTTATTTTTTTATTGATTTTATGATTATTATTTTAGAGAGAGGAAGGAAGAGAGATCGAGAGATAGAAACATTGATGAGAGAGAAACATTGATCAGCTGCCTCCTGCACGCCCCCTACTGAGGATTGAGCCCGCAACCTGAGCATATGCCCTGACCAGGAATCAAACCCTGACCTCCTGGTACATGGGCCGAGCTTAACCACGCCAACTGGGCATGAGTGTCCACTTTTAAATGGGGAAACAAAACAAATATGCATTGAATTATGTCACCCCAAAAGATATTTTTGATTCCTAACCCTGTTATCTGTGAATATGACCTTATTTGGAAATTGGTGTAATGAAATTAAGATAAGATTATACTGCATTAGGATATGTCCTAAATCCAATGACTGGTGTCTTTACAAGAGAAAGAAGAGAGAGAGATTTGGACCCGGGATGCAGAAGAGACACACAGAGGGAAGAAGTCTAAAGACAGAAGCAGAGAGCCAAGTGATGCCACCTCAAGCCAAGGAATGCCAGGAGCCACCAGAAGTTGCAAGAAGCAAGGAAAGAGTGTTCCTCAGAGCCTACGGAAGGAGCACGACCCTGCTGACACCTTTATTTTAGACTCCTGGCATCCAGAACTGTGGGATAACAAATTTCTCCCGTTTGAAGACACCTAGTTTGTGTTACTCTGTTTATGGTAGCCCTAGGAAACTAATTCAACATTCATATATTGCTATTTGACAATTTGCCAAGTACTTCAAGTTTTTCTAAGGATGCATCTGAGTGCTCTAGGCTAAGCTACTATCAGAATTTGAGGACTTTCACATCAAGGTGACAAGGCAGATTCATACTTCATAACCATCACTGCTCCAGACTCTTAAGAAAAATCAAATAGAAAATCAGAAAATCACAAAGATAAACATGATCCAAAATAAACAGCTCTCTGAATCACAAACAAAACAACTATCCAACATGTCTAAGGTGTTAAGATCTCAGCGTGCTGAGCTCCAGGGTGAAAACAGCTTGGGGATCAATGGGACGGACCAGCATTGTTCCCTATGAGATGGGTCACTGGGCCCAGGCACACAGCTGTAAACCAGGGCGGGTGGAAGGCTCCTCAAGGCCATCCCTGTACCCCAGTGTGGAAGGCAGAATGATGGCCTCCCAAAGACGTCCACATCCTAATTCCTAGAACCTTTGGATAGGTTACATTACATGGCAAAGGCGAATTAAGGACAAGGATGGAACTAGGGTTGCTAATCACGTGATCTTAAAATACAGAGGTTGTCCTGATGTATTGGGTGACCCCCGTGTAATGGCCAGGGTCCTAAACATGGACCAGAAGGCAGAAGAGCCACTGTCAGAGTGAAGTGGCACGAGAAGGACTTGTCTGGTTGTCCTTGACTTTGAATGTGGAAGGGGTAAGGAGACAAGGGAAGAGGGCAGCCTAGAACAGCTGGGGAAAGCAAGGAAGCGAATCATCCCTTAGGTCCTCCAGGAATGGATGCAGCCCTATCACCACCTTGATTTTAGCTTGACGAGACCCAGAGCGTGTTGGCTGATCCCTGAACTGTAGAGTACAAATGCACTAGCGCCTGTGAAAGGAGGCTGATCACCAGCTGGGACTGGGACTCCTGGTAGGCGGCAGTGCCCAGGAGGAGATGCCAACACTAAGGCCAGCAAAGCCACGCCCTGGCTCTGCTGATGAACTGTCCCTGACGCCAACAGCTTCTGAAGCAGCAATTCCACATGACTATTAAAGTAACCGGACTTAGAAATGGGGCCTGTCAGGACCTGGAGGAGTCAACCCCCAAACCACAGAGAGACAGGATGAGCATTACAGAAGAGAGGAAATGGGAGGAAACACAGAAGCAAAAAAAAAAAAAAATCCTACACAGAATGTGCTTCCAAACTCAGATTTCAAAACCATGTAAAGATGCTAAGAAAGAAAGCAGACAATACCAGGACTCTGAGCAGGAATTCGTGTCTGGTTTATTCATTTTAGAGAACTTTCAGACAAAAGCCTTAAAAATAAATATTGAAATAATTCAAAGTGCTAAGAAAAAAAAAAGGTGCTTGCTATGGACTTGACATTTGTGTCCCCCTGAGGTTCATATGCTGAGAGTCTAATCTCCAAAGGTGTGGTGCTGGAGATGGGCCTGTGGGAGGTAAGCAGGGCATGAGAGTGGGGCTCTTGGGGGCAGGATCAGTTAAGAGAGACGGGAGAAAGCGTGTCTCCACTCTCTCTGCTCTCCGCCACGTGAAGACACGACAAGAAGAGAATCTAAGACACCACTCTGCCAGCACCTTGATCTTGCACTTCCCAAGCTCCAGAACCAGGAGAAACAAACGTGTTGTTTATCCACCCAGTCTACGGTAATTTGCTATAGCAGCCCAACTGGCTACAACAATACAGAAGCACAAAGAATAAAAATAACAGTCACTAATATAAAACAAGAAATAGGTAAGATAAATTTAAGTACGGTCAGACTGGAAAAGTAAGCCTCAACACGGAATCCACTGCAAAATGGTAGTGTAGCACGGAGAGGCGCAATCCCCTAACATAAATCAATCCCTCGGATGAATACATTTGTATGTAGGCCTATATGCATGTATGTTTATATTCTACTTTAAATTTTGCAAAAGCAAATAGGGTCTGGGGTTGATTACATTTCTCATAACACACATCTTTCTTATAAAAGAACATATTGTTTACTCAAAAGGAGACATTGGATTTGGGAAGTTGTAGTCATATGGATCCTGAATTTGAAGCTCCTTAACTCTAACATATGGCAAAGGAGAGCCTGGAATTTTAAAAATAAAAAGATGGGAAATGGCCCCTATTGGCCTGCTTTCTGCTGTCCATCTCTCCCCTGAGACAGCGAGCCTGTGGTACCTAACTGCTGAGCAATGGGAAGTGTGTGTGTGTGTGTGTGTGTGTGTGTGTGTGTGTGTGTGTGTGTGTTGGGGGGGTGGAGGATGAAGAAAGACTAAAAGTAATGGGGAACCCAAAGGAAGAAAAAAATAGCATTCCAAAATATAGTGTCCAGCCACACTAGCAATGTAAGTACAGAGATTCATTCATTTTAAAGATTCCGTTTTTTTCCCACAGCTAATTATGTCACGGCTGCTTCTCCTGAGAACTCAATAAACAAATGACCTCGAAGAGCATTTTGTTTGTTGGGTTCTGCAGACTAATAAGGCAGCAGTGCCGCCAGCAACCCCAAGTCCCCACGTGCCCCACAGGAGAATATCTTGGACACACTCAGATAAATGAATTTTCTAATTCTGGCTCTGCCACCAGCTAATTCAGTTTCTTTGGATTAATGATGCCACATCTAAAAATGTTAGGATTCGATTAGATGTCCCCTCGCATCTCCTTTAGTTCTGTAATTTTTATTATTCTGTTTCACCGAGATATTAAAATATTCTAAATCCCCAGTCTTCTCGTGTATGATTTATAAGATTTGAAATTGAAAAAGAAGGATATAGCAGAATTCACAAAATAAGCTGCAATTAAAATAAGGGATTGTTAATGCTCTCACCATATTATATAATATATTCTCAGATAACACAGAGAAATGCAAGTTTTCCATTGTTATGCATGATTGAGTGTGACACATCTGCAAGAAAATTTCAAAAACTGCAGAAGTATATTCTAAGCTATATATTACAAGCTACATAAAGGAATAGGAAAGCAAGTTTTAGTTGGGTTGAGTTTTAAATATTGTTCCATTGTTTCTCCTTAATCAATAAAAATTGAAAACAGATCCATCTAATTCACTCCAAGAACCTACTAATGGATTCAGAAGGCCAATTTCAGGTCTCCCAGGCGTTGAGCAAAAAATAAAGTCTGAATGGTCTTCTGTCAGTGAGCTGAGGCAGGAAATAAAACTGTGACTCTGAGAAAACTGAAAGCATGTCCCGCTACAGGGCATGTGGCTGGGCACAGAGAGCACGGGGAACATCAGACATGCCCTCCACAGTTCTAAGAAAATGAAGAGTAAAGAATAGCTTAGATAACTGAGAGAAAAATTGATTAGCACTGGCAAGTGAGCTGTTGTCTTCAACCAGTGTAATTATGGACTAAATAATGGGCATGTGGATTTTCTTATACCTAGTATTGAAATCACGACTTTGTATAAATCCATTAAAACTACACTCATAGATGAATATATTTCCCAGTTATTTGTTATATAAAAATATCATCCCAGCCCAGCTGGTGTAGCTCAGTAATTGGAGAGTTGACCTATGAACCAGAAGGTCATGGTTCAATTCCTGGTTAGGGCACACGCCCGGGTTTCAGGCTCCATCCCCAGTAGGGTGTTTGCAGGAGGCAGCCTATCAATGATTATCACTCATCACTGATGTTTCTATTTCTCTCTCCCTCTCTCTAACTCTCTGAAATCAATAAAAAAATTTTTTTAAAGATATAATTCCAAAAGGGTGGCTTAAAATAATAAATGATGTTATTCATGAATCTGGTATTGACTGGAATCATCTAGAAAGTTCTTGCTCAGGTTCCTTCCATGACCATAGGCACATGGTGGGGGCTGGGGTCAATCTTAAAGGCTTCTTCACTCTGGTGCCCAGGCTGAAAAAAATTAAATAGCTGGTGACTGCAATGTGTGGGGCTCTGGGCAGCCCTCTCTATCTTTAAGTTGTCACTCCAAGTGGTCAGTCACATGGCAGCCACATGGTGCAAGACTTCTTACATGATGGCCCACGGCTTCCAGAGAGAGTAGCAAAACACACACACACACACACACACACACACACACACACACACACACAGCAGTATGCAGTCTTGAAAGTCATGCAGAATTCCTTCTGCCAAATGCCATTGCTGGAGGCAGTCACAGAGGTCTCCCCAGGTTCAAGGCAATAGAAATTCTGCCCAAAGCTGCTTGGAATAAGAAGACCATAATTTAAAGAATTTCCAACTTATTGGGAGAAAATGAAGATTTGGGCATTGTATTAGTTTGTTTTTGTTTTGCTGCCATAATGAATTGCCACAAACGTGGTGGCTTTAAACACCACCATTTTTGCAGTTTTGTAGTTCAGAAATGTGGTATGGGGCTCCCAGGGCTGAAACCAAAGGGTCATCAGAGCTGTGTTCCCTTCTGGGAGCTCTAGGGGAGAATCAGTCCTCCTGCTCAAACAGGCTGTGGTCAGAATTCACTTCCTTGCAGTTACAGGATGAGGCCCCCATCTCCTTGCTGGCTGCCAGCTGGGGTCATTTCCAGGTTCCAGAGGCCACCTGCATTCCTTAACTCCTGGCCAGCAACAGCTATCCATACTAACTCCCATACCTCATCTCTCCCCCTTTCTTCCAGGCATGTCCCTGACTGGCCTTTGATGAAGAAAATCCTCTTCTTTTTAACTGTTGTTGTTGTTAATCCTTACTGGAGGACATTTTTTATATTGTTTTTCAGAGAGAGTGGAAGGGAGGGGAGAGGGGGGAGAAAGAGAGAGAGAGAGAAAAAGAAACATCAATGTGAGACACATCGACTGGTTGCCTCCCATATGAGCCCCAGGCCAGGGATCAAACCTGCAACCGTGGTACATGCCCTTGACCAGGAATCAAACCCTTTCATGCATGGCCAATGCTCTAACCACTGAGAACACCAGCCAGGACAAGAAAATCCTCTTTTAAGGGCTCATGTGATTAGGTTGAGCCCTCTGTGAAAATCCTGGGTGATCTCCCTTTCTCAAGGTGTGCCACCAGAAGCACATTTGTAGGGTGCCTTTGCCGTGTAAGGTAACATATCCTAGGGACTAGGACTTGGGCATTTGAGGGAGCTATAATTCTACCCACCACAAACATTAAGTGTTTGATTAAACAGAGACCACTGCAATGGAATTAAAGAAATAGGTGTTAAAATGCAATGATTCACGGGTCTCCATGAAGTGACTCCAAGTACATTAAACACAGTTATTTAACCAAGTGATTTCCCTTGTCACACATGGTCAGAAGTATAAGATTACAAAGTGCATGCCCTTAGGCCCAGGAGTTTTCTCCATGGAGACAAAGACCTTCTCACTAAAATTTAATTAACTCTACTTTATATGCAATTATAATAAAGGTTACTCGGATTCTAGCAGTAACAAATTAGAAATGGCAAATATCAATCAACAATGATAAGTGACATCTGGCAAGAAAGAAGAAATCAAAACATTAAAACACATCAATAAAATTCCTACCACACATATAAACACAAACAGCCACCTAAGGTCATCTGTTAGCAGGACAGACATTGCTATACTGGTGAATAGCACCATATGTCTTTGAGAAATGACTAAATTCTATTCAAATATTATTTTTATGACTTTCTAATATATTATAGAAATATTTTATGGCACCAGAAAAGGCAAATATTTTTTTTAAAAACAAGCACCATAGTGGATACATTGGCAAATCTGGCTGCTCCCACCAGGCTGCTGAGAAGGAAATGGACCGTGAGACCACACTCCCTGGACAAGTGTGTTTGCACTGTGGGGGACATGGCCCTGGCCCGGCAAGTCAGCATCTGTCCTCCTGAGCCTTTGGGCATGAAGAGCAGAATGAAGAGTCCGAGGGAGAAGCCAAGCTGTGAGGGCTTGGACCCTGACTGCTTCCAGGTTCCAGCTCCCACCCCCTCCACAGACCAGAGACCCGGATGCACTTTCTGCCTTTGAGTCCCCTACTGTCTTTCCAATCATTTTCTCTTATTTACTTATTTTGACCTAACCCAGTCCCAGTGAAATTCTCTTCCTGTGACCAAACAATTCATCACTAAGACAAATGGGCGAAATCTCAGTCATCTGAAAAACAATCCAGCTATCGGAAGGATCGATTCTCCAAGGGCTCAGACGGCTGTCAAGTGTCGTATTTTTGTGTGGTTTACAAAAACACTTTTCAATAAACTACCCAACCCTTGATGAGAAGAATATGGTTTCCCACCCCAATAACTGACTTTTCCTAAAACAGATGTCTACAATTTTATTTCAAATATGGCCCAATGATGGAATTTGGTAAAAATGAGTTAAAATACAGTGATTTGCAAATAAAGTGCTTATGGCTGATTTTAATATAGCTCAACAAATACCTTTCTGATGTTAAGTAATTAAATCATCATAGAAATTATAGATTTTGAAGAGCCCCTATCACATTTTTTAACCAAGAAATCTATATTTTTAGAAAAAAAATCACATATTCTTTCCTAGAAAAGGTCATTAGTAAGGTCTGCATTTCAGGATTTTAAACTTCAATGATTTTTATCACCTAGGGTCAAGGCTGCAATAGAGCCCACGCCAGGTAACTCAATAGAGGGAATTTAATATGAGGCCTCAGTAACAACGGCGTTGGGAGATTTGAGAAGGCAAACGGGACAGCCAGAGTTTAGCAACAGCAGCTGGGCTACACACCGCAGGAGAAGGGAGACCGAAGCCGAGGCCAGAACCGCCAGACAGCAGCTAGAATCCTGAAGTAAACACAAGTGTAGCTGAAGACACCACGGGAAGTGGCCAAGGAGCCCAGGCAAGGCAGGTTACAGGAGTGGAACCCCTGCAAGCCGAGCAAATCGCAGAGGAGCCAGGAAAGGCTCTGAGTTAAATGGGAAAATAACCATCGGAACAATTGTGCAGATTTTCACACCTTAAAAAATGCCTTATAATAAGAGGAATGACAGAGGCAATTGCTTCCAGCACATAACAGTATTCCAGGTAAAAGTCACATTACTATCCCCAATGATCATGCTATGTTATACAAATACAGAAAGCTGAAATACACATGGAAACCCAGAAGCCAAATAGAAAAGTCAGCGAAGATTTTACCTCATAGCCCTCTGGCATTTAGGAACAAAGTGAGGGCCAATAATCTACCCTGTGAGCAAATAAAGTAATACTATCATTATTATAATATTATTGTTCATAATTATTACATATTAGTAATTATAACAAATATTTATGAAATATGGTAGAAAATATTATAGTTGCCTTCCAAAAACTACCCCACCCACCTTTCATAGTTTCGAAGCCTTGTGACTCAAGTGAGTGTGACCCCCACCCCTACCTGGAGGGTTGAGAAATATGTTTAAGTTATTCAGGGCAATTCCATCATCCCCACAACAGTAGTTCAGAGGCAGTCAGCAACCCAAGCATAAACTAATCAGCCTATGACATGCCTTGGCTACAAGACTTGTGCAGGGATGGTCCATTCAGAATTTTATTCAATGATTACATAAGTAAAGCTCTATCTTCCTCCTCTTAGAGGTGAATGAGCAAATATGCCTCATTTCCTTTTTGAGAGAATTCAGCATGGAAATGAAGTCTGACATCCCCCCCCTCGGCCCCCTGCCCCATGGTACACAAATGTCAAAAACAAGTAGATCACAGAAAAAATAAGACAGAGCCCTGGTCAAACCATACCTAAATTCCATGTACTTCTGAATATTTCAGATACATAAGTCAATAAATCACCTAGATTCTTTCAACCAGTTAGAGTTCGTTTTTGGCTGTTGTTATTAGTAACCAATAACAAAATATTAGGGACATTGTTAGATGCTTCACTTAATTCTGCCAAAATCCAGGGAAGTAGGTTTTATTACTGCTTTTGTTTATATTTGAGAAAAATGAGGAATGGCTGCAACTTGTCCAAATCCTGCAGGACACAGTAAACAGAGTGTGAACCTGCTCCATCGGACTTTGGAGCCACTGCACTTCACCCTGGCACCACACATTCCCCATACCCACCCACCTTACTGCGATAAAACATTCTTTTTTAATGTGCAGCTCTGTCTGCCTTCAACTTTGAAATAATGTTTTAACTAATTACTAATAAAACAAAAACAGAAACATGAGGACAGGTTAGAGAATGTTTAAATGTACACAATCAAACCAAGTTAAACTCAAGATAAAACCTAATTTAGCAGCTGCCATCAAAACAAAGCAATCAGGGCCATCAGGTACTCGTGAGTCATCGTGGCCAAGCAGGTTAAAATGTCAAATCTTATGATATACTTTTTTTTCCAGAGAGAGTGGAAGTGAGGGGGTGGGGGAGAGAGAGAAACATTGATGTGAGAGAGACATCGATTGCCTCCTGCACGTGACCTGGGGTTCAAGCCTGCAATTGAGGTACATGCCCTTTAACAGGAATTAACCTGCAACCCTTCAGTCCTCAGGCCAATGCTCTAATCACTGAGCAAAACTGGCTAAGGCAAGAAATACTTTTATAGAAAGGCAAATGCAAGTAGATATCACCAGGGTATCCCATCTGGTTTTTAAAACCAGAGAAAAGTGTTTGTTGTAACTCAACAATGTGAGCATCATAAAATGCAGGTTCTCTTGAATATATATATATACACATATATATATATATGAATATATATATATGAATATATATATGAATATATATATGAATATATATACATATTCATATGTATATATACACACATACATATTCATATGTATATATACACACATAGCTCATATATTTATATACTAGAGGCCCAGTGCACGGATTCGTGCACCGGTGCGGTCCCTTGGCCTGGCCTGCCCCCTCTCACAATCTGGGACCCCTTGGGGGATGTCAGAGAGCTGGTTTCGACCCGATCCCCACAGGCCAGGCTAAAGGACTCCAGTGGTGCATGAGTCCGTGCACTGAGCCTCTAGTATGCATATAAGATCATTGGTTACTCTCTTCCTACCCTCCCCCCTTCCCTCTGAGATTCATCAATCTGTTCCATGTTTCCATGCCTGTAGTTTCCACTCCTGCATTGAGCGTCTGCCCCCTGGTGGTCAGTGCATGTTATAGTTATTGGCCAGTCAGCTGGTCAGCCGGTTGCTTAGGCATATAATATATATATTAGAGGCCCAGTGCACAAATTCATGCACAAGTGGGATCTGGCCAGCCCGTCCCTGATCAGGGCGGATTGGGGCCGAGCCTGTCAGGACGAGGAGACAGTGGGAGGTTGGTCAACTGGCCCACCCCGATCAGTGCCCAATCTGGGCCAGCTGGGGGGAGGGACCACAGTTGATTGGCCGGCGGGCCCCGCCCCCGATTGGGATAAGGCGGGCAATTGGGAGTGGGGCCAGCCAGGGGGAGGGGCTGTGGGCCAATTGCGGTGGTGGGAGCCCATCATGGGCGGGACCAGCCAGGGGGAGGGGACACAGGAGGTTGGCCATCAGCCCCACCCACAATCAGGCGAGTGTGCTGGCACAGTGGGCGTCATAGCGACCGTTCGTTCTGGTCGTTACAGCATTCTGGTCACTGGCTTTTTATATATATAGATACTAGATGCCCGGTGCACGAAATTCATGCACTTGAGGTGGGGGGTCCCTCAGCCCAGCCTGTGCCCTCTCACTGTCTGGGAGCCCCGCAATCAATCACTCCACAGAGGGAGACCCCACCCACCTACCGCAGCAGGGCCAGTCGGGGGCCTGGGCCTCCCTCTTTGGGGCGATCAATAGTGGAGCCCCCCCTTGATCGATCGCCCTGCCGGCTGGTGGCCTGGGCCTCCCTCTGCAGGGCAATCATGGGGCAATGGCGGGGTCCCCCAACCAACTGCATTGCACCCACCTTGGCTGGCCTGGCGCCAGTGTGTGTCATAGCATAGTCACCCAACGGTTGTTCTGCTGTTCAGCCGTTTGGTCAATTTGCTATTATGCTTTTATTACGTATATATATAGCTAGCTATATTTATAAAATATGTTTATATGTAAATATTAATACATATTTATATTTTATATAAGATAGAATTTTATCCTTATCCCCCAGATATGCATGAATTATATTATTCTTGTAGTATTCTTTCTTACAATGAACAAAGAATACAGATTTCACACTATCCTCCCACAAAATTGTGTGCTGCTGGCAGCCCATGGTACACTTAGTCTCTTATGAAACTAAGTACAAGATAATTCAACTAAATGAGCTAGATTTGTTCCCATTCCCAAGACACCTCCCCACTCCGCTCCCCCTCATAGCTAAGTTCTGCAGAGGTGCCTAAGGATTCAGAACACGCTGTAGCTGAGCTATGCTCCCTCATCATACGGCACTGTGTCACCCACACCGACTCTCCTTGCTGCTGGGACTGGCAAGTGCACTGGAGAAAACCTGCTCTTTGGTTTTAACAAATGCACATTTCCCCCTGGAAGAAGGTCCCTGCCTGAGAAACCAATTAGTAGTTATTCTTGGCAGAATTTAATATTTTTCTTTTGACCTGTTGTGGACATTTTGACTCGAGTGCCCATTTTCCCTAAATAGAAACCACAAAGTCTCCACTGAAGCTTTCAGAAAAAGTAGCTTTTGGTAACCCGGCTCTACAAACAGAAGGAGCTGAGAGAGTATATTGTATATTGATATTTCTCCTGTTTAAAGAAGCAGTAACACTTAACCCCAGTAAACCCACTAAATGTCAGAGGCCTGTTCCTCACACTGGCCTATTCCAGGCATTCCGGGTGCACCAAGAAATTTGAAGGCCCTTCCCAAAGGCATTCACTTCATGGAAAAATTTCCTGTTTAGCAAACATTATCGCTTGGGCAGACGTGAATCCTCAAAGAAATCTGATACCAAACAAGTTTTGGTAAAAATTTCCAGAGGCAAAGGTCAGAAAGTGTCTGGAACATGTAATTTCCAAAACAGTAAGTCAGGCCCGGCCTGTGTGGCTCAGCAGTTGAGCGTAAACCCAGCAAACAAGAGGTCACTAGTTCGATTGCTGGTCAGGGCACATGCCCGGGTTGCAGGCTTGATCCCCAGTAGGGGGCATGCTGGGGGCAGCTGATGTTCCTCTCTCATTGATATTTCTATCCCTCTCTCTTCCTCTGTGTGTGTGTGTGTGTGTGTGTGTGTGTGTGTGTATACACACACACATATTATACGATAAGCCAGTTCAGGCTCCAAGTAGAGGCTGGGGTTGAAGCTGAAGGAGCCCAGACCTTGAAGTCAAGCAGATCTGGTTTGATACCTGGGTTTGCTACCTATTTTATATGTGACATTAGGTAAGTATTTTAACTGGTCTCTCTATGCTTTGGTTTTCTTAGTTTTAAAATCAGATTGATACTTATTCAAGGGGTTATTATGCAAAACTGATGAGATAATAAATTCTCAGGAAATTGTGCTGGTCATCATTAAACCCTCAACCGCCCTCCAAACACACATCCTCACTTCACAGCCCTCCCAAACTGCAAGCTAAGAGCCTCATTTTCATAATCTCTTCCTGTGGTCAACAAAACTCTAAAAATGGCTCCCAAGATGCCACATCCTAATCCTGGATCCTGTGAATCTGATGACACATCCCTCCCAACACCACTCTCATCCCACACAGCACAGTGACTTTGTGGTACTATACGGCACAGTTGACTTAAAATAGGGAGTAGGCACATGGGTCTTCGAAGGCAAACAGCTCTCCCAACTGGGAAGGGAAGGGCATGTCAGAGAGTCTGGAAGGGTGAGAAGGGCTGGACACACAGGTGCTGGTTTGAAGGTGGAGGGAGCCACAATGGGAAGGAATGCCTAGTCTTAAGGAGCTGAGAGATGCCCCCAACTGGCAGCCAATGAGTGAGGAATAGGACCTCAGTCCTACCACTGCCAGGGACTGAATTCTGCCAAGACCTCCATGACCTTGGCAGTGGATTCTTCCACTTCAGAGACTCCAGGTGGGAAGAAGATATCTCTGCTGACACTTTGATTTCATCTTTGTGAGACTGAAGCAAGAACCCAGCTGTAGGGGTTGGTGGGGGGTGGGGGGATAATGGGGGGATGAGGACACATATGTAATACCTTAATCAATAAAGAAATTTTAAGAAAAAAGAACCCAGCCGCAACAGGTCAGTCCTCTGACCTAAGGAACTATATGGTACGAAATGTGTATGGCTTTAAGCCACTGTATTTTTGGTAATATGCTACATAGCAATAAACAACTGCTTCCACAGAGACAGGAAGACAAGGAAAGAGACAAAGGCAGAGACAGAGACACAGAGCCTGGGCAAAGGGAGGAAAATCAGCAATCAACAACTGGTGAATCTGGATAAAGGGTATAAGAAACTTCTTTGTACTATTCTTGCAACTTTTCTGTAAATCTGTAATTACAGCAAAAAAAGTTACAAATAATTAAAGCACAGAGTAAAATAAAACCCTTTGACATCTGTGTAACTGCCAGCAGATAATGCAAATTCATAAACTCTTCATTGAATTTGATTCAGAGGTGCAGGAGCAAATGTGCTGCCTCAAATCCTTGGTGACTATATTTACAGGAGCCCTGGGCTGTCTGCTTCTGGCGGTCCTCACTGAAAAATCAAGTATCCAGTGACTTTGATAAAAAGTTATCAGGTCTCCGGCAGCATATGGTCAAAAGGCTTTCCCGTTTAACTTTGGCATGACCATCTTTTTTTAAAAAGATGAACTCTGCCAGGATCTAACTGCAGGAGGTTCACCAATGTTATGGGGCCATGAATCTGAGGATACAGTATTGGACAAAAGCTGAATAGCAATATGTCAAAAAAAAAAAAAAGCAGGCTAATTCCTGTGGCAATGTCTAAAAAGACATTTTAGACATTGATAAAGGGAGATATTTTACAATTACACATATGATGAAGAGAGATATTTTACAATACCACAAAGAAATCTTCCAGACCCACTCTGTTGAGTTTACAATGCAAAGTCTCAGAAATTACTACAGGTACAATAATGTCAATACAGACTCCATCCATCAGTGGCTTTCAGTGGTCCTTCTACACAAAGGCAAACAAACATGGATAAGCAGACTCGACTCCTTATTGATTTCTCTGCTCCACGTTTCTAGGAAATACATTTCAGAGTCTAGAAATAAGTCAAACATTGCTCAAGTTATGTTTTTAAAATCCTCCAGGTCCACTTTCTGTCAATTCTCTCAGTTCTGCATTTTTCATTAAGTTTTGGGGATTAACTTTCATCCTCATACCTTCTGTCAATAGTACCCTAAGATATTTTGACATTGATTATCAACATCAATTTCAGTTTGATGCCATCTGCTGTGCACTCTGGGACTTCAGCTTCCCTTTTCTTTTCTTTCTTTTGTTTCCTAGGCTCATTTGAATTCCTGCATCTCCTGATATGTAGGAACATTATGATACTACAAAGCATTTTCAAAAAGAAGAAAATCGGATTGTATTTGAGTTTCAACAACCTTCTGTCCATGGAAAACCATCTTCCTTGCTCATAATAACTCATCAGTGGTCAAAGCACTGAAACTAGGGACTTGAATTACTATTAACTCTTTTTAGGGCTGAGGAACAAGATGTGCAGGGAAAGCATAAGGCTTTTTCCCAAGAGGGCACTTTCATTTTTGGAAAATTATAGTGATTTTTTTTTTTAGAAAATTCTTCTCTTATGGGTATGAATTTGCATCTCTGTAATTTCTAAACATTGGTCTTTGACTTTTTATGTCCTCATGGGTTCAAATAATCTCTCTCCAGATGACTGATCTTCTAATAAATGAAGACATCCTACTCTTGCCAGTCCCCAGCTCCTGTCTTTTTCTGGTTCTCCAGAGTTTTCATAAGGCACCTCACACCCAGTCACACTCCTGTGACCTTTGATGAGCATCAGCCTTAGAGGGCAGCCTGCACAACCCACACTTGTCACCTCTAATTGACATGCTATCCACTAGAATGGACTACAACTCTAAGAAAACTACGTTATTTATTACAACTATTAGGTTTCTTCTAGACTTTCAAATCCCGGAACAACTCAAGACACTGGTAATTTCCTGGGGTCCTGCTATCTGAAGCAAAGTAACTCAGAGTACAAAACTTTACACAATTTAGTGGAAATATAAAGCTGCAACTTTTCACATTAAACACTGACTTGTGAGACTTTACTTAAACACATTAAAATGCTTTCTTTAGAAGAATGATAGTACCTTAATGTTTAATCCTTTCATACATGAAATCTGAGTGAGGAAAAAATATGTATTGGTCCAGGAATGTTTTTATATTTTAGTCATCTTAGGGTAAAGAGCCACAGTTCCAGTTACCTATGTGTAAAATGCAGTAGCAATGTTCACGGAACAGAACTGGAAAATTTTAACTTAGTATGAGCTGCTTTTTTGCATTTTGGAAAATGTAGAGAATTTTGTTTTAGATGCCATTGCCCTTCTTCACATTCTAAATAAGAATGATCATATACTTTGCTTTTGGATCTGTACTTAAAATTGTGATACAATAGAGAAATATAAAAATAAAAGTTTCTACCAAATGCAAATGTTCTCCTACTATAAAATAGAAATTACCATTCTAGCTAGTTTTGCTTATAAGCTCCATTCATTTTTCAGAGGTTACCGCTTTCTTTCTAATGTCTCTCTGGAGTTGTGACCAGCTGTTCTTGTTACTTAAATGTTTGATAGGAAAACACCTGGAAATAAATGGCTTCCATGGGGAAATATGTTGCACCATTTGCCAAAAAGGAATTGGGACATAAAGAGCTAAAAGTGAATTACTCTGCTACTCCATTTAAAAAAAAAAAAACATCGTAGGGTCCAGATTTCAAATATTTTTCAGAAATCTAAATTTCATAAAAGTTGGACCTTCAAACAGGAATGTTCAAGTCAGCTTGAATATTTTATTTTAATCCAATATGAATGCTATGGTTGATTTCAGGTGTGTGTTTTTTTTTTCTTCTTTCAATCCAATCCTTAGATCTAAACCTATAGCAGTATATGGCTAATGAATTAAATCTGCAATACTTAATATGTACTTTCAATAAACACATTTTAGAGAGAGCTGAAAAATGTTCTGCTTTGAACTTACTAGTACACTGAATCCCTTGGTCCCTGATACCAAGATTCTAACCACTTCCTCTGCATTCCTTCTCTGAATCAACAATTCCAAAAACAGGACATAAAGACAAAATTACAAAGAAAAATAACTCCATGGTATGTGGGTCGAGGATTTAATGGCTTACTCCTATGGTGATATATAGTATCTCAAATAGATGCTGAATGTGGACTGGTATCCAGTGATTTCACATTTGCAAACACACACACACACACACACACACACACACACACACGATTCTATTATTGGTGGAAAATGTCAGGAAGTACACATAACAGATTGCTAATGGCAGTTTCTTCTGGGGGTTGGAATTGCAAGTGGGTATGAAAAATTTTGCTCCCTGGCATTTTTCAATATATATTGTGTATTTAAAATAAACAAAAAAAGAAAAATCACTAATTTTGCTACTGATAGCCATGTACTGAAAGTTCTGTCTGTGAGTAAAAATCATGCTGCCATACTTAAGATTTCATAGATGATACCAAGTGCTTTTCCTTTGACAGATTAGTAAAATAGAGCGCAAAGTCAGTTCACAGGCCTGAACGAGCTGTTGTTTCTTCTAAATCCTGCCTCTAAAACAAAGCAACCAACCTTGCTAGAAACATTTCATTCAGAAAATGCTCAGTGAACACTGAAAGTGTACCAGGAAACAAAATGAAATCAATGTGTGTTTCATAATCTTTTTAGAGATGCACCATAGATAAGATGGAATAAACTCAGATAGTTATTTCTGAGTCTAAAGGTGATCAAGCAAGTTTTACAACCTCGTTGTATTCTGAAAGGCAGTCACCGCAGCCAACATGAGTGCTTTCAGAGCTTCAGTGATTGATGATGATTATTGTTGTTATTTGCTTCTTATCTTCTCACTTCAGGTTAGAAATGTTTTAAATTAGTTTCCTAGTTTTTTCAACTTATGCCTGTCTTCCTGGGCAACCCTCACTCTGCCCCTTGATATCCTGTCAGGCTTTCAATCGCGCAAAGATTTATTATGTCTTCATGTGTAATGATTCACTGTGCAATTTGTGTTGTCTGTGACTATTCTGAAATAATCGTAATGCATTTATTGTGTTACCTGGATAACAGATCTCGGTAATGGCAAAATCTGATTAGGGTATCACTCAAGCTTATCATACACCAAATAGACCTTGAGCACCAACTGGCATTTTGCATGGTGGCATGATTAATAAAATGCCAGAAAGCCTCTGGCTTCAGAGAAACAAGGCAAACAATACCATAGAGATTAAGTACTTATTTATTTAAAAAGCACTAATGTAGCAGCTGCCACAGGACTTACTGTAGCCATGCACTGACTATATATCCATGACACTCTTGGTTGACACTTCATCACAAGTCAAGAAGGGCAAGTGCAAAAACAAGTTGTGTGTCTCCTCTGTGCCAGGCACTCCGGACAGAGCATGAGAAAGGAAGGCATACAATCCAACAAAATATCATCCCTGTCTTTAAGAAATGTACAAATTGGCGCGAAATGTACAAATTGGCGCCAAATGCACAAAAAGAGCGGATTTCAATAAAGCAGGATCATTGCTCTGATGGGGATAAATAAGGATGCTTTGGATGTGGAGTGAGTAGTGGTCGGAGAAAGGTTCCTGGAGGAGATGGTACTTGAGCAGAAACTGGAAGGGTGAGTGAGGACGGACAGATAGCAGTGGTCATTCCACAGGTAACTAATTTTCCTCTGTGAAACTTCTAGACATTTTTGCTGCCTATATTAAGTTAAGAATGCTAGAGAGAAAAAAAAGAAAAGAATGCTGATTTCCTCAGACTCAAACACACACACACACACACACACACACACACACACACACATGCATGTACATACCCAAACTAGGTACTTTTAAAAGATTAAAGTTGTCATGTGAAAATGCTATCTCTTTTGGGGTTTGAATAGGCAAATGCAGAACTCTTTATTGATCGCATTACCTTAGGAGAGTCAGAGGAAAACTAAGGTTGTGATCACAAGGAGAGGAGATGATAACCCTGTGGAGGCGGGCAGCCAAGGAGCAGAAGCTCTGAGAATGTTCTTTCCAAATCCAACATCTTACACAAGGCTGGGGCTTAATTTTATCTAGCAAAGATTAGCAAAGTGCATCCAATAATGAGCTTTCCCTAAAAAAATGAAAGATATTTAATAGCCAGCTAAATATCAAAAGAGCACATTTTATACATCATAACCTTTAAAAAGTTTATTTCAGGGTGAAGAGTTTTATGTATACATATATATTCTAATATATTGGAGCTATTAGAAGAATTACACTTCCACAAAGCCATATTCAGTAATAACATACTGCTTCATAATTATGGAGTGATAAACATCATTTCATAGCAGAAGATTTGAATATTATGAATCCACATGATTTTCACTTTAATCTTCCTGAAATTCTTTAGTTACATTCCATCAATTTAAAAATCAGACTTTATCAGTATAATCAATTCTCGGTATAAATCGATTAGCACACTTAGTTCGCTCAAGTTCATTGTTCACTCTGAACTGCAAATAGTTTAATATTGCTAAAAACTCAGAGGGGAGGATAAGAAATGGTGAAATCTTAGGCTTGAAAGGAGATAAGGGCCTGATCATGTAGAGCCCTGTGTATCCTGGTGTGAGATCAGACTCTATCCTCAAAGCAAAGTGGGACCAAAATGTAGTGTGGCCAGGAGAGGGATACAATTTCAGATCAGTGTGTTAGAATGACTGGCTTCATACCAACCTGGAGAAAGGGCTAGAAAGAGTAAAAAAAAAAGCCAAGAGAGAGACAGACTATTTCATCCATTGCAGTAGAAGTAAGAATGGAAGAGAGGATTACTCAAGAGATGAAATGTGAAATATTGAGAGGTAAGGAAGATTAAAGGGGTAAGATCAAGGTGGCCGCCATGTTCCTGCTTGACTGACCTCCTGAAACAATGAAAATCCTATCCACTAGACCAGTGGTTCTCAACCTTGGCTGCACATTAGAACCACCTGGGAATCTTTTTAAAATCCTGATTACTGGGCCTCATCCTCCGGAAATTCTGTTTCTTTGTTACTAATGTTGTGGCCCCACCCCATAACAAAGAAACAGAATTTCCGGAGGATGAGGCCCAGAAATCAGGATTTTAAAAAGATTCCCAGGTGATTCTAATGTGCAGCCAAGCTTGAGAACCACTGCACTAGACGGTTCTTTCATTAGGCTGTTGACATTATATCCAGGTATTAAAGGCTGAGGAGGGACTACACGTGTGGTAATGAGGAAGATGGCAGAGCTAAAGAGACTAGTCCCTATGCAGGTCCAAAATAATAGAAGAAAAGCACTTTTCTGATGACTTTGATATGTAGTTAGATTTGAGAACCATCAATAAGCCTCATAACTCAACTACTCTGTACAAGACACTACTAGTAAAATCCAAACTCTCAGAATACTCCACAGGGAAGGGGAGGGGAGGGGAGGGCTAACAAGATGCTCCCCCAGGCCCCTACCCCGAGTTCACTGCTGCCTCACTCTTCCTAAGTCTTTTCTCAATTGGAAAATCATAATTGGCAGCCTATCAAGACAGCTACAAGAATGAAGTTCATTAAACTCAACTGAGAAGAACTGGGAAACCAGAGCCAGGGAGAAACAGCGGCACTTAAACAAACAGAAAATATATGGTTCCTGGAAACTACAGAGACATAAGAACTTTTGCAGATTAACACAGTCCCCTGTGAAGAAGTGCTCTTACAATTAGTCATGTTAAATTGCCAAGGTACATTTTCAGCAGGAGCCCACAGCTGCCCCATCTCAGCGCCAGGGAATGTTATTTTTACTCTTACAGTTACAACAAGATTCTAATTACCGAAACTGCCGATGTCACCTTAATTAGAGTTTTATTTAATGATCTCATTGGGCACTGTGGTATGATGGGGGATTTTTTAAAATAAAATACAGCGCAGAAGGGGAGAAGGAGGACTTAGCCCCCAGGGTATTAGCATGCAGCTTAGTGAGGGGGAGGGAAGCATAGACTTAAGAAAAGTCAGCAAAGAGCTCCAATTCACAGGGAATGTTGTTAAAATTTACATTTGGCATTTGTTGTTATTAAGGTGAAAAAGAGCGCATTTTAAAAATGCAAGTTCATGCTTTTACAGCGAGACATTATTGGAAATAATAGTCGTTGATACTTGTGATTCTCAGCACACACCAAATTGTGTGGGAAAGGCCTTACCTGTGCTAACGGTTTGCACATTTCCTGAGTGTCTACTGTATGACTGTTCCGGAAAACCCCAGGAGCTTGCAATTCAATAGTGAGAGTAAGTGACAAAGACATCCATTGACTGCACGTCAACAGCTGGGTGCTAAACAGTCTGTGAAATGGTGTGAGTGACTAGTGATTGTAACTAGTACAGTTAATCAAAAATAGGCTTCCTATTGTAATGTAAATAGTAAAAGGCTCAATATGGAATCCACCTCAGAAAATATCTCTTTCATCTCCTTCATTCTATTGGCAAGGAGAGTGAGGCTCAGAGGTCAGGGCTTTCTCAAATTGCACAGTAAATTGGTGGCAGAGCTGACATTATAATCCAGGGGCTCTGAGACTCAACGCTGCCCAGGGTCAAATCTTGAGCAACCTTCAGAAGAAGCTAAGGAAGAGAAAGTGAGCGCCCGTGTGTGACAGAGGTGGTAAATATAGCGGATATCCTTTTGCCAATACTATTCCAACATGCCCAAAGACATGGCTCCAGTCCATGTCATGATTTATTATGTAAATAGGAGAGTGACACAGAGGATGGGAGACAACTATTAGGATGATGAGGGAAGTGGGCTATAAACAATTTATGGAGAACCACATCCAGAGACCTTAATTTCAAGAAATAATTGGAAGCCATTTCAAAATTACCCCCCAAAGAACTGCTTTATGTAATCAAAACGTCTTTTGTTAATAAATCTTGTTCCTACAAATAGGGTAGATTCAAAAAAGCCAGAAATAGGGCTCTGTCACTATCATCTGGGAATCACCTCAGTGTATGCTGGGAACCAGAAGGAAAGAGGAACCACAGGAGAACTGGGTGGTGGGATGAATAAGGTCTGCAGATTTTACTTGCTATTCAAGGACAGAAATTATTTTTTAAATCTTAAAATATAAGTTTGTGAGTCAAATAAAACATTGGTAGTGAAAATTTGGATTTTGGAAGAAGAAAATAAACTCCATCTTTAATATACTTTATTTTAGATGGCAGTGGGTCTCCCAGGTGGTAAAAAAGAAGAGACAAAAATTCAATAACATTAGTGGCCAGGACCTGATACAGGAAGGTGAGAGAGAGAGATAGCCACATATTGAAGGGGGAAAAAAATCTCTTCAAAAGCCTGAATTGCTCTACCCAGTAAAAATATAAATGGCCAAAGCTTAACTTGTCAAATAGACAAAAAGTATTTTGGTCAAAATATCATTTATTTTACACTGGTAGCTCTTAAAAATTGGAAAATGATACGGGCCTTTTCTACACTAATCTGATACTAAGGAATCATCCTCAAGATTATCAGATATCGCCTGTAGCTCCATGAGGCTAATGTTCTCTTTATGGGACATAAAGCTGCCTTAGCATCAGGCTTATTACAGAAGGCAGCTTGAAGAGACATATTTGCCCTGCTTAAGCTTTTAAAAACTTATAAAAATAGCAAGCGCATCTCATCTGGCTCTAGTGAAATAACATCCCTGAGAAGAAAAAGCATTTCAACGAGCCTGGAAAACAAATGCCTCCCCAGAGACCTGGCCTCTCTTGGCAGACTTTTTGTCAACGCTCTTGGGGAGTTTTATGTAGAACCAGATGGGGCAAATTTTGTCTTTTATTGCCATAGCCTCTAATTGATGGGTTTCCAGAGAGAGCCTGTCTCCTAAAGTGCATGAAACCATCTTCATCCACACTCCCTTAAGTTCTTTTCAAGAGCTTTGTTTTCTGGAAGTCTACCCCACTGACAAGAGTGGAATCAATGCAATTAAGATGAACAAATCACTTTGCAAATATTTTCTACAATGAGCCGCCTCTTAAAATCCATGAAGGCATTGATAGCAGTCTACTTTTCTCCATGGAATTCAAATGGCTGCAAATTGGTGAAAGTTTAGATAAAAGTTGGAGATAAATCCAATCATTAGGATCAATGAGTGAAATTATGCTTAAAATCCAACCTTGGTCCCCAAATCTTACCTTTAAGGAGAAGCTAAGATTTCAATGTCCTTTCTCTCTATTACTGGACAGAGTTGCCTGATTTGTACTTCCCCCCATCCTCACTGTTCAACTCAGCCTACAAGGGAGGTGTAAGTAATTATCAAGGAAGCCTCCAAGTGGACACAGAAAAGAGCATACAGACTAAATGCCATCTATGCCCATCTCCTCTCCATGGCATTTGCCACTGCTGTACCTGCTGTAGGTGCCCTATTGCTCTGGGCCCCCGCAGGGAAGATGAAATTAAAGTACTGGGAAGTGGTGGTAGAAGGGAGCTGGAGGATAAATGCCCATCCTCATTGTTCCTTGGTTGGGTAATTCTGAGGTCTGGCACTGATTCCTATTGGCTTCCTTCCTCTGCCTGCCTCACTTCCTCACACCCTATCAATGCCTCCTGGAATCACCTTCCAAATAAACATTTGCAGCCTAAGTCTGTTTTGGGTCAACTAAAATAGGTTATTACGACATAAGTGCAAGAAAGCATAGTTGAGGAACAGAACAGGGGATACAGATAGTCCGTGATAACTGCCACACCCAATAACATCCCTGGTAGTGGAATCCTAAATAGGTAAGAAGCAATCCAGAATGAGTGTATGTGCTGGCCAATCCACTCTCTTCCTTACCACTGAGAGGATTCTTGTGAGCATACTTTAGAATTTCCTCTAGACATGCCTTCCTTCTGTTCACATGTCACAGGCAATCAAAAGCAGCCGAGTGTGTGTTTTCAATCAAATCAAAGCCAGGCCAAGGGCTATGATGACAGCATCTTTCAGGAGAGGCTTACTTTGAGACATAGTGTCAACTTCAGATTTGATCCTCAAATCACCCTATCTTCCTGGAACCTGCTTTATTCACCAACTTTCATAGAAACCCATTTGTAAATAAGAGCATTTGAAATTTGAAAACTTATATTAGTTGCCATTTTATTTTTGCATAAACAAGCAAGATTTATGTAAAATCTAGGCTATACCCTTTACAAGTATGGAAGCAAACAAGAATCGAAGACTTTGGTTTATATATATTTGTAGTTTCATGTTAACTTCAAAATACATAAACTTCATCAGAAGTTAACATGAAACTAGAAATATATATAAACCGAAGTCTTCCTTACACGGGTGAGTTTTTGGAACATTGTTTCACATCATCATCCAGAAATTTACCATTTATCAAGAAAATCAGACTGCCTTCCAGCAGCTGGTCGATAGAATGGACCGTGGAGCAATTCCCGTCCTAATGCCTGATTATGTGCTCATCCTCAACGACGGACTGGGATGCTCGCTCACAGCTATGGCTTCTTCTCCCAACTCTTTTCCCCTCTGGCTACACTTCACAATCAAAGTAAAGTTGGTCTGCTTAATTTAATACCTGCTTTGCTCAATTCATTTATCAGCGTTTGGCTGATCTCTTTCCAAGTAGCAGATATTTGGGCGTAAATATTTTCTATTCCACGTGTAATATGAGGCCTGAGGTAACTTGCATCAGAGATGGCATTAAGCTATGTGAAATGATGGACTGTTTTCCTTCACATTACCTTCCTCCAGGTAAACTACTCTGTAGATTAGTAACTGGTTTTCCTTGATTTATTTTTGAAGGTTACTCCATATTCCTTTACGCAGTACTTCTCTATGAATTATGCATGCTGTTAAGGTCCAACACCCAGCAAAGGCTATGGAGCATAATTTCTCCTCTTATAATTTATATTATACCACCAGAAATGACTTCAGCTTCTAAATTTTTCATTCAGAAGATACAGCTTGATACTCAAATGGGAGACTTTGGAGCTACCCGATAATATTTCAGTTTAGTGCTATTAATTTTGTTTCAAACTTGGTATTTCCCCATGTTTTAATTATAAATGTTCTACACAAAATGAGCATAAACACATAAAACCTACACTGACCCCAAAACAGAAAAGATCTAAAACATGAGTATTACAAGCATACCTCAGAGATATTGCGCATTCAGTTCCACACCATCACAGTAAAGTGAGTACCACAATAAAATGAGTGGTTAACCTTTTTGCTGGTGGAGGGTCTTGCCTTCAATTTGTTTTTTTTTTTTTTTTTTTTTTTTTTAATATATTTTATTGATTTTTTACAGAGAGGAAGGGAGAGAGATAGAGAGCTAGAAACATCGATGAGTGAGAAACATCGATCAGCTGCCTCCTGCACATCTCCCACTGGGGATGTGCCCGCAACCCAGGTACATGCCCTTGACCGGAATCGAACCCGGGACCCCTCAGTCCGCAGGCCAACGCTCTATCCACTGAGCCAAACCGGTTTCGGCAATTTGTTAAAAACAAACAAACAAAAACATCTGTGAAGCGCAATAAAGCAAAGCACAAAACAAGGTATGTCTGTACTAATTCTTTTCTACCTGAAGCAATAAACTAAGTTGAGAAATAGAAGGAGGAGGAGGAGGAGGAGGAGGAGGAGGAGGAGAGATGTGAATGGAAACAGAAAAAGGGATGAAAAGAACCTTAATGCTAGAGATGTTAGTTTTTACCATCATGTTGTCCTGTCTTATCAATCACATCTCAATATTGTTTTGTTAAACTTCTATCTCCTTTATTGCTTCAATGAATTTTGGTTTAGCCTGTACTTGTTATTTCCCATGTTCCTCCCTGTCCATGTAACTTTCTCCTTTAGTTCTTAAAATCATAGCCTAGAAGGATAGGAAGGCCTTGGAGGACCCCGCCCTCTGACCAGCAGCATCGGCATCTCTCAGTCCCCAGCCCATCCCGGAAACTCTCAGGGTGGGACACATCTGCTGTAGCCAGTCCTCTGGGGGATTCTGATAGGCGTCTGTTTGAGACTTCCCAAAACTAATCCAAGAGTTACATCCTAGGCACGGCCTCGGGTTATCCCTGTTCATCTTTTACACCAGCAGCTGCTTGTGGGGAAGCTGCTTCCTACAGCTGTCCCCTGGCAACACCTTGTCTCAGTTGCCCTATTTATGTTTTGCTTTCCTCCTGAGTTCCGGGCAACTGGGATGTCTTTAAAAACCAGCCTATTCCTCATATTCCCACAACATGCTATACGTATAGAGGGGTAGTTTACATCCCATTGGGCAGCCTTTGGCCAGTGGGGATGAGAGGTGACAGGCATTTCTGCATTTTTCCCTTAGACGGAAATGCTGAGGCACACTCTAAAGGGCTCCCCATGTGGTGGCCAACTCAAACAGAGGCATTTTTCTCTCCAGCCTCTTTCCTTGTGTTACGGTCCTGTCGGTTATCCCTTTCCCGGTGATCACTTCCCAAGACAAACTGTTCGCATGTATAGCAGGGTGGAGGAATCTAGCCAAAGAAGTAAACTCTTATTTTAAAGATGAAACAACTATCAGTGGAGTTCCTGTGTAGGTGAGAAAACACACACACACACAACAAAAAAACAACAACAACAAAAAAAAAAACCAAGAAAATCCTCTGAAGAGAGGAAAGGGAATCCCATAGCTTCCATTGCAGGGATTGGGTTGGTTGTATTTTTTTTTTATCACTTCTCTCAAAAAAGAGTGAGTATTGCATTCTTTAATAAAGCAAATAGAAAATTATATCCAGTTCCAAGTACATCAGTCTTTAGCAATTACTGGAATATTTTTGCATCTATCTATGGGAGTGGGGGCGTTTAGTAACAGTGTGGTATAACTGTTGACTCACTGGCTCCATGAAGCATTACTTTCATTCAAGTGTGTGTGTGTGTTTGTGTTGGGTGCGGGGGGGGTGGGGGGGGGGGAGGTGGGAGGGAAGAATGAAATAGCCTTCCCTATCCCTAAAAAGAAAGTGAATTTCAGTAAAAATTTAATTAGGAGCAGAAAAGGCTGGTACAAACCTTGCTATTAACTTAACATATCACAAAATGACTTCACCTACATATGTTTTGTACCTTATTTTCTAACATCTGTAGTATGATTATAATAATAAGCTTCTTAGAGAAGAAAATATTTTTCTATTCTGAAAGTTATTTTTCCCTCAATCATGAATATTGCTTCAAAATTCATATTTACATTCTATTTTATAAAGTTACTTTCCAAATACCTTTCAACCTACCCATAACGTACATGTTTTAAAATCAACACACTGAAAAACATTATGCTTGAATCCGTAAGATATTGCCATTAAGGTAATATTCTATTATGTTTTTTCCTACTTATATACATACATTTTTTTAAATACACACAGTATCTCTGAAAGAATTAGTATTTTTTGTCATTCACTTTTATGAAGACATGGGGTTTTGGAACAAAGAGTAATTTTACTTCAATAAGTTATACATAAATTATGCATTCCAATAAATTTAAATGTTCTTCTTTCATTGTTTTTCATGGAAAATATTCCACTTTTTACATGTTCCTTAAATTAGTAGAATTAAAGGATATGAATCGCAAATTTTAAAATTGCAGGAAAATATGATTAAATTAAAGGTTTAATTAAGTTCTTGGTGTGTGTTTTTAAATTAATTTCTTCTCTTAGAGGATTTCACAATTAAATTTTAATTCCAGTGATATTCTTTGGAGGAATCGCCCAAAGATTATGGAATGTTCTTTCTCTGTCACATAACCATTAAGTATATATTTGAAATTTTGACTGAGCCTCTACCAACAAAAAAGTTGGGAATCGCTACTGACAGGAGATAAATGAGGCTGGTTGTAGGAGGTTTTATGCAGATAGGATTAAAAAATGACTGTCTCATTTTCCCGGCTCGAGAAAGTCCCTTCAAGTCCAGCTAGAGGTGTCAGTATGACACATGTATATTTTCTAGAAGCCAAGTTGACACAAAAGTCAATTACATACAACACACACAAACACACACGTGTAAGTATATATCCCTTGTAACGTACAAAAAGCTATTTATGAAAGTTTACTTCTATCACAAGACAAAGTCGAGTTCCTTTGCAGCCACAGATGTTATAAAGCGAATCCTGTCATTTTAACAAACATTATAATGTTGCTTTAACCCTTTCCTTAAAGTTGCAGGCTTGGTATGTCCTTACAGTGGATACTACTGAGCTATACAAAAGGAAAGGACCCTTGATTTAGGCAATGACATGAAAGAATCTTAAATGCCTTTTACTAAATGGAAGAAACCAAACCCAAAAGGCCTTATACTGATGCCATTCATAAGACGCTCTGGAAAATGTGAACACTAGGGAAGGTAATATGATTCCAAGGGTTGGTTGTGGAAGGAGGGGTGGTCTGCAAAGTGCATACACAGCACAGTTTATAGTATGGAACTTCAATAACAGTTTTTAATATACAAAGAACTGCACATATTTAATGTGTATAATCTGATGAGTTTGGACATATGAAAATGTCCATGATACTGTCACTACAATCAAGGTAATAGACATATCCAACACCTCCCAAACTTCAAGAAATCAGCCCAGATATTGAGGGATCCCAGAATGAAATGCAGATGGTGACAAATGACTAACTACATGTAGAAAGCAGAATTCTAATATGGCCCCTAGATGTCCTACCCTAATCCTGGGACAATGAATATGATGAATATGATGAGGTCTCACACCCATGACTACATTATGTTACATGTCAATGGGGATTTTTCAGATATAATTAAAATTACTAATCAGTTGACTTCCAGTAAATCAAAAGAGAGAGTTTCCAGATGGATCTAATGAGTAGTTTCAAAGCAGATTTGCATCCAGTTGGGAGCAGAAGTTAGGTTCTAAGTGGAAGGATTCATTGCTGACTTTGGAATTTGACAGAGCTATGTGCAAGGACCAGAGAGTAACTTCTGGGAGCTGAGAGTGGCCTGGCCGACAGCCAGCAAGAAAATGAAGACTTTACTCGTCTAGCTGCAAGGAACTGGCATCTGCCAACAACGGGAATGACCCTGGAAGCGGGCTCTTCCCCAGAGCCTCCAGTCAAGAGCCCAGCACAGCCAACATCTTGATGTCTGCCTTGTGAGACCCTAAGCACAGAGCCCAGTGGAGTCCACCTGGACTTCTGACTGAGTCAACTGTGAGCTAATAAATGGATTTTTCTCTTCAGTCACTAGGTTGTGGTAAATCAGCACAGCAACAGAAAACTAATACACTGCATTACAAATGGATGGCATATCCTCACTGGAGGTGGGGGGGGGGGGGGGGAATGAGCTGACCTACATAACTTAGGAAAACAGTGTTCTGAGTGGACACTGAAGACTAAAGACAAAAAGAACTGCACTTAAACACTGCACTCTAATGGGTAATTTTGCTTCTCACAAGAGAATAGGCTAGCAATTCTGAAAGTACTTTATATGCATGGTAGGATTAAACAAGTAAAATCATTTGTACATCATGGGAGCCAGGTTTCTGACCATCCCAAAAACAAGTTACTTACCAAAAAGCAAGGGGGGAAGGCTAGAATGTGGATTCAACATAAATGTAAGTGTAAGCTCCTGTTTAGAGATAGACACAGAAATAAAAAGATGTGTAAATATACTTGAGTTAGTAAAACACTTCCTAACTCTGTTTGCTGAGTGAGCCCAGGATCAGTGATCCCCCAGTAGCAGTAATGAACATACCTAGTATATAAGTCGTAATTTCTAAACACCATTTCCAATCAAAGGAACCAGGGCTCTTTGGAGAAATGGTTGATTTTGAACTGAGGCAGGAAATATACATAATACATAATAAGCCTGGAAAATAGCACAGTGCCAGAAAATAAGAAAGTGCTTGAACAAAACAAGATTAAAAAAAAAAAAAAAAAAAGGCCGGCCAATGTTGCTCAGTGGTTGAGCATTGACCTATAAACCAGGAAGTCACAGTTTGATTCCCTGTCAGGGCACAAGCGCTGTTTGCGGGCTTGATCCCCAATGTGGAGTATGCAGGAGGCAGCCGATCAATTATTCTTTCTCATCATTGATGTTTCTATCTTTCTCTCCTCCCTTCCTCTCTGAAATCAATTTTAAAAAAATTTTTTAAAGAATGGGGGAATATCACAAGGAACAGGAGTCAACTGAAAAATCTCACAGTGGCCAATATTGAAAAACTTCAGCAGTAAAATAAATAGTGATATTATTGGGCTAAAACCCAAATTAGAAAATAAATATCCATGAGTCTGTACTGATATTAATGAATGATTGAATGAATGAATGGGGATAAAGAAACCATCTACCCCACAGAAGAACTCTGGGTAATAAATGTAGAAGGAATGAAAGAAATGGAAGAGCACCATCAGAATACGACAGTAGTAACTGCTGCAGGTAGAAATCCATGAAGAATGCTAAGATTAGCAGGCAGAACCTTTCGGAGAAACACAGTGCCTGCATGACCTCCAAGCATCTCCAACAACATATTTATTAGTTACTGGAGTGGTTTTAACCTAAACCCACAACATCTTTGATGCTCTTCCCTGTGGGAGGTACACCTTGATCATGTTCCCTGTGACTGTGGGCTAGACTTAGTGAATTGCTTCTAACAGATCTTGGGAAGGAAAACAATAGTAACTGTAGTTGAGAAAACTGGCAGATACCACTTTAACCAGATGACTAAGGCCATGTTCCTTGTTTCTCTCACACTGGTGTCAAAGACTCTGGCTTCGATTTTCACAGAGAGCTATCCTATAATGAAAATAAAAAGAAAAATATTCTGCTATCAGCTTTTTTAGCTACTTATTGTGATGGTTAATTGTGTGTGTCAACTTGAAAGACCTAAGGGATGCCCAGATACCTGGTAAAACATAATTTCTGGCTGAGTCTGTGAGGGAGTTTCATTTGACTCAGTAGACCGAGTAAAGGGGTCCACCCTCATCAATGTGAGCAGGCATCATCCAATCTTTTGAGGGCCTGATGGAACAAAAAGGCAAAAGAAGTGCAACTTCTCTCTCTTCTTGACCCAAGATGTCCCTCTTCTCCTGCCCTTGGACGTCGCAGCTCCTAGTTCGTAGCCTATGAACTGCAAGACTTACACCACAGACATCTACCCCTGGTTCTCAACCTTCAGACAGACTGAATTATACCCTGCATTCCCAGTTTTCAGAGGGCAGACCTCTCAGTCTCCATAACCATGTGAGCCAATGCCTCCAACGTCTCCTCTTATGCATGCCTCTATGTGTTCTATTGGCTCCGTCTCTCTGTAGAACCTTGACAAATACACTTATTTTTACATACCACCTTGCATGGTCTTCATTTCCCTACATATAAATCTGGATCTGAGAGGGCGAGATCCACAGCCCGAGTCTGTGAAATCACAGACATCTTGCAATTACTGTAGAAACATATGTATACGGGCATATTTTTTCTGAAGAGAAATTTCATTCCAGCTCAGTTCGGGCATCAAACCTCTCAAAATGTTAAAAAACAGTTGTCTTGAGAATAGCCATTTTTTGCTTTATTTATCTCTGTAGACAACCTAGTGTTTTTGTAAAGAAACTACTTGATGCTTAATGTGGAATAAATGACTAAATAAATGAAAGCTGTAAAGTAGTTAAATTGCTTGGCCCTTAACGAAAATAATGATTCTATCTGGATTTGAGAAATAAATGATTCTCTCCATCTGAGCTTTCAGGTAAGCCAAAATAACTGTAGCTACCACCATTTATAGGCAGTGAATTTATAGTTCAACATGGAATTTTCTTATGTATAATTTTATCCTTATAAATAGAGTAGCCATGCATCCCAGTTTATCCCTGCTGTCCCAGCAGTGTTTCATCCTGTCTGGTTTGGCATTTGGCTGGGTTTTTTTTAAATATTTTAATAAGGTATTATTTTAATATTTGCACTCACAGAGGCTAAGCTGGATTTGGTAGAGCTGCACTGTGTCCTTTCAGCTTCTGCCAGAGCCCGCAAATGAAATCTCTGAGTCACAGGTGCAGGAAAACAGAAGTTTACTGAAATAACCTCTCTCTTTTCCGAGCACGTTACAGACACGAGGTAATTAACACCTCTTTCTCAAGGACAGCATGCAGGGCACTCACTGATAAAATTAAGTGCTCTATGACAGGAGCAGCCAGGGCAGGGACTCCTTAGGTCTTAGGCAGTGATGAAAGAAGAGCAGGTCACTGCTCCTGCTGGTCACTTGGTGTACAAGATAAGCTGTGCTGTGGTCTGCTCCACAGCTTGTGGGGAGCAAAAAGCCACCAGGCAGACAGGGGGCAGTAGGGAACACAGGAAATTAGGTTAGGCCAGCAATTTTCAACCTTTTTCATATCATGGCACAGATAAACTAATTACTAAAATTCTGCAGCACACCAAAAAAATATTATATTTTTGCCAATCTGACAAATAAGAAGGAATAATTTTTATTCATTCATACACGACAGCTAATTTTGTGTTGACTGTTGTCATTTTTTTGTTTGACGATCTAAGGGAAAAGAGGTCAGTGCCCCTGACTACATACTCAGGTATTGCATGCTTTAAAAAATCTTCTGGCACACTGACTGTAAATGCTGGGTTAGGCCATTATAAATTAGATATGTGAAATAACTGTGAAAAGACACAACAGTCTGGTATTCTTGCTACAAAGGTTTTATCATTAATTGTGTGTGCAAATCTATTTTATTTCACTTATATATTTTTATTGATTTCATAGAGGAAGGGAGAGGGAGAGAGAGATAGAAACATCAATGATGAGAGAGAATCATTGATCAACTGCCTCCTGCACATCCTCTACTGGGGATCGAGCTCACAACCTGGGCATGTGCCCTGATTGGGAATCGAACCATGACTTCCTGGCTCATAGGTCAATTCTCATCCACTGAGCAACACCAGCAGGGCTCATTTATACATTTTACTGTTTTTTGTTATGGTGTGAAATTTTTGGCACTAATGGGAAAAAAAGCGTGTTAAATTTTAAATATCATGAAATTTGACGTTGAATGGATGGTGTCTATAGCTCACAAACACAAGAATACACAAATTTGCATCTGTATCAAAGTCAGCTGCTATTTTAAGAAGACATTGTCCAAAGTCACCAGTCCTTCTTCAGCTACAGAAAGTGTTGGACTTTTCATTTAGATCAAGTGACTGTCCTCCTACATTAATTTTGTTCAGTTTGATTCCAAGTATCTTCTGTACACATAAAAAGTGTAATGGTACAGAATAAGTTAGCTCCAAAATAATAATCATAATAATTATTGCAAAATAATAATCATAATAATTATTATTGTAAGAACAACAAAAACAACTCCAACATTAAATGATACCATTATACTAGTATATCAAAACTCACATTTTCAAATAAAAATTATTTGTTAATACATTTCAATAAACATTTTGATTTTTCATACAGTTACTGAAACCAAATTTAGGCTTTGGGAAGTTTATTTCGTGGAAGGTTAAACACCTGTTGTGTAGATGCTATTCAGTAAAATTCTATTTTGAAAAAATATTGGACTTTGTAGCAGTAATTCAGATAGAAATTTTGATGGAACACAGCATCACAGTAAAAGCCATGTTCTTAATAAACTAAAAAATTTATGGATTAAAAATGTATTTACATTTGGCATTTATCACACATATCAATCATTTCATTCATGTGCTGAAACTTGGCAGTGTATCACATCAAATTGGCAACCTGATAAGCTGCAGTTTGGAAGCTCCGGAGACTCCCAGGGACTTGCAATTATTGATGTGAAGTTTGCAAAGAGTGATAATGATATTCACTCTCACAAAATAAAGGGAAGACCCAAACTTACAGAAGAGATCTAAAATGCAAATATAATTTAGTTTTGAAATTCTAAAAAGTGTTTTAGAATATGCCAAGTTCCTATTTATAACTGGGTGAATATTATATCCTATCTTGAAACTATATTGAGAAAGCTTACAATTTGGTGAAATATTTCAATATGGTGAGACATTCAAAATAATCATTAGTAGAAAAAACTTGCTGACAAGTTTTGCTTATAAATATATTTGACAAAGAAAAGTGTATGCAGGCAAAGAGCCAGTGTCTCTGATAATATTTGGGCTGAAATATTTATGTCTCAATGTGAAACAAACAGACTTGAGAATATTCCCCATTTAGCAGAATTTGCCCTGATTTTACCTAATGACTAGGCACTTACAGTTTTTCCTCAAATTTAAAAATATGATGGTTTATAGAAAAGAGTCACTTGAACATGCAAATACCTTCACATTTATTAACCATGAAATGCAATTTTGAAAAATGCAGGTATTTCCATGTTTGAAAATTAAAGTAACCTTTAAAACAAGAAATCAGAAAATACCAGATAAAGATAGAACTAAGAAACAGACTAAAATACATGAAGAATATGAACAAAGAGCCCTAGCCAGTTTAGCTCAGCGGATAGAGCATCAGCCTGCGAACTAAATGATCCCAGGTTCGATTCCCATCAAGGGCACATGCCTGGGTTGCGGTCTCGATCCCCAGTAGGGGGCATGAAGGAGGCAGCCAATCAATGATTCTCTTTCATCATTGATGTTTCTATCTCTCTCTCGCTCTCCCTTCCTCTATGAAATCAATCAAAATATATTTTAAAAATATATATGAACAAAGAAACATTCTCCCATTTACTCTTTCTAATGTTCAGATCATCAATATAAAGAGTTCTTCTTTGCTTACAGTACATAAATATATTATTTTTAGTTTTATAGAAATTGTCTTATTTAAGGAAACAGTTTGGAATAAAACTATAGATCCAGCAATAAAATGACCCAAATTTATCAGTAAGTAAATAATATTTAAAATTAGATAAGTTTAACTATTTAAAGTTTTTGTTCTGAAAAGTGCCATCCAAAAGTTTGATCAATTATGAAGAGAATAATAATTCTACAAGATGAACATAACAGAGATGATTATTTGTATAACTACTGATCTGCTCTCACAAAATAAAGGGAAGACCCAAAATACTGATGGATGAGTGTTAAAATCCTATATAATAAAAGTGTATTATGCAAATTGTCCCTCGACCAGTTGTCCAGGAGTTTGACCAGGGGGCAGGGCTGGCCAGGGGAAGGGAGGAAGGCCCCAGCTGGCAGCAGGCAGCAGGCACCTGGCAGCAACTAGGGACCCTACCAGTGCATAAATTTCCTGCACTGGGCTCCTAGTGATATATAAGATTTAGTTTTAGCCTGGCAGGCATAACTCAGTGTTTGAGCATCAACCTATGAACCAGGAGGTCACTGTTCAATTCCTGGTCAGGGCACTTGCCTGGATTGCAGGCTCAATCCCCAGTGGGAGGCATACATGAGGCAGCTGATCAATGATTCTTTCTCATCATTGATCTTTCTATTTCTCTCTCCTTCTCCCTTCATCTGTGAAATCAATACAAATATATATTTTAAAAGATTTAGTTTTATTCTTCCACTAGAGGCCCAATACACGAAATTCATGCAAGAGTAGGCCTTTCTTCCCCTGGCTGCCGGAATCGGCTTCTCTCTGGCACCTGGCACCTGGGCTTCCCTCGCAGCCCCAGCTTTGTCCAGAAGGTCTAATTAGCATATTACACTTTTATTATTATAGATCATTGTGTTTTAGAATATCCCAAGCCATTTAGCTAGGATATGGAAGATCAGGATTTGAGCCAAATCTATGGGGAAGCACATACTAGTGAGAACTTATGACCTAAAGAACAACATACCATGTAAAAGAAGCATTGACTTTGTTCTTAATCTGCTTCATCTATTTACAAAACAAAAAGGGGGGGGCAAATAATACAGAAGTCCTTAAAGAGGTCCAAAATATAAAAATTTAAATTACAGAACCCAGAACAGTGATATACAGAATAATATAGTGCTAACTGGAAAAGGCTCTGAGAAAGGTTACCATTTGGAAAATGTTTGAACCACATTTTGGAAAAGGAGGAGCCAGAGAGCGGGGCTGGAACATGGGGGTTGGTGGGTCACTGTGTAGATGCCAAAAGCAAAACCAGCACATCTGTAGGAGCCTAAGGGTTCCTAATGGCCAGATCAGGAGCTGCATTCACTGAGTGGAATGCTACATTCTAAAGGTTATCCTATATAATAAAAGTATAATATGCAAATTGACCCTAATGGCAGAACGACCAGAATGACCGCTGGACCAGTCACTATGAGGCACACTGACCACCTCTCAGTCCCTTTCCCTGGCCGGCAGGCTCTGATTGCCTGATGGCGAAAGGGGAACTGGGGGTGGGTGGCGGATGTGGGCGGCAGCTGGCCAAGGCCCCTACCCCACAGGTCGCCCCACACACAGAGGGCAACCCATGGTGGGGGCGGGGCCAGTGAGCAGGCGGGAATGGCCGACCACTCGGTCCCTTCCCCCGGCTGTCAGGCACCAATCACCTGATGGTGAACAGGGAACCAGGGGTGGATGGGGGGATGGGGGCAGGGCCGACTGCAGGCAGCCAGGGAAGATGGCCCTGATCACAGGCCAGGCCTAGGGACCGTACCCACGCACGAATTTCGTGTGCCAGGCCTCTAGTATTAGATGAAATGGAAGTCTTCCAGCTTCTTAAACAGAAAAATAGGATGTAATAAAATCTGCCTACACATTGGAGCTTCCACTTGGCAGCCATTTAATCACTCACGCATTCAACAAGCATTCACTGAATTCAACTGAATGTGTACAATGTGCCAGGAACTGCTTTATGCAGTGAGAAGAGAACAATAATCAAAATAAAATCTCTGTCCTCATGGAGAGCTAGTAGAGAAAACAAACAATACTTCATATAAATATTAGATAACAATACAATGTAGAAATAAAATGAAGAAAAACAAGGCAAGGTATGGGGATTTGAGCAATGGGGATACCACTTCAGATAAGGTGGCTAGAGAATAATAAAGCTAGTGCTTGTATAGTTCATAACACTTAATCCTCACTACAATTGAATAAGGTAGGTGTTATTATTTTCCTCATTTTATGGATGCAAAAAAGACACACAAGGTGGCTTAGAAACTTGTCCAAGGGCATACAACTAGAAAGTGACATAGTTATTTCAAAGTCAGACTGTGTAGCTGAATCCATCTTGCTAATCATCATGTTAATATTGCTCCATGACTTTGAGAAGGTGACTTTTGAGCTGAGACCTCAATTAAGCAAGTGAGTCAGCCATGTGATGATCTGAAGAAAGCCTACTCCATAGGGAACAGTGGGTTCCAAAGGACCATCAAGGGTATGCTCGGCATGCTCAAGAACAGCAAAACTGCCCCATGTTCCTGAGCTCACTTAATAAGGAAACTGATAGGAAAATGGAGTCAGATCATTAAGATAGTGTGGTTGCTGAAAGGAGAGTAGATAGTTGTGGTCAATTAGCATAACAACATCCAGGTGACAGGGGATGCTGGCTTGGATAGAGGTGTTGATGTTGGTGATGGTCTTTGTTGTAATTGTTAACCCTCACTCAAGGATATTTTTCCCATTTATTTTTTAGAAGGGAGAGCAGAGAGAAACATCTCTGTGAGAGAGACATATTAATTGGTTGCCGCCCGCACGCACCCGGAGCTGGACTGGAGATGGAACCTGCAACCCAGTTATGTGCCCTTGACCAGTAATCGAACCCTAGACCCTTCAATGCCTGGCCATCAGTGATGGTCTTTTTGACGGTCATCTTGGCTAGGGTATAGTCTCCAGTTTTCAATCAAACATGAATCTAGGTGAAAGCATTTCTGCAGATGTGATTAAAGTCCCTAATCTGTTGACTTAAATCAGCGGTTCTCAACCTGTGGGTCGCGACCCCGTTGGCAGTCAAATGACCCTTTCATAGGCGTCACCTAAGACCATCCTGCATATCAGATATTTACATTATAATTCATAACAGTAGCAACATTACAGTTATGAAGTAGCAACGAAAATAATTTTATGGTTGGATCACAACATGAGGATCTGTATTTAAAGGGCAGAAGGTTGAGAATCACTGACAAATAAAGGAGATAACCTAGATAAGCTGAGTGGGCCAAATTTAATTAGCTGAAGGGCTACACAAGTAGACCTGAAGCTTCCCCAAAGAAAACAATGCCCCCATGACTGCAGCCTCAATCCTTCCTGTTGGCCTGCCCTACAGATTTCCCACTTGTTTGTTCAGTCCCCACAGTAACATAAACCAACTCCTTGCAATAAATCTCTCAATACATAGCTCCTATTATGTGGTAAAGGGGTAGGCACTGGTCAGATTCAGAATAGATGCTGAAGGTAGCATTAAATATTGGATACAGCATGGAGGAAAGAGAGTAGTACTCTCTTTGCCAATAATACCACATTTCAATTCTTCTCTCATTGGTGCTATTAGAAAACAATGGAGTGATCACCTTTTTTTAAACCTTCTTTGGCATTATCTTCACATACTCTCATGTCTTGGGGCAAAAATAACAAGAACACAGCCAGCTGCTCTGTTGCATATTTGGATGAGTTGTTATTCAAAATTCCTAAGTCTGTTCAGAATGCCTCAATCTGTAAATTCATATGAAGGGTTCATTTACAGAAATGACATTCAGAGTTCTTCTCTCAGAGTAGAGACATGACAGATGTAACGGAAAACAAAATACATGTCCCTAAATGGTAGAATAGTTCAACAAGACTTGGTCCATTCACACAATGAAAAATTATCAAGCCATTAGAAAATGTTGTTTGACAGAAAAAATAAATAAGGTAAAATGACTAATATTACACTACTAAGGCTGATTCAATATATTTCAGACAGTAATTCAAACTTTTATATAAATAAAGCTGGATTTCAATCCTGGGTTAACCACCTGTTACCAGCATACCCTTGTCCATTTGTCTAGACTGCCTGAGTCTCTACTTCTCACCTCTCCAGATCAATATTGTGAAAGTGCTCCACAGTCAACAATCAGTATAGAATAAACCCAGCTATCCTTTGTAATAACAAGGATATCATTGTGCATTTGATATATTTCTGTGCATACATGTGTATGAAAAATACACAATATATTATATATATAACATATTTAATGTATACATATACACAGAGAGCAAGGTGTATATGTATTATTAATTCAACTAAAAACACACAAAAATTTTTCTCATTTTACAATGAATACCAAATGTGAATCTCTGGTTGAATTTATGAGTTCATTTCATTCAGTCAATAAATATTTACTAAGTGCCTTTATGGTTCAGGAACAAAATGATAAGTATAGGGAAAGAGCAGAAAATAGAATGTTTTGTTTTTTTTACTGTTTTATTTGAAAAGCTTTCTATAAAGACTTTGAATTAATTTTTCAATACATGAATAATTTTTAAGGACAATGTAACTTTGCAGTTATAAAAAGAGTTATTAAATGTGTCCTCTCTAGCAATGGGTTTACAGAAAAGAAACACCAAAAAATAATAATAACAATAACTACAAGGCACCTGGCTCCACCCTGGATAATACTAAGTCACCCTGAGCCTACGCTCATTATACGTGGTTTGATTTTTCTCTGCTCTGTGTGCTGAAGACTCACACTTGCTTCCAAATCTCTTGGGTGAGTTCTGCTATTACCTGGGTGAGGTCTCACGATTGCATCTCCCTTTGTAATAGCCTTTGGAGTCTTGAGGACAAGTTTCCATTGGCCTCAGGGCTTCCTGGGAATGTTTGCCATCCAGATTTCCCTTTACAGAAGCTGCCTCATCTGTGCTGAAGACAGAGTGTGCATTTGGTTCAATTACCTCTTCCACTACCTTCTGTTTCCTGGCTGAACGGAGAATTATAAGATATATGATCTCTCTGGCTCTCCTATCACAGACACCTTCCCTGTCCTCAATTTCTGTCTCTACACAAGGAGCACAGTAATGGCCACTATGCTCATTTCCCTAAATAAAATACACCAGCAGTTATTAAGTGGGTGCAGAAATGCACACGCACCATTCTGATATGAAAGTGTCATAAATTGTGTGACGTGACTATGAGCACATCTCCTATAACATTTTCCTTTGGGGCACTTCTTCCAGATCTTGCAGAAAGAAGGATACTACCTGGACCAATTTCACATAGCTATTATGAAGAGCATCTAAAATGTTATTTTAAGCTACTGGAAAATGATCCTCCAAAAAAATGTCAGCTTAGCGCTTATCGATAGTCATTTGAAATACACAGAATGTCAGGGTGAACTATGTACTTCTGTCCTTACAGATAAAATATACTACAGGAGTTCGAAAGCATTTATTCAAATGCCTCTCCTGAGAGGTTAACAGGGCTGCTGCTGCTAGAACATTCGGAGCCCTGGATACAGAAAACCCAGGGAGTCCGTAGCTCTGCTGGAAGATTAAGGACCCTCAGCTCCCTGCATCACTGCCAGCTCCCAGCATCCTCATCAATCTCCCCGGCAGGCTGGGGGGGCATTGCTTTCTTGCTGCAGTTTTATAAGCAGAAGGAAGTGAGCTATTGTTTCCACAAACACTCATGCTTGACTATGAAAAGATAAACACTTTTAACTCTTAAGCCTCAGAAAGTACAAAATCTGGCTAATCCCCAAGAAATACAGAAATTAGGTCACTGCGTACCCACAGAAATTGGTTCACAGAAAAAGAAAGTCCCAGTTTATTCCCTAAGCTTCCATGGTGACATCACACAGGCAGGAAGGGGACACTGGGGAGACCAACAGAGAGATTATTCATCAATATGCATTATTTATTGTTAAAGTGAACTGTCGATTGCTTCTCTGCTTTGTTTCTGCTGCTTTCCCTTTGTGTATAACACGCGTGCTAGAGTTAATCATTCCGTTCTCTGTGCTCTCACAGCAGGTTCATTGTACCTCACTCTGTCTGGTATTGTCACCAGTTTATATCCGCTAGGCTCCATCTGTTTCTTCCCTAAGGGCACCCACACCTGTTGCACAATGTCCCACATGATATATGCCCCATGGGCAGACCCACGGTAGTGCACTGTGCCCACCTCAAAAGCACAGTGTTTTCAGGATAGCCCTGATTCCACTCTGATTGTTTTCTAAAACAAGTAAGTGTTCACAAAAGGTCAGCAAGGATTTAGAAGAACAGAACACCATCAACCAACTGGCTGCAATTGACATTTACAGAATACCACCACCAGTAGAATATGCCTTTTCAAGTATACATAGGACAGTCACCAAGACAGGACACACCCAGACAAACCCAAAAGAACTGAAATCATAGAAAGCATTTTCTCTGACCATAAAGGCATGAATCTAGGAATTAACAGGAATATAAGAGAATACACCAATATTTGGAAATTTAACAACACACACAAATAATCCATATGTGAAAGGGTAAATCTCCAAAGAAGTTAGGGAATATTTCAAACTGAATAAATTAAAATATAGCATACCAACATTTTTGGTATACAGCTAAAGCAATTCTTAGAGGGAAATTTTTGGTGTTAAATGTTTATATTAGAAAAAAATATCAAATCAATAATCTAAGAAATTGAAAAGAATAAAATAAAGCCAAGCTAAAAAAGATCCATAATTCTATACCTATCACTATCTTAGCACCTATAAAAATTCTCTCTAAAGAATACCAGGCTTTCTGTAAAGTGTGAGGTTTTTAATATTTCCAGAGAAAACACTCCGTTTGAAATATTCAATTTACACAACATTTACAGAGCTCCACTGTGAATGAGGCATTTTCCCAGGCATAGGAAGATGAAAAGGGCATGTTTCCTGCTCCCACATGTCTTCAAAACCATAATGTGAAGCCAGAAATTAAAAGCTAAAATTGAAGTTTAAAATATAATGGGAACAGTTAAACCAACCCACAGGATGGAGTGTTGAGATCAAAGAAGTCCATGATGACCAGTTTTCTTGAAACTCATTACTCATACTATATTTTATGAATTTTTCTTTTAATAAAAATGTTTGTGTAAGGAAAGCTTATAACTTGTCAAGCTACAGTCACCTCTAGTACTGTTTCTGCCACAAGAGGACTATGAGAGACGAGGTAAGCATTATTAGCCCAGTTAAATGAGTGGAAACAAACCTAGAGATCCTACCCATCTGACAAATCAGGGACATGTATGGGACATCAAGGAAGGGCAGCCTCCAGCCCTGCCAGGTCCTTCCTTCTCCTTTAGGACATTCCCTCTCTGGCCTAGAAAAGATAGTCTCTGGGGTGAGTGGGATTATCTCATTAAGGGGAGATGTTTAGTTATCAAGCAATTCCACTTTATTCTACTGCTTACCTGATCTTTTCCAGGAAGCCATGCCTCATAAATCTGTGGATTCTGGAAATATTTACTATATGCAACTCTTGACCAGGGACATCCTGTTAAAAACAGTCAACAGATATAGAAAGAGTAATAATGAATTATGTCCCTGGTATCTAACTTATTTCATTCTACTCTGACTACTCTTGCAATAAGCATGTGAGGCAGGCTTTGTTATACCCATTTTAAAGATGAGAAAACTCAAGGGCCAGTAACTTAAGTGACTTGCCACTTAGATTAGCCCAAGACAGGGCAGATTGTGTTTGTATCACAATTTTTTAAAATATATTTTTATTTATTTCAGAGAGGAATGGAGAGGGAGATAGAGAAACACCAATGATGAGTGAGAATCATTGATTGGCTGCCTCCTGCATGTCCCCTACTGAGAATCGAGCCTGTAATCCGGACATGTGCCCATGACCGGAATAGAACCGAGGGCCCTTCAGTCCAAAGGCCAACGCTCTATCCATTGAGCCAAACCGGCTAGGGTTGTATCACAATTTTATTATAACTACACATGTCTCTGTCTTCTGCCAATGACCCACTGGCTCTGGAGCAGGAACTGAGGAGGGAGGGTCTCCTACAGAACTGGCACTTGACTGGCCACTGTGAGGTCTCAGAACAGAAGGGGTGCATAGACGTGTTAAAGGAATTTGCTATCTACTCTCCTGGAACAATTTAGTATTTGTGCAAACTTAATGCATACACACCCCACCCCCACTGAATTTGAACAGTGGGGAAATCTGCATTAACATCTTTTGCCCTTGAAATTCATTTTACAAATGTGAAGGAGATTCATTATAAGAGCTGTCTATTCATATACAAGATTAGGAATATTCTAGCTGTAATTTTACATGGTAGGTCTTGACATAGATTTTGGAATCATATTCATCCCAAAGTTACAAGTAATAAAGAAAAGATCATATACCTTCTAGACAAAAAAAAAATAACACAAGGTTTGGGCTAATTTTTTGATATCATCTTTAACCGTCTTGGTGCTATTCACTCTGTGGAGAATTTGGGGGGACTTTTTTTTCTCTCTTGATGTGGACCATTTCATTCTGTGCTCCTTTTTCCAACTCAGTGTATTTTATAATGATATCCATCATGTCTGTTTGTCAGTTTATGGCAGCTTAAAAAAATTGCCTCAAGGCCAGTAATGAGAAGAAATCTTTCCCACTTCCTCTAGATTGTTTTATGTGCTTCACAGTTTTCTGCACCAAATAATAAAAAATAACGTTGCTTTCGAAACTGTCCTTTATCTTGCCTCTTTCTTTTCTCCTTTTAATCCTTTATGGTTTATTTCTCTTTGCTTAACTATATTTATTCTACCGTGTTTTGTTTATAATTAACAAGATCTAGAAAGACTATAAGTCTCAAAATCGAAAGTTTTTCAAAGGCCTTATTTCAGCTAGCCTTTAATCCAACATAACGGAAACTATCTGGAAAGATTGATGTAGATATGGATGTAGATGTAGAATAGATATCTATCTATCCATCCTTAACAAACAATCCAAACTTTAAGAACTATTCGTTGAAATAGGGAAATCAATAAATGCCAGGGATGAGGGTGGATGCTTATCTGAGTTCTCAAGAAACAGCTGGCTAACTTTAATATGGAAAGAAACCTTTAGTTTCCTCAGTTCAATATCATTAGCCCCTGGAACTGGAATGTGTCTTGGAAAGGTCAATTGCTTCTGTTATTATTAGAAATGTGTTACTAATAATTAGGGATTGTTACCAAGCTGGAAGACCTTCCTGGATAGCATGGTTTTTACTCTATTTTCTTAATCTTAAAATCCCTGCCTATCTAAAACATCAAGTTGTGGAGTAATTCCATGCTTGGATTACCATTTAGCATTGCTTGGCATTTCACAAAACATTTCCAGCACCATTCTATCACACAAAAGCTTTAAGCTACCTTCCGGAGTCAGTAGGCAGGTAATAAATTATTCTCAGACCAATATTTTCTAATAAATATTCCTGTATATTCCTTTTTCTGAAAATTATCTGTAGTTAGCATGCTTCATCAACTATCGATTCTTTATTACCCACCACTTAACAGGGGCTATCTGGAAATCAATCTTTTGTAACTGAAAATGGTGAATAAACAAAATTTATTTTTATTTGCTTTAGACCTCAAGCCATGTTTACTTGAAGGAATGAAGAAGTTAGTAAACAGATGGATGGACAGATAGATAAATGGGTGAAATAGGTTTGACTAGTCTTCTGGGAGGAGCCCAGCTCTTAAACTAAATTGCAAAGCGAACAAGTACATGAGCGCTCCAATGCCTACCTAACACTTCTCTGTTCTTTGTTCCTTGAAAGGAATAGTTGGAATCATCTTCCACCCTCATGCAGAGCACCAGCCTATGCTAAACTTTCCCTTTCCTTAAAGCCAATAGTGATATGCTCACAATTTCCCTGGGATCAGGGAAGAAACCTATAAATTTAAATGTCTTTGATCTCTAGATACCCATTGAACTATCCGTCTTTACACTTTGAAGAACAAACAGAAAGTAGTTATGTAACTATTAAGAAAAGAGCCATGGCGTAAGGAATCATTTTTTAAAAGTAATTGAACAGAAAGTTGATACAGGTACAAAATTTGAGTTTCAGATCCACAGACAATCTCTGATTGCCTATTTAGACACAAAATACCATTAATGCCAAGGCAGAGCCAGTGTCCTATAGAAAAATATCAATAAAAGCCCAGACATCTGGGGGAGAATATCACCCAGAGATACAATGACATTTGTGTGGATCTGGATCATTTGGGTTCTACAAATAAAAAGAGAAGAATCTATGTCTGCCTAAGAGAGAATAACATATTGATACAATATATGATCGTGCCTGGCATCAATGATATATATATATATAATCTCAATCTCTCTCTCTCTCACCCTCTCTCTCTCTGTCAGTTGTGGCTGATATAACAAATTACCATAAACTGGTCATTTATTTCTCACAGTTTTGGAGGCTGAGAAGTCCAAGATCAAGGTGCTGGAAGATCCAATGTCTGGTAAGAGCCTGCATTCTGTTTTGCAGATGTGCATCTTCTCGTTGAATCCTCACTGCTCTCTGTACTCTTCTCATAAGGCACTATTCCCACTCGTGGGGACTCCACCTTCATGACCTAGTTACTGTCCAAAGGACCCACCTCCAAATACCAGCACATTAGAATTCAACATATGAATTTTGGAGGACACAAAAGGACTACTATAATGTATCATATCATATCATATCATATCATATCATATCATATCATAATGCCTTTACCCTCAGCTCTCAAACATCATGGAGAAATTGAGCCTGCTTAGTAACACATATCTTCTCATCATTTTTTAATACTTCTTTGCCTTCTCATCCTTCTCCTCTGTTATCATTCATCTCTATTGCCCACACATGCACAAAAATTAATATTCAGATATTTTATGTAGTTCAGTAAAAACGGAGATGTGCTTAACCAAAGGGAAGTTTGCGTGCGCATGTGTGTGTGTGTGTGTGTGTGTGTGTGTAGTTTATTAAAAGGAATCCTATATAATAAAACCCTAATATGCAAATCAACCGAACAGCGGAACGACCAGTTGCTATGATGCACACTGACCACCACCGGGCAGACACTCAACGCAAGAGCTGCCCCGTGGTGGTCAGTGTGCTCCCGCAAGGGGAGTGCTGCTCAGCCAGAAGCCGGGCTCACGGCTGGCAAGCGTAGTGACAGTAGCAGGAGCCTCTCCTGCCTCCTTGGCAGCAATAAGGAGCAGCAAGCTGAGCCATAAGGAGCAGCGAGCTGGCAGGGGGTAAGGAACGAGAGGTCCTGGACTGTGAAAAGGCGCAGGCCGGGCTGAGGGAGCCCCCCGACACCACAGAGGGACACTCCCCGCAGTGCATGAATTTCGTGCACTGGGCCTCTAGTTGTTTAATGAGAAAGCTTTGACAGTGGGTATGGATTCCCTTGAGCACAAACCAGACCCTTATGGAGAACCTCATCAGTCACTGTTATCAGGAAAAGGCGATTAAATCAGAAACAGGCTACACACTACCTACAGCAGCAGGACATAATAAGGCCCTCTGTTGGATGCTTTTGCTTCCATTGAAAAAAGTAGTCCCTAGGCAATTTGTGGCTTTAGAAGACCAAATATTCATCAGCAACTTAACATGCTTGGGTTGTAATCACCTCTTGAATACAGACATTTTTAAACTGGCGATTCAATCATTACATTTGGGTAGGCAGCCCCTTTGACCCTCCCTGCCCTACAATCACATTAAACCTGTGATACTCTTCACAATCCCACCCTACTGAGGAGTCCCTGATCTAGCTCAAGAAGATTAACAGGTGCTGACTGAGGAACATCTCCATAGTGGGAATGGTGGCAACATTGGATTGCAGATCCCACTTCTAGGAATATATCCTAAGAAACCCAAAATACCAATCATAAAGAATGTTTGCACCCCTATGTTCACTGCAGCACAATTTACAATAGCTAAGATCTGGAAACAGCCCAAGTGTCCATCAGTAGGTGAATGGATAAAAAAGCTGTGGTACATTTATACCATGGAATACTATACAGCAGTGAAAAAGAAGGATCTCATACCCATTGAGACAGCATGGAGGGACCTGGAGAGTATTATGCTAAGCGAAATAAGCCAGTCAGAGAAAGACAAGTATCACATGATCTCACTCATATGTGGAAACTGATGAACAAAATAGATCCAGAGACACAGAAGCAGGGTACAAATTGATGAATCTCAGAGGGAAACTGGGGTGGGGGAGGGGGAGGGGGGGAGATTAACCAGGGAACTTATATGCATATAAGGTCCGGGAGGGGCAGGTGTGGGGTGGAGGAGGTCAATGGGGGAGAAAAGTAATACTTTCAACAATAAAGATAAATCTTTTTAAATGGTAAAAAATGAAAATGTCCACTGATGTCATTGGGAACCATGCTGCTTTGATGTTCCAGAGGAAGTGAAAACCTTAGTTCAAGCTACTCATCTAATGGAGCAAAGCTCTAGCAAGAGAGTCAGTGAGGAGGAATAGTTCCTTTTGTTTGTTTGTTTGCTTGTTTCATGTAAAAGAAATCTGAGCATATTTAGAAGCTGGTGGGAAGCATCTAATTGAGTGAGAGAGACTGGAGGTAAGAGCAAGAACAGGGTTAATGAGTAGGATAAGACACCTCACAGCACGAGTAGAGGGATTCCTGTTGGATGGGTAAACAGGTGGGTCCTGTAGAAAAAAAGGATGGGGGAAGCACAAATTAAAGTAAGTTTGAGCATTTGGGATCCAGGCATGAGTGAGCACCCATCTGATTTTCCTCTCGTTGAGAAGGGACAGGGAGGTGAGGTTGACATCATGAAGACTTACTTAACTCACCTGGATTGAATTGGATTGGATTGGAAAGGGGTACTGACCCAAATAGAGTAAAATAAGAAGACTAAACAGAAACTAAAAATGTGAAGAAGCACCCAGGAAAGAAAAACAAAGTAACTGACCACCAAAAGAATGACCACCTCTGAATCGTTTTTCCTACACCCGTTCAGTGCCTCTCGGCACCATGTTTAAGAAAGCAGAGGCCTAACATCTGCTAGCTCACACCAACAGTGAGACCAAAATCTTAGATTATCTTCCCCAACTGTTGCAGCTTCTACTAAAAACCAAATCAGCATTTCTTAGAGTAGCTAGTTTTGAAAAACATAGGATAAATTGTTCTCCAGGGCCTGTTTAAGAATTTGGAAAAAATAGAAGGCAATTTAAAAAGCAATAAGCTACTTTCCTCGGCAGTCTGGCCATCTAACAATGCAGCCTGCTCCCGGTTTCAACTCTGTTTCCTACATCTCTGACTTTCATCACTAAGAAATAACATTGCACTTCTTCTCTCCAAATGAATATAACTGGCAGTGTCCAGAGTGGGACAGAACAAATTGGAAAATACATATAAGCTTCTCTGTATTCTTCCTGGTGCCTGATTAATATAATTTTCACAATTAAAACCATTTATCTTTATCTAAGAACTTAACACAAGAAAACATGTAATGAGCTGAGGATATTAGTATGAAATAAAATTTCTAAAATGTACCAATACTTATAATCCAAGTATAACTATTAGCAGCAAAATTTTAATATTTAATTTGCTATTAATTTCATTTTATGACTACAATCATATTATTTCTCAGTAATGACACTCTCCATGTCCAACTAAATATTGATTCATAATTTTAGATCATTTGTTATATATTTGTGAATTCTGAAAAGTTAAATATAATGACTATTATTTTCAGATTTCTATAGAAATTTTGAAAATATTTAAAGACCCTTGGAAATCATTTTATTTTCATCCACAGTAAGCTTGAACATTTTTTTAAAAAGTCTAATATGTACCCACTCAGCATTGTGTTGTAAATATTTTGGTTCACAGAAAGAAATTATAGATTATAATGTTAAACAAAAACAAGCAAGATAAATATAATGGACTGAACACATAGAAACACTTGGATCCCTTCCCAAATCCCATTAAATGAGTGTAAAGCTACTCTTACAGATTGAGACACAAGAACTAAGAGAATGAGAGAAAGAAAAAGATAGACCATGTTTTGGAAGCTGGGAAACAGGAACATTTGCATTACCCCACATTGGAAAAAGACAGAAGAAGTGTAGAAAGGAACGGGGAAGGAAAGAATACAGGATTGGGCAAAAGTAGGTTTTCAGTTGTGAGTCCATGAAACACAGAGTTTATTCTTGTATTATTAGTTATTAATTACTAGAGGCTCAATGCACAAAATTCCTGTAAGGGGCTCAGCCCTTGCAGCTCTGGCTTCGTCCGGAAGGTCATCCAGAAGGACATCCGGTCTAATTAGCATATTATGCTTTTATTATTTTAGATTGCATTATTTTCCATATGAACAACTGCAAGCCTACTTTTCCCCCAACCTGTACTGTATCATGGTTGGGGAGTAAGAATAACCCCAAGGCTGGGGACATGGGAAGCAGAGATGTGTGCCTAGAAAATAAGACTGCAACTAAAGACTTGAGTAGTGAAAGCTTAGCCCTATATTTCAGTTATATTTTGAGTTAAATTGGTTTCGGGAGGCCTAACCACCATTTTCAGCATCTGTTTCCATAGGAAAACGTGTTTCAAATTAAAGCAATCTATTAATGATCCTATACTTTGAAAGCTCACATTTGTAACATCACAAAGCCCAGGCATTCATCAGCCAGACTGCCAAAGTGCACTCCTACAGATAAGCAATTTTTCATAAATCAGGCTTAAATCAGTGGTAAAGATGGCTCATAAGTCTTCAATATACCTTTTCCTGCTTAGTACCTGCTTGTTGCCAGTGTTGTAGTATATTGCTATTGCTTTTCTCACTCATGGCTTATCCCTTTGGGTAGGTTATAAGCACAGTGATGACCAAGGACCAGACTCACACTCCCCAACATGCTCTTAGAACAGGTCTGGCACTTCACAGGCTATCCCTACACTTAGTGTTCAATTTCTGGTTGGATTCATTTCACCAAATCATATCAAACCCAGAGTTCCTTGCGGTTTCCCCTCCAAGTGCTCAGGCACATCTCTTACCTAAGATAGCTCACTTCTACGTGGGCCAACATGTACTGTAGTCTCATAAAGGCAAAGAAACCTGGGTTGCCCCAACTCCAGAATATGTCCCTGCTATAAACCAGGATACCTGGGACCACACTGGAACCACACTGCAACCACAGCAGAGGGCAATGATAAGTATGGGAACTGCAGCAATTAGGGGGTGGCAGTACAGGAGATATCTGACATAAGAGGTGAGAAAGAATTACTGACCTTTTCTAGGGCAGGCTCTGGGAGTCTCCTGGTTTCAAGAGCCCAGGAAAGTACTAAATATGCAAAGAGAGTCTGAGAGTCTATTATTGCAGCTGGGGCAGGAAGAGCCTTTGGGAATATGGACCTGTGGGAAGCCCCCCTGGGGATTCCTGGGGCTGTTAGTGAGACTTGCTCTGGGCAGAACTCCCTGTTTCAGAAGTTCTGCAGGGACACTGTGGGAGCAGATAGTCCCGTAAATTCTCACTTCATCTGTCCTCATCTCTTTGATTTTTCGTGCTCAGCAAGTTGCCTTCGTCTGTGCTTTGCTCACTGTTTCATCTGCTCTCATTTCTGTTTATGTTTTATTTTACCCACTGGGAACTCAGCGCTAGTTTCTGCTTTACACTAATCACGGTTGCCAGCTATTGACTGAATATGATACCATGGACGGGGAGAGGAGAATGATCTAGCAGGAACATTATAGGGTGAAGATGCCAAGAACAGCAGAGGTTGAGGAGCCTGGCAATCACACCGTGTGAGAAATTCATCAATGGTTTGTGAGGAAAGCTGTAGATTTACAGCTTCCTGGCTACTTTAAAAGAATACAACCACGTGTTTAAAAATCAAAATACATGCTTCATAGCATGAACTGTCACTGAATCAAAAGAGAAAGGCACTTTTATAAACATATAAAAGCCAGGCTAGGATGGTGTGCATGCCAACAATTAAGAGGGAGAGGAGTGAAATCTTTGTAAATGGTCCTCTAGAACTGAAGTGGTGGCGAAATGATCGAGTATCTCATTCACTGGATGGGGGAAGAGCAGGTTATGGCACAGGGTGCTCTTGGATTTGAGCTTATATCATTTATAAAAATACATTGAATAGTTTCCACAGTGAATCATCGACATGTTTACTTAGGTCTGAGTTGGGGACATTTGTGGAGATTTGGGGATATTCCTCCCATACCCATCTAGAAGTTGCCAAGGATATAACTTAAAGCCCCGGTCTTGAGTACTGGGGGGCGGGGGGGGAGTATTATTTGAAGTTGAATTGTGACTAAAAGTTATATCTGCGGTATATATTTTTTCACTCAGAGCCAATTTTGCATAAGAGACAATGAGCTCCAGATAACAATGCAATACAGATAATGGCCCTTTCCAGAATTTTCTCATCAACTCTGCTCATCTTTTACCACCTCCCTTTTTTCTCACCATGTTCATGCATATATTTACTGAAATAGGGATGTCCAATCGGTCAGAAATGTCTCCAGGTCACTTGGAAACAAGGGGAGCTAACACAATCACAAATCACCTGGGTGGCAGGGACCGATGCCACCGCCGAATCGCACACATCTGCTGGAGCCCAGATGAGGAAGAGATGAACTCCTGCTGGTCCAACAGGGAGGGCTCCAGGCACTTCCTCTGGACTTGACCACCTGCAGGAAGATCAATAGGTAGATTTATGCATCCAAAAATGTTAATTTTGAGTTAATTTATGAATGGTTAAAGAAGCTAGATGCAGTCTGTTAGTGGGAAAGAAAATCAATGGAAAACATTAAACCTGTCTTCAGTATTTGAAGGACTGCCAAGTTGAGAAGGATGAATATTAATTTTGAGGTCCTTCACAGAGAAGAACCAGCATGCACCAGGGGGAAAATCTGAGGTGGCAAAAATAAGCTCCACAAAATAAATTCATTTCTAACAACTTCGAATTAGAGAAAATTGTATTAAAAAGTCAATCTTTTCCTTCAAAAATCAACAAAAAACAAAGAGACCAATATGAAAAGCATATTCTACATATAAACAGTCACTTCACCTAGAGAACTCCTGGAAAACAGAAAATGTTGAATATGTTTTTATGAACATGTTTATTATAAATGTTAAAGACAACTACCCTCTTAAAATATAGAAATGTACTGTATGGTGGTGGTTCTCATCTCAAAGAAGCAAGTGAGTCCTGGAGAAGAGAAACTCAGCCACAAGTTATTTGTGTAAGCATTGATCAATTATGAAATCCCACAATGGAATAATAAGAGAAAAACTGAATTCAGATGAGTAACAAATATGTCATCAAGCGCTTTGATGACAAATCCAGTATAAATACATTAAGCAACATGAAAGAGTACAAAGAAAGAATTTGGCACATTTTGATGTCCCTGCTGACACTCACATTCTTCACAATTCTCTGAAGACCTATTTCTCCATAACTAGGTTAAGTGTCATCGGCAGGTAAATTTCAGAAGTACGGTAAAGGCTTTGGGATTTACAAAAAAAAACATGGTAGATCTTATTCGTTGGGTCACAGTGGAGCTGTGATATATTCTAAGGGTAGACACTCACTCTAATCATTTGAAACAAAGGGACAGAACCATTCATCCAACTAATCAATGTGAATTCCCTGGTTCAGAAAAGAAGCATAAATCAGCAGCTGCTCCGTGGTCAGTGTTCTCATCTACCCCTCCTCCAAAACAAAGAAAGGGCGGAAGTGGAACGTGTGTCAGCAGGAAAATGACTCGGGCTTTCATATTGACAGACATAGTCATTGGGCAGCAAATTCTCCATGGCAGCTGTGCTGAGGTCAATGTTGCTGAAGGTAAGGTAGGAAGTTTGTGGGGCTTGGGTACTTTTTACTTTTTGCCTGATCGCAGTTTGGTGTATTGCAGAAGATGCTGTTATTTGTTAGGGCATGTGGAAGAAAAGAAGAATCATGCCAAGTTTGCCCCTGCCCATCTGGCAAGATGCACATTCACTTAAAGTAAGTATTACTCTAACTGTTTCAAGTTGACCAACTGCTCTGTTTTTCATGAACACCAAATAGATATCAGATACAGTAGCAGGCGGCTTCTCTCTTCCCCATTATAACTTCCCCATCCCTCAGAGTCAGCAAATGACTTCCTGACTTGGTTGTGGTAATTCTCCTGGCTGAAGAGCACAGCATGGCTTGACACTCTGCCTCCCATCCTCCTTTCCTCATACACCATGCATCCTTAGCAGTCACAGCACTGACCCATGGAATGTATCTGAAGTCATAATAATTTTCTATGATAATTTCTAGCTCACCAAGCCATGGACTTTGCAATGCAGGGATAGGTGTTTTTTCACCCTTCTGATGGACCCTGAGTCATGCTGCCCCTATCACCCTGGAAGGGAAAGCCCAGCCACTGGGAATGCCGTCAACCTTTAGCCATTGCCTCAGATACAGAGCTGCCTTGCCTAAGGTCATGCCTCTTCCTGGGGTGACCTATATTTCATGACTGGCAGATGCAGGAGTTTAACAGTCCGGCCCGCCAAGCTCAACTTGGGACAATTCTGAATGGCCATTCCAGCTCCAAAGCACCCCCTGGGTTCAAGCAAAAGTATTATTGGGCCATAACTATAGCTCAAATCCTCCAATTCCTAATCTTCCCCCCTCCCTTCAACAAGTGTTGATCTCAAGGTCAACCCTAATTAAGCATCCTGCTTATGAAACGATATCTCAAAAAACTCTTCCCAAAAAACTCAACTGAGACAACTCCTGTATTGATCCCACTGAAGTCACTACTCAGTGGTGTGCTGCTAAAGGTTGACATACAGCTCTTGAACTGATCTGTACTGTTTGTAGATTTCTGTGATGTAAATACTCCCACCATAGCTGATATCAAGCTACTGATGATTTATCAACCAACTCATTAAATTCCTATAAACTTAATATTATTCCTCACAAACGAGCCAGCTTAAGCACCTTGGTGTCTTTAATCAATGATAGATACATAATAATTTTTTTGCTGAATTGAAGAATTAGTAACTGTCAAGCTCTTCATTCTTTATATTTCATTTAATACTCATGGCAACCCTGTGATGTTATATTTTCCATTTTATAGACAAAGAAACAGAATTTCTGAAATGAAGTAGTTGTTCCACAAAACATAAAGACTTGCTCACTGCCAGAATGAAGCAAAGACATATTTTTTTAAATATGCTAGCATCCATTTACTTATTCAACCATCTATTAATTCAAATAATTATTAATGAGTGTTCATCTTTTTACCTGTACCTGGAAAAACTACTAGAATTTACTCCATCTGATAATAAGAGCAAGTGTTCCAAAGACACATTAGTAAGAAACTGGTGGGGTTTGAGGGCTGGGGAAGAGAAAGCAAGCCACTGTTAAGACTAAAATATAGGATACTGATGTGGAATTGGAGGAGGAGGAGGAGGAGGAGGAGGAGGAGGAAGGGGAAGAAGAGGAGGAGAAGGCTGGGAGAGACAGAGAGAATGGTCAGGCACAGCCCTCTGCCTTTGCACTATGAGGTTATTGTTTTAGACCAACATTTAACTAATGGATTGGATTGGACTAAACATTTAACTTTGTATATGTACACAAGTGGTTGATCATGTTGCTGTTATTTCATGGGTACAGGTAATGCTTATGACCTAAACTAACATCCTCATGTTAGAAATTACAACATTAGGAAAGGAGGGGAGCAAAAAGACCTAAACACAAACTTGATATAATACATGCATTCCTTTAAATGGTAACTCATGATATAAGCTACTCATCAAATCAACTTAGTATTAACCAGCATTTTAAAATAAATAATAGAGTAGAAAATACCAGAATGCATCAAATGATAGTTTTATGAAGATTTCATTTATTTATATTTACATCCACAAAAACATATCTGTCTGTATTCACACACAGTGAAATGTGCTGAGAGGCACAAGGACATTAGCCATGGAAAGATCATGTTTTCATTCCCATCACTGCTTCTTAACTGCATTATGGCCCAGAGTGAAAATCTGTGTGGATACTTGGGGTCCTCAGATTTAGCTTGAAAGATTGTTTTGAAGATTCAACCAATTCACAGAGATCCTGGAACTGAGTGGTTATACTCAGTAAATGGGGATGAGGTTTTATGGAAATTATCCATTATGTAAGATGATTTTGCCTTTTATGTTCCAAAATGTTGAGCACATAAAAGATGCAGTGCTGAAGAGAAAGAACACTATGAGAAACTGTACTCAGGAGGTTTTATAATTGAGCGGTAAAGACATCCTGGGGTTGGCAAGAAGGCAAGTCAGTGGAGTTACCAACACAATGCAGGGTGTTGCCAATGGACACTAAGGAAGTGGTAACAAGCCCCATCTAAGTGACCTCTCACCTGCTTCCTCTGAATCTGCTCTTCACCACCATCTCCCTCTTGGCCTTCCCTCTTTTAAATATTAAGACATTTGGGAGAAACCTTCCATTTCTACTCTTTGAATTTCAGAGAAAAAGAACGAAAGATACAGATGTCATCATTGTGGGTTTTCAGAAAGTTTTCTGTGAAGGCTGTTTCTATATACTGACAAGAACTGTGTCACCAATAGGTGGCTTACACTTCAAATCAAATGAAGTTTTAACATTTTGGAAATTGTTATTTCTTGTTCTAAAATTAAAACAAATCAAACCCTAATCAGAGAGAGAAAGAGAAATTACTTAGGATCATGAGTATCAAATACTTCTTTTAAATTTAGAAATTTAAAATACACTTAAAAGTTTGAATAAAAATTGATTTTAGAAAAAAAGCCCTGACCAGTGTGGCTCGTCCTAGTCAGGGCACATGCCCGGGTTGTGGGCCTGATCCCTGGCAGGGGCATGCAGGAGGCAGCCAAATGATATTTCACTCTCCCATCGATGTTTCTCTTTCTCTCTCCCTCTCCCTTGCTCTCTCTCTCCCTAAAAATAAAAAAATTAAAATACTTTTAGAAAAAATTTAAGAAAAAACCTAAAATATAGAAAACTTTATAAAATATACAAGTCTTTGGTGTGGAGAGGAGGAAGAAATGCATAATAGGCAAATACTAATGTTTAACAATAAATTGCAGTTAAATAAATATTAAGTACACAATTTGGTAAAATGTACTTTAAAAGGGAAAAATATATTAAAACTTTTTAGGTATTTTCTTATTCCTTAACTGACACCAGGTCTATCTTTCTTAAGCTAAAGGAAGATAGACATATTTCATGGCAAAATTACAAAACAACATCTACTCATCTAGGGACTGCCTCCACATAGCATTTTTTAAATACAAATTGAAATACTTGGGTGAGGGGTCAGTTCACCAGGGAAGAATTAAATGATCCTTTCCTTCTCTGGGATCTCATGGGGAGAGTGTTACTACATGTGGGGGCAGCTCTAATTATAAGAAATAATTGCAGGTGAATACAAGGCAGTTCCTTATCTCAGATAATAAATTATAGTGAGAGACAAGGACAGCCAGTGCAAAACGCTAATGCTTCCATCTCCATGACATTGCAAGGAAATGTCATGTCCATAAAATAAACCCCAGGAAAAACACATTTGACAAATACCTAATAACAGGAGCTAGTGAGTCCATCTGCAATAGAGTTTTAACCAGTAAACATACAGTAGATGAATACCCACATATACAGTGGGGCCTTAACTTACGAGTGTCCCGACTAACGAGTTTTTCGAGATACTAGATGTCTCTCGGCCAATTTTTTGCTTTGAGTTTCGAGCTAAAATTAGGGTTACAAGCCAGCTTCAGATTCCCCACCGCTAGTTGGCGCAGCGAACGTCACAGTGAACGCCACAACATCAGCCCAGCATCACGTGTCTCACTCGTTCACTTTTTGATTTGACATACGAGTAATTTGAGTTACGAGCTCCATCACAGAATGAATTAAACTCGTAAGTCAAGGCCGCACTGTATACTTATTTGCCAATAGTAAGTAAAAGCCTCTAAGATCAGAGAGTGAATAAGTTGTGGTGGGATAGGACAGGCAGAGCATCTTTCCTAAATGCTACCTAACCTGAGGGCATATTCCAGGTCTGAGGCTTACTTGTAAAGTCTGCTGTGTAAGTCCCAGTGACTAATGAATGCTCACTGTTAGTAATTTCTAATTGCCTCCATTAGTCTTTGAGACACCTTAGAATCACCTGGAGAGCTTTAAAAGCATGGATGCCAGGTTCTGCTCTCAAAGACAGTAGCCTGGGAATCGGATGCTTTAAAGCTATCTATGTCATTCTGATGTACTGCCAAGGTTTGAAAACCACCACTGTATGGGCACTTAAGGCATAACTGCTCATCTTCCCCCTTAAATCTCACTGATTCGGGTAACAGGTGTTGCCCTGGCTCTTCCTCACTCATTCATTCCTTCGCAATTACAGTGGGGCCTTGAATTATGAGTGTCCCGACTAACGAGTTTTTTGAGATACCAGCTGTCTCTCGGCCAATTTTTTGCATTGAGTTGATAGAGTAATTTGAGTTAACGAGCTCCTTAACGAGCTCGGTCTCGGAACGAATTAAACTCGCACGTCAAGGCCCCACTGTATTTCTATAAGCCTACAAGAGGTGTCTGACAATTGCTCCCAACTACGAAGCAGTTTCTTATGTTTGGCCTTCTCTGGTTCCAGTGATATCGCCCTTGAGCCAGTGTTCTATAGTCCTTGGAGGGCTCCTGCCATAAGCCCAGCCTCACAGAAAAGTCATACTCTACCTACTGCCACTGTCCTCAAGGCCCCTGTTACTGTGCAAAACCTTCCATGAACTGCAGGCATAGTCTGCAGGCCCTTGTACACAATACTCCACAGACATTTTGCTTGCAAACAGTCCATGAAACAAGCTGGTATTTAGATATTCAGGAAAAATCCCATGATATTCCCAAATACCCCCTTACTATCCGCCGCACCTATTTAAAAGCACAGCCTGTATTTCACTGTAAATTTCCTCTCTGCTTTGATGAATCCCCAGTTAATTTTTGTCTTCTCACTTCTCATTTCTCTTTATTCTTCCCACCTATTTTATGGACAGATATATCCCTTATATTCCAATCTCAAGAGCAATTCTGCTTCTGGAGGTTTATCTATAGAAATGCACATACTTTTGCATAATGTTATATATTCCAGAATACTCACATGCAATGTTGTTAGCACGAGCAAAGAATTAGCAAACACCTAAGTGTCTCTCAACAAGGCAATAGTTAATAAATCCAAGGTGTCCCCATCCTATGCGGTGTTATTAATGCTAAAAGGAAGAAGGTTTATCTGTTTGTACATACACAGAAAATTTCTAATATATATTTTAAATAAAAAGAAAGCAAGTTGCAGAATAATATATATATAGTATATCCCATAATGGAAAAAATGTGTTATCTATATTAAAACTAAAACACACACATATATAAGCACACACATATGTGCATGTGTATAAAAACACATAGATACACATACAAATGCCTAAAAAAGAGGCATGGAAGAACTCTCCGAGCTACTACTAATAGTGAATAGAACAGGGAGGACTGCAGAGTTGAGAATGGGGTGGGGTGAAGGAAAACATACACTTCTACTTTAATCACTTTGATAATGCCTACATTCTTTATACATATTTATGGACTATTTTAAATTAAATGAGATAATTACCACAAGATACAGTAATTAGGCCACTAGTAAGCTGGGCAAGATATTTAGTGCAACGGTGGGGGTAAAGGTCAAAGATAATGGGTGATGGGAAGAACCTCTCAAAACCACTTTATTGCACCATTTTATTAGAATAAATCTATTGTCACACACCCAAAGGTAGACCGGGGTTTAATGGAATATGAAGTTTATATAATTTGGGAGTCTCTTAAAAAAAAAACACAGAAAACTATTACTATAAAATTATCTATAATAATAAAAGTGTAATATACTAATTAGACTGGATGTCCTTCCGGACAACCTTCTGGACGAAGCCAGGGCTGCGAGGGAAGCCCAGGTCCCAGGTGCCAGAGGGAAGCCAGTGCTGGCAGCTGGGGAAAGGAAGGTCTATTCTTGCAAGAATTTCGTGCATCAGGCCTCTAGTATTAGAGTAAGAAATCACAAATATCAAGAAATAAGGCTGAAACCGGTTTGGCTCAGTGGATAGAGCATCGGCCTATGGACTGAAGGGTCCCGGGTTCGATTCCGGTCAAGGGCATGTACCTGGGTTGCGGGCACATCCCCAGTAGGAGGTGTGCAGGAGGCAGCTGATCGATGTTTCTCTCTCATTGATGTTTCTAACTCTCTATCTCTCTCCCTTCCTCTATGTAAAAAATCAATAAAATATATTTTTTAAAAAAAGAAATCAGAAAACATATTTTATTATATGACTAATACACTTGCAATAATAGTTCTCTAAATATTAGCATCTGGCTCTGGGCATTTGATGCCTTTCTTCTCCTACAACTTATGGTGTCCAGAGCTACAGGATGCTGCTCTATGACCACAGAGTTGCTGATCCTGTGCTTTCACAGCATGATGCAAGGTGGGTCAGCACAGTGGGTGGGAAGAATATTCCGGGAAGACATTCCTACTCTAGTATGGCTAGCAATAATTTAATTAGACACAGAAGTGACTGCAAACTATACAACATATGATATTAACCTCAGCCATATATAACTCTGAATAGATTTCTTTTTAGCTGGTTTCCCAAAATGCTCATGACCTTTCCAACGCTCTGTGACAGGAAGAGAAGTATGTCAGTGAGTGAGACGAGACTGTGTGTGAGAGAGAGAGGGAGATCAAAAATAATCTTGAGAATATTAAAATCGGGATAAGGCAGTGGTCGGCAAACTCATTAGTCAACAGAGCCAAATATCAACAGTACAACGATTGAAATTTCTTTTGAGAGCCAAATTTTTTAAACTTAAACTATATAGGTACGTACATTGTTATTAACTTAATTAGGGTACTCCTAAGGCTTAGGAAGAGCCACACTCAAGGGGCCAAAGAGCCACATGTGGCTCGAGAGCCGCAGTTTGCCGACCACAGGGATAAGGGAAACCATCAGGAATGTATGTGGAAGATTTTGAAATGATCAAAAATGATTACATGACATTCTGTCTAGTGCACCCCTCCAGGTTATCGAGTGTGAAAATAACCCAGATATACTGGTTGTATCACAGATCTTGTCTAGTAGCCCAGCAGCTGAGATATTTCAAGACACTACATTCCTACAGTCCTATCAAGATCTGAGAGCATCACTCTCAAAAACCTGCGCCTGCTCTTAACTACTCTAGAATAGTCCTGATTCCAAAGCTTGATGCTCAAGGCTTTCAAATTTCCCATCTCCCCATTTACCCACAGATGTCCCCATCCCACCCACACCCATCTATATACCTGAGAGATTATTCTGCAGACAAAATACCCTTCCATTTCCCACTGACATTTTAGAGTATTTGTCCTTTCCTCTTCTTTCCTTCAATCAAAAGCTTATTTATCCTGTAAGATTCAGCTCAAATACTTCCTTCTAAATAAAACAGCACATTCCATCTCATTGGAATTCATTGCTTCCTCTCCAGTCTCTCAAGGCATTTTTCACAGGGCTCTATTATTACACATAACATAACACACAGCATAGTCAGGCTTGGAGTTGTAATTGCACCCATGTGGACTGTATGGGACCCAGGTGGGTCGTGATCTCTGGTCCACGTGTGTGGAGCAAGCAATCAATAAATCTTTGTAGACTTGAATTAGGCTGGATAATTGCAAAATTATGTCACTGAAAGTCAGTCTTGTTAAAAACCTGTGAAATGCCAAATGTGGCCTTTACTAAAGGTTGTATAGGAGAATCACTAAGCAGCTATTGTACCCTAGTGTTAAAAGCTATTTTCTTGGGGGGGAAACAAAATCATGACTGTCATACAAATATAAAATGAACACTTGCGAAAGACTTTATTTAACTCATAATTAATGAGGGAGTCAGTAAGAAGTTAAAATTTGTTCAAAGAATTCTGAGAATACATGCATATATGGGCAATCAGGAATACTGAATAAATTTACAAATAGACCTAAAACCGGTGAATAGCCACAAGACAACAATCAATTATATGGCACCAGGTAAAATTTATTTACATTTTTATGGACAATAATCATTTGCATTACTATCAGTTTGCCACAATTCACAGAGTTATAAAATAGCTCAAAGCCAGTGGAAGACACAGATAACCTGGAAGAGTGCACTAGAAAGAACATCCATTTATCATTTTTGCTCATTTCAAAGCCTTTCACATTTTCTAAGAGCCTCCCTCCCATGATCATAATAATTTCAAGGATTATTCTTGATCACAAAAAAGGCAGGTCTCATTAAGATGGGCCTAGCAGCTCACTACATTTTAATTGCCTCTTTACTTGTCCATCACCTCAATTAAAATGTCAACTTCCCAAGGAAAAAGACAAAACTTCTTCATTTTAAATATTAATTCTTGCTTCAATAGATTGGTTTTTTGTTTTTATGATAATATTTTGGTCAAGGAAAGCCATCGTCATGTGTCTTTCTTCCTCAGGTAGAGTATTTGTGAACTGCAGAAACTAATGACATTTCCTTTCCAAGTATGTCTTTATCTTGATAAAGGAGCTCTTCAGTATTAGGAAGCAATGACCTAGTTTGCTGTATTGTTAATATCAATGTGCTCAAGCACTAAAGAGCATGCAACAGCTCTGATATACTTTTGAATGTTAGAAACATCACACAACTAAATCTAGCTTTACCACTTGGTCTTGAGAATTTCAACCACACTAATACCACTGCTTTTGTGATCTATTAGCAGTTTTCTATTTATAAAGAGATCAATATAAAGACCCAATTAAGAGATGTTCATTGTGCTTCTATAACAGATTCAACACATAGATTGACTATACACTTGAAAAAAACACTGTTATGCTAATTATAACAGAAAACATTGTAAAATGTTTAAATACACAATGGGATATAGTTTTTGGAAAAGGTGATTCATAAATAACATGCACTGTCATGCAGTTTTTAAATGATCATTTTTAAAACAATGTTTCCAAAAGGAAAATATATATATAATCCATTAAAATGCAATAGAACATAAGATTTATACCTACTTAAACATATATAATTATTAGAATAAGGCTTGAACAATAAGATGCCTATTGAAAAGAACCATATTATAGGACACATTTTCTATTTTTGACACTTCCTTTGTGTCGTTTCAGCAATGTGTTACACATTTTTTTAAATAAAAGGAAGAAATAGTGTTCTATAAAGTCTCTTCAGTAGCCTGTAATTTTGGTCCTTGTCATGGAGTAAAGGGTTTCATTATGTTTTGTTTTGCTAGCAGACATCTGATGTCCTTCTCCTAATGTGATTTTCATTATCACTATTTTCAAAGTGCTTGAATTGGGATTAGTTACTTAGCAAGAGGCCTCTTGTTCTTTTAGTCACTAATATAATTTTTATATGACCTGAAATGCAGAATTCATCACTTTGTTTAGTCCTTTAAGGGCTGGGTCACCATAACCCTGAAAATCCCAAAGGAGGAAGAGTTAGACTTTAATGATAACACCACTTGAACAGGGGTCATGGATTCACCATCAGCGTCCAATCCTATGCCTCTCTCAGGGCACAGATCCTAAAGATTGCTGTAACTTGGCATGGCTTGGTTTTAGGAGTGGCAGAAAATATTACTTAACCAGTGGGGTATTTTTCATTAACCTGGGTGCTTATACATTTCACAAAATATACTAGTAAATCTGTTAGGGGGTGTTAAAGGGTATACAAGGAAAGTAGGTCACCGCCCCAATCCGGAATCCCAAGTCTCCCCTCTGAGGCAAGAACCATTGCCAGCTTCTTGTGTGTCTTTCTGGAAATCTGAATCACTTTGCTGTGAACATAGCAACTGGCTTTCCACCTGATCTTTCAAAAGGATTTACTAACCAAGAGGTCTATTTTCCAGCTTTAGGCCCCACCGAGCCAGAACTGCCCCTTAGGTAAATTAAGCAACTGAGGACTAGATCAAAGTAACCAATGGCTCTTAGACCTGGTTGCATCCGTTTTTACAAGTTGAGTGATTTATTATCTGCCTTCATCTCCTGCAAAGTTTCAGTTTTTCCATCAGGCCTGCGGCTCCAGGTGGCCACGTGACTCCCCACAGAGCCCTGAAAATTGTCTTGCCTTGGAACCAACCAGCAACAGCACCGTGTAACTAGGGATAAGGTAAGAGGGATGCCTAAGCAGAGTCCATCTCCTCCTCAGTTGGGGGTAAGAATAGTTGCCAAGAGAAAAAATTCTTTGAGAGAGATTTTTATTTAGTGACTTCTATTTCAGAAACTAAAGATTCAAGAAAATAAATCATGACCACAAAATACTTCAATCCTGAAACATCGTATTAAGTTGATATCCTATAAGATACTTGAATAAAGCAAACAAAAAATTAGATAACTTTTTTTGGATTATAAAAAAATATTGACATTTACTGTAGAAAATATGGAAAACAGAAAGAATATTAAAATAATCTTTATGTTACCATCCAAAGACAACCAGTTAATATCTGTCTAGCTAGATTTCATTTATACACATTACAGTTGTGCTTCAGATCTTTTCATGAGTTTTTTCCCAATATACTAAATTTTCTTCAGATTCAAATTAAAAGAGGTAACTCATTACAATGGGCTCTTTGTGTCTTTGTCCCCAAGCAGAGAGCCAGCTGTTTCAGCAGGTGTGGGGATGATGTAATTCTACTGCAGCAGGTGTTGAAACATCCTTTCCCCATACCTTCTATCTCCTCCAGCAATACCCTGAGCAACAGAAACTATTCTAAAAACCCACCCTGTGGAGGCAGAGATTAAGCAAGAATGATCTGCACCTGTGAGAAAGATTGTTTGCTTAAGAGTCTCTTTAAATTGTGGTTAAGATAGATTTGCTTGGGAGCAATCTTAGCATTGGGGGAAAGCTCAAAGTTAGCTAGAAGATTATCTGTACCTATATGTTTAATGCTAGGCTGACTTGAGCTTCCCCAGAATTCAGATTGTATGTTTTTTTTCTTCTGTAGTTTGAGAGTAAAAAAAGGAGGGGATGGTTACACAGAGCCTAATACGGTTAGAAACTGTCCAGTCCCAATCTTGTATTTAATAAGTTAAAGCTACGTTTTTTTTAGGTATATTTTCATTGATTTCAGAGAGGAAAGGTACAGGGAGAGACAGAGATAGAAACATCAATGATGAGAGAGAATCACAGACCAGATGCCTCCTGCAGTCACCACACTAGGGAACCATGACCTCCTGATTCGTAGGTCGACGCTCAACCACTGAGCTACGCCAGCTGGGCTAAAGCTACTTTTAAAAATAGTTTCTAATGGAAGCAGAGTATTTATGACCTTACCACTGCCTTGAAGAATACAAAATGCTGTTCCACTATACTCAGGTGCAGCTGATGACTCAAGGAGTATGAATCAACACAGGAAATGCAAGTTACATGGTAGCCTAGAAGACAGCATCAAATGTGTTAGTCAAGCTATATTATTCTATTAGTGGCCCAGTGCACAAATTCATGCACATTGAAAGGATATTAATTAGAAGAAATATTTTAATATCACTATTCGCCCTTTCTCTATAATAGAAGTGTCAACCAAATTCACACTAGACAATGACAGATTGAAACACACACAAGCGACTGGTGCCAGCGAGAGTTTTACATATATAGATAGAAAACTTGCTTAATTGGACCTGCTTTCTGGTTTAGCTAAACTTTTTCCAGACCAGTGAAGCACCCCAACTTCCCTTTCAGGTAATTGTCAGCAACACAGCAGTAAATAACAACACAAAGCAGATTATTATTGTAAATCACGCAGGGAGAACAAGGTAAAATATTTCACTGCAGCAGTGTTTGACTATATTCTGGGAAGTGAGAAAACCTAAAGTCATTTTCAAGGTCCACCATTTCTTACTTCTTTTCATTCGAGTCAAGTTTCTAAGTTTTCTAAATATTCGTTTTCCAGCTAATGAAAAGAAAATAGGATTCCACCAAGTCTCCCATCTACCTACTCCAGGACTTCTTTGAGGGTCAAATGAGATGAGGCACAGGAAAATGCTTCACAGACATTTGCTTAAAGTGTAAAATGTTTGCACCTGGCTATAAAGCAAGTCGTGTTCTTGGGCTGAAGAAATTCCAAGGAGGCTAGTTGCTAGGGAGAGGAAGCCGGGCTTTGCTACGTGACATCATTACCCAGTACCCACAGCCACCATTTCCAGGCTGGGCTGGGCTGGGCTGGGAGCCGCATTTTGCCCCCCGGGGTCTCAGCAGTGTCAGCTGCGATTTGGTGGAGTGTCGCTCCTGGGTGGTGGCAGGGTCTGTGTCCCACTTTGGGGAAGCCGAGTGTTGCTTTGTGGGTGCCAAGTCTTCGGTGCCATTTATTGTTAAATGGCCTGTTGCTAGGGAAAGGAAACCGGGTGTTGCTACATGACATCATTACCCGGCGCCCACAGCCACCATTTCCGGGCTGAGCTGGGCTATGGGCCACATTTTGCACCATGGGATCTTGGCAGCATTGGCTGCAATTTGGTGGGCTGTCACTCCGGGGTGGTGGTGGGGCCTGTGTCCCACTTGGGAGAAGCCAAGTGTTGCTTTGTTGGCACCAAATCCACAGTGCCATTTCTCTGCAAATGGCCAGTGCACTTCACGGCAGCTCCTGTGTTGAGTGTCTGCCCCCCTGTGGTCAGTGCACATCACAACGACCTGTCAGATGGTCAGACACTTAACATATTAGCTTTTTATATATATAGATGCTTAAAATCGGTAGATTTGTTTTGCATCAGATACTGCTCTATTGCTCGTTTAACAAAGTGACATTGATATTACTGAACATCAGGCAAAAGTAAAAGAACATGCCACTAAGAATAGCAAATATGACAGGGGAATTCTGCTTAGGACACTGTTCAGTATAGGGAAATAAGCATAAAGGTATTTTCCGTTTAAAAATAAGCATTGCATATAGTCTCAAAATGGAAAACGTCTTTGGTAATCATATACTCTGCTATATCATTTTAAATATCCTAGAAAGATGTCAAAAAAGTTTATTATTACCACCATCTTCCACAACTTAGGCTCATGTTGAGAAATTTTTAAGGACAATAACTTCTCTACAAATGTAAAATTAATTCATCATCTTGGATGTTTGGTTTTATTCTGCATCTTGCCTCAAGTCTAAGGACCTAGTGTGGTAACCTTCTAGTTTCAGAGGAGAAATAGAAGTCTGGGGAGCAACAGAATAGTCCAGCCAGTTAACTGAAGAATCATTTAATGCCTTCTTTAAAAAACGAAATTAGGCATAACATCTGGACTATTACACCTGCTCCCTTAACCAGGTAAACCGAATAGGGTGCCAGGTCTCCCTGGTCAGGTTCCCCTTTCCACACATAATTCCTTTAAACAATGGGCAATTTAACCTCAGTCCTTCACATAGCTCTTTGAGAATGTAGATTCTTCATTCCACCAAAACCACCATGGCTTATTAAAGAAGGTGAACAATTGAAATCTGATGGATTCACATTATTACCAACTAACTGCATCTAAGAGTTGATTCAAATTTGAATTTGCAATTATCATAATCCTAAGGTTTTTCTAATTTGGCCCCTGTTAATCCACATCTTCCTTAATCCTACGCATCCTCTTGCTTCTTCCAATTAATTAAACTTCATTTTTAAGAAAGTTACACATGGCCCAGCTTCTGTGGCCCAGTGGTTGAGCACAGACCTACAAACCAGGAGGTCACTGTTCGATTCCTGGTCAGGCACGGGCACGATCCCCAGAAGGGGGCGTGCAGGAGGCAGCTGATCAATGTTTATGTCACATCGATGTGTCCATCTCTCTATCCCTCTCCCTTCCTTTCTGAAACCGATAAAAACATATTTTTTTAAAAAAAATTTTAAGTTACACATGAACATTAAAAAGCATAAACATGTTTAAAAAGAAAATTCAAGCAATAGAAAAATGTATGAGATATAAGACAGGTATCATTTGTTGTCCAGATCCCCAGTCCCTCAGGCCCTCTCTACAGCAACCACTGTTACCAGATTCGGATCTCCTTCCAGAAATAGTCCCAGATATTCATGCACACAAGTGTTTATGTAAATATGTAGCCTTTTTTCACAAAGCGGGAGCCTACTACACATATTGTCAGTATTTTTCTTTTCTACATAGAAGTTAGTATAAAGATCTAGGTGAATAGTCCAAGGGGATTGTTCAAGCTTATCAAGGTCACTTTAACCTAAAAATGGTAAAAGTGTCACCTGTTCCTCATCTAGATGCTGAAGAACAGATGGGGGTGGGGGGAGCTGTAGCATTCCACGGCCAACTCTTCCCACCCCAGCAAATATTAATTAGCTCTCAGCGGGCTTTGAACCCACTTAATGGTATTGTTATCCTGCCCACATTATTTCATTTCAGTACCCTGGGAGGTAAATCAGAAGAAGTACCAAGAGATGTGAACATATGCAGAGCCATTTCTTCAGTTACCCTGAGCTGCCATTTTTATTGACTTCCCCCTATTCCTTCAGGCTTAAAGAGAAAAAAAACCTTTAAAGTGTATGCTTTGTTATATACAACATGCTATGAACAGTAGCCTTACTTAATAAGAATGTTGAGAACAGTAACAAAATAAAGGTAGTGATAAGGCTAAAAACTACAAGCCAGAGTAGCAAGATTCTCGTTTTTCTCCAGTGGACTTCTAAACCACTTGAAGTTCAAAGACACATCATGGCATTGCATACCTGTGTGCCACAGAATAGGCCACCCCTGTGAGTCAGAACAGCAGTTACCAGATGGATCTCTGTGGGCATTTCTATCCTGGAATTCAGGGGGACGCTTCAACCTCTCCTACGTCTAGAGATCTAGCTTGCTGTGTGAAAATTCACTGATGCAAAAGAATAATGAACACCTTCAGTGGACCATGGTACTTTTCACTGGTACATAAATTCACCTTATGTTTCCCCTTTCTTTAAGCTTCTACTTTTGGTTCCTCCTGCAGGCATATTTCATGTACTGCTGTTAGCATATGTGCCTATGCTTTTCAGTGAGTGAATAACTCAATAAAAATAACTGCCTTGCCAGACTGGTGTGACTCAGTGGTTGAGTGTCAAACTTTGAACCAGGAGGTCATGTTTCAATTCCTGGTCAGGGCATATGCCCGGATTTCGGGCTTGAACCTCAGTGTGGGGGGTGTGCAGGAGGCAGCTAATCAATGATTCTCTCTCATCATTGATGTTTCTGTCTCTCTCTTCCTCTCCCTTCCTCTCTGAAATCAATAAATATATATTTTAAACTGCCTTAACCATCATCTAACCCCATGCTTTATGCTGAATCATATGTACTATGAAATTGAGAATTAACAATATTTAGTCCAGGGACAACTTCCCATGACACATACATTCTGTTTGATAGAAAGTATACCCAGGCCATTGGGAGAAGATATGAATACAAAATTAAGCCACATATGGTTTCAAAGCTGAAAATAGAGTTTATCACAGATATGTATTCAATCATTGGTGAAACTGCAAGGTTTCATTTTTAAATGTAGAAGCAAGGAAAACATGTTAGTCATAATTTAATTGTGGGTTTTCTGCATTTATAGGTACACTCCCATTTTTGTGAAATGTGTATATTTCAAACTACTGTAAGGGTGTCATTTCAAACCCAGTATGGTTCCCTTATATTGACTTTACACTTCCTCTCTCATTTCCTATCAGTGACTGCCTCCTGGATGTATTTGCTGAGACGCTACCTGCAGGAAGAAAGTACTATTGTTGCTACATGTGCACATAAAGCGTATCTGATTCACACTTTAGATAAGAAAAAACAAATAGGTAATTAAATATTACAATTATATCTGTCATTATTCTAATCATTTTAATAACCATGGCTATTTGAGACTTCTAATAAGCTGAATCCCTAACGGGGCATATGCCACTCCAGAACCAATCAATCATTTTAGTCATATACATATGATATTATTATTAGCCAAACTTGTGGTCAATGGACAGAAAACTAGGTGAAAGGCCTACAAGCATTCTATGGAATGAGTGGGAGGGGTAAAGAAGTTCCTAATAGGAAGATCAGTGATCTTACCATAGAAAGGGTGAGAGTGCTACACATGCAAACACACAAACACAACTTCAAATTCCTTTAACATGCTCCCATTAAGAAACGGGTCTAAGTCCCCTGGACTTGAATCTGCTTCTGTGCCTGCTTGACCAGTAAAGTATGGTGGGAGTGATGCTGTCCAGTTTCCAGTCCAAAGCAGTAAGAAACAGGCAGCTGCCCTATCTCTTGGGATGCTGCTCTTAGAAACCAGCCATAACGTTGCAGGGGAGTTTGTGAGGAAGCCCATGCAGAGAGGAAGCGAAGCCTGAGGCCCTGATTCCCAGCTTATCTCCAGTCACAGCCAGGACCAAATGGCCAGTCACGTGAGTGAGCCATCCTCCAAGTTTATCCTCCAGCCCCAAGTCGACCCAGCCCAGCTGATGCCACATGGCGCAGGAACAAGCCTTCCCTGATGAGCCCTGCCGAAATTGTATGTTTGTGGTCTGATTATTTTTGTACTTTAAAATCACTAAGTATTGGTGCATCTGTTATATAAAAATAGATAACTAGAACAACCAGTCACCAAATGTTCCTCTTTCTTTTGCACTGAATACACAAACTTTGCTACGCACCTTTTTCATAGCCCTCTAAGTACAAGCGCTATGCCGAGCACAACGAAGTTGTGCTATAAATATTCATGAAATAGTTGAATTATACATTCAGAAGGTATTATCGTCTCTTTGTAAATGGATAAATGGCACCAAGAACTTAAATGAATTGCACAAGTAGGTCTTAAGCTGAGCTGGAAATAAAAGATTTTCAGATGAGTGTTTTATCTGTGAGGCCCCTCAGAATAGTGTCTCTGCATTAAGTAAAATCCAACTATTCTTTTTTTCATGAACAAGACAATGGGCAGATGTGAATGCTTTCTGAGCTTTAAAAATAAACATGCTGCCCTGACCGGTTTGGCTCAGTGGATAGAGCGTCGGCCTGCGAACTGAGGGATCCCAGGTTCGATTCCGGTCAAGGGCATGTACCTTGGTTACGGGCACATTCCCAGTGGGGAGTGTGCAGGAGGCAGCTGATCGATGTTTCTCTCTCATCTATGTTTCCAACTCTATATTCCTCTCCCTTCCTCTCTGTAAAAAAAAAAAAAAATCAATAAAAAATATACTTTAAAAATAAGCATGCTAAAATATCTGGAAAGGCCGAAACCGGTTTGGCTCAGTGGATAGAGCGTCGGCCTGCGGACTGAAAGGTCCCAGGTTCAATTCCGGTCAAGGGCATGTACCTGGGTTGCGGGCACATCCCCGATGGGAGATGTGCAGGAGGCAGTTGATCGATGTTTCCCTCTCATCGATGTTTCTAACTCTCTATCTATCTCCCTTCTTCTCTGTAAAAAATCAATAAAATATATTTAAAAAAATATATATCTGGAAAGATAGGCTCTAAACCATTAACAGTAGTTAATGTTGGAGAGTAAGACCTGGGTTTGAGGAAGCAATTCTTTTTATCTTCTGTGCCATTTTCATTTCTTACAATGAATACACATTAATTTTATACTTTAAAAGGCATTAAATTAGATATAGCAAGGAAACTCACCAAAATGTTAATAGCAAGTGTCTTGATTATAGGATTATGAGAGTTTTACATTGACATTTAATATCTCAATCATATCTTGCTAGTGAAAATGTATTCCCCTACCATTCACAAGAAATTTAATTTCAAAAAACTTTTTAAGAGCCCAAAAGTTATAGAACGTAACATATCTAGATGTGTCGTACAAAATCAACTGAAATATATAAGCTCAGATTCACCCAGGAAGAAGAGGGTTACACATCTGGTCACGCACTCCCACACGCACCAGGAACCATGGTGGGATAGCTTTGCTCTCATAGGACATAGCACCAGGAAGAAAATTGCAAATCACTTCCTAATTAAACCGTTTTACTCCTGAAACTTTTGTCTTGCCACAGCATTTCTAGGAAAGGAGTTTGAAATATGCCCTTTCTCGCTGTTATGGTCAAGTGGGAAGGTGGTAAAGAGCCCATTAGTGTCTAGCTCTGAGGCTCAAGCACGGCTAAGGGATACTAAACCTTTGATACTTCTGGAGCTTTCATACTTATGTAAAACCTGGAAAACTAGTTAATGTGGCACTTTGTATTCTCTTCAGTTATAGCTGAAAATTTTCTCTAGGCACAAAATTTCAGGGTACTCATATCTTGCTTCCTGGTTTTCTATTTCTATCAGTAGATTAAGTAATTTTCAGTACACATTATAGGTCCTCAAAGACCAAGCCTTTATTCATTCATTTATATATTCAACCTATATCTAAGGAACAGGTACCATTTGACAGGCAATCTAGTGAAGAAATATGAAATTGGAAGATAAAGAATAATTTGTACTTTTAACTAAATGTCCAAAAGGATGATCTCTTATCTGCCAAGGGCTATATTTAGTTGCCTACCCAGCTATAATCCCTATTCTCTGTAAATTAAATTTATAGAAACAGAGAGTAGAATGGTGGTTACCAGAGGCTGAAGAGCAGAGGAAATGAGATGTTAGTTAAAAGATGCAAACTTTCAGTTATAAGATTATTAAGTCCTGAAGGTACAGCATGCTGACTATGATTAATAATAATGCATGGTGTATTTGAAATTGGCTGAGAAAGTAGACCTTAAGTGTCCTCACCATACATGCTAAAAATAGTAACCATATGAGGTGATAGATATGCTAATTAGCTTAATTGTGGTAATCATGTCACAATGTATACACTTATAAAATTATCACTTTGTATCATTTAAATGTATATAATTTGTATTTATCAATCATACCTCAATAAAGCTGGAAAGAAATGGGCAAGAGACTTACAGCCACCTCACCAAAGAAGATATACAAACAGAAATAAGCATATGAAAATATTCTCCAGGGAAATGGAAATTAAAATGAGATACCACCACAGACCTATTAGAATGGCCAAAACCCAGAACACTAACAATACCAAATGCTAGTGAAGATGCGAAGCAACTGAAACTCTCATTCATTGCTGGTGGAAGTATAGCCACTCTGACAGTTTGACAGTTTCCTACAAAACTAAACATACTTTTACCATGAGATCCATCAATTGCACTCCTTGTTATTTACCCAAAGAAGTTGAAAACTTTTGTCCACTCAAAATTCTGCACAAAGATGTTATGACAGATTTAATCATATCTGCCAAAACATGGAAGCAACCAAGATGTCCTTCAGTGGGTGAATAAGTCAACTGTGGTACATCCAGAAAATAGAATATCATTTAGCACTAAAAAGAAATGAGCTATCAAGCCATGAAAAGACATGAAGGAAACTTAAATGCATATTATTAACTGAAAGACAACAACCTAAAAAGGCTATATACTATACGATTCCAAATCATATAGTATATATGATTTTGCAAGAGATTTGGAAAGAAGAAAGGATGAAGAGGCAGACCAGAGAGGATCTTTATGGCAGTGAAACTAGTCTGTATAATATTACAATAATGAATATATGTCATACATTTGTCCAAACCCATAGAATGTACAACACCAAGAGTCAATCCTAACATAAAGTATGAACTTCACGTGATAAATATATGCCAATGCAGGTTCATCAATTGTAACAAATGTACCACTTTGATTCAGGATGTTGAAAGTAGGGGAGCCTATGTGTCGGCGGGGGGCGGGGGGACAAGGGGAATATGGGAATTCTTTATACTTTCTGCTCAGTTTTTCCATGAACCTAGAACTTTTCTAAAAAATAAAACTTACATCATTCCTAGGCCAAAAAAAAAAAAAAAGTGGCTGCTTTTCTTTTCTTCCTACATTTCCAAAATTAACCACTATTAAAATTAATTAGTTTAATTTTCTAATAAGCAATGTATATTTACTGAGGATACCTGAAGATTTTGCCCTTCTCTTAATTCCCAGGATTGCTACTCTAATTTAATCTTCAACAAAGTCATGCCTGAACTACTGCAACAGGAGCCAAACAAAGTTCTCCATCATCACATCTATGCTCTGGTTCATCCTACATATATATCATTCTTCCTTAAATACCATTTCACCATGCCATTGTCCTCTTCTTAAATCCCTCCCATCAGTCCAGGGCTGGTGCATGCTCCCTCCCCACATGCATTTCTCCATTCATCTTCTTCAAATGTTCCATTCCAGAGTGATTACTTTCATCATGTCATTTTATACAAGAAAGGCCAAGGCTTTAGGAAATTGCCTGTAAACCAATGTGCACCACATATTGGTTTCATGGTCAGTGGGTCATGGTGATATCTCCTCAACCAGATTGTAAACCCTGTCATTTCAGGTACCATGCATCACACTTGCCTTCTATTTCATCAATTCCACTTCCGATGGGCAAAATGCCATCGTATATGCAACTTATGTTAAAATATTCTAGCAAAAATACATGTGGGGGGTACATTTTTTTAAAAAATGGACACAATAACACAATGTTGATATTTGCTGAATACACATGTTAATTATATGGGGATTTTAAAAATACAATTTCCCTAGTTTGTGTGATTTTTTTGAAATTTTTCATTATAAAAAGTTCTGAAAAAGAACTATGAAGAGTTTAAGACTATTAGAACCATTTCTGAAACTTTAAATTATCAGACAGATTTGGGTTCAAGTTATGTCTTGAACTCTTTGCCAAATTATTTACATATAGCTAAATCGATCCCTTTTGCATACACATACTTTTATTTTTAATATAAACCATTTCACCTATACAAAAGTTCCTATTGACTGTTAAGTCATAAAATGTGTTTCCATTTATAGAAATAAATTATGTGAAGACTAAATAACCTAAATATTATTTTGGAAAATAAAGTACTTGACTTGTGACATCATTTTTCATTGTCCAAAGAAGCAGTGAACCCCACTTCTTATTTTGCATCATTTTTACATACTGACCTCAATCTGGGTTACAGAATGGCAATATTATTGCAGCAAGCATGATTAATTCACTTGTTTATTTCATTTATAAATCATTTTAATTAAATAGAAATGTCAAGGGAGTTTAGGCCTCACATTTAGAGCTTTAAAAAAAAATAAAATGAGGTAGAAAGATGATTTTAATCATGGCCAAAACATGCTGCTTTCATATTAAAACCATAAACAATTAAAAACAACACACCTGACCCCTTCACCCAATGAGACCTCTTTAGTTGTGATAAATGGGAGCTTATGAAAGTATCACAGTCCCTACTTAGCAACTAGAAAAATTTAGGCTGACAAAGTCTCGGTAGAGGCCCCCAAGTCCCTTTATTTATCAACCCCCAGTAGCAGTATACGTAGGAAAATGCACGCAGTTACTCACTGTGTAATGTGCTCACAAGTGCCTTCACATAGGTGGGAATGGCTACCATGCAAATGACTTCTCATAATCTCTGTTCATGTCATGCTTTCAAACACCTGATAATGTGATCTCTAGCCTGGAAATTGTGCACAACGGCATACCTTCCCAATTCTCATTTTCCTCACGTATTAAACTGAGATAAGAACAGGATGTATACCCCACAGAGTTGTGGTTATTAAGTGAGATAATGCATGTGAAACAGTGCCTGGTATAAAAAAAATCTAAATGTGAAAATAAAAATAGAACTTCAAATAGTAGTTGTGAAATTATTTTTTTCTTCTTTTTATTTTCATCACTCAAGGTTTTTGGGATCATTACAGAAAGACAACATGATTCTATAGGTGGAATTCTTGCCTCCCATGCCCCTGAGACAACCTCTGGTCTAGGGTCCCCATCATCCCTCTTGAACGAGGATCTGGTAAGGGACAATTCCAGGAATCTGTTGTGGTTGGTGCCCAACTTAAGAAAAAGAATATAAAATGAAAAATCCAGAATTATATATAAATGTGCATGCTCATTTAGAACGAAAAATCACAAAAATTATCTACAAACATCTGAAAAACTCCCCCATTACCACAAAATTCAGAATACACATACAGAACATATTTTTATTCGTTTTTGTAACCTGCATACTCTTTGATTTCTTTCTTATATGGGAAAAATTTTGCAATTTCATTTTCTCCATGAAGAATAGAATGTTAATTTAGTCATTCCTCTAGCATGGCTGATTAATTTTTTTTGTTTTAATGGTTAAAACGTGCAATTTTGCATATAGTTGTACTTTGTTTGCAGTACTCCTATAAAAGAGTGCCTAACAAACAGAAATCCTCATGAATTCCATTTCATACTTGTTTCCATTAAAAATGCAGAGTGTTATTTACAATTTTATATGTTGCATATATTTCTCTGAAAAATAAGATATTAGAGAAACATGCCTGAGGTTACTCTGCTGGCAGATTGCTGAGCTGGGATTCCATCCTGACAGCCGGCATTCGTTATCACTCACATCCTTCCCACCACTCCATGCCATTAAGTTGGCTTCCAACTGAATGTCCAAACCTCTGATAATATGATCAACTGTGAAGAGGAGAGAGAGGGGAAGGAAGACTAACATTTACTAAACCTGTGCTGTATGTCAGGCTCTTATATTTGTCACTTTCTTTATCTCACATACTCCTCAAAGAAACTCTGAAAGGTCAAAGTCATTTCCCCCAAATTACAAGTGAGGAAACTGATATGGAGAAGTTAAAGATTACGATAAAAAAGAGGCAACTGTATGGCTCCAAGTCCATGTCCTTTGCACTAGACCAGTGGTTCTCAACCTTCTGGCCCTTTAAATACAGTTCCTCATGTTGTGACCCAACCATAAAATTATTTTCGTTGCTACTTCATAATTGTAATGTTGCTACTGTTATGAATCGTAATGTAAATATCTGATATGCAGGATGGTCTTAGGGGACCCCTGTGAAAGGGTCATTTGACCGCCAAAGGGGTTGCGACCCACAGGTTGAGAACTGCTGCACTAGACAAATCTAATTTCTTAAAAATGTAAGAGAAAGATGCGTAGTGTCAGGGATAAAATTGTAAAATGAGACTTCAAACTGAGTTATTTTACAAATACTCTCATTGGTTCTATCCTTTCTTGAGTTGTAATTGGAGCAAGGAAAGCACCTAATATTTGCTGCACTCAACACTCCTTAGTAATGGTTAATCTGATGCAGGACTACGGTGGATAATGGACACTTGGCAAACCCGTGTTGGTGAGGAGGGAAAGAAAGTACTGGAAATAATTATACAGTTGCATATTTTGGTAGTTACAACATACATGCTTCATCCCTACGATGTTTAGTGCCATACCCAAATGCATTTCCAAATCGCTCAAAATCATCTGGCCACTTCTGAACTCTAGCAATACTAGTACACTACCCAATACACTGTCCACAATGCTAATAAAACCAAGTATCTCCTTGTGGTGACTTCCTTGTTGTTGTGGGGGATTTGGGGATTTGGGTGCAATTTATTATGGTGGGGGGAATGACTGCCTTTTTGTTTTATATTTTTTATTGAGGTAAGATACATGTAATACAAAATTTACCATTATTATCATTTTTAAGTGTAAACTTAGTGGTATTAAGTACTTTAACATTGTTGTGAAAACATAATCATCAACCTCTAGAACTTTTTCCTTCCCAAACTGAAACTGTGTAACCATTAAACAGTAACTCCCCATTCACCTCTCCCCACAGCCACTGGTATTCTACTTTATGTTTCTATGAGTTAAACTACTCTAAGTACCTTATATAAGTGGAATCATATAATATTTATCCTTTTGAGCCTGGCTTATTTCACTTAGCACAATGTTTACAAGGTTCATCTATGTTATAAAATTTTAAGGCTGAATAATATTATATTGTATGTAAATGCCACATTTTGTGAATTGTTTTTCCCTTTTGGCTATGTGAATGCTGCTGCTTTGAACACGGGTGTACAAATGTCCTATATAATAAAAGGCTAATATGCAAAGAGACCCAAAGGCGGGACAACTGAACAACCAAACAACCAGTCGCTATGACATGCACTGACCACCAGGGGGCACATGCAGAACATGGTGGGCATCGGCCATGGCAGGATGGTGGAGCAGGTGAGCGGCAGCACCAGACCAAGGAAGGGCACTGGTCACTGTCACAGGGACAAGCCTCTGGTGGTTACTGAAAATTCTTTTCTCCCGCGTGCCATGGTTCTGCCCGGCACTCGCACCTGCTGCTGGTACCAGAGCCACCACTCGCACCCGCTGCCAGCGCCCGGTGCCAGTCCCAATCGCTTGGTGCCGTCAGCAGGTGCAAGCGGCAGCTGCCGGCCCCAATCGCCCCTAAGGTCTTCACCTCCCCCTGCTCCTGAGGGGCGATTGCGGCAGTAGCCGCCGCTTGCACCCACTGACAGCACCAGTCCCACTCGTACCCACTGCTGGCGCCAGCCCCAATTGCTCGGTGCCATCAGCAGGTGTGAGCAGGGCCGGCACCATCAGCATGTGGGAGCGGCGGCAGTGGGAGCGGCGCTGCCGGCAGACAGGGGACCAGGGGCCACAGTGGGAGGGGTTGGGCAGGGGTGCTGAGGATGGGCCAAGACCCCACCTGTGCCCACCACAGCCCCACAGCCCACAGTTCCTTTCAAGGTGCACAAATTCGTTCACTGGGCCCCTAGTCTGTTCTATTACTTGAGATGAAGAATTTAGCATTGTTGGTTTGAAAGTCAGAACAAGTGATCCTGAGAGCTCCACTCCTAGCCGTTGGGTCCAAGGGAGGAGCAAGGAGGCAATAACTTTGAGGTTCTGCCATAGTCACTGCTTGTTGGAGGCAGATCCTTGTGTAAAAGACTTTGGCCAGCATTACTCAGGTTATCCCACCAGTGTTGCCATGACCCAGGCTGAAGGAGAGTTGCAGCATTTCCTGCAATAACCCATCTTACGCCGTGTGCCTTTATCCCAGGGTCCAGGTAAAGTTACCTCCAAATGCAGAGAGGTTCAGACTCAGTTTCCTTAGTGTCTCCAATTCACTGATGATAGAAAAAGAGCCTCGTTCTACCAGTCTCCATGGGGAGTTGCTCAGGGGCAACCATACCAACTAAGATCAGAGGTCATCTACTAGAAGATTTGGGAGCCAATAGGATATTTTTAAAATCAGCTAGACCTGCATTGTGAGTATGCCTTTGAATTAAGGTAAGTAGACACTCTTTTTTTCTCCTATTGATCAATTAAGTATTTTCAAATAATTAGATACTACAACACCAATCATAATCTGCAAATAATATGATTACTGTATACAAATATATAATTTTTAAAAATAGGAATTACACATAAGTAAATTGCTGGCTCTACATTTATTTCATATTTAAGCTTCATTAATTAATGCCTTTATTATTTCTTAGACTTCTACATATTTATGATCAGTTTGCAATACAGATCACCCATTTAGGAAGCTGTAAGAAACATTTATTTATGCCCTTTTCATTTTTTTTGAACATTCTAAAAAATATTTGGTTCTCATCATAATGGGAAATTGAACAAAGCATATTTTTTCATTGTATCCAAATGGGCATAAAGTATAAAGGTGAGAAAATATTTCCCAATAAAGCTTATTTTACCCTACCTACTTTTCTTTTTCTTAAGAACAGTTTTGCTATTTCATAGAAAGAACATTTCATTTTTGTTGGTTTTTTCATGTTTATAAGTGGGTTTTTTTTCCCTGTAGGCCTAATAATGGGATTCCCATAAACTTGAAACAAGCATCCCCAATAAAGACAACAGCAGATGCCTGTTCTGCTTCTCACACTCTGCAGTGACACTATACTGGAATCAGTTACGAACTGCAAGCACAGAAAAGGGTCCTTTCACTGGTGGAGCTCCTTTATTAAATAGTGAAGTCACAATCTTTATTATACACTAGAGGCCTGGTGCACAAAATTTGTGCGGGGGATGGGAGGGGGTCACCTCAGCCCAGCCTGCACCCTCTCCAATCCAGGACCCCTTGGGGGATGTCCGATTTAGGCCCGTTTAGGCCTGATCCCAGGTATCGGGCCTAAACCGGCAGTCAGACATCCCTCTCAAAATGCTGGACTGCTGGCTCCTAATCGCTCACCTACCTGCCTGCCTGGTCACTCCTAACTGTCCCCCCCCACCAGACTAGCCAGCCTGGTTGCCCCTAACTGCCCCCCCCCCCCACCGGCCTGATCACCCGCAACTGCCCCCCTGCTGGCCTGGTCACTCCAACTGCCCCCCCCCTGCTGGCCTGGTAACCCCTAACTGCCCCCCCTGCTGGCCTGGTCACCCCCAACTGCTCCCCCTGCTGGCCTGGTTGCTCCAAACTGTCCCTCCCTGCTGGCCTGTTCATCCCTCACTAACCCCCCTGCCGGCGTGGTTGTAGGCAGCCATCTTGTGAGGGTTAATTTGCATATTACCTCTTTATTATATAGGATTGAGGAGAGAAAGAGGAGGCTGGATTAGGATCTTTACCATCTTCACCAAAGCTCACTCCTGAATAGTCAGAAATGCTAGCTGGTTTGCTTCTACATTCTTGAGAAATTAAGAGAGTTTAATGGAAAAAACTCTTAACTGGATGCTACTTTTATTGAGCTTCAGGATAATAAATTTAGACCTCCATGTAAAATCCCCTGACTGCTTAAAAAAGATAGGCCGGGGGAAGCTGGGAGTAGAAGTGTCCACGTCTGGTGACATCCCTGAGCCTGCATTCCCAAGAGCAAGTACCAACCTGTCCTGGGGTCAGGACTAGGGGCCAGGGCCTGGGAAACATTAGGTCATCTCCTTTTTTCTTTAGGAATGTGGGGGACGCCCCTGCAATACAGAACCACTCTGCATTTCACTGTATTTCAATGACTTGAAGACAGGTTTTTACATCCTGATGGCTCTGAAATTGAGATATGTCTTATGATTGATCACTGTTAGCCAGACAGTAGCTCTGGCCTAATTACTTCCTGAGCATGCATGAACTTTATTGTATCTCTATTCTCCTTTTCATGTTTGCACAACAGCAATATCTAATTTTAACAAATCTATGTCTAAATAAGTAGAAAGGGGCTCTTTTAAGTAAGTCTGAAATTATACAGAAGGTACTATGTCATGGTTTAATTGTTGGTATTTTTTTTTCTTTTTGGAATACCTAATAATGGTACATCTTAGAAATAACATTTTACATTTGATGAAAATTATAGTGAGTAATAGTAAAGCTTATTTTTTCAATCTTATACTTTAAAAAGAATGGGAATTTTCCCTGGCCAGTGTAGCTCAATTGTTTGGGCATTGTCCCATGCACTGAGAGGTCACTGATTCAATTCCCAGTCAGGGCACATACCCAGGTTGCAGGCTCCATCCCCTGTAGGGGGCGTGCAAGAGGCAGCCGATTGATGTTTCTCTCCCTCTCCCTTCCTCTCTCTTTTTTAAATAAATAAAAAACCACACTTAAAAAATAAATAAATAATGGGAATTCTAATTTCTTTTTTTTAAAACATATTTTTATTGATTTCAGAGAGAAATGGAGAGGGAGAGAGAAATAGAAACATCAATGATGAGAATCATTGATCAGCTGCCTCGCACAGCACGGAGCCCTCAACCCAGGCATATGCCCTGACCTGGAATTGAACTGTGACCTCCTGGTTCATAGATAAATGCCCAACTACTGAGCCACGCCAGCCTGGCAGAATTCTAATCTTTTCTTCCCAAGCCTAGCGGATCCTTCTGTGCATTTCCAGGATGCACACAACACATCCCTGTAACAGCCACTTAGGAAACAGCTTGACAGTGATTTCCTCCTGCTTCATGATACTAATACAAACAGCATTAAAAGTAATGAAGGAGGGAAAGAATTTGACCTTCTCAGGGACAGCTTCTTCCTGATGCAAGCTTGTACCAGAACTGCCCTGCGTGGCAGCAGGGCTGGATGACTCAGCGCACAGCTCTGAAACATCACTTGAGACCTTGATTAGCCCACTGGCTAAGTGCACACAGCTGTTCCTTTCTAAAGTCTTCAAAAAACAATAATCAAATTATGTTCACTTCCTGAGTTCCATAATCATCTCCATGGCTGAAATGAAAAGGGAAATCATTTGCAAAAAGAAATCATTTCTTCCTGGGTTACTAGTCAAGTAAATTGTACTTTACTAGTATTCTTCAAAAATTTACAAAATCCTCTCATTCTTTGCCACTCAGAGTGTGACCTAGGAGCCCCACCCCAGACCTGCGGAAGATTACAATGGAACACTCCTCAGCCACAAGAGGTGATGACATACTGCCATTTGCGACAATATGGATGGATCTTCAGAATAACATGCTAAGCAAAGTAAGTCAGATGAAAAAAGTCAAGCAGCATATAATCCACTCATATGTGCGCTATAAAACAGAAAGCAACAAATGAACAAACAAGACAAACAAACAAAAACTCACAGACACAGGCAATAGTACAGTGGTTACCAGAGGGAAAGAGGGATGGAGGAAGGCAGAAAAGGGTAAAGGGAGTCAAATATATGGTGACGGAAGGAGACTTGACTTTGGGTGATGAACACACAATGCAACATACAGATGATGTATTATAGAAATGTACACTCGAAACCCATATAATTTTCTTAATCATGTCATCCCAATACATTTAATAAAATATTTTTTTTTAAAAAAAAGACCTCCATGTGACACCCTCAGGTTTGAGCACACTCTAGCTCTCATTTGTGCCTGGACTGAATGAGGAAGTGATTTTTTTTTTCCCTGAAAGAAGTCACTGCATGTATTAATCCTGGGACTGGGACCATGCAGTCTTTTTCACAGGAAACTGAGATATTTTGACAGTGATGAGATTCTGACAAAGCCAGATGAAGTCTCTCAGCTGCTCAGCACTGATCCTGAAAGTCCCATCCACTTGCAGCTCTTTCCTTTGAGAAGAAACTTTGGAACCTTCTTGCAAGAGGCCCAGCCTAAAAAAAGGGGGGGGGGGGGGGGGGGAGTGATGAGAACACCTCAGGCTAAATTGCCACAGTCTCTGATTGTTCTTATCCAAGGTTCAATTCTTTATCTTTAATACTGTCAAACTGTTGTATGCCTTTGGTTAATTTCCAGAGTCCTAAATGGTTGTTTTGACATTTCTGTCCACTTTTATCACTGCTGTTTGGAGATAGGAATTGCCACTTCCTCATTCTGGCATTTTTCAGACTGTTAATTTCAGACTGTTAATTTATCTTCAATCTTTTTGTTTTTTCCTTCTCTGTTCCTTGGCTTGGATAATTTCTATTGCTCTACCGTGAAGTTCACTTACTATTTCGTCAGACATTTGAAATATGCTGGTGATTCCACACAGTATATTTTTTTGTTAATTTTAGTATTATCATTTTCAAACCTAAAAATACCACTTGGTTCTTTTCTATATTTTCAGTTTTTTATTGGGATTCATCATTTGTTACATAATTGCTATTACATTTTCCTTTAATTCTTCCAAAATGAAATTCCAAACATATTTATAACCATTGAAGTCTTTGACTGCTAAATCCCTTGTCTAGTCCTTATAGAGTCAGTTTTTATCAGTCCCCATCCCCAAGTATGACTCACACATTAATTTCTTTGCATGTTTTATATTTTTTGTTTGAAAGCTGAACATTTTGGATAATATATTTTAGAAACCATGGATTCCCTTTTTTTAATATATATTTTTATTGATTTCAGAGAGGAAGGGAGAGGGAGAGAGGGATAGAAATATCAATGATGAGAGAGAATCATTGATTGGCTGCCTCCTGCAGGCCCCACACTGGGGATCAGCCCACAACCCAGGCATGTGCCCTTGACTGGCATCAAACCTGGGACCCTTCAGTCTGCAAGCTGATGCTCTATCCACTGAGCAAAACCAGCCAGGGCACCATGGATTCCTTTTTAAGATAATATATTTCAGGAGCTGTGGATTCCTTTTTAATTATTCTATAAACTAGAGGCCCGATGCACAAAATTTGTGCAAGGTTAGACCTTCACAGACGCGGCTGCCAGGGCCTTTGCAGCCCTGGCTGCCTCACAGCCCTGGCCCTGTGCCCCTCTCACACCTTCCTTGGCCTGGTGCTGCCCACATCCGCCACCTGCATCCCCGGTTCCCTGGAGTCCCCCATGATTGTGGAGCACTCCCCCCGACACACATTGATCGCCCAGCAGGGGGTGGCCTGAGCTTCCCTCTTTGGGGCAATCGCAGAGCCTCCCCTCCCCCCATAGATTGCCAGTGGCCAGGGCCTCCCTCTGAGGGTGATTGTGGGGCGATGGTGGGCCCTCAGACCAATCACATCGCACCTGCCTTGGCTGGCCTGGCGCCAGTATGTGTCATCGCGTGGTCATCCAGAGGGGCGTTCTGCTGTTAGGCCATTCGGCTAATTTGCATATTACACTTTTAATATTATAGATAATAGTAACGATGGTGACTATTATTATTTTCTTGCCTAGATTTTAACTGCTAAGAAAATATCTCCCAAGTAGTATGCTCTTCTTATTCTTATTTTTATTCTGGTTTCTTGGGGGTTTCCCTTAAGTCTGTATAGTTTAGTGGTCAGCTAATGACTTGGGAAAGATCTGTGCTCAAGCAACTGAAGTTGAAAATACCTCCACCCTCTACCAATCAATGTGTGTCTGAATTGGGGAAAGCATTCAAAGTCACAGCTAATTGTTCAATATCCCTTGGTATTCTCTCTCCACCGGACTCTCTCCGGTCTTTCCTACACAGGTAGAGTCCCAGACAGCCAGTTACCTAGTTACCTCAGCCTCAGCCATTTTATGTCTCCCTCATTCCCAGGGCCTCCCTTTGAGTACATACATTTTAAGCAAATTCGATTCTAATGAACTATTGTGCTCTTTAAATCCAATGTAACCCATAAACATAGATGATACATTGGAAGTTGGTAGTTCTTGACTCTAATGAACTTATGAAGACTGTGTTTTGGTTGCAGAGTTGTATTAAAATAGAGTTGCTAGTGTATCTTGAAAAGAGGCCTTCTATTTCAGAATAATCATTATAAGAACAAGTGAAGCACTTCTCAAAGTTATCCTAAATCCTTAATAAATGTAAGTCTATGTGGTGCTTGTAGCATTAACTAGTGTTTTCAAAGCACCTGCCTTCTATACCTTTATACCTGAACAATAAATAAAAGCATGCTGAAAGATGGGGGTAGGGAAAAAAGCACAAAGCAGTGCTTAAGAAATTAAGTTACAGGAAATCTCGATGTGAGGGTGCAGTCTTCATGTAAAGAACTATTCATTTTCATTTTGAAAATATGGTCTATACATGTTGCTTCACATTTAAGTAAGGGGTTTTATGCAGGAGCTTTAAATCTAAGTTTCTAGATTTCACAAATAGGGCAACTTTCCAATAATGTACAAGTAAAGCAGGCAAACCCTTACAAAACAAAAATTAAATATCCTCAGGATATTGAGAAAAATAAGCAGTTGTCTTTATTTTTATACAACTTGGAGGTATTTTGATGTTATCTTTCTAGCATGCAGTGTGTCGTAACAGCTGGATGTATACATTCATTAATTTCAAAGTAGAAATACTGAAAGCCCTATGAGACACAAGAGTACCCATTGTGAACATCTTTGCTTAAGATCCACATGTCCCAGATATCATCTGGTCCATCTATTTAAGAAAATAAAAATAATCTCAACTGCCTGTATTGTATGATAGCATCCTTGTCCAGAGATCTCCTTTCCTTCAGTGCAGTAATTAGTGCTCTCAATTCTGGATTAGAGAAAAATAGTATTTTTCCTCAGTTTTGCTATATCTTTGTAAACTGAAGAACTGCATGGCCAAGCAGGCATCTGTTGCCATAGCTCATTGAGTACTCTCTGGGTGAGCAGATACTTACAGGATGGAGAGAAAGGAAGAGAGAAAAACCCCAAAGAGAAATATCAATCAAATGTTTCTTCACTCCCCTGCACTTCATTCCCTCATTGGATTTTACTTCAGAACCAAAACAAAAATCACTGCCACATTATCATCTCAGTGATTTCTCCAGTTTAGATGCAAATGCAAGACCATCCTTTTCCTGGCTGGAGGCCTTCAAAAGCAGCACTCTGAATCTAGTTCTCAATTCACCTATCTGCCCAAACCTCTTATTAGGAGAGGAAAATAAGAGGTGGCGTTTCTTTCAATAATAACTACCCAATATATCCTACTAGTCTCCCAGGCCAGCCACCTAAACTCTTGAGCGGACATTCAAAGATTTTTTTCCTACACTGATAGCCACATTCTCAGTAACCTTCTAATTGAAAACTGCAGGGATGCTCAAAGATGCTGCTCTCTGAAACGTCTGTGCTGCCTGCACTGAGTTTTTATCTATCTCGAGGGCAAAAGTTCTCCCTGGGAGTTGAATTGCACTAAGCCTCATTTTATAAACAGAAGAAAAGAAGCCAAGAGGCAAGAAAAAAATATAGATAAGTACTAAAAATCATATATCAGCCCAATCAATTTGTTCTTCATTGAAGCCTAATTTTCTCTTTGAACCAGAGAAAGCTAAGGAAATAACTATCTGATACCATTCCTTCATACAAAGCTATGTCAGCCTTCTAAGTTCAGGTAAGCGACAAAGCAGATTGGGCCATCAGGTAAGAGATTTAAAGAGAAAAGAGAATTGTGTGATAGGGAAAGCCTAAGAGACACCCGTAACGGTTGCCTAGAGCTGTCTGAAAGTCTTGGTTTCTTTCTAACAAAGGTTTTCTTAAAGGAATTGGGTTCATCCCTGGCCAGTTTGGCTCAGTGGATAGAACGTCACATGTGGACTGAAGGGCTATGCGTTCCATTCCAATCAAGGGCACATACCTTGGTTGGAGACTCAATGGGGGCTCAATCCCCTGGCACATACAGGAGGCAACCAATGTTTCTCTGTCTCCCCCCTCCCTTCCACTCTCTCTAAAAATCAATAGGAAATGTCCTCGGGTGAGGATTAACAAAACAAAACAAAAAAAGGAATTGGGTTCAGACAGGCATAAATTGAAATCACAGTTTAGTCAATTACCAGATATATTGCTTTAATTTATTTCAACCTTTTTGAACCTCAGTTTATAGTCCATAAAAAGAGGACATGGGTAGTGCCATTATTCTTTGTTCTCCCAGAACCTGGCATGAAATCTGAAAATATTTGTCCATAATACTTTGTTTGTTTGTTAATCCTCACCTGAGAATATTTTTCCCATTGATTTTGAGAGAGAGAGAGGAAGGGAGGAGAGGGGGAGAAACAGAGAGAGAGAGAAACACTGATTGCCTCCCACAAGTGCTCTGACCCGGGGCCAGGGATGGAGCCTTGATCGTACCTCCAACTGAGGTCTGTGCCATTGACTGGAATTGAACTCCTGACCTTCAGTCCCCAGGCCAACACTCTAATCACTGAGAAAACTGGCTAGGGCCATAATACTTTTGAAGAGAAGAATAAGGAAGGGAAGAACCAAGCACTCTGCTTTCGCTTAATAAACTTGGATGTATGTTGGTATACTTTCCTTAAATCTCTTCCAGACTTTTCCAAGCACAGACTTCCTAAAAACTTTGTGAAGATCCTTAACTAAATCAAGTGAAGAGTGCCTGCAGGTGCTCATTTTAAAAAGTAGATTGGGAGAATTGGAAGGGAGCAAGATGATGGAATAGGGAGCCCTAGACCTCCCTTCCCCAACAGATACATGGATCTAACAACAAAATACCTTGTGAGAAATCCAGAAACCAATGAAAAGGTTCCTGCACCCCAGGCAAGCTAGAAGCCAACCACATCAAAACCCATAATTCTTGACACTCTTCATTCTGCCTCCATCAAGGCCCTTGTAAGGGTAAATAATATAGACAAATACAGAAGCCTGTGGTATTGGAAGGTAGGTAAGTAAATCCCTTTTAAATATGTATAGAAATTTTGAAAGCATCCTATATAATAAAAGGCTAATATGCAAATTGTCCCTATGGGCAGGAGTTCAACCAGGAGTTACACATGCGTTGACCACCAGGGGGTGGCGCAGAACATGGTGGGCTTTGACAACAGGCAGCTGGGGGAAGAGAGGCCCCAGCTGGTGGCCGGCAGCCACTAGGGACCCTTCCTGTGTACGAATTTCATGCACTGGGCCTCTAGTAAAATTATAAATCAATGTTAACAGATATTCAATATAAGAAGAAGTAATGTCATCAATTACATAATACACAAAAATTAATTCAAAATTAAAGACAACTGTAAGACCTAAAACTTAAACTTATTTAAAAAAAAAAAATAGGGGGGAAGCTTATAACATAGATTTGGTAATGATTTCTTGGATATTATACCAAAAGCACTAACAAAAATAGACAGGAGTTAAGAAGAACAAATTGGTAGTTACAAACAGTCACAGGGATGTATAGTATAGCATAGGGAATATAGTCAATAATACTATAATAACTGTATATGGTGCCAAGTAAATACTGGAAACCTTGGGGGAAACACTTTGTAAAGTATGTGATTGTCTAGCTAGCCACTATGCTGTACACCTGAAACTTATACAGAATAAACTGAATGTAAACTTTAATTGAAAAAAAATTTAGAGCACTGTTGCTTATTGACATGCACAAAAAAATTAGACAAATGGGACTGAACCAACCTTGAAAACTTCACATCAAAAGAAACAATGAACAGAGTAAAAAGGTAGCCTATGTAATGGGAGAAAACAACTTCAAATCATATATCAAACAAGGGCTTAATATACTGAATATGTAAGAAACTCCTACAACTTAACAACAAAAATTAATAACCCAATTAGAAATTGGGAAAAGAACTTGAATACACATTTCTCCAAAGAAGATACACAAATTACTGATAAGCACATGAAAAGATGCTCAACATCACTAATAAAGAAGGAAACATAAATCAAAACCACAGGGAGATATCACCTCCCACCCATCAGGAGTGCCAACATCAAAAGAACAGAAATTACATGTTGGTGAGGGTGTGGCAGAGTTGGAAACCTTGAGCACTGTTGAACACTCCACATCTGGAGGTTCCTCAGAAAATTAAAAATATAATTATCATATGATCCAGCAATCCCACACTTCTGGGTATATGTATATATCCAAATAATTCAAAACAGGATCTTGAAGAGATCTTTGCACATCCATATTCATGACAGCACAAGAGAGGGAAGTAACCCAATTATCCATTGACAGGTGAATGGATAAATAACATGTAGTATATACATACAATTTTTATTCAACCTTAAAAAATAAGGAAATCCTATCAGGCTACAACATGAATGAACCTCGAGGACATTTGTGCTAAATGAAGTAAGTCAGGTGCAAAAGGACAAATACTGTATGATTCCATTCATATGAAACATCTAAAATAGTCAAAATCATAGAAACCGAAAATAGAAAGGGGCTACCAAGAGCTAAGGGGAGGAGGAGGGAAGGTGGTGTTTAATGAATATAGAGCTTCAGTGTTGCATATAAACAAGTTCTGGAGATCTGCTGCACAATAATGTCAATATACTTAACACTACTGAACTGTCCACTTAAAAATGGTTAAAATATATAACTAATGTTATGTAATTTTACAATTAAAAAATTTGAAAAAGGACTAGATTTTCATTTGAACTGGTTTATTAGGTTGTTTTGCCTTGGGTAATATTTTTGGAAAATAAATTTTTTAGTTCAATAGAAAAAATATGTATTTACATTCAATTGGCAGTTCAGCAAAACAGGCCAATCCAATTAAGACTCTATTCCTAACTAGGGCTAATCTGACTTGGATGGGAGCTAGTTGGTCTAATTTAAGCCAGCCTGTGGCTATTCTGAGGGTTTATTCTGCATGTCAAGCACAGAGGGGCTGAGAAAACTATTGATCACAGCCCTGGTTTCCCAAAAATGTCAGGGACATTTTATACTTTTTCTCTGAGATGTTAAATATCAGACCTACCATTAACCAGATTGTAAGAACAGGCACAATAAAGCCAATTCCAAAGTTCACATTAAAGCATATCTCTCCAAAGGTCATACTGAGCTGGAGAAGATCGTAATGACCCTCTCCTTTGAGGGCTACTGATTTCTACAAAAGATGTCCCGACCCCTGCTTTGCAACTTCCACTTCTCCATAACAGCAAACAATTCAGAGATGATTCTCTTTCTAAGAATCATTTAACACAAGCACAAGCCTCATTTAAAAAATAAAATCTCTCCCTGTTCCTTCTTACCAAACCATACTTCACGGGTCACCTAGCATGCCTTCCCTCACTGCAGTAAACCAACCTACTTTGTTGAACAAAAGGTTTGCCCCTGGTGGTCTTTAGCTACTGGAATTTTTCATCTCCTTTGCAGGAAAAGAATGTTTCCAACATACCTAAAATCAGCAGGCTTAGGTAAAAGGGTGTGTTCTTCTCCAACAGTGAGGATAAATCTGAGATTTTTTAAAGAATTATTCCCATCTCCTGGCCTGGCTCACCAGCAACCAGCCCAACAGAATCAGTACAATCGCTGGGAGCTGGAAAAGATGCCTCAGTCTGTGACTTTGCACAGTAAGCTCCTTTCTCAAACTCCAGCCAGTGTTTCCCAACCTTCCCTTGAAAACAGTGTGTCCCTGAGGGCCTTTAAATCTAACACCTCCTTCCTAAAATTTGGCATTTGACACTCACCCACCACGCCGGGTCAAGACAGATTTAATCATTCAAGGTCTTGCTGAAATGTCATCTCTCCAGAGATACCTTCTTTGATCACTCTAACACGTCTTCACAGACAATCTCTAACCCACATCTTTTTCTTCTTCTTCTTCTTCTTCTTCTTCTTCTTCTTCTTCTTCTTGGCACTTACATAAGGAACATTGAGTACTTAGCACTTTATGAATTGATTCACCATTTTATCAAATTCTCATCTTAATTTTCACACTTGAGAGTTTCATGGGTTAACTTTACAATCATGTCATCAACATGTCTCTTTTCTATAATATTTATTGTAAATATGGCATTTCTTGTTCATATTGCATTAGCTATTGCTCCAAAGAAAGACCAAAACAGTAGTGATAGACTGATTCCAGTTTGGTGTGTTTTGTTTTGTTTTTTAGTGTGGGGGAGATTTAAATCCTATATAATAAAAGGGTAATATGCAAATTGACCCTCACAGCAGAACCACTGGGAATGACTGGTCACTATGACACACACTGACCACTAGGGGGCAGACGCTCAATGCAGGAGCTGCCCCCTGGTGGTCAGTGTGCTCCCACAGGGGGAGCTCTGCTCAGCCACAAGTCAGGATGATGGCTGCCAGCACAGCGGTGGTAGCTGGAGCCTCTCCAGCCTCCTCAGCAGCGCTAAGGTTGTCTGACTGCAGCTTAGGCCTGCTCCCCGCTGGCAAGTAGACATCCCCTGAGGGCTCCCGAGCTGCCAGAGGGATGTCTGATTGCCAGCTTAGGCCCAATCCCCCGGGGAGTGGGCCTAAGCCAACAGGTGGACATCCCCCGAGGGGTCTCAGACTGCGAGAGGGTACAGGCCGGGCTGAGGGAACCCCCGAGTGCACAAATTTTTGTGCACTGGGCCTCTAGTATAGTTATAAAATCAAAGCATTTTATTTCTGTAAGAAACATTAGAGGTTATAAAACCAGTTTCTCGCCCAGCTGGAGTGGCTCAGTGGTTGAGCATCAAGCTATGAACCAGGAGGTCATGGTTTGATTCCTGTCAGGGCACATGCCTGGGTTGCGGGCTTGATCCCCAGTAAGGGGTGGGCAGGAGGCAGGCAATCGATGATTCTCTCTCAGCATTGATGTTTCTCTCTCTCCCTCTCTGAAATCAATAAAAACATATTTTTTTAAAAATATTAAAAAGTCAAAATTTTCTCCTTATCTTACAGAAATAAAATTGAGGGCTGGAGTGTGGAGGCAATTTGAAAATACCCCAATTTACTGGTGACTGAATGCCAGGTGATACTTGATTAGAAAAGGGAAGAGGATAACAGAGTATGTTTTGATTCCTATATTAGTTATCAGTAAAATAATGGGGGAAACTATAGCATGAAAACACTAACCCAAAGAGAGCTGGGTAAAACTAATGAGACTGCAACCTAATAAATAAGGTCACTCTTATCTTCAGGAAATTCTTCAGGAAATTCCTATACCACTTTAGCATTTTGCCTCTTGAATTAATATCTTTTAAAATGTACAATATATACAGCGTTTAAACAAGTATAAATCGAAGAACCACGAATAGTCCATTCCCCTTAATAACTGGGCAGTGCTATTGAAACTCTGTGACACTCCTTAATCACATTCTTCTCTTATTTTATTTTGTAGAAGGGGCCAGGAACTATTCTGAATTTTCTCTTCATCATTTTTGTTTTTATTTGTAGTTTCATTACTAATGTGTTCTTGAATTTAAATGAATGATTTCATACTGCAGGCATGCATTAACTTGTTTTTTCCACTGCTTTTGAGACTCATCATTTTCATGTTAATTCATATTGCTACATTAATTTTCACTGCTGTATAATATTCAAATGTCTAACAATGTCCTTATTTACCCATTCTCCTACTTGTAGATAAGTTAAACTTAGCAATTTAGGATGACAGCTGAGAAGACATGAGTCAACTTAAGGTAACTATTTGCTCCAAGAGAGTCTCCTGCAGAAAAATAAGACTGCAACCTAATAAATAAGGTCACTCTTATCTTCAGGAAATTCTTGCAGTTCACTTTATCCAGGCAAATAATTTGCACATATGGAAAACAGATCTTTTAGAAGGACAAGAATTTGCTTATCCTGACGTGGTGGGCTTACCAGAACAATGGCTTTTTAAAAGAAAACAAAAAAAAAAACTCCATTAACTCAAAAGGTGGCAGAGAAGAGGGGGAAAGGATAGAAGAACAGATGGAACGAAGAGAAAATAGCTAGCAAGATGGCAGATGTAAATCCAACTGTGTCAGTAATAATACTAAGTGTAGATTATCTACACACTGCAAGCAAAAGGCAGGGATTGTCAAGCAGGAAAAAAGCAAGAACTATTTGTCATCCACGAATTGGCAACTTTGAATATAGATAGGTTATCAGTAAAAGAATGGGGGAAACTATAGCATGAAAACACTAATCCAAAGGGAGCTGGGTAAAATTAAAGAGACAAAATTCCGTCTCCTTTCCGGTGTAGGGACCTAGTTGAAGAAGCCACAAAGGAACGAGGAATCATTTGTGAGGATGCCCGGTAGGGCAAGAACAACTGCTATGTACACTTACTGTGAGAAGGAAGCGGACACTGAGGCCTCAGGTTACGGAGCCCAGAACATTCCACTGAGCCGGGATACCGTCAAGGATTGGGCTGCTGTGCTTCTCTCTACAGTCCTGCCACAACCCCACCAGCACCCCAGATGGCTTCCTGGAGGAGCGTGAGGCCACCCTGGAGTACATTTTGCACCAGAAGAAGGAGATCACCCTGCAGATGAAGGCCGACAAGAGCACCAGGGTGCCCGGCGTGAGGAGCGCCAAGAGCTGCAGCAGCCACCGTGCAGGACCAGGTGCAGGGCTTCCTGGAGAAGGAGGCGGCCATGGAAAGCCGTCCCTTCAACCCCTTCACGTCCAAGGTCCAAGGATCCGTCCGGCAACAGACCGGTTGATGCCCGTCTGCAGCAAGGACAAGGACAGAGGCTGCCCAGCTCCTGGATCCCGTCTCTGACCCCCGAGAACAAGGCCACCAAGCTGGAGAAGCCCCGACGCACCCAGACCTGCCACACGTCCGGGAAGCTGCTGCGCACGTTGACGCGCTGGCGCTGCACTCGCGCGCAGATTACGTGGACCACGTGGCGTTCATCCCACGCAGGGGCACTACGCATGCGCCCTGACCAGCGCTGGCGCTGCACTCCGCGCGCAGGATACGTGGACCACGTGGTGTTCATCCCAAGCAGGAGCACTACGCATGCGCCCTGACCCGCGACAGCCTGAGCAATGCAGCGCCAGGTGGCCCTTGAAAGCACTGAGAAGCTGATTCTGAAGGGCATGGGAGTCCTGGTGAACAGACAGGCTATTGACAGGGGCATCAGCGCACCAGAGACCCAATCAACGGGAGTGGACGCAGGTAGGAAAAAAGCCTGGACCCAGACTGCCTGAGTCCAAATCCGGTATCACTGATCACTGGCTGGACCAAATTGCCATAACCTCTCTCTGCCTCACTTTATCCATCTTTAAATGGGAAGATTAATAGTCTCTTGCTTAAAGGCTGGTGTGAAGATTAAGTGAGTAAATAGGTGAAGTGATTAGTACTGATTCCAGATTTTAATGGTAAATGGACTTAATATTCTACCCTTTAAAATGGTGTTTTCTGTTTTTAGTAAATGGTATTTGTTTAAGTAGCTTCCTTCTAATCCTACTCTCTTTATTCATGAGAGCTCTATATTTTATTGAATAGTTTTTCAACATCTATCGATATCCTTTAGTCTGTTGTTTTAATGAACTAAGTTGATAAAGTTTCTATTTCTGAAGTCCTTGTTTTACTGAAATTAATCCCATTTGTTTATATCATAACTTTATAAATGGATAGCTGGTTCAGACTTCTAATCGTTTATTTGAAATATTTGCTTCTATATTTGTAAGTAGATTTGTCTTTTTTTTTCCCTCCTGTGCAATATTTATGATATTTTCTACAATGAATTAAGGGCCTTTCATCTTTGTCTGTGGACAGGAATTATTTAAATAACATAGGAATTACATGATGTATGATCTTAGACAAAATTCAGTAAGACCATCTGAGCCTGCCACTGAATTTGATTCTGGTTATTGGCCTGTTCAAATTTTTTATATCATTTTGGGTCAAGTGGGATAGTTTGTCTTAATAACAAGTTATCTGTTGCGCTCAGATTTTCCAAATTTATCATCATGAGTTTGTACAAGATGCTATATATATATATATATATACACACACACATATATACACACACACACACATTGACTTCAGAGAAAGGGAAAGAGTAATAGAAACATCAATGATGAGAGAGAATCATTGATCGGCTGCTGCTTGCACCACCCCCACACTGGGGATCGAACCTGCAACCCAGGCGTGTGACCTTGACCAGAATTGAACCCGGGACCCTTCAGTCTGCAGGCTGATTCTCTATCCACTGAGCCAAACCAAATAGGGCTGTACAAGTTGCTTTAATATAAATCTTTAAACTTTTCTGCAATTGAAGAATGTGTTTCATTAACGCTGTATTCATTTTCTCTCTTTTCATTCTCTCTCAACTAAGTTTGTCAAGGATTTCCTTTTTTATTTTACTACCCTTTCAAAAAACAAAATGTGTATTTTGTATCATATAACATAGACCATGTGGTATATTACAAAAAAAAATTAAGAAGCAGTGTCTTAAATTAGACAAAAGTTCATTTCTCTCTCATGTAAAAAAGGTGCAGAGGGTCCAGATTGTGTGGCTCAGTGGTTGAGCATCAAGCTATGAACCAGGAGGTCACGGTTCGATTCCCAGTCAGGGCATGTGCCCAGGTTGCAGGCTAGATCCCCAGAGTGGGGTGTGCAGGAGGCAGCCAATCAATGATTCTCTCTCATCACTGATGTTTCTACCTCTCCATCTCCCTTCCTTTCTGAAGTCAATAAAAATATATATTCAAAAAAAAAAAAGGTGCAGAGGTGTGTAGGCACCCTGGCTTCATCAGGTGCCCAGACTTAGTCTTCATGCTCTGATTCCCAATGAATAATTTCCATCCTTGTAATCCTTAAATTCATAAGAATAATTGGAGATCTAATGATTGGAGTCATGTTTCTGATCAGCAGCAGGTAGAGGAAGGGAAAGAAAAGGATCATTTCACCAATAATTCAGCCTCCTTTATTAGCTTTCCCAGAAGTTCCTGACCATGTGAGGGGGAAAAAAAATCAAAGCTCTATACAGGAATGGATATTGCGTGAGAATAGAAGTGTCTGATACAATTTCATATATCATCTCAAACATTTCTGCTTTTATTTCTACTTTAATTTTCATTGCTTTCATGTGAATTATTTTTTTCTAATTTCTATTCGTTTGTTTTGATACTCATCTTATAAATTCTAAGGTCAAATGGTTTGTGTATATTTTGTCTTTTTAAAAAATAACAATAAAACATTTGAGAAATAAGTCAGTCAGAGAAAGACAAATATCATATGATCTCACTAATATGTGGAATCTAATGGACAAAATAAACTGATGAACAAAACAGAACCAGAGGCATAGATACATGGAACAGACTGACAGATGTCAGGGGGAGGAGGTAGAAGGTGAAGAGATTAGCCAAAGAATATGTATGCATATATAGCCCATGGGCACAGACAACAGTGTGACAATGGCCAGGGGAGGAGAGTGAAAGAGGGCAAAGTGGGGGTAAATGGGGGACATCTGTAATAGTGTCAACAATAAAAAATATCCCTGGCCAGTTTGCTCAATGGTTAGAGCATTGGCCCACAGACCAAAGCAGCGGTTCTCAACCTGTGGGTCGCAACCCCTTTGGCAGTCGAATGACCCTTTCACAGGGGTCGCCTAAGACCATCCTGCATATCAGATATTTATATTATGATTCATAACACTGGCAAAATTATAGTTATGAACTAGCAAAGAAAATAATTTTATGGTTGGGGGTCACAACATGAGGAACTGTTTTAAAGGGCTAGAAGGTTGAGAACCACTGGACCAAAGGGTCGCATGTTCAAATCCCTGGCGTGTACCTCAGTTGCAGGCTCAATCCACTCATGAGGTAGGCAACCAACCGATGTGTCTCTCACATTGATGTTTCTTTCTTTCTCCCCTTCTTCCCATCCACGCTCTCTAAAAAAAATCAATGGAAAAAAATATCCTTAGGTGAGGATTAAAAAATAAATAAATAAATGAAAAATAATTTTTAAAGAAAATATAACTTTGAAATCCTGCCTTTCATTGCCTTATTGGCTAGCTCTTAACCCTTAGCAGTGGGATAAATGTTTATAGAGCTGCCCAAAGACAGCTGGAATGAAGAGCATTAGATTTTACGGTTTATGATCTTTGAACATATATTCCCAGAGCTGGGTAGTTATTTGACATATTAAATCTCTCTCCTTGCGCACATAGTCCCTCATATCATAATTCATTTAGCAAATTGCCTTTTGCCAGACACTTAGTGGTCTCCAATTCTTCAAGATTATAAGTATTTGCTGTATCTGCCATCCTTAAGATATATCTTTGTCTACCTGTGTAATTATTTCTATGGGATTAATTTTTAGGAATGGAATTGCTATGTCAAAGAGAATAAAAATGTAAAATCTGATACCTATCACAAAACAGGTTATTAGCTTGGTTGTTTTTTGCCCTCCAGAAAATACAATATTGCTTTCTCTCAGACATTTTTGGTAGGAGCGTAACTTACTAAAGCTGATTTAGATAGCAATCTGGTAGAATCAGCCAGAATTTAAATAGGTATAGCCACTGATGCAACAAGTTCTCTTCCAAGAGTCTGTCTTTCTGAATTGCTTTTATATGTACGTAAGTAAATATGCATTGTATGTGGTGGTTTGGAAATGCAACCTAAAGACATTAAAATTAAGTGAAAAAATTCACTTTGAAGACATATAAATATATTATGATTCCATTTGTAAAATAAAATTATCGGTGCATATGTAAATGTATATTAATACTTAAATGCAAAGTAAAAGAATGAGAAGGATACATATTCAACAATGGACAGTAGTTACTTCTGAGGAGTAAAAGAGACCTGGCCCAGGAGAGGGGGGAATGTGATAAAGAAAAAGGTCCAGGTTTAAAGAAATATGCTTTTTTGAATTATATGGATTTTTTATTTTGTAATAACTTTATTGTTGACACTATTACAGATGTCCCCATTCACATCCCCCTTGCCCACCTTCACCCAGTCCCCACCCCCTTCCCTCAGGCCATCCCCACACTGTTGTCTGTGTCCATGGAATATATATATATATATATATATATATATATATATATATATATATACATATGTATATATATATATATATATACATACATATATATATATATATATATATATATATATATATATATATATATTAGAGGCCTGGTGCACAAAAATTTGTTCACTTGGGGGGGTCCCTCAGCGCGGCCTATGACCTCTTGCAGTCTGGGACCCCTCGGAGGATGTCCACCTGCTGGCTTAGGCCCGCTCCCCAGGGGATTGGGCCCAAGCTGGCAGTCAGACATTTCTCTGGCAGCCCGGCAGCCATTGGGGGATGTCCACTTGCCAGCGGGGAGCAGACCTAAGCTGCAGTCGGACATCCTTAGCGTTGCTGAGGAGGCTGGAGAGGCTCCCACCACCACCACTGTACTGGCAGCCGTCAGCCTGTCTTGTGGCTGAGCAGAGCTCCCCCTGTGGGAGCACACTGACCACCAGGGGGCAGCTCCTGCATTGAGCGTCTGCCCCCTGGTGGTCAATGTGTGTCATATTGACCAGTCATTCCCAGTCTTTCTGCTGTTAGGGTCAGTTTGCATATTACCCTTTTATTATATAGGATAGAGACCTGGTGCATGGGTGGGGGCCGGATGGTTTGCCCTGAAGGGTGTCCCGGATCAGGGTGGGGGTCCCGCTGGGGTGCCTGGCCAGCCTGGGTGAGGGGCTGATGGCTGTTTTCAGGCTGGTCACACCCCCTTCAGGGTGGGGGTCCCCACTGGGGTGCCTGGCCAGCCTGGGTGAGGGGCTGAGGGCTATTTGCAGGCTGGTCAAGCCCCCCCCCCCCAGTGGGGACCCTCACCCCATGGAGGTTTGGCCAGCCTGGGTGAGGGGCTGATGGCTATTTTCAGGCTGGCCACACCCCCTTTAGGGTGGGGGGGGTCCCCACTGGGGTACCTGGCCAGTCTGGGTGAGGGGCTGAGGGCCATTTTCAGGCTGGCCAAGCCCCCTGGCATTGGAAGCTCCCAGCCTCTCCTTTTTTCCTTTTTTTTTTTTAATTCTGGGATTTATTTACCTTCTATAATTGAAACTTTGTTGCCTTCAGTGGAGCTCAGAGCCCCGTGGCAGGTGGGAAGCTTGGCTTCCTGCTCGCTCCAGCTCCGTGGCCACAGCTGGCTGAAAGCAGGTATCTGGGGTTTATTTATCTTCTATAATTGAAACTTTGTTGCCTTCAGTGGAGCTCAGAGCCGGCCAGGAAGCTTGGCTTCCTCCATCACTGGAGCAACCAAGCCTCCTGCTTGCTTCAGTTCTGTGGCTGCCGGCCACCACCTTGGTTAGGTTAATTTGCATATAGTCGCTCTGATTGGCTGGTGGGTGTGGCTTAAGGTGTAGCAAAGGTATGGTCAATTTGCATGTTTGTCTTTTATTAGATTCTATGTTCTTTAGCTAATCTCTTCACCTTCTTTTACCCAGTCCCCACCCTCACCCCCTCCCTTCTGAAAGGTGTCGGTCTGTTTCATGTATCCATGTCTCTGGTTTTATTTTGTTCACCAGTTTATTTTGTGCATTATATTCCACATATAAGTGAGATCTCGTAGCAATATGTTTGCAGATACATCTCCTAGGGCAAAGGAAACGAAGGAGAAAATAAATGAGACTACATCAAAATAAAAATAAAAAGCTTCTGCACAGCAAAAGAAACCATCAACAAAATGAAAAGGGAGCCCACTGTATGGGAGAACATATTTGACAATGATACATCGGATATAGGTTTAATATCCAAAATATATAAAGAGCTCATCCAACTTAACAAAGGGAAGGCAAACAATCCAATTAAAAACTGGGCAAAGGACATAAATAGACACTTCTCCAAAGAGGATATACTGATGGCCAAGAGACATATGAAAAAATGCTCCAAGTCACTGATCACCAGAGAGATGCAAATTAAAACATCAATGAGGTATCACCTCACATCTGTTAGAATGGCTATCATCAACAAATCACCAAACAAGGATATGGAGAAAAGGGAACCGTAGTACACTGCTGGTGGGACTGCAGACTGCTGCAGCCATTATGGAAACCAGTGTGGAATTTCCTCAAAAAATGGAACTGCCATTTGACCCAGTGATCCCACTTCTAGGAATATATCCTAAGAAACCTGAAACACCGACCAGAAAGAATGCATGCACCCAATTTACAAAAGCTATGATCTGGAAACAGCCCAAGTACCCATCAGTAGACGGGATAAAAAAGCTGTGATACATTTACACCATGGAATACTATGCAGCAGAAAAAAAATAAGGATTTCTTATCTTTTGAAATAGCATGGAGGGACCTGGAGAGCATTATGCTAAGTGAAATGAGCCAGTGAGAGAAAAACAAGTATCACATTATCTCACTCATATGTGGAATCTAACGAACAAAATAAACTGGTGAACATGGATCCAGAGACATAGAAGCATAGAACAGACTATGGAACCTCAGAGGGAAAGCGGGGGAGTGTGGGTGGGTGGGAAGAGATCAAAGAACTTGCACACATATAAGCATAACCACTGGACACGGACAGTAGGGTGGTGAAGGCCTGGGGCCTGGGTGGGTGGGGCAGGCTAGAAGGGGTCAGTGGGGTTATGTAATACTTTCAACAATAAAGATGTTTTTTTAATGAACAAAAAAAGGAAAAATACTAGTGTTCTAACATTTATTATGCTAATGAGGTGATATTGCAAAGCCAGTAGGTAACCAAAACCATTAGGTAACAGTGGTCTGTCTAGTAAAACTCATTTTACCCTACAGGTCTTACACGTTTGTATGATTATTTTGTTGAAGTTTAAGCTAGTCAGCAGTTAGTTAACTTGGGAAATAACATGAAGGAGAATAATGCTGATGTTTATTAACAACTGTATATTTGAGTTGGGTAAGCACATATTTCATATCTTAATCATCTTGGACATTACTGGATGAATGGGATATATGAAACTTACTCCTAAAATATGTTAAATGACATAAGGTTGAAATCCATCAGAAGCTTTCACCAAATGCTTCTTTGTATGAGAAGAATCTGATTTGGCCCTTGTCATTCAAAAGTTCTAAACTATGACAAGCAACCCACTTGAACGTTGATCATATACACAGTTGAGTAAAGAAGAAGAAAAACATTTACTGTAATGAGTAGAATAAAGAAAATATTTGTGGTTTTGGTGGTGTCCTTCTCAGTTAACATTAATTGACTGCCCATAAAATGTTGCTTAATGAATGTTAAATCAATAGAAACTTGCTTAGGTTTTCCTATACATTATCTCACTTCATCTCCAGAATTTCCCTGTAAAATGTTTTTTAAGTCCATAGATTGTGACATCCAAACTTAAAGCAGTTAATGGACTTACTTGTCCCAAGACTTTGGGAGATCATGCAGTGCTCTCCCTATGTGTGCTGTGCTGGTTCATTCTTCTGGCTCAGCAGAATGCAGTTCCATGGCCTAGGAGGTGGGAAAGGAGCTGGATTTGCAATTGGTAAAAAAGGTAGATACAGTGGGGCCTTGACTTACGAGTGTCCCGACTAACGAGTTTTTCGAGATACGAGCCGTCTCTTGGCCGATTTTTTGCTTTGAGTTGCGAGCTAAAATTCGGGTTACGAGCCAGCTTCAGATACCCCACCGCTAGTTGGCGCAGCGAACGTCACAGTGAACACCACAACATCAGCCCAGCATCACGTGTCTCACTCGTTCACTTTTTGATTTGACATACGAGTAATCTGAGTTACGAGCTCCGTCACGAAACGAATTAAACTCGTAAGTTAAGGCCCCACTGTATATTGACTTACCCCCTGTGAGGTAAGGTGAGGGTTTGTGAAGCATGTGGGATTCCAGGAGTAGAGGGAACATCAGAAAGACAAGACTCATCATGGCAGCTGAGTGCAGAGGATGCCACTTGGGGAAGGTATGTAGGCAGAAAGGGGGCTCATTGAAGAGACTTGAATGGCGAGATAGAGAGTGTGGTATTGTAACTTATAATAGCAAATAATGTATTTGGTCTTCAACCTGTTCCTGGCTCACAGCTTCTAAAACTTTTGGAATTTCCTTTGATAAGAGCAATAAAGGTGTCTTTTATTATGTTAACTAGAGGCCCTTGTGCATGACATTAGTGCACTGGGGGCAGGGAGGAGGGTCCCCTAAGCCCAGCCTGCACCCTTTAGCAGCCCGAGAGCCCTCGGGGGATGTCCAACTGACAGCTTAGGCCCACGGGAGAGGCTCCCGCCACACCGCTGCGCTCGCCAGCCATCAGCCCAGCTTGTGGCTGAGTGGCGCTCCCCTGTGGGAGCACACTGACCACCAGGGGGCATCTCCTGCGTTGAGCATCTGCCCCCTAGTGGTCAGTGTGAATCATAGCTACCGGTCGTTCTGCCACTCAGTCGATTTGCATATTAGCCTTTTATGATATAGGACTGTGATGGCAAACCTATGACACGCGTGTTAGAGGTGACACGCAAACTCATTTTTTTGGTTGATTTTTCTTTGTTAAATGGCATTTAAATATATAAAATAAATATCAAAAATATAAATCTTTGTTTTACTATGGTTGCAAAGATCAAAAAATTTCTATATGTGACACGGCACCAGAGTTAAGTTAGGGTTTTTCAAAATGCTGACATGCCAGGCTCAAAAGGTTCGCCATCACTGATATAGGATTATATAGGATGAGGTGATATTGCAAAGCCAAAAGGAAGGGTCTAGTTGGCAGGGGAACCAGCTATTTGATCAGAGGTTTGGAACTTTCCATGTCCCACCCCAACCTCTAGGGAAGAGGTGGGGGCTAGAGGTTGTAGCAATCACCAATGGCCAGTGGTGTAATCAATCATGAATATGTCATGAAGCCTCCCTAAAAAAAAAGAAAAGAAAAAGAAAGGGCAGGGTTCAGAGAGCTTCTGGGTTGGTGAACACATGGAGGTGCTAGGAGAGTGGCACCCTGGAGGGGGGATGAAAGCTCCACACTTCACCCATGCCTTGTCCTATACATCTCTTCCATCTGGCTGTTCCTGAGTGATGCCCTTTTATAATACTCCAGTGGTCTAGTAAATAAAATGTTTCTCTTGAGTTCTATGAGCCTCTCTAGCAAATGAATCGAACCAGAGAAAGGGGTGTTGGGAACTCTAATTTAGACCCAGTTGATCAAAAGTACAGATAATAATCTGGGCTTGTGACTGGTTTCTGAGATTGGGGGGGCAAGGGACAGTTGAGTAAGAAGCTTAATTGCTATGGAACCCTTACCCTGTGGAATCTGATGTTATCTCAGGGTAGATAGCGTCAGAATTGAGTTGAATTATAGAACATCCAATTTGGTGTTCCAAGAATTGCTTGTCGATGTGGGGAAACCGCGCGCGCGCGCGCACACACACACACACACACACACACACACATTGGCATTGGTACCAGAACTTGCTTAGAGAGACAGCTAAGTCATTTATGCAGAAAGTGGGCATCTTGAGGCTGTGCGACTGTGTGAAAGAAAGTTATCAAGTCAAAGTTGTGAGTGGAAAATGAAACTCTTTAAGAAAGAAAGTACGTGGTTACTTAAATTTCTTGCCTGCTCACTGGTGGATCAAACCCCAAATCTGGCCAAGTCAACATTCCTTTGCCTTAAAAATAATGGGATGTGGTATCTTGTTAGGGACTGAATTCTTCATGGTGCCCATTATTCCCTATTCACCCCTGGACTATCTGTCTAGCCCCTTAATCTCCCATAGTCTCCCAGTAATGCACACAGGCATGTTCCAGCGATATGAAGCCCCAAACCTTGGCTCCAAAAGGAACAAAGATTAGACCAGCATGAAATAATTTTTTTTATTGACTTGTTGGTGGACTTCTTTGGGCTCATCCTTGTTTTTTTAGCAACTTCTTTCAACCTGGCTTATAACTATGCAACTACAGTACCTGCTAGAATCAATCAGCCTTCCAAACCCAAACACGTTCATCTTTATCCAAATGTAATTTATCTGAAATGCCATGTTGGTGTGAGCATTATGTATTACTGCATAGGCTTTTATTTTCTTCTTAAATAATGAAACACCCTAATGGAAGCTATTCCCCCTAAATAAATTTTAATGAGCACTTATTTGCTCAAATTGTTCTTTCTCTGAATGGCAGAAATTTAATATGAACTTGAATTATCAGACGCTCTTTGTTATAATGGGCTTGGGGAATAAATCATGCAAAGATGACTTATTTTCCTTTATCTTCCTAAGCTGCAAGTGCTGTAGTCACAACTTCCTCTTAAATGCAAAGTGAGTGTCAACATCTTACCTTGCATCTCTACAGGAAAATGTCACATCTGACATCATGCCCAGGCGTAAGATATTACTGGGGATTGGAGTGAACGAGTAAGAAGCTTAATTGCTATGGAAGGGTGTGTATCCCAGACTTTGCTACTACAAATGAAAATTCATGTGTCTGCTACATTTTTTAATCCCATGCATTGAACTCTTTTTTCTGAGGAAAGAAAGCAATTGGGAAATATTAGTCTGTATCCTGGCAGGCCCCAGAGCTTGGGCCTTGCTGTGCTCACGGAGCATTAGAGCAGGGCCAGATGCAGAACTTGGAAAAGTGCCTTCCGGAGAAGAGCTCCAGCCGCAGCAAGAATTATGAGTCAGTGGAGTAGGAAGCCAGATATGTGAGGGCTCCCTTAGACCCCAGAAAGCACACCATTCATTGCTTCTCTAGACTTCCTCTCCATCTGAAATCCTGCCAAAGGGAGCCATTGCCATTTCCGAGTTGTTTTTTATAATAAAAATGACACTAAGAGGGGTCATTTAGTCCAGTTTTAAAAATTTGTGTCACATACCTACTAGAAGCTTCTGGTTATTAAAAAAGCAACAGCGAAAGAGAGTTTCCATTTTTCAAGGAGCTCTGCTCTGGGATGAAAAACGCATCACTAAGTCCAAGACACTTCAGTATCAGGCAGATTCCTCTTTTTCAACCCAAAGAGTGTCAGCTCAGGGAGCACCTTTGGTGGGGCAGAAGGCCACCAGAGTTCCTCTGGGCATGGTACAAAAGCATGGGTATCAGATGCTGATGGCTGCACCACCCACCAGCTGAGTGGCCTTGACAAAGTCAGTGAATACCCTAAAAACTCTCCTTCCTTATTGGCAAAATGGGCAAAGAACACTGATCTTGTAAGGCGGCCGTGAGGTGCACACACATTCTAGACAGTCAAGGAATGCTCACTTGACCTGCTCTCCCCTGAGCAATCTCCAGTCATTCTGCCCTCTATCCTGTCATAGGACCCCGACCTCCCCACCTTCCTAGCAGTTTTGTCCGAGAGCAGCTCTGTCCACAGAAATGATCCAATCATTAGAATATGGGATCTCATTGGGAAGTGGAATTATTTAATCCATGTAGAGGGAAAGTGACGAAAATGTTATTAAATGTGATTAAGGTTATTTTATAGCCAATAACAGTAACATGCTTTCTCATAATTTAGGCATCCTAATGATTACTCCTAATTTAACAACAATTAAAAAGCATAAAAATAACATTTATAAAACATTTAAAGGTTACAAAGCACTTGTATTTATTTTGTAATATGATTCCGAGAATAGTCAGCAGGACAAGTTTTACCACAAATTTTTAAAAATGAGGAAACTGAGGCTCCAAGGATTTATATGGCTTGACCTAGTCACATGGAGTTATTGGAAAAACATGCTCTGCTTCCAAATCATATCTCCTTGCAGCATGTCATATTGCCTGAATACATGTCTGTAAAAGAGGTCCCACCTTGACTTTTATTCCATATCAGCATGTGTACCCAGCAGCTCAACTTGAACGTCAAATAGGTAACTCAAACTAGGTCCAAAACTCTATTCGTGAACTCTCACCACACGCCTTCCACTTCTTTAAAGCTTCCTGACTTCAGCAGGCACTGCCAGTGAATCAGGTGTTCACACCAGAAGACTTGAGGTCACGCCAACACTTCACCTTTGCCCACCCAGTGGCCTATCACCATCTCAGTGGACTCCACCTCTTAAATTACTTCTGAATCTGGCCCCACCATCCTAGACAGGACACCATCATCTCTTCCTCTCATTGCCATGGCCTCCCAGAATTCATTCCTGCCCCGTAATATGATTCTACAGAGAACCACCAAAGTCATCTTTTAAAGCACAGGCATAGATCCATCACTTCTTTACCTAAATCCTTCTTCCTCAGGCTTTTTAGAACACAGTCAAATCTTCCATGAGTGAGCCATCAACAGCTGCTTTGAGCTTGTCTGTTCTCCCTCTCTGTCTTCCCCACAACTACACAGACTCTCTCAGTTCCAAGCAGACAAATCTCTTCCCACCTCTGGACATTCCCATAAGACACTCTCTAGATGCTGTGTCCATGCTGCTCACTATAACTGCTTCCCTCCTGCTGTCCCTCAAGAATTCTTCTGAAGACCTTCTCTTCCTGGTGCCCTTTTCTCAACTCTTCTTTTGGTCCGTGTGATAGAACAATGGCCTGCTTGCAGACGTCTGCACCCTACTCCCTGAAACCTGTGAATATGTGACCTTACATGGCAAAAGCAACTGCAGATGTGAATAAATTAAGGATCTTGAGATGGGGAGATTATAATCCAGAATAGTTATAATCTAGGTGGTCCAATGAAATCTAAGGATCTTTATCAAGGAAAGTAGAAGGCAGGAGAATCAGAGAAGATGAGACTGATGGAGGTTGAGGTGGGTGTGATGCAATTACTGGCTGGAAACCACAAACCAAGGGGGACAGCACTAGATAACATTCTCCCTTAGAGCCCCCAGGAGGAGCACAGCCTGGCCAGAAGACCTGGAGACCCATTTCAGACTTCTGACCTTTAGAAGTGAAGATGTGTTTTGTTTAAGCCAGGAAAACTTTTTTCTGCCAAGGTCCATTTGGATATTTATAACATCATTCACAGGACATACAAAATTACCAACTTAAAAATTAGCCTGCTGTATTTGGTCAAACATTTCATTAGCTCACCCCTAATGCCTTGGCGGAAGCAGACCAAATGATTTCACGGGGATTACAAGGCGAGAAATACTGGTGATAGCAAACTAATATTCTTCGACTCCCAGGTCCTTTTGGCCTCCCTTGTCTTGTGTTTACATGACATTGTCTACTTCTCCTGGCTGCACTTAGATCTCTGGCAAGCACTTACTTGGAATATTTTATTTAACACTCATTCTCCTGATCAGAATGTGGCACCTCACGTCATGTCTTTAAACTACCACTGGATCCCCAGCTTCTATCTAGCACAGGACTTGGCCCAAGAAAGAATTCGTTGATTCAAAGAAAAATTTCACGGAGCATTGCTGTGGCAGGGAAGGCGCTGTGTATTAGTAAAATAATGGAAATCGGCTATTTTCAAAGAAAGAGGCAAGTTTCAGGCAGCGTGTCTATCAGGCGGAGGACGTCTCCCAGCGCTAGCCCACCACCTTTCCAAGTTGACGCAGGGTAAACGCTGCTGAGCAGGGTGTGGCTGCGGCGTCTGCTGCGAGCTTCAGAGTTTGTATAGCAAGGGACTGAGGGGCCAGGTGCCTCTGAGTACAGAGGACCCAGAGACATGGCTCCTGGGTTGCTCTACTCTGAGAGGAGTCTTCCACCAGGCAGAAGGGACTGGGCAGTGCTTGATTGCCACCTGCTCTGGAGTGCAGAGGTCTTGGAAACAGTGTCTCCTTGTGGGAAAAGAGGAGTATTTTTGAGTGCCTACCACAGTGATGGTGAACCTATGACATGCGTGTCAGAGGTGACACGCAAACTCATTTTTTTGGTTGATTTTTCTTTGTTAAATGGCATTTAAATATATAAAATAAATATCGAAAATATAAGTCTTTGTTTTACTATGGTTGCAAAGATCAAAAACTTTCTATATGTGACACGGCACCAGAGTTAAGTTAGGGTTTTTCAAAATGCTGACACGCCGAGCTCAAAAGGTTCGCCATCACTGGCCTCCCATCTACTCATAGTTTACTCACCAGTGTAACACACACACACACACAGCTTCTTTCGGACGTGCCAGATGAGACTTCCCAGTGAGGAAGAACTCCAGTGCAGGGTTAGGGATGATCCATTTCTAAGTCACTCAGGTGATGTCCAATTCTGGCTCTTTCATTTCTAGTGAAGGGACCAGAATCAGATCCCTAAATCTCTTTCCTCGTTGGCAATGAGTTTGTAATGCTCCTCTCATCACAAGGTTCCGATGTGCCGAGGATCAAACAACAAGCCGCTTAGATGCCTGGTGCACATCACGTGCTCGGTAACAGTAGGAATTATTCTTTTCTGAGGGAGAGAAGGATGGTGCATTTAATTGGGCACTGTTGTAAGCTGTGCACTTCCTCAGGAGCATTCACAATCACCACCTTGCTGGATCCACACCGCACCCCTGAGGTAGGTGGCATCCTCCCGACCTCGCAGGTGAGGCGTCTGGCTCATGGAGGTGTGGGGTGTGCCCGGGACCACACAGTGTGCAAATGGCAGAATGTCTGATCATTCCGGAGCCAGAGTGGTCTCCTGAAGGGGGCTCGGCTGTTCTTTTACCGGGGAAAGGAACAATCAATACCTCTGCGGGATTACTGCTGGAGAGAATCCTGATGTGAGCACAGAGTTTCTGGGAAAAAGAAATTGGCAAAGCTCACTGTCAACAATCAGAAGACGATCAACAGGAGGAGAGTACTCTGAGGAAGCATTTTTAAAAATATCTTCTTTGAAACAGAGCTGATTTCCCTAGACAAACGCAGAGCGAAATTCGTATAATTATCTATGCGTGCACCCCTGCCATCTTCTATATTTTTAGACAGTGCGTTTTTAAAGAAAAAAGACAGAGGCACCATTATTCACATTTTAGCAAGCTGAAAAATCTCTCTCCTCTTGCTTCTCTGTTACAGTCATCAGCACAGCATGCTATGATGAATTTTAGGAGTCGGTTAACATGCATCTTAAAAAAATAGTGGAAGAAATGTTTACTGTTTCTTGGTGCTTGTTAATGTGAAGATATAATCAATTGCTTCCTGATTCTTTGCTCCAGCAAAGAGTAGGAACATGAACTCGCAGGGACAGACGTGCCCGGACACCATTGCCTACTACTGTTCCCCGCACCGATACCACCTGGACAGCCAACTCCTCTTCCCAAGGCCCGTGTAGCTTCTATGTCTCCAAAGAGGGAAAACTACATCTCACTATCCGTTTGCCTAGACTTCCTTGGAAATGTTGGGGTGAATATGCAGGGTGGTTGGAGGGGACCAGTCATGCTGGGGACATGGTAGGGTCCTAGATTTCATGTAACCGTGTATGCCCACCACAGACTGGGCTAAGGACACATGTTCATTCGCACGTGTTGAACTCATTGTTTCCCTCCATCACCCCGTCGAAAGCCCCAGAGTGGTAAACACCCTTCTTCCAAACCCACAGAAACTCTTAGACACATTGCCAGCTGTGTTTGGAACTGTCCAGCAGGCGGAAGCAAGCTTTTGTACCTTGTGAAGCGTTAACCTGTTGGATACTCATTTCTGGGGACCTCAGGAAAGCCAGTAGAGTGAGAGCAGCTGGTCTGTGCCTTCTTGCCAGGGAGACCCAGGCCCAGCCTCAGTGGAATCTCACTTGCCTTGTCCGCAGTGTGGCTAGTGAGAAAGGACCTGTGTGTGGCAACCTTGGAGACGCAGGAGGGTGACCAGAAACCAAGATTTTCCACGGGACTCAATGAGGCAAAGGGTATAAAACAAATTGTATAATATAATCTCATTCAAACAATAAACATATATTTTGAAACAACACCAGAAGGAAATGTATGAAATTTCTAATTTTTGAGCTTTTTTTCTCTCGCCTGACTACTAGGAATACAGGTGGTTTTCTTGTGTGTGTATGTTTGTGATGCAGACCTATGTTTCCCCAAATTTTCTGCATTAAGCATATACTGTGGTCATAATGATTTAAAAAAATTTGTTTAAAAAAATTGCAAATGATCCACATCAGCCTCTGAGTTGGAGCCAAGGGAGTCCAATAAACACAGAGTCATTCCCCAGGCTCCCCTGTGCCCCTCTGTTGGCTTCACTGTAACCAAGGAAATGGAGCTTTAAAATGTGCGCATCATCAAGCGCTTAGTCATTGGACCACAGAGTTTTTAGGGGTGTGGATGTAAGTGACTGCCTTTGTCAGAGCAGCCTGAGAAGCAGACGCAGCTTCCTTTACCCCTTGTCTCCTCTCTCACCCTCTCCGAGCAGGGTGGCTGTCCTTGGACCACTGTCTTCCCTGGAGGTCCAGGGGGAGTAAAACTACACACCAAGGTCGATAGCAAAGGAATGGGGACTTGGGGAAATTGGCCTGATTACATGCCAACATGCAGAATGAGATGCAGAACGAGAGCCACACTGCGGACAAGGCAAGTGAGGCTCTGATCCCAGCTTGGCAACCATTTAGCCTTTGGGCGAGTTACTTAGTCTCACCTGGCCTCACATTCCTCATCTGTTCAGGGATCCTTAGGCATTGTTGAAAGTGTGCAGAACAGCCCTAACCAGTTTGGCTCAGTGGATAGAGTGTCGGCCTGTCGACTGAAAGGTCCTAGGTTCAATTCCAGTCAAGGGCATGTACCTTGGTTGCGGGCACATCCCCACTAGGAGGTGTGCAGGAAGCAGCTGATCAAAGTTTCTAACTCTCTATCCCTCTCTCTTCCTCTCTGTAAGAAATCAATAAAAATAAATATATTTCTTTTAAAAAAGAAATTGTGCAGAACACTGATTCCTCCTCAGAGCAGGAACTGGAAAAAAATTACAGCTGTGACCCAGAAACACAAGCAGACCATCTTAGCTTGGTAACCGTGGAAGGGAAATAAAGCGTGCGCCTTTATTTCTCCTTAAAATGAAAGAAAACCAAAACCCCACCCTCTCACACGCCCCAGGTACAGTTGTACAAATTCCTTTCATGTTTCCAAGTAAAGCCAGAATGTCAGGAACTTCGACGCCTCTGTTGTTGGGCTTGGTAGCCACAAAGCACACGTGGCTGTTGAAACGTGGCTGGTCTGAACTGAGATGCGCTGGAGTGTAAAACACACCCCATTCCAAAGGTTTGGCGTGAATAAATATGTAACATGCCATTCACATTTTGCACTGGATAGATGTTAAATTTATATTATATTGGTCATCATGATTTAAATGTATCATTAAAAACATTTTCACCTTTACTTTTACTGTGCTATACTTGAAAATTGAAAATTATTCGTGTGGCTGGCATTATGCTTCTTGTAGACAGTGTTGATCGAGATTTCCTTTCTGGAGATAGTCTCTCTGTCTGTAAGGCCTTTCATCCACTACCTGCATGATGCGAGAACTATGTGAGGTGCATTGCAACACGGAGGTAGGGTTGAAGGTAGTCTACCACCCTAGCCCTCACTGGGTTATGGCTGGCTATGATTTAAGCCACTTTCTCTTTTTCCTTCCCTCCTTCTGCCTCTTCTTCTTTGCTCATTCCTCTTTTTCTGTAAAATCTCCTACACCAAAGCGGCCGGCCATTGCTGAGGTCTAATAAGAGTGAGGTGTGGGCCAGATAATTAGCTACTGTTTTACTTCACTCATCATTAGCAACTGATTTACTGGGAAAGCTTTACTCCAGGAAAAATCATTACCTGCCAGTGTGATGTGACTCGTAGTCAGGTTTTGCCGCCCAGAATACTTCCAATGTGCTTTAAGTAACAGTGCCCTGATTTTTCTTTGCAAAACAGATCAATACCTTTGTTTGTGTCAGTCACAGTGCCCTACCCTCTTCCCCTCCCCACTGGGCATTCAGGACAACCCAACGCCCTTTCCCAGAGCTTGAATCTCAAGAGGAATGGCACACCTTAGGAATGGAGGTGTAACTAGACTATGTGGATATCAGTCTCCTGCTACTGGATTCTTAGAGCTGTCTTGATACTGTGCCTGATTGATTTCCAATCCTTCTTTCAATCTGACGAGCTACCCAGTAGCCTTGAAATAACTTCCTTTTGCATTTAAGCTACAAAGAATCATTTTCTTTTTAAAAACATATTTTTGTATTGATTTCAGAGAGGAAGGGAGAGGGAGAGATAGAAATATCAATGATGAGAATCATTGATCAGCTGCCTCCTGCACGCCCCCTACTGGGGATCAAGCCTACAACCCAGGCATGTGCCCTGACCTGGAAGGAACCATGACCTCTTGGTTCATAGGTCTACTCTCAACCTCTGAGCCACACCAGCCGAGCAGGAGTCATTTTCTATTCTTCGAAGCCACAGCCCTCTTTGTTATTATCCTGATTTTGCAAAACAGTGAAATACTGTACTGTAAAAAGTATTTAAGGACCTTTGTCCCTGGCTGCAAATATTAGTGTCAACAGGAATAAGAAAGAATAAATTGTTGAAATATAGCCCTCAACGTTGTCATTGTAAAAACTACAATGAACCTGATGCCAGGCTAGCTCAATTGAGAGCAGAGCTGAGTCCCACCAATGCCTGGCAGACCTCACCTCCATGCCATAGGATGGCGCTCTGGGAACTGAGAGCTAAGGGAATGGATGACGTGGATTTCCCCAACCTTTCGGTACAGTGAGTCCTCACTCAAGCAAAATAAGTCATCAACATCAAAACTCGATTTTATAAAGGACAGCTTGAAAGGAAAGAAACATCAATTGGGCTATCAGCTGTTTAATGTATAAACATTTCTGGGACACCCTGTATATGAAACTTCAATTATTCTTTGTTATTCAAGCAGAATACTGGGGGTTTCACCTGGTTAATTGAGGTTTGAGGTAAAGGAGGGCTTTCTTTTCTCCCCAAAGTTGCCCAACTTTCCTCTTGTTCTGAGGGTTTAAAGATTTGGTCATGATCCCTCACTAATGCTAATTGTTACTCAATACAAATCTCTGTAGCATTTTATGATGGGAATAGGAGAGCTAACAATTTTTGCAGCTGTGAGCAGCGAGCTTGCTATTAATAAAATGTCTTGCATTTGCAAAATAAGTTATCAAGAAATTGGTTGTTTCTTCATGAACTCTATACTTGTAAATGTTGTATTTATTAGAGAGGATGCTTCCAACGAGGGAGAAAGGAGTCAGGGATAGAAATGACTGTCTTGATATATGTAACCAAGGGAAGTAATACTCTTCCCTTATTGATTATTGATTGCATCCTGAGTTTTAGGCACTGAACTAAGGTTTTTCATTTATTATTTTTAATTCATTTATTTACAACAACCCTAAGATTAGATGTCATTATCTCAATTTTACAAATAAGAAGGCTGAAACCAAAATAATTAAGTAATCTGACTAAAGTCACCCAATTAGGAAATGGCAAATCAAGGTTTCAAACTCCCAACAAAATCTGATTTCAAATCCTAGTTCATTTTAGCACATCTTCCCGTTTCATTGCTATTGTTGCTGTTCAAGAAAATAAATTTTAGTTAATTTAAAAAACACCTTAACTTTGGCTAAACATAACCTGTTTCTTAGATTAGCCTTCAATGATATGTGAACGGAGTTAAAGAAACAGGCCCCTCCCTTATCAAGGATAGGGACACTAACCCAACAAACAAGTGGTATGTTAGGTACCATCTCTTTTTGGCACAGACACCACACACTTGTCTTATTCTCCCAGGTCCTGCTGCCTAAAGTTTCTGGATCCAGGGACACTGTCTCCTTAAGGCATCATGTGACTTGCTGGCTGTCCTCACAGTAGGTCTGAACAAACTCTGCCTCTAGCTTCATTCTGCCATGTTTCTCTCTGAGGTGAGCTAAAGTTGAAAGAAACTTACTGGCCAGACTGATGTGGCTCAGCAGTTGAGCATCAACCTATGAACCAGGAGATCATGGTTCGATTCCTGGTCAGGGCACATGCCTGGGTTGCAGGCTCAATCCCTAGTATGGGGCCTGCAGGAGGCAGCCGATCAATGATTCTCTCTCATCATTGATGTTTCTATCTCCCTCTCCCTTCCTCTGTGGAATGAATAAAAATATGCATAAAAAAGAAAGAAAGAAACTTATTGATTCTATAGGCTACCACCGCCCTGCAGTCCCAAGTTTCTAAACTTTTCATGACTGGATCCCATCCTTTGAAATATTTCAACAACTACATAACTTTATTATTCTCTGGCTCTTCATGCAGGATAAACCACCTCGCAAAGTCACTCACTCGTGACTGTCAACCAAACACCTAAAATAATATAAAATACAAGATAAGTTTATACGATTATTACCTAAAAAGTCATGGATGGATTTATTAACTCCAAGGCTGGCCATTTCTGGCTTTGCCTGCTGTCCCAGAATCTTTCTGAGGCTACTTTGTGATATTGTATCTGAGACTACCCCACAGGGATGGCAACCACTGCTCGTCGAGTCCACTCCCATTTCTACAACTCTGGTTACAGAAGGAGAAAGTTGGCAGAATTCATTTCTTCCTCACTGTTTTCATATGGTGAACATCTCCATTCTCAAGCCAGCAATAGAAGGTCTACCACGTACTACTTGTCTTAAGTCTTGGATGCTTACAGAGAAAGGGTGGGGAGGAGGGAGACTGAAGAAAAATGGATTTCAGCCCTGGCCAGTTTGTTAGTGGTTAGAGCGCCAGCCCGAGGGTCTAGGCTTTGATTCCATAAAGGGCATGTACTTGGGTTGAAGGTACAATCCCCCACCCAGGTCAGGGCTGGTTCAGGAGGCAAACAATCAATGTGTCTCACTCACATCAATGTTTCTCTCTCTCTCTCTCTTTCTTTCTCTTTCTCTCTCTCTTTCCCTTTCTCTTTTCTCTCCCTTTCATTCTCTCTAAAAGTCAATGGGAAAAATGTCCTCAGGTGAGGATTAACAACAACAAGAAAACATTGTTTTGGCCTTATTTTAAAAAAATGGATTCCACAGAAAAGTTTGTGGATAATCATGGAGTGGAATAAGAAAGGCAAAAGTATAAAGATTTGAGTCACAGAGTAGAATAAGTTATCTTTATCAGTGATAGTCTCTCTTCTTGTGAACCTTTTATTTTTTATTTGTTATAGGGAAATATTTTCTGAAACTACAAAATACATATTATGCTATGCCCCATGGTAGTCTATATCTATTCCAGTTCTATGAATCTGATAAAATTGAAAATTTAAATCTGTTTCTAAAGGAAGCACTGAGCACTACCCTGAAATATCAAGCATACGACATGTATAGTTCTGCAGCTAGACATGCCATTTAAAATCTTTCAGCAAGAAATTCCAAAAGCCAAATGAATTCAGCCTTAGACATCTCACAGTTTATTTGGAAAATAACCCTTTGACTGGCAGTTGAAAAGGAAGAATGTGGAACCCCCATGGTTAAATGGAGGGAAACATGAGATTGTTCTACAGTGGGGGCCAGCTACAGGGAGCAGATGTTCTGAAAATTTCTAAGTCAGATAACCTCTACCCTTTTGCTTCGTAGACAGTAAATAAAGACGACAATCTGGATCCCAACCCTTGCTCTTCCCGTTACTAGCTTTGTGACCTCGACAGGATGTTTAACTTCTCTAACAATCAGTTTCATCAACTATAAAAATGAGCATAATTATTTTTGCCTCATAGGACCGTTGTTAGGATGGAGCAAGGTGATGCATATAAATGAACTAGCTTAGTCCCTGGCATGATAGGTGCTTAATGAATATTGGATCATTTTCTTCTTAATTTGAGAATATCTAACATTTCTGTTTGAAAAAGAGCCCTGATTTTAACTACAAATATCATTGCAGCCAACTTGTGAGTTGAGAGGAGAGCTCAGATGAAAACTCCAATCACACTTCTCATCACACACTCATTGGGTTTGAAACCAGCAGCCAGTCAGATGTGGAATTTTAATTTTCTGAGATTCAGTCGTGGGGAGTTGTTTTTCCCTGACAGGATTGTGTGAGTAGGAAATAAAGTCTGTACAACACCTGACGCTGCACTAGCATTGACACCGTGCCTGTGCGTGTGGAGGTGTGTCTTATTGGAGAGACTGTTGCCAGCTGCTGAGGCTATCCTCTTAAATTATATTCTAGAATCATTATTTTGTCTCTCATACTTAGGTCTACAGTCCACCTGGTATTGATTGTTGCTTATGGTATGAAAAAGGGAATGTATAATAACTATGGATTATAACATAAAACCAGCAAGGATACTCAAGACGAGCTCATTCTACAGTAGCTTCTTCTTGGACCTTGGGACACTCTCATGACCTTGACCCTACAGAATTACTGGGGTTACATTGCACTCTGTTTTTCTTCCTTCCTACTGCCTGTATCAAGTTCTCCTTCCCACTCTTTGCTGTATGTGCAGGCGCATCCACTAAGGAAAGAGGCTGCCTATCTGTCTTCCTAAAACCTATCTACACTAATAAAAGAGAAACATGCAAATTGGTGTCACTCCGCTACCCTTCCCATTGGCTAATCAGGGCGATATGCAAATTAACTGCCAGCCAAGATGGCGGCCGGCAGCCAGGCAGCTTGAAGCGAACATGAGGCTTGCTTGCTTCAGTGACAGAGGACTCCAACGTTCCCCGCCTGCCGCTGCCGGCCTCTGAGCTTGCAGTTTGAAACATTGTTACAAATATAGAAGCTAAACAAAACCCCAGAAACCTGCTTTCAGGCAGCTGGGATCTCAGAGCTGGAGTTGAAACAGTGTTTCGATAATAGAACCCAAACAAACCAGATACCTGCTTTCAGCAGCCAAGGCCTAAGAGCTGGAGCCAAGCCTCAGAGCTAAAGCTGGCCCAGAATTTTTAAAAAAAGAAAAAAAGGAGCGGTTGGGAGCTTCAGTCACCTGCGAGCCTGAAAACAGCCCTCAGCCCCTCACCCAGGCTGGCCAGGCACCCCAGTGGGGACCCCCGCCCTGATCCAGGACACCCTTCAGGGCAAACCAGCCGGCCCCCACCCGTGCACCAGGCCTCTATCCTATATAGTAAAAGGGTAATATCCCTCCCAGCACCAGGATCAGCGGAGCCTCGAGGCCTCCCGGCACCGGGATCAGCGTGACAGGGGGCAGCGCCCAAGCCCTCTGATCGCCCTGCAGCTCTGTGTGTGACAGGGGGCAGGGCCACAACCTCCCTATCCGCCCTGCTCTGTTCGTGACAGGGGAAGGCGCCCCAACCCCCTGATCAGCCCTGCTCTGTGGGTAATAGAGGGTGGCGCTCCAACCCTCCCCCCCCCATGGGCCCTGCTCTGTGTGTGACGGGGTAGAGCCATAACCTCCCCATCGGCCCTGCCCTGAGTGTGACAGGGTGCGGAGCCCCAACCCCCTGATCCGCCCTGCTCTGTGTGTGACAGGGGCAGTGCCCCAACTCCCCTATTGGCCCTACTCTGTGCGTGACAGGGGGTGGCGCCACAACCTCCCCATCAACCCTGCCTTGAGTGTGACAGGGCGGTGCCCCAACCCCCCAATCGGCCCTACCCTGAGCGTGACTGAGGGTGGCATCGCAACCTCCCGATCCGCCGTGCTCTGTGCATGACAGGGGGTGGCGCCCCAACTCCCCAATCAGCCCTGCTCTGAGCCTGACCAGGGGCTGCACCTAGGGATTGGGCCTGCCCTCTGCCACTGGGGAGCAAGCCTAAGCCAGCAGGTCGTTATCTCCCGAGGGGTCCCAGACCCAAGAGGGCACAGGCCGGGCTGAGGGACCCCCCGCTCCCCCCCAGGTGCACAAATTTTTGTGCACCAGGCCTCTATATATATAAGAAGCTAACACGCAAATGTCCCCTTGGGAGACCAAGAGTTTGGTCACTCACTATGACATACACTGACCACCAGGGGGCAATGTGGAATGAAGGAAGGCCCCGGCTAGCAGCTGGAAGGCCCCGATCAGCCCTGATCACCAGTCAGGCCTAGGGACCCTATCCGTGCACAAATTTCGGGCACCGGGCCTCTAGTCTATATATATAAAACCCGAATATGCAAATAGACTAAACGGCAGAGCAACCGAACAACCAAACAACCGGTCATTATGATGTGTGCTGACAACCAAGGGGCATGCGCAGAGTAAGGTGGGCATTGGCAGCAGGCTGCAGAGCGCAGAACATGGCGGGTGGCGGCCACAGCGGGATGGTGGAGCAGGTGAGCGGGGGCGCCAGACCAAGGCAGGGTGCCAGTCACTGTCATCGGGGCAAGCCTCTGGTGGTTATTGAAAATACTTTGCTCCCACATGTCGTGGTCCCACCCAATGCTCGCACCTGTTGCCGGCGCCGGCCCCGCTTGCACCCACTGCCAGCGCTGGAGCTGCCGCTCGCACCTGCTGCATGCTGTCAGCGAGTACAAGTGGGGCCGGCGCCATCAGTGCATGGGAGCAGAGGCGGTGGGAGCGGGGCTGTCAGCCGACAGGGGATTAGGGGCTGCAGCGGGAAGGGCTGGGCAGGGGTGCAGAAGATGGACCAAGACCCGCCCCTGTGCCCACCGCAGCCTTGCTGCCCACAATTTCTTTCAAGGTGCATGAATTTCTGCACTGGGCTCCTAATACTTTATAAAGGATGCTCTTGGAGAATCCCTAAAGGGCCGGAATGTAAGTGGAAAATCACTGGAGGAAGAACCACACTCCCTACCTCTCTTCCTAACCTTCTGTTTTTATAGGCTTGGCAGGGAAGGAGACAGCTTTGCAGCGGTTCTCAACCTGTGGGTCGTGACCATTGGAAAACACATAAAGCATATCAGATATTTACATTACAATTCATAACAGTAGCAACATTAAAGTTATGAAGTAGCAACGAAAATAATTCTATGGTTGGAGGTCACCACAACATGAAGAACTGTATTAAAGGGTCACGGCATTAGGAAGGTTGAGAACCACTGGCTTAGAGACTTCTGTGAGGATCTGTGCTCTGATTACAGTTTAATCTATTATGCCTTTTTCCCCTAAGCTTTGGGTCTCATTTCTCAATTCTTAGGCAACCAGACAAGAGCCAGAGATCAATCTCCCATCACACTGAGGTGGACATGCAGGGGAGAGAGGGCAATACAAAGAGAGCGCTGGGGTCCAAACATATATGGTGGCCATTTGACGATTTTATCTGCTCACATGCTTAGAGAAATAAGGAAGGACTTCAGTGACTTGGACTGTGACATTCAGAGTGCATGTCTTATAAGAGGCTCTCCATCACCCCGAAAATGAAAAAAATTCTCACAGCTGAGCAGCTGGCGATAATGTTCATTAAAAAACAGCTAAAGCAGTCTGTGTGTTATCAAAGAGCCACATGGCACCTGGAAAAATAGCATTTTGATATTTTAGGGGGAAAACGTAAAACAAAAGTTAAAAGGAAAAAGAACTCTTCTATCTCAAAAGACACAGATTTCCCAATTCTGAGAATGTGAATTACAGCCAATTTATAAAGTCCTTTGAAATTAACAGGTTATATTAGCAAAGCTGAGACATCCTTATCTAAAAGTGAGCAAGAACAGCCTCATTACAATGGAAAAACAAAACCAAAAAAAAACCTCTAAAGCACGCTGTGGCCCGAGACAAAGAAAAACCAAGGTCTTTGCATAATATTGTTCCAGGATGAGCTCATTATATATTTTCGTAAGGAACTTGGAATTGGGGCAAACAAGTCAGATTTTCTTGGGTTGCACAACATGTAAATGGGGAATTTAAAGCTGTGGGTGCCCAGGATGTTTGCTAAGAAGCAGGAAAAGTTCAGGGATAAGAAATAAGAATAATGGAGACATACAGAGAGAAGAATAGTTGGGATGGGAGGTGGACAAAGAAAAAGGTTTCAGGGTTTCTCTGGTTTCTGATTTCATTCCTTCTGAAGTCCAGTTGCCTTCCATTCTGTGTGTCATGAAGAGCACATTGATTTCAGGGCCACCTTTTTAATGAGCTGCCTGGCATTGGGTTTTCTTACCTTCCACCAAGAATTCTAACTGTCTACAGCAAGTCTTGGGAAATTAGCCAATAAGTAGAGAGGCTGTTTCTGGGCATAGAACTCTGACACAAGACAGCACTTCACAGATGACCTGCCCTCTGTCGAAAGGGTGCTGATGAAATTACATAAAATTCTTGAACATCGAGTTATAAATCAGAGAAGCACATCAGACTGGATGTGTTGTGCCCTTGGAGGAGGTCAAGGATAGACTTGAGCTGCATCTTGAAGCAGCTGGGATGTGTGATTTAACTACTCCATCACACCAAAGAAGGTCTTATAACCTGGAGCCAGCAGGACAGTCCTGGTTTAAAATATCATGCTAACATCAGCCTAGCGATGGCCACAGTGCTCCCCAAGAATGTACATTCATCCTTACTCAGGGTAGCAGAACTAGAACTTTTTCCAGACTCTCGCTTACCAGTGGTCCAGTGATGAGGAGATTTTAATACATGTGTCACAGGCCCAAAGGGACAATTGCTTTTGTTGTTGTTGTTAATCCTCATCCGAGGATATTTTTCCATTAATTTTAGGGAGAGTGGAAGAGAGAGGGAAAGAGAAACAGTCTATGTGAGAGAAACACATTGATTGGTTGCCTCCTGCAGGCCAATGCTCTATCCACTGAGCCAAACCGGCTAGGGTGGGACAATAGCTTTTCATCCAAATTCATAAAGCCCTAATGATGTTAACATCAAGGACCATATTGATAATGCCATGAAATATAAGTAAAATTTTTTAAGTCGCTTACATTTTTCTAATTATATGACCATGAGTAAAATTGCTTAAACCCTCTGTGTCTCTATGTACTTATGATTATTGTCAATATTAAATAAATTTGCCAATATAAAGTGCTTAGTATAGTGCCTGGCACACCGGTCATTATTATTTTTACTAGAAGTACCTTGCTGCCCCCACCATTGTCTTCATTTCAGATGAACTCTCTCCTGTCCCCAAATATTTGAGACACCACCCTGGCCTTTAGAGATTCATCACTTTGGGCTATCAAATAATCCCTACTGAAAGGCAGAAAGTTCTAGTAGGAAATATTAAATAATACCTAGTGGTCATTCCAACCTTTCATGAAATAGTTTTCAATGTAGATTCTTTCCTCCTAATATGTTTGAATGGTTAATCTCATCTAACCATCCGACTCCTGAGAGAGGTACATATTGGGAGGACTGACGTGGGAGTGGGCTCATGTTACAAGGCTCCCTGATTCTCTATCCTCACCGGGCAAATGAGCTGGTCTCATTACATACTCAGACTCCAGAATCTTAGAACAGGTGCCTTCTATCAGGTACATGGATTTTTTCTGCCATCTAGTGGTATCGTTGAGGACAACAGTCTTGATCTGAGCAAAGAAGGCATTTGTACCACTCTGGACAGTGCGTAAGAACCTCACTGGCCTCTCTAAGCTTGGTTTCTCCAGGTACCTCATATAAGTGGAATCATGGCTCCACAGGTGTGAAACTGTGTCCACACTCATCAAATTTTATACATGAAATATTTTTGTGTATCAGTTACACTTTATAAAGCCATTAAAACAACACAGCTCACTGGCTCCCAGGCATCTTCTTCAGCTTACACGTACCTGAAATCCTCAATGAGGCAGGAAGGAAGTCAGAAGCTTGGATCTGCAGGGAGGATCGAGCCCCAACCTGGCTGTTTGAAGACCAGTAACTCAGCCACTGATTCTCTGGGTGGCCTCAGCCCTGTCACTTCTCTCTCCCAACCTATTCTCTCCTCTATCAGATGAATCGCACTGGCTGGTCCCTGCCAGCTCTAATATTCTGGCATTTTATTGTCCTTCAGATTGTAACTCTTTGTTTAAAGAAACATATATAGAAAAATTATAACATTTGGACAATTAACTAATTTACTATTGTCTAAGGACACCTTTTTCATCTCATAGCACACATAAACTAATTAATAAAATTCTGCGGCACCACCAAAATATATTTTTTTGCTGATTTGACAGATATATAGATTTAGTTTCTATTCATTCAACTCTGATGGCTAGTGTTGTGTTGGCTGTTGTCATTTTTAATTGATAATCTAAGGGGAAAAAGATCAGTGCCCCCTGAGTAAATAGATATTGCATATTTTAAAAATTCTTGTGGCCTTAGCTGGTTTGGTTCAGTGGATAGAGCGTCAGACTGCAGACTGAAGGGTCCTAGGTTCAATTCCAGTCAAGGGCACATGCCCAGTTGCAGGCTCGATCCCCAGTTGGGGCATGTAGGAGGCAGCCGGTCAATGATTCTCTCTCATCATTGATGTTTCTATCTCTCTCCCTTCCTGTCTGAAATCAATAAAAATATATTTTAAATTCTTGCGGCACACCAGTTGAAAATAGCTGCTCTCGGACAACAGTGATAAGGTGGATAAGTATAATGTTTCTGACATCATCTTCCTCTTGGGGAAGCTCTTCCTTCTTAATTGCCTTGTAAAGACTGTGTGACTTATTGATTCGATTACTCTAAAGTCCTTAAGTTAAATGCAAACAACAGTGAGCAAGTGATTTGTTTCTAATACTCATATATTTCTTGATGAATCCCAGAAATGCTTTACTCACAGTAATACACAGTTACTTATTCATTTGTGGGATTTATTTAATCCAGAATTTTGCCATGACACAGCACTGGCTTAATCCCTCCCAAATAGGACTACCATATATTCTTTAACATTCTGCCTGCTTCTAAAATCTCTACTTTCCCTTCGTCATTACTCTATCCAATATTTAAGATAGATAAATCTGAAAAAAATTGACTCCCTACATATCCCACTGGCTTCCCATGGCCACCATCATCCAGTCCAAACCTGCAGCACGCCACCAAAGTATCCCTTGATTGGGCCTCTCAGGGACACCTGTTTATTGCTTCCTTGGCATCCCCACCCCCACCAGCTGCAGCACCCTGAATTTTCTTTGGAAAATATCTCCATACTATTGCTTGAGTAATCTTGACCTGCCTTCCAAGAACAGAGTGACTCTTTATTGCCTTAGGCCAGTGATGGCAAACCTTTTGAGCTTGGCGTGTCAGCATTTTGAAAAACCCTAACTTAGCTCTGGTGCTGTGTCACATATAGAAAGTTTTTGATATTTGCAACCATAGTAAAACAAAGACTTATATTTTTGATATTTATTTTATATATTTAAATGCCATTCAACAAAGAAAAATCAACCAAAAAAATGAGTTCGCGTGTCACCTCTGACACGCGTGTCATAGGTTCGCCATCACTGCCTTAGGCCATTCAGATGACTCCTTGCCTGGCCACAGTGATTGATTCAGGGGTGGACATATGATCCAGGCTGAGACAATGAGATTTCTGTGGAGACTTCTAAGAATTGGACTCCATCTAATCCCTTCTGGATGCAAGCTAGACATAGCAGCCAAAGAAACTGATGGATCCATCTTGGAATCACAGGGGAGAGTCCTAGAAATTGAAGTGAGCATCAAGAAAGAAGAGCAAGAAATAGAGAAAAAAGTGAATCCTGATCACATCATTGGAGCTCTGAATCAAGCCTCACCTGAAGCTAGCATTGCCTTTTTCCTCCATTAACCAATAAAGCTCATTTATTTAAGGCAGCTTGAATTGGGTTTTCTTTATTTTGAAATTATAGTTGTAATAATAATAATGATAAGGAAAACATATATGCCCCCATGCAAGCTTTCCATATATTTTGCATTAGTCCTCATAGATTCTTGTCTTCTGATATCACCAGACTAAAAGAGCATATTCAGACTGAAGGGACAGTGTAGGCAAAGGCCCAGCAGCTTGCATCAAATTCTGGGAGTGCTGACTTGGTCATTAATATTGGACCTGAGCGTGGGGAGAAGACAGAGGCAAGGGTGACCCCAAGGGGACAGACATGAGTCACTTTGGGACTGCTACTGCCATTAACTAGGAGAATAAATGAGTTTGGGAAAGGGGACAAGGTTCAGTCTAGAACAGTGGTTCTCAACCTTCCTAATGCCTCGACCCTTTAATACAGTTCCTCATGTTGTGGTGACCCCCAACCATAAAATGATTTTCATTGCTACTTCATAACTATAATTTTGCTACTCTTATGAATCATAATGTAAATATCTGATATGCAGGGTGTATTTTCATTGTTACCAATTGAACATAATTAAAGCATAGTGATTAATCACAAAAACAATATGTAATTATATATGTGTTTTCCGATGGTCTTAGGCGACCCCTGTGAAAGGGGTCGTGACCCACAGGTTGAGAACTGCTGGTCTAGAACAATTGGAATTTGAGGAAAATTATCATAGCACACTGCAAAAGGCATTGTCCTATCTACCATCCCCAGGAAACTGGCAGGTCCGTAAGAGCAGGGACTGTGTTCACCTTCAGTCTACCCTCCCCCCCGCCAACCCCAGAAACCCCCAAGGACTGTCTGTCCAAATAATGAAGAAATAAATAAATGAAAGCCAAATTCTCTAAAATTAGAGAACATTTAAGTCTCTTCTGGGGGCCTGATGCTGAAGTTTTCCAGAAGTTCTGAAAAGTCAGTGATGCCTGTTGATAGGAACAGAGGCAGCGCTGTCAGGGAAGAGGCAGCACTGAAGCTGTATCTTGAAGATAAAAGTGGATGAAGGGAGTAGCCTTCTAGGCTGGGAGAGAGGCTCAAGCACAGGAGTTCCTGCATCCCTCTTCGACTGGGGAGCACCACTATATTCTCTCCAAATAACTGGAGAGAAAGCTAGAGTGAAGCAACCAACAAGGGTTCCCACCTCACCTGACAACCGATGACCCATCCCAGTGGCTGAGGCGGAAAGGAAACCAGGGAGGGGCTGTGCTTACAGAAATAGGTCACAGAAAATTCAACACAAATAAAAGGGAATGATTAACTGCAAGTTCCTCAGTCCTACAGCTAGGTCGGGAGACCATTAGGTGTGTCTCAACTGAAATCCAAGGAATAGGAGATGAGGCAGCTGGCATTGATGTTTTCGCCTTTTTTTTTTTTCTTCCTGATTACATAACAAGATGGAGAGAAAGAAGAGGGGACTTTGAACCATTCTGATAAACAAAATCCAGAAGCTAACGGCATAGTTTTGCTCTTACCGCTAGAGGAATTTTCCAGAGGAAAAGTTACACAGAAAATTTCTATTTAAAAAGAGGAAGCGATTATTTCTCATAATTGTTTCCAATTTAAGGGGGAAAAAAAAATCTTCAAAAGGGATGTATGACTTCTGAGCTAGTTGTTTCATATGCATTTAAAACAGAAAATAAGGCACAACCGAAAGCAGTTCTCTGTCAACTGTTGGGATTTGCCTGAGAATGATCAAAGGGGCCCTTCCTCTGTTTTTATCAGTCTGCTTTCAAAGGGCTCTCCGGTGCAGGCTGTGCCTCCTCTAGCATCGCTGTTTACACTTCCACCCAATTAGCTCTCAGGGCTGTTTTTAGGAATTTCTTAGCCGTCCACAAGGAAGTACTCTGAGACATTAGCAAATCCATTCAAATCTTATTTAACTGGCAGCAGGTGACTTGGTGATGATCTTGTACCCCTTCTTGTTTCCTAATTCTGTGAAGAGTGCTGCTGCTGAGCTTCATTACTTCCACGGGGAAACCGGTCTGGGATGCAGAGACCCATGAAAACAGGCTCTCACCCTCATCCTGCAGTTTCCACCTTCTGAGGTTTGGGTTGGGGAGGAATATAGGGGGCCTCCTGGGGGCGGGGCTAGTAAGCTGAACCTGTGCCAGTGACAGGTGTCCTAATGCACGTTCTTGTTAGCCACTGCCCCTTCCTTGGGCAATAATCTGTTTTCCTAAATACTCCCAGTTTATAAGGGCCACAAACCAAGAATTTAACAGCTTAGCCAGAGGGGAGGTCACCAGCACCACCCAGGCCAGGCCTTTAGCTATAATCTTACTTCCCCATTCTAACTGACTTAGGTAGGGCTGCAAAAGCCCGCAGTAAGGAAACAAAGAATTTAGAAATAATGTAAGGAGTAATCTTATTGTATAAGTTGTTCAGGCTTTGGATCTTCGAGTCCCCTGAGCCAGCAGTGCTGCTTTAAATAAAGGGTTTTTCCTGAATCTCCGGGTACTCGTTGTGTATTTTTTAGTCGCCTGGTAAATTGTGCAACAGGGTGACCCGATTAGATTTATCCAAAGGAATAATGAGATGGCTGTGGCCTTGTACTCTGGAAATGTGCTCATGTTTTTGCATTTTCATGTGAACACTATATGGTAGAGCAGGGGGTGGCATGGAATAGTGGATGAAACATAGACCTGGGTGCCATGAAATCTGAGAGGCAAATTCTAGTATGAGTTGACTAAATAATTTAACCTTTCTAAGCTTCTATAAAATAGGATAGTTCTATCCATTCCAAGAGAGTGCGGAGGATTAAATAAGATCATATATATCAAACGCTGCCTATAGATGACACACGGTATGGGTTCAATTAATTGATCAGGGAGGGGTGCTGCTGGTAGTGGTATTATTATCGCTTTTTAAATATTCATTCAATGAAAGAACATGTAAGTGGGATAACATTATAAATTATCTATGATGACTGCAAATGGTTACAGTAGGAATAATATATTTTTAATCCTCATGCAAGGATATGTTTACTGATTTTAGAGAAAGTAAAGGAGAGAGAGAGAGAAACATCTATGTGAGAGAGAAACATGGGTTGGTTGCCTCTCGTGTGTGCCCCAATTGGGACTGAACCAGCAACCTAGGTATGTGCCCTGACCAGGGATTGAACTCACAACCTTTTGATGTAGGGGGTGACACTACAACCAACTGAGCCACACTGATCAGGGCATGGAATAGTTAATATTATAATATGTAATATGAAATTGATATTTTAAAATGTGGGTTATTTTTATTGTTTTATCAAAGCTAATTAATATATGCTCATTTCAAATACTTAAATGATACAATTGTATAAAGTGGGAAATAAAAGTTCCTTATAATTTTTTACTTTCCTGCTCTGAGATATGGTGATTATCCTTTCAAATTTGTTTTTGGGTACATATAAAAATAGTGCTAGAAAAAAATAACAGATTTTTCACTCAGTAGTAGGATTTGACCTTGATGTAAGGGTGGACCATTTTATCTCTAGGTCTTTATCTTTGGGGTAGAGCCCATTGGGAACTTTGTATTTTTGTCCCACTTTGTAGATTAATAGCAAATTAGGCTTTCAGATTACTCTAACAGAAGGGCTGTGAATTGTCTAATATAAAATAATGTTGAAAAGCATCAATATTTCCTGTCAGACTTCACTACTAAAGTAATGTCTTTTGTTGAGCGATAATTTTGAAATGTAAAAACATGACTTTCAAATAAATATATAATAACGACATGCCAATGATTTGATTCAATTCTTAATAAATGAAGGAATCAATCAGATGATACACCTGGTTCAAAGTAGAATTCAAGAAACATAAATTTAAACAGTTATTCAAAGAAATGCTGAAATGAATGTTTTTTTTTTTGTTGTTGTTGTTTTTTTTATATATTTTTATTGATTTTTTACAGAGAGGAAGGGAGAGAGATAGAGAGTTAGAAACATCGATGAGAGAGAAACATCGACCAGCTGCCTCCTGCACATCTCCTACTGGGGATGTGCCCGCAACCCAGGTACATGCCCTTGACCGGAATCGAACCTGGGACCTTTCAATCCGCAGGCCGACGCTCTATCCACTGAGCCAAACCGGTTTTGGCTGAAATGAATGTTTTAATAAATACAAAACTGCTTAATACTCTTCAGGTTCCCTGAAACCTTTGGAGTTTAGATTTCTGATCAGACAGAAATCTAAAACTTAACATATAAAATCATAGCATCCATGATCCCATAAGATAATAAAGAGCAAAGTTAAACACAGATGTATTCTCTTAGTTAAATAATACTTGGATGAGACCTTTTAACAATGACCTAGTCTGACTTTGAAAGGACATGCTGTCATATTTGCCTTTATTTTTAAGTTTGATATGTTAATTATTCTCAATATTTAAGTTTGTTCTTGGTCTTTATGGTCATGGCGTCCCTATTATCTTTTGACCCACAAAATCTTTTTACTTCCTGTTACTTTAATTTCCTTTTCATGTCTTTCATAATAAAACACACACACACACACACACACACACACACAAACTTTTATAAAGAAACCAAATCTTAAATTTTTTTACTTTTTTTTTAAATAGATATGTACAATGGCATGAGGAGACTGGTTCCTTGTCACTAGCCAGGTCAATTTTATCTTCCATTCTGGAGCAGATTCCACTAAAACATAGTAATTATATATTTTTTTTTTTTAAATCTTTATTGTTCAGATTATTACATTTGTTCCTCTTTTTTCCCCCCATAACTCCCCTCCTTCCAGCTCCCACCCCACCCTCCACCCTCACTCCCCACCCACTGAGTTCATCCATAGGTGCATGATTTTTGTCCAGTCTCTTCCCGAATCTCCCATTCCCTTTTCCCCCCCCAAGAATAGTCAGTCCATTCCCTTTCTATGTCCCTGATTCATTATAGTCACCAGTTCATTCTGTACATCAGGTTATTTATTCACTTGATTCTTAGATTCATTTGTTGATAGATGCATGTTTGTTGTTCATAATTTGTATCTTTACCTTTTTCTTCTTCTTCCTCTTCTTAAAGGATACCTTTCAGCATTTCATATAATACTGGTTTGGCGGTGATGAACTCCTTTAGCTTTTCCTTATCTGTGAAGCTCTTTATCTGACCTTCAATTCTGAATGATAGCTTTGCTGGATAAAGTAATCTTGGTTGTAGGTTCTTGGTATTCAGCACTTTGAATATTTCTTGCCATTCCCTTCTGGCCTGCAAAGTTTCTGTTGAGAAATCAGCTGACAGTCGTATGGGTATTCCCTTGTAGGTAATTGAGCCTCTTTCTCTTGCTGCTTTTAAGATTTTCTCTTTGTCTTTTGCTCTTGGCATTTTAATGATGATGTGTCTTGGTGTGGTCCTCTTTGGATTCCTTTTGTTTGGGGTTCTCTGCGCTTCTTGGACCTGTAAGTCCATTTCTTTCACTAGGTGGGGGAAGTTTTCTGCCATTATTTCTTGAAATAGGTTTTCAATATCTTGCTGTCTCTCATCTTCTGGGACTCCAATGACTCTGATATTAGTCCGCTTAAAGCTGTCCCAGAGGCTCCTTACACTATCTTCACATTTTCGGATTCTTTTTCATTATGCTTTTCCAATTGGGTGTTTTTTGTCGAATCTTTGGTTTGATTCTTGCACTCCTCTGGTCTGCTATTGGGTATAATATTCTTTATTTCAGTCCGTGTATGCTTACTTTCTAATTTCTTTATCGTAGCATCGAGGGTCTCATTAGTTTTCGTGAGGCTCTGCACAAATTTATGGCAAGCCCTCAAAATTGCGATTCTTAGCTCCATATCCTCCATTTCTGTCATGTTTTTTTGTCTCCGCATCTTTTATGCTTTCTTGGTGCACCCCCTTGTGGTCTCTGTGCGCAGTCTTGTTCTAGCGAAGCCTTAATTGTTGTAGTTAACACTAGAGGGATTTGACCAACAGGCCGACTGGCGGTGGAAATCAGCTGTGGGAAAACTTCAGTCCTCAGGGGAGGTGCTAGTCCAGCCCTTGCCTGAGGCGGTCGGCAAATGGTTGTGCGCAGGGTTTGGGCGGGGCGGGCTCAACAGGGCGGGGGGGGGGGGAGGGAGCAGCTATGGCCGCTCTCAGTCCGTCCCCAGGGGCTCTGCCTCTCTGTCCCAGCAATCGCTGCAAACCTCGGAGGGGCCGTAGCCAGACAGTCCCGCTTCTCCCGTTTGAGTCTGGGTCCCTAGAGACTCGCCCGGATCTGTAGCCCAGAGTCTGAGATTCACTCCTGATTGAAAACGACAATCGCGCCCTCAGCCGCCAGCCCGCTTTGCGCGCGCACCCTCACCACCGCACCGCCGTACCTTTAAATTTTCCACACTGCGCCTCCGCTGAGCGTCGGAATGCTGTTGTTTTTGCTTCTAGTTGAAGAGACTCTCCTCAGCCAGCCTTCCCGTGGTTCTGGTTGATGTCCGCTCCGACTTTTAGTTGTATTTTTGAAGTGGTTGTCCACGGCGGCAGTCTCCGGTGTTTTACCTATGCCGCCATCTTCGATTCTCCAGTAATTATATTGAATTATATTAAAAAGATTCCTATTCTATGACTCTTTTTGCACATTTCCCTAAATTTTAAGCCTAGAATAAATTTCTCTTGTGTTTTCTTGCACCCCCAAAACCATAAAAGGTATCTCTTATGTGCCCTAATGTACTTGTCACACTATTATGATACATACACTTTCTACCTCCCACCACAATATACCCTTCTATTAACTTGGAATTTGTAAGGGCAAAGACAGTCTTTGTCCAGTTTTCTCAGGGCCTGGCTTATATTAGATGCTCAGTAAATAACACTTGAATAATGGACACTATTCTTAGGGTCATTGAATCGAATGTAAAAATTAAAAATAAATTCAAGTCCAGCTGGCGTTGCTCAGTGGTTGAGCATTGACCCAGGAACCAGGAGGCCACCGGTTTGATTCCTGATCAGGGCACATGCCCAGGTTGTGGGCTCAATCCCCAATGGGGGGCCTGCAGGAGGCAGCTGATCAGTGGTTCTCTATCATCATTGATATTTCTATTTCTTTGACCCTCTTCCTTCCTCTCTCTCTCTATAAATCAATAAAAACATATTTAAGAAAATTAAATTCAAAACTTTCTTTCTCATATATCTCTCTCATAATTTTGTTTTAGTTACACTGCCAAACTTTCTTTGTCACACTCCAACCTAAACATTGTAAAACTCCCCATTTTTTAACATATTAATTGGTACTTTCCTTTATTTAGATCAATTACTCCTCTTTAGGTAAAACATAGCAAAATGGTCAATTCTCAGTTTCCCAATTCAAAGCTGAACTTAGGTATTCAAAACCAGCTTAAGTGAATGTTATCAGAGATTTAATTTTGCTCTAAAGGGATTTTCCCCACTGACAGCTAAAACCCATTTAGCATACCATTCTAATTTTCAGAAAACAACTGAGTCAAAATAGTTCCTTATCAGAAAGCAAGTTCATGGTGAAATTAAGACTAGTTCTTAATACCCAAACTAGTGGATAAAACACCATGTGCTACAGGGATATCATATGCGACAGTGACAAGGTAGTGTGTATTGCCCAATGCACATATGAATGTGATATGTCCCTGTCCATCCTTGCTCTAAGATTCATGGTAGATGGGAGGACAAGTAATGATAGACCATGGTTAGATAATGCTTGCTATGCCTATGAGATGATCAAGGACCAAGGATTATTAAGTGAGTCAGGAGTAACACTGGTCAGTTTCACATTGCCATAATGAGAACTAAAAGATGCTAGAGAGTTGAAGACACAAAAAGCTACCCTTCCCCTATTCTTGTTCACTAGAGGCCTGATGCACGAAATTGTGCATGGATAGGTTCCCTAGGCCTGGCCAGCAGTCAGGGCCAATCTGTGGGGTGACCAGCGGGGCGATTGGGGAAGGGCCCCCCGCTGGCACCTGCCTTGGCTGGCCTGGGGCCTGCGGGCTGGGGGCAGCTCCTGCATTGAGCGTCTGCCCCATGGTGGTCAGTGTGCATCATAGTGACCGGTTGTTCCACCAGTTGTTCCGCCTTTCGGTTGATTTGCATATTAGGCTTTTATTATATAGAATATCACTGGTGGTCAACATATCATGGTGCTCAGCAAATTCCTGTTAATACTGTTATCTACGGCCTTGTCCCCATTCCCATCTGTCAGGTCATCTACACACACTGACCAAGCAAGAAGTGGCATTGTTTCCAAGTGAGTTGGGAAGATCAAAAGTGGCCTCTCATGCCTTTCAATAGGAATTGTGGACGTAAATAGTTATTAAGCAATACAGTGGGGCCTTGACTTACGAGTGTCCTGACTAACGAGTTTTTCGAGATACGAGCCGTCTCTCGGCCGCTTTTTTGCTTTGAGTTGCGAGCTAAAATTTGGGTTACGAGCCAGCTTCAGATACCCCACAACATCAGCCCAGCATCACGTGTCTCACTCGTTCACTTTATGATTTGACATACGAGTAATTTGAGTTATGAGCTCCGTCATGGAACGAATTAAACTCGTAGGTCAAGGCCCCACTGTACCTGGATTTTTCACATTTGTCAGTTTCCATGGCATACTTTCATCATCTCATCACTCATTTTAAACTACCAACATGATATTGGTATATTATCTACACTAATAAAAGAGAAATATATAAATTGGTCATCACTCTGCTACACCCACCAGCCAATCAGGATGACTCTGCAAAATAACCCAACAAAGATGGTGGATTAATTTGCATACGCAGGTGCGGAGTGAAGACTGGAGGCTCTGGCCCGAGCAAAGACTGAAGACGACTGAAGACTGAAGAGGTTTGGCTTCTCCACTGTGGTCGGAGTGGAGAAGCCAAGCCTCACTTTGGCTAGAGTGGAGAAGCCTAGCCTGGAGGCTTGGCTTTTCCTCTACAGCTGGACCAAAGGCCTGGGTCCCAGGTGCGGGAGGAAAACCGGTGCCGGCAGTCAGGGGAAGGAAGGCCTATTGTGCGAATCTTCGTGCAATGGGCCTCTAGTCTATATTATAAAATGCCAGTGGCCGTAATGCCATAACAACCAAATGACCGGTCACCAGGAGGTGCATTGATGGATCTCATGGTGTTGCGGGTCTGGGGTCCCACGCGATTTGGCACGCTGGGCCTCTAGTGTCCTTATAATGGTATATGAATTATATGTAGTAGATATTTCAGCTGCCCCTTCATAAATGGAAATTACTGGGTATTTAGAAGGCATGAACAGTACTATCAACCAATGTGACCTACTGGAATACTAATTCTTTGTAATTGCAAATGGAACATTCTCCAATATAGGTGATATGGTATGACATTAAGTAAAATTCTAATTGTTTAAAAGTTTTCAAATCAGACAGATTATGTTCTCTGATGACAGAAGATTAAATTTATTAACAAAAGTTATTTAGAAATTTCCAGATATTTAGGAATTAAACAACACACTTTCAAAATTATCCATGAGCCAAACAAGAAATCACAGAGGAAATTAGAATATATTTTGTATTTATTTTATTAAATTTTTTATTTTTTATATATTTTATTGATTTCAGAGAGGAAGGAAGAGGGAAAGAGAGAAATATCAGTGATAAGAGAGAATCATGGATCTGCTGCCTCCTGCACAACCCCTACTGGGGATTGAGCCCGCAACCCACTCATGTGCCCTTGGACCCTAATCAAACCCAGGACCCTTCAGTCCACAGGCTGACGCTCTATCAACTGAGCCAAACCAGCTAGGGCTAGAATATATTTTGAATTGAATAAAAATTAAACCAAAACATTTAACAATTTGTGCAATAGAGCTAGAAAGGTGCTTAGAGTATAATTAATAGCTCAACATGCTTATATTAGAAAAAAAGATAAAAAATCAACAACCTAAGCTTCTACCATAAAATGTTGGAAAATAAGTACATGTTATATTAAATCTCAAGAGAAGGAAGGAAATAAATGAGTGAAAATCAATAGAAAAATATAGAATATCAGTTAAACTACAGGATTGTTTTTTGAAAATGGCAATCAAATTGACAACCCAGTAGGTATATTAATCCAGAAAAAATGAGAACATGTGCAGATTACTTATCTGGAATAACAAAAGAACATTGGTGTATACATCTTATAAACATAAAGAATAAGAGTATTTAAAGAACTTTATGCTAATAAATTTGAAAGGTTAGGTGAACTGCACAAATTCTTTGAAATATAAAAATTTCCAAATTACATGCAAGAATAAATAGAAAATTTCAATAGCACTGTAACAATTAAAGAACTTGACTTTGTATACTGAATTTTTCTTGTAATCTAAATAAACTTGACTTCATCAGTTAATTCTAACACTTAAGGAAAAACAAATACATTCATTCACAAACTCTTTAAAAACATAGAAGATACATAAATCTTTTCTTAAATTATTTTATCAGTGAAAAATTATCCTGAAACTAAAATTTAAAAAAATGCAAAGTAAAATCCTCTAACATTACCATTCCTCATGAGCAAACACATAAATTCCACAAGAAAATATTAGCCAATAAAATCCAGCAATACATGACTGATTGGCATTTTAGCACCAAAAGCAAAGTTGGTTAATCTTTAGGAAAACTAAATAATGTAATTTACTACATTAACCAAATAAATTGTTAAATAAAGCCTATTTAATTATACAAGTAGATGCAGAGAGGGATGTCTGGCAAAATTCAACAATCATTCTTGATAAGAGACCATTATTCATCTATTAAATAAAGTATAATACCACTCTACAATCAACATCATTCTTAACCATGAAAGACTAAATGATTTCCACTTAACATTAGCAACAGGGTAGAGATTTCTGTTCTTGTCCCTTTATTCTTCATTGTAACAAAAGTTGTTGTCAGTACATAAGGCAATTTAAAGGAATAAATGTCATAGTGGTTGGAATGGAAGAATAAAAACTATATTTACAGATGACCTAATCTTGTATGTAAACTTTTTTAGGAAATCTAAAGAAAAACTACTATAGCTGATAAGTGAATTTAGCCAGGTTGCAGGGACAAGAGCAATGTACAAAATCCTCTTATATTTTTGTATAACAGAAGCAATACAAATTGAAGTTAAAAATTAATACCTGCTATAGTAACCTAAAAATAAGAAATAGTTCATGTGAGGGAGCATGGGACTTGGTTGGAAAGTTGGTAAGGAGCAAATTCCAAAAGAATTTTATAGGGGAGTTGGCTGAAGGCAACCGCCCCTAATTGCTCCTTGACCTTTCCAAACAAGTCTGTGTATGTGAGGACCCACGGTTGTTTATCCGAATCTTTATGCTTAATCTTTATGCTTAAAGGGTACTGCTGTCGCCTGTGTCCTCCCAAGAATGCTTACCCTACTGATTGTATCTAAAAGTTAAACTTTCTCTCAAACTGCCATTACAATAAAAGCCTGAAGGGGCAGGCGAACAAGGCTGTTTGGTTTCTCTAGCCAGGCCGTTCCTTAGCCCTCTCTCTCACAGAAACTTGTGTCAGAGTAATCATTCATCCGTTCCTCGGGGTCTGGTGGTCAGCCCTGGCAAGTTAAGAACAAATTTACAAAATGTGTGCCAAATTCACGACACTGTAAATACCAAACATGCCAGAGAAATGTAAAAATGGTAGAATACATGGTGAGATACAAGTTGCTCTTGGATTGGAAGACTCAATATTGGTGTCAGGTTTCTTTAAAGTCATCTCTAGATTCAGATGAATCCTGGTCAAAAGCCCAGTATGCATTTGTGTAAAATGCATATACAGAGTCCAGAGTGCTAACCATTACACCATGGAACCTTATTAAAATGCATATACAATGGACTTTACATGAATTGGAAATAGCCAAGATAGAGTTAGAAAAGAACACATTTGAAAGAATTACACTAATTACCAAATTTGAAGTATGTCATAAAGACACAGTAATAAAATTTGGTATTAGCATGAAAATAGACATATAGGTAGTAGAAGAAAATGTCCAGAAACAAAACCAAATACATAAGGTGAGTTGATTTTCAACACAGAGGCCAGGGTGATAAAATGAAAATGTGTCCTTTCAAAAAATTATGTCAGAACTATTGATATTATATGGAAAATAATTAACTTTGATTCTGTCCCCAGACCATACACAAAAATTAACTTGAAATAGATAATAGACTAAGTGTAAAAGTTTACACCCCCACACCCACAATTTCTAGAGGAAAACAGAACATTTTTTCAATCTTAGCCTAGGTAAATAATTCCTATACTGGACAAAAAAGAAAGCATGAAGGGTTTTTTAAATAACTTTTACTTTATTAAAAGAACGTACTTATTTTATTCAAAAGCTACTGTGAGCAAAAAAACAAATCGGACTAAGAGAAAATAGTGAATATTTCATGCAGTCAAATTGAAAAAGAAAACAATTATCCCTTTCTTGAAATACATCAATGTGGCGCCATTTGCCTGGAGTGGCATTCCAATAAAGAGCCTCACACAGAGATGGTGTGTGTGCAATGGAGCTCTGATTTTCTGTGCCCCTCAATAGGAAGAGTATGGAGAGTGTGTGTGTGTGTGTGTGTGTGTGTGTGTGTGTCTACCGCTATACTAGTAAAAAATAATGCCCCTCCAAAGATAATCACAAATGACAAGGAGGAATTGAAGTTGCAAATGGCATTAAATCTGCTAATCAGCTGACTTAAAAATAAAGAGGTTATCCTGGCTTATCAGAATGGAGCCAGTGTAATCCCAAAGATCCTCTAAATCAGCGGTTCTCAACCTGTGGGTCGAGACCCCTTTGGGGGTCGAACGACCCTTTCACAGGGTCGCCTAAGACCATCGGAAAACACATATATAATTACATATTGTTTTGTGATTAATCACTATGCTTTAATTATGTTCAATTGGTAACAATGAAAATACATCCTGCATATCAGATATTTACATTATGATTCATAACAGTAGCAAAATTACAGTTATGAAGTAGCAACGAAAATAATTTTATGGTTGGGGGTCACCACAACATGAGGAACTGTATTAAAGGGTCGCGGCATTAGGAAGGTTGAGAACCACTGCTCTAAATGTATTTAAAAAAAGGCAGACGAGGTGCTGTCAGATATGTGATGTGAGACTTGACTATCTATTGCTGGCTTTAAAGATGGAGAGGGGCCATGAGACAAAAAATTGGGGCCACCTCTAGCAGTAGTAAAAGTGAAAAAAATGCAAAAGAAAAAATTCTCTAGAAAATATTAAAACAGAACATATTCAATTATTTTTAAAGTCTCTGCTATGTGGTACTGATGAAGGAATGGATGCATAGGTTAATTGGCTGGAACATCATAATACAGTCTCAAATGCATAAGGAAATTTAGTATATGATAAAGATGACGTCTCGATTAAGAATGGAAAAAGGTATCTTTGTAGTAGAGGTATTGGGTTAATTGATATAGAGAAAAAAAATCAATCAAACCTATAGAAAAAAATAGGACATGATATGGACAAGTCACACAAAAAATGCAAACAGCCCCTAGCCCCATCCATTTTCTAGAAATCACTTCTAAAATCACATTTTCAAATATAGCAAATGATGTCTTCACTTGCCTACTCATTGAAGTACTATTCGTAAGAGCAAACAACAGAAAAGTAGTGAAAGGACCAATAATCAGGAACCGGTTGGATAGTAATCCAGGGCACAACAGCATGGAGGATTATAGAACCGTCTGAAGAAAAGGAATATATACTATTGTAGTGTCATTTTAGGATATGCCATAAAATAAAAATAGCAAGATAACAAAAGCTATGTAGACAGTGTGCTGCAGTTTTATCTGAGAGAGTGGATGCATGTGCTTATAGATGTTTCAATTAACATAGCAATGGGAGGGTAAGCCATAATATCATAAATGGAAATGTGAGGGGGTGGGGGGAGGGCAGAAATAGAAGTAGGGGCAGGAATAGAAGTGGAATGATGGAATAAATCTTGTTTGGTAAATTTGGTGTTGGAGGTGATTTTATTTTCTCAAAATCCTGTACAAATTTAAATTGTATAAAGGCCCTTAAATATATATCTACTAGAGGCCCAGTGCACAGATTCCTCCACCTGGCCTGCGGGGATTTGGTTGAAACCAGCTCTCTGACATCCTCTGAGTGGTCCTGGATTGCGAGGGTGCGGTTCTCGGGTGACGCACCCTGGAATCGGGCTACCTCCTCTCTAGTTCTGGGGTGCATTTCCCGAGAACCGCAGCTGCCAAGTCACCACAGAAGAGGCGGTGTCAGATATGTGATGTAAGACTTGAGCATCTGCCCTCTGATGGTCAGTGGGTGTTATAGCTACCAGTCATAGTGTCTGCTCCCAGGTGGTCATTGCATGTCATACCTACCAGTCGGACGGTTGGACAGTCCCTTAGGCTTTTATATATATGGATCCCTGCAGGCCAGGCCGTAGGAACCTGCTCACTCCAAAGACACCCAGGTGTGACGGGCTGGGGAGGGACCGCAGGAGGTTGACTCCAGGGCCTGTCTGGTCCCTCTCACCCAGTCCTGCCCTACCAGCCATCTTCTAATTAGTTTCCTTTCAGTGTGCATGAATCTGTGCACTGGGGCACTACTTTATAAATAAAACAAAGGAGTCTGTCAGTTTTCTAGGGCTGCCATAACTATGTACCACAGACTGGGTGGCCTGAACAACAGAAATGTATTTCCTTATAGTTCTGGAGGCTGGAAGTCTGGATCTTCTGAGTATCTCCTTAGTTCATACATGGCCATCTTCTCCTTGTATCTTCAAATGGGCTTCCTTCTATGTGTTTATCTGTGTCCTAATCTCTGCAGATAAAGGTAAGCCATGTTAGATTAGGACCCAACCTAATGACCTCGTTTTACCTTAATGCCCTTCTAAAAGACCTTGTCTCTAAATAATCATATTCTGAGGACTTGAACCTGTAAATTTTAAAGAGGCACAGTTGAATCCATAGTACTGTCCAGGAATAGGTGGAGTTGGGTGGCTCCTTAAATAATCATCAGAGAAAAATTCCAAGTGACAAATGTACCCAATAGTTGGACCATACCTGCCTGGTTGAAATGCTTGAAAGATGAAAAGAAAATGCAGATGAGAGAAAAATGATTCCAAGTGATGGGTACACCCAGTAATCAGATTGTACCTTCCAGGTGATAAGCCTCCGGATGAAAAGGAAATTCAGAAGACTATTTAACCTCCCTAGTGCTTGGTGTTCTGTAGAAGCAGTGGTATACCTTGGACCAACCTGACAGAGGTAAGACATTTTAAAATATATTTTTATTGATTTCAGAAAGAAAGGGAGAAGGAGATAGAAACATCCATGATGAGAGAGAATCATTGACAGGCTGTCTCCTGCCTCCTGGGGACTGAGCCTCCAAACAGGGCATGTGGCCTGACCGGGAATCAAATCATGACCTCCTGATTCATAGGGTGAACCTCAACCACTGAGCCATGCCAGCCAGGACAGGTAAGACATTTTAGACATGAGTCACCAACTTCATGCATGTGGTCCACAAGATTGTTGGGGGGCTGGACTCTATCTTTCTAGGTCTCTAGACATTAGAGAGGTAGACAGTCCTCCAAAGCCAGCTCAGTTTCTATCTGTAGGTAGATGTGGGCGGCTAAACAACCCATATGGGCTAGAAAAAGTTCATGATTTAACACATGCTCTGTGTTCCCCAGGACCCACCATGGATCCCTCAGTCCTGCTGGCCTTACCCTTGCTCCTGGCTCTGTCCACACCTTGCAGTGCTTGTCAATGTAAACTTCAGCACCCTCAGACATATTTCTGCACGTCAGACATTGGTGAGTCTAGGGAGATGCCAGGGAAGCCTGCATCAAGAAGGTCTCACCATGGGGTGGAGAAATGCAGAGGTGGGGGAGCTCTGTAGATCTGAACAATGTCTCCAGGAGACTCAGGATGGAAAATCTTAAATCAATGAACCTATGGGCTCCTGACCTATTTCTTCCTCCTCCCAGTCTTACTTGTGCAGATACTAGGGCCAGGAGAAAACACTTTCCAAAAACGAAGTTTCAAAGTCAACACCATTAAGGTAAACCCAATACCTCTTTCCTTCTTAACCCCTTCTTTCAAAATAAACTAGACTTTCCAAACTGCTTGGGCAGAGGGATTTCAATGGTGTCTGGAGCCTAGCATCTTCAAGGAAAACTAAGGTCTTAGCCTCTCTTTCTCCCCCATCACAGATCCTCAAGGGTCCCAAACCCCTCCCACTAATCAGTAATATCTACACCCCTCTTCGTTGGAATGACTGTGGATATCGGGGGACATTTCCTAAACAATCACAGTTACTTATTGCAGGTGAGCACCCCATCCTCATGTAGCCCCTCATGACCACTGTATTTCCGCAACCCCAGTTCCATGGAGGACCAGGGACCTCTTGTTCATAATCTGACAGATGCATCCTAGGAAAATGCCGGACCATTTTAAAATCATCCATGATTTGTGGATCACTGTACCAGCCTCTGGGTTTCCAGACTCTCTGGGGATAACTACCTTAGGGCCTTAGCATGTCCTTCCCAGGGGGCATCCATGCATGCTGTGCTGACCCCAGGCCATGCTCTCTGATCACCGTAGGCTTCCTGAGGGCCGGAAGAGTGAACTTCACGAAGTGCCATATGGTGTATCTCTGGAACCTGCTCACCAGAGAGCAGAAAATAGGTTTCCAGATGGCATACCCAACAGGCTGCAAATGTCACGTGAGTAGCCTCCTATGTATATTTCCTCTGCAGCCCAGGTTCTGGTCATTGTTCCTAGATCTTCCTCCCTGTCATCTCCCTCTTTGGGTGACCTTGGCCTCCTTCCCCGCTTCCTTCTTGTTCCCTGTCCCCTCTCATTGTCCCCTTTAGCTTCTCCCTGGATTCAGACTCCTCCCCCACCCCTCCACCCCTTCACCCTTGTATTTTTAGGATGGGGTGTGCGAACAAGAGGTGGGAAGGGAATGAGAGTAAATCCTGTATCTCCCTCCACCTGTAGATTCAACCCTGCCACCTCTGCTCACTTGGCTGCCCTGAAGCTGATCTCACAGATTGTGTGTGGAAACAAACAAATTGTCAATATCAATCATGGAACGGAAACCACTCCTTAAACTCCATGTGTGTCCCCTCCACAGCTGGTCGCTGTGAATGGACTAACCTCTCTAACGTCTAAGCCTAGGCTGCAGCAACTGTTCCAAGCACTACTCCTCGGGTTCTGGCCTAGGCTTTAATATTCTATTGCTCGATCTGGCCACTGTTAACAGAACTGGGTTGTACACCTAAGTTTTGCTTACTATTCTGTAAGCAGTGTATGTATTAGTAAAATTTATAAAAAATAAATCCCAGACTGAGACTGTGACAGCTTTTCCTTTATTACCTCAGTTCTTCAATCAGATTTCATTTCCATTCATCCAGCAACAGCTCGCCTGACCCTAATCCTTCTCATTCCACAGTTCCTGCATCTCCTCATCCTACCAAAAGCAAGAGTTCAGGGCCCAGGCAAAGGGATAAACCAGAAAGACGAGGGTCAGACTCCACCTGACATGCCCTCACTTCCCCTGATGATTGGCAGAATCAAAACCCACCAGGTGAAAGAGAAAGGACGTTCCTTGTTCCCACAGAATCAAGACTGCTTTGCAAATATAAAAATCATTCCTTGTCATCTTAAGGTCCTGAGTGTAAAACATTACACTTTTAAACTTTTATAAGAACACAAAGGGGAATAATCTTAGGATATCAAATCACAAAAGGCAAAAAAAATGAAAGAAAATAGACAAATTTGACTATTTTAAAATAAAACATCTTTCCAAGAATAAAATACCATAAACACTGTAAAAATATAAGATGTAGACATAAGTTGGAATTATAGAGTATTTACCCCTTATGTGAGGTCTGGTTAGTAAATGTTTTTGGGTACTGACTGAAGTTTTCCTTTGAACATAATCAACTTAAAAATTTTCCAGAGTTCTTTCAAAACTAGTCCCTTCTCTCTTTATTATATTTAGTTCTGTTTCTTTTTTTCTCACCAGAGGATACTTTTCCATTAATTTTTAGAGAGTGGAAGAGAGAGGGAAAGACACAGAGAAACATCAATGTGAGAGAAACTCATTGATTGGTTGCCTCCTGCACTCTCCCTGACCAGGGCCCCTGCGACCAAGATACATGCCCTTGACAGAAATCGAACCCGGGACCCTTCAGTCCACAGCCGACACTCTATACACTGGCATGGAATCTGTGTGGGCCTTATTTGAGTTATTTCAAAATGACTGTTTGCGGAGTGTAGACAGGTGCTTGGTTCAGTAAATTATATTTGAATACAAGGCAGGAGCAATATTACACCTGTGTGATTGTAAGATTGTGAGGAAGCAGTGACCTGCTATCTCTACGGGAGTCTCTCTGGGGGTGCAGCAAACAAAGCAAAGATTAGCACATCTTGTTATGCCCTTTCCCATGTAGATAATAGAAAAAAAATTGCAGCAGGAGATGAGGGACTGGAAGACAGTTCTGTGAGCAGAGAAGGAGCATGGAGCAGAGGGAGGAACAGAAGGACAGGAGGTAGAGCAAACAGTAGAAAGTAGGAGCAGGGAGAAAAGATAGAGAAAAGGGAAGATCAGGGGGCTCATCAAACGGGAAAAAGGAGGCAAAAACAGTGATAAAACAATGAGAGAAAGAGAAGGAGAAGGGAAGAGGGAGAGGGAGCGAGGTTCGGTGGGAAGGAGTAAGCAACAGGCTCTGGGCTGAAAGCACAGCTGCTGGGTCACTCATAGAAAGACCTTCTAACCTGTCGCTGTCAGGATGCCGTCTTTCCCTCCTGGCTGCACTCTTTTCTATAGTTCATCTACATCTATTCAGTTTTAATTTATTGTTACTCAGGACTGCTCAGGAGGACAGACGTCAGCACACTGTGTGAACACTCTGTGGTTTACATGAGTCCAGCCTCCGGATCCCCTGGGCATGGTCCCAAATCAGCCATGGATGGGTAGTCCTGGGAGCACAATGTCCCAGGTTACTAAGGAGCTACAATTACTGTGTTTCTGGTTCGTTGGCTAAAATGGAGGGTTCCCATGCAGGGGTCAGAGAAGGCAAAGGGCTGGGAGGGAGGGTGAGCTCGTGGGGAGAGAGGAGTGGGGAGAAGTTGGCAGGGTTACTTTGGTAATATGATCTAGAGCTGCATTTTCCTGTTGACATGGCCAAGCCCTAGAATAAAGAAATCACGGTTGAGAGGGTGGAAAGAGACCCCCTGTGTTTAGGTATCAACATGCCACTTATGTGCCTCCAGCCAAGTCTCAAAACAACAAAATATGCAGCCCCACTGCACCCACACCCAAGACCCCCCACTCAACCCCCAGAGCAAGAATTCTCACCCCTTATAGATACATGGGGAGACACCATAGTGAGGGACTCACCACCTACCAGACTCACCAACTTCCAGGTAAACAATCCAGTGGTGTAATTGCACAAGAACAGGCCTGCCCACCCCTGCACATCTGTCAGGAGGATGCAAAGACCACCAGGAGGGTGGGAGCCAGGTGGGTACAAGGGGGACAAGGAAGGATTTAGGAAGAGACTTTCTTATAGTTCCTCTTGATATAACATTATAATAGTGACAGAATGTGGGTAAATAATATTAGTGCTTTGTGCTAAGTATTCCTGTAATCACTGTGAGAAACCCAAAGATTAACTAAATGGAACCTGGACTCAAGGTGCTTGGGTTAAAATCCAAGTTGTATTAATTCCTGGCTGTAGTACCTCAGGGCAGGTCGGTCAATAGCTCTTTGCATCAGATTCCTCAACTGTGACGTGTAAATAATTACAGAACTTCTCTTACAGAATTACTGCCAAGATTAAATATTTAATACATGGAACACACTTGAAATATTACCTGAAGTCAAGTAAGCACTCAATAAATTTGGATTTGTATAGTATACCCTATGGTTAGTAGTTATTACTAATACTTTAGCAATAATGAGCACTGCTTTAACAAACCTCACAATACCCATAAAAATATGGATTTATGCCCTAATTTTCAAGTATCTTTTCATTATTAATTGCAGTATCAATTTCAATTATACTTTAATGTGAAAGAAAAAAATAGTATCAATGATGCAGTATAACTATCTCAATTTCATAGAGATTAAGAGGGAACAAGATTCACCAGGATAGTATTAATCATGGTTTTAATGCTATGTTGATGCAAATAAACAAGGTACTGAAATCACCCCAGGTCATAAAGGAAAACCAGAGAGAATGCCAATATTTTAACACAACTTCGTTGGCCCTGAAATGTCCTGCATGAAAGAGTTCTGTAGGATGTCACAAAATTTCTCAGAGATTAATCACCTCAATCATTATCCCACATTGTCCTTCAAAGTTGGCATGAATTTTCTTGGACATAGTCATGCTCCTTCATTCTCACCCCACACTGGCCACTCACCAGGGTGAGGCCATAATCTAATCTCTCCCCATCCTCTGAGAATGCCCAAGTCCAGGCAGGCATGTAGCTGGATCTTACTTGTGGATCAGGGACCGGTAGCCATGCCTCCTAATATACTCCAACATAAAACATAAAATCTTGTTAGGCCATATGCCCTGACTGTAACCACACACTCAAGCTTTTACCTCAGGACGAGGTCACAAATAGGTCAAGGATCAGTTGCTTGTCCTCAAACCTGTTTCCAGGGTCTTTTGGTGCCACCAATGAATTCACTCAACCTCCCACTCCTTCCCCACATAAGCAAAGGGGATAAGTGCATTGTATACTGTGGTGATGGTTTAATTAGATGTGTGAGTGCAGTGTGAATTGATGTTTATTTTAATATATATTCAGGTACTTAGATGCAGAAATAATTATAGGCATGTTTCTATAAAAAGTTATCAGATATGTACACATATGTATTAATCAATTATTTGTTTTCTGTTCTGTCCTGTGAGCAGACCTAATAGCAATGAGCACACCTAGGGCCCAGATCGCAGTTTCTAAACATCATTATCCTTTAAAAGAAACTAGAGCCCTTTGTAGAAAGGGCTGTGGCAGGTAAAACACAAAATGACATTAGGTTGTAAGTGACAGAAAAGAAGCTCAAAGTCACTTAAGCATAAGAGGAGGTATTCATGGGCTCTCATAACTGGTTCGTACAGAACTGCCCTCTGGCTTCTGGCCTGGTTTGACTCCAAAACTCGGGACCTTCCAGGCTTTTAGTCTGTTTCTCGACCTCACAGCTCTGTTTAACTCTTCCGGCATCATTCCTCAGAGAGCCTCCCACCTGCCAGTTCCGCAAGCCCACTGAGAAGGCAGCCTTTTCTCTTCTCAAGCAGAAAAAAATTCCACAAACTCTCGCTGGGTCACGTGCCCTTCACCAACCAATCGCCATGCTCAGGGCTCGCTACTCTGCTTAGACTGGCTTGGCCAGGCCTTCTTTTTATTTTTCTATTTTTGAGAGAGAGAGAGAGATTTGTTGTTCCACTTATTTATGTATTCATTGGTTACTTCTTGTATGTGCCCTGACCAGAGATCCAAACCACAACCTTGGCCTATAGGGACAACGTTCTAACCAACTGAGATACCCAGCTAGGGCCCACCCAGGCCTTCTGCTCCGTCCAGGGAAGGGTGGAGCCCAGTGGTTCAGGGACCAAAGGGGCCATATAGGAGAGGGAGGAAAAGTTCTCAAGGGAGAGTGTTCTCTGACCAGAAAGACTGATCATATGGCAATCACCCGAAAGAGTCCAGCACTGGATCAGCATGGAGCCTCACACACCATCCGCCACCCTCTACTGTGCTGAGCAAGGTCTATACAAAGCAGAGTTGTGAAGAGAAGCTTCTCTGGCACAGCCTCGTTGGTCTGTACCCTCAGTGTGGTGCCCCCTTCCACTGACCTGCGGACAGGCTCCCAGGAGCCACGTGCATCATGTGTGAGGGTGCTGGTGCTGAGCTTTACGCTGGGCCACCAGAGGGACACATCAGGTTGGAAGGAGTAGATGATGCTTTGCCTGCGGGGGAGGGAGAAGATGGACTGAGTTGGTCCCTGGCAGCAGCTGGGATGACTTAAACTCTCCACTGCACTCGAGAAGGTCAGGTAACATGCAGCCGGCAGGACAGTCCTGCTTTACCACATTCTGCTAATGTCAGCATTGTCACAATGCTCTCTTAAGAATGTGTGCTCTTTACTTGGAGTGACACAGTTGAAACTCTTTCCCAGATCTAGTAATGAGAAGATTTGAACAGGTGTCACAGAGTCAAGAGAACAATTTGAATTCATAAAGTCCAGCAATGCGACCATCAAGCACCATATTGTCAATTGCATGTAGTGTGAATGCACACGAAATGGTCCTGCTCGTTTTTCTATTGTATAGCTTGAGCAAATTACTTGAATTCTCTGGGCATCAGTGTACTTCTTAGTAAAAAGTGTGAGATATCCATCACTTCATAGGTATTAATGAAGATTAAACTTGCCAATATAAAGTGTGTAGTACAGTGCCAAGCACATAGTCAGTGCTGAATAAATATCCACTCTTACTATTATTACAAAAAGTAATAGGGCTACCTCCACCAACTTAATTTTAGAAGCAGATGAACTCTTTGCTTGTCCCAAAACATTACATACACCTTTCTGGCCATTACAGATTCATCACTTTGAATTGCCAAATCTCCACGGTATTGCAGAAAACTCCGGTAAGGAACATGAAATACCATAATCAGGCCTTTCATAAAATAGTTTTCAACGCAGATTATGTCTTCCTAATGGGTTTTAATGAAGAGAAAGATGAGATTGACCACAAGACTCTTCAGACAGGTACAGATTTGGTTAAATGGCATGGGAGTGGGATAGGCTGTGTTATAAACGTTGGGCTGAGAAGAGAAAGACTCGATGGAAAATATTCTAATATCACAACAATCTCCAATTCTCAGTATTTACCAGGCAGGTGAGCTGGTCTCCTCAGAAAAACTGTATAGACTCTCAGAGCTTCTTAATCTTTGGAGTAGGTGTCTACCTATCAAAATCATGGATTTTTCTGCCATCTACTGGTCATTTTTGAGAAGGACAGCAGTCTTTGTGTGATTGCCTGCGGGGGAGGGAGAAGATGTCTCTCTTTTGTGGCCCACCTGGGGCCTTGCCACAAACCTCACTGGAGCTGTGGGGTGTGGGATTGGGTTTGTGGAATAAGTGACAGGGGTTTGGGGGTTCATGGTGGTGGTACATGGAGACAGTGATGAGCTTGTGTGGAGTCAGTGATGAATGTCCATAGGTTCAGTAGTAAGGGCTCTGTGAGTCAGGGAGTGGGGCTGAGGGCTGAGTGATTGAAAGGCTGCAGAATCAGAAATCGGTTTCTCCAGAGTTGGCAAAGGGATCTCTAGAAGTACTTTCTAGAATTGGAGACTGACATATCTGACATGTGGAATCTATTTTGTCTGTAGGACAAGTGATGTTTAGACAGGGTGCCGGGAGTCTTGAGGCTCAAGGATACGAAGTCTTATGCTAGTAGGCGGGGTTTCTGTGATAGTGATGGGAGTCTGAGCCTGCTGATGTATCAGCTCTGAATATAGTGATGGGGTCTCTGGGGTCAGTATGGGAGGCTATAGGATCAGTAGGTGGGTGATGGAGAGCCTTTGCTGCCAGAATGATGTCCACGGGACCAGTGGTTCTGGGTTTTAGGAAGCAAATAGGGGTCTGTAGGCTTAAAGAATGGGGCACATAGTTTCAGTAATGGACTGTCTATGGACTTTTCAATCCTGTCCAGACCAGTCATTTCATGCAGGCTGCCTGCCGGAAGCAGGCATACACATGACTGCTGCGATTACTATCCAATAGGGGCAATACCTTGAGACTGACTCAGGTCTGAGATGTCAGCACTCGTCATTCCTAAATGCCTCAGACCTGAAAGAGGGGTTTTTATGGAAGAAAACCTACCACAAAAAAATAAGTGCCCTTCCCATCAAATCAGATCAAGGGTGCATTCATTATCTGCACCTGATATCTCTGGTGATGTTATCCTTGATCGGCACTGTGAAGACCTTTTTATGTTCCCTTTCCATACCCTGTCACTTGGAAGTGAGTCACAGTTCTGGCTCACACTCCAGGGGAGGGAAAGTAATTGGAATTAATTCACATTGTCCCATAAAGAAGATCTGCCCCTTTCCCCATATCTATTTATTTGTTCAATTATTCATCTATATTATTATGGACTCGTGGATATTTATTTTGTGTCTTGGGTTATAATGCAGCACTAATATTATTTATGTATTTTCTTAAATTGTTCCAGCTTTGCCCATTGAGAGCAATTTCATGTTGGCTTCCGTGCCCATTTGCAAAGCCCATCTTTTTTAAAATCGGAGAATGGTATTTAAAAACCAATATCTGGAAGAGTAATGTCAGCAAAATGGCAGCGTAGGCAGCTCCAAGCTTTCATCTCCCCGCAGACACATCAAAACAAGCAGAAAATGTCAGGACCAATTTTATCAGAACTCTGCAAAACAATCAACAACTTACGGCAGCCAAGCAAATGCTGAATCAAGGGAAAATGTGACTTCAAAACTGTAGACAATTTCCGTGGTGATTTTACTCGCCCTTGTTCCACCCCCTCCCTGGCATGCAGTGGTTTTAAAGCAGTGGCCACACACATTGCTAGAGAGGCATCTGGTCCCTGAGTCAGGGAGGAAGAGAGCAGACATTACAGCGTGTGTCTGTTCAAACCTGTCCGGGGGCGGGGGGGGGGGGGGGGGGGGGGGTGTCTGAAAGACTGATACAAGTTGTTCAATCTCTGTTTCAATTAACTTGGAAGTCAGCAGAAGGATAGCAGGTCAGAAAAGTGACAGACATTGTTCAAAATCACTACAAGGCATACTAACAACGCTCAGGTGCCTGGAGCAAATAATAAATGACTGGGTCTTACACAGTTTACCCACTTAACATGCCTACCTCGATGGCTCTATGTTTCCTACTCTTACTGTCTGCCATAGCAATTCTGGCATTTCTCCACCAAGTACAGTGGGGCCATGACTTACCAGTGTCCCGACTAACGAGTTTTTTGAGATCCCAGCTGTCTCTCTCGACTGATTTTTTGCATTGAGATGATAGAGTAATTTGAGTTAACGAGCTCGGTCTCGGAACGAATTAAACTCGTAAGTCAAGGCCGCACTGTACTTTAGTCATTCCACATCTCCAGGAACCATCCTAGAGACATGTTCACACCATCTGATGAAGTCCCTGCTATGGTGTTAAATCCTGTATTCCCCCCCACCACCACCACCACACCCCATTCAAATCTAATCTTCAATACCACTTACCCAGAAACCCCAGATTCTGGTCCCATGACCACTCCCTGGTTCTTGCAATACATGACATCACATACTGCCAACACATTGAGATATTGTCCTATTTTACTAGCAGGCTCAACGTATCCTGGCTGGGTTATACTATGACTTTTTCCTAGTTATTAACTTAGTGGGAAGCCCTTAGTGGGAAGGCTCAGCATTAGGAAGTAATTCAATAGGATGTGACAGAGTGCAGCATCAAGCAGGGAAAATGCAAAATGATTCTGGGGGTCATCTGGTGCCATAAATCAAGGATGTACATTTTTTCCAGCTTTAATTTCTTAAGTCCAGCCTACAATGAAAGAAGAGGGAAGTGGCCCTAGCCGGCTTGGCGCAGCAGACCTGCAGACTGCAGGGTCCCGAGTTCAATTCTGGATAGAAAAATGTCCTCGGGTAAGGATTAACAAAAACAAAAACAAAAAAGAAGAAGGAAGTGAAATCCTGGAGGGGTATCTATGTGTTATTTGGAATTCTTTTGTAGGAAAGATTTTCCTCTTTTCATTTATTTCTTAAATGAAAAGAGGAAATTTTTTAAATTGTATATTATTAAATTCTTTGGCATGACTGTTTGGTACCTATATACACTTTGAAATGATTACCTCAGTCAAGCTAAAGGAACACATCTATTATCTCACAGAGTTGACTTTTTTTCTTCTTTTCATGCTGAGAACACATCTACTCTCTTAGCAAATTTCAAGTATACATACAGTATGGTTAACTATAGTCACCATGCTGTACATTAGATCCCTAGAATGTATTCATCTTATAACTGAAAGCAGTTCCCTTTACCCAACCTCTTCTCATTTTCCCCACCACAGGTGACCATGATCTAGAAAAATGTAGAGCACAATTTTTAAATTAATAATTATTATAGAAATACCAAGACATAAGAGCAGATCGAAAAGAGCTCACAAAGGCTAAAGCTAGAATAATTTGTCCAAAATATCTGATACTACAGAACTATACTCTAAAAGAATAAAAAGCATATGCATAAGCAGGTGGATGTAAATAAAAGATTGAATAAAGAAATAAATGAAAAGAGGCAAATCTTTCCTACAAAAGAATTCCAAATAACACATAGATACCCCTCCAGGATTTCACTTCCTTCTTCTTTTTTGTTTTTGTTTTTGTTAATCCTTACCCGAGGACATTTTTCTATCCAGAATTGAACTCAGGACCCTGCAGTCTGCAGGCCTGCTGCGCCAAGCCGGCTAGGGCCACTTCCCTCTTCTTTCATTGCAGGCTGGACTTAAGAAATTCTACAAAAGACCTGTCCTCTTCAAAACTCTCAAGTTTATGAAAAACTAGAGAAGACTGAAAACTGTCATGTGTTATGAAGACTCAATGTAATCTGTTATCCAGAATTAGATCAGGGAAGTGAAAAAGGATATGGGTGTCAAGACAGATTAAGCACAAATAAAGTTTAAAGTTTAGCTCACAGTATTGTTACCAATATTAATGTTGCAGTTTTGACAAATGTATCATGGTTATGTATGATGTTAATTTTGGCCCTAGCCAGTTTGGCTCAGTGGATAGAGCATCAGCCTGCAAACTGAAGGGTCCTGGGTTCAATTCAATCAAGGGCACATGTCCGGGTTGCATGCTCAATCAATGATTCTCTCTCATCATTGATGTTTCTATCTCTCTCCCTCTCTCTTCCTCCCTGAAATATATATATATATATATATATAAAAACGATGTTAACTTTGGGGAAACTGGATGAAAGGTATACAGGAACTCTCCATACTAAATTTCCGACTTTTCTGTAAATCTAAAATTATTCCAAAACTAAAAGTTTGTTTAAAAAGTTGAAATGTAAAAATAAAATTGTAAGAAGTCCTAAAAGGAATAAACAAAATAAAGCAAAGGAGTCCGAGGGCAGGTGGAGTTGTGACTCTTCTAAAGGAAACTCTTCTAAAGGGTTCCTATTCATTTGTGAACCCTTCATCAGGCCTTATTTCCCAAATGGATATGCTCAAGAGATGAAAATAAAATGCAGTTAACTGTTTATCCTCCAAGGAGCTTGAGAGCCCTACAGAAATTTTGTGGAGTATCTCAGCTAAGACCTCCAAGGGGCAACACTTTAGAACAGTGGCCTAGACTAGGTGATTCTTGTCCACAGGAACTAGGTGTAGATATCTTTATGTTTAAACTATTTTGAGTTTGTTGAACTTCTTTTTTTTAAATATATTTTTATTGATTTCAGAAAAGAAAGAAGAGGAAGAGAGAGATAGAAACATCAATAATGAGAGAGAATCATTGATCGGCTGCTTCCTATTCGCCCTACACTGAGGATCAAGCCCACAACCTGGGCATATGCCTGACTAGGAATCAAACCATGACCTCCTGGTTCATAGGTCTCTGCTCAACCATTGAGTCATGCCTGCCGGCCGGGGCTTTGTTGCACTTTTTAAGTACAGATATTACATCTTTCTTTCAAATTTGAGGAGTTTTCAGCTATTAATTTTTTCTGCCTCTTTCTCTCTCTTCTCTTTCTGGGACTAATATTGCATTTTTTAAATTGGAGTATAATTGACATGTAATATTATATTAGTTTCAGTGTACATAATGATTCAACATTTTTATACACTGCAAAATGATCACCACAAAATCTAGTTACCTTTCATCACCATACAAAGTTATAGCATTTTTTTTCTTGTGATGAGAACTTTTAAGAGGGTGGAAAGGTAGAGATCAATGGGGGGGAAAAGGAGACTCATATAATACTTTAAACAATAAAGAATTTTAAAAAAGATTTACTCTCTTAGCAATCTTTAAATATGCAATGCAATATTATTGACTATAGTCACCATGCTGTGTATTACATCCCATGACTCATTTTTTAATTGGAAGTTTGTACCTCTTCATCCATTCGCCCACACCCAATCTCCTTCCCCATGTTGCATGTTTAATGGTTTCCTAAGGATCTTATTAGCATTCATTCATTTTTTTACATTCTTTTATATTTCTGTTCATCAATTGGGAAATCTCCACTGATCTATCTTCAGTTTTATCTTCTCCCTTTTTTCCTTCCTTCCACTAGCTCAGATCTGCTTTTGAACCTCTCTAATAAATTACCCATATCAATTACTGTAGTTTTAAAACTCCAGATATTCTTATTGGTTCATATTTACAATATCAATTTATTTACTCATATTGCTTATTTTATGAGTCATGCAATTGCATTTTTAAATTCTTTAGATATGGTTTCTATTTGTGTTTTTTTTTTTATTTTTTCCCCATCACTATTTATCCCCCCCTACACTTTTCCACCTCCACTCTCCCCATTTACCCACAATCACCCACTGTTGTCCATGTGGTTTCTATTAGTTTTAAAAACATATTTATAATACCTGTTTTGAAGTCCTTTCCTGCTAAATCCAACATCTTAGCCCCCTCAGAGAGCATTTCTATCAGCAAGTGTTTTTTCCCCGGTGTATACATGCACACTTTCCTATTTCTTTGCCTGCAATATTGAAAAATTGGCATTGTAGATCATATACCAACTTTGGATTCTGTTCCCACCTTGTGGATCGTTGTGGTTGCTAGATTTCTGTTGGTTTATTTGTTTAGTGACTTAGCTGGATTAATTCTGTAGAGTATTAGAATCAGTGTGTGTGTGACTGCTGTCACCTTGTTGCCTAGAGCTTGGAATTCCATCCCTATATCCTTGTTACCTCCCTACATTGTCCCTATCCCAACTAGAGAATATGGGGAGCTTTATGGAAAAGATGAAGCAAGAGAAAGAGATTCACTAAATTTGTATATAATGTCCTGGCAAACCTCTAAGAGAAGCATGTATGAAAATGACCAGAACCAACACAGGCAAAAGGTTTGAGAACTGAACTACAGCATTGAGTACCAGACCGGTTTCAAAATTGACGCAAGTGAGGGAGACCAGAACTGCACTGCAAAGGCTTTGGAAGCTAAATTCATAGCTGAGCTACAGCCCCACCAACAGTAGGCCAGAGTGCATGTTACCAACCAACACAGGTTGACCACTTACTAAAATGGAAGCATGTCATATAATACCCAAAATGTCTGAGGTACAGTATAAAATAGCATAATTGTGTTGTTGTTTTCTTGTAGACCCACAGTTTTGCCTTGTTGGTGTTCCCAGCTAGAAATCTTCCACTCAGTAATTTCTGCTGCGTATATTGTTTCCATTTGTTATGGTTGAGAAAGGTGTGTGGGAATGGAAGGCAGAGCCTGGGAATCGCTTCAGTGTGTGCAGATATCCACAGAAAAGAACCCATTGTGTTTTACAAATAGTCCATTGCAGAGACTCAGAGCACCCTGAGGCAGGTGTAGAAGTGCGCATGGCTGGCCACTCCTGGGAGTGCAGTAGGCTGAGTGACTCATGAAGAATCATGTGCACAGATGGGGACCTTTTGTCCTGGGAAGATGGGTGTGATCCACTTTTTAGAAACACATGCCAAGGAACAGGGGTGGGAATCTGGAGAGTGGTCACTTTACCCTAGGTGAGGGATTTCTCCTGAGATGTCCACTTTCAGACGTAAACACAATTATCCTCCTTCGAAGTCATATAAATGAATTCAAATACCCCCTCAGTTAACTTGATCCTCTGTAATTAAAGGCAGGTGTGTGACATGGGCGTAAGGAGTATGGCAGTGTTTTTCATCAGCTCAAGTGGCTATAATAAAATAGCACAAACCAATTTATTTCTGGAAAGTCCAAAATCAAAGTGGCAGTAGACTGGTATCCGGTGAGGACACACTTCCCGGTTTGCAGACCACTGCCTTGCTGCTGTATCCTCACGGGAATGAGGGAAAGAGAAAGCAAGCTCTCTGGGCCCTTCTTCTAACACCACCAATCCCCTCGGGTGCACCCACCCTTATGACCTTCTGAACCTATTTACCTCCCAAAGTCCCCATCTTATTAGGATAATATCATGTTTCCTCAAAAATTTATGGTAGAATATTCATCACAATTACACTAAAATGTAGACTTTTTTTAGGTTTCCAATCAACGATCATAGTATAATCCCAATTTATTGAGATCTTCTTAGTTTCTTTCAGAAAAATCTTATAGTAACCTGGATATAGGTCTTGTGCATATGTTGCTCACATTCCCACTAACTGTTTTTTGTTAGATATGTGATATTTTTCCCCCCAATCTGTGGCTTTTCATTCTTTTAGAAGTGCCTTGCAAAGAGCATACTTTTAAAAAATTCAATGAAGCCCAATGGAGCAAATTTTTCTGTTTTAGCCTTAGTGATTGTGCCTCAGGGTGTTTTTGCGAGGTTGCAACCAAGATGAAAATCAGAACTACAGTCATGTCAAGACTCAACTGCTGGAGGATCGCCTCCTAGCTAACTACGTAATTGGCTCTTGGTGATACTGTTCTAAAAACCCGGTTATTATTTAACAGAAAAGGAGAAAAGGGAAGACTAGACAATGTAAGCACGCCATTTATACAGCTTTGCCAGATAGTGGCCAATGGGCATTTTCTTCAGCCCACGGAACTCAGAAGGCTCTCAAGGCCACGCCCACCGGCTAACCCGTCAGACAGGGACTTCCCATCTCTATAGCTCCGCCCACGGGGCCGTGGCTTATTTGAAAGGAGGTCGGCTCGGTATTTTGCCCGTCTGGGCGAGCCCTGATCAGCCTGCACATTACCTTCGCAAACTCATTCCTCCGCGCCGTGAGGATGTTCACGGCTCGTGCTTCCCTTTTCTCCAGAGGCCACGAGCCCTTTGCTTGGCTGAATACAGAGACTTGCGAATACTTCCTATTTCTGAGAGGTCCGCCTTCTGCTTGAGCACCGAGTTCCATAGGCTAACCAGGTTACGCACGGCACTCCAATTGGAAGCGGCGGCTGTCCGTCAAACATCCTATTGGTCGGGTACTGTATCTATGGTTGTTTAGGCTGTGAACGTCCTCGAGCGAAAAGGGGAATTGGCTCGAGCTTTCGATTGGGCCCAGGAAACTGTCAGTCAAGGAATGGGCGGGTGCAATCGCAATCCAGCGCACATTATTGGTAGAGAGAAGAGGCGGATACGGGGAGGGAGAGGGATGCCGGCTTCTCTTGATTGGGCCATACGGAGGGCCGTGCGCCCCCGTACTCCGGATTGGCTGACCGTGAGCCGCGCCCCCCTCACGCCAACAGCCTTCGGTACGAGAAGTGCGCCCGGCTCGCCTCGCGTAGCTGTGGAGCCAGTTTGGTGCAAAGGCGTGCACAGGGGGCTCGCTGGGTTCCCAACCAGACCCGACGTAGACCCGGGAGTGGTGCGCTCCTTCTCAACGGTGAGCGAAGACCAGTGGGCAGCGGGAGAGGGGTCGGGCCGGCGGGCTGCGAATGAAGGTCTGCGGCACCAAGTTCCTTCAGAGCGTCGTCGCACCCGGAAGTGTGGCAAGACATCAGTCGCACCCGGAAGTGTGATGCTTCCGAGGCCATGGGAAGTAATGGTACCCGGCCAGTTGAGATACCGGGTTAAAACAGATGTTTATGTATCTTTTAATTCCTGCGGCTCGGTAGATCCTCCCTTTTCGGCAAGTGCTGGAGGATGCAAGTAATTTGGTCACATTTTTAAATGTCTCATCCTGTTCAAAACCGAGGGTAAACGAGCACTAGGAGCGTGGACAAGAGGGCTAAGCTCAGTAAAGGCTTTCAGGAAGTTTCTTTTGCTGCCCATCACCCTCACTTCCCCTGCCGTCCAGGGATGTGCAGATGGAGGCCGGAGGAGACGCTGCTGCCCCAGCCCCTGGGGACGCCGAGGACTTGGAGGACACGCGGCTCCCCAGTGAGGAGGCTGGAGACGGTGGAGGGGTTCAGGAGGACCCCACAGATTCCGAGGACCGGAGCCTGGAGGAAACAGGTATGTCTTTTCCTCACCACAAATTCCAAAGAATGTATAGGGGTGTCATTGTTGAGGGAGGTCAATGAAGGGACCAGTAACGAGCCTTTTTGGGTCTTAACAGGGTTGCATGTGGTCAGTAAGAGGTCGTCGTTGACTCACATTGCAGTTTAAACCCTCGAGGAATGAAAAGGAGGAAATCAGTGAGCATCGGTGAATGTTCACTGGGGACTTGGGATGAGTTTAGGCCCTTGGGGTATCAAAAAGGGATTAGTTGGGGTCAAAGAAGGGTATTGGGGATTTAAGATGGTCAGGTCAATGACTGACCGAAAGGAAGTTAAGAGGGTCCAAGGTGGACTATTTAGAAATCGGTGTCTTTGGGGACTAGGGTGTCGTTTAAGTCACTGAGGTGGGGAAGAGGGTCAGTGGAAGCCCGTGGACACCCAGAGTATTTACCTCATTGAGGAGACAATGGTGAGTTGCTGGAGGTACTCTTTTAAGGAACCAGATGTTAGTGGCTACTAATGGTGATTATGGGTGGGGGGGCAGTGGACATCCATGAGATTATTTGGGGAGTTAGAGGACCAGTAGGAGAGTCTTTGAAGACCCAGGTGGATGTGTAAAGGTATTCTGTGGAGCGTCGATGGAAGTCATTGGGGGCATTGCTCATTGATCACGTTGGAAGGAGCAGTGGACATCTCTTAAGATTAAATGGTGGAGGGGGGTGGTCTTTGAGAACTTGGGAATTGTTAGCAAGTAATGGCAGAGATTGGGAGGAGGTTGTTGGTAATTGGGAGCAAGTGGAGTCATAGAATGTCAGTGAGAGAATGAAGGAATATGAGGTCATGGGGATCTCATGGGAAAATTGTTGAGACATAGTTGCCAGTGGGTAATAATGGTTGTCCTTTGGGGAAATCATGGACATTGACTGGATTAATAGGAGGTGTGTCAGGGGAGTCAGTAGGGGGCATTGAAGTGGTGGGTTTCATTGGTGATTGTTAATAATAATCATGGGGAAGGGCAGTGGAGGTCATATTCATAGAAGTCCTGTGTGTTAGTGTATATTATGGTGGTTATTGTAGGGAGGGGGGTGGATACCACTGAGAATAAAGGGAGATCAAGAGAGTCAGTGGAGGTCATTGAAGTCCTAGGTGTTAGTGGAGATTAATAGTGATCATTGGAGAGAAGGGAATAAGAGAGGGTTAGGGGAGTCAACAGAGATCACTGGAAGTCTTGGATGTTAGTGGACATTAATAGTGGTCATGGTAGGGATGGAATGGACATGGAGTAGAATAGATTGTGGGTCAGAGCAGTCACTGAAGGTCATTGAGGACCCAGGTATTAGTGATGTTAATGTGGAGTCTTTGAAATGGCAATGAACAGCAGTGGGAGTAAATAGAGGGGATGAAGGATCTGGGTGTTAGTGGATATTCATGCAGTCATTGGGAGAATCAGTGGTCATAACTGAATATAAATGGTGCTCAAGAGAGTCAATAAGGTCATTAGGGATCAGTGGACATCAGTGAGAATAACTAAGGGATTAAGGTAGTGGGACAAGGAGCAGTGAAAAACCCAAATATTAATAGATGTAATGGGTCGTAACCGGTTTGGCTCAGTGGATAGAACGTCAGCCTGCGGACTGAAAGGTCCCAGGTTCGATTCCGGTCAAGGGCATGTACCTTGGTTGTGGGCACATCCCCAGTAGGGGGCGTGCAGGAGGCAGCTGATTGATGTTTCTCTCTCATAGATGTTTCTAACTCTATCCCTCTCCCTTCCTCTCTGTAAAAAAAAAAAAAAAAAAATGTAATAAAATATATTTAAAAAAATAGATGTAATGGTATCAGGAGAATGAGGGATCAGAGGTTATTAATGGGGATCATTGAAGATGTAAGTTATTCAGGAAATGGGGTGCTTTGAAGACTTAGAAATGGCAGTTATTGAAAGGGGAATAATTGGTCTTTAGGACATAAGAGGGTTCAATTATGACAATGAGAGATTGGATTATTGGGGTTTTAAGGGCATCATGTGGATGTGATTGAGGGGCAGAGAAGATACCTGGAGTTCTGTGTCAGCATCAGGGGTCATTGGGGGAAGGGGCTGGTAGGCATTTGGTGGGTCCTTGGGCACAGGGGGTTAGTGCGAGTCCACAGGCAGGTGACCCACCAGGGGCTCCCTTTCAGGATCCGAGACCAAGGACCAGCCACCCAGCCTGCTGTCACCACTGCCCCAGTCAGAGTCCCCTTCATGTACCCATGGGCTCTGGGATCCTGCAGCCTCTGAGAATAATGCCATGGATGACTCTGAGAGTGGCTCCGGGGGCCAGGGCGGAGATCCAAGTGACGAGGACTGGCGCAGCAAGCGAAAGCATGTGTTTGTACTGAGTGAGGCAGGCAAGCCCATCTACTCGAGGTACGGTAGTGTGGAGGCACTGTCGACTACCATGGGTGTGATGACAGCTCTCGTGTCTTTCGTGCAGAGTGCAGGAGATACCATCCGTGCCATCTATGCTGGTGAGCAAAGGGGCAGGAGGTGGAACTGGGGGCGGTGACAGTGAATATGAATATGGCTGTCTGGGGGCACTGTCCAGCCAGCCAGGTGTGGGTCAGTGTGTGTGGCTGGCTTTCCAGTCCTGAAGGGGTGAGGGTTTGGTGTTGTGTCCATCTGTCAGTTTGGCCTTCTGGGTTCTGAGTGATTAACTCCTGGGATGTAAGTGACTGGCTGGATACTTCCTTGTTTATCTGACAGCATGGTTGTGTGGCTATGTGGCTGAGTTGGGTATCTTTCTGGCTGTGTCAGTCCTTGCTTCATCTTCCCCCACTTCATGTTATATGTCTAACCTGATTCTTTGACCATCCCATCATGTCTCTACAAATGTTCAGTCTCCCCCAGATTGTCCTAACCCTAAGTCCGAGTGTCCACAGAGTGACCGCGCAAGCTTGGGCCAGAGGTGTGTGTTCAGGGAAAGGGGGGAAGAGCCTCACCTGATCCTCTCAGTCACCACCGACTCATTGCTACCCCCTGCCCATCCCTTCCCTCCCCCAGAGGACCACAAGCTGGTGTTCCTACAGCAGGGCCCACTGCTGCTGGTGGCTGTGTCAAGGACTCCTCAGTCAGCAGCCCAGCTGCGGGAGGAGCTTCTAGCTGTGCATGCACAGATCGTGAGTACACTGACCCGTGCAAGTGTGGCCCGCATCTTCGCCCGTAAGCAGAACTACGACCTCCGCCGCCTGCTAGCTGGCTCTGAGCGCACCCTAGACCGGCTTCTGGACAGTGTGGAGCGGGACCCAGGTGCCCTGCTCCTGGGTGCCGTGCGCTGTGTGCCCCTCACTCGCCCGCTGCGGGAAGCACTGGGTACACTGCTCCGACGTTGCACAGCACCTGGCCTGGCACTGTCCGTGCTGGCGGTGGGTGGTCAACTGGTGACAGCAGCCCAGGAGCGGAATGTGTTGGCTGAGTGCCGGCTGGACCCAGCTGACCTGCAATTGCTGCTCAACTGGGTCAGTGCACCTGCCTTTGCAGCAGGGGAAGCGTGGGCACCTGTGTGCCTGCCCCGCTTCAACCCAGATGGTTTCTTCTATGCCTATGTGGCACGCCTGGACGCCATGCCTGTCTGCCTGCTGCTACTTGGCACTGACCCTGAGGCCTTCCATGACATGGCCACCTGCCGGCGCCTGGTGGAAGACGGCATGCACACGCTTGGTGCCATGCGTAACCTTGGGGAGGCTGCCAGTTTCTCTAATGCCCCATCAGCCACTGCCCCATCCTACAGTGTGCAGGCTGTGGGAGCACCTGGCCTTCGGCACTTCCTCTATAAGCCACTGGACATCCCTGACCATCACCGCCAGCTGCCTCAGTTTACCAGGTGGGTCCTGATCCTTGGGCAGTCCGCCAGGTGGGAAGGCTTATCTAACTGAAGGTTCAGCATCTCATAGACATGTTTCAGGAAAGAAAGCCAGCCATGCTCTATAACAGTGGTCACCAGCCGGTAGTCCATGGACCACTGGTGGTCCATGAGGTCCGAAAGGTTGGCAACCGATGCTCTAGAACAGTGGTCGGCAAACTGTGGCTCACGAGCCACATGCGGCTCTTTGGCCCCTTGAGTGTGGCTCTTCCTAAGCCTTAGGAGTACCCTAATTAAGTTAATAACAATGTACCTACCTATATAGTTTAAGTTTAAAAAAGTTGGCTCTCAAAAGAAATTTCAATCGTTGTACTGTTGATATTTGGCTCTGTTGACTAATGAGTTTGCCGACCACTGCTCTAGAATGATGGAATAGAACAGGTGTATAACTGATGAGGGAGGCTCAACTACCAATCTCAAGGAATCCCTTATTGTAATGGAAACTAAGGCCCCAGTATTTAAGGAATCCCATAGTTTGAGGGAAAAGCTGGGCCTCTGACCATAGAGATTCTTTAAGTCTAATGGGGAAGGCTTATTTAGCTCCTTAGCTTAATTGAACTCCTTAGACTGAGGGGAGATGGCCAGCCAAGAAAGCTCTAGACTGACCCTGTCGCTGGCCTCCCTCCTTCACTGCAGCCCTGAGCTAGAGGCCCCGTACAGCAGAGAAGAGGAACGGCAGCGACTATCGGACCTATACCACCGCCTGCATGCTCGCCTCCATAGTAGCTCCCGGCCTCTGCGCCTCATTTACCACGTGGCTGAGAAGGAGACTCTGCTGGCCTGGGTGAGTTGGGGAGAGGGCTCTTCAGGGGTTAATTCCCTGCTTCAGTTCTTTTTGCCTCCATTGTATCCCCCCAGCCATAACAAACTCCATCCATAGCCTTTGTATACCCTCGCTTTCAACACTGTCCCTGCCATTACACATGTGTCTTTGAAACCCATAAGGGTCAATCACAGTGTCTCCAAACCTCATTAACCCCATCATTCTGTTTGCTGTTCCCCCATTAGCAACGAGGACAGTGTCAACTTTCAAGAGGCCCCATTAACAACCATCACTGTGTCTGCTGATTTCCTATATTCCCATTAGTCCCACCCATGTGTCTTCAGGCACCAGTTCAGAACTCCTTGAATACCAAAGGCTTGGTTCCATGCTATGCCTCCTACCTGGCATATCCTTCCCTGCAGTCTTTCCAAGGCTTCTGTCCTCACTTTCTATGGATGTATTAAATGTCATCTATTCTGGTCAAGGTGACCCCATAGGAAATGGCACCTTCCCCCCGGGCTCTGCCATTCAGTGCACATTTATTAAATAATGTATTGGGTACCTATTGAGTATCAGGCATTGTTCTAGGCCAGGGGCTTTTTTTATTTTTTATTTTTTTAAACTTTATTTCCAAGCAATTTTAGACTTACAAAGAAGTTGCAAAAATAGTAGAAAAAAATTACTATAAATAACTCCATCACCTAATTTCTCCAGATAATAACATAACCACAGTAACTTATCAAAATCAGGGAATTAACACCAGTATAATGACATCTAATCCACAGACTTCATTCAGATTTCACCAGTTGCCCCACTAATGTTTTTTTACTGGTCCAGAATCCAGTCCAGGATCACATGTTGGATTTACTTATTGTGTCTCCCTAGTGTCATTTATTCTGGAACAGTTCCTCAGCCTTTTTTGTCTTTCATAATCTTGGCACTTTTAAAGGGTGCCAGCCAATTAGTTTGTAGAATGTCCCTCAACTTGGGTTTTCCTGGTATTTATCCTGACTAAATAGAGGTCATGCATTTTTCGAAAGAATATCACAGAAGTGATGTGTCCTTCTCTGCATCATATCAGGAGGCCCACAATGTCAGTTTGTCCTGTTGTTGATGATATTAGCCTTGATCACTTAGTTAAGGTGGTGTCTGTCAGATTTATCCACAGTAAGGTTAGTATTTCTCCCCTTTGTAATTAGTAAATAGCATGAGGTGATTATGTTACTGTTCTGTTTTTCATCATATTTTCACCCACTAATTTTAATATCCATTAATGATTCTTGCCTGCAATAGTTATTACTCTGGTGTTTATTACTAGACTGTCATTTTTCTAACCCTGTCATTCCTTCTGCAGTTATTGTTTGATATTCTACTGTCTTAGAGACCTTTTCCTCCTGTATTTGTTGAATTTTTAATTTTATATTAGTATGGTCTCATGGATTTTTCTTTAATTCAGTGGGCTAAAATCTTCTCTATCCTTTATTTTTCTTGTCTGTTATTTATTTCATTGCTCAAATTGTCTCTCACATAGCCAGTGGGAGCCGTGATGTAGGTACACTGGCCCTTGTGTCATTTGACATGTCTCCATCGCTGCTGGAACACTTCTTACTTTTTGGCACAAGATGTTCCAAGCTCATCTTGTACTTTCTCTGTGTCAGTCCATTTGTCCAAGTAGCTCTTGTACCTTTTAGTGAAGAATGGTGATTCAAAACCAAGATATGGTAGGCCCAGGATTTTAAATCGGATGATTGGGGGATTACTCACCAAGGAGATGGCAGCTAAGTGGGGCAGGGAGGTAGTGGGCCATGTGGGTATCTGGAGGAAGAGTACAGCTGGCAGAGGGAAAGGGCTGTGCAAATGCTGTGAGGTGGGACTGAGCCTGGTTTATGGTTGAGGAAGAGCAAAAAGGCTAGAGTGGCTGGAACAGAGGAAGTGAGGGGAGAGCAGTGAGAAGTGGTGTGGAAAGAACTGGTGATCTCATGACATTACATCTCTCAGATTGGTGTGAGGATTAAATGGAATTAATCCTCTGATGCTCAGGGTACAGATGATGAAGACATAGGTGTGTAGAGCTCAGAACAGGACCTTGTATACAACAATTGCTCATTAAAAAGCACTGTTGTTGTTATACCCATTCTATAGGTGAGCATCACAGTCAGCATCACCCAGTTGAAGCCACTAGATCTAAACGATCCCTTGGTTCAACTGAGAACCCCTGGGTCTCCCATGACACAATAATATCAGCTTGCCTGCTTTAGCCCAGTGACCAGACAGCATCAGGTGGGAGCTGCTGCCAGGGGCGTCTTCCAAACAGGAGATAGGCATGGGGCTCGGGTTGGATGGACAGGGTTAGGGATGACCAGTTCCAGCCCAACTGACTCTGTCTCCTCTCAAACCCACAGGTGACCTCCAAATTTGAGCTCTATACCTGCCTCAGCCCCCTGGTGACCAAGGCAGGTGCCATCTTGGTAGTGACCAAACTCCTACGCTGGGTGAAGAAAGAGGAAGATCGGCTTTTCATTCGTTATCCACCCAAGTACTCGACACCTCCGGCAGCCTCATCTGCCTCTACGGACCAAGCTTCCCATAATGGCTTGTTCACTGGATCTTGAGTGGCAGAACCTCCCAGATTGGGCAGTGCTGGGAACAACTACCTTTGGCTCTTACCTTCTGTCTCCACCCTGCAAAGGGGGAGCTGGAAGGAGTGGGGTGGTTGATGGTGGTGTCTGTGGCTGGTCTCTCTCCCCCTGGACAATAAGGCAAGATCTGAGGGCTTGCCGGCGAATGAGAGATGACGGGACATAGGTCAGCAGGCTGCTTCCTCAGCCCCTCATGCATCTCCACCTATGGAGAAATCCTTAGGCTTCTTCCCTTCCCTCTGCCTCACTATCTCCACTTGGATGATGTTCCAGCCTCTGTCAGGGACTTTCTCCTCCGTTACCTAGGCACCGTGCCCTCTGTCCTGCATCTGGAGTCGGCCTCCTCGGTGGGCTCTTAGCCCTGAGTGTCCAGGGATGGCCAAGGTCTCTGTGGGTGACCCATGGGACCAGCCTGTGCTGGAACTGACCTAAAGATACTTAAAAGAAAAGGTCTAAACCAATCCCCACAGGGACATTCCTTCGCCCTTGTTGTACTTCATCTTCCTGTCAAAAGGGACCCCATCAGTGTTGGCTGCTGCTAATGTTAATGAGAAAGGTGGTCCTCGCAGTCTGTCTGTGTAACCCAGGGCAAAGCCCCCGACTTCACACAGAGATCCAGAACTTTTACGTAGGAGGTGACTTAGCTTCTAAGGCTCCTTCTGCTCATTCGTGAAATAGAGATAACTGACCTCTCACCGGCTAAGTGAGCATTTGTGAATGAAAAGGGACTCGGACTCTTGTGTACCACCCCACGACACATGGACTTTTGCCCCAGACTTTCTGACAACCTGCACTACACGAGCAACCTGGAGGGGGCGAGACCTTTCTAATTTGTATATGTACTCACAACACTCGGTCCCCAGTCACTAAGACCCTAGTTCTAGCCTTGTTTTCTCTAAACGAATTACAGCCGCATGTCACTGAGCCAGAGGCTCGCGGAAACTCCATTGCGCTCATCCTGGTCCAGTGAGCAGACTGCGCTGCACGCATGCGCGCTGCAGAGCCTTTCTGCCCTCGCGTGCCCCCCCCCCCCCCATCAATTGTCGAAGGCGCATGCGCCTAACTCCTGCTGGGAACATGGCGGCCAAGTTGGAGCCGCTGGCGGCCTCGGAGGAGGCGGAGGAGGGCGAGGGCGAGGGATGCGCGGGTAAGGCGGCCGCTCCGGCCAGGGCAGAGGGGAAGCCTCTGTCCCAGTCCAATAGAGAGAGATTGATAGCGGTTCCAAAAAAAAAAAAAAAGAAGTGAAAATTTAGGCCTTTTATAACAAGGTAAATAATACTTCAGTATGCATCTCTTCAAGCAACAGATGGAGGTAGACATTCTCACAAAAACCACCCTGCTGCTGCTGCTGCCACATCTGAGGAAATTCACAGTAACTCCCCATCCTCTGACACCCAGGCGGTTCACAAGTTGTGTGGACTCTTAAATCCTAATCCCACAGACCGCTTTTCTCCAGGGCGTGGTGACAATGGTGCCCACACCTTCGGGAGAGGGGAGGGAGGGGAATTGCCATCTAGAAAAGAAGAAAACCCCCAAGACTGACCCGCCATGTACCCGTCACTGTTTCAACAGCTGCCACCTTTCCGCCCTCCGCTCACCCATAGCCCCCTTTCTGCAGCCTAAACCGCTGTGTTAGTAAACACGGTTGCATTTTGTCCAGACCTGTCTGCAGACATCGGCAATAACTTGTTTATTGTCCTAGGATGTCAGCGCCATGAGAACCATTCGTTGCTCTTTCCCCAAGGCCCAAACAATGCCTGCTTGGCACATAGTAGGTGCTCAATAATTTGTGTATTGTATGAATAATGAAGTAACTAACATGGAGAGCTCTCTCAGATTAGGGCCACACATTGAATGCCAGCTTTCAACAAAGACCTGACAGAAATGAGACCGATGCCAATAGATCTCATTGAGCACTTACTGCAGCTGCCACCTACTACAAAGCTTTTAGTATCCACTTTCAAGTTTGTCACAATTGAAGTTACTTCATCAGCAAGGAGGAAATTTAAGAGCAGGTGATGTTACCATTTTTAGCCATTAAAATTGGCTTTATAAAAGGAGAGATGATATCTAATATTGATTACTCTGGGGGGAAAGGCCATCTTTTATCTCACTTGGAGAGCTGACCAGTAAACGCTTAGCTGGATGCAGTTTGGCAGAACATTTTTAGCATCTAAAATGCTATTCCCTATATTCGACCACTGTGCTTAGTAATCAGGAGAATATAGAGATACCTGGGCCAGAAAAAGTCATTAGGACGTTGTTGATGGAAGCCAAAAAAAAAAGGAGCAATTATGGAAATGGCTAAGCTTAGGTATATTCATGCATATTGTGGAATGCCTGTGTGTGGTGGACCTTTAAAATTTTTTGAGCAGCAGGAAAAAAAATGGTTAAGTTGCAATTTAATTTAAAATAATTAAAATTTAAAAGGATAAGACCATGATTTATTGGCACAGAATGAACTCTAAAAAGATATTTTTATGAGGAAAAAGTTTGGATTTCCAAAATAAAGTAGAAGCAATGTCAGCCATAGCCCTTTGTAGGTTGCACAGAAAAATATCTGAAGGCAAAAGGCCTCACTGATGACTCTTAATAAGGGACTTGGATCTTGGGGGCTGTGCAAAAGTGGAGACATTTTTGTGATTGTTTTTCTTTTAGGAAACTGTAAGTAGCACTGCATAATTTTTTAAAAGATGAGAACGAGGGAAATTTGAATTGCATCCGAGAATCATATTAATATTGATTAATATTGGCATCTTGGTTTGGATGGTTATACTGTGGTTATCTGGTAGATTCCCCTTGAATAGAGTAAATATACACTGGAACATTAAGGAATAATGGGCCATGGTGCCTGCGATTTATGGTACAGAAATGCTCACAAATGGGAAACCTGATACAAGGCAAGTAGGAGCACTGTGGTCTATTTCTACAACTTTTATGTACATCTGAAATGATTTCAAAATAAAATGTTTAAAAGGGGCTCATGCATTTAATCTGTTTTATAACATGGATTTTAAAAAACGTTTATTAAGTTGTTAGCTGGATTATTTAAAAGATTCACTGATCACCCATGATCATACCCCAATGATTAGGACTAGAAGTGCAGGGGAGAGGAAAAACATAGATGGAGCTTTCACAAAAATGGCTGCAAAAGCCAGCTATAAAAGGCATGGGGACAGTTGGGGAAATCACATATGTTCTGGGTACTAGATGATATTAATGATCCAATGATTAGTGATAATTGTTAATATTGGTATAATTATAGGATTGGAGTCATCTAAGAAAATGTCTTCGAGTAGTGAAACTTAAGTATCTGGGGATGAAATGTTACGAAGCCTGGGGCTTGCCAGGAAAAACATAGCTGAAGCAAATATTAAGGATTGTCAAATCTGGGCAATAAGTAAATCAGAGTTCATCACGGTATTCTCCTTACTTTTATGTGCATTTGGAAGTTTTCATAATGAACTATTTAAAAAACAATAACAAATACTTATCCTCATTATTAAAGTAGCTTTAATTTTTTGTTTAATTTCCAAATAGTAAGAGTATTTAAATAGCTTAAAATCTCAAGAGACTACATACCAGCCTATTAATACCAGAGAAAGGCACTGAGATTTGGGGCCAAGGAGAGAAGGGAAAGTTTCATTTTTAACTTCACATGTTTGTGTGGTGTTTGAATGTTTTTAGAATGTTACTTGGATAAGAAAGTAAAAATTAAAACAATACATAAAAGACATTTTACTAAAAGATCTGCATGTCTTTACCAAACTGTTGGCAGTAATTACTTCTTGGGAAGGGGATTGACTTGGGGAAGGGGCTAATGGTGAGGGGAGACATATTTTTTACTCTATGTTCTTCATGTGTTTAATAAGTAATTTAAAAATTCAAATGCAAAATTAAATTAATGCGTATAATTTGTAAAAGGTTTCAGGCAAGACAAAATATGTAGAGTGAATACACCACCAAATATTTTAACAAAATTTAATAAATTCAGGTTACAAGCCCCTGATTCACAACATGATTTTTAATGGCTGCAAAGAATTTCATCCTACAAAAGTGCTATAATCAACTAAGGCATCTTTAGGTTGTTTCCATCTTTTAAGATTTGAAACAATGAACATCTTGCCATCATCCTTAATTTTTTCCTTAAGATAGATTCCTAGAAGTGGAATTTCTGGTTCAGAGGAGTTGAGTAAGTTTTGGATATTTACTCTGTAGATATGACTTGTTACTATGAGGTTATACTGGATCAGGGTGGGCCCTGACCCAGTGTCTGGTGTCCTAATAAGAAGAGGGAATTTTGGACACAGAGATAGAATGCAAGGCGAAAACACAAACACACACAAAAGGAAGCCCCGGTTGATGGTACTTAGTTTTGGCAGCAAAAGAAGGAAAGCAACCTAAATATCCACTACTAAGGGACCTCTCTTAAATTATGGTATATTTACTCTGTGGACCGCTATGCAGCCACTAAAAAGAATAAAAAGATCACCAGTATACATTGTCAAATGAAAAATACAAGCTGTGGAACATCATTTATGATAGGATACCACTTATATAGAAAGGGTGGAGATATGCTTGCATATGAATTGAATTATCTCTAAGCTTGTAACACTAGTGACTTCTGAGGAGGGAAATTGAGGAACTGGTGTCTGAGGGGAAGAGACTTTTCTGTTTATTGCTTTTTAGCTATCATGTGTGATTTGTGTGCTGCCTTTTATAGTCTCTGCCCAGTTTTCCTTGGAGAGGGATGAGTCATTGGGATTTGACCTTTTATCATTGATTTCAAAAGTTTAAGATGTCAATATATATTTTTTTCTGTTATTTTATTGTTATTATAATTCTAAAAGTAACATAGGCTCCTGTTAAAGATGTATAGAAGGTCCAGCTGGCATAGCTCAGTGGTTGAGTGTTGACCTAAGAACCAGAAGGTCACGGACATATGCTTGCGTTGTGGGGCTTGGTCCCCAGTGTGGGGCTTGCAGGAGGCAGCCAATCAATGATTCTTTCTCATCATTGATGTTTCTATCTCTCTCTCCCTCTCCCTTCTTCTCTGAAACCATTAAAAAAAATATTTTTTAAAAAAATGTATAGAAGTATATATGGTGAAAGTGTGTTTGAATTAAGATCCAAATTAGGTATTCATTACAATTGATTGATATAAGTCTTTTTTTAAAAAAGTATGTTTTTATTGATTTCAGAGAGGAAGAGAGAGATAGAAACATCAATGATGAGAGAGAATCATTGACTGGCTGCCTCCTGCACACCCCCCACTGGGGATGGAGCCCAAAACTCAGGCATGTGCTCTTGTCTGGAATCGAACCCAGGACCCTTCAGTCCGCAAGTCGACACTCTATCTACTGAGCAAAACCAGCTAGGGCTGTCTCAAGTCTTTTAATCATAGTTTCCCCCTCTCCCTTTTTCGTCTTTGCAATTTACTTGTTGAAGAAACAAGATTGTCTTGTGGAATTTGCCAGAGTCTTATAATGCTGATCACATCCCCATGATACAATTTAACATATTTTACTGCCCCTTGCACATCCTTTGAATTGGCATGTAGATATGGAAACCTTAGTAAGATTTCTTTTTTTTTTTTTAATTTGGTTGGCAAGAATCCTTCATAGGTGCTGTTATGTTCTTCCATCAAAAAGCTCATAATACCCTGTTGTCTTTTTTTTATTGTTAGTCATTAATAACTATTTCCTAGACCCATAAATTCTTTAAGATTTGCAAATTGTGGCCTATCATGATTTTACAGAATTCATATGAAATCTCTCTGCCCTATCCCATTGATTAGAACTTCATACTATTCTGAACAGCAGCAGCAAAAGTGCTTCCCCTTCTCTCATGCCTGTGTTGTATTAAGCCTTAATACAGGTTCTCAAACTTCCTAATGCCGCGACCCTTTAATACAGTTCCTCATGTTGTGGTGACCCCCAACCATAAAATTATTTTTGTTGCTACTTCATAACTGTAATTTTGCTACTGTTCTGAATTGTAATGTAAATATCTGATATGCAGGATGTATTTTCATTGTTCGCAACCCACAGGTTGAGAACTGCTTATAATAAGGGATCTGTGGTGTCCCTTGACCTCAGGGAGAAGCTGACCATAAGGGTCCCCGATCCATCCAGCACACACCATGAACCTCAGGCACAAGAAGCCGGGTCCTGCCGAGGCCCTCCACTTGCTGGAAGCCTCGCCTTCAGCCTGGCCTGGGTCCCAGCCCAGCGGTGTCTGTAGAACCCACTGGGGCTTCCTTCCTCCCTTCCCAGATAGGCCTTTCCGCAGTCCCCTCACTCTCACTGGATCCTGTAATTCTGGTTTTCATCTCCACAGGGGAGACCAAACCTTTGAAGACTGAGGACTTGCTGTCAATGGTGAAAAAGCTGCAGAAAGGTCCTGTGTCTCCTTGTATCTGAGGCTCCCCTGGGGTTTTGAGTCAGGCATGTGGCCCAAACCCAGCTCCCTCAGCTCACAACCTTGGAGAATTATCCCATGGCACTCTCTCCCTCTAACACAATTTATTCTTTGCTCGCGCGCGCGCGCGCGCGCGCGCGCACACACACACACACACACACACACACACGCCATCCATTTCCCTGACCCACAGGCCAGCAGTGACTATTTTTAAATTCTTGGGTATTTTTCTAGAGATTAAAAAAAAATACATTTGTGGGTGTGTGTTCTTTGTCTGCCCTTTTTACATACAAATGGCAATACAAATAGCTTTGTGCCTTGCTTTGCTGTTGAAGGGGGCCTGGGAGCCCTCTATATCAGGGCTGGGCTAAATTCTGGCTGGATTGGAGGTTGGACACACCCCCTCCCCAGCCCATCCTCAGGTTAAATTCTACAGTGCATTGATCTGTTCCTAATAAAAGGGAACCTCCCCTTCCCCAGACCCTGTGGCTCCTGCAGAAGTGCACTGGGGCTCCTGCCTAGGCTAACATTAGAGAAATTGCAGGACTGGAGCTTTGTCAGCCATAATTAGCACCTTGGAAGCACCCACTGTGCTAGAAGTCACAGGAGCTGGAGCTGGTGGCCTCGGAAAATCCAGGGCTTGAGTTTATTAACTCCAGAGTGTTGGGGCTGGGGACCCAGCAAGGGCTGGGAAGCTTTTTGCCCCAGCTCTGTGCTGCTGATCTTGAAGCCAAAAGAGGGATGAGGAAGAAGGCTTCTCCACACAAAACATTGATAACGGGGCTCTAAGAAGGTAGAGATGGCTACACTAAAGAGGCAGGGACCTCCCTGTCACTGGAGAACTTGAAAGCTGCCACCCACAAGATTAAAGCAGCACTTTCCCATTTTCTCTAATGGGACCCATACCAGGGTCTGGAAGGACAGAGTGACAACTACCCTGCCAGGCTTTTAACAGGGTGGGGCAGGCAGGGGGTCTTCCCTGGCTCCCACCACGCTCAGAATTACAACTAGAAGCCCCCAGCATGTCCTTGGACACCCTCAGTGATCTGCACCCCCACTTCCCCCCACCTTGCCTCTTGCTGCTCCCCACTTGCTTACTAGATTCACACCTGCCACACCAGCCCCTTAGCCATTACTTTGGGCATCTGCCTCACTCTCTCTGCACTAGTGCATCTGCCTGGCAGGGTTCCTCCCTCCACACCCCACATCCCCGCCAAACTGCAGGGCTCCCTTCCCTTTCTACATTTGGAGCCTTTTTCACATCTCAAGAAGCACCTTCTACGCTTTCACTCTCCAACCCCTTGCTTCACTTTATTCCCCTTCACAGCAGTTACTGCCACCTACATTGATATATATCTTTGTTCAATGTCCATCTCTCCCACCCAGAATGCAAGCCCTGCAAAGGGCCTCTTACAGAGCCCAGCATACAACAGGCACTCAATAAATGTGTGCTGATGATAGCAGCAGAGACACAATGCCAACACCTGCCCACCCTCCATCTGCCTTGGACAGCCAGGCACCTGTCTTCTCTGATGTAATCTTTCTTTCCTTCTGCAGAGGGAAGCCTGGAGCCACAGATAGAAGATCTGATTAGCCGGATTAATGAGCTTCAGCAAGGTAAACTGGGACTGAGGCTGGCCCTGGACTTTGAATGACTCCCCTTCCTCATCTATAAAATTCAGGCCCCTCCAGGTTGCTTGAAGATGGTGTGCTGTGTCATAATCTAAGAGAGGATAGCCAGGCTAGAGGCTGCATTCACAGTGTCTTCTTCTGTGTTTTGACTCAGCGAAGAAGAAATCCAGTGAGGAATTGGGAGAAACTCAAGCTCTCTGGGAGACGCTGCACAGGGAATTGGACTCTTGTAAGTGAGACCAAAAGAGGGACCCAGAGATCCCATGACACTGCTGGTGTTCCTGTGCACACCTCAGGGTCTTTGCATGGGCTGTTCCCTCTGCCTGCAATGCTCTTGTGCTATGTAATCTAGATTGCTTCTTGCTATCTCAAGTCATCCTTTAGCTCTTGGCTCAAACTTCACTCAACAGGTCTACCTTGATGGTCCCATATGAAATAGGCTGTCATCTTCTCTTTCTCTGTTACTCTCACTCTCCTGCTTGATGTGCTTCTTCATGACTTAGTGGATTTATTTCTAGTCAACTCTTTCCTCGCTATAAACATTGTGCATCCTACAGAGTCATTACTCCTTTGGAGTTTACAGGGAATGTGGGCACCCACACGGAGAAGCTGGATCTGGATGGTCCCCAGTGGGAGATGGGTGCAGGGTGGCAAGAACATACCTCCTCTCTCCTGGGGCTGCACCAGACTTTCTGTATGACCTTGGGCATGCCCTTTGCATGAAGTTGCAGTGGGGGCAGGTAATATAGCCCCTTCCTTGGAGGCTCAAAATGTTACTGTGTTTTTCAGTGAATGGAGAGAAAGTACACCTAGAGGAGGTCTTGAGAAAAAAGCAAGGTATTTACAGCCGTTCTGTCTTCATTATTCTACCCCATCACCCCACAAAAGCCAGAAGAATCCCACTGAAACCTGAGTCAGGCTGCTTCCCTCTCTGCTCAGACCTCTCCATTGGCTGCCACCTGACTTGAAGTAAACACTAAAGTGCTCTTAGTGCCCTTCAGTGCCCATTACCTCCACCCAAGCCTGGCTCCCCAAGAGCTCTCACATGGCCCTCCTGGTTCCTCTCCACAGAAGCGCTGAGGATCCTTCAGCTGCACTGCCAAAGGAAGGAAAGCGAGGCTCAGAGGTAAGAGGTCCTGCCCAGCTCTGCCCCACCTTATTCCCTAGCTTGAAGGAGCGAGGAGCAAAAGCTAGGGAAAATAAATCTTGGACACACACTCTTCATTTCCCCCTTTTATAATATACACTAGCTAGACAAAACACTTCTATGCTCATCTTTGATATCAGATAGTGGTGTTAAGATGAACTCACTCATTTAATCATTCCTTGCTACTTTATTTATAAATTTCATCCATTGGTATTATTCTAAGCTTTCCCCTATTGGTTATCCAGATCTTCTGCTTTTATCCAGATCTGTTTATCTATCTGCTCATTTAGGCCCCCCATTCATCCATTTACCTGTTCATCCATTCACCCATTAACCCATTCACCCATTCACCCATCAATACATCTGTCCTACTATCCAACCCTTCATCCGGTCAGCCAGACAGACAGTATCTCTCCAGCCTTCTATATAATCATCTTCCATCCGTTTAATCATTCATTCATCTTCTCTCCATCTTTCCAATTATCTGTTCATCTAGCTGTTCATTTCTTCACCCAACCATCCACACAGACATCCTCTATCCTTCTAGTAATCCTTTTATTTCTCCACCCAGCCATCTCCCTCCACTGGTCATTTCTCCAGCCAGCCATTCACTCATCCAATTAACTGTCCAGCCAACCATTCATCCGTCCATCTTTCCATCATTTGAACCTTTACTTAACTGTTCTGTGACCAGAGCTGTCACACCCTGGTGCACCATGATTTTAATTGCGCAGGAAAACCTGATGATGGATAAAGTGTGTGAATGCTTAATTACACCACACACACCACACACACACACACACACACACACACACACACACCACACACACACACACAGAGTCTGATAAGCAGTTTATGTTCATTTATCAACATAATCCTCACAAAGACAATTAAAGGAGTTAAAGGCTAATGTCACACTCCCATCATTATCACCATTTTACAGATGAGTAAACTAAGACCAGAGAGGTTAAGTAACTTAACCTCTTACACAGCAAAAGGATTACAGTAGAATAGCAGATCCAGGCTTTAAGTCAGGACTTTAGAATCTATGAAGCTGAACTACTGCTCCCCTCACAAAGTGTTCTTCCAACCGAAGCCCCTCCTTTTTGGCTTCAGTGTCTCTGCTCACTGCTCAGATCAGGCCCAAATTCATGGTTTGATGGGGGACAGGATGGACAGGATGATAGTCTCAACAGAGGCCCATAAATTTTCACATTCAGTCAACAGAAGAAAGGGGAATGATGAAGGTTACAAACAAACCCCGAACTCCCACTCCTGCAGAGAATCATGCAGAGAATGATTGAGGTTGTCTTTCCCTTCCTTGGAAGCACATGTTGCAGGAGTTCATGGATCACATTTCCATCCATAACTCTCAGATTGAAGAGAGTTGTGAACAGAGGAAGCTGGGGTAACCACTGGGGCCTGGCGTGGCACTGGGTGGGGAGTGGGCGTGGGGTTTGCATCAGGGAGAATTTGTTGGCAGAGGAGCTAGTGGAACCAAGGCTTGGAGTGCCGGAAGCCAATTCCAGCATGCCGTAATTTCAAGAGTTTCATCAAAAGGTTGATGAAACTTGGGGACGCAACAGGGTTGAGTCATACATGTAGTCACTGTTGGGAATGGCTGAAGGCATTTCCCTAAATCTGAAAAGGGATTATTGCTTGGCTGCCAGACAGCTAAAAGGCATCTTAATCTACATGTTATTGCCTCCTACTGGCCAAACACCTGAACAGCCTTAGGCTAATTCCCCCATTCTGACAATGCTTGTGTATACCCTTTGAAGTGTATACCTCTGCCTCGCCTCAGGACAAATTGTGTTAGTAAAAAGCATGGGGTCCTGGGACGAGGAGACCTAAGACCTGAGACCAGAGAACTTAGAACTTAGCTCCTTTTGCTAGGCTCCTCTGACCCCTTAATGCCTTTCAAAATTATGCTTTGTCTCCGGACTCCTATTTAATCTACGCACAGCCTTCTCCAGATTGCTGAACCCTTCTTGATGCTGGGACAAGAACCCCGGCAATATTGGAGGATAAAGCCCAGAAAAGGGCTCCTAGCAGATGGAGCACCAGGCAAAGATCTAAAGGCCTGTGCATGAGGAATCCTCAGAATGAGCCGGGCTGTGTGTCAGTCCTAGTAGGTGTTCTCTCACTCCTGGGTGTTGGCCCCTAGGTCACACATGGAAGAACAGCTGGAGGATTTCATGGGCCAGCACAAGGACCTCTGGGAATTCCAGGTGAGCCATCAGCATTGCCTCCAACCAAAGCCTCTCCTCTCCAGTGTCTCACTAGCTGCTCAGGCCCACCTGCTCCAGCCCAACTTCATGGCATAATCCTTGACTCTGTTCTTCTTTTCGCCCAGCCACCCAACCCTTCGGCGTTTACCTTTAATCTGGCCACCTCTCACCATCCCCCACTGCAACACGGTGCCAGACTCTCACAGTAACCATTGCTGACCCTGCTCCCCTCCTGCTCACCTGGAGTGCGCTTACCTTGCAGTGGCAAATGGGAAAAAGCCATGGTCAGATTGTTCCTGCATTCAACCAATGTCCCCGGATGCATCTCGCAGCATTCCAGGCAGGGGGAGACAGTGGGGAACCCAAGGGCCAAGTGTCTGCCGGCCCCAGGATGGTTTGGGGCATACCCATACTCTAAATAAGAAAATAAGTAAGACAATCATGTAGCATCAGTTGGGGAAGGCCTCAGCAAGTGACATCCGAATGCAGACACAAAGGAAGTAAGGGAGGAAGCTGGCAGGAAGCTGGGTGGAAAGTCTCCTGGCAGAAGGAAAGGCCAATATAAAGGCCCTGAGGCTGAACTCTACCCTGGACATTTGGGGAAGAGCAAACTGGAGGATGGGCAGGGGAGTGGCAGGACCTAAGGTTGAAGAGGTACACAGGGACATCGGGAGCCGCCGCAGAAACTGCACTTTGAGTTAATAAATAGTTGAATGAATGAATGACCTAATACAAGTAAGGACTTACGGAGAGGCGCGAAGGAGCAGGGGGCCAGGACTACAGACCAAAGACAGGCCCCTTCTCTCCAGCAGGTGCTGGAGCGGCGACTGGCCTGGGAGATCCGCACGCTGCAGAGCAGCAAGGAGCAGCTGCTCACTGAAGGTGGGACTCCCGCGTGGGCTGGGGGACAGGGGCGCGGCGGCGCGTGGGAGCTCCGGCCCCGCCGTGATGCCCACCCTTCACCCTCTGCAGAGAACTTAGCGAGGGCCAAGCTGGAGCAGGTGGAGCAGAGGCTGCGCCCCTCGCCCACGGTCCAGGGCGCCCTGGCAGTGAACGAAGAGTGAGAGGGGAAAGGAGGCCCTGGCAGGGGACGGGGCAGGGAGGAAGGGAATGGGCCAATGCCTCCCCCAGCACCACCCCTCCCAGAAGGACTGGCTCTGGGCTCGGCTCCTGCCCGTGCGCGCCCGCCTGGGCCTCGTCAGGTCACTGGGTCTCAGTGGTTTCCTCCTGACCCCTCCACTCTAGCTCTCTTCTCTCTCCTCTGACCCTTCTCTGCAGGCTGAAGGTGGAGCTGGAGAAATCCGGGGAGCAAGTCCCCACCCAGACCCAGAGCCCCTCGGGCGACTGGGCCCACAAAGAAGAGGTCAGGAGCCAGGGATGGAGGCGAGGCGGCCAGAGAGGGAGGCAGAGCGGGCGGGGATGTCCCCAGAGTCCCTCGGAGGGAGGGTCTGTGGGGAGCAGGGCACCCCAGGTGCTGACGGTGACAGGGCAAAGGCAGCCACGGGCTTGACAGCCTGACTCTGCGCTCCGGCAGCCCGACCCGGAGTCCCTGTGCGCCCGCCACGAGGAGGACCTGGAGCCGCTGGTGGAGCTGGCCCTGTGGTCCCCCTAGGCCAGTGGGACCCACCGATCCCTAGCTTCAAGGCCCGCGGAGAAATAAAGGCAATGATTCAGACAGTCCTTCACCTCCCGGCCTGAGTCTGTGCTCCAGGAGTCGCCGGGGTGGTGGAGAGGGGCGGGGCCGACGCGGGGGCGGGGTTCCACGCGCCATGGGCGGGGCCTCGTCCGGACTCCGCCCCCAGGCCCGGCGGGCGCTCACCAGCTCAACACTGGGAAGGTTCCTGAGCAGCTCAGTGAATAAGGGAGTGTCATGTCCGCCCCATCTCCACCGCTGCATCTCCGGTTCCTGAACCGTTTGTTTTGCCAACACGAACAAGAGGAAACGTTAAAAACCCGCATCAGATCGTGTCGGATTCCTGTGTTTCAGCGTAAAATCCTAGAGTCCCTGCGTTCCCCACAGACTCCTGCTGACTGACCACTTGGGCCTCTGAGACCTGCCGCCTACCTGGGCTCCCCCTCACACGTTAGGTTCTAGCTCTCCACCCTTGTCCTAGCACATTGTCATCTTAGAGCCTCTATGCTGCAGGGCCCTCATCTGGGGTGCTTTCCCTTAGGTCTCCTTGGGACTCTGCCCTCACTTAGCTGGGCTGTATGTCAGCTACTCAGGAAGCTGCGGGGGGCGGAAGGGGGGGCGGAGAGGGGAGGATACCCAATTCCAAAAGGCACCTTGCGCCAGGCCGCTGCCACTTTGTAAGCAGGTACTGATTAAGCAAGCATTTGCTGGATGCCTCTTTTGCAGCAGCAATAAGTACTATTGTGGGTTCTGGGTTTTAAATGACATGGTCAGGGAAGGTCTCGCTGCGGAAGTGATGTCTGAGCAGGAAGGTGAGCGGGCAAGTGGAGTGGGTCCTGTGGGTATCTGGGGAGATGTGCATGGGCAGAGGGAATGGTGCATGCCGGGGGTTGTGAGGGGGACTGAGCTTAGTGTGTTTGGGGAGCATCTGGAGGCCAACATCGAGGAGGAACACAATGAGGTGAAGAGGGAGGGAGATGATATGGAAGGCTTGCTGGCGACCCAGTCAAGTTGGGCCTTGTCTATCTAGTCTGAATAGAGTTCTGGGAACAGGACCTGGCACACAACAAACACTCAGTAAATGCTGGCTATCACTTATGATGATTCATTATTTCCAGTCTTCAGTGAGGGAAACTGAGCTGTGTGAGTCACTTAGAACAGGGGTTTATAATCTATTAAGTGTTTAATAAATGGTCCTTATCATTTATTATTACTGCTGTTGTTATTATTCCCAGGCCACTGATGAGGAACTCCAAGGTGTGTGTGTCTCTTAGAACAGAGGTTTTTATGCAATAAATGCTCAATAAATGGTACTTATTATTTATTATCCTCATGACTATTCTTGATATTCCCAATTTAGAGATGAGGAAAATCATGGCAGTAAATGTAGACAGTAAGCCCACAGTAAATGTTGGGTCTCACCATTGTTGCTATTATCACCCCAGGTATACAGATGAGGCCCAGGAAGCTTAAAACCTTGGCTTTAATGCCAATCTCCTGCCCCACGGACACTGCCCACCTGCTGTAGGTGAGCCTCCAGGAAACTTTAGTGTCTTCTTCATTATCCTCTCTGTGGCACACAAATGAGGATGGCCTAATACTCCACAGACATAATCACTCTTCTCCTAGGATTCAAATCCTGGCTCACTGGCTGAGTGTGACCTCAGGAATTGTTTAATGTCTCCCTAACTCAATCACCAAGTTTGTAAAATGGTCTTACCAACTGCGCAGAACTTATTATACACCTGACCAACTCCCCACTCCTCCAGAAACCTCCTCTGAACCCCTAGATATGCTACATTGCCTCTCTGTGGTGCAGTACAGGAAACAGCTGGTGCTTGGGATTGTCTCTCCCCGACTGGACTGACTCTGAGGTGGATGGACATGTCCACAGGGCACACACACAAAGATCTGCACCCCGATCCCTTCTCTGTACATGTATCTCAGTTTGTGGATGAACAGATCACATAGTCTTGCATTTCAGAAAATGTTAGAAAAAGTGGATTTGCAGGATGTTTGGAAATTCTCAGTGAAACCAGATTTCTTAAGTAGCTCGAGCAAAAGCGCTGACTTTATCCCCTGAACAACTAGATTAGCATCAAGTTTCTTCTAATGCCATTAGCAAGAGGCTCAAAATGCGTACACTGCAAAATTACCAGGCTTCCAGAATACATTTTACATAACTGTCATGCCACCAAAACTGTTGCATGGCTGTTTAGGAGCAGGATAATCACATGTTCTTAAAGTTATATCCTATGGTTTATTTATTCATACTGAAGAAGGATATGCCTTTGCAGTGGGGAGATGAGAGAGCTACCCTGAACCAGGGCCAAATTTAGCATCACCGGTTGTGGGACAGTTTGACCTTATCTTCTTCTTGGTGTGATGTGTGGGAGGCACACGTCATCACCCATGTTTAACTTTAATCAATAGGGAACCAACACAGTGAGGAGTGCTATGGGACAATTGCCCTGGACACTGGAAAGGAGTCACCGTCATGAAGAATAGAGAAGGCTCTGATGTACCCGTTTCCTGTCACTGTGGTAAAAAAACTACCATAAACCTGGTGACTAACCAACACAAATTTATTCCTTACAGTCTGGAGGTCAGAAGCCTCAGCTCTGGAGGACTAAAATCAAGGTGTCATTGAGGCTATGTTCCTTCTGGACGCTCTCCGAGGGAATCTATTCTCTACCTTTTCTAGCTGCTCAAGGCTGCCTGAAATCCTTGACTCTGATCACTCTGACCTCTGCTTCCATCTTGCATCTCCTTCGCTGACTCTGACTATCCTGCTTCCCTTCTGTAAGGGCCCTTGTGATGACATTAGACAATCAGGAAAATCCAGCTCCAGATGTCTACACTTACTTCCTGCATTCAGTGCCCATAATTCATTCTCAGAACTTGGCTTCTTTGTGTCTTTCAGGTTCAAATGTGAATGGACCTGGAGAGATCAGCATTGCCAAAGACTAAAGGGTGCACCTGAAAGAACTGAGCTAGAAAGAAACCAACTGTAAAAACAGAGGAGCCAGAGGAGGGACTGAAGGGGATGCATGCAGAACAGAGCCTGCAGTGCTGAGAGGGTGTGGCCCAGGGACATCATTAGATTCTCCAGGTAGATAATAGTTTTTCCCTCTGGGCAGGTGATGGATGACTGGGGGCCAGACTTCCTCCCTTAGAATCCCAGCTCTGCTGCGCAGACACACACACAAGAAAATCCTATCATTTTGGGGACAATATAGATGAACCTTGAAGGTATTATGCTAACTGAAATAAGTCAGACAAATACTGTATGATTTCACTTATGTGTGGACTCTAAAAAACACCAAAATTTATTAAAGACATGTTATTCTTTTTTTAAAAAAATATTTTTTATTGATTTTTTACAGAGAGGAAGGGAGAGAGACAGAGAGTTAGAAACATCGATGAGAGAGAAACATCGATCAGCTGCCTCCTGCACATCTCCTACTGGGGATGTGCCTGCAACCCAGGTACATGCCCTTGACTGGAATCAAACCTGGGACCTTTCAATCCGCAGGCCGACGCTCTATCCACTGAGCCAAACCGGTTTCGGCCATGTTATTCTTTTAGGAGTGACCTTTGTAATAAAATTCTTACAATGAGAAATAAAAAAACAGAAAAAGTCATAGAAAAAGAGATCAGACTTCTGGTTACTAGAGGCAGGGGCTGAGGGTAGGAGGAACTGGAGGAAGGTAGTCAAAAGATAAAAGCATCCACTAATAAGATAAATAAGTGCTAGGGATGTCATGTACAACACGATGACTCTAACTAGTGCTGCTGTGTGATGTACAGCAAAGTTTAAGGGAATAAATCCCAAGAGCTCTTATCACAAGAATTTTCCCCCTTTATTCTTTCTTTTGTCTCTATATGAGAAGATGCATGTTAGATGAACCTATTATGGTAATCATTTCACAATATATGTAAATAAAACCAGAAAAAGGAAATCAATCCACATGTAGGACAAAGTTAAACTATTTTGTAAGCCTCTGGAAACCATTTAACAGAAAAGGCATAATCTCGCATAATAGCAAATTGACTGAATACTCTAGAAATTTGCTGATTTAGCATTTAATTCTCACAGAGCAATTACTGGGAAAACAAGTTCTGTCAAGATAATATAATTAACATTGCTACAGTATTTAGATTTTTAAAATCACTGCTGAGAAGGTAGATATGGCGGAGATAATAGATGAAATGTGTGTGTGTGTGTGCGCTGTGTATGCATGCAGCATGCACATATACATACAACATACATGCATACACACACAGACACACAGTGGTATTAAAAAGCCTTATTCTTTAAATACATATTAAAAATAAGGCAATAGCTGTCTCAGGAGAGGAAGAATCAACAACCAGTGGGTACCCCACAATCAAATTCACGAGAGTTGGAATTTACAAAGGACAACATGAAATTCTCCTTCTCTCTGGACCAGGCCTCACAGATAAAGGTCTGGGAGGGCTGATTCAGTAAGAATTCTCCCCATTTGACAGCTTCTGCCAGTTTCCCCAGGGTCCCTTCTGCAGGTTCTGGACTGAGGGGGGCGTCCCAGAAGGTCTCATCCCAGACCCCTGAAACTGTAGAGGAAGAAAAATAATGTTTCCTTTATCCTTTATGGAGAGTGCCTGATGAGACTCCTTTTACGCTGGGCACTTTGTAAGTGGATAAGCTCATCTAGGTTAAACGTTCTCCACTGTGGCCACTCTAACTTGATTCTCTTTGATAAGGTAAACCTGCTTGTTCAGCCTCCACACAAAATATATTCACCTGAGGCCTCACACTGGCCCTACTCCAGGTTAGTCAGACCCAGTCCCAGTCCGAGCCTGGACGCCATAGGTTTCCAAGTCAGACCCAGTCCGACCCTGAACGCAGCAGGTGCCTACGTCTGACCCAGTCTGGCTCCTGAGGTTTCAGGCCGCGCTCCAGGACAAGCAGTGCTCAGTCTGAAAGCTCCTACCGCAGAGCTGGGAGCAGGATCCAGGAGCCCCGGGGGCCTTGCCTGGCACCTCCAGAGGCAGCGAGAAAGCAGCGGGCCAGGGGCTCTGCAGGTACCTGTGCTGGTTGCTTGTTGTTCCTGGGGGCCGTGGGGTGTCTCCTTTGGTTCCCTCTTCTGAGGCCAGAACTGTCAAAAGATAAACTCAGGCATATTTAAAAATTTAAGAGTTTATTTGAGCAAAAATCTATTTGAATCGGACAGCATCCCATCTAGCAGATAGAAAGGTGCTCTGAGGCGCTGTTCAAAATGAGAATTTTGAACAGGAGGTGGGAACAGGGGAGTTTACCAGGCAAAAGGCGAGTGGGTTACGCAAAGTCCCCTTCCTTTAGGAGCCTGGTGGTCCATCAGACAGAAGGCCTAACAGTGTTGCTCAGGTGGCTCCGGGCTGACTGGCTCAAGATTTCACCCTTGGTTTTGCTGAAAATGCAATCAGTTATGCCTTGGTTTGGTGACATGGGCTTAGCCTAGGCCCATTTTGGGCCTGTTGTCCTGTTTTAACAAAGGTTGGGGGCATTTTCCAGGCCTGTTGTCCTGTTTTAACAAAGGCTAGGGGCATTTTCCAGGCCTGTTGTCCTGTTTTAACAAAGGCTAGGGGTATTTTCCTTGTGAAAAAGCTAGGCTGGAGGTGACACCCTGGGCATTTGAAATGGCAGATGCAAAGTTTTCTTTACCTATCATCTAAATGCATGTGGGTTCCAAGTGTTTCTGCAGATGTTGTGAAAAATACCGCTTTTTGGTTATTGCTTTATTTCTGCACCTGAAGTAAGTTTTTATTAACCAAGTGTTTCTGTGGACCTCATGAAAAATACAGCTGGTTGGTTATTGCTTTATTTCTGCACCTGAAGTAAATTCTTGTTAACTATCAGTCTTAAAATACTGCTTTCACTTATAAAGAGGCTCAAATCAGATGTGGTAATTCTTTGTTGAAGAAGCATGAGTGATTCATATATATATTCACTATATATCCATGATTTCATTAACTTCTTGAAATAATAATGTAAATGAAAGAGGTAGATGTGACAGAAACTATGAGATTCTCCTTATAGTAGGAAAAATTCTAGAATGACGCTGTGATCCAAAGGCATGTATAATCCATCCTCTTGATTGGGGCAGGTCTGATGTATGTGACAGGATGTCACGCTGTGATTAGATGATGCTGTATGCATAGCTGATGTCATGAAAGGGTAACTAGCCTTGTTATGCCCAGAGTTCAGGGTCCCCAATAATCCACCACCAGGGAGCCTTTTCCGATGCAAAAGCAAAGGGTCTTTTATTCAAACCCGGGACTTGGTCCCCCTCCTGTCTCCATTACTGGATGCAAGAGAGAGCCCGAGTTCCAAGAGAACAAAGAATTTATAGGGTTTGGGGTTGGGGGTGGGGGCACATTCTGACCACTGATTTGGTCGATTCCGATTGGTTGAGTGAGGGCCCCGGGGCTAGTGACGCAAGGGCAGGGTGCAGCTTGGGTCTGGTTACACAAAGACAGGGGGGTGGCTAGCATACTCTTGGCCTTGGGCTAGTTTTCCCCACTTTCCCATTGGCCAAGATAAGGGCAGGCTGAGTAACTGATAACATTCTGCAGCTTTTTCTTGGAAGAGGGGTTAAGGACACAGCTATCCGTCCTGTTCTGTCCTTTCAGCCTCAGTGGGCCTGACCTTTTCAGGTGAGCCCTTAACAGGGACTGCATGCTTCCTGGCCAAAGAGACTCAAGGCCCGAGAAGGATTCAATACAGGGGTGTTCTCCCTTTCTGGCTTTGAAGCTTGAGGGGCCACATGACAAGGACTGAGGTTGCTTCTATGAGCTGATGGCCAGCAAGGATGTTTCTCAGTTTCATTGAATTATTAAATTTTTTTTTGCATCAGGCTTGTGAAACATTCATTGTGAAGGCCTGCTAGTAAATATCTCAGGCTTTGCAGCCATGTCTGTCTCTCACATATTTCCTTTTTCCCCCCCTGTCCTCCCCTTTCTTCTTTCTATATTTAAAATGTAAAAAAATCTTCTTAGTTTAAGGACTGAACCAAAAACAGGTTGTGTCTGATTTGCCAGCTTCTGGTGTAAACAATCAATTAAAGTAAATTAAGGCCTAGATTGCAGTGTTGGCCAATTTCTGCAGTGCAAATACACCATGGTTGATTTCAGGCTACCAACATGAAGTGTCTTCACTGTCAGAAAAGATATGCAGTAGTGCCCATTGTATAGTGTTTCCAAGAACAAACAATAGGAGTCAATAATCACGGGAGCATAGACAATAGTAGAATATAATGACATAATTAAGGAGGGTTGTGTTTTGAGGATCTGCTGCCCTTGTTTTTTAACATAATGAGTTTCTGTAGTTTAATTTTTACTAAAGGCTGTGTTTAATAACCAACACATGTAATTCCTGAAATTCATGAGCAGGTCCTAGCCACCTCCAGCACCACACTGATCGTGTCCCAGAGGCTCCTTACACTATCCTTCTATTTTTGGATTCTTTTTTCTTTTTGCTCTTCAGATCGGGTGTTTTGATTCTTGGAATCCTCTACTCTACTGTTGAGGCACTGTAGGTTATTCTTTATCTCAGTGTATGCATAATTTCTGACTGGTCCTTTTTTATGTCTTTGCTTTTCTCACTAAGATCCTTGAGTAATCTTATAACCATGGTTTTTGAACTTTGTATCCAAAAGTTTGCTTGCTTTCATTTCATTCATTTGTGACATGTCTCTCCATTTTGCCTGCTTCCTTGTGTTTGTTTCTATGTATTGGGTAGAGATACTATATCTCCTGGAATTGGTAGAGTGGACTTGTGTACTAGTGTCCTATAGGGCCCAGTGGCTCAGCCTCCCCAGTCACCTTAGCTGGCACTCCAGGTGCGCCCCTGTGTGGACTGTGTGCACACAGTCTTGTAGTTGAGCCTTGATTGCTGTTGGCATCACTGGAAGGAATTGACCTCCAGGCCAATTGGCTGTGAGGACCAGCTGCTACTACAGTGAGAGAGCTGCTGTGCAGGAAACACCCCTATGGAGCAGGACTTTCTTCAGTGGGGCTTTGGTGCTCATTAAGTCTGCCCCTTGAGTGTGTCGCTTATGGACGTATAGAGTTGTAATCTGGTATGGTCTGAAGCTGTCCCCCAGGTATACTGGCTCTAGAGCTCCAGGGAGGTGCAAGGTCAGCCACTTCTTGGGGCCACCCTGCAGGAGCCATTTGTATTGGGCTTGAAGGTGCCCAGGCGAGGCCCAGCTGTGAAGCAAGGCAGGTTGGGGCTAGTGCTGGGTCTTGGGCCTTTAATTGATAGGTTTGGGGTATGCTGACCCAGCTGCAGCTTGAGAGATTTTAGGAAAGTCTGAAACCTGAGCCAGGACAGGCCATTCATATGCAAAAGCCAATGCAAACAGGTTGGGTGGGGCTGCAACTTGGATGGGCTGGTGTCTCAAGGAATCACCAGGGCAGAGGAAACAGAAATGGCTGCCAGTCAGCCCTGCAACAAGGGAGGTCCCAGTACAGGAACAATGAGCCCTGCAAGCACCCCCATCTGGGAGAAAGCCACCCCGAGTTCCTGCCCTGATGACAGACAATCCAGTTCCTCACCATATATGTCTGAGTCCCCCTACACCTCCTGGCGCTGGAGCTCAGAGGAAGCGAGTCTGAGTAAGTTCGTGCCTTTAAGAGGGACACCTGGGTTTCCAGCAGCCTCCATGTCCCTCAGCCCCAATCCCTGCTGGTTTTTACAGCCCATAGTTCAGAGACTTCTCTTCTCAGCTCTGGGACCCTGGGCTGGGGGTCTGGTATGGGACTGGGACCCTTGCTCCTCACGGGTCTCCCTCCCAATTAAAAAGGCGGCACACGTGGGTGTCGGGCCAGCCCTTTCTGCGCCTCTGCCCTCCTACCAGTCTGTGTGCTTTCTTCTCCTCTAGTTGTAGGACTTCCATTCAGCCAGCTTTCAGGTGGTCCTGAGCGATCGTTGTTTTGTATTTTAGTTGTAATTTTGATGTGGTTGTGGGAGGTGGTGAGTACAGGCATTTACCTGTGCCCTCTTAGTTCCTCTTCAGGAGCACTTTAGATGATGAATCCTGCAAGACCCCATGTGTCCCAGGACCTAACTCACTCAAAGCTCAGAGACAGACACAGACATGTTTGTCGTTTTTAAAAAAATCTTTATTGTTGAAAGTGTTACCTATGTCCCCTTTTCCCCCCATTGACCCCCTCCAGCCTGCCCCCACCCCCAGCCCAGGCCTTCACCACCTTATTGTCTGTGTTCATGGGTTATGCATATATGCATACAAGGCGGACACAGACATGTTTTGTCATCATTTTTGAGCTGTAAATTTCTACATTCTTATAACAAACACATACGAACTAAAATAATGCTGTTAGTGTTTGGTTATGCAATTAAACAGTTGCAAACATCTCGGCTTCTCCCCCAACGTGGCATTTCCTTCAGTGAATGCTCTTTCCTTGTTATGCGTGCAGGAATATGTTTACATGTCAAAGTCAATATTGATCTTTTTCCCTCAAGATAACTATTTCTAGGCATAAACAATGTCTTATGTTCTCTTTATATCTTGTCTTAGTCCTGGGCAGCCTCACTAAAATCTTAATCTCAGAGGAAGATTAATTTGATTTCCATGTTGCTTCTCTGTATGCATATCAGCTGAAGACAAGTACTCTAGAGTCTGGGGGTTACCATTATTGCATATCATGACTTAATTCTGCTCGCTCTGTTGGGAGGACAGGTGGCTATTAACCACTTAGTTCTGGGTCCTACAACTTTCTATTTCAAGTTTGGTCAGAATTTATTTATTTTTCTTGGGAAGTTTTATTGTGTTGACACCTGCCATGTGATACGTGCCTGGGCCATGTTTCCCTGGGTCTTGTTGTGTCTTAGGCTTTTGGCTACTAGTTCGTGGAAAGTGTCCCAGCCTTTGTTGCCACCTGTAAACCATGGCCACCGCCACCCCATGTACGAGCAGCACAGGTATCCTCTCCTCCTTCCCCCCAGGGTGAGTGCTGGCATCTGATGGAAGACACAGGCTCCAGCAGGCAGCCCTGACCTGATAGGCCCCCAGGGCTCTGACTCCTCCCAGCATTTCCAGGCAGGAATGAAGTGCCTGGCACAGGGTGTGCCCTATGGCTTCACCAGTGGGTGTCTGAAAAGCTCAGGGGACACAGCTGGAAATGAGGAGTTAACTGCTAGTGGGGCAAATTTTGGCCAATGAGAGACAGGCGATGAGAGGGAGCTGGAGACACACTACCCTCTCTCGTCCTCTGATGCCAGGGTCTGAGGTGGGGAGCTGCTATGCAGAGAGGTCCCCTGTGACTGAGGGACCTCTTTTTTACAGCTGCATTGTATTCCATTGTGTAAATGTTTCCCTTTGTGGTGTAGCCACCCAACTGATGTACTGTTGGGTCTTTGATTCCCAACATTCCCTACCTCTCCTCTCTCTCCCCTCACTCTCTTTTCCTTGTGATTGCATCTCCCCTTCAAACAGTAGCACTTACTTTTTTATTTTTAATTATTTTTTAAATTTATCTTTATTGTTGAAAGTATTACAGATGTCCCTCTTTACTTCTCCCATTAACCCCCTCCACCACACTCCCACCCACCCCCAGGTCTTTACCACACTATTATCTGTGTCCATGGGTTATGCATATATGCATATAAATTTTTTGGTTTATCTCTTCCCCACCCCCAACCCCCCTAACCTCCTTCCCTCTGAGATTCGTCAGTCTATTTCATGCTTCCATGTCTCTGGACCTATTTTGTTCATCAGTTTATTTTGTTTATTAGATTCCACATATAAATGAGATCATGAGATACTTGTCTTTCTCTGACTGGCTTATTTCACTTAGCATAATATTATCCAGGTCCATCCATGTTGCTTCAAAGGGTAAGAAATCCTTCTTTTTTACTGTTGCATATTATTTCATGGTGTAAATGAAATATCATGACTTATCCACTGATCTACTGATGGGCACTTAGGCTGTTACCCGATTTTAGTTATTGGAAGTAACTCTGCTATAAACACAGGGGTGCATACATTCTTTTTATTTGGTGTTTTGGGTTTCTTAAGGTATATTCCTAGAAATGGGATCACTGGGTCAAATGGCAGTTCCATTTTTATTGTTTTGAGGAAATTCTATACTGTTTTCCACAGTGACTGCACCAGTCTGTATTCCCACCAGCAATGTACCAACGTTCTCTTTTCTCCACATCCTCAGCAGCAATTGTCATTTGTTGATTTGTTGATGGCAGCCATTCTGGCAGATATGAGGTGATACTCATTGTTGTTTTAATTTGCATCTCTCTGATGATCAGTGACTGAGCATGTTTTCATATGTCTCTTGCTCATTTGTATGTCCTCTTTGGAAAAGTGTCTATTTAGGTCCTTTGCCCATTTTTTATTTTAAATAATTCTTTATTGTTGAAAGTATTACATATGTTCTCCTTTTCTCCCCCATTGACCCCCTTTAGCCCCCCTTCCTGCCTCAGGCCTTCAATTTGCCCATTTTTTAATTGGATTGTTTGTCTTCCTTTTGTTAAGTTGTATGAGTTCTTTACATATTTTGGAAATTAACCACTTATCAGACGTATCATTGCCAAATATGTTCTCCCACAGAGTGGGATCCCTTTTCATTTTGTTTGTAGCTTCTTTTGCTGTGCAGAAACTTTTTATTTTGATGTAGTCTCATTTGCTTGTTTATTCCTCTGTATCTCTTGCCCTAGGAGATATATCGGCAAACATATTGCTACGAGAGATGTCTGAGATTTTGCTGTCTATGGCTTTTCCTAGTATTTTTATGGTTTCATGACTTACGTTCAAGTCTTTTATCCCCCATTTTGAGTTTATTCTTGTGTATGGTGTAAGTTGGTGGTCTAGTTTCACTTTTTTGCATGTATCTGTCTAATTTTTCCAACACCATTTATTGAAGAGACTGTTTTTACTCCATTGTATGCACTTGCTTCCTTTGTCAAATACTAATTGAACATAATGGCTTGGGTTGATTTCTGGGGTCTGTGTTCTCTTCCACTGATCTATATGCCTGTTCTTGTGCCAGTACCAGGCTGTTTTGGTTACAATGTCTTTATTGTATAGCGTAAGGCATCTGGGCAAAGACAACAGAGGATCACAGGGAAATAATTCCCAAGTTTTCCTTGGGAACGTGGCACAGACTGAATATAAGAAGTCAGTCCTTACGTGGTTACATTTGATCCATAGCCTATTGGCATTGATGACAAGTGGGAATCCATGGGGAAGAATAAAATAAAAATACAAGCAGGTATTAAAGAGAGAACCTACTAAAAGGAAACCTGTGTGTTAAGTAACACCTCTGAGGAGTCAGGTGCTAACGGTGGACTATGAGGTGTACGTATGAGGACAGAGAACATTATGAAAAACAGGACAAATTCTTGTAAAGGCCCAAGTTCCTGAGGAGAGTCAGCCCCTGAAACGGCCATGGCAGAGTCTGTTCTGCTTAGGGATCAGGCACACGGACACCTGCTTCTCAACGCCCAGCAGGCAGAAAACCTTCATCTCAGGGCCCCGTGGCATCAGTGAAGACCACCCCAGTGAGAGCAGGCAAAGGCTGTTTATTCAGAGCTCACTCTACAGGGGCAGCCACCATCCTTGTACTTGGTACAGACTCAAGGCTGGCAGGGAGAAGGAAGGCTTTACAGTGGAAAAGAGAGAGAAGGCTTCCGTGGGCCTGACTCCAGGCTGCTCTCCACGGAAGCTGTAATTGGGGAATGCAAGTAGGCCTCCTGTGTCATGGGTGAAGGGTGCATTCTGCCGCACTGGGTAAGGCTTTCTCTGTGGGTCCCGCGTTGGCAGTGATGACAGACATTAGGGAAGCTGTCAGTTGTTGGTTGAGTCCTGACCATCTTGGCACAGTTGCTAAAGGAGGTGCTGTCTGGCTTCCTGGACCGGCTGCTGCAGGTTGCGGGTTTGTAGGTTGGCTTCCTGCAGGTTGTGGTTGGGGCAGACTGTGGCTCAGTGTGTTTTCACTCGTGTTCTGGCTGTTGTCTGTACCTTCAGTTTCTCACCCTCATTAAAGTGATCAAGAAAGAGATGATATCACATTTAAGTGCTTTATAAATGAGCTGATTCTAAATAGTAAAGCTGGAGTCATAATTTAGTCACAATTATTTCTCTGGAGTGATATGTCCTACATTTTTGCTAAAAATGAATTTCAGGGAAAAGTAATCATGACATGTTTTTTATTTTTTAAAATTTTATTTTTTAGTCCAAAAATGCATTGTTCAATACTATTAAAATAAGAACCTTGCCTCCAAAGTTTACTACTGTAGGAAGTTATTAAATAGAGTGTTTCCTAAATGTCTTCTCATTTCTTAAAATAGTGGTTTGAAATGTTCTGTGTAGAGTTTTTAAGTTGCTTTGTAATGAACCAATGCCTAAGTTTAGATGTATTTTGATTCTATGTATTTCTACATTTTTCTATTTTTATTATGCATATCTAGAAATAAATTGATTTTTACTATATTTTCCTTCAATCCAATGACTTTATTAAACTCACAGGTTAATTTTAATAGCTTATCTCTATATTCACTTGGATGTTCTTTGTGCACCAAATCATCTATGAATAATAGCAGTTTTATTTCTTTATTTCCTAAGCCTTATTGCATTACATAGGACTTTGAGTAAAATATCAGAGAGAATTGGTGAAAGCAGTCATGCTTGTCTTATTTCTGATCTCAAGGGAAAGCTTTCAGTATTTCACAGTGACATATGAGGTTTGCTGGAAAATCCTCTTAGATATTCTTTGTCAGATTAATGAAGTTCTATTTTAGTCCAAGTTTGCTACAAAAGTTTTTATTAATGAAGACTGACTTTTATAGATTGTTTTTCTGCATCAATGGGAATATTTTATTTTTCCATTATTTTGTCAATGTGGTGAGCTTTAAAATTGATTCTTTGTTTTGGGAGAAAATGTGCAGAAATCATGAATGTATAGTGGCGTGAATTTTGACAAATGAAATGAGAGTGCTCAATTCTCACATGAAGAAACAAGCCCTACTAGGACATCTGTAATACTCTATGACCCCTTTCAGGATAGAGACTGGGTAACCAGTATCTTGACTTTTTTTTTCGAATTTAAAGGAGAGGGGTGGGGGAGAGAGAAAAACATCAATGTGAGAGAGATACATTCATTGGTTGCTTCCCACATGTGCCCTGACGGGGGCTAGGGATCAAACCTGCAACCCAGCCCTAGCTGGTTTGGCTTAGTAGATAGATGTTGGCCTGTGGACTGAAGCATCCCAGGTTTAATTCTGGTCAAGGGCACATGTCCGGGTTGCAGGCTCAATCCCCAGTAGGGGGTGTGCAGGAAGTAGCTGATCAATGATTTTCTCTCATCATTTCTGTCTCTCGCTCCCTCTTCCTTCCTCTCTGAAATCAATAAAAATATATTAAAACAAACAAACAAAAACACCTGCAACCCAGGCCCATGCCCTTGACTGGAATTGAACCCGCAACCCTTAGGTATGCAGATTGACGCACTAATCACTGAGTCACACTGGCTAAGGCAGTATCTTGACGTTAATGCCATAGATGAATTTTTATTTATTTTGGGGGGAAGCCGGGGGAGGGGGGGCTCATCTGGCTTCCTTCCTTTAGAATTATATTTGCATGATTAACCTTTACTGTAAGTAGTTGTAGTTTGTCTATTCTTATTAGTGGGTAGTATTCCGTTGTATGAATATGTGACAATCTATTTACCCATTGTAATGTTTATGGACATTTGGTTTGCATCATTTTTTTTTCTGTTATGATCAGTGCATATATCAACATTCTTGGACAGGTGCCTTTGATTGTATCCATTCATTTTGTACGCGCGTGTGCGTGTGCATACACACACACACGCACACACACACGTGCACACATTCACCCACCTACCCAAGAGTGGAGTTTCTGGATCAGAGGTTATGTATATGTTAGGCTTTAGTACAGGGGTCCTCAAACTACGGCCCGCGGGCCACATGCAAATACAAATATTGTATTTGTTCCCGTTTTGTTTTTTTACTTCAAAATAAGATATGTGCAGTGTGCACAGGAATTTGTTCATAGTTTTTTTTTAAACTATAGTCCGGCCCTCCAACGGTCTGAGGGACAGTGAACTGGCCCCCTGTTTAAAAAGTTTGAGGACCCCTGCTTTAGTATATACTATTGTCTAACAGGTTCCCAAAGTGATTGTACCAATTTGTACTTCAACTAAGAGCGTACGAGAGAGTTCATAGTAGATTCTCATTAAAGAATAGGTGTTATTATTAGAGAACATCTTTCCTTTTTATGGAGGTGATAAAAGGCAGTAAAAAGTAGTGGTGCTGGCCTTAGGCTAAATGGAGTGGGTTATATGGTGTCTAGTTCTTATAGTTTCTTCCATGGTGTCAAATATATTACCTTGTAACAAGTAGCCATCCAATGAGCTTTTACTGCATTGAAAGGTGTTAATAACGACCTCCACAATATCTGCCTTGTGGGGTGAGCAGGTACGTAGGTGATATATTGGTGGGCTGGGGCAGCTGTCAGCACCATTGCAGATAAGAGCGGTGGGAGAATAAGAGGGGAGAATGTATAAACAGATATGGAAGGACCATAAAGTCGTGTTTTTCACTTGGATTTTTTTCTCAGGGTTGCTTGTGGTGAATAGTCAATGTTGGTTATTCCATCTATTATCCTGATCATAGAACACTGTTTAAAAACTGGAATTGTTTGGGGGCAACCTAGAAGGATAAGGGGGAGTCCAGTATCCAGAAACCCAGCACCTCCACCCAGCACTACCCTGCCCCAATCAGTCAGGGCATTTCTACCCATTCCAACTGATTTTATTTGACGATACTATTTTGCTAAAATAGAAGAGAAGCATGGTAATATTTTTCTTGATAAATACTAAGTTTTCTGTTTTCTATCTCAACCACCTGTTAACCATTTCAGTGTTTTGTTTCAACCCATGATGATAATGTAAGCACATGTTTTATTTCTGCAAGAATCACTAGACATATTGGTTTTTTAAAATTTAGTTTTGTTTTTAATCACAGCATTCCATGGCTTATATTTTTGTCAGAGAATGTCTCTTCTCTCAGTCTTTCACTGGCATACTCTTTCTGTGATATATTTACTGTTCCTAATATTAGCCATTTTTTGCAATCAAAAGAAGAACTGGAAGCAGATTTTTACATCTGTGGGATTTTAGCAAGGCAATTACATCTTGATATGAATGACCAGACATGAATAAGCCAATTTTTAAAATTCCCCATTATCTAGAAAGGAAGTTGAGTCATAATTCTTGATGATGCCATAAATATTGGTAATTCTGAAAAGCATTATGTATTTAATCATTCAGTTAGAAGAAAAGGCAAATTTCTCAGGGAAGCATCAATGTTAGATAAGAACAAACATTGCATAAAAATATTTTGTCTTATAGTCATGATAGATTTTTCATAGAATCTAGTCACTTTGGAGAATTCAGTTCTTCTTTAGTTTTTTGTTGTTTATTCTGTACCAAGAACAATAATTCGTTGCTATAAGTGTTTTAACAATATATGCCATTTAGAATATGGGACCTCAATTCCCTTTGGCATATTAGCAGCCTACAAATGTACATAATTTGCAGATCAAGTTATATCTCTGATTATTCAGATTGAACTGGCAGTTCCAGTTCTAGCGAAATAAATTAATGTTTTTCTCCACATGTCATTAAAAAGATTCCTAGTTTATTGACTTCCAAATACTGAGCCATTACTTAGGAAATGTATGTACATACAGGGTGGGGCAAAAGTAGGTTTACAGTTGTGAGTATGCAAAACGCAGTTTATTCTTGTATTATTATTTATTAGTATATTATTTTCAATATAAATGAACAATTACAAACCTACTTTTGCCCCACCCTGTACATAAACCATGCATATTAGACATGCACATGTATAAGTCCCTTGTTATGAACTCCTATGTGAGCTAGGAGATGCCACAGCTGAGTGTTGAGGCTGGAAGTTGGCAGCCTCTTTAAAGTTTCAACCATTCCCTCCATTATCAGGGTTGAGGAGTTAACCGATACTTACTCAAGGTGCCAGGACACTCTCTGATTATTTGCACTGATGGAAAGAATGGGCTCTGTGTTTTGGGTGAATAGGTTCTCTTCCATGCTTTTCATTCAAGTCTGGCTTCTGCCAGGGACCAACATTCGACAAAGCTGTCTTCTGAGGATCCCCACTGCCCTTGGTTTCAGAGTGGTGATCTCTATGACAAGGTCATTGAGCTCCTGCAGGGCCTCAGAGGCCTCAGGTCTGGGTAGAGTCTCAGCAGATTTTTAAGCCATAAAACAGGCCCCGTTTATTATTAGAGACAGGGTTTCCACCTTTCCATGCTTTGTTACATGAGGGTGACCTTCACCAAAACGAGTGGACTTAGACTTAAGGCAAAATACAGCTGTGGAGAAACATAACCAGGGTATAATATTAAACCCACAAACTGATAAAATCTTAAGTCACTAGTCCTGAGAGTGGTGAACATGGTTCATGAAGATGTCATAATTGTCTCCTCGACCGGGAGTTTGACCAGGGGGCGGGGCCAGCCGGCCAACTGCCCACAGCCCCTCCCTCTGGCTGGCCCCATCCTGGCCAGAAGTAGCAGTGGCAGGCGGCTGAGGGAAGGGAGGCCCTGGCCAGCAGCCGCTAGGGACCCTACCTGTGCATGAATTTCATGCACTGGGGCTCTAGTTCCTAATAATTGTCCATGAGAATAATTGATCAGAAAAATACTCTGTATTTAAACATTTAAAAAAAAAAACAAATATAGACATGGGTTATCATCATCAAATAATATTTTTCTTTCCTAGAAAAGTCTTTTTTAAGTCACATTAATCATTGTCATGAACATGTAATTTTCAGCCATTATGTCTGTGATGATCTGAATGTTTGTGTCCCCCAAGTCCATTTATTGAAATGTAACCCCCAAGGTGTTGGTATTAGGAGGTGGGAGGCTTTTCATTGGTGATTAGATCATGGGGACAGAGCCTTCATGAATGAGATTATTGCCTTTATAAAAGAGACCCCAGCGAGCTACCTACCCTCTCCCACCATGTGAGGGCAAGGTTGAAGAAGATTCTCCAAGAACCCAACCAAGCTGACACCCTCCAACCTCCAGAACTGTGAGAGATTTACTTCTGTTGTTTACGCCACGCAGTCTGTGGTATTTTGTTAAAGCAGCCTGAAGAGACTAAGACAACGTGCATGACTATAAAATTTCTGTTTTTCCTACTTTATACTTCTCATTATAGCATCTTTCCAAACCCATCATAGGACACACTTTCTCACCATCTAGATCCTGCTTCTCTCTATGGGGTAGGGCAGGAGGAGAGGTGCTATGGGTATTCAAATGTTGCAGCTGAGGATTATGGAACTCCTTAGGCAGCCACTTGATATAAAAGTTTAAGTATTTTTTCACTCTAGCTGGTTTTGCTCAGTGGATAGAGCATCAGTCTGTGGACTGAAGGGCCTTGAGTTGGATTCCTCCTTTCTTGTAGACATCTTAAAGTTGGGTGTTGTTTTTTGTCCAATCTGACAGTCCCTGTCTTCAAAAGCATGTTTACACTATCTACATTTCATGTGATTCTTTTTGGTTGGGTTTAAATTCACCATCTTATTCTGTTTTTGTTTTTCATTAGTCTCCTCTGGTATTTGCTTATTTTTTTCTCTTTGGTAACTTCTTTGTATAATGTATTTCTTTACTCCCTGTAATCTCCATTGCCAGTTTATTAGCTACAATGATTTGTAATTTTAGGGCTTGCTAGGGTAATACAAATCTTTAGGTTATCTCAGTCTATTCAAGTGATACACTTTTTGGCATATAGTATAGACATATTCTAGCTATTCCATTTTAGAGATAAAGCTGAAACTTAGAGAAGAGATGTGACTTGTCTGTGCCCAGAAACCTTGGTTATGGGGCTAAAATAGGAATTCTAGTTTATGGATTTCAGACTCTGCATATTCCACAGCGTAATGCTAGGATGAGTGTAAATGTACTTTCTTTGGAGAATACCAAGTCACCACAATTAGAAATTATAAGCGCTGATGGGAAAAAAAGTTGGGGTTATTTTTTTCTTGTTTAGAAAAATGTAAGTTTTAAACACCTAATAGAAAAGCCCTACAATTTCCCTGCAGACCACTGGGCAGGCATCACACATGGGCATCAGGTGAACAATGAGAGGTAAAGCTCTGAGCCAGCATTTCAGCTGAGACCCTGGAGGGGGATTAGGATTCCTTAGGCTTTTCACATTAGTCCCTCCAGAGAGCAGCTCACATCCCATAAATCACATTTGTGACTGGTAGGGCTGTCTGAAGTTGTACTGACTCATCTTATTGCATGTGCTCGAATTAAAGAGTATCTGAGACTGTCAGCATGATAGGGGCCTCTGCCCAGGCCTGGTTATGTACAAATTGAATGCAAGATGCATGTTCACTTCTTGCATTTGTAACATAAGAATTGCAGGTTGATCTGTTCATACATCCATTTGGACAGATCGGATTTTATGATCCTTGGATTGTGATGGGAACAAAGAAAATAGTTTATTAATAATATGAATAAATATGTCAGTATTACTTTTTAACACAAGTATAACTTAAATAGGAACCAATATACATTAAAATGAAATTCTCTTCAATATATTTTCCCTAGTATACTTGCATTTATGTCCAGCTTTACTCCAAGTATTATATATTTATACAAGATTAAAATTAAATGCTCTCTGGATATTTATACACCATCATTTTCTGTCACACTCATTCATGAGCTCTCAAAAGCAGACACTTAATCTCTGAACCTAGGAGACAGGTCATAAATATAGTCAGTTGTTGTAACTAGTCTGATTTATTCGAAAATAAAGAGTAGAATTCTTAGGTTGAAACAAAGTTTGTCAGACCAGGAATGTGTGTGTGTGTATGATACCAGAATGCCTGGATTTCTTTCTTATAGTCATAGGAATATGATATAGAAATAGCCTCAAAATATAACTTTTTGGCTAGTATTTATATAACGAGAAGAATTGTCAGACTCAGTTGTTAAGGCTCTTGACAGTTTCTCATCAGCTTCCCCTGGCTGCTTACAGAAGGAGTAACCATTGCTCAGTAGTTTCCAGTGTAAATGCACAGGAGGGGCTCTGTGCGTGTGCAGGGAAATGATTATCACCACATAGGCCACTGAGGACCATGGCAAGAAGGCTTCCTGGGCTGGTACATGATAAGGGAGAGTGGAGAGGGACAGAGAGAAAGGCCACACAGCCTGGTCCAGTCACTCCTGCTCTGCAGCTGTGCAGCTCTTCGGCCACTGGAGCTCCTCACAGCCTTTTTCATGTGGGTTAATAAACATGAAAGATCTCCAGCATTCCACAATGAAATTGTCTTTTGGAATAGATGTTTAGCTGGCAGTTTCACTCTCTCATTTCTTTAAAAGAGATTTATTGTCAGTGCTGTTTGCAGGAAACTGTGCTGAGTCCCGTCCGGGGGATGGCTTTGCCTTCATTTCCTAAAATGTGCTTTAGACAGGCTGATCATTTGGGTGAGCGATAACACAAAACTCTACAAAATGAAATGAAAATGTTTGCTCAGGAAAAAACAAGAGGGCAGGGTGAGATTTTATAAAGAATTATTGGTAAAATATTGCGTTTGATTAATGAGATATTTAGTCATTCCCTTTATTCCATTTCTAAATGCCCTCCTGGCACTGTGCATTTCAGGCTCTATATTATGCTGAGTTACAAGTTAGTAATAAAAACAAAACAAACATGACCACTGCCCTAGGAACTCAATCTGGGATTCAATCAATAAAGAAGTGAACAAATGAAAATTTTAATTTATATTAAAATACATATATTTGATGAATGTTATGATAGAGAATAATTTAGTAGGGTTCTTTTTCAGAAAATGTTATAGCAAATCCCTCAATAAATTAGTATTTTATTTATTTATTTATCCTCACCCGAGGATATTTTTTCCATTGATTTTTAGAGAAACTGGAAGAGAGAGGCAGAAAATATCAATGTGAGAGAAACACATCAATTAGTTGCCTCTTGCATGTGCCCTGACCAGGGCCCGGGCCAGGGAGAAGCCTGCAACTGAGGTATGTGCTCTTGACCAGAATTGAATCTGGGATCCTTCAGTCTGCAGGCCAACGCTCTAGCCACTGAGCCAAACTGGCTAGGGCCAGGAATTAGTCTTTAAATCACACTCAGTGAAATTACTAAACCATCAAGTGAAAAATTGGCAGTATCATCCTAGGAAAAGGGAAGAACGTAAGCAAAAGTCTGGAGCTGGCTGAAGCATTAGCATATTTAGTAACTGGAAATGGACCAGTGTGCTGAGAGTCAGAATTGAAGCCAGGGAATATGTAGTTTGAATTATATAGGGTCTTGTAAGTCATAGTACACTGTTTGAAAATGGGTCAATATGGTAATTCCATTTCTTGTTTGCTAATTGGTATTACGTCTGCTATTCAATACAAATTATTGAATGAATATACATTATTGAATAAAATTAACTTTTATTCTACATAATTAATAGATATCTACTTTAATGATTTAAACAATCTTAGGCCATCCAATGGAAAAGAACTGACATTGTCATAGGGCTGACATGCTGAAGGAAATGACATTGACTTTGAAATGACATAGACTAAGGTTAAGTGGTAGAAACAGATTTCAACTCATTTTATTTTTTAATTTCCTACTTTAAAAATATGTTTTTTAAATAGATTTTCAGAGAGAGGAAGGCAGAGGGTGAGAGAGATAGAAACATCAATGATAAGAGAGAATCATCTATCAGCTGCCTCCTACATGCCCCCTACTGGGGATTAACCCTGAAACTTGGGCATGTGCCCTGACCAGGAATTGAACCGAGACCTCCTGGTTCATGGGTTGACGCTCAACCACTGAGTCACTCCAGCCTGCCAACTCATTTTATTTTTAATCTTTAACAGGATTCTTTTGAACTTCAATGAATTAAAAACTTTTGGATTTATTAATGTATTATGATGGAATAATACATCAATAATATTACATGATACATTGTGTGATAGTATAACAAGCAGGGTTCAGGAATTGATAATATAACGGAGATGGAACTATTTTCTAGTTTGGATCTCTATACTTTTAAAAAGAAAATGGAAATGAGTAATAAGTTAAAATATTATGAACTGCATAAGCTGTAATTCATATATATGTGTAAAAATGTTAAAATTAATAACTGTAACAAAAATATTTCCAATTACATGGAGAATTTACTATAATAGTTGGGGGATAAGGTATGCAGGATAGATCAATATTGTGGATAGAGTTGTCATCAAAAGCATATTTCTATAATTATTTATTTTACCTACTTTCAATCTCAAAATGTATTTTTCTAAGTTAGCCCTTCATGCCTTCCAATCTCTTAGGCTCCTCCTTGTTCTTGAGTTCTTTTGACAGAGTGCTGTCTCTAAATCCTCCTTTACACAGTAATTCACTAGCTTTATACAATTGTTAGAACACCTGCTGTGCAAGACATCCAGTAAAGAAGACACTGTTCTTCCTCTCAAAATTTTGAAATGGGATCAGTAGGAAGAAATATTTAGATTAACAACTGCAATATAGGAAAAATGTTGGTGCAAGAAAAATGAAAGACATCTGAGAGGGGAGAATTCAGAAGAGAGAGTGATAACATTTGCTAGGGAGGATTAACATGTTAATGGAGGCAGTAGAATTTGAACAGATACTTGAAGAATGGCCATTATTTTGCAGGCTGGGAAAGGAAGGAATATGGTGAGCAAGGGAGAGGCAAGCATGCACTGATCTTGAGAATAGAATGATTGCTGCAAACTGATAGTTTGTTCTGACACAAGCCAATATTACCCAGCTTGTTACCCTCTTGATTCATCTTACTTGGCACCAAATGACTATTGGTTATTATCAGAAATAAAACTCGCCTCGTAAGATGAAAATATTTATTCTGATTCATTTATGTTTATTTTACTAGAGGCCCGGTGCATGAAATTCATGCGTGGGTAGGGTCCCTAGGCCTGGCCGGTGATCAGGGCCAATCAGGTTCCCCACCTCCCTGTCTCCTCCTTCCCTCGCTCCCCCAGTGCCCTGCCACTGCTGCTGGTTGCCCACCATGTTCCATGCCGCCTCCTGGTGGTCAGCGCACATCATAGCGAGCGATTGAACTCCCGTTCTCCTGGTAGGATTCCCGAGGGGACACTTTGCATATTAGCTATATATATATCTCCAAGTTTCCAATGATTCATACCCTTGTGTACTACACTCCCTAATCTATATACATAAAAGCCAAGTAACCGCAATTATGGAATGACCAGAATGACCAGTGGCTGTGACGCACACTATGGTGGCCAACTGGCCTGATCGGGGCCTGATCGGCCCCCCCAACCTTCTATGGCCCCTTCCCCCAGCTGGCCCCGCCCCCAATTGCCCCCCCCCCCTCCCCAATTGAGGGCGGGGTCAACCGACCAACCTCCCTTGTCCCCTCCTCCTCACCGGCCTGGCCCCGATAGGCCCCCATCAGGGCAGGCTGGCCGGACCCCACCTGTGCACAAATTCGTGCACAGGGCCTCCAGTAATCTTATATTTTAGATAATGTCTCCCATTGACAGATGAGGAAACTGAAGCTTAACAGATTAAGTGTTTGAAGCACATGGCATTAGAAAATCATTTGGAAAATTTAAGGATAAAAAAGAGAAAGTAAATGAATGATAAGTTATTTTTAAAAGGAAACTATGTAGGGAAAATAATAGGACAGGAGAATTTTGAGGGGAAAATATTTATTGAACAACACATTTTTAGGGACCTGATATAGGCTCTGACAAGACTGCAGATATAGTAGATGTAATCTGATTATGAAGTATGAAGGAAACATTGTTTCTATAACCCCCCATAATGGTAGAAGTGTGGACTGGAGGGAACAGTGAGAGAAAATGGACCTCACAGAACAGAATGGTCACTTTACAATGACATGGGCTGCATGCTGAGCTCTGATAGATTAGTGTAGTATATTGTAATATATTTTGAATAGGCAGAAAGTGAAAAAATAATTTTTCTAGGACAGAAAACTGGGTGACCAATATTAAGAAAGTGACAAAATATATTGAGGGCAAATTTGAAAAATAAAATAAGTGCAGAGTTCAAGGCAGAATAGAAGTAAAAAAATCACTGTGCATTTCTCTCCTCTTGAAGGTCAACATCATGACCCTAAGGTCCCCCTGTCTGAAACCTAGTACCATTTTCACATCAGGCATGTTAGGTTGCTTCAGTTGTTAAGAAGCCTAAAATAGCTGAAATAAACACACACTTTCTAATTGAATTCAATAAAATCTCCAAAGTTCTCCTCCTTCTGGGTATTTTATTTCAGCCGGGTGCGTGCATGGTTGATCTCACCACTAAATATCTGCGACTTGAGGGTGGGATCCACATAGACTTTGTATTTGCATTTATTCAAGTCCTGTCACAGGCCACTAACCACAGCAGGATCTTAGTGTGTGTTGAGGAGTCCTGGGTTGAGGTAGGGGAAGGGGATTACATGGAGATGGTTGAATTGGTGGCTCCCTCTTGATGGGAGGAGGAGGGAAGAGTTGAGGGCAGCTGGGAACCAGACACAGAAGTCCAGGTTGCATGCATTTGGTGGTGTCGTCACGAGCAGCCATTGAAAAGATTCCTGAGCAGTAGCGTGGTCGTGAACAGAACCACTCTTTGAAAAATTTAATTGAGTAGGAGACTGAAGGAGGAAAGATTATATCGGAACTAAATATAATATTTTAGGAGGAGGCAACAGGGGCTTGCCTCACCCAGGCAGTAAGAATAGGAGAAAGAGATGATAATATTGAGATCTAAAGAACAAGAGGAGTTCAATTCTAATTCCTTGTTTGAACAGCTCTAACATGTGAATATCAAGTGAGATTTCATTATTTTCATTGCTGACATCAAGAAGGAACATTGCGTTACTTTCTTTTGGTGGAACATGTGCTGAGTAGTAGTAAGTTGGTATAAAGCCACTTACCTCGCCTAGCCTTTCACGGTGCCTGATGTCTACTTATACTTGGGCAGAAGGCAGCACACACAGAAGGAAGCACACAGGTCTCCTCAGCTGCTGGGCTCACATCCACACCTTCCCACTGAGCGTTACTCGGTGACCCACCCTAATCTCACTGACACAAGTGCAGGTGAGGTTGGTGGTGGTGTGCGTGTGGTCTGGCCACTGTGGGGATTAGGGGTTTCCATGAAGCACTGAGCACAGGGCCTGACCTGGAGTAAGTGCCCAGGCTCACTACCTGATATGCAGACTGTCATCAAGATTCCAAAATCCCGGCCACTGCAGTCAGTGAACAAACCAAGGAGCCTATTGTGTGTGGTCTGCCTGAGAGCATCATGTTCTTAAATACCGGCCTTGCTATTATTTTTACAATGGGCCTATTAAGCTTATTTTCTTAGGAACAAAATTGCTATGCAGTGCCCATTTTCAGGGAACCAAATAAAAGATTCACTTTCAAACTTTCTTTTGAATAAGAGGGAAATTTCCACACAATGGAACTATAAATTTAAGTGAAAGAACACACTTTGGAATTTACAATAGATGGCAGGCTGTGTTCTTAGTCTTCTTGAAGGTGCGAAATTGTAGCTAATTGCTCTGTTCTCCATTTTAAAGAGCAGAGAGCTCATAAATAATAAGCTCCAGTAGCAGTTTGCAAGGCTCTAAAACCTCTCATTGCCAAAGATGTAATTCTTTTGAGTGTTGATTATTTCCATGCATTTTGAAGTGCCCTACAGAGACTAAGGGGATGAAAACCATCTCTTCTGTTCCCTTTGCATAGAAGAGCTGTTTATGCCAATGAGAAGCTTACTCCCTTTGGTTGCCTATGACACGTGCATCTTTTATCGAGATATAATGCTTCTTAAAGATATAATGTAGGGGTCTCCAATAAAATATAAATAATGAAATTACTACTTCCTGGGTAATGATAAGTACATTTTCTTTAAAGTAGAAGTCAAAGCTCCTCTGAGCCTTGCAGAAGCTCCATTCCCTTCAGCTCAAAATAATTCAGATGCCAAAGTGGCATGTCTCAAGGAGGCCCGTGCTGAACCCCTTCAACACCTGAAACAGTATGCTCTTGTAGGGAAGGAAGGAGAATTTTCACTCTACCCTTCTAGGTGCTTGGCTGAGACCCAGGTTCTTGGCTGAGACCCGTTCCCCCACCTTCTTAAGAAAAGACAGATTAACAAGAGAAAAATAAAGAGAAGTTTAATGACATGTATACCTGCTGTATATATGGCACATACCCAAGAAAACTGAGTAACTCTCCCACATAGCCCAAGCCACCACTTTAAGTAGCATCCCTATTTAAAGAGGAAAGAAGACACTGGGGGAAGGGGAGGCCAGTTACAGGGATTACCAAGAAAAGCCCAGCAAACAAGGGTGAGGTTGTTATGCAGATTTAAGTCCTTGCTTGATTTCTCCATTGATAAAAAGATTTAGTCACGTCCTCTTCCTGGTACAGAGGCAGAGACCCTTGCAATGGGGACATTTTCATTATAAATGTGTCTCTTACAAAAGGGTACCTTCTACTCAGTTTTCAGAGCTTTTCCCATGTCTGCTGTTTCTTAAAAATAACCATCTCAAAATAACCAATAGGCCAAGGAAGCATATTTTGGGGTGGCATGTTATGCCCCCCTTTACTCCTAAGGGGCAGTGGGGCCAGGGGAAAGAGTGCCAGGCCGGAAATCAGGTGGTTCCTTTTTTGACTCAGCCCTGGTTCACTGTGTGACCTTGTTGGGGAAATATAAGCAAAGCAAAATCTCCTGCCAACCCAGAAAACCTCTGCACACAGTGTAGCAGAGAGAGAAGACAGTTTTATTATTGAATAAGCATTAAACTAGAATGAGATGCACATCTCAGGCCACACACTAAAAAAGAGACAAAGGAATCTCACCCTTATACATAGCCAAGCAGATACAGCCCACTGATAGGCAGTAACTAGTCCTCAAACAGCGGACGACAGCACCATTTGTCACACACACGTCAGTCACCCTAAGTTCATTTGGTAATTAGGGTGACCTTCTGTGATAGCCAGTTGGTTTTATCCAAAGGAAAATTAAATGACAGGCGGTAGTTTTGGAGCAAGGCACCTGCCAAGTCAGGTTGCTGTCCGAAACTGGATGACAGGGGCTTGATGGTTACATTTTAAAGTGATGGGTTCTAGGTCCTTGAGGCGGAAATTCCTGTTTTTATTAGTAAAATATTCATAACATAAAATTTACCATTTTAAGTGTACCATTTAGTAGTAAGTACGTTTGCAATGTTGTGTAACCATCACCTCTATCTGTATTCAAGACTTTCTCATCACCCCCAATAAAAACTCTACCCTATAAGCAATAATGCCCCATTCTCCCCTGAAAAAAAAAACACACCAAAAACACAACAACTCTCTTATCCTATATAATAAAAAGCTAATATGCAAATTGTTCCCATGGGCGGGAGTTCTACCAACTGGGAGTTAGACATGCACTGACCACCTCGGGGTGGCAGTGGCAGGCAGCTGGGGGAAGGGAGGCCCTGGCCGGCAGCTGGCAGCCTCTAGGGACCCTACCTGTGCACGAATTTGGTGCACTGGGCCTCTAGTTTTAAATTCCTAAAACTTCTAATTGTGCCCTCCTCACCTCCCCACACCTCCTTTCAATAAAACCTTTGGCAAGCAACTATATTTTCCTATAACTTCATGTGTTGTTTAGTTTTCCTTCTATTTACTTTTGCATTTTCCTCTAAAGACAAGGGGTGCTATTACTTTCATATATGATAGTAATAAAAAGAATCCTTTAAATAAATTTAAGTAAAAATGAGTTTATTTTTAAAACATTTAAAATAAAATGAGTCAAGGCCCTGGCTGGGTAGGCTCATTTGGTTGGAACATTGTCTGCATTGCCAAGGTTGCAGGATTGCTCCCCCATCAGGGCACATACAGGAAGCAATCAATGAGTGCATAAATAAGTGGAACAACAAGTCAATGTTTCTCTCTCCCTCCCTCTTTCCTTTCCCCCTCCTGCTCCCCCTCCTTTCCTCCCTCCCTCTCTTTCTTACTCTCTCTCTAAAAAAAAAAAAAAAAAATCAATAAATAAAATGAGTCACTGTTGTGACCAATGAGGGGCATGTGTTCAAGTCAGCAGTTCCCATAGTTCAAGGATAGCAAACAGGAACTACACAGCATTAAACTGTCACAGTTGAGAGAGAGGACGAGTATACGGAAAGTCTGAAAACAGAGGCAGAAAGAACCGTGTGGTGATACATGATTTTGGGACTGGAACACGTGGTGTTCCCTGGATTCTTTGTCTGTTGGAGTCGAAGAATGAATCCATGGACTGAAGATGGTATAGCAAAGGTGGAGATTTATTGAAGAAAAGTACAGACTCCCACGTGGTGAAGGGGAAAGAATCTCACAGCACAGACTCCCATGTGGGGAGGGGGAAAGAGTCCCATTGACTTCCTGTTTCCATGGTTTATAAAGGCTGCAAGTCACTATGTCCCGATATCCCTTTTGATTGGTCAATATCTCCTTTTGAATTGGTTTCTACAGTAACTCCCAAGGCCCTCCTCCTTCATTGTCCTCCTCCCCCATTGTCCTCCTATTCCTTCTGGGCTTTCTTTCTCCTTTATTTTGTAAATATAGACCTTTTGGCTACTCCTGGTTCCCTTGTCTTATGTAAATATAACTGCTGGCTCCCTTGTGTTATGGAAATGTACCTTCTCCCAGCTCTCTTGTCTTATGGAAATGTAACTTCTCCCAGTCTGTAGCCCTGTGTTTTTTTCCATGAACCCCCAATTCGAAAAATTCCCTAAACCTGCCTATATCCCCCTAAAATTCCTATTTCAGTGGCATGAATGTGAATAATTGATAGATGCTAAAAGACCAGGGTCTGTATATAGAAAATTTGGCAGGTGTTCCTGTGAAAAAGATCTAGATGCCATTGTGCAAACATGTTCATTAATCCTTTAAAACCATATCTATGCCTCTTAAAGCACATTGATGCAACTCTAGTGTTCAGAACAAGGAGATCATGGTTGTGCTGATTTAGCACTGCTCAGGGCATTTTATAAAACCCTGATAAACTCAGGTGGAGATGGATATTATAAAATGAAGCATGTCCAGATAAGTAGGGGAAGTATGATAAAGATTTTGAAACGCATGTCGTGAGTGCTAAGTCTGAAGAACCTAAGAATATTTATTTCGATGAACAGAGACTTGATACTAAAATCCTCTGCATATCTGAACAGATATCATGTGAAAAGAGGAACCAGTGAGACAAACGAGGACTTGCTAGCCAATACCGTTGTCCAACAGTAGAGTCAGCAGCCACCTAGGGTAGTGAGAGCTCTCTCAGCAGAGGTAATCAAACAGGTGAGGCCTTGGCTGATGATGGTGCAGCTGCAGATGTGTGCAGTGATGTTACCGTAAAAAGCTTGGTTGGGTTGTGGTATGGTGGGAGCAGTTAGAAAAGGAATTAATATGTAAAAAATACCTGTTATATTACAGGCTATTTGCTAGTATTTTTGATCACCTGTTTCAGTGTAGGAAGAACTTAAAAAAATTACTTTCTGGCAAAGTTGCTTAATTCCTAACAACAACAACAACAACAACAACAACAATACTGACACTTCGAAGACCAGAAAGAAAACTACCAGCACAGACCAGTTTGCAAAGTGCAATGGTAGAGATATGTGTAGAGGATAATGAGCCCAGATTATGTCTTAAGGGAATTACGGGCTTTGGGGACAGTCAGCTTGTTTTTTTCCTTTGTATTTCCATGCCTTCCAAAAGCTGACTCTGGGTCTCCAGGGATTCCGGTGAGAGAGGCCCAGTCTTTGCAGCTTCCCTCCTAGAACAGTGAACATCTGGGATTTGCTAAGTGTGACTCCCACCAGGAGATGGCAGCATGTGCCTATAGATGTACCAGCCAGCCCATGTATTGCCTCACACCATGGGCTATGTGTAAGGGACACTAGGGGGCTCTAAGCGCCCACCACTGGTTACAGAGTGAGCTGTTCAGAGGACCACTTCGTAGGAAACAGTCCTCCTATAACTCCACCCTATAACTACTCCCCGCCCCCCCCCCCCCCCCCCCCCACACACCTACACCTATTCACAAAGAGGGTCCTGTGGCTGTCTACAAAGCCGTGGCTATTACACACACACACACACACACACACACACACACACACTTTGCAATCTGAGACAGGACCAATGAACCCCCCAAATCTCAAGGTTCAGAGATAGCTGTCATCTCTATCTACTTCTTTTACACTTTGGCGACCACAGGAAGTGCTCTTTATTCAATGCAAGTTTCAGTGGCAGGACTTACTAGACTCCAAGGTCAACCAGGGTACCAGATGGACAGGTTGTATCCAGCAGGAAACAACAGCAAATCAAGAACAAGGACGGATTTTGTGCTTCTATGAGCCTCGCGCAGTAATTGTGGAACTATATGTCCAATGAGATTTTAGACGCGCATATAGTTTAATTTTGTGAAAGGAGTAACTCTGGCCCCCCTCCCCACTTTAGGCAGCTGCTGCTCAGTGTTACTTCTTAGTTACTTCTCCACTGTCATAATCTGCCCAGCGACAGAAAAGAGACTCAATCCCAAATTTAACTGATTCCAAATACTCTGTTATTTCTACAGCCTCTTTCTGCTGCTTCCCCTACAACACGGGAACATTCAAATCTCTGAAGAAATATTCAATTCTCTGAAAGGAATTTAGTGTCACGTGCAGTTGTTTTTCCTTTTCCAAATAGAATACAGTGGAATTAAACAAAGGCTTTTTGCCAAGGGCTAAACAGAAACTCTTCCGCCAAAGGCGAGCTCTAGTTAAGCGGAATGTGATGTGGGAATTCACAGGAGCATTGCCCAGTACCCCCCCTTCTCTGTCATCACAAGAGCACCTACAACGTCCAGGTACCATATACATTTTAAAACAAGGCTAAAGTGCACGCTGCTGTGCTTGTTCTCGAACATGTTAGTCAATAAAGTAAAATGAACCGCGCATTCTCAGGTCAGGGTGAGATGTGAATGAATGCGGACCCAGAGGTCTTTGTCACCCGGGCTGCACTCTGCTCTGCACAGTGAGTCTGACCAGTGAACCTGGATGATCTTAAGGGGCAGTAACAAAAGCATAGGAGTTCTACATAATGGATGGGATCATTTCCCTCCACTGTGGCTTGGTCCGATTATTCCTGGTGGTGCTAGGACCTTGTTGCCACATTTTGGCAAGAGGTATAGGTGGCCTGGTGAGGGGGGTCAGTAAACACTCAATGGACCAATGACGACTGAAGCAGAAACTCCTTTCCACACACAGGGCACATGCTGAATTAAAGCTGGGAGCACAATAATGACGAGGCAAGCTCTGTCCTCGCCTTGTTGAACCTCCGTCTGATGGGGAAAACGGATATCCGGATATCGCAACCATGAGGTATAAAATGTACTGTAACAGGGGAAAGAACTGGGTGGTAAGGAGCCCACCAGAGAGGCACCTACCCCCATCTCAGGGGAGTCGGAGGAAAACTCTTGGAGAAATGTTGTCTAATTTGAGACCTGAATAGTGACTAGGAATTAGTTAGAGAGGGTGGGAGAAACTGAGGCTTTTCCATGGAAATAATCTGCTTTCCCAAACAGAAAGGTTCCTGCGACTTTCTATATGTATGCGGTCTTTCTAAAATACCTAGAAAAATGTCTTTTGTGTCTGTTATCTATTGGTCCTTGCTGTATCTCCTGGTTTGACCCTCTCTCTGAGTCCTGCTTCCCATTTTGGTCAGGATACCTCCCTGGGGGTGGAAGAGAGGTCTGTTCTTTAGCTGGTTACCAATACTCCTTCTGGCTTCATTGTGGACACTGAAACCAGTGACTGAGGACTATTATGAAAGCGCGTGAGTTCAGCACATGAGGGCAGAAGCCATCTAAGCCAACTCGTATCTACCGCCAGTTGGATTTCCACAGGATTCCCCCCCTCCCTTCCCCCCATTTATCTTCAGTCATTTGGGAGAAGACATGTTACTGCTGAATGGCCTTTGAGAGGAAGAATTGAACAGCAATCAACTTTTTGGCAAAGCCAGGATAGAGGTGACTTAGATCACCGAAGGTCATTTGATAGCCAAATGATCTAAGCCACTGGGGATGGATCGCAAACATTTCCTCACATTTTTGGTTGCTCTGTGGGCAGGAACAAAGCCTGATTGAAAATTAAAGTGCAGACTCTCTCTTTTGAGTAAACCCTTCTGTCATTTTGAGGCCGGCTGGCAACCACCTAGCCGTTCTGTTCAGAAAGTCTTTTGAAAATCAAGTAGAGGCATGTTCTAGAAGCCATAGCAAGCATAACAAGTGTCTTCCGCTTCCTAAGTATATCCCTTTGTTCCTTTCAACCCAAAGGAACATCTGTAGAAATGCAAACCAAGAATCCAGCCATTCTTAATAGTTGGCAGTTGGGGTTTATGTTGTTCAATCAGCCTTAATGCTGGCAAAAAATGAGTCCTTTGTTTTGCTTTGGGGAGAAATGGAGTCTCTTAGAGGTGGTAGGAATAAAGACCTGTTGATTCAACACATTTTGTGTTAGATTAGCTAGACTCTATAGAGTGACAGGCCCCTGCGCCTCAGGTTGTCTATGTTTTGCTAAGATAGGAAGGATTCCCTCAGGGACCGACAGGCCTGGGGCTAATTATGCTGTAGGGTGAATTCATCACTAAATCTTTTTCACTAACAAAGACAAATGACTTCATAGGTTGTAAAAGGCCCTAAAAAATTAGGTGAGTGAATCTAACTTGCAGCCAACACATGAACCCAGAGTCAGCAAATGGCAGCCTGCCAGAGAGGCTCCTCATTGTTGGTTTGCATAGACAAAGACGAGAAATAGGCCACTGTCCTTGGGTTTACAGCTTATGACCTCTTTCACCGACCATGGTCTTCACTGCAGTCAGCAAGAGGGAGGCATTGTTAGGGCCTTCATGTGCAAACGTGGAAATTGTGGTTCAGAAATTTCAGAATCGTATAATTAAAAGAACTTGGGTTTTGCAGATATTCAGCTCTTAGCTCCAATTCTGTCTTCACCACTCATTGATGTGTGACAGATTTTAAAATCTCTTTGAGACTCAGTCTCCTCATCTTTATAATGGGGATGATAATATCTACCTTACAGGCTTGTGACAACACAGAGAATCCATCCATACTTACACACACACACACACACACACGTACCTTAAAACATTTGTGAATTGGAAGAACTAGTTTAGCTTCTCTGTGACACATTTTCTTATTTATAAAATGTAGACAAGAATAACAGCTGCTCCAGTGATTTGTTGTGAAACTTAAAGCTGATAATGGGAGTTAAAGTCAACCAATAAGCACTTTGATGATGATGATGATGATGATGATGATTCTCTTACCCCTCAAATTATTAGTCCATGGTCGTTCATCATGTAAGGTCCAGAGCCAGGGTCCAATCCCAGGAGTTCTAACTTTAAGATATAAGGTTTTTCTATTGTGAGAAAGGAACACAGAATTAAGGGCAAGGATGGGAAACAATGTGAAATCCCAAGAGCTGGGGTTTCTGTGATGGCATAAAAGACTTTCAAGAGACAATGGAAGTGTGGGAGGGCTAGGCTAATGCCTTCCTGATGGCCAGGACGGGACCTCTCAGGCTTTGATGAGGGGGTTCAGAAGGACATTATGTTGCAAGACCTGCATAGCCTCTCTGTGTTGGTCATGGGGCTGAGTTACAGAGCTACCAGATATGGAGTGTGATCTTCAGCTCAGGTTTGAAAGAAGGATCTGCCATGATCAAAGGGAAATCATATTCCTTGATTATTCCTCCCTTTTATAGCTTCCTCTTTTGGGAGAAGAATATAGGGGGTCGTCATTTATATCTGTAGTAAAAAGTGTCTTATCTTGTATTATTTATTCAGTTACTCATTTTCCTATATTACCACTTGCCAAAGGTCAGATGGCTGGTATTAAGTTTCTATCTCTTTATCTATAAAACTGGTAATAAGAATTTTTAACCCTTAGGATTTTAATCAAGATGTGCAATAATGCAGGTAAAAACACTCAGCTGTTATTTATTAGTCACTGTCTTACTACTTATTGATAGCTATTGAAAACACATTAGGGCCCTGGCTGGTTTGGCTCAGTGGATAGAGCGTCGGCCTGCGGACTCAAGGGTCCCGGGTTCAATTCCGGTCGGGGGCATGTGCCTTGGTTGCGGGCGCATACCCAGTGGGGAGTGTGCAGGAGGCAGCTGGTCAATGTTTCTCTCTCGTTGGTGTTTCTAGCTCTGTATCCCTCTCCCTTCCTCTCTGTAAAAAAATCAATAAAATATATTTTAGAAAACACATGGGATATAGCAGCAAATACAGGATTTGGTCATTTGGTTATTGTCTGAGGACTAGGTTAGAGACCTGGTTCAGATGACTAGTACCACCTAAAGAAAGTCACATTTTCTCTCGATTTTTTTTTTTTTCTCATCTGTAAAATGAAGATATTGGAAAAGATCAACATTTAAAGGTATTTTCCACCTAGCTGGTGTGGCTCAGTGATTGAGCGTCGATCTATGAACCAGGATGTCATCGGTTGTGAGCTCCATTCCCAGTAGGGGGTGTGCAAGAGTCAGCTGACCAATAATTCCCCCTCATCATTGATGTTTCTCTCTCTCTCCCTCTTCCTTCCTCTCTGAAATCAATAAAAAACATATATTTTTTTAAAAAGGTATTTTTCAAGAAACATTCACCTCATGAGATTGTCCAGGAATGAAAAGGAGTTCAGTGGACATGCAAGTATGAGAGAGTTTGTATCTTATATTCCTTTCCCAGAAATCTTCAGTGCACATCACCATAGTAAAGACCCTGAAGTAAAGGAGTCCTCTCGTACAGAAACCTGTTAGATTGAGATGAAAGTTTCCCAAAGTCATTTGACCACAGGACCCATTTCTCTCCATAACAGCAGATCCCCTTCATGTGGATTGTTCTTTGGGACATGCTGGACTAGGTGACCTATGGGCGTTTTCAACGTTGACCATCTTTTCTCTCTACCAACACACCTACATTGGATGTTTTATTCTGTGCTTTCAACATCAGGTACAAGTGGGGATATTCTCCTTGTTGATAGGCGCCATATCTGTCAATCCCAAAGCATGTGGTCTAGGCAGCTGACAGGTCTGTACTTACAAAGCCACATGGGTAAAATACACACATCAGTGCGTGCACAAAGAAGATGATAATATGCAAAATGTAGACATGCATTTCACAACATTCTCACTGCTGCCAAAACTGTTTATTTTTTCACTGTTCCCTGAACAGCCTTTTCTTTCAGAATTGTATCTCGTTTTTCTCACCCAAATGGAAAGAAAACCTTGGAACCAGAAGCCTTTCTTTGCTTTTTGAGTAGTTGAGCCAAATAGGAGTGATGGTCTGGAAACTAGAAAGGTTGGATTCTAGTTCTGCCTGTGCCATGGGCTTGACCTTGATTTAGAGCACGTCATCTGGCCAATCAAATCCCGCATTTCTCCATCTAAAAGGTGAGAAGTTGAGCTTAATTGGTCTTGGTGTTCTCACTCAGCATGAGATGTGGTTTCTTCTAGATAATTGGCATCTGAAGCCGCTTTTGGTCCAGCAGTCCTACAGTCTATCCCAGCAGCCTCCTGTAGTAGCCATCTGATCCTGTGTGGTTTGTATTAGCCTCTCTGCACCAACAAGCAATAGCAGGGGATGGGAACAGCTCGAACCCATCTGGCTCTTCACACCCCACATGCCACCCACACGGATGTCACCCTCATTGTTGGGGAAAAGGCTCTTTCCATCATCTGTTGGGACAGTCTGTGTCCACTAGTACAATGGTCTGGATTTTAGGGATTTGGGTGTTTTTCTTCCTTTCTTTTTTTTTTCTCATGTCATAACAAAAGAAATATCATCAACACAAAACCTAATTTAAGTTATGGGAAGGATTTCACTTAAATCCACAAAAGCAATGAAAAACAGACTTGGGCTTGCAAGTAGGGCCAGACACAATGGATTAGATTAAGGCACGAGGATCAGCCTCAATTCTGAGGTTAAAGATTGTTCTTTCTTTTGTGGCTCTGTCAGGCCCTTAACATCACTTAACCATAATTGATTCGGGGGAACTGAATGCTGTGAATGTGTACATTGGCTTCTGTTTCTCCAGAATTGTGCTTTCTAGGAGCTCATATTCCCTGAACTATTGAGCACAGTGATCTTCTCTTCGGAAAAAGCCTCAAGTGTTGATCTTGAGGTTGTTTTCTGTGTCCCTCTCCCTGATCCATAGGCAGTCAGCTAATTAAGACCTGCTTGGGGGCTTGGATCACTCAGTAACTCCTGGGGAGGGGTAGTCTCTGTACATTTCAGGAAGAGGAGTATCACAGACCTGGGCTTTGTCTCTGGGAGGCTCAGTGGCTTTGCCACTCTGTGACCCTGGGCCAGGTATTTAACCACTCTGTTCAGCTTCCATTTATGTACAATGGGGTAGATAATCCCTGCCATGAGCCCCTCATGGGGTGGGTCTACTGGGACACCTTTTTCTCCTTCACCTGTTTTCTGTATAATATCTGTGGAAATCTTGACTTTGTCTCACTCTTCCTTGTTCTCAGTGTCTTGGACACTTGGCAAGGGCTGTCCCTTTTTCCACCAACGACCTTCCTCTGTTGCTTGGTGAATGTATACTCATTCTTCCAGACTCAATAGAGTGTTTTCTCTCTTTGTAGTTTTTTCATGACATTCCAGGCTAGATTTCCCTGCTCTGTGCTAGATTTCCCTCTCTGTATTTACATTTGTCAGAGCACCTAGGAAACCTGAAGTCCACCCTTAAGATGCTCACAGACTTGGGAGAGATGTGTCCAGCATCCCATTCCCTTTGTGGTTAAACCCTGTTCTAGGCATATTGTAATTGGTGAATAAAACTGCAGAATATATTTCATTTTTATACACTAGTGATGAGAAGGATCATACTAGTGAGCTGAGTGAAGGTAAAAAAAATTCTTGGTGACAGTCTCCTATGAGCCAGGGTACATTATGTATTCTACCTCATTGCACCCCTTCAAATTCTGATGATGTATATGGTACAATGTAATTTGAAAGAGGAAGAATTGACTCTCAGAGAATTTAAGTAACTTGCCCTGTCAGTTGGATCCTTTGGGAAGCAGACACTGAAATGGAATTAATAGTTCATGTGGAATTAAGAGTGTGTGTGTGTGTGTGGGGGGGGGGGGGGAGTGGACTTTGACAAAGTATAGGCCAATTCAACAGGGAACTCCAGAGCAAACATTGCCCATTAGAAATGCCCCATGTTGAGCAGAAATGGTAATGAAGAAATGGTACAGTTGGAAGTTCTCAGCTAACTGTAGCCCTTCCATATGGAATCTAGATGTCCCAACAAAGCCATGACTTGAAAACATGAGTCAGCCTGACTTTAAGTCCAGTTTTTACTACACTATACTTCTCAAACTTAAGGGACCTCCTATTACTTATCTTGACATAGTTTTAAAGATCACATGAATGACCAAGACCAGTACAATACCAACACATATGACACTAGAGTTTAAGTTCCTCTGAAAAACCAGATACAAGGTGACCTCCTCATTCACAATCTTGCTTCCATTACTCTGTTTCCTCTCTCTTGAAACTACGTTTTGGCAGAACCTACAAGGGATCATATAATATACTGAATGATTAAAAGTTATTAAAACCCCAGATGATTGAACCTACTGATTAAGCAACTATATGGACATCCAAATCATTTAACAGGGCTCTGATGGTCGCCAAGTGTTGTAACCCTGGACTGGAAAGTTAGGGGATTTATACAAGCTGGTCTGAGCCAAGTCTTGATTAACCATGACCTCATCTTCATTATAGACATCCTGGGACTGCAGCCTTTCAACCACCTCCATCTATGGCCACTTGAGGGCCATCAGAGTGGGATGGCATGGGATCTATTACATGAACTCTCTGAAGTATTCAGAAAACTACAAATCAATGCAAAGCCATTTTAAATCCAATGCTTTAAAGTAGCTGGCAAAATAGGATGTCAAGTTGAGAGACGGAGATGGGTTTAACTTTCCCTCAGATGATACTGTTGCTCAATTTGGTAGTAAGTGTAAAGTCTCAATCACTCTACTCGGCAGACCCCAACCTAGAGTTAACAAATATCTCCAGGGTTGGAGCTCAGAATCATTACTTTATTACTGATTTATGTGAGTTCATCGCAGAGTGAGCAGACTGGCACTAGATCTTGAACCCCATCCAAGTTCATGCTGATCTTAAAAGTTCTAGTCCCAAGGTCACCAGCTCTTTAGTGGGAGAAACAAGCCTAAACCCCACTCCAATAGTCTGTCAGAATTATGGGGAGTCATACAGCTCTTCAAATCAATATGTCGATGGCTGGCTCAATTGGAGGCGAGCTTCCCATCCCTGGAGATATTCAAGCAGAGGCAGGAATGTCATGTGTCAAGTAGATTGTGGAGAAGAGTCTTGAAGAGGGAAGGAGATTGGAATCCATAAATTCTCGTGCAACTCTGAAAGTCAACCTCTAATAAAGCTAGACATAGACAATCCAGTAGGAAAAAAATTCACTATAATTCATGCCTAATATATCTACCCACACCTTTCTTCAAATAATGATCTAGTAATAGGCATTTACTTTCTAATGCCATCTACAAATCTAATGCCATCACTTCATTGCTAAAATAAGCAACAATCCCCTTTTATAATTCTCTGTGGTTCACCCTGAATACAAAACCTTTCCAGTTAGATCTTCCCCATTTCCTTTGTACCCTTATCCCTTATCATTTCCCTTCTTATCCCAGAGCATAGCATGAAGTTGGATGCCACCTCTATTATCTACCTATCTATCTATTTATCTATCTATTTATCTATCTATCTATCTATCTATCTATCTATCTATCTATCTATCTATCCCTCTATCATCTACCTTCCTATCAGGGTGTAACAAATTACCCCCAAACAGTGGCTCAAAATAGTCACAGGCATTCAGAAGAGATTACCTGTGTGGTTCTGGTTTGAGGTCCCTCAGGAGGCTGCAGGAAAGATGTCAGGCAGGTCTCAGCTCTCTGGACACTTAGCTGGGGAATCTTCTTCCAAGGTGATGCTCTCACCTGGTTCTAGCTGCTGTCAGGAGGCTTGAGTCCTTCTTCATGGGGGCTTCCTCCTGGGCTGCCTGAGCCTCACCATAATAGGGAGACTGACTTCCCCCAAGAGTGAAATCCAAGAGGGCCCAAGGCAGACACCACAATATTTTTTATGGCCTGGCTTTGGAAATCACAGTTATTCTGGCATATTTTATAGTTACACAGCTAAGCTTTTTTCAGTATGAGAGGGGACTACACAAGGGCATAAATGCGGAGGCAGAGATCACTGGGGACTTTCTTGGAGCTTGGCTGCTGTACTCATAACGCTGAACATGCCATTCTGTTTGCCTCGATTGCCCTGGTCTCATCTTTACCTAGTACATGCCTATCCTGCTAGAACCATCTCACATGCCACTGCCTTTTTCAGTGAAGTCTTCTCTGAATCCTTTAAACAGAACTAATAATATTCTTTTCTGTTTTCCCATAATATTCTCATAATATTCTTTTCTGTTTGCACATACTTCTATTAGGTTATCTCTTATAAAAAAGATTCATTTTATTGTAAAGTACAGCTTTATCTCTCCAAGAGACACATAAAAGGAAGGGCCATATCTTATCTAGTGTTTCTAAGATTGAGTTGAATTTTGGCAAATAACAGGTACTTATGGAATATGTCAATGAGTTTATATCACTTCCCTCATCTGATCATCCCTAACCGACTTTCAGGGACTGAAATTAATACTAAGGAAGTAAAAATACAAAATAGAACCTAAGATAAAGTAAAAGGTGCCAAGTGTTATTTTTCATTTAAACCATAAACTTACATATCATTTTAATAAGAAACAACCTTGTATGAGGAAAAGTTGAGATAAAATGGAAATCACAACTGTTAGAGCAGATAAAAAGCCTTAAAAATTACCAGTATGTTGCCCAAATTTTTTCTTTTGGAAATGAGAAAAATTAAGGCCTAATATTAATATATATATTTTTGGCAGACACTATAAAAGAGGGTTAACTAACTTTGATAGAAAGAAGAGAATTAAATCACTTGAGTAACTTTGGTTTTTATCCCTCTCACGGCCCAATATCTCTAATTTCATCCCCATGAGTCTTTTTTCTTTAAATGTATTTTTATTGATTTCAGAGAGGAAGGGAGAAGGGGAGAGAGATAGAAACATCAATGATGAGAGAGAATCATTAATCAGCTGCCTCCTAATGGCGATTGAGCCCACAACCCGGGCATGTGCCCCTGACTGGAATCAGTCACACCCGGGACCCTTCAGTCCTCAGGCTGATGCTCTATCCACTGAGCCAAACCAGCTAGGGCCCCATGAGTCTTTCTTAAAGAAGAGCAATATAGAGTAAATTGACAGAATGAGTCAATTTCCTTCACAGGGCAGAAGGAAAGTAGATGGTAACTCCAAAACACCAAGAGAAGACTCAGGCATTGGGTGTCGAGCTCAGGTAGAGAAGAAGTCTTCAAAAAGAGAGAGAACTTCCAGGCAGCCCATTCCCCTCTCCTCTGAGCTCAGTGCAGAATCCTAACTTCCTGAGTGGGGTGCATTTTCTCTGGAGAAGGAAAAATAAATACAGTGGCAAAGGCTTGCTAAGCAAGTCCTGGAGATCACCATTCAATAATAAAGCTGACTTTCTTTCGGGAGTGAAAAATCGAGGACACTGCAAAGGGGACAGAGAGAGAACATTGCCTCTTCCCAATCTTGAATGTAAGCTGTACTTTTTTTATGGGGAGATCAGGGCTCATTTATGCCCATCTCATTCCTCTATGACTGTCCCCGTCCAGAAGTGGTACAAATAGTTTCTCCTTGTCAAGAGTTATGCCAATATCCATGTGAGATTTCTGATGTTCCTGGGTAAGGAGAAGGAAAATAAGGTATCTGTGGAACCAGAGAACTCCGGTGCCACCATACCAAATGCACCAGTAAGATGTAGGCAGGGCATTTGCTGCTGACACCATAGCAACAGTAACACACATCCCAAAAGGGTTTGATTAGAGTTTTCCAACCACAAGCTCCCTGAGAACCACTTCCCCCCATTCCCATTGTGTCTCAACTAGTACTCAGCACAAATGTTTTTAATTTGTTGTTGAACCCACCCAGGGAAGATAAATAAATTGCTTTAGCAATTGCTCTTTCAGGCCACTTACACAATAGGCTGAAGTCATTCTTAGATTTTCAGTGAGAATAGAAACCAACGTAAACTTATGGGAGAATCAAGGGCTTGGAAGAGCCCTTAAATGACTCATCTACAATGTTGTTGGACTTGAACCAGTGGTTCGCAGCCCTGCTGAATAAGAATAACCTGGGGAACTTGCAGCTCTATTTCAAATCAGTGGGATGAGGATTTCTGGAGATGAGGCATGGGCATAATATTTTTTACATTCTCTTTGGGTTATTCTAATATACATTCAGGGTCGAATATCACAAGATCTAACGATATCCTGGGGTCATGGAGAATATGAGAGCAAAGTTTAAACTCCAGGTTTTCTGCCTTCCTTTTTTTTTTGAAAGGCACTATAGTAATGCCCTGAGTAATTAATGCACTTAGTAATGTCTACTTAATCACTTCAGGGAATAGAGACAGTAAATCTTAAGATCTTTTTCTTTAAGTAATGAGCCTCAGACATCTGAGATTCTCAGTCACCAGAATATTGGACTCCAATGCTTGTTGATAATTGGGCTGAGTGTTATTTCTGAGAGGCAGCAGAGCACATAGAAAGCATGTTGGGTCAGGTAAAGCTGGGTTGTAGTATCAACTTTAGATGAGCTATCAATGTAGGCTGAATGCTTTCAGTTTAGGCTGTGGTTCTCTATCCAGGCTGCATACCTGAATCACTTCTGTGTGCTTAAACATATAAAAGCTTTAACTCTACTCTCAAGTATTTTCATTTAGAAAATCTATAGTGACCCAAGAATATGGATGTTACAAGATCCTCAAGTGATCCTGATGTCCATCCCTCGTTGCAAACCCCTGGGCTAATGATCCCCAGAGAACATTTTTTTTTCCAGTTCTCATATTCTGTGGTGAAAAGATTTCTATGGCTCTGGCATATGCTACACTGTTTAAGTTTTTTTTAAACAGCTTTATTAGGCTATAGTTTGAATACTATACATCCATTTAAAGTGTACAATGCAATGGTTTTGATATTGTCTTAGATAATGTGCATCCATCACCATAGCCAGTTCTAGAACATTTTCAAACCCCAAAAGAAACCCCACCTGCTTTAGCTATCATCACCTCCCTGACTCCTAGTTTTGCCCTAGCCCTAGGCAACCACCAATGTAGTTTCTGAATCTATAGGTTTCCCTACACATGAATGGAATACTATGTAATATTTTGTGAGTTACTTTTCTCATTTAGCATAGTGTTTTCAAAATTCATTCATTTATTTATTTATTTATTTATTTAGATTTTATGGAATTTATTAGGGTGACATTGGCTTGCAAAACCATACAGGTTTCAAGTGTACAACTCAATAACATAATTTGCACACTGCATTGTGCACCCATTGCAAAATCTCTTTTTATGGCTGAGTGATATTCCACATTGTGGTTGTACTGCACTTTGGTTAACCAGTCTTCAGTTGATGGACATTGGGTTGCTTCCAACTTTTGGCAATTAGGAATACAACCTACCAAGACTAAATAATGAAAAACAGGAAGCCTAAACAGAAAAATAACAAGCAAGAAGATTGAAGCACTAATTAAAAACCTCCCAACAAAGAAAATCCCAGGACAGATGGCTTCATGGATGAATTCTTCCAAACATTTGGCAAATAATGAATGCCAAACCTTCTCAAACTCTTCCAAAAGTTGAAGAGGAGGGAACATGTCCAAACTCATTTTACAAAGCCAGCATTACCCTCGTACCAAAGCCAGATAAGGACACTACAAGAGAAGAACATTACAGGTTATATTCTTGATGAATATGGATGAAAAAATCCTGAACAAAATAGTAGCAAATTGAATTCAACAGCACATAAACAGATCATACACCAGGATGAAGTGGGATTTTATCCCTGGGATGTAAAGATAGTTTAGCGTAAGCAAATCAATAAATGTGAAACACAAATTAACAGAATTAAAGCTAAATTTTATATTATTCCAATAAATGCTGAGAAGCATTTGACAAAATTCAACATTCTTTCATGACTTAAAAAAATCACCTCTGAGCAAATTAAGTATAGAAGTAATATGCCTCAACGTAATAAAGGCCATGCATGACAAACCCAACAGCTAACATCGTACTCAATGGTAAAAAAGTTTCCTCTAAAATCCAGAACAAGACAAGGATGCCCACTCTCACCACTTTATTCAGCATAGTACTGGAAGTCCTAGCCAGAGTAATTAAGCAAGAGAAATTAAAGGCACCCAACTTAGAAAGGAAAAAGTGAAATTATCTCTCTTTGCATATGACATAATCTTATACATAGAAAACCCAAAAGATTCTACCAATAAAATGTCAGAACTAATCAACAAGTTCAGTAAAATTGAAGATACAACATACAAAAGGCAGATGTGTTTCTATACTAACAACAAACTATCTGAAAAATAAATTTTTTAAAAATCCCATTCACAATAGCAACATAATAAAACGCATAGGAATAAATTTAACAAAGGAGGTGAAAAATCTATACACTGAAAACTATAAGACATAGATAAAAGAAATTAAAGAAGACACAAATGAAAAGATTCCCTGTGTTTATGTGTTCAAAGAATTAATACTATTGTTAAAATGTCCAGACTATCCAGAGTGATCTGTAGATTCTATGTGATCCCTATCAAAACTCCAATGGCATTTTTCACATAAATAGAAAAAACAACTCTAAATTCATATGGAACCACAAAAGACCCAAATAGCCAAACAAATCTGAGGAAAAATAGCAAAGCTGAAGTCATCAAACTTTCCGATTTTAAATTAATTACAAAGCTATTGTAATCTCAATTGACCTGTGTTTAAGTTCTCTGATTCTTTCTTTTCTTGCTCCACTCTGCTACTTAGCCCCTCTCATGATTTTTTTTCTCATTTCAGTTATTGAACAATTTAACTCCAGAATTTTTACATGTTTCTTTTTTACAATTTCAGTCTTTTTATTGACATTCTCTATTTGGAACAACATTCTCGTATTTTACCATCACTCTTTTTAAAAAAATATATTTTATTGATTTTTTACAGAGAGGAAGGGAGAGGGATAGAGAGTTAGAAACATAAATGAGAGAGAAACATCGACCAGCTGCCTCCTGCACACCCCCCGACTGGGGATGTGCCCGCAACCCAGGTACATGCCCTTGACCGGAATCGAACCTGGGACCCTTCAGTCCGCAGGCCAATGCTCTATCCACTGAGCCAAACCGGTCAGGGCTTTTACCATCACTCTTATTCTTTAGTTCATTAGACATGGTTTTTCCCCCCATTTTTGAAGGACTTGAAATAGAATAAAAACCTTTGCTTGCAAAGTCAACATCTGGGTTTCCTCATGGAAAGAAAATGAAAGGAAAAGAAACTTACTCCTTTGCTCTTTGCTTCTCCACATTGTGCCTGCTTACGTTACCCTCTGGATCTTTAGGCAGGTGTTTTTCATATTTTGTCCAAAGTCTGTCTGTTTGAGAGCTGGTCTGTAGGAGGCTTATAACATCAGCCTATAAGTGGAGGCCACAGGGCAATTTTTAAACAAATCTTACTGGCTTGTTTTTTAAAAAGTGGGCTTCTTTCTTTCCTAAGTGGAAAGGTTTTATAACCTGAAACAGACCTATATTCTAAGCCCCGTAATGTCATGCTTTACTGTGTGGCCTTAAGTGAATTATTTACCTTTCTTGAACCACAGTTTTCTTGTCCTTAAAAGGGAGGAAATTATAATAAGGGATTTGATGTGAGAATTAAAGGAGAGAGTGCCGACAAAGTGCCTCGGACAATATTTGGCACATGATCAGGGTTTGTAAATGTCAGCCCACTTCTCTTTGTGTAGCAGTAAAGGCTTTGGAAAAGAATTGAACTAGCTGGTGATTCTTTGGCTACCGCATTTGAAGGCAGTAAACGGACATCTGCATGATCGAGGTCGATAAGATTATCTAGATCACTGCTAAATCTCCCTGCCACTTTGTAGTGGGGATACCGAGACACCTAACGCCCAAACATAATCTTCCAAAAAGCAGCCTTACAGAGGAACGCTGAAAGACTCTTTGTGCTAGCAAACAATACCCAGTGTGCCTTCCAGATAGACAATATGGTAAAGCAGCGCATTAATCTTCCCAAATCCTATTTCATGTCTTCCGGACCTTGCAGAGGGGAGCTGGGTGGAAACAATTGATCCATTGAGAATCACAGGCTGACCTCCAACTCAGACCTCTACCTGGGTGAGTAAATTTGGATGGAGAACAAGTGCTTTGGCCCCAGCCAAAGGTTGTTTCCTGTTCCCCGACGGAGGCTGGCTGCAGTTCAGTTATGAACTCTGCTGGTAAGACTGCCACTGGAAAAGACGTTAAGAGTGCCCACCCAGTTAGGGTTTAATTAATAGTCACACAGGAACCAACTTCCTCCCACTCTGGGGAAAGGAGGGGTTTGGCAGCTGGCCATTCCCAGGCTGCCAGCTCTCAGTCCTTTGAGGACCTCGGCCGTGCACCTGTGCCAGGAGGCTGGCAGCCGAGGGTCAGATCCAGGCCCTCGAGAAATCTTGGCCACGAATACACTTGCTCCTCATTGTTTTCTGAAAAGCTTCAAAATCATAAAACTCTCCTTTTCTGCTTCAAATCTCCTTCACTGTTGCAAGAACATCTGCGGCCTTCTTCGCTATTCTGTCTTCTTTTTCTTGATTGTTCTTTTTTTGTAGTTACCATTTGTTGAGTATTAGTATGTGTCAGGCATTCCTGTTCAGTGCACAATACATTATTGAATGTTCAAACAGTTCTAGTTACTATTGTTACTCCTGACTAGGTCAGTCACTAATAAAGGAAGGACACATTGGTTGAGGGTCTTCCCAGAGTTGAGGGGGAAGTAAATTTCCAGACACTTGTGGTTGTGTGTTTGCTGCAAAGTGGGTACCGGCAGCAAGAGTACGACTTTGGAAAAAGAAACGCAGGTGCTGGCTGTGGGAGTAAAATCGCACCCAAGACGGGTGCGCAGCAAAAGGCGTAAGGGTTCCATTGACTGTGTAGCCTCTGCTACCACCTACACCTTTTTCTGCTCAGTCTTTATTTTGTGTTTTTCAATGAGATATCTTGATTCATGGCTGTCCTCATCCATGAATCATAAGCCCAATGAGGGCAGAACCCTATATGTCCTCAACCCTGTCGTATCCAGCACTTTGTTGAATAAATGATTAGATGCTGTTTCTAGGTGAAGAAATTAAGGCTCAAAGAAATGAGGTGACATTGTCACCGACCAGAGGAGTCTTTTGGGGAAACTCAGGATATGACTTTGAAATGTATGTGGGTGCAAATTCCTTGCTCCTTATCAACACAATAGTGTCTCCATGAATCCAATGTCGTCCTATGAAATGTCTGTGAGCTGTGATTCATATGCAAAATTAGGGGAGTTAATAATAATTTTACATGTTGTTTAAGATCCAGATAACTGCAGAAATTCAGATTAATGTATGGGAAGTACAAGAATACCCCTTGTGCATAGCAGATGTGTATTGTTCGTTATTACAACCATCATCATCCCATCAACATTGCCCCTCCCTGCTCCTCCCACTCCTAATCTTTGGGAACTCTAGCATCTTATTGCATTGTTAATCTTGATTTTCCAAGTAAGTCCTAGGAACATGTGATGAAAATAAGCAAAACATTTAAATTTAATCTGATGTCTTTTTAAAAATATATATATTTTAAAAAACACCTGTTTCAGAGAACCCACAAAATATTCAAGAACTTCCCCTGGGTATATCTCTCTTTCTTTTTTAATGTGGGGGGTAGGAAAAAAGGAGTAAGATCATATTAGTTTTTCCTTCCCTCCTCCTTTTATAACCTCAATCTTGTCATCTAGGACGCAGGTGGCTACAAATACAGACATAGCTCTCCTGGCAAACTCTTAAAGAGTAGGTTGAATGGGTAATGTATATGCTTCCATTCTCTAAATTGTTTTCTGCAACCAGAGCTCAGAACTGTGTGGCAGTGCTTTCCACCTACTCTTATCCAGGAGAAATAGTCTCGTTCCTGACAGATCCTTATTCTTCAATGCCACACAATTACAATGAAGGGTTTACTTTCCACCTGGTTTATTTCTTCCTATGACCCAGTCAGGCAAGAGGATTTAATTATCATTGTTTCAGCTGTTCTCTGTTTTTGTCTTTTTAACACAACAAGCATAGTAAATCAAGTTACTCTTTTAACTGGGCATAGATGACCATTTTAAACTTATTGATTCATAATATGAGTTGAGTCAAAACATACTTACTCTCTTCGCCCTTAACGTTGATACGATGAATGTTTATCCTTTTGGAAAAGGTATAGGGAATCAGTTAGAACACTTTTAAAACAAATGCTAACATCAAATTTATCCTTTCATCTAAATTATCAAGTTACATAATTAACCAAAGGACTTGTATGCATATAAGCCTAACCAATGGACACAGCAGGGGGTGAGGGCATGAGTGGGGGGTTGGGGGACGTAATGGGGGGATAAGGACACATATGTAATACCTTAAGCAATAAAGAAATTTTAAAAAGTTACATAATCACATTTCCTCAAGGATTAGTGATGTTGACCATCTTTTTTTACATGTCTATTGACCATATCTATGCCCTCTTTGGAGAAATGTCTATTCAGGACCTCTGCCCATTGTTTTTAAATGGGATTTTTTTTTTTTTACTGTTAAGTTGAATGAGTTCCTTGTTTATTTTGGATGTTAACCCCTTATTTGATGTATCATTGGTAAATATCTTCTCCCTTGCAACAGGCTCTTTTCATTTTCTTGCTGGTTTCCTTTGCTTTGCAAAAACTTTTTAGTTTGATGGAATGCCATTTGTTTATTTTTCTTTTGTTTCTCTTTCCCACGGATGGGTATATATCTAAGAGAGATGTCAAAGAGTTTACTGCTTATGTTTTCTTCTAGAAGTTTTATAGTTTCAAGTCTTACATTTAAGTCTTTAAGTCATTTTTAATTTATTTTTGTATATGGTGCAGGAAAGTGGGCTAGTTTCTTTTTTTTTTTGCATGTGTTTGTCCAGTTTTCCAAACACCATTTATTGAAGAGACTGTCTTTACCCCATTGTATATTTCTTATCTCCGTTGTCATATGTTAATTAGGTGTGGGTTTATTTCTGGGCTCTCTATTCGGTTCCATTGATATATTTCTGTTTTATGCCAGTACCATGCTGTTGTTGAATACTACAGCCTTGTAGGATAGTAAAGTTTGATATCAGATAGTGTGATACTTCCAACTTTGTTTTCTCAAGATTGCTTTGGCAATTTAGGATCTTTTGTGGTTCCATATAATTTTAGGATTATTTGTTTTAGTTCTGTGAAAACTTCCATTGGCATTTGATAGGGATTGCATTGAATCTGTAGATAGCTTTAAGTGTATGGACATTTTAACAATGTTAATAATCCTATCCACGAGCATGATATAGCCATCCATTTATTTGTATTTTCTTTAATTTCTTTATTTAATGTATTATTGTTTTCCAAGGACAGGTCTTTTACCTCCTTGGATAAATGTACTCCTAGATATTTGATTTTAAAAAAAATATATATTTTATTGATTTTTTACAGAGAGAAAGGGAGAGGGATAGAGAGTTAGAAACATTGATGAGAGAGAAACATCAATTTAGCTGCCTCCTGCACACTCCCTACTGGGGATGTGCCCACAACCAAGGTATATGCCCTTGATCGGAATCGAACCTGGGACCCTTCAGTCCGCAGGCCGACGCTCTATTCACTGAGCCAAACCAGTTAGGGCTATTTGATTCTTTTTGATGCAATCTTAAATGGGATTGTTTTCTTAATTTATCTTTTTGATAATTGTTATTGGTGTATAAAAATGCAATCAATTTCTGAATATTAATTTTGTATCCTCCTACTTTACTGAATTTACTTGCTGTAATAACTTGTGGTGGAATATTTAGGGTCTTCTTTATATGGAATCATTCATCTTCAGATAATGACAGTTTTACTTGTTCTTTTCTAATTTGGATGCCTTCTAATTTTTTCCTTGTCTGATTGCTGTGGGTAGGAGTTTCAATATTGTGTTGAATAAAAGTGGCGAAAGTGGATATCCTTGTCTTGCTCCTGATCCTAAGGAAAACACTTTTAGCTTTCCAGCATTGAGTGTGATGTTACCTGTGGGTTTTTCATATATGGCCTTTATTATGTTGAATATGTTCCCTCTATTCCCACTTTGCTGAGAGTTCGTACCTTAAATTGATGTTGGATTTTGTCAAATAATTTCTCTGCATTTATTGATATGATTTTTATCTTTCATTTTATTTATATGGTGCACCACTTTAATTCATTTGCTGATACTGAAACAAACTTGCATCCTGAGAATAAATTCTACTTGATCATGGTGTATGATCTTTTTAATGTATTGGTGAATTCAGTTTGCTAAAATTTTGTTGAGCACTTTTTCATCCATGTTCGTCAGGGATTATTAGCATATAATTTTTTATATGTTTTTATTGACTTTAGAGAGAGGAAGGGAGGATAGAGAGGTGGACATATCGATGAGAGAGACATTGATTGGCTGCCTCCTGCATGCCCTCTACTAGGGATTGAGCCAGCAGGCCAGGCACGTGCCCTGACTGGGAATCAAACCTGGGGAACTCTTGGTTCATGGGTTGATGCTCAACAACTGAGCAGCACTGGCTGAGCTTTAATTTTCTTTTTTTGGTGGTGGTGTTCATATTGAGACCAGGTTAATATTGGCCTTGAAAAATGAGTTTGGAGCTTTCCTTCTCTTTAATTTTTTTTGAAAAGGTTTCAGAAGGATTGGTATTAATTCTATTTGAATGTTTGGTTCTAGGATTTTGTTTGCTGGGAGATTTTTTTGTTTGTTTTACTGATTTGATTTTGTTAGTAGTTATTGGTCTGTTCACATTTTCTGATTCTTTGATTCAGTTGTCGCAGCTGGTATGTTTCTAGAAGTTTGTCCATTTCATCCAGGTTGTCCAATTTGTTAGCATATAATTGTTTGTAGTATTTTCTTAAAATACTTTGTATTCAGTTGTCACTACTTCCCTTTCATTTCTAATTTTATTTGGGACCTCTCTTTTTTTTTAGGGATCTGGATAAAATTTATCAATTTTATCTTTTACAAAAAATACAACTCTTGGTTTTGTTGATCTTTTCTATTGTCTTTTTTAGACTCTATTTTCACTCTGATCTTTATTATTTCCTTTCTTCTACTCACTTTTGGCGTTGTTCTTCTTTTTCTAGTTCCTTTGGGCATAAATTTAGATTAAGATTTTTCTTGTGTCTTTTACTTTAGTGTGGCCAAAAAAGCATCAGTCTAGCATTTCTTCTCTATATTATAAAGATGTTTCTTTTGTCTTCCGTAGTACAAAAGCTGAAGTTACTATTTTTATTCAGTTGAGTCAGCCAATGCATTTTTTGGCAATTTGTAAGGAAGTTACAGTTGGCCTGATTCTTAAAAATGATTAATTTACCTCTTGGCACTTAATGACTGGGCAGGAAATAGGACAGGAGCCTTCATTCTGCCTTCACTCTAGATCTCAGAAGCACAACTTTTTAAAAAAATTTAAGTTCTTTATTGTTTAATGTATTACATAAGTCTCCTTTTCCCCCCATTGACCTTTTTCCGGCCAACCCCAACCCCCAGCACATTCCCTCACCACCTCCCACCCCCCAGTTTGTGTCCATTGGCCATGCTCATATGCATGCATACAAGTCCTTTGGTTGATCTTACTCCCTCACCCCCCATCTTCCCTCATAGGTTGGACAGTCTATTTCAGGGGTCCTCAAACTACAGCCCGCAGGCCACATGCAAATACAAATATTGTATTTGTTCCCATTTTGTTTTTTTACTTCAAAATAAGATATGTGCAGTGTGCATAGGAATTTGTTCATAGTTTTTTTTTAAACTATAGTCCGGCCCTCCAATGGTCTGAGGGACAGTGAACTGGCCTCCTGTTTAAAAAGTTTGAGGACCCCTGGTCTATTTGATCTATGACTCTCGTTCTGTTTTTGTTCATCAGTTTATGTTGTTCATTATATTTCACAAATAAGCACAACTGTTTTCATGCACTGTCGGTTTACACACACACACACACACACACACACACACACACACACACACACACGAGATCCTGGGAGAAATTTGCCAGAAGAAACTTTCTGAGGGTAATTTCACCATTTTTTTTGCATGCTTTTTCCTTAAAATCCACACACAACCCCCCCCCCCCCCCCCCCCACAGTACACTAGCTCTTGCATACAGATGCTTGACTGAGAGAAATGGCCAATTGCCTCAATCCTGCTGATCCACTGCCCACCAAACCCTGCTGTAGGCTATCAACGTTCTTGAGAATGAGAAGAATCTGAGAGAAAGATGACCAGGGAACTGGTCCCTGCTGGTGAGTCCTCCTCTGGACTCATTATTTACCTCCCCAAGAGTTTCCCAGGTGAAACTTACATGCAGGGGATGAGAATAGGCCAAGGCTCCTTTAATATTAACTGAGTTTGTCCCAGAACACCTCAGAGCTGCACCAGAAGCGGGTGGTGCCAAGGGAACGCCTTTGCCTACACAAGGAGGGGTGATCCAAGGTTTTCCTTACTTGCCATCAACCATTGGTTTCAAAAGTAGCTGTTCATTGAGAACCTTCGATGCCTTTTAAAATATACATTCCCAGGTCCTAACCCAGGCTTAATTAAATTTCTGAAATGAGGCCTGGGGAGATTTGTAAAGTATTCTCTTGATTGTGATGTCACTAATTATTTAGAGACTATTGTCCGGAGGCTTACTCTAGATCAGTGGTTCTCAACCTTGGCTGCACATTAGACTCACCTGGGAATCTTTTTATAATCCTGATTTCTGGGCCTCATCCTCCAGAAATTCTGTTTCTATGTTACTAATGTTGTGGTCCCAACCCATAACAAAGAAACAATTTCCAGAGGATGAGGCCCAGAAATCAGGATTTTAAAAAGATTCCCAGGTGATTCTAATGTGCAGCCAAGGTTGAGAACCACTGGTCTACATCCAACCTGCATCCAAAAGGGGGCGGGGCAGGGAAGAGAGGCCCCCCTTTCCCAGAAAAGGGACCACTCAGCCACAGAGCATTTGGAGCGGAAGTGCAGGAACAGCAGAGCTGGCCAGGCCTTCATCCCAGAGTGGGCTGCCTGTCCTTCCTGTGCGCCAGTCGCATAAAAGAGAGAAAGGAGGGAGTTGGAGGGAAACCTGTCTGGGCCTTGTCTTTAGCAGGAATAGCCCCTGGCCCTGGATTCACCTTCAAAGTCCATCTCTTCCAAGGGCTCTGATGGTTAATTTATTCCAGCAAAAATGCCACGGTCTGTACCGCACACCAGTTTTCGAAAGTCTGTTGGCCATGGGGATAGAGGACTAAGGAGTACCAAGTGCTCATTTAGAGTAGTGTTCTCCAACATGTGGTTTGGCCTTGTGGCCCAACACTAGGGAATTTCAGAAGATCTCATGACCTGTGTGGGGCAGAGGCAGCCTAAGTGGGGAGCCCAAGGCAATGTAGGGAGGAAGAGAAGAGGGCTAGAAGGAAACAGAGGGGTTTGGGGAGAAATGGCCTACAGGGTTTCCTTTTCCTAGGCATTGGCACCTCTTTCTCAACCCAATTAGGATGCTGGAAACACTCCTTGAATCTCATCTGTTAATTAAATGAACCAACATTTATATAAATTACCTTTTGTTATTGAGTGAACTGACTATGAACTTAACTATGACTCTCACTAAACACATTTCAGGAAAACACTTAGAAATACCTTGCAAGTATCTCTTCATAATATTCAAACTGGATGGTGGTTGTGCATGGGTAAGGAAATTTGCCATTACTTTGCAGAAACTAACAAATAACTAGACATTCAGGAAAATATATTCTGGATATTGCTCCTGATGGCTTCTCTGTAACAAAAATGTATTGAACAAAAGTCACTAATATCATTATTTTCAATGTCTAACTATCAGCAAAGGTACAGTTAACAGATATAATTTGCCTTTCCTATGTACATATATAAATTGGGATCCAAGATAAAAATAGTCTTATGGACAGAAAATTTCATCTTTATCCTAAGTTTAGTAGTGCTAAATGGAATATTCCTGAGGAACTATGGCCAGATCATGTATTAATTCTGTAAATTAATTATAGTGACAGTTTATTTTTAATTAAAATTAACAAATGTTAATATTTATTGGGCTTGTTTTTATAGCTACTTTCTATTTATGGCAAAAAGTATGATTTTTCCCAGTAAAGGAGTTATTAAAAGTTTATTTTTTAAAGAATATTTTATTAGATTACTTTTTTTTACTTAAATAAATTAGAAATTTGTGTTTACAGGGAAACTCAAGATGATAGTAAAAGATGATAGCAGTTAAAGAATCACTTCTCCCTGTGGTCCTCCCTGGAGGAGGAAGACAGAATGACCTAGACCAGTGGTCGGCAAACTGTGGCTCGCGAGCCACATGCAGCTCTTTGGCCCCTTGAGTGTGGCTCTTCCACAAAATACCACGTGTGGGCGCGCATGCACAGTGCAATTGAAACTTCGTGGCCCATGCGCAGAAGTCGGTATTTTGTGGAAGAGCCACACTCAAGGGGCCAAAGAGCTGCATGTGGCCCGAGAGCTGCAGTTTGCCCACCACTGACCTAGACCCAGGGTGACTGATGAAGAGTTACTGAGGTGAAGATCCTCAGCATCAGAGGAGGCCATACAGGTGTTCCAGAATTCAAGGTCTTCTGGGAAAGATAAGGTAAGGCAGACAAAACATGAAATGCAAATACAGAAGGCCCACGAATAGCACCATTTCATTCCACATTGTTTTGTTATAACACTGACAAGACGCTGTCAGAACTTAACTCTCGTTTATATCATTTAGCCTATAAAAACTGGTTTCATTGTATGTCGTTTCATTTAATGTCACAGAACCTATTGGTGACATTAAGTGAGGATTTACGGTATGTACTTTTCATTCCTAAAATAAACCCACATAGAACGTAAGTAAATGGCCTTTTCTACATTGCATTTAGCAGTAATGGGTTCTATGCTGTTAATTCCCCAAAGGATTTTTTTGCATGGTACACGCTGCTGTGAGACCATCCTTCCCTCCAGTCGGCATATAGAATCCACAGCAAAGGCACAGTTCTTCACTCTCTCTTGCTTGCTCTCCCTCTCTCCTAATGGACTTGATGTTGTAGGCTCCGGACTCAGATTCTGTTGTGCAGGAAACATTTTTACCCAAGAGATAAGCAGTTATTAGAGGATAAAGACAGTTATGCAACAAGTCTTTAAGTATCCTTTATTGAAAAGACGGGTCAGGTGGGAATTTATTACCTCCCATTCCCAATTCCCCACCTTGTAGCATCCCAGCTCTGCCCATAATTCATTGTTAAATCATTTATTACCAGATTCTCTTCACATGCAGAGTTCCAAGGCCTACATGTCCTTTTTGTTTTGTCTTTCTCAGGGTAATGCAGCACAGTAACAAGAGAATAATCTTTTAAGTCCAATGGACCTGGGTTTGAATCCTGACCCATCACTTGATGACCATGTGCCCTGAGGCCAAATCTCTGAACCCAGAGTTCTCATCTGTGGTGGGAAGATAGCACTGTCTTCCTAACTAGGCTGTTGTGAGCATAAATGAGGCAACAGGTATGCGGGGCTTATTAGCACAGTACCTGGCACCTGCTAAATACTAATATGTGGTTACTTTTATTAGTGATACTTTATTACCAAAAGGTATAAATATACTTTCTCTTTTCTGCCATTTATACCATTTTTCATTCTTAACCACATTTATTTTATTATATGTGCCAATTAGCAATAATTCATATAAAAACCTTCTTACATGTTTTTAGTTATACATGCATAAATTATATATATCTATATCTATCATCTATTTTTTTTTTCTTTCTATGTATGCAGGGAAAAAACTTTTTATTCAGGTCAGTTGGATTCACTTTGCCCAGAGAGTTTTTATTCTCCTCTGGTCTGATGATTCAAAATTTGAAAAGCCTGAAAAAAATGCTTTTTAATTTTAGTTTTTTAAAAGAATTTGAATGTTTATTAGGGTAGGAAATTGATGCTTACACGCAGATTTGGTATAGTATTCAATAAAAAGGATTATATATATATAAACTTTGTAATTATGGCCTAGAATGATCCCGAGCTTGGCACAGTTATGTACAAATTTTAGAAAGTTATAGGTAGGGGATTTTGGAGTACTAAATTCTGGTGGAATAAATTCACTACAACTAAACGGGCAGGGCCCACCCTTTAGAATTAGATTTTATAAACGAAACTCCAGGTCTTTGATTTGTTTCTTTGTCTTGAGAATGTTTCTTTTGAGGTTGATATCACAGCTCTGGGCTTCATCTCCAATGACAGCCCATTGCTTTTCCCTTAGGCTCTGGTCTGAGGAAGACCAGTCAAGGGAATATATGCAGTTTCTTTATACTTTCTGGTTTCTTATTCTTCTTTCATCTTTTAAAAATTGTTTATTATTTTTCAATTTCAGTTGACATACAGTATTATCACTTTCAACTGCACAACATAGTAATTAGTAAGTGTAACTTACTAAGTGATTACCCCAATAAGTCTAGTACCCACCTGACACCATGTATACTTATTACAATATTATTGACCATATATTCCCCATGTTGTACTTTATGACCCTGTGACTATTTAACTGCCAATTTATACTTCTTAATCCCTTCACCTTATTCACCCATTCTTCTAACTCCTCTCCCATCTGGCAACTATCAATTTTTTCTCTGTATCTATGAATTTATTTCTTTTGTTTGTTCATTTTTTTTAGATTCCACATATAAGTGAACTCATATGGCATTTGTCTTTCTCTATGTGACATTTTACTTAGCATAATACCACCTAGGCCAGTAATGGCAAACCTATGACACGTGTGTCAGAGGTGACACGCGAACTCATTTTTTTGGTTGATTTTTCTTTGTTAAATGGGATTTAAATATATAAAATAAATATCAAAAATATAAGTCTTTGTTTTACTATGGTTGCAAATATCAAAAAATTTCTATATGTGACATGGCACCAGAGTTAAGTTAGGGTTTTTCAAAATGCTGACACGCCGAGCTCAAAAGGTTCGCCATCACTGCCTAGGCCCATCCATGTTATCCCAAATAGTAAGAATCAATTATTTTTTATGAGTAATAATCAATTACTGAGTAATATTCCATTGCACTACTACTTTATCCATTTATCTATCGATTGACACTTAGGTAGCTTCCATATCTTGACTATTGTAAATAATGTTGCAATGAATATATGGGTGCATATGTCTTTCTTCAGATAAATACCCAGAAGTAGAATTTCTGGATCATATAGTAGTTCTATTTTTTATTTTTTGAGAATCTCCATACTGTTTTACAAAGTGGCTGTACCAGTTTGCAATCCTAGCAACAGTGCAGGAGAGTTCCCTCACCTCTATATCCTTGCCAACACTTGTGGTTCATTGATTTATTGATGACAGTCATTCTGACAGGTTAAGGTGATATCTAATTGTGGTTTTAATTTGCATTTCTCTGATGATTCATGGTGTTGAGCATCTTTTGATATGTCTATTGGCCATCTGAATGTCCTCTTTGGAGAAGTGTCTAGGTCCTTTGTCCATTTTTCAATCAAGTGGTATTTTGGGGGTTTTTTTGGTGTTAAGTTGTGTGAGTTTTTAAATATATTTTGGATATGAACCCCTCATTGGATGTATTTCCTCACATTTAGTAGGTTGTCTTTTCATTTTCTTGATGGTTTCCTTCATTGTGCAAAAACATTTTAGTTTGATGTAGTCCCATTTGCTTATTTTTCACCTGATGAGACATATTGCTAAGAGTAAAGTCAAAGAATTTGCTGCCTATGTTTTCTTCTAGGAGTTATATGGTGTGAGACTGTGGTCATTTCATTTTTTTCTTGGTATGTATCTGTCCAGTTTTCCCAATGCTATTTATTGAAAACAATGTCTTTACCCTATTGTATAATCTTGCTCCCTTGATCATAGATTAATTGACCAGATAGGCATGGGTTTATTTCTGGGCTCTTACTTAGTTTTTTTTTTCTTCCTCCCTTTTCTCTTTCTCATTGCAAAACAATTTTGTCAGAATGACTTTCAACTAGGAAAAAAAAAGAAAACCAACTACATTTATAGATTTCTCTAACTAACTTGGATGATTTCCATAAATGTTTGCATGACTGTTATGATAGAAAAAAATTTAGTATATTCCTAAGGTGGTAAATATGTTATCTATTTAATCCCATTGTTTGACAGTTTCTAATTTTCTAATACACAAACAGGAAAAGTTGTTAATTAATGAATATCTTATCTTCCCCCCCCTAAAAATTTCTCAACTTTTCATTGAAAAATTAACATTTATACAGTTAAATTACCTTGGACATAACTGACTTCTCACTAATTTATTCAAAAACTTAACAAATTTCAAAGATAAACAGAACACTTTATTATAAAACTTATAAAATAATTAAATATTACACATATATTTTGACTTTTCTCTATAACCCATGGTTTTAGTCAACACTTTTCCTCAGAATTAATATCACTCAGAGAAGCAAGTGAGAACACAACAATAGGCTATTAATAAATTAATTTTTCCATAAAATAAAATGATAATTATATAAAGAACAGATAACTTGTAATTTTCAGAGGGTGGTGATGTAGAACTATTTTTTTATGATAAAATGACCACTATTCTAGGTCCAGAGAGTTGAGAAAATATCTAATCATCTCTCTGAGATTCGAGAATGCATGATATTAATTAGAATGGGAACAAAGGATGATCTAAATTTATAAACCACTGTCTAGGTTGTGCTGAGCTGGCAAATCCCTGTTTGAATTGAGACTTTTAAAAAGTAGTTGGGTTACATTCATCAAAAATACTGAGGAATGGAGTAGAATTATATAAATATGTTTTATAACCACATCTCAAAAAATTACAGAAGGACCCAGTCTTGTAAGTTACTTTGGTTTTGGCAAAAGAGTATGGTGTTTTTGCAATTGAGAACAATTTTAAACTCATTAGTGCCAACCAACAGCTGGCTTTTGAAGACTGAAAATATCATCTGAAAGATTGTAAAATACTTATTCATTGAATAGTTTTGTCATAGTATGATTTATTAATATTAACGTAGCAGGAAGACAGATGGATTTTTCTATTGCCACTATGACTTTTTTCTTGTTAACTAAATCCTAGGGCAGATTTAAACATGTCAGTTGGTAGGCAAAAACCACAAGTGGCCTTTAATTTTCCAAGCAGCTCTGATAATAAGTAGGGAGCATTACAAATAATGGTCCCCTCTCCTTCAACACACTGCTATTTAACTCCTCCTAGATTTTTACCAGAAAAGAACATTTCACCAATTCGGATTCCCAAAGAGCAGACTCGAGGATCCTGTCTAGCACCAAAAGTTATGAGGTTGATATAACGTGTAGGGCATCAATATTTACCTTTCTTATGAGCTCTTTTTATTTTTCTTCAGAGTGTGCATTTTAATTAAATGGAGATCTTAAATAGTCCATGTTGCCCTGTTTTTTTGAATATTCCTTGGAATTCTTTTCAAGTTGTGAATTTTAGTCTTGAAGACTCTCTATAAGCAGAATATACTTTAAACAAAATCGTAAAAACAACACACTCACACTAAATAAACATACATGAAGCTTGCCAGTCCAGCAGCAAGCACTGTCGTGAGCACCATTTGGCTTTCTGTGTAACTCCTGGTTGGGGGTGTCCACAGTTTGTTACACTGTGAGCTCCAAGTAAACGTTCCATCCATGCTTGGTTCCTCCAACTCTCAGTCTGTGACCTGAAGTCTTGAAAGACCTTTCAAAACAGATTTCTTTGCCATGGAACCCTTTTAAATTCAAAGGGGGATGTGTCCCAAAGTTGACCAGGCTCTCACATTGAAGTATCTGTGTGGTTCATCACTTCTTTCAATTAACAGTGCAAATCAACGTTGTTTCTTCGCGAGTCAGATTTGTCATCGCTTCCCATTTTCAAGTGCTTCAGAGTACCATGTGCTTTGGGGAAGTGAAAAAGAAGCCGGACTATTCTTCAGAGCTGGCCCCTCAACACTGCCAACCACCCGTGAGGTGCTGAGTCTTCAGCCTTTGGCCCGAAAGGTAAGACCCGGGCCTTAAGGTGCTGGGGAGGGCATCAGCTCTTCCTTGTGCATGACTTACAGCACTGTTTGCCATAAAATTTGTGGTTGCAGACACCATGTTGAGGAACTAGATGACACCAGTTGAAGAAATCTACACAGGATGGGTCCTCTAAAAGGAGAAAACATAGTTAGCATGCTAGGAAAAGGCTCAATGTCTTAAGGTGAAGGCTTACAGATTAACGGCCTTGGATCTACCTGCTTGTGCTCCTGAGTGGCTTTTCTTCTTATCCATTAGGACTTGGATAGGAGGGTGAGAAGAGCGGCATTAAGACATCAAAAGGGACTAGGACCATTAACAAAACTTAAACCGGTGGGGGAAAAGTGGATGTTAAGAAAAAAAGTCATATCTAGCCAGAGATTATCTGATCCTCCCCAAATAACCTGGGAGGTATCATTTTACACCCCAGGGAAGTATCTAGAACAGCACATGCAGAATCACCTAAGGATCCTGTGAAACCATTGGTTCTGATTCAGAAGGTCTATGGTGAGTGCTGGGATTCCATATTTCTAACACACATGCTGCTGGTCCATGCGTTACTTTGGGGAACCAGGAGCCTAATGGAGGCCCAGCTGCAATGCTCTCTAAGTTTGGTTCTGAGATTTATTTAATCTGCAACCAAATGCATATAAGTCAACACCAGCCTTTTCTAACGTCTTTGTTCAAGTAGAACAGCCGTGATTACCGATTAGAAGCAGGACATTGCACATCAGGAATTCTTACCCAGAAGCATCTCACAAGATACAGAATGTGCATGAAATTGTGAGTAAGATGTTCTTCGTGTAAATATAAACACATGTTTGAGGAGTTAGGGCTCAGTCGTTTTACTGGATTCTCAGGGAGTTTTGACATTAAACATATTTAGACTCTACCCTCTGTAAATAGTCTCATTCACAGCTGGGATAGTTTTCCCCTCCTCTAGGCAAGCCTTAACCTGCAACTCAAAACCACACACTGCCCACAGGTATCTACTCATGTGTCTTCTGAATTCACCCTTCAGTGGCTCTCCACTGTGCTTTTTGTCAGAGCATACAAAGCTCCCAATTTGTAGCCCATCTTTCTGTGATTCAGAACTACCTAAATTTGTTCTTCTGCCTAAAAAAAAAATTCCCTTTTAAATACACATCCCATCTAATAGTGATCCTTTAAAAAAAGTAAGCCATTTTATGTAAAACCTATGCCCCAAACTCTACCCTTAGCTCCCAGCCACTCGGGGTAAAAGGTAGTTCTTGCATTGGCCTACAGGCCCCAGGATGTGGTTCTCCTAATCTCCCCTAATCTTTGTATGTGTGGTTGCGTCTGGAGCTGTCTGACTAAAGGGTGGAAATTTGAAATCACTGATAGTGAAGGAAGGAGGAGATGGTCCGGAAAACATGGCCACATGCTCAAAATGTGTGTACTTTTCCCTCATAAGCTTTCTGATGAGAAAGCCTGCAGGTGTGTAGAAGCCTGGCATTGCCTAGAGGTGATCTGGCTCTGAGTAACTGCTACAGGACTAGCTTTCTGGCCTCCAAACCTCAGATAAGACAGGGGAGGGAGCAGAGGAAGGGAAAGTGATGCTGGAGCTAAGTCTATCTCCGAAGCAGGTAAGCAAGCAACAGTGTAGATTCAGCTGGGAAGTGAGTAACTGTCCTGAATCTGATTCACCACAAATTGGCAAGTGTAGGCTAAGAGATTGGGGAGTCTTGGAAAAAACTGATTACATAAAGAGAAAACTCAGCAGGTACACGATTGAGACTAAGAAAATCTGGTTATGCTGAAAAATATTTCATGGTGTTCATCAGATCACACTGAAATAAATTGCACTAGTGAGGGATGGTGCAGTTCCTTCACCGAATTTCCTATCAGCACACATGCACTTCATCTGAACTAAGAAAACATGTCAGCTGTCATCCTAGGACAGTACATAGTCCCTGTACTGGACTGTAATGTAACTGTCTTCTCAATTAAAATGTGAGCTCCTGGAGGGCAATTCTTGTTCACTCTTGCATTGCCATTGATCATACAATCTCTGGCACACAGTGTATACTTTTTCATGTGTTTGCTCAATTAAAATTTAGCTTAGAAAAAATGGACTTGCAAGATTACCATTTCTCCCTTGCGAAGAATTAATGCCTATAAAGCCTTATCATAGCACAAAATCTTCCTGCACATGAGATCATGGTGAATGGGAACTGCCTGGATTTGTGCCTTGTACACCTCCAAGGAGTGCTGTTCACATGGACTTGGATGTGAATGGCACCCCTAGAGGTGTGGAATGCACAAGCTGCACAACCAGATCTGATGGCGTTTTGAAGCATTCTCTGAAGACCAGTAAAACTGACAGGAGTGTGGGGTCCTTTTTACCTCTCTTTTCAGGAGCTGGGCAGAAGTTCGTATTACAGGCGCGTGTCACCGGAGGTTTCTGTCGGAGCAGACAGCTTGAGGAAGGCCGGCCCTGCTGCACACAGTGGACGGATCGGGTCTGGACCCCTCCCCCACAGGTCACCGTGCACTGCAGAAGAGGGAAGCATCAGAAACACTCAGCTGGATGGGATCCATTTAATGTCAGTGACATCAAAGAAAGGGTCTCCAGGCTTCATGACATGACCAAGGTGCCTGCTGATAAATCGTCCAGAGCCAGGTACATGCGCTTGCGGTCCAGTCTTTCTAACGTGGGAGCCAGTGGATCTGATTAGAAGGGTCGTAGGCTAATGCTATCTCACCCAACAGTGTGTCTCCAGGTAGGTGACTCATAAAGAAGAGGGCTTCCAGAAACACAAAAGCTGCCATAAGAATGTGGAAACAAATACAGACACATCTAGGCAATTAATCCCTGTAGCTTAGGAATTCCAAATAATCTCTGCAGATGCAATCGTGGAGGGAATGGTTCAAAACGAGGGCAGCAAACGAAATGCTCTGGGTGCCCAGCCAGATTCCTGGTTAGCATGGCAGATAGGGTGCTTCCCAGAAGTCAATGCTGTTACTGTCTAATTAGTCATCTATTTTTTAAAAAGTCTAACAAGGACTTTTAGCATTCTTAAATTTTCATGTGTCTGAACAAAATAACAGATTTCATAACAAAAGAATAAACAAAATATTATCAGGGAAAAAGACATCCCTTTAAATTATTTTTTTTGTTTCTGCTTTTTAAAATTGCAGACAGGTGAAACTTTATCTTGGACAATCATCACTATATAGACTGGTATTTAGGAAAAATAAGTTCTGGTGGAAAAAAGTATGAGTTTGTAATTAGCCCCAAATTCAAATCTAGCTGTATGATCGTTATGTCATCTAAACCAGCGGTCGCCAACTGATGGTCCATGAGGTCCAAAAGGTTGGCGACTGCCTATCTAAACCAGGAGTATGCAAACTTTCCTGTGAAGTGAAGAGAGTAGATATTTTAGGCTGGCAGTTCTTTACTGACTGAAATAATCTTATAAGAATCAATCTCTCAATCTCCAAATCTGTAAAATAATGATAAAAACAAGCCATAGCAACAGGCATTGCATTTAGTACATAGGTAACCACATAGGTATAGCACCTAGCCAATTAGAGATAGAAAATCATGCTAATTTCCTCCATGTTTTACTTCCCAAACACACATATATACACAGTTGACTCTTGAACAACTTGGGTTAGGGGTATCACCTATCTGTGCAGTTGAAAATCCACATATAATTTGGACTCCCCTAAAACTTAATTTCTTAAATAGGTAACTGTTGACCAGAGCCTTATAGATAACAGTTGATTAACACATACTTTGTGTTATTTGTATGATATACTGTATACTCTAATAAAGTCAGCTAGAGAAAATACACTTACAGTGTTTATTGAAAAAAAATCCTTGTATAAGTGGACCTGCACAATTCAAACCCATCTTGTTCAAGGGTCAACTAAATACATACATGTACCTGTGTATATATAATATATATGCACACAAATATGTGTATATAAACATAGATACACAGACATACTCCGTGTTTCACGATGAGGTGTGGACAGCACCTCTCAAGACAAGAAGCTCTTCGAAGAGCTGTGCACCACAAGGACAAAAACACAGTGTTCTCTCAGACTTTGCATCACCTACTCCTACCAATGAGAACCAAAGTGATCACCCTATCGGTTGGCAAACTGTGGCTCGGCAAACCGCGGCTTGTGAGCCACATGCAGCTCTTTGGCCCCTTGAGTGTGGCTCTTCCACAAAATACCGACTTCTGCGCATGGGCCACGAAGTTTCAATCGCACTGTACGTGTGTGCCCGCACGTGGTATTTTGTGGAAGAGTCACACTGAAGGGGCCAAAGAGCCGCATGTGGCTCGCGAGCCGCGGTTTGCCGACCACGGCCCTAGCTGGTTTGGTTCAGTGGACAGTGTTGGCCTGTGGTCTGAAGGGTCATGGGTTGTGGGCTTGATCCCCAGTAGGGGGTGTGCAGGAAGCAGCCAATCAATGATTCCTTCTCATCATTAATGTTCCTCTCTCTCTCCCTTCCTCTCTGAAATCAATAAAAATATATTTTAAAAAAAGAATAAAACAACCAAAGTCACCAAACCTTCATTGAAGTCTTCCGAGAAAGAGGGTGGCACTGACATCTGCTGAGCTAAAAGAGCTGGGGGTCCATGGCTGAAGTGCCCACCTCTGAGCTTTACCTGCCTCATCCACAAAACAGCGACCACAAGACAATAAGACCATTGAAAGGATGCAGTGAGAGTGAGAAAATAGCAAATGCATGTAAAGCATTTAGCATCGTGAATAGCAAGGGTTTGACAAACGTTAGCTATTATTATATTACTTGGAAACATGACATAAGAACCAAACGAGTCGAGACCGTGAGGAGCATTTCTAGAATATAGAAGACGCTAGTGGTGGATGTAATAGCAACTGCTGGCACTGTGTGACAAGCCGGGTACTAAGTGATTTATATTATCTTATTGTGGAAAAAAAATCAAACCTTGCAAGATATTATCCTCTGTTTTTTTAGATGTGAAAACGGAGGCTCCCAGATTACGTAACCTTCCCAGGCCACACAGGTGGTGAAGCCCTTTGTTCCTGACATGTGGACAGGTCTCTACCAGCAGCCCTTGGTGGACTGCCTCCTCTTTTTGAATCTCACTTAAATACAAGCCTCGTACATCTGGGGGCACTCACCTGTTGCCATGGCGATGAATACCATCCAGCTGCCACATTGTACACAGGACGCACTGGACAGGCCCCTCGGTCGCAGGCTTCCTCCAAATTCAGGTTTGGTTTCTTAATGTTGCGGCACCTTCGCTCTGGGAAAGTTATCAGCTTCCCCTGGAAGGCCTTCTCGCTGCACTTCATTTCCCTCTTCCTCACCCCCAGCCCACAGGTCGCCGAGCACTAGGAGCCAAGAAAGGAGGCATCAGCGTGCAGAGCTCTCGTCAAGTCTGCCGAGCAGACGTGCCCCTGCCTGAGGACGTACCATCCATGTGAAGTTAGAGGGGTTGGCTGATGGCAGGTCAGCCACACGCACGCAAGGATCCCACAAATACGGCACCAAGTCCCTCGTGCTACAGGTGAGAAAACCAGTCACAGGGCTCATCAGCACCAACAAACCAAAACGAGGCATCGCCCTATGGATGTGAGGGCGGCAGAGTCCAAAGATGAGGTGGCAGGGGATGGAGTCAGGGCCTCTGGCTGGTGTTCATTTGGATGTCCAGGTCTACCTGAGGCCTAAGGATTCGGGAGTCTGTGTCAAGGAGGCTGGGCACAAAGATGAGAGTTGGAGGCTCCCGAGGGGAAGAACAACCCTATCTTTTTACCCTGCCCCTCGAGGCCGAGATATAACCTGATGATGTCTGCCGCAGGAAAAAGAGAGAAGGATGGAGACTGATGAAATCAGTGTGAGAAAAACGTGTTTGTGTTTCAAGTATTACGGGATAAAGTGTAGGGCCTTGGTGAACTGAATAAGTAAGCACTGGCATCAGTGTACCAGTCAAACAATAAAGGATGGCTGGCACTGAACTCATGCAACAGCTCTGTGAGGGAGGGGCGAGCCCAAGCATGTAATTAGTGTTTTAATGTTTCTCAAAGAAAATGAGTGAGGAAAGGAGAGATGGACACACTGCTCTACACTTATCCTTGAGGCAGAGTAGAAGGGCATTGATGGACAAGCGCCAGAGCTGTTGCCATAGAAACCCCTCCTGTATTGGACCTCACCAGACTGAACTGTGAGCAGACACCTGTCTCCTAGGCCCGTGGTCGGCAAACCGCAGCTCGCGAGCCACATACGGCTCTTTGGCCCCTTCAGTGTGGCTCTTCCACAAAATACCATGTGCGGGTGCGCACATACAGTGCGACTGGAACTTCGTGGCCCATATGCAGAAGTAGGTATTCTGTGGAAGAGCCACACTCAAGGGGCCAAAGAGCCGTATGTGGCTCTCGAGCCGCGGTTTGCTGAGCCGCAGTTTGCCGACCACTGTCCTAGGCAAACTCTGTCCGGCTTGGCCCCTTCCCTCAGGATTCCTGTGTCTGTGAGCTCCACTGAGGTGCCCAAGCCGAGGAGGCATCTTCGTCTTGCCCACGTACTCCTGAAGGGACCAGCGGCCTCTCTAGGAACTCTCACAGGTACCACTTCTCTCTCCCTGAAACACGTTCCCCTTTTGTCTTTATTACGCTGATGCCCATGCAAGCGCCTTTCTGGCCTCTGCCCATTTGCATCGATTCCCCTTCTCTCTGAAACGAAAACCTGCTTGTTCTTCTTCTTTAACATTTTAATTGGCCCCCAATGTTTAAAGGGTAGATTTTCAGTCTGTTCCCCGAGGCCCTCAATACCCGATGTCTGCAGCTCCCACACACGGCTCCATCCTTACCAAGTGTGTTCTGGGAACACCTCTACGTGGAGCAGCCTCCTCCCCCGCCCATCTTTCAGGCTCACACTCCCTGCAAACTCTCTTCTGACAAGGATTCCTCCTGCTGTTGGGCTGAGTGGAGCTAGGCTGTCCCACGGGAGGCCAACCCCCGTCACAGCACTTTGCATCCCCAGTGTTGCCATGTTTCCATCCCAACACTTTAGGGGGTTTTGTACCTCCACTGTCCCAACACCATGATGGGTGCTTTAGCAACATCTGATGAAGAAATCAGACGAGAAGAATGAATAATTAGAAGGTACCTGGTATATGTGTGTTGAACAGAAAGAAGCTTTGAGCATCCGGATGCTGGTGGATACGCTGAGCATTAAAACAAACCAAACCCAGAAGCAGCAGTGATAGAAAGTCCTACCTCGCTCCACGAGGAGACGGCCCACTGTAGCCGGGTGTTTTTGGGGCATCGCCCCAGGACACAGCCCTCCTGCGACTCTGGTCTGGGGACGCCGGCGCACAGGCTCTCGGGGAGGCCCTCGGCCCTGGAGGCACTTTTGCACAGCACTGCCCGCTTCCTCACCCCGCGCCCACAGGTCTTGGAACACTTGAGGTGAAAAGAAAAATGCTGTTGGCATGCTGGTTTCAAATGACTTTCAAGTTCTCAGACATAGTTGGTTTTAGTAGTCAGGAAAGAGAAATAAAATACTCTCCCAAAATATTTCCGTGTGAAATTCGGGGCAAACTCCATGAACTAAGGCTCCTTTCCGTGAAGAACTCCATGTCCTTTATCCATGCCCACCCTACATACTGCGCTGAAACAGCCCTCTGAATTCCCCTTTTGTAAATTATAACTACTAATGGCAGAGAGAGAGAGACCAGACAGCACCACATACTACACAGATTTGCCCTAAGCGATAGATGAACGTATACCCTCATTTTAAAAGTACATCTATGCCTGCTCACACATTCTCCCCCTAAGAGATATACTCCCAACATTAGAAAACATTTTCCATCATGTCTTCTCATTAAATACACAAAACCTCATTCTGACCTCTGTTGGGGACAGGGTAGTGCACTGTTAAACTTGATCCGAAATCAACACCCTCCGAGATATTGTGTGTCCTAAGAGAGAGCATGGCAGGAATGTGGGCTGCTACCTGGCTTCCTAGTTCAGGCAAGAAAACCCCTGGATTTTTTTTATTATTGCCGAAAACTGTCTTGCCAGCTGTGGTTTAGCAGAGGCTGGGCTGTTACAGAGCAGAGTTCTCCCCCTCAGCACCATTTGGGGAGCTGTCCCGCCCACTGTGGGATGTGTATCTCACCTCTGGTACCCATGCTCCCTCCCTATTGTGACAATAGAAAATGTCTCCTGTTATTAACATCAGGGCCTCAGTTGAGAACCTCTGTGTGGATGACAGGTAGTTCTATGCTTCCTCCAACTTTATAACCTTGTATCTCTCACTGGGAATTTGTGACAATAGCAAACGTTAGGCACAACTCCTCTTTGTAGGCCATTGACGCAAGAGTTAGATACAGTGGGGCCTTGACTTATGAGTTTAATTCCTTCTGTGACAGAGCTCGTAACTCAAATTACTCGTATGTCAAATCTTAAAGTGAACGAGTGAGACACGTGATGCTGGGCTGATGTTGTGGCGTTCACTGTGACATCTGCTGCGCCAACTAGCGGTGGGGTATCTGAAGCTGGCTCATAACCCAAATTTTAGCTCGCAACTCAAAGCAAAAAATCGGCCGCGAGATGGCTCGTATCTCGAAAAACTCGTTAGTCGGGACACTCGTAAGTCAAGGCCCCACTGTATCCCTTTAGGCCGCTCTCTCTGTATTTGTCTTTCCCATTTGCTTTGGGGAATTCAGTAGCCAGATTCACTGGCCATTCCTCTGACACTCGAATCCTGTCTAGCTGTGCTCACTAGTCTAGCCGAAACGTCCTCTAATTTCTGGATGTCTAAGGGTCCCAAACTGCAGGTTGCATAAAAAATCACTGAAAACGTTCATTAAAACGCCCCGTTGCATTAAGTCAGTGTGGTTCTCTTGAAGGTGTAAACACCTGAGAGTCTCTTGGGAAGCAAAGGTACCACCTATGTTTTTGTCACCTTCGTTTTCCATGGGGAACAAGACCAGCGGCTCTAAGTCTGACCCAGTTACCTGAGACCAGGGCCCGAGGCTCCACTCTGGGGGGCAGGCGTGGCTGTTGCAGACCTGGACCTGAGTGGGTGTGCTCACTGGGCAGAGGGAGTGCACCACCGCCGCCTCCTTCTGGAAGGGCTTCTTCTGCACACACTGGATTTTCCTGCTCTGCTGGCCCCCCGCACATGGCTTGCTGCACACGCTCCAGTCGCCTGGCTTCCAACTGCCAGTGAAAAGCAAAATTACTTCCAATGAAGCTGAGACTTTGGCTCATCACTTTCAAAGCAGTTCCTATGAAAGATTAACCACCTGATGAAAGCCTTAGGGCAATGTTAGAACCGATGACGGCCATGCATACTAATTCTTGCGCAGATTTTGAAGCCCGTGCTCACGCGGTCCAGTTATAGGGAGTCACTCAGTCACCACAAAGTTGTGAGGAAAAATACATTCCTGCCCTCTGCAGGGGAAGAAACATGTGCCATTTGGAAATCTGAGCAATCCACTCATTCAGCCAAATTTCTTGGGATCTTAACTTTATGCCAGGGACTCTCCTAGGCATTAGGGTTGGAAAAAGGAATGAGGCAATGTTCTTTCCATTAAGGAGCCTACAACTCAGTGAAGAGGCAGACATGTGAACAAATGCCGACCATACTTTCTGATAATTGCCATGCTATTCGTTAACACATAAACTACAATAATGAGAGTAATGGATGAGGGATCAATGAGAGGTTGTGTGCATGTGTGTGTGTACACACATGTGCACATGCAGGAGACAGGGGTACATTCAGAGAAGTTCTTACAGAGGAAATTTCTAAGGAGGCAAGTCCCCCAGCTACTTTTCTGATTAGTCTTAAAATTTACTGATGGGTTAGGGACAGAACCTTGATCTTTATTTAAAAATTACCAGGCCAGCTTTTTCACAGTGGTCTGAGACTTGCTTTATATTTAAAGGGTAATCAACAGAAACTACTAATACTTTTCAACAGCTACTTTTGATGAATTGAAATTCTATGATTTGAAGGCCTAGCATAAAAAGAGATCTAGCAGATATGATTTTAATACCTACATTTGAATCCCAGCAGCAATGTCTAAAACTCGGCTTGTTCTACCAAGGTTCTAGGTATCATTTTAAGAAACACAGCGTCACACATATGTTGTTATATCTTTGCATTTCTCTCACCTTTCCTAGTCCTATACATTTTTTCTTTGGTTTCCCCCACAAGCCTGACACGTGAAATTAAAGACCTTTTGGCCAGGGAATTTAGCACATGGATTCTAGGGTAATATGCATTCTAAAACATTAGTTAGTCCATACTATCTTATTTAAAGATTGTATCAAATAATTTCTTATGTTTGTACAATTATTTGTATCTTATAAGATGTAAAGAAAATATATATTTTGCTATTAGTAGCTTCAACAGTTGTCTATCAAGATGGCATTTTCTTGTCTTCCAAATTAAAATCTCTTTCCTTTATGTGGCAAAGATGGTTTTGTAAAAGTATTAGACGAAGTATAACACAAATAGACGCTTTGCGTGACATGCGTGATTCCTCACATCGGGGCCGTAGGCTTACTTCTCACCTACCCTCCCTCCCTATCAACCCCTACCTCAGAGCCCAGACCCCTCCAACCTCCATGTCTCCCTTACTGCTTTTTTATGTAAACTTGTTTTTATACATGTATCTCACTGCATCTCAATTCCTTCTTTACAATTCCATCTCTTCCATTCGGCTGAGGGTTCATTAATGGCAAGAGCTTCAAGTTACTCGTTTCCACACCCCAGTTCTCAGCTCAGAGCTGGCATACAAAAAGTACACATGTGACATGATTGCTCCATGCGGAAATAAGGGAGTTAGCTCAGGTTAATTCCTTTCTCCTTCTAGCTCTAATAGTCTGAGTCTAAACTTTATTTCTAATAGACCCCCAGTGAAGAATAGTCCTGGAGAGTCCCCATTATTAGAACAGAAAATAATGAGGAATAATAGGGTGCGAAGAAAAGAAGGCAACAAAAGATCCTGCCCCTTTCTCTGCTCCACCCTGGCAGTCATTGTGAGGCGCTTTTCTAGTTGTAAATAGCCAGTAAACCCGCTACTGTAGAGTATCATTTCCACATGGAGCCATCAGGGGAGGCTTAGGAGTTGGACAGGAGCTAGGCTCTCTCTTTTCATGGGTGTATATGTAAACGGAGTCCCTTTCTTTGGCTGGCTGAGATAACCAATGATGGAAAGGCGGCTTAAAATAGGAAACATCAGCTTGCCATTCAGGCATACAATTCCTATGCATGCACACACACACACCTACCACCCAAAGGAGAGGTTACTCCATGAGGGTCAATAACATTGTCTGGTAGTCACATATTTCTTAGAACCAGATATTTCTTAGCAAAAGTGGAAAATCCATAAAAGCCCCCCAAGTTCCTTCCTCTTTTTTGTGTTTAGGATACAGCTGGTTCCAGATTCTAAGAGAAAAACTGACTATTGGGCATATGGGATTGGTAGATAGCTACAGCCCCAAGCGATGATGACAGAATGTGTATAAAAAGCTTGTATAAACTCACAGCATTACCACAAAGCAAACACTACTTATTAAGATGATCTGAAACATTAGTGAACACAACCTTGCTTTGGAAGAAACTCTGTCAATTCTATATAAATACATTTGGCAGAAGATAAATCACACAAGAAAAGGCTCCATTTGGCTGGGAAGATTACTTAAAATTATTGTTCAAACAATAGTGTGGCTAAACTCCATCCAAAAACAAACCCACCGAGCTGCCCATAGGTTACCATCATCAGAAGTGGATTACCACTTGGCCTCTTACCCCTTTCTTTTTATTTTGTGTCTTGCTACTGTGTAATTTGCATTTGGGGTTTCATGGTCTGCTTTCTAAATTCTTAGACAACGATATAAAAGTTAAGCACACAACCACATGTGACCTTAACTAATGTAGGAATCTGGGTTAAATATCTGTTTGATTTAGTGCAGAGAAGAGGAGTCTGTATGTAAAGGTTAAAAAAAAACACCACCGCCACCTTTATAGCCCAAGGTTAGGTTTGCATAGACAGAGTTAAATGAATGTCTAAAGCCAATTTGTGTTTTTCAAGTTTTATATTTTAACCTCAACTACCTTCTTTCTTCTATTACTTTTTGGGGCATTCTATCTATCATCTATCTATCTATCTATCTATCATCTATCTATCATCTATCTATCTATCTATCTATCTATCATCTATCTATCTATCATCTATCTCTCTATCTATCCTACCATTACTTTTGATCAGAAGCATTGACGTGGCTTTAATGATCTTACATCAACAATGAAGGCATATAAAGAACTAATATCACCAGAAAGACATTTCCAGATGACTTACTAGGCAGGGCAGGAGAACGCATTGCATACTTTGGGTTCAGTTGCTGGCTTGGTCCTTGCGTTGCAGAATGAGGAATTGACTTGAGTGTTTTGATCTCGTAAGCAAATGGCCTTTACACTTGTGTAACCTAACAAGACATCAAAAGATACATAGTAAAAATTACAGATAACCAATTCAATTTCATTTCCAAATGTAGCTTCTGATTTACCAGGGTTCTGATACTGCATTTAGGATACAGAATCCATATATTGGGTGAGACCGCCTCCTTTTGATGAAATCTGCAACTAATTTGAATCCCATTTCCCCCCAAAATAATAGTCTTCACATCTTAATCATGTTAACGTGTAGCTTCTTCACTTTCAAGACGGCTGTGGGCTCTAGAACCACACAAGTGATACACACAGCCCCTTGAAAATAGGGCGGTTGTAAGGGAAATATCCTGCCAACTGTAACTCTCCCTGCACACATCAAATGGAAATGCTCCTCAATGAAAAGCCATTGGCGGGCTATGCGTGGAAACTCTAAGATTCTACTTTTCCATGAAGCGCCTTCTACTTCCATACGCATGTGATGCATATATAAACAAAAGTGCAGCCCACTGAGTATGTGTGTATTTGTACCTGCCAGCTAGGACTCTGATTGCTTTGTTTGTTTCAGTGCCATCCTACGCCTTGCTTGCCATGCTCACTTCAGGGCTTCTCATCAGAGGTGTACATTCTGTGAATAGCTGTATCTGTCAGCTCCCCAAGTAGGAATGCTGCCTCCTCTTTGAATTGTTTGTTCCTATTTATATAGTGCTTCCCCTTCAAATGAATCGGAGGAGCCATGAAAAGTCACCCTGCTATTACCATTAGATTGAAGTAGATCTGCCTGAGGTGGCACTTAACCACATTGGGATTCCCTAAAGTTAAGAGTTTACTTCCGGAGATCTTATTCACTTGAACGCTTCTTCACATATGCCTTGGACACAACATGCCTGCGAGTCACCTGAAGGGGTTGCTAGATCAAGGCAAGGGGGAACCCCAGAATGCACTTCTCCAGCATCCTCCCCTTGGCTGCATGCATTCCCTGGAAATGGAAAATGGATCGGATCTCTGTGCTTCCCAAGGAACTGTGCTCTCTCTGCAATACCAGGAAGTTACTGCAAATAATCTCAAAGAACATTTGATGTGTGAAAAACTGCTCATGCTCCAAAACTAAGTAAAAAAGGGTAAAGCTATGTCTACAGCAGTGACTTTCAACCAGTGTTCTGCAATAATTTTAAAAACATGCAATATCTGACTAGTCAGGGCACTGACCTCCTTTTCCTTAAATTGTCAAATAAGAAAATGACAGCAGCCAACACAACAATAGCCATCCAGTGTGAATGAATCAAAATTATACCTATTTTTTTTTGCCACAGTATTTTAGTAATTAGTTTATGTGTGCCATGAGATGAAAAAGGTTGAAAATCGCTGGTCTATTAGCATGGTTTCTGTTCTTTAAAAATAACAAACAAAATGATACAGATGGCATATGTCTGAGGAGGTCAAACACACATATTTTTATGTTTGCATAATAAAAACTGAATGATATAGAGCAAAATATTTAACATTGGCTATTGATTAAGGGATTATGGGAAATTATTTTTCTTCTTTATAGCATATTGCCTTTAAAATGTTCATTAACAAAAACATTATCTTTGGGTGATTTGATATTTTTAAAAAAGAAGTATTTCCTCATATTTTGTTAATTAGCATGAGCACCTGAAGAACAGGCCTTACAGACATGAGAATTTCTTCATTTTCTATGTTTCTGCTCAGTCTGTGGTTCCAAGACGCCCCCCTCTGCTAAGGGGGATGGAAAAGTTAGGCGACCCACTGTCACCAGGTGCTCTGAACAGGAGGAAGTGAGTGACCCACCTTCCTGCCTCGGTTTCACGGACCCATTTATGGACTTTCCATTCCTTTTTCCAAGTGTGACTAAGATGAACTAACAAACAAAAATATATGAGGTTTTTGGCTCTCAATAAAATGCCAGCCTTCTACTTGCTGAGGGGATCACTGTTGCACTTCCTCTCTTGCAAAGGTGTTTCTCAGAGCTAACCCCTCCCTGATGAGACTGCTGACCCCCGAAGGGGTGACACAGTGTCCACACTGCAAGGCCTCTCGATCTGCCTTGCTGTGTTCTCACTTGTCATGACCCACCTTCTACAACAGAAAAGTCAGGGCAGGGAGAAACTAAACTGTAAGCTGAAAAATTTAAAAAATATGCAGATATATGTGTAGATATTCTTATAGATTTTCTTTTTCTTTTTCCGTCTATACATTTCTGATGTATAACTTCTGAGTCTGGGTTGTGGCTGACTTGAGTTTTGTGAGAACTGTTTCCTCTCTACATAGGAAAATCCTCAGTGCAATGATATTTGCTTCTTACAGCGATGGTTCCCATAAAAGACACTTATTTTGTTGCGTATTCAAACCACACACTTTGAAGAGGCCTGGCATAGAAGGACCTGTTTTAAGGAGAGACTTGGAAGGTGGAGTTAGAAGCCGCCTTACCTCCACCGCAGGAGGCGGAGCACGGGGTCTGCAGCGTGCTCCAGGTGTGGGCGTGTCTCTTCCCAGCGGGCTGAGTCCCATTGGTGGCCTTGGGGAGCGCGTACTTCCAAGCTATGCCCGGGTTTTTGCCTTGCATCAGAATCTGGACAGCGGACAGCGTAAGACACAAATCAGAGATCAAGACGCAGGTCAGGCCCTGGAATTCCTGAGAGCTCGCTGAACATGGTGAAGATATTTGTATGACATTTTGACCTTAAAGTTGGTTCACATCATTGTTCCCAAGTATGGTGTATGTTGATTTAAAGTTTTCCCATGCCACTTAAAAATGTGTACGCCATAGCATCAAAACTGTGATTAAGATAAATGTTACATAGAGAAACTTGACTTGGCATTTGCCATAAGCCCACAACCCTCAACTCTAGGTATACATTTAATAAAAACAAAAAAATGTTTTACATTATATTGAAGGAAAGAAAGTTATGAGGTCTTAACCAAAGGGAATGTGTCTGTTAACTGTGTACCAGGATGAGCAACAGACAAGACAAAAAGAAATATCATCAGAAGTAGGGGTTGATTTTATATAAATATAAATATAAATAAATATAAATAATATAAATAATATAAGTTTAAAAAGTACTTAACCTTAAAAGGGCAGAGACTTAGGCTAAATCTGATCCTACAAGATGCTAAAATAAGAGCAATAATTTACTGGCACATTCTAGGCACCAGGCACCCTTCTGAATTTTTTCTATGCATTATCTCAAAACATTCTTCTAACCACTTTATAATGTAGCTATTTTTTCACTGAAAAAAACCCCCACCAAAACAAAAAATTATTAACACTTGGAGTGGGGGAAACGAGTTAAGTCGGCTCGCGTGAATTGCGCGTACTCCGCGGGAGCCGTCTTAACTCGGTTCATATAGATTTGCGGTGGAGTGCGGGAAACGTGTAAACTCGGGCCGATTGTAACTGCGTATTACCAAATATTTGTTTGTTTGCCGTTCACAAAGATACCTACCTGCGTATGCGAACCGTTTCATACCCATTGGGGTAATAGGTGTCATAAAAATCCCTGATTTTGCGCGGGAAACCTAAATAATTGCCCGCGCCATCTTATATTTTGGCGGGAAATTCACCCCACACCGGAGTGTTAAGACCCTGTGCAAGTCACATAGGTGATTGAGCTTAAAACAGAACACCTTGGGACCTCCAATAAAATGCATCTCAATACTGCAAAATGTCACCTTGTTTTGGGCGTGGGCAAATATTTGCCTCCCTTCCTGATTCTCTCTTTTCTTCACTATTCCTTTCTTCTCTTCTTTCAAGCTTGAAGCATGAATATAAATAGCTGCTTGTCTCTGCCCCATGAGTCTTGTGGAAAATTCTTTACCACCAGAACTGGGCATTCGTGCCCAAGAAGCAAAGCAGATTTCCAGTTAAATATAGAAACCTCTGGCTCTATCTCTGTCTGGTGGGATCCCACCTCGATTAAAGTTGGGCGGGTGGCGGCTGTTCAAGGACCTCCATTAAACCAGACCACTCCTCAGGATGCTGCAAAAATGGTTTCCACTTCACTATTAGCGTAAGTGGATCCAGGAATATAATGGCTTACACGAAAGATTCCATGGTGTGAGCATCATGTGTTGCACAACAAAACGAATCTTGGTGCCTCTCAGAAAGAACTAAAATGTTAATAGATGCGTCTTTGTTCCTCTCACCCCCATCCAAAACCCAAACCAAAAATAGCAAACAGGTAGGACCATTAAAATAGACAACTGCCAAATTATATTAGTCACCAATGAAAACCTTCTTAAAGTCGAGGTCCCAAGGGATTTTTAGTTCCGAGGACCTTTTTCGTTTTTGGTTTTCTTATTTTTGCAGCTAAATCATACAACGGTTCTTGGAATCATGTGTATTCAATTGTGTTATAACATTTCACACATTTTGAACACATAGCATGCTTTCCTTATTTGAGAAATGTCTTCATGTGCTATGAAGTACACAGACACATGTTTTTTTCACAATCAAACTAGAATTGTGAGAGAAGTTTTACATTTAGAAGATCCTCTTGATGGTCACTGATTTCTCAACTCAAATTTCTCCTTCAATGAACACAGTATCTCAAATGCAACACTTTCTGTATGCAGTAGGAATGGAGAGATCGTGTAGGGGAGAAAATAACGCAGTGCATCACACGTACACGAAGGAAAACACAGGGACTGCATAAGAGTTTCAGGGAGCTAAGGCTCACGAGGCGGGATGGTATTACAGCAGTGGCATTGCATCACACATACATGTGTGGAAAGCATATTCAAGTGTAAGTGTGATAAAGAAACCCACTCACTTTTCTCCTCTTCCTAAGACCACCCATTCCCGCCATTCAAACTAGATCCTGACTCCCACTGCCACAGGGGAGAGTGGTCCCTAATGGGAATGCTAAGAAAATTAAACATTGATTCTTGCTTTGGGGATTTCAAGGACTTATATTCTGGTGATTTAACAGTGGTTTAACAACTTTTCAAAGGGAATTAAAATATATTCTACTTTCATCTTATACACAGATTGTAGAACTTAAGCCATGCATGGCTTGTGGTTTTACTATAAAACATTTTTAAATGTTGCTGTGAAGAGGAGGATGCATTTAAGAAAAAAAAATTAGACTGAAGATCAAAGTGTCATTACTGTTGAACAAGCAAAACCAACCAAGATGTCAGGTTTCCCCAGATCTCCAGGAAAAAAATTATCAAAATTACCTTCCTACAAACAAAATAATTTAGACAATCTCTGTCAAACCTAATTCTGTTCCTGTACCACCACACTCCCGTTACCCAGGATGCCCTGTCCTGACTCTCGTGTTAGTCCAGGTTGTCCCTCACCTGCTTAAGGACATCACTACTATAGTTGCCCACTCTTTCTTGAGCCTTAAATTTCCCAGTCAATTGGATCATTCCCATAATGAATCCAAATATGCTAATGTATCTCATATTAAGAAAAAAATTATCTTCTTGTATCCCCCAGTTCTTGTCCCATTTTCCCCCTTCATAGCAAAAATTTCTCCAAAAGTTGCCTTTACTCTCTCTCCGTATCTTTCCTCACTAGTCCCTGATTCTTCTCTATCAGGTGTCCCTCCCACCACATCCCTGCAACTCCTCTTTTAAGAACACCTTGTTATGTTCAGTAGGTGATAGGCCTCGTCTTACTCAACCAATCGCCAGTACTGGACATAGTTGACCACTTCCTCCTTCCTTTGCCACAAGAAACCCTTTTATTTTCTCAGTTCTTCTCCTGACTCACTGACCTTCATTACCAGTCTCCTTTGTTGCATTCTCCTTATCTCCTAACTATTCAATATCAAAGTGACCTTCAACCTCTTGACCGCTTCTCTCATTTATCCATACCTGAATGTTTAAAAGGTGCATCAACGTCTAACCCTAAACTCTTGATTTTCCTCCCTGTTCTTCCCAAACTCATAGAATGGCAACCTGATCCTTCCAATTGTTGAGGCCAAAATGAAAAGTTGGTGGCACCTTGATCTCCTCTCTTTTTCTCATACTCCATAGCTAATTCAGCCAGAAATGGTGATATCTTTACTTTCAACAAATTTCAGCTCTGACCATGTTTCCCTTTGTCTAGGCCACTGTGGCTGCCCAGATCTGAGCTACATCGCCTCTTCTGGTTCTCATGGTCATGGCCCTCTCTAGATGAGGAGACACCTAGTCTCCAGTGGAGGAAATGAGGCAGACCACACAAAAATAATACCGCACTTAAGAGGTTAAAAACAAGGTACTACACAATTGCCAAGAAAAATCCAATGCTGCTGTGAAACTGGGGGAAGGAATCACATGACTAAAGAAGCTGAGTAGCTGTCATTTAATTAGTAAAGCATGCTGTGGATGATTTCAGCAAAAAAGCCACAAAACAACAAAAGAGAACTTAAGTTTTCTTGGAGGATTTCTATTTACCTCAATAGGATGAACCCTTATATTGAGTTTCCCATGTGCCTTCCCTCATAGCTCAAACAAGAATAAGTAAAGATCCTCTGAAAAGTAAAATTATTGAGCAACAATTAAGAATAGTAGCAAACATAATATTGAATAGCAAGAAGGCAACTAATCCATTCCATATTATCCTATATAACAAAAGGCTAATATGCAAATGGACTGAACGGCAGAACAACTGGTTGCTGTGACACGCACTGACCATCAGGGGGCAGATGCTCAATGCAGGAGCTGCCCCCTGGTGGCCAGTGCGCTCCCACAGGGGAAGCACCACTCAGCCAGAAGCTGGGCTCACGGCTGGCAAGTGCAGTGGCTGTGGTGGGAGCCTCTCCCACCTCTGTGGCAGTGCTAAGGGCTCCCGGACTGCGAGAGGGCACAGGCTGGTCTGAGGGGACCCCCTCCCCAGTGTACAAATTTTGTGCACTGGGCCTCTAGTCAAGGTAATAAGGCATTTACTTAGCCAAAGCAAGAGAGAAATAACTTACACAATTTACTGTAATTGTTTACAGGATTATACAACTTTAAATTACTAGCTCATAAAATACATAGAGCTGGATATCGTTGTATTACTGTTATAGTTTTATAGCCAGTGGCATAAAGGATCTATTGTTTATAGTTTGTTTGTTGAGCATATTAAAGCATTCAATGAATGCATAAATGAATAAACGACTCTCAACTTTAAAAAATCAAATGACTCAAGGCCCAACTGTAATGTCTACACAGCTATACATTCACAGACAGCTGTTTGTGTGATCACGTACGCTCAGAGACAATATTTGTATAAACTAGCGGAACGCTGACTTAAGAATTTATTGTAGCAACCCCTCCTAAAAACCTCTTAAAGATAATAATTAAACAAATAGATGCCAAGACCAAATATATAAAAGATGAACCTTTGGCAATTGTAACATACTATTTGCTTCTTGAGAATTAAGGTACATCTGCCTTTTTCTTTATCTTGTATTGAGGAGAAAGGTGACGAGGAACAGGCTACATAGCAGTAGCCTTCTCTCTTCCTTTTCCTATTTTTCCCATCTGGCTAATAGAATAGAGATTCTCAAAAAGCCTGGACTTGAAAAAATTATTAAGAATTTCAAGTTGGTGACAGCCAAGCATGAAACCAAACACAGGGCCCGTCTGAGCATGAGGTCCCGCATGGCTTTGCAGAATTCCACATCCGTGAAGCCGGCTCCATCCAACCTCAAGGTGGAGGTTTTCTCACCTGCAGCTGTATGAAGGCACAATTTAAAAGTTTCCAAATTTCAAATGGCCCTGTGGTCTAACGATGACTGCACCTGCTCTTCCTAGATGGAGACGATAGCCCCCTATAGTCTTGGTGATTTGTTCATACCTCCCTCCCTCTGGATGACCATGACCATCATCTTGACACGGTCGGTCCTGCCAGAATCTGGGAAGCGGGAGGACTTTGGGGTGCCATGTGATAACCACACAGCTGGGACTCTGCCTGCCTCTGTGAATGCTGAGGAACACAGCTGGGCCAATGCATAATTTGAAAATAATTCCCACCCCTCACATCTATTTTAAAACATTGTCAGTGACCTTGACAGGAGCAGTCCATAACTCTTCTCAGCACCAGCGGAGAAGAGAAACGCCCTGCAGGTCCCGGGAATGCCACACGGCCCTCCCTATCTCCATCCCGGCATCACAGTAGCGCTGATCCTGGCCACCCCGCGCTGCATGTCAGACGGGAACACCGCGCGGCTCAATGCACAGATTTGGAAAGACCGCCGGCGATTCCGTCTACTTAACTGGTCTTAGTCCAGAGAATTTTCCAGCCAACTGGCATTGGGTCTCTAATTTACAGCTGGCAAGCAACCTCCTTAAACGCTTCCAGGTCCTCGGCAGAGCTGTTTAATGTCTACCTTGAACACACGAACCACCTGACTTCAGACACAACACTCAGCAGCTCTGACCACAGGGTGCAGGGTTATAAAATTTACAGCTTCTTAGGTTGGAAAACCACAGACGGGGGCTGGACGCTACCAACTGCCCTCGGGAGGAGGGGCGGCCGCTCCTGCTTCCGTTGCATACAGCTGAAACAAAGGACACATTGAGTAATCTTGGTAAACAGCCTTCTTTCTTTTGCTCCCATGTTTAATTTTTAGTGTTAAAACTACAAATGACTTCAACCAGCTTTGTATTTGTTTCATTATTTAGGCCTTAAAAAAAAGAGAGAGAGAGAGAGGTTGTTCTCATCCTCCAATGGAATTTACCAGTTATGCCTGGGCTGGAAAGACTGGCTTTTTATTGAATGCATGCTAGAAATCTTGCTTCTTGTCTTCAGTAATATATTTGACTAGAGGCCCAGTGCATGAAATTTGTGCACAGGAGTGGGGGTCCCTCAGCCCGACCTGCACCCTCTCCAATCCGGGACATCCCTCTTGCGATCTGGGACCACTGGCTCCTAACTGCTCGCCTGATTGCCCCTAACCCCTCTGCCTGCCTGCCTGATCACCCCTAACTGCTCCCCTGCCAGCCTGATCACCCCTAACTGCCTCTGCCTGCTGGCCTGATTGCTCCCTAACTGCCCTCCCCTGCTGGCCTGATCGCTCCTAACTGCCTCTGCCTCTGCCTCAGCCCCGCCACCGTGGCTTTGTCTGGAAGACATCCGGAAGATGTCCGTTCTAATTAGCATATTACCCTTTTATTAGTATAGAAGATTGCTTACAAAACACCAATAGCAGCACTTATTGTGCGCCAGACAAAACACTGCGCATGTGATCTCTCATTTAAAGTTGGTAACGTTATGAGGAATGGACAGTGCTATTAAGACTCCACATCAATAGACGAATAAACCAATAAGCCAATCCACAGGATCACGAAGCTGGTAAACAGAAGCACCGGACTCCAGTCTCTAATATCCCTGACTCCAAAACTCAGCATCTTAACTCTCGCGACACTGCCTCCCCAGGTATGAAACCCAGTGTCCAGGATTCTAACAAACTTCTAAAAACTGTACCAACTGTTGAAAACAGCTTATCACTGGGCTTCCAGAGCATGCTGTACTACTTACATAGTGCTACTGGGTTCCAACCCGGGACATGTTACTTCGTGAACGTGCTAATGTCTGATTTAAGCACTCACGATTCTTAATCTCCTAAATTCACGTCCCCCTGTGTTTATTTAGATATATTACTTCACTGCTGTTTTAGCCACTGAAACGCAATACACGTTATAGATTGGCCCCTCCTGATTAAGTCAGAGACTGCACCACCCGTCCCATGTGGGACTCATGCTCCGGAAGGGACGTTTCCGTGGTGCGGATTCGTGTTTGTGTAGGTTCCTGTGGCTTTTTGGAAGGCCCTGTGACGGGAAAAGCCGGCCAGCTGTCTTTGCCTCCTTGTGTGCTTCAAAGCCCGGGGAGCACGACCGGGATCATCATTGCTATTAAGTGTGAGTGAGCTGGATTTGACAAGAGACAGCAACGCAGAGACGCGGACGGGGACTTGCAAACGCATCTGTTAGGCAGCTTCAAAGGTGCGGTTGACACATTGAACCCCGACTGCAGTTCTAATTCAACTCATCAACATTCCTTCGGGTTTCGTGAAGAGAAAGGGTGTCCTCCCACCCGTCACAGAAGTATTTGCCGTGAATGCGCTGAAGCCTGCGCTTCTAATAGCACATGGCGCTCTCTAGACAAATGACGTGGCATCGCCAAAGCACCTCCGAATTGTCCCCTGGAGTCTGAGTTTTAGATCATCTGTTCTGCATTAGCCCTCCATTACGTCTCTGCCTCTTTTGTGTTTTGTGTCTGCGCTCAGTCCGTGCTCCTTGGCTAATCTCCTTACACTGAGTTTATCTGGAGGCTCATCTTCATTCATTTCAGCTCCTTTCCCTGGGGGAGGGGCGGACTCAGACAGCAGGGTCGGAGGGAAGGGGCTAAATGAGAAGGTAATGCTCCGTCGGCGCGCTGCTCACACACTGTCAGCGCACTGATCTATGTGCCCGGCCACCTGGTCCCCCGCCACTCCATCATCTCCGTTCGCCGGAGAGCGGAGGAAGTTGTTTATTATAGCAATTTTCTTTAGATGTCTTTTTCTGCCTTGAAACTGGCCTGTGGTTAACCTATTTCTCACTTACTGTCATTACAAAGGCCGCTGTCCGTTTCCCCTGCAGGACTCTCCCTCGGTGCGCTATTAATTGGGAAGGGAGTTTCAAAGAGTTAAACACCCCCTTTGCCACTTAACAGAGAGGGGGGAAATGCCTTCACATAAAGGAGAGCTTTTATTTTTAAGACTTTAAAGAAAAGAAGGAATGCTGTACAAACACAGGGGATCACCTTTCAGTCTTAGAATAGCAACCCGTGTTATCTTGTCGTTCCCAATCAGCGTTCATCAGACGGAGATGAAGTTACTTCATAATGAAGCACTCTGATGAATCTCCTCATACCCTGCAACTGCGAGACAGCTTGACAGAGAACGTGACTCTCATTGTTTTTGTGTGTGTGAGTGCGAGACAGAAGCAGAGACAGAGAGGAACAGAAGCAGATGGAAAATGAGGAAGAGAGAGAGGAAGTGGAAAGAGAAAGACGGTGGGGGAAGAAGAAATGGGGCAGGGAGGAAAGGGGTGGGATTGTGGGGATGAGAGAGAGGGCAAAGCTGGCAGAAAAGCTCATCTCAGTCACTTCCAAAGAATGTATCATCTCTAAGTGGGCACCTTAACTAGTCATGAAAAAAAAAGTGTTTGTGTTTTTAATTATTATTGTCAAGACCCCCTAAAATTATATATTAGACACACCTTTTGCACAGTGCTTAAAAAAAGAGTCGGTGGCCTTATATGACCTTTATATTATCTCAAAATGGGAAAAAAGTCAAGTTTTCAGCTATACTCAAAAGCCCAGCACATCTATGTTGACTTCAGATTAAGTGATTATTTTTCAACAAGTCATGTGTAAATGTCAACTCAGATCTTCAGTTTTCAAATTTCTACCACTTCAAAATTGAACTTCTTACGTAACTCACACACACACACACACACACACACTAAATGATGGGTGTGGAAGTAACATACTTAGTTTTTCTTGGTCTTCCCAAACCCCATAAACTAAACAATGCGGTGGTCTATCCATGATCTCCTAAAGACTATAGAAATAGAAGCTGACTTTTCAATCTTTCAGATGACTGACAAGTGAACTCATTCAATGAGCAATTCCTTAGCCTTTATTCCAGGCTCATGTTGTGTGGAAGGAGTTGAGTAAGAAAATGTGGGAATGAACTAGTTGGTAATAACGGTATCTGCAGTGGCCTCAGGTTGTGTGTGACTGCCAGATCAATACTGACTTCTTTTGGTGCTGGTTCTGCATGTGCCTGAGGAGTCTTTCCCCGGGGGGCAATGCACAACTATAATACAGGGCCCTGAAAATGAGCTCTTTTCCTCCAACTCATTTACATATATATATGTGTATTTCTCAATGAGATGTTGATTGATGGACTTAACTAATGCCTAACATTTTTAAGATCTAAGACAATCATATAAACCCTCGGTTATCTTTGTGAATTTCCAGCATTGTGTCCGCTGACATGCAGCTCTTGCAAATGCGGACACGTGGAGAGCCAAAGGTTCTCAGGAGAATGCGTGTGTGGAAGGGAGACTGCATTTTAAAACTGGGCGGGTGCACGCCTTGCTGATAGAAGTAACGGTCTGTTTTCCATTTAGACTGAGCTTCCCTATGAAGACGTTCTGCACAGCTTTGACAGATAAACATAACCAGAAGCAGAAGACCTTGCCTTTGGGGTTAACTGACAGCCGTCAGTTACTCCCAGGATCGCAACACTCTGCCTTCCTTGCACTAGAAAACGATCAGAAAGAAGGGTCTGGGAAACCCACCACCTTGGGAAGGCAAGTTGCTATTCTCTCAGACTGGGGTGAGTCTATTGTGAGCCCACTGGTCAGAAACTTCTCCTGTGTAAACGATTCACTTTGGGAAAGGCAAGCATTTCAGCCACCACGCTGATTCCTCAAATGCAATTCAGGAGATCAAATGTCAATACTTTAAATGCTGTTCACCGTACTCAACTTTCAGCTCAACCCAGTTCTAAGACTAGTCCCGAGAGATGATGAAACCCCGTGGTTTTTAAATGTGTCCCTTAGAAGTCTGGGCACGTCAGAGATTACAGCTGCGGTTTGGGACAGAAGCAAAAAAGGGGTAAGAAGAGGCTGGTCTCTGGGCCTCTCACTCCTGCCTTTGGTCCGAGAAACTTTGCTATCGTTTAACTTATTTATCATCTCTATGTGTGATTTTTTTCAATTTGGAAAGAAGATTCCACTTTTTAAATGTATAAATGAATTTTATCACTGGAAGCTCTTCATCCAATAAAGATATATTTTTTGAGCATCTACGATGTCCCAGGTACTAAGTCAGTATCTGGAAGCTGCAAAGATGAGTAAGTCCTTGTGCTAATGTGGGATTCCGGGGGCTATTAAAGTGCGCAAGGACAGTGCTGTGGAGTACAGTGGAAGGCACAGTTTAGCGTGAGTTCTGGGAAATCATTTCCCAAATGAGAAAACTGGGACCCGGATCGATGAAGTGACTCCTGCACCGTGGCACGGGGAGGAGCAGCAAGTAGCCCGTGTTGTGTTGCCAACTGTTCACACAACGCTCCCTGCACCAGCCCATGCGCTTCCCAAAGAATGGGATCCACATACCGGGACTCACTCTTTACATCCCTTAAAGAGCAGAGACATGATCTGTGTCTTAACCACTGTGTATTCCCTATGTCTAGTTCAAGGCACCCAACAAATGTCTAATTTTGTTCAGACAAAGAGAGGAAGTAAGCAGGGGAAAATTACTTTGCAAATAGTTACCTAAGTCAATACACACCAAGGCAGTCGAAGATGGGAACTAGCTAAGCTATTGGGAGGGTCTGATTAATATATATATAAACGAGATAAAAATAGGGACAGTATGCTCTAAGGGGTTTGGCTCAGTGGATAGGAAGCAGCTTATCATCTCTATGTGTGATTTTTTAAAGCAGCTTATCGATGTTTCTCACTCATTGATGTTTCTAACTCTCTATCCCTCTCCCTTCCTCTCTGTAAAAAATCAATAAAATATATTTTAAAAAAATAGGGAAAGTATCCTTAACATGCCATCCTCATGTGTTTTGGTAAACACACCCTCCTGCTGACTTTTACACTATGAGAACTTAGTGAACAGATATTTTAAGTGGCTGAGAGAGAAAGTGCTTTCTTTCACAGACTTATACTTTTTGGATGCAACAGCATTTTTTATTTTGGTCGGTTCCCACACTTTGATTTTCAGCATCCCCCAGGATTGTAAAACGCATTCAACATTTTTATATTGGAGTGAACATATTTTTGGCTCCCAGAGTATTCATTCTGGTTCAATTCACAGTTGTATGGAGAGGCGTATGAACTTGAACTCCCTTTAAAGAATACAGCCATGGATCACTTGGATATTGCTATACAGTCTAGTTTTGGGAAAATGTAATTTATTGCTTACTATGATTTTAACTTTTTAAAATCACTGTGTTATATCGATTTAGGAAGGTCTGACCGCATGACAAAAACTGGCCTGAAATTTGATGTTCTCCTGAGAGGAATAATGTATAATTTAAATATTAAAGTCATTAATCCCAATATTTTTAAAAGATAAAATAGACATGATACTAGGTCACTGGATTTGATTTTTTTTAAATCTCCTAACACATTTGCAAGTTTTGAATGAAACCACAACTCCTTTAAAAATACAAGCAATTCATGTCCAATTAATCAAGTAAGTTTCCCTGTAGGTTACTTTCAGACAGGTCACATTCCTAGGACATTAAGCTTTCATTGATTCTGTAAGTAGAATGAGTACAAGAAGTGTGGCTTTGTAAGCAAATGTGACCTTATTCCATTGCAGCGAAACTATGGTTTTGTATTAATAGAAATATTATTATAGTTCTTACTTCTATTCATATAGTCGTAAAAATTATTTTAAAAAAATATAGCCCAGCCACGTTGGCTCAGTGGTTGAGTGTCGACCTCTGAACCAGGAGGTCAGGGTTCGATTCCCAGTCAGGACATATGCCTGATTGTGAGCTCTATTCCCAGTAGGGGGCATGGAGGAGGCAACCAGTCAATGATTCTCTCTCATCATTGATTTTCTATCTATCTCTCCCTCTCCCTTCCTTTCTGCAATCAATAAAAATATATTTTTTTAAAATTATGTAATACATATCCAATTAAAACTGGGGAAGATTTTATGTTTTTATAATTTTATTTAGATCTACATAATATTTCCCCTTATATTATAGTTGCTCCCCCATATCCCCCCCCCCGCCAAGGCACTGCCTGTATTTGCAAGCAGATGGACTGATGAACCTGACCAATTTTGGAAAACTCCATCACCCACTAAGGTCATCCTTCTATTTCTTAAAAATAGCTCCTAAACATCAGAAAAAAAATTGGACCTAGTGAACAACCCAAAGATTTAATTAATGTCAGCCAGGTCTAAAATAATATAGATGAATGAGAGATGGAGCTATGCTTAGATCAAGCAAAGCACAAATAAAAATTCTCAGCCTGAAGCTGGTACAACATTCAGTGACAATGCGTCAATTATCTGGTTAATGTGATCAACACCGACAGTGCCAGGGGATATTCCGGGCTCTGAAGATGAAAGCGAGAAGGAACTCTGTTATTCTGCTGTGCACTTTCCATCATTCTTGTCTGACTCTTTGTTGTGGTTTCCCTACGGATGATATATGCTTAACAACAAGCCCGAAATTACCAACAGGACTGTCGACACCTACTGGCGTGGCTCTGTGTTTATGAACAAAACCGAAGAAACAACAACAAAGAAGGCTGCTTGTCACGAGAGAGTAAACCACACATTTCTCACGAGGATCGATTTGCGCGTGCCTGTGACTGCTCGTGGCAGAAGCCGTAGGAGGCACCTCGTTCCCTTCCCGACCGACATTATTGTTCAGCCACAGACCTCGGTGTGTGTACATTTGCTCAGAGATGGGTCAGAGGCCTCTAGTAAAGCCATGTTGCTCTAAAACATAAACCTTTCGAGCGCAGTATACCCCACCCCTGAAGAAAACATACCTTTCGAAAGAAAAGAAAAAGATGTTTGTGGCTTAGATGCTGAGTAGAAAAGAAACAGAGCAAACATACACACCTAAAAGAAAGAGATTTGGGGAAAAAATGTCCAGAAATCCCTAATCAGAGAGTTCAATCCCTGGGGCTTTAGGTTTAATGAAAGCGCAATTTCAGGGGCTGGATGCACTGTTGAGCTCCCGCCACCCTAACTTCAGTCCAGTTTGATTCGGGGTTCCTATCTTATCCTCTGAGAGACCTGAGGGGGTTGGAAGAATATCTTGTGCTGATGGCTTCTCTCAGACTTAGTGTTGTGGAATCTCTGAGGGACCTTCTATCACACAGACAGAGGTGATAGGACCTGTTGCCTCAAATTGGTAAGACAGTGGAGGTTAACTCATGGTCAAGATCAAGGGCCTAGGCTGCAAACTCAAATGCTGTACCTACTGGGGCCAGAAGTTCTTTTATTTTTTTAAAGAGATGTCAAAAATCTGTATTTTTAAAAATCACCTTATATTAAAGTATTGATCCATTTTGTTTTAATATGCAGATCTGGGACCTGGATTTGACTTGTGGTCAGCAGTTGGCTAACCATGGTCTGAGGTTTAGATTTTAAAAATATATGTGCAATATACTCAGAGGGCAAAATGATGATCATGGTTACAAATATTATGTGCCAAGGACTCTGTAAGCATTGGACTTATCTTAAATTATCCTCAAACTGGCCTTAATAGTTAGCTAGTATTGTTTGCCCATAATTCAGATGTGGGTATTAAGAGATTAAGAAACTTGCCCAAGTTTATAGCTAGTTAAGAGTCTATACTTTGCACCCTAGCTGGTTTGGCTCAGTGGATAGAGCGTCGGCCTGCAGATCAAAGGGTCCCCTGGTTTGATTCGGGTCAGGGGCAGTACCTTGGTTGCAGGCTCCTCCCCTGCCCGGGCCCTGGTCAGGGCACATGTAGGAGGCAACCAATCGATGTGTATCCTCTCACATCAATGTTTCTCTTTGTCTTTTCCTCTCTCTCCCACTCTCTCTAAAAATCAATGGAAAAATATCCTTGGGTGAGGATTAAAAAAAAAAGAGTCTGTACTTTCCACCATACTACTTGTACAATATCTGACTTAGAATCCAGAGTTACAGTAGGTCATTTTTTAAAACTGTCTTCTACTCATTTTCCTTAGTAAATGTTTAAGGCTAATGCCTTTAATAACAATAATTATTAGTATAATTATAATTATTATAATTATTGAATTAAGCTACTGTTTCCTTTAATTGAGAAGAGCAGTATCACCCTGCTCGATGGGAAAGATTTGGGCTACAGTTCAACTCTGCTTTTCCCCTCCCTGTGTGAGTTAGGCAAATCTTTTAAGCTTTCTTCACACTCCATTGCTTATTTTTCTGGCACATCAGTGAGGTAGATTTTCTATCCCAATTTTGTGGGTGAGAAACTGAAGCTCGAGATGACTAACGTGAGTGCCTGGTTATGTAAGCCCTCCGTATGTGGGGGCCAGTGTGATTCTGCCCAACCCGAAGCACATCACTTGTCTCTGGAAGCAAATGACCAGCCCCGGCTTATACGCTGAACGTTATGAGGACCAAAGAAAATGTACACGTGACAACAGTCCGCAGAGCCATTTGCAGATACGCTGGCTGTTTTCATTACCATTACTAGCCATTCATACCGCTAAGAGACTGACAGCCTACAAAAGCAAGGTGGCTTGCTGTGATGGAAACTTTCTTGGCGCTCAGGCCAGTGTTCTTTCTGCTCCATCACTCTGCACCCGCCCCCCCCCCCCCCGCCCCACCGGGCCAGCTGACCTATGCAGGGAGTTGCAGCAATGGACTACCCCAATGGCAGACACAGACACACGGGAACGATGTACAAAGTACTCCTCTACGTACTCCTCAGCATTCGGGACAGCCGCGTGCCACAGTGAGAGGCTGGCGTCTAAATGTGAAACTCAGGGTCAAATGGGAGTTCCATTTCCAATTTTTTGAGGAACCTCCATACTGCCTTCCATAGTGGCTGCACCAGTCTGCATTCCCACCAGCACTTCTAGGAATATATCCCAAGAAACCAGAAACACCAATCAGAAAGGATATCTGCACCCCGATGTTCATAGCAGCACAATTCACCATAGCTAAGATCTGGAAACAGCCTAAGTGCCCATCAGTAGATGAATGGATTAGAAAACTGTGGTACATCTACACGATGGAATACTATGCTGCTGTTAAAAAGAAGGAACTCTTACCATTTGCAACAGCATGGATGGAACTGGAGAGCATTATGCTAAGTGAAACAAGCCAGTCAATGAAGGAAAAATACCACATGATCTCACTCTTTCATGGATAATTAAGACCATTACAAACTTTTGAACAATAATAGATACAGAGGCAGAGCTGCCTCAAACTGATTGTCGGACTGCAGTGGGAAGGCCAGGGAGGGTTGGGGGACAGGAGGGAGGGGAGTAAGAGATCAACCGAAGGACTTGTATGCATCCATATAACCATAACTAATGGACATAAGACACTGGGGGGTAAGGGAGGGCAGGGGCTTGTCAAGGGCGGGGGGGGGGGGGGGAAAGGACACTTATGTAATACCCTTTGTAATACTTTTAGCGAAAAATAAAAAAAAAAAATAAAAAAAAATAAAGACTGGGAAGGACCTCAAAAAAAAAAAAGTGAAACTCACACATTTTCTTGGGGACCCATTGGATCCCTGCCCTTTCCTCCGTAAATGGAGTTGCTGCCTCTTCCCCTTTGCACTCTGAAATCGAGCCTGTTAAGGAGGCGTGGACTAGAAAGACTGGGGCTCTCAGAGCTCCCTCAAGCTGGGATCATCACTGCCCACTTAGCAGGAGGCACTGGGAACTGAATGAACAGAAGGTGCTTACTTCAAAGACCAGCGTCTCATTAGTGGGTCCTGGCGCGTACAGACGTTCCGGGCGGTTGAAGGGGCGCTGGTACTCAAACACGGTCCCGGAGAAGAGGAACTCCCCGGGCCAGTCGATGCTCCAGTCCCCCGTCAGGTAGTACTTTTGATGGAGGCTCCGGACGGCGAGGTAACTGGAGGACATCTGCAGCTCCTGGACTTCGATGCTTCGGGCTCCCGCCGGGATGACGACCACCGGGTAATATTCTAAGCGGCAAGAACAGAGCAATTTGTTTTCCACGGGAGGTGACCAGAAAGGCTCAGACACGGAGTGGCCATTTTTTGTAGAGGGAGGTTTTTGAATCATCAACTGACATTCATTTCTACTCTTACGAAGTGACAGTGATTGGTAATTTCATTTTCCAAGTGGCAGGAGCACGGGAGAGAGAGGTGTATGTGGCTGTCCCCAGCAGCTGTGTGCGGACTGAAGGTACTGCGCAAGGCCACGGAACTCAAGGGTGCGATTTATTTTGCATCTACCGACGAGAAAGTGAGAGCCGTGTCCTCTCACAGTGATATGCAGAAAACAGGGCTTCAAGTTTAATCTTACTCGAGACGTTTAGATAATTGCTTCAAATATTCATCCAACATCTGAGGGGGTATTATCTAAGTTTCGTAATAAGTTCTCTATTTAACGAATGAATGTGGGGCACAGGACAGCCTGATCAGCAGATTCAGACTGCCGAGGAGAAGGGCATTTGTTTGAACACATCTGAGATGAGTGTGTTGCTAAAACCCTTCCCATGAAAATCCCCGCCTGTCCTCCCTAGCTCTGGCAGAAGTGTAAACGCCATCATCTGCCCTGCGTCAGGTGAGCCAGCTAAAGGCTCGACCACATCTAGCATCACTTGAACTTGTTCAGTAGCAGAAGATGTGTCCTACCCGTGACAGCCACGGAGCAGCAGCGTCTCTTACCATTTGCTTTATGCTGGTTGAGGTACAGGCCTTTATAAAACTTGCAAGTCGAATTATCACCTTTGCAAACACCGCAGGCATCAGAAACCGCTTTAGAGCCAAGTTCATGATCGCATCCCACTGGCTGTGACAAGGAGGCAAAGAGCGAGAAAAATCGAAGGTCAGAGAAGCCAGTGGCTAAGGATAACCAAGCGGTCCACGGTTTCCTGTATTTGCAGAACCTTAGGAAGGAGGTCCAGCTTTACGGTGAAAAGCACACTGTCAAGTTTGACTGACTCAGAGTTCAAATCCTTCCCTGCCATCCATGACTAGATTTATGCCCAGGCAGTCATATAACTTATCTAGGCTTAGACTCGTCATCTGTAAAATCAGAATAAAAAGTCACCATTGTTACCAACGGCAGGTGAGCCAGCTCTACTACCGAAACCTAAAAATGCTGGACAAAACACACACACACAAACACACACACACACACACACACACACACACCCTGAAGAGATCAACAATCTCACAATCAATTTAAAAGAGAAAGTGGGTACCCAAATAAAACTACTAGAAAGAAACAGTAGTACTATTTCAAACACATGTGTGAGGTTCTAATCATATAGTGAATGTATTTAGTGAATACGCAATAAAAGTTTACATTCTTATTTAATTTTTACAGCTACTATGTACATGAGGCTACGTCATAGGGTTAATGTTGCCCCTGAACCCTATGCCACCTGCTTTTCTGCAGACAGACTCTCTTGCCACCCTTCTCACATTTGCCATCTGATATGAGAAAACACAAACATGATCAGACATCCCAAAGCAGAAAGGTTCTCTTACTTCACAGATCCCATCAATACAAACATCATTTTTGTTTGGGGAGCAAGGAGTTCCGTCTTTCACCTTGCTGGACATTGCGAAAAAAAACTCAAAGTTCTCAGCCTTGCAGTACAGTCTACACCGGTCTTCCTCTGGAAGCAAAGAGAGCAAGATAGGACACGGTCAAGAGGAAATCACAGGACAACGACATGCCCTCCAAAAGGATGAATTACATTTATTTAAAACGCTAGCATGATCAAAATGGAAAATGTTACTTACAGGTTTGTGTGTGTGTGTGTGTGTGTGTACGTTGGTGCACGTGTGCTCATGTATGTGGCTTTAAAAAAATACAAATGCCAGTTAGTAATCCATATAAAGTTGCTTTAACATCAATATATAAGAATTTAATTTTTTCCAATCCTTAGTACTAGTATGATACACACGTGGATTGTGTAGCTACTCTGCTTGGATAGTAAATATTTGAGGCTTCCTCGGCCCTACTGTCTGCCATCGATAACATATAAATGAAGGAGTGTTTAAAGTTCCAATAAATCTTTATATTTATATTTTAAACTTTGGTTTTCAATGACAGTTGACATTTAATAATATTTTATATTAGTTTCAGGTATACATCACAGTGGTTAAACAATTATATAATTTACAAAGTGATCCCCCCAATAATTCAGGTATCCACCTGGCAACATACATAGTTACCTCAATATTATTGACTATATTCCCCGTGCTGTACTTTACATCCCCATGACTATTTTGTAACTACAAATCTGTGCTTAATCCCTTTTCACCCAGCCCTCCACCCTCTCCCTTCTAGCAACCATCAGTCTGTCCTCTGCATCTGTGAGTCTATTTCTGTTTTGTTTGTTCACTTATTTTGTGTTTTTAGGTTTCACATATAAGTGAAATCATACCATATCTGTCCTTCACCAATAAAACTTTATAATTTTCATAAAAAAGCAGGTCAGACTTGGCTCACAGGCCATAGTTTGCTGACCTGAGATTTAGCACATGACTTACTTTAGATATTTATTCAACTAAGTGAAAAAAATTTAGGCATATCTGAAAAAAGACATATGTCAATAATGTTTATAAAACATACAGAGAAGTATCATATCATGAAAAGGAAGAGGAAGCAAATAAACTGAACTTAAAGGCTAAAAAAAGTAAGTTTTATTGACCACTAAGTTACTGAGATTTCAGATATCACAGGCAAAAAATGAGAGCATTATACTTATAGAGCTTTTGTTATCAGAAAGACGTTGTTATGCTAATTTCTCAAATAGAAAGAGTTGTTCTAGTCCAGGAACTGCAGATGACATTTCTCACGAGACCTGACGTAGGCAGCACTGTGTGATATCCCTGACAACATCTTACAACAAATGTGTAAACAGTTTGCAAACAGTTGTGCTTCATAAACTCTCTCAATAAAGGACAAAGCCAAAAATGAGGAAGAAGCTCAATTATTATGTTCCAAATATGCAGATGTGTGGATGGATGAACTTTTTCCCCCACCTAGTTTTTTTTAAAAAATATGTTTTTATTGATTTCAGAGAGGAAGGGAGAGGGAGAGAGAGATAGAAACATCAATGATGAGAAAGAATCATTGATTGGCTGTCTCCTGCACACCCCCTACTGGGGACCGAGACCACAACCCAGGCATGTGCCCTTGACTGGAATCGAACCTGAGACCATTCAGTCCACAGGTCAACACTCTATCCATTGAGCCAAACCGGCTAGGGACAGTTTTTTGTTTTTTGTTTTAATAGCGGTTTTATTTAATGCCTACTAACTTTTGCATTTGAGATTCAGGAGCTGAAATTAACACAATCTAGAAAGCTCCATTTTTCCAGCACAGGTTCCTGAGCAACTTATAAATTAGTCCATTAGAAATACAGAAGAAGGAAAAAAGCTCACTACTGTCAGACAAGGATGGTCTACATTGACCTCACTGGATTGCTCAGTGGGTAGAGTGTTGGGCTGAGGACTGAATGGTCCTGAGTTTGATTCTGGTCAAGGGTAGGGTCGATCCCTGGCCCTGGTTGGGGCATGTGTGGGAGGCAACCAATCAACATGTCTCTCTCACATCGATGTTTCTCTCTCTCTCCCCTTCTCTTCCACTTTCTCTAAATGGGAAAATATCCTCAGGTGAGGATTAAAAACAACAACAAAAAAGAAAAAAAAAGGATGGTCTACATTTAAAAGGAGAAGAGGGAGGGACAAGAAGACCTTTACTTTTCTGTCTCCCTCCACTGGGATTTGAGATCCCAAGGCTGGGGTCTCTGTCTTATTCAATGTAGTTTCCTTGGCATCGGGCAGGGTGTCTGCCAGGCAGTAAGCATCATCAAGGGAGCATGGATGAGTTCTAATAAGTCAAGTGAATGGAAGTAATGAAAAAGAAATAAGTAGAACAGTGACAGCTTATTCTGCACAGGTAACAGAAAGCACATTACATTTGCATATTAGAACTAAAATAAATGTTTTGATGCTTAGCCAAAATAAAAACAAATTAATTTAAAAGTACAATACATACCATTACTTTAAGTTATAATAAGTACTAAGAACTTAGTAGGGAGATAATTTTTATTCGTGTGTGTGTGTGTGTGTACATACTCTGCAAATAGGCCTTCCCATGCTTGTAATCATCGAACATGTCAGTTACTGAGTATGGTGTCTCCATGGGGCATATATGGTTTCACGAATTTTTAGTCTGGATAATTCATACCAATTTCAATTAACATCCCTGGGAGACTTAATTGCTCAAATGTCAAAGGTAAGTTTGGAAATATAAGTGCATTCCAAACACATGAATACTTTGGCTTACAGATGTGGGAGACAAGGGGTGTCTTGTGAAATAAAAAAGTGTGGAAAAATAAACAAAACCTATGGAACTGAGAAAACACATGAGCCAGGATGGGTCTGGGGAACAAAAGATAAAAACTGAAACGTTCATACAGGCAGCGATTTCTCCTGAGCTGTTCGTTCACATTACCGTCCATGTAGAGACATATTTATTTGAGGGTCACACAGACAAAATTACCTTCCACTTTCGTATAGGGTTTCCACTGGTAGAACCATCCCCGGAAAGGTTTGCTGTTATATTCTGCACACTGCTGGGCTCGAAAATCCAAGCTATTCTCATGGCATGGGTTAATGTTGCACAGCTGATAAATGCGGCCAGAACCTGGACAGAACTTGCCACCATACTGAGGCCTAAAAAGAAGAGTAAAGAACTTTAATGCTGGCAGTCAAAGGGCTCACTATTCGTCACAGAGGGTACTAGACAGAGGAACAATCCAGATGGGTGTTGTCCCGCATATATAGTCTATTATGAGAACGGAAGTCTGTAGCATACAACTTGTCACAACCCTTCTTGTATCCATGGCAGACATAACTAATCAATCAAAGACCCTTTTTGTTTGATTGTTTTGTTTTTTTTGGCAGAACCTGACATTTCCTTAAAATCCCCCTTTATCACAGCCCTCAAGGTAGCCGCTATCACTGCTCATCAACTGGAACTGGCAGATTAGATCAAACTTATTTGCCATTTCTGATCCAATTTGTACATTCTGGCAATTTCCTTAAAAACTGATGAAAGCATATTTTGACACTCATCCTATCACCTTGTATGTTAGGAAACCTATAAACGCACCTCAGTGTTCTTATTAATGTCGATGTGTGCCACACACACACCCTACGTTGGCATCAAAGCTCTTCAAATGCGAACCCAAGCCACTCGCCAGCTTCTCTCCCATTTCTAAACACTCATCATCTTCCCACAGGCCGTCCGGCACCTGCTGCTGCGTGCAAATTCCGGACCCTGGGGAGACGGAGCAGAAAGCCCCATCTGCCATGCTTCCCAGGCCAGCTTTGTCAGTCCCTGGGCTGATATTTTGATTACTGTCTGACTCTTGTGTGTTTTGTTCTAATTGTTCCTAAGCTCCAAGGCAAAACATTCCCTCGTTTTCATCTGCACAATCACTTTTTAACTTTGCAGGTGGCCTACGCTTTTCCTGCCAAGCACGATGGGAAATGGATTTCAAGAGTAGGGAACCCCATCAGAACATAAATAATTAGGATCTAATGGCAAACTCTTTAAGGCCTTGGTAGGCAGGCTGCAAAACATCAGAAAGCAAAATAAAGGAAAAGAGGAGCACAAACCACACGGAAAGTCACCACTAGCATCGTGTCCAGCTTAGTCCGGGCCCAGAGCAATCGCTTCTTTTCAGTCCCACTATTTTTTTGGCGGTTTCCTCCAAAGGCTAAAACCCAAGGATGGATCGTCTCGCACCAGAGCTCAATGCAAACATGTAACACGAAAGAAGCCTCCAGGTTAATAAACTGATGTGATTAAAATTCCTTGTCTCTTTAGGAAGCACAGGAATGCTATAAAACACCCTGGATTTGCTTCAGCATATTTTATCAAGTCCTCCTAGAACTGCATGCGAAAATGGATTCAGCAGAAACGGGAAGTGTCACGCTGCCAGAATGAGATTTTTCTGCTATTTCAAAACATTCTGGAGTAACTACTTAAACATCCAGCAGTCGCTGGGCTAGATCAAGTCCCCGAGGACTTCTTAAATCATTACCTAAAAAGCGTTGAGCAAAACTTTAAAGGGCCACATCTGACAGTCTTCCTATTGCTGGTCATCTTTAGAGAGCCGATGCCAAGCTTTCTCAGTGTAAGACCCTCTGTCTGAGATTTTACACATAACCTGCATTTCGACGATTTAAACGCACTCAAGTGAAAGAGGACCACATGTGTTACTTTTTCAACGCTGAAACGATAACAGGGAAAAGACCTCAAAGCTCATAGAGCCATCTCCTCATTTGATAGATGAGACAAGTGGCTGACAGAGCTCACAAAACTTGCATAAAGGTCGCAGGGCTACAGGAGAGTGGAGCTAAACCTCTTATCTCCGGGCTCTCCGCCACTGCACTCTGCCCGCGCCTCACTGTTAGGCCGTAGGACCCGTGCACGGGAGAGGAAGAGTAACACACAGTGGCTGGGGAGCTGGCCTTTGCTAAGGCTGCAGATCTGGACTGAACTATTCTCTGCCTCTTCCCAGCTTATCTTTAGGCAATTTTATTCTAATCTGTAAAGGGGGGGGGGGGGGCAATTGTGACAGTGAACTGAGACCGCATTTGGAAAGAATTTAGGACACAGTCTCAGGCCCAGTTTGCACAAGTAAATCATAACTATATAAAAATGCTTTCTACTTTTAATGACTGGCAAGCATTTGGACTTTTCCATCAAATCTTCCAATACAGGTCCATTTTTCTGCAGCTATGAGCATGGGTGCTAGGATAAGTTAACAGAAAATTCATCGGGGGCATCCCTCGGTATAATAACTTAAGATTTTTAAAAAATGTAGAAAGTGAGAAAACAAATGTCTAGGCACATGATTTTGTGTTTATATTAGACTATTTTAAAGTTTACCCATAATCTGCTTCTGCATAATTTGTCAGGTCCTCCCTGTAAATGGTTATCATATTGGCTGGCTGATATTAGAACCATGTAGGGAGCCCTGCTAAATACACAGACACACTCTTGGGCCCTTCCCAGACATTTTCCCTAAGAATATATGGTGGGGGAGATCCCAACCTCATTTTTTTAAAGCACACTTGGTGATTCTGATCATCAGCTGGGCCTAGAAATTACCAGTTGGGAAAAGAGCCAGAGGTTGGATTCAATTATTATTCTGAAGCTATGAACCTAGTGGTGTATTATTCTTTCTCAAGTAGACTCACATTTTAGGAAAAAGTTCTAGAATGCCTTACTGTGTTTAATTTTCACAGTTTTCCTAAACAGTTTATAGGAGTTTTACTAGGCTCCCGTAAGTATAATCATTTAATAGCCAGGGACCCAAGAAAAGTGTCAAAGGGATTAAGACTGTGGGCTCTCGGTCCCACTCTAACATGATCAGCTTGGTGACTTGGGCAAGCATTGCTGCTGTGAGTGGGACCCTCTGCCACCCTACTTATAAAATAACTGGATGAGACAACAGACTGCAACTCACGGAGGAATAAAAAGGGCCACATGCACCTGGGATTGGCCATTCCCGGACCAGATTAACCTGTCAAGTCTTGGGAAGCTGAAATGCATCCCCGAACTGGCCAGGAATAACTCACTTTTTATGAAACAAAAATATGTTCTGGGAAAACCATCGTGGTGTGAAATAAAAAGCTCGCATTGCCTCCACATGAAAAAATAAAAATGGTCAGGCTGAGTGATGGGAACAGACCGAATGTTTGAACTGAAGAAAGGAACCTGCAGGGAGGAGAAAAAAGCAGCTGTACTACAACCAAGTGAAATAGGAACAGAGAACATCTAACCCAGTGGTTCTCAACCTTGGCTGCACATTAGAATCACCTGGGAATCTTTTTAAAATCCTGATTTCTGGGCCTCATCCTCCGGAAATTCTGTTTCTTTGTTATGGGGTGGGGCCACAACATTAGTAACAAACAGAATTTCCGGAGGATGAGGCCCAGAAATCAGGATTTTAAAAATATTCCCAGGTGATTCTAATGTGCAGCCAAGGTTGAGAACCACTGATCTAACCCAATGGCCTTGGGATAGTCGACCACTAGCTTGTTTCATTTGTGACTTCGAACTTCATGAAAGCAAACAGTACCCTGACTAGACTTGTTTAAAATTAAAACTGCACTAATTGGAACTACTTTAGTGATTAATTCTCCTATTAGGCATCTCTAAAATTATGACAGGGTATTTCCACGAACAATGCCCTATTATCATAAGAGCTCTCAATCCCGCAGATATGGGAGAGGTTTCCTTTAAATCTCAGGGGCGTCATTCATGCACTTTACCAGCAGGGCTGTTATATTAGGCAATCTATTACTTTCTTGGGGGAAAAAAAATCGAGATTGTAAAATGTAGTGAAGTATGAAAACCAGATCCATGAAATATGTTGCAAAAATGAAAAGTAATATGATGAATTTTAACAATCCTATCCAAGACACGGGCTGTGTTCAAAGTAGACAAGAGTGGTTTTAATAACCTGATATAAATTGTACATGTACCACAAACCTCCCTACCATTACACACAGTCACTGGGTCTGACTAGGGCAGTCAGTCTCAGCTGGGGATGACTCTGCCCCTACAGGACATTTGGCAAGGTCTGGAGACAGTGTGGTTGTCATAACTTGGAGACTGTGGGGAGGGGTGTTAAGAGGGGAAAGGCTAGGGATGCTGCTAAACATCCTGCCATGTACAGGGCCAACTCCCACAGCAAAATAACGATCCAGCTGAAAATGTCAACAGTGCCCTGGCCGAGTAGCTCAGTTGGTGAGAGTGTTGTCTTGATGCGCCAAGGTTGTGGGTTTGATCCCTGGTCGGGGCACATACAAGAATCAACCCATGAATGTCTAAATACACGAACAACAAATTGATCTCTCTCTCTCTCTCTGTCTCTCTCTCTCTCTCTCTTTTTCTCCTTCTCTCTCTAAAATCAATAAGTTAAAAAAATTAAAATAATCTGTCAATAGTGCCGACATTGAGAAATCCTACGTTAGCCTGAGATAGACCAATGCATGCCTAGCAAGCCATGGTTGATGTATCTCCCAACCCTCCCTGGTATTTTGGAATAAAATGGCCTCTTGACCCAGCTCACTTACACAAAGTATCACTATCTCTTTACAAATTTGCTTGGGCTTTCGTTTCATTATTTATTTTAGTTCTCAACACACCAGGCAGTCCTGCGATATTTACAACCTGCCAGGCACTTTTAAAGAGCACTTTACAAATATGAACTCAGTTGATGAAGGTACTATCTTTATCCCACTTTATAAGCGAGGAACCTAGAGTGGGAGAGGCTGTGGTCCATGGCCACAGCCCTGGAAGCGGTGGGCCACGAGGCCAACCCAGGTGATTGGGACCGAGTCTGTATTCCCACCCCCCACGCTGTGCCACCACTCCGGTTATGTTGTACAAATCAACGCCTCTATTTTCCAGCATCCCATCACATCCTCCTTACTCCATAGCATCCGCCCAAGTCCAGTTGCATTAGTCAGGCCTCTCCCCACTGCTTCTCAGGGCCGGCCCTCTGTTGCCCTGTGTTCCTAGCGAGCTTTCAGATGAAATGATGAAAACCACATGGACCTCAGAACCTTCGCTGAATGCCCATTAGGTGCTCCTTGGTGTGTCAGAGATTCTACAGGTGCAATTTTTAATCCTCCCCAAACCTTTTAGGTATTATCATCTCCATTCTATACACATAGGCCCAAGCTCACAGCTCACATGACCTTCCCAAAGCCACACCGTGAATACATGGAAGGCCAGACTTTTGGGGTCATATCAGTCTGCCTCTTGAACTTGGGCTCTTTCTACAGAACCATGTCAATCAGGAAACATACATGTTTCCTGTGGGAATTAGAGCCCATAAAAGTAGATTAAACCCCCTTCTCCACACAGCACAAACTAGTTCAGAATCCCCGGACCAGAACAGAGGGTGCCCACAGGTGATCACGGGCCAATTTCAATCCATGGACATTTTGATTAATCCTCATCATGTGTGTGGGTTGTTTTTTGTTGTTTTTTTTAAGAAAATTGAATTTGTCATTGATATTTTAGAAATTAGGAAAATTCACACACATTTTTTTTTAGATTTCTGGTTTCTCTTGCAAAGTCAGACAGATCTGTCAACACGTGTTGCTGTACATTCCTGCGAGGCAAAAATCAGCATACTTTCTCCAATTCATCACTTTGAGAGACACACACTCCCCCAGCCAAGCCTCTCTGGTCCCCAATTGCACGGTGTTTGGGCTTGTGACTGTGCGGCCCTAACTTAGACTCAGAAAGTGAGTAGCTTGGACCGACCGTTACTACCATTGCTGGAGCCCTTGGTCAGACTATTCATGCGGGGAATCACTCCTTGCTGTTCTTTGGTTTCCGCCCCCCCCCCCCCCCCCCCCCGCCCCCAACCTTTACATGCAGCACTAAGACCGTCGATGACTGCTATGAGCCGGAGCGAAGAAAACTGCCCATAAAACAAACAGAAGCACTATGTTACCGGCTGAGGGTTAATGCCTGACACAGCCTCACTTGCTGCGGAGCCTTACTTGGGGTTGTTGCAGTGTCTCTCCTGGTACTTGACGCCTCCGCCACACGTCCGGGAACAGTCCGACCACTTGGACCAGGAGGACCACTGGCCGTGGACGGGCCGGGGGCCGTGCTCCCCGAGCTTCACACACTGGCCTTGGCGACACCACTGTGGAAAGAACATGGGACATGTCTCCTGTCAGGGCCACCTGGGGAAGGGCGAGGAGACACACACGCCTGCCCGTGGACAGGGAAACCGAGTCTGTGGGCAGGTGGCATTCCTTCCCAGGCTGCGCTGTAGGAACAGCGGCTTAGTGTGCATTTCCCACGTGCACTTTGAAAAGCTGACATTGCCCAGCCGGTGTGGCTCAGTGGTTGAGCGTCAACCTATGAACCAAGAGGTCACGGTTCCATTCCCCGTTGGGGTGCATGCCCGGATTGCAGGCTCGATCCCTAGGTGGGGGGTGGTGTGCAGGAGGCAGCTGATCAATGATTCTCTCTCATCATTGATGTTTCTATGTCTCCCTCTCCCTTCCTCTCTGAAATCAATAAAAATACATTTAAAAAAACAAACTGAAAAGCTGACGTCTAGAGAGAAGGGCCATCTGTCACCCACCAGCTTTGTGAGCTGTGGAGGTGAAATGCTCAGACCAGATCACCCCCTCTACCCCCAATAGCCAAGGGAGTCAGAGCAGAAAAATGACAACAGAGCCTCCCTAGACTTTTAGGGACATCGCTGTGTAGGAACAGCTTGGCGCATGCGCTCACGGAGAGCCAGTTTTGAAGACATTAACAGAATTCACCATTCTGATGGTTATCTCATCATAAAAACAGATACAGACATGCAAACATTTCTGTTTATTCCACCTATAGCGGTCTTAAAAAACTGCGTTTGTCTTATAGAACTGAATAGCTTCCACTGTGCTTTTAGATAACACCGTTTTGTGTGTATAAAAGGTCCCTACTTAAGACCCTTGGATGACTTGGAACTCTGAGGGTCTCTTATGACTTAGCTCTGGGTCTTCCGTTTGTCAGTGATGTGCTCGCCAGGGCGAGAACGGTTTTCTGCCCTAACCTTTCCTTTTAGTTTTCCTCTGTAACACAATCCAGGCGCTGCGGGTCCTCTCTGTCCTTGGGGGTTGCGTTAGCCTCTGGGGGTGGTTTCTTTCCTGTGGTGCTTTTACTAGGAGCAAGTTCTGCATGACCCAGCGTAAGTGCACACTTTTCCGAAAGCCTGTGCAGTCAGACCCACAGGCCTGCGCTGGGTTCTGCCGAACAGCGGGGGGTTTGGTTACAGGATCACGGGGAGGTTTGACGTTCAAATGTTCACTTTGCCTCCATGATCCATTTGGCTGGTGGCTGTTTATTGTCTTGCTAGTGCACTTTGTCTAGGTCAAGATATTGCTTCCTGTCTTCAAATTCTTGCCATGAACTGATTAATTCTGTTTATACTGTTGCTTTCCCTCGGATTAATTGCCATTTCAGGGTTTGCACGAAAGCCTAAAACACTGTTGAGGACTTTGGGGTCGGGGAGGAAGCAATCGGTCATTTGAGGATTCTATCGACCATAAGCGCCAATCTGAATCTTCCCTACTAAGAGTCCCCGAGCCCTCCTGGACAGACCTCAGTGGCTGAGACAAAATAACAATAACAAACAGCCAACAACAGCAGCAGCTACCATTTATTAAGTGGCTTCTATGTACCCCAAATGGTGCAGGCAGGGGACGGAGGGGGACTTTAGATGCAGTATCTAATGTAATCCTCACAAAGTACTTAGGGGTTAATAACTATTTTCTGGATGAGAGAACTCCAGCAAAGAGGTACTAACTAACTTGACCGGAATCACACATCTGTCCAAGTAGGTACACAACTAGCTGAGACTGGATTTCAGCTCAGCAGCCAAAACTCCTGAACAGGACACACAGACTTCTCACCTCGGAGGCAAATTGCCCACCAAGGTTTCTGAACTCTGACCTAATTTCTATTTTGAAAATGTGTTTTTTAGTTCTGTTCCAACCCTTCAATTATTCCAACTTTCTTTTATTCCAGTATCGTAGTATTGACAGTCTCCTCCGGGTTCTTCACTTAGTAGAGGAGTCAGGAACATACAAGAATATACACCCATGCATGCATAATCCACATGCATATATAAAATTCTACTAGTACATATACCATGTGACTGTAAAACAGACACACATAGAACTGTATCTATCCAAACAGATGTATTTCTAGCACTGCTTCTCATTTCAAATAGAATGGCCATAGCTGGGCAAACGTCTTTACTGATACACAACAAGCACAAACCTTTCTTTCCTTGCACACAGATCTAGATAAAAGAATGTGGCTCCCATATCCTCACCCATTTACTGAACATTCATGGTAAAGCTGTCACTGAAGGACGAGGGCGGGACTGGAGAAAGATGGGGAAGGATTCAGTTGGGTTCCAGTTACAGAGGAATAAACAAAACCTGGAGTAGCTGCTACTCTGCAAGACCCTTGAGATAAAGCATGAGTAAGACACAGCTCTGGCCTCATGGAGTTTACAGTCTAATAAATAGCCAGTTACATTCCCCCAGTGGAGGGAGACTCAGAGAACCATCAATATGAATGAGGAAGAATTATACTGAATGAAACTTACCAGAATGCTTTCTACAGAGGGTGGCCTTACAATTAAGGGCTTTCCTCCAGTATATAGATCCATAGTGTGGTCTTTCAAAATAGTGGGTGGGGAAAGTGTTAGGATATCTGTTTTCTAACTCCTGGCTTGATGTGTCTCATGTAATATTAGCTGGAGTCTAATCCAGGGGCATTTTTGTCCCCTGGAACTAGATCCCGGATATATGTATGTAACAAACCTTAACCTATGCCATTGTGCACTATTTTCCTCATTTATTATATCAGTATTTTCTTGTACATCCCTCTTACATTTAATACTGTTGCTTTCTTAATGGCAAAAATATCTATTAATCTTCAAGTTGAAGTTCTAAATTTTGATGCTTTAACAATACAAATAACTTGAGCAGAACCTGTATTTTCAATCATTCAATTAATTCATTGTTTTGTGTCATTCCAACCACTCCTGTGCTTGCTTTCATGAGAATCCTTATCGGAATTGTGTAAGACAGGTGCATCTGATTAAAAATTCCATGTAATGCCTTCTTAAATGTCTATTTTCTTTAAAGTACAAAACAGTGAAAAACTGGCAGGCTTTTAAGACATTAGAAAAATGACAACTAATATCAGAAAGCCTTTTCTGACACATCTATTTTCAGGTGTGTCTACCCTTGCCTTTATTGTTACTCTGTCACTAAAAGTCTCTCTCTCATCTGACTGAAGAACTTCAGTTCAAATCCCAGCATCCGCCTTGGTGCACCCACTCATTGTCATTGATTCTAAGAGCATACCAATCACGAGCAAGCTTCCTCTCCCATTCACATGGGCCTCGCTAGCAATTCTGTGCTTAAAGAAAGTGTGCTTATAAAGAAAGCTAGAGTTGTTGGCTTCTGCACAGGTCTCCCCCACTAAACTAAATTTTTGAAGAGATAAAACTGAGCTTTACTCATCGGTGTATCCCCAGAGCTTTCTATCTCTGATAGCTAGTAGTCAGGAAATTATTGTGGCATTGAATTCACTTTCAAGGACCAATTCTTTTATATGCAGGCTTGTGCTGCCTCGAGAGAGCCAAAAGCCGAGATAAACATCCTGTAACCTCATATGCTCTTTCATCCGTCATCGCTCCCTTATCTCGGCCTTTCAAAGGAACGCCCCAAATCTGGAGCATTTACTGAACTTCAAGTGCACCTCTCCCTCCAGATTCTACTGGGACAGGGGAAGAAAAATAGAAACTAATATGTGAGAGTTCTTCACTCAAAACACAAAAATCGCCCATAATCTTCCACAATGAAAGTGGTTCTTAGGGTTGAAGACATGGGCAAGCAAAAAGGACTTTCTGGTACAACACGGATGGAGACACAGCGTACCCTCCCATGGGAGTCACTATGTGACGGGCCTCGATCGGGCTTATCCCAGGCTCCATGCTGGTCCTGGGAAGTGCTTAATAGAGGCCTTGTATGGAGGGGCCATCTTTCCTTTGCTATCAAAGGGCTATCTGCTCCCTGAGGCCTTTCTATGCCGAATCAAGTTTAAAAGACAAAGAATATGCGATGAAACCTACCAGCTCATTGAGAGAGAAGTATTTTGACCCAAACCTCCAGCTGAAAATAAAAAATAAAGGCAAAAAGCAACAACTACAACAAAGTCTTAAACAATCGAGCCAACCGGGCTACGTTCGCATTGAGTTTTATAAGCTGCTAGCTAATGCTGGTTCATTTAATGAGAAGTCAGCATATACACACAGAGAGGCATTCTAGTCTGAGGTTACAGCGCAAAGAGTTTGTATTCTAGGTTCCATCAAGTTTCTAGGACAAAAACTAACAAGTATGCAGTTTACCATACTCAAGCCACAAACGGTCCCTTCCGCTGCAGGCATAAACTTCGTCTCACACCTGTGGCCCACCCGATGGCACCAAAGTGACTTGCAAATGTCCTGGAAGGAAAGGAGGAACTGGTAAGGGCGATGATTCAATAAAATAAAAAATCCAAAGTTTTCGTACACATATTATATTCAGAGGTGGCTGAAATGACACTTTATCCAGAAAGCGAAGGCAAGAGAAGTTAGTAATAGCAAGGTAACCAGTAATATGTTCTAACCGACGAATTCCCTACACTAACCCCCCCCCCCCACCCCCCAATTCAGGTATGTTTAGGAATGACTGGGAGCAAACAGTAGTCAATTTAGAGACCATTTGGCTGGAAGCTAAGAGGTCTGGTTTCTAATAACAACAGAAACAAAACAACAATATAACAACCAGTGAAGCAGAAGAGGCCAAGACTGGACTAAAGCCCGATTCCCATCCTTGCCTGGAAACTCCAGGTTGCATGCCCTGTGCACGTGTTCTGGAAGGCTTGTAAGCGCAGTTTCTTCCTCTGCCAAATAGTGATCATGTTAGCACGTGCCCCTGAAGGGTTCTTCTCAAGGATACAGGATGTAAGTGATCATTGTCGTTACCTTCTTTATCTTTATAGTAATTGTCAAGCATTTAGACAGTTTAATTCTCACAGCAGGTCTATGAAATACATAAACTCCCATGCTATTCTGTAGTAGGCAGGCTAAAGCCCCCCAACAATGACCACATCCTCCTAATCCCCGGAAACTGAGTATGTGAGGTTATATAGCACAGAAGCATTAACGTTACAGAGAATTAAGGCGGCTCATCCATTGACCTTGAGATCGGGAGACTATCTTAAATTTTCTCGAAGGGCACAAGGTAATCACAAGGGTCTATACAATGGGGAAGAGGAAGACAGAAGAGAACCCGGGAGATGAGAGTGGGAGGCAAACTTGGGGATGCTGCTGGCTCTGATGATAGAGGAAGGGGCCATGAGCCAAGGAATGTAGGAGGCCTCCTGAAGCTAGAGAAGGCAAGAATGTGGCTTTCTTCTAGAGCAGTGATGGCGAACCTATGACATGTGTGTCAGAGGTGACACGTGAACTCATTTTTTTGGTTGATTTTTCTTTGTTAAATGGCATTTAAACATATAAAATAAATATCAAAAAATATAAGTCTTTGTTTTACTATGGTTGCAAATATCAAAAAATTTCTATATGTGACACAGCACCAGAGTTAAGTTAGGGTTTTTCAAAATGCTGACACGCCAAGCTCAAAAGGTTCGCCATCACTGTTCTAGAGCCTCCAGAAGGAACACAGCCCTGCCAACACCGGATCTAGGCCAAGTAAGACTCACGTCAGATGCCTGCCTCCAGGTCTGTAAGGAAATAAACGTGTGTTGTTTTAACTCACTACGATTATGGGAATTTATTGTGACAGCCATAGGAAACTAATCTTAATGCCTTTTAGTGGAAGACACTAAACCAGTTCATTATAAAAACTCATTTGGATGAGGAAACTGAGAAAGCTACTGATACGTTCAAAGCCATGATGTCACACAGTTGGTAAGTGGCAAAGGCAGGACCCCAAATGGCCTGATTCCAATGCAGGCCCTTGATCACTGCTATGGACAGGGATTTACCATCAATGGATGGTAGAAAGCTCTCCCTTCTCCAGGCCTCCGCTGCCTGACGATAAAGAAAGGGGACTGAACCAGACTCCTTCCAGCTCACACAATTGAAGCTGCTCTTTGGAACGACGTCGCTAATAAAATGTCAAAATCACAAAACGCCAAAGTGATTTCATTTTATTTGCTACATTCTATTGACTTAGGTAGAAGTGTGAACACATTCCTTTTGGGGGAAATATCAACCACCAGGTTGGAAACAAAATCGTTTTTGTGGTCACTTGTCGTAGCCCTGAAAATTCAATTAACCGGGCACCCAATTCCCCGAGCATTCGGGTTAATATGGATTTCACAGTAAGAACATATAGCAAGGACATACTTAGAAATATTTCGCAAAATAGTTTTCCACAGGACGGAGAAAAGAAAACACAGGGGAAGTGAAGATGTGTGCAGTGAGTGTGCTGTTGCAGACCATAAAATCCTACCCCCCTTCCCCAGAGAGATGGGCAGGCTATTCAGGACACCACTTGGAAACACCGCTGCCACCAGCAGCCCGACATGTGCCACACATGCCACTTCCAAACCTCCAAACAGCTCAGAAGACACAACATGTTCCCATGGAAATGAACCTGCCATTGACATTAGGAGAAAGCATAGGGCAGCCTCCCAGCACCGTGAATCAGGTTCCTCATCTCTGTGCGCCACCGTATCGTGTGATGCTGGGCTCGAGGGCGACAAGTTGATATGGGAAAAGAACAGTCTACAGCAAAATGAAAGAATGGCCCGGCTGGCGTGGCTCAGTGGTTGAGCGTCGACCTATGAACCAGGAGGTCGAGGTTCGATTCCTGGTCAGGGCACGTGCCCAGGTTGCGGTCTCGATCCCCAGTGTGGGGCGTGCAGGAAGCAGCTGATCAATGATTCTCTCTCATCACTGATGTTTTTCTATCTCTCGCTCCTTCTCCCTTCCTCTCTGAAATCAATAAAAAAATATTTTTAAAGCCATAAAAAACAAGATAATAAAAAAATGGAAGAATTGGATGTGACCATTGAAACCGTGAAAGCCACAGTGAGAAAGGCTTTCAGGATTAAGTTGTTTTCCTTCTTACAGCCAGGGGACAGCCATAACACACACACACTCCCAGCGCCTATGTGGCAGCCACTGAGATGACCCAGGGCAGACAGAAGCAGAGGCCCAGATTCCACCGCCAACGCCAAGCCACAGGGCGAAGGGAAGGGGGCAGCCCGAGAAGACCAGGAAAATAAAGCCAAACACAAAAACACAGGGATTCCAGAGCGAAGTCAGGCAGCTGCACGAACATGTTATTTCTTTTGTGGTGAAGCACAGAAGTCAAACGTAATTACAGCCGACTACATGCTCTGACGGCCGCGGGGTCCTCTGAGAAAGCTCCCTTTCAAAGTAAGCAGAAATGAGAGTTTGCACTTTTTTTGCTCATTCTCCCCCCTAGTATATTCGACTCACTTTTCCTTATCTATAATTCCCTAGACTTAAGTCATAATTTAAGGGAAAGAAATAACCACAGAGACTACGAGGTCTCCTGTTGCCTGGGTGTGACTTTGAGAAGAGTCTCAATGCCATACATTCTGTCCTGTCACTCCTTGGCCATGTTCTCCAGTTGTATTTCAAAGGCTTTAGACTCAAGTCTATCTAATGCCAAAGGCCAGTGGATGAGTGAGTGTGAGAGTGTGTGTGTGTGTGTGTGTGTGTGTGTGTGTTTAAATTTTAAGATCATCTAATTCAGTAGCTCTCCCTCCGCTTCCCCCCGCCTTGAGTATGCATCTGACTCACTTAGACTTCCAGGCCTTACCCCAAAGTTTTTTATTTTCTGGGCCTGGATGAGACCTGAGCATTTGCATTTCTGCCAAGTTCTAGGTCAGTGATGGTGAACCTTTTGAGCTCGGTGTGTCAGCATTTTGAAAAATCCTAACTTAACTCTGGTGCCGTGTCACCTGTAGAAATTTTTTGATATTTGCAACCATAAAGCAAAGATTTATATTTTTGATATTTATTTTATATATTTAAATGCCATTTAACAAAGAAAAATCGACCAAAAAAATGAGTTCGCGTGTCACCTCTGACACGCGTGTCATAGGTTCGCCATCACTGTTCTAGGTGATACTAATCTACTGCATCTGCTGGTTGGTGAGGACACTTTGAAAATGATATCTTATTTTTTTTGCCTTTTTCTGTTGCTTCTAAACACTATGCAAAACTGCCTTTCTAGGAGGTATTGAGGGGAAAAATAGGCAGCAAGGAGAAAAGGTCAGAAAAGGAACATAATAAGAGGACAGTGAAGACCCTGAACAGAAACGTCATCCTGTTCTTGTGTTGCTGGAGCTGGTCTGACCTGTTGAGATCAACAGGATGAACAGGAGACTGCTGTTCTGAAGCCCCTTCTCCTGGCAGGCACCGCCTCATGATCCTCAGAGACGCAGCCATGGTCCAAGTTATAAGTAGGTTTGGGAATAATACCAAAACATCAGCGGTGGGGGCAGAAATATCCCACATTCAGGACCCACCTACCAACCCTACCTTCTCTACCTTACCCCATAGTCATCGTCAATGATCTCTCTCTTAGTCAAATCTCCCTACCCCACCAGGCATTCCTATCCCTGTGCCTTTCCTAATTTTATTCCATCCTTTAGTCTGGAATTTCCATTTCCCTTTGCTCTGCTTCCTCAGAAAGACCATCACACGGAGATGCTATCTTTCAAAAGCATGGTGTGTTTTCAGAAAAAAAAAAAAAAGGTCTAGGATTTAAGAATGGTTGTTTAAGCCCTGCACACTGTCTGACACAGAACAGGCACCCACAAATGTTTGCTGAATGTATGATCCTAAAGGAATGATAGTAATTTTAGAAACTTCCTTCATATTACTAAAGACAATCTAACTCATTACCAATTGTGCATTTACTGAAGAGTAAGTGCTTTATACACATTTGATTAGTGAATAAGCTAGTGAATCCACTAAGAATGAAGTGACAAGGAGACAAAGTTAGCAAACAGTTTCAACAAAGTGAATGGCTATTTACTCTGCCAAATGCATCAACTTAATATGTAATTTGAAATAGTTATAAGTGTATTAATTTATACATATCATATTGGTTCATGTATCATGGAGAACACACCAAAAAATTGTGAATGATGTATGTATAAAACTTCTCTAATAGTTATACATTTAAATTGTATTAGAAAAATATGTAATCCCATATCAAAACTGTGACTTAATGGTTATTATTTCCTAGAACTGAACTTAGTGGTGGTGCTATTGGTAATGATCATGCCGGTGGTATTGATGGTAATGATAGTAAGAATGGTGGTGGTGATGGTGGTGGTGGGTGGAGAAAGAGGAAGAAGAAAAGAGGAGCAATAGAAAGAAAAAGAGTAGGAACAGAGGAGGGAAAATTAGCTTTAAAATTCCATAATTTCTCTGCATCCAGACCTAGGATTTGCATGTTTCTCTTATGGTACTAGGGATAAACCAAGTTAAACGTGAATCTACTTTTTAGTGATGTTGAGGTTGTCAGTGCTGTAGTTTTTGACCAACTAGAACAATGTCCCTCCATTTGTACATCCTCTTTTTTGCTTTTCCCATCTACCTTTCTCACAAATGATGAATGAAAGGCTTGACACAAACATATTAAGACTGCTCAAGATACACCTTGAATGTTTACATATCAAAAAGAGTTGGCTGCCATCAAGAGCTTTTGTATAGTATAAAAGGCACATGAAGGTATTTTGGGTGGTGATTATCTCAAACATATCATATTAAAAGGGAATGTGAACATGATGATACCGAAAACAGAGATGAGCTGTGGGTAAAAGCTATGGTACCCAGATTTACCACTTGAGATAAAAATCTCCGTCTACAGCAGAGGAATGTTCTTTCAAGGATGCCGTCAGATGGTATTAAAACCAGGCATGGTCTATGGGGGATAAGGCTGGATAATTCATTGATGGTAAAATTGCCACTTAATTTTCATGCCAAACAACTGACATCTTCGAGATAACCCAGACTCCAACCCTTGGCCTTAGCAAACTAAATGTTTATACTTCGGTTAGGTACACAGACGCATGGCAGGATCTTAATGTAAGTTTCACATCACAAGCAAACATACCTTCACAAAGCCAAGGCTGCATAACTTGGCTTTTGCTCCAAATTGCCACTTGCACTGTGTGTCGGCATCATAAATCTGTCCTGGGAGTTTGTCCGGATATTTATACTGTCCCGTTTGCTTGGGCTCATCCACCAGACACCCAGCCTGAGGTGTACTGCAGGGACAACACAGCCTTGTTAATGACCTTGTTTATCTGTGAGCTGCAACTTCAAATCATGCTCCTCTGAATGCATTCGTGCAGAGAAAAATATAACAAGGCTAAAGAAATAGGTGTGTGCTTAAGGTTGAGATGCGTATTTATTCCAAATAGTGAGTTTTGTCCTGTTTAAGATGAAATTTATACGGTTATAAAGGGTTTCATGTGGTACTGAAGTTATAGCCATCCAAGTGACCTGGCCTGGCCTGCGAAGAGATGGCCAAGGTCAACATATTAGAAGCCTTCCCCCAACAGTCTTGCTCAATAATATTCAACAGATTTTTATTGTGTGCCTATTCTGTGGACAGCACAGGCTAAGCACTAAGGGAGCAGCGTAAACTAGACACACAGAGAGTGCCCATGTTCATGGAGTTTAAAGTGATGATATATTTTTTATAGATAATGGGGAAGTAATCCAAGATGTATTTTACCTCAGATGATACTTACAAGTAAAAAGTGAATCAGGTTTTTGAAAGAAATCAGGAGAAAGGACACATGGGCATAAGGCAGAGCAATGTCCCTGAGGCATGTTTAACTGGGACGAGCTGTCTTGATGGCATGGTTATTCTTAGAAATCACCTTATCTCCACTGACTTGAAACTATGATATCAATGGGAGGTAAAACAGCATGGTGGCTAAGTGTGACCTTGGGGGTCCTGGTCAGCCATGCAACTCTTGGACATCTCCTTTATGACAGGACTCCCATACACATCGTCCCACAGATCAAACAAGAAAAAGGAAAGCGCTTAACACAGCGTAGTTAAGTGTTCAAAGTTAGCAGCTGCTGCTGTTATTATCATCCAAAAGCATTTAACTGTTTCACACAGATAATGGAAATTCTATCTACAGGGTGGGGCAAAAGTAGGTTATAGTTGCGAATACCCCAAGCAGAGTTTATTCTTGTATTATTATTAATTATTGTATTATTTTTCATATAAACAACTATAAACTTTCTTTTGCGCCCCCGCCCCCCGCCCCGTATATTAAGTTGACCTTGATGTATAATATCTATTCTCACATGAGGTAGAAAAGATAATTTCAGGCACCAAATCATAGACTTAAGACTAAAAAGAAAATCTATGTGACAAAGCTTATTGTGAGCCAAAGGTTTGTCAATTTCTCGCTATCTTTTGGGACGGCATTTGTTAGACATCAACATTTAATCAGCTTTGCCTGTGCTGTATCTATTGCTAAACCTATAAATATTTGTAAATAATATGCAGTGGTACAGGTCAAAAAAAGTGCAGTAGTCTCCCCATTTCTTTGAGATGTGCTCCAAGACCCCCAGTGGACGCCTGAAACCATGGACAGTACTGAACCCTATACCAGTACATGTATACTACGCTTTTTCCTATACATATGTACATACGTTAAAGTTTATACAGTAGGCACCATAGAGATTAACAATAACTAGTAATAAAATTAGAACACCTATAACAATATTTTGTAATAAAAGTTATGTGAATGTGAACTCTCACATCCTCCGATAGCTGATGATGACTAAGACCGCCACTAAATGATGAAGGGGTAGGTAGTGTATACGGTGTGAAATGCTGGGCAAAGGGATGATTCACACCCCGAGTGGGAGGGAGTGGATTCCATCACATTACTCAGAATGAGGAGCAGTTTAAAACTTCTAAATTGTTTATTTCTGGAATTTTCCATTTATTGTTTTTGGACTGTGATTGAACATACGTATCTAAAACCACAAAGAAGGGGAGACTACTGCATCAATATCAGTTCCCAAAGAAATGTTTAGTTTCCCTAACATTTGGTCAAAGGGAGATGGGATTAGAACCTGAGAGTTCTTAGAGTCAACATAGATTAATAAGGTATAGCTACATGCATATAATTATATAGTGCTGTTACAATGGTCAAATAGTCACATATATATTATTGCTAAATAAAATTAAAGGAAACTTCAGAGAGTTTCAACTTTGGGTTCATCATTTAATATGAATCAAGTAGTGCTACCTTTGTAATTCACACTTTATTAATGTAATATAAGAGTTCTTAGTTATAAAATAAGTTTTACATAGCTATCATCCCCTTTGGATATCGTTTGGACATAGAACTAGCTCTCAACCCTTCCAAACAAAATAGCCAATCCAGGCAATCTCCATTCATTAATATCATGCACACCATTTTAGTGTGTTTTAATACTCTTACAATCAAATTGATTAATCAGATTAAAATAATTAGTCACAGTGAAAAGCCCATACATCTAGCAATCTCTGGAGGTCATAAGAAGAAATAGTTACAAGCACAGATCTTGGATTCCTATTAGACGTAAGTGTGGGTCTTATGTCTGTAACTTAGCAGATGGAGAACCTTAGGCAACACAATTATCCTCCATTTCCTCAGCTCTAGAATGAGGAAATAATAGGATTGCTGTGAGGATTGAACGAGACATCGTGTGGAGAGCATATAGCACAGTATTAGGCCTTTAATCTGTTCTTTCAACAATGACAATATCATCATCATCATCACCATCACCATCATCGTTATCGGAATGTGTCAGCCTTTCTGTTATTGGGGGTCAGAAGATATTCCCACTGCACATTTGTTGTCACACTTCTTGAACACTGTGCGTTGGCACCGCTCCAAACCTGGGAGCAGCCCTGCTTTGGCCTGTCTTACCTAAGGAATTTCTTGAGATATTGCCGGCTGCATGAAGACCATGAAAATACCCCATTGTTTCCGGTCAGTGTGGGAGACATGATATTGCCTTCGGCCTTCCTGCAGGGGTTGCCTTCTCCATCGTGAACCATGCCGAAGCTGAAGCAAACAACAAAGCCTTCTGTGAACAACCACTTCCCTGATTATAATCAGCCGAGAGAAATGGTGCCCTAAGAATCAAGGAGCCCAAGGGAGAGAAAGTGATCAAGGTTGTAAGAAAAGCCCAGCCCCGTGTTGCTCAGTGTTGAGCACCAACCTATAAACTAGGAGGTCATAGTTCAATTCCTGGTCAAGGCTCACGCCCGTGTTGTGGGCTCAATCCCCAGTGTGGGGAGTGCAGGAGGTAGCCGATCAATGATTCTTTCTCATCACTGACGCTTCTCTCTCTCTCTCCCTCTTCCTTCCCCTCTGAAATCAATAAAAATATATTAAAAAAGAAAAGATTATAAGAAAATGGAAATACAAAAATGAATTACTACATAAAGTGTTGTGAAATTCTTGGAGAAAATTTTAAAGAATGCTGACAGCTTTGTTATAGTATGTCTTGGCTGCAAAAAAAATCAAAGAATGGTATGCCTGCTACGTATTTTAAGGGGGAAAATTTTTGGTCAAGATTTTTTAAGCTAAACTGAAGTGAAGAGGGAGTCAAATTATTTTTTACTCAAATAGCAAAATTTCTTGCCACCAACTGCGGAACTTTGGTAAGAAAGTTTAGCGTGAGTAGGAGGTAGGTACAGAGAGAAGCTCATAGAAAGCTGTGGGCTGTTCATGCATATAGCTAGTGTGACACAAACTTGTAATGGCGACCCATTTATTAGCTGAAATTGCAAACTCTGGTCATAATTAAATCATAAACTTCTTTACAAATTAGTGGTTGAACCCATCTATTGAAGGCATATAAAAGACTTCTCTTGAGTGCATTTTATGAGAAAACTTTGATTTGTCCCATTTTACACAGAAGGTTCTAGCAATTACAGAGTAAAAATGATTTTAGGTGGTTTACTCCCTATATATCATGCACATTACACCTACATGGCTCCTAAATCTCCTGACTGGGAGAATAAATGTGACAGTGATGTACAAACCCATGTGTAATACACACACCACAAAGCGCTTACTTCAGGCCATATTAAAGTGGTAGAGGATAGGAGAATAAGTGTCTTTAATCATCTCTAAAAAACTCAGTTCACCAGGAAGCTTTTTGTGGTTCTTCTAGAGAGGCAGATAATAGACAGATATCAACTTTATCATTAACTTAGATTGTTCTTAACCTAATTATTTAAAGGAGCATAATTTGGCCCTAGCTGGTTTGGCTCAGTGAGTAGAACGCCGGCTTGTGGATTGAAGGGTCCCAGGTTTGATTCCGGTCAAGGGCACATGCCTGGGTTGTGGGCTCGATCCCCAGTAAGGGGTGAGCAGGGGGCAGCCGATTGATGGTTCTCTCTCATTATTGATGTTTCTATCTCTCTCTCCCTCTTCCTTCCTCTCTGAAATCAATAAAAATATATTAAAAAATAAAGCAAAACAAAAATATCTAAAGGAGCATAATTTGCCTCTGAAAAAAACATATTTCTATGAAGCAGATAGGATTCCTGTGGAAATAAACACGTTCTTCCGATATAATCTTATTTATGTAGTTATCCTTTGAAGGTAGCCTCTACCAGATAACATATTACAATGAAATGTAAATAGATAATTATGTTACAACCATAAGTGGGATTCCATTGTAACTCATGTCTAAAACTAGCCATTTTTCTAACATTCCTCTCAATTGACCAGGCAGGTAACCCCAGATGGCTGTGCACCGTGACAGGATCAGGGAATGCCCCGCTATTTATAGGTGGCAGATTCACAAATAGTTTTTGTCTTTGTTTTGTTTTATTACAAATAGGTATTATTTCTTCAACAAATACTCGGAGAAAGCATTTTCTCCTACTCAGCTTTGCCCAATTCAACTCTTCTTTATACTGAACCAGGAGACTAAGGGAGTTAGTCTGGGAGACACTCCTTTCTAAACGTATTTGTGAAAGTCAAAACCAGAAGGAAATTCATATATCAAAACCAGAGGAAAGGGTAAAAATCAGACAGATGGGAATGGGTGAGGAGAGATGAAAGTCTTTATTTAAAGTGGAAATGGTAATTAAATTAGCATTTCACTGGAGTTTTATGAACATAATAAAATCAAGTTTGAATTGAATTTTGAACTTTAAAATGTTAACTTTTCTAATTTATTTTGATTCAACAGCATTTTAGAGAATAATATACATTTTCCTTAGCACATGTCAAAAGGCATATCAAAATCTCATGAAATGTCTGTTTCAAAATTTACCCCTATGAGGCTATGTTTTTTAGAATGTGAGTATGTATATTTTATTTTATATCTGTTCTTTCTTCTAATTCTGACCATTCTCTCCTCACCCCATCTGGAGAATGTCTTTGTTTTTCCTTACTAAAATGTTGGATTTCAATTTTTGTTACTTTAACTCATAACCAAGAATGAGTCAAGTTTTTAATGGCCAGTATTTTGAAAAGTGAGAGACCTGTTAATTTGGACTTCGTGTTGGTGAAACAAATTTAGATATACATTTGACATTCACAGATATTTTATTTCCTGCTCTGTACAAAGGGGTCTTGTGCCTAATGGGCATTTTTGCACCACCGCCATTCATGGTAAAATTGGTTCATTCATATCTTGCTATGAAAGCAATTGTGTATATACATAAAATTCTAGGAAACTATTAGATAACAGTATGGTCAAGATTCAAATTTCTTAGAGATAATAAATTTAGCTCATGAGAGACTAACACCAAAATATCAAATATAAATTATAGTTGTGGAATAGATGACATTTGATTTTATTTTTAAGTCAGAAATTAATTGGATGTTCTGAAAATGAGCATTCAATATAAATGTCAAATATAAGGCGCACGCACACACACACACACACACACACACACACATACACACACACAAGCCTAAACTCATACGTCCAAAGAGTTTGCCCTTGAAATAGTCATTTTGCAAAGTATGCTTATCCCAATGTAGATGCTGTGGCTCAAATAATGTTTAAAAATTCTCTGTAGAATTGTATCCACACTAGATCATATGCCTTGTAAAATACATCCATCTCATTTCTCTTGGGTTTCTGATTCCTCATTCCTAACTATATTCTCACAAAAGTGCCTGCAATGATGCCAACTAAGAGAATATCCAGAAAATGCATCAAAAGTTTTTAAACAATTAACATGCCATTACTTTGGAGAATTTACATGGCTCCATCATTATTTCCTTATTATAATAAACTCAAAGTATCTTCAGTAAAACATGAAAGAATATAAACAAATGCCTAAGTTGCCAGAGGATTTATTAGACAACCTGAAGTTGGTTTTTGCAGAATGTAATGTGGTTACTAAATGCTGTTGTTTAAAAAGCGCAACATCCACAATGGCCTTTATGGAGCCCTTCATCCAGTCAGGCAGTATTCTCAGCTTTACACAGACTTATCCTAAGTATTCGACTTATATCAATAATAATCACTAGGGGAATGTCAATGAATCACCGTTTCCATATAAAGTCACTTACTTGTGCCCTGACTCATGAGCGATGGTGAAGGCCAGACCAAGCCCCGTGTCCTCATTGATGGTACAACTTCGGTACTTACTGCACATTCCACTGATGGGGGCAAACCCTATTGAAAGATCAATTTCAAATGTTAGTCCAAAGGGAACAAGCCATACAGATACCTCATCATTTCTTATGTGCTCCAAATGTTCTGCATAGTTTTAGTTTAATGAATTCATTAATTTGTGGGGGTTTTTTGTTTGTTTTTGTGGGGGTTTTTTTTGCAGGAAAACACTAATATGGTTCTCTCTCCTGTCCAAACACATGAATGTAGTGTTTAATATTTCCTTTCTTCTAAAGATATTATCATCAATCGATCCTCATAACAACACTTTGAAATTGAATATTGTAATTCTCATTTTATATATAGGGCAGTAAGTCACAGAACATTTATATGCCTTATCTAAGTTTATTATTTGGGTCAGAGGAGCTGAAGAAATGATATCTAAACCAGTGCAAAATGCTCCCTTAAGAGTAGTATTAGCATCAAAGCTCAAGGTTTATTTTCTAAGAGAACACACATTCTGGTCTATTTCTAAAGCATATAACATGAAAATGCCTAAACAATGTGAATAGATTAAATGCATTTTTCTCCTGTTCACTATAATGTGATAAGTATTCCTGTTTCCAAAAACTAGTTCCTTCTGAGGACAGTTATAAAATCATTCCAGCCAGTCCTTGATTGTATCTTAAACTACATGATTTTGGCTTCTCCCAAGTTTTGAGTCCTCATAACCAGTAGAGCAGGGCTACGTACCCAGTTAGTGTTAAACGCACACTTGTGAATGGACTGCGCCCACCTTACAGTCAGGGTGTGAGATCACCGGGGACCTAATGCACAGGCATGCATCGTGGATGGCACCATCGCCACCACCACCATCACCATCAATATTGATCTAGATGACCATCAAGTCATTAAACAAATTGTTGAATCCCTACTATATGCAATAGAATACACTAGAAAACACAGTACAGATGTAGAAGCTTTAGTGCTCACTCACTGTCTTGTACAAATATAGGAGGGCTGAGTCCTTCAAAGCTCAACTAACTTCCTAAAGGACACACTGCTACCAAGAAGCACAGTTCAGTACCATGGAGACCAATCACATTCTCTTCAGCCACCCAGCTCTGCAGTCATGATGCTTATGGAATAAACCACGGCTTCTCTAGTTAAATAATTCATCTCATGCCTCAATGAGCCTCCGTAGAGTTAAAAAGAAAAACACAGAAAGGAATAAAGGAAGTGGGCTCCCCCTTCTGGACTGAGCTCAGTTAAATAGAACAATACTCACAAGAGGGAACAGTGAAGACACTCCACCATTTAAGTATGAGATCTCCTTATTAATGATCATGAGGGCCACCCACCCAATAGAAAGATTCCATACTGTGTTTTCAGCTACCAGGGGTGTGTGGAAAGCATCTGTTCATACCATACCTAAAGTGTCACATGGTTCATTCTTCCAGGAACAAATGTCAAATCCCGTGAGTAAGATGGCATGGTCATGCCTCTTGCCATTCTTTCCAATGAGGGCAGACTGCCACTGACAAAAACTATTCAAAGACTGGTCTGCATGATGGTTGATCAATAATCCTCCCTATGGAAAACCCACACAAATCAGAGTGTGAATTTGTCACAGAGATGAGAACGTTGAATCATTCCATTTCTACAGGCAAACACAGAAACAGAATGTTTCTAGGGAGAAAGGTCAGTAGAGGAAAAAACTTGAGCTAAGGTTGGTGACAATTGGTTAAAAAAAAAAAAGAAAGAAGAAAAACGCCTAAAATCTACTTCAGGTAAGTGCTCACAATATTTAAAGTAACTACAGAGTTTCAGTAGTGTAGTTTATGGTCAATTATATTTATACAACAAGGAACCTGACATTGGTTAGCACCATCCTTGTTCATCTCTTGCTGGTTCCACCTATACAAAAGTATTAAAACTTTTAGAATATAATTGTAAATTAATGTGATAAAGTTCAATGCCTCCTCAATAGAACATGAGAAATGTAGTTGAGTATAGCTCAGTTACTCCTATATCAACATTTCCAAGAAAGGGCTTGGCATATCAGAGGTTACCATCAATCAATCAACCAACCAACCAACCAGCCAACCAACCAACCAACCAACCAGTCAAATGAAAGCTCATTGAAAGAATGCAGAAACAAATAATTACAAGGTTCTACAGGGTTAGATAGAATCTACCCTTAAAATACTTTTTTTTTCTTGCCTGGCTGGCGTGGCTCAGTGGTTGAGCAATGACCCATGAACCAAGAGGTCACTCGTTAGGTTCCTGGTCAGGGCATATGCCCGCTTTCAGCCTCGATCCCCAGTAGAAAGTGTGCAGGAGGCAGCCGATGGATGTTTTTCTCTCTTTATCTCTCTTCTTCTCTCTCTAAAAGTCAATAAAAATGTATTTTTTAAAAATAATAATTTTTAATCGAAATGTTTGTTTAAAATGATTGACTTGAGTCAATCTGAGGGTTCTTAGAGATATTCAGTTCTGAGTGAATTAGGATGCTGGGCCTTCAACGTCCTTGAGGTAGGTGTAAGTGGAAGGTTAAAGACAAAAGTGTCTCTCAAAAAGCACACACCATTTCTTCCTTCCTAAAATTCCAAGAATCATTTGACAAGTTGTTAACCTCTGTAGCTCTACACACCTGGGCAGTTAGACTTATTTTCCTTTTGTCTCTGACTACCTGTCTTCCATGTTCATTATTGGGGCTATAGATAAAGATAAAAAGCCACAGGAGACTTTAAAAATAGTCTGTTTAATTGGTAATCCCCAAGTGAGAAAAATACAGCTTTAACATCAAAATACTGCAAAGCAGTGAGTGTCGTGCCATTTAACACTTGATTATGTGTTCTGATTGTATAATTTACCCCATGCCTTTCCCTTGCACCTCACTGTAATCAATCAGGGCAGCTACATATTCCTTGTTTATTCTCTATAGTACCCAAGATGGTGCTGTGGAGACAGTAGGTTTACTACAAAAATTTTCTGATGACTTATTTTCAAAATATCCTTTTGCATATACCTGCTATTACCCAGCCTATCCAACCTGCAAAATCCAATTTACCCTTAAATCTATTACCAAATGCACCTTCCTTATGAAGCCTGCGTAATATTTATATTTTTGTATATAATGTAAAATTTATATTTTACATTTGTATTCATATTATATATGCATATTTAATCATATTTTGTATCATTATATATATTAATCATATTTTGTATCATTTTGTGATGTTTCAGCTATTTGACTGTACAACCCTATTAGACTATACTTTCCTTAAGAGTAGGATCAGCATATTTTCAAATTCAAATTTCTAATGACCAGTAAGTACAAGATTGGCACATAGCAGATACTTAATAAGTGTATCCTGAGTGAAGAAATAAATGAAGTTTGCCACTTACAGGTTCTTGTTCCAGAAGAATGAGGCTCACCACAACAATGTTTATATCACTTCCAATGGTCCCGTCTTTAAATAGGCTGGAAACCTGTTGGAACATGCAAAGTCAAAAACAAAATCTGAAAGTTTCCAGGACTGAGGCGGTGGGAAACCAAAATATTTATATGTATAAAGGCTTGAGTTTTACCAAATATATGTACAATGAAGCCAATTTCAACACTTCTTTTTTCTCTCAAGAAAAACACATGGCTGCATCCCCCTAGTCAACTCATAGCGGGGATTCATGCTTTCTAGCTGTCATAGAGAGTCAGGAGGGCTGGAGTCCGACAGCCCCCCTTACCATGTTCATGACTGTGAGGATGTACGTGGTGACGTTCGCCTTGCCATGTTTTTCCACCATTTTCTTGTCTGCTACCACCAGGGTTTCCACGTTTAGGCCCTTTTGTGACTTTCCAGCTGATCTTCTGGGTCTCCCTGTACTCCCGTATTCATCAAACCTGAGATAGGTGTCCCCTGTGGGAGGCTTGGGGGCATCTACAATGAACAGAAGAGCATTTGGAAGGGATATCAGTACAGAGCACTTGGTAGTACAGAGATAGGCAGACATCTAAACCAGGGGAGGAGAAGTTCTCTGTAACCAACACTTCACTCATCTATGATGCCATCAGTGCCTGTCCTGAGGCTCTGCACCAAGTTTGTGGTCAAGAGCGATTCATTCACTTGTATGCATATATGCATAACCTGGGCGGGGGTGACTAGAAATGGTCAATGGTGGGGGGTGGGGGGTGGGGGAGGAGACATATGTAATACTCCAACAATAAAAATTTAAATTAAAAAAATAAAAGAAAATAAAGTCTTCGTCTAGTAAATAAAAAGAAAAAGATTCATTCAATAGAAGTTTGGATGGATGTATGGATAGGTGGGTGGATGGAGGGATTCAATAAATGAAAATGCTCTAACGAGTAAAAGAAAAGATACAATTCTAGGGGGTCAAGAAAAATCAATTTTGTGAGCGTAGTCTTTAAAAACAGAAAGTGCTCATTTTATTTTAGTGTTTAAAAACTGCAGAAATAGGTATCGTTCTTTGCATCTGAATTCATAACACTTTATATATTACTTTCTAAATAAAATTAGAAATGAATATCCTGTAGAATACTGCCCATGTCTTATGGTCTATTTCATCAACATGAACTTTAATGTAGCACAAAATAAGTGGTCAAATCAGGTCTCTCGCCTGCTATTGACGTAGTTATAGGGGAATAGCAGAGTCAGGTTGATATTTGAAAGTATAAATATTTTGTAACAGGGAAAGCGTGGGCACCACCTCAACAGAATGGATGCTGGCCATGGCCTTTGCTCAGAGCCCTGAATGGGCCTGTTGGGCCAGGCATGGCCCCTGTAGTCCCAGGGTGGCCGGGAAGGAAAAGGGCATTTGAAAGCCCAGTCACTATGTAAACGAATATGGAATTATTTTAGTGCTTTAACAACTGGTATAGTTACAATAGTGACGTCCTCTCTCCACAGCGTGAAATTAAAGGAACAAACCAGTTAGAGGCAGATTTAAAAACTCAGGTTGGCCATGTTGATGGGTGACCTTGAGTTTAGTCCTCATCTCTCACTGCCACTGTGAATATCATTACAATGATCAGTATGACTATTACTGTAGACCCATGCCAAAGAGATGTCTCTAAAAGAGAGTGTGTCCATACCACTCCAAATGCATAAACCAATTAAGATGGTAAAAACATGGCCTTTCATTATAGCTCCCAATCAAGACCTCAGCCATCGGAGCTCCCCTTCCCCAGGGGTGGGACCATCACCTGGCTGCCTGTCCAGCTACTTGCCTTTGAAATGTGGTGACAAGGGAGGAAGTTGATGTTAAGTTTAATTTAATGTAAAGTTGTATTTAAAAAGCAATACTTGATTCAGTTATAAAAAAACTCAAGCATGTGTGGAACAACTTGAATGTATGCAAATCTACTTTTTCAACCTTAAATGTAATGAAACCTAAATACAGGTTGAGTGTTTCTGATGAGAGTTTATCATCTCACTTGAAACTGTGCTCTCAGTGCAAACTAAATACTAGATTTCCAAAACTTAACATTTAAAAATGTAGTTTGTCACATTGATGACATATTAACATGATATTTTGTGTATATTGGGTTAAATGAGATATATTTTAAAATCTATATTAACATTAATTTAACCATTTTTAAATTTAAAAGATGTGCCTCTTAGGACATTTAAAATTACATTTGGGGCTGGCCTTATATTTCTACTGGCACTGCTGCTCTAGAAAATGCAGAAGGCTGTGCCTGGGTCAACAAACATGCCCACAGGTCCAGCTAATTCCACTCAGGTGCCAATGTTCTTATTTCCTGGGAAGTTTCTCCTTCAAATCTTCAAAAGGAACACCAACCACCCCTGAGGATTCACATCTGGTTTCTTTAATTATTGGAAGATTGGGTGCTTTTCTCATGAGCACAGAGATAACAGTGGAGCCTGTGACTAAAATGTAGGAGATGCTAAGAGAATGACAGAAAAAAAAGCATGTAAAAATCTTTCCTAGTTTATCCGAGAAAAATTGAGAACTGATCACCTAGTGTTTGCCTGACAGGGTGATGTCTGCTCCATCCCCAAGACTAAATTCTGGGGGCGCTCAGTGTAACCCCATCTTAATCTGCAGAGCCAGCACACCCAATGGCGCTCAACAAAGCCAATCGAGCGCCCACATAAGAACAGAACAAGAAAAAGTTTCCTTACATACATTTCTTGCGTCGTCCACAAAAATGCTGCTTTTGCGACCTTCGATGGTGATGCCCTCTTTCTTGACTCTGGTACGTGTGGGGAGTGTGACTGAGGGTATGACCAGGATAAATCTGGCTGGAGCCTGGGTAGCCATGGTAACGCTGGACCGTCTCCTCGGCGGTCCTTTTGTACAGTACGTGAGGATGGTGGCCTGCAGGTGAGCTGTAGTTGTGTTCCTGGGCCAGTAGCTGAGGTAATGGCGAGATGAGGAATTCATTTTTTCGTGTCCTTATTAGACCTGACTGAAAAGCCAAATACAAAGAAAACATCAATGATTCCAGGCATGCCTGTTGTATGTGTTGATTTTCAGCAACTGCTTATTGGCCACTTCCTGTGGTGCAGGCACTGTGCTAAATGCATGCACGTATCTTCTCATTTTACTTGAAACTCTTATCACTCCCATTTTACAGATGAGGAAACCGAGGCTAAGATAGTAAGTGGGAAAGCTAATACTGGCACTATGGGAAAGGAAGAATAATTTTCCCTCTTTCCTTCCAGGTTCTTGGCTGAGAACCCCCCTGTAATAAAAAAACAAATTAACAGGAGAAAAACAAACATGTTTAATGACATGTATACCTTCCTCTCTACATGGGAGATACTCAGGAAAACTGAGTAACTCCTGGAATTGGCCCAAGCCACTACCTTAAGTCTGTTTTATTACAGGCGTATCTCAGCCAAGAACCTAGAAGGTGTGAAAAGTTGGCATAATAGAGCCAGAAGTCAGCCCAGAGGAACTGCTTGCATGTCTTGCTCCTTGAACCTTCGGAAAGTTTGAAGTGGACAACATAACCTCTGGACTGAGCCAAAGCCACATGGTCTTAGACGACAGAATTGTTTGCAAAACTAACAGGAAAGCAGACATCCTGACCACAAGCACTGTGATTGTGGACTCTCTGAAGATAGAATCAGCAATCAGCACATATAGCTAAACAGTGACTCCACTTGTTAGCATCAGTAGAAATTGTTCCTTCATTCATGCAAACATTTCCCTTGCATCTCTCACAAAACCTCTTGGTCCTCACCCTGTAATCAGGGCACACCTTGGGTTTCTGCCTGAATCTGTGCCCTGAGACTGCAATTCTGTGAAATTAAATAAACACCTGTGGCCTCTCACTTTGGCTTTTTATTTCTTAGGTGAATAAGGGATAAAGAGAAAATGACTTTTCCTCCCCTACACACGCGTAAGGGAGTTTGCACACACTTCTTTCACTGCGATCTTCTCCCTCCAACTGGTTTGGCTCATCGCTTATGTCTCAGCTTAAATACTCAGGACCCTGTTTAAAACTACCCTCCCCCCCATCCAAGTGATCTCAGGCCACGGACTACGTGCTTTAGTCTATCTTCAGTGAAGGAAACAAACAAAAGGCACCTTCTCCCACACCTCTGATGTACAGTTTCAATGTACGCACTTACTTACAAGGGGCAGGCGCTGCGCTGGCACCCCGGTGTGTGCCACACATTTACAGGTAATAAATATTTGATTGGCTGCTAATATTTGTTGGATAAGTGAGTTAAAGAAACTCAGCGTGCAGGGGATCTTAAAGGGGTGCCAGCACCCCTTCCCTTCACAGATGGAGAAACCAGAGCAGGGGAATGCCATGTTCAAATTCATAGAAACCATGAACTCTGCCCAAGTCACAGGTGGGAAGCCAGAGTTTGAAGCAGTCCCATCTTTAAACTCGCAGCTACCCTGTGAGCCAATCTCTGCTGGACAGGGCCCTGAATAGGACCCTCACCTCTTCAAGCTGCACCATTGCAAGGGGCACCATTTACAGTCTCCAACAGAGTGAACAGATTCAATTGTTTTTGAAAAAAAAATAAAAAAAAAGTGAATTATCCTTGAAAGCCCTCCAGCCTTAGTAACTTCCTAACTTGGTTAAACTCGTATCAAAGGCTTAAACCCCTTAAGTGCCTTAACTGGACAAACCAGTTTGAAAGCTTCCCCGCCCCCCCCACCTTCGTTTCAGGAGAACAATAGGCAACTCAAATGCAGAGAGAAAACTTCCATTTTGAGAAAGCAATAAAAAAATAACACGATTGTCATCCTATATTGGGACAAACACACGGGGCCCACACAGCCCACTGTTTTTCAGTTTGGAGCGACAAGGACAACAGCTAGAACGGTTCTTTCTAAGAAAACTAGGGTTTGACAGTGTTGGCTCTTAAAGAAGAAAACATCCTCTGGGGGGTTTAGTTTGAAAACACGGAGTATCACCAAATAAATGCATGGTATAGTTTAAGTATCTAAACCCGGTACCTCCAAAAGGAGAGACCTGTGAGTGCGCTTGTGGAATGTGTGAATGAAGCATTCTCAGTTGCTGAACACTCGAGGTGCTCTGAAGGGATCGGTGCCCTCCCAGGGCTTCTGATGAAATGGGGGGGAGCAGGAATTAAACGAAGATCACCAATGGGCTACGAACTGTTCCTGTGTGTGAAGCACGAAGAAAAAGAGCAGGCTTCTATGAGAGACGGTAACGGGGAGGGTGCGGAGGAGGGGGACACTGATCTGAGAGTGGGCGGCGATGGGCTGCTTTGCTGAGGACCGGCATGTTCACCGGGCCAGCAGCCTTTTCCTCAAGAGCCCAGTCAATCCGCATTTAATCAGAGGCTGTCACCATCCCCCCGTTCTTCCCAGCCTGGTGAGGGGGGGTCGGCAGCTAATAAGAGCCACAGAGTGTTTTCAGTCGGCAAGAGCCAAGCGCCCCTTCTGTCCTTTCCTTATCTCCTGAGGAAGTTCATACACCTCTGAGGGACGCAAGTCCCTGATTTGTAAAATGGGAATAGTAATTGCACTTCCCTTAGAGAATTTTCAGAGTTAGTACTTTTAAGTGCTAAGAACAGTGCTCGGCACAGAGAAAACACTCAGTACGTGTTTATTACTGTTATCATTATTACATTTGATTATTTGAGGGAACAAAGCAGAGAAGTCGTGCCTTTTTCTAACAGTGCGCTTGTTTTATACAGTGGGGCCTTGACTTACGAGTTTAATTCGTTCCGCGACTGAGCTCGTAACTCAAATTACTCCTATGTCAAATCAAGAAGTGAACGAGTGAGGCACGTGATGCTGGGCTGATGTTGTGGCGTTCACTGTGATGTTCGCTGCGCCACCTAGCGGTGGGGTATCTGAAGCTGGCTCGTAACCCAAATTTTAGCTCGCAACTCAAAGCAAAAAATCGGCCGAGAGAGATGGCTCATATCTCGAAAAACTCGTTAGTCGGGACACTCGTAAGTCAAGACCCCACTGTAATGTCCCCCTTCAACTGGACCTGAAATTCTGGGATGTGGCGTAAGTTTCTGTTTATTGAGAGAAATAGTGAAAGGACCAGGCAAAGTTTTAAGACCTGAAAAGAGACATGACTTTTTTGTTGTTGTTGTTAATCCTCACCCGAGGATATTCTTCTGTTGATATTTAGAGAGAGTGGAAGGGACGGGGGGGGGGGGGGGGGGGGGAGGACAGTGAGAGAGAAACATCAATGTGAGAGAGACGCAGATTACTAATTTGCCTCCCACATGAGCCCTGACCAGGGCTGGGAATTGAGTGTGCAACCGTGGTATGTGTCCTTGATCGGAATCAAATCCAGGACCCTTCAGTCAGCAGGCTGACGCTCTATCCACTGAGCCAAACTGGCTAGGACAAAAAAAAGAGACATATGAATGAAATTCTTACAAATGTAACTGAAGATAGTAATAGAGGAGAGATAATAAACTTTTTTTTTTTAACCTGGGAGAGTTGCTTAACCCAAAGAATCTATGTTTTACTTTTGATTTGTTTGTTGGTGTGTTTTGATGGGAATGAGAAAGGAAAGGAAATTGCTAGACTGTGCCTCTTAAACAACCCTATTAGGAACCATAATATTCATGGGTCACAATGTCTAAATCCAGCTTTTGTCCACTCTGAAGGCCCAATCTCTTACCCACCTGCCCTCCCCTGAAAGGAGACAGCATCCTGGGGGAAAGAATACTTTTAATTTGCCTTAAAGAGATAAATGGGTGGTTACTGCTGGGAGAAAAAAGTGAAGTGGACTTTTTGGAGAATATGGCAGAATGCACCATGACCATGGACTAGAGCAGCGGTCGCCAACGGATGGTCCGTGGACCACTGGTGGTCCTTGAGGTCTGAAAGGTTGGCGACCTCTGGACTAGAGCTCTCTGATGCCAGCCATCAGTTTCGATGGGACAGGTACAGGCCCACCTCCTCCCAGGGAGCACCTGGGCAGATCACTCTGAGGCTGTTCCTCCGATGCTCACTGAGCACTCTGCCCGGGGTACATGCGGCTGCATCACTGGCAAAGGTGTTTATCCAGGTGACCTCTGACCTCAGCTTAGGCAGGTAGAGTCTTCATGCACTCTCAGTCTCTATGTCTTTCCGAGTCACACTGATAGTGATGGATTAGGGAAAAAAAAGTCCAAAAATCTTGCTTCAGAAGTTCTTAGAAATGATTGGCTTTTTCCCTCTTTCCTAGCTCCTTCTTCAAACAGTGCAGTAGGCTCAAAACAAATTATCCCTTTCTTTCACTCAGACTTAACCAATTTGGGCTCCAAACAATTATCGGCCAGCACGGTTCTGGCCATATGCAATGGTTTATGCTACTGACACAAAGATGCATATTCTCGGTCCCTTCTTCAAAGCACTGTAACTACAAACTGCCTGTGCGGGTATAGATCATGCCATGCTAGTGGCTCTTAAGCGATATTAATAACATAGTGATGAAACTTATTTATTTGGCCAATTAACGATATTTCTATTGAAAGAACTACTTAATGACTTCAACAGCCCAAATCTCATGAGACCAGCATGCAGTGGCTGGCAACTCAGCATGGGGTGGAGGGGTGTGAGCCAATTCTGTCCAGTGCCTGGCTGTGCCCCTCCTCAGAAGGCCATATGCTTATAAGAAGCTCTTTTTATTTTTTAAACAATGTATTAATATCAAAGGGGTTGGCATGTTTACCATAGCGTATTGTATAAATTTCAGTATTAATTTAAAAAAATGTAAATCCACAAATGCTCTTAAATAAAGTTTTTATAAGCAGTCAAAATCTGTGGTTTTAGACTTATAAACGAATCCAAGTTGTTTAATCATGACTGACAGATTCTCTCTCCTTTTCTCCCCACCTTCCTCACTGCCCTGCCTGAAAGAGCAGTTGTTTACTGTTTCCTACCAGACACTGCGCGTGCGCAACATTGTCTGAGAAATCGCACCTGCCTCTCACAATAGTCCTATTTGATTAGCTCTCTTATTAAACTTTCTCTATCACACAGCCTTTCTTCACCCATAAACATGTATCCCATTAGGATTCAGGAAAAGTTCCAGGAACACTGTATTGCATAACTAAAATTTACTAAAAGAGAACTTGAATGTATTCGTAAAAGTTTTTTTTTAAAGGTATATAATATGAGGTGAAAGAATGTGATCATTAACTCGATGGGGAAAATCTTTGCATAATGTACAGGTAGTCAAATCATCACATTATAGGCTTTCCATATCTTACAGCTTTGTCAGTTATACTCCAGTAATGCTGAAAAAAGACAAGAAAGGCTCCAGAGAGGATAAGAACAAAATACTTCTGGGCTGGCTTAACTTAAGTGCGTACTACCTTTTACTGCCACTTCATAGGGAACAAGAACTGAGAGAGTCTAGAAATGAAGGCTGGGGTCCAGGGATGCTAAAATCAGAGTCATCCCTTTGGCTTCCCCTCTCAGTGTTCACACCAAAGGGAGGGTGTTGCGTAGTGTCACTGAGAAAGCTTCTCCCTGGATCTGGAGACAGCTGGCTCACCTGCACGTTCCCAAGCTAGTTCAGGTCCAGCCTGCAATGCTCTGGGGTCTCCTCCCTTCTATTGCATTGCAAGTACTTGCAGGGCACGGCTGGGCTATTCTGCTTGGCAACAGCCAAGGCATGTCCTCCTGTGTGTCAGAGGTACTCCACACATCTTCGGGAGAGTGATAAGTGACACCCTGACTTCTCTGCTCCTCCAATAGCTTATTAGGCCCTGATCATCAATGAGGCCCGATGTCAGAGCTGCATGGCCCAGACCAGCAGCTTGGTCACGAGGACTTTCTCATGGAGAGAAGACTAAGGAAGGGGCTATTTGACAGTCTTGTGTCACACAGCCCTCTTTGCTCCAGACTTTCCTTTAGATCGGATCATTTCAAAGGAAGGATTCCATTTGGAAAACACATGACGGCCATCATGGCTGTTGGTTAATTGTGAGGGACCAAGACGAGAGACCTAGCACGTCTGGATTTAATAGAAACCAGACTTTGCACGAACTTCACATGGGTCCATGCAGCCAGCCTTTCCCCCTGGATCATTCCAGGCTTTGGTGCTGTGTCTGCTAATAACAGTCCTCCTTCGTCACGTGTCACGTTGACGTCCTGGGGAAGGGGGTGTGCATGCTAAAAGTCTGGGAGGAGACAGTCATAACTCACATCCATCAGAGCTGTGTTTTTTCATGTCAATTTGAGAATCCAAATTTGTTCTCCCAATCTCAAATTTCCATTTCCTCCAAATAACATCCTACCAAATGCAGTATTATGTGGTTAAACAATGTTGACAATTTTAAACGGGCAGTTGATCCCTTGGGCCCCTAACTCTGTCCTTCCCTGTGTTCTGATTCCAGTGTGTCATGTATCGCCCGGTCGTAGAGGAAAGCACTGGCCCCCTCTTTTATCTCCCTGTGGGCAATGCCTACCCTCTCGGGCTCCAAAGTCATTTTTCTAAAGCACCACTTTGCAGAGTGTATTATTCACACGGTATTATTACACGCTGAGTGCCAGAACAAGAAACAGGGATTTCAAACAACATTGCAGTCCAGGTCAGCCTAAGTCCAGTGCCTGGTCGCCTCTGGACCCATCCTCTATCCCTTTAGACTGGACTCTAGGTACACCTGCTCCATCGCTGTCCCATCAACAGGACAGCCACACTCCTGTCCCAGGACCTTTGTGATTACTGTTTTCTGTGTCTAAAACAGTGATTTTCAATCTGTGTGTCACAAGAATGTTTAAAACATGCAATCCCTGACTATTTAGTCAGGGCACTGACCTCTTTTCCCTTAGATTGTCAAGTAAAAAAGTGACAATAACTGTCCAGTGTGAATGAATCAAAATTATTTCCTGTGAGATTGACACAAAATATACGTTTGGTATGCTGAGGAATTTTATTAATTAGTTACATGTACCATGAGATTAAAAAGGTTGAGAATCGCTGGTCTAGAATAGAATGTTCTTTCCCTAGATACATCGCTGCATTTCGATTTTTGCTCAAAGGTCACCTCTTCAAACCACCCTATACACACAGCCAACCTTGTCCTTCTCCATGTCAGTCAGCTTTATTTGTCTATGGAACCCTTATCATTATTGACGGTGCATCATGTAACTGTTTGCTTTTTGTCCATTGCGCCTACTCGCTCCATAAAACCTGGGGCTTTTGTCTATGTTGCTCATTTTCATATGCTCAGTGTTTGGCACATGGTAGATGCTCTGTAAATATTTGTGGAATGAGCTAGAAGCAAGGCAATGTGCTTGGTACGGAGGGAGACATAAGAACAAGCAAGACATTGATGTCAATACTTAAGGACACATCTACTGTGGGAGATAGATGAAGTCCTTTCCTGATTCGTCATTCTGATTTACATGCCCCTGCGTAGGCTTCTCTACTAGTCTGTACTTTGCCACGGCACTCATCGAAGGGGTCTTTCCTCCTCCCTCATTGTAATGTACATCCCTGCAAAGTGGCGATAGTGTGCCCCTGGTACTCAGATAGCATTGACATGACACTGAGATCATCCTGAGTGAATGAGGAAACATACAGAATCCTATGGGAGTACAAAGTCAGGGCAGACCACCTCTGAGGATACTATTCAAACTCTTGTACAGTGAGGAAGAGCAGAAGGTTTTGAAGGGAAAAGCCATAAGAAACAATCTATGTTATAGAAAACTGGCTGGACTCAGGTTGTAGGGACTCTCTGCTTCCTGTAACAGTGAAGAATAAACTAATTTGACACTTTTTATTGTGCTTGGTATTATCGTGAAATGTGTCAAAAATTTAGGCAAGACTAGAAAATTATATAATGAACACACATCAGCTAACATCCACTTTGTCAATTCTTACTATGCCATCTTTGCTTCACATTTCATTTTAAGGAGCCTAATTATTATACATATAGGTATTCAAGTATGGAAATCTAAACTCTCCATATACAAATAAATGGAAGCATATGCTGTGCTAATAAATAGGAAGAATGAACATCACAAAAATGTCCATACTACCGAAAGCTATCTATAGATTCAACAGAATTCCTATTAAAATACCAATGGCATATTTTACAGAACTAGAAAAAATAATCCAAAAATTTATATGGAACCACAAAAGACCCTAAGCAGCCTTAGTAAACTTGAGAAAAAAGAACATGTTGGAGGTACCATACTATCTGGTATCAAACTATACTATAAGGCCATAGTAATTCCAACAGCATGGCACTAGCATAAAAAGTCATGTAGATCAATGGAACAGAATAGAAAGCCCAGAAATAAACCCACACCTAGATGGTCAATTAACAGTTGACAAAGAAGGCAAGAGCATACAATGAGGTAAAGACAGTCTCTTCAATAAATGGTGTTGGGAAAATTGAACAGATACAAGCAAAAAAAAAAAAGAAACTAGACCACCATATCAACCCATATATAAGAGTAAACTTAAAATAGATTAAAGACTTCAATGTAAGACTCAAAACCATAAAACTCCTAGAAAAAAACATAGGCAGTAAAATCTCTGACATTTCTTTTAGCAATATTTTTTTCCCTGCTATATCTCATCAGGCAAGGGAAACAAAAGAAAAACAAATGGGACTACATCAAACTAAAAAGTTTTTACACAGCAAAGGAACCATTAACAAAACCAAAAGACAGCCTACCTAATGGGAGAAGATTTTTGCTAATGATACATTAGATAAGGGGTTAATATTCAAAATGTATAAAGAATTTATATACCTAAAAACTACCAAAAAAAACACAACCAATCCAATTATAAAATAGATAGGATCTGAATAGAAACTTCCCCAAAGAGGACATACCCATGGCCAATAGAAAGGATGCTCAATGTCACTCCTCATCATACAAATGCAAATTAAAAACTCAATGAGATATCACCTCACACCTGTTAGAATGACTATCATCAATAAATCAACAAACAACAAATGCTGGTGAGGATGTGGAGAAAAGGGAACCCTTGCACACTATTGGTGGGAATGCTGATTGGTGCAACCACTATGGAAAACAGTATGGAAGGTCCTCAAAAAAGTAAACTGCCTTATGACCCAGTGATTCCACTTCTCAGTATATATCTAAAGAAATGCAAATCCCTAATTTGAAAGAATATATACACCCCTATGTTCATTGCAGCATTGTTTACAATAGCCAAGATATAAAAGCAACCCAAGTGCCAATCAATAGAAGAATGGGTGAAAAATGCTGTGGTACACATACACAATGGACTATTACTCAGCCATGAAAAAAGAGAATAAGATCTTACCATCTGAGACAGTATGGATGGACCTAGAGGATATTATATTAAGTGAAATAAGTCATTCAGAGAAAGACAAATGCCATATGATTTCACTTACATGTGAACCTAAAGAACAAAATAAACAAAATTGGAACAGACTCGTAGACTCAGAGAACAGACTGATGGTTGCCAGAGAGGAGGGAGTTTGGGGGAATTGGGTGAAAAAGGTGAAGGGATTAAGAAGTACAAATTGGTAGTTACAAAACAGTCATGGGGATGTAAAGTATAGCACAGGGAATATAGTTAGTAATATTGTAATAACTATGTATGGTGTCAGGTGGGTACTGGAAATATTGGAACACTTCTTAAAGTGTAACCACAATGCTGTATACTTGAAACTACTATAAAATAACACTGAATGCAAACTGTAATCCTATATAATAAAACCCTAATATGCAAATCGACTCAACAGGAGAACCATCAGTCACTATGATGTGCACTGACCACCAGGGGGCAGCCGCTCAAAGCAGGAGCTGACCCCTGGTGGTCAGTGCGCTTCCACAGGGGGAGTGCAGCTCAGCCAGAAGCCGGGCTCATGGCTGGCGAGCGCAGCAGCGGTGGCGGGAGAGGCTCTGTGGCAGCACTAAGGACCCCTTGGGGGAGGCTTACATTCCCCCGAGGGGTCCCAGACTGCAAGAGGTCACAGGCCAGGCTGAGGGGCCCCCTCCACTCCCCCAGTGCACGAATGTTGTGCACCGGGCCTCTAGTTGAAAAATAAAAGAAAAAAGAAATAAAGTAACTCCGTAGTGAATCAATTATGGTGAACATTTTCATATAAGATTAGTATTGTTTGCTATGAAAACTCTAACTCCTTGCTATCTGATAATCAATAATCACTACATTATTGGTGTCTCCTGCTATTTCAATTCTCACTGTCCACATTTATTTGGTCCCTGAGTTTGGACAGAAAGGAATGTATGTAGTTGATGCTTAACATACACTTGCCGAAAACAGTGATTTTCTGGGAGGAACAGCTGACACGGGCCCAGCGACTCAGCTGGAGCTGCATGAACCGTGTCTGTGATACTTGCAAGATACTGGAGCAACCCGCTTTGAAATAAATGGTGCTCCTGCATCCCCACGGCTGCGGCCTGCGGATGCACAGCATCAGGAAGACATATGTTTATACTTGTTTCTGTAGTGCTGATGGGTTATGTCAAGCCCTCCACCCTACCTTGCCCTGCCCACCTTGGAACTGACAGCACTCATTTTTTAAAGAGACAGCTGGAGCTGGAAGCCATGCCAAGAACCAGCTGTTAGAGATGTGATGAAGCACACCACGTGGCGTCCGCCGATTGGGTGGCTGCACAGAGGGGCTGGGTGACTGACCGGACTGCCCACGCTCTCCCGCGGGTGGTGCGGAAGAGCCAGAGATGAACACCACGTTGGAAACGGCTGGTCCCAATTTTCCTCAGTTATTTATCTCCTCCTGCCCCTCCTCAATCCCCGCCTGAAGGTAAAACCAATGAAAATAATCATAGGATTATGGGATGTTAGCAATTATGTACTTCATCCCCCTGATTTTACAGGGAAAGGAAATGGGATCCAGAAAGAACAAAGAAATTGACCAAAGTCTCACAACTGCTTAGCAGCAGACCGTTCCTGCCTCGCTTTTTTTTTTTTTTCTCACCTACTTAATGCAGGCATTGGACTTGATAATTTAAGGGCCTTACTACTTCTGTAATTCTATTCTTTTTATGAGTTGGGATGACATGCAGGTTACTTACTGTGACGCAAAATACAATTTCTGCACAAGATGGCAAGCCTGTGTGAGAGCCTGGTACACATGTAGCAAGAAACACATTTCCTGGTGGTGCAGCGTAGCATCAGAGCCCAGTCAGGGGCCGTAGAGCCCACCTTCAACCTGGCTGGACATCAAGCTTAAAGATGTAGACACCTGTGCCCAACTCAGACCTTCACAGTCTACATTTCTAGAGTTTGAAAACCAGTCTTCCAGAATAGACTACGAACAGGTGCCTGCAGGTCCAAGCTGGCCCTTGGTAGGGTTTCCCTCTCCACCCCAGCTTTATCCTATATAATAAAAGGGTAATATGCAAATTGACCAAACGGCAGAACAACTGGTTACTATGACTTGCACTGACCACCAGGGAGATGATCAACACAGGCGCTGTCCCCTGGTGGTCAGTGCGCTCCCACAAGCCAGGCTGACGGCTGGCAAGACCAGCGGCAGTGGCAGGAGCCTCTCCTGCCTCCGCTGCAGGTGGGCGGTAAGGAACAAGGGGTCCCAAACTGCGAGAGCCCCAGACTGCGAGAGGGGTGTCTGACTGCCGGCTTAGGCCCAATCCCCACAAGGAGTGGGCCTAAGCCTTCAGTTGAACATCCCCTGAGGGCTCCTGGACTGCTAAAGGGTGCAGGCCAAGCTGAGGAAACACCCCTCCCCGCCCCCCCTGAGTGCACAAATGTCATGCACTGGGCCTCTAGTTGATGTATAATCAACAAATAAAAATTGTACATATTTAAACCAGCGGTTCTCAACCTGTGGGTCTTGACCCCTTTGGTGGTCGAATGACCCTTTCACAGGGGTCACCTAAGACCATCCTGGATATCAGATATTTACATTACGATTCATAACAGTAGCAACATTACAATTATGAAGTAGCAACGAAAATAATTTTATGGTTGCATCACAACATGAGGAACTGTATTTAAAGGGCTAGAAGGTTGAGAACTATTGATTCAAACTGTATATTATCTTTTGGCATATGGGAAATGATCCCCCAAATCAAGCTAATTAACATATCTATCATTTCACAGTTGCCATATATTTTGCATATGTGAGGAGGATACTTAAGAGCTACTCTCTTAGCAAATTTCAAGTATACAACACAGTACTATTAACTATAGTCACTGTGCCTCAAGTAGATCTCAAGAACTTATTCATCCTGCATAACTGAAAGTTGTATCCTTTGATCAATATCTCTCTATCCCCTCCCCCCTTTAATCCCTGATATTACCATTCTACTCTGATCCTATGAGTATGACATTTTTAGATTCCACATATAAGTAAAATCATGCAGTGTCTGTCCTCCTGTGCCTGGCTTATTTCACTTAGCAAAACGTTCACTCTTGTTTTTGCAAATGATAGGACTCTCTCCTTTTTATGGCTGAATGATATTCCATTATATATATCACACACACACACACACATACACATTTTCTTTATCCACTTATCTGTTGATCCCATATTTTGGCTATTGTGAATAATGCTGCAATGAACATGGGAGTGCAGATATCTCTTTCTGATCCCAATTTCATTTCCTTTGGATACATGCCCAGAAGTGAAATTGTTGGGTTATATGGTACTTCTAATTTTTTTGAGGAACCTCCACATTGTTTTCCATAATGACTTTGCATTCCCACCAAAGTGTACAGCATCTTTCCCAAAACTTATCTCCTCCTGTCTTTTTGATAATATCTGCTCTAACAGGTGTCAGGTGATACCTCATTGTGGTTTGGACTTGGTTTACTTGATTAGTGATGCTGAGCATTTTTTTTTATATCTCTGTTGGCCATTTCAATGCCCTCTTTTGAGAAATGTCTATTCGGGTCATTTGTCCATGCTGAAAATCAGGATATTTGTTTTCTTGCTCTTGAGTTCCTTACATATTTTGGATATTAACCACTTAACAGATGTACAGTGTACAAAGATTTTCTTTCATTCCAAAAGTTGTCTTTTCACTTTGTTTACTGTTTCCTTTCCTGTGCATATCATTTTTAATTAGATACCATTCCATTTGTCTATTTTTATTTTGTTGTCTGTACTTTTGGGGTCATATCCAAAAGTTCCTTGCCCTGACCAATGTCAAGAAGCCTTTCCCTCATAGTCTCTTCTTGTAGCATTACAGCGTTCAGTCTTACGTTTAAGTCTTTAATGCACTTAGCTTAGTTGTTGTGAAGGTTTTTGCTTAAATGGATGGGTTCAAATTGACGTTTCTATGAGACAAGCCCTGTAAATTTCTACTCCTCCATCTTGCTGAAAACACTCCCCATTAGGTTCTGCTGTTCAACTCTGTGTTAACACTTTTTTTTCCATGTAGGAATGTGAACCCAATTTTGCCATTTCAATTCAATTTTTCAAGAGAAGTCAGAAATTCTGTTTTGTATATACAACTACTGGGCAGCAGCTAAGGCTGCCCCCTAAGGATATGATACCATTGTAATTAGTTATTAATAACAGGACAGGAGCAAAGGGGGGCGCCAGACACTATAGGCATGTCATCTGGGCAGCTTCAGCAGGAAGCTGCAACCTCACACTCCCCAGGGAACCACTGGCCCACTCCCCGCAGATCTCTGGGGAAGAGACTGGACAAAGGGGAAATGGATGCCTGGCAGTGAAGTCGGAGTGACTCGGAAGGTGCTGCTCTGTCAAAACTGGGAACAGACATCATTGGGCCGAACTGCCAGGGCCACTGCAAGCCCGCAAAAAGCTGGGAATACACGCTCCCCTAAGCAAAGGAATGCTCTCTTTTGGCTCTTGGCTCTGGATCCTTTCTTGGCTCTCTGGCTATGCAACACCCTCCCCCCAACCCCATGCAATGGACTGATGGGCTGCAGCGGGAAACACAAGCTAAGCTAGCCTGACGCTGGGTTGGACTATGCCCTAACATGGAGAGGAAACTCTGGACACTCTCTGATATTAGCCCTGCTGAAGGCAAAATGGGACTTTTTTTCTTGGCGGGATAAAGGGAAATGAGACCTTGGAAGCTCAAGGGTTTGATTCCATGCAAATAAAAATCACTTGTTCTCCTGTGTGAGTCTCAGGGAAATCCATGCCCAGTAGCAACAGGTGGGGACGAGGACCTGTCCCCACCAGGAACAGATATGGCATATGCTCTCTAGTTTATCACAGTCCCCACCCTCCCCACTGTCCCACGGTCCCTCATTACATTACTAGTCTGGTGCTTCCACATTTGGCTTTGCGACCTTTCCCCTAATTCAACCCTATAGTTGATGCGTTGTTTATATGAGTCATGTCTTATTATCAGAGACATTTCTTTTTCCTTCTTTTTTTACCTGCCAGATCACCGAATATAGTGCTAACTCTGCAGATGTAGTTATTGACCCAAAAGAATATGGTTATGAATGAAGAGTCTATATTGAGCAAAGGGAAAAAGAACGGGGATTTGGAGTCAAGTTCTGGTTCCACACGAAAATCTTTGCAACCTTGAACCATTTGCATTCCCTCCCTTCCCCCCTTAGCCTTAGTTTCCTCACCTGTAAAACGAGAACGACATAGAAGTCTACTTTGTAGCACTGTTTGGGATTATATAAGGCAAAGCACACTGCTTGGCGACAGGCATTCACTAAGAGATCGATAAATGATCCCTGTTTGCATGGGACGGCAGATAGACAGCTTTCTCAGAAGGTTGCAACAGAAGCATCATTTATTTACCTTGTAAAGCCTGTGAGTTTGCAAATATTTGGTGCCTTCATGCAGAAACAAACTACAGAAGCCTGCAAATGGGTAAACATTTCTGTTATGGGAACCAAACTCGCCTTCTGTAGCATCCAAATTACTCCTCCAAACAGATGCTGGGGATGGAGGAAGGGAGCCTGGGGGCAAAAATAGCCGAGGACCATTTGCGTTAAATTAAAGTCATACCCTCCATCCAGCCCCAGCTTCAGAATGACATAAATAAGATAGGATGTCAGGCAAAGGCATATGCTGTTAACTCGTTAACATACAACAGAGGGATTAATTAAGTATGTGTGGTGATTTCCAAGTTTTCCCTCCGGCTCTCAGAGTTTCCTTGGCTTCCCCAACAGTCATGCGAGCTCTCTTCCTGCTACAAGTGCAGGGTGGCAGGGAGACGAGAAGTGGTCTCTTGCCAGATGTTGGATCACTTCCATCTGATGTCAATAGTTACACATTAGTCTGTTGTGGGTTAGGGATTGGTTTGCAAAGTTATTCAAAATGTCAGACGGCTCCGGCCACACTGTCCTAGGCTAAGCTGTGCTTCAAGTATGTGCAGGCTTCCGGATTGCTGATAGAAACAGGCGGCCAGGTGCTGGTAGCAATCTGGGTGCCCCAGCCAGTGCGCGCACACGGAGACAGCCTCATCATAACTCAGCGCTCACGCTGCATCCGCTGCCTGCAGTTTACCCCATGGCCTGTTCTCATATTGCAGCGTGAAGTGTTTTCAAGCGAATTGCTTTGCTGTCATGTTTCTCCTTGAATCAGAGATTACAGGCTGCATAGTGGTGGTTTACCATGATCACATGAAGGACATCGGCAGCAGGATGCTGAGTTCTTTAGCTTGTGCCAAAAAAGAGAGTTTTGTTTGTGTCTACAACCATAGCTAAGATAACATGTGTACTGAGATTACAGCTAATATCTTACATTTATCCATCAACAACCAAGCCTGCGAGCAAAACTGGCCCTTTGCTACCCAACAGGTGATTTATTTACCTAATGGCTGCTGCCTGCATTTGGGTGCCGGGACCCACCTAATGCAGCTGGAGTAAGAAAGACAGCGCCTGCTCTGATGTGCTCTGGGACTCCATCTCTCACCACTGCGCCCACCCCCAACCCCGCTTTAATACTTCTTGAGCAGGCAGGCCTTTCTGCTGTCCTTGAAACTTGTCAAACCTGTTTGGGGCTTTCTCTGGGAGGAACACTGGAAACCCCAAGCTCTCTGCAAGGCTGAATTCACCTTCTCAGCAAGGTCTTCCCTGACCTTCTCATTAAAAACACCCCTCCTGACATCACAACGGTGGGCAGCATGGTTGTCACATCACAGACCAGAACCAAATATCTGGGTTCAAGTTCTGGTTCCACTACTTGTGGCCTTGGTTGAGTTACTTGACCCTTTGCGCCTGCTTCCTGAGGATGAATGAAAGACATGGGCTTGCGATGAGCACTGAAGACATACACTGTGTAGAACAGTGCCTGACATACGGCCGGCGCCTGGCTGGTCTATTTCATTTGCTGCTTCAATACCTGCGAGTATTGTGTTTCTCTGACTGATTATTTATCTTGTCCCAGTAGCATGTGGGGTAGCAGAGAGGAGGAACCTTGCCATGATCTTGTCCTGTTTTTTTTTTTTTTCTTCCTAAATTCCAAGTACCAAAGAGTAGTGTCTCCCCCTGGCTGGTTTGGTTCAATGAATAGAGCCTGGGCCCTCAGACTGAAGGGTCCCAGGTTCAATTCTGGTCAAGTGCACGTATCTCAGTTGCAGGCTCCATCCCCAGCCCTGGTCAGGGCACATGCAGGAGGCAACTAATCGATGTGTCTCTCTCACATCAATGTTTCTCTTTCTCTTTCTCTCGCTCTCTCTCACTCTCGCTCTCTCACTCTCTCTCTCTCCTCCCCGCTCCCTTCCTCTCTCTCTAAAAATTAATGGAAAAATATCCTCAGGTAAGGATTAACAACAACAACAAAAGAGTAGTGTCTGATGCTTTTGTGACAAGACAGCAGCCACTAATGCAGCTGGCGGCAGTCACCTAAGTAAAGAAGTCATTAGGTGGAGAACCAGGGATGTGATTTAATGAGAATAAGAGTATCTCAAGCTTTGTATTATCTATTCCACGAACTGTATATAAAATGAAAGCCTATATGAAGAGTTTGGTTTTAATTTGTTTCTTTGGGGCAGGGGTTTTGGAAAACTCCCCACATGGTAACATGTAACTGTCAGTTCAACTCATTCATGAATATTGAATATTTATAATGGACCAGGCACTGACCTAGGCCCTGGGGATCAGGAATAAAACAGTTCTGGCCCCTGCACCCAGGGGTGCTGAGATTCTGACGAGGGGGACCAACAGCTAAACAGACATCACAAGAAAGACAGCCCCCTTTTGCCCTCCCACCCATCCCCCCAAGGAGCTGGGGAAATCCCAGAAGGGGCACCTAACAAATTCTTAGAAGGACTTCTTAGAAGAGGGAATATCTTAGCTTAGTCTTTAATGAGGCTGGTGTCAGCCAGGTGAGCAAGGGGCGGGGGCGGGGTATCCAGGTGAGGGAGCAGAGGTGAAAGAGAAAGAGCGCTGGTTGCCTGCAGCTATTTGATTTGTCAAGCATAGAATGCTTATGTGCACTGGCATGCACATGCTTTTGAGAGCAGAAAGGGACAGACTTTTAAAAGCCCTCAATACTAAGAAGATAATGTGTACCCACATGTAACTCCAAATAGAAATATCATTAATAAAACGTACATTAATCTGCTGTTCAAATAGTCAGAGCTTTACAACTTACAAAGCAAAAAAGCCATTATGTTCATTAAAGCTCAGGACTTTGAGCTTCATCCTGAGAAAAATGGGAGCGTCATCAGGGACTTAATCCTGAGCAGTTAATGCGGCTGCAATGGAGGAAGAATTAATTGAAAGGAAGACAAGAATCGAGACTAAGCAATCCCTCCGAGCCTACTGCCCTGGTTTCTGCACGAGAAAAGGGCAATGGAGATTAGGCAACGGCAGTAAAGATGGAATAAAGCACATGAATTAGGAAAAAGAAGACTGTAGACTTACAAGGGTTTAATTATTGGGTTTGGGTAGTTAAGGAAAGTACTCAGATCTCTTTGGTAGGCAACTGGATAGATGAACGATGAAAAGAGCCTTTGATTTCATTTCTGTCACCCACTCTGCTGACTTCCTATAGACAACTCCTTCAGCCCACCAAAGCTATACTGTCCAATACAGCTGCTACTAGCCACATGTGGCTATTTATGTTTAAATTAACACAATTTAAAGAAAATTAAAAGTGCAGTTTCTTAGCTACACTAGCCACATTCCAAGTGCATGTTGCTAGCGGCTGCCACGTTGAACCGAGCAGAAAGTTATATTGGCTGCACCATGCTCCCATTCTTCCATCAACTTTAGTAAGTTGCCCATGGTCCCACACATTTATATTTTGTTTTCCTTTTGAAATTAAAAGATGTCAAGCCACTTCTAAAGATCGGAATTTCAATCTACTTACACGCAGAAATTCAATGTCATGGCATACATGCACTTGGAAGAGAAGGGAGGCAGGATTGGAAACCAACCCTTCATGATTCCTCAGTCTTAGATAAAACTAAAAGGGGCTTGCTGCAAACAGGCTGGAGCCTCCTAATGTCAAATAACAAGTCATTATGGTGATTATGAGGGTGTTTCGGATAAAGTACCAATAGCCAGGGGGAGGGGGAGGAGTCAACAGTAAGGTTCTATTGATCTCCCTTTTAATACCTGCAAAGACCCTATGAACAACCTATAGTCTGCTGGGGTTAGAGGGAAAGCAAGGTATAGGGGGGATAAATGGTGATGGATGGAGACTTGAGTTGGGGTGGTGAACACACAATACAGTGTACAGATGATGCGTTGTGGAATTGTGCACCCGAAACCTGTACAGTTTTGTTAACCAGGGTCATCCCAATAAACTCAACAAAAGGGAAAAAAATAATGGGAATGATAATATCTTAAAACAATAAAAAAAAACTACAACAACTATATTTGGTTTCAGGTTGAACAGAAAGAAAAGGTGTTATTTTCTTCATGCAGGTGGCAGGCAAGGGGCTCCAGGAGTTTACTTCAGATCAACAGAGAGGTCCCTTTCTAAGTTTCCCAGCGGCCTTGCCAAGGGGTCCATCTCTATCATGGGAGAAGGGGGCTTGGTGATTTGGACAAAGGTGCCTCAACTTTGAGAAATGTAACTCGTACCGCTATTAACTAAGAAAACAGTTCCATTGACCACCTGTGCTCACAGAAACTTCCATCACAGAAAAACAGTGCCTCCCACATAGAGGATACTCAGTCATCATACAGGAAGTTGTACAAAAACAATGAGAACCACTGAATCAAAATTTTCACCACATACTATGTGCCGGGCACAACTGGTAATCTTATGGGCAAGGAAAGGTCAAGTGGTATCACCTTGCTCCTCTGTTCAAAACTCTTGGTCAGCTCCGGTCCAGGTCAGAGTGAAAGTCAAAGTATTTGTCATGGTCTCCATGGCGTTGTCATGTTTATTTCATGACTTGCATGATCTGAACTCGGGCATTCTTCATTGACTTCACTTCCTAATGGTCATCCTTCACTAAATGAGCACCTGCTAGACTGGCCTGACGGCTGTTCTTCAAGATGTTTAAGTATAATGCTCCTGTGTAGGGCCTTTATAAGTTCTGTTTATTCTGCCCAGAACACTCACCCACACCTGCCTCACACCCTCATTTCCTTCCTGCTCATGGGTCTATTTCAGTAAGACCTTCCCTGACGCCCTCCCACCTCATCACTCCCCATGCTCACCTCCCTGCTTTACATTCCTTCATAATACTTTACCTGCTGATGATTGCACATGTATTTGCTTATGGTCCATTTTCTCCCACTACAGTGTAAGCTCTAGGGGAGCGCTCACTTCAGTTTGTGCACTGCTGTCTTCCCAGTGCCTGGTCCTTTCCTGGCATAGACTGGGCATGAAAATTACTTGTTGCATCAGTATTTCTGTCCTTGTTGAACCCTCGTTGGCAAATCCCTCTGCATTAAGTACTAAAATCATATCTTTTTGATATAATAATAGCAATGCATTTCATTTACTATTAAGTTTAATCAGGCATTAAGTCAAAGAATAAGTGTGAACTATTCAATCCTTTGCTATACTGACATGATGAGTGGGCTGGCATGGAAACGTTCAGGCAGCATGGAGAGCTCACAGTGTCTAAAAGACTAGGTGTCATTAAAGAATGCGGACAAAAAGGAGTCACGTGCTAACCTGACTAGCTCAGGGAAGGCCTGCAAACTCAGAGGACATTTAGATGGCCACTATACATATAAAAAGATGTTCAACATCACCAATCATTATGTAAATGCAAATTAAAATCATAATAAAATATTACCTCACACCTGTCAGAATGGCTATCATCAATAAATCAACAAACAATGAGTGTTAGTGAGGATTTGGAGAAAAAAATAATCCTCATGTACTTTTGGTGGGACTATGGAAAATAGTATGGAGCAGGGGTCCTCAAACTACGGCCCACATGTGGCCCGCCGAAAACATTTATCCGGCCCGCCAGGTGTTTTTGCTGCCGCTGCCTGTCCTGCTTAGCAGCCGACTCGTCCCGGGCCCGCAGTGCGCATGTGTGGAATGTATGAGGGACAGTGAACTGGCCCCCTGTTTAAAAAGTTTGAGGACCTCTGGGGAGGGTCCTCAAATGCCCAGCAACTATGGGTGTATATCCAAAGAAATCCAAAACATTTATTTGAAAAGATATATGCATCCCCATGTTCATTGCAGCATTATTTACAATTGCTTAGATATGGAAGCAACCTAAGTGTCTACTGAAAGACATTTGGATAATGATGATGTGGTACATATATACAATGGAATAGTACACAGCCGTAATAAAGAACGAAATCTTGTCACGTGTGACAACATGGATAGACCTAGAGAGTATTATGATAAGTGTAATAAGTCAGATAGAGAAAGACAATATGATTTCACTGTTATGTAGAATCTAAGGACGAAAATAAATGAATAAATGAAACAGAAACAAACTCATAGATATAGAGAACAAATGAATAGGGATAAATAAATGGTTTCCAGATGTGAGGTGATTTGAAGGAGAGATGAAAAAGGTGAATGGGTTAAGGAGTATAAACTGCCAATTCTAACAACAGTGTAGGGATATAAAGTATAGCACACAGAATATAGTCAGTGATATTGTAATAACTACCCATGGTGACAGATGGACACTAGACTTATGGGACCGATCACTTTGTAAGGTCATGAATGTGTGACCACTATGTTTTACGCCTAAAACTAATATAATCTTGTACATCAACTGTAATTTAAAAATATATAAAAATAAAACTAAAAGGGTCCCAGTGACCATCTGGTCACCATGGAAGTGAAAATAATTGTCCAGAGGATGGCGTGGCTTGTAGGAGGTCATGGAGTGGCCAAGCTCTGCCTAGAACCCAATGTGCAACCCTCCCAAGTCAGTTGCTAATTCAGCACAGTCTCTACCGCACCATGGATTTAATGCAAGGCTGCCTGGGGGTGTGCAGTTCACCCCAAACGGGGAGCCAGGCAGGTTTGAGTCAGCAGGGGCTCGGCAGTTTGCACCGACATCACGCACAGCCCAGTGGACAGTTTTCAAAACCCCGAGCTGCCATAAAATCCAGCCTGAAAAAAACACCTCCAATGGGCCGGGCCCGTTATGGTCCAGTGGCCTCTAATATGACTCTCACTCCAGGTCCATTCTCCCTTCCAGCGTCCTCTGACACTGACGAATGTCCTGGCTATGAACCCTGCATGTAGCCCAATGGGATTGTTGCTGCTGAGATATTTGACTCACGTTAACAGGGCTCCGCATGATTAATGATAATTTTGTTTGTTTTCTTTCAAGACCATCAACTTTGTTATAAAAATTTGCGCCCCCCCAGAAACCATTAAACTTGATACCACTGTACATGAATATACAACCTTAGCAGTCATGTGGGTGGAGTGGGGGTGGGGAGGCACTGATTTTGCTGCCAAGAGATTTTTGAACATAACTTCACAACTAGGTTCCTGCACTTAGGCGTTTGTTTATAAACTATTCATTGCTTTGTACGTGGAGATAGCCCAGAGTCACAGAATAGATAAGAAGTTAGTTAAGCCTAGTTTTAAATACTGATCATAGATTTCAGGTTGTTTAACTTCTCTGAAATTCAGTAATCTCATTTAAAAATTGAGAATACAAAAGCTTTTTTTTTGCGTGGCCGATGAGAGAATTAGATATTTGTTCAATACTAGCGCATAGAGAAATATTAGTTATCAGTGTTATTTTTGAGAAGCAAGTTTTGGAAGGAAGCAAACATGACATAGGCATTAGAAATTTGTGTCAAAAGGAATCAAACATATTTTGTAATATCCTAATAAACAGAAAGGAGGACAAAAAAAGATCTACCAGAGATTAAGTACATCTGATTTACCTTAGGAATAAGAATAAAATAGCTTTCCTGTTTAACAAATGGTAAGAAGTAACAAATACTGGCAAGAATGTGGAGTAAAGGGAACCCTTGTGCACAATTGGTGGGAATGTAAATTGGTGCAGCCATTACAGAAGATAGTAGGAACATCCCTCAAAAAATTAAAAATAGAACTACCACATGATCCAGCATAAATATCACTTCTGGGTAGTTAGTCTAAGAAAATGAAAACACTACTTTGAAAAGGTGTATGCACCCCCATGTTCACTGCACCAATAGTTACATTAGCCAAGATATGGAAACAACCTAAGTATTCATCAATGGAAGATGTGATACGCATACACAATGGAGTATTATTCAGCCATAAAGAGAAGGAAATCTTGCCATATGCAAAAACATGGATGGACCATGAGGGCATTATGCTAAGTGAACTAAGTCAGATGGAGAAGATAAATATTGTATAATCTCACTTATAAGTGGAATCTAAAAAGAAAAAGAAAGAAAAAAAAAACCAAAAAGCCAACTCAGAGATACAGAGAACAGATTGGTACTGCATATTTGAAAGTTGCTGAGAGGGTAAATCTTAAAAGTCCTCATCACAAGAAAAAAAACGTTTTAACTATGCGTGGTGGTGGATGTCAACCAGACTTATCGTGATGATCATTTCACAGTCATTTAATCATTATGCTGCATACCTGAAACTAATACAATGCTATGTGTTAATTCTACCTCAATTTGAAAGAAATAAAAATTGCACTGCTAACAAAACATTCCCACCCAAAATGTAACTTACAAGAAATTTTTCAAGAAAAATGTAACATAAAAATTAACATAAAAAATTTAACACTTAACATAAAAAGCAGGCAGTTCTTAAGGCTTTTGAAATTCTTGGACCTGTCAATAAAAACTTAATTGATTGATATTAACATAGATTTCCACATTTATTCCCCAAACTGCAATCTTTTAGCAACATCATTTCATAAAATACAAAACAGGATATTTTGTCACCAATAGGTGACAAAGAATAGGCACACACACCCAGATATATATATGTATGCATGCATGTATATGTATATATGTGTAACTATGTACAGGTATACACACATATGTTTAACAAACAAATGCAAATTTATTTCTTATTCTTCTCTTTTCATTGAAAACCAATCTGCACAGGTGTATTTGTCTTTGAGGAATCCTATATAATAAAAGGCTAATATGCAAATCAACTGAATGGCAAATGACTGGTCAATATGACACACACTGACCACCAGGGCGCAGACACTCAATGCAGGAGCTGCCCCTTAGTGGTCAGTGCGCTCCCACAGGGGGAGCGCTGCTCAGCCAGAAGCCAGGCTCACAGCTGGCGAGCACAGTAGTGGTGGTGGGAGTCTCTCCTGCCCCCGTGGCCGTGCTAAGGATGTCCGACTGACGGCTTAGGCCTGCTTCCCATGGGGGAGCAGGCCTAAGCCGTCAGTTGGACATCCCCTGAGGGCTCCTGGACTGCGAGAGGGTGCAGGCCCGGCTGAGGGACCCCCCACTCCCGAGTGCATGAGTTTTGTGCACCGGGCCTCTAGTTAATAAAATAATAGAGATCTCTGGCTTATGGATCCAAACACACAGATGTGAGGACACCACCTTTGCAGAGCTGAGGAAGCATGCTTTGGAACCTCTGGGTAGCCTGAGATGATTATCACTGCACAGGCCACACACCATGATAGACTACAACTCATCAAGTCCGGGATGGTCCTGTAGCAACTGCTTTTTAAAAAATATATATATTTTATTGATTTTTTACAGAGAGGAAGGGAGAGGGATAGAGAGTTAGAAACATCGATGAGAGAGAAACTTCGGTCAGCTGCCTCCTGCACACCCCCCACTGGGGATGTGCCCGCAACCAAGGTACATGCCCTTGATTGGAATCGAACCTGGGACCCTTCAGTCCGCAGGCTGATGCTCTATCCACTGAGCCAAACCAGTTAGGGCAGCAACTGCTTTTATAAGCTCCATGGGTGAACCACTGCAGCTCTCCTCACACTTGGGTGTGCAGCAAAGCAGCAAGGTAACAAGATCATCTGCACCTAAGTTACAACCCACGTTCCCTCCATGTCCGGGCTCTCAACATACAGAAAATCATAGGCACAGGAAGCTGTTTGCCTGTGGCTGGTGAGAATATGGACCATCTTCCCTATCAGCCTCGCTTCACCACAATCTTATTACAGGCCCAAGTAGGTCTGAGGAAAGAGAGACTGAGCCACAGTGCCAAAGGAGACCTCAGGAGAAACTAGAAACCATACCTACATCTTCTTTCCAACTGGATTATCAGTTGGTAAATGTGTGTTGAGATGGAGGGAGAAGGCGGGGAGGGAGAGTGCTTGGTAGAGAGGAGGCCTAACTGCTCTGAAAGCGCACTAGGTCCCTGGGGTCTGGCCCTGCCCACCGCTGCAGCCGCACCAAGGACCCTGCTCCTCCAGCTGCCCATCCGGTGTGGCCCCTCCATGGTGGCCTCCCTGGTTCCTCCAGCCATGCCACACTTCCTCCTCCTCCTAAGGACTGAGCCATTCCCTCTACCCAGCAGGTTCATGAGGTTTCCTCTTCCCATCACTTCTCAGCTTAATCACAGTTTCCTTCACAGCAGCCTCCTCTGCACCCCCCTCCACCAAGCATGCCTTCCTTGCTCCGCGTCCCTTTCTTCGGAAGCACTTACCGAAGCTATAATTGCATGTTTCCGTGATTCCTTAATGGACAGATCTGCTCCCACAAGATTATAAGCTATAAATCCCACAAGGGCAGGAACATACCTTTTAAAAAACAATCATTCCATCGCTTGCACCTAACCAAAGGCCCTGACATCGAGAATGAAGTGAAAAAAAATTAATAAAAGAATGGAATGGACAATAGCAAACAGGACTCTGGAGAAACCTAAATTGAAAAAAGCCTCTGGGCAGTCTTAGATCCACTCTAGGGAAATGTGATGGATGGCTACTACTCTAACCACTGCCACAGTTACTACAAGTACCAGTGTTAGGAGTAGTAGTTTCCAATGCTTACAAAGCACTTCCCACTGGGAGCCGGGCGGAGTGCCAAGCTGCTTCATCTCATTGCGTTCTCGAGTAGGAAAAACACGATTAATATTTCCTAGATGAGGAAACCGAGACTCAGCAGAAGTGAAGCCACTTGCCCAGGGCCACCCAGCTGGTGTGGGAACGTGGGAACACCAGGGCGTTCGCTAACCATTTGGCTACCAAGCTGGAGCTCTAGACACAGCCATCTGTCTGTAACTCCCCACCGCCCTCTGCCAAGTCGTACATTGAATCAAAGACTTCTTAATCTCTAGACATTCCAATTGGGTAAATAAAGCTATTGCCACTTGACTGCAAGGGAAGTCAAGAGGTTAATCGACTTACTGTGTTTGCCATAAAGGGAAATTTGAAATATCAGCAGAAAAAAAAATCAATATGGCTTCAAACTGCTGCAAATTAAAAACAGATCACAGCCTTTTTTTTTTTTACAAAAATATGACTACATTTCAGCATAAAGTCATTTAAAAATAACTATTTCCAGACACCATATGGGTTATGTACCAGTTTCACATGATTAGTATAATTTCTGAAGGAAGTTGTTATCAGAACCACAAGGTTGAAAAATCATTTTAGACCAAAACCGCAGGAAATATTCAAAGGTAAAAATCTTAATGGAAAAACAAATGCTGAAGGTAAGGCGATTGGTCAAGAGGAAACCTGCAAAGAGTAAGCTCCAAATTCCGGCACACAGGGGAAATATAGGTTCCAGGAAGACTTATGAGAAACAGGGATTGGTTTATTCTGTAAACCCAAATCACAAACCAGGTGGATTCCAAAAACATTATTATTTTCAGAGAGTTCGCATTCAACAATATCCCAGTTTTGTCCACTAAACATGTGCCAATCAAATTATTCCAGATCTGATGCTATTATTACCACAAGTACAGCAAAGAGTAAAAATTAGTTTTAGAATCTGTTTTAGATGTGGGAAAGAAGAAAAACCAACCATATAGAAAAGAGGAACTTTGCACATTTATTTATTCCCTTATGAGTGAAATTTATAGAAAAAAGGGGCAGGATCCTAATTTTTCCAATTTTCTTAAGTACAAATATAAGAGGATGTCAGACTTCCCAACTGCTGTGGCTATTATGTTAATACATCACGTTAAGTTTTTCTTTGCTGTAATAGGTTTCATCACCATTACCCAGCAGATATTAGATTAAAAATGCATAATTATCCCTGGCTGGTGTGGCTCAGCTGGTTGGGCGTGGTCCCCTGCACCAGGAGGTTGCTTCTTCTGTTTTTATTTTTGTTGTGTTTGTTTTTTTCAGTCTCCTTAGAGACCATCAAATATTGCCAGTGCCGACTCTATTTCAAGTCGTCACGGCGGGGTATTGGGAAAAGTTTTCAATTAGCAATAATCGCACCTTGGATACATCATTGGCTACAATACTTCCACTGAGCAAAGCTTGGAGGTTGCTGGTGTGATTCCCAGTCAAGGGCACATGCCTGGGTAGCGGGCTCGATCCCAGGTAGAGGGCATGCAGGAGGCAGCTGATCAATGTTGTGCTCTCACATTTATGTTTCTCTCTCCATCTTCCTCTTTCTCTCTAAAAAGCAATACACTTCTTTTTTAAAAAGCATAATGAACTCCATTCTGTTAACAAGCTTAATAGATCCATATTGACTAGATACATAGACCTTGTAGAATTTCGAGTCATTAGCATATTGATATTAATCTATTCCAGTGGTTCCCAAACTTATTTGGCCTACCGCCCCCTTTCCAGAAAAAAATATTACTCAGCCCCTGGAAATTAATTTTTAAAAAATTTTAATAGCAGTTACTCATCACCCCCAAATGCACCTGTGGCCATCACCACCCCCTTGGATCGCTGCAGCGCCTACCAGGGGGCGGTAGCGCCCACTTTGGGAATCACTGATCTATTCCAAGGAACTGGGTAAACCTGCCACTATCGAGAGCCTGAGAAGATAATGAGGTTTATGAAAAGGGATCCCCAGGAAATTCTGATCGTTAAGGCAGAGGTGGTTTCACTCTGGTAACTGAGAGCTTTGCTTTGTCCACCCAGAGCTTTGTACAAAAATGTTGACTCAGTCGCCCACATTAAACATGGAAAGACTTCACAGACTGTCCAGGTGTATGGCTTGTCTGGGAAACTCAGAGAAGCTGGTGGCACTATCTCATTCCTGAGAAACTGGACGTGACAACAAGCTGGAGGGCCCCTCCTTAGATGGGGACCCTGCCCTGCACGCCACCGACCCCTCTGTGCCCTCTCACATGCATCAAGATTGTTTGACTTCCTCACGTGTCCTGCCTGGCCTCAGGACTTGAGCTTGGGACACCTGATAAAAAGAACGATAAAGGTAAGAAACAAGAAGCAGCAGCCAAAAGTATAGCAAGAGACCAGGAGATGGTGTAACAATCACATATTCCAAGGACGTGCAGGGCTTCCAGAAGGCCATGATCAAAATGGTCAAATACTTCTAACAGGCAACCTAAGGGATGACACCAATGTGCCCGCTTCAGCGAAAAGGAGACATGGTAACTTTGGTCACAACAGTTTTAAGGCATTGATCTAGACCTCGGCTTCTTAGCATCTGCACTATTGATATTGCTTAACGTCTGCACTACTGATATTGATCTTTGTGGTGTTGGGCTGTCCTGTGTGTTACAGGATATTCAGTAGCCTGTCTGGCCTTGACCCACTAGATACTAGTAGCTCGGCCCCCACTCCTAGATGTGACAACCAAAAATGTCTCTAAACATTGCCAAATGTTCCCTGGGGTCAAAATCGCCCATGGTCGAGAACCGCTGTTCTAGGTAGAAAACTAACAGAAATGGGTTAAGAAGTGAAAATCCAAGAACTGTATAAAGGGAGGATTTAAAATCTGTAGAATCCAGAAGTTAGGTTTGGTGAGGAAGAGGTCATAGAATGACAGTTGGGGGAGATGCTGAGTCCAGCAGCCCCCCTCATCTGCGGGGCATACGCTTCAAGCCCCTCAGTGGAAGCCTGAAACTGCAAATAGTGCCGATTTCTATATGTTTCCTATTCATACGGGCCTATGATGAAGTTGAATTCATAAATGAGACACAGTAAGAGAAATAAGGGCTGCTTACACACGAGCCCTGATAACTGACCACTGACTGACCAACGAGAGGGTAGCCTCTACAGCAGTGATGGCGAACCTTTTGAGCTCGGCGTGTCAGCATTTTGAAAAACTCTAACTTAACTCTGGTGCCGTGTCACATATAGAAATTTTTTGATATTTGCAACCATAGTAAAACAAAGACTTATATTTTCGATATTTATTTTACATATTTAAATGCCATTTAACAAAGAAAAAACCAAAACAATGAGTTCACGTGTCACCTCTGACACACGTGTCATAGGTTCGCCATCATTGCTCTACAGCGTGGAGACACTGGATAAGGGATGATTAGCATCCTGAGAGGACAGAGAAAAGTCATCATGCTACTCAGAATGGCACACAATTTCAAATGAACGAATTGTTTATTTCTGGAATTTTCCATTGTGAGAACTGCAGTCAACTGTGGGTAATTTAACCATGGATAAGGGGGGACTACTTGTGTACAAAAAGATAGTTTATTCATTTATATCCATAAAAACAGAGATGACATGAGCCTGTACAGTGGTCATCAACATGCCCGGCCTTTTTTCTTTGGGGCCGGAAGCCACACCTCTTGGTGGGAAAATGCCTTACCTCACTGTCACGCCATGTGGTTCAGGTGTGAGGTGGACCTACCACTAGCCTTTTGAGGCTGTGCCACTTCACCTGGGTTTAGGGATGAGCCCATCCCAACCCACCTCAACCCGGCCGATGAGGGCCAGCCTGTGCACTTAGCTGGATCTCCTGGGAAAAGGCTGTCTTTAGTCTGAGATTGTTCAACTGCAAGCAAGGCAACCAGGACTGCTTGTGGTCATCCCTGCCCTCATGCAGGGAGGCCTGAGGAAGCCGACACAGAGGGAAGCAGGCCCAGGCATCGGATAGAGACCCGGGCCTGCTGACCTCACTTAGCACCTACATCCTGCAGAGCCCAAACCAGACATTCCTTTTCCCCTTAAACCAGGTGAGTCAATCTTTTCATTCTTGAAATAAAAGCTAGAGCCTAGAGGAATTCCGAAGTTTTTATTTTATTTTCTCCCTAAAAGAAGATAAAACTAAGTGATGTTGGTTGTGTTTTCTTGGTCAGAGACTCTACTACTTGCTGGTGTTACGATGCTGGGATGTTGCTCAGTTTCTCTGACCTTCGGTGGCTTGAGTCATGAAATGGAGAAGATAAAATTATATACTTCATATAGCTGCCTTGGGCTGCAAGTAAGATTATGCTGCCACGCACAAATTATAGTGGCTGGCTTATAACAAGCACAATACATAACACATGTCAATAATTACTGTTCAGTATGCAATCATGACTTGATTATCTCCACAATAAACTACCCAAAATAAGAAGCGCCCATGTCTCTACTACTACTACTACTACTACTACTACTACTACTAATTAGTGATAATTACAACTACAACTGTAATAAGCCCCCCAAATTCTGTCCCTTATACAAATTAATTACAGATAACTTTGCTATCTACAATTTATAATCCTACATGGATCTATCTTTAAGAAGATAGTGGCTTTTATGAATACCTGGCCAGGCATCTCTCTCTTTAAAACAAGTACCAAGACTTTCTAGTACCAAGAAGTATATGGTGGCAACTAGTTAGAGTGAATTAATGTCCACAGCAGATTTCTCGAATAAGTTAATAACATTTAAAATGGAACCTCTGACCCTGCACAGTGGAAAGTCCACCTCTGACCCGGGACCTCATAGAAGCTCTGCGGTGCTTATATCACATATCCTTCAGGAACCCTGGCTTCAACCCAACCACCATGGACAGTTCAGGGTGAGCTCAGACTTATAGCCAGATGACCACATCCCACCTCAAGCCCGCGCTATGTCTCCTAGCATGTCTGCCTCATGGCTTTCTTCTATGCCGCCCACTCAGCCTCCAGCCCAGCATTGAGGATGGAGTGAGTTACAACCCCCCTGGGGTAATCCTCAACCAGTGGAGCATGGGGCTCAGTGAAGGTCACCCTCCAGGGAGAGTTCTAGGAGACATCTGTGTGCTTCTCAAGAGATCTTGGCAGACCTGAGCTCACTGTGGCCCCAAAGAATCCTCCAGAAAGCACCCCAATACTGTTGAATCCTGTTGTTTTTCTTTCCTTATCATGTTCTCCCTGCCCTCTCACTTCTGGGATCATCTTTCCAATAAAATATCCCAAATCAGAAGCACCCAAATCCTTGTCTCAGGTTTTACTTTGGGAAAAAACAAATTTAGACAAGAGTTGAGGCCCAATGATCCAAGATAATCACAGCAAACATGTTTACTGTGGACCAGGTGCCCTTTCCAGAACTTTCCCTGAATTAATTCATCAGTCCTTTGAAGTAAGTCATATTTTGCACCCTGCTTGAGATATGTGGGAACTGAGGTCCAGGGACCTTAAGTCACCTTCCACCAGATGGTGGAACTGGGATTTGAACCTGGTCTGGCTCCAGAGCCTTAATCACCGTTATACGGCCCTCGTCAGACACTAGACTTCATGAGCTCTGTCTCCTTCTGAACAGTGGGAAAAGCTCGGAGACAGAAGAACTTCAGTTATACAGTGATATAGTCAAGCGCTTAAGTTTCCTGTTACAGCACAAAATATGACCCACTACTGTCTTCCACCCAGAGCAGACCCTTCTACTGGGAGATGCCCCACTTCTGATCATTCTTGTCCTCTTCCTGGAGGCAACTCCAGAACCCAGCAGTGTTCCTTATCCTCACAGTCCTGGGACATCCTTCTAAACAGAGATTCCCACAGAGAGGTCTCCTGCAAAGCCTGGAGCGTGGCCTGGGAGACTCGGGCAGGAGAAGTGGGAAGGAGCCCACCATTGAGTGCTGCTGAGGTTACTAATGGGAACCGGAACCCAGAGAGTCCCATTTTAAGCCCCAGATTTAAGTAGCATATAAACAACTTTAAAAATCAACCAAAGTTGGAGAATGTTTATGTGCCTTCTCTTCCTTTTTACTATACAAACTTGCATTTGATCAACATGGATAATTAATCTAAAGACTAACAGTAGAAAATACATTTTTATAAAACAAAGGAAAATTGGATTAGCATTTGTTGCTCCCCCCCGAAAAAAAAACTCCCACAAAGCTTTAACTTTCCAGTTCTTATTTTTACAAAAGTATCCTAACTTAAGAGATGCCTGGCTCAAGACCAAGAACTCTGGCCATGGTTGAATGCCCTGAATTCTTTACCCCAGCATCTGGCTTCCCTGTGGGAAATGCCCCACAATGTCATAAAAATACAATCTCTATCAAATACACATGAAGCAATTACTGGGCAATCACATAGTGGTACAGCATTAATAATTATTACTTTTATAATCATCACTATAAATCATAACAAAGAAAGCTAATATGTGAACTTCTTATTATGTGCCAAGCATGGTTTAAAACCTTCTGCATGCATTAACTCAATTTCATGTTCATTAGAAATATGAGACACATAATAACAATGTCAATTTTATAGTTAAGACAACTGATGCACAAAGAGGTTAAGTCACTTGCCCACTATCATATAGAAAAGATGAAAATACAGGAATTTATGATAGGAGGGTGTTGGTACCTTTAAGAGGTGGAATGATGTAAGTCAAGAGAGACTGTATCCCTGGGCTAAGATTTGATATTACTGGAAATAATAATGCAAGCATACATTGAGCATGCTTTCTTTGAGTCACTTCATTCAATCCACATAATGATATTTGGATGTAGGGAAGATTTTATCCATATTTGGGGGACAGTGTGAAGAAATGAAGGCTTAAGCAAGTTTAGCAATGTAACACGCTATCAAGTGTCAGAGGTAGGATTTGAACTTAGGATTGTCTATGTTTAGAGCCTGTGCTTTCATCCCAGTATATTCCACTGCAGTACGACATATGAGGCTGGGAAAGGGAGGGCGGGGTGGGAGATCTTTGGGATCCATATGATCAAAAGTCAACAATTTCCTTGCTTCTGAATATCCAGGTCCCTCTGCCTGGAATACAGCCTGTTGCCGAGTTAGGTCCTTTGAACAACATCTAAATGATCTTCATGTTGTACAGAACCACAACTGGAGTCATTCATGTCATCCAAAATATTTATCAAGAGTACTTGTATATGTTCGATCTTGTGAGGGAAATCAGAGTCCTGCCTCACAGTTCTTACGGCCTAGTGGGAGAGATCAACAATACTCAAAGAATCACACAATTAAGTGTACAATTATGAATGGAGACAAGTACTTTAAAAGGCAGAGACATGGTGCTGTGAACGTGTAACCAAAGGGACTTGAATGGATCCAGTGGGGAGAGGGCTTTCCTCAGGGTGGAACAGAGACCCGAGGACAACTGGAGTTACATGGGGCAAGCTTTCATCAGGGAACGACATCTGAAAGTCTTCCACTGCTGGTTCTTGTAAATCAAAGGCCTCGGTCTTTAAGAATCCAGTGTCCATTTGCAGAGGAGGAGTAGGAGGAGGAGGGAGTAGAGAAGAAAAAAAGCTATAAATGAATGAATCAGGAGCTTGAATTGAGTTCTGCATTCCTGTTGTAACATCATAAAACTCCATGAGGCAATGAATGCCTGTGACCAGAGAAGAGAGATAAGAAAGTAGATTTTGAGGATAACTTCTCAAGGTTACAAAATATTATGTTTGACAGAAAATGGATTTTAAGTGTGAACCTCAATGCTACCCTACCATATTATCACATGGACCCAAGGTTTCTTTATAAGTAAATACCTGAACCAATGACAGTAGTATAATAAGAAAATAAGAAATAAAATCACTGAAAACTGCCTGTAAACTCCATAGGTAAATATTTTTTTAAATTAACATGAAAAACAATAGCAAACATGACTTGATTCTCAAATACATGGTAGATGGGACTTTTAATAATGCGAAAGTTCTTTGTTTGCTTATCCTGTTTGTATAATGAAAGGCTATATATTCTCAAAGCCCAGTCCAGGTCATTCTATCCATGTACTTTTCTAATGTGTTTCTGACACAGTCCACTCTGTGATTCTTTGCATCTATTGTGACTGATTCTGTGCCGGGATATGAGACTGCAAAGATTATGATCTGGTCTCTTTCCCCAAGGAGTTATCTATCTTGTGGGGATGATAGCCAAACCGACAGGTCATTGCAATACAGCATAATGACAAAGGGAAGCCCGAGAGCACAAAGAATGAGTCCTTAACTCAGTGCGGGAGCATCAGAGAAGATTTCTTTGGTGAAAAGGATATTTGAACAAAATCTTAACAAGGCCAGTACTTCCAGAAAACAATGTTTTTAGCGCTGCTGTTAATCACCTTAGCCACTGGTGAGGAAAATAATTCCAAGTGATCTTGGGCAGATTGGCTGTGACTAAAAGTGGTATTGATGTGCGGACAGGGGGAATGCAAAGGAGAGAGGAAATTTAAGACTTTGTCTTGAAGCAGCATCTGGCCACCCCTGTGCGGTCTGTCGGATCAGGGAGAGAAAATCTGGATGCCTCGGAAGTGTGTTGACAGCAAAGTGAACCTAAATTCAGGTCCAGACATCCCAAAATGTCCATCCTGAAAATCAAACTCAGACAAGGAAATTTTTTTCAATATCTTGAGCACCTCTCCAACCCACTTGGGAAAACCTCTTGCAATGTCCAATTAATTCAGTTCACAACACCTCTCTGATATTCCATTTCTGCTTCTGCAAAATGGTGATCATAACGAACTCCTAGCAGGTGTTTCTAGTAAGACATAGCTGAATAACAAAGTGAAGCACTCAGAACATACTTTAAAAGGAAGAAAACATTGTTATCATCAATCGAAAGGTAGTACAACAGAACGCTCAAAATATTATGCCCTGGACCAAGAAAGACATTTTTAAATCTTAACATATGTGGAAGGAATTCTGAAAGGGGATGAAGACTTCCATTACCTTCTTAAGTACAACTTCATAAAAAACAAGATGGCGCTACATGAAAAATGATGAGTCCTCTTGGTCAATACCTGTGTGTTTTGTCTCTCAGTCCCTCACAGTGCCAACCAAAGCACAGGTGTGCAATGGAAGTCTGTTTCTTTTCTATAGAGTCCTTAATAGAAAATTAAACTGAAACTATCTTATAGTAGATCATCCTTGATGACAACTAGATAAGCTTTATAAGATTTCCACCCCCACAGACCAAAACACATCTGTTAATAAGATATTACATGACTATCTAGACATTGCAAAGAGACAGAAATGTCAGCATAATTTTCTGCTGAGTCAACAAACTAGGAAGACAGAAACCGTGTCAGGCTACCAAAATATCCAGGACTTGAAGTTCCAACATCCTACAGAGGAGAGAAGTACAAAGAAGTGAATCCAAATAGTCTGAAATGCTTATCTCTTTGAGGAATGTTCTACTTAATAAATGGTGCTGATTCAGAGAAGCTGAGCAGAGAGTGACAAGCCAAAGTTTGAGGGGGCCAAACCATGGTGTTGGCAGTTTCATGGGGAGATAAAAAGTAAATGGGGTTCAGCAACCACCAAGGAAGAAGAAGATTGGTAAGGACCTGCAGTCTCCCCTTGAGCCCGCCTGAAGCAGTGCAGCACAGGTATAATGGCCAATGGGAAGTGGACGAGACTACAAAAGCTGAAGTTTCACCCTCAAAACATTGATTGGATTAAATGGATCTACCTGGCAGATTCTACCCTTACCTGACTACCTCAGAAGCTAAAGGAATCCCTATAACTTTTCATACATAAAGCTCACCATGTAATTAAAATCACAAGGCATAATAATAAACGGGACCAAAGTGGGGATGAACCCCAGAAACTAGACAGAGTGGCTCAGGTGAAGCTGATATTAATGTCACTGGCCACGTTAAAGTAACCATGGTTAGCACGCCCAGGAAAAGAAATTGCAGGTGAGAAAAATGTCACTCGAAAAGCAAAATTTATTTCAAAAGTCAAGTTTTAGAATGGGAGTGATAATCATTGAAATTAAGAACTCAGATGATTTCACAAAAATTCAGACTCAGTTAAAGGGAGGATTAGTGTTTTGGAAAACAGGTCAGTGGAAAGCGCATAATGTACATGCTCTGGGTAGTTTAAAAATATATGTGTGGTACATGTGCCATTGAAGTCTCAAAAGAGGAGATGAAACAACATGAAGCAGATGAAATATGATGGCCAAGAATTTTCCAAAACTAAAAATGACTTCCGGTCACACATCTAGGAAGCACTGAAAATTTCAAGAAGCCCTAGCTGGTTTGGCTCAGTGGATAGAGCATCAGCCTGTGGACTGAAGGGTCCTGGGTTCGATTCCAGTCAAGGGCATGTACCTCAGTTGCAGGCTTGATACCAGCTCTAGTTGGGGTGCATGTGGGAGGCAACCGATCAATATGTCTCTCACATCGATGTTTCTCTCTGTGTGTCTCTCCCTCTCCTTTCCACTCTCTCTCTCTGAAAATCAATGAAAAAATATCCTTGGGTGAAGATTAACAAAACAAAGCAAAACAAAACAAACTTCAAGAAGTTTAAATAAAAGAGAGCATACCTCTGGCACCTGTATCAGTGATAGAACTCATTATCTCTATATATAAAAGCCTAAACGACCGCTAAGACCGAATGACCAGAATGACCGACTGACACAGACCTTGCTGCTGGGGCCCTGACAACCCCGAATCTGGTTCACCTGCACCCTGGACCCATAGAGGAGGAAGGAGGGAGCCTGATTCCTCATGGAATTGGCCATTGGTTAGCTTGCTGTTGGGGCCCTGACAGCCTTGAATCTGGTTCACCTGCACCCTGGACCTGCACCCCGGACCCAGGCAGGAGGGAGGAGGGAGCCCAATTCCTTGCAGAATCGGCCATTGGTTAGCTTGCTGCTGGGGCCAACCTCCCACGGTCCCTCCCCTTGGCTGGCTAGCCCCCACAATACCCCTGATTGGGGGGCTGGCTGCCCCCACCCCATTGGTCCCAATCACCGGCCAGGCAGAGGGACCCCACCTGTGCACGAATTCGTGCACCGGGTCCCTAGTAATGATAATATTTGAGGAACTGAGAGAAGGTAGCCAGGGACTTCTGGGGGCTGATAACATTCTATATTCTAATTGAATTAGCAGTTCCATGAGTGTGGCCACTTTGCAAAAATTGATTGAGCGTTATACTCATTATCTGGGCATCTATTTATATTTATGCGAGTCCAATGAACGTTTTAGAGCAGAAAGTGAAACATTCTTTAAAGGAGAGAAGTGCTATGCAGGATTTCAGAAGCACCTTGTAAACGGAGTGGCCACGTTTTAGTCAAAAGCTAGACTAAAGCTACATCGCCTGGAGCCCTGTCCCACCGAAACAGACGGTGCAGAAAGCAGAGATAAGGAACTGCATTAGAGTCAAAAGTAGCATTTAACAGCGGAGAGGAACAAAAAACTGTTCACCTAAGCTGATATGACAGGATAAACAGTATCACAGACGTTCTGCTCTCAGTAGCTGACTCAACAGGCCAGGCTGACAGATTTACAATGGAGAACTGAATCCTCAGATCAAAAACCATGTGCTGTGTTTGGGGCTGATGACCTACAGTGTACACTGAACCCCTTAAATCAACAGGTTTATGGCATTTACGGCGGAGCCCTCTGACAGGGCTGCTTCATCAAACAAGCCCCGGCTTGAATCTGAGCTCAGCTAAAAGCTGGGCTATCAAAGGCAGGCGTTTGCTGACATGGGAGGGGAAGTGCTCCCTTTCTGTTCAAATACTCACTGGGAACCTTTCTCGTGCTTTCGGGAGGGGGGGGGGGGGGGGGGGGAAGGGAGAGGGAGAAAAAAAATGGCACAAATGTATAGAGACCTACATAATCTTTAAGACCCATCAGTGCGAGAGAGGAGACATTTACTTGGGGTCTCCACAGCTCCTGCGAATGTTGCCCCAGCACAACCCTGCGTGTTTGTCTGGGTTGGATCTAAGTGGTCCACACAATACCACCTTCTTGAGGGACAATTACATAAACCACATTACACAGCCATTAAATATGGATGCTCTATAATAGTGTCTCTAACTATTTTGGCTAAAAGCCATGTCTAAGAAAATTAGCATACATGTTATAACATGGCTCAGTGGGCACGCACATTGAAAAATCTCATTCAGTGCTCTTCCGAGACAATAACCGGAGGAGTCTAGCCTAGTGTACTTAATGCTACCTGTAATATTTCTCTTTTTGCTAATGGTCATCAGAACTGATTAAATTGACTCATGACGCACTAGTTGGTTGCAACCCAAATTCTGAAACAAAAATTCTCTATAACGAATCAGATTTTTTCCCCCAAGTGTGATGAGCATGCGCATTATTGAAAGTGCCGATTCTGAGGGTCTCAATCCCAGAGACGATGACTCTTTAGATCTGGGGTGGGGCCTAGGAATGGGACCATTTATCAGGCACTCCAACAATGCCTGTGCAGGAAGACCGAGGTGACAGCGTGACACATGTGTCTCTAATCGCATCCCTTCGCCTTCAGATGTGGAAATTGAGGCCCAGAGAAGGGAAAGGATTAGCCATAAGGGTCTAGGGCAGTGGTCGGCAAACTCATTAGTCAACAGATCCAAATATCAACAGTACAACGATTGAAATTTCTTTTGAGAGCCAAATTTTTTAAACTTAAACTATATAGGTAGGTACATTGTTATCAACTTAATTAGGGTACTCCTAAGGCTTAGGAAAAGCCACACTCAAGGGGCCAAAGAGCCGCATGTGGCTCGCGAGCCGCAGTTTGCCGACCACTGGCTAGGGCAAGCATGTCAAACCAAAGTCTAACCTGGGCCAAATAAACAAGGCATGTGGCCCGAAGGCCGTGAGTTTGACATGCTTAGTCTAGGAGCTAGAACCAAGTCTCTTGGCTCGCCGACCATCTCAGCAGGCATCCAATAACCTTTCCCCCTTCTTTTAAGTTCTGTTGGAAAAGTGAACATAAAATTGAGCTTAAGCAAAAACGAATAACATTAGAAATTAGCTAGACCCAAACCCAGGACTGAGCACAGGTAACTGAGAACACCTTCTTCCTTCCACTGAACATGGCAACAGAATGTCTTCACCATGGTGAACCTTTCTAGCATCTTCCTTTTCAACTTCAAACCGCACAGTGTGGCCAACAAGATAATATTCTGGCCTTTCAGCTACTTCCTACTTACCCAGCAGTTTTGGAAGAACTTCACATCATTTCAAACTCATTGATGTGTTTGAAATTTTTTTTTTCTAACAAAGTGCCAATGAGACGTAAGTATCCACCGCCTGCCTGTTTTTGGCGAGGAGCTGGAGAGGAGGGCAGCAGCAACGATTTATTGTGATGGTAGGAGCTCACTGGACATTTGAGGCTCCTGCAATACACCGCCCACCCCAGGGCATTCGTACTTGCTGCCTGTCCAGGGCCGTTCCTCCCCAGCAAGGCCACATGACTGGCTCCTTTATGGCCTTGGGTCTCTGCTTAGTTTTCAACTCATCAGTGAGGCCTTTCCTGACCACCCAGTGGGAAGAGCAAATACCCCCTCTCCCCAGGCTTCTGCCCCACCAGCCCTTCCCGTCTCCCTCCCGGCCCTTTATAGCATGCTGACCTTCTGACAGATTATGTATTCGCTTGTGTGTTTGTTGTCCGATTTCCTCCCGGCCTGAGGGCAGGGACTTTTTCTCTTTACTCGCTGCTGGATCTCAGTATCCAGAACACATCCTAGCAGACAGAAGGCACCAAAAATTACATGGTAAATGGCCAAGAGATAGGTGCTTGCTCTCTCCAAGGCATGGGTGATGCGTTCTGCATGAAGGGTGTGAGACTCACCACAAGCATAAGAGACAGGTGATCTTATCCATGTTACTGATGAGGACAATGAGAAGCGCAGGAGCACAGATTTCAGGTTGCTCAGGGTTTCTCAGCTCAGGAGATGAAGAGCTGTAACTCACACCGTCGGTCTGATGCTAATGGCCCTCGCCAGGGCCCCCAGGCTAGACTGTTCCCTTGACACTACCTGGGTGGCACGCTATACATATTTACTGAGTGTATTACTTTGGACAAATTTTCAATATTTAAAATATTATTTGAATGTGTATGCAGAATTCTGCATGCAGAATTCTCAATGCAAAACTCTTTGCATTAAGCATGAATTCATGGATGGTCTATATGGGAGGTGTAATAAAGTTGGGTAGTGTGTAAGGAAGTATCTGGGATGGTGTGGTCTTTCTTCTCCCTCAGAAAAGTGGTAAATGGTATTAAAAGGAATTATAAAAAAATATTATTTGATTACATTCATATACAATCAATGTGAAATTACATGTGTGTATACATTTATATTTGAATATATGTATGAAGACAGTAGGTAAACAAGTCAGCATCAGGCACTATGACAGGTCCTTAAGCTACAAGGAAAAAAAAATTAAAGGCAGAGTGCATGGCCTCATGACACTTGCTGTCTAGCTCAAGAGTCAGACCTTAATGAAACAACCACATTACCAACTATAAAAGCACAACTAGAGTTATGAGAACAAAAGACACACCAACTTCTCCAAAGGAAGGTGAAAAGACCCTGCAATGGTTGTTTTATTAAATCCCTGCGGGGTGCCCAGGTAGCTGGTTGAGCATTCAGGTGTGCCTGTGAGTGCATTTCTGGATGAACATCTGAGCCGGTGCACAGAGTAAAGCAGACCGCCCTCCTCAGTGTGGGTGGGCTCATCTACTTGTTGAAGGTCTGGATGAACGAAAAGTCGGAGTAAGGGTGCCTTTGGTCTCTCCGCCTGTCACTAGGTAGGACCTCGGTCATCTACTGCCTTCTGACTCTGCCTGGACCTTCCACCACGGGCGCTCCTGAGCCTCCAGTCACTAACTGCAGGTCCAGGGACTTCTCAGCCTCCAGAATGCACGAGTCAATTCCTTATACTTAGTTACATATATGCAATGTTATAATATGTAATATATCAATGTTATATATTAATAAAGTATTCTATAATAATTATATATTAATATGACATCTATAATACACACCTCATTCTGTTTCTCTAGAGAACCTTCCCGCTGAGCCCACCACCACACATAGAAAGAGGAAGGGGGTGCACCTGACAAGGGGGTGCGCTGTTTCGCTGGGCCAAGAATGTCTCCTTTCTTTTTGTGAATCAAGGCCACCTGCTCCTCACTTCATATCTTTTCGAAGGAACCCTCTTCTTTTCTGGCCCAAGAAAGTCAGACTCAGCAAAGGGCTGTAACATTAGAGTTAAAGCCAGGCAGCTGGAACTCCCCAGCAAGGGCAGACCCACTGCAGGGGAGGCGTGGGAAACCCCAGTCAGCATTGCCACCAGCCAGGAAAATGGGCCCAGACACCATTGCAGAAATACAATGCGTTAAGTACATATTCTAATATGTTAAGTGTCATCCTGTCAGATACGATCTATTTTTAAATGTTCACTGATTTAGATTATTTTTGCCACTGAACCCCTCCATTATCAAAAGAATTTTATAATAGTGTGACTTTAGCTTTTAACGTCCTGAGCATGAATGCTTTTAAGACTATAATTCTGCTTTGCTTTTGCAATCTGGTAATTAGTTAACTAGGAAACATTATAAAAACAAACCAGAGACGTGAGACTTAATAAAGTTTCTTTCTTTTTTTTAGAAAAGTGAAAGTTAACTAGCAGGATCTGACCAAATATAATTAGAAGAAAATCCATGTGAAAATTCTGAAAATTTTCAAGACATACTCTCTTTCACCTTCAAGAGAAATATTCCATTTAGCATTCTTATTTTAAATCTGAGCTTCACTAGCAGAATTGTGCAATTACTATGTAACTGTATAAATGGGATGCCTCCAAACAAAAATATCAAACTATCCCATGCAGAAAGTATTCAAAAGCAAACTAAAGATGCTGTGAAAGTTCTGTTTGGAAGACACGCAGTTTCAGCAAACTAGTCAATAAGTGAATCCTTCCTGCCTGTTTGCTTTCGCTGTACGTGTGAGGGAACTTCAGGATAGGAGATGTAGAGACCTATACTGTCCAGTAACTGTAACTGTAAAATCATACTGGATTATGTAAGATAAAAGTACCTCATTAATAATTTTGTGTGGATTATATTTTGAAATAATATTTTCAACATATTGGATTAAATAAAATATAAAGCTGATTCTTGAACAAAGCGAGGATTAGGGGCGCTGATCCACCACTCAGTCGAAAATCCACGTGAATTTCACCTGTCTTTTTCCTCGCCTTTTAAAATGATTACTAGAAAAATGTAAACTACATATGCTAGCTTGTGTTATATTCTACCAGACACCACTGTGCCAGAGCAAAGAGGAGATGGAATTCCATGCATCATAAAAAGAAAATAGAGGATTTTTATGGGGGGGGGGGGGGGGGAGAGACATTTTTTAAATGTTGTCATTACTTAAAAATAAAAATCCACTGCACACTAAAATTAGATTCATTAAAATAAACATCTTCAAAGACACAACTGAACAGCATATGAAAGCTGAGCGATGTCATCCATCAATAAGCATTCTTGGTTTACAACACTGGCCCACATGTCATTGTCCAAACAAATCAAAGAAGTCAATTAAAAGTGGTTACGGCGTGTGAAGTCATCCCCTAAGCCAACCATGGCATCTCCCTCTCCTTCCGACTGCGCTCTGACAGGCATATAATGTGCTCGCTGGTATTTGCTGCTTTAAAGCCATCTGCAGTTATTGTTGGCAGACATGGTGAGGTGTGTAATAACAAGACAATTGACAGACAGAGTAGTGAATCAACAAGACAGATAATGTGTCCAAGATGCACTGGTAGGAACAAATATTGACGATGCTGGCTGCAGTAAGACTGCGGTGGGGCACTGCACCCAATAAATGTTGATTCACGACGTGTGCGGGCAAATTGCCTCTGTGTTTACCGGTCGGCTACTCTGTGCCAAGAGCCCTAACTGCATTATGCTTGCCTGTTTCCTCTGTGAGACTATGAGCACTTTCCATAACTTGTTCATCCCTCCCACAGTGAGGACTTGCATTTCAAAATGACAGAAACTCAAGTTAAACTAGATGAACAACAAAAAAGGGGGGGGCGGTATTGTTCATATGAATGAAAAGCCCAGAGTGCTTTAATTTCAGGCACAGCTGGACATCAAGGCTGGGATGGCCCTATTCTCAGGTGACAAGGTGGTTGCCAGCAACTCTGGACTTATATTCCATCCACTTCACTACCCCCGAGGGTGCCCCGGAATTTGATTTCATGGACTCTGATCCTGTTCCATGTTTATCCCTGAACCAATGACTGTCCTCGAGGGTATCTGATGTTCTCACGGGTCATTATGGAAAACATGTCACCTCTACTGAAATGTTAAGGGTTTGCGGTAGAAGTGGGGAAGGTAGGTGCCCAAGGAAAACTGCAATTTTTTTTTACCAAAAGACTAGGGAAACAGCTGCCGGCCAGACAAAAAAATTACAGGTGGCCTCTGCCATCTCTAAATCTCCACATCTAATATCCACATAAAAGATACCCAATTAATGCATTTTTTTTCAATAAATGAATGGATGCCTAAGAAATATCCAAATCATGATGTATTCCAAACATAGAAATGATGTGTCTGTTTCTAAATTACCAGCATGTTAATTACATACATTCATGGAACAAATGTTTAGTGAGTGCCTACTATTTGCCAGGGACCAATCTAGCCTCTGGGAGACAGCAGGGATGAAGCCCTGCCTGGCCCTCTCAGAGGCGAAGGTGGCATGTATACGATAATAGAAGTGAAGAGTATGAAGAAAAAGAGAGCAGGATGAGGGGTTGGGGAGTGACAGGTGGCAGGGAAGAACTTTCTGCAATGTTGACATCTGCACAGAGAACAGTAGAGCACCGAGAGGGAAGGAAGCATTTGAGTACCTTGGGAAAGAGCCTTCGACGTGCAAAGTCACTGGAGTAAGGGCTCTCGGGGACATTGAAAGACAGTGGAGTCCAGAAGGACTTGGGTGGAGTGTATGATGGTAAAAGGGATAGGAAATTTAGGGCAAAGGGGCCAGATCACACAGGGTCTTGTAGTCCATGGTAAGAAATTTGGATTACATGCTGTGGGTAAGGGAAAGACCATTAGGTGGTGGAGAAGAAAGGATGATGGGGACACAGGAGATGAAAGAGAAGCACCAGACAGGAAGCTGCTGCAGGAATCCAGGCGAGAGGGTAACTGTAGCTTAGATCACAGAGGTCGCAGCGGAGGTGATAAGAAGTGGTCAGTGTTATGAGTTGACCTATGAGCAATGAAAGGTGCAAGGACGTGTGTGTCAGATCACCAGGCATCTACATGCCTTCACGGGCTGACACAATCATTTAAATTGCTCAGCCATGATGTTAAAAGTTAGACACATCACTCCCCTGGTTGTGCTCTCATGGTGCTTTAACCACATCTTAAGTATAAAATTGATTTCGTTGCATTGTCCTTAAGTGTTTACATTCCTATTACTCCCCACTCTCCCACTAGAATATCCTAGAATTTAGGAACCGTATTATCACTTTTGAGTTTCCACAGTCTATCATAGTTCTAAGGCACACAGTAAGCTGGGAATAAATGTTTGGGTTAGAAGGATGGATGGATGGGTGGGTAGGTGGATAGGTGGGTGGGTGGATGTGTGGGTGAGTGAATGGGTGGGTAGGAAAGAGGAAGTAATAAAGGGAAAATAAGAAATGTCAAGCAATTAGGTGCTGATAGCTTGGAATATAAGCCCCAAAGTGACCTCAACTTTATTTGCTGATATACTTATAAAGAGGTTGAGGAATTTAAAGGATGTTGCAAATTATACAGATACCAGTGTACTTCTCACTCTTAGATGACGGGTCTATTCGAGGAAGGGGGAACAGAGACAGGTTAAAGGATCAGGTCAGCTGGTGAGTCTAAGCATCTGAGAGAATTGGGCTCCTTATCTTGCATTCCAGTTAAAACAGAGCTCCAAGTACAGTGAAGAATTTATATATTTAGTAAATGTATCAATTCCCCAACTCCATGCAGGAGGCAGAAAAATCTAATAGAACTTTATAAGGTTCTCTGGCTTGAGCACACCTCACAGAACACGAAGACCCTTCCCCATTTCATCCCCAGAACTGCCCACTGCCCTCATTCCTATAGGTCAAGAGAACACACAGGGCAATGAACTTTTATCTATACACCACTGCAAATACAGAAATAGAATCCACCTGGTTAGGCTCCCTCCCTCATAAGAAGGCGAGAGTAATCCTATATAATAAAAGGGTAATATGCAAATTGATTGAATGGCAAAACTCGGTCGCTATGACGCACACTGATCACCAGGGGGCAAACGCTCAACACAGGAGCTGCTCCCTGGTGGTCAGTGTGCTCCCACAGGGGGAGCGCCGCTCAGCCAGAAACCGTCAGTTGGACATCCCCCAAAGCCGGGCTGAGGGACCCCCCTGCCCCCGTTGCACAAATTTGGTGCACCGGGCCTCAAGTTTTATTATAAATACACCTCTATGTCTTCAGAGATCCAGTTATTTTTTTCAGTAGCTTGTATAGCATGCTGTGAAATTCAAAAGCAAATACACATCTTGTAATGTATTTACAGACGGTTTTGCTGCTGCTACCCAATTCACCTTAGCCCCAGGCATCTTCATACTCCGCCTCCCCAGCTGAGTTCTTCAAAAAGTGGGTAAAGTACCTGACATCATTATTCTTAATGACACTAATAAACAGCAAGTATGCTCTGAAAAAAAAAAAAAAAGGAGCTTACATAAATGCATTCTATTAAAGAGGCCACTTTGCAATGGTGCTGTATCCATGGTCCTTAGCTCGGGACAATTATGCCCCGAGGGGACACTCGGCCATATCTGGAAACACTTTTGGTTGACACTGGCCTCTAGTGGGTAGAGACTCAGGGTGCTAAGAATCCTGCAATGCACAGGAAGTGCCCCACAAGAACCCATCCACAATGTCAACAGTACCCCGTGGAGAAACCCTGGGTAAATATGACAATTTCCTAAGCAATTTCAAATAGTGAGGATCTGAGGACACTTGCTCTTCTCCTTGGATCCACTGTCCCACCTGCCCCAGGAGGTAGCATGAGTGCCTGATGGATAATTTAAGATGAGTAATTGATGAATCATTTAAGATGACTATGATTCCAGAAAGGGAAGAAACTCATTAGGTGCTCACACCTGCTACAGAGTAAGCACCATAGACATCCTCTGTAGTTTTTTTGTATTGCTGTGTGACAAATGACCGCATATATAGAGCAGCTTACAAACAACACCCATTTATTAGCTCTGCACGTCAGAAGTCTGGGCACAGCGTGACTGGGTTCTCTGCTCAGGGTTTCCTGAGGCTAAAATCCGGATGCGTGCCAGGCTGCATTCCTCTCTGGAAGCTCTGGGAAAGAATCCACCCGCAAGTTCATCCAGATTGTTGGCAGAATTTAGTGCCTCTCAGTTGCCGGGCTGCTGCCCATTCCTCGCTGGCTGTCAGCTGGAGGCCCTCTCGGCTCCCAGAGGCCACTGCATGCCTCGCCACGTGGCCCCAGCTCTCAGAAACGGAGCCTTTCTCCCATGTCAAATCCCTCCAGCTATGAACCACCGACTCTTTCTGATTCTACATGATGAGGTCAAACCTACCTGGAAAATCTCCCTTTCGTAAGGTCCACTGACTTGAAGCCTTGATTCTACCTGTAAAACCCCTTCCCGGCAGGATCTAAATCAGTGATGGAATCGTTGAGAGAGGGTGTGTGTACACCAGGGGCCCAGAAGCTTGGGGCCAACTTACAGTTCTACCTACAGCAATGTATGATTACATATCATCATCTCAATGATTCTCATAACAGCTCTTTGACGTTCTCTTTTCATCTCCACTTTACAGACGAGGAAACTAGATTTTCAGATAATGTGATCATGTCCCAAAGTTGAGCGAAGGGCACATGGGAACCCTCTGCGTTACCTTTGCAACTTCTTGTGAGTCTAAAATTATTTCAAAATAAAATGCCTTCAAAAAGAATGATTTCACAGAGACCACATAATTAGTGAGTGAAAGCGAGGCTTCTACAATCCCATGCTTCCTGGAACATGACATTTCTAAAGTGATAGCATCTCTAAAGCCCCTGACATTGATCTAGGCCAGGGGTTCTCAATCTTGACTCTGCATTAGAACCAACTGGGAACCTGTTAAAGAATACAGATGCCTGGGCCCCACCCTCAGACATGGTGCTTTCATTGGTTTGGAGTGGGATCTGGGCTTCTGTATTTTTTAAAGCTCTGCATGTTATGAGTCACTGATCTAGACACTGTTGAATCATAAATGGCAATGCTAAATATGTATGTGAAACAGAAATTAGTATTTACCCACCAAAGGAATCTTTTTGAAAGGATGAAATTCATCTTACTTCAATGCATTTGACGGGAAAGCAAGGACTGCAAAAGCCTGAGATAAAATAAGAAGCAGGAAAATACGCTCACAAATTTAAAGAGTGAGAATGCAGTCAGCTAATATTTTCTCTCCACCGCATCTCTGTGCCGATTAAAACAGACCTAAACTCAGTAATTAAGGTGGAACACAAAAAAGGTGTTCGTTATCTATTCACAGGGAAATTTACGCTGGGTAACTGTTTGCCTCCTGGAAACAGCAAAGTAAGATATAAAAGAGAGATGAGAAACTGGAAAATCACAGAATGAACCCACAGACACTAACCAGCACTCCTGTGGAGGAGAACTCAGTAAATCATCGGAGAGATAATCTCCTTTTACTAGTTTATCTCAATCCCTTTCAAGTGCCGTCTCTCAGAGCAGGGCTGTGCACACAGCCGACGTCTAGTAAATTAGTGATGTGCGCTAGATAATTTATATTAGAAGGCATGCCCCCTTGACTTGCAGTGGGAATAAGGGCAGATAAAATACTCCCAAGCTCAGAAGCATGAATAAGCAATCAAAAGAATTCAGCTGAAAATGAAATCCTAGATAGATCAAAGGCATCCCTGCAGGAGAGGTGAGCATGCCGTCCAGACAGACCACTCTCGCCAGACTTGTACTATGGTATTTGAGCAGGCTCTGCCCTGTAATTGGACAGAAAAAAACTGTGGGAACAGGCTTTCATGGGAATAACTGGATATAACTGAGGAGGAACTCCTGCATTTGTGGGCCGAGATCTGCAGGAAGCCCAGGCAAATATTTTTGGTTGTGAAAGACTTAATGTGCAGGGCTATCCTTGGGCCTGTATATAGTTGGACTTCAGTACGCTTTTCTCTTAAATTGTTTATTTCTGATGGTGGAACACCGTGCGATTTTACCAACACACATGCTCCGAGGGACAGAACTATACTTCGAACTGACTCAGTTGTAGGCTCGGGGAAAACAAAGATAAATGAGCTCCCAGTAACTTTGCATGTTGCACAACCAAGATGATAGCTACAGTGATATTGGGTGGCTAACGCCAATATCTGCAAGCACATTTTGGGCCACAGCTACTGTCCCATGTGTGTTTGGTGCCTCAGCATTTCACAAAGGATCTCTCTCTCTCTCCTTCCTCTCCCCCCATAAAATATAGAATTGCATGCAACTAAGAAGACATATATATATATATATATGCATGTTCTTTTCAGCAACAACAACTTAAAAAACCATTACCCAGAAGGTAATGATTATAAATGCAGAAGTTAAAAGGATAAGATAGATGTATATGTGATGAGGAAGGAACTCCAAGATACATATTATTTTAAGGCACACCTCCTTCCCCAAAATACTTCAGGAAAGGTACTAATGAAATTTGTCCATATTTTTAATGCACGTGAGCACACACAACAGAAACAATAAACTCTGGTTTCAAAAAGAGCTCAGACTGATGGATAATTGGAGATCCCAGGTTTCTACACCACACTCCAGACCTCCTATGCAGTAATTCACATAGCAATACATAAATTAAAATAGAAGATGCATCTTGTTCAGATACACAGATGAATTGACTTGGCCCTCTGAGGCTTACAGACAGGTGAGAGAACAAATAAAGCTCAGTCCCACATGCTTGCTGTCATATATGATACTAGAGGCTCAGTGCACAAAATTCGTGCGTGCGTAGGATCCCTAGGTCTGGCTGGCGATCAGGGCCAATCTGTGGGGTGACCAGCAGGGTGATCGGGGGGCCCTTGCTGGCACCTACCTTGGCTGGCCTGGGGCCTGCGGGCAGCTCCTGCATTGAGTGTCTGCCCCTTGGTGATCAGTGTGTGTCATAGTGACCAGTTGTTCCACCGGTCATTCTGCTGTTTGGTCAATTTACATATTAGGCTTTTATTATATAGGATAGGTGACAACTGTGTTATTATTGCTGAGTACGTCTCTTGAGACACCAGCCACTCAAGGAAATTCTGAATGATCTCTGGAGCTCAGGATGTCCTGTATGCTAAAGGAAGACTAGCAACAGCAAATTGTTGAGAGACCGAGAAGAGAGAACCACAGTGCTGACATCATTGGGGATCTTTGCTCCAACCTTGCTGAAAGCTAGCCGTCCTAGCCCAGGGAGGGATGAATTAGAAAGATCACTCCAGAGCCAAAAAAACCCCAACGTTCTTTAAATGCTTAATCTAGTTGTAGGTAGAATTGTTCTGCTTGTAAATGAAAAGTCCTGTAATATGTAAGTAAAAACAATCTCTATATTTTGATTTACCCTAGCCATCCCTGCCTGCGCGCCCCCCCCCCCCCCCCCCCCCCCCGGCATACATACTGGCTAACGCTAGTCAGAGCACGGATAACCACCCTAACGTGGTGTGATGCACGCCATAAAGCAAAGGCAACCTTCCAGAGAGCTCCCAGTCGTCCTCCCCTGCCCTGAGCTGGTGCCTTGCAGACCCCTTTAGGACACTGACTCACAGTCCCCAGTGGCCGCTGGGACCCCTGGGAAGCTTTCTCTCCTTTATTCAAATGGACACCAGGCCCTACCCAGGACCTACTGAACTTGCAGGAGTGGGGCCCAACTATATGTTTGTGTTTTTTCCCCCAAAGTGCCCAGCTCTTTTTGAAGTGTATTGAGAAAAAAACATGCCACTGAGAACCTTGACTGCCCATATGCCGACTGGCAGGAAATATTATAAAGGCCAAGGGCTGAATCTCAGTTCACTCTTCTCTCCACAGCTCCAGGGTTAATAGCTCAGCAAGTGCTTAAATATAAACTATTCTTATTGTCTTGGATGAAATTTCCCTGCCTGTGGGTGGTGAGGAGGATTGGCCTTAGCTGATTTGAAAGCTCCTTTATGGGAGAAGGTCTGCAATAATGACAATATCACTCTCTCTTTACCACTACCCATATTATTGCTAGGTGCCATGTACTAGTTTGAGCATTGCACATGGAGTATTTTTCTTTCTGTTAAGCATCCATAAACCCCACGGGGGAGGGACTACTATTACCCTCATCTTACCAGTGAGGAAATGAGGCCCAGAGAGGGCAAATAATTGGACGTGGATCACGCAGTTAAGAGCTTGGACGTCGGAGTGGGCCCTCAAGGCCATTACGCCACACCGCTTTCGCACACATGCATTCAGCCACATCTTTATTTGTGGAGCCTTCCTCTTTGATTCTTTATCTTTCTCCAATTTTATTTATTCAGAGTTGATAAAAAGTGGTTAGTCCCCCACCCCCCACACACACACAAAATCCCTAAATGTTCTCAATGGGATGATGGCCAATACCCAAGAGCTCTCTTCCTGTCCCAACTGGCTGGGAGAGAGTCCAGGACTAAGCCTTCCCAAGTTGCCACTTCCTTCCCAGACCCTCTCCTCGTCCAAGGTCAAGAACAATCGGGTGCGTACCAGGCTAAGCGCTCATTGTAACGTGTCACAATGCTACGCCTGGTGAGAGACAGCGTTCCCATGGCCACTTTGCAGATGAGAAAACCGAGGCACGGAGCATTGAAGAAGCTGGGGAGTCTGATGCTTCGGTGGCCTCACTGACAGGCAGAGAGCATGGGGGAAGGAGCAGTCTTGCTCCCTCCCATCTGAACAACCCTCAACTCAGTCCTAGGGGTCCAGTTCTCGGTCTAAAACTTTGGCCATTTTTTTACAAAAAGAGATTGGGTGGAATTTTGATTAAAAAAAAATGTTGCTATATGCAAATAATTGTCTTCACAAACCATGTCAAAAGAGGGCATACAGGACAGAGACAAAAAAAAAAAAAAATCTTTCTACTATTGATGAATCAAGTAATAACCAAAGAAAGAATCACTGGTTTGGATCAGCCTGTATCCAAAAACTTGTAAATACAACTCAGGCTAATCCTGAATTTCACATGATCCTCTCAAGTGACTAGAAAGCTCCAAAGGGGTCTGTGTAATTCAGCAAACCCCTGCTAGCTAACAAGGCCCCATGAAGCAGCAGAGCCCGCCCGCCTGGACTAAGGTCATTTAACTTCAGCCCTCTTATGAATGGAAACCGGCTTTCTAAAGACTGCTGGGCAGGCAGTGGCCAGCAACAGACAAGTCAATGGCTGAGCCTTCTGAGTCATAAAATACTTCAGAAAAGAGGAGATCAAAGCCTCCCTACCACCCATGGAAACCTAACTGCTTCCAAGTTCCTCTCAGGGACCCAGGCTCTTTGGAGAACGGGCCCCTGCCATCACAATCTACAAAGGCCAACGCTCAGAAAGATACAATCTGGACATGAGGGCAGCCAGCCATGGAGGAGAAACCCACTTACAGTTTAACTGTCGGGGACAAAGCAAAGAGCGAGGAAGGAAAACCAAGTGACAACTGGACAGTGCGTCCGAGTGGAGGCTGGAAGGATCTGGTGGCAGCCTGGATCCTGGCACACAGTCCTTGCTGAGCCCCTGATGTCATGCGGAGGCTGATCCTCCTAATCAGAGACCGGACGGAAGGTGCCAAGAGGAACAGCACAGCCGTCTGCCACTCTCACCAGCTCAGGTCATTCATCAAAGGTAAAGCATTGATGTGTTACAGACCTGGGCGCAAATGCAGCAGGGGGAACAGTTTTTTGGGGTTTTTTTACATCTTTTCACTTGATCTTCATGTTGCGAATGGCGCTTGGTGTTGAGTTTCTTAAGCAAGGGGTGCATTTGCGCAACTGGAACACATGGGTATTGGATTTATCAGGTACCAGTCAAGGGCAAATAATCTTAGACCTAGGTATTGCTCTTTTATGGCAAACCACAGAACCCTGGACGAGTTGTTGATAGAACTATGGCTTACAAGGAAGGGAGTAGTTAAATTAGTATCAAAATTCCACCTTTTAGAGTTTTCACACCTATTGGCATATTAAAAGGTGTGAAATGTATTACAGAAAACACATTCACCTAATTGCATTTAAATTTAACACATCCCTACCTATATGACGATATATGGCCAAGAAATCATTTATATGATCATGAAATCCTTTTTTTTCCTGAAGCATCGCTTAACAGTTAGAAATCAATACATAATATTATAATATCTCTTCGGGGAATTATTGCTCTCATGACTTTCTTGTTACTAAAAGACTGCCAAGAGATGCTCCTTGAAAAAGGTTTTCATGACCAACTAAATTAGGGAAACTCTAGGTTTAAACAGAGTTAAACATCTTTAATGCAGGATATTTCTGAATTATTAATGTGCTAATGTGCCTGGTAAAACTCTAAAAGGTGGCATTGACCCTATCTTGACCATGTTGTCCCCTTTTCTAAAACCATGCCCCATAGTCCTTTGTTCCAGGGTTTTGTTGTACCATAGCTTGGTTCAAAATAAAACACCAATTTCTAGAGCTAAAATTGCTGCTCCATTTCTCCCTTAGAACAAAATCCTGTGGGCTAGAGTACAGCATTCATTCTCTTCTGGTTTTACTCACAGTGCTCTGGACAGTGCCTGACATAACAGAAGCTCATCAATAGTTGTTGAATGAAAGACTAATCATTAGTCACTTCTCAAAATACCCTTCCACCAACTTCCAAAAATGGAATCAATCTGTCAAACAAACAATAAACCAATTAAAAAGATTTTCCTGCATATCCAAGGTCTTAATCCAATGGTTCCCTACTGTTAGTATGCATTGAAATGATTTGGAGGATTAAAAATATACATTCCTGGGCCCAGCTTCTGTTGTGGGTAAAGAAATTCAAAAATTTAACACTTGAAGTGAAGCTAATGCCTCTGATTGTACTCTGAAAATCACTCTCCTAATAAAAGGGATCACCAAGGTGGAACATTTCTGGGGAGAAAGGTCTTTTTAGATCTCCCATCATGTAAGAAGAAAAACATAGTTCTTTTTCTATCACCCCGGAAAAGAAAATTAAGAAATATTGGTGAAAGTAATAAGAAGGTAGGTTGAAGTTCAACAGCAAGAGGAAGAGTCTCTCAACAATGGCATGGACTTCCTGGATGAAATGACTTTCTCTTCATGAACCAGGGGGTCAGAGTTCAATTCCCAGTTGGGGTACATGCCCGGTAGTGGGCTTGATCCCCCAGTGTGGGGCATGCAAGAGGCAGCTGATCAATGATTCTCTCTCATCATTGATGTTTCTATCTCTCTCTCCCTCTCCCTTACTCTTGGAAATCAATCCTATCTAATAAAGAGGGAATATGCAAATTGACCATCACACTGTCACAAAGATGGCAGCCCGCCGGAGTCCCCCCGTCCTTTTAGCCTCGCTGGCGGGGGGGGCGGAGGGGTGGTGGTGGCAGGCGCGTGGTGTGGCCAGACTCGCCCTCAGCCCCCCAGCTGCCCAGGGCTGGCCCGAGGCACAGGCAAGCCTCGGATGTCAGCTGCCCAGTCACCCAGAGCTGCCTGAGGCTCAGATAAACAGGGCAGGCTGAGGCTTGTGCTGCTGGCAGTGGCAGCAGCAGAGGTGTAATGGGGGCATCGCCTCCCACCCCTGAGGGCTCCGGGACTGTGAGAGGGGGCAGGCCGGGCTGAGGGAACCCCCCTCCAGTGCATGAATTTTCATGCACTGGGCCTCTAGTAATATAATATAAATAAGAGGCTGGATATGGTAAAGAGGACATCACAGCAGATAGTGATATAGATTAGGTTAATCTGCAACCCTGAGATTCTGGATCAAGGGCTGCAAATCCAAATACCTTCATAGAGTGCAAGGCAGCCAGGTGTAGGGGGCAGTGCTAAGCTGGAGAAGGCTTGCTAGGTGATAAAGGCATTCAAAATTTAAAAACAATCACCCCAGACATAAAGGTAGGCAGTATTCACTCAGGGTAGTTCCCAACTCCTGTTTTATGAATTATTCCAAGTCAATAACTGCCTACTCAACTCCTGAGTAAAGTGAGACCTGTCAGTTGTGGGGAGCGCCTTTTCAGAAAATATTTTAAGTAGTTTAATTTTGAATTATTGAGGGAAATTCCCTGCCTGAGAAACCCTAGCTGGAGTGGACATGTATACATGGAAGTACTTACATTTCACTATTATAACCCTTTGAACCATTGTTGCTTTCTCCCGGGGTTTCCCTAGCAGTCAAGACAATGGTTAGCTTCCCTACTGGCACTTGGTTATCCAAAGGTGACTTATTACTTTCCCAGTGCACACTGCATGCACACTAGGAGATTGCTCTGTCCCCTAAAGGCATTCTGATGCCAGTTGCCCTGCCCCACTCTTGAAGAAACACTAATGTAGAGACTTTGAGTGGAAGGAGCTCTATCTCTTAGTCTCAGTCATCTCATGTCAGTTTCTGTATTAAGAAGAGTTGCTCATCTCTTCTAGCAGGTGGACTTGGATGAGTCTCTCCAACAAGCATGTTAGAAGCACGTTGTCTTTCTCCTGAACTCGTGAATCATTCATTATCCTGAATCCATTACAGTAGTTGCTAATTAACTTTAGAGAAAGTATTAACCCCTTGTTTAGCCCAAGAAGCTGGGCAATGTCTATGGGTTCCAGGTGGCAGAAAGGATGAAGAAATTCTTCCTCCCAACATAGTTATTTCCCTCCATCCCCATTTCTCAACGTCCCTAGTGAAGAGTCCCCTCCATGTGGCATCTCATGTGATTTCACAGTGCTCACCTATTGCTATTTGATAGGTTCACAAGCAGGTCAATGCCCTGTTAGAGAGCCAAAGCCGTAATAACCATGATGTTAAGTTGACAAAGGTGTTTTTGCTCAGAATTCCTGCTTCTATTCACCAAGAAAGGAAAAACAACCACAGTTTAGGTTGAAAATATTTGTACTATTTCTTGTCCAAGTATGATATAGATAGGTCGGCAAAGAGAATATATAAATGGGCAAAAGGCATGAGAAATGATACTCAACTTCAACACCCATCAGGACAATACAAACTAAACCCATAACTGCTTCACATCCATCAATCAGAGTGGCTAAAAAGAAAAAGATAGACAATAGCAAGTGTTGGTGAGCATGTGGAGCAACTGGAACTCTGAAAATCACACACAGCTGATGGGAGTGTAAATTAGTGCAATCACTTTGAAAACCTGTTTGGCAGAATTTACTAAAGCTGAATATACACATAACCTGTGATCCAGAAACTTCATTATTAGGTAGTTTTCCAACAGAATGTGTCCATAAGGTCACCAAAAGGCATACAGAAGAAGGGTCAGCAGCAGTCTTCATAACAACCCAAAACTGAAAACAATTTGAATGTCGACCATGAAATAGAAACATTGTAAAGTATTCATACAGAGGAATATTGTATGTTCTACTTATGTAAAACATTAAAATAGGCAACATTGAGCAATGTTATAAGTTAGGAGAGTGGTCACCTATGGTGGGTAGTGACTGGGAAGGGGCCATGGGGGATCTTCTAAAGCAGCGGTCGCCAACCTTTCAGACCTCATGGACCACCAGTGGTCTGCGGACCACCGGTTGCCGACCGCTGTTCTAAAGCACTGGCAACGTCTTGTTTGATCTGGTTGGTGGTCACATGCATGTGAACTTTTTGAAAATTCCTTAAGCTGTACTCAATGATTTTTGCATTTTTCTGTATATACAGTATATTTCAACACAAGGTTAAACAAATTAATACAGAGCAGTGTCTTGGCTTCTCAGTTGTGGCTCTGTCCTCTTTCTTGTTTTATTTTCTTATTGTTGAGTAGAGTCTGGGTGTATGTGCTTTGCAGGGTCATGGGGAGGTGGGTAATGCAATGAGATAAGCTTGATTCTCCCCCTACCCCATGCCAAATGGGTCCTGCCAGGACCAACAAATTGGATAATCAGAGGCAGATGCCTAGAGATGGCAATGGTCTCAGGAATCACTGTACATGTTTCAGGAGAGGGAAATGAGGCCTACAGAAGTAAAGTTAATTAAGAGTATGTTGCACATTGGAACAGAATCCACTTTGTATCAGCCTTATATACAGGCAGATGTGGCTGACACTGACCTCTTTCACATCCATCACAAAGATGAACATTAACTTGCCTCATTCGTATGTGTTAAGTGATCATTTGCTCTCTGTTCAAAAGAAAATCTCCTCCTTAGGAGAAATAACCCAACATCTAGTCATACGAGACAACTGATCAGATTTCCCATCACTCACAAGAGTGGAATCCTGAGAGAGCTAAACGAGAGGAGACTACGTTTTGTGGGAACCAGAACACATACAGAGCAATTATTCCCTTCTAGGGACAGCTGTAGCACTTCCCATGTAAGAAGTCACTTCCTCCCAACGGCGCTATTATCTAAACTCTCATTGTCCCCATTTTAGAAGTGAAAAAACTAAGACACAGAGATGAGTAACTTGCCCAAGGTCCTACTAGTGAGTGCTGGGGTGAGAATGATCCTGACCAGACTGCTCTTAACCACTGCTGTATGGACTGGGATAGTGTAAGCCACGATGGTGGGTGCCTTCTGAAGACACCAGGACACTGGACTAGACAAGAGAGAGGGAAAGATGGAAGGAAGCTCCCCAAAGAGCAGGAGACTCATGACAACAAAACCAAAAAAACAAGAGATATTCATGTTTGTGCAGGCACACATATGTGCATACAACCATGTTATGATATACAGGTTATTAGAGAGCCACATTGATCATTTAAATGGATCAAGCTTAGTTGGGAATTGTTAAATCTTTGTTTCACTCTATGCTTTAAAGCAGTGGTTCTCAACCTTCTGGCCCTTTAAATACAGTTCCTCATGTTGTGACCCAACCATAAAATTATTTTCGTTGCTACTTCATAACTGTAATGTTGCTACTGTTATGAATCGTAATGTAAATATCTGATATGCAGGATGGTCTTAGGCAGCTCCTGTGAAAGGGTTGTTCGACCACCAAAGGGGTCGCGACCCACAGGTTGAGAACCGCTGCTTTAAAGACTGTACCAAAGGATATCATAACTCTGGTGGTAGTAAAATATTTTAGCTAAATTTCAAGCCACAGTGTCAGGAAAATAAACTTAAATAGTAAAGTTTCAACTAGCCAGGAACATGGGAGTCCTCATTCACCTGCACCCAAGCCACTCTTTTTTATTTTTTAAATATTTTTTTATTGATTTCAGAGAGGAAGGGAGAGGGAGAGAGAGATAGTAACATCAATGACCAAAGAGAATTATCGGCCTCCTGCACACCTCACACTGGGGATGTAGCCCACAACCTGGGCATGTGCCCTGACCAAGAAGCGAACCATGACCTTCTGGTTCATAGGTCAACACTCCACCACTGAGCTATGCTGGCTGGGTGGAGCCACTCTTATTTTGTGTCATGATGTACCATGTACATTACTACATATGCAACTGGGCTTTCTCACATTCTCCTTCTTCTAGTCATCCCAGAGCATGCCTTTCATGTGTTTCAGTATCTCAACACACACACACACACACACACACACACACACACACACACACTTCTGTCAGTTCCAGACACTTCTCAATTGCAACACAGAATGAAATCAACCCCAAATGCCATTTACTGCCTCATGCATTTGATTGAATTCTGAGTCAAGTATCATTTACACGAATATTCTTGGCCCTGAGCTCAACAGATGAGGATCACACAAGAGGGGAAAGAACACTTGTCCCAAATGCTTCTAAGCGGTCTGCGTCCCTGGACAGCACACTTCAGCCTGGCAGCCCAGAACACACCACACTCTACAAGGATGTCTCACACGAGCAGAACAGGAACAGGTCAAAGAAAACAAAAGGCCTCCCTTCTCCATGAAGGTTGGACTTAGCAGGGCTGCCGAATGCAATTCTGCACCGAAATACAGTTTTCCCGTTTCAAAGCAACGCGGAGGCACGCAGCTTGTTCGATTTATATAATGCCTGGTCTCCCAAGACTTTACAATGCGAATGGCATCCATCAAATTAATTTCCTTGGGGATTGTCTCAAACACAGAGAATGAAGAGGCCCAGACCATTAAACATCAAAAGAAATGTTCTAAATGGTCATTAAAGTTCTATTCTATTTTCTCTTTCTGGGAGCAGATTAATTCAATTGAGAATATCATAAGTATCAAAGCTGACAGTGTGAATGGGTCGAACTGGCTGGAAGAGCACTTAATATTGCAGACATCTGTTCATTCAAGTTGTACAGAATGCACGCAGAAGAGGGAGTCGACGCAGAGTGCGGGGTACTTACCAAGCCGGCACAAGTAGACACGGCCACGGAGGAGGAGTTGTCATTTCTGATAAATCCCTGATAGAAACATCGCTGCACCCTGGGTCCCCGAGGCTCTGAAGCACCATCTTTTCCAAGTACCTGGACAATAAAGTGACTGCTCAAAATCGCCGAGGGCTTCAGCTCTAAGTGGAGCTCCTGTCCAAATGCTGAAAATTGGTAATGCAGGGAGCTGCTGGCACTCTGCGCTGACCGCTTTCTCCTGCCGCTGTGCACAATGTCGTGGGAAATATAGGACCCGCCCGCGTCCACTTCGACTGGTGTGACAAAGACGTAATCTGCAAGGGGGAAGGTTTAGCTGTCAGCACCCGGAGCCCACAATGCCAACCCGTCACCTCCCACCAGGCTGGCCGAGAGCGATGCACGGCTCAAAGGTATCTTTGTTCCTGTGGCCATGCGTCTACATGAAATATAATTCAGAGGAGGACTCATGGTCCTTCCCATTAGCTCTGCCTCACTGATTACTATAAACACTAACAGCCAAGCACAACCTTGATGAATGTGAAGAATATTTGTGGAAAAGGCCACAAACTCTCCTGGTCTGGGGAGGAGATGGACTTTTCCTATATTAGTCACAGAGCCATTCATTCATAAACATTGCTTTTTGGGAGACAACATACATATAAAACTACCAAAGTAAAGAATTGAATTTTTTTAAGGAGATTACCATCTTTGTGTTTAATCTGAATTGGGTGTGTGTTGGGGGTGGGGGGAGGGGAGGCAGAATTTAAATGTCAAATAACTCACAGTGCTGAGTAACTTGAGAGGATTCCTCAGAAAATGCACAAGTAACCGCAGTTTCCTATTTCCAATATTAATTATACGTGACAATAAAACTCCAGAACCTGTAGCACTCTTAACCTTTTACTATGAGCTTTTGCAGGGACAATCCCATTTAATTGTAAGCACCCAATAGAGTGGATGCGTAAAAATGGCTCAACACTGTCAGGGCTTTTCCTAAGCAGGATGATGTTTCAAATTGCTCAGACATGTTGTCAGAGCAGGGACACCTGGAAAGGCATGTTTAGAAATACCTTCACCATTGCTCCCTGGAGCTGCACTAATTGCTGCTTGTTCCTGAGAGGAGGAGCTAAAAAACAATTTGCTGCTTGGAAGAAAAAAAAAAAAAAATGAGAAGCCAGCACACTGCTTTCTATCACAACACATTGAAACTGAAAAGTCTCATCCCACAAAATGATGTGGAATATGCCCTCTGCGCTTTAAAAAAAAACGCTCTGCATTTCCACTTTCTAGGCACAGAATGGGAAGCTAATTTGGAAAGTGTTTAGAAAGATGCCGAATAACTAAGAGGCATGTTTGAGTCACCGGGGTCCTCGGTTCTAGGAGGAGGAAAACAGGAATTTCCCTTTTCCCAAAATAGCAAAAAAAGATAAAGATAAAGAAGCCCTGTAGCTAACAGGAATCATATCAAGGTATTATTATGTTTGAAAAAAATACCAATATGACAACTTTAAAATGTTTTCTCCTGTTTGACCATCTGTGACTCTTAGTGCTTGAGCAACTCTATTTCTTACAATATTCTCTATGTCCTGCCTCTCTCCTTCTCTGACTCCTTTAACTGGAAATACTTCCAAATTGACATACGTATTAAAAAAATAATTGGAAAAGAAGTTTTCCTCCTCTCTTAACCTTAAGAAACAAAGCAGGTGTATACTATTTCTCTTCTTTTAAAAAAAAATCTCTATTATGATGCTTTACAGGTATGTGGCTTTCAATTCAATGCAGCTTTTTCTTAGTGAAAAATCCACTTCCTCCCTTACTAAAACCTAACTGTGTGAACCATCCCTGACACGTGCAACAGAGCCTCTCCAATAAGTTGTTTCTGACCTCCTTGTCTAGAACCATCTGAAACCCTGCCTGGGAGGCCCTGTGGGATCCTTAGCCAGCCTTTGCAGTGGTTCTCAACCTTTCTAATGCCGCGACCCTTTAACACAGTTCCTCATGTTGTGGTGACCGACCCCCAACCATAAAATTATTTTCCTAACTGTAATTTTGCTACTGTTATGAATCGTAATGTAAATATCTGATATGCAGGATGTATTTTCATCGTTACAAATTGAACATAATTAAAGCATAGTGATTAATCACAAAAACAATATGTAATTATATATGTGTTTTTCGATGGTCTTAGGTGACCCCCTGTGAAAGGGTCGTTCGACCCCCAAAGGGGTCGCGACCCACAGGTTGAGAACCGCTGCTTTAAGGGAATCAGCCTGAAAAGCCTTCCCCCCGCCCCCAGCCCCACCCACTCAGACACCAACACCTGCAACCAGTTTGCTTCCAAGGGGAGAAGGAGCAGGCTGATGATGCTATTCCATTCTTGATGGGAAGGGGCAATGAGAGTCCCCTGTGGAGAGTGATCTGATCAATCAGCTCAGGGGCTGACTGAAGACGAGGTCCTTACAGGTGGCAGCTGGAACAGGGGGGGCCTGCAGCCATCTGACCAGATGGGACAATGGGAGGTTGTTTTAGAAACTGCAGCCAGCCTTTCTGGTTGGACCAAAGCTCTTCTCAATAGCTAATTCCTGCTCTGTCCTCCTGCCTCCCTCACTGACTCACCCCCGGCCCCAGTCCCTCTTCATGGCGCTGCCATTCCCCGTCCCCAAGATGATCCCTTGTCCCCTGGTAGGAGGACATGATCCTGCAAGGCTAAAGATTAGAGAATCGGTTGAACCTCAGGTCTTGCTGGACACCTTGGATCAGGGATCGGCTGGTCTGTAGCTGGTGGGAACGTGGAGACAAGGATTTTCCTTCTGGGCGCCATGAGAAGTTAATAAATGATAGAAGGAAGGGGTGGTCTGGAGGTTTTCAGCTGGGGAACCTCGGAAGAGATAAAGACTCCAGATACCTCAAGCTATCTTCTTCCCTCTAACAGTGGCCTTTGGGAATCCAGGGCACAAGGGCAAAGAAACAGAGTGGAGAGGAAAGGGAGAAGGGAACAGAAGTGGAGAGGAGAGGGAGGAGGAGAGGTGTGGGGAAGGAAAGGGGTCCATATTCTTTCATCCCCATGACAGTAGGTCCTGCAGGCTTGCCCAGGAGAGGAAGGGAGGGGAGCAAGGTGCCTTTTGATACCAACCGCCTAGTCCATATCCACTTCCTAATTTCTCACTACAGTACGATTTTATTTTTAAAACAAGCCATCTGTGAACAAGGGAAAGTATTGTTTTCTCATTTATGTGACTTGAAGCTTGAGGCATTGATTCTTTTGATAAGTTCTGAGTCCTTGCCACACTTCCCCCCTCTACAAACAGGAACCATTTCCAACACGCACACACACCTGCCACGTTGGGGGCGGGGGGGGGGGGGTAGGTGGTGAGCCTTTGTACCTTTTTCCCTCTTTGCGGGGGGGAAAAGAAGGGACAAAGTGCCTGGACAGACTCCTAGGGGTGGGGTGGGGGGACAAGTACGAACCGTCATTCAATCCGCTGCCGCCGCAGTGGCTGTCACTGGCTAGGGCTGCGGCGACCCAGGCACAGCAGAGGCAGCACAGCTGGAGCGCCTGCAAGAGAAAAGGGGACGTGGCGCGTGAGGGGCGCGGGGGGCTTGCTCCTGGCGCCCCCCGCCACCCACTCTCGGCGCGCCCCCTCGGCGGGCACCTGCCTTGGCCACGCGCCCCAGTCCCGCCGGAGCCCACGGCGGGCCCGCGCCGGCGGCGGGGAGGGCGCACGCGAGCAGGAGGGCGCACTCCATGGTCAGGTGCGGGCGAGGCGGCTGCGGACGGCGCGCATTCTCCCCGCCGCCCCGGAGCGCGGCGCTCCAGGTGCGGCGCCAGGTGGGAGCCGCCGCCGCTCACATCGCGGGCCGGGCGCGCTGGGGCCTCCCCGCCTCCGACCGCCTGCGCGCCCTCCCTTCGGCGGGCGCCGGCTGCGGAGCGGCCGCCTGCGGCTCCCCTTGGGGAACGGGGGGCTCCGCGGGCCGGGGCTGGCGCGCGCCTCCGAGTGCAAACGGCCGGGGGACTCTGTCCGTGCCTGCCCGCGCGCTTGCCCGCCAGTCTGTGCGTCTGTCTGGGTCTGTGCGAGCGTCTGAGGCTCCCGGGGAAAGCAGCGCCAGCTGGCTCCCCCAGCGCGCCGGAGCCAAGCGCCCGCCTCTCCACCGCACGGTGATTGGCGACCAGCGGCTCCCGGGCCCGTCCGAGCCCCCGGGCTGGTGCTAGGGCGTGGGATTCCCGGCTCCTGCTCCGAGGGAGGGGGCGAAGAGGGAGGGAGGCTGGGTGAGTGCAAGTGGGAGGGAGGGACCCACCGCCGAGAGAGAGCGCGGAGCGCCCTGGGTCGGGCTTGGAAGACGGAATTTCAGCTTTAAGCGCAGGAAGAGATGAGTTGAGCAAGGGGGAGGGAGGCACAGGTAAGTGGCGCGACTTCTTTGCTGCCCGTCTTCTCTTCTACAAGTCTTCTGGGTGCCGGGGCAGACAGGTACTGAGGGCCTTCGCAACACCTCCCAAGTGTCAGGTGCCTCCCCTGCTTTATCTCCTTTACCTTGGGCCCTATCCTCGCAAAGGTGGGAATGATTAACTCCTTGATGAAGATGAAGAAACTGGGCTCAGATGGGCTCAAGAAGCACATATACTTTGGAAACTCGAAAATCCAGGCAACCGGAGGGCTGGAACCCTGAGCCTTGTCGGCAGCATGACTGAGGGAGGCCAGGGTGGTGAGCACACAGTGGCATGCACAGATGCCGTCAGGTTGTACCTGAAATATGATGACATATAATGTTATTAACCAGTTTATCCCAATAAATTAGAACATCACACAGCCGGCTGGCAGGGGCTTCACCTCTTCAGGATCTTTCTCTCTTCTCCAAGCAACCATGCTTCCAACTCCTAAAGTTGGAACCCTGGCCCCAGACACCCCAATCTGCAGGAATCAGCCCTAACAAACAGCGCTGCTATCACCACAGATGGGTACCCCATCTGCAATGTGCCTGCTCATTTACTCAGTACATTTATTTGATCCCTACTGTTTGCAGTGATGAGCAAAATATATTCTCAGATGCTGCCATGATGGAAAAGTTCTAGGCCAGAGCAAGAGGCAGAGACATGGCCAGGTCAACCGGACCTTGTAGGCTGGGGTGCGGCATGTAGGAATCAGTTAGATTTAAGGGGAGACAGAGAGAGAATGTGTAGGAGGCAATAGATGGATCATGTGTGGATAATGCTGGAAGTGCTGAGCAGAGGAGAATGGCAAGGAAGCTGTGCTAGAATCATGGTGAGCAACGCTGGTGTCCTGGACCCAGGTAGTGGCAGTGGAGTGGGCATATCCCTGCTCCGGTCCTCAGGGCAGGGAGGTGGTTAAGACGAGGTCCATGTCACAGTTTAGAACAAGTGACAGCCCAACAAGTGTACGTCTGTCTCCCTGGATGCAGCAGTGGAGAGGTAGACCTGGGCGGCAGAGACAGAGAAAGGGCACAGCTTCTCCCAGGGCAAAGCTTTTTTGAAAGACCTCCCAGTGAGAAGATCTGGGTTCAACAAAAACACTTAGCTTTCCCTGCATCAGCTGCGTAAGCACTGTGTCTTCCATTTTATAACTTATAAAATAGGAATACAAGTCATACATCAAAAGAATATTGCAAGGATTAGGTGAATATATTTTTCTGGGCTTTATAAATGGGCTTTTAAAGTAAGAAGAGAGAATACCCCGTGATTCTGTTGCTTTCTAGATCGTCGGGTCAAACTTCAATGTGCACAAAATTCACCTGTGCTGCTGGCTCACCAGGCAGATTCCTGAACCATGAGCCATGGAAATTCTGATCCAGTAGATGTGGTGCAGGCCCCAAATAAGCATTTGCAGCCAGCACCTGTGGGTGACCCCCACACCGTGACGTCAGGGCTTTATGCGATTTCAGCAAATGACTGGACGCTAAGGGAAAGTGGACATTAAGGACACGCAGCAAAAACCGTGCTTGATGTCAGGTCACCAAGCAACAGACTAGATAAAAAAGGAGACTGGGGTGGACAGCACTGAATTATATGGCCCAGGAAACTCTCAGAGACCCGCTCTTACCACACTCAGTGCTAGACTGTGCCGGTTTTTAGCCTCGGCACCACTGACATCTGGGGCAGGATTGGTCTTTGTGCTGGGGGCTGTCCTGTGCCGTGTAGGGTTTTAGCACCCCCACAACTGTGACAAAATGTTGTGACATGACCAGATGTCCCTGGGGAGCAAAATCACCCCTGCTGAGAACCCCGGTAAACAGCATGGACCCCAATCCCATTCTGGGATCTTTTCCTCCATCAGCCTAGAGCCTCAAAGCCTCTCATTCCGATGAACAAATACTTGTTATATTTGCTGAGTGCTCACCCTTTGAGGGTCTGGAGGCCTCCTCTTGAACCGATAACGTAAGAACCCCATGCCCCACCAATTTTGCAGCTCTGCTCCCACACCCCAGTAAACCTTCGCACTTGGTAGATCCCAGCCCTCCATGGTTTGATGTAGAAACCAAGACCTATTTCTCACATGTTAGTAGATCTGGAGGTCAAAACCTGCAATTTCATTCATTTGAAGATGCTCAGGACCAATTCTTTCTGTGGAGCTGATACAAAAACATAGTCATAACTTCCAGAATGATTTCCGGCCTTCAATGTTCTAGGAACTGGCCCTGCAATATGTATAAATTGTCTCTAGATGGTGACAGAGAGTCGTGAGCAAGTGGTCCAGTCTAGCAGTTAGGAAGTGCACTTGGAAATACAAATCTTAGCTGATTTTAAAACTATAAATCTAAGACACCATAATGAATATCACGGTAATCTGTCTCAGTCCATGCGGGCTGCTATAACAAAATACCATAGACTGGGTGGCATATAAACAACAGAAAGTTTTCACAGTTCTGGGGGGTGGGGAGCCCAAGATCAAGACTCCTGCAGAGATCTGTCTGGTGAGAGCAGGTTTCCTGATTCATAGAAAGCCTTCTTTCCACTGTGTCCTCGCATGGTGCAGGGGCAAGGCGCTCTCTAAAGTCTCTTTTATAAGGTCCCATTCATGAGGGCTCAGCCCCAAATATCATCACATCGGGGTTTATATTTCAACATATGGATTGGGGGGAGGGGCAAAAATATTCAGTCCATTGCATCAACCAATGAGGAAAAAGAAAAAGAAAAAAAAATTCCCGTTGTGCTGTATTCTGTCAAACATAGCCTAGAGCCTGGCACGCAGAAGGCATTCAGCAAATATTTGTTGGGAGGGAGGGCGGGAGGGAGGGAGGGAGGAAGGAAGGAAGGAGGAAGGAAATGGGAAAATTTGAGGTGGAGAGGTCACACCATTCACTCTTAACTATGTAAAAAATTTTCCCCATTCCCCCTCTAAAATCAGTGGTACACTGGTTTTTCTTTTCACACTGATATAAGTTTAACCATTTTTTTCCAAATTAAATGCCTTAAGTCAAGGACCTCCTCCTGGCCACAGCAAGAAGTAAATGGCAATCCCTGTTGTTTCTTCCCTTTTCCCTTGGTCTCTGCTCCACGAAGATGCAAGTGTCTCTTCCATGGAAAGTAAGAAACGGTCAGCCCCTCCCCCACCGCAGCTGACTTTCCGGTCCTATAATCACCGACCTCAGTCTTCTCCTCTCTTTTCCATGCAGAGCAGAGGGACTGCCCTTCCTTGAGTATCTCAAAGCTGCAATGACGAGTCTGTCAGGTTTTATGCAACACACTCCGGGCAGTTTCCCGTAGAAAGTATTTTCATGTCCGAAGAGAAAGCTATCCAAAGCCACACATCCAAACCTAGCACAGGATAAAACAGAAACAGAAAACAAGGCTTCACTTATTTCAATACGGGAGCCAACGAGAAAAATAGAGAGATGGAAACGCACCAACATCCTCAAAGCCCTGAGAAGCAAGGGCTGCCTTCTGGCCAATGTCTCCGAAACAGGTGCAGCGAGCCACCCGGTCCTCAAAGACAGCGGGGAGGCGGGAGGAGGTGGAGACAACAGAGCAGCAGGTCTGGACATTTTCTAACTTCCTTAGAGATAACCATCCAGGAAGATGAGCTGCTTGCTTCATCGCACAAAACAGAGCGGAATCCAAGCAAGTGGCATGCAGAGGCTTTTATTTTTCATTTGCCAGGGACACATATGGGGAACAGGATCTCTCACCAACTAGCTCTGGAAATAGTGTCATCAAACACAATTTAGGAATTATCAACTATTCTCCCTCCTCGCATTTTATTCAGTCTTTCATTGCACTTTCTTTATATATATATATTTTTTTTTATTGATTTCAGAGAGGAAGGGAGAGGGAGAGAGAGATTGAAACACCAATGATGAGAAACAATCATTGATCAGCTGCCTCCTGCATGACCCACACTGGGAATCGAGCCCACAACCTGGGCATGTGCCCTGACCCGGAATCGAACCGTGACCTCCTGGTTCATAGGTCGACACTCAACCATTGAGCCATGCTGGCCGGGCTCATTGCACTTTCTTACAATGGATTTCTTCCCTTTGCAACCTGTGCTTGTCTGACTTATCTATAGGATGAGGTGTCACTCAGCTTCCTTTGTTGGTCACACTCTGGCTGTATACTGCTTCCCTGGTCTATGTTTAGTCCTTTCCCAAGTCCTACTATTGAAAGTAGTTTATTTGCCCAAGGCTAGAGGCAGTATTAGAACTAGACTACTTATTTCCACAAACGAACCCAAGGCCAAGTTCTGAGCTCTCAAGAGTGTTATATAGATCTTGCAAAAGCTCTGGAAAATATCAGGCTGCCTGTGATAGGGAGATGAGCTTTGTCCACATGACCTTTTCTCTCATTCTCCCCTACCATGACCTCATCGCACACAGGCTGACACCTGCCCCAGTGGTTCCCCAATCGCATCTCACACCAGCCAGGCCTCCCCACACCTGGGACAGCCAGGACTGGGAACTACCGCTGCTAATCAAAACCACCTGGGGGATCGTTAGAACTGCGTTCTTGGGCATCCCTAGGAATAGCCCAATTAAGTGGGTCTGGGATGAGGCCCAGACATCTGTCTTTTAACTAACACCTGGGTGTTTCTGATGTAACTAAATATACTACAACCCAGTAATTGCGGTCCAGGGTACTTAGGCCTCTACTTGAATGCCAGAGCTACTTCCTAGTCCATGGGATCTAAAGCTTGTGGGAATGCCTTTGACTCGTTTCTTATTCATGGAGAAAGCAAAGGGGTTGAATTCTTGCTACAGTAATGAACTGTAAGTATTTGTTACTTAGATTTTGGGGTAGCAGAGGGTAATTTGACTTCTAAATGTTTCTATCTCCCTTTTGTCTTCCTTTTTCTGGTTTAATCCATGATAGAGACCTGCCCAAACATGTAATAACACTTCCTTTTTTGGCAAGAATTATTGGTCAAGAGGTAGGTCTTGGACTCAAGTGTGGCCTATTAGAATCATTCACTGGTGTTGATCTGCCAAAGTTGGGAGAATGAACCCATTTTTCAGCTGAGGTTGTCACAATATATGATTACAGCCTCAAGTGGTCAGCAGCCGTCTGCAAAAAGAAATACACCACAAGTATGAAAGAGGAGAAGCCACAGGCTTCTGTCTGAAGTTGGTCTGTATGGGGTTGCTATCGCTTTCACCAAAGCAATCCTAGTGTTTTTTTCTAGGTGACCTCAAACACAAAGCAGTATTCGATCATCTCTCACGCAGGGAGAACAATCCTTACCTCACACCTTTTTATTTTCATGAGATTGAATGAAGCAACCCAGCACCACCAGTGCTCAAGGAATGGCAGCCAATCTCCCCTTTTATGAACTTCCTCTGACCCTTATTCCTGAAGCCTCTCCACTTCCGAGGCTGTGAACTCTTGTTTAGAGATGGATGCCACCTGCACGTTCTTTCACCCCAACTCCAGGCTGGACCCCGATATTTCCCATGTGATTTCAGGGCTGCAGCTCACATACACAGCGCCCACATGAGCATTAGAAAAATGGTGCTCTTTTCTGGACAGGCCCATGAAAGTAGCCAGAACTCAGAAGCTGTGCAAATTAGGACAAGAGTGTCCACTTTGGGCTAATGACACCGTTGGGGGACAGGACTTAGAACTCACGCCAGAGTGGGCACAGACACGCACAGCCAGCCTTCCCTGCAACCTCCTCTTAGGCATTTTCTTATTGGAGCAGGCAACTGACCAGGAGCCAAGATCTGCCCCCACCTACTGCAATGTACTGGGCGACTATGTCTAAATTACCAACTTCATCATTTCCCCCCTTTTCCCTCAGCATCCTTCCCATGTGTTCGCACTATCTCAGGCCGCTCTTAGAAACCGTGGGGCTGTGCAGGGGGAGGTCCACGCATTCTGTCCTTAGTCACTCACCCTTCACTTCTACCCCAGCTCCCTGAAACCGTCCCCACCAAGGCCAGACTCCAAAAATATAATTTCCTAACCATGAAAGGACAATAAAGCTACTTAACAATAAATACAGAGAAATATAAAGACATGGACACTGCTCCTTTCACTGAAAGAAAACCATTAAACATGTTGAGAGAGAAGAGAGCTCTCAGCAGTGTTTATCTTTAAACAGTCGTGGCCTTTGAAACTAGCCATCGCCACCTCCTCCAACCCTCTCGCCTTCTCCTCTTCCCCGTCTTTCCTTTGTCCCATCTTTTTTCTTTCGTGTTTACTTTTTACTTATCCCTGTCCTTTTTTTATGTCCCTGAAACACTGGTGCTTCCCAGTCTGCCATCCTTGTCTGTTATCTTTGCTCATAAAAAGATCTCCATTCCTGAGCATTCAGATCCCATCTGACGGGTTGATAACTCCCAGATCTTCTGGGCCAGCCCAGGTCTCTGTCCCAAACTCCAGACACATATCTCCAACCGCTTATGGGACATTTTAAACTGGATGTGTCAAAGGTGCCTTGAACTCAAGAAGGCACAAGCCAACCATAAACCACCCGCAGCTCTCCATCAGCCGCCATCTGCCCCAATCCAAAGCTGGGAAGTGTTGGTGCCTCCCCTGCACGTGGGAGGTGAAGGGGAGCAGAGAGGGGCCATTTGGTCACCAAACCTACTTTAAAAATGCCCCAGACCAGCCCCTCTCCTCCTCATCTCATTGCCTTCATTCCTGCCTTGATTCAAGCTCTTGGCATTGGCCACCCTCTAGGATGGGAAAGGAAACCTCTCAACCAGGACAGACAAACCTCTTTGATCTTCCTGGCTGCCGCTCTGGTTCCCACAAGAACCTGCCAATCCCTCAGGCCTCCGTTAGATAAGCAAGGCAAGTACAATGGAGGCCATGGCCCCACCCAGCCTCTGGGCCTCCTGGGCTGCCTAGAGCTGAGGGTGCCATTGTCCTCTTTGTGTCCAGCACCAGGAGCAGGCCTAGCACATCCGCATTTGGAAATGCATTGAATGGAAACTTCAGGGCCAGAAGGAATGGATCCAGGCTGCTGAGACAGGCCCTTGGCATCACCTCTTCAGCCAGCCATCAATGGAACCTGGTTACGCTGCCTCCTGTAAGGACCAAATTCCACCACCGAACAGGTTGCACACCTGCCGGGAACCAGCTCCAGCTGTTTGTATTTGTTTTATTCCTGCAAGCATTCCCACCTTGACCTCATTTCCATTCCCTCCCACATCCTCTCAAACACAGTGGTCTCTTTCTCCTTCCCTTCCTGACTAAACCACACACTTGCTTTTGTTGTTAACATAAGTCTAAGTGCCTGGAGGCTTGCCCTAGCCATTTTAGCTGTACAATTCCCCACCTCCGCACATGTTCTCAACCTGGGTGCGCAACGGCCAAGTTTCACCCCCAGAGATTCTGTGTTGATGGGCCTGACTGCCATTGGGGATATTTTTAAAGCCCCCTGGCTCCAGGGGACTCTAATATGCATCCAGTTGGACCATACCATTGTCTGTCTCCGAGTGCAGTCCCCAGACCAGCGGCATCCACATATCACTTGGGAGCTCCCAAGACATGCAGAGTCTCAGGCCCTGCCCGACCTCCTGAGTCAGGACCTGCATCAGACCAAGATCCCCAGGTGACGGTCCGTCGTTAACTTTTTGGAAATGCTGCAGTGGAGTCAGACAGACAGGACCTGGACACTAACTGGGTGAACTTAGGTAGTCTCCTGCCCTCGGTTTACCCATCTACAACAAACATGTCAAACTCAAAGGCTAACACGGGCCAAATAAATGAGGCACACTGCCCGCGGGCCGCGACTTCGACATGCTTGACCTAGAAGGTGGTGCTAATAACAGTACCGTCTCCCAGGAGTGTAGGGGGGAGTAAAGAGATCATCAGGATCAGCAGGTTAAGGGCCAGACTGAGCACTAGATCAGTGGTGGCCTCATTATCATTCTCTCTTCCTGTCTCTCTCTCTTCATCCCTCAGCCCACTATGGCCAGTGCAGGCAGAGCAAGCATACTCTTTATTCCCAGGATGCTGACTGCATTATCCTGGGAAGCACAAACCATAGGAAGCTTGTAGACGCCAACACTCACGTCCAAATTCAACATGCGACATATAGATAGAGAGATAGATAGATAGATAGATAGATAGATAGATAGATTTCAGAGAGGAAGGGAAAGGGAGAGAAAGATAGAAACATCAATGATAAGAGAGAATCATTGATCGGCTGCCTCTTGCACACCCTATACTGGGGATCAAGCCTGCAACCCAGGCATGTGCCCTTGACCGGAATCTAACCCAGGGCCCTTCAGTCTGCAGGCCATGCTCTACCCACTGAGCCAAAGCGGCAAGGGCTCAACATGCAATTTTAAGCACGCTGTAGGGCTGCAGCTCCCTTGACTGACCTGCAGCACCTGGCCTTGCAGACACCATGTCTCCCCAGCTCCACAAGCGCCCCCCTTCTGAGAGTGCTGCAGGGAGCTGCACCCCGCTGTGCAGGCAGTTTGTTTCCCAGAAGCTGCGTACATAGCGGCCAGGCCCCCACTGTGCTGGAGGCTGGCGTTTGCACGGGTCTGCAAGGCACAATGTCAAGAGGCAGATCATTTAAAAACAATTATTGGAACGCAACCGGCCTTTGCAAGGAATTAATTTAAGGAATCCGAGGTGCCAGAGGGAGAGTAGTAGAAGGGATGGGAGCGGGTATTTCTTATGTTTGAAGCAGTCTGGGATCTATTTAGAGAGGTTCCAAACATCAGGGGCTGTGTCCAGACTGCAACCCAATACTTTCTATCGCTCTCTTTCTGAGGCGCTCTAGCCCCCGCGTGATTGGAGGGAGGCTCTCGGAAAAGCTAACATTGCGCTGGGACATAATAACAGCCCCGGGACATCAGAGCCCGTGCCTGCCCTGCAGTCCTGGACGTTTTTATGTGCATTACATTAAGAGCTTCCATCTCTCTGGACAAAGGGGGGAAGCGCTTCCATGGTGGGTGGCCCCAATTAAACCCTGTGCCTAGTGAGTTTCCGCCCAGGCTGACTGGCTGGCAGCCAGGCTGATTAGCAAGCAGGTACCTCAAATGGCCCAGCGCTGCCATAAGGAAAAAGCCCTGGAATACGGCTAAGTGACACTGAGGAAAATCATTACGATTGAGACTTCCCCCACACCCCGCGCTCCCTCTTGCCTAGAAACCGTCCACTTCTTCAGAATTGCCTAAACATTGCTTTAGTCCGATGAGTTAACTGTACAGTAAATGAAAGATCTCTCACAAACACACAGCTTTGAACACCATGATTTCATTATTGAAACATTTACTTGGTTTTAAAGCAGATAAGGAGGATGCAGTCAAAAACAAAACAAGGCCCTGGCCGAGTAGCTCAGTTGGTTAGAGCATCAACCCGATGCACCAAGGTTATGGGTTCAATTCCTGGTCAGGGCACATGCAAGAATCAACCAATCAATGTATACATAAGTGGAACAGCAAGTCTCTCTCTCTCTCTCTCTCTCTCTCTCTCTCTCCCTCCCCTTCCTCTCTCCCTAAAATCAACCAATAAATAACAAAACAAAAGCAACCAGGCTTCCCAGAAAAAGCAGATGAATTGGCACATATATGATAGAACTGACAAGCAGGTTTAATATGGAGGGTTTGCAGATATTATGTAATTTAGAAATAGGAATAAGTATTTATGATGACAAAACCAGTAAAGCTCTTTTTGAAAATGTTGCAAAATGAAAGTGTAATGAGAGAATATGAATAATTCATCTTCGACCCACCAGAGATGACCACAGATAACATGGTATCTTCCATCTGTAGGCACTGTTTGACGTAGTTGAGATTGCGTTGTGTATACTTCCGTGTGCTGCTTCGTTTGGTATTATGACATGGGATATGATGTTGCAGATAGTAAAATTGCTGGTACCATCATTAAAGCTGGGACCTAACCCACTAAAGGAAAGTAACATAACACACTTAGCAAAATTGTGGGAGCTCCCTTGGGTGGGACAGATGAGCTACACTGTAATAGCAGCTGCAGGGACTTGTGCTCCTTCAACCCTACACTGGGGAAGGAAGATGGAGACTGATGCTCCCTGAGTTACTCTGGGCCAAACACTGTGCCCGGGGACCTCCGGTAGGGAACCTCATTCAATCCTCCAGCACCGCTGTGAGGGAGTGTATACTAATCCCCTTCATAGGTAAGGAAACTGGGGTTCCCTGACAGGAGAGGTCACTGGCCAAGGCCACAGAGTTAGAGAGGCAGGGCCAGGATGAAGACTCGGATCTCCACTCTTACTCTCTATTTGATTTGTAGACACACAGCAGTGCAGTCAAAAGAGGTAAAAAAAAAAAAAGAAAAAAAAGAAAAGAAAAATGAGCCGAAGTGTTTGCCTCAGAATGTGCAAACAGTAGGTGTCCAATAAATACATGTTGCATAAATACCTTTTCTTCCTCACATTTCATGGGTGTTCTCACCCACAAAACAGCAGATGTGCAAGGCTGGCACCTTCTCCCAAAAGCTCCCATTTTGAATTCCATTTTATATATGAAGAATGCCATAGGTTTAGTTAATAGTGTAGAACTAAGAAAATAGAAGCACAAGGCCTATTTCTCAGAAAGTTCTGCTGCAGAAGCGAGAGACTCTAGTTGGGTTGAGAAAGGGACAGTAGTAACAACAATAACAAAGTTACTCCCACTAATTAATTGCTTGTTTGGTACTCGGCCAAGCACTGTGGACATTTAAAGAAAAGAAGCATCAAAGTACTCTGCAAAATAGTTTCCTAATCTGGAAAATGAAAGTAAGAATGTCTAAAGCATAAAGAAATGTTAAGTAATTACCAGCTGACATAACTTGGATGAGTGGCAGGGGGAGAATTTGAACCGGACCTGCTGTTTTCCAGAAACACATCCTTTCTTGGGGATCAGGATGCATTGGGCCAGCAGGTATAACCCACCCCCAGTCATGCCAGCAGTAGTTCAGGCTTCCAGGGAGAAGAAAGCCCTGTACTCCTGGAGTCACCAGCAGACGTCTGTGTAGCCACCCTGAAGGCCTGAGTAGGTAAGACCTCAGCTGGGAATGGGCCGTGTTTGGAATGCATCCTAACTTTCAAAAAAGACCTTCCTAATTCACACGGGCTATCCCTGGGTGTCAGAACACTCACTCAGGCAAGGCACAGGCCTGACCCAAGATGCGGTATATATGCTTAAATTATAGGGGGGGGGGAATCAGGGAAGCAAAAACCAGGGCATGTGCTGGAGAGAGGAGGAAATGTAGGAAGACAAAAACTTCGAGAAAAAGACCAAAGGCAATAACTATCAAATGAATGGAACACAATAGAAAGACAAGTAAACATTGAACAGGTGCAAAGAGAGGGAATAGTCTATGAAAAGGTAGCATCTGATGATAAACATAGGAATGTACTAAATTTGCACAGCCATTTAACTGCTTTGACACTTACAACAGCCCTGTGAGATAAGTAATATAAACAGCTGTTAATACACTCTAAACCAGCGTATAGGTTTCAGCGCTTTTGAACCTTTTATACTCCATCTTTATGTAAGCTCAGTTCACCCTGCCCCTTAAATGTGGACATGGTCAGTAGGGTCCCTAAATCCCTTCAACTACTGGAAGTCCGGTGGCCTTGCTGAAATTTGAGTGATTTCTTAGACATCTACTTTATCATGTCCCTCTTGGTTCCCACTGAGCTCTCAACATCACGGATTCTTGCCTCTTCTCCTATTCTCTCCTCTGTCCCCCCTTGACCCAGACATAGGAGACAACCTCTTTTGTTTGTCTCAAAACATTCAAGAAAGGCATATGTGTGTGTAGCAGTTATTACTAAAGTTTGGGGTTCCAATGTTTTTTTTTTATAGTGATAAAATACTGTATTAGTCAGAAAACCCTGTATCAATATAAATATATATATAGTGCTGACAAACCTCACTGTTGTCATCTGCCAGCTCGAGGCCCAGGAAAGGCAGTGGTGTACTTCAGGCCAAGCCCAAAGGCCTGAGAACCAGCAGAGCCAGCGGTGTAAGTCCTACTCTGAGGCTAGAGGCCTAAGAGCCAGAGCTCTGAGGTCCATACGGGCGGAAGATGGATGTCCCAGCTCCGAGGAGAGCAGGAATTCACCCTTCCTCCACCTTTCTGTTCTATTCAGGCCCTCAGTGGATTGGATGATGCCCACAGGCATTGGTGAGGGTGATCTTTACTCAGTCTACCATTCAAATGCTCATCTCTTCAGAGATACTCTCACATGCACACCCAGAAATAATGGTTTGCCGGCTCACTGGGCACCCCTTAGCCCCATCAAGCTGACACCTCAGATAAATCATCACGAGTATACATAACATACAGTGTACCATTGAACCATTTAAAAGTGAACAATTCAGTGGCATTAAGTGCATCCGCAATGCTGTGCAACCATCTCCACCATCAAACAGGTTTACATCCCAGGACTAACCTGATTTAAAGTGACCAGATAGCCCTTTCTTTCAAGCCATCTGGTCACCCACCGTGTTGCTTGAGGTTTCCAGAAACCCAAAGACTGTCCCTTCCTCTCCTTTTCTCCTGCTTTTGTGCAGAACAATTCAGCCTCCACCCCCTGTCCAGTTCCAGGTCCATCTCAGCACATCAAATAACTCATCAATGTGTCTTCACTCCCTGCCTCACCCTTCAGTAGAACAGAATAACAGAAGCACTGATGTTTCCTATCCCTTTCCGCTCACCCAGTCTCCACAGGTGAAAAGGCTGGACAGAGGCCAATTGGCTCAGAAGCAGAAATATTAATCACTGGCTTAGGCTTCAGCAAAACCATTGTTGTTTTTGTCAGTTTCTAAAATATAAAAGCATATCTGCTCATCACCAGTTCAGATGGACCTAATAGGTCCATTTATAAAGGTCAATCCAGCAGGCCACAACCTGCATGGGCCAGAGCCTGGATTTCTCCATGCGAAGCTTTCAAACTATCCCAACCCCTCAAACTGTCCCCACATGGGTTGATGACCTCTCTCTGTGCTCTCCCATTTTACCAGGATCCTCTGAGAATGAGGAAATGTGCAAGGTTTTTAGGGGCCATCTGTGAGAAGAAGTGGGAAGGAGCCAAGAAGACTGGAAAACCCATCACCCCAAGTGAAGGAGAGAAAAAAGGATGGTTGAGCCCAGCTGGTGTTGCTCAGTGGTTGAGCACTGACCTATGAACCAGGAGGTCATGGTTTGATTCCTGGTCAGGGCACATGCCCTGGTTGCAGGCTTGATCCCGAGTAGGGGCTGTGCAGGAGGCAGCCAAAAGATGATTATCTCTCATCATTGATGTTTCTATCTCTTTCTCCCTCTCCTGTCCTCTCTGAAATCAATAAAAATATATTTTAAAAAAAGCAGGATGTTGAGTGGAAGCATCTTAGACTTTCATGTGGTGTAAGGAATGCTCCAAAAGGCCATTGAAGAGGCCTCCAGGAGTTCCATGTCTCCTAGGAATGGGCCTCCTTAGAACAGCTGCTTTGCTCACTCACTGGTCAGGAGCACCCCACCGGAAGTGTGGCCTCGGCACAGTTGCTGCAATGGCGTTCAGTGCTTGGCAGCTGGGCCCTTGGTCAGTTACCCGTCCTGCAGCTGAAAGTTTGTGAGGCGCTTTCTCATGACCACCACACTAGGTACTTTGTAATGTTTAATAAAACACGTACAAATCCTCTGCCTTCCATTCAGCTAGACAGGCATGGACCCAAACACATGCCACTTGGGCAAACAGCTGTCACCCGCCCGCCCGCCCTTTGAATTGCACTCGAGCATCAGTTTGTGGGACTAGCTTAAAGCCAGTGAGCTCACCTGCTTGCAGGACATGCTACACATGCCCTTCTCTGTGTACAGTTGACCTGCTCCCAACCCACCTTTCTCTCCCCTCCAAAGTCCTATTATTTTGTTTTGTTTCATATTAAAACCTGTATCTCAGCATTGATCGTCTGGCCCTCCTGTTTCTTTCTGCAGCCACTAGGCCTGGGATAAATACACTCTAAACACTGTAATCATGTGTCAACAATACCCCTCGGAGGTGAGCCCCAAGCCAAGGAGGTAGCTCGATAGTCATTCTTCTCCCCGAGGAACCTGCCCGTCCTTCCCAGGGCGTCGTGAACAGTGTGAGGGGCGAGCCTGTGCTGCTGGACCCTGGCCAGCCCGCTGGGAGTCCTCTGGTGGGACCTAAACTAGTAATCAGGCAGGAAGGATGGAGGTGAGAGGCTTTCAGGATCCTACCTGAGTGCTCCGAAGGTGGCCGCAGGGCACTTGACTCACATCCAAGAGAGGCACCTGGCTCTAGGCTGGCGAGGAGCCAGCTTCGGAGGGTGAGCTCGCTCTGAATGACGGTGTCTGGACTCAGTTCATGCTTTATTGTCGTGTGTCTCTTTAAAACTAATTCCTCAGTGAAAGATGCCTGAAACCGAAGCTTCCCACCTCCTCTCCCCACTTTGCTTTCAGTTGGAGGTGCTTGTCCCTGCGGAGGCTCAGGAGAGTCCTGCTAGTGAGCAGATCCTTGCTGGGAACTGAGTGGGGTGGGCACAGCTGTTAAAGTCTGGAAGCTTCTCCCAGGTCTAGATAAGAGCAAACCTGTCCATCTCCCGTAGCACCCAGGACACTGCCTAGTGCAATAAATGAAGAAGGGGTGATTTCTTTAAAATGTTTGGAACACATGGATGTAGGAACTCGCTTCCAAAAATAGGTGTGGGCCGGCACCGTGGTTTTCAAAGCCTGGTCCCCACACCAGCAGCAGGAGCAGCACCAGGGGACGCATAGAAATGGACATGTTTGACACAGTGGCACCTACCGAATCAGAACCTCTGGAGGCAGGGCCCAGCACCCTGTTTTACCAAGCCCTCCAGGTGACTGATCGTCACTATAGCCGGAGCACTCCTGTTCTGAGGAATTGTTTTTCACCAATAACTAGAGCACGAGTCCCTTTATTAAATTATGTGATAATCCTATCGTGCTTCATCACAGTGTCTTTGCTCAAATATTGATCTACTACTATGTACAAATGGCTTATCTGACGCCAGACTAAGCTCTCTTAACATGAACCAGGAGGCAGTTTTGTAGGTCTTTCTCTCCCTTCAGCCAACAAATAATAATTCTTCCTCCTTGTTGGGAAAAAAAAGTCAAGAGAGATCATATAGTTATGTAGATAGATATGAAAATGTTGTGCATTTGAAGTAAAATACAGTGTTAGGTATCATTATCATTGTTGTTAAGGATATTTTAACAATGATATAAATAGAAAAACTAGAATGGTAGAATTTTAGAAACTGAATCCAATAGTTTCTGTGCCATCCATATAATCTCCCTTCTCTTCCCCTTCCTTCCTTCCTCCCTCCTTCCCTTCCTCCCTCTCTCCCTCCATCCCTCCCTCCCTCCCCTCCCTTCTTTCCTTCCTTCCTTCTGTCAAATTGGTGTACCACCTGAATTATTTACTTATTCTTATGTAACTTGATTCAGTTAACAAACTTTAAGATGACTTTATCTAAAGTGAATATATTCATAGTTTAAAACATTATAATTTTTTTCAATTCAATGTGCCCCCAAGAACCTTCTGGAGTGCGGGCAGTGGAATGCGTCCCCCAGGCTGGAGACTCCAGTTAGAAGGATGGGGAATGCAGGGAAGAAGACAAAAGAAAGCAAACAATGGCTTGGAGACATGGTGGCTCCAGACCTCTCAGATGCAACATCTTTTTTCAACTTCCCCAGGACTCCCCATAGGGCACGGCTCAGTTGCCTGGGAAACTCTGGTCTGCATAACCTGACCACATGTCATCCCGTGACATATGGAAGGGCTCCCTAGCCACACCAAGGACCTGTCATAGACATGTCACCCAGCATCGGAATATTTTATGGACAACGAGCTCTGAATTTAAAATTCAAAACGTCAGGCATCAGGAAGAGAAGGTATCACAAAACAATATGTGAAACGTTCTAAGTTCAACCATGAACTGTGGCTCATGTACACAAGAAGAAAAAAATTCAGCAAAGCCCAAATGTTTCAAAAAAAGGGAAACATTTAGTCCGTTCTGCTCCAGTGTCTTCTCTGTGGTCCAATTAATCAAATCAGAATGGGTTCAAAACTGGTAGCCACTTGCCAAGCCTGCAAAACAATGTCTGATTCTGATTATTAAGTAAACAACTCCCAAAAAAGGAAGCCTTGTGGAGAAAGACAAACATTTTCTTCCCTTGAATTGCAGCATTTTGAACTCCTCTCACCAGTTGGAGGTAGGAAAAGACTAAACTAGCTAGAAATTGAGGCTCTATCAAATCATATTTTACTCTAAACATAAAATATCAAAGTGCCTAAATTGCCTCTTAAAATTTTAAGTGTTATTGCTTTGTCTTACATTTTAGAGAAAACAGTCTGACACATTCTTGGATGGTAAAGGTTTTGGTTATCTATTTCTTTACAGAGTTTTTTTTATAAGTTAGTTTCCTCTTCAATGTAAAAGCTTCAAAGCAAATACTAATGAATTCAATTTTGATTTCATAATCTTGCTTATGATTCTTTATACCATGAGCCAGGAGACTGGTTGAAACAACCTCAAGGCAGCTGGTGTTGGGATAAGAATCAGCGGATTTAGAGCAGAGTTCCAACCCTCACAGCTACTTACTACCTGCTGGAGAAGGTCCCCCTCTCGCTCTGATCTTTATAGCCGCCATATGTAAAGTAGTAACACTTCATACGATCGTTGAGGATATAAAAGAAATAGTCAAGTGGGAACTCTTCGTGGTTGGACAGAAAAGAAGAATCTGAGAGGGATACACAGCTAGTTCTCAACCCAGCTCTCCCTGGGGGAATGTGCATGTGTCTGAAGGTGTGTGTTGGGGATGGGGATTAGTACACGGCACGACAGAGAAATCCCATTGGGTATGTTACATGTTTTCAAACTATTTGAATGGGTTGAAACAAACACGCCTCATGTATAAATGCTAGCGATGAAAAAGATATTGCAGAATAAAACCAGCAATAAGACAAAAGGTGCCCATGGAAGGGGTTCTCGGTCCTTCGCCTGCATCCCGAGCTCTGCCCAGAATGGCAGGCATGCGGCCAGGGGCTGGCTTGATTCTAAGGTGAGCTGTGCAGTGGAGTAATAGGCAAGGCACCTCAGACATTCTGGCCTGTTCAAGCCTCAAACTGCCTTAGTGAACTTGAAGCACGAAAAAAAAAATGGTCTCAATGTTATTACTATCTATCATTAACACTTATTGGTATTTTGCTTTGATCTGGGAATGATGCCTAGTATTTTTTTTAAGTGAATGCCTCATTTGATGTTTGTACAACTGTTCGAAGAAGGCATTGTCACCCCCATTTTACATAAGGGAAAAATTATACTAGAAAGATTAGGTACCTGATCTATGGTCACAGGGCTCGCAAGTTTTAGAACTGGAAGCTAAATTCCAAAAGTCTGGGCTGTAGGTGGGATTAAAGAGCAGGGACTTCAAAATACCAAAGCAGAGAAGTTGGCCAATTGGTCCTTGAATATACTTGACTTTCTTGTGGGCGTGGCTTTTAGGTTCTGAATTTTTGGTGTTGGAAGGGATGGTGCAGGTCTTTGAGCTCAACCTTCACCTCATGAAAAGAGTAAGGAATATTTTCCACATATCTATGATAGATGACCAATTCTCTGCCTAAATAGCTTTGGCAAAAGGAAATTCAAGATTTATGTGGATAGATCTTTGTCCTGTTGAATAATTCTAATGACAACTTCTTCCTTAATTTAGGCAGAAATCGGCTGCTTAACGAAACTGCACCAAATGCCTTAGTTCTTATCTCTGGAAACCTGTTTCCTTTTCCATATGTCAATGCTTAAAATATTTAATTTTCTCAATACATTTGGATGGTTTCTCTGGAGGAAAAAGTAGTTAAGGTTTAGACAATTGAGTCCTACACTCAAATCTCAGTTTGGCCTTTCACTAGTATTTAATCTTTTTAAATTAATTAATTTATTTTTAATATATTTTTATTGACACAGAACACTATGCAGCAGTAAGAAAGAAGGATCTCTTATCCTTTGAGACAGCATGGAGGGACCTGGAGAGTATTATGATAAGTGAAGTAAGCTAGTCAGAGAAAGACAAATATCACATGATCTCACTCATATGTGGAATCTAATGAACAAAATAAACTGCTAAACAAAATAGAACCAGACACAGAAGCATGGAACAGACTGTGGAATCTCAGAGGGAAGGTGGTGAGGTGGGGGGCGGGGGGGGCAGTGGGTGAGTGGGTAGGAAGAGATAAAACAAAGAACTTGTATGCATATATGCATAACCCATGGACATAGACAATAGGGTGGTGAAAGCCTGTGGTGGGGGGTGGAGGCAGGCTATAAGGGGTCAATGAGAGAAAAAAGGGGGCATATGTAATACTTTCAACCATAAAGATATAGATAGATAGATAGATATAGATATAGATACCTATATCTATCTATCTATATATATTAAATCTTAAAGTAGACTAGAGGCCCAGTGCATGAATTCGTGCATGGGTGGGGTCTGGCCGGCCTGCCCCAATTGGGGCCAATAGGGCCGGTCTGGCCCCACCCCCAATCTGGGTGGGGGTGGGGGGCGATTGGGGGTGGGGCTGGCCGGGGGGGAGGGGCCACAGATGTTTGGCTGGCCGGTCCCGCCCCCTGGTCAAACTCCCGGTCGAGGGGACAATTTGCATATTAGCCTTTTATTATATAGGATATATATTAAATTATATATATACATATATATATATATAATTGACTTCAGAGAGGAAGGGAGAGGGAGAGAGAGATAGAAGCATCAGTGATGAGAAATTTTCTTTTGCATCATCGATTGGCTGCCTCCTGCATGCCCCCCACTGGGGATCAAGTGCACAACCTGGACATGTGCCCAGACCAGGAATTGAACCTTGACCTTCTGGTTCAACCCCAGAGCCACACTAGCTGGGTACTAGTCATTCATCTTTGAGCAACTTGCTTAAATTCTGAGTCTCAATCTTATCTATAAATTCATGAACACACTACCCATGTCATAGGGCTTTTTGGGGAAAAATAATGTTCCCAGTATCCATAGTGCCAGGCACAGAATAAGAATCTAGTACCCATGGTTTTCTCTTCTATTTCACTGTTTTGTTGATTTTCCTCTAGTTTTTCCCATGAACCCAGGCTCCCATCGAGACAACGCTCCCAAAATACTCTGATGTGAAGGAAGGTGGAACTGTCAGATCCCAGGACATAAACACTCTGACTTTTTAATTTAAATGTCCTCATCATTCCAAAGGTTCATATTTGCCCTGGAAATGGATAAAAACAATCAGACCTCTTTTCCCTACTTTCTATCCAAGTCTCCAGTCTCCCATGGTAAACTTACTGATTTTTCCATTGGTCTCAAAAGGGTAAAACTTCCTTTTCTCCTGATTACATTCCATTTTCTAAAGTTCAAGGCCACTGCTCCTGCCTTGGGTTTCATTGTCTCCAGGTTCTGTCCTCTGGGCTATTTAGCAAACCCTCCCCACTGGGTGGCAGCTGAAAATGTGATAAGCACACTTTCAACCCAAGTAGCTGATAAAAAATGGGCAAGGGGATGGAGCCAGGGAGTGATCCCCCTGTCCCTCTGCCGCAGACCTCCCACCAAGTTGACAAGGAGTCATTAATCAGCCTCCCCAGTCATCGAGGTGTGTGTTCGGCAGTCCTACCATCCCATTCCCACGTCATAACCCCACACAGGAGACTCTGAGGGAAACTTTATCAAATGCTTCTCTGAAACCAGGATGCACTAGTCTCCTGGTCCCCCAGCCTCGCAGTCAAACCATCACTATAGTCTGTGGAGTAATTCTGGCCCTCAAACCCAAACCACATTACTATCAACACGCTCATCCATTTAACAATCGTCATGAGACTCTTTCAGAGATTACTTCGCTTTAGAAAGATGCAGTCACTTCTTCGGTTTATAGTCGTGACTTAACTAGATGGCCTCCATTTTAGAACATTTGGGTACTTCTAATCTAATGGCATCTTTGCTATTTTCTAATAAAATTTGTAAGTTACAGAAAATGATGCTAATGAATCTTCAGACCCTAAAATTGTCTTCACAAGCCCTGAAGGAAGAGAACTGCTTTTATGCAATTGTTTGCTATATTCTTTCCTATCTAAGAAAGTTCCTGCTGATCAACAATGTATTTGATCTTTTCTTTGCTTTTAGAAGACAGTGTCACGCAGCTTCGCTTCAGACCAGCAGAGGAGAGGAATGGACAGTATGTGAATGATACATTATTCTTTTATTCAACACGTTTTGGCTCTTCCTGCTATGTCATTTCTCGTTTGTTATCTTTTGAATTGAGAAAATTCATTTACAAAGCTTTTTGTAAATCTCTACATTTCTTTAATAGAGTTATGTCAGCCCAGTAACTAAAACAAATCAGTTTTTGTTTATATGCATGCATAGTTCATATTGATCTACTTATAATAATTGATACACTTTTACATTTGAATTTTTAAACTAATCTCAAATATATTGTTTTGTTGTTATATATTTTTGTGGTAACATCTAAGCCAATTTTCATATATCAACTGTCCAGACTATATTGTAGACCTTAAAACATTTTTCAATTTAACTTTTATATAAATATAGAAAAAATCTTGTCTCTACTAGTAAAGTATTGCTTTTTATCTATGCGAGTTATTTCCTTGATCTTACTGCCCCTGAGACAGAGAATTGGGTCAAAGTGAACGATGACCTTCATTCCTCTTAATGTCTATCACCATTTATGTGTAAAATAACTTATACTGCTACCATTCATGCATAGCTATGCTCTTTAAACTACACGTGTGTTATATCCACTGTTAACTTTTAAAGTTTTCTGTTCCAATAGAGACCCTTCTCCTTGGTATTTATCCCATCAGGCCTTACATTCGTGGTCTGTAGCTATTTAGACAGTATACAAATTGTGACATTTGTTATATCAATTTCCCACGTGGTAAATTAAAAAGACAATGGTATTGTTTAACTCTCTCTTTTAAAATATTGCAACTAGATTTTTTTGATTCGGCAATCTTACATCATTTTTTTTCTATCAGATCTACCTAGTACATGCATCAGAGTTGCCTGTAATGCTAACTTTAGTTCAGCCGTGAAACCAACAATGACAGCTTGAAACTCTGAAAAGCACACACAAGATACGCAACAGCTTTCAAAACTCACTGCATTTATCTGTCATAAAGAAAATATTGAGAACACATTTGTTCCAAGCATGGTAGTGCTGTGAAGCAAGAATGAGTGAGACATGACCCTTATCTTCAGAAACATGTCATTGATGCGGAGCAATGAAGGGGAAAGAAAATACAGCGATAGGGGACAGACTGTGCAAAATGCCTTGAGTGTACAAAATGCGATGGGCAAAGGTTGGAGAAATGAAGTTGGGATTCAGAATTCCCTCTGTGGGGCCGGAGGAGAGGGTGGAGCTCATGATGATGAGGACCTATCAAAGCCCCAATGAGACACTTGCTCTGCTGCTCGAGTTAGAAAAGATTGCCAAAGAAGGCTGGTTTCCAGGGAATGGGGAATAAACTCTCTCCCCAGAGAAGGGTCTTCTACTTTGGTTTTGTAAAAGCTGAGATTGTGCTGAGACAGGCAACGCTTTTCGAAAGCACCTCCCAAAAGCAAACACATCCCATACACACCACGTTACAGATGGCCAAGAAGCACACGGAGAGATGCTCAACATAATCTTTAGGGGAATGCAAATCAAAACCAGAGAGAGAGATAGCGCGTTGTGTCTACTAGAATGACTATAAACACATGTTTGGGGTGTGTTTGCTTTTGGGTGGTGCATTTGCTTTTGGGCGATACTTTCCCAAGGAGGAGAGCTTGGTCTGAGAAGGACTCAGAGAATTGGACACGGTTCCTTGCAATCCCGCAAGAGTGGAATGTGACTCGGACACTGGGCCACCACCATGTTGAACCATCCAGCTCTGGGGACCGTGGAAGCCCAGCTCTGGGGACCGGCGAGTCCACCAAAGACCAAGCGTTTAGGTCTTCTTGTTTCTCCTGGCCACCCAGAACTCCCACTGTGGCCAGCCCTAGGTCTGGAGAATGGAATGTACGCACTGCATTCCTTCCCTGGGATCGCTGACCAGGGTGCCTGCCACCTTACCCAGCAAGGAATGTTGTTTATTGATCTTAAGTGATTCTGGGAACCTACATTCCAGGGCAGCTTGTCAAAATACTGGTCAAATTAATATGTCATTTGATTACCCCCTCATGGCTGCCAAAGATTCCATAAATTTGATACATAAATAAATATAAATCACATCCCCTTTTTCACTCTACCTTTTCTCCCACTAGCAGTGAGCTATTGAGTAGCTCACTGGCCACCCAGAACGCCCACTATGGCCATCTCAACGTGGCTGATTCCTCTTGGACATGTACAATACAATTTGTTTCATAAGGAAGTTGGGAACCTGGGTGTAAATCTTGACTCTGCCATTATGAACAAGTGGACTGGATTCAAGAGTGTGTTTCCTATGCAAGGAGATTGAATTTTCTCCTAGATCTGTAAGGAACTGGTCCTTTCTAATTATTCAGGTATGGGCTGAAATATCAACTACTCAGAGAGGGCTTCCCTGATCTTTCGGTTTAAGTAGCCTCTCTCTCCCCCAATCACTCTCAGTTCTATTTTATGCTGGCATTTAATTTTTAAAATTGTATATTCATTTTATTTTTCATCATAGAACTTCTTACTATCCAATATTACCTAATTTGTTGGTCTACCTTTTGTCTCCTTTACCAAGAAAGTAAGCTACATGCGGGGAGAGTTCTTTTCTGTCATATTCATTTTAGTGCTTGCCACATTGGCTGCCTTAGGGTAAGCAGTCAATACATTTTTTTTAAAGCAAAGTGAAACAAATGGGATTTGGCAATGAATTCTTAGATATGACACTGTTGTGGGATGAATTGTGTCCCCCCAAACATTCATATGTTGATGCCCTAACCTCTAGGACCTTAAAGTATTACTATATTTGGAAACAGGGTCTTTAAGGAAGCAATTAAGGCTACAGGAGGTTCCATAGGTGAGCCCTAATTCAATATGACTGGCATCCTTATAAGAAGAGAAAATTTGGACACACAAAGAGGTACCAGGATGTGCATAAACAGAGAAAAGAGCATGTGCAGACGCAAGCCCTTTGCAAGCCAATAGGAGAGGCCTCACAGGAAACCAGGGGTGTTTTTGTTATGGCGGCCCTGGCAAACCAATGCAGACTCCAAAAGCCCATGCAACCCAACAACAAATAGACAAATTGCACTTCGTCGAAATTAAAAAACTTCTATACACCAAAGAACATTATTAAGGATGTGGGAAGATAATCTACAAAATGGGGGGCGGGGGGGGGGGGGGAATTTGCAAGTCATAAATCTGGATAAAGGTTTAATATCCAGAATACATAAAGAACTTCTAAAACTCAACAACAAAAAATCTAATAAAACAATTGAAAAACAGGAAGAATACTGGAATAAGCATTTCTCAAAAGAAGATAAACAGATGGCCAATAAGCACATGGAGAGATGCTCAACATAATCTTTAGGGGAATGCAAATCAAAACCAGAGAGATATCGCGTCATGTCTACTAGAATGACTATAATCACAAAATGAAAAAATAAGTGTTGTGAGGGTGTAGAGAAACTGGAACCTACACACATTGCCATGGGAATGTAAAATTCTGTAGCTCCTGTGGGAAACAGTGTGATGTTTCCTCAAAAAGCTAAACACGGAATTAAGTTTCAGCAATTCCACTATTAATCCTATACTCAAAAGAATTGAAAACAGACACAAACAGATACTACTTGTACATCAATGTCCATTGTAACATTATTCACAATAGCCAAAAGGTGAATACAACCCAATTGTCCATCAACAGATTAATGGAGAAACAAAAGTGGTAGCCATACAATGGAATACTATGCAGCCATAAAAAGGAATGAAATTCTGATACATGCTGCAATGTACATGAACCTGGAAAACATCATGCCAAGTGAAATAAGACTGGTAGCGTATGATCCCATTTGTATGAAATATCTACCACAGACAAATTCCTAGAGACAGAAAATAGATGAGAGGTTACCAGGAACTAGGGACAGGAAGCATGGTGAGTTATTGCTTAATGGTTATAGAGTTTCTTTTTGGGGTGATGAAAAAATTTCAGAAATAGTGGTCATGGTTGCACAACACAATAAATGCAATTAATGTCACTGAATTGCGCACTTAAAATAGGTAAAAAGGCAAAATTTTTTTATAACATTACCACAAAAAGGGAAAAAATTAAGTGAATAATGATTTATAACACTACTCTTTGTCTTCCCCCAGATAAGACTTTTATGATTGGTGGTTTTAACTAATATTCATTAGTCAAAAGCTATATTTGAGAAGCTTTTTCTTCTATTTGGATTTTATTTTTACTGTGAGCTTGGAGGTATATTAATATAATTTTTGTGAGTTGGGAACTTCTGAACCTGCATATATTCTTCCTCGGAAGCAAGCTTACAAAACATGTGTTCTGGGAAGCCCTCTCTGTAGCTGTAGACTAGGTTAAGGAAAAAGCTGGGACTTTCCCTAATGCTCATTCACACTGGTCTCCCTACTGCAGTATGTGGCACATAGTAGGTGCTCAATAAAAACTTATTACAGGGTGGAAGCAGTAAATGTAGCCAGAGTATCGTAGGGCATCATGATGACAAATTATAGCAATTTAATTTCATAAATAGCATCAAACTCCGTTAAGTCTTCAAATTAGTGTGAGCTTTCTTTTTTTCATCAAGAGCCATTCTCCAGCAAAGATATAGTGTGTTTCTTTTTTAAGCTCCAAATCCACTATTTCAAATAGCATGTATTTATTTGAGTTACTACGGGTAGAAAAATGCCCCATATAATTTATTCAAAGTTCCATTAAGGAACTCTAGTAAACTCTTTTCCTCCAAACATAGAATCTCATGATTGTGTATGTGTGTGTGTGTGTATGCACATATGCATTTAGGGATATTAATGTCTTCTAAACATAACATTTCTGCATTGAAAATGCTCTGTTTAGAGCTTCCACGGAACCAAAGCACATGTGGCAGAGAATGAAGGGCAGCAGAGGAACGGGGACGGCAGAAGCGTCCTGAGGGAGAGAGAGGCTGAAGGATTCAGGGAGCACATTGGAGCGAGTCTGACAGAAGATGAAGCTCCCTCCTCAATAAGATTCCAGGGAGCTCTTCCGCTGCAGCTGTGGGCATCTTAACCTCTTTGAGTTTCAGCATCTTTTTGGCACAAGTGGAATCATTAGACCGACAGAACTGCTCATGGCCAGGTTAAATGAGATGATGAGTAGAATAGCTCCTGAATTCAGGTAGTTAATGAAGCTATTCCTTTTTTTTTTTTTTTAAATATTTTTTAAAATTGATTTCAGAGAGGAAGGGAGAGGGAGAGAAAGATAGAAACATCAATGATGAGAGAGAATCACTGATCGGCTGCCTCCCGCATGGCCCACACTGAGGATCCAACCCACAGCCCCGCACATGTGCCCTTACCGGGAATCGAACCGTGACCTCCTGGTTCACAGGTCGATGCTCAACCACTGAGCCACGCCGGCCGGGCTAATGAAGCTATTCTTATCACCACCACCATTCCCTCCCTCATACAGTAAATGGAAAATCTATGTGCTACAGAGGACTCCAGCTCTCCATTACTAGCCCCCCCCCCCCCCCCCGCCCCCGAACCCATCTTGGGCCCTAAGACCTTGGATCTGCTGGGCGGCCCCTGGACTGGGAGCAGCGGCCACATTCCCGAAGATGTGGTCCCCCAGTCACTGTTTACATGAAGCTCATGAACTGTCAGCAGCATTTCCTGTCGTACCCAGGCAGCTGAGGGTATCCTCCTTCCCAAGTGCCCACCACCACGCTCCGATTAAAATTTGCCAATTAAAAAGGAAAACAGCGATTTTCTACCAAACCTCCGTCTTCACATTGTCCCGCCGTGCCTAGCTTCTGACCGATGTGGCCAGCTGTTTGGTGTGTTGAGGAAGAGCTGACTTCAGCAGCTCTGCATGAATACACGCACGTTGCCAGTTGTCAAGAGCTTGACTTTCCAGGGTGGCTTGTGCAACGCTTGGTGCTACCTGCGGAGGCGTCTGTGTGCCACTGTCCAGGAAGCATGGGGCAGGACTGCATGTTGGAGAAGAATTTATCTTTATGGAAGGACTGTACAAAGCCTGCACCAAAGCACACAGGGATAAAAAGTACAGGGTCCTGCCCTTTGCAAGGAGAGCTCTCTAATGGCCAGCACTCATCTCAGCCTACCAAGGATTCAGCTGTTTAATTGGACTTCTGGTCAGGCCTGGGGAGTCCGCATCCCCCACGCCAGAGTGCAGAAAAGCGAACCAGGCGCCACTGAGGGTTCTGGAGAGAGTTGTCAGAAGTGCCTACAGGACATAACAATGAAATCTCGGGAGGGAACAGAATTGAAAGGGGCTCACTTCTCACTTGCTGATTACATCAAGGGGAAGCATTTTGGCTCAGAAGGAGTAGGTCTTTAATACCTCTCTGTTAAAAAGAGAGATTAGCAAGCATTCAGGAGAGAACAAGCCCGAGGCGAGAACCCTTGGCAGGCAAAAAGTACCTAATTAGAAGGTAATTGAAAAAAAAAAAATACAATGAAAATAACGCAATGTTTAAAAATTCTTATTGTGGCAAATGATAGAAGGATTCCTTTTTAAAGTATTTCTTTTTGGAGAAAAAACAGTGAGTTGGCTTGAAGACAAATATTAAAGAAATATCAGCACACAGGGTCCTCTAGATATGTCCTGAATTCTGATGTGTCCCTATAACCTACTTTTTGCCCCTTTACCTCCAACCAGAGAGTAGAGAACTTGAGGAATTCTGAATCTCCTGGCAATCCTGCAGACAATAGAACAATGGTCTCTTGGCTATTGTCTTCATTTCTAGAATCATGGCTGGTTTTAATTAGGCGATTGCTAAGGTTTCTTCAAGCTGTAACTCTCACTTTTCAGAGGGGAACCCTGGGGCTCAGGGAGGTCATGGAATTAGCCCAAATTCACGGGGCTGGGGAGGGGCAGAGCCAGTACCAAGCTCCTGGCTCCCCGTCTGCCATCTGCCGAGCAAAGCTGCCCACGAAGGTTTGGGGCAATATTCCACCCAAACGTACTTCCTTCCTGCGAATGCTAGCCTGTAGGTGTTGGCCAGTTGGGACGGGAGGAGCCACCGCTTGCCAGCGCGGAGGCAGAGACCATCTGGGGTGTGAGAAAGACATGTGTGGCGATGACCTCAGGGATGAGATGACACCAGCCCCCAGCCACTGGAGACCCAGCCGTTCCGTTCCTTCTTCCTGAGCGCTCACTGACGACCGCTTCCTTCCTCTGACAGGGGAGTCTACCCTGTGTTTACTGTTCCCACAGCCCAGGCGCAGGGTGGGCCTTCAGAGATTGCTTCCCAGCCCCTCCCTGTCTGGACAGGACGCCCCTACCGGGCTCCCTGCAGCAGACCCAGCAAAACCTCGCCCCAGCCCACTGCTGAGAAAAGCCAAGAGCAATTGTAGCAAATGCCGGTGGTGTCTGTGTCATTTTTGCTTATTAGATTTGGTCCCACTGAGAGATGAAGGACCCCTTCCTTTTTTAAAATATATTTATTTTTATTGATTTCAGAGAGGAAGGAAGAGGGAGAGAGAGAGAGAGAGAGAGAGAGAGAGAGAGAGAGAGAGAAACATCAATGATGAGAGAGAATCATTGACTGGCTGCCTCCTGCACACCACACTCTGGGAATGGAGCCCACAAAATGGGCATGTGCCCTGACCATGAATCGAACCAGGACCGCTACATCATAGGTCCACGCTCAACCCCTGAGCCATGCCAGCCAGACTAGGACCACTTACTTTTTGACAAAAACAACAAAATCACCAGAAGGAACATTGCTTCCTGGCCTCACTTGGCCAAGCAGGCGCCTGTCCCCTTGGAGTGACAGGCATGTTACTGAATCCTGGGTGGTGCACACATTCAGATACCACAACTTGCAAAGATGGCACTGGCCCAATCCCGCGCCCCCCTTCGGGATTTTCTTTTCGTATTTTGTCATCAGAGCAACTGCAAATTCTATAAAATCGAGTGCTTTGGTGTCACTGAAGGCAAAGTGCATTGGCTTGGTTCAGATTTGCTGGTTCAGCAGGAATTGCTTCTAAATTTTGCTAGAATGACACCTGTGATGAAAGTGTGACCCTTTTTGGAAACGTGTGTGAAGGATATTCCCCTGTGTACCAGGACCCACTTGCAGGCAGCCATCCGCATGGCACTCTCTAGTAGCAAACAAATGAGGGCCCTGGCCGGATGCTCAGTTAGTTCGAATGTTGATTCACAGTCAGGGCACATTCCTAGGTTGTGGTTCGATCCCCGGTTGGCTCCTCCATATCCCAACCTCCTTTCTCTCTCTCTCTCTCTCTCTCTCTCTCTCTATATATATATATATATATATCCCTCTCTCTCTCCCCTACTCTAAAATTGCAGCTTCCACCTGCCCTTTCCTTCTTCAGTGAGAAATCCACATGGCAGAGCCTGAAACAGGATGAAAATCCATCATTTGCTGTCAGTAACAAAGCTTCATTTCCTGGGGACAAGCACAGGTAAGGCAGGACAGCAAGAGCAAGGCTGGGAAGTCAGGCTGCCTTCATGTGAGAATCCGGGAGCCAACACTCCCTCATCTTCAAAAGGGAGGTCCTAACAAATCCTCCCCACAGGTTGTGGAAAGGTCATAGACTACCCTTAGGATGTGCCTGGCTGTGAGCTTTTATGGTTTTGACATGCGCGTGCCAACGACAATAAAAAATGTTAGTAGTTTTTGTGCAAGGACCCCAGGGTCCTCAATGCTACACTTGAAATAGAATGAGTAGTGTTCTTACCAGCCCCCCTACTGATTCAGGATCTGCTGTTGGGTAAATTACTTCCTCTCTATATTTACCAGGACTTTATTTTGGCTGTAAGGAACAGAAACTCAACTCAAACCAATTTAAACATAAAGTAGGATTTATGGGATCCTACAACTGGGAAGTCCAAGCACTGGCTACAGGCACTATGGGATCTGGAAACGATGAAGGACTAAACTTTGATGGTCTCTTTTTTTTCTGATGGATTACCAGCATCCCCAGTGTACTCCAATTCTTCTCTGTGTTTCTCTGTGTCTCGTCTTATCCTCTCCTACTGCACACAGGTTTTCTTTGCATGTTTTGGTAGATGGCTCCCCGATCGCGCTGATTCATGCCTTCCAGTTGTGTATCCCACAAGACAAAAACCCCTTTTTTCTTTCAACCCTGGATGAACAAAGTCCTAGGGAAGAATTTGGAATGACCCAGCGTGGGGCCTCGGACTGAAAGGGGGCCGGTCGCCATGGTTAGGACAGTGTGGTTCTAGTGATTGGCTGGGTCTGCATTACATGCCCCACCCAGGCTCGGCTGACCCCTTACTGAATGGAGTGAGCATATCCACAGAAGAAAGAGGGGTGTTGAAAAAAAAAATTGTACATTTTCACTATATGAAATTCTCTAGGTTGAAGAATTTATACCTAGATGTTAATGGTTCTTGTTAGGGCCACATGCCAAAATCTCAGGGGGAAAATTTAAGTATATTAATGTTCAATCTTTTCTTTAATTTCCTAATTTTATTGTTTTCAATAACTCCTGAGTTGAGTGCATTTGTTTATTTTCAACTGTGAGACCCACTGAGCTAGAAGATCCTTTGCTATGAGGACCACTGGTGTGGTCCCTGTGTCTGGATCAGATGTTCAAATTTCCACCCTGACTTAATTTTCACACCCTAAAGGAGCAGGGAGCTGGCCTACAGTGTTCCAAACAGTATTTTGTGGTCCTATTTCCAGCCTAATCCCTCTCCTCCCACTCCCCCTCCCACACCAGAGCACTGTAAGCGAAGGGAATGCGGAGTACAGGAAATAGTATAAGGAACTATTTCCAAGGGACACATTTAGGATGAAATCTGGGCTGTACCACTTAGGAGCTGTGTGAGCTTAGACAAGCTATGTTATTGTCTGAACCTCACCTTCCTCCCCTGTAAGTAGGGGTAGGGCTAACGATTTCAAGGGCTCATGGATACAATTAAATAGAAACTGGAGAAGCATGTCTTCTGCTTCTAGACAAGATAAATGAACAAGATTTACCTTCCCACCTGAAATAAACCAACAAACAGAAACAGATAAAGTACATGGAGAATTATTTTCAAGACACTGCACATCAAGCAATGAGAGATAGTGTCCCCTGAGCGGGGGAAGAAGTGAAGCTTGCATTACGATTGCCCCAGCTTGCTTCTTTGAAAAGGTTTGAGGTCTGTGGGGTGATGAGGGGGAACCCAGGTGAGATCTGGACGACTCCGAGCTGAAAGATTGAGCTGAGTGCAGGGAGAACAAGGCAGGGAGAGTATGTAGACCACTGTCCACAGGGCAGAATTTGGGGGAGGAAAGATCTGTACTTAGAGAGCACCCCATAGACCAGCAGATGGTCCTTCTTGAATATCCAGCAGAGTACTAATCAGCACTTCCATGTGAGGAAACTACTCAAAATAACTGAAAGAACCACCTAAAAGGATGAAAGGAAACGTCTGGTATGCACACAAGGCCAGGAAGCATGCCTTTTACCCAGGCTAGAACTCCAATGTCATGGGCGTGGGGGAGGGGACTCAGGCAGGTCTTCCCTGAGTGGTAGGGAAATAGTAAGCTCTAGACTGAGCACTGCTCCACACCTGCCTTGGAAATCACAACTGTGAAGTCCCAACATCATCAAAGTGTTTCCAACTAACTTCACTACAACCCCAAAAAATCTCAAAAATATTTATAGGAATATAAAAATATCCACCACCCACCAAGGTCAAGTTCACGATGGCTAACATCCAAACATAACCAGGCATGCCATAAAACCAGAAAGTATGACCCAAATCGAGAATTATCAATAAATTGAAACTGACCCAGAACTGACATTATGTTATAATTAGTAGATGAGGACATTAAAAACAATTATAACTGTATTCCAGATGTTCAAACATTACATTTTAAACTGAAGATGATGACTTAAAAAGACATAGAAGATTTGAAAAAGATTTTTTTAAAAGACCTACACTGAACTTCTGGAGATGAAATCTATGTGTAAGATGAAGAATACATTGGCTGAGATTGATTCCAGATTAGACATTATAGAAGAAGAGACTAGTGAACTTGGAGCTACAGCAACAGAAACTATTCAAAATAAAATCCAGAGAGAAAAAAAAAAAAAGAATTAAAATAATACTGTTTTGTATATTTGGAAGTCGCCAAGAAAGCATATCTTAAAAGTCCTCATCACGCAAAAAAATTTATAACTATGCATGGTGATGAATGTAAACTAGACTTATTGTGTTGATCATTGAGCAATATATACAAATATTGAGCCACTAAACAGTATCAGTGAACTTAAGGAGAATTTCAGGCTGCCTAATGTATGTGTAATTGTCTTCTGTAAAGGAGAGGATAGGTGGGGGCAGAAAATACTTGAAGAAATAATGGCCAATTGTTCTTTTTCCCAAATGTAATGGAAACTATATACCTATAGATCCAAGAAACACAGTGTCTCCCTGAGCACAAGAGACACGAACAAAACTATACAAAGGCACATCCCAATAAAAACCTGCTCAAAACAATAAAAAGCACCATTAAAATCTGCTTAAAACCAGTATAAACAGAAAATCTCAAAAGCAGCCAATGGAAAAGAGACATGTTATGTACAGAAAGACTACGGTAAGGATGAAAACAGATATCTCATTGGAGATGAGGCCAGCAAGAAGAGAGTGAGGCAGTCCAGAGCAGGAAGCAGGCCACACTGTCTTTTTTTTCTTAAATGTTTTAAATTGATTTGGGAGAGAGAGGAAGGGAGAGGGAGAGAGATATAGAAACATCAATGAAAGAGAAACATTGATCTGCTGCTTCCCCATGCCTCTTACTGGTGATCCAGTCCACAACCGAGGCATGTGCCCTGACTGGGAATCGAACTGGTGACCTGTTGATGCAGGGGATGATGGTCAACCAACTGAGCCACACTGGCTGGGCATGCCACAATGTCTTCATGCTCTACCATCCAAAGTGCTGACCTGTTTGGAAGGTTGGATCTGGCTTCCCAGTCTGTGGGGAGAGTAGAAAAGGGAACAGAGCATGTTCTAAGGGGCATGACTTGAAAAGTGCACACATTCCCTCTGTTCACACCCACTGGCCAGAACTGAGTCCCAGCACCAAACATGGCTGCCAGGATGCCTACAAGCACAGTCTCCAAGCGCAGGGAGTTTACTGCTTCCAGGACACAAAGAACATGTGCAGGATCATGGGGGGTGGTTACCAGTACCTGCCTCACTGCCCTATTCCCACCTGTCCTTTGTCCAAACCCCTCTTTATTGGACCAATTAGCAAATGTGGCGCTACCTGCAAGACTTTAAGCTCCATGATGATAGGAACCAAGTCAATCTGGCATATTCCTGCCCAAGACCTGTTTTTGTGTTGTTTTGTTCTTTTCCTCCTTTCTTTCTTTCTTCCTTCCTTTCTTCTTTCTTTCTTTCTTTCTTTCTTTCTTTCTTTCTTTCTTTCTTTCTTTCTTTTCTTTCTTTCTTTCTCTCTCTCTCTCTCTCTCTCTCTCCCTTCCTTCCTTCCTTCCTTCCTTCCTTCCTTCCTTCCTTCCTTCCTCTCTTTGTTTTATATTATTCTATACATTTTTTTCTTTCTATACATTGTTTTCTTTCCACAGCTTTATTGGGATATAATTCATGTACATACAATTCACCCATTTAAAGTGTATAAGTCAGTGTATTTAAGTATATTTGCAAAATTCTGCACCCGTGACCACTATCTAATTTTAAAGAATTTTGCCTCAAAAGGGATCTCATATCCTTTAGCAGTCGCTCCCCATTTTCCCCTCCACTGTTTCCATCCTAAGCAATAAAGCATCTACTTTCTATGTTTTAAAAAAGCAACAAATCCATCTTCAGTGCCCTCAATAAATACGTACGGGACTTAGTTAAAATCTTTGTGCTGTCATCACACATTTTTAAGTCATAGATTCCCTCCAAAGATTGTTCAAAATAAATATTGTTACTTGGTGGACTTGATCATTTTACCCTGGTGTCCAGAAACAAACAAACACCCCACCCCTCATACAAAAACACCACAAATAAAACCTCACACTCTGGCAGCTGGCAACTATCTCATCTTACCCCCACCACAGACATCTGTGGAGGGAATCACTATAGTTCCCATTTTACAGATAAGAACACTCAAGCCTAGCTCTCCCTCGCAGCTAGCTGGCTGATTTTGAGAATTATCAACCCACTTGCTCAACACAGATCTGTCTGAGTTCTCAGCTTTAGCAAAGCAACAAAACGCAAAAGTTATAAGTCATACCTCTTAGAAAAGGTTGTCTTAATAGGGCTGATTCTGGCCTGGGTGCGCAACCTGTTCTATAAACAATATCTGTTTTTAAATTGAACCCTTACACTCTGCTGTCTGAGCTGCCCGCCAACCACCCTCCTGTGGGGCATGCTGCCTGTGCCATCACCTCCCCCAAATGACATCACTATCCACACCAACACTCAGAAGAACTGGACATCTTCACAGACGAGGATTTTTCTGCCTCCTAAGTGGTTTCCCAGCTTGCTCTCCCAGCTGGCAAGACGCCTCTGTTGAATCACTTGATATTCTGACTTTTTTTTTACAGTAAACTTCAGACAACCAGAAGCGCAGACGCCCTCTCCGACTGTGTGGGTTCTGGGTACATGGGAACACGAGGGCATTCAGGGTCCTTGTTTCTCTCAGGAGGTCCTCCCAGTTTGGACCTAGTTGCTTTATTTTAATACAGCCACTTAACGTACCAAAATGAAAATAAAACTTGTTGAAAGTATCTATTTCCCAGCTCCCTGTCCTCGCCCTGAGCCACAAAGTTGCCAAATGGTGCTGTCTGCACCCTCTCCTTCCCAACGGGTCCCTTTGAAGGAACAATGGTCTTTCTTCCCAGACGCCCTGCGCCTCGCCCCGGGAAAGGATGATGAAGCAAGGAGGCCAGGAGGGCAGGGGCTGCCTCCGGCTCAGGATGAGTGGCAGGATGGTGAGAGTGCCCGGGCTCCCGTCGTCTCAGGTGTGGTGAAGGCATGTGGAAGGCAGCCAGGGAAATTCAGATACACTCACCCCATCATTGATTATTCAGCTGCATCTCAGAAAGACACAGCCGGGCGGGGGCTGACAACTATTGTTTCCTTTTGCTGCCTTTGAGGGTGGGAGCCAGGGAAATATGGGGCAGAGATGCTGCCTTCAGGGGATGGAGGTAAGAAGTCACCCGGCCAGTGAAACCTACTGAAACCTATTGTTCGGGTATTTGCAAGCCTCCATCCGGTTTCATTCAGTCTGAGATGGGTAGTGGTGGGAAATAGAACCTGAGGAGAAGGAAGAGAGCCACTGATAAATGGGTGGAGAAGAGGAAAAGATAAATGCAGGCACTGTGGACAAATGGAACTTTCCGGGGCTTAATGGTTTTTTAGTTCTTTGTGGGGAGGGTAATATGAATACACTATAGTTCCCTGTGTGCACAAGTATTTTAAGATAAGGAATATTAATCCTGATCCGCCATGGTTTTATGCCACTCCATGTTATCTGTCACTTATTTTTAAATATGCCACTGAAAGAGCTTATGAAATATTATACCCCCGTTCCCCTCAATGCAATTTTGTTATTGTTTTGACAGATGAACAAATGTCTATGGTTTTTGAGTCATAACCTCCATTGGTTACTTTGCATGTACATAATGGGCGAACATTGCCAGGCTGGGAGACAAAACAGAGAAACCTGTAGAAGAAAGGCTTAACTTGCTGTGCATGAGTCTTGTGGGGAGGGTGGGAAATGGGAAAGCATGAGGCAGATTTCCCCAGGGGAAAATAAATGCATTCATTTTTAAAGATTTTAAAAATTATTGCACTGCTTAGATTTCATGGTGTTCAAACAATTTAATCTATTTGGAAATTTCAAAGGATCGAGCTGTTTATACTTATTAAAAAGGGAGTAATGCTGATCTAGTAATGACTTCTCATTTACGGATAGGTACACTGATGCCAGGAGTCACTTACGAAACACAACCCAGCTAGTGGAAGTGGCATGATACTCTGATTCCAAATACTCCAATTTCAACTCAACCCCCCTTTCATGACATTCATGCATTTGGTGACTGGAACATGTTTTGGTGTCTGTCATCATCACCTCTCCATTAAAGAGAGGCTCCTATGAATGGCAGTTGATGTGCTACTAAGAGTAGTATGTGTTCAATACATGTTATCAGTTTATGCCAATCGTTAAGCTAAGTAAGCATTTTATATGTATCATCTCAAATGATACTACAACTTGGGTACTATTATTACCCCCATTTTGAAGAGGAGAAAGCAGGCAAGAGAGGTTCAGGATTTTGTACAAAGTCACACAGCTCGCACACGGCTGGCTTGTGACACCTGAATGCAGGGCCCACACTCACACTCCCAGTGGCTGGGACACATGGGTGTTTAGGACCACAGCTGTTTTTGTTCTCAAACAATGTGGGGCAGCTTTGGTGATGTTGAGTAGAATTTGACCGTTATTCCTTCTGAGTGTTCTGACAATAGTGAGGACGGCCTCCGCATGTAGGGAGCTCAACATCAGAAGCGGGAATCGAGCAGGTGTGGGATGTGCACTGAGAAAATATGCCTCTGGCCCAGTTGGTGTAGCTAAGTGGTTGATCATCGACCTATGAACCAGGAGGTCATGGTTCGATTTCTGGTCAAGGGCACATACCTGAGTTGCATGCTTGATCCCCAGTAGCGGGTGTGCATAAGGCAGCCAATCAATGATTCTCTCTCATCATTGATGTTTCTATATCTCTCTTCCTCTCCCTTCCTCTCTGAAATCAAATCACACACACACACACACACACACACACACACACACACACGTGTTTGTGGTCCAGGGTGAGGCCATTAACCTTAGGGCTTCTTTACTCTTGGGCATCTATGATTCTTATGACTTGCTTTCCAGGCCTTGCTTCTTGGCTTCTGACCTGCTAATTCTGGCTTTTCTCCTTGTATCTCTCAGACTGTACCATTGCCATCAAGTTATACATGATCCTGCCCACCCCACTAAGCCGACTGCACAGGACATGTGAATTTTGGAAAGGACTCCTCAGCATTTAGTATTTCTTTTTCTCATTCTAGTGAATCAATCCAGCAACAGCATCAGAAGAGCAAGACTTTTGCCTGAGTCCCGGCTAGTGTGACACCATGATCTGGGCTTGCTGTGGGATGCTGGGACCATACCACAGTGATGCCTCTGGGCTTGGAAGCTGCCTGCCACACGGAGACCTAGCGGCATGCCGACAGTGTGATTCGTTGAACAGTAAAGTGTTTGGTTATCCACTAAAAGGTACCTTCATTTTGACCTATGAGAAAAACCAGAGAGAGCAAGCACATTTCTGCGTGTCCCACGGCAAGCTGGGGGTAGAGCTGGCACTCAAACTTTGACTGGGATGCCTCAGATCTTCCCATAGGCTCCTTTCATCCCTCTATCCAGCCACCTGACACACTCCTATGAAGGGTCTTCTTTGCTGTGATCTGTGATGGATGGTGGGAATTTAAGGATGTAGACCCCCATGCCCTGTCTGGGGAGCAGGGAGAGAAACACGTATCTAACAGTTACACTCATGGATTAAGAACTGTAATCGAGACGATATATTCTGTAGAAGCACAGAGAAGAAAGAGGTCACATTTCCAGGAAAGGCATTCTGGATGGAGTTACAGCGGAACTCAATGCTGTGGGCGAGGAAGAGTTTGAGAGGCGACCCAGCAGGGGGAGAGGGAGGCAAGTTAGGAAAACAGCACAGACACGTGAGAGGCTCTGTGGAGATGAGAGAGAAAGCCCTTACCTCCCACAGCCGCTACAGACAGAGGAGGGGAAGCTGGAAAAGTGGAAACACTGGCCACCTCACATACACACTGGGATGTGGGCCTCTTCAGGAAACCTCCTACATGGAGGGATCCGTGGAAATGTACTCTCTGGAATAATTGCCTTAAAATAACCTAAAATATCCAAGAACCCGATCGATCTAACTTGTGCTATCTCATTTCACATCAGCCTTTTCTTTCAAGATGGTCGTTGGCATCCAGAAGAAAGCGAAAAGCCATAGCAGGGAGAGGGGCCAGGGGAGCAGAGCATTTTCTCAAACATGTTCTTCTGTGGAGGCAGCCTATGGGTGTGGTCAAAGCCCTATACAATTTAGTGACACCAAGAGACACCATAAGCTGAGAGGCACAAGTGGGGAAGCCAAGACTAGTGTCCCACCAGCCAAGAGGCTGCTATGGAAAGGGAGCCTCGTGAACCAGAGGTGCTTGCACCCAGGTTTGCAATGCTAGTGACTCCGTCGGCAGATCCAAGAGTCCTTGTGTTGGAGCCTGTCCTTATGTATATAAAAGGCTCATTTCAAGGGGCTCTAAGGAGTGCCATGAGTGCAAACTCTGCTCCATGTGGTTGGGGTGGTAAGAGAACGAGCAGCTCACTGCCCACGCTGGGAAGGCCCATAGACCTCAAGGAACTGACAAAGCTAAATGGTCCCTCCATCAGCGCCGGGGACGGTGCCACTGAAGCCACAAGGAGGAGTTTACAGTTGCAGACGAGGTCACATGTCTGCTGGAGGACAGAGTGACTGCATTTCCTTTCTCTTCAGCACTTGTCTTGCCTAAACATGCTTCTATTTCCCCCCCCAAAAAGGATTTGCTTCAGGTCAGCCGGAGAGGGGAATTTTTTCTTTTACTCAAGATTTGGCACACACAACCAGAGTGGAATAAATTTTGAAAGATCCGAAATGTGAAGTTGGGAATGAGCAGCCAAAATTGTTGAACATTTTTTTCCACACAAATTCAGGGACTACACTAGTGGTATTAAGAAGTTGCCGAAACCGGTTTGGCTCAGTGGATAGAGCGTTGGCCTGCGGACTGAAAGGTCCCAGGTTCGATTCCGGTCAAGGGCATGTACCTGGGTTGCGAGATGTGCAGGAGGCAGCTGATCGATGTACCCAGTAGGAGATGTGCAGGAGGCAGCTGATCGATGTTTCTCTCTCATCGATGTTTCTAACTCTCTATCTCTCTCCCTTCCTCTCTGTGAAAAAATCAATAAATCTTTAAAAAAAAAAAAAAGAAAGAAGTCTATATTGACTATGATTATTTAATACATATAATTATTTGAGGCATATAAGAAGCTACACAGCTCCCAATTTTAGATAGATACAACTGTGATGGTTAACTTTATGTGTCAACTTGGCTGGGCCATGGTGCCCAAATATTTGGTCAAACATTATTCTGGAAGTTTCTGTGAAGGCATTTATTGGATGAGATTAACCATTTAAGTTGGTGGACTTTGAGGAAAGCACATTACTCTTCATGATGGGTGAGCCTCATCCAATCAGTTGAAGGTTTAAGCAAAAAGGAATTCTGCCAACAGGCTGCCTTTGGACTGGAAGTACAACCCTTCTTGGGTCTTTAACCTACCAGTAGTATGTACTCCGCAGATTTTGGACTTACCAAGCCTCTATAATTGCATGGGCCAATTCCTTAAAATAAATCTCCCTGTTGATGGATAAGATCTATTGATCGATTGGAAGGAAGGAAGGAAGGAAGGAAGAAAGGAAGGAAGGGAAGTATCCTGTTGGTTCTGTTTCTTGGAGAACCCTAAGTAATACACATACACGCACACACACATGCAGAGTCATACTAAGTGCTTACTTAGCAATATATCTATTATCTTCATTTTATAAGCAAGAGAATTGAGACTTAAAGATTAGAAAACTTTATTAAGGTCTTAGAGTTTATAAGAGACAGAGAGAAATAGCATTTGAACTCAAGTCCATCTGACCAAGAGATTGCGCTCAATTCCCAAAGTGATGACAAGTAACTAGGCAAAATGAAATGAATTAAGTGGCAGAACATGTGAAGGGAGAAGACCCACGAGTGTGGAATCATCTCCCAATAAACAGCACCAGTGAAATCATTTACAATTGGAAAAGACAGGCTGCTGGAAGACACAGAACGGCCCTGGCAAAGGCGAGCACAGCCCAGATCCCTCTCTCCCTCTGCCTCTGCCCGTTCCCCACAAGGCTTTGATGGGTTTTAGCTGATTCTGGATGTGCCCTGGAGGGAGAGAAAGTTCATGGCAGCCCCAAAGCAGGACAATTAGGTTTCACATTAGCTTCCCCCATGACTTCATCACTGACTGTTGCTCTTTGTTAAAATATTTTAGAAAATTATCCCAGACAGATTTCTGGAATACATATGACTTGGAAGATTTTTTTTTCATGAAGGACATTCCACTGAGAGCAAGCCTAAATATTGACTCATCAAAGGAAATATGTTCTCAGGGTAATGCCGATGGATGCTGGAAGTCGAATCCTAGATCTGCAATTTTAATCTTATGGGTATGCATATGGGGCAGTTCCCCAAGATTCTCCACAGATCTCCAATGTTTAGCTTAGATAAGAATGGAAGAACCAGTGTCAGCCCCACTCTCTCCAGTCTTCTTCCTTTCCCTAGTCATGCTCCTAGCTTTCCTCCAACACATTTTGCTCCTGACATGACTGGGAAACCTTCACCCAGCTTTGATTGGGAGCTAATCTTCACCTTCCTCTGCTAAGAAATAACCAGTTCAGAGTCCAACGATGAAGTCATGGGAGCATCTTTGTACCTCCCCATTGTCCATTAGCCGAGATCATCCATGTTTACCAACAGATTGTCCCCCTTGCCCCCCGTAGAGTGCACATTTATTTCCGGCATCCCCCAGGTTTCCCACTGATGTGCTTGCATCCCATACGTGACTCGGTGCTCTCCAACTTTGATTCCATTTTGTTTGTATTTCTCCCTTTTTAGAGTCTGTAAGTAGTCCCTGATGGTGTGTGTGTGTGATTTCATATCATGAGAATGGTGTGGCCATAGCAATGAGGCATTAGGGTGTATCATAAATCAACCACAGTGTGGGGAAACGATGACACGTGTGATTTATAGGCTATTTCAGCTCTGATTTCCATATAGCTATTCTCTGATTCACAGTTATTCCTCAGAGGAGAGAAAAGAAAAAGAAAGTACAGTGTGGGTGGTAGGTTCCCTCCTCAGAAATTCACAATAGTCATCATCTCCATATAGAAAAGCAGATATTTATCCATGGCAACTGGGAAATGGCCAGGGCTGGAAGAAGTGAGTCAACTAAAGATCATTTTCCCTTGACCTGGGGAAGACTAATCTTACATATTGGTCAAGAGAATTAGGAAATTACCAACAATTTATGGCATAGTAAACCCCTAGAATGCAACCTAAATGATAATAATATATAAATTGAACATATAAATGTGGATGATCAATTTTTGTTTACATTAAAGGGAAAGCAGACAATATGGTTGATTTTACCAAAAGGCACTTCTTTTGACACACATATGACTATTGGCAAGTCAGCCTTAAGTAGGGTGAACTATATAATTTCTCTTCTAGGATATTTTTAAGAGTAAAAAGGGGGCTTTTAATTACTCCAGCCAACAGGAGCACCCTCTAGCACACTGGAGACTGCTGTGTGCCTTATGGAATGTCATACGATCACTGTGTCATCTGCCTCATCACTAGATTCTGAAGAGCAGGATTGAGAGGTCTTGGTTGTGTTTCTTGAGAGCCCATTTTATTCTTTGCTAGGGGCTAAGAATATGTTTACATCGATTAAATGACATGTTGATGGCTGAAATAAATTCACCCAGACACCTGGCATAAGCTAATTATTCAATAAGTTATATGAATCAATATTTTTAAATATAAAAATGAATATAACCTGTCATGGCCTACATGGCCAGCATCTTTTGTAGACATTCAAAATCAGTGGTTTTGGGGACACTTTAAAAATTTCTCATTGGACCTCTTTTTGTGCTTTTAAATGTAATCTTCCCTAGAACACTAATGTATGAAAAAGATAAAAGTAGAACCAAGATGGCGGCATAGGTAAACACCTGAAATAGCTGCCTCGCACAACCACTTGAACAATACAACTAAAAGACAAAACGGACATCATCCAGAACCACAGGAAGGCTGGCTGAGTGAAAATTCTACAACTAGAAGGAAAGACAAAAGCACACTGAGATTCAGAGGAGGTGCGGAAGTAAAGTGCAGAGGTACAGAGGCACACGCGGATAGGGCTGGCAACTGAGATTGTGGTTGTCTTTTTCAATCAGGAGGGAGGCACAAGCTCCCGACTGCTCTGAACTCCAGTTCAGAGCAAAAAACACCCAACCAGAAAAGAAAAAAGAAAAAAGAATCCAAAAATATGAAGATAGTGTAAGGAGCCTCTGGGACAACTTCAAGCGTACCAATATCCGAACTATGGAGGTGCCAGAAGAAGAGAGAGAGCAAGATATTGAAAACCTATTGGAATAAATAATGACAGAAAACTTCCCCTACCTGGTGAAAAAAATAGACTTACAAGTCCAGGAAGCACAGAGAACCCCAAACAAAAGGAATCCAAAGAGGACCACATCAAGACACATCATAATTAAAATGCCAAGAGCAAAAGACAAAGAGAGAATCTTAAAAGTAGCAAGAGAAAAACAGTTAGTTACCTACAAGGGAGTACCCATAGGATTGTCAGCTGATTTCTCAACAGAAACTATGCAGGCAAGAAATATTCAAAGTGATGAATAGCAAGAACCTCCAACCAACATTACTTTACCTAGCAAAGCTATCATTCAGAATTGAAGGTAAGATAAGAAAAAGCTAAAGGAGTTCATCACCACCAAACCAGTATTATATGAAATGCTGAAAGGTATTCTTTAAGAAGAGGAAGAAGAAGAAAAAGGTAATGATAAAAATTATGAACAACAAATACATATCTATCAACAAGTGAATCTAAAAATCAAGTGAATAAAAAATCTGATGAACAGAATAAACTGGTGAATATAATAGAATCAGGGGCATAGAAAGGGAATGGACTGACTATTCTTGGGGGGGAGAAAGGGGTATGGAGGGTGCGGGAAGAGACTGGACAAAAATCGTACACCTATGGATGAGGACAGTGGGTGGGGGCAGTAAGGGTAGAGGGTGGGGTGGGAACCGGGTAGAGGGGAGCTATGGGGGGAAAAAAGAGGAACAACTGTAATAATCTGAACAATAAAGATTTAATTTAAAAAAAGATAAAAGCAATTGAGTGTGTGTAGCTTGGAGGGAAGTCCTCAGCATCTGCAGTACCCCCAACACACAGCTTCAGATCCAAATCCTTCACTTGGAACAAAATTCAAACACTAAAACTCTAAATAAAATGTTAAAATATCAACTAAACACGATTGGGGAAATAATCCCAATATTTCAGGCAAATTCAGAAATGCATTAGGGGAGAGTCAAGAAGAAATATTTGGCATTCACTAGGTTTTCAGTTTTCTTTAAAGTTCAATGCATATGATGTAACAAGTGGAGTCGTGAGCGATTGCTTCAGCTGAACTTCAGACACAGAACAGAACACAAAGAGAAAAAGACAACTGCTATTTGCAGCACTTATCTTCACATTCTTTCAGACCTAAGGAAAGAGTGAATGAAAACCAGGTTTTCTGAATGAGCGCTATGATATTATTCTTAAACTTCTCCCTCGTGCCTGGCCTGCCAAGGCCTTGCTCCAACTCCCTAGGTTTCGTTGATATCAGTTGCTCTTTGTGATAATGGCTGAAATGTGAGTAGGTGCTTCCATTTCAATGTGATCCCAGAAGATTCCACGGGGTGTTCCTGTTAGGGATTGTGAGAGTTGGAGCAAATACTTGGATTTGTTGACTCATTCCAGGAGAAGCTTCTTTCCCAAGTTCCACAAAGCCAGAGTTTCTGCTGTGGGTCTTTGCTAACATAACAACAGGGCCACACCTAGACACTGGCAGACCCAACGCTCCAGGAAGCAGTCAGTCAATGGCTAGGCCACACTGGGGCTTCTTTTCACTCCCACATACCCATTTCTATCTCAATTGGCCTTGGAACACCACTGTTAGTTATGTATCGCTATCTCACAAATTACCACAAACTTGGTGATTTAAAATAACTTCCACATAGTATGTCACAATTCTTACGGACCATGAATCCAGGCACAGCTTAGCAAGGCCTTCTGCTTCAAGGTGCCAGCCAGGGCTGGGGTCTCATCTGAAAGTTCGACTGAAGAAGGAGTGGCTTCCAAGCTCATGTGGTTGTTGGCAGAATTTACTTCTGGAAGATTGTTGGATTGATGGCCTTAGTTCCCATCTGGCTGTTAGCAAGGGGTCATCCTCAGTACCTTGTTATGTGGCCTCACCATCAGGGCAGCTCACAACATGGCAGCTTACTTCATCAGAGCAAGAAAGCAGATCAGCCCTGGCCAGTGGCTCAGCTGGTTGAGTGTCCTTCTGTGCACCAAAAGGTTGTGGGTTTGATTCTCAGTCAGGACACATACCTAGAGTGCAGGTTTGTTCATCTGGTAGGGATGTGTATGGGAGGCAACTGACAGATGTTTCTCTGTTTGTTCTTTTGCATCAAGAGATTTTAGGGGAGCCATGAAGAGGCCTCAGTTCCTAGCTAACTCTTGGTCAGAGGCCACCCTCAGTTTTTCTAGCCCATTCTGTCTCCTCACATCCAATCCTTGGGATGAAGTCATTTGTTCCCAATGAGAAATGAAGTAAGTGCACCTGAAGTTGCAAAATCAGTGAGTTACAATCACTAAGACAATAAGTGATCAGCCTGGCTGGTGTGGCTCAGTTGACCTATGAATGAGGTCGCAGTTTGATTCCCAGCCAAGGCACATGCCCGGGTTGCAGGTTTGATCCCCAGTAGGGCATGTGAGGGAGGCAATTGACCAATGATTCTCTCATCATTGATGTTTCTATCTCTCTCTCCCTCTCTCTTCCTCTCTGAAATCAATAAAAATATATTTGAACAAAAAAATAATAAATGATCAAAAATTGTGTCATTTTTTTGGGACATATTTCAGTAAAAAGAGGTGGAAGGAAGGATAGATGATGGGAGGAACATTGAACCGAGGACTCTTGATGACTATAGAGCAGTGGTCCTCAACCTTCCTAATGCCGCAACCCTTTAATACAGTTCCTCATGTTGTGGTGACCCCCAATTTCATTGTTACAAAGTGAACATAATTAAAGCATAGTGATTAATCACAAAAACAATATGTAATTATATATGTGTTTTCCAATGGTCTTAGGCAACCCCCGCGAAAGGGTTGTTTGACCCCCAAAGGGGTCGCGACCCACAGGTTGAGAACCGCTGCTATAGAGGAAGGAGGGGATCATCTCTTCCCTCACCAGAAAATGACCGCAATGACTAAGGTTTGTTGGACTGAAGATCAGAGTGGACCAATAATTGTGACATTTTCCTGTAGTTTGGTCCTGCTATTCATTCCTTCAGCAAGTATTGTTGTGTCCATCCATTGTATAGGATTAGATAAAGTGTTTAGCTTAACAAATACACCTCGACATCTCATAGGGAAGTTTTCAAGAAATGAAATATTTCAATACGTTATCAACAACCCATTTTGTTTCTACTCTTGAGGCTAACAATCTGTCTTTACATTATTTAATAAAAAAGAATGAACACATGAAAATAATTATTTCACAATTTTGCAGAGTAGATCTCTCCTGGCACCTCTAACCCTCACACCCCTTCCCTTTGTGTGACTCAGGCCACTTGGGCCCACATCGAGCTCTAGGACCACTCCAGAGACATTGAAAAGGGGGCTTAAGGAGCCTTCAGTTAAATACGTGATGATCTGACTCTGCTCAGAGACCCTGCTTGGAATATGAGGTTTCTGACTTGTCCTATCCTGGGACCCAGCATCCACTGCCTAGCCCTTCTCTGATAGAGTCAGGGCCCCTCAGAACTGGAGCCATGCCCTTTGTTCTCTCTTACCCCCCTTTTTGAAATGGGTCCTCCCACTTGTTGTCCAGCCTCTCAGTTGCCCTGTGCCGCCTGCATTTCTTGCTATCGCTTCTACTCTTGAGGACACACGGTGATGTGGGAGCCATCATCACATTTCCTGCTTTCATTTAAAAAAAAAAAAAAAAAAGAGTGGAGAAGTATCCTGGCCTCAGAGCTGCTTTAAACAAAATAAAACTTCATTCTTGAGGTGGAAGAGTTTCCAGTTAATAAAAGGTTCTGAATGAGACTTCTAATATTCTAATACCAAAACCAAAAATGGCCAGTGAATAATTATCAGTGCTGAACTGGAACCCACAGAAAAAATACTCTACATGTGTGGTAGAATAGTAAATGCCATGAATGCTAGGATTTTTTTGGAAGGTGGAAAATAATTAATGCCCATAAGCGTTTGAACCATACAGATTCTTTTTGTAAGAAAAAATAAAGCAATACAGACACTTATCCTTAATGTCAGTTTCAATCCGTGACATTTAGGCCATCTGAACGGATAGATGGATGGATGGAGATGAATGGACAGACAACCAGATTGATGGATCATTAGGCAGGTATATAGATAGGAAAATACATGGATGAATAGATGGGTAGATGGATGGATGGATGCATGGATGGATGGATGGATGGATGCATGGATGGATGGATGGATGGATGGATGGATGGATGGATGGATGCATGGATGGATGGATGGATGGATGGATGGATGCATGGATGCATGGATGGATGGATGGATGGATGGATGGATGGATGGATTGATGGATGAGTGAATTGATAATTTATGATTAGTTTTGCTTGTGTGAACAAAGATTTTCCTTCTCTATCACTACCAGTACTCAGAAGCCATCATCAAAAGGGATCTGACACTAAACACCAGCTAAATAGCAGAAAGGGGACTTCAGTAGGAGGAGCTGCCTTATTCTCTCACTGAGCACTCACCATCCAGGATCGTCATAAGGAACCTGAGGGGACAGATGCTATTCTCATGGAGCAAGTCCACTCCTCATTAGGATGTGAGTGAACTCAGAGCCCTAGTTATCAGCAACCCTCTAACTCTTTTGACTCTGGACCCCTCAAGGAGCCAAGGGTGTAATTTGTTCCCCCTGCCTGGGAAATAAAAACACACACAACACAACAGAAAGCAGCAAAGCAGAAATGAGTCCACTGGGAGGAATACAGCTACCTATATTCCGAGAGCCAAGCATGGAGGAATCTGTGATTCCCTCCCTCCCACCCTTCCACTCCTCCAGAGGCTGGCGGAGGCCCATGTGGAGTGAAGAAAGACAGAATCGCTGGGAAGGAAAGAGGAAAAGGTGCTGTCGGTGTTTATAGCTTTGCCTGCTCAGTAAAGACGGCACCTAAGGGGAAAAACCTGAGAGGCAGGCCCTGGAAGGTAAAGAGGACACAGGAAGTAGGCCAGGGAGGAGTAGGGTGGGCGTGTGGGAGGTGTTTTGCATTAGGTTAGTAGAGGTGAAATGGAAAACATGAAGGACTATACACAGGTCATGGGATATGAGATCTACAAAGAAGTCTTAAAAGTTGCCTTATTTCAGGTGGAGGAGAGGCCTCCCACCAACATGACATGTGAGCTTTCCTCCTTAACGGGCCCTAGGGAACTGGGGAAAGCAAACTTGTGTCTGTGCAGCTTTGCTCACATCCTCAGGCCAGCCTCCACCCTGGTACCCTCTTTGCAGAGACACAAGCGTTGAGATAAATTTTATGTACCTCTCCACTGACCCATGGCAGGAATTCAAACAAATAGAGGCAGTCCTCTAAGTGCCTATTCTGTGCCAAATTTCTTTCACTGTGTGAGGTAGGCGTTCTTAGCCCCATTTCACTAAGGAAAAGATGGAGGCTCAGGGACAGTGAGTCATTTCCCCAAGGTTCCATTAATGAATCAGAAGCAGATCGAGATTTTTAACACCAGCAACCCCAGCCCTACCAATGGCCAAGGATAGTGTGCTTCCCATCATACTCCTGTCTCTGAACTAAAAGCTGCAAAGGGGCTGAAAAGGGGGGAGGAGAATTGTGTGGCACAGGGCAGTTTCTAAACTGCTACGAGGACCCTATCACTTTGACACAAAACAGGAATAGGTAGTTTTCCATGCATCTTACACATTCCTGCATATCTTGTGAGCAGAGGCACCGAGTGCCTTTGTTATGCTCCACCTTCTCAGGAAGTGCAGCAAACAGGCTTGGAAGATATAGTAGCTCTCTCTGGAGCAATAGGCTTACTGTCCAGCATAGAAGATTCGGCTTCCCCAAGCTTACAAGCCCTCTTTTGTGATGTACCCTATGACTTGTGCATGTCACCTGGCCCTCCCTGCACTGCCCTGTGGGAACCAGGGTAGCTGACACAAACCTGAAGCTTGTGCTGGTTGCTGTGTCAGGAGTAATGAAGTCCTTTGTCACTGATTCGGGATGGTCATGTCTTCTGCCAACATCCATGAAACCTTGGCACACCACTGACTTGTTAACTTGTAAGCCCGGTAACATCTCAGACTCCATCCACCACACTGGCAGCTTCCTGGGGAAGCAGGGAATTGCCAGAGAAATCCAGACGAATATCCTCCTACCTGTCTTCTGCCATCGGAATGAAATCTAATGCCCTCGTGTGGCACACCGGAAAGCATTCGCGTACCTTGTGCATTCTCACAAAACCCTAGGAAATATCCCAGATGCTAAGAAGCCCTTCTCACCACCTCCCAGTTCCTGAAGGAACACTTAGGCCACCATATATCAATAATACAGTGACAGTACTTGACTAAGTGCTTAAGATTGCCAGACACTTCTGCAAGCCACAGCTACCTCATTTTTTTAAAAAATATATATATATTTTATTGATTTGAGAGAAGAAGGGAGAAGGAGAGAGAGAGATAGAAACATCAATGATGAGAGAAAATCATTGACTGGCTGCCTCCTGCATACTCACACAGGGGGATCGAGGCCGCAATCCAGGCATGTGCTCTGCACAGTGACCTCCTGGTTCACTGGTTGACGCTCAACCACTGGGCCATGCTGGCTGGGCTCGTTGAGTCTAGATAATAACTCTATGAATTAGTAAGGATTGCTCTCAGAAAGGTGACTACCTCATACAGATCCCACCATGTGTCTGGACCCATTAGCATCCTGGAAGGCTCCCCTGCCAACAGTGAATTCATGACTATTCTTAAAACATATTCCCTTTCAATTCTTTAAAACCATTCTTTAAACAAAGAACTGTGTGCTAGTAAGAAGAAGCAATTGCTATTCAGGGTGAAAAAAAAACTTATTTAGTTAATAAGGAACACTTGTTCAAGCAAAGAAGCACTATGGGGCAAGTGAAACTTTATTTTTTTTCCTTAATTATCTGAAGTCCACGTTAGGGTAATCCAAACCTCCCCACAGAGAGGATGCAGTCTGCATAACCCCATTTTCTCCCCCTTTCCCTTTGCAGGATATGTGAGGACTGGGAGTGACCCTTTTGGAAGAAGACATGATGCCAAAAGCTGAGGCAGGAAGAGTGCCTTTTGCTGGGCCAAGAGATATAACCAGCTCCTCGGCTCACACTGCAGCCAGGATGGGGGCTAGGCCGCAAACAGAGCCTGCCCACTGCTATGGCTGCTAGGTCAGAGGGCTGCCAGTCTTCAAGGTGTCCTGCCTTCTGACAAAGCCCACTTTGGAAAAGGGACGTGGAGCCCTTTTGGATGAGTGCAAAGCATTCAGGTGCTAGGCTCAAAAAGGTGGGGTCCCACCCGGCCAGCATGGCTCAGTGGTTGAGCGTCAACCTATGACCAGGAGATCATGGTTGGATAACCTATCAGGGCACATGCCCAGGTTGCAGGCTCAATCCCGAGTGTGGGGCATGCGTGCAAGAAGCAGCCAATCAATAATTTTCTCATCATCATTCTCTCTCTCTCTCTCTTCCTCTCTGAAATCAACAACAAAAAAAATTTGGAAGAAAAAAAGGTGGGATCCCTCTGTCACCAGGGAAGGACCCAAGAGAAGCCCTTCACATGTCAGCCATGGCTGATGGATGAGCAGGAGTTCTCCGTGTAATAGACCATGATCAGTTGTAAGAACCATTGCAAATAATGCATTATTGTATTAGTTTCCTAGGGCTGCCCTAATCTACTATAACAAACTGGATGGTTTAAAACCACAAGAATATATTCTTTCACAGGTCTGGAGGCTAGAGGTCCAAAATTAAGGCACTGGGAGAGCCACGCTCTCTCTTCCGGCTTGAGGTGATGACTGGAGATCCTCTGCATTCCTCAACCTGCAGCTATTCACCTCCAGTCTCGGCCTCCATCATCATCCGGGTGCCTGCCCTGGGCCAAAAGCGGCAGTCTGACATCCCCCAAGGTGTCCAGGATTGTGAGAGGGCACAGGCCAGGCTGAGGGACGCCACCAATGCATGATTCTGTGCACTGAGCCTCTAGTTTGCAATTATAATTGTTACATCAGTGTGTAAACTATACGTGGGCAGGAGTTTTAGTCTGCTTTTCTTACTCATATAAAGATCAGCATAATACCTGGAATATATAGAAATTCAATAAGAACCTGTTGATTAAGTGAATGTATGAAGGAGGCATTTTCATGAGTCAGAGAAAGTAACTGGGAATGGCTCCTACCTGGTTAGTGTGTGCCCTCCCTTTCACATTATACAACAGTATTTTGTCTTAAGAATCTGGGCTTTGGAGTCAGACGACGGGGGTCCTTCCCCATAGCTCCTGTGTGACCCTCATCATGCTACTTGGCCTCTCCGAGCAGCTGTATAATATGGATGTATAGTTCTGACTTCATAAGATTATTGTATGACATCCATTTAACAAACATTTATTGAATATCTTGCCATGATAAAGTAGGATCAGGCATATAAAGTGCTGCCTAGCAACGTTTGTGGCATGTTGAAGGTTTGAGTAAGTGGCATTTTGCTCAATTAAATATCTAACACCTGAAGACAGAGCTAATGCGGAGATCCACCAGGTATAGTATAAAGATGACCAGAGAGACCAAATGTCCTCAGCATCCTTTCGTACTGAAGGTGCCCCACTCTGCCCACCCACTGAGACCAGAGAAGTCTCCACTCCGTCACTGGAGAAAAAAGGGCAACAAGAATGTGAGGGAATATTACCCAGGTAAAGCATCATTTCTCACCATTCTGTTGGGAAGTAGAGGGGGGTAGGAAGGTTGGCACTGTCAAATCCAGAAGTACCAATCGTATCAGGCGAAGGTGAGTGCTGGGAAGGTGGCAAAGAGAGACAGGAAAGCACAAGCTAAGAGTCAACATTGGTCTGAATCCAGCTTCACACAACCCTTCACACGATCCTCACATCGACTCTTCAAGTCAAGCACTAATATCCCCATTTTGTGGATGTAGAAGACAATCCTGGGAGAGCCGTTAAATGTCCCCAGGAAACCAGTGCTCAGCGGGGCAGGTGGTGGAACGAACCTCGGCCTGCATTCCTTCTGCTCCGACATGTGCACCCCTCCCACAGCCAAGACTGCTGGGTGTGGAGTTTTTGAACCACAAACAGGCCAAAGTTATTACTGGGTTGTTCAGTGTGTAAATATCTACGTGGGCATTTTCATTCTGTCACTTTTTATAGGGCATAAAGTTATTGAGTCTGTTGGCACAGAGGGCTTTCTCGAATGGCCCTGGCCTCTTATAAGACTCCATACCATCCAAACCATATTAATGAAATATCCTTTTATCTTTGGGGTGAAAGGAGGGAAACCTTGATGTGGTGAAGCGGGACCAGGGATTCTCTACCTCCGCACTACTGGCATTCGGGGCTGGGCGATTCTCTGTCCTGCGTACTGTGGGATGTCTAGCAGAATCCCTGCCCTCTGCCCACAGTCTAGCAGCACCTCCTCCCCCCGTTTATGACAATGAAAAATGTCTGCAGAGATTGCCACACGTCCCTTGGGAGGGGGCTGAGAAACATCACCCGATTGTGAAACAGCAAACTAGACAAATATGGGTTCAAATTCTTCGTCTACAACTTCTGTGGCGTTGGGAAAGTTCCGCACTCTCCTTGCGACTCTGTTTTCTCATGCAAAGAACGGAGATAGTAACTCCTATCTTGTAAGGTAATTATCCATGGGCCCTGAGTGGAAGCTCAATAAGCGCTTATAAAAATGAGTACTTATTTTTGTACTTTTGGTTAGTTTTCATTATGCACACATTTGAGGATCTTGTTTCCTTTATCCCTGGAGAAGGCAAGGTATACCTTTAAAAACTGGAGCTGTCCCTCCCATGCAAATTGCTTTAATATTTATGAATAACATCTATCTCCTTTCAATCTTTCTAAAACACTTTATTGAGGTATGATTGACATAAAAAAAAAGCTGTACACATTCAATGCATCCAACTTGTTGAGTATGGAGATAAGTACACGGCCATGAAACCATGACCACAATCTATGCCACAAACATATCCATCACCTCCTAATATTTCCATTTCATCTTTACAACAGTACTCCAAGGAAGGTGATGCGATCACCATTTTAAAAACAAGGAAGCAGATTTAGACACGTTAAGTAATTTACTCAAGATCACACGGCTAGAAAGTGGGGTTCTGACTCAACAATCCTTGATACTAGAGTATCTTATCTTCCTTCTGCACTATCCAGGGTCTCTTTCGTTAAGAGTTTACAAGGAAAAACAAGCAATTGCCTTCAGTGGGGGTGAATAAACTTTACATAGGGGGAAGAACAAAAGGTTATGGAGTACAGAGAAGGCATATTTATCTCATCTGAAAGGTTCTAGAAAGCTTGCTACCAGAAAAGATACAAAGAGAATCATAATGAACAATTTGGAGGTAGCCACACTGGGAGAGGGAACCAGTCTAGAGAGAGCAGACAGGGATACAATCTCCTGGCATTGAGAAAGAATATGATGGAGGTCATGCAAAATGGATCAAGTGCCCAGCCAGCATGGCTCAGTGGTTGAGCTTCGATCTATGAACCAGGAGGTCACAGTGTGATTCCCAGTCAGGGCACAAGCCTGGGTTGTGGGCTTGATCATACCCAGTGTGGGGCATGCAGGAGGCAGCCGATCAATAATTCTCTCTCATCATTGATGTTTCTATCTCTCTCTCTCCCTCTCCCTTCCTCTTGAAATCAATAAAAATATATTAAACACACACACACACACACACACACACACACACACACACACACCAAAATGGATCAAGTTTTCATGGCAAAGAGAGAAGGAAAGAAGGAGATAGGAGGGAGGTAGGAAGGGCTAGACAACCAAGGGATGTGCCTCATTGTGGTGTTTGGAGCACTTCCGTTCTTGAATGTTTCATCTCTCTGTGTCATACTTCTCACATGGACCCCCTCACATCTCTTTCCAGTGGTTTAACAGGACAAAAAGGACTCCATGTCCTTGTGTAGCTGCAGCTATGACGTGAAAACTCCACCCTTAGCAAGTGGAAATGCTGTCACGATAAAGTTGATCTTGTGGGTTACCATGTCCTTTGGCCAAAAAAGGATATTTTCCCATTGATTTTCAGAGAGAGTGGGGGTGGGAAAGAGAAAGAGAGAGAGAGAGGAAGAGAGAAAGAGAGGTGAGGGAGACACATGGATTGGTTGCTTCCCACATGCCAACCAGGGTGGATCGAACCTACAACCCTTTGGTGCGCTGGCCCAGACTCCAACCACTGAGCTCACAGCTAGGGCTAGGCTGCTGCACTTCATACCGGACCTGTGACAAACCACACACCACCAGGTTCTTCCCAGGAGCCTGCCTGAGAACAGACACCCAGCTCAGCAAACAAAGCAGAGGCAGGGCTCCGCCAGGCTGAGGGGGAAGGCGAAGGGGCACACCAGTTTGGGAGGCCGGGCGACACCAGGATGACTCTCAGCACCGATTTATGAGACCCGATCGCTGTTGACCTTGGCAGGCCCTCAGAGGCCACTGCTTCCTGGGGAGGAGGGTCCCTCGGCAGTACCTTCAGCACATTAGGGGCTTTTCATCATGAGCAGCAGGCAGGCAGGCTGCCCTTTCCCTCACATTTTAAAACTTTCAAACAAGGAATGTTAATTACATTTCAGACTTGAGAAATCTAAACTGTCCATCTGGCTGCTCTACAATGTATACATGTAGAAAGTGGTCACTGGGTTGAGGGCAAGACTTGTGGAGTTTCTCCTCGTATCTCCCGCACCTTGAACATAGTGGGTACTTGGCAAGCGGTGGGGGACAGGAAATGAAATTGTAATCCCTGTGGTAGCGTAAAAAAATATCTTGTTCATCCTTAGTTTTCACAGCTCCAATCACCACTGATAAAAATACGAGGTATCCAGAATATCTGTGGATTAATTATTCCCAAAGGATATTATGTTGCCTTTGTTCTGGTTTTGAAAACAGCAGGGCAAGTTGGAAAAGGATTGTTCCAGGCAAGGAGACAGTAACACCTGGAAGTCAGAGAGGTCCATAAACGCATGCAGACTCACATGTATGTGTGTGCGCGTGCGCGTGCGTGCGCACACACACACACACACACGCACACACTGACGTCACATATTATCCAAGTGTAAAGTTTTTAAGTCACCACATAAATAACAAATCATTTGTAATGCAAAATTACCTACCCTAGAAACACTCCTTAAAGAAGGAAGAAAAGAGAAGGAGTGAGTACAAGAAGTGAGGCTTTGCATTGCAGCCTGAGATGCCAGAGGGCTTGGAATGGATGTGTTGCTGACTGTTGGGGACCAGGGTGCTGGGATGAAAGCACCCTATTGGAAGCTGCCCAGCCCAGCTTCAGGAGCAGGGATGGGTGGCTGGAGTTTCCAACGCACACAATCAAGTGAGTGCTAGCTTATCTACTAAAACAGTCTAGAAGCCTCTCCAATTAAAATCCAAAGATGGTCAAGAAATGATTCTTCTGTTACTCTGTACAACGGCCGTTGACGGGAGGTGGTGTTTGGCTGACGCTGGGGGCCTCTGAGGTCCACCTGACCCTCCCATCGGGAACACACAGGGAGTTTTGTATTTATGTTCAGGGATTCACAGCCCCCTGGGAGGCCAACCATGGACCTTCCTCTAGAGATAAGAGGGTTGGTAAATGGATTGTGCACAGAAATAGCTCTTTGAAGTAAGTAAAACTCCTACCATAAACTTCTAATTAGTTTTCCTTCTTATGGATAAGCTCCCATTTTGATAAAGTTGCCAAGGAGGCTTATTGAAGGATGTCAAGGACTCACCTCTGGGATGTTCCTGCTCCACGAAGGTGTCAATGAGTAAGTCTACCGGGGGGGGGGGGGGGGGGGGGGGAGTTTCAGGGGGACTGAGAGGTTTCCCTGCTTTCTCCCTGGGGGGGGGGGGGGGAATTGGACAAGATATCTCTCCTTCTTGAGTTGCACTTCCCTCATCTGTAAGAGGAAAGGATTGTGCCACATAATCTCCAAAGCTCCTTCCAGCACATGAGAAAATGAACACTCACATCCCAGACTCCCGGGACATGCTGATAAGCCTTCCCTGGAGAGAAACCCGTAGTGAAAATGTGACATTTATCAAACAGAAGAGCAAGATCTTTCTGCAGACAAAGCAAGCAGGAACAGAGGCTATGTTTCGATGGAGAACTGAAAATAAACCAGTTGTCTCATTTTCTCTCACCCCCCGCCTTGAGGACTGAAAGCTATTCTTGGGTATAAAAAAAATTCCTCAAAATATTAATAGTGGCAGAAAATGAACCGTAATAAACTGCAAAGATCTCTCACAAAGACCGGAAGAGAGAGCAGGTCTCTGTTCTCCTCTAGGTTCCTCTGTTGACCCACCATCTGCTTTTATTGACTACAGATGAAACCTGGCCAAAACTGCAGAGGAAGGGGAGCGCCAAAGGTGAGCCAGCGTGTGCTGGACATCATTACAGGCCAGGTCTACCTATCCCCAAGCCCCATGTGCTTTTCAATAAACCAGGCTGCCTCCAGGAAGACCTGCTGTGTGATCTCTACAAAGATGTTTCTGCATCTGAAATCAGAGAGGAGCTAACACTTCACTCATGACCCAGATCTGTAAATGTCCAATGCTACCCGAAGAGCCACACGTAATGACGACAGACACTGAAACAAGGGTTGGCCCTGAAACCCGCATCTGGAGGGGAACACTCCATGTCACTCAGTGATGAAATTCCATAGCAAAGATGAAAATTCTGGGCCAGTCTTTTTCCCTGACCAGCTATGAATCCTGAACAACTAGTTAGCGTATCTAGCCTTCTGCTCCTTTGCCTTTGAAACACAGATGAATAGTATCCTTAGATCCTGTCCTCACTGAACCTTAGTGATAATCAAGCAAAATAATATATGTAAAGACATCTTGAAGAGAACAAAGTAGTGCTTTATGCATGTAATGTTTGAGAATTTCGAACATATATTCTGAATCTTTAGTACCAGCCATCATCGGTTCAGGTAACTAGAGCCCAAAGCAACCAACCGGATAGTTTTACATTTTGGACCTAACCTATATATAATTCACTGTTGGCTGTATTTGCATTACCGTGCCCATTAAAGAATAAAATAGGAAATAAAAATAAAAGCAGATTCCAAGTACATTTCCATTAGAATAGCCATATGCCCGCCCCCCCCCCCCCCACCCCGTGACTAGCTAGAGCCCCAAATATGAGTTTCTAGTTTCACCCAGGAGACTGAAATGTCTGTTTATTTCAGTGTGAACTTCTTTTATCCTAGCTCATATCTCTCTTTAATGCCTGGTTTCCAACCATCACATTGTAATAAGGATTTAAAGTTAGGAGCTCCCTGTCACATAGCTAACAAGTGGTGTTATTATTCAAAGGGAGGTCTGCTTGACTTAAAAGGTGATGCTCTTTCCACGAATGCTACCCTGCCTCCTACAGCAACAAAGACTAAACATGAGAAATAAAGCTTGAAATTCCACTTGTCTGATTAATACAGAGTGCCTATCTGGAGATTTATGTTTGTTTTTCTACTAAATAAAATGGTTACATTTCCCCAGCCAAGAATACATTGGGCTAATTAATAACAGCTTTCTTTCAAAGTCTACTAGACAGAAAAAATTCTGCCCCCTGGGACTTATCCCTCACAAAGGCCATGGACAGACCATCTCTAGAGTTCCTCAGCAAGAGACCCTGGAGAGCAATCACACATTGACACACCATTGGCCATTCACACCTTAGCGAAGATTAGCACTGGTGAATTGTCAAGCAGAAAATAATATGGAATGAATGGAGGGAGGGAGAAAGAGAGGAAGAGAAGAGGGAGGAGGAAGGAGGGAGGGAAGGAGAGAGGGCGGGAGGGAGACAGGTATGAGAAGGTAAGGAAAGAAATCTTGAGAGCCTAATCTTTTCTAGGCACATCCTAGGTAACATATACATTGCTTCATTTAACTACATACAGTATTACGGCTTTTTTGCTCATTATTTACTATTTATTCAAATGTTTTAGATCAACTTGATGAGTTATAACTTACATACAGCGAAAGGCAGAGTTTGAGTTGATTCATGGAGATAAGCATCATTATAATCATGCTATAGAATGTTCCCGGCACCTTAAAATCTCTCCTTCCCTTTTCCGGTCAGCTCTCTTAACCCCAGATTCTGGCAATCACTAATCTGATTTCTCTCCATACAAGTTTACCTTTTTGGACACTTCAAATAAATGAAATTGTACAGTGTGTAGCCATTAGCATCGGACTTCTCGTTTAGCATATTGTTTTTGAGCTTTACTCATGTTGTAGCATGTCTCAGTATTTCATTCTTTTTTTTTTTTTTTGAATAGCATTCCATTGTATAGATATTTCACATTTGGTTTATCCATTCTTCTGTTGATGAATTGTTTCCAGTTTTTGTCTATCACTAATAAAGCTGCTGTGAACGTTTGTGTCAAGTCTTTGTGTAGACTGGTGCTTGCATTTCTCTTGGACCAATATCCAAGAGTAAAACTGCTGGGATGTATGACAGTGTATATTTAACTTTTCAAGAAATTGCCAAATAGTTCTTAAAAGTGGTTGCACCATGCCCTAGCTGGTGTGGCTCAGTTGGTTGAGCATCATCCTATGCACCAGAAGGTCATCAGTTTGATTCCTAGTCAGGGCACATGCCTGGGTCGCCCGCTCGATCCCCAGTAGGGGGCGTGCAAGAGGCAGCTGATAGATGTTTCTCTCTATATATAAAATCAATAACAACATATTTTTTTTAAAGTGGTTGCACCATCAGTAATGTTGAGAATTCTGGTGACTTTACATCTTTGTCGACATGTCAGTCTTTTTCTCAGGCATTCTTTGGGTGGGTAGTTGTGTCTCATTTTGATTATAATTTGCATTTTCATGATGACAAGTGATGTTGAACATCTTTTCATATGCTAATTAGTTATTCACATATCTCCTTTAGTGAAGTGTCAGTTCAAATATTTTGCCTATCTTTTTATCAGGTCATTCATCTTATTATTGAGCTATAAGAGTTCCTAAACATTCTGGTTATTAATTTTTATCAGAAATATATATTATGATAGTTCCTTCAAGTCTGTGGCTTAATGTTTTTTTCTTATCTGAATGGTACCTTTTAAAGAGCAAACGTTTTTTAATTTTAATGAAGTTCAATTAATCTTTAAAAAATTTTTATGGTTTGTGATTTTTAACTGTTCTATAATAAAACCTTACTTACCCACAGATCACAAAGATTTTCTTCTACAAATTATCTTCTAGCTTTAGGGTATACAATTAAGTCTATGATCCTAATCAATTTCTGTATATGGTGTGAGGTAAGATTCAAAGATTTTATTTTTTTTCCTCATTTGGATATCTAACAAATGGTTTACTCTCATCATTTTTTAAAGAAAGACTATCTTTTCTCCATTGAATTACCCTAGTATCTTTAATTGTGTGGATCTTGCTTTATATTTGGTTGATCTATATATGTCTATCCTTATGCTAATACCACATTATCTTGGTCACTGTAGCTTTATAGTAGTTTTTAAAATGACATGATGCTAGTCATCCAACTTTGTTCTTTTTCAAAATTGCTTTGGTTATTATGGTTAGTTTATATTTTCATATGGTAGTAAAATTATAAGTCAACTTCTCAAAAGAAAATCCCACCGGAATTTTTATTGGTATTGCATTGAATCTATAGAATCTATAGATCAATTTGGGGAGATGTAAATTAAAGAAAGCCTAAAATACTGAATTTCCCAATTCAAGAACACATTATATTTCTTCATTTATTATTCAGTTATCTTTTTAAGAATCTGGATTACATTCTGACTTAGTCTTAGGACTAGAAAATATCTAAGTGACCATTGAACCCAAAGGCCTCATTTTGTGTGTAATAAATCATGGTTTTTTCACCTAACTAAAGAAAGAATATTTTTATTATCAGCCTAGTGTCCTTTTCCCTTCTTTCTTGCTCAACAGAGGTTAATTTAAGTTAAATTATAAAGAAAAAGATATAAAAGAAAGAGATATAAAGAAAAAAAATGCCAAGTATATTTGAGGTAGAAGAGTTCTTTCTTTAGAGTGCATGCATTCATGCATGTAAACACACACACAAGACATACACAGACCCCAACCAGGGAAGTGAAGAGAAAGATCTAACATGGACAAGAAAAGTGACTGGAAGAGGAAACTGGTTTAATAACTGTAACTGTGGACTTGGTATTTGGGTTCCCTTCAATGTCCTTCGACAGATGCCGGTAATGCCTGTGCAAGGTGGACTGTGATTCCCAAAGTTGGTGCTGCCACAGATGGAATCATATGGGCTTCTGGATTTGTAATAGGGCCCTACATAGTCAAGGGAATTAGAGCCCAGCAAGGGTCTGACTTTACTTGATAGTAAAGCAAAACATAGCAGAGTCAGATATGAGTCCCAGGCTGGCCTCATTATGAACAGCAGTTGGTCCCAGATGAATGAAGCCTGATCCCTGCCCTGCACAAGCTGCCCCACACTCCACCCCTGCCTGGAGCCATGCTTATATACAGTGGCAACACAACACATGTCACATGACCCTAATAACACTGGTAGTGTATTTTCATGATGAGTTTCTGCCTACAAAGCAGTAGGCAGTAGGCATTGATAAGTCTGTATTGGTTATTTATATATTGAAATACTTCTATAGGTGATAGAAACTAGTGGTTTGTTTCTATAGAGCCTCTAACGGCTCCAACTGCCCCAAACAGCATCTATACATGATCTAACAACCAAAGAGTTAAAGCTTGGCACAGATACCCCCCACCCCCAGCCCTAAGGTCCCTAAGGACATGGCCTTCATCCATCCTAATTGGTGGCCATGTCATGCCAGTTGTTAAATATTTTAAATATCACCACTTTCTACAGAAATGTTTTAGAAGACATTTGATTTCACAACTCCCATTTCCTTAATATTCCTGGCCTACGTATTGCTTTCCATTCTCACGATACTATATCTTACCTAGAATATAAGTGAGCTCTTTCTTCATGGTTGTAAAAAAAACCTAACATCCACTATCACTTCTTAAGTACCTACTATATTCTGACTTGTTATGGGCACAATCTCAAGTGATCCCCAAATAAACCTACAGAGCAGGCATTTTTGTCCTCATGTTATAAGAGCCTGAGGCTCAGGGTGGTTAATTAACTTCCTCAAAGCCAACATCTGGGTCTTGAGTCTTTCCATCATGCCTCATCGTTTTCCCTGATTTGAGTCATAAAAGTTGTTTAAGAATAAATTCTCAATTAAAAATATGAGAATCATTCTCAACTGTTCCAATTCATTTAAAAATGCACACCACCTCTCATTGTAAGATGTCATCTTTATTGAACTTGTGCTTACCAACTCATGATAAAAGTATGAAAGTATCTGGCCTCTTCTGGCAATAGCCTGGCGGCTTCTCACTACAGTGGGGACTGTAGTCACACGTGCTGAGAATGTGAAGTCACCCCCTTTAAGCCCTGCACGAATACAATTATTCACGTTTGCAGTCCAACCCTTACATTTGTGTTTTTTATTTATATTCCCAGCCATCATTTTCTCCTGCTTTCATACTCTCTTGTTATAAAATAATACATAGATTTAATACAGGCAGGCTTTGCGGCAGTAGGAGGGCTGGATTTAGTGGTTTCTAGGGGGGAATTATTTGGGATAACTAATTGAAACCAAAGTGCATTACCATTCCTTGCCTGCAACAATAAACACTAGGTCTTCAAAGGCTGACCAAGTTTCCAGTGATTCCCAACAATAGCAGTTGTCATTTTCAAATGATGGTCCTTTTGAAACGCCAAGTGGAGTGAAGAAAAAGTGTGTGCTATTGCTGATTAGACAGGAATATGACTTGCAGAGGCCTATGTTACTCTGTTGTCTGCAAATTTTCTGCCCTGATTAATTACAAAGAGTGCCAGAGTGTGTTGACGTTAGTTAAAAGCATTTGCTCTTTCTAGCCTGTCGTTATACCAGAATTAAGGATTTCTGTGTCGAGGTGAGGTCAGGAGGGTTCAGATCTGTTTTCCACTGATAAATCTTTCTGTCCCATAAGGATTAAAGGAACCCAAGGCTTTCATATGTAAAACTAATACATGATCGCCTGTGTGTATATGTCCCCATGATCAAAGAGCTCTTGGCCAAGTGGGAATGCCTCGGAGAGATAATAAGTAATTTGTTCACTGCAAACATTACAATTATCTATCCCTCTACAAAGTACTGAGAATAAATTCTCTAATCAGAGTTAATTAGCATCCTTGATGCTTTGGGTTTAGCTGACTAGTTTTCTTAAAGGCACAGGAACAGGAAAAATTACATGCCTTTTCGGAGCCAACTTCTTAAACTCCTTCAAAGTTACTTGGAGTGTCTGTCTACCAATTAGCTCAACCCATTTACTTCAATTTGATGAAAATCAATTGAGCAAAATTCACTGAGATCTTCCTCTATGTTCATTTACTCTTCCATGCATTTCTTTGTTGACTCTCTACTCTGTGCCAATGTAGCTTTTTTAAGGGCTTAACGTCCTCAAATTCACAATACAACATGGGACTCCACAAAGATGGATGAGTATAGATGCCATGGGAGCCAAAAGAGAAGAGAGGGGGTGGAAATGACCTCTCTCAGGAGGTGACGTCCTAGGTTGGTTTGGAAGAATAAGTAGGAATTTGGAAGGTTTATATGAGAAAGAGGGGGCATTTCAAGAAGCATATACAACAAAGCCATGTGAAATAACAACAGCAATAAATATTTATTCAGAGCTATGTGCCATATGCTGTGTATATTCTAATTCATTTAATCTTTCCCCAAAATGCTATGGAGTAGATTCTATTATTATTCCTTTGCACAAATGAGTGCAAATGAGGAAATGAGGGTGGAGAAGGTAAAATACCTAAAACCAGACACAGAGCTGGTAAGAGGTGAAGTCAAGATTTGAACCCAGGCCATCTGACTCCCCAGGCTGTGTGTTATACCAACTAGGCAAATGCATCTGAGTGTGCACACACACACTGGAAAAAATAATTTATTTTCTTCAAAGGAGTCATGATGTGTTGGGGTCAGTGAGACACAGATACATCTAATTTTCCCTGCACTTAATACACTCTCTGCATCAAAGAGTTCTACACAGAAAATGCAACATCCACGGAGATCTGTTACAGAGGAAAGTCGGGAGGCTCTTTATGGGGCAAGGGCATGACTCTGAAGAATGTCAGCTGACCACCCAATGCCTCGCTTTGTTTTATAAACACAAAACCACATATGGATGGAGCCCTTCATGCAGTGCCTGATGTACGGGAGGCATCTGACTTAGGGGCCATTCCTCCCCTCTCCCCTCAAATCCAGCCTCCTGCACCAGATAGTCTAAAGCCCTCAGGTTTCAGTTGATCCCTCTCTTCTTTTGTGCTATCATGCTCATGTGACATGGAGGGAAAGAGGGGGTGATGGACAATTAGAGTATACTCTTCTCTGCTCTCTCACTCGTAGAGAAGTCCTGGGATTAAAATAACTTCACTCAGATTGGCCTTTACAGTAGTGTCTACTTTAGAATCACATTCTCACAGCAATGGTCCAATGCCTGAGAAGTAGCTATTACTACATTAGTCATCTGTTTTTCATGCTATTTTCTTCTTTCATTCTTCCAACCACCCTCCAAACTATGCATTATCATCTCAATTTAATGGTGATAAGACGGATGCCTATATAGTTTATGTGACTTGTTCACACTCATATACTCCTAATACTAAAAGAGAGTCAATATTTTTTTAGCCCCCACCCCTTTTTTGTAAACTGTGGATTCACATTGTTAACCATTCATTAAATTCTTGGTAAATTCTTCATTAATCTTAAATGAATTGAAAAATGGCAAAAATCCAGGCCATTTTCCCTTTATTTTAAGAGAAATGTAGACTGAGTTTGGAGTAAGAAATCTTGGTATCAAGTTCCAACCATGTAGGCTAAACTCAAGTTGCATGAGATTTGACTTCTTTAAACATCAGTTTCCACACCTAGAAAAAAAATAGTATCTTCCTCATAAATACAGATGAAAAGTAAGGGAGATGGTATATGTTAACATGCTTTTTAAATCACCCAACTGGTTTTTTGTCCTTGTAGGGGGAAAAAAAAAGAAGACAGAGACAGAAATTCTGAAGCTTACTTGGAGGAAAGTAACTATATTTCTTCCTTGGTTTTCTTATCTGGAAAGTTAGTGGTTTGGACTAGATGGTTTTCAAACTCCTTATCCAGAAGGTGAAGTCCTTTTGCAAGTAAAAGTCTCAACATATGGCAAGAATCAATCCATGTATCTATGCTTGACCATGACTCTGAGGGTGAGGGTTGGAAAACCTTAGGGCTCAACAATTGGTGACATTCTAGGATCCAATGGTCCTGTGTTTGAGGCTATGCACATAGAACAACAGCAGTAGATCCAAAAAGGATACCATGCTCTTAACACCAAAACTCTGCTGTTGCTTTACAAAAGCTGGTCATTGTCATAAAAATAATCCAAATCCAGTCATCAATGACCATGTGTTCTGTGACTCACAATTCCTACTCATTCCAACCTCAAAAGCCCAATGACATTTTCATGTGTTGATCTGCCAGCCTCCTGGACAGCCATCCTTAATTCTTCAATTTCCCATGCCCACTTTTAACTCCATCATAAATCTTATGGCTTTTAATCTCCAACATACATCTTGAATCTCTCTACTTCCTTCCATCTCCGCTGCCATTTTCCAAAGTCAAGGCAATTAGCTTTGTCCAGACAATAAAGAATAATAACTTGTCCCTTCCCATCTTCTCTCCACATAACAACAAATAAATAAATTCTTGATCTCCAAATAGCTCTTAGATAAAATTGAAATTCCCAACTATAACCTCCAAGACCTGCTCCAGCCACACTGGCTAAACTTGACTTACAGGCCAAAATCTTTCCTCTCTCCGGGCTTGGCATTTCTCCTGCCATCCATTTAGAATATTTCCCCCCTACCTTCTTGCTAGCTCACTCATCTCCTGCAGCCCCAGATCAAATAAATGTTCTTCTTCATAGGAATCTTCCCTGATCATCTCAAGTTCTTCCCACCTATTGTATAACCTACATATTCCCTCCATAACCCTAATCATGCTTGGTATTTATTTGTTTGCTTGTTTGGCGTCTATTTGCCCACTAGAATATAAATCCCATGCAAGTAAGAGGACCTAATTTTTTTTTTCATTCCCCATTATTATTTCAGTGCCTAAAACAGTACCTGGAGCACAACAGACGTTTACTAAATATCAGCTGATAGACTCTGGCTAGAATTGCACTTAGGGTGGCACTAAAAAGGCAGAAATACAGTTTGTTCTTCCCACCAGCACAAGATAATTTAGCACCATCTCGGGTGAGCTATTTCCAACCTTATGAAATGCTCTGTCTACAAGGACTGGATGGTGGGGTGGAAAAGGGTCCCCTAATAAATTGCTAGGAGATAATTCCATTTTATGTAGGGAATCAATAGAAAAATGAACTTCAACATATAGAAATTCACTTTTTCAGAATACACTTCCTCTTAGTATTTTGGAATGTCAAATGTGAAGTATCCACTATGTGTAGGCTCCATGGTACACTAGTGAACATATGGTCTGTTCTCCTGATCTCATGAAAATACAAGAAAATAAACTTGTCAGTTAATCACAGGAAACATCAAAAAGGAAAAATCATCTAAAATGCGGTCTACACTAGATTTTTAAACATTAAGATCAAAGTACATTCTGAGGAATTTTTTTTTATTACTGTGTCCTATGAAAAGGGACCCTCCAGTAGATGCTGTGTTTCAACAGTTTCTCTCTTAACACAGCAAAAAAAAATTACCAAAATATTTAAAATATTAACCGTTTGTTAATCCAATATTATAATTGTAATATAAACAATTTGTAATTCCTGAAACTTGAAACTAGGCTAATTTATAAGCTTAAATAACTTTATATACATGTCTGTTTTCAAAGTCAGGCACCAAACAAATGGTAGCTGGGATGAGTGCTCCATTTTCATCATGAAACTGCAAATCCATCATCTGTAAGGCAACCATAAATTACGCATTCAGGGGAAATTCCTCTCGCTGGGCCTGCTGGGGGAATCCAAGAAAAGCAGTAGGAAAAATGACTTACTACCTCTGAACGCCGACCTGAAATGCATACAGATACTTCACTGCGAGGCAGTGGAACTGGTAGGATGTGTGATCCAGCCGCAGAGTCCAAATGAACTTCCAGGAGTGAGGAAGAGGAGACAATGGTGGAAAACGGACTCCAATGCTTCATTTCCACCCCTCTCCCCCTTAATTGAAAACATCTCTAGAAATCTAATTTGCACTTTTCAAAATACAACTATTTGACATATCGGGATCTTACCAACCACAGCACAGAAAGCAATCAGATGTCGCCGCTATCTTCCACACACAGTTCTTGGCAAATGCATGTTTGTATATTAAGTGCCAAATGCATATACAAAGTGCATGAAAAAAATTAATAAACTCTGAGGTGATTAGCCAAGATGATAAATAAAATGCCTAACAAATGGGGATATGGGAATGGGTGTTTTCTAACGTGCCAAGGTTAGTCCTTCCCTTTGATGAACTGAAGCTTGAGTGAAAAGGGTTGTGGGTCATCTCTCAACAGAACTGAGACCCTGGAACATATTGTAAGTTATTTTTCAGCAACATAAAAGTATGAACTCCTATTTCATAGGATAACCATTATCAGTTAAACTAGACACTGTATGTAAATGGGCTGGAGCTCAGGCGCGTTCTATAAATATTTCTAGGATGAATACAAGTAGGACAGATGGTAGATGTGCTTGTCCAAGTCACTCCAGAGCAGAGACACAGAACTGATGTGACAGTAGAAAAAGGAGGGGGCGTTTGGCTTGGTGTGGAAGCATTTGGGTAACATACTCAATAGTTTAGAGACTGGGCTCAGATATATAACCTTGTGTGACCTTGGGAAAATAATTTGATGGCTATGAACTTCAGTCTCCTTGTCTGTAAACTGGAAATAGCATTAGTACCTTACTCAGTATATGACAAACTTAATGACAGCAAAATGCTTAGGATAGGTCTGACACATAAGAAAAGCACTCAATAAATGTTAGTTATCATGGTATTATTACTACGTATAATTATTACTAGCAAGGACTAGCCAGCACTATACTTATTTGGGATATTTGGGGGAAACAGTGAGCTCTCATTAATGATTGCATGTAACCAGAACATGGAGAACTACCCTTTAAGAAAGCCATGCCTTTCCAGATTACTAAGACCCCACGCACCTTTGGATTCTAGTCACAACTGGAAGCCATTCTTACCTGCTGAAATATGTAGGACTTTCAGGAAGGCCTCTCACTTTAAATTCTCAGCAGAGCCAGGTCATAAAATGGCACTTATTTCTCTGGTCCATTTCTTGGCAGGCGGGCCTTTTAGCATCCTGCAACTACTCCCCAAGCCTCCGCAGCGTCTTAGGGTATTTCCCATTACAGTGCCTCCTAATAAAGTGCAAGACAAATTGGTGGCCAGGGGAGAGAAGTGTCTTGTGTTACATTTTGTGCTTCTTTAACTAGTCCATCTGTGATTTACAACTCAACAGAGGGATAGACTTATAATTCAGGGGTGAGGGAGCTGGAGGAGTAAAATGTTGAGAATGAGATTGGAAGTACCACATAGCAGCTGCACACGCTAGAGACACTTGGCTATTTTGTTTGCCGGAAGCAGAAGCTAAGAAAACAAAGGGGATGCAACAGAGGACATGATGTAAGCATGGGACTGAACACACATAAATAGACTGGGAAACCTGCAAAAGTGCACAACCAGTTTTGCCTGTTAGAGCTAAAATCATGCTAGAGACTGTCTGGACTCCATACAAAATGTAGCCTGTGAAAGTAATTCCAATGGAGGGGTGGGGGGAGCAAAAAACGCCTCAATAGATATTTCTGTAGATCTTATAAACTTCCTCTCAAATTTCAAGGTTATATACTTCTTTTCAAAACTAGAATCTACCAGATCTTAAAATTTGGGAATGACGTAGCAATTTTGATGCTTTCAAGAAACATTTTGTTAAATGTTCTATTCATTAATTATTACCCTAAAGGTGTTCATATATCTTATATCTTATTTGCTTTCTCTATTTAAAAATAACATATTTAACTTTTTTTTTTAGCCAGGAAATCTAAGGGCAAAATTATATCTTAGCCAAGAAGATGACATTTTTTAAAATTAAGCTATCAGTTGTTTGTCCAAATAAATGAAAGTAAAAACATATCTTGCTTGACAGCAGTCGATTTATCCTCATTACAGTGAGGCCTGTTACATCTCAGGTTTAAATAAAATAGAGTGCAAAAATGTAATGCATTCGTTCAGTTCTATTAGTAAATATCTGCTAGGAACACATAGGAAACACAAAACTTAATGGTGAAAAATCTGGGACTAACTTCCTACGACAAAGAGAAAGCCTGTGAGAGGAATCTGGGGGCTCAGTAGAATAGACACTTTCGTGCCTCCTGTCCGAACAAGTCATTGTCCATTCATTGCGGGATGTGCAGGTTCAGGCTCTGAACTCTTTCCATAGCCTTTTGGTGGTAGCCAAACTCCACCTAGTGACGGGACACTTTCCTTGGATGCGAATCAGGAAACTGAATGTAAATCTCCAAATACCAGTATGCCCCATGACCATCCACCGTCCACATCTCTCCTGAAAAGAATGATGCGGCCAACCATTCTAAGAATGCTTCGATCACTTCACTTTATCCAGTCATCATGTGCATTCAACAAGTTAGGAAATCACTCAAATATTACTGAAATAACAGGCTGACAGAGATGCTTCCAGGGACTAGAAACACAGGATGGAAAGCCTCCTCTTTACGGGAACGTGCTGAATGTTTTAACCCTTCGCTACTCAAGTTTCATCTACACTGTTATGCCTTCACTGAGCAAATAATTTTCCAGTACTTATTATGCACTAGTCACTAAACTTCTTTAAGTTCAATATGCTTCTTAAATTCAACAAAATCTAGGTTCAAGGAGTAGTGGAGGGTAAGAGAATACAGATAAGGAAGGCGGAAGCAAATAAGTGATTACTTTAGCCCAGAAAAGAAAAATAGGTATGCTCAGTGGAAGTCAGCCTTGGCATTTGGATTGGATCACACATATGATACAGAAGACCATAGTCCTCACTTCTCATCACTTCCCAGCCCTATTCAAAGTGGAACAGACTGATGGACAACCATGTAGGGGTGAAACTCGGAGAAGAGAAACAAAGAGCCTAAATGATCCAAGTGGATATGGAGAGAAAAGGGAGGGAGAAATTGGCACATTCCAGAAGAAGGATTCCTGTACAGACCATGGGGAAAGGGTGGTCAGGTAAGGAGGCCCCGAGAGTCCATGTTACCTACCCAGGCCCATTGAAGGATGGGGTTGGACAAGTTGAAGAGCATATAGGAGCTGGTCTCATCATAGATTTTGTATAGATAGATTGGAAGATAGGATCTGAACCTGAAATAAATGACTACATTATGCATTCTTTAGATGTCGTATATGTACTTAATCAGAAAATATAAAGTTGCTTAATAATGGCAGATAGGTAATTAAGTCCCTTCGTAAAGTAAAACCCTGAAAGCCATTTATTCACTCATTCATTCAACCAATAATGATTAATTTGTGGAAAGTGCCAGAAACACGAGGAGCTCTGACTCTACCCTTCCTTCATCTTCCATAAGCTCTACAATTCTTCAGCACAAGGAAAAGTGGGGAAAGAGTCAGAAGCCCTGTAGCTGAGCCTTCTTCCTTCCCCCAGGGTGGGAGGGAGCCACAGGATAGAGTGTTGGGTGAGACAACACCATCCCTTGGGCATTGAAGTGGGTGAAATGAGGGGTGAGAGAAGCCAGGAATTAGAAAGGAAGACGCAGCACTTTTTCTGCCTCATTGAGTCATCCTCACACTGCACATAACCACCAGGGACATCAAATGACAACTCTCCTAAATATTTCTCATGTGACAATTGACCTTAGAATAATAAAGTAGAAAAAAAAGAAAATCATTTGTTTAAAATTACGTCTTCATTTCCTTTATTTATGAATTTTACTTAACGTTTTTGTCTAATCATCAGATAGCCTCAAAATTTATTAGAGTAATAATAGCTTATGATTGAATATGCTTATAATTTGCAAAAGGTTTTCCTAAAGAGATCATTCTTCTGAGCCTCAGAACTTGGAAGTCAGCTGTTATTGCTCTTTCAGCCTGAGGTGCAGAGATGGTAAGAGATTTGTTCTAGAGATGCGGGTTGTGCATTTGCCACACTTTTAAGTTGTGTGCTTTCCCCAGTCCGATACTCCTCCGTTAAGTGGGAATTAAACTGCATAGAATCACAGCACCAACACCCATCTTCACATACTCAGTCCTCCTACCATGCACTCATGTCACGCAGCCTGATATTCCGTAAATAATGGAAAAATATGAGAGGGAATGTTCAAAAAGAGCAGTAGAGGATAGTGATTAAGAGCTAAGCATGGGCCCTAGTCGATTTGGCTCAGGGGATAGAGCATCAGCCTGCAGACTGAAGAGTCCTGGGTTCTATTCCAGCCAAGGGCACAGACCTCAGTTGCAGGCTTGATCCCAGGCCCTGGTTGGGGTGCATGTGGGAAGCAACCAATAGATGTGTCTGTCTCACATCGATGTTTCTCTCTGTGTGTGTCTCTTCCCCTCTCTTCTATTCTCTCTAAGAATCAATGGAGCCGAAACCGATTTGGCTCAGTGGATAGAGCGTCGGCTTGCGGACTGAAAGGTCCCAGGTTCGATTCCGGTCAAGGGCATGTACCTGGGTTGCGGGCACATCTCCAGTAGGAGATGTGCGGGAGGCAGCTGATCGATGTTTCTCTCTCATCGATGTTTCTAACTCTCTATCTCTCTCCCTTCCTCTCTGTAAAAAATCAATAAAATATATTTAAAAAAAAAAGAATCAATGGAAAAATAGCCTTGGGTGAGGATTAACCAAAAAAAAAAAAAAAAAAAAAAAGAATTAAGCACAGGTGTCAGGCAGATCTAAAATCACATTCTGATTCTGCAGCTTATCAACTTTTGATGTTGGGCAAGTTACTTAACTTCTTTCAGTCTGAAAATCCATATCTCTAAGATGGAGCAAAAACAGAGCCTACTTCATGATAGTGTTATGAGGATGCAACCAATGTGCATGTACTATCTACTGCATCTCTCTGCCAGGACCTGTGCTAATGACAGTTCAAGGAGAAGGGCAAATAGAAGGACTAGCACTGCTGTAGCACTAGCACAGCAGTTCTCAACCTGTGGGTCGTGACCCCTTTGGTGGTCGAACGACCCTTTCACAGGGGTCGCCTAAGACCATCCTGCATATCAGATGTTTACATTACGATTCATCACAGTAGCAACATTACAGTTATGAAGTAGCAACGAAAATAATTTTATGGTTGGGTCACAACATGAGGAACTGTATTTAAAGGGCCAAAAGGTTGAGAACCACCGCACTAGCACCAGCAACAGCATGAACAGCAGTAGTAATACTAGCAGGAGCAGTAGTTACCACAGCAGCAGTAACAAGAGTAGTAGCATTAAAATAGTAATAGTGTAATAGTAGCAGTAGCAGTGTCATAGGAGGAGGAGTAACACCCTTTGTCATCGTACTCATGCTCATAGTAGCAGTAGTAATAGAGGTGTCTGTGGCTCACATTTGATCTCTCAACCAAGTGACCTGGGGAAAAAAAGGGGGGGAGGAGTGATTGTCAATCAATAAACATCAGCAAACACCTAGCAGAGGAGAAAATTGCTGTAGGTATTATGTGTTTGAAGTTCCCACGGAGGCCACCTAATCAGAACAGATTTCAGCGAAAGTCAGAAATAGCTTTGATTTCAATAATCAGAAACCAGTAATGAACAAAGAAAAGACGCACAATCACTGGATTCCACCCAGGGCAGCTGTCGGCAGTGGCAGCGGAAGACAACAGTCCAGGGCACGCCAGCTCTTGTGACCCAGACATCTTCTCTTTGTAGTCTTGGAAAGCCGCAGGCTACTGTCGTCAGAACCAGTGCAGGTGGAACTATTGTTTCAAACCCCATCTTCTCCTGAAAACTTTCAGAAAGCAGGTGGGGCCAAATAAGCTTTCTTTACTGAGAAGAAAATAAAAAATAAAGGACAGCTCCTTGCGTGCCTACCAAGTGTCTTGCCCCATATCTGCACTTGACCTTGGGCTATGGCCTCAGAGGTACAAGGGAAGCAGAACTCAAAGAAGTAAAGCAACACAGCCACCGTGAGAAAGCTGGAAACCAGCCCGCCTGACTTCAGATCCTAGGTCTTCCCCACTAAGCTATGCTGCTACCTGAAAATATGCCTGAAAAAAGCTATTTGCCTTTCAAACAAGACATTTCTGGTAAGTCACATCTCACTCAAATTTAAACACAAGTTCAGCACTGTAGCAACTGGTTCCCAAACCCAGGTCCTCACCCTTATTACCATAGTGCCCGCTGGCTTCTACCTGAGCACCTTCGCTGGTTGCTGAAGCCGATTTTACCCGCCCACCTACAAATGCCCACCTGTAAGTGCTGGGAAACAAGGGCCCTCACCAATGACTGGAGGGAGTTGGGGAATAAATGCGCCAGCTGCCTCCTCTCAGGAGAGATCCATGGACGCCTTTGTGCCACACCGGCTCCCTCCCGGCAACATTAAGCGCCAGTGGTCATAGGAGTTCCTGGCTTGATAACACCTGCATTATTGGCTGCCTTCCCTTTCCCATCTCAACTCTCCACTCCCCTGCTGGTGCCTCTTTCCTCGCCCAGGTAAACCGTTTACACTCAAATCCTTGCTCAGGGTCTGCTTCGGGGGCAGCTCAAAGTCATCAAAGCCAATTTGGTGCATGTGAGAACTCCGTCCATGAATTCCATCACACAACTGTAGGGTCACACCCATTTTTCTAAACCCTTTTGTATTTTTTTAATTAGCTAAAATTATGCCCAAGAACTCGATGCTTAAAGTTAACATGTGCTTTATTAGCTGTCTTCCCTTTCCCATTTCAACTCGCCTCTCCCCTACTGGCTATTAATATCATTATTGTCACAAGTACATTATTTTGAGACAACATTTTAGATTGTGTTTAGGTTTTTGTAGCCTTTAAAACATCTATCAATTTTTCCATTGTTGCAAGTATAGTAGGATTAATTACTACCAGCTTTCTAAAGAAAAGGGAGAGAAAAAAAAAACCCCATCCAAAACATTTCATATGTAATACAAATCTGAGTTAGGGGAAAAGAAAAAGTTCTCGGCTTTTCAACTGTGTGTCAGAGTGAAAACTAGCCACATGAGGAAGTCAGAGAGGATGATGAGGAAAGTGGTGGTGGGGCTGGGACAGGAGGGCAGACTTCCTGGAGGTTTGGGGAGGGATGCTCATAGCTACTCAGGTGCAGGCAGGTCCTTTATGGACAACGGTTTTTCAGGAGAATGTTCTCATCAACACTAGGAAAGGAAAGAATGGGACAAGAACTTAGTGTATATGTGCCTATTAGGGGTTAATTAGTACCTTAAGAGTCTATCAATCCTATCATATATTCTATCAATTACTACCTTAAAGAAGAGTTCTATGAGGATCATTATTACCATTTCTATGGATTGAAACAGCCTGAGAGAGCTTAATATAATAAAGAAGACACATCTAGTGAATGGCAAAACTGGAGTTTAGAACTCAAGTGATTTATAGACTCGAAAGCCTGTAAATATCAGTAACGCACTACTGCTCCAACAAACATGCATGGAAATTGCATCACACCACAGTTTGCAAAGAACTCTCGTTAAGGTTGAGAAAGAGGCAGTTCCTGACAGCACTGTCAGGCACACCTTGGTATCGGTAAGAGCCTCTGGGCACTTGCAACCAGGCTGTGATATATTCCTACTGAGCACAACCGATTTCACAGTACACCAGCACTGGGGAAATGACAATGATGGGGAAAGACAGATTCAGGGCTGAGCAAAGACAAAAATTACTACATTGTCCATGAAGACATTAACTCCCTTACACTCGTAGGCTTCTCACACTTGCTTGATGACGGGCATCATTTTTACATCAGCAAGGAGTGAGGAGCTCTGGGGCAAAATGTGAAAACATTGCACATGCTTGCGGTGAGTCACTGTCAGTGAAAAGTGAGTCCAAACCCACATGAACTCTCCACTGTAGCCACAGTGGACATCAGCGATGAGGCTGAGAGGCTGAGCCCAGGCTCCAGGAACATCTGCTGTGTCAAGTGAGAGAAGCTACAGCCCGGGTGTGTGGATGGAGTGAGGATTAACAACAGCTTATCTGAAGAGGGAGTTTTTTTAGCCTAACACAGTGGTCGGCAAACTCATTAGTCAACAGAGCCAAATATCAACAGTACAACGATTGAAATTTCTTTTGAGAGCCAAATTTTTTAAACTTTAACTATATAGGTAGGTACATTGTTATTAACTTAATTAGGGTACTCCTAAGGCTTAGGAAGAGCCACACTCAAGGGGCCAAAGAGCTACATGTGGCTCGCGAGCCGCAGTTTGCTGACCACTGGCCTAACAGGACCCTGTGGAGCAGTGGTTCTCAACCTTCCTAATGCCGCGACCCTTTAATACAGTTCCTCATGTTGTGGTGACCCCCAATTTCATTGTTACAAATTGAACATAATTAAAGCATAGTGATTAATCACAAAAACAATATGTAATTATATATGTGTTTTCCGATGGTCTTAGGTGACCCCTAAAGGGGTCGCGACCCACAGGTTGAGAACTGCTGCTGTGGAGTCTTGGAACTTGTAAAAACCAGGTGTCATTGAGGACTAGAGTGAGCATCTAGTACTCCCTAGTGTGATGGCCACTCACTGTCTTCTGATCATCAAATGTGAAGCCCACCTGTCCACAAACCCCACCCTGACACACAGAACCCTAGTTCAATATTAAATATCGATTTAATGTTGATATTTAGATAGTTGAGAAAAGTTCCAATATAAAAATTAGAGGAGATGAGGTGAATAGAAAAAGATATGACCCTGGAGGAAATAGAGATAATTTGGGAAACAGAAGACTAAAAGCAAAATAGTATTAAAGTTTCAAAGAAATTTGAAAATTTACAATATCCATAAAATATCCACACAAAAAAGAAGTATTCAGAAAAGTGTAGAAAGGTTAAGGAACTCTCCAAGAAAACAAACTGAAAAGACAAAGAGACAATATGAGATATATTTGTTTCCTGAGATATGTGGGAGTATCAGTACAAAAGTTATAATATCCAACTTGTAGTATTTTCAAAAAGATGACAAATAAATTATCCAAGATATGCCTAGGCATAATTATTTTTTAAATTCACTATGAGAGACCATTTTCAAACCTTCCTATTTGGAAGTGTGCTAAAATTTAATAAATAAAGAGGTAAGTAAACTAGGAAATATACTCATTAAAAAATAAGGAAAGTGACAAAACCTCAATGAAGAAATTTGATTTGAAATGTGAACATTTCACATAAGATAAAAAGTGACAATAAGAAATAAAACTTTAAATAACACCTAACATGTGTATTAAAAAGTGACTAATAACATGAATAAATGTTCAGGCTCATCAGGAATTTTTAGAAAATGCAAACTGAAATGAGATTTTCTTTTTTACTTATCAAATGAACTAAGTTTTTAAAAGTCAAAGATTTTTGGCAAAGGAGCAATGGAATAGATTCTCTCACTCCCTTCCCATGGGAGTCCAAATTGGTACAGATTATCTGGAAAATAATTTTACAATATGCATAAAATCCTTCAAAAACAAAACATGCCCCTTGCTTTCCCCAGTGATTTTCCCATATCTATCCTGAGAAAATTAAACTCACATCCCTCTCTGCACTTTGTAACAAAACTATTCACACAGATAAAGAAAGGGGAAAAAACTCTAAGAGAGACATATATAGAGAAATGTTTATTATTTTGGCATAAACATTGGAAACAAGCTATACACCCAACAAGCCGAGCAATAATTTAGAAACTGTGGCTCACTCATTCAGGTAGCCTCAGAGGGTACTTTAAAAGACTATGTAATGAAATGGGAAAGTGTTAGTAACAAAAAGTTGGATGAAAAAACAGAATTAAAACTAGTAGATACAATGGGATACTTATATATGTGTATCATGTATTTATACAATTAAGTTGTATAAATACATGATACACATATATAAGAAGATATCTATATCATATATCTATATCTATATCTATATCTATATCTTTATCTACTAGTATATCTATATCTTTATCTACTAGTATATCTATATCTATCTGTCCTGAGGGGAAAAGACCCTCAAATTTCAATGGGGAATATTTCTGATTGTTTGGATTGTGGTTAATCTTTATTCTCTTCTCTGGACCTTTTGCTTTTTCTCCCAACCACTCACAATGAGCATATATCACCTTAAAAATAAAAATAAATCAATGGTTTTTTAATAATTTGTTTTTATATTTAACTACTTAATTCTTGTGAAATTTATTTGGGGGTTTTATGGTGAGATTTTATTAAATGACCAACCCGTAAAATCAACAGACAGAGCCCATGGATTCTGCCAGGTCTGTGCAGGTGAAGTCAAGGAGGAAGAGAAGGGGAGTAAAGGAGGTTTGTGCATGTTTGGGGCGATAGGGGGATGAGACTGGGAGTCCTGTGCCTCTACTCCAAGCCTGAGAAGAAGAAAGGCACCCGGAGAGGAACAACTCAACGAAGCCATCAGTATGAGCGGCCTTCGTTTCCTCCCCCAGACACGCAATGCTGAAGGGCACTTCAGTGGTGGTCTGCAAGTCCTCATTGCTCCCTTGGCAGAAGCTCTCAGAGCTGGCTCAAACACACGAAGACATACACTCTTTTAGAAATAGAAATACAGTCAGGTCTCAATTGCATGCAATTTTATCCTTTTTAATAATCAGTTAAATCACATTTTATATCTGGCAGTAAATTAATGGATTTTATACTGTTGTAAGACTTTTCAGAGAACTATCTTAAGAACCGAGTATGCACCGTGGTTAAGATCATGGACTTAGGAGCCAGTTCCATTACATCCTTGCTGTGTGGCCTCAGATAGATTATTTCACCTTGCACACCTGTGGCCTCATCCACAAGATGGAGCTAACAAAAGAACCTGACCCTTTGGCTTTCTTATAAGGACTCTATGACTTAGAACGGTGCCCGGGAAGAGAATATGTCCCATGGAAATGCTTTCTATATTAAATAAAAATAAGTTGGAAAGAAACATCTTGGTCATACCAGGCTTACTCATGTTTGCATTAGGAGACAATTGCAGTTACCATCATAAAACAAGCAGAAAGGTTGGTTTGTTTATTCAAATATGAGTAAATAAAAGAAAAAAAAAATACCAAGCAGGGGTCAGCACCCTTTTTGCCTGCCCCAGGCCCCAAGAAAGACAAAAGAACAAGGTGACTGTCGGAGCCCACCTGGCAGAGTGGATGAAGATGCTCCAGACAGGAAGCGGAGGGAAGGAGAGGCTGACCTGGGGGAGAGAGGGTCCCCTAAACTTGGAAGGAGGACCAGTGAGATGTGGGGAAAGAGCTCCCTAGGAGCCGGCAGGACCTCGGATGGCACCAATGCAGGGAGGAAGTTATGTATCACCCGGGGCCTTCGCGACTGAGGTTCGGGCTACGGGTGTGAAGAGGAGGTGGGTGGAGAATCGATATTGATGCCGGACAACACTGACACTTGGAGTAGAAGGAGACAAGGAACGATTTATGGTTGAAAAGGTTTTATTTAGAAAAAAAAAACAAACCTATTTCAAAGGTGAAAGAACCAAGAGATAACGTGTCCAGGGTCATACAGACCTGGATTTGAATGCTTGTGCCCTGATAATCTACCTGCCTCTGCATCCTCCCTGGCTGCCCACTGTCAGTGTCCTGGAGCTGGAGTCAATGAAGTATGTGTCAAGGTGTGCGGAAGCCATGTTGACAGCTACAAAGGATTCAGGCTGTGGCATCAGAGAGCTGGGATTGAACCCCAGCGGGGGTTACAAACTGTGTGATACAGAGTCAGTGAATCTCTATCTGAGCCTCATTCATTTTCTCTGTAGTGTTAAGAACTATCATTCCCAATTCACACAATGCCTTTGTGAGGGTTGAATAAGACAATGGAGTGAGACGCTTAGCTGGATGCTTAGCGCCCTCTGGATCCTCTCTAAATGTATATCCAAGTTTGCTTCTTCCCATCAAGAGGAATATCCAGGAACCTAGACCCTAAAGGGCACAGCCCATTCTCTCAGGGGCTAGGCCAGGGGTGGGCAAACTTTTTGACTCGAGGGCCACAATGGGTTCTTAAACTGGACCGGAGGGCCGGAACAAAAGCATGGATGGAGTGTTTGTGTGAACTAATATAAATTCAAAGTAAACATCATTACATAAAAGGGTACAGTCTTTTTTTTTTTTTAGTTTTATTCATTTCAAACGGGCCGGATCCGGCCCGCGGGCCGTAGTTTGCCCACGGCTGGGCTAGGCTGTACTCAGTGTCCCTACAGACATGTCTAAACCAGATGACCTCCTTTGAACTCCCTAACCCCTCGCTCAATTCCCAGTGATTGTTTAAAACGACACAAAGAGAAGAACAACAGGACAGGAAGACAGCTGGAAAAGAAAACAAAATGAAGAAAAATATTCCCCATGAAATTCTTATAGTAAAAAATATAAACCATGCCGTCTGTAACTGGGGTCAGAGAGTGAGTTCAAACGGTCCTTGGGACGTCTACACCTTGCGATTGTTCAAGAGCTTCGGCACGGACAGACAGTGTTAATCATTCTCCGCTGGTTGTTCTGAGCTGTGGCTTTGGCGAGTGAGAAAAGACCAATTCCCAGAGCTGAAAACGGAAAAGAAACACTGTACAATCATGAGAATCGAGAAAGAGAGAGAGAGAGAGAGAGAGAGAGAGAGAGAGAGAGAGAGAGAAAAGACAGTCTTGGGTTGAGTTATTATATGTTCCTGGTGAAGTCGTGCAAGGCCTTTCCAGCTGTGAGCTGCTGGGAGAATCTGGGCCAAGATTCCCATGGGGAGCCTCGGATACCACTGCAGGGGAGGGAGCACAGGCCATGGCTACACCAATGGTTGCCAACCAGGGTCAGGTTTGCTCCCCAGAGGATATCTGGCAATGTCTGGGGACAGTTTTTGATGGTCACAAGTCTAAGGTTGGTGCTACTGGCATCTAAGGCATAGAGACCAATGATGCTGTTAAATATCCTATAATGCCCAGGACAGCCCTCTCCCCTGCACCATACCCCCACCTCCCTCAAGAAAGAATTTACCCAGCCCCAAATATCAACAGTGCTGAGGTTGAAGAGCCCTGACCAAAACAAAGAAATACAAGTTTGTCACTATGGGCAACAGACAAGATTTAACAGCTAATCCCAGCATCTGATCCCGAATCCTCTGTTCTTTATAATGGTACTTTCCTCCTTGAAGCCACATATATTCTCAGACTCCAGTCCAAGTTTTCTTTTCTCTCTTTCCCCTGATACTGAAATCACATCATTTGTCAAGTCCTAAACAAACCAGACACTTCAAAGTGCTTCACAACGCTGTCTAGTAACTCTAGTTTCATTTTCATGATAATTCTCTGTAGGATGTAAGTTACGATCCCATTTTATACACCAGCAAACGGAGGCTCAGAGTGGTTACATAAATTGCTCAATTAGGAGTGGCAAAGCCAGTATTCAAACCCAGGCCTGTGTGATTTCAAAGCATTAGCTCCTAACTGCTCAAATCTCCTTGCAAAGCTTAGCCTTACTGCCTAGGCAGACCCAGCAGGTCACAGAGCTTTGTCCTCCTAGGAAATGAAGGTTGCACAAATTAAAGATAATATAGGGCAAGAGTTCCTTGAGAGGGCAAGCAGATAATCCCTGGAGCGATTACAGGAGTTCTTTACAGTTGAGTAGAAGTTGAAGGAGAGGCCCCAGACTTTCTTCTGGTTCTAAGATGTAAGATTTTAGCCAAACCTTAGCAATTCTTCAGGGCTTGACTCAAACCACCCCCCTTTTCTCCCATGGTTTTCTTACACCTTCCCTACCCTGTAAACCACAGGTGAGCTCTTTCTATGAAACCCTGGTCTTCCTTTGTGTACCAAGCTCCAGTTACCCTCTCTTTCTTGTCAGATTGTAAAAGTCAACCTGAAAGCAATTCACCATAAATTTCCTGCAATTGTTCTACTGTGTTTAGGATCACTTGAGACAGATAATAGAATAGCCGTAAGTGCTTAATAAATAGGTATTGATAAACTCAATAGGTGAGTGACAGAGGTAATAAAACTTGGTTATGTACTATGTACACTTGATCTCATTTGTTCCTCATGATGACCTGTGAGGAGTCAAGAAAACATTATCTGCCCCTCCCGTGTATCTGCTCTCACCCTGTACATTATCTACAGGCTGCCTCAGGGGCTTTGGATTCCCTTCTCCTACTACATAAATGGAGATTAACCTTTCCAAGACTCTCTTTCTGCCTCTGATAAATGCAGAGATTGGACTCAATCAATGCTTCTTAAACTTTTATTTTTATTCAAAGGATCCCTTCTTCAGATAAGCGTCTACAGCACCTTCAAATAGTAAGTGGTAAAAGCAGAGCTGACTGGGTAGAACGGGAGCAGGGTGGGTGTGAGTTTAAGAAGATGGATTTGGGGCCTCATTTTTTAAAAATATATTTTATTGATTTTTTTCTTTTTTTAGAGAGAGGAAGGGAGAGGTATAGAGAGTTAGAAACATCGATGACAGAGAAACATCGATCAGCTGCCTCCTGCACACCCGCTACTGGGGATGTGCCCACAACCAAGGTACATGCCCTTGACCAGAATCGAACCTGGGACCTTTCAGTTCACAGGCCAACACTCTGTCCACTGAGCCTAATCGGTTAGGGCTGGGGCCTCATTTTTAAGCCGTCATGGTGGTTTCCATCATAACCTTTGTCCTACGGCCAAGTCATCCAAGTCACCATTGAGTGCTGGTCATCTGTAAGTGGTCCAACAGGACCAAACCTGACAGGAAAGGCTATTCTTCTCAGCAGCCTTCTCCATTGGTTGCTTTATGACAACAGGGAACACTCAGTTCTCCCGAGGTCCCACACTTAGTGTCCCCACAGGTATCGCTTAGACAACACGTACCGTCCAAGCTTTACCCTCCAGGAAGACAGGCAGAAGCCAACCTTGCTTGTTGCCCTCATCTTTCCTCTGCTTCATTACATCATTTCCTCCCCCACTGCCACCCCTACCCCGTTCTTGAGGAATCCTTGCACTTTTCTTGCATACAGCCATTCCCCTGCCCCCCAACCCTTGGATGACCTCTCCTCTTGCAAAGTCCAACTCTGTATCATTTCTAAGGACAGGTTTTCAAAAGGAAAGTTCTCTTAAGTCTCCCCATCAACTTTGCCAGATATGATGGTAAGGTTCATGAGTAAGAACGGAGGCATTATTCCCTCCTCGCCTTCCCTAAATGCAGGGATAAAAATAAATAAATAAAAAACACCACTCGTCCCTTCATTCCATCATTGCTTTAGTGATTAACCACAAAAAGTCCAATTTTCTTGAAAAACTCATTTTTTTATCTTACTGGTTTCTCCATCTGTCTCCCCCATGCTGCACTTCCAAGCCATCCACCAGGCAAACAAGAAAAAAAAAACAACACAGTTACTCACAAAGGCAACTGCATCCCATCCATTCTCCCCAAAGTGCATGATCGGGTCACGTGTGGGGAGATTAATGTGATTCTGAGCTTAGAAAATGTGCCTCTTTATGATTATTAACGAGGATGCCTTGGAAGTGAAAGAACTTTGCACACACAGCAGTTTAAAAAAATGTATTTCCTACCTTGTTTATGAGACACAAACATATATAATTCAGTTCAAGGGTTGAGATTTTCTGTTATTATGTGCCAGGGATTATTTATCACAATTGCAAATAATTTCCCAGTACAAATTAGCCTCATCTTATCATCCGAATGGACTTCCCTTCCACATCACTCATGTCACGCTGAAATCTAAGGCCATAAAGTCTAGACCATGAAATAAGTCTTCCTTCGGATGGCAGCATATGGTGTGTGTTGGTTGGGGTTTTCTAAAGCACAATGAAATTTACCACTGTCAGAGACCGGCCTCCCCACTCTTTCTCAGCTGGTGACTCTGGTGTCTGAAGCTGATAGGAAATTATGCACTCGATAAAATATGAGATTGCGAGAGAGAGAGACAAAGCCAAAATAAGCAGTAGTCCACCAGCGTCGAACCCACTTTCAACAGCCAGTGCCTCACGTCTATCACACTGATGGAAGCCATCCCGAGGTAAAAACACAAGCTTTGAGATATGTGAGACCGAAGGAGACAGCTAAGGCGTCCTACTCAAAATAGAAGATGAATGTCCACAAATGTGTGCTGGACTGCCCTAAATATGTTGAAACCCTGGCAGGTTGGAATATTTGTGTGAAAGGAATATGAACTCCGATTAGTGAACTTCTGCGAGGGGCATAAGCACATTTTTCTTTATTACATAGGGAACGTTTTACTAACATCCACGCAGAAGTGAAATATGTATACGAAAAAAATATCAAAATATGGATTTTGGGTGCTTTTATTGGGAAAATAAAACCAGATTTCAGGAAACCTCAATTTTCAAAAAAGAAAAATATTGCTTTTCAATGAAGCCAACACAAAAATGGGTCCAAGTTGAGTCCCATGACACGATGCAATTTTAGAAAAAAGTTAAGAAAATTAAACAATACAAAAGCAAATGAAAATCTTCTCAGTTCCGAAAAAGAGGGAGTCAAAAGAATGCTATGCATTTATTTTTAATACGGATTCTGTTTAGATGGGATGTATCAAATATTTTGAGGTATGTGTCCTTTGTTTTTGCAAAGGAAAGTGTGGAATGTTCATTTTTTTCCTTCAATGGAACATATTTTCATGATCCCTCAAACTTGTTTTTTTGTTCCTTATTCACAAACGGGCTGCCGTTGCTAGGATGCATTGTCAGACTCCACCAGGGGCATAATCACAGCCCTTGTATCAAGCACCACATTTCAGCTCAGAGAGGTAGCATGACTTGTTTAACGTCGCACAGCAGATGGTTAAAGCAGAAGGCACTGGTCTAGAAGTTATGAACCTTGGGTTCTAACCCTGCAGCTGATAGGCCCAAGGTCTTCACCTTTAAAATAAAATCGCATGAGACTTGTGCATTTTCTATTTTCAGAAGCAAAAGACTCATATCTTTCCTTGTCCCTTTACGTGTCCTCTGCACCCATGGAGTCCTGCAGGCAGTTTTCCCGTGAACTTGAACTACACTCCCATAGTATACTTACATCTGGAACCTTTTTCTTCCCATCAACCACCAAGCCCCTTGTGTCTTTAAAAAGCCCTGCAAAACCTCTTCTCCTGCATTAAGCCTTCTGTGATGAGGTGCGAGCCAGGACTGTGCCTTCCCATTGCAAGGATTAGCACATGGAGTGCCGAACAGAAGAACACAAACAGAGAGTCAGTTCATCTGGGACCTGACTGGATGTGCTGGAGAGCGATCCAGCTGCTTAACATCTGTTCAATGGTGTCATATTCTGCATATGTCCTCAATGTCATTGCCTCAGTCTTTGGGACTCATTCGGACCTCCCTATATAGCCATCAGCAGTTGATGTGGGAGGTGGTACGAGCAGGAGTGCCCACCATTATGAACATCCCTCACCTCTACTTCACTAGAAAACGGGGACAGCCAAGCATGTTCCCCAACATGGTGGGCTTTGCAGTGCATTAGAAACCCTGCCTAATCCAAGATAAGACCCTTAGCCATTACCTAAGGTTTCCGCCATGCACACCACTCCCTATGGGCCTCTGGGAGTTGTGCTCATTTAAATAGTATTTTGTTACCTGCTGAGGATCATATGGTCTAACGGAAAGAGTTCTAGACTAAGAACCCCTGGGTTTTAACCTCAGTTATAACATGTGCAACAGATGTGAGTTCCATGAAAGCATTTACTCTCTGAGTGTCATTTTTCTTCTTCTCTAAAATGGAAAGAAAAAATACTTGCCCTGTCCATCTCCCAGAGTTGAGATAGAATTAAGTTAAATTGTGTATGGGAGTGCAATCTATAAGCATTTCATTGAAGGGAAAAGGAGTGTGCCTTTGAGGAGCATAGTGCTTGGTGAGCTCCCCCAGACAGTGTAGACCTGTGTGACCTGCCCCAGGTCAAGAAACAGAGCATGGCCCACAAGCTCCCTGTGCCTCCTTCCTATACTGTCTCCCATCGAGGGTAACCTCTATGCTGATTCTAATACCAAAGTTAATTGTGCCTTGTTTCATACTTTATATGAATGAGATCATGCAATATGTACTGGTACTCTCTCACACCCCTCCTTTCACTCAACATTATGTTTATTAGATTCACCATATGGTTGTGAGTAGCTTTAATCATTTGTTCTCATTGTTGTGTCATATTCCATTATGTGAATATACTAGAGTATTGCTTCATCCACTACTGTTGATGGAATGTACGGATAGGGCTGCTAAGCAATTCATAAACTTATAAGAAATATACACATGTAAGACAGGATGATCATTACTCTATGGCCATGCCTGGAAGACGCAGAGGGCTTGAGAGAAAAATATCAAGAAGTGAAACTACAGTGGGAAGGTCCAGAATGAGATGTTTTCTGGGTGAAGAGAAGATACGGAATGTGAGGTACATCACAATTGGGAGGTGCTGCCAAATGCGTTAAGTCCAGTCACTTGTTTCAGCAAATATCTGAGTTTCCACAATATGCCAAATACTGTGCAGAATTCCGTATGAATCTAATAAAACCCTATAAGGTAGGCAGAATAGAATTCTTATCCTGATGCCATAGAATAAAATTGAAGCCCAGGGGGAGTATGCATCAACCAGTTGATGGCAGCGACGAGAGCAAATTCATTCATTCATTCAACAAAGACTTATTGAGCTTCCAGGAAACGCTAAACACTATGCGACATGTTAGAGATAAAATAGGCGAAACGGCAGAGGCCCTCCTGTCAATTACACTGCAGTGGAAGTGATGGCCATTGGTCACTAATCACCTCAGTGAATGGAAAATTAAAATGTCACTAAGTGCTTCAGAAGGAGAGGAATGTGGTGCCCCAAGAGCAATGTGTGGATGTGAAGGGAGAGGAGGGAGGAGCCCAGCACAATCGGTGGCTGAGCTGGGGCTGATGAATGAGCTGGAGTTGGCCAAGTGGGGAGGAAAGGAAGGGTATTCCAGGTGGGAGGAGCTGCACATGCAGAAAACCCTGCCCGTGGAAGGAGCAGGCAGGTGTGAGAGGTTCAAGGTGCTAGGAAGAGACCATACTCCGTAGCCACATTCAGGAGTTATGTCTTTATACTCAGAGCAGTAGAAAGTGGTTCTCCAGGTAGCCCAGGGTTATTCTTAAAATGCCATGAAATTGGACAAGGAAATGTGATCCAACATATACTGAGTGTGCACCCGCTATGTGAAGGGCACTGACTGATTTTGTTAAAAATAACAAACTACACTTTGAATATGCTTAATGGATCCAACTCAGGATAAGCCGGAGGAGCCACTGCACACGTGAAAAAACCATCCATCACTCTGTAAAAGGAACGGATAGGGGGGCTCTCAGCCTACAGGGCTCCCACAGGGTCTGGGAGGGGGACAATGGTTTGCATGCCCTTACGTGCACAGACTGGAGCAGCAGGTGGGGAGGCAGGGGCACCGGACAATACAGAGGAAGAGGAGGTCTTTACCCCGAGGTCCACACAGGCCCTTGTGACAACTCTTCTGCAGCCACCTGACCTCAACATCACCTTGGGGACGGCGACGTGAGGCCTTGTTTTTTTCAACAGGATTTGAGGTTTCTCTGGCTGCCAAAGGACACTAAATTTGAGAGGCACAGCCTCGCATGGAGCTCCCCAGGGAAAAGGGCAGGGCGAGATTATACCTCGCTCCTTGCCACGATGTGAAGGGCCTTCTCGTTAGATAATAACGATTTTCTAAGAGTCATTGCGGTGTATTGCGAGGGCCTTTCTCCAAGAGTATGAGACAGCCCTTATGTTTCCTATCAAAAGGAGAACAAAAATAAGGCTCTACAATTTCTCACATTAGAGCTGGTGTCATATACTTCTCTTTTGCAGTGTTTGGCAACCTTGATGTATCTGCCTTTTTATTAGTTACATTCTCAAGCCCAGCGAAGGTTTGGCTTCTCAATGTGTTTTGAATTAGACTCATGAAAGCTATAAAAAAAATAACTGGCCGGAATTAAGCTAATAAGGCCCTAAAAGACTACAGAACTGCTGTTGCTGTGAGGGCATTTTCCCCCCCTCCTATCTAGCATTCTGGTACCTAGATTGAATATGCATATTTTTGTAAGATCATAGACTCTTGGGACTGGAGGAAAGATTAGAAACCTTCTTGGTCCCATATCTCATCTAGTGTTCTACTCTGCAAGGCTCCAACGGAGCGCTTTTATTTTCTCTCTGTTGATCAAACACCTCCAGTTACTTGTGGGCCATCAACCTCATTTTGGATACCAACTCTGTCGCTCAGTGTATTATAATCCAGCCATATTTTTCTGATTTTCCCAATGACTATCATATGCCTTGCTGAAAACCGGAGATATTGTAGCCCTAGCATTTCTCTCTAATTAGCCCTGTTCTGAAACAAGGAAGGCAGAATTAAACATGACTGACTCTGTTGACTCTCAGCTATCATTACTTCCTTTTCCAAGTTTCTTTTAAGTGATTTATTTACAAATCTGTAAACATGAAGACGGTCAGCTGAATTGAAACTGCTATGTAGATACAGGGCAAACATCTTGATGTTCAAGTCTTCTAACCTCAGTCATTCAGTCAACAAATATTGACTGCGCCCTGCCATGTGTGAGGACCCATGTTGGACCTTAGATGCAGGCATATAGGAAAGATGCTTTTAGCACCTCGAGAACTCACAGCCAACAGGTCACGTGAACAAGTATTGACAATGACAGTGCAGGTGGACTCATGCCTCAGGAGAGTTAAGCTCTGCCCCTGGAGGGTACTGAGGACAAAAATGAAGGCATAGAACTCAGCCATGGTGGTGGCCATACCTGTGGGTGGGGGTGGGGGTGGGGGTGGGGAGGAGAAAAGCTTCAGAAGAATAAGGAGTTTGGATAATAAGGAGTTTTTCAGAAAAAAACAGTCTGTTTAGGAAGTTGCAGATAGACCCATGGTTTTTAGGGGTCATTCTTTTTAAGCTTTTTAAAGGTAGATTTTGCCTGGCCAGTGTTGCTCAGTCATTGAGCATCAACCTATGAACCAGAAAGTCATGGTTTGATTCCTGGTAGTTGTTTCAAATGGAAGTGAACCTCAGGAACCAACTGTCCCCATGGCTTTCAAACATTTTTAACCACTGAAATCCTTCCTCAGATGAAATCTTAAGTGAAATCCCAACGATTACGGCAAACTGAGTGGCTGAACACAACACAAATTTATTATCTGGATAATAGTCACAAGACCTACAATCAAGTTATCAACAGTGTGCACTCCTCTTCGAAGGCTCTAGAGCAGTGGTTCTCAACCTTCTGGCCCTTTAAATACAGTTCCTCATGTTGTGACCCAACCACAAAATTATTTTCGTTGCTACTTCATAACTATAATGTTGCTACTGTTATGAATCGTAATGTAAATATTTGATATGCAGGATGGTCTTAGGCAACCCCGTAATGTAAATATTTGATATGCAGGATGGTCTTAGGCAACCTCCAAAGGGGTTGCGACCCACAGGTTGAGAACCGCTGCTCTAGAGCAATCCATTTTCTGTCTGTGTGTGTGTGTGTGTGTGTGTGTGTGTGTGTGTGTGTGTTTTGCCTTTCCCAATTTCTGGAGGCACCTACATTCCTTAGCTCATGGACCCTTCCTCCATCTTCAAAGCCAGCAGCGTAGCACTTTCCAATCTCTCTTTATATCTTTCATTTACATCCCTTCTCTCACTCTGACTTGACAGCTTCCCTCTTGTTTTTTATAAAAATATTTTTTTATTAATTTCAGAGGGGAAGGGAGAGTGAGAGATAGAAACATCAATGACAAGAGAGAATCATTGATCAGCTGCCTCCTGCTTGCCTCCTACTGGGGATTGAGCCTGCAACCTGGGCACGTGCCCTGACGGGAATCAAACCCCAACCTCCTGGTTCATAGGGAGATGCTCAACCACTGAGCCATACCCAGCCGGGCCAGCCTCCCTCTTATAAGGAGCTTTTCCATTGCACTGAGTGTACCTGGGTGACCCAGAATAACCTCCCCGGATCAAGATCCTTAGTCACATCTGCAAAGCCCCTTTGTCATGTAAGGAAACATGCACAGGTCCAGGAATTGGATGTGGACACATTTGGGGGCCATTATTCATCCAACCAGAGGGACGTTGCTCTGGTTGGAGCCCAGGTGGAAGGTATGGAGCCTCAATAGCTAGAAACCTCCCAATGCTGCCCAGATCATAATTTTAAAGCAACTGATATGAAGCCTTCCTGAGATCATAGACAAGGAAACAGGGTCCAGAGGCAGGAAGTGAATCCTTTTAGTGCCCGTAAAAAGTTTATGGGAGATCAGGCCTGGCATCAGCTCCTGGTCCCATGCCCTTCCCCCTGACCCCACTACTTTAAAAGGACTTCCCGTGAATGACACCAATAGAAACAGATTTGGCTCAGTACAAGCCATGGCCAGATTGCCTTGTGAAATGAAGACAGAGATGAGGTTTCCTTGGGCCCTGGATAGCAAACATCTTGTTATGAATTGGAACCCCTTCCACTCTGGACACATCTTGGTAAAGAAAATCCCTGTTGCTCAACAGCTAACTGCTCAGCTCATCAAAATGCAGAAGTCCAGGCTGTCCTAATGGGAACCTAAGACCCCAAGGAGCGCCCTGAGCCCAGCGGGCCTGTGCGTGGTCCAGCTGCGTGGCAGAGAGCGGCCCTCCACCACTTGTCCTCACATTCTTGGTCTAGTGAGTAACCCATCTGCTCCCACACCAGCCCCTCCCTCTCTATTTCATGTCCTTTACCGCTTTTTTCCTTAGTCGCAAATCTGAACCACAAGTTAAAGACTTAGCAAAAGACTAGACACTCTGACATTTGGGGGATCTGCTGTTTATTAAACTGGGAGATTTAAACTGACTGTGATTTGTTCTTAATTTAGGACAGTGACAGACAAATGCCTGAAGTGTGTGTGTGTGTGTGTGTGTGGCATTTGTGCAGCATCCAGGATCCAGGCACATTTGGGGGAATAAATGGTTTAAAAATCCAGGCAGCCACACGTTGGAAAAAAAGGGAAATAAATGCATGTTTGAAATCAATTACGCTATGAAATAAGCGGGGCAGTTGGCCAAAGAGCAGAGTCCCGCTGTACTGAGGCTGCATCTGTGGGCACAGCCCCGGAGACGCCTGCGGCACTAACATTGCTCTCGGGAATGAATGAACAGGTCATTTCAGCCTGCTAACCTCTGAAAAGGCATAGAGGCCAGCGAAGGGGGACAGGGGAGGGGCCACACCCCTGCCCCTGGGGCCCTGGGTCTCTCCTGAGCCTGCTGGTAGTAATCACCTGGCCTTCTCGATGCAAATCACAACATATTTACTGAGCACCTACTACTAGTATGTGCCAGGCACTGCTAAGTACTTTAGAGAAATCTTGTTCAGTCTTCACAACCATGTTTGAGTTGGGTGTTATCCTCTAGTTAAATTTATTTCACAGATTGAAGCAACTGCAGCTCAGAAATGTTCATTGCCGGGGGCCCTTGCAAGTGGGAAAGTGGGATTTTAACATCCGCTTTTCTGACTCCTGAATCTATATTCGTCCTAGCTCATCGCGAGGCTTGCCCTGTGTTAGCACCCAGGCTAAGCACTGGGGTAACATCTGAATGCAGACACAAACTCTGCACCAGGAGAGCTGTCTGGCTCCAGCAGTGAACGATTTAATTCTCTTTTTCATCTTTTGATTCGGCACAAAGAACATCAGAACCAAATGTTCACCAAATCAAGGAGTTCCCTGTCCTCATGGAGCTTACATTTGCTGGGGGAAGGAGGCCCAGAGAGTCAGTGAATGAACAAATGCATGAATTAAATAGTTACAGACGCTGATAAGTATTAGGAAGGACATAACCAGACGGCTACAGTGGAGAACAGCTGACACTGTCCCACTGGGGAACACATCATTTTGTAAGATAATGAGGTTCATGTCCCTGGAAGTATTTAATCAGAGGGTGGGTAACCCACAAGTGATCCTGCCACTGTGGGAGGCTCTAAAGGTGGAAGAAAGCAGACATCCAACAGCCTGATTCCTTGTGACAGTCATTACCCAGCGGCAGGCGGGAGGTGTCTTTCCCCGAAGACATAGGAGGAACTCTGGAAGGAAGGATTTGGGTTATTGATTAGTATTCTCGAAAACTGGGCCCAGGCCAGGACAGCATCGCGCTGTTATGTCTATTGTTGTGGTAGAAACAACAGAAGAGAAAGTATTCAGATGCTGGGAGGCGGTGGGGGTGGGGGGGGGGGGGTACTCCACAGCCATCCCCAGGAATGGCAGGGGAAGCAGAGCGCTCTGGGTTCAGGCCAAGTTCAGGCTCGACTGAGATTGTTATCGGGGCCTAATCACTCAGCTCTGCAGAGCCAGGCCCACAGGAGAACCACGGCTGCTTCTCTGCTCACACGTCGGGGTTCCAGTGCCCCTCCAGCCCAGACGGGGGAGGAGAAATGTGCTGTCTGGGCTGGAAACTGTATAGGCACTTAAGGAGCACTTCATCTTAAAAGGGGAACTGTTTTGCTTTTGTCAAACTGGTTAATTTGTCCCAAATGTTAAAACGGCCCGTTCTCTTGAAAGATCAGCCATCTACAGACCAAGGGAGAGCTAAAGCAAACACCTCCTTGGTCTCAACTCCGCCTGCCCGTGGGTCCAACCCGCATGTTCGCACTGAGCAAAGATAAACGATTTCACTCGCAGCCTGACGAAACCTTCGGCAGGAGCCGGGTCCAGGATGGCAGGGTCCCGCGGAACTTGAGGTGTCGACAGCTTTCTGATTCGAGGGAAAATAACGTCTGATCCAGCTCAGGCATGGTAGGGCCCCCATCCCAATAAGAACATCCTCAGTTCATGGTTTCAGGCCTAAAATTAAGAACTCTCAGATTTTTAAAAAAAATCAATTTCTGCAAAAAGGAGGAAGAGAAGGAATGTGGATGTCAAGTGTTTAAAATCTGGCAAAATTCTAAGATTTATTAACTTCACCGCCCCCCCCCCCCCCCCCCCCCCCCCCGCCACACATACACATGAAAAGCATAGAGCCAAGAATTATGCTACATTCTTTTTTTAAAAAATTGATTTTAGGGAGAGGAAGGGGCAGGGGGAGAAAGAGAGAGAGAGAGAGAGAGAGATCAATCTGTTGACTCCCACACTTGCCCTGACCAGGGATCAAACCCACAACCTGGGAATGTGTCCTGACCGGAAATCGAACCCACCACCTTTTAGTGTACGGGTCGATGCTCCCACCAACTGAACCACACTGGCCAGGGCTCTGCATTTCCGATACACATTTTCCCCTGTAATCTTTACAGCAACCCTGTGGGGTAGGGACTTCACTATAAAATGAGGGGGGATCGGGAGGTTAAACACGTCGCTAAGTCCACAGAGTTGGTTAAGTGGTAGAGCCAGGATGTGCACCAGTTCTATCTCCCTCCCAGGAGCAGTTCTCAGCCAGGGCTGATTCTGCCTCCCACCCACTCCCCTCCTGGGGCCCACGGAGCAATGTCTGGAGACCACCAGGGGGTGGATGCTGCTGGCATCCGTGGGCTGAGGCCAGGAGCTGCTAGACCTCCTTCCCTGTTCATGACAGTCCCCCCAACAAAGAAATACCGATAGTGCAAGGGCTGAGAAACCCTTGTCCAAAGGCTGTGCTATTAAACATCCCTCTTCCACCTGGCTTTTGTGTTTTCGTACCAATCCTCTCCTTTCAGCACAAGTCCCTCTAGGGGTTATTCTGATCCCGTGGTCGTCTTTGTGGTTATGTAAAGCCACCTCTATGGCTTCCTGCCGTCAGATGAGACACATACAGCATTACAGCATCCTGGTTTCTACCATTCTTCTCTCCCCCCGACAGTCAGAACTGGGAGACGCGTGCTTTCTCAGGGGTAGCAGGCTCCTGCCCACAGTTTCTCTTGTCATCTCCACAGCAGCCATGCAAAGTGAGAAACTACCCATCTTCCAACGAATGCTCTCACACATCCAAGGTTAACAAGCTAGAAATTCACAGAATTGAAACGACACAGCCCCCTGACTCCGTCCTGCATATGGCCCTGCAGCAGAGGTTCTCCGTGAGAATTTGCATCAACTGTAAGACTTGTTTCAAAGCTCCAGTCCCACCCCGAGAGTTCCAGTTCAGGAGGCTGGACTGGGTCCGGGAATGGGCAGCCCCCACCCCCATACACACACACAAGCTCCCCATGGGGGCTTCGTGCATTTGTCTCATGCCCAAATGTTGAAGAACGCTGCACTATATAACACTGAATGCTGGCTATGAAGTGTTTTGAATTTCAAAAAGAATAGGGAAGATACTGATTTTGCTTATGTGATAGTAACAATAATAAATGAGTGATAGGTGAGTGTGTGAGTACCTGGAAAAGAACAGGCAGCGTTTGCTGGCTCTGAAGGGTAACAACCAAAGTGTTGGCCTGAGCTCCATAGAGATTCGAGTTCCACCCCCAGCTCTTCCACTCAGTGTCTCCTGATGGCCAGCATTTTCCTCTCAAACCTTTATTTTTTCATCATTTCCCATCGGCAGAGAAGTAGCACTAAAATGACGAGCCTCTCAGAATGGTATCAGCATTAGACGTTTATGTATGGGATATGCTTAATCTAGTGAAAGATCCACTAAGCTATACTCGATAAATGCTTCTGAATGGCGCTGTTTTCAGTCAGAGTTGGAACTGAGTCTGTTCATCCTAAGTCTGTGACACCGCAGCCCCCCAAGCAGCGTGGTGCTTCCCCTTCCCCAGAGCCCAGGGCACCCCCAATCCAGCAGCAGCTCGACGAGACGAAACCCCGTCCCCTCAATGCATTCCCCCTGACCACTGAACCAGAAGAAGCAACACTGCAAAAGCATCTGAAATATTTTTAAATTTATAAACATGCCTGGAGCGAGAGCCTGTCTTCCCGGCTCTGATGAGAGAGCCAGCAGCCCCCCCTTCTCGTTCTTTCTTTTTATCTGATTGGGCTCTGAGCGACACATTCATGAATGAACTGAAAGAGAGATGTCAAAACGTGGTTAGATGATCGCAATTAGAGTTTTCCTTGGTAATTATGTGATTATTTGTGTCTGAAAACCCTAGAGTCAAATGCACTCAGCTCCATTACATGGTGGGAGCTGCTCCAAGTCCTGTCACAAAGCACAGTGATCGGGCCGTGGTGGGGGTGGGGGTGGGGGGTGGGGGGAGATGGGGAGGGAGGAGAAGGCCCGGTTCCCATGCAGGGATGCAGGATGGTGAGCCGGGCAGCAGCGTGCACAGCATCAGCACGTGGTCACCGAGCGCTTCCTCTATGCCGGGCAATGCTGGACGTGCAGCGCACAATAGTGACAGTGTGGTCACTCCTACACATGCTTAGAATCTGCCGTGGTGTCAAAGTCCCTGGCAGAGCCAGCGGGCATGCGACAAGATACCCAGCCAGTGCAACTCAGCGCCGCCAGGGTCATGAAAAGCAAGGAAGACTGAGAAACTCACAGACCAAAGGACACAAGGAAGACGTGACGACTAAATGCAAAAGTGGTACCCAGGACCGGATGCCCAGACAGGAAGCGACACTGAGGGAAAGCTGGAATTCAGTTCACAGTAAGGGGCCAGGGTCAGTTCTTAGTTTTGGCAAATGTAGCACAGCGGGATTTTTAAGTGGCAGGAACCGATGGAGAAGTAAGATGTTAACAATGGGAAGCAGCGTGAGGTATAAGGGAACCCTCTATTAGTCTAACCACTTCTCTGTAAATCTAAAACTCTTCCAAAACAAGAGGGTTATTTAAAAAAGAAACTGGATAAGTTCTGATAAAAATGCGTACTTCATGGTTCTGACCCCGAATATCCTGACTCAGTGGTCCGGCCTTTTACTTCTTAGGTTGGAAGCAACAAGACTTGGCCTTGGCAGCTGGCCTTTCCGAGGCCTGGATGCTCTGCTTTCCTCCGTTCGATGAGGTGCCATCGCTTCTCTCAACATGTGATACCACAGGTCCGTACAACGCTTTCCTTTCAAACTTCAGTTTAAGCAGCAAAGCAGTGGGTGTTTTAGGTTGGAGGAACTAATGGAAAAATCTTCAGAGAGCTGTTTTTGCCCTTTTTTGCCCCAAATTCAGAATGCCAGGGAGAGACTGGGATGCGTCACCTGCTTGTCCCTGAGAGAGGGCATAGCACCTTCCATGACCATCCCGCTGAGACTGCATGTGGATTTAGGGAGGAAATTCCCCACAGGGATATTAGGGTTATTCTATTCCAGGAAACAAAACAGGAATCAATGCCGGGCAGCACGAAGAACGGGTGCCCACACCTGGAGTGGGCTGAGGAATATGCATTTCAGCAGGAACCCTCACTCCCTGTTCCCCCTCCCGGGTGATTCTTTGTCAAGGGAGTGAAGGGTCCCACTGAGACTCGCTGGTCTGCTGTGGTGGACAGACACCAGGCATGATACAAAGCAGATGCCATCTGTCTTCTAAGAAAAGCAGAGAATGTAACAGGAGCCCAAAGAGAGAGATCGGTTCTGACCACAGAGAAGAGGGAAGGCACTATGGAAAAAGTGGCAGCGAGCTGGGTCCTGAAATATGGGTAAGATTTCAGAGGGTGGAAAACGACAGTGTGAGGAGTTCCTTATTCATATTTTCCCTTCAGGGGAAAAAAAATCAGAGTAGAGGAGAAGAGGACCTGTTGTGGTCCAGTGAGGCTGGACTGTGGGTGCAGGGGGAATACGGCCAGAGATGGAAGTGAAGAACAGCCCATTCCGGGGGGAGGAGGGCCCCCAAGGTCCTGCAAGGTGCTGGCCTGCTGGAGGGACCTTCTGCATGCAGAACAATTCACATGGGCCTCCCGCTCATAACACCTCCCAGCTGCCCCTCTCGCCTGGGTAGTTACAAACTCCCTGACTCAGAACATGAGGGTGAGATGGATGCAGGGAGACGAGGAAGGAGGAGGGCAGAAGATGTCTGACGATAGGCAATGGGGACCTGAACTCTAGTTAGTTGACCTGGAATGGCAGGATGGCTAGAGACTGGGAAGAGTAAAGACGGCAGCTATCGGGCCTGGGGTGGACGTGAGCAATGAGGGAGATGGTGTTCCTGACTCCCACCCTGGGGAACCAGAAGTGAAGGGCCTGCTTGTGCTATGGAGCTGTGCACAAGCTTTGGAATCCCGGAGACCTGCTGTGCAATGCTTTGGGTTTTATCACTAGGATGGGGGGCCAGATTAGCTGTTCAGATAAACCAAAGAGCCAAGACCCTTACTGGGGCAGTGGTGTTGAGATTCAAGTCTGAAGAGTAAAGCAAAGACTGATCGGTGCGGTCTAGTCCAGGACGATCACACTCTGCTCTAAGGTAAAGGTCAAGGAAAGAATGCAAGGAATGGGACTGTGAATAGAAAGTGTTCTGTAGCTCCATTTTATGTCACTGACTAGACATCCCGGTGTGTGAAAATTTGTGCACTGGGGGAGGGAGGTCCTTCAGCCCAGCCTGTGCCCTCTCACAGTCTGGGAGTCCTCAGGGGATGTCCTACTGATGGCTTAGGCCCGCTCCTCTGCGGGAAGTGACCAGGTCAGCCGATCAGAGGACGGCACCGCCCCCATCACCCTGCTGTTGCCACCTGGCCTCCCTCTGTGGGAGGCGGATGGATGGGCCGATCAGGGGATGGTGCCACCCCCCCCCCCCCCCCCATCACTGTTCACTCCCTCTGCCCGCTGACACACATCTTGGCTGCACTGGTGCCACCTGCTCACTAGCCCCGCCCCCTGCCGACTGGTCATTCCGCCATTCGGTTGATTTGCATGTTACGCTTTTATTATATAGGACCAGGCTTGCCCTGCTGATAGCGCCTGGCACCCCACCTTGGCCTAGCACTCCTGCTCACCTGCTCCACCATCCCGCTGCGGCCAACGCCCACCATGTTCTGCATGCGCCCCCTGGTGGTCAGTGCACGTCATTTGCATATTAGGGTTTTATACATATAGATATTCCCAATGGGTGTGCTGCAGGCACGGGTATTTGCTTAAGGAGCCAGACAGGGACTCACAGAAACACCTGGGAGATTTGAGCCTGATTGAGAGAATGGAGGAGAAATCACCTGAAACAGAGGAGTAGGAGGAAGAAATGGATTGAGGTATAGACACAGGGATGCCGAAGAACGTCCTGGATTTGGATGCTTGTCTCAAAGTGCAGAGCTCTGAGGGGCATAAGTGGGAATTCAAACCCCAGAGACACTGGGGGCCTAGGACTGGAAGATCTTTGAAAATCGATTAAATACCCCGTGCTCCTTTCTTTTCTTTTTTTATCCAGTGTTTCTTGAATGGGAATAGATGCAAGTGTCCACTCCATGCCAAAATCTTACTGTATTGCATCCTACTGCTGTGCAAATTTTACTTGGAGGTTATGTTAGATTAGAATAAACACAAACATACATGGATTTTTGTGGTTGCTTGTTTATCCCTAAGGAATTTTACTCTTTAGTTCTTCTGGCTTGAGCTCCATGTCCAGCTGTTCAGAACTGACTCCAGTGCATTGTATAGATGGGAAAACAGGCCCCGACACAGGAGACCCTTGACCAGGGTCACCCAGTGAACCAACATCAGGGCCAATCCTAAAACCAGGTCTCCTCCTCCCTGCAACGCCCCCCTCCCCCCAGTTCAGGAGTAAAGAAAGAGCCCAGGGGAAAGAAAATGTGGTGTTGGCTTTGTTTCATTCTGTTTAAGTCAAGGGTAATTATTTTTTCTAGATGTATCCTTGGGGCTTTGAGCTGCAGTTCTGAGCAGGTAAGCTCACCCTGTGAGTTGTGTCTGTCTCCACAGTATGACTTTCTCCACTCTAATGCATGAGCATGGCCGAGGAAGGGCATCCCTGCCCAGCACAGGGCAGATCTAGCTTAATGCAAACTAGAACTACTGTTTATTTCTTTAGCAAGGCCTGCCACCAGTTTGCAGGCACAGTTCAAGTTTCTATTACTTTTACTATAAAAATCTTAAAATGGACTGACTGGTGTGCTCAGTGGTTGAGCATTGACCCGTGCACCCAGAGGTAGCTGGTTCAATTCCTGGTTAGGGCACATGCCCAGGTTATGGGCTCAATCCACAGTAGGGGGCATGCAAGAGGCAGCTGATTGATGTTTCTATCTCTCCCTCTCCCTCTTTCTAAATAAAATAAAAACATATATTATTTTTTAAATATCAAAATGGATATTAGTAGAAAAACTCAACTCATCAAAAAAAAATTCTAAGTAAGACCTGTATCAACTGGGAGGCCTGAGATGATAGCTTCTTGAGTTTTCTATGAAGGTGCCTTTCCCATAGCTTCCTCCCACCTGAAACACCATCTAGTTAAAATCCTAGGCATTCTTTTCCTTTTCATTATGACAAATTAAGGATAATCCCCGGAGGTATGCTGGTATGTCTCCTTCATGCTTTATCATGTTCATTTAAAATAATTTTATATGTCTATATAAGCATCTTATACTAAAATTTCCATTTACTATTTCCTAACCATAGGGCATTCCATTGAAGTAAAAAACCAACTCTTTGCCAACTGACATACAAAACATAAGAGCTTACTTATATTATCTTGTGTTTAATCCTGAAGTTGAACTTGTGTCCATGTTCTCCAACCAGTTACATATCTTCTTTGGTGAACTACCACCCTTGTATGCCTTGTGTGCTTCCATTTCCCAAGGCCCTTCTCATCCCACTTCTCTCATTAGGGGCTTTCACTGTCCCTTTGGCATAAAGTAATCCTGCTCCCTGTCTGCAGTCCTGAACGCCAGGAAGATCACAATCAAATCCCAATGATTGCATGTGGCTGTAATGAAAGCACTTGGGTGTACGTATTCTCTCTCCAACTAGAGCATGAGCACTGTGCGCAGCTCCTCAGACAGAGTACATACTCAGTCACTGTTGAGAGCAGGGGCGGGGGCGGGGCGGGGGGGGGGGTGATGGGAGTTAGGATGGGCAGGTTCAGGTCCTTAGGTCTTATCACCATCCGGTGGTTGAGGATAACAGCAGAATAGACACCAGGAGAGACGCAAGGAGACCCTCGCCCGCAGTCTGCACCTCTACTCAGTTTTCACTCAGACTCACAGGCCATCATGGCATCTCTGCTGCCTCCCCATGAGCCCCAGATGGGACAGAGCCAAACTCTGTACGATACCCTGAAGGCTTCGCAGAGGCAGGACTAAGTGACTGATAAAACTCTAGGAAGTGCTCTTTAGATTAGCCAACTTTTAAATAATGTCAGATTTCCAACACAAAGGCCAACCCCATGAAAACCACAGTTAAGAAAACATCACACTTGAAACAAAACTGGAGGCTCAAAGCCTGATTCATCCCACTGATCATTCTTGCCATGACCCTTGTCCTTCTCTGGTGCTTAAGAAATCCATGCCTCTCTAGTTTTCCTCCACCTTCGTTACGGTATCTCACCTATAAGGAGAGGATTACCATGCTTCCGAATTAGGTGAATGAGCACAAATCAAAGATTACTATGCTAAGTTGCTCCTCGAACTAGATGTGGGAAGAGGGGGAATCACTCCAGCCTATTGTTTTTAATTAATCCCTTGTGCTCCAGGCTTATCTAGTCTCAGAAAATGAAAACCATATATTTTACAGCATGTGTGCCAAATCGTATGTGTAATTCAGTGGAAAACCCCAATAAAGGAGGAAGCTCTAAAATTACCAGCAGTTCCCTGGGTCCCAGGAAAGCCTGGACAACATTTTGCAAACTTGAGAACGCCTTCTTTAAACCCCACTTGAATCTCAAACCTCACAGTGTATCTTATTGCTGTCTGGAATTACCCCATAGATGCAGTGTTGTCGATTATCAAGGGCCAGGGACAAAGGCCATGATGAGCCACTGCTTACTTTTAGAACAGTTATGTATAGTGGAGAACCTGAAACTTATGTATTTAGTTATTAAGGATGCAGAAGCTTATGGATATTAAGAAATCTAAACCATCACTCCAAAGACAAATGGATCAAGAAGTCTGATAAAAAGTGTGTGTGTGTGTGTGTGTGTGTGTGTGTGTGTGAAATTGAAGACAAGGACTTTGACTTTGTTGGTCTAATTCCAAACACAGCAGGAAAAAAAATCATTATTCCATCTATTGATATTATGACACAATTTTTTTTATTATTTGCTCAATTCTATGCTAGGTATTTTTTGTTTTGTTTTGTTTTTTTAAGATGCAGATATGTTTTGCCCTTATATTAGGAAAGTAAGTAACAGCACATATGTAGTGTGTGTGTGTGTGTGTGTGTGTGTGTGTTCTAAAATCACACACTATAAACATTTCTTCTTTAGAATCTTATGCATTAGGTGTTATCCTCATTTGTGAAATGGAAATAATGATATCAGCATCTAAAAGCTAAGCCACTTTCCCAAGTAGTGAGGATGCTAGGGTGTGAACTCAACTTTTTCCAGTGCTCCAGGATACATGAGGCTACACCCTGCATCCAAAATTAATAATTATCCTCTCCTGTGCAGACAGCTTTAAGGGTTTCTGATGTGCTTTCCCACACATTGTCTCCTACAGTACACTCAGCAAAATTGTGAACTTGTTACCCTACTCTAGAGAAGATGATATTGAGATTCAGAGAAGCGCTGTTTTATGTATGGAGATAACGATGGGTAACCCAGAAACACACTGAGCAAAACAGCAGTCTGAAAAGTATGGAAATCTGACCTAGTCATCCCTCTGCTTAGCAGCTGTGGTCCTCAGGACGACATCTCAACTTTTCAAGGTTCAGCCAAGAACCCAATGACTCAGCCTCTGTGCTTCCTCCTCCATCTTCTCAGCCTCAAGTCCACATTCCAGCCACAATGAACTCTCTTGGACTCCTCTATATCGTCATGATATCTCCAAGCACTGTACCTCTCTACATGCCCTTTTCTCTCTGGAACAATCGAATCCCTATGTCACCTCCTCCCATTTCCATCTGAATAACAGCCACACCCTTTGGTCCACATATGTGAATGAGATGCCCCTCCTTTGTGCTTCCCCAGCCCTGTTCTTCCCATTTCACTTAAATATATATATGTATATGTATATATATGTGTGTGTGTGTGTGTGTGTGTGTGTGTGTGTGTGTGTGTGTGATTTTTAGACAGAGAGGAAGGGAGAGGGAGAGGGAGAAAGAGAAACATCAATGTGAGAGCGGAACATTGCTCAGCTGCCTCCTATGGACACTGGACCATCAAGCAGAGAGAGGGGAGCAGGATATTTCAAATCTCAGTTCTGAGAAATCACCGGCACACCATCACCATAGCACAAGTGTGATGGAGGATTATGAGCAGGACTCTCTGGGCATGATGAAATCAGTGCTTTTGGAATATCCCCTGACACCATCGTGAAGCAAGGAAATGGAGAGAAAGAGAGTGGCTTTGGAAAAATAATAAACTTTTGCAGTGGTCCGGGAGAGAGAATGATAGGGAAGAGATGGTTGAAGAGACATTGAGAGAAGGTTGGGGGGTGACTAGCAAGGCAGACCAGTAATGCAGATCATTTTTCTGAAGAAACAGCCCTGGGAAGATATGTGCTAGTAAATCTTTAATTACTCACTCTAGACAGGAGAAGCTCAATCTTATAGGGCCATGGTGTAAATACTCCCACTATGGTCACTTGCTATGGTGTAAATACTCCCACTATGGCCTCTTTCTATGGTGTAAATACTCTCAGCATGGCTGATTTCAAGTTTTTAACTTGCCATCCTGAACTCAGAGTTGGGATGAGTTGAACGCAATTGGGTCTTGCCAGTGCCAGCACATCACTGGTCCTGAGGCATGAGGAGCCCAAGTTCAGAGCAGAGTAAAAATGCCCAGGGCCTTGCGGAGCCCTGATCTATCCTGATGCACAGCAATCAGGTCCACAGGAAGTGGCTGAGGATGGATCCAGTGTCCATCCTCTCCTACTTATCTATTGATGTCCGTGACAGGGTGCTGGGCTGAGCAGCGCTCAAACAGGCAGACTCTCACCTAATCCTCAAAATCATTCTGGGAATTAGGTGCTAATTTTTCACAGATGAGTGAGAAAAGAGAGGCTTAGGGGAGCCAATTCATTGGTTCAAGTCATACAGCAAGTAGGTAAAAGGAGAAGAGATTTAAACATAAGTGTGCCTAATACAAGAACACTATTATACTTCTCCTCAACGACTCTTCTTCCTACAAATCCAAGAGGGGACTGTGCAAAGCTGATCTAACGAGGGAAAGAGGAGGCGGAAATTAAAGACTGATACCCACAAGTAGAAACCAAACCCACATATATTGTGTGTGCTGAAAACTCATCATTCATGTCAAACAGCAATGCTGGAGACCCTACCTCCACCCCCACACCAGATTTCTAACATGATTTTCTTACAACCTTTTCCCTAGATTCCTGAAAGAGAAGAAAATGATAAAGCAATATGAAAATGAGTTATATCTATTTCACAATAAATTAACAGCATTCCTCTGTATCTGTACACTGGACACGTATCTAAAACAGAAATACAGCTCCTGGCCCACGTTTCCCCTTCTCAGTCCTGCATGACTTACCCGCCAGTCACTTAATATTGCCTAAACTGAATGTTCCTGAACGCAGTGGCCTGAGGGGAGAATAAGGTTTCACGTTTAATATGGGTCACACCATCATTCTCAACCAGCGTGCAAACCGTGATAAGATGACGTTTAGAGTGATGATGTATTCTCAGAGCCATCAAAACTCAACGTCTTGTTCATACAGTCATATCTTTTAGTGAAAAATGGAGAAATCAGTTAAGCTTGCTGGTTAAGACCAACAGTTTCAGAGTCACCCAGACTGGGATATAAGATATCCATTTTGGAGTGGGGGAGGGGAGGCTTACTGTTGGAAAATACATAGGAAGACAGAAGGAGGGGCAAACAGTTCAAGATCCTAGGAATTATCACAATTCAGAGCCCACTTTTGGGGGAGTGGCAGTCAGACTCCAAGATGGCAGCCAAAGAGCCTCAGTTCCTGGTTGGGAGTCATGTGTTTGTGTAGTCTCCTCTGACCACGGATAGAGCTGACCCGTGTAGTCAACAGGACGCTGCAGAAATGAAGGTATATGCCTTCCATGGTGAGGTCATTAAAAAGCACAGCAGCTTCTCTCTGGCCCTCTCTCAGATCACTCCCTGTGGGGGAAGCAACTACCCCTCCATGGGGACACAAACAGCCCTTGGAGAGGTCCACACAGCACGAGGAACCACACCCTCTGGCCAATAGCCAGCACCAACTTGCCAGTCACGAGTGAGCAATCTTGGAAACAGATCCTCCTGCCCCAGTCACGCCTTCAGATGACTACAACCCTGGCCCATGTCTTCCGTGCAACCCCATGAGACATTCTAAGTTGCCTCCAAATTCCTGACTCACAGAAATTGCATGAGATAATAAATGTCTATTCTTTTAATCTGCTAAATTGGGGTAATTCGTTACACAGCAATATAACCAATTCAAAGGCTTCCCTAGATGCAGAGCTGAGCGGATTCCAGTCACAGCACGTGCTAAAGGAGTTCTCTTGAGAAGGAACCCGTAAGGAGGGAGTGAGACAGGAAAGGAAGGGGAAGGGGCTGAACAACGATGTGGTCTCTGGGAAGTTCCAGCCACAGCCTGGTCCAGGGAGGCTCTGGGGAAAAATTGCACCACTAGGCAGTCTTCCTTGAAGCAAGGGGATCTAGATGTGCTTCTCCTGCCTCTGTCATTGGCTGTGAGCTGCTCCCCTCTGAGCATAACTTCCTGGGTGAAGCAGCTCTCACCAGAGGAATGACATTCTCCAGAGAGGGGGGGCAGATGACAGCCATGAGCAGCGACTCAGCAGGCTGGGGGAAGGGCCCACTTGTTGACAAAGGGGCTCTGAGTAGGGCTCCACAGAGCTACTGCAACAAGGAACTTCAAACGACATCTCTATCTATGGGGCGCCCCCTCTACTTCCCAACAGCCTGGCTCTGAGGAGTTCACCTCCCAGGCAACGGCCCCTCCTCGGTGTTTGTTCTGTCCTAGGAGGTCCTTTCACCCATAGTTGGGGCTTCCTGTGGGCTCAGGAGGGTGAGTCTATGTCAGCCGTGGGCAAACTATGGCCCATGGGCCGGATCCGGCCTGTTTGAAATGAATAAAACTAAAAAAAAAAAAAAAAAAAAAAGACCGTACCCTTTTATGTAATGATGTTTACTTTGAATTTATATCAGTTCACACAAACACTCCATCCATGCTTTTGTTCCGGCCCTCCGGTCCAGTTTAAGAACCCATTGTGGCCCTCGAGTCAAAAAGTTTGCCCACCCCTGGTCTATGTTCATGTCCCAGGAAGAAAATGAAAGAGTAGAAAAAACTGGAAAATATCAGTGCAGTGGCTTCTAAGTCCAGGCAGCCCTGATATCCTATAAGGTGAGCAACTTCCAGCCATAGAACACTTCTCAAATGTACACACACACACACACACACACACACACACACACACACTTGCACGCGCACACACTTAATGCTAGTCTTTAGTTAATTAAGCTACTGCTTCTGTGTATGTATTACTATTTGGCACAAAGTACCAACAGTGTCTGATAGATGTGGCATTTCAGGAAGGAGCACATGGGCCTCCTCCTCCCAGGCAGAGTCCCACTCGGGGCTCCCTTCCCCCAGATATCCACACTCTGACCTCCTATCACCCTCTGTCACCCTCTCAGGGAGACCAGCATGTTCAAAACTGAGAGAGCCTGGCCGATGCAGCTCAGTGGTTGAGTGTCGACCTATGAACCAGGAGATCACGGTTCGATTCCCGGTCAGGGCACATTCTCAGGTTGTGGGCTCGGTTCCTGGTGGGGGGCATGCAGGAGGCAGCCAATCAATGATTCTCTCTCATCACTGATGTTTCTATCTCTCTTCTTTCCTCTCCCTTCCTCTCTAAAGTCAATAAAAATATATTTAAAATTAAAAAAAATAAAACTGAGACACTTCCTGTCTTCTCTGCTCTAGTGCTTTTCCTTATAAACATCAAATGTATGAAATACTTTATTCACGTTGTGTATTGTTTCTCTCTCCTACCAGTCTCCACGAAGGTGGGATTTTTATCTGTTTTGTTCCCTGTTAAGTCCCTAGCACTGAAAAGAGGTTGGCACACAGTATGCACTCACTGAATATTTATCGAATTAACACATGAGAGAATGATTGCATTCAAGTACAGGTTCTGCTACTTACTGGCTGGCTGCGTCCCTGATCCGAGGAGCATTCTACTGTGGCATTTGGCATGCCCTTGCTCTGTCACGAGCCTCCATGAACTCCAGTGTTGACAGGCTACCTCACTCTTTATTTTCTTTACCTGTCACTTTTCAGAAACATCTCATCCTTTCCTGAGGAAGGAAGAGCATCTCTGTTCAAAATACGGCTTTCAATCAGGGAGCCTGAAAAACGCCCTGGCTGAGTCTGTCTGTGGGAACCGAGCTGGATCTGCAATGCCCCGGCTGCCTCCGCTGTCCCCAGCACGTCTGCTCGGGCGCTAATGAATCATTTCCATCCTTACCATAAACCGGGGTCACAAGTGAGAGTATTGTTCTTGGACAAGAACATGCATCCTCGAGAAACTCGCACTTGGGGTGACCCCAGCAGCAGGTCAGACTGTCTGTGTCTCCGTGGGGCAGACAGAAGGAGAGTTTGAGTTACAGCGCCAGGAAGTTCCCTCCTCGGCGAGCTTGGACTCAGACTTCCCCTAAGTCCCAGAGGGAAAAGTGGGCAACGTAAGGTGTCAGTGAAAGAACTCAGGTGCAGAAAATGTTACAAGATTCAACATCCGCTAGGGTTTAAATTAAAAAGTATGTGCATGGGTGAATGTGTGTGTGTGTGTGTGTGTGTGTGTGTGTGTGTGTGTGTGTTGGGAGGGGAGATAACAGGAAACATGGGGAAAGAGACAGCAAAATTCCTTGAATAGCACTTTAAATTTAAAAGGTCTCCTGAGCATGCCTGTAGAGGAAGAGAATGAACCTCATCATTGCCTGCTAACTGCTCATGACATGCTCACTGCAACACCCACGGAACCCACCCCCCGCCACCCCCAGCATCAAACACTTCAGTCCAGTCCCAATTTTACAGATTTTGTTGTTGTTAATCCTCACCCGAGGATATTTTTCCATTGATTTTTAGAGTGGAAGGAAGGGGGAGAGACAAAGAGAGAAACATTGACTTGAGAGAGACACATCGATTGGTTACCTCCCGCACACGCCCCAACCAGGGCCAGGGATCCAGCCTATAACCAACGTATGTGCCCTTGATGCGAATCAAACCCAGAACCCTTCAGTCCGCTGGGCCAATGTTCTATCCACTGAACCAATCTGGCGAAGGCCCAATTTTATGGATTTTCAAAAAAAATTCAATGAAAATATTTTTTATTTGTTAATGGCCCATTGTGTGTTTATACCTTTCTCATCTTAACAACAATGATGTACAGGAAGTGTTTTCACTCCTTTATTCAAGATGCAGCAAGACTGCTCACGTGACGCCTACCAAAGTGGCAAGATCAAGATTTGAACTGGCATCTGGCAGACTCCAGGAACTGCAGTGTTTGCTTCTGTTCCCCTGAGCGGTGACAGGAAAGCTAGGCTATTCCTGCTTACTTGGTTATTTGCCTCTTTCATATCCCTTTCCCACCAGTCCCTGCTTGCCTCAGTATTTTAGGAAACTACATTTCCCATGTTTCATTGCTTTCTGGTTCCGGGCTAGGTTTGACCAACAGGAGACACAGGGCAGAAGATTAAATAAAGCACCAGCAGTAAAGATAGAGACCTGGCTGTGTCTCCCTCCGTGGCCAGCAGAAGCCCACTGTCCACCGCAGCTCCAGATCCTGGTGGCCACACCATAGTTCCTGGTGACAACCCCTCGTCCTGTTATTCCACCAGCCATAGGGGTGAAAGAGTTGCTAGTCTCTGGGTTACCTCATCTCCGGTTTAGTTTCTCAGCTTTTTCACCATCCATGTAACCAATTCGCTGTATTATAGAGCCTCTGAAAGACCTGCACGGGCTTCTATTTTCCTGGCTGTCCTCTGGCTGACACTTCTCCTCTTTCAGAAAACAATCAGATATTATTCAGAGCATGTTCAACCAGTCTTAAAACTATAGTTGGAATCAAAATGCAGAGGAAAGGGGAGACGTGGTGGTCATTGGCATGATCTAAATCATCTGGATTTGGTGTTACACCGAGATCATCACAAGGCTTTGTCGTCAGATAAAGCCCATCACTTGCACTTACTGGCTGTGACCTCCGGCACGTTATTTTAGCCTCTCTGCATCCTGTTTTCATCAGTACAAACAACCTGCAGTGTGGTGGCACAAATCTGACATTGTGAGTGTAAAGTAGAAGGCAACCGACATGTAGAAGGCAACCGACAAATGTTCCTTGCTTTTCTTGCGGTGTAATTAGCCTCGGGAATCTGAAAGATTTCAAAGGGACTGAAAATAAACATTGTTCAGGAGTGGCGAGGACAAGGCCCTGGGAGAATGACGTCTAACGTGATGAGCTACGAACTGCACGGTACCTAAAAGAATGCGAAAACTTGCAAGATTGAGGGTGGGGGTGCGGCCAAAAGTAGACAAATATGACAAAAATGTTTTTGTTTAACACTCTTTTTTTGGTATCACTCAGCCAGGAAATGTTTATTTAGCTTCTCGCCAGTTCATGGTCAGGGGAGAGACACAGGGTGAAGTGGCCTCACACCGGGTTCTGAGACAATTGGGAAACCTGGGTGCTGGTCTCAGCTCACTTCTCCTCTGTGGGCCTCAGTTTCCTCTCCTGCTAGCGGATGAGTATGTCAGTGACATGTAGCTCAGGATCACCTTTGCAGCTCTGAAAACATGCACTTACCCAGGGCCTAGCATCAGAGTCTAATTCAGTGCATTCCTGAGAGAGGCACCAGGACAACTTATTCCTAAAAGCTCGAGATCCTGACCTGAGCTCCGGCAGAATCTCCTGATCTAGGGCATTCAAGGTCCCCTCTGCTTTAGGACTGTCCTCGACCATGAATGCACACCCACCGGAGGGGAACAGAGGAGAGACGGACCAGTGAAGGTCGCAGGGGATAGGAAAGGCTCCTGAAGGAGAAAGGGCTTCAAAGGGGCAGGGTGGTTAAGACTGGGGTCGACATAGGAGAGAAGACTTTCCACGGAAGAGGAGGGGAGGTAAAAATGCCAATCCGTCGGTAGAACAAACAAAGAGGGTGGAGGGAAAAACAAACTACAAAGGGGTGTCCAATAAAACAGGCTCTGAAGTTCAACCCAGCTCCACAACTCAATGACCTGAGCAAGAATGTGTTCTCGCTGAGCTCCATTGACCTCACCTGTAACAAGGGCACAGCATAGTACCTGCCAGAGATTGGTTTTGAGGGTTAACTGGAACCATATAGGGCACTTACTCATGCTCTCAATAAAAAAGGGCTATACCATGACTATTATCATCACGATTATCTCTGTTATTTTCTGCCATTCCTTTAAACTCAATATGCCAGTGCTGAAGTGCTATCATCAAGCAGGATTAAAGTGTGGTCTAGGGACTGGAAGAGAAGTTGGAATGAATGAAGACAGGAATGGAGAGAATCGGGAAGGTGACACAGAAATTAGCAAGATTTAGAGCTGGGCTTCTCACGGTCAGCATTACTGATGTTTGGGGTCAGATCATTCCTTGTGTTGGGGGTGGGTGCATCCTGTGCATTGTAGGGAGGTCAGCAGCACCCCTGGCCTTGCCTGCTAGGTGCCAACAGTATCTCCCAGTGATGACAACCAGAAGTGAATTCAGACACTGCCACATATCCTCGGGAGAGACAAACTCGTCCCAGTAGCTAAGAACTCCTGATTGAGAGTCATGAAAATGAAGATTTCTCCAAAGAAGGAGGAGACAGAAATAGAGAACTGGAGGATTTCAAGGGAAAGCTGATTTTAATAATTGGAGGAAAAGAAAGAGGCAGTGTTGTTTGTGTGTGTGTCTATTTCAAAGTCTTAGATGAGTCCACCATGAGCCGCCCCTTTCCCAATGCAATTTGAGGAGAGGTGTCGGGCGAAAGCACATTTTCGCCCAGATGGAAAGAGTGTCCAAGCCCCGATTACTAACCAAAAGTACAGCTCTTGGCTGCTCCCCAGAGGGTGTGATTCTTCCCTCAGTTACCATGGTTGCCTCCGAGAGTCCAGTTTCCCACCCGGCCCACACCTGACCTCTCATCTCCCCCACGATGCTCTGACGGCCCAGGGAAATCCTGGACAGGACCTGCCAAGAGCTGTGGCCAAGGTAACAGATCTGCCTCCTTATCTATGGGCCTCAACTTCCCCCAATTCTTTCCGAGAGGAAAACTCACCAGGAGACAGGCTCATCAGAGCCGTCTGACAAAGGCCAAATTGGTGAAGAGGCCGAGAAGCCGGCCCCTCCTCCATAACTCAGCTGCAGGGCCTCAGGCCAGGCCCAGGGTGGGGTGGCTTTTCCTCGAAGGCAGTCGGCCTTTCCACAGCCACACTGACTAAGTCGTCTCTCCCTCCTCCCCTCCCCTCTACCCCTCAGGCTCCCAAGTGCCTAGGTTGTTTCCCCAACTCCACTTGGCTCTGGCCTTCAAAGTCAGATGGACAACATGGAGAGGGTTTGCTTGAGTTGAACATTAATTCAAACACTCCAGGTGAGCACTTCAAACAGCTGGTACAGTGAAGTACTGTACTTAACTTCTAGAATGTTCTTTGTCATCCGGACTTCATCACTGACGACTTTGTTCTTCCTTGGAGGCTTTTGCTCATGCCGTTTCCTGTGTGGAAGATGTCACCTATTTACATTTTAAACAACCTCTCGAAGACCTAAATCAGACCGTATGCTTCCTTTTTGGTTTTTAATCCCCTAGAACACATAATAACTCTTGTGTCCAACACCGAGCAGGTGTTTGGTGAGGGCTTGGCATGAATTGTTAAATTAGTCAAAGATATCCGACAACTAGCACTTTGCTTCTTAGCTTTGACTCGAGTCTGAACATTTACTCACTAGCCGAGTCTCATGCAATCACCCGTCAATCAATCACTCTGCAATTATTTCCAAAAGGCCCAGCGTGTGTCAGGCACTGTACCAGGCGCCAGAGCTGTAGTAGTGGCGGAAACAGACGCTGTCCTTAAAACCAAAGATTTAAGCCTTGCCAAAAGGCACACATCTATGAAGAAAGCTATTGTCTCTCTTTGGTATTCCAAAATCCAGGTTTTTCATGAATTCAACTGCTCCTCCAGGTCATGCAAATAATTGGGATTTACAGTGTCTAAAAAGTCCTATCTGACCTGAGATAGGAAATGTACAGGTCTTTGTTGAATCACACCCTCAATTCTGTCCCTTCTCCTCCTTGGCCAATGCAGAGCATCTGTCCTTCCTTTAAAAAATATATATATATATCTTTTTTATTGACTTCAGAGAGGGAGAGAGAGATAGGAACATAAATGATGAGAGAGAATCATTGATAGGCTGTCTCCTGCACACATCCCCAACTCGTGATCAAGCCCACAAACCAGGTATGTGCCCCAACTGGGAATTGAACCACGACCCCCTGGTTCACAGATCAGCACTCAACCACTGAGCACACCAGTCAAGCTGTCCTTTTTTTAATTCTTCCTCCTTTTACCTCTGGTTCCCACTACTGTTCTCCCTCCCGCTCTGTAAACCTACTAGCAAAGAATTTAATATGTATCCTTTAGTATGTCATGATCCTATATATTATGTTTTATGTCTATGTATGTGCATGTGTGTTTAACTCACATAGAAGTGTTGGTATTCAAAATCATATCCTGATTCTTACTTTTCTCAATGAGAATTTTAATAAAATCTGTATAGGTTGCTGTATTTTATGTCTAGTTAGTTCATTTAGAAAGCTTCATAGTATTTGTATGAGTTTCCTAGGGCTGCTGCAACAAATTGCCACAAACTTAGTGGCTTAAACAATATAAATGTACTAGAGGCCTAATGCATGAGATTCGTGTAAGGGGCTTGGCTCTCGCAGCCCTGGCTTCATCCGGAAGGTCGTCTGGATGGTCTTTCTGCTGTTTGATCTAATTAGCATATTAGCTCTTTATTATATAGGATTAATTCTGAAGGTCAGAAATCTGGAATAACTCTCATTGAGCTAAAGTCGAGAAATCAGCAAAACTGCATTGCTTTCCAGGAACAAATCAGTTCTAGGCTCTATGTTTCTAAAGGAAGAGCTTGTGTCCTTGCCTGGTCCGGCTTCTAGAGGCTGCCTGCATTCTTTGGCTTGTGGCCCCTTCCTCCATCTTCAAAGCCAGCAATAGCAGGTCAAGTCTTTCTGGTATCACACCACTCTGACACTGATTCTTCTATCTCCTTCCCCACTTGTGATTACAAGGGCCCACCTGGGTAATTCAAAATAATCTACTTAAAATCAGGTGACTAGCAACCTTACTTCCATCTGCAACTTAAATACACATTTGCCATGTAAGGTCATATATTCATAGATTCCAGGGATTAGGACATGGATTTTGGGGAGGTAGGGGAGTAAGAGCATTATTCTGCCTACCACAGTAATCTGTAGTCTATGTCCACCATATTTTAATGAAGCCAAGTTTCCATCTATAGCAGTGGTTCTCAACCTATGGGTCGCGACCCCTTTGGCGGTCGAACGACCCTTTCACAGGGGTCGCCTAAGACCATCCTGCATATCAGATATTTACATTATGATTCATAACAGTAGCAACATTACAATTATGAAGTAGCAACGAAAATAATTTTATGGTTGGGTCACAACATGAAGAACTGTATTTAAAGGACCAGAAGGTTGAGAACCACTGATCTATAGGGAAATGAAAAATGAAATACTCCGGTTCCTTACTCAAATAGTGCCTCAATGTTCATCCTAGCAGATATATTAGAGAATTGCTCTGGGATACACACCCAGGTATTGCTGAATCTTATAGTATAGTTATGATACTATATGTTTTCAAAACCCCCCACAAATATCCACTTTCTGACTCTCAAGCAATCTAGCTGTATTTCTATAGAAAATATATGAAGGAGATACTGCAGCTGTCCCTAAATTTCTTGTCCATCTCCACTTTTCAGGCACATGGTGAGATCGCCCTTCTCTGACCCCTCTGAAGCTAGGCATTGTCATATGACTTGCTTTGACCAATGAAGTGTGAGTGGAAGTGAGAATGTGCCGAGCAGACTGAAGTTCTACAGGCCAGTGCACACATTCACCTCCTGCCATGGAGATCCTAGACTCCCTTGTGGGGATGGAGCCTTCATCAAGCTGGGTCTCTGAGTGACTCAATGGACAGAGACCACTCCTCTCCCTTGCCAATCAACTGGATAGAATGTTAGGGGGGGGGGGGGGAATCAAACTTTTATTATGTAAAGCCACCGAATGGCATGGTTTTTGTTATTGCACCATAATGTAACCCATCCTGACCAATACATCATTAAAACTAAAAATAGTCCGAATTTAAACTCTATTTAGATTTTGAAAGCATGTCCTTATCTATTATTTCCGTGTTGATAGCTTTATCCCTCAGACTCTTGATAAAGACATACTGAAATCATCTCTTGACCTGACATCTTGCTCACCAGTGGGCGACACCCAGGGTCCCTCCACTTGACAATTTGTCCCTTGAGGACCACATCTTTTCATCATGCCCAGGTACAAAAGACAGTCAGTATCTGGAACATCGGTAGTGGTCAAATAATGCCGACTCAAGAGACTATTCTCCCCATCTTACATACGCTAACCAAGGCTCAGAGACAAGAGCAGACAGCCAAGGTTACCAGGCAGGAAGAAGAGGTGTCAGGATGAGGATGCAGGGCTTCAGGCAGTGTAATTCCTCATGGCTGGCCGAGAGGGAAGCATCCGTGACACCACCCAGGACCTGACCCCTGTCTGCCTTGCCTACCTCACACAGATACGTTGAAGAGGAACTGCCTGGATTCCTTAGGGACTGAGTGGATTCCCTTCCTTGTTTTCAAAGAATGTGGGAATGACGGGTCCCGACATCTACTTCCGATGAAATGAGCATTTGGGCTCATTGCTTCTCAGCATCTCTGTTACACATTTGCTAATACTTCCTCTTTGCTGCATTGCAAAGGGGCCTCACAAGGCTTCTTCATCAGATGGGCTATCATATACCATGATGTAAGCCCAGTGTCTTGGAAGACATAAACAGCTCAAATCAGCAAGAATTCCTGGAAATAAATATAGACTGGAAGGTAAAGCACATATGTGGAGGCTCCAGGAAAAAAAAAATAGGGGCCCATGTTTGGATTAAAATATAACTATAGCGCTTACACGAGGAGGAACCAGAATGATCCATTTCCTCTCTTGTTATCATAAATGTGGTTAACGGTGATCCCAAAAGTACTCAGCGGCTTGGCTGTCGGCAGATGGTGTGGCTTCCCTTATCAGCCCATCAGCTGAGCTAACGTGACCCTAAGGAAACATGTTTTTCTCCACTCCATCTGTGCAAATAAACACTGGCCATTTCTAATCCTGAGCTGCTGCCCTGCAAAGTGATCTAAGTGATGTAAACTTAATTCACAAATGATGGCTTATCTCCAATTGGACCTAAAACACCAATTTGCTAATTCCTCGGATTTTCCCTCTTCTTCTTGTTCTTGACCCTGACAGATTATCACTCTGAAAGTGAGCAAACGGTTCCAAGCCAGAGGGACCCCTGTGTTTCTAGGACTCGAACATCCAACGCTTTGAAAGGGATTGATGGTGTGACCCCAGATGCCTAGAGGTGAATGTTAACATGCCATCCTCCCTGCGAACTCAGAGGTGGGACAAGGAGGCTAAAGGCTTTGACTAGCGTGGAGACCGTAATCCCTGTGGGAGGTGCTGACTGTTTGTGGGCGATGGAAGGAAGCTTGAGCCTTGGCATCAATCTCTAGATGAGATGGTGCAACAGAGAGGTCAAGGACGTAAAGTCTGACCTGGATTCGAATTCTGCTCCGCCATGTAGTAGCCCCTCATCCATTTCCTCTCTTGTTATCATAAACGTAGTTAACGGTGATCCCAAAAGGAGTCATTTCCTCAAACTTTCCCCGCCTGTTTCACAGCTCACCTGGAAAAGGAGGGATAGTAGACCTGGACAGGGCCGCTGTGAGAATTAAATAATTCACGCAAATGCTAAAACAGTCCTCGTGTGGACTATTACACTAATAAGAGCAATAATCACATTTCACTAAAGAATAGTTAATGCTCCTGCTGGTAGGAGAAACAGCCTGGGATGCGACACCAAGAAATAAGAAGGCAGCCAAGGACACAGCAATCTCTGGGGTCTGGGGGAGCAGGCAGGCCCAGGGGAGAGGAGAGGGTCATCCAGATGGACTAGGTTCACCCTCCTTAGTGTGATGAGGCTCTGGTTATTATGGGCAATGGAGCTGCCCAAGGAGATGTTCCCTCCACTGGAGCAGGCCAGAGTCCAGGGAGTGAGCACCTTTGCCGGAACAGCCAGTGAGCAGCTGCCACTGAGAAGGCACCAGCTCTCACCTGGCTCTGAGGGGGTGCTCGGAGCAGGGGCTTCTGCCAGGAGAGGGCAATGCCACTCAAGACGAGGAAGGCACTTTATTCTGTTGCTTAAAACCCTCCCATGGCCTCCCACATCCATAGGAGAAAAATAAAACTCCTCTTCCTGGGCAATAGGGCTGCCCCTCCCTGACCCTCCAGCATCAGCTGCCCCTCCACCCCCTGCCCCATGCTCCCTGTGTCTCTCTCCTTTCTGTTCACCAAACACTCAAGCTCTTTCCACGCTCACAGCCTTTGCAACCGTCTCCCTAATCCCCACCCATCTCCTCTGCACCCAGGGAACTCCCATGGCTCCCTGTATTTCAGCTCCTGCATCACTTCTTCAGGGGAGCCTCTCCCGGGGGCTCCTAACAAGCATCCTTGCTGCTCCGCCCACCTCTCCGCTGGGCTGGCCTGCAGGCCTGGAAGCCAGGGCTTCCCACTGTGACTGGTCCCTGAGCACCGGAATCCCTGGTAATCGCCTTAATTCCCTTAGTACTTCCCCCTTCAAAGACGCCTCAAAATCCCCAATCCTGCCAGAATCCTGATATCTCCTCCTCCAATAGGAAAGAAAGTCAGTTTACACACTGCACCCGACTCTAATCATTCTATAGAGTTTGCGCCAGCCTCCTCCTCTGCTGTAGCATCTGCTTACACACCGGGGTAACTGGCACGTTTTAAGCCAGATGCGTCGACCCTGCTGCCCGGCTGGGCAAGGAAAACAGGCTCCGAAACAAAGCCCAAGATCCTCGGGCACATGGTGCTTCCCACACTTCCACACCTGGACGGGCTGGCAGCTCAGAGTGGGGGCTGTGCAGTTTTAAGTGACTTAAGCCGAATGTAAGCCTCCCGCTGATGGAAATGCCCGCCCGTGAAGGGAGATGTAATTACCTTCCCCGAAGTGATTCTCCCAAGGACGTTAGAACTTCTGTGGTAGTCTAAGATCTGTGCCTGTTTCCCAGGAGCGTGACCTTGAGGGTGACCTTGAGAAGGTAGTGCTGATCTGGAAACTGGAAGAGCCCTTTCTGCCTGGTGTGTAACAATGCTAAGGTCTGCTCTTCCTGGGTGTTTTGGGATCACAGCATGATGGGCAGCAGCTGCCGTGGGAAGTCTGCGCTCCCCAGAAATCCTCTGCAGCCTGCCCTGTCCCCCCCACTCCCCCACCCCCACCCCCGTGGTACATGTGATTTCCTGACAGCGCAGGGGTGTGGTTCTCAGCATTATGAGTCTGGCCCAGCCCCCAGATACGCCCAGCCTTGACCATGACCCAAACGGAGAGCACTCAAAGGGATTCGTGAGAGGTGGCATCTGAAGCTTCAAATCTGAGGGGCCACTCGTGACTTGGAAAGTTGACCCCCCACGACAGCAGGCCCCACACACACTGCCCCACAATGAGGGTCTGGCCTTGGCTCAAAGTGAGCCAACCATTCTCCTCTGTGCCATACGTATGAACCTTAATGGGTGTTTTTGTAATTAGCTGATCCCTAACTAACCCCCTTCCTTTGGTCATGGCGGCTCCGCAAGGTGACAGGCATGGCGTGATGGCAAAGCCAGGCAACGCCAGTCAGAGCTGGCAGCTGAGGGGTGTCTCTCTCACCATCCCGAGACAGCCAGAGTGGGAGGAAGTGGATAGTGCCCTCAATTTGAAACCCTCACCATAAAAACACCAATGCCAAGAACCTGCACACCCCACGGGTGTCTTTGGGCTACATGTGTGTACCCCTGGTTGCTCTGTGTTCTTATAACAGCCAGCGCTCTTACTGTCTGGCCAATGGGGCCACCCTTGGCTTTGTTCACAGACATGGAAAGCCACAGTTCCTTGGAATTTATGTTCACCTCTCCCCGCTCCTGGAGGCGGCTCTTCAGTGACTGACAGGGGCAGAGGTAGGAAATCCCCATCTCTTTTGCCCCAGAATCTAAGGTGCAGCTTGCCTTCCAAAGTTCCCCGATGAGATCACTCGAAGGGACTTTGTCTGAACTTGCCCCCCTCTCTGGCATCCTCCTCTGCCTTGTCCTCCCCACCCTGTGCTCCAGGCCCCCCTCTCCCCCACCACCTCCCCAGGGGGCTTTGCACCTGAGTCCTCGTGCCCTGCTCTGCTCTGGATCACCCCAGATTCATCAGCTCTGATATTCCACTCATGCCTGCAGCAGATTTTTCTAATGGGAAAGCAAGACAAAGTAGCCATGCTTTGGAGAGCTGATCATATACATCAGCGGTTCTCAACCTGTGGGTCGCGACCCCTTTGGCGGTCGAACGACCCTTTCACAGGGGTCACCTAAGACCATCCTGCATATCAGATGTTTACATGACGATTCATAACAGTAGCAACATTACAGTTTTGAAGTAGCAACGAAAATAATTTTATGGTTGGGTCACAACATGAGGAACTGTATTTAAAGGGCCAGAAGGTTGAGGACCACTGATATACATGCTTTGCTAACATTTCCTCCCATTCCGCAGGTTGTCTTTTCACTCTGTTCATTGTTGGCTCTACAGAAGCTTTTTAGGTTGGCTTGCCGATTTTTGTTTCCGTTGCCTGTGCTTTGGGTGTGATAACCATGAAATCATGGCCAAGACCGAGGTCAAAAAGCTTTGCTGCTGTGTTTTCTTCTAGGAGTTTTACCAAGTCAACAATCATGTGTTGTATATGCTTCAAATTTGCTAAGAGGATCTACCTCCTGTTACGTGTTCTTACCACAGTAACATTTTAAAAAAGAAATGCATTAGAAGCAATTCAAAGAATTACCATTGAAATATAAAGGCCCCAAATAGACTATGTATTATATTAAACATATTTAGACCCTGCCCTCAGCTTACAGCCCAATAGGGATGATTCCTACATCTATGTTTATATTCAGCACATGATCTACTACATTACTAGTGTGTATACATATGTATGTGTGAATATTATATATATATATGTATATAAGTAGATAAAACAAAAAGAATTAAGTGTCTAAATGCTAAGCTTACAGCCAGCCTATTGCTGAAGCATAAAAGGATATCTTAGGATTCCTTCTCAAAAGGTAAACTTGTGGAAAAACAACCTGGCTTCCCTGGTGTCACCCTCCAAGGGCCGAAGCATAACCATCTCCTGGGGACTTGACATCCACGAAATACCTCAAGGCTTTGGGGCTATTTCCATTTCTGGACCAGCTCGTGGGAGTAGCGTGTTCTATAAGCCTCCTGCAGTGAGGCAAGTGAGGAGAGCAAAGACTGTAGCCACATATAAGTAGGGGGTTGGATGCTGCCTCTACTACTTACTGTGGCATCGGAGTGCCAAATATTAAAATGTTTTAACTAGTTTCCCTTTCTATAAAGTGGGACGGCCACCCCACGCCCCATAGGTTTGTGGTGAGGATTACATACATATAAAGTGCCTAGCTCAGGACCTTGCATAGAGTAGGACTCAGTAAAGTTTATTTTCTGTCTGTCCTACACCTTATTCTTTCTATCAAGGACTCAGACTTAACTGGGTTGAGAGCCTGAGAAATGGTCTAAATCAAAGGACTTTGGAAGAAAGATATTTGGTAAGCTTCTTGAAGGCAGATGCTAAATCTTCTAAGTAGTTAGTACAGTGCCAAGCCTGTCGCAGTTGTCCAATAAACACTTAAATAATAATAGTTGCTTAAGAATTGGACTCTGGTCTCAGTTTCCTTGAAGAGGTCGCCACCTTGTGGACAAGGATCAAAACAGCACACATCTGGAACCTGTGTGTTTCTAGGGCCATTTAAAGGATTGCAACTTGGGAGCCTGCACAAGTAACAAAGTGTTTCCAAAGCAGTAAGGACAATGAGGAAGGAAAGAAGCAACGTCTTCAGGTTCTGAAAAGACGAATTCATTTTCCTGATTCTAATCCTTTACTAAGAGACTCCATCCTGTCCATGTATTGGCCCTCAGAAGTACCAGTGAAAATTAGCACCTGACATCCTCAGACTCTACAATAGTACCCCTAAGCCAGGCCAAGTGACAAGGAAAACACAAAGACCGTATTGAGTTATTCTCAGTCTATTAGTAACTGGCTTGGCCAGCAAGAAACCCTGTAGAGAAATATCTGGTCTCTGAAATGTTAACACCCACTGAACATTCTGAGATCTAAGATATAAAATCACCTTTCACACTTGTAACGTACAACCGGGTCTCCAAATGGTGGACATGTTCATAAAACAGATCAGAAAGGAAATTCTACATGGGGCTGGGGAATCCTAGGCTCCATCCAATGAGTCTGTATTCAAGTGGGAAGAGCGCCCTGTAAAGGCCAGAGGGTTCTGGGTACAAATCACAACTGTGTAATCTTGGACAAAGGGTTCAGCCTTCCTGAGGTTTCATTTCCTCATCTGTCAAACGAGTTGATGAACTTTCCTCTGTATGACCACACTGGGCCACTTCTAGCTATGGTTCCCAAGACGACACAATGATGATGATGATGATGAGGGATTGTCTTCAATGGTCTGGATGGTCCAAGGTAAACCACACCACACTTTTGTGCAAGTGTCCAGGCTCCATTCATGGCTACATGTCAGGTGGCCCTGCAGGACTCAGATAATCAGCTCCTTTCACCAATCGGGTGTTTTCACAATGAGCCTACGGAAGTCTGGGGTCAAAGAAGCACTTATTAAGCAATGCCTACAAATTTCCTGAACAGGGTTTTCGAGCAAAGCCAATAATGTAAGGAAAGCGCTGCCCACTTCCATCAATTCATGTCTGCCTCTGCTTCCTGCAAGATCGCCATTAGCGATTGTGATCAGCTCGGCTTAGGGAAACCTGCAAACCTTTCCTAATTGGACCAGGAAAAAAAAAAGAGGTACAGTGCATGCGACATGGGCTGACCCTTTGGCGTCACCCCCAGGAGTTACTTCCTGCATCCCAGAGGAAAGCTGAGGGGTATTTGTGTTGGTGGCAAAAGCCTTCACATTGGTGTTAAGTAAAAGGAATGGGGTTGAGGGACAAGACAGTTTTTATACTGGACCTGCACCCCATGCCCAGAATAGAACACACGCCAAGATCCCTTCTGTTGCTGATCATTCGAAGTGTCTTTTCTTGCTCTTAGAGGTGGTGGAAGATCCCAGCAGACACATTTCCTGCCGCCTGTGTTGGAAAGTTGCACCGGTTTCACAGTTTGGGTCCTCTTGTTGAAATGTGATTAGGTTTTTTTCTGTGTTATCCTTGAACTGAATCCTGGGCTGGGAGTGGGCACCAGTAGTTTATGGAGAAGATCGGTGGTGAAACCTTCCGTTAAAACCCTGAGTGTCCCTGGAATTGGCAGCCGTGGGTCTGTCACCCTTGAACAAGTGACTTGCCTTCGTCAGCTTCGGTCTCTTAACCTATGAAGTGGGCATGATATTCCTCCCGGCAGAAACCTGTGATGGAAAGTAAAGCCGTTCCCTTCCTTTGCTGGGTTTATAAAAATGCACCTTGAAATCACCTGTAAACAGAGCATCTCTCAGTGCCATGCACTTATTCGTCCTTCAAAAATCCTACTTTGTCCTGATCATCATCCAGGGAGGCAAATAGCATGAGCCTATTTTATCGAGGCAGCTCAGTGTCACTCTTTCAAGATCATGCACCAGCGAGGGTTGGGGTTGGTTGGGGCCTGAAACTCAGTTGTAAACCCCAAAGCTTGTGCCTTCTCCGTGGGGCCGGGGTCCTAAAGCTGCGAGGGCATCGGAACATCTAGACAGCTGGTTCAAAGTGAACGTCCCAGGCCTCATCCCAGACTCTGATCCAGTAGGTCTGGAGTAACCCTGAGTCTAATGTGAGTGGTCCTTAGATGCTGCCCCCTCATTCTTCTCACTGTGAAGCACTACTCACACATTAGTGTTACTATCATTACAAGTAGCAGACGTGTCCATATTACTATCAGTTTTCACTTTTATAACTGAGGTGAAAATTGGGCACAGCTTGCTTAGAGATTAAATGAAATAACAACATCATGGGCACACATGTATACACACACACACACACACACACACACACACACACACAAAAGGAACATACCTGATTCTATTTGCTCCAAATAGAGATAGCAAACAAACTTACACTCCATGGACCAAGTTAATGGGTATTTTAATGAATCTGATAAGTTAAAACATGTCTGGGGAGTCTATCATTTTGACCATAGAAATTGTTAAATCTCTCAGAGAGTCTCTGGGTTTAGGGAGATTATTTTGAAGAAATGGTGAAAGATTGGGGAAAGGGAAAGCACTCACTTATTCAGCAAATACGTGTTGCTGATCCATTTTGTGTCCGGCGCTGGGGAGAGTGTGAGTGATCCAGCAAACAAGACTGGACCCTGGATGAAGCCCCAGAATGTGTGTGTAGCTATAGAAAAAAAATCAGGGTGCTCTGGCAGAGCTGTTGGGGGTCAAGGAGTGGGAAATAGAATTCTCTTTCTGAGAAACGGACATTTAAACTAAAAACTGAAGGTGAAAAGCCAGACCGAGGAGAGAAAGCATGTGCAAAGGCCCTGAGGCAGGCCGAGCTTGGTGGGTTCATGGGAGAGAAAGAAGGCCCATGAGTGGGCTGTGGAAAACCTAGGCCGACTGACAGGAAGGAAGCAAGGATGGAGAGAGGCCAGAGATCACACAGGGCCTGCCCGTGGGCTGTGTCTTGATTCTCTGCCTACCCTGGGCAAAGTGTTGCAGAACAGTCTCTGTCCCTTCAGCATGTGGCTCCTATGGAGCACATTTCCCCTGAGAGGCAGAAGGAGGCTACTTCCAGGGCCATTCCCATCACGGCTCCTCGCCCACACCAGGCCTGGGATGCGTGGTTAATGAACTCAGTAGCTCTCAAGGGGACCAATGGTACCCCCAGGGAACCTCTGGCCATGTCTGTAGACATTTTTGGTTGTTGCAAGTGGGGGTGGGGGGAACTTCTGCCATCTACTAGGATAGACCAGGGATGCTGCTAAACATCATACAAAACATAGGACAGCTCTAATTCTATCAACAATAAACAAGCAAACAAAAAAACACAGGACAGCCCCACAACAAAGAATTATCAGGACTCAAATGTCAACAGTGCCAAGGTTGAGAAACCCTGAATTAGCGGTTCATCCAACTTTTTATTTTTCTCTCCTACAAAGGCAGTCTTCCCCAAAGTCGTTCCCCAAGAGGCAGGCTAAGAAAAGAATTCAAATCCTTCTAAGCAGGCGGAAGAAAGAAAAATGGTGTGCGTTTATTGATCTCCTACTGTATGCAGACCATTACACTTTATATGTGTTAACCCATCCCTACTTGCTGTATTGTTGTTTTTTTTACAACAGACCTATGGAAGGCGGGTGCTTTTATTACTCCCCCAATACAGAAGGAAAAACTGAGATCCATCTGGATCAAGTAACCTTTCAAAATCCCAGAACTGGGATTCAAAGCCCAGGCTCACTGACGCCACACGTGGTGCCCTTTTCTGAATCCCATCCAACCTCCCAGGTCAGCTGGAGAGGAAGCGGAGCAGCCAGGCCTGATGGAAGGGGTCTGGGATGGCGCTGGGAAATGTAAATAATTGCGAGTATGGGGGCTGGAGGGAGGGCCATCCTGTCTGGTTCCACCAGCCACCCAGACAGACCCTGAAGCCCTCCTACCACCGACGCCCCACCGCACGCCACTCCCCATGATACGTTTCCTTTCAGGCTCCCCTGTCCCTGGGTGTGGGCCTTCCTTCTCCGCCAGACGCCCAGCCCTTTCACGAGGAGAAAGGTGAACGGTAAGGATATCACTTGGCAACCACACTCCTCACGCAAAGAAACACTGTGACAGGCTGAGTAAAGGTGTTGATCTGATGCCCGCTTTGTGGAAGGCTCCATGCAAATAGTAGTGAGGACTGGGAAGTTGAGTCGTAAACAGTATGGGGTCCCTTTTCATTCATTATTAAAAGCGTTATCAAGCATATGTTTTATGCCATGCCCAATGTGAGCCTCCGAGGATGGATAAAACAGGATCCCTGACCTCCAAGGGCTTATGGTCTAAAAGTGCTAATTTATATATAAAAGTGCTGATTAAGAGACGTGCTGACAGCAGCGTTGAGCCAGATGGAGAATGGATAGCCGGTGCCCCATGTCTGATGGATGAATGAATTCGTGTGAAAAAAGGAACAAGTACCATTCAAAAGTACAGTGAAAGTGCTGACAAAGGAAGGCATAGGAGTGAATGAAATATGACCTGCTGGAGAAAAACGAGAAGTTTAGTGACGGACTGGCCTTTGATCTGAACGAGATTCCGACGCGTGGGTAGGAGAGGACTTGCACCTGGAAGAGGAGAGTTAGTCAAGTTCTGGAAGAGGGCCTCCTCGGACGGGGAGGGGGGTTTATCCGGAGGCCAAGCCATCTGGGAAGATGGAGGTGGGATGGAGCAGGGTTTTTCGGGGACCCATCACAGGAGAGACTGGGTCATTGGAGCCCTCTGCTACAGTCCCACCAAGATTTAAAAGAACGACGAGGCAGGTGCTTTTATTAAGCCCATTTCACAGATGGGAAAGCTGGCACACCCACCTAAATCCCAGCAGGTAAGCATGGAAGCCCAGGGAAGATCCCGGGCTCTTTAGCTCAGAGCAGGTGACTTCAGACTATAAACAGCCTGTGAGCCAAATCTGGCACGTCACCTGCTTTTGTAAATAAAGTTTTATGGGAACACAGACATGTCCATTCACTTGCATATGGCTACTACTATGCTACGACAGCAGAGCGGAGGGGTGTGAGAGACCATGTGGTCTGCAAAGGCGAAAGGCTTTACCATGTAGCCTTATATGGAAAACGTCTGCCGATGCTGCTCAGAGCCCAGTCTCTTGGCTTGGGAGGCCCGGCAAGTTCTGGGCTGGCAGCACTGGGGGCCTTCCCCCTGGAGGACATTGCCAGCCACTCCCTCCTCTGCTGGAGCAGAGCCCGCGGTGGCAGACCTCAGGGTCTTCTCGGGACGTAGAAAGCCCTGTAAGAAAGCACATCCCTTGAGGACTGGAATTCCTGTGGCATCTCTACTATTTATATTGCAAACACCACAAGAACTCATTTTTCATGCTATTTCAGCTGAAAACAGCCATGGCAGGACCACAATCTGGAGATCAGGCTGGTGGGGGAGAGCGTGTTTGTACAGCCGGCTCAGCCTCCCGAGCCCCAGGTTGCCTGTCCCAGGTGCGCTGGGCCCGGGCCAGGCTTTTCTTCTGGGATCGCGGGCTTCAGGAACGAGGGGAAGCTGACAGGGGAGAAGGTGCCCCGCTGGAAACGTTGCCTCCTCTAATCTAGAAAAGCATGAAAACACGAGCTGGCGTTCATACGTCTACCTTGTTCGACAACCTAACATGGGTCATTAATTGAAATGAAATGAAACAAAATGGAATCCAGATGTGAACATACACTCACTCGCATAAAATCCAGAGACCAGTCACTAAGTGGAAATGCACCAAAATATTAGTGGGAGTTAGCTGAGGGGCGTTGGGTTATCTCGTTGCCTCTCTCTCAAACATTTGTTTTTGTTTTGTTTTTCTTTCATGGCACGGAGGCAAAGAGAAGAAGGGGAAAATACAGATAAAATTATAACTTAGAATTAAACTGGGTTTCTCCTCCATAAGAATGTAAACTCCACAGAGGATTATGTTTGCTATTGACTGACGTCCGTCGTGCCCAGCACATCGCCTGGAACACAGTGAGTGTTCAGTGAACGGTGGTTGATTGAATAAATGATTATATTTTCACATAGGCCAGATGAGCCACAAGGAAAACAACTCAGAGAATTTTGAAAAGCCTCATTAAAAAAAAAAATGTGTCAATCAAGTCAAAGAATGGAAACTAATGTCTTACTTAACAAACACTGACTGACTACCTACTATGTGTCCACACTACCACTCTCCCTTCAGGCCCAGGAGACCTTGCACGGTACAATATTCATAGCAGATATTTCATTGTTGCCTCGAGAAGTTCCCTGACCACACAAATTGCACGAACCGCCACCACCACAGTTACCACCTACTTTGAGAATGATGTATAAAAACAATAGAATAACTACTCATCTTTATGAGATTAAATGTTCCAGTGAACTCATCGCTACAACCCCCGAGAGTCTGGAGTGTGTTTTCCTTGGAGATAATAAAACTGAATTGCAACCATGGAGCAGAGGAGAATCCAAAGTTGCTTTGGATGAGCTATCACAAGCCACGAGGAGGCTCGCAGCTGGTGTGGATAAATAAGTCGGCATTTATGAACGTTTCCAACTCGAAGCCTGGCACCCGGGGTGCCTCATTCTAGGAGCCTCCATCAAGCCCCAAACGCCGAAGATTGAATTCAAATCACAAAATGAACTTGAGAGGCTTGGAAAGGTTACTTCACAGTGTCTGAGAGTTACATAAGTTGAGACGTGCCTAGTATTAAGCATGAGATGTTGAGGCATATTTTGACTCATTTTTTCCCCTTTCATATACATGGAAATGAAACCTTTATTTTAAAGGCCACTTAGGAACGCCGAGTCATAAAAGATATCCAGTGAATAGCCAAGATTGCAAAATAACGGCTGGCCCGACCTCACTGTTTCGTAAGACAGGACGGGAGCTTGGATGTAATGATAAACCCGTGGCTCTGAGGGTTAGCCTGCCCATTCTGAGCCTTCGTTACTAAGAATGCCCATGACAGCTACACTTTATCTAGATCACATCTGCTGGCTGGTAAATTGTTCCAATAGGGGAGGAGGAAGTGAAGGGCAGCTGAGAAAATGAGCTTCAGAAAGTGAAACAAAAAAGTACAGCATAGGGAGTATAGTCAATAATACTGTAATAACTAGGTATGGTGCCAGGTGGGTACTTGACATATAGATATAGATAGATATAGATATAGATATAGATATAGATATAGATATAGATATAGATATAGATATATAGATATAGATACAGATATATAGATATATATATCAGGGGGGACTGCTTTGTAAAGTATTAGCCTAATCACTATGCTTATTCACCTAAAACCGTGGTTGGCAAACTGCGGCTCGCGAGCCACATGCAGCTCTTTGGCCCCTTGAGTGTGGCTCTTCCTAAGCCTTAGGAGTACCCTAATTAAGTTAATAACAATGTAGTTTAAGTTTAAAAAATTTGGCTCTCAAAAGAAATTTCAGTCGTGGTACTGTTGATATTTGGCTCTGTTGACTAATGAGTTTGCCGACCAAGGACCTAAAACTAATACAAAATAATATTGAATATAAACTATAATTGAAAAATAAAAATTTAAAAATGTGAAACAAGCATTCATAAGATACCACCCTTTTATTAGCCATCTTCCAAAACTATGAAAAAGAAAGAAAAAGGTTAGACCTATACCACATTGCACATAGGACCAACCCTTTCATTCCAGGGAGGAGGAAAACCCACTATCAAAATGTCAGCCTAATGTAACTGATGCCACACTCTTTTAGAAAGATTGCTGAATGATGGATTCTTAGCCATTATCTATTCATGCCACAAATGAGTATTAATCACCTGCTATGTAGTGGGCCTAGGTGCTGAGAAGAAAAAGACCAGTCTCTGTCCTTAATGACAAGGTCTGATTAACTCCTTAGGAACACGTTAAAATTTGCTAAAGGCCTGCTATGAGCCACGCGTTGTGCTAGGTGCTTCACAAACATCATTCATTCATTCATTCATTCATTCAGTGCTTATTAAGCCCAAGTGTAACAAGACACTATTGTAGGCAGTAGGGTTACACCAAAGAGACAACTATTCGTCTTCACACATCTCACTGCAAATCAAGAGAGCATCACTCCACAGACACTATTCCAGTTTTACGGAGAGGAGTGGGATTAGACATAACCTACTCAAGGTCACACACTAGTAACCTGGCCAGATCCAGAACTTGGGCCCAGCCCACCCTCAGGCCCTCCCTCCTTCCTCTAGGGCAGTGGTTCTCAACCTTCTGGCCCTTTAAATACAGTTCCTCATGTTGTGACCCAACCATAAAATTATTTTCGTTGCTACTTCATAACTGTAATGTTGCTACTGTTATGAATCGTAATGTAAATATCTGATATGCAGGATGGTCTTGGGCGACCCCTGTGAAAGGGTCGTTTGACCGCCAAAGGGGTCGCAACCCACAGGTTGAGAACTGCTGCTCTAGAGTCTAGAGACCAAAGGCCAGTTGCAAACGCAAATGCCTGCAGGAACCAGCTAGCAAAGAGTGCAGTGGGCCAGACTTATTCCATAACAGCAACTTGTGTTTGTTTATACGTACACACACTTTGACTGCTAAACTCACAATCATATTTTCCACTTCTGCCAAGATCATCATCATCATCATCATCATCATCATCATCATCAAACTCATAAGCTCTTTCAGGCTATTTTTCTCCCTTACACAGAGTCAGAGTTAACAAGAAATACCCCAACTCTCATTTTAACATCGTTGTAAGGACTAATCGGACAACCATGATAATAAGTGGCACTGACTCTCGTCAACTTCATGGTCGAGGCGGTGATGGGCCGTGGTGGGGGCTGATCGTCACTGTGCAAAAGGTCGGTCAAGTGCTGCTAGAACTTCTGATTTTTCAAGTGGAGACAGAAATCTGCATTGGAATGTCAAATCTCCCAATATTTAGATATTGGCGAACAATTTTAAAATTAATTTTAAGCACACCTACCAACATTTTGCTGGCTACACAGTACACATTTTGGTGTTAAATCGGGCACGGGTCTCCAGATTATAAACTCCGCAAGTGCTATTTTCAGCAAATATTGTGCGTGTTGAACAATCTTTTAACATAGTTATTTAGAGCACCGATCAGTGGTCCTTTCCTTTCCATGGTTATAGATATGACATGAAACCAATATAGAGTGAGGGGGGAAAGTGTGTTTCTACCAAATAGCATCATATCCCAGGTACCAAAAAGAAGATGTTGACAACAAGGACAATGAAAGTTTACAGAAGGAAGAGGTCACCCAATTCTTGAATAACTGTCATGGCGGAGAGGTGACTTTACCTTGAATTTGAAATGATGGGTCTAATCGGGACTAACTGGCAGAAAAGTAGATCCAGAAGAGGTGGAACGTGCGCAATAGCTTGGAGATGAACATGAGCAAGTCAGGATTAAGCGACTGTAAACGTGAGAACGCAGATGGAGTAGAAAGAATGACAGGGAAGTTGTGAAAGACGAGGACAGAAGGTTACACTGAGGCAAAGAACCATCTGTATAATGGGGGCTGTATAGGGTCTACTTCATGAGATCAGATTAGGGGAGAGACTGAACTCTGGGGAATGAAATTGTACTGAGTGTCTTTTGACATAATACACTTAACAGTGCTTACCATGGAGAATGCTTCCAACAAACATTGAAGGATGAAATCAGCTCATATATATGAAGGCATTTTGACCAACACAAAGTATGTACAACATCAAGGGATTATTAATATTGATGAGGAGACAGTTTTCAAAGGAAACTTATATAGCCCTCCTGAGAGAGGAATAATAAATCGAGGGCCTCTGGCCATCGTTCATGCCGTTGTCAAAGTTCAGCAGGCATTTCCTTCTCAAAAACAATGAGGGGAAACTCATTCCATTGATTTCTGATCCAACTGGGGATATTAAGCCAAAAGTAGAAGGGAAATAGAGGTTAATATGTGGCCCTTTTTTGGATTTCAGAGTCAAGAGACACACCCTACTCGTCCCCCGCACCAGCCTTCCCTAATTTTAAAAAAAGCAATAGCTCTTAATATAAGAAAGCAAGAAGTTTTACATTTATCAAATGCTACACAGTTCACTTTTAACAGGATGACAACACAAGTTTTGGGATCGAACAGACCTGCGTTCAAATCCCAGCTCAGCCACTTACCAGCTCTGCCAGCTCAGACAGGTCAGTGAGCTTCTCTGGGCCTCCCTGTAAAGGGAGAGGCAGCGAAAGCAGGGCCCATCTCCTACGACTTATGCGGATGGCAGGAATAATGTATAGTGAAACCTAACTACCCTCATGGAAATATCACATTGGAGGCAAAATGATCTCATTACAAGCAGACATCAAAAGCCAAGGAGCTGGTTCTGTTGAGTTGCAAATCCCACCAAGATTTCATCCAAGGATGTAAGTTGGTTCTTGATACTCATCTACCTCCTGCTAAGTACACTGCGCTGCCTTCGCACGTAGATGTTTCTCTCAGCAGGGGAGTCGTATGCACAGATTGCCCACAGCTGTCCCAGCCACATGAAAGACCCCCGGTGCTCCCCAGTGACTTCCTGGCCCAAGGTAGTCATTCATCAAATGCTGGAAGCTCAGCACCAGACACACGGTGAAAGGTTAGCCCTCGGTTTTTATTGCGTGGGTATTGGCTTTCCCTGTCGGCAGCTATCAGGACAAAGCTTTAGACTGTTTACAAATGCTGGAGAGTTCTGGCCTTTTCTTCTTGTTGACTTTTAGATACTTGCATCATTAATCTTTAATTTTCACTGGAAACCTCAGCTGGCAATGGAAAGGAAATGCTGCCTCTTGCCATGTGCCTCAGCAGTCCCACTGGATCGTGCCCCTCTAGAGAGGTCTAGGAGGGGTGGAGTATGTTGGGGAAGATTCTATGCAAAAATGGAAACGGTTGTTTTCCAGACACTGTGTATGCGCTTGATACTAGCCAAAGGTGTTGAGCAGTGTTTAGTATACTGTGAGCATTCCATCGAAAGCAGTTCCTGTTATAGTGATAACTATTAATTTTATTTAGTTATGGTTAGTTCCATAACTTGTATGATCAATAAAAAATATATATGCCAAAGATAGGAATTAACTGCTGAAGCAAATAACACTTTCACCAATAATAACTGTTACAGAAATAGCAGAACGATGAAAGAAATAGCCAGTGTCACTACATAGTCCATGCCTCAGAATATTGAACGTGGGCAAGGTGCAAATATTTTATTTTTCCTTACTGGTGTCACATATGAATATGGAAAAATAAGTGAAATACTTCTAGCAAAAAAAAAATAAACGTTTTCTTTAAAATAATTTTGTAGATCAGCACTATCAAATACAACATTCCATGATAATGGAAAAGTTGCAAAACCTAGAAAAAGACTGACTGATATAGCCATGTTATTGAAAATTCAATGTGATTTAATAATTTTAAGATTAATAATACCATATTCCATGATGTGTATATACCCTGCTTTACTTAATCACTTCTCTACTTTTTCTTATTATAACTGATTTCCATTTAGTCTTGACAATTTAAAGGATACCTCCCAATAATATACATTAAACTGGGAAAACTAAGTATCCTGTTAATTAACCTAACATCTTTGAGTTTTGTATATGATCTATGACTAACCAATCTGTGAGAAAGATTTAACGTGTGCTAATCCATTTGTGTGTACAAGTATATGGATGCCACTAAAATAGAATTGATACATAAAACCTATACTTTTGAGAAAGAAATAAAAGGTTGACTTCCTTGAAGATGTTACTATTAAATTCCTAGATTGGCTGATAAAACTCTATATTCTAGTACTTCCTGTTTGATTAAGGAAACGTATTCTGGTCACAATATGGACGAATCCATATTCACCCATAAGATGAATAAGCACACATACTATACCTAGCAGAACTCATGGTATTTACTGCTATCAAGGGAATAATGGGTTACTTTCTTTCTTTCTTTTTTTCCCCTAATCCTCACCCTTGGACATACTTGGAGAGAGGAAGGGAGAGAGAGAAACATTGATGTGGGAGAGAAACACTGATGGGTTGCCTTTTGGACATGCCCCAGCTGGGGATCACACCTGCAACCCAGGTATGTGCCCTGAACAGGAGTCAATGGGCAACCTTTTGGTGCACAAGACAACGCTCAACCAGTTGAGCCAAGCTGACTGGGCTTGAGTTACTTTCTTTCCCCCTAAAAATTCCTACAGAAGGAAAAACTGACACACTCCTAGCCACCTACTGTAGTACAAGAGTGAAGACTCAGTTTCTGAGTTTTGATGAGGTTAAAGTGTAGTTGAGGAGAGAAAAAAATCCAACACCCTTTAGGTAAGCTGCCTTAAAGTAAATGCTTTAAAAACAAAAGGTGAAACCTCCATGGCTAGAATTTAAGGGTAATGTCTTTGGGGAAGTGGATGTAAATTTATCTTTGAGGAAAGACCAAGTCTTAGAAAATCTGAAAGCAGAATGGAAAATAAAGATTCCTGGCCTGTTTGGAAGTAACTAGAGGACTAGTCTGAGTGAAGGAGATACATTTATTGGAGGCAAGTGGGAGGAAGGTATGAGAGGGCCAAAAAGACCCTTATTGGGGTGTGACTCTTCAGGGCTTTATTCTGTAGCCAACAGGGATGTAATTTAACAATATGAGAGCTTACAAAGAGTTTTGCTTTCAGACATTGGTCCGATTATGATGGGATCAGAAGAAAGGACGTTTGGGGACAGAAAGATCACTTTAGGGAAATATGTTAACTGTCTAAATGTGAGGTGAATAAAATATAAACTCAAGGAGATCCACAGAAATAAAAATTCTTTGGAGGGACGTTGAAGAGGTATAGTTAAAAGACCTTTGAGGTTAAATGAATGTTGTAAAATAGTGAAAGAGTCATAAAAATTTTGCTCTAAAATTTTAAACGCCAGTTATTGAGAGATCTTCTTATAGAACCACCGAGAAAAAGGGAAGCCAGGGGAAAGTATCCATTTAGGAATGGCAGGGAGAAGAGAGGATGAATCTGGTTTGGAATGTGCTGGGTTAAATGTAACGATATAGATCGAGTGAGTTGAGAGATGGTTAGAAATATTTGACTGAAGCTCAGTCAAGAGATTTGAGATTGGGTCTCATCCCTTGGGAAATAGTAGCTGAAGCTATAGTATTAGATGAGCTCATCAGGGGAAAGATGTTATGGAAAGAAGATTGGGGTCTTGGGACAAAATCTTAAAGAATGTCAATACATGGAGATAGCAGACAGAAAAGTTGAAGAAAAAGGAAAAGGAATAACTAGAACGATAGGAGAAAAATGGATGCCACAGAGAGATTTAGGATCATGGGATAGTGACATTGGAAGGTATCTCAGAGTATAGTGGTTTTGACACTTAATTTAGCCACCTTTCTTTTTGTCAAATGAAGACCGATGTGGAAACTCTATAGTAGAACTGTTCCAAAGAGAGGCTGGGGACTTGAAGAACTTCCCTCCAACCCCACCCCAAGCATTCATTGCTACAAAGGGAGGGCGCCCCAACTCCCTGAGACCCCACCAAAGTTTGAAAATCATTGCTGCATCTGATCCTCTGTATTTTACATATGAGGAACTGGAACTATATGAGGAAAAGTGAATTGTGGAAAGGCAGAATTTGTTAGTGGCAGAGCTATGAGCCACATTTCCTGATTTCTAATCTGTAGCTTCTAAGTACCAACAATGCTTCTTATTGTGTCCAGAAATGTGGGCAAGAACAGAAGTTCAAGGAGGAGGGATGGTGACCTGGGGATGATGCCACAGAGGGTGTGCAAGTGGATGAAAGAGTCCTGGAAAGGCAGCCAGAAGCCCAGACGAGTTCCTGGTCCTCCATCTCTGCAAGGGATGCTGCGGCCCTACCCAAAACCACTTCTCTCTTCTCTTCCCACAGGTCTCAGGAGAAAACTCCATTCTCTTTATTCTTTACTATTATTATTTTTCTTGCTAATCCTCACCCAAGGGTATTTTTTCTATTCATGTTTAGAGAAAAGAAAAGGGAGGGGGAGAAGGAGGGAGAGAGAGAAACATCAATGTGGGAGAGAAATATTGATCGGTTGCCTCCTGCACATGCCCCGACCAGGGATCGGACCCATAACCTAGGTATGTGTGCTGACCAGGAATCAAACCTGCAACCTTTTGATGTATATGGGATGATGCTCCAACCAACTAAGCCACCCAGCCAGGGCCATTATCTTATTTGATCTTCACAATGACCCGAGGGTGGGGGTGGGGGCAAGTTGGGGTGATAATAGTACATTATTCACATTTTACACGATGACCCAGATATTTAACTTGTCTAAGATGACATAACTGTGCCCACACCAGCACTAGGATTAGAAGTCAGGTCTAAAACAATCTGTCCAGAGGCTACATCTCATTTGAAGTGTTCTTACCACAATAAAATAATTTTTCATTTGAAAAAATAAAAAATAACTAAAAAGATCAGAATTCATCTGAAAAAGGAAAGGAAAGGAGAGGGTTACTCAGGAGAACCCTCCCTACCCTGCCCCCCAGGTGGGAGATTCCTGGGTAGAGCAGACAAGTGCTCCCCTGGGGTTTGGCTGAGGATAACAGCAAAATAAACAAGGAGGTCCCAGGCAAGAGCCACTCTCTCATTCCTTTGACAGCTGAATGGTTAGCTTCCCTGGGCAGAAATGTGTACAAATCTGGATTACATCGAACAGCCAGATGCCTTATCTACAAGCCGACAGACAAAGCTTGATCTTTGGCCTAAGGAGAGAATTAAAAGGTGTTTATGTTTCAGAAATAATCAGAGTCAGACATCTCAAAATTAAAATTCTTTGTCAGCCTATCAATATTTATGAAAGTGTAACATGTCCGACAGCCCCCTTCCACAGTTTTCCATGCATCGAGGTGGGGAGGTGTTTGACGGTGGAGACAGAAAGCATCTCTTTGCCAGCGTGTTTCTCACTGTGCTCTGCGGAGCAAAGTTCATTTACAACTATGACCCATCTTCTAGTTAAGTTACCTATGTTCACCCTTCTCGTTGAAATCAACCAGAGTGAGATTTTTTTTTTCTTACTAGAGACCTTGCAGGATTGATAAAACTACAGGTTCCTCCACGTTAATCAACTCCCCAAACCCATACATTATTAAACCATGACTATGAAAGACTACAGTCAATCTAGTTCAGAATGAAGGCAAGGTTTGCAGCATTCAGGACAAAAGGTTTTTCATCATAGTTTTTGAAAAAAAAATTTTAATGTTTTTATTGATTTTAGAGAGAGAGGAAGGGAGAGGGAGGGACAACCGTCTATGAGAGAGAAACATGGATTGGCTGCCTCCTGCACACCCCCTACTGGAGATTGAGTCTGTAACCCCCGCATGTTCCCAGACCAGGAATGGGACCAGCAACCTCTCAGTGCATGGGACGATGTTGAACCACACTGGCCAGGGCTCATCATAGTTTTGATATTGATGTATCATATCAATTTAGTCAAATCTTTTTTATCTTCAGTGACTTCAATTTTATTATCTGCAAAATAGTTATTGTATATATATATATATATATATATATATATATATATACATATATATGTGTGTGTGTGTGTGTGTGTGTGTACTGTGTCTGTGTATGGATGAGTGTGTGAGAAAGAATGTGTGTGTGTGTGTGTGTGTGTGTGTGTGTGTGTGTGTAAAGGTCACATTCTCTAGAAGCAGAGCCTGAGGCAGGGATTCAGAGGCAGGTGATTGATGGAGGGAGTGCTCTTTGGGACAAACCTGTAAGGGAGATGAAACAAGATAGAAAAGGGGAAAATACTGAACAAGGATATGGTCTCAGGCAAGGTCTAAGCTTATCCTGACTCAGGGGGGAACAAACAGACCAGAAGCATAACACATAAATATCTCAGAATAGCCTTCACCTTGGGACAATAGGGTCAGCCTTTATCACCCCACTATTAGGCACTGGGATGCCCCCAGGTGGAGGGAATCACCCCTCCTGGGTGAAGAGGCTGCTCTCGGATGATGATAATTCTTTGGCGAAGGTGGCCAGCCATGAGTAGCAGCAGCCAACACTTACAGCAGTTGGGGATGGACACACTGCTGCCATAAAGGAGAGCTGTACAAGGCACCGACATACATGTTACATACACAGGGTGCCCAAAATGCATACACACTTTGAATAATTATTAATTCCAATGGCTTAAATCTGAATAGAAAGAAACACCAATTGAGATATCAGAAAACAAGTGTGCATACATTTTTGGGATACCCGGCATATGAATACAAGTATTTATTGCACATATGTGAATGAAGGTAATGAAATTGCATGTACACAAACATGGGAGATGGAGGAGGCTAGTAGGGGAGAGAAAGAGAAAGAGGGAGAATGACTTCTATTTCCTCTATTGGCTTGCAACGTTATTATGAGAATACAATAATGTAATACTTGAGGAAATACTAGAAACTCTTGCCTCGGGCATTCTCAAACCCATCCTCATTCCATTTTGCTATTCCTTCTGCCTTGGACTCCCCCTCGCCCACCTCCCCAACTAAGTTTACCTGTGACTTCAAAGTGTCTATCAGGTGCCTCCTCTTTGGAAGGTTCCCAGGTCTACCTCCTCCTCTAACCACTCCTCCTACTGCACTAGTAATAATGGAAGGCTCATACATAGGGACACAGGAACAATACCCTAAGTGTGCAGTAGCCACCTTAGGAATCAATCATTTATGGCTTCAAATTCCAGCTCCCTACATAACACACACGTTGCCTTTGGCAAAGTCCAACCTCTCTGCTTTCCTTTTCTGGGAAGGTGGGTGATGCCACCAACCTCAGAAGTTTTATTATACACTTTAAAAGCTATGGTTATAGGTTATTGAATGGTTTTTCTCTGCATGAAGGAGCACATTGTAGCACATCCAGGTTAAGTAGACCCCATAACAGCTTTGAAACCTCAGGACTCTCTAAAAAAAAAAAAAGGAATGATTCTACTTGGACTCAAAGGAAACAAAAAGAATGCATAGTTCTTACACTAAAGGAATCTAACATTAAAGAGAGGAAAAACATGAAAATGGGGGCCAAGGGGAGTCCCAGGCCATAAGCCAAATCTCCAGGTAGCGGCGGGCCAGGAAGACATGCTCAACTATACTTGGGTATAGTAAGTTCTGAAACGGTACCCTCCAATTCTGGTGTCCCGGACTGCTTCCTGCCCTCCCGCTGTGTTCCACCAGGAGCAGCCACCCTCACTGTCCAGCTACTCTTGCCGGGTGCTCCTCAAACCATCCTGGGATTCTCAGCCTTCTAGATCTGCCGTCCTGGAATTGGCCTGAATTTCAACATTCATCAAAGTATTTTGCTTGTAGCAAAAGGCATTCTTTGAATCCTCCTCTCGAAGGCTGCTCCATATTTTCTGGTGCCAGTTGGCATCTAGCTCAAAGCATTGGCACCATGTTTGTTGTTTTCAGAAAAATACTGCAAAAGGCAATGCCATTTTAGCAGCTCATGTAGTGGATAAATTGAGTTTGTAGCCTATTCTGTTTACCAATAATTGCATGGTAAGTCACTTCAAAATAGTTGCTTCGCATAGCCATTTGGTTCTATGGGTTGGCTGGGCTGGCTGGATAATTCTGCTGGTCTTTCTTGGGGTCTTTCATGCCAACGTGGATGGAATTTGGGGCCGGTGTCATCTGGAAGATCAACTGGGATGTTGGCTAAAGTCCCAGAGCATCTCCTGGGTAACAGTGGCCACAGGGTGTCTCCCACACAGCAGAATAAGGGAGGGAAGGAAGAGGCAAGTTGTGAATACCTGCATCTCACGTTTTAAAATCATGAACACACAACAGCAAAAGCCCAGGAGTGGATCAGGTATTTGCATAAGTGCCCTTTGCCTCCTTCATTTCCACCGCTTGTCTGTCCATGATCGCATCAGCCAGCAACAAGGGGAATCAGTGAGCCAACTCTCAGGCACAACCTCAAACACACAAGTAACATCTCAATGCACACACACATGCACACCATCCCACAATGGGAGTGGAAGGAACGAGTTCATGGAGACGCTTTCATGAGAATTGTAATTTTCTACCTGAAAATTAGAGTATTCTGAGGTTCATAACATTTTCTGATAAGAATCTCTGCTGCTCTGCAGTATGTCTCTTGTCATAGGAGTCCAGCCCTACAAAAGATCTTGGAATTTCAGAGTCCAATTACCTTTCCCAGAGGCAGTACTAACAGGGATAAAGCAATGAAAAGTGACTATATATTTCTCAATCTTCGCTGATAAGGCGAACCAAAGGTGATAAGAAGACCACAGATTTTTTTCCTGAAAACAGTGTTTCTGGATGCACTGCCTTTTCTGCCTGCTCTACCTAAAATAGCAAGTTAATCACCCTCCACCAAGATTTAGTTTTCTCTGTGCATTTCTAGTTGCCTGATGTTCTATCTATTAGTTTACTGTGTCTCTCTCTACAAAATGTAAACTCCCAAGGCAAGGACTTTATCTTGTTCATGTAGATCCCCTTAAATAACCCCTGTACATAGTAGGTGCTCATTAAATATCTGCTGAGTGAATTTATTAACACTAATTTAATTCTAACTTTTTGAGATTGTGCTTTGCAAGATGAGAAGTTATCCTTAACAAGATGGCAATGTGCATTAATAACATAATGCTCAGGAAAACTACAAGAACATTTAGAGGTATAAACAAAGAACCATTAAGAAAGCATAGGAAGAAAGACTTTATAAATTCGAGCACTATCCATTAAAATTAACAGAGGTGTGGTTCAGACAAAACCTTAGCATACCAGAGGCTTGCTATAGGTTGGGTCCTGTTTCAAATGCCCATTGTCTATGATCAGATGTCCTCACTCCATGACCTTGGATTATGAACTTGTATAGAGCTTCTTCCTCTATAGAATAAACCTGTTATCTGCCTGCATACCCACTAAGGTTCCTTTCCATGATAACACAAAAGGGAACTATGAAAGAAGGAGCAGTGTTTTGGCACCAATTCCTCAGTAAGTCTGAGGTGTGAGTAATGAAATGGCTTTAGACTAAGAAAGGTTCTAAGACCCATCAGCGAACTGTCTTCTATAAAGGTCTATCTATAAGGATGGTCTCCATGGAGTTAATTTTGATAAAAAGAAAATTGGAAACCAAAATGGAAACTTTTCAGAATTATTTACTTTGAACTAATTTCAGACATAAAAATTACAAGAATTGTTGAGTTTCCATATACTTCACCCAACTTCTCCTAATATTTTAATAGTCTCTTTCTCCTTGGTGCCCTAAAATGTAGCCGAGTTGCATCTGGTTATGGGTCTTTTTTCTGTCATCCTGATTTGAGCCTAGTGTCTACTCAGCACTGGAAAATTGTCTTCTATTATATCTTTGATTATTTCCTCATTTCCATTGTCTCTATGCTCTCTTTGGGGAACTTCTACTTGTTGGGAACTGGGCCCTCATATTTTGATTCTCTATGTCAATGTTTTGCCCATGTTTTCTCTATATCACTTTCTTTCTATTCTGAGAAATTATTTAAAATGCTTCACCCAGGTGTCAAATAATATTTCTTTCTTGATTAATACTATGGTGGCAATAATAGTTTTGCTTCAGAGCAAGATTGCTCACTTTGGTACCATTGACATTTTTGGACAGACGATCCTTTGTGATGGGGAACTATCTTCTGCCTTGAAGGATGTTTAGCAGCATCCCTGGTCTCCTCCGGCTGGACACCAATAGCACTGTCCCCAGTCGTCACAACCAAAATCGTCTCCAGACATTGTTAATCACCCCAGGTTCAGACCACTGATTTAGAAGTTTAATTTCCCTATTTCTTCTCTTTTATAGTAGGCTCCTCTTTTATACGGCCACAATTGCTAGTAGGATTATTCTACAGAGTCAGAGTCATAGGTTCTTGTGAAGTCGCAAGAAACGCATTTTGGAAACTCACACGTAAGAGGACGTGAGCAATAAATCATGGCAAGGTTTATTGGGGTGAAAACAGGTGCCCGGTGTCCCACCCATGACCGGGTGGCTAAGCTGTGGCTCGCTGCGAAAGAAGTCCAGCCTTTGGAGCCGCAGGCCCACACTTGTCCTCACCAGCCCCAGAAGGGCCAGGGCTTGGAGATGCTGCGCCATTTCTCCAGCATTGCATCCGAAGCTTCAGTATTTGTCCAGCTCCGTCTCTGCCTGGGCTTGGGCCCGCGCTGCTGCCAGGCGCTCATGGCTGCTACAGAGAGTGTGTGCGAACAAAGCAACCTCGGGCCTCTGTTACCTTTCCCCGTATGTCCTTGGGTTTGGGAAGGAGAAAGCTTTCTTTTAAACTAACCAATATTCTTCCTAATTCCGCGCAGGTTCGTGCTGCCCCTGCCCCCCTCCAATCCCTCTCCTGGATTTTCCCAGGCTTGACTCTCCCCTTTATGTCTCTATTTTGGCTTCTGTAGCACATGCCTCAGCAGAGGAATTTCCCCTTTCCTGGTTCTCCTTTCCCCTCACCCCCCCCCCCCGCCCCAAAAAAATCTGGGGACGAAGGGCTGTTCCCTGGGGAGACTGGAAAGCCACCTTCCTCCCTACTCAGAGGGGAGGGAGGGGTGTTCATTCCCTTGGCAATGCGCTGTCCCCTACAGTGTCTGGAAGCTGTAGCTTCCTAGACAATCAGGCTTGGCCAGTTTAGTTCCCTTCTCTTTTGTAATAACTAACTAGCTGCCTATGCTAACACTAATACAATTAGGCTTTGTTAAATTTCTCTCCCTTTCCTTGAATTAGTCCTTCTTTTAGAATTAGGTGTTCTATTTGTTCATCTTGGTCCTCCTCTATCATTGATTTCCCTTAACTGTCTGGTGGTCTTGCTGTACATGTTCAAGAATCAATTAATATAGATCAATTAATCAATTAATATGTCACTGAGGTGAGTCTCTGGGGTTTTTTTTAGTAGGTTTATCCTCCCTCCCCCCAATAGACCTCTTCCCTGAATCCGGGGACAGACCAGGAACTCAGGGAGCAGCCTATGAATAAGCAGGTTTCAATGTGGGGTAAACCAGTCCAAAGCAGGCAGGCAGGTCGCCCCATCCCTCAACAAACGTCAGTTCACAGAATGCTTTACTCTGGGACACTAACACCCAGACCTAAGTTCTACAGAGCTCTTCTAATACGCACCCCGATTCCTGCCTCTCCTCCAACCCTTACCCTCTGTAATGTACCGAACCCAAGCCAGGGATGTCTCTGAGGCTCCAGGAAAGAATAATTCCCAAACTTAACCCAACTATTACTGCCTTGCCCAGGTGTGTTCTGAGCCCCTTCTTCCAAATGTCTTTCAATAGGAAGATGACTCAACAAACGGTCATATTCATGTTGTGGAATACTATGCAGCAACACAAAAGAATAAACTCCGGATGCCTGCAACAACTTGGATGGATCTTAAGGGAATTATGCCAAGTGAAAAAGCCAAACTCCAAAACTATATGGTTCCATGACAAAAATAAAGAGGTGGAGAACAGATTAGTAGTTGCCAGGGTTTAGAGATGGAGCAGGATTGCACCGTGTGGGTCTGACTATAAAGCGTAGCACAAAGGAGATCTTTGTGATAATAGAATACTTCTCTCTTGATTGTGGTGGTGGTTACACAAATACATATACACATGTGATAAAACTAAAGATACACACACACATACATACATACACACACTGCATGTAAAACTGATAAATTCTGAATAAGCTCTATGGATTGTACCCATATCAACTTCCTGGCACAATGTTACCACTGGAGAACACTGGGTGAGAAGTAACTCCCTTCATAGAACCGGTATGGAATCTTCCTCTATACTTTTTTTTTGCAAACTCTCATGGATCAATAATTATTTCAAAAGAAAAATATCTCTAAGTGGGGTCACTGTGATCCCATCTTCATACCCACCACCAGACAGCCACAACCTTCTCTGACCCACTGAAAACTCCCTCTCCCATTCTACGACAAATAGGGTTTCTTCGTTCCTTCTATAACCATTCGGATGGGATTTCTGGATGTACAGGAAGCAAACTCTTGTGTTCACAAATACCAATCCTGAATTGGAAACAATGCATATATTTCCTTTGAATGAAGAGAAATATGAGAGTTCAAACAGTAGTTTCAACCAAAAGCCCAGTTTAAAGAGATGATTTTTTTAAATTTGCTAATCTGATAGATAAAAATAATATTTCATCTTTGTATTAAAAGTAAGTTTTAAAGAAAGTAATCTATTTTTGGAAATATGTTATTCATGTATTCCCTTAGGAACTCTAAAGTCTACCCTTGAAATGAGGTAGCACGTGAGAAGTACGCTGAACACTGTCAGACTATGTTAACTGAGCGTATAGTAAAATTCCTCTCCACAGAGTTGTGTCCTTAGCTTTTGTTGAAGATCTTCCCAAGGAACATCCATATGAAAATGGCTGTTGCATGTGTAACTTCTGTTATAGATTTTCCCCATAGTTTCCTCAGTGTCTCCTAAGGGATCTCTATCAATTTCCTTTAGGGGAGTGGCTCTCAAAGTGCAATCCCCAGTCCAGCAGTATCAGTATCAGCAAGAAACGTGTTAGAAATGCACATTCCCAGGCCATGTTGGCTCAGAAACTCGGGCTGGGACACAGATACCCATTTAATAGGCCTTCCAGGAGTTTCCAAATATGCTCAAGTTTTCATGACCTTAGAACATAGATATGAGTTCCCTATTATTGAATTTGGCTGAAAGATCTTCTTTATTATTTAAAATGAAAAAGTATGTAGTGATGGAGTAAATCCCCTATAAATTTGTTTTTATTCTATCTTTCTGCTACTGGGAATCCTGTATATTTAAATTCCTTTTTTTCTTTCTTTTTCTTTTTTTTTTTTAAAGATCTAACTGGCTTTATTGAAGGATTCTTGAATCAGGCAACATCCCATCGAGCAAGTAGAAAGGATCTTCCCCTCCTTCCCCTGCACCCTCTCCCCTCCCCATTTTCATTTTGCTTTTGCTGCTAGGAAGTTCAGAGCCAAATTGGAAGGCAGTCCGGGTAAATGTATTAACACACAGAGTTATCATATGGACTCCTTCCCCCTTTCCTTTCCTTGCCCCAATTTCTTATTTTTATTTTATTGGATTTTGTTCCTTTGGGGAGAATAGAAAGTTATAAATATAGTCAATAAATAAAAGAATCCTTAACAACAGTGGCAATGTGTTCTTATATGCTGCCACATGTTCCATTCAGAGTATGAAATACAGATTATGCAGACTGAGCAGATGTTACCAGATATTAAATTGTTTCAAAAACAGATGACAGAACAGGAAAATCCAAGTACTGCCTAGAAAAAAAAATATTTTAATGTGTAACTCCCATGGATATTCTTATGAAATAGAATTATTATTGCCCTTTTGTTTAAATGTAAGAGAAAGGATTTAGGCTAAGATTTATTATATTAGCATGCTAACCACTATTGTTCTTTTGGCTTCTTGCCTTTGGGTGATCTTTTCTTGTTGCGAATTATTTTCTGTTTCCCTCATTTTGAAACAAACAATGTGTATTTCAATTGTCTTTTTATTTTCCATGAGCTAACAGACCAATACAATTCCCATCGGAAAAAAAAAAAAAGGTTGTTCTAAAATTTCACATGCAACTAACAAAACACCAGGACTACTGATAAGTTTAACGATTCCATGAATGTGTTGTATTTTGTTGGGTTTTATCTGTGACACATTCTCACATGTCATTGAAAACGATATGGTTAAGCAAATGTTCAATGAGAAGATGAGATGAACAACCAAAACAATAATCAACAATAATGTTTCTTGAGCAACACTTAAGTTTTTGTTTAAAGTCTGAGTTTTGGAGGACAGAGAAAAAGCATAAAACATATTCTCTGAAGACAGACAACCAACTTGCAGAGACGATGTTCCCGTTGGACAGCACTGCTCTGTTCTACAGCCTTCAAATCCGCCTCGCTCATCCTTGGAGACCTTGCCCAACCAGACCTCTGACGACTGTCTAGGTCAGTGGTTCTCAACCTTCTGGCCCTTTAAATACAGTTCCTCATGTTGTGACCCAACCACAAAATTATTTTCGTTGCTACTTCATAACTGTAATGCTGCTACTGTTATGAATCATAATGTAAATATCTGATTTGCAGGATGGTCTTAGGCAACCCCTGTGAAAGGGCCGTTCGACCGCCAAAGGGGTTGAGACCCACAGGTTGAGAACCGCTGGTCTAGGTCCTGTTCGAAATCGGGCAGCTACACAGAACCTCGAAGCCCTCGCCCACCTGCTCCAAATACTACCACCTGTTAAAACCCCCTGCTGCTCCCACACCAAACAACACAGAGCCCGTGGCCATTATGACTGGAACGCTCCAGACTTCTGAAAATTTCCTTGGAGCATACCCTTTGTATTCATGTCCCAGGGCTGTCGTCAGGAGTCACCAGAAACTCAGTGGCACAAAACAACACAAATCTAGGATCTTACCATTCTGGAGGTCAGACGTCCGATGACAGACTCACTGGGATAAAATCAAGGTGTCAGCAGGGCTGTGTTTCTTCCTGGCGGCACCAGGGGGGAGTCTGTTTCCTTACCTTTACCAGCTGATAGAGGCCACCTGCATTCTTTGGCTCTTGACTCTTGGTATCTGTGAGGCCAGCAACACCTGGTTGAGCCTTTTTCACATCACATCTAACACCGGCTCTCCTGCTGCTTCCACTTTTAAAGACCCTTATGATTGCCCAGGCAGCGTGGCTCAGTGGTTGAGCGTCGACCTATGAACCAGGAGGTCACGGTTCAATTCCCAGTCATGGCACATGCCCGGGGTTGCAGGCTCGATCCCCAGTGTGGGGTGTGCAGGAGGCAGCCGATCAATGATTCCCTCTCATCATTGATGTTTCTATCTCCCTCTCCCTTCCTCTCTGAAATCAATAAAATAAAAATAATTTTTTAAAAAGCCCTAGCCAGTTTGGCTCAGTGCATAGAGCGTCCGCCTGCCGACCGAAGGGTTCCCAGTTGGATTCCTGTCAAGGGTATGCACCTCACATACCTCAATTGCAGGCTCCTCCCCAGCCCGGACCCTGGTCAGGGGCCTGCAGGAGGCAACCAATCGATGTCGTTCTCTCACATCAATATTTCTGTCTTTCCCTCTCTTTTACACTCTCTCTAAAAATCAAAGGAAAAATACCCTCAGGAGAGGATTTTTTTAAAAAGCCCCTTAGGTTTATAGTGGGCACACCTGGATACTCTCAGATACTCCCCTATATTAAGGGTTTGCTCATTAGCAACCTTAATTCCATCCGCAACCTGAATTTCCCTTTGCCAAGTCATGTGTCATGTACTTATGGGTTCTGGGGATTAAGACCAGGACAACTTTGTTGGGAAGCATTGTTCCGTCTACCAGGACCAGTGAACCAACAAGAGTGTAACTGAGTGAGCAACACAATAGGCTGGTGGACTGACCTACTGAGTGTCCACCTTCAGGTGACGACGGTCCCGCTCCTCTGGGGCAGCCAGTTCTCAGAAGGGTCATTGTAGGGCAGAGAGGAAGCTCAGCCCTACATTTCCTTTAGATTATCCAACTACAGCACGAGGATAATACTGGATAATGGTCTGGAACCGAGCCTACCATATCTCCAAGGTATGCCTGTGCTGAGGTCCTAAGTCTAGAACACAGCACTCTAGAGTTCAATCATCACGTGGAAGGTAAAGGGTGGAGGTGCAGAGGGAAAATGATGTGAGTCAATTTATGCCAGAAAGAAAAGTAGGAATCAGCACGCAGAAGCCATGAGACATGTCTCTCCAATACCACTCAACCACGGATCAGGGCGTAAGGCCAAGCAAGGAAGGCCTGGATCCAGCAGGCGATGGGTGTGTGCCCAAGCCTCTGCACGCACTTCCTCTGAGACCTGTAGGGGGAATGTGGTCCCTCCAGTGTGTGGGGGCCACTCTCCTTAAGCTAATTTCTAACTATTTTTTAAAAAATAATATTTTAGCAAAGTTTCAGTGATATGGGGAAGCATCTCGCCATGGATACAAAGCCAGATACATAATTGTACATTCTTAACAACAGCAATTACGTAGGAATAAACATTTGTATTTGACTTGCAATTACTGCAAAGAAGTGTTTATCTTGACGTTGTATATGGTGGGTTAAAATTTTTTTTCTATCTTTTCTACATTTTCCAGATATGCTAAGTGAGCTTTTTTTTTTATAATATAAGAAGTAGATGTGCTTATTTAAAATAAATAACAATAGCCCTGTCTGGTGTGGCTCAGTTGGATGGAGCATCCTCCCTGCACCAAAGGGTCATGGGTTTAATTCCCAGTCAGGGCACTTACCCAGGTTGTGGGTTAGGTCCTTGGTCAGACGGGAGGCAACTGATTGATTTGTCCCTTCCTCTTTCTCCTTTCTCCCCCTTCCTCTCTCTAAAATTAAAAAATAACATAAAATAAATAACAATAATGAGAAAGGTTAGTTGTTTTGGTCATTGATTTTGTTCACTCATGATTCCAGATTTCTAAGAACATAGTTATTCAAAACAAACATTTCCTTTATATTATCAAAAATATTTCTCCTAGCTATCCCTTTCCCTGTTTCTAGGGGATATCTGTTTTCTTTCACATTGCTATTTAAAAATCGCAACACTAACTACCTCAGTAAGCAAGGCTATGGACCATATAAAACTGAAATGCTCCCATCAGTCAAAACAATAAATCAAAACATGTGGTTAGGGACACATCCCACAATCACCATCACTAACCTCACTTATCCAAAATTCTCTGGCTTCATGCTGTTTTCCCTTTCAGTTATCACTACATCCATTATTCAGGCAAACTCCTTTCTAATATAATTTCATATCAAATAAAGAAATGTGTTCAGAGATTGTAACTCTAAGTAGGAACACAGGTCTGGTCTCTCATAACCCACATTCCCTGGATGCAATTAGTTTAACGTCTTTCTGAATGTGTTCTTAATATAGGCTTTTACCGGGGACCATTTTTCATGTGTCCTGGTTTTTCATCACTCAATTCTTGAATAAGACCACAGACATTAAAATGATAACATATCATGTTGAAATCAGGGTTAAGTTCAAGGGGAAAATCACATGCTCTGTCTGCAGTTAGAATGAAGGGACGTGATTGCAGATCATGACTGCATCATTTTCACAATATTTGGATTTGTTTCTTGCTGTCGCTTTTAGGTTAACGGAGTTACACTTTGAAAGTGAGTCGAAAGCGTTCAGAGGTCATTGTGCACACAGGGGTGGGGACATCGAGGAGAGGCAAGTTTTCTCAGATCCAGGGCCTTGACAATTTGTGAAGATGGCAAACCAGATCATTCTTACAGAAAGATCTCAAAGTCCTCATTTAAAATGAAGAGAAACAGTCTTACTCAAAGTGACTAAGAATCAAAAAGCTATCTAAGAAAAAAAATCAAGCCCTACCTGCTATCCATATGAGATGTTCAGGGTTTGTTATATTAATTGTTAATAATATAGGGATCTAGGTGTTCCATGATTCATTGGACTGCCTTTTTTATGGAGATTCAGGAATTTCCCACTATGGCTCCTGTGAGTCCAGCTTATTTTCCTTATACCCCATAACATCAATTCTCCCTCCATTTTACCCCGCTGACTACTGCCTCTTTCTGTACCTTCAGTCTCTGAAACATCCTGACATAGGAAGGTCATTAATTGTCAGGGATCAGAATTTGCCTAATCTCACCAGCATACTCAAAAATCTGTCTTCACTCTAATAATAATTATTATCATAGTCACATTAACAACAAACACTCACTGAATGCTTTCTTTGTCTCGGGCATTTTTACTTCAATTATCTCATTTAACTCCTATAACCACCATATGAAGTAGGTATTTATTAGTAAACTCTCTGAGCCTCAGTGTTCCGATCTGTAAAATGGGGGTATACAAAATGATAAAGATCACACAGTGGATGAATACTAGGTCTAGGAATCACACCCCAAATTTCTTAACCTGAGTCCATGGTCTTTAACACTGCACTATGCTTGCCCTAGTCACCTTGCTATCAAAATCCCCAAGGTCAAGAGCATCCATTCAACCTATAGAACTTGACTACCTCTACTGTTTATCTTATTCCAAAGGACATATATGCATACATGTCACCTTTGATATGCAGATGGCCCCTGACTTGCAATGGTTCAACTTATAGTATTTTTGGCTTCACGATGGTGCCAAAGCCATAATCATTTAGTAGGAAGAGTACTTGGAATTTTGAATATTGATCTTTTCCCAGGTGGGATATGCAGTTCAATGCTCTCTCATGATGCTGGGCAGTGGCAGCGAGCCATAGCTCCCAGGCAGGCATGCAGTCACAAATTAGACAACCTATACTCTACAGTGTACTGTGTTGCCAACATTTTTTTGGATATTGTGTTCTGAGCACGTTTAAGACAGGCTCGGCTAAGCTGTGATGTTCAGTAGTTTAGGTGTATTAAGTGCATTTTGGACTCATATTTTCTACTTACAATGGGTTTAGTGGCAGGTAACTCTATCATAAGATGAGGAGCATCGCTATATAATGTTAGAGTTACAGAAGAGTTGCAAACATAGTACAGATAGTTCCCATACACCCTTCATTCGGCTTACCTAAAGGCCATGATTTTTTCACACTGTCTTCCATCTACAGGTCATTATTGTCAAATTCAAATAAACTAACCTGCAGCATCATAGGAACACAGTCCTGGGAACCATCTGATATTTTAATAGTGCCTCACATTGTATCTGTTATTTTTAATGATTCCCTCTATGCATATAGTACAGGCACAGACCTTATAAACCTGCACATATTTACATAACAGATAGATCGAGGATATTTATTTTGTTGGGTCCTTGATGAATCTAATGAACTGTCCCTCTCCTTAGAAAATAGAGACAAACAATCCTACAGATTCCAGGTAGTTTGTACACCCAGGGTACCTCTCTGAGTTCAAACTTACCTGTTTTACTTTTTGGAAGCTAACCATTGCAGTCTCACCTACTAACTTTACTCACTATCTTTCCCTCAATCTTCATGGAGCTTCTCCACATTACTAACCCTGGGGCAGTTACCAAAGAACTGGAGAGCCACTCCTCTGAGCACATGGCTTTCAACCACTGAACTGTTCATGGTTTGGGGCTGAAGAAATGGCCATCTGCCAAAAAATACATGCAGCTGCCACCAGGACAATCTCGTCAGGCAGTAAGGACAGTGGGTCCACTTCACAGTGTCAAGTCCATTCCTTTAGGGATTTCCTGACAACACGCCAGCCCAGTCGGCCCCTCAGCTACGTACTCGCGCTGAAGGTCAATCCACTTATCCATTGCAGACCTCACTGACTTCTCACAAATTAGTATTTATGACTCTAATATTCTGTCCAAGCTAAACATTCCAAGTTAAATATAGCTGGCTTCTTTCTTGATAAACTGAAAGTCTAAACTTCTCAAACCAACATTCTACTAGAGAATCATCAGGTGGTTATTAATAAAATCACAACACCTAAGAAAGACCTTAAAAGAGAATCAGTGGACAGTTGATCATTGAGTTACTGAGAGCAAGAAAGTAGCGTTCCTCGGGTAACATAAGACATTTTTCAAATATTAATGCGTTAGAAACGTAAAAGGCTATTTCCAACAATACCCACAGTTAAAAAGAAATACAAAATTAGTCAATCCTCAGCATGGTATGATGGAAAGAACTCAGGCTTTGGAGTTAGACAAATAAACCTGAGTTTGGGCGTGCCACTTGACTTAATGATGTGACTTTGCCCAGCAAACTTTGTCTCTTCTCTAACATGAGGAAATAATGCACACACAAAAAGCACTGTGACAAAGATGAATTGTGATCATGTGCATAAGGGACTTTGCAGCAAGGACTAATTCAATAAATCTTAGCTCCCTATTCCTCAGAATTCTTTCCAAGATTCCCAGGTTTTTAGAACAGCAAGAAGGTAAAAGATTCCACAATTTAAGACACATCAAATTTTGAAGCTCATCAAAATTTAGGGCATTTACTAGTAAGTGATGAAGGGTGCGAATCTCTGTATGCTTGTCAAGTAGTCAAGAGCCAACAAAGAACGTTTAAAACTTAATTGGGGTCAATAATAAAATGATATACCTAAATCTAAACATATCATCACATATATGTGAAATATAAGTAGTCTAATCACACTCTTTAAGAGACAGATAGTGTCAGCAAAAATGTTAAGAATAAGATCCAACGATATGTTTCTACAGGACACCCCCTTTAAATATAAGGCTGTTGGTGGTGTATAGTAAAAGAATAGAAAAGGATGTACCATGAAATATTAATCAAAAAAAGCTGAAGTGACTATGAATATCAGAAGTGTGGACTTCAGAATAAAAGAAATTACCAGAAATAAAGAAAAACATTATATAATGATAGAAATGGTCAGTTGACCAAGAGACATAACAATCCTAAGTGCGGAGTCACCTAAAAGCAGAGCTTCAAAGTATGTGAAGCAAAAACTAACAGAATAAAAAGGAGACATAGAGAAATCCACAATTATAGTTGAATAAGAGTTCAACATTCTCCTTCAGTAAGAGAATAACATGAGTAGACCAAAAAAACAAACAAACAAACAAACAAACAAACAAAAACCAAGCCAGGATATAGAAGAATGAAACAACACCATCAACCAACTTGCTTTAACTCACTGTTGTCAAGGGTCCCATTACCAATATGAGGATGAAACTATATCTAAAGAACCCTAGTGGTAGAGAAATTTCATCAGACAGAATCCTGGACAGGTTGCTAGGGGATGGACAGCACATGCCTAAAGTCCAGGATGAGCCTGAGTGGTGATGAAAGCAATGAGCCTCCTCTGGGCTTCTGTCTTCTTACCTGTGTAACAGGCAGCTGGTGTGCAGAGCAGTGATGTGGAGTGGTCACAAGACTGAAGACAGACAGTTTGGGTTAAAATCATAGCAGAGCTACAAATGCCTTGACTTCTCTGTGCCTCTCTGTGCAGCATCCCCTCATCCATATGGAAAATGATCCTCCAAAGCACCTCCTCTATAGATCTGGTGGGAGAATCACGATACTCTAAGTATTTCACCTAAAGCAGTACCTGGCACATGGTAAACACACAACAAATGTCAATCATTATTAAAACCACTAGAGGCCTGGTGCACGAATTTGTGCATGGGTGGGGTCCCTAGGCCTGGCCGGCAATCAGGGCCGGCCAGGGGGAAAGACTGCAGGAGGTTGGCTGGTTGCAGGAGGTTGGCTGTGGGAGCACACTGACCACCAGGGGGCAGCTCCTGCGTCGAGCTGGTCAGTGCACAATATAGAAACTGGTTGACTGGGCATTCTGGTTGTTTGGTCATAACGGTCACTTAGGCTTTCATATATATAGATTATTCTTTCTAAAATTAATGAGATAGAGCTGTATTTCTCAACCTTTTTACCATTATCTCCTTGAGAAGCTTCTTTTGACATTTTTTTCCTAATCGCTCCCCCACCCCTGAAATTTTAATACTATAGATATACTGCACATCTGTGTTTGTCCTAAGGCCCTTTTGAAAAGCCACAAACCACTGTAATACTTAAGAACCAATTTTCATACTCTTGGGAGAAATATCACCCCTGTTGAAAATGCATATGATAAAGAAATTAATCTCCAAGATTCTATCATTTTAAATCTGCATAGATCAGCCCTAGCTGGTTTGGCTCAGTGGATAGAACGTCAGCCTGCAGACCAAAAGGTCCCGGGTTCAGTTCCAGTCAAGGGCAGGCTCCTCCCCGGCCCAAGCCCTGGTCAGGGAGTGTGCAGGAGGCAGCCAATCGATATTTCTCTCACATTGCTGTTTCTCTCTGTCTTTCCCTCTCTCTTCTACTCTCTCTAAAAAAAATCAATGGAAAAATATCCTTGGGTGAGGATTATAAATAAATAAATAAATAAATAAATCTGCATAGATCATATTATAAGACCTTTAAAGTTATGTACTTATGTTACCTTAAAAGTGAATTAAAGTTGCCAATGGAATTGTTAAATTATACTATGAAGCATTTGGGAGAATAACGGGTTAAGTCTAAGGATTTGGGAAAGACTCCCTAACTAGCACAGGCAGGCATCTGGCCAGAGACTTGGTCCCATTAGATAAATATCATTACATCCTAGAAATATATTTATGTCCAAGTTACTGATATACACTCTGAGTCTGAAGATTTATGAGATTAGGAAAAAATGTTTTAGTCATGAAGAATATGAAAAAATGAAATATCTTTCCTCTAGTCATGTAACAGGGCAGATTGAAATGTTCTCCTAATTTCTCTTGACATGCAGCCCATCTCTCATTAGCCTATAAGGGTGCCTGTAACTGCAGCACCTGTCAAACGCTCATTTCCAATGATCAACGATCACATTTAAAGGACAGCCCAACCCCATCTTGTCTTTAAAGTGGAGCGAGAAGTCTAACACTAAATGTTATTCAGGCGCCACGAAGGCATGTCTTTTCTCAGCCCCTAAATCACACACTGATGGCAAAATAAGAATAAAGCAGCTCTTTTGAATACTGCAGCCTTTCATTCTTTACTGGTCTTAGAGATATGCAGCCCGATCTTGGTAAGTTATCAGAATATCATTTATCCTTCACATTGGCTTCTATTTTTTCCTTGAACTTCTCATGCTTTCTTCTTCCATTGTGTTCATAATGAGTTATTTCACACTGATTTCCTTTGTGATGCCATCCAGTTAAAAATTACTCAAGTCAGAAAGAATGAATATAGCGGTGTCAGAGATGAAAGCTTTCCAGTTTCCCAAACAGAGTGTCTTCTGAGACGATCACATTCGAGTTCAGATTCTCCCATTAAAAAATTTACATGAGCCCCGACTGGTTTGGCTCAGTGGGTGGAGCGTCGGTCTTTGGACTCAAGGGTCCCAGGTTCGATTCCAGTCAAGGGCGTGTACCTTGGTTGCGGGCATATCCCCGGTGGGGAGTGTGCAGGAGGCAGCTGATCGGTGTTTCTCTCTCATCGATGTTTCTGACTATCCCTCTCCCTTCCTCTCTGTAAAAAATCAATAAAATATATTTAAAAAAAAGAAATTTACATGACCAGTTAATCATGATCTATGGGGCTGACTCAATTTAGTCAAACTCCTATACATTTTTTTATTTGTTTGTGTTTTAGTTTTCATTTACTCTGAAAAAGACAACCTATCTAGTAACTAAAAAGTAGATCACACCTACACAACTAGCAAAAACACATGGAGACAAATTAGTAATCAGATTGTTAGATCAAGATGGAATCTCCAAAAAGAGGGAGCTATGGGTGGGAAGCAGTGATCTGGAATAGCAAAAACAAACAGCTGGTGTGTGTTCCATAGCACCCTCCCTGCACCAGTGGCAGACACTATTGGTAAATCATTGCATACTTTTGATAATAACCTGTGATGCAGTCTCTATATCCATCCACACAGTACTCTAGGCAGCCCCAACTAATCAATCAGAGTTCTTCTATGAGAAGAAATCTTACATGCCATATCTGAACTAGAGAATTGATTAGTCTAAGCCATGGATCTCCTTTTTCTGCCCATAAAACAGAATTCTCCACCATTTATCTGAATTTATATTTATAGAAGGTTTAGTAACCTCTCACTGCTGGGACTAGAAAAGTATTGCCAAATTCCACTTTTGTTGTGGTGGAGCATATCTGACAGATAAAATTAGAGAAATGTATAGAGAACACTTCTGAACTTCAAGAAAAAGTCTCCAGAGATGAGACCTATATTTGTAGAAATCCCCATGGATATTTGATGCTTCTTAAAAGCACCAAAGTTGTGTACTGCTGGCCATCCAGCAAAAGAAACTACCCAGCCCATAAGATTCAATGATCCTGTCTCTGGCATTAGAGATAATGCTGACTACACAGCCTTGTTGGTGAGGATGGATATTCAGGACATTTCAGTATGGTGCTCAAAACTTCTCCTCCCAGGAAATTGGATGTGTTATGTTGGGCAATCAATAGAGTTGTTCAATTCACTCTTTTGAGCATGGTAGAGACACTGAACTGACATTCGCCCGGTCCCCTTAAGTTAAGTGTGGCTGAATGATTTGATTGGCCAATCCTATGGTTGCTGAAGAGACATGCAAAGCTCTAAGAGACAGGCTGTGATTCATCACATCCGCTATCCCTCTGCCAAGTGTCTTCATCCGTCTGCATGGAAAGTATAGCATTGGCTTTGGGCTTACAGCACAGGGGATAGAGCCCCCAACCCACCATGGGTACCATGGTGATTGTTAATCTTATGTGTCAACTTGACTGGCCAAGGGATGCCAGACAAGACATTATCACTGGATGTGTCTTTGAAAGTGGGATTGGCAAAACAGATCACCCTCCCCAATGTGGGAGAGCATCATCCAATTCACTGAAGGCCCAAATGGAACAAGAGGAGGAGGAGAAATTTGCCCCTAGTTTTACTGCCTGTAAGAGCTGGGACATCTCACCTCATCTTCTCCTGCCCTCAGACTGGGATTTACACCATAGACTCCCCTGGTGCTCAGGCCTTCAGATTCAGACTGCATTACATCACCAGCTTTCCTAACCCTCCATAATTGTGTGAGCCAATTCCTCATTATAAATAAGTATAAGTATACATATACATATCATATACATATACATATATAGGGTGTCCCAAAATTCACGCGAGACGTAATTTTGATAGAAAACACAGATTTATAATTAAAAATTGTAAATTTTTTATTGATTCATAAAGTATATAGTATAGGGTTATGTATGGAATAGCACATCGGGTAAATGGCTTCCATGGCTTTGCTGGCACATACACAAAGCCGTGGTCTTCATTGGTTTTCATTGTCCCTGCTCTTGGGCCATAATTGGTACTTGGTAATGCTTATCAAATTGAAGGGATTGAAATCAAAGGGCAACAGATATTAGAATCTGATTCAATAAACCAAGTAAGATTAGGCTTTTATTTTTTGATGTTGTTAATGCTTGGGCAAAATTCAAATCTTGTGTGAGTTTTGGGACACCCTATACATATACATAAATATATAAACACAATTGGTTCTGTTTCTTTGGAGAACCCTGACTAATACAGGCATGTAGAGTGAGCAAGAAATGACCCTTTGTTCTTTAAAGCTATAAGGGATTGCTTGTTCCTTCAGTATAACCCGGCCTATTCTAACTGATGCCTCATGCAAGGAAAACTTTTTGCAATCCTTAAGGAGTCTTTCTGGGAAATCGCAATAGAAAAAATTTGGTCTCATCAAGGTTCCTTCAGTTTTGGCAAACTTTAAACATCTAAATAGATAGAAATAAGTTCTCTTGATATTGTGGGATTTTTTTTTTTTTTTTTTAGATGAGAGCTCTAAAGAGGAGCAAAGAGCAGGTTTGAACACAATAGGGAGAGGGGGAAGGAAATGAAGGCGAAATGCACATGGGAACAATTCTTGGGGCCTCATGCAAACTTGTGCTAATCCCTGACTTTTGATGTCTCCAGAACGACTGGGCAGGGGCCCAAGCCAATCTCTATTGGAATGAGATACACTGAACCACAGTGTGTGTTGGGCTCCAGATACCATTGAAAGCAAGATGCGAACAGGAATGGTTAAATGTTACCAACTATCATTTTCCAGGCAAACATTTAATTTTTGTTGTTTATCTGTCTTTTCCACAATAGGAAAAATATTCAAATAACTGATTTAAGGAGGGCTTGATGCTAGAAAGGCAGTATTTTTTTTTTCTGTCTAGCTTTCGCAATATATAGTACTTTTAGGCTACGAAATATTTTTCAACAACACGATTACAAATTTTAAGAAGTGCCATCCAAAAACTATAAACTACAAATCCAACTTCTAAAAGTTCACGCAAGTTCACACATGTCAAAAAATAAAAATTTTTTATATAATAGAAAACATGTTTTCCTTAGTATGCTGCTGATATTTTTAATAATTTTATAGATAATTAATTCCCAATTAAATATACTGAAGGACTTTTCTTACTGCTTTTATTATTTTCTTGTCAGAGATATGTTTTAGAAGAAGAGTGGAAAGTGGAAATAACAACTCACATAAAAAAATTATCCTTTTACAGAAAAATTTCATCAAAACTACATATTCAGTTATGGTTTTATAAAATTATAAAGTCATAGGAATATATTTCATAACTGTATGTTGCACTTAAAATATGTACTTTTACGGAATGTTCCAAAGGAGACATTTTATTATAGGATAGAAATGATGATCAGTTTTTCCTTTCAAATCAGATATTTAGTATTTTTTGAATGGTGTAGATTAATTCATTTATTTCATCAAAAAAATCTTGAAAGTACTTATCACTTACTAAGTAAAATCTAGGTATTATTCCCCACTTAAAATGTAGGACATTGCTATCTCACTATGCAACACATCTTTTCAACCTTTAATTTGCATGAAAGTGGCTAGATCAATTGTGATTAAGACAGACAAGAACCATGGATTCATAGAGCTTCTGCTCCAATGGGGTAACAAATAAACAGACAGGATGGAGAGAGAGAGAGAGAGAGAGAGAGAGAGAGAGAGAGAATCACTGGTGGCTTTTCTTTATACTATGTATAGGTTCTATAGTAAGGAGATAATGAATGGTGGTTGGTCAGAGATATTAATTAGATAAGAGATTCAAGGAAGACATCTCTGAGTAAAACACCTTGAGGAAGAATCCTAAATGAAGTGAGGAAGAATATTTCAGAGAGAGGGGAGAGAAGTACAAAGGTCCCACAGAAGGAATAAACTTGGAAGATTTCAGAAACAGATATTGAAAATGGCAAGATCTAAGAAGGAACCATGGGAAAAGACAGCAGAAGTAGTGTGAAAAAAGATATCACTGGAGGCAAGCAGGTCCTCTAAAGCTATAGTGAGGATTAAAAAAACAAAAAACAAAAAACAACTATGTAAAGTGTCTGGGTCGTGGTCAGCACTCAACTATTAGTCTTTCTTCCCGTTTTACCCGACTGTATTTATTTTAAGAAATGTCTAGTCAACAGTCTTCTCCACTGGGGTTTTAGTCCTCCTTTAAATTGATTTCCACTTAAAATGTAGGACATTGCTATCTCACTATGCAACACATCTTTTCAACCTTTAATTTGCATGAAAATTGCTAGATCAAATAATGGTATACTGCATAAAAACCACGACTGTGAAATCAAGGCAACCCTACGAGAGTGACCAAACCAGAGGATTTGCCAAATGCCACCACTACCAATTAGAAGGAATAGTGACTTGGGACAACATCTTTTAAAAAGAATAAGAGGTCTTTCTTCCAAAGAGACCAAGAGTCTCCTTTTATTTCGAGGACCCAGGGTAACAGGGGTTAACATTATTATTCCCCAACATTTGGTACAACTGAGCACTGAGTGCTCACAGGGTAGGGAACTGCTACATTTCCTTATGTGTTTTGTGTTCTTAGTTAGGTCTATGTATCCCCTGAATCTTCTCAAACATGATGTTTCTTTACCAAATATAAAAAATTGAGAACCTTCCAGTTCACCACTGCAAGGAGACTTTTAGTTAGAATGTGCAGCTCTGACTCTGTCCTGAAGATTTACATTTCTTACAGGATTCCTGGTGCTACCACCCCATTGGCTTTGAGTAGTGTTGGAGGAGGAGAAATTAGTTAAGGAGTATAAATGTAGACATAAAAACCCCTTCTCTTTAAACCAAGACAAAGCTAGAATGGTCACATCTGACTTTCCAAATGAGAAATCAACACGAAAATAAAGAAATCACCAAATCACCACCGTAAATGTAGATGCTCTGGTTTACCAAGAATGACTTCCTGGCTGTCAGCTTGTGGCTCTGGAAAGCTGAAGGCAATTCCTAGCTTTTCTTCTCTTTTAACGCAACATCTAGGAGTTCATTCCTACACATCGTAGATGTTATTCACCCCAGCTAAAGAGCCCAACAGAAAGAGGCCCGCATCTCCCTTGTGGTTTACCTACAAGAGGAATAAAATTGACTTGAAAGCTCAGCTTCTAGTCTTCCATAGGCAGAGGCTGTATATTGATGGGTGCCAACAGTCTCTCAAAATAAAAATAGAAATGCAAGGTCCCTGCATCTAAGAGCAGTGGGTCATTTCCTTACAAGTATTTCATTCTCCAAACTACAGCTTTCTTAAAACATGAAAAGAATTTATGCCAAAGAAAATGGCATTTATAAGTCTAACACCCATTAAAAAATCTCCCATATTATATTCTTTAAAATACAGATGTTGTTTTAATAATTGTTATTTTCATATAACATATATACATTGTATTTTGTAATTTTCTAATAATTTTAAACCATCCCATCTCTCTCCCCTAGCCTTCAAATACCTTTATTTACTGAATTGGAAAGAGAATAACTGTAAGACAAGGTAGAGCATGCTGTGACCCATCTCCTCTAGTGGACTATACTTAAAATGTAGGACACTATTATCTCACTCTGAGAGGGCCAGGCTATGTCTAAATCACCTTTCATAAAGCTGTGATTTTGTAGATATTGGTTACTCTGCCTAGAATTGCTTATGGTAAACACTTTTCAATTTTGTTGACTTTCCAGCATCTAAACTTTCTTCTCTTGGCCTAGCCAGTTTGGCTAAGTGGATAGAGCATTAGCCTGCAGACCGAAGGGTCCTGGGTTTGATTCCGGTCAAGGGCACGTACCTAGGTTGCAGGCTCCTCCCTGGCCCAAGCCCTGGTCAGGGCTCATGCAGGAGGCAACCAATCAATGTGTCTCGCTCACATTGATATTCCCTCACATCGATATTTTTCTCTGTCTTACCCTCTCTCTTCCACTCTCTCTAAAAATCAATGGAAAAATATCCTGGGGTGAGGGATTAAAAATAAATAAATAAATAATAAACCTTCTTCTCTGTTTTCACCATTACAGAAGCAGAAAATGTCAGATACTGGTTTTTCTCAGACTCCCTTGCAGCTAGGGCATGAATACATGATCCAGACTCTGTCAATCAGATATACCCACATTGGACTTTGAAACAGGAAGTGCCAAGAAGTGGGACTCTCTCTGGCAGCAACAGAGGTTGCAACAAGTGCAAGCTCCCAGACCACAGCAACAGGGCTCTAAGTTAAAGTATTCAGGAATTGGGTTTTTTCACCAGAGAAAACTAAGATATGATTTTGATCTTTGTGTCTGGCTGTGCAAACCCAAGCCTGTTTTTTCAGCCCTACTAACAATACCCTTTCAATAGAACTCCTATTCTTTCTAAATTAGCCAGAATCCATGCCCAACATTTCCAGCTAAGAGTTCTCACTACACTTTCCTTACCTGAAGAACCAGCTCAAAGCTCCCACTAACCGGTTAATGAGTGAAAATGTGAGGCAATCACCTGGCTATTGTTTATCTCATTTCTGCATATAAACAGAAAATTTGATTTTTAAAAATCTCCTATATTGGAGCCTTTGGGTCCAGTTCAAAACATTATTCTCTTTTCTGTGGGAGCATAGATTATCTTTCCAGATAACTACCCATCAAGCTTATAACAATGCTACATATTTGTAGTGACTCAAAAACTCTTAAAGGTTATGATGAAGGTGAAAATACTTTTTAAAAAGAATTCAAGTGCTCACCTGAAGAGAGATGTGTGTGTGTGTGTGTGTGTGTGTGTGTGTGTGTGTGTGTGTGTGTGTTTTCAGGTGAATATTTTGGACCACAGGTTTCTGCACACTTTTACTGAAAACTTTTTAAAGTAAATGACAAGTAAATGACATCTGCAGAGCAGAAATAGACATTTCCAAATAAATCTGCACAATCCAATCCTTCATTTTATCAAAGACTCAGGACCAAGTAAATAGCGTTCAATGGCATGAGTCCTCTCTGAAGGACTGAAGAATAAGACCTTTCCTGAACAGGGAATCAGACCTGTCACCCTCCAGGGTTCCTCTCCTCTCATGCTCTCAATGATCAACTCTAAAGCTTATGTTTGGGGAATCCTCTCCTTGCCATGCTGAGAACAGAAACACATGCGGTGTCCTCTAAGCAAACTTGGGAATGCACCTCATCATATTTTCACTGAGATTTTAGAAAATAGCAGTGAACAATGATGTGCAAACAAATCCACAAGTAGGCCATTGTTTCAGGCTGTGGTTACTCATATGTCAGTGTGCTCCCAAAGTGCATGCTTCTTACCAGCAAGGTCAACACAGATGCTTAAATTACATGGTTGCGGGTGTAGACAGAGCCTTCCAAACTTGGCTCTCAATCAGAACAAAATTTGTGCTGAGACATAAAGAAAGCTCTGTGCCACTGGGAATGCTCATCTAGAGAAATCTAAAAGCAGTAAGCTGCTTGGTGCAGATGCCCAAGGGGACCTTAAGATAACACTTTGCTGTATGTGGGTTTCAGGCAAAATTTATCTGTTCAACAACCAATAGAGAAATCCTACCTAGAACCCATGGATTCCACTTGCTTGTCAATTTCAAACAGTGGGTGGCTGGGTCTAATCACTGGCATATTGGGAAAGAGTTCTGGCTGCCACAGGACTGGAAGTGGGGAGCAGTAGCATGAGCTCCATGGATTTGAAGACCCTGTTATCTGAATTCTGTGTGAATTAAGCTTTGCCTGATTTCCTCACCTCAGTGTTGAATTCACCTTCCTTGGAAACTTCAAAACCGTTTCCTTCTGCTTCTCTTATAAGACTGTATTCTACTTTTAGTATTTGCATATTTTGTTTACCCCTTCTAGACCTTTAATTCCCCAAGACAGTAAACTGCATTTTATTTATTATATTCTTCTCAGATCCTAGGAATCTTCTACCCATCCTTTTACCTTTTCCTTAATTCAGCAACAAATATTGAATGCCTACTCTGTGTTGGAACTGGCTAGGCCCTAAGATAGAGGCATAAATAAGACCCAGTCCATACCTTCAATAAGATCACAGCCTAGTTGACTATGGAATAGATGAGGCAAAATTGTATTCCAGTTTTCCCAGTGGTGTGATCTGTTCTAATGACCATCTTTTAGAAGGGTTTGCTGTTTTATGACTTAAGAATAGGTTTCTAAATGGATTGTATTCTGATAACATCCCAGTGCGACGGGCAGAACAGTGAACTGAGATCATACTCAACAGGTTAAAAGCCTTACGGTTTTATCATGATGTGCTTTGACAAATACATTGAGAAACATTTTTGAGAGTAACCATGAAGCAAAAGGAGAAACACTCTTCATTTTGCTGTGACCTGAAGCCTCAGCTCTGACAATCATCCCAGCTTCAAACACAGCACATGAACCTAGGCATCTGTGGTTAGCTGAATAATGGTCCCAACAAAGATGTCCACATCCTAATCCCTGGAACCTGAGGCTATGTGAGGTAACACCGCAAGAGGAAATTAGACTGCAGATGGAATTATGGTTGCTAATCAGCTGACCTTGAGATGGGGAGAATATCTTGGATTTTCCTGGTGGACCCAGTGTAATCACACGGTCTTTAAATGTGGAAGACGGAGATGGAGAACCAGCAAGATGACAGCATGAAGAGGACTCCGTTGGACATTGCTGGTTTTGAAGATGGAGGAAGTAGCCACAGTCAGGGAATTCAGGCATCCCCTTTAGGGCTGGAAAAGACAAGAAAACAGATTCTCCTAGAGCATCCAGAGGAACAGCCCTGCTAACACCTGGGCATAGCCCTGTAAGGCTCACTTTGGACTTCTGACCCCCAGAACTGAAAAATAACAAATGTGTGTTGTTTAAAGTGATTAAGTTTGTGGTACTTTGTTGCAGCAGTAATAGGAATCCAATACAGGGACCTTGTGAGCCAATGAATTTCCAAATATCCTTCTTCACAAGATGTGTGTGTATGAAATAAGAGAATGCATGCAGAGGGCCGGCCATTCACACAGAAGATGAACCCTGAATGTTAACTCCCTTCTGCCCTCCCTTGAAAATACCCCATCCTGGGAGTAATTTTTTTTTTAACCAAAATTTAAGCAGTTCCTGGCCTATACTATTCTCTGAATAACATTCAAAAACACTAAAGAAAACAAACAAACAAATAAAACCCTTCTTCAAAGAAAGTAGGTCTCCACTTTAGCTGCACATGAACTTTTTAAAAATACAGATGCCCAGGCTCTGTCATGGACCAATCAAATCAGTCTCTCTAGGAGGGAGTCTCAGGTAAAGGTCTTTTAAAAGCTCACCAGGTCACTCTGAGGCAATGGTTCTCAACCTTCCTAATGCCGCGACCCCTTTAATAAGAGTTCCTCATGTTGTGGTGACCCCCAATTTCATTGTTACAAATTGAACATAATTAAAGCATAGTGATTAATCACAAAAACAATATGTAATTATATATGTGTTTTCCAATGGTCTTAAGCGACCCCTGTGAAAGGGTCGTTCGACCCCCAAAGGGGTCGCGACCTACAGGTTGAGAACCACTGCTCTAAGGCATGATGAGGGTTGAGAACACCTCACTATAGCCACAGAGGAGCACTTTACAGCAGACCTGAGAGCACCTTAGTCTGACTAAGGCCAGAGTCCTGCCCCCAATTCCTCTGCCCCTGCATTTGCCTCCACGGGGTCCCCAATGTGACTTTCCAGTGCCTTCTCCTATATACAATAGTTTTCCAATTTTTCCCCCAGAAAACTCTTATTAAAGAGTTTTAATAAGTAAAACTGATTCAGAAGTCCAATAGATACAAGAGAGGAAAATAGGAATTTGGGGAGTCTAGAACCCTTCTGACTCCAGCCTCTGCATCTCCTCTGAAGCTCAAGTTGAAGAGTAGGAACCACTGTTTACTCAGTGAACCACAGAGCTGAGCTGGACCCGAGCAACCATCCAGTGTAGCATGTTCCAAACCATATGCCACAGACACTTAGATCCTCAAGACATTAACAGATGTCATCTGGAAATATAATAGATGTCATATAAAAAAAAATGATAGGGAGGTTCCATTATCAAATACCTTAGAAAACAGCACCCAGCTGCCTTACTCTTTTTAAAAATATATATTTTATTGATTTTAGAGAGGAAGGGAGAGGGAGAAAGAGATAGAAACATCAATGATGAGAGAGAATCATTGATTGGCTGCCTCTTGCATGCCCCCCACTCGGGATGGAGCTGGAAACCTAGGCATGTGCCCTTGGCCAGAATAGAACCTGGGACCCTTCAGTCCACAGGCTGACACTCTATCCATTGAGCCAAACCAGCTAGGGCAAGCTGCCTTACTCTTGCATGTTAAAGGCTCTGAGATGCCCTGCAGTTAAAGTATATATTTTATATACATATATTTATTATTTAACCTAATATTCCCTAACCTTTTTTGACCAAGGAACTGGCCAAATAAGGGAGTCTTTATAAGGAATACCTGTCATCCAAGGGACCCAGTTTAGAAATTCCAATTCCTTCTTGTGAAAGAGGAGAAAATGGGGCCCCGGGAGATGATGTAATTAACCCAAAGGCATGAGGCACAGTCCACCAATGCCTCCAGTCTCCCCTGGACCCTGGCGAGCTCCCTTGGCTGGACTATTTCCAACATGCTGACAGCTTCCCACCACCGGGTGCCTATGTTTGCCCTCAGTGTCTAAGAGCTTCCTCTGGTCCCACGAAAGCTCATTCTGGGTGCAGAGAATGACGACTTGGTGCATCAGTGCTCCGGTCTCCCAGCCTCCAGTGTGGGTGTGCTCCACACAGACTCTCAGAGGGTCTCCAGTGGCCAGGAGGCCTGGTTGCCCACCTGAGCGCCCCTCTTATTGGTTTTCCTCACTTCCCTGCCCTAACCCTACTTCCTCACCTGTGCTTCCTGGGATCAATGGGGGAACCCAAACGAAGAGTTACTCATGAAGCAAATTAGGAAAGATGGTCTAGACTTAGGATCTAGTTTAGACAATAAATAGATGATTTTTAATGACAATTTTTAGAGCAGTTTAAAGGTTACAACAAAATTGAGGGGAAGACACAGAGATTTCCCATATACCCCTGCCCTCACACATGCACACCCTCTCCCACTGTCGACATTCCCCGCTCAGAGTGGCACATTTGTCACAACCGATAAACCCACACCGACACATCATTATCACTCAAGCCCATGGTGTGCATCAGGGTTCACTCTTGGTGTTGTACATTATATGGGTTTGGACAAATCTATAATGACATGGATCCACCATGATAGTATCACACAGAGTAGTTTCACTGCCTTAAAAATCCTCTGTGCTATAATAACCTGGTTTGTGTAAATGATATCAGATTCAAGCTTAAGATTCCAAGTTTTAAGCAGACTTAGACATTTTCTCTTGAGACAAGCAGCTAAATTCTACTGTCAAAATCAAAAGAGATTAAGCATTTTCTTCCTTCTGACCCTAAAAAAAAAAAAAAGAGAGGCGGGGGGAGAAATAAGTCTGTGTTAGAGATAAAACATTTCGTCTTATCTTCAGAAAGTAAGCAGGGCTTCTCCATCCTTGTGCCCTCTGGTGAAAGGTCACAGACAAATAATATGTCATGTTGCTAGAATGTTCTTTGAGAAGGAAACAGAAATGCTTAAGAAAGTTGAACTCAGAAATTTCTAAACAGGCTGCACATCTGAGGTGGCTCCTGGCTGCCAAATTTTTTTTTTTTTTTTCAAAAACAGTGAATAAATTTGCTCAAGAAATTAGCTGTCGATAGCAGGGGTTGAAAACCTAGCCAGGGCTCTAAGTCTGGCCGGGAGCTCAAACTATTTTCCAGATACTTAGGGCTCAATAAAATCTAACACATTTTCTCAGCAACTTCTTTTCCCCTTTAATTTCAAAACCATGACATTATAAGGTAACTTTAGTGTGTGTGTTTCAAATATTAGTTGATACTAAGCTGGCAGATAAGCATTTTCTGAATATATATTCATATATATAGATATATATAGACATATATATATCTATATATATATATAATTTATTTCAGAGAAGAAGGGAGAGGAAGAGAAAGATAGAAACATCAATGATGAGAGAGAATCATTCATCGGTTGCTTCCTGCACACCCTCTACTGGGGATCAAGCCTGCCCAGGCATGTGCCCTGACCTGGAATCGAACCGTGACCTCCTGGTTCATAGGTCGACGCTCAACCACTGAGCCACACCAGCTGGGCTCTGATTATTCTTTTAATGGAAGGATTTTCAAGAGACTACACTTAATTTTGGTGAATGATATCTTCCCCATATTTGAATGGTCTGTACTTCTGCACACTGAGAGAGAGGACACTGAAGCTTGAACTCTCATTGGAGAAGCCTACACACACACACACACACACAGAGAGAGAGAGAGAGAGAGAGAGAGAGAGAGAGAGAGAGAGAGTTCATGGAGGTTTCAGGCAACCTAGTCTTATATAATAGGGAGGGAGAGAATCGACTAAAAGTAGAAAAAATGCAGCCCTTCCCTTTCACCTCAGAGGAGACTGACAATGTCTAAGGCCAGTTGGACAATGGTCAGGACAAGCATTACAAATAGATGAGTAAGTTGTTAGAATCCATCTGCTCAGCTCTGAGCATTTGAAAAGCTGGCTGGGACCAGGGCTGTGTGCTTCAAAACACAACTACATCTGATCTGCGCTTCATCAAAAGTCACGGTTGCTAGAAACCCGTTCTCAGACGTATTGTGCTTGTGCCCCATGAGGGTGGGACCTGTCACTCCTTCCTAATTGCCTCTTGATCCTCAGTTCTCGTCCCACTCATTGCCAGAAACTTCCCCTGGCGTGCGGAGTGACCTCAATCCCAGACAAATGACCAGACCGTCTGACTCTCTCCTTGCCCAGCTCTGGAACCAGATTTAGTTCTGAAAGGCGGAGAGTCCAGCTGAAGATGTTTTGCTCCATCTTCCTTGACCTCACACTGTGGAGGCCCTGATACAGGAAAATACAATCTCAACTAGACATTTCCACCTCATACCTCTAGCCAAGCCCCCTCTCCATAGACTTTCTCCTACTCCATCCATTGCTCAGAACCCCTCAGGTGCAAAGCCTGCTTTGGAGGTTACATAGGAAGTCTACTACGAAGAATGCTTTAAGAGGGTGATGGAAAGGTCCCCTTTGCACAAAAATGACTCCCTCAGAAGGCTGTCACAGGACCAAAACATTTACCATTCTACTTTTTCTCTGGATTAAAACACAGAAAGCAATTGTCGAGAAAGATAGGGAACATATGAAGTTGTTATCCTATATAATAAAAGGCTAATATGCAAAATGCCCCCTTGGGAGTTCGACAGGGAGACTGGGAGTTCCATCGCTTGCTATGACATGTGCTGACCACCAGGGGGTGGCGTGGAACATGGCAGGCAATCAGCAGTGATGATGGGGCACTGAGGAAGTGAGGGAAGGAGGAGGCGAGGAGGCGGGGAGGCCTGGAGGCAGGGAACCTGATTGGCCCTGATCGCTGGCCAAGCCTAGGGACCCTAGCCATGCACGAATTTCATGCAGCAGGCCTCTAGTCATCTATAAGCATACCGGCTAAAATGAATTTATCGGATTTGCTCTGGCCACCAGCAGGGCAAATGAAAAGGGATCATGGCCAAAAAATATTGGTTTAGAGATTTTAAAGAAAGATGCCTGGGGTACAAGGTGTGGAGTAATCAAAATGTTTTCCCTTAGTTGAGGGATTAGTGGAGAGGAGGACAGGCATTATACTATATATCCCCAAAAGAACATATAGTGTATATCCCTAAAGAGAAGACATATAACTAGAAAAAAACGATGAAAACAATGACTGTAGTTATCATTCAGTGAGAATATTTAGTGTTAGACTATGTATACATAGTGGCATACATTATTTTGTTTTTGTGATCCATATACTAAGTAGGTATTGTCATTTCCATCTTACAGATGAGCATATTGAGGTTCATAGACAATTCATCACTTAATTTATTCACACAGGACTACTAAGTGTCAGGTTGTGGGTTCAAACATAGATTCTCCTCCAAAGGTCATAATCAATCCACTTGGCCAGACCATCTTCCTAATACTGTAATGCATTTGTTGTATTACAGTTAGGGAGCACAGATGTTCTTTCTCAGGAAAAAAGAAAAGAGAGAGAGGAAAAAAAATCCCACCAGATTTCAGACTAGAGGCTTGGCATAAAGCACCAGAAATGTCAGTGAATTAAATCGACAATCACTCCTTGGCTTCACACCCCACCATTTACCTAAGTCTGTGGTTCCCAAAGTATGTGTGGGTGTGGATGTGTGTTGCTCAGAGGTATTGCAAGAGATCTGTGTATCCCTCCACACATCTAACCTTGACTGCAGACAAAATGCATCATGTACATACCAAGATACTTCTGTGATTGATAATATACCAGCTAATTTAGAAGTGTTATTGAATTCATATTCATTGTGTATTTATCATTGTACATTTTCCAACCTAGAAATAATAAAATCATAATTAGAATCATATGGGATGAGTGCTTTTGTTATTAAAAGGGGGATTTTTCAACCCCACAACCCACAAATTCCATTCCTAGATATATACTCAACAGAAATGCATCAACGTGTTCATCAATAGACATTGTACGGGAATAGTCATAGAAACACATTCATAACTTCCCAGAAGTGGAAACAAGAGTGCAATGGGTAAAAACATTGGGTCCAGCCAGTACAAATACCATGGCCACACAGTGGAATACAATACAGCAATTAACATGAGTCGGTGACAACTACACAAAACAACAGGGTGAATCTCACAATGTGATACAGAGCACGGGAGCCAGAAACATAAAAAGTACCCTCTATGTGATTCCACTTACACAACATTCCACAACAAGCATAACTGATCTATGCTGTTGGGAGTCAGGAGAAATGTTACGCTGAGAGATTCGGGCAGTGAGTGGAGGTTGAGTGAGGGGGCTTCTGGAGAGACATGTAATGTTCAGTTTCTTGTTCATCTGGATGCTGGTCTCATGAGTGCATTCAGTTTATGAAGATTCCTTGAGCTGTCCATGTCATTTCTACATGCGTATGTTACATTTTAATAATAAAAGTTTTAAAAACAGGGGGTAATGACCCCCAGCTCTGTACATAGTTTCATTCCAGCCAAGTCAGATGCTTAGAACTAATCTGCCTACAAACACACCCTTTCCATTCTTTGATACCTAGCTCAATAGCAGCACCTCCAAGGAATCCTCCTCACTTCAGAAGTGAATTTTCACTCCTCTGAGCCCCAGAGAGTTTCATGGGTTTCTCTGATCACAACCCCGAGGTTCTCAGAGCCTTGCATAGCAGTGCTTGCCAAATGGTCATCAATAAAGGTTTTTAGGTGTTAAAATGTCCACATCTAACCTTATTGTGCAGTGATTTATGTTTGTCATACTCCCCACCCTCAAGAAGCCTACAGTGTTGGGAGAAATATGTCTATTCATATTTGTATATGTTTACTCATCTTTGTGTATGTTTACTCATTTTTGTGTGTGTTTACTCATCTTTGTATGTGTTTACTCATCCTTTGTATTGCCCACCACACCCAGTCCATTACCAGGCACATGGCAGGTGCTCAGATAATGTTTCTGAATAAAGATCCAAGTTACCTGTAAAAAAATTTGCTGTGAAAGAGATACCTGGATGATTCCACAGTTACAGGGCTATTTCCTACATCTAGAAAAGAAGAGAAAGGCTTCAATATGAACACTGCCCTTCCCCCAGGTGGCTGGTGTTTTACTGGGTTGATGCTAGACCAACTACTCCCTTGGGGGTCCAAATATCTATACAGTGAGTTTTACAATAAAGAAAACTCAAAGCAGCTGAGATGTTTGGATCGCAGTGATGGAGAGCTCAGCCCAATTCCAAGCCTCTTGGATCAACCCTGGCATATGTTTCCACATCAGAGGAAAAGAAATCCAACAATCAAATCAACCAGGCCGCATGCAATGAAAAATGACAGAGATGGCATCAACAGATAAGCCTTCAAGTCTGCTTCAGCCCATCTCCCAGGAAGAACAACGGCATTTCTGAAGTCTCCAATGCGTTCTCAACCTCTAATTCTGCCTCCTCCCTTTTCTTTTCCTTCCCTTTCCTCAACCATCTGCATACTGTCTGAAACAAATTCACTGTGAGATGATTATTTTAAATCATTAGGGCACAATGAGTGGTGCTGAAGTGCTAAGATTCCTGAATTAATAATATTGCTGCCATCCATGATTTTAACTTTCTCTTTTCTGTAGGCAGAAGCCAAAACATTAGGAGATATTTTCCAGCATTACAGTCAAGCTGTGCATTTTTAGATTTGTGGGCAGGCTGAGTGATCTCCAGCCAGGATCTCAGCCCTCAGCCCTACATTCCAATGTCATTCTCTGACCACAGCATCATTTCTGGCCTCCCCCAGGTCATCACTTTGGAGAAAATAAAGCACATTTTTAGAATTTAATTTAAGAATAACCCAGGCAACCTAAGGCCAACTGACAAGGCCATTGGTGAAGTCAGCAGAAGGGAGAGCTGATATTGGTCAACACCTCCATCATTAAGACCTTTTATACCTGCATCAAGAATTTCATTGAAAGTTGGGAGCCTTGGCTAGGAGGTCATGGTTCGATTCCCAGTTGGGGCACATGCCCGGGTTGCAGGCTTGATCCCCAGTGTGGGGCGTACAGGAGGCAGCCAATTCATGATTCTCTCTCATCATTGATGTTTCGATCTCTCTCTCCTCTCTTTCTCTTTCTCCAAAAATCAATAAAAACATATAAAAAAAATAAAGTTGGGAATTTATAGGTCCAAACAGCCTAAAGAGTCTACATCTTTTCCTTTTGATTATAATCACAAGAAAACAGATCATTCAAATTAAAATATGTATGCCAGGACTAACCTACTCAACATTCAGGTATCAACTTGAATTTCATTTCTCATAGAAGCCTGGCCCAAGCCTAGCTTAGGTTAGCATCTCCCTTCAAAGGATTTGCCATGATTGCTATTTATTAGACACTTGTGTAATCATACAAGGAATGTCTGTCTCTCCACAGAACTATAAGTTCCGGGAGGGCTGATCGAAGCAGTCTCGTTCCTGGCTGCACCCCAGTATCACAGACTTGGTCCGTAGTACTTGACAAATACTTGTAGTTAGCACCACTAGCTGACTCCGCAGATTGCTACAACCTGGCAATCCAGAAACCCTCACCCTCTGTGGTTAGAAACCAGGAAAGAAATAAAAGTGTTTTTCAGCCCTGACCGGTTTGGCTCAGTGGATAGAGCATCGGCCTGGGGACTGAAGGGTCCCGGATTCGATTCCAGTCAAGGGCATGTACCCTGGTTGCGGGCGCATCCCCACTGGGGGGTGTGCAGGAGGCAGCTGATCGATGTTTCTCTCTCATCGATGTTTCTAGCTCTCTATCCCTCTCCCTTCCTCTCTGTAAAAAATCAATGAAATGTATATATGTGTGTGTGTGTGTGTGTTTCATGAGCCCATATAAATGGCGAATCCATGATCAAATTTTCATTCTCCGAGGCTCCAAATTACCTTCTGTTCTCCTGTCCTAATTATGGCATCACCATCCTCCATGTGAACCAGTTTTGAAATCTAAGAAACATCGTTGGTTCTGTCTGGTTTGTCAATCCCCCTACTTCCGACTAATTGATTCTACCTCTGAAACCTTTCTTCCACCTGCCTGCCCCCCAGCTCACCTGAGTCCAGGATCTTGCTTCCACTCTGCTGGACATCTCATTGGCTTCTGACCTCTGCTCTTTCTTTTGACCAAATGTCTTTGTTTCTAGCTAGCAGATAATTTTTGATACTTTTAGATCATGCTCTACTAGATAAAAGTACTAATAAATTCCTCATACCCTGGTGAATAAAATGCAAATCCATACCTTGACCTACTCCTTGGTCCCCAAGCTGCCTCACACCATCCTCCAATGTCCAGTTGAAATGTCACTTTATGCAGGAAGACTTTCCTAAATCCACACCCACCTGGAAAAACAACCAAATGCTTCACCACATTTGTTTGGAACTTAGTAAATGTTTAATTTTATTCATTATAAAGCATCTGCTAAATTGTCCCTATTAGCCTACACTTGATCTTAGCCAAAAGGCAGAGAAGCGATGCTATGTTCGTATTAGCCTAGAAATATCTCCCAACCATAATCGAGATCATACTAATTTTTGTTTATCCCAAAATGCCTAACACTATGTCTGGCACATAGTAGCTTTTTAAAAGCATTTCTTGAACTTAATCAAATTCATTCCCTCATTCATTCTTTCAAACATTCAGTCTCTGTTTACCAAGCCCAGCTCCACCCCAGGGATAATGAGGTAGAATAATTGTGTGACCTTAGGCATATAGTATATGATCAATAAATGTTAACCGCATCTTATTATTCTTATTGTCTCCCAAGGCAGTCTGTTCTATTGTTGTGCAGATATGATGACTAAAACATTCTTCCCAATTCTGAGTTCAAATATTTTCCCTATAACTCCTATTCATTGATCACAGTTTCTTTGCCTGAGGGCACTGAGAATGAAGTGACTCCAAAGCAGAGGCTCAGACACACTTAAAAAAAAACCTGATTCTCAGCCCCAGGCCTGGAATCAAGAAAGGAAAACTGGGGTCAACTGGGGAGAGAGAGCTGGATTTCATTAGTTCCATGGGTTTCTGAAAAGGGCTAAGGTTCTGTAAGTTGGTGTTTATTTTCTACCTTAGGAGTTGCACTCTGGGAGTCCAATATACTGCTTAAATTTCACTTACTTCCTTGAGCTGTAGGGTTTGGGTCAGCAAGGAAAATTCTGCAAAATGACTTCACCATTGGCAGTCATTTGCCCTTGGCCAAATTGACTTGCAATTACTCTAAGAGTGTCAGAAGTTTCCAGATTAGCTTAGGCCCTGTGTGATGCTGAGTAGGCTCCTTGGGGTGGGTCATGTCCACTCCTTGAGTCTAGCGCAAGATGGGTCCAGCTGCCCTGAAGTGTGTGCCCTGCGACCTCATCTCCCCCAGCACCTGGTTCCACTCCTCCTACACACCATGACACTTAAGGACTTGTTTTCATTTTCTCCAGGCGCACACACCCTCTTCAATGATACTCTCCTACCTGAGTTAATTATTTTTTAAGAAATAGCCTCTCAAGAACATACAATGGAGCCAAGATAGTCTCTTCAACAAATGGTGTTGGGAAAATTGGACAGATATATGCAAGAAAATGAAACTAGACCACCAACTTACACCATACACAAAAATAAACTCAAAATGGATAAAGGACTTAAATGTACGACAGGAAACCATAAAAATTCTAGAAGAATCCAAGGGCAACAAAATCTCAGACATATGCCGAAGCAATTTCTTCACTGATACAGCTCCTAGAGCAGTTGAAACTAAAGAGAAAATGAACAAATGGGACTACATCAAAATAAAAAGCTTCTGCACAACAAAAGAAACCATCAACAAAACAACAAGAAAACCCACTGCGTGGGAAAACATATTTGCCAACGTCATATCTGATAAGGGCCTAATCTCCAAAATTTATAGGGAACTCTTACAACTTAAGAAAAAGAAGATAAACAATCCAATCAAAAAATGGGCAAAGGATCTAAATAGACACCTTTCAAAAGAGGACATTCAGAAAGCCAAGAGACATATGAAAACATGCTCAAAGTCACTAATCATCCGAGAAATGCAAATCAAAACAACAATGAGGTACCATCTCACACCTGTCAGAATGGCTATCATCAACAAATCAACAAACAACAAGTGCTGGAGAGGATGTGGAGAAAAAGGAACACTTGTGCACTGCTGGTGGGAATGTAGACTGGTGCAGCCACTATGGAAGACAGTATGGAGTTTCCTCAAAAAACTGGAAATGGAACTCCCATTTGACCCTGTGATCCCACTTCTAGGAATTTATCCCAAGAAACCAGAAACACCAATCAGAAAGGATATATGCACCTATATGTTCATAGCAGCACAATTCACCATAGCTAAGATCTGGAAACAGCCTAAATGCCCATCGGTGGATGAATGGATTAGAAAACTGTGGTACATCTACACGATGGAATACTATGCTGCTGTAAGAAAGAAGGTACTCTTACCATTTGCAATGGCATGGATGGAGCTGGAGAGCATTATGCTAAGTGAAATAAGCCAGTCAATGAAGGAAAAATACCACATGATCTCACTCATTCATGGATAATAGAGACCATTATAAACTTTTGAACAATAATAGATACAGAGGCAGAGCTGCCTCACACAGATTGTCAAACTGCAGCGGGAAGGCTGGGGAGGGTTGGGGGGCAGGAGGGAGGGGGTTAAGAGATCAACTGAAGGGCTTGTATGCATGCATATGAGCATAACCAATGGACATAAGACACTGGGGGGTAGGGGAAGCCGGGGTATTGTCAAGGGCGGGGGGAAAAAAAAAGGACACATATGTAATACCCTTTGTAATGCTTTAAGCAATAAAAAAAAAAAAAAGAAAAAAGAAATAGCCTCTACCGACAGGAGGTTCCTTTCTTCAGGAGAGCAGGTTTCTCACCTTCTTCAGCCTGCTCTACAGCTGACTGTTATGCTCCGAGGTCGCACAAACCAAGGCGTCCACACCCACACACAGTGACACTGTAGGCTTATCTTCAGAGTCTGAAACCATGTCCAGAAATGCCAAGAAGAGTCTGTACCTCTCCAATGGTTGCAATGACTTATTTTCAACTCCTAAGTTCAGAACAATACGAATTGTCCTCAACTACAAAGAGAAACAAAATATGTAGCATTTTTGCTAAATTCATCGGCTCTCTACTCTGTCCCACTGCGTGACAGCAATGGCTTCCTGGTGGACCCTCTGCCTCTCCTTTTGTCTTCCATGACCTATTCTCTACCAGATCCCAAAGTGATTTTTAAAAATATGCCTTATGTTACAGCCTTGCTTTAAAATGCTCCAGATCTTCAATGTACTCAGGTAGAAGTCACAGATTTCATAGCCCTATATACTCTGGCTTCTGATATGTCTACACCCTCACAAAATCCTCCCCTTTGTGTAAAACACACATGCAAATAGAACTCCTTAAAAATGTTTCAAGTCTGCCCGGCTAAGAGCTCCTCCCTCCACCTGGATCATTTCCCCCCAAGTTCTAAATATATGGCTCAGTCTCATATTTTTGCTTCCATCCTACATTTAGCTTTCTCTAACACCCTTAAGGCCCCCTTCCTCAACCTGAAAATCTACTCTTAAATAACTCAGCTTACTGTCTTTATGCCAGCCTTCTTGGGCGTTCCATGACTTATGTAGTTGATAGCCCCAACTCTAAGTAATGAAAAGAGAGTACAAATATAGACTCGCCATGCTGCATTGCTCGGTATGGCGAAAGAAAATAACAATCTTAACGTCATTAAATTCTATAGTCATCATGTGAAATATATATATATATATATATATATATATATATATCCTCCATAACAGCCCTGGAGCCATTGCCAAGAAGAAATACTAAGAAGATGAAATATCCCCTTTGTTTAAAATTGAATTTATTTTTTAAATTTTATTTTAGAGAAGGAGGAAGGGGAGAGAGAGAGAGAGAGAGAGAGAGAGAAAATATCAATGTCAGAGAGATACATCTATCGGCTGCCTCCTGTATGCACCCTGACTAGGGATTGAACCCACAACCGAGGTATGTGCCCTAACCGGAAATCAAATCCACAACCTTCTGGTGCATGGAGGATGCCCCAACCGACTGAGCCACACTGGCCAAGACAATATTACCTTCTCTTTAACAATGTCTTGTTCACTTTATAACAAGGAAATCCTTTGTAATTTCCAGAAGGTTTTTACAAACTCTTTCCTTCCTAAAAAATGAGCAAGACACTGCTAAAGAGCCAGCTCCAGGAAAACCAAAAATCCCTGTAAGTTTCATATCAAGAACTGTTTTAGTGTTTTGTACATTTGTTGTCTGTAGACTTGTGCTTTAATTGGTTGAGGATTTTTTTAAAAAGGGTGAATAAGGATAAAAAACTTAAGTCGTTGTATTGTGAAATTTAACAAATATCAAGGGATTGAATTAATCTAATGTTCATAAATCTTGCTTACATTTGTTAGAGAAAAAAAAGAAGATCCCATCCATGAAAAAACTTCTCACTGCCATTGGAAGAGCCACGTTTGATGTGACTGCACTAATAGGTTGCTCCTTTAATGCCCCAAATTCCTTCTAGAACTGAATTATCAGCCTACTTCATACTCCTTAGATACTACAGGGGCAAAAAATTAATCAGAAGAGGAATTTCTGCCCTGGCCGGTGTTTCTAAATGGTTAGAACATTGGCTTGCACACCAGAAGGTCGAGGGTTCAATCCCCGGCCCTGGTCTAGTACTGTGCAGAAGGCAACCAATCAATGTGTCTCTCTCACATTGTTCTTTCTCTCTCTCTCTCTCTCTTCCCTGTCTCTCTTTCTCTCTCCCTCCCTCCCTTGAACTCTCACTAAAAAAAAAAACACAATGAAAAAAATATCTTTGGGTGAGGATTAACAACAAAAATAAAAAGAAGAGGAATTTCTCCTTGATCACTGTCCATTTTCATGATCCTCAGAAGACAGACACTTGATACAGGAACTTCTCTCAATGATGAACAAATAAGCCTATGGTTTATAAAGTTAGCAAGAGGCATGTCCAAGTTTCAAGGCATAGAAACGAACTCCATAAATAAAAGTGAAAATAAAATAATAAAAATAGTAGTAATATTAGTCAATCCTAATATTTAGTGAGTGCTAATTCTGTGCCAGAGTGGTTCTAAGCCTGTTACATATGTTATTTCATTTAAATATTGTACCAATTGTATGAAGATGCTGATATGACCTTGACATTTTACAGATGAGAAAACTGAGGCACAAAGACATTAACAAAACTAGCCCAAAGTCATTCAAGCAGGGAGTGGTGAGGCAGGATTTGAACCCATGAAGTCTGACTTCGACACCTTCCTTCCTGACCACTTACTGCCCCTTTCTGTGTCAGAGAGCCCTGGGAGTCAACACACTGTAAACAATGGCAATAGCACCGTAGTCCTCAGGGGAATAGGTTTGCAGGCGCGGCTATGCAAGGCCTCTGTCACCTTGCTGAAATCATGAGAGGCTGAGAGGTGTGGCTGGCCCACTCCACCCTGTGGGATTCAATCTCATAAGAAATTCTGGGGATTCTGGCAACATCTGCCCTCTCTTACACTGGGCAGATCTTCTGTATTTAACCCTTGTCTGGGCTGCTTCGGTAGATTCCCCACTATCAGTTTCTTCTCTTTTATTATGCAGCCAATTATTATTTTAAATTTCAGTTCTAATCCCATTGGCCCCCATTACCCATTACCAAGTGGGTTCAAATCCCAGCTTTGCCACTTCCTATGCGGGGAAACCTGAACATGTCACTTAACCTCATGTTGGGTTATGTGCCTTCATCATCAATGGAACTAAAATAACTTTCTCACAATGTGTTTTTGAGGATCTGGTTCATAGTGACTGTTCAAAAAATGGAGATCAACCGAAGGACTTGTATGCATGCATGTAAGCACAACCAATGGACACAAGACATTGGGCGGGGGGGGGGGGGGGGGGGGGGCGGGGTGATGAGGGGGTAGGGGAAGCTGGGGGAAGGTCAATGGGGAAAAAAGGAGATATATGTACTACTATGTGTAATACTTTAAACAATAAAATTAAGATTAAAAATAAATGGTAGCTATGTGGCAAAATAAAGCACTTAGCATTTAAGACTTTCTGTGTGCATGACTCCTACTAACATTTCCAAGTTTGTCCCACATGAATGCCCTTCAACAAATATTCCTGTCTTTGGGGTTCTTCTCTCCTTTAGACCAGCATTCCTCCATGGTGGTCCTTGGACCCTCTGCAGCAGATTCATCTGATGGGCCCTTAAAATTTGATGCTTTGGCCCCATCTCTGGCCTTGCTAATCAGAACTTCTCTGAATGGATCTTGAATATCTTTGTGTTCTTTACTGATTTCAGAGAGGAAGGGAGAGGGAAAGAGTGATAGAAACAGCAATGATGGGAGAGAATCATTGATTGGCTGCCTCCTGCACGCCCCCTACTGGGGATCAAGTCCACAACCCGGGCATATACCCTTGACCGGAATCAAACCTGGGACTCTTCAGTTCACAGTCCGATGTTCTAGCCATTGAGCCAAACTGGCTAGGGCCTATCTTTGTTTTTAACAGACTTCCAGGCAATACTTCTAAACACCAATGACGGCGTCCCCCTGCCCTGTCTATGACAATATGTTCTCTGTGCCTGAGATTCCTTCCTGCTCTCATATCTGTCACCCAAATCCCACCGATAATTCAAAGCCTGACTTAAATTTCTCCTCTTTCCTAAAGGCGTTCCAGATTCCTCCCGCCAGAAACAATCTGACCCAGCTTTGAATTATCATGGCACTTATTTATATACATGACAAGTCATCCTAACATCTTCAGGCTCCTTGAGGTGAGAGTCGCTGTGTAATTCACATTAATATCCCTGAAGAGATCTATCCCAGGGCTGTGTGTAGAGTAGGTACTCAGTGAAAATGGATCTAATGTGCAGGACAAAGTCCAATACCAATGTTTTCAGATAATCTTGATAAACCACAGGTATTAAGCAATAACTGACTCATTTATGGAAGAGGAGGAGGGAAGCTGACCAAGCAGACTTTATTCTCTCTCTCTTCCCCTTCTCTCTTATTCCTGCTGCCATCACCACCCAGGATCACCCCTGGATTCCTTAGCCCAAGTCTTGCAGATGGGGAATGGGTGGAAATCCTTCATTACTCCCCTTTAGCACAGATAGGACTTGCTGACATTGTTACCTATTTCTCTTTGTATGTGAGAGTAAGCAAAAAAGGAAATCAACATAACAAGCATAAACCATGTAAAATTGTCAAGTTTCCCTGGTTCCCATTTCGCCCAAAAGGCTGGAATGATTTCTCAGCATCTTGGCGGGCTTCTGGGTCCAGGAGCTCTGCCGTTGATTGCTGTTCTTGTTACTGCTAAGCAAACAGTAATCACTCATGCAATTTCCCCCCTTCTTAAAGCATCCCAGTACTTTTTTCTCCTGTTTATTAGTCACCTTGAGCTCTATAACAGAATACTATGGACTGGGCGGCGTAAACAACAACTTTATTTCTCATAGTTCTGGAGGCTGGAAGTCTGAGACCAGAGTGCCAACATAGTCGCGTTCTTTGTGAGGGCCCTCTTCCTGGTTTAAAGATTGCTCGGCATGCCATCACATGACAGAGAAACAGAGACAGAAAGAGTGAGAGACGGAGCAGGAGAGAGAGAATGAATTTCTCCCCTGTCCCTTCTCATTAGGACATTAATCCCATTCATGAGGGCTCTATTCTCATGATCTAATTACTTTCCAAAGGCCCAGCCTACAAATATCATCATATTGCAGATTTGGGCTTCAACAAATGAATTTAGGAATGGGGACACAAACATTTAATCCAAAGCACCCACCAACTCATGAAGTACCCCACCCACCCATGATCTCTGTACATCTCATCTTGGATTTTGTTGAAAGGGGTATACCTTATCCCCCAGGCAGTGGCAAGCAAGATGGACGTGACTATGCCAATGTAATTTCAGACCCAACAGTGTAACCATTTCAATAAGGCAAGAGAATGATTGCATTCATATCCCATCCATGCTCATCTCATTAAGTTCCAGCAATGCCACTCACCCTGCAGTTCTTCAAACTCACCCAGCTCTTTCCTACCTCAAGCCTATTTCCTCTGCCTGTCATGCTCTTCCCCCATTCATTATGAATATGTGAACCCTCCCTTTAAGAATCATCTTTTCTTTAAGCCTCAGCTTAAATATTCGGTCCACAGAGGGGGTTTCCTAGAACATACCACAATCCATAATTCTTTTATTCATTTCTTTGTTTGCCTTCTCCTTGTCAGTCTTCCAAGAAATGATAAAAACTCAACAAGGTCAAGAATTGTGTTCATCATTCCTGACACATAGTAGCTGCTCAATAAGTCTGTTGAATGATTGCATAAAATAATTACACAGTATATTATCACAAGTAATGGGAAGGTATCACACAATCAAATACATCAGATCTTTTGTTCATATACCATTTTATAACCAGGAGATAATGTCTTTTTATTTAGTTTTATACCAATATAAGATTTCAACATTAACTCTATAATTTAAGTTCTTTTGCTGCTAAAAGAAATAGGTCCTCCTCCTTGTCCTGGAATATAATTTACCATAATACTTATTCTATAGAATAGAATAATAAATCTCATTTCTCCCAATGGAACTCAACTCCTAGAGACTAATATTGACAGCAGCAACAAAGAAGAGACAATTTGAAGAAGCAGATGTGGCTATTTTAGAAGAAAATAAAGTCTACATTCTGTTTTAACTTTGCAAGTCTCAAGAATTCTTTCATGACAATACACTGAGAACTACTTCATGAAAATAAATAGCCACAGAGGAATATGGCTTTAATTGCCTGAAATGCTGCATTAGCTAAAATAAAACAGCTGTGATCACATTCTGGGGTAAAAACCATTGTTCAAAAATGAGTTCTATTAAAGATCACTCCAATGATGAGTCTGGCTTTCTAAAACCAGGCATAACACTTCCTGGACCACCCATTGTTCTTAGGGTAACAGTGATTCCAATTTGGGGGGCATCTGGGTTGGAGAAATGTTGTCTGTGCCATAGGGCACAGGACTGCTCGATAGACTTTTCTATTTCCCCTAAATACACAGCTCAAGTTACTCAAAATTACTCAGCAAAACAAATTCCTTTCATATTTCTGTAATCCCAGGATACAGGAAAGGTGCTGGGTGGGCAGCAGGGGCTTCCAGAGTCCCTTCTCACTGCAGGATGAAACAAGAAGCAGACTCTGTCCACGCTCTTCCTAAGGAATCTTTGGGAACATATTTGGTCCCTGAAAAGAAAAGAATCTTCAGGGTGATGGTATTTGGTATTTCTCAGGCTCAGAAACCACCTTGAGATAATGCTGAAGTCATAGAAAAATCCACAGAAAATTCATATATACACATTTTTAACGCAAAGTTGGAAGTCTTGCTTCCAGAAGCTCTGTAAACACCCTAAAATTATCCCAAACCACAAACTAAAATGCTGGGGCAGGGCCTGAGATGCAGAAAGCCAAGAATTCAAATGGTGTTTTTTTCACCAGCCAACATCATATATCAACATGGATAACTCTGCCACACACCAGTCTCACCTCTAAACCTTCCACTGGTCCATTGGCAGACTTTGAAACTTGCCATCGTTATCCAAGCAAGTGGATGAGCAGAAGAGAAAGACTGAGAAAAGAGGAGTAGAGGGCTATTGAATTTCTAAATTTCTGTTTTGTCTAATCCTACATTCTTAATATTCTATTTCATTGACCTCACAAGCCTGTTGTTATCAAAGTTAAGTGTGCCTAAAAATCAACCTGGGAAGGTTACCTTAAAATGCCAATTTCTAAGTCTCACCTGGCTTCTGATTCAAAAGGATTCTGTAGTTTTTATTAAACACCCTGGTATTTGGAAGCTGATGGTCACTCAAACCACAATTTCAATGGTTTTCTGTCTTGTTTCTCAGTGTCTAAGACATCTCAGTGTTTCAGGATCCAAACTACATATTCGTTTTATATCCAGAAGTGCCTGAGAATCATCAACTACTGGTAATTAATTGATTAGTCTTAATTTCACCTGCAAACTTCCTTTTGCCATGTAATGAAATACATTCTTGGTGTGACACCAGGGGAGAAGGGCGGGAGGCACCAAAATCTTTCCTACGCCAAAGGCCACCTCTTCTGGCCATCCTTCAAGACCCCCCTTCCTCAGGATGTCTCCCTAGCAACTTTACCCCTAACCCCACAATGTCCCCCTTTTCGAATTTCTGCTCCACCTAGTTTAACTATTTTGTGTGAACTATGAAACAGAGACAATGTCTCCCCGGCTTGTTCTCTTACTGTTTCTTATTTCCTGTTATCCGCCACCTGATTGCTAGTTCTTTGAGAGCAAGAAAATGCTTTAAATGCCTCTTCATCCCACACAATATACAACCAATCATGAGCATATGGGTAGGTGCAGCAGCTATTGCTTTTGCCTGCCCAGCATTTATTCCCCGCTTCTCCCCATTCTTGTAACCCTATCTCTGTTTCCCTTTGGAGAATTACCCTCCTCTGACCTATGCCCATTTGTTTAGGATGGGGCTAACTCTACTCCTTTTTCAAAAAAACATATTTTTTATTGATTTCAGAGAGGAAGGGGGAGAGAGATAGAAACATCAATGATGACAGAGAATCATTGATTGGTTGCCTCCTACACGATCTGGGATGGAGCCAGCAACCCAGGCATATGCCTCGACCGGGAATCAAACTGTGACCTCCGGGTTCATAGGTAGACACTCAACCACATTGAGCCACCGCAGTCCGGCTAACTCTACTCCTTGATGTGGGCACATGATCTAAGCTGGGTCAATGATACTCAGTCCCTGAACTCTTGCAAGTACAACCAAGGAAATGAGAAGTCTCTTTCTGTGTAAGTTGCTGGGACTAGTGAGCTTCAGCAGTCAATTTGTCACCACTAGGGGGAGAGCTGCTCAAGAATGAAGCAACACAGATGCAAGCAGGGCTGAGAGATACAGAGACAATAATACCCTGGTTGAGTCCTGGAGACCAGGCTCTTGGATTCAGCCAGCCCAGAAGCTAGCCCCACTTCCCAAACTTTCCAGCTCTAGGTATACACAGCTAATAATATAACATAGTATTTGAGCCAATTAAGTGTGTTTCTACCACTTCAACCAAGAGTCCAGATTTATTTAATGCTTTATAAATAGTGATTGGTTGAATTAATAGTCATTAATTTAGGACATGTGTAGATTTGGGTTCTGTAAGCCCACAAAATATCTTTTTGTAGAAGAAGGTTAGTTGTTTAACTTCTGTCTTTGGCAAAGCAGAGTGGTAAAGCTATGGCCTTCGGCACTAGATTGAATGTGGATCCCACCTCTGCCACATACGAATCGTGTGACCTTGGGCAAGTTACCTAGGAACCTTAAGTAGGGGAAGACCACAGTAAACAATGTGCATTGTTACTGGAAGATCATTTTTATCCAGATGATGGGTTGCAGGGTGGAGAGACAGAGGCAGAAAAGCATGACCAAGTCCAGGAGATAGTGGATGAGGGTATAGAGCAGCGGTTCTCAACCTGTGGGTCGCGACCCCTTTGGGGGTCAAACAACCCTTTCACAGGGGTCGCCTAAATACATCCTGCATATCAGATATTTACATTACAATTCATAACAGTAGCGAAATTACAGTTATGAAGTAGCAACGAAAATAATTTTATGGTTGGGGGTAAACCACAACATGAGGAACTGTATTAAAGGAACTGCGTTAGGAAGGTTGAGAACCACTGGTATAGAGTAAAGCAGTGTCGCTTGGGATGCAGATCACAGAACAGATTGCAGAAACCCTCAGACTCGGTGGCAAACTGAATGTGGGATGTGGGGAAAGCGAGGAGCCAAAGTTCCTGGAAACTAGTTCAATTCTTTTCACCTTGAGGCCTCAAAGTAAAGGTGGTGGCAGTGCTATCACATGCTGGTCAACCAGTTGAGCTACGACAAACGTCTTCTTAGGAAGGACAGCACTCGGGGCATCATTACAAGTACGGCAGGCATCTAACTAAAAGCCTACAGTGAGAAAGTGTGCCCCTTCCTTGGGCAGGTACCAGACCGGAAGCGCCCCGCACACTTGCTCTGCCCCGCGAAGAATTTCTCAGCACCTGCAGGGTTTCTGCTTCTAACCAGTGCTGAGAACTGCCCGCCGCGAGTGCAGAAATCCCTACCCAACTCCTCACTCTGAACCAGCCGGGAGTTTGGCTGGCTCCTTGTAAGTAAACACTCTCAGCCTCGATGTTTGGAAACCGTGGGCTCCCGCTCCAGCCGCGCTCTGCCGGGCTGCGCGTCACGGATGCACCACCCTCCCGATGCCCCGCCACGCGTCCGCGGAGCGTTCCTTCGCACGTGCGGCGGGAGAATCTCCGCGACACGCACGTCAGACCATCTGGCTTCGGTGTGTTTCATGTCGCCAGCCGCCTTTGGTTTACGGAGGAGTTGACTTTTCAAGGGGAAAAAAACCACTTCTGGCTGAGCCGTGGAGTCCCACCGCGGCTAAACGTCTCCCCCTAGTGGGCCCTTCACTGAGACTTGTCATCATTCAGAGCCGGAAGCACAAAGACCATCCCCGTTGGGAGCTTTTGAATTTCACAGCCAAGAAAGGGCACACAATGCAATACACAGATGATGCATCATGGAACTGTGCACTTGAAACCTATATAATCTTATTAATCAATGTCACCCCAATAAATTTAATTTTAAAACGACATTGACAAACAAAAAAAAAAATGTACATTGCCAACTGTGTGTAGCCCCCGCCTTGTATATTTTATAATTAGGTCAGTAGAAAATAAATATTATTTGACATCACTTGAAACTCAACCAAGATGTCATTCAGTGGGTGAATGGATCAATACATAAACTGTGGAACATCCAGACAATAAACTCTTAAGCAGCTAAAAAGAAATGAGCTATCAAGTCATGACAAGATATGGAATAACCTTAAAGGTGTATGACTAAGTGACAGAAGCCAACCTGAAAAGGCTTCCATAGTGTGTGATTCCAACTACACGATGATTCTGGAAAAGGAAAAACTATGGAGATGGTAAAAACAAAAACAAAAAAAATCAGTAGTTGCCAGGGACTGGGGTGAGGGAGGGATGAATATAAAGGATCTTTATGGCTATGAAACTATTCTGTATGATACTATAATGGTAGACGCAGGTCATTACACATTTGTCCAAACTGTTAGAATGTACTCCACCCAGAATGACCCACTAATGTAAACTATGGACTTGAGTGATGATGTGTCAATGTAGGTTCAGCGATTGTAACCCATGAACCACTCTGGTGGGCAATGATGATGAGGAGGAGATGGCAAGTAGCAAGGGGAGGTCTGGGGGGTAAATGGGAGAACTCTGTACTTTTTGCTTAAGTTTGCTGTGAACCTAAAATGGCTCTAAAAAAAAAGCTGTTTTTTAAAATAGGAAATAAAAGACATACACATATAACTGGATGGACAAATGAATAAAATACAGAGGGAATCCTATTCTGGACATGTTGATACTAATTAAAAAGATGTAGACCCTTCCCAGTCCAGCTGTGATCTGGGACCACCAAGATCAGCACTGTCTAGGAATCTTTTTTTAGAAATCCAGAGCCTCAGGCCCCACCACAGAACTGCTGGATCCGAACCTGCATTTTAACAAGAACTCTGGAGTGATTTACATTCATACGTAAGCTGCGTTGAGGTACAATGTATGGTCCCTGCCTTCAAGTTGCTTTCAGCCTATTAAACACTTGGGGGGTGGGGTGGGGTGGGGATGTCTCTGGTATAGTTTGAAATAGAAAGAAAAGCAGCAATGTGGTTAACAGTAATGAACTTCTCCCTTTTGATTTCACTTCTCAGCTCCTTTATCCACAAGTTTCCCCCACCTGAGTTGTCATGATCCCTTCTCCATGTGCATAGGTTTTGCTAAATATTAGTCAGTATCACTGGGAACCTCCCATATACCAGGCACAGTGCTAGACACAAAGCGAGGACACTTCTCTGAAGACGCATGCAGAAAAGATAATAGGAAAACACGACTTTATCTGTCTCCTCTATTAGATTAAATATGATACTTGGAGCAAGAAAAGGGTCTTCTTGAAGGGGCTAAGAGAAAGTGACAAACTACATTTGTTCAGCAGCCACCGGGTGCCAGGCACTGTTTGTTATGGCATTTACTTCTCACAACGATTTCACGGGATGAGAACTGTTTTCCTCATTTACCCGATAGAGAAACTGAGTCACTAAGTAGTTTAGCAATTTGCCAAAGGTCTTACAACTGAAAGCAGCCAATCACCACAGATCATTGGGCCCCAAATCTGGTCACTTCCTGTCTGCTGTACTTCTATTGTATAATTAGGTGTTGTACAGCTGCTGTAAACGTCCTGGCAGCCATGCATCCCCGGGAATATGAAGAATTTCTGAGGAGGGAATCTCATTTTCTATGAGATAGGCAGGGAAGGGGTTGGACTAATCGCATCTAGTTGCTATGGGGCAGGGAACCACCATTTTAGAGTTGGGTTCTGTTCTAAGTGAAACTTCCTAGATGGAAATGGGTTCCTTCTCACGCTGCAGATTCTGAATGTGTCAATGGCTCCTGTGTTGAGCACTGTATTGAGGACTGAGAGAGCATGCAATGGCAGGGGGGGAGGGGGGGTGGAGTGATTTTTCAAAAATGCAAATCCAATCACAGAAGTCCTTTGAGTAAAACCCTTCCATAACTTTCCAATGCCCTTAGGCCATGGTAAGGATGCAGGTCTCTTAGCCCTACCACCTACCGTAATAGCCTTATCTCAGCCACTCCTCTTTTTTTTCTTTTTTAATTCTAGCCACACTTACATTCTTCTGTTCACTCTTAAATTTGTACTCTCTCCTGTCACAGGACCTTTGCACATGACCTTTCCTCCTGACCGCTTCATCTGAACAACTCCTGCTCTCCCTTCAGACTTCAGATGAAACACTTCTTCCTCAAGGAACATGTCCTGATCTCCCCAGCCAGGTGCTGAGCCTCCTGTTAGGCACACTCATCACACAACATACCACACCTTTGAAATACCCGTCACATTTCTGACTGAACTACTCTCTCCATGATTACTTATGGCCACTGCCCTCTCTAGATCTGCAATGTCCAGTATAGTAACCACTGGTCACAGATGGCTATTGAGCACTTGAAATGTGGCTCATATGACGGAGGAATTGAATTTTAAATTTTATTTCATTTTAATTAGTTTAAACTTAAAAGCTAGTGTTTGATTTACGCAATGGAAATTTTAAAAGCTTGGAACAACCTGAGTATGTGAATCTACTTTTCAATTGTATATTTTATGAACTCTAAATACAGATCAACTATTTCCAGAAATTTAGCATCTTAATTGAGATGTGCTATATGTGTGAAAACCACAGTAAATTTTGAAGACTCAGTATGAAAAAATCATGTACAATATCTTATTAATAATTATATATTGAGCATATGCTGAAATGATAATCATTTAGAGGTAATGGAAACAAACTATATTAACAATAGTTTATTAAATTAATAGGTTTATGAAATTAACAGGTTAATTTCTCCTGTTTCTTTTTACTTTCTAATGTGATGCCTAGAAAACCTAAATTATATATGCAGCTCACATTATATATTTATTGGACTGTGCTGCTCTAGACTGTAAGGAAGGTCCTTGAAATTGGAACCACGTATCTATTTAACTATTTTATGCTCAGTACTTAGTGTACTATCTGGCTAATAATAGGTGTTGAATTAATATTTGATTGACATTTGAATAAATGAATAATTATCCAATACCTGTCAAGGTTAAGAAGAGAGGATGGCACATTTGCACTATGTTTTCTAACTCTGTGCTTCTTTGTCTTTGCCTAGCATACAGCCTTGAAAGTAATGATAAAAATAACTACAACTATCCTTCTTAGTTACTTACTATGTGCAAAGCACCTTTCATCGATCTCAGATTTGTTGTAAAAATTAGAGATAATGTTTGTGGAGCAACTTGTGCAAAGCCATTATTAATAGACATCATTTACTATACGCTTGCTTATGAATGAGTAAACAAACTTACAAAGCCCAGCAAAAGTCAGGAGAAAATATTTCTAGGCCTCTGTTGCCTTGAACATGAATATGAATCCAGTTTTATCAAAACTGCTTGCCCCAGCTTAGAAAGGCATGTAGGGATTTTTAAGTATAAAACCTTGGAATAGAAACAAGAAAAATATTCTATTGACAAGAAAGTAGGTTGCTCAGGTTACACCATTAAATTAGATTTAAGACGCTGAAGGCACACTTGCCTTCGGGAGCTTGAGATATGGTCCAGGCCACACTCCCGCTCATCGGTGATTTAGCCAAATAGCCTCCAAAAGGACCACAAAGCCAGATTAATTAGAAATAGATCAAGCTCTATGTTCTTGGGCTGTACAACCTTCCAGGCCAATTTTCCAAGCTTCCAAGCTCAAGAAAATACACTGTGTATTTGGCCACATGCTTTGCTCTCAACTTAAAAACCCATATGTATATTTTAATGTCAATTTAATCCATATGGTTCAGATTATTTGCATTAGATTCATCAGAAGCAATTTTTGAAAGAAGCTACAATTTAATAACTTCCTCCGTGTGCTGCGCTAGACTTGAACTCCTCCCTGGGTTCCTCCAACAGACTGTACTGGATGGAATTTGTATTAAATAAAGGCAACATGAAGATGGGGAGCTGGGACCCTGAAGCCCCGACTGCCGAGGGTCAAATCCCTACCTCACTAGTTCAGATGTGTTTGACTTCGGGTTGACTTTCCTTGTCTATAAAATGGGTTAACAATACATCTCCTGAGGTTATTGTAAAGGCTCACCAAGTCTATGTAAAGCAATTATAGAAGCTTCACTGTGTGCCTGGCACTATTTTAACCATTAGCTATTATTGTGGCTACACTGATGCTGCAAGTGACAGACAAATACTTTGGAATGGCTTGTACAGGTTAGTTTTTTTATCTTTCACATAAACAGACAGTCCAGGTCTGGCATGTGATCCCACCTCACCAAAACCTGATTCTCCCTACCTGCTGCTCCACCTGTCGGCACACAGTTCTCCCTTCGGATCCAAGAGGGCAACCCCAGCCAGGGTTGTCCACACTCTGGCCAGAAGGAGGGAGGGAAGAGGAGAAAACCACACACCCTCCCTTGAAGAATACTCGCTAGAGGTTGTGCACACCACTTCTGCTTACGTCCCATCGTGTGTAGTCTTAATGGAGACTAAGAAATGTAACTTTTTAATTCTGTTATTATTTAATCTATTATTATTACGGTAAAAATGGAAGAACAGATATTAGGGACAATTGGTGGTCTCTGTCACTGAGTCATGGGGGGAGACCAAAAGCACCACCTGGACCCAGGATACATTCCACAGGGAGATCTTTGGATAAGGGAATGTGGTTTGAGGAAACTACATCTTTAACACAGTACTCAGCCGTCTTCGCATTCTGTTGGCTTATAAATCTCATAAATATATGCTGAATAAAACACTAAATAAATGTTTATTCTAATTACTGTACAAAAGTGACCGCAAACCTCTTCTCTCCACTCTCACCAGAATTCTATCCGTGGAAGGTTTCGGATGCTTGTGGATTTAGAAAGAAAAGGAAGAGCTGGCAACGTAGAATCCTGCTTCAGTTTGTTTGCTTAAAAAAGGCTCCTCCAACACCCAAACGCAGCCCCATTCCAAAGCCCCGCTCCAGCCCTTTCGCCTGCATCCTGGCCGAGAAGTGATGACACTGCAGCAGGCTTGGGGTGCTGCTCCAGAAACTGACCGCGCCCCACCCCGTCTGAGCCTCCACAAATAAAAGATGTTGACAAGACAGACTCAGATAATAGGAAACATATTTTTGGCTGGTGAATTCGCTTTTTGGTCAGACTTGAAGACTGTAGCAGATACTCTGGGAGCCTCCCCAGCATCCTACCCCACTCTCTCCTCTGAACAGAACTGTATTTCCCAGCCTTGTGGTTCAGTTCGGGATTGGCTTAAGTCAATCAACGGATCCAACACCGTGTCCACAATAATTATCTCAGAGTTGGGCATGTGATCGGATAAGATGTGAAGGAAGATGCGGGGACCGTGGAGAAAGAACCTTCAGTTGATGCTGACTATTCTCTTGGGATCGCAAAAAAATATTCATCGGATTAACAGCCTATATTACATAGAAACTAGAGTGGCAAGGTGGAAAAAAACAACAACGGTGCAGAATGGCATTGTTGAGTCAGTGGATTGAACCTTACCTAAAGCCCTTCACACCTTTGGACTTGAAATTCACAAGCCAATAAATTCTCCCTGTGGCTTAGGCCTCCTGAGTTGGGGTTTCTGTTAAGTCATATTCTGATGGACACTGTCATTCGATGAAACCTGGAAATATTTAACACGAGACAAATGAACCAGGAAGCCAAAACCAAACATCTCATATCCGCCATACCAGCATTGAAACGCTGCCCTACCAATTTATCACCTGGGTGAGCACAGGCAAGGTGTCTGAAGAAAGCATGAGACTCAGTTTCTAAGTCAGGAAATTGGGGATAGCTATAGGGATAACTATATTGATCTCACAGGACTGTTGTGTGCGTAATGCCATCCAACACAAATGAAATTGCCCAGAACCAAGCCTATTTCCCCGACAGAGAAATCGATAAAGACACCATGAAGTCACAGACAAAGGGAGAAGTAAGACTTATGTTTACTGAGAACTAAGTTGTGTATGAAGAGTGTCTCTAATTGGGTATGATGAATGTCCACGCAGGCAAGGAGGAAGAAGGACAGACCCTGATGGACAGCCGTGAATCCAGACTTCACAAGACATCACAAAGATGATAGAGATCCCAGACATTCCCCAAGTAAAATTTACATATAGTTAAAAGAAAATTTCTTATGATATACCTCTGTCAGTTTTGACAAATGCATAGAATTGTGTAACCACCATCACACTCAAGGTATGGACAGTTTCATCATCCCCAAGTTCCCTCATGTTCCTTTGAAATTATTCCTGAATCCTACCCCCAAAAGAGCAACAAACCACTGACCTGTTTTCTGTCCCTGCAGTTTAACCTTTTCCAGAATGTCATATAAGTGGAATCATGTATTAGGTAGCCTTTGAGTCTGCTTCTTTCCCTTAGTATAGCGCATTTAAAATTCATCTATGCTGGGGGATAAATCATACTTTGTTTTTGTTGCTACCCATGAACATTTCATTAAAGCCTACCTTCTTCTTCCCTGTATACTCCACATAGGATGATGGCTGTGGGCACAGATTAGTTTCCAGTTATCATTTTCATGCCTCCAAATTTGTATATACATTTGGAACTGTTGGAGGAAAACAAGCATGTTAGAAGAAGAGGAAGAGAGACCCAAGATCTTGAGATATCTCTTTCTCTCTCTCTCTTTCTCTCTACCCCCCCCCTCCCCCCCCCCCCCCCCCCCCCCGCCTTCTTCTCTCTACCGTGTGAGAACACAGTGAGAAGGTGGCCATCTGCAAGCCAGGAAGAAAGCTCTCTCCAGAAACCAACCCTGCCAGACCTTGATCTGGGCCTTCTGGTCTCCAGCCTCTGTGAGAAGACAAGTTTCTGTTGTTTAATCCACCCAGACTGTGGTTCTGTATCATGGGAGGTATCCAGCAGACTAATACAGAATGACTTGGAGTTGGTAATTAGTGAGGTAAGTTTGGTTCTAAACATCTGTTTATTTTGTGTATGTGTGTGTGTATGTGTGTGTGTGTGTGTGTGTGTGTGTGTGTGTGTTTCTTGAGGATGAAGATAATCTTCCATACAGGCTCACTATGAAGACTGAACTACATGGATAATATATACAAATTGTTTATCACCTTGACACCTGGAAATGCTCAATATATGGCACTTCTTATTGGCCAGCTTGATCCATCCCTGCATCTAATGTCCATAACATATAAGACACTCAGGAAATATTTGCAAAAAAATAACTGAAATGTAATTGGACATGCTAAGGGACAGCTATGCATTTTAATTTTTAAGTTGTATAATGAAGTAGTTGATGCAAAAGGATGTTTCTGACATCTGACACCATTGTTTTCTGTTGACCACAGCCTAAACAGGAAAGAATCCTATAGTAGTCATTTTCATTTTAGTATAAGCTGATTTCATTTAGTATAAGCTCCTTGTAGCATAAAGTCTCTACAATAAGATGGAAAATATTGGTGGGGGTGGGGGGCGGGGTGGAGGAATGGGAAGTATAGACAATGAGGTGCTTTCTTTTGCAACTAAAGTCATAACTGGTTCTTCCCAAGGCTCTAATGGAAACCAAAGGTAACGAGGTATGAAAAGAGTGTCCTGCCTCTTGGACTTCACAGCTCCCTTGGGGAACGGGGTGAGGGTAGGGAAGTAGTGAGTGTGTTGACTATCCTTTGATAGCCACGGTGGTGTGCTAGGGAGAGCTCATTCCAGCCCTTGAGAGCCAACTGTGGACTTTTCCTTCCAAGCTCACATTCAGTGATACCATGTTGGTAGTTTGAAATTGGCCATGGTGGGAGTGTTTACACCACAGAAATTGGCAAATGCTATAAAGCAGGGCTTCCCTCACCCTCTGGAGAGCCGGTTGTTACACATTTACCAGCACACCACTGAGTCCTTGGCCCAAGCTTACTACTGCTTCCCAGGGGAGGCAAAGGGAGCAATTGGACTGCCATTCAGAAATCTCTGAGAAGGTTAAAAAATGGAGAGCAGGGGTTTAGGATGAATGGACCAAGAAAATGATTCAAGAAAGTTAAGGAAGCCAAGAATTTGGAGTTTGGATACAAGACCTTTTCTTATCTTTCACCATTTTGGAAATGCAGTGGCCATTTGTGACCCGGTTCTGAGAATTAAACCATGTGTGGTATTGAGAAAATTATCCTCACAGATGCTGACTGTACCTTTTACCCTACCGACTTCTCTGCTAAAACCATTACTCCCAATAAAAGTATTAAGAATGTGTGCAAAAATTTAGTCTTCAGGAGGTACCCCACAGCATTCATTATCATGTAATATATTTTGGAACCACCTAATGTCCCACAACGGAAATTCTATTTAACTTTATTATAGTGGGTCCATGTAAGTGGATACTCTTCAGCCTTTAAATATTCTTCTAACATTTGATTTTTAGTGTTATGGGAGAAGAGATGCAATAAAAAGTGAGAGAGCAAGTTATAAAGCAGAATAATTTCAATGATGACAGTTTTATAAAATACTGGGGGCCCAGAGCACGAATTCATGCACCTTGAAAGGAACTGTGGACCGTGAGGCTGTGGTGGACACAGGGGCAGATCTTGGCCCAACCTCTGCGCCCCCGCTTGGTCCCTCCCGCCACGGACCCAGGTCCCCTCACTGCCAGCAGTCCTGCTCCCGCCACCACCGCTCCCATACATTGATGATGCCGGCTCACACCCACAGATGACACGCAGCAGTTGGGGCCGGCGCCCGCAGCATGTGCGAGTGGGGCCGGGGCCGGCAGCAGGTGCGAGTGCTGGGTGGGATTGTGGTGCGCGGAAGCAAAGAATTTTCAGTAACCATCAGAGGCTCACCCCCAATGACAGTGACCGGTGCTCTACCTTGGTCTGGCGCCCCAGCTCACCTGCTCCACCATCCCACCGTGGCCAATGCCTGCCATGTTCCGTGCTCTGCTGCCTGCTGCCAACGCCCACCGTGTTCTGCATGCACCTCCTAGTGGTCAGCGCACATCATAGCAACCAGTTGTTTGGTTGTTTCTCCATTCGGTCTATTTGCATATATATATGCCTTGCCCTGGCCATGTTAGCTCAGTTGGTTAGAACATCATCCCCATAAACCAAGGTTTTAGGTACCATCCTGGGTCAGGGCATATACAAGAATCAACCAATGAATGCATAAATAAGTGGAACAACAAATCTCTCTCTCTCTCCCCGCCCCCTTCTCTCTAAAATCAATCAATACAGGTTATAGAGTAGTAGAGTAGTTAACTTGGAGTGAAGGAGTTAATTGTAACTTTTCTGTTTTACATTACTTTTCGAAATAAGAAAAAAAGAAATACTATTTTTAAAGTCATTTCTCCACCTAGATAATCTGATAAGTTAAAACAAAAAAATTGTTTATCTATATAAAAGTTAGGCTACTTTAATTAATGGTTTAATAACCATTATGCCTAATAGGCAACATAGCAAAAATTATGAAATCGTTTATTATACCTGAAACAACTATTACTATTCTTTCCCTCCCTCCCTTTACCGTCTTCCTCCTCCTTCTCCTCTTTCTCCTTCTGATAATAATAACATTGACTAAGCATGTTCCATGTATCAGCTATGGTGCCAGGTAAATGAGACACATTAACTCATTTATTCTTTAAAAAAACCCACAAACGTATGAAAGAGTTACTATTTCCCATGTAAATACCATCATACATCTCCATGTAACAGATGCAAAAACAGAAGCAGTAAATAACTTGTCCAAATCCTCATAGCCAATAAGTGCCAGACCCAATATCAAACCTTCGTTAATAGAATCATGCATTTGATGCTGAAACAAATAATGAAATTAGTGTCTGTCACTCATATAGTCAAACCTTTTGAAAAAATGGTAGGCTCAACATTGAAAATGTGAAGACAGATTCACAGTTTTAGTCCTGTGAATTCCTTGGCTGTGGTAATAAACAGAGTCTGGGAGACTAAAGAGTTGCAATGCAATGACCCACACTGGGGTGCTTACTCCAAACACGAAGGAACTTTTTACCTATCAACTTCCAACGTGACTGAGAGGCAGTCAGTAGAGTTTTACTTGGTCAGGCAATCCCTAATCACTGAGCGCCTCGGGAATCCAGGGCACTGTGCGTAGGTTCTGGGGACACAGCAGCAGCAAACAAGGTGAGCACAGGCTCTGTCCCCGTGGAGTATGCAGACTTATAAGAAAGGGCGAGGCACTCAGTCAGCAAGATGCTGCCAGGATGGAGATGCACGGGGTTCCCTGTGAAGCTGCCACGCTCCCTTTGACAGGATGGGCACACTCATAGCTACACTCAGTCACAGCTTAATCTTATCCTTTTTTTTTAGAAAGATGACAGCTTTAGCAACAATTTTTTTCTCCTTCTTTATCTTTACATCTGCTCTTCCATACCTTTGTGAACTGATTCTAAGTGTTCATACACTAACAAACTAGAAAAGACCAGGACTACAGCCAAACACCTCTGAGCACTAGTCCGGAGTGTGAGACCTGGCAAGGCTAGTGGTGAGGTGGCTGCAGTAGTGGCATTTCCAAGATTCCTCTTGAAGGAAATATTAACCCTCCCACTGCTCAGCCCCTGCTCCTTTAATAAGAGCACTTTGCTTCCTACCCAGCAGTAGATTTCCAGGAACCGCCCTGACACACACTCACACCCCAAGGTACCCACGGATTGCCTTTTCTCCTTAGAGAGGGAATTGTTCAGTGAGATGTCTGGGGGACTTATGCTTTTCCCTTCGAGATAATATGAGTGTTACCCAGCAGAGGGCAGGATTGCACAAAGCACCCTAGCTCCTCTCCTGTTAGAATAAACTAAGGAGGGAAGATGGCATGGATAGATTTCCAGCATCAGGGCAGATCAAAGCACAGAACAAATGATTGGCTGGGTGCTTAGAGAAGACAGCACGAGAAACATTCTGGGCTGGGAGTCAATGTGTGTGGGTCCCAGGGTCGATCAGGGAGTCACTTCACTGATGGGTCTCTTTTGTGCCAGTCTCAGCCTATGGATAACCAATGCTATGGCTGGGCCAGCCCTTGTAGTTCTTATTATGACCACAAGACACCTTCAGCCATAACTTTCAGGAAACTATGGGAAAAATGAAGAGTTTCTTACTTACAAGTCCTGAAAATTACATGGCACACTTAGGACCACACTGCGAGGTTGCAAGTAGAAAGAGAGAGAGTGGCCTGTGGTTCTGCTTTTACTGGGGTTGAGGGTGGAGCCTAGGCTATCTCCAGGTGAATTTAAAACATAAGAGTGGGGATTGAAAGCCCGGCAAGAGAGAAAACAAGCGGCCCAAATGGTCAGTTACTAAAATCAAACGAGATCTCTAAAACACAGGAGGGGTGGGGCTGGGTTTTTTTAACCTAGTCTTGAATGCCTCATAATCAAAGCTTGCCAGGCACCTGCATTTTAACAACAAAAGCCAACAGTGGGAGCTCACACTACAGGGTCTCAATTCCTCCAGCTGTACGGTACAGGCATTCTCATGGATTACCTACCCTGCAGTTACTCGCTTGAAGTTGTCATCTTTTAACGTGCAAATGGAGCTTGTGATCTGGGAGTGGGAGTAAGAAGGTGAGATGACTCACACATGGTGACTCCAGGTCTCCTCCAACTAGAGGGCGAGATTCTCCTCGGAGTCAGAGTCAGAGGCTGCTGTTGGCTGCAGTTGCAGTAACAATAACAGGCTACTATTCACGGATGACGTGGACTTAATTCATTTAATCCTCCCACCTTCCTCGTTTTCCAGTGGGGTCCCAAAGGCAGAAAGAGGAAGTAAACTGCCCAGGAGTATGATGCTGGGAAATGCTGGAGCTGGGATTTGAACTCCAGAAAAGGAGCTCACAGCTGCTCTCTGTTACCACCTCCAAGGATTTGGGGGATGGAATGAGCTGACCAAAGACAACTATGGGTCCTTATTTGGACCAAGATTAGCTCATTCGGTCACTCACTCACGTCTTGTTTCAGTAAGGGCATACCGAGTGCCTACGGTGTCCCGGGAACTTCATCAAGCACTAGAGCCCTTAAATGTGTGATAACGGTATCCTGTCCAGTCACATGGTTTTCTACCACCAAGCCTGGGGGTAGAACGAATTCAACGCTGACCTAGAGTTGAGGTTTTGCTGGGCAGGCACAGTGAAAAGTGGGCTTTGGGGTGGTGGCAAAAAAGCCTAGGGAGACAATTACCATGAGGTCCAGCTAAAAGCATGAGTTACCTCCTGAGTTGCAGCTGGTCCAGATTTCATGCATCTGCCTTTCCCCCCCTCCAGCTTTTCCCATCACAATCCTCACTCTCTGTTGCTACATGGGCCAGTGGCACCAGAACAATGGCCAGGAGTATAAGTTCCAACATAGCTCTGCGACCCAGAAAAACCAGTCACTGTCTCCGAGTTCCTCTCCCTCACCTGTAAAACGAGGCTCCGTTCATCTCGATTAGTGGAATATTTTTGAACCAAGTAGAATGTTCCTGGTACAGTGCTTCAGGCTGAGGACATAGAAAACAACAATTTTTCTCCTCAAAGAGTTCACATTCTGGCACATCCTACATGTTTGTTTGTTTGTTTTTCTTGTGAATATATAAATATTGCTTACTGCTAGTCCAGAAAGTTTTCTTTCTTTCTTCATTTTTTTAACCATCACCTGAGGGTGTATTTTTTTTTTCGGGTTTGTTTTTTGTTTTGTTGTTGTTATTTTTTGTTTGTTTTTGTTTTTTTATTGTCTAAAGTTTTACATAAGTCTCCTTTTTCCCTAATTGACCCCCGCCCTCTCCAGCCATTCCCACCCTGGGCAAGCCCCCACCGCCCCAGTGTCTGAGTCCATTGGTTATGCTAATATATATGCGTACAAGTCCTTTGGTTGCTCGCTAAACCCCCCGCCCCCTCCCCTGCCATTTGTCTCTGGATCTATTTTTGTTCGTCAAATTATGTTGATCATTATATCCCACATATGAGTGAGATCATGTGATATTTATCTTTCTCCGACTGGCTTATTTTGCTTAGCATAATGCTCTCCAGTTCCATCCAGAAATCTATGCCCTTTTTATACACCAATAATGAACTCACAGAAAGAGGGGGAAAAAATCCTATTTACCATTGCACCAAAAAAAATTAAGATACCTAGGAATGAACTTAACTAAGGAGGTAAAAGACCTGTACTCGGAAAACTACAGGACATTGAAAAAAGAGATAGAGGAAAACATAAACAAATGGAATAACATACCGTGTTCATGGATTGGTAGAATCAACATCATTAAAATATCCATACTACCCAAAGCAATCTACAGATTCAATGCAATTCCCATTAAAATACCAACGGCATAGTTCAAAGATCTAGAACAAACTCTCCAAAAATTCATCTGGAATAAAAAAAGACCCCAAATAGCCACAGCAATCCTGAGAAAGAAGAACAAAGTTGGAGGGATCACAATACCAGATATCAAGCTATATTACCAAGCCACGGTTTTCAAAACTGCCTGGTACTTGCACAAGAACAGACATATAGACCAATGGAACGGAACAGAGAACTCAGAAATCGACCCAAGCCATTATGCTCAATTAATATTTGACAAAGGAGGCAAGAGCATACAATGGAGTCAAGATAGTCTCTTCAATAAATGGTGCTGGGAAATTCGGTCAGATAGATTTTTTTTAAATCTATAAAACAGTGGTCCTACCTCCGAGAGAAAGTTCTACCAGATAACACCTCTACTGTTACAAGTGGCCTATGTTTGGGGGTGCCTAATTTGGGCCAAACTCTATAAATTAATTCTTTTGCCTTTTTTTTTTTTCTGGGAGGCAGAGAAGACTGATTCTGTCTTTACCAGCAATTTATTTTAGTGCAGCTTCACTGTGGGAATTATAATAATTTTACAAGCCAATAACATACAGGACAATATCTCTTAATCAGCCAAATAAAGAAATAACACACTCCAAACAAATGACAAATTAATCACACTATAGCTCCAGGTAAGGGGCGATGAGGGGAATACAGTCAAAATTTTAACAGAGATGTACCTTTTTATAGGAGGAAACACTTGGGAGAGATGACACAAAAGTAAAAGCCCCTGTTGCTAGGGCACGTTGCTAGGGAACGAAGACACTGGTGTTGGCAGGAGGGCCCACTTCCTTCCTGGAGCCTCTGTTTGGCTTTTCACCACTGCCCACCAAATAGCTGCCTTGGCCGTGGCAGGAGCTAAATGCCCCAAAGGTCTCCAGAGAATTTTTAGGTTAGCAAAGAGTATTGCCCAAACTGAAACTCTCAAATAGTCCTCACAAATTCTCAGCACTGTATTTATAGTCTGAAATGTCCCCTTGCCACAGCTGCTTCTCCACATGCTCTTATCCATATGCCCCCAGCGAGGCCCCTCAGCATCTGGGCTGCTGACTGTTTATCAATGACAACAGATGTCAAATAATGCCATCCTGGCATGACTTACTTCATTCTTATATCAAAGCAGCTATTTTTTATTTTGTCTTTGTCCTAAACAATTAGATTAAAAATTCACTTAAATTGTAAACAAGTGGATTTAGGAAATCATATTAAACCAATACATAACATGAGTTATTTTTGTAATCCTTCATCACAACCCTGTACAGCAGATACAATTATTCTTCCCAATTTCCTGTTGGAAAACTGAGGATTAAAGAGATTCAGTTACTTACCAAAAGTCACATTGACAGTACGAGGTAGTAAAACCAGGATTCCCGTACAAGCCGGTCCGAGACTAGTGCTTAGAACTGCATGTAAGCACAGAACAAGGGACCCAGCTCTCCTAGGATGTGGAAATTCAAGTCAACGATTTCAGGTGAGGCCTGTCTCCATTCTTGAGAATGAACTGTGTTGTTAGCCTTATCAATCCCTCTCCTAGAATTAAATTTCTCTAGTGACTCTTCAGTCTTTATCAAGAAAAGTTGGCTTAATAGGCAGAGCTGGAATTTGAGGAAACTAGATTTCTCCAAATGGTTCCCATAACTTTTGATCCAGAGCTCTTCAACAGAGATGTGAAAAGATGTGAAATATTCATTTGATACATAGTCGAAAAAATAACACAGTTTTGTCTTGGCTAATTCATAGCTGCTGGTTGAATGATGCCATTTTTTCTCCCCAGGGCCTGCCTGGGAAATAGCACAATTATGGGAAAGGGCTGTCAACACTAATCCCTCCATCATGCACCCAAAAAGTCCCAGGGAATCGGAAATGCTAAGAAGTTCCGATCTGCTGGAAAACATCTGTAAATCACAGATCTTTTCATTTTAATGAACACGGTAGAAAGTTTCAGCTTCAACAACTTAGCAAATTCCTGAGCCATCGTTAAAGTCGTGTGTTCTTTCCTTTGCTAAGCCAACGACTGAAACGGCCTTGAAAGTTATGTTTAAGAGTGTAGAGCCAAGACGGCTGTTAGAGTTGTTAATGTTTAAAATGACACTTCAGGCACTCCAACTAACCTAAACAAACTTGAGTAGGCTATTGATCATTTTTTTTTTAAGTTTTTAAAGTTATAATCGGTACACCATGCAATTCATTTAAATGTACAGTTGAATAATTTTTAGTAAATTTTCAGAATTGTGCCACCAGCACCACAATTCAGTTTTAAGACATTTCCATCACCCCAAAGATCCTCAGGCCAGTCTGCAGTCACTCTTCATTTCCCACTCCCAGCCCCAAGAAATCCCTATTCTCCTTTCTGTCTCTAAAGGTCTGCCTTTCCAGGACATTGCATAGGTGGGATCACATAAAATATGTTTGCATCTGGCTTATTCCCTGTAGCATTTTTGGAGGTTCATCCACGTTGTAGTATGTAACACAGCTTTGCTCCTTTTTCTTGCTGAACAGTGTTCCACTGTGCAAATGTAGCACGTGTTATTCATTCATTCACCAGTTGATGGACACTTGAGTGGTTTCCACTTTCTGACCTTTATGAACAATGCTGCTATGAACATTCAGGCACAAGTCTTTTTGTGGTCATGTATTTGCATTTCTCTCGGGAGGTACTAGGAATGGAATTGCTGGGTCAAAAGAGTAAATCTAGGTTTAACTTGTTTTTGTTTGTTTTTTTACTTCATTTTGTGGACTAAAAAGGGCCACATGCTAACCTGACAAGCTCAGGGAAGGCCTGCATGGCAGTCTTGCAAACTTAAAGACCTAAAGTAACCACAAAGGATTGTCTGAAATGAAAACTTTAACTAAAAGCAGTTATGGTGGGTAGTCATGTCCTAGGCCGGTATTTCCCCTGACAAGATCAATTTTTACCTTAACTGTGCCTATTGTCTTCTTGCATCTAAGATAACATATCCTTGAAATGTCAGAGTAACTTGTAATGTCCCTTTTCCCTGACCTCTGGGGCACAACCAAATGCACCTGGGCACCAGGACCAGGACGAGACCATAAATTCCTTCATTGTTATCGTTATCATGTTACTTGTTGACTGTTAACTACCCTATTCTCACCTAAGTAATGTGTCTATCATTTTACTTTTTATCCAATCCCAGAGGTCCTCCTCCTCCACTTTGCTTTCTCCCACCTCCCTAATCTATCACCAATGGATTTCATGTAACCCACTTACGTCTCCTCCTTTAAGGCAAGGTATAAACCAAGGTGAGAAACCACCATTCTCCGGAGCATTATCCCAATCCGTTGAGATTCTGCTTCTCAGCAGTAGTCGACAGCTTGGCTCAAATAAACTCACAAATATTCTTTACAGGTTTGAATATTTTTACATCAACAATTTGTTTCACTTTCCTTTTTCTGTGTAACTTTTTTTAAAAATATATTTTATTGATTTTTTACAGAGAGGAAGGGAGAGGGATAGAGAGTTAGAAACATCGATGAGAAACATCGATCAGCTGCCTCCTGCATGCCCCCTACTGGGGATGTGCCTGCAACCAAGGTACATGCCCTTGACTGGAATCGAACCCGGGACCCTTCAGTCCGCAGGCCAACGCTCTATCCACTGAGCCAAACTGGTTAGGGCTCTGTGTAACTTTTTAAGAAACTGCCAAACTGCTTTCCAAAGTAGCTGCACCATTTTACCTTCCCATGCTGATCATCCTATATAAGAAAAGCATAGTATGCAAATTGTCCCCTCAACCAGAAGTTCATCAGGGTGTTCAACCAGGGGGCAGGGCTGGCCGGGGAAAGGGAGGGAGTACCTGGCCGGCAGCCAGCAGCCACTAGGGACCCTACCAGTGTACAAATTTTGTGCATTGGGCCTCTAGTTTTTAATAAGACATGTTAACAGCAGCATGAGTTTTCTACGTTGTTGCATTAACTCCACAACGTTGGGAATTTCAAGTATCTTTAATCCATTAGAGGCTTTCTGGTTTTAAGCTGCTTCAAACCTTGTTATTGCTCCATGGGTGTGGAGAAGTTGAAAGGGGAATATTATGTTTCTTAGTCAAGAATCCAGTAACTATATACTTAAATTGTCACCCTCACATTTGCATACTTCCTTATGGTTTACAACAGCTTTCTGGCTTCTCCTACTGGCTACATGCTACTGCTATTGTGAATTCACTGACACCCCAAACCTGAGTGAGCACCCTCTTTCATGATTTCCATAGCACCCCAGGTATGCTTTTTGTTACTATATAATTTCTAAAGCCCCTACAAAGGAACTATATCTTACTCTCCTGTGTCAGCTCAGCACTCCACATAAATTTTGCCACATTGTATGTACTGAATGATATTCTATGGATCAGTGAATGAATCAATGAACACAGAATAAGCCCATCTGTTAAGTATATCATCATGGTCTCAATGTCATGTAACTGAAATATGTTACAAATGCCAATAATGACAGATTCGGATCCCTGTCCAGGTAATTTCTGATTTTCTTCAAAAAATAACTAGGAACTGAACCTAGCATGGACTTAATCCCAAGAGTCTACAGAAGGCTGTGAACCCTAGAAAAAAGGCTGTCTGCTCCATCTCTCATCGGCTTTGCGGCCTCGGTCTAGTTACTTAATTTCACTAAGCATCAGTTTCTTTATCGAAAAGCATTGCTGTGAGGATTAAATGAGATAATCCACACAAATCCCCTAGTTATTATTTTACCATGTCACCATTCTGACATTCACTGAGTATTTATTAAAATCGTTACGAACATGAGGCCGGTGTATTTTGCTTATAAATGCAATATTCCCTGCTGCGGGCCATCCTAAGAAGTAATGATGTATGTCACACCCCCAGAGATTTGACTTACAGCAAATAATTTCAGGCCATCAACCAACTTGCCAATTGCAGTCACTATTGAGAGGCTATGTAAAACGTAAGACCCTAAATCCAAAGGTGATGAATGACAATGAATGTGTATATTGTGTGTGTGCGCACACGGACGTCTTCACTTTATCCCTATCTCAGTGGATTCCTTTAACTTCAGAACTTGCATGCAGGGGGCCTCTTCTCTGAGAGGTTGGCGTTAGCACAACACCCATTATCAGGAGCGATGGCTTGTGTCCAGTGGTTTTACTGGCCAGGACCCAGGGGGAACCACATGGGCCACCGGAAAGCTCTTTGGAATCCTCAGCGAGCAAACCACTGCTGTGGAAATGCTCTCGCCACACATTATCCAATTTGAAAACTAAGGGGTTGCTAGGCTGCCATACATCGCTGGTGTTGCATGGGCCAGCGCCGTCCACAGGCAGCTACACAAGACTACGGAACTCGAGGGGCACTGCATGTGTGTATATGAAGGCACGCACGTTTGCAAGAAACCGCCATCTCTGGAGGCAAAATCTGATTAGACTCCTCACCTACCACTTGCTCGTCTTGGTCAAATCGTTTAGCTTTTCTGAATCTCAGTTTCCTCATGTGGAAATGGGGATGAAATACTGCGCTGAGTCATTATGACTATTACATACAGTAAATGTAGAACTGTCCGGCCAAATGCATGGCAAATCGTAGGTGCTCAAAAGCAACGGGTGTTACTATTGTACAATGTACATCTGAATATACTTCTGCACACAAATATGCCATCATGCTAAACAAATTATTCAGCAAAACACTTATGAATGTGAATCTTGTGACATAAACCTCCCAAACAGAGAGACAAGGAAATAAAGGTAAGTTCTCTTCCAGGTTCTCTCTGTTTAGTTTGCATAGTTCCTTTCACATTGCTCCTCTTGTTTGCACTGACTGGTGCCACTGAGCTTTTTTTCTTTTTTTTTTTTGACACGTATATCCTGATCACCTGTCATGGGTGGGGAGGTCACTGAGTCAGCAAAGGAAATGAACCTGCTGAGGACAGAAGGCACCCTGACCTGCAAGTGCCTGGCTACCTCAGGAGACCAAGCAGTGGAGAGAAAGATGGCCCCATGGTGGCAGCGGAGGCTTCCCCGCCACCAGCTTCAAACACCTAAGACAAGGGCACGGCCCCCAGACTCCAGGTACGAGAACTTGCAATGAACACACACCCTCAGCAAACTAGTGGCCCCTCAACTTAACCCATCTCTGCCCAAGACCATTAAACCCCAAAACACACTTCTCAAGAGAGGAAAGAACTTTGTCCAAAGTGGTTTGGAGTGCTTTTTCATTTCAGAGAAGGATAAATACTCGTTTGTCAATGAGAAGTGCAGCCTGGCATCGTGGCTGGTAAAACCCTGATGTAATTTAGTATACTGCATTTTCCTAATTGCGTATAAGGTTCCTTCTACAGCGCTGTGTAAATAACGTCCCGACGCACGGTCCTGGATGCACTCCACAGGGGCCAGTTGCCCTCCATCCACTTAAGCAACTTTGGAACAACAGGAATGAATTAGGAGTATTGAATGCTAATGTAGAAAGCTGAAATATCAAATATTTAATGCCCCGAACATAATGATGTAGTTGATTTTGTGTTCTTGTTAGTTTCGGCTTTATCATTTTGCATCAGTGATCCTGCAAATGTGTTCATTTTCCTGCAAGGCTCATCGGGTGTTGCTATGGAGACCATAGCTGGTCTGACATATTCCCCCAGGCCCTATTTGCTGGCTTTTTTCAGTAAACACTTAATTATGCATTGCATTCGGCAATCAGGGTGGTTAGAGGAGAGTTTGCTTAGCTGATTTCAGGCTAAAGATGAGTTTCCCCTCGTAAACAGATGCTTTCAAAAGTCTGGCATGATTTTAATAAACAGGACAAAATCAAGAAACCGCCAAGAGAAAAGCAAACAAGTAAGAAAGCAAAAATTTGGTCTAATTTATTCAGATAACGGACCCATATAAAAGCCTATCAAAGCCTAATTAACAACCTTAACTCCATACTAAAAACACTCATAATTTGGGGAGCAGAATGGTTCTTTTTTTTTTTTACACCGTAAACCTAAACAGACAAATCACACAAAGATAAATATTTTTTCGAGGACTATTCTGTCTAGGAAGATCGTATTATCAAAATATAAGGTCCTTCTTAAGGTCGGAGATTTTCAATACAGGACTGGATGTCTGGGGTTTGGGATCCACCCCCTCTTCCTATAGGTGTGAGCAGAATATTGTTCCTGGGTGTATATGTACATCTTTCTGGAAAGAGGGCTCACAAACTCAGAAAATCAACAGACCAAACAAAATGTAGGACCATTGATTCCAATGAAAAGTACCCCATGGTCTCCAGAGAAAGCCTGTTAGCTCTTTCCCTCCACACACACTTACCAAAATTCAGGAAGAGTTTTCATGGGAGGAACCCGCCTCGAGTCTGCTCATCATCCAACTCTGGGTTTGGATAGAGACGTGCCTGTTTGTGCTGGAATTCTTCCTCATTTGAAGGAACGAGTGATGGGTTAGATGCCCCAAATAAAGAAGCAAATCTGACCCATGCCTAGCCTTCTAAGTTACAACAAAAGCTGTACCCCAATTGTGGATGAAAAGGGGCCACATGCTAACCTGACTAACTCAGGGAACGCCTGTGTGGCGGTCTTGCAAACTCAAAGGATGGTCTGAAATTAAAACCTTTTAAGTAAAAAGCAGTTTATAGTGAGTAGTCATGTCCTAGGCCTAGTAGTCAAGATATGAGGTCATGTATCTGCCCAAACATCAACTTCGATCTTTACTGAGCCTATTGTCTTTTGTATCTAAGATAACATACCTATGGAATGTCAGGATAATTTGTAACTTCCCTTTTTCCAGATACCTCAAGGCAAAACAAATCACAAATTCCCTCATTGTTATTGTTAACTGTTAATTGCTGACCATCAACCACCCTGCACCCACCTAAGTAAAAAGAAGTGCCTATCATTTTACTTTTTATCCAATCCCAGAGGTTTCCTCACTTTTCTCCCACCTCCCTCATCTATCACCAATGGAGTGCCTGTAACCCACTTACATCTCCTCTTTTCTTAATAATGTATAAAACAAGGTGAAAAACCGCCATTTTCCAGAGCATTATCTCAATACCTGGAGGGTCTGCTTCCTGTCAACTGTCGACAGTTTGGCTCAAATAAACTCACGTTTGAATGTTTCTTACATTAACACAGTGAACTTAGTTTTACTAAAATGATTTAATTCAATGAAATAACTATTTGACAGATTCCTGGAAGACTTAGATTTCGATTTGATTCACTTTTTACTAGGTATTTACTGTGTGCCAGGTACTTCCTGATACACACTCTATTTTATATCCTCCTCGTGATTCCAATGTAGTTATTTACACTAAAACTAATAAATGGAGGCAAGGGTTTTAGAGCAGCTGTGGGCAAACTACGGCCCGCGGGCCGGATCCGGCCCGTTTGAAATGAATAAAACTAAAAAAAAAAAAAAAAAAGACCGTACCCTTTTATGTAATGATGTTTACTTTGAATTTATATTAGTTCACACAAACACTCCATCCATGCTTTTGTTCCGGCCCTCCGGTCCAGTTTAAGAAACCATTGTGGCCCTCGAGTCAAAAAGTTTGCCCACCCCTGGTTTAGAGTCGGGCAAAACTCAGACAGAATGACTGAAGCAAATATGGGAATGAAAGGGGCATGAAGAAAGGGGTCAACACCTCACCTTCACTAAATGTCAACAATGAGAATGTGTTTGTGCAGCTATGTGGATGTATAACACACCACCCAAGGCTGAGGGGCCTAAAGTCACGTCCCTTCCTCATTATCTGTCATGGGAGTATGGGGTAGAGAGGGGACGGCATATCTCTACTCCACAGTGTTTGGCTTCCACTGGTTTGGCCCAATGGCTGAGCACTGGACCATTGGACCACCCGGCATCTGTCTCTGTGCAGCTTCAGGTCTCTCCATGGGCTTGCTCAGGTGGTCTTCCCAGCATGACAATCTCAGGTAATCAAATTTCTACGTGGTGGCTCAGGGATCCAGATAAAGTTTTCCAAAAACCAGGGCAAAATCTGCAACACACCTTACTTAGAACCTGGCCTCTTGGGTTCTAGAGCATCACTGTGGACAAAAAGGGGCTAACCTGTCGAGCTCAGGGAAGGCCTGCGTGGCGGCCTTGCAAACTCAAGAGGCTTAAAGTAACCACAAACTTTTTAGTGAAAAAGTAGTCTATGGTGGGTAGTCATGTCCTTGGCTGCTATCTTCCCTGACAAAGATCAACTCTGATCTTAACTGAGCATATTATTGTCTTTTTGCATCTAAAATAACGTATCTTTAGAATGTCAGGGTAACTTGTAACTTCCCTTTTTCCAGACCCCTCAGGGCACAACCAATGTACAAGGGCAGAGACCACAAAATCCCTCATTGTTACTGTTATCTGTTCGCTGTTGACTGTTAACTATCCTGTACCCATCTATGTAAAAGAAACATGTGTCTATCATTTTACTTTTTATCCAGTCCCAGAGGTTCCCCCCCTTCCTCCCCCTTTGCTTTCTCCCACCTTCCTTATCTATCGCCAATGGATTTCCTGTAACCCACTTACGTCTCCTCTTCTGATTATAATTTATAAAACAAGGTGCAAAAGTGCCATTTTCCAGAGCACTATCTCAATCCCTTGAGATTCTGCTTCCCGGCAATTGTCGACAGTTTGGCTCAAATAAACTCACAAAAATTCTTTACAGGTTAAATGTTTCTTATGTTAACAACTCCATTTGTCAAGAAGACACTAGAGCAGCGGTTTTCAACCTGTGGGTCGGGATCCTTTGGGGGTCGAGCAACCCTTTCACAGGGGTCGCCTAAAACCATCGGAAAACACATATATAATTACATATCGTTTTTGTGATTAATGACTAGGCTTTAATTATGTTCAGTTTGTAACAATGAAAATACATCCTGCATATCAGATACTTACATTACGATTCATCACAGTAGCAAAATTACAGTTATAAAGTAGCAACGAAAATAATTTTATGGTTGGGAGTCACCACAACATGAGGAACTGTATTAAAGGGTCGTGGCATTAGGAAGGTTGAGAACCACTGCACTAGAGCCAGCCCAGATTGAAGAGGTTGGGGGGAGGGGAGGGCTGGCTCTACCGCCCAATGGAAGAAGTAGCAAAGACTGTGTAGCTATGATCGGCAGCTCAAAAGGGAGGGCAGATATAGTAGGTAACACTGTTAAGTAACTGTCCTAATTTCTCTGCATGCACATTATCTCAATTACCTCTACAAAGCAGCCCTGTCATCCCATTTTACAGATGTGAAAACTGAGGCTCAGAGATTATGTAACTTGTCCAGATAGTGGCACAGTAGGGATTCAATCCAGGATTGCCTGCAAATTCTGTGCCATTCTCTGCTAAGCTTCCTGGTTTTACCATGTTTCGAATCAAATTACAATCACTAACAGCCCCCATTAATTGCTTCACCTTTCTTCCTAATACACTATTTAGATCTTTCATGAAATCTATATACAGTAGGTCCTCGGGTTATGTCGGAGATCCGTTCCTGCAGCGAGACGTAACGCAATTTTCGCCGTAAGTCGGAACCCACTTACGTCACTCACATGGAGCACATACACAGCAGTAACGAAGTGAAACAGTAAAAAAAAAATTTAAAAGAAAGATAACAATTCCTGTGGTAAATAAATAATAAAAAACATAAAGCACATGTGTACATACGTCAAAATGACGGAACCTTTTTGTTTTTTTTATAAATAAATGGGAGATGGCGATGTAACCAGTAACCATGAAATGACATGTCGAGTCAGACATAACCTGAGGACTGTCTGTATATAAAAGCCTAAGAGACCATTCAACCGTTTGACTGTTTACCTGTAGCTATGATGCTACACTGACCACCAGGGGGCAGATGCTCAACACACAGGCATGGAAACATGGAACAGACTGATGAATCTCAGAGGGAAGTGGGGAGGAAGGAGGGTGGTAAGAGATTAACCAAAGATCTTATATGCATACTAGAGGCCCGGTGCATGAATACTAGAGGATTCGTACACCAGTGGGGTCCCTCAGCCTGGCTTGCAGGGTTCTGGCCAAAACCAGCCGTCCAATATCCTCCAAGGCGTCCCGGATTGCGAGAGGGCACAGGCCAGGCTGAGGCCGGGCCTCTTGTATAATATAATTACTCATCATCTTTTTTTGTCATACAGGCATCTCCCCAAAGAGATCACAGGATCACAAAAATGGGAGAGCTGTAAATTGTGAGATGGGTAACGGAAGGGCACATAGGGCCAGCATCTTGCCATGATCACACAGATGATTGGAGGAGAGAGAACTGGGCTGAGGGGGAACAGCAGCTTCTGGTCCAAACCTCACTCTGTCTTCTTGTCTACAGTTTTTGGCACCTAATAGCCTCTGAAAAAATGTGTGGTGAAGCCAGCGATTACTGATGATATTCCCTTCCTCTGTCTTGTCTAGAGCTGAACCTTGTCGAAGGGAAGATAATTTGCTCTCTAACAAGAGTACTTGAAGTGCATTTCTTTCACTAGCTTTGAGATGTCTGTCAATTTTTCCATCTAGTTCTAATCTAATAGAGCCTAAATCCATTTTCAGCTAATGACAGGAAATGCTTTTATTACATAAATTAAGTCTGCTACTGCCCGGGTAGACTCACCAACAGATACCTTTTCCTCCATTCTCCAAGGTTTGCTTTTCCTTCCTTTTAAAGAGCTTGTCAGTCCCAAATCACCCAGCCATGTCAGAAGCTTCTTCAGGTCAAACTGCTCTCAGGAGGGACAGAGCATCCACCAATTCTAAATCCGAGAGCCCTGCAGGCACTGACTGCAAATTGCTAATCCTTGTAGAGCTATGAAATGCTCCTTCTGGCTTTAGGAAAACAAAAGATGGCTTGCTACTTGCCTGGAGGCTACAAAGCCTGCCAAAAGCAAAGTGGTGGGAGTTAGAATTAGCCCCCAAAAATGCTGTGAAAATGCCTGTCCTGTCCACAGCGGCTTTGCTTCCTTTCATAAATGAGCTGAAGAAAACTTTCAGTCGCACAGCCCATGGTGCATGTGCTACTGAAGGAAATAGTGAAGCCCAAAGTGACAGGGAAAATAAAAACTTGGCTGAGATCATGCCCAGCAGAAAGTTCTTCCACTCATAGCATCCATTCTTTTTTTAGAGCAGAATTCCACTTCAGAATTTGAAATTAGCAGAAAAATCTGTCAGATTAATTAGGGTGGAGGAGGAAGGAGAGGTGTAGAGAAACCTGTTTTTTTGTTTGTTTGTTTGTTTTGCTTATCAGTAGCAAAAATGATGAACTGTATAGATCAAATAATTTTGCAGATAAATGCAGTTATGTTTTAAAATTGTTCTTATCCAGGTAACCATTAGGTCTCCTTGCCCCTCCTCTGTCTCGCCCACTGGGAAGGAGTGATCAGGGTAGATAGTATCTGTCTACAGTTTGCTGGTTCTTCAGGGCTCACACCACTCACCAATGGTTCACGTGTCTCCACTAACTATGCAATAGTGTTTTAAACAATTATTAGTCTGAGAGCAACAAGGAATTTTTACCAACATGTCATAAGTACATTCTGAGTACCATTTTAAGAGCACAATAAAACTATCACTTCTAGACAGACCCCAAACTCTAATAAACTTAACAAAGGCATTTTAGAGCACTTTGTCTCAATAAAACATACTGAGCTGATTGCTTCCAGACCCAAATATGGGTGAAAATCAATTATGCACATTTAGGAGCTCAAACGTCCCATCCCTGGGTGAGAAGCCCACTGCACCCTCCCCACATCCGTCTGCCCCTCCCTTCTGTGACATCACCCTTGCCTCCTGTTTCTTCCAATGCCACAGCTACTTATTCCTACTATCTGTCTTCTTTTCTATTTAATTTTAACTGTTGGAGTTTTTCAAGGCTAGATCCTATCCACTTCTCAATAACAATGACACCAGGAATATAACAACAACCCTTAATTCGAGCCACTCTTTTATGCAATGATCTCACCAAAGTAATAATGTTCCCATCTCCTACTGTGGTCTCTGTTCCACAGAGGAGGAAACAGACACAGAGAAGATCAGTAACGTACCCACCCTGGGTCACATGGCTCATCATGGACAGAGGCAGGCACTCAGGTACCACAACATCAGCTTGTAACCATTTCTCTATACCTGTGGTTTGCAATGGGGCAATTTTGCCCCTCAGGGGATAAATTGGAAATATCTGGAAATATACTGGTGGTTACAACAGGGGAACACTACTGGCATCTGGTGTATAGAAGTTTGGTAAACATCCAACAATCCACAGGACAAGTGTGGGGAGGAAAAATGTTTCCCTCTTCCCTTCTAGGTTCTTTGTCTGCTCAAAGAATTAAACTGGCATAAGACAGGGGTTCAGGAGGAATACAAATTTTGTACATATGGGAGCCCCATAAAAATAGGAGACTCAAAGGCAGTCAGGCAATTGAGGCTTGTATACCATCCTAAGCTAAAGATGAGAAGAGCAAGTATTTGGTAAACAGATGTTTGCCAAGCCATAAAGATAAGCCTTTCTGATATAAACAGTTATTTGTGGCAATAGCTCTCTTCCTGGTATAGAGCCATCTAAATTTTTTTAGGCAGCGAAGCGGGAGGTAGAAAGCTTCACCTGAATCTGCTGGGTCTTAATTGCCTTCAACTCAAAACAATCCGCATGTCAAAGTGGCACATTTTGGGGCGGTGTATTCTGCTCCCCCTGACAGCCCCATGACAAAGAATTATCCAGCCCAGGACATGAGCAATGCAGAGGTTGAGAAACCCTGCTCTATCGCACTTTTGTAACCTTTTGCTAGGTAAGTCTATCCTTGCCCACAGCTCTGAGTTCGATCTGTAAAGTGAATATACCAGAGTTTACATTCTTAGCGCTGACCTCTTCTTCGGCTTTTATGACTTTCCTGCATGTGGATAGACAACTTGGCATCTCCATGTGACATCACAAACGCAGTGTATCCCAGCTGACCTGTACACCTTCTCCCACCACGTTTCCTCCTCCAGCGTTCCCGGTCTCAGCAAATGACACCGCTATCCAATCAACTGACTACAAAAGCCAGAAGCCTGTGAGACCCCTTGGCAATTTCTCCTTCTTCCTCTTCCCCAATTCTATCCAACACAAGTACTGCATCGATTCTAGCCCTCAAGTATCTCTGGAGACCACCCATTTCTCTCCATCGCTACCGACACTTTCTTCCTAGCCCCAGGTTCCCTTCAGCAATTTCCAGTGTGGGCAATTTCGGCCCGCTCCTCAGCATCACCACTCATCAACCAGGGCACCTCTCATACAGTGTGATGCCTCAGAAGACATCATTTAAGAATTGCTATGCTGACTTTTATAAAGTTGGAAACTATTAAATGGGTATTTTCCCCAGCTCTGCCAACACCCTTCCCTGAGCACATTTCCCAGTTTGGCCACCCACGGAGAAATGTAGCTCCAGGTGAGCTCAGGAATGCACCCAAGAAGCTTCAGCAACACAGTGGAGCAAGAAAGCTCTGGAATTCATGGGAGTGTGTTGTGTGTTTGTGTGTGTGTGTGTGTGTGTGTGTGTGTGTTTTCTTAATCTTCACGCTGTGCCTGACACATAGTAAGTACTTAATAAATAAAAAAATAAAAATACCTTGAATATATATATTGAACACTTACTAAGCACCAGATCCTATGCTGAGTGAAGGGATTACAATGGTGACAAAAAATTGGTCTTTCCGTTAAGGCCTCTCCTGATCACGAACCAAACATTTTCACAAAGAACCTATTCCAGCAGGGAAGCTGTTGCATTTGTTTCCAGCAGGCAGAATCCCCCCAGCCCTGTCCTCCTTCTCATCCTCTCCCGAGAACAGTGGCTCTGGGTCCTGTTTCCTTTATCTTCATTCTTGCATGAATTCCTCTCTCCCATTCTGACATTTGAGAGGAATATTGTTTACAATCTTCATTTTTTGTGTGTATCCCCTCTAGGGGCAGAAATGAAATTGCTAGGCTTGTGGGGGCATGTTGATAAATGGAGTACAGACAGACAGTTCCTCTCTATGTACATCAGCATCCATCATCTACAGCAGGCGTTCCTAATCTGGACTCCATGGAGCCAATCAGGTCCTGCAGTGGCTTGAGAGAGTCTCTGAAATATCCTAGAAAAACATAAACTTTTGCATGTCCATGCATAGCAGTGTTTTTCTGAGATGATTCCATAGTTTGCATCAAATTCCCAAAAGACCCAGGACTCCTCAACCCCCCAAGTTAAGAACCATTGAGATGCACAGGGCATCAGTTAAGCAAATCAACTGTTTATGTGTGCTTGCTGGGGCATTATTACAACGACCATATTTTCAAAACCAAAAGTCGGGGTACAGATTTGGCATATTGCTGGACACCAAGATAGAATATCTGTGGGGCTACCAGCAGGATATTAAAATGAGAATTGTTCCAGAAAAGTGAAGACATATGGTCACTCAGGATGTGATGGGAGCCAAGGAAATGGGGTTTACCAGGGTCATGCCAAACAAGTTAGAACAAGAAGTTTCCCTAAGACCATACTATTATTGGTAAAATTGGGACTAGAACTGGGTGTTTTTCTCATTCATTGCAGTGGCATTTCCATAACTCCACCCTCTTGCATTTATTCTAGAACTAGAAGCCTGGTGCACGAAATTCTTGCATGGGTAGGGTCCCTAGGCCTGGCCAGTGATCAGGGCCAATCTGTGGGGCTACCAGCAGGGCAATCAAGGGGCCCCTGCTGGCACCTGCCTTGGCCGGCCTGGAGCCGCCTGCTCGCCAGCCCCACCCCCCACTGCAGCTGGTTGCCTCCCTCTGTGGGGCGACCAGCGGGGCAATTGGAGGCCCCCACTGGTACCTGCCTTGGCCAGCCTGGAGCCTGCTGGCTGGGGGCAGCTCCTACATTGAGCGTCTGCCCCCTGGTGGTCAGTGCATGTCTTAGCGATCGGTCGTTCCACCATTTGGTTGATTTGCATATTAGCTTTTTATTGTATAGGATGGGCCCCTCTCTGCCACCCCACTTTTTCACCCTCTCCTCCCCTTCTTACCCGCCCCCCCTCCCCACACACACTCTTCTTCTATCCTCACTGGGAGAAACTCTAACAAAATATCTCTAGGCTCTTTTCCGAGGTTAGGACCACATCTCAGAGTGATTGTATATCCTGGATTTTTTTCTTTCTTTTTAAATTCCCTCCTTTCCTTCCTTCCTTCCTTTCTTTTTTGAATATCTGGGATTTCAAAGACCTTTTTCTGATGTCAGACCTTGTTTCACACCTCACAACCCCGAATTCTGGTCAGTCAGTGAGTGTATGTTAGAATAACAAAACAGAAGTAAGAGAAAGGAAACTAAAACCTCTCCGACTCCAGTTCTTGTTAGCCAACCCACAGGAGGTTCTTCTGCCCTGTACTGTGCACAACATTAAAGCCTCGCTCCTCAGAGCATGGTCCCAGCACCAGCAGCGTCGGCATCACCTGCGCATGAGCCACAGATGCAGAGTCACAGCCCCTTCTTTGGGCTTAAGGAGTGAGAATCTGCATGGAATGGAACCCCGGGGAGATCTGCATATACATTTCAGTTTGAAAATCTCCACATTAAAAGCATGTGGCCAGTCTGACGAACTAACTGCTGGCCAAGGTTAGTTATTACAGCCGTCCTAACCTAATTAGAGAAACCAGGAAAGAATCAGATGCGCACTGTGAATTAGCTCTGCCGATCAGTGGAGTGTCCCTTTTTCCTTCAGAAAGAGTCTAAAATGGTCCCGCTGCAGTGCATTTAATGGAGCATGGCGGAACAGCAAAAGAACCACTGTTCTAAACGTTCAAAACCTGGCGTCTCATGGTAGCTCTGCCCCTTACCTTCAGATCACTTTATTTCTCTAAGGCCCTGTTTCCTCTGATACAAAACAGAACAGATATTACCTTCGCTGTCCATAAAACAGCATTTCCGTGAATGTCAAATGGAAGCAAGTGCAAGGTCATGGCTAAGAATGCACACCCTCAGTTCGAACAGCCCCAATTACAAAGTCTATGCCTAGCACTTCTTAGCTGAGAAACCTCAGGTAAGTAGCTTGGCCTCTCTGTGACATAGTATAGTATCTCTCCTACAAGGTTGTTGTGCAGATTAAACATTTAACATTTATTTATTTATTTATTTTTTAATTAAATCTTTATTGTTCAGATTATTACATTTGTTCCTCTTTTTTCCCCCCATAACTCCCCTCCTTCCAGCTCCCACCCCACCCTCCACCCTCACTCCCCACCCACTGTGTTCATCCATAGGTGCATGATTTTTGTCCAGTCACTTCCCGCATCTCCCACACCCCTTTTCCCCCCAAGAATAGTCAGTCTATTCCCTTTCTATGTCCCTGATTCTATTATAATCACCAGTTCATTCTGTACATCAGGTTATTTATTCACTTGATTCTTAGATTCATTTGTTGATAGATGCATGTTTGTTGTTCATAATTTGTATCTTTACCTTTTTCTTCTTCTTCCTCTTCTTAAAGGATACCTTTCAGCATTTCATATAATACTGGTTTGGCGGTGATGAACTCCTTTAGCTTTTCCTTATCTGTGAAGCTCTTTATCTGACCTTCAATTCTGAATGATAGCTTTGCTGGATAAAGTAATCTTGGTTGTAGGTTCTTGGTATTCAGCACTTTGAATATTTCTTGCCATTCCCTTCTGGCCTGCAAAGTTTCTGTTGAGAAATCAGCTGACAGTCGTATGGGTATTCCCTTGTAGGTAATTGAGCCTCTTTCTCTTGCTGCTTTTAAGATTTTCTCTTTGTCTTTTGCTCTTGGCATTTTAATGATGATGTGTCTTGGTGTGGTCCTCTTTGGATTCCTTTTGTTTGGGGTTCTCTGCGCTTCTTGGACCTGTAAGTCCATTTCTTTATCCAGATGGGGGAAGTTTTCTGCCATTATTTCTTGAAATAGGTTTTCAATATCTTGCTGTCTCTCATCTTCTGGCACTCCAATAATTCTGATATTAGACCGCTTAAAGCTGTCCCAGAGGCTCCTTACACTATCTTCACACTTTCGGATTCTTTTTTCATTTTGCTTTTCCAATTGGGTGTTTTTTGTCGAATCCTTTGTTTGATTATTGTGCTCCTCTGGTCTGCTATTGGGTATAATATTCTTTATTTCAGTCCGTGTATGCTTACTTTCTAATTTCTTTATCGTAGCATCGAGGGTCTCATTAGTTTTCGTGAGGTTCTACACAAATTTATGGCAAGCCCTCAAAATTGCGATTCTTAGCTCCATATCCTCCATTTCTGTCATGTTTTTTTGTCTCCGCATCTTTTATGCTTTCTTGGTGTACCCCCTTGTGGTCTCTGTGCACAGTCTTGTTCTAGCCAAGCCTTAATTGTTGTAGTTAACACTAGAGGGGTTTGACCACCAGGCCGACTGGCTATAGGAATCAGCTGTATGGAAAACGTCTGCCTTCTGGGGAGGCGCTAATCCAGCCTTTGCCTGAGGCGATCGGCAAATGGCTGTGCGCAGGCTTTGGGCGGGGCGGGATCAACAGGGCGGGCGGAGGGAGCAGTTGTGGCCACGCTCAGTCCCGTTCCCAGAGGCTCTGCTTCTCAGAACCCCGGCAGCCGCTGCAAACTTCGGAGAGAAAGCTGCCCTCAGGTTCCAACTGATGCCGGATAATCCCGCTTCTCCTGTTTGAGTCTGGGTCCCTAGAGACTCGCCCGGATCTGGAGCCCAGAGTCTGAGACTCACTCCCGACAGAAAACGACAACCGCGCCCTCAGCCACCAGCCCGCTTTGTGCGCGCACCTCGGTACCTTTGTATTTTCCACACTGCGCCGCCTCTGAGCCTCGATTTGCTGTTCTCTTTCCTTCTAGTTGTAGAGTCTCTCTTCAGCCAGCCTTCCTGTGGTTCTGGGTGATGTCCGTTCAGTCTTTTAGTTGTATTTTTGAAATGGTTGTTTGCGGCAGCGGTCTCCGGTGTTTACCTACGCCGCCATCTTGTTCTCCTCTCTAAACATTTAACATTTAAAAAGCAAAAGCCACTCTGCAGGCACAGAGCAAGCAATCAGTAAGTGTTTTCACCTGTGTGAAAGTGCTTTTGTAAACTGTGAAGAGCTCTATGGATGTGGAAGTTTATCCCCGTTGGCAGCCGGCAGCAAAACCATCAGAATGAAAGATGTGCAGGGCTCACTAGGGATGCCCAGCCCTCTGCCCCGGGGGCCCTGGAGCACACATCGAGGCTCTGAGACCTATTTCCAGAGTAACTCGGGGCTTCTCCACTGTGGTCAGTAGCACAGTCGTGAAGTCGCAGGGCTGTGTGCTCATGAATGTTAGCTGCTAGCACTGCGTTACTTTAATTTCATAGAAAAGTATCTTGTGACAGGTTCTGATTAACTCACAAGGTAAAGGGGCACCAAAGCATTAATCTCTAGGATTTCCACTGTCTTTATAAAACTCATGTTCTGCAAATTAAAACACACCCCAGTTTTGTGAAGCCAGCATGTTTTAAGTGCTCTGTGGGTAGAGTCGCATTTGATCCTCACAATCACCTTATGAGTTAGATACTAATAACATCCCCATTTTACACACGGTGAAACTGAGGCCCAGGGAGATTTGCCCAGGGCCACACAACTGGGAACAGGGGAAGCCCAGTCTCTGGTCTGTGAGATTCCAAAGCTATTTGCTCGTTCTTCTCCTGAGACGGCTTCATTCTATTGCTTGGTTTCGGCCAGGTCCATTTCTCTGAATATCCCAGAGGAAGACTGTGAGGACACCAGCGAGATGGGCCTGTTGCATAGCAACCCTGCGCTTGAGCCTGGTGAGGGGAGATAGGCTCCTTAAGTTTTTAAAGCGCCATCACTAAAAATAGCCTGAGATATGACAGCTAAACATGAGGTCTCCTCCGAGAAGAAAAACCTATCTTGCAACTGAATGTCTTTGCTGTGTTGTCCTTGAGAAAAGCATGTGAAGTTATGGGGGGCTGGGCCTCTGCAGCTTTTCTCAGCAAACACATTACTTTCTCCCACTCTCTCGCCTCATAGGTGAGGTGCCGCCATTTGTATAGGACTCGTGAAATATCTATCTCCATAGTTTTCCCGCTCCGAAGTTGGAATTCAATCTAGGTTGAGGCAAGAGCAGCCTGCTTGATTGCAAAACATGGCCTTCAGCACCCCTGTATTAATCTCCCAGAAATTAATCACCTTGCTTGGAATTACCTTAGGTGCAAACGTTTATAATGCCTACATTTGTCAACCTGGGAGAAACTGTGCCAATTACGGTGGCACCAAGTATAAATCTCATGCCTTCCAAAGAATATTAAACATTTAATTAGATCTTGAAAACCCTCTTTACTTAGTACCTCAAGGGTCTCCTGGTCCTCTTCTGAGGTTGATAATTAAAGGAAGGACTCCTCCCTGAGTCTGCTGTGTTTCTCTGGGAATCGGAGAGTGCCCACCACAGCAATTACTTAGGCTGAATACTGGCCTGCCTTGTGTAGGCACAAAAAGGAATAAAAGAAATTTAAGTGCAGCCATTTGCCCACAAATACATTCCAAGCTAGTTGTCCATGTATTTATTCATTCAAGACCGAGTAATGGTCCCCCAAGAGGTCCACCTCCTAATCCCCAGAACCCATGAATATGTTAAATTACATGGCCAAGAGGAAATAAGGAAACAGATGGAATAACAAATGGGAATCAGATTGAAAATAGTGAGATTAGCTTGGATTATCCAAGTACGCCCAATGTAATCATAAGGGTCCTCAAAAGTGAAAGAGGGGGGCAAGAGGGTCGAAGGAATACATAACCGTGAAAGAAACGCAGAGAGATGCAACATTGTTGGCTCTGAACATGGAGAAAGGGAGCCATGAGCCAAGGAATGAAGGCAGCCTGTATGGATGGAAGACGTTCAGTGTTCAGTACTGGGACACAACAGTGAACAGTCAGCCACTGCCTTTACCCTCTTGCAGTTCATACTCTGATGGTATAGACAAGAGAGCAACACGAACAGGTTGTAATGCGAGCAACGAAGAAAAACCAAAGAGGGGTGGACAGAGAGTCAATGGGGGTGGGGATATAGATGGGAACAATGGGAGGCATCTCTGTGAAGGTGATGCCTCAGTCTAAAGGAAGGGAAGGGGTTGGGGGGGAGAGAATGCCAGGTTGAGGGGACAGCTAGTGCAAAGGCTCTGAGGTGGAAAAGATCTTGGCACATTCCAGGCACTGGGGGGAAACCAATGCGATTGGAGCACAACAGGCCAAAAAAAAAAAAAAAAAAAAAAGGGAAGCATGGGATGACATTGATGAAATAAGAATGGGCCCATCATGCCCTGGCCAATTTGCTCAGTGGTTAGAGCTCTGCGGATATGGAGTTTATTCCTGTGGGCAGGCAGGCAGCAAAATCATCAGAACTAAAGATGTCGTCCAGGGCTCACTAAGAAATTTCCCAGCCCTCTGTCGATTCCACATCAAGAGCACATACCTCGGTTGCCCTGGCCCGGTTTGGGCATGTGTAGGAGGCAACCATCGATGTGTCTCTCTCACATCAATGTTTCTCTCACCCCCCTCCCCCACTCCTTCCTTCCCTCACTCTCTCTAAAAAAAATCAATGGAAAAAATAATCTCAGGTGAGGATTAAAAAAGAAAGAAAGGACCAGTCATTCTGGTCCTCAAAGGCCTTGGTGCCAGTTTGGATTATCTTCTCTGAGTTCTGGATTTAAAGGATTTTGAATAGACTAACATCATGCAATTCAAATTTAAGAGGATCTCTTTTGCTGCTGTGCAGAGGAACAGATTGCAATGGAGGGACACCGAGACACCAGGCTTTTGCTATTCTCCCTGTAAGAGATGACAGTGGCTTAGATTTAGCTAATAGCTATGGAAATGGAGATGGGAAGGTTCAGGACTGACTTTGAAAACAGAACTCAGACTTGCTGACAGGCTGAGTGAGAAGGCATGGATAAGGAAATGATAGCACCTTTCTTGATGTTTGTTTTTGCTGCCACGTCTGGTTTCTTAAGCAAGAGGGAGACAAGAGGCAAGGTGCATCTTTCTATATACTCTAATCAATTCTTGCATGTATATTCATTCATTCAACAAGTACTCATTCACCAAGTGCTGTTTTAGGTTTGGGGGATATGGCAGTAAACTCAATATAAAGCCCTTCTTCCATGGTGTTTAAAGACAATGAGCAGATAAAGGAAAAAATGTCTAATGAAATTTCAGGTAGTCAGGCTATTAAAAAAATAAATAAATAAAGCAGGCAATTGGCACTTTCAGTGGGATGCAAATCCCGGCTAACTCATGCGAACCAGGAGTTCATTATTTAGCCTCCTTGGGAAATAGAGATGTTTATTGTATGGTTAAGATAACTGGTAATAACTGCAACAGTTATTACCCTGAGGCAACTACCTTTTTCTGTCAAAAAGTGTTCCATGGTGAGTCTTTCATTGGGCCATGGAGGATGCCTTTATTTTTGATAGAAGGAAAGGAGTAGATAGAAAGAAGAGTCAAAATAAAAAGTGGAGGTGAGAGGGAGGGAAAGAAATGGGGAGGGCACTGCTAGGTGTCAATTTGCAGCAGACTTTTCCGACCTAATCCCTGATCACTGGACCACACTTTCTTAGTGACACATAGGTACCGATTTTCCTTGATTTCAAGACAAGGGAAGAAGTGAGTAGGAAGTCCAATCAGGCCAACAAATTAACAAACATGCACGAATTGTGCAATTTGTGTAGAATATTTAAATTCCGAATTTCCCTACAAAATAAAATTTTCTTTTTTATTCAGATATTACTGAAATTGGTAAAACCAGAAAAACACTGCTCCCCAAAATGGGGTTTACCAGCCCAAAACAATAAAAGTGGGCATGTAGTCTTTTGAAAATTTTCTGTGCTAAAAATAGAAGACTAGCAAAATGCTGAGCACATCACAAAAGATGTTAGACTTTGGGCTTCTTTTTTAAAAAAATATTTTTTTTTTACTGCAGAGAGGAAGGAAGAGGGAGAGAGATAGAAACATCAACAAAGAGAGAGAATCATTGATCGGCTGCCTCCTGCACACCCCACACTGGGGATGGAGCCCACAGCCTGGGCATGTGCCCTGACCGGGAGTAGAACCATGACCTCCTGGTTCATAGGTCGATGCTCAACCACTGAGCCATGCTGGCTGGGTTGGACTTTGGGCTTCTTGCTGGCAGGGGCTGACTTGGCAGCTTTCAGTTCAGATCTAGTATATAATAGGTATGTGTGATTGTTGGGGTCCAGTCCCAGCAGGTCCAGGGGTCCCCAAAGGTGTGGACGGAGTCAGCAAAAAAGGAATGACATGGAGGCTACGTCAGTTGATCAGCATAGCAAGGTTTTCCCACCAGAGGTTCTGTAGCCAAGTTCTGGTGCCATGTTCTCTCGCTAGGTTCTCCATCAAGCTTCTCCAGGTTTTCCTGCCAAGTTCTGTCTATGTTCTCCAGCCAAGTTCTGTAGCCAGGTTCTGTCCAGGATCTTTTGCCATGTTCTCTCCCTAGGTTCTGTCTTTAGGTTCTGTCTCTAGGTTCTTCAGCCAGGTTCTCTCACTAGGTTCTGTTTCTAGGTTCTGTGTCTCTAGGTTCTTCAGCCAGGTTCTCTTGCTTGGTTCTGTTTCTAGGTTTTGTTTCTAGGTTCTGTCTCTCTCTAGGTTCTGTGTCTAGGTTCTGAGTCTAGGTTCTGTCTTGGATCTCCAGCCAAGTCCTGTCTCTAGGTTCTGTCTAGGATCTCCAGCCAAGTCCTGTCTCTAGGTTCTGTCTTCTGCTGTCTTGTTACATCTGTATTTATACCAGTTGATTTTAATTCTATCAATTTCTATTCCAAAAGTTAGGGCGTTTCTTATCTCCATTCCAGGGAGTAAAGATTATGTAGCTCAAGCATGATTGTTTGTAGTTAAAGTGATTAACTACCCGCCTGGCACTTAGTTAAGGGTTTTATCCCCTCCCTAACTTCAGGGGAAAATCCCTACCTGGGAAAACAACCTTTCTTGGAGAGGTGACCTTGGTTAAAACACATGGTGCCAAGAAGGTGAGCAAACATATTAAGAACAGTATGCCATATATGCCAGGTCCCTTGAAACAGCAAGGATGGAAGGGTTCCCGGCATGTGATGATGTAATAAAATAGATTAGTTAGTAAGTTTGAGCAATAAATTAGTAAAACAATAAAGTGTTACTGTACAACTATTGCCTACAAAAGTCTTCTGTTCCTTGAAGCAATGCCTGGGATATGGTCGTCAGTGAAAATGTTTATCATCTATTTATAGATCAGTGAAAAGACTTATGAAACAAACATTCATTACGCAACTACAGCTAAGTATAGGACACAATGCTAGAGGAAGATAAGTCAAGATGTATATCACAATAGAACTGTTTTTTGAGAGGTTTCTATACTGGAGAGAGAGAAAAAAAATAAAAGTAAAACATGAAAATGATGATGGTGATTGATGATGATAAAAAGGAAGACAAGGCCCAGCTGGTGTGGCTCAGAGGTTGAGTGTTGACCTATGAACCAGGAGGTCATGGTTCGATTCCCGGTCAGGCCACATGCCCGGGTTGTGGACTCAGTCCCTATTGGAGGGTGTGCAGGAAGCAGCTGATCAATGATTCTCTCTCATCATTGATATCTCTCTCTCTCTCTCTCTCTCTCTCTCTCTCTTTCTTCTTTCTCTCTCTCGTCCCCTCTGAAATTAATAAAACTATATTCTATATTTGGAAAAAAATAAAAGGAAGAGGAGGAGGAAAAGGAAAATATCCACCATTTATTGAGGTCTTACTATTTGTTTAGAATTTATTGAAATTGATATATATTATCATCATATCTAATCCATAAATGATCCTATGAGAAAATCACTAGTTTTATGTACATTTTGCAGAGAGGGTAAGTTGCCCAAAGTCACGCCCATCTATAAACAGTGGAGCTGGGGTTCAAATTCCTGTAGCCAGGCTCCAAAATCCTATTTTATGCTGCCTCCCTGCCCTTCAGGTAATGAGGGGGCACTAATCTACAAGAAATATAAGTAAGTGTAATTGCAGCCTCATATTCCATATTAAATACATGAAAAGTCAGCAGCTATTCACCTTACCAGATTGTATATGAAGACTCATGCTCTCTAGCAGGAAGGGGAAAGAGAAAATACTTTCAGAGTTGTAATTAGCATCTATGACCATGTAGAGAGAGAATGATTTTAATGACATCACATTTTCAGCCTCCACTGATAAAACAAGAACCAACTCAAACTTCAATCCATCAAAAATGCAGACTTTGTTAATCAACTATTGAAATTTTGTTTTTGAAAACAAATGATCTGGAGAAAACTCCATGATAATATTATGAATAGTTAATGATAAAAGCAGGATACAAAACTGTGTATATATTTTACCATACTCCAAATGTATATAGGAAAAAATCTTTTAGGCATATATGAGTTAAAGTGTATTTTTTAAAAAACTACAGAGAAATGTAAACACTGGTGATTTCTGAGTGATGATATTTGGGGTTATTTCTGTTTTCATTTTTAATTATCTTTTATATTTTCCATGTTTTCTAGAAAGGTTATAGTATTCCTTTATCAGGCAAAGTTTAATTTCAAAATCTACACACACACACACACACACACACACACAAATCTACACACATATTGAAAATCAAATAGAAATGATACTAGTGTTATTCACAGATATTCCTAAATTTATAAAAGTCAATTTGATATATTGAAAAAAATCTAGAAATAGCAAGGCTAATATATTTCTTCTTGATTCATCAAGTCTAATCTATAACTTCATTAACATGATGAAAGACTATTTTCCTAGCCCAGGAGAGTGTGAAATAGACCTTTCTCCTCTAGATGAACGACCTTTACCTGGAGTCAGAGCCTCAAATACAATGGGAACCAAGTGCCAACACACTTTAACACTTCCTCTGATTTTTCCAGAAATCCAGTGTGAAAGAGAAGAGATGGATCTTAGCAACAAGGAGGAACGAGTTACAATCTCTCACCACTCCAGACAGAATCACAGGTGCCAGAGGAAGAGGGGAACTTTGGACCTTGGTTAGACGGACTCCAACTCCCGTGGCCAGCGGGCTCAGAGGGCTAGGCAACTCCTCCATCCTAACAAAGCAGGATGGGTTATGTCATCATGACTCATGAACATTACCTACCAACACTTAGAGAGTAGTATATTCCATGTTTTAAGAAAAGCGAAAAGGAGTATTTCTAGAGCAGTGGTTCTCAACCTTCCTAATGCTGCGACCCTTTAATACAGTTCCTCATGTTGTGGTGACCCCCAACTTCATTGTTACAAATGGAACATAATGAAAGCATAGTGATTAATCACAAAAACAATATGTAATTATATATGTGTTTTCCAATGGTCTTATGCGACCCCTGTGAAAGGGTCATTCGACCCCCAAAGGGGTCGCGACCCACAGGTTGAGAACCGCTGTTCTAGAGAGAAAGGTGATTTATATTTTTTGGAAAAAGTTTAAAATGTAGGTAAACAAACATTTCACTCTCATCTTTATCTCACTTGAACTAGTGTATTGTATTGGAGAACAATAGAGCAGGGTGCAGACTGTGGTTAACTTGAGGAGCAGCCTTTAGCTAATTGGTGCCATGTTCAAATCTCAAAATGTAGTCTGTAACAGAATTACCTGGGAATCTTTTTAAAATTAAAGTCCCTGAACCACAAATACATGAAAAGTCAGCAGCTAACCAAAGACTCCGTTCACTTGGTCTAGAGCAGGGTTCTGGGACCTGCATTTTAATAATCACCTTAGGTCAGTACTACCCAATAAAAATAATATGCACTACAAACTACAAGCCACATATGTAACTTCATGTTTTCTGGTAGCCACATTTTTATAAGTAAAAAGAAACTGAAGAAATTAACTTTAATATGTTTCATTTCACTTCGTGCATCTATTATTTCATCATATGATTATTATTAATAAAATTATTAATTTTTGATACTGTCTTCAAAATATGGAGTATAATTTACATGTACAGTGTACCTCAATTCACAGTAGCCATGTTTCAAGTGCTCAATTGTTATTATTGCAAGACTTATCTTTTTTGTTTAAGTTTTATACTTTCATTGATGTCCATTGCTTAAGTACGCATAAGCTGCTTGTCTGAGTCTGTTGGGGTTGCTATAACAAAATAGCACAAACCGGAGGGGTAGGAGTGGAAAATAAACAACAGGAACTTATTTCTCAAAGTTCTGGAGGCTGGATGTCCCAGATGGGGGTGCGGAGGGCCCTCTTCCCCACAGACCTTCCATTGTGCCCTCACATGGTGGAAGAGCTGGGGAACTCCGTGGGGTGTCTTTTTTAAGAGCATTGATGCCATTCATGAGGGCACCACCCTCAGGACCTAATCACCCACCAAAGGCCCCACTTCCTAATACCAACATGTGGGACTTTAGGATTTCAACATATTCATTTGGAGGGGGGTGAGGGGAGACACAAACATTCCAACCACAGCAGTGCTCAAACAAAATAATGTAATCGGCCACTATCATTTACCCCGACCATTCCTCTCCAGACTGGAATAGGAGACTGAGCAACCAATCCCAGCTCTGCCTTACATGAACTCCCATGACCTTGGACAAGTGGCCACTTCACCGGGGAAGGTCACAATTTCCTTATCTATATGTAAATCACTTGAACCAGAAGCACCACAATCTCTACTTTCACCCTCACCTGACTCCCTCCCATTGTGCAGGTCTGTCTCCAAACTTCCCCTTTTTATAAGGGTACCAGTCAGATTGCCTTAGGGACTCACCTACTCCAGTTGACCTCATCTTGACTAATTACATCTTACTTCCAAATAAGGTCACTCTGAGCTATAGGGGGTTAGGACTTCAATATATGAATTTGGAGGAGGGTTGATTCAACCCACAACAGATAGTATAGACCCGTGGTCGGCAAACCGCGGCTCGCGAGCCACATGCGGTTCTTTGGCCCCTTGAGTGTGGCTCTTCCTAAGCCTTAGGAGTATCCTAATTAAGTTAATAACAATGTACCTACCTATATAGTTTAAGTTTAAAAAATTTGGCTCTCAAAAGAAATTTCAATCGTCGTACTGTTGATATTTGGCTCTGTTGACTAATGAGTGTGCCGACCACTGGAATAGACCCACATTGGACTGTGGTGATGCCTCTACAAGCCTAAAACCATCAAAGGTTGCCAGCAAACCACCGGGAGCTGGTGAGAGGCATGGAACAGACTCTTCCTCGCTGCCCTCAGAAGGAACCAACCCTGCCAACACCTTGATTGTGTACTTCTAGCCTCCAGAACTGAGAAAACACACTTCTGTTGTTTAAACTGCTCAGTTTGTGATACCTTGTTCACAGCACCCTAAGCAAATTAATCCGATGTCCGTCCGGAGCCTGAGATAATGAAGACTCGAGTCTTGCAGCTGTGCCGCATGGGACTCACAGACTTTTCAGTGGGCCAGGGAAGGGCTGCCAGGGGCTCCTCTGTGCTTTGGCCCAGAAGTGCCACAGGCCGCTTCTGCTCAAAGGCTGTTGGCCAGCACGAGTCCTCTAGGTCCTAACTGCAGGTCTGGGAAACACAGAAAATGAGCACCACCATGTCTGCCACCCTTCCCAACAGGGACCCTCCCCAGAAAGCACGATATTTTCTTGAACAATAGAATAGCTTTGCTGCGTGGAACTACATAGTCACTCGGCCCTCCCTTCTGTACGTTTCAGGGGAGTTGGATGAGGTATTGAGGAACTGAGGTATGGGGGAGTGAGAGGTCCATGCAGGTTTCAGCTCATGTCAGATGACCTTTATAATCCAACTGCCATAGTTATAACTGGCTGTCAAGAGTATTACACCAACATAGACTTGGGTCTGAATGAGTTGAGATCGATGAATAGCAATTGCTTTGGGGAAATGATGAGAGAGAAAGAGAGTATGTATACCAAGCACTTGCCCCTCCACTTCTAGGGGAGCAGGCATGGATAATGAGGCAATGTTTATTTCTGGGTCAGCATAGAAAAGGGGTCAGAATGCTTGATTTTAGGCCTCAGTCCCAAATAACATGATAAAATCCTTCCCCTGATAATGACTTTCAAACTGCTTTTACTTATGTTACCTTACATGGTATTCTCAACATTCTTGGAAGGCACACATTTTAGATAAAAAGGTAGGGGGTTCACAGAGGTTAAATGATTTTCCTAAAGTCATGCAGGAGGAATGGCTTTCAAATCCAGGATTGGAGCCTACATTTCTCAGGGCTCCTCCCAGGGGCCTCCCATTATCCTGGGACAGAGGTTAGTGTCATTACTGATGGACAAACTTCCTGGTCTCAGTTTTAGAAAGATTTTTGAAACAGGAGAAGGAAACGCTTCGTTCAGCAGCCCATTGGTAAGATACTTCACACAAGTACTGTGCAGGAAGTTCTAATACGACTGAAACACGGAGTTGGTTGCCATTATTTCTCTTAGGACTCACCAAGGTATTGTTGGATCTGCAGGGTGCACTGTTAAAGTGCTCTTGTTCTGATGTATCTGATAGTGCAGCACTTGAAAGCACACCAGAGACGCATTGCTCCAGAATTTAACAGCTAGGCCAGTGTAGAAATGTAACTGTGCAGAAACTCCATTTCTTTTAGGTTAATCCTCACCTGAGGATATTTTTCCATTGGTTTTTAGAGAGAGTGGAAAGGAGGGGGAGAGACAGAGAGAGAGAAACATCAATGTGAGAGAGACACATCACTTGGTTGTCACCTGCACACGCCCCATTAGGGCCGGAGCTCAAGCCTGCAACTGAGGTAAGTTCCCTTAACAGGAATGGAACACGGGACCCTTCAGTCCACGGGCCAATGCTCTATTCACTGAACCAAACTGGCTAGGACAAAACTCCATTTCTCGTAACGTTTCTTTTTCCTTTCCGTCCATGCTCTCCCTTCCTTAGTCATAAGCCCTGAGGACACCAGATTCTGGGCCATGTCAACCTGTCTTAAGAACATAGCCTCACGTCTGTTGACCACAGAAACAGAGTGGTCACACTAAAGATAACACCTTGACTTCAGTTGTGTTTCAGCCCCAGGCCCATGAAAGTTGGCCCTACAGACCACACCCTCATGAAACCAGACAGAACAATGCCATGGCTGACATCAGGACCTGATACAATGATCCACTACTCCCGGCCCTGGCCGGGTAGCTCAGTCGGTTAGAGCATCATCCCGATACACCAAGGTTGCAGGTTCAATCCCTGGTTAGGGCATCCACATACCTAGGTTGTGGGTTCGATCCCCAGTTGGGGCACAAACCAGAGGCAACCGATTGATGTTTCTCTTTCACATCCATATAAGAAATATTAAAAAATAATCAACTACTCCCTACCCTGGCTGCAATCAGTGGGACCCACAACCCCAACTCCTTTAGCCATCACGATTAATGATCCCCATATATAGCCCATCCCCTGGAAGCCACCAGGCAACCAGGTCTTTGAACAACTAGCTTACTTGTGTCTCCGGGCTTGGCACCATTTCCCCAACTAGTAAACTCTTACTTTCTTGGCTGCCAACTCACTCCTGTTTGCATTTGATTGGGCTCTGATGCACACAGGCAAAGGAACCCCGTTAGTCCCGCATCAGAATCATCCAGGCAGGCTCCACGCTATGAGGTAGTCAGGTAACACGATCAGGTAACATTTCCCTTCCTGAAAACATGGGTAGCATGAGAAAGATGATTAAAGTGGTTCTTTTAAGATGACTTTTTAATTGCAAAATGACAATATCCCAGCATCTCTGCCTCACAGAGTTTAGGGAAATGTTTAGATAGTGTTTGTGTGTCCTAAGAGGAAGGCTGGTACATAATTGCAAATTATTACCACTTCTGCAGGTCATGCTGACAAGATTATCTCCCAGCAGGCTGGCAATCAGAGATCTGCTTCTAATCCGGTGGGTTTTCACAGCTGGCCACCTTTTTCTTTATTCCAGGATAAAATGGAAATTAGTGTTATAGACCTACGCCTCTCCCTTTCAGGGACCATTTATCATATCAAAGCCCATTTGTCTGTGTACCAGCCTAACACAATTAGGTGAACAGAGTTCTAGGAGGAACCCACAGCTGCCTGAGAGACAAGTAATCACAAAACACAAAGCTTCATCGCAGCAGCTGCCATCTAAATACAGTTTTCAAAATGTGGCAGCTAAGAGGCAGTGTAAGGGGAGAATTTTCAGGGAACCACCTATAATGCTCATAATGCTTAGTTTGAAACGGGGGCTTAAATTCCCAATTCTTTGATATGGTAGGAAAAGCCCTGTAATGTCTGGCTCTTCTCTCCTCAGCCCTTCTCAGGATGCAGGGTGCCAAACCCAGCACTAAATGCATTCCAAGCAGCGTTTCATTTAATCCTCAAAACAACCCTTCAATAGGTATAACTATTACTGCCATTTTCCAGTTGAGGAAACTGCAGTTCAGAGAGGTCAAGTAATCTGCCCAAGGTCACACAGCTAGAAAGGGGCTGAGCTCCCTGAATCCAAACACTCTCCACTCTTACAGATCATATTATCATGGGCTACATACACACTGTGCTTGGGTCTGGGAATTGTTAGAGAAAAAATCATTGTGATATTTGTTAAATGGTTAGGAAAAACTGATTCAAGGCTATTGCAATAGGTGTCAAAACTATCCCAATGGGGAGAGAGATTGGGCTCAGCTCCAAATACTGCAGACAGCTGGGGATTCATAGACACCTAGCGGAGTGTGGAAGGTCGGTGGATGAAAGATTACTAAAACGCATAGGAGGATTCTTGCTGAAGGCAGGTCAAGGACTTAAACATCAAAGGTGGAGGGATGAGGAACTTGATCAGGTACCAAGGATGGGCAGGTCCTCACTAAACTGACTTAGCAGGATTCTTGGTAAAACTGAGCGAGGCAAGCCAAAAACAGGCCAAGGACCAAGGTGGGGGCTTAATAGAAGAGAGGCTCCAGGGAGCCTGACTAAAGTTTCGTCAAGAGAATCTTTGTCAGGAAACTGAAGTGAACAAAGCAGGCGACTCCTGCCCTCAAGGGGTGAAGGGTCTGTCACGGCTGCCCACAGTGGGACCCTCTCTGGGGTTTCCTTTCCTTTCATCAATATTCGACCAGGATGGTAGAAGGTGAAGGCAGTGGTAGGTAGCAGAGATGGGAAGTGGTAAGAGAAGGTGTGGCAGCTCTGTGGGTAGGTGAGGTCAGGACCTGCCTCGCATAATCCATCCATCCCTGAGAGTGGGAGGCAGCCAGCCCAGGGCTGTGTTTTGGTCTCAGCTCCCAATAACCCTTGGAGTCTGCCTGGCCCTTTCTCCCTGGCTGTCTGTCTTGTCCTGGGTATGCCCTCTAACCTTGACCTACCCCTACCTTGCTCTTCCTGATGAAGAGCTTACCATGAGAGAAGGGAGACTGGGGAGACCATTTCCTGCTTGATTCTACTGGATCTTAGCAGTCCTACATTCCGGGTTCCAGAGAAACCCACATCCCAGCCCAATGGGTGGAGCGAGCACACAGACAACGCACACACTTGTGTGTTCACTCACTCAGCCAATACTTAGTGAGCATCTAGCACCTGAGAGGACTTGTGCTAAGTGCTAGCAAGATACAGAGATGGATGCGACATTCATTGGCAAGTTCAGCAATCAGCACAGCTCACAGTTTGTTTAGATGTTTATATAAGAAATCATGATAGAAGCTGAGACTTGGACAGCTTCCTAGGAGAATGCAATCATGACAATCACGTGGGGAATGCTTACTATAAGCCCACATTGTTCTAAGAATGTTGTTACCAATACAGAACAATCCTACGAGGTAAATCCTGTTACGAGGCTCCTTTTAAGAGGAAGCTTAGGGAGATTATCTTGTCCAAAGTCAGAGTGACAAAGTAGGGAAGCCGGGACTGAAACTCAAAGCTGGCACACCCGACAATGGACAACATGCTGTGGAAGTACTGGAACCTCCACCGCAGCATTGTGCCAATGGGTTACTTATGACGGGCACTCAGATCTGGGAGGTTCAGTTCCACCTGGGGATCAGACGAGCATAAAAACCCATTCAATCTGATCACAAAACAGAAGCAGACAATGCCTGGACTTAGTAGACACTAGGGAACCTGAGCCATTACTAGCAGCAATTGAGTTCTCAAAAGCTCACATTGTGCTGGAAAATGCTTCTCTCTCCTCTGATGCAACACTTCTCAGGCCTCACTGTGAGCACCACTCACCAGGGAGGCTTGGTCACATTCAGGTTCTGATTCAGCAGGCGTGGGGTGGGGCCTGAGGCCCTCACTGCTCACAAGCTCCCAGGATGCAGATGCTGTTAGTCTGTAGACTTCATTTGGACAACTAAGGCTCTGGAACAGTGGTGCTCCAAGTATGGTTCCTGCAATAGCAGCAGCAACATCACCTTTAGAAATGCAAATTCCCAGCCCCACCCCGGACCAGCTGAATCAGAAACTGGGGTGGAGCCCAGCAATCAGTGCTTAACAAGATCTCCAGGTGATGGAAATGCACCCTGAGGCTTGAGAACCACTCACTGGGACAGCAGTGTATTCTCCTCTTTGCTCCTTCATATAAGGATTCTTGTTTGTTCTTGTGATGGTGGGTTTTTTTCTGCTGGAGACACTTCCAGATGAGGGAAGAAATCCTGATGTACTTGCTCCACGCATGGGGGTGGAGGGGATGCAGAATCCCTTTCTGACAAATCCTCTCTCAGCAACTCAAAGATGGCAAATTGTGTGGTTGCATTTTTAAAACCACAGGTCAGAAGCCAGATTCATCTTTATCAAGGCTCACCTTTAACCTGAGTTATATAATTATCAAGTATTAACAGCTATGTGTGTGTGTACATTATATAGGATATATGCGTGTGTTTATATGTAGGGCGTCCCCCCAAAATGAATACACACGCTTTGAATGATTATAAAGGCAGTGCTTATTAAAATACATTTCATTTTCAAAATTGAGCTCTGAGCTGTTAAAATGTGTAAACATTTTTGGGGACACTGTGTATATGTGTGTGTGTGAGTGTGTGTGTGTGTGTGTGTGTGTGTGTGTATGTGTGTATGTGTGTGTGTAGGCTTTGTACTACTCGATAGATTTATGGGGAAATATGCAATTGATTATAAGAAACATTTCCAACATCAAAATGTAACTACAGCAACATAATAGAAATGAAAACTGCTTAATGTGTAGTATTACAGAAAAACATCTCACCCTAATTAACACGATCTCAGTATTTGTTAGATGGAAGGTTATAATTTCTCAGTAAGAGTACAAACAAGCTTATGATCATAATTTTATGAGCCCTGAATTTAATTTCAATAGAAATTGAGATGTTTGTTTCCACTGTATCAAATTTGCCTCTGGATACTGGGAGTCTGTATTATTCAAGATGGAATAGGCTAAGTAGCACATAAATAGAAATTTCCTTTAATGCTCATAGCACATGTCCAGCATGGTGTGTGTGTGTGTGGGTGAAGGTGGGAGGAGTGCTCTGGTCCACCCAGTCGCTCGGACCCCAGGCTAAGAGAGCTCTACCTTCTTGGGACACAGCTACCTCAGCCTGTGCTCTAGGATACTGGTGCAGGGCAAAACCTGAAGACTTAGATGAGGCTTTTTCACTCTCTCATCACTTCCACTCACATTTCATTGGCCAGAATGAGTCTTGTGACTATGCCTAGCTGCAAGGGAAGCTGGAAGAGTGGTCCTCTATATTTCCAGGAAACTAGAACTAAAGAAAAGAGAACTAAAAATTGGTGAACAATAGTAATGTCTCCACATGAAGCTCAAATATGTTGCATTTGAATCCCTAATAAGAGCCATAAGTAATAAAAATGGTCAACGATCAACAATAAGATCTTTATAAATCAGCATGTGTGAAGCTGCCATTTATGAATCACTTATTATGTGCCAGGCACTGATTATCCTATTTTACATATATTATCTCAACTGGTGCTAAAATAGCCTACAAAGTGGTCCCATTATTTAGCCAGTGTAAACCTCTAGCCAATCTGAGGCAGCATTTGAACCCAGTTCTGTCTGACTCCAGAGCACTCAGACCTAACCCATGTACAATACTCCCAGGTAACAATGCCAGTCTCCTCTCTATTCGTCAAAGCTCTCTCTGGTTACACATTGCCTTTCTGTGGACTGTTAGGGTTGCCAAAGGAGGAATGCACGAGGCCAAAGTGGTAAGGGATTATGAATGTATTAGGTCATCTGGAAAACCAGATGGGCTGAGCCCCAAAATGGTGCCAGCACCCAAAGACAGGGAGTCAGACATTTTTAAAGGACTCTAGGCCGGCTTTTTCTGGACAGAGAATTCTCTGTGCAGGTCCAGATTCTGGGAAACTCCGGAGGGGAGAGCTAATGGTCTTAGCAAGTGGAATGTGGTCCAAGCAAGTGGAATGTCCGCTGTGAAGTGGCCTAAAGGTCAGTTCCCAGGGGAGGGGGTATCGATTCAATTATTTGATCAGACCTACCATGGACTACATAGTGATTTAAATCAGATGCTGGCAGGGATAAACCCTGATCTCTGTAGGACCTTCCTTAGTGTCCTGGAATGAGTCCAGGAGTGCATCCAGGTAGGACTTTGTAAGGCCAGGTCCTAGCACAGCCTGAAGTCTTAGATGCTGACCTACTCTCATTTTCTCTTCTGTCCTACTGAGAGAGATGGGGGCCCTGGTTTTCTCCAGCAGCTAGAAGAGCCCATCGTCTATGAATGCACGACAAAGAAAATGCAGGTTGGAAACATTTAGCAGGATATAGACATGGAATGAAAAAGAGAGAAGGCTTCTTGTCAACTTTTACCTGGAAGTTCAAAGATAACCTTCAATGCAGCAAACATCTTGCCACCTTGCCCTCAGCTTCAGGTACAATTTCCTCCCCTTTCCCATGCAAATGATTCATGATCTCCAATCAGTTTTAGTTTTAATATCAGGCAAACCACATAAATCATTGTTGTTTTTCTTGAATCCTCACCCAAGAATATGCTTTCATTGATTTCTAGAGAGAGATGGAGGGAGAGAGAGAAACATCGATGTGAGAGAGAAACATCGATAGGTTGCTTCCCATACCCTCCCAACCAGGGATCGAACCTGCAACCTAGTTACATGCCCTGAATGGGAATCAAATCCACAATCTTTTGGTGAATACAATGACGCTCCAATCAACTGACCCACCTGGCCAGGGCTAAACCATTATTTTAATAGGCAGAATATGCATTACAAACAAAGTACATATGCCCAACTGGTGTGGCTTGGTGGTTGAGCATTGACCTATGAACCAAGATGTCATGGTTCGATTCCCAGTCAGGGCACATGCCCAGGTTGTGGGCTCAACCCCCAGTAGGGGGCATGCAGGAGGCAGCCAATCAATGATTCTCTCATCTTTGATGTTTCTATCTCTCTCTCTCTCTCCCTTCCTCCTAAAAAATATTTTTTTAAAAATAAAGAACACCTGAAGTCATATACATACACATATGTGTATGTATATATTAACTGGCTATCAAATGGACATTTACAAAAAATAGACATAAATAGCATAAAAACCATGTTCAACAGGATCAAAATACCACAGAATGCATGTTGACATTTGAGTAAAATGGTTTTTACTCAAATCCTAGCTTCATCTACAGCTGCTCTGTGACACTCAGTTGTTTGCCTTCTGTCTGCCTCAGCACGTTCAGCTGCAAAAGGAAAGAAAAGCATCTCTACCTGGGAGGGTGGTGATGAGGATTAATGAAGCCCAACCATGCAAAGCAATAAGCACACTCTCCCTCAGTGCCTCACACACAGGCCCTGCACACAAGTGGTGGTAAGAACTCACCCAACTGTGGCAGGAGGTTAAGAAAAGAAAGCTGGAACCCCTGGGGCTGCTGTGCGGAAGGTGCGACAGGGAATACATCTGTACCTGTACTAAATAGGGCGTACATTTTCATCTCTGCACAAGGTCGGAGGAGGACTTGCCTTGTAGAGACTATAAACATCTCATTTGCCAGGAGGCCATACAATAGGGCTAGTTAGCTGCCCAGAGTCTATTTGGGGAACAAGATGTACATTGAACTATGAAGGAAGACAAAACAACATGAAAGGAAACCTGTTCTGCCGTTTATCCCGCCTCTAAAGCACGTCTGTATTCTGAATGACGAAGCAGGAAGGCGATGCGGCCTGGCAGCCTGTGCCCTTTCCCAGAAGGATGACTCACCGCCCCGGTGAGTGTCCCAGGGAGACATGTTTATGAGGATGGCGACCTCGGAGAGCCTCTGGCTCTGCATGTTTTATGCTCTGTGTTATGCCCCCGTGTAGATAAACTGAAGCGCGTTCACTTTGAATGCACAGTCTCGTAAAATTTCATAAAAGCAGACACCCTGCATATAACGTGTGTGTATATATATATTAATGGACGTGCTGTGGTCTGGTAACCTAGCCAGAATTCCAGAAAATAGATTGTGGCCACAACCCACACTGCCTCTTCCTCAGTAGAGAACCCAGCACTCTCCAGAGCCCTGGAGGTGCCTACAATATCTTGCACCCGCTCCCCTTCCCCCTCCCCCCACATGCATACACCCCACTGCCCACAGCTGCTAGAAGTTGATCCTATAAAGCCAGCCAGTCCTCCTCTCTCACTTCCTTTATGAAAGGGCCACAGTGTACCCTAGCAGTGTTATCGCCCACTACTAGGTCCGCCCTTTCTTTAATCAAAGCCAGCTTCTTTCTACAGGACTCTCCATGGCTTTTATTCTTCTGTGTCTCTTCTTCTAGATTAGAATGAACGTTACCTTCCCCTCTAGCCCATCAAAATCCTTCCTCTTTTTCAAAGCCCAGTTGAAATGTTTTCCTATATCTATAGTTAGTAAAAAGCAAAACAATATATACTAGGAAAGTGGGGCTAAACAAAGTCTGGAAATGTTACCACGTTAACAGATTATATGTCTGTGAGAGGTAGTTATCAAATGCAGCCTTTCAAAATGTATTGGACATTAGCGCCCTCCCACAGGGCACGTCACAGGTCTAAGGTTGCTTGGATCACATTTTGGAAAGTATTCTATTTCTCCTTCCACAATATTAGCTCTGTAAAGACAGGCATGGCATCCAATCACTGTGTCCAATACATAACTCAATACAGCTCATCCTGTGTAACAGGCATAACAAAATAAGCACGTTTGCTAACAGCTTATTGTGTTTGGTAAATGGAAAGGCCTATTTCAAACTCCTCACTGTTGTGATGGGAGGTGGGTAAGAGGAGGTGCCTATTGGGGGTAATGTGAGCTTCCTTTTTTTTTTTTTTTTTTTTTTTGTAAAAGAAAGGAATTAGTGACACTGGCTTCTAGCCCTCATTCCCCAATAATACCCTGGGAAGAGGCCTCTAGAATGTTCCCCCAAGCATGTGGTTAACCTGGAAGACATTGTACCCTTTGTGGAGGGAAGGAAACTCAGAAATTGCAAACCTGTCTATGCTAATATGGTAGCCACTAGCCACATATGGCTGTTTAAATTACCTAAAAGTATATAAAATGTAAAATTTAGTTTCTTAGTCAAACTAGCCACATGTCAAGTACTCAATAGCCATATTTGATTAGTGGCCACCATATGAGAAAGCACAGATATAGAGAATTCCTGTCACTGCAGAAAGTTCCATTGGACAGTGATGCAAGGAGTACAATCCTCCTCCATCAGATCTGAAATTACTCCATGACAACCCATGTTCTTTTCTGCTTCCATGAAAGACCTCAAGTAAGGACCAATGCCCACCCTCTCTCCCCCAACAAGAGTCGTGTGTGCAGCCATCTTCAGACAAACAGCCATAGGAAAAGCCAGAGGTTAGCATCAAATGGACAGCATCCTTCTCAAAGGGCCTGTCCTTCAATCTCAGGTCTGTCTGTCTGTCTCCCCCCCCCCCACCCCGCCCCCCCCCGCCCCCCCCCCCCCCCCCTCCCGGTAGTACTGATTACCCCAGATACACCAGGAGGCCGCATGCAGAGTGTAATCCCCGTGAACAGAGCACAGATGGCAAGGTTTTCCTTGCGGTATAAACAATGGTCTGGATAAGGTACCAAGCCAGGTAAGTGGTGGAGTCTGGATCTGGGGAGGGATGCGAGTTGCCATCTCCCCTCACCAACCCATAAAAGCAGGAGTTTAACCAGGGTTGGGTTGTGGGCAGACCGGAGGCCAGGGTGAGGACATGAGGACACGGAGGGTAACTCCCTGTGGAGTGGAGTCTGTGCTTCCTCCACAGACACTGAACTTCCCCATGTACTGGAAACCCTTAAGCCAATTTCACGACTAATTCACAGGCTAATTGAGACCAGACTGTGCCTTATTGTGAGGCAGAGTTACACCATTACGTACATCCTAGGCCGAGCCTTCATTTAGATCACAAATTTCCCAGCACAGTTGTTATTGGTAATTAAACCTACTTGATTGTTCCATTACACAGAGATTCCATGACAGTAAAGAAATTAAACATAACTAATCTTTAGCTCATTTCTAAAGGTGTACGGAAATGAGAACCGACAACGGTATAAAATATGTGAATGATGCACTCCCATCATTTTTTGTCAGTTTTTGGCAGGCTTGGCTCATGGAAGCTCAGAGATTTGAGACACTTTAATACGCAAGCATATATCTGTTTTACTGTAACACAATAAAAATTAAGCATGGATGGAAAACAGCATGAATTACTTTGAAAAAAATCACATTTATAGCGCCCAGATATAAATTCCCAGCAATTTACATGTTTGTAATCCCGGGCAGTTCTAGAAGCATTTTCCCTCTAATCTGTGTCTAACGTTTAGTTCCCAGGCCACACCTGCTGTCAGAAATTAAGGTCACTGACTTCTTGGCTTAAGTGTCTACCTAGACTTCCTGGGCCTGGCTGATTTCCTCTTCTATTTTTTTTTTTTTTTTTTCAGATTCCAGTTCCATTTCTCCCCCTTCAAAGTGTAGACATATCAGAATCACCCAAGGGTCTGGTTGCAAATGCAGATGCGTGGGTCCCACCTGTGTCAACATCCCTGAGGCAGCAGCCCAACGACCTACATGTGTAATAGGCCCCCAGGAGATCCTTGTGCAGACTAAAGTCACTCACTGCCACATGTGATACCAAAGCTCTCGAGTGCAAGAATTAACTGTCATGTGTCCCTATATCTCCAGTATCCAACTCCATGCCTAGCCGAGAATGGTCATCAACGGGAGAACATACTGACCCAAATTGATAAGTTCTTTCCGTTTTCAAATGGGTCTTAAAAAAAAAATCAAAGGCCCTATTATGTAGGGATCTATCTGCTCCAGCCTGTTTTCTACAAAATAATCCACTCACCTTTCCTGAGACAGACCTGCCCACATTGCCAACTCCAAAGACCAGAAAGAAAGATTGTTCCAGTGCTACCAGGAATGGTGCTTCCTCATGCTTGTGGCCACCATCTGCCCTTCCCTCTGGGGCAAGGAGGTGGCTTATGTCCTCAACATCAAATGCCTCTCTTGGAGCTCTTAAACCAGTGTCTTTAACTTTTACAACAGAATCACCTAGAAGCTTGCTCAGAAATACATGTTCCTGGGTGAATTTCTACCCTGAGATAAGTACCCACCCGGTCAGATTTGGGGCACTGAGTTGTCTGTGTATCCCCCAGATGATTTTGATGCCGAGTACCCTGACCTATTCTTGGAGAAATTCCTGTTTAATTCCAGCCCTCAAAAAACTCCCTCAACTTCCCCTCCTCAAAAGGTGGGAATGCTATGCCCCTTTAGTGCTCTCTGATTTGGCAGGATGTGTGTGTGTGTGTGGGGGGGGGGGGGGGGGGAGTAGATGGAGAATGAATACCCAACCCAGCAATTATAACCATTATACTCTGAAGGATGTGATACTTAATATGAAAGCTCTTCCCTAACACTGCCCTCCTGTAAATTGAGGAAGGAATGGGGGAAACTCAGATTTCTTGAGCATTAGAAAATAATGCTAAGGGCTAAGCATTCCTATTCTCTTACCATCTCTCCACAGACCATCTAAACCTCACCATGTATTCCCAGGCAGAATTAATTGCTGGCCTGCTGCACCTTCCTCCCCAGAGCACTTGGCCCCTTTCCTGGATTAGCGCATTTATCTGGCATTCGAGCTAATGGTTTGCTGTAGGTCTTTTCCTTAGGCATCCTTTGCTCTAAGGCAGGTTGGAGTTTCTTTATCTCGGCAGCACCCAGGCTTGGCTGTAAGGTGCTACTCAAATAAAGGTTCCAGGTGGATGGACTGCAGGTAAGGCCCACCTTGGCCCCTAGGAACAGCTTCTTTGAGAGAGCTGCACATCGAGGTGTTGGCCTTTCATGCTGCCCTGAACCTTTTTTATAGCTGTGCTTCTCTTCAACCCATTTGCTAGAATTACGTCACTACCAACAAATCTGTGTACAAAGCTACAGAGATGAGTAATTTTCCCTAAAGACATTGCCCATTAACTGTGAAGCCTGTGTTGCTTTGCAGGTTTGAAGATACATGCACACATATACATGTATGTATATATACCATGTATATATAATCTTATTATGATGCATTTCACCTTGTATAGTTCCATGTGCTATGGCTCCCAGCCTTATAAACCCCATAAAACCTAGGTATTTTTACAGCAGTCTTTCTGATCTTGAAAGAAAATGCTATGCGTATGACCTTGGTACACAGCAAAGTATCTCTATCCTGCCTTTACATTAAGACCATCCCCTGCTACACTCTGAGTTTCTGACATCAGCAATATGGGGATTTTTCAGAAGGTATGAAGCATCTTTTTCTAGTTCCTTGAGCCCAGACTTTTGGGAGAGCCCTCTGTTTAGCTCCAGTCACTCCCTACTTCCAATCTACCCACCCCGATTCCATAGAGATCTTCCTGAAAACCCAGACTTGTTATCCACTCTTTAGGAAGAAGGTCAGCCTTCATCTTGCTGATGCTTCCAAAGCCTTTTCACCTGTTTCCAGGGCTCTACTGGCCCCTCTGAACAAGACTCTTCACTCATGCTTGGCTTCTACTGTTCTCTCTGCCCAGGAAGCCATCTCCCCCACTTTGGCCTCTTGAAATCCCACCTATTCCTCAAAATCTACCTGCGTGCCAACTGCAGCTCAGTGGATGGGATCAACACCTGGCTCCAGAGTTCACCTGCTGTGTGACCATGGGCAAGGCACTCGACTACCCTGAGCCTCAGTTTGCTGTTCTTCAAATCGAGGACTCAATCAAAGGATGTCTAAAAGATAAGAAAATAAAATCCCCAGAAATAATTTTTAGTCCCCAATTCAATCCTCTGAACCACTTCCCCTTCCCTTCTCATACAGAGCTGAGAATGCACTGTGCATTACTAGACTGAGTCATGTTTATTATAACCCCCAATAGATTAAGAGATCTTAAGGGTCAAGGTGTCACATTTTAGACATGCCTAGCACATAGTAAGTATGCAATGGATATTAGAGGAAGGGTTAATGTATCTCCTTCTCATTCATAATCAGAGCCATATAATTCACAGGTCAGTTGCTTCGGAGAGGTGATGTTGAAACAAATGAACTCAGAGGTCAGGTTGATGTAACCTTGAACCCTAGCTCTGTAAACTTAAAAAAGACATTTTTTATTTCCTAATTTGGAAAGTGGGAATGTTAATACCGCTATAGAAATAACCCTACTTCATAGGGTTGCTCAGAGGATGAAGTACACAAATGTGGGTGAGGTGCCATCATTGTTATTATTAGGCTGTCATCAAGCTTTTGGTTTGGGCTCACAGCCTTGGCAGACTCACTAGGGGAACATCTAAGCTCAGTGGTTTTAAAGATCTTGGGAAATGTGGCCCAACTGTCCCACCACCCAGAGCCGCACTGTGAATTTCACAGTCCCTAAGCAATTTGGTTTTATGAACTCCTTCCTCCATAAACTAATAATAATAATAAAATAAATTTTATGTTATGACTGTATTGGTATAAAGATGAATGTAATCAGGCTGGATTTATTATTTTATATTGCTTATTATTATCTTAATTTTCTTCTGATTTTAAAAGAAATTAAAATGAGAACATTATTGTGGGCTCCAGGCATTGCACCTCCTGTACAGGACAGAGAAGTCAGCCTGGCCTTAAGTCTCTGAAGTCTGACCTCTGAAGTGTCAGCTCCAACCAGGCTCCCTCTCACTGGCTCTTCTCAAGCCACTCCTCTCTGATCTGTGCACACCATGGAGCCTTTGCACAAATTTGTCCGTCTTCCTAGAACTCTCTCCTCTTCCCCTTTCCCTTGTTTACTTTCCACACATACAGAAATCTCCTGTGCACACATCAGTGGTCCTGACCCCCCGTTTCTGATCCAGCAGCTCTGGGATGAGACCCTGGAGTCTGAATTTAACAGCACCCGAGTGGTGCTGATGCTGCGGGTCCTGAGCTAACTACACTCTGGAGACAGCTGCCTTGGAGGTCTGCTGTTTCCATTCTCTCCGGTAAGCCTTCTCTGATCTGATTTGGTCACGTTTCTCCTACAGATGCTCTCCAAGGACTGAAGGCCTCTGCTTTACCTATGTAATTTTCTGCTTCCCGTCTCTCTCTCCCATTTGACGGTAAGCTGCACGTGTCTTTTTGCCAGCTGTGGGATTTGTACCCAGCACACAGTAGGTGCTCAGTAAATGCGTGTGACGGCTGTTCAGAAAAATGGAACCGACTTAACCTCCTAACAACAGTAAACACGAGTGTCAGAATCCTCTCAACTCACCAGCACTGCATTTTCATTTTTTCTCTCCTTTTTTTTTTTACAATTTTCAGTTTCATAATTCCTCACATGCCCGTTGTTCCAAGGGCAGAGCAAGGAGCAGGGCAGAAACCGCTTCCCGCGACCTGGAAGGCCCTGCACTAAGCCCCGCCCTCACGTGTCGTCCCGCCCGGATTCTCCGCCTACGGCGCCAGACCCCGCCCACTTCCCCACGCTCCGCCCCATCACCGTCTCTGGACTTAGGCCCCGCCCCATCACCAACTCTGGCCATAGGCCCCGCCTCCTGTCAGTCCCTAGGCGTCGCCCCTCGCCCCTCCCCAGGCCAGCTGCCTCTGCGCATGCCCGGCCGCCCAGAAACTCGGAGGAGTCACCGCTGGAAACAAACTTTCACGGAACAATGTCGCGACCCTGTCCTCCGGAGACAGTCAGGTAAAGCCTCCCCGGCCCCTGGCACGCTGAGCCGGCCTTGATCGGGGCGGGGCCGAGCTGATCGCGGGCCGCGGGTCGTAGGGGCCTTTTACCCGCGATTGCTTTTGCCGAGCCCGCACTCGATGCCCTCACCTCCTTGGCCGCCGGCAGGGTCCAGGGACCTCTGCATCTTCTCCGGCCCCGGACGGAGCCGGGCTCTGGCATCTTGAGTTAACACTTGTCATCATGGGTCGTCCCCACCCCACCCTCCTTCCCCCAAGGCGTTCCCCTGCCCAGCCGCTCACCTCTTCTGCTCCAGGCGGCTCCAGAGTTCAACCTCTGGAACCCCAGCCCGCACCTGGCAACCCAGGGTTCAAGTTCCCCGGTGGCTACTCCCAGTCGTGGCCTTGGGTCTCAGTTACATAACCTCTCTGGTTCTGGACCAGATTAGGCGCTCACCTCGCCGCGCTGGTGTGAGGATGAAAAGAGAAAAGCAAGGCAAGAGTGTGGGATAAGCCCATGCTCAGAACAGGGTGGCTGCTACTTTTTTGTTGGTGTTTTTATGGTGATTATTCCCAGGATCAGCCCCTAATGAGGACAGACACATTTTTGCAGACTTAGCATCTGCTGGACCCTCTGATTAGTTCTGGGGCCTCTTAGAAGCCACACTGGGCAGGCCCGTTTCCTCTTCTGGATGCCTCCCTGGAGTTCCCAGCACTCTGATTCCTTTCAAGCCTTTGGTCGTAATTTTGCAGTTCACTGTGGTTATCCAACCACTTTTAGGGAGCATCCTGCCAGTAGAAAGAGCCATAAAATAGCAAACAGCTCCCACAAACAACTGCTCATTTAATGATGGAGACATTTATGACAGTAGTCATCATTCATAGGCCACTAGCTGAGTACCAGCCACCGTATATGAATTATGTCATTAAACCCTCATAAATACTTTCAAACATGTCACAGATGAGGGAAGGGGAGCTCAGAGAGGTCATTCCTAAGCACTTTGAAACCAGTTGTAGCTGACTTACACATCTGATTTTGCCCACTCTGCAAAACTGCCTCTCCCATAGAAAAATTACAATTAAACTGTTAGTTTTTTTGGGTTGTCAATAACAATGTGCCACAAACTGGGTAGCTTACAAAAGAGAAGTTTATGCTCTCGCAGTTGTGAAAACCAGAAGTCCAAAATCAAGAACCTGCCAGGTTCTAGGGGAGGACCCTTCCTGGCCTGTGGCAGCTTCTGGTGTTCCTTGGCTTCCGGCAGCGTCACACCCAGTCTCTGTCTCACCTGGCCTTCTTTCTTGTGTGTGTATCTGTCTCTCTGTGTCCGCTCCTCTTTTTATAAGGACACCAGTCATTGGAATTAGGGCCCACCTTAAAACCGGAATGATTTCATCTTAAGTCCTAAACTAATTACATCTACAGGAATTCGGTTTCCAAGTCAGATTTGTGGTTTAGGGAGGACACTAACCCACTACACAAACCAGCAACAAAATACACCGTTCAAAAGGACCAAGACAAATTCACAGTCATGGATTCAGGGCACCATTTGTGGTCATAAATCCCAATACTTGTATATTCTCAAAGCGTGTTCCCCTGGTCTGCAACATCACCATCACTTGGGAGTTTGATATAAATGCTAACTCTCGGGCTCCACCCCACACTTACTGAGTCACAGTTCGGGGTGGGCCCAGCAAACCCTCTAGGGCAGTGGTTCTCAACCTTCCTAATGCCGCGACCCTTGAATACAGTTCCTCATGTTGTGGTGACCCCCAACCATAAAATTATTTTCGTTGCTACTTCATAACTGTAATTTTGCTATTGTTATGAATCGTAATGTAAATACCTGATATGCAGGATGTATTTTCATTGTTACAAATTGAAGATAATTAAAGCATAGTGATTAATCACAAAAAACAATATGTAATTATATATGTGTTTTCTGATGGTCTTAGGTGACCCCTGTGAAAGGGTCGTTCGACCCCCAAAGGGGTCACGACCCACAGGTTGGCGACCCACAGGTTGAGAACCGCTGCTCTAGGGCATTCTGTTGCTGTTAAAGTTTGGGAACCACTGTTATGAAGCAGTTGAATATTTGATAACAAAAGGAATGCTTGATAACATGACATAAGGGCCAGATTAAGAGAAAGTTCTTAACTTACAATGATCTGACCTTACAATGACTTATTTAGCAAACCTGTCTTATATTTATGGATTTTGATAATTAACTACTGCATTGTTAAAAAGTATTTTACCATAATTTAAATTTAGCTTTCAAATGAACTTGTGTACTAAACTGTGTTCTTAGTACATAGTTCCACCCCTCACCCATGGGGGATACGTTCCAAGACCCCCAGGAGATGCCTGAAACTGCAGATAGTACCAAACTACATATATATTATAATGGTTTTTCCTACACAGAGTAAGAATTAACAACAATGATACAATAGAATGATTATAACAATATACTGTAATAAAAATTATGTAAGTGTGGTCTCTCTCAAAATATCTTACTGTACTGTACTTACCTTTTCCTTATGGGAAGCACTTTACATCTTCTCTTTGGCATATCAGAATTGCCAGCATCATTACTCTTGTGCTTTGGGACCATTGTCAAGTAATGTAAGGGTTACTTGAACACAAGCAGTCCATCTGATCACGAGAAGGCTACTGAGTGACGAATGGGCAGGTAGCATAGACAGCCTGGCCACCTGGATAAAGGAATGATTCATGTCCCAGGTGGGATGGAGTTGGGCAGTGCAAGATTTCATCACCCTACTCAGAACAGCGCATATTGAAAACTTATGAATTGTTTATTTCTGGAATTTTTAACTTAATATTTTGGACTAAGGTGCACTGTGGTTAACTGGAAAGTGAAACTGTAGGTTTTTGCCTCATTTTATCTTGCCAACAATCATGTGATTTTTGTTATTATTATTTCTGCCATGTTATTGAAAAGTACACCGAGACTCAGATGTGGTAAACCTCAAGATACACAGCAAAGCAGAAACATAGGCAGGACAAGGAGAAATTTACTATAACGCTGGTACTATAATGTTTCGTTTATTTCCCTTTTAGAAACAGTTTGATAGAGGATGCTAAGGCCCGCTTAAAAAAGCATGATGTTGGGACCAAATATTCTCACTTGTCGTCTAGTAAATATTCCATCCTTTTACCGTTGTTGGTTAAAGAAGGAAAACTTCATCTGTTGTTCACCCTCCGGTCAGAGAAGGTAGGTGACAAGAGGCTCTGCCATTAAAGCAGGACATTTGAAATCCCCAGGAAATGTTGTCACTTGCACACATTTTGAGGCCAGAGATTCCCAAATGGACTTTCAGAATTGTGATGTTTGAGGGGGCCACGGGATAGCATGGCATTTGGGGGACATTTTTTGGAAAGAAAAATGAGTACTTTAGAATACTTTTAGACCTGGGTTTCTTAACCTTGGTGCCATTGGCATTTGGGCTGGATAATTCCTTCTTGTGGAAGCTGCTCTGTGCCTTATGCGATGTATGTTTAGCATCATTCCTGGCCCCTACCTACTAGATGCCAGTAACACACACACACACACACACACACACACACACCCCTTTGTGATAACCACGAATGTCTCTAGAGTTTGTCTCCTGTCCTGGAAGGAATGGGGTGGGGACCGGGGGAGACAGTTTGCCACTGTTTTAGACCAATCCCACCGCAGGTATACCGTGAAAGTTCTGGAGCGCCGAAGTTCAGTCTGGGCCCTGAAGCTGGCTGCCCATGTTCGAATGCAGGCTCTCTCCTTGTCAGCTGTGTGACTATCTTATTTAGTTCTCCTCTCTGTGCTGCAGTCTCACTTGCAAAATGAGGACACAATATTAACACCTGTCTAATAGGGCCGCTGTGAGAATTTCACAGGGTAACAAACGTAAAGCTTCTAAAACAAGCCTGGCACTTGGCAAGCATTCGGTAAGCTTTAGATGTCATCATCATTAGCACCATTAGCAGACATGGCTTGAGGTTTTTAAGATAACTGTTCAACTTAAAAAAAATATTGGGCTGGGAACGGAGATCCCCTGGGTACACACCTGGGTATGGTCACTGTCCCTTGCTGTTAGCGGTACTTCCGAGGAAAAGTTGGGAAGCAGTAATTTCACAATGTCCAAGTACAAAACAGAAAAATGGGCCACAATAAAGTGTCTTTCTAAGCGGAATAACCAAAAGTATCCCCATAGGGGAAAAAGCAAGCTGAAATATCAGCTGCAGTTTCCTGGATTTGGTATTAGACTTGTGTGGATTCTTTCCTGTCTGGGTCAGATGATGACAGTCAAGTTTCCAAGGGGAGATCCTTAACGCAGCATTAGGGGACCAGGTCTGTTCCCAGCTCTGCCGGAAGATACAGCAGAAACATGCTTTTTAAATGATCAGTTGAACAATCATGTAGAAAATCTAGACAAGACCAAAACGGGTCTCTGACCTTTGTTTCACCTAGAGTACCTTTGCAAATCTATTGACTATTAAGTGAGAATCATTTTAGACCATGAACTCTGATATGCAAATGTCATATTAAAAAAAAAGTATTTAAAGCTAATTAAATCAGACTCTAAGCCTCTCTGGCTGTGAGGGCAAGAAATTCCTTCAGGCATTACCTGAGCTCGCCTCCTCCCTGGAATCACGCAAGCTGGGCCCACGGCTTTCCTCCCGGTAGATGGGGAAGGAGGCGCATGTCATCAGTCCTTCCTGCTCAAGTGTGGGCTCTCCTGCTAGCTTTGGAACCTGGAGCAAAGTTCTTCTCTATGAGCCTCCGTTTTCTTACTAAAATGGGACTGAAGACAGTGCCTAATGTTATGAGGGTAAGGATATGGCACTCCTCATGCTCGTCCCTCTTCCTTCTCCTCTTTCTCCCTGTCATTGTCTCCCCTTTCCTCTCCTCTCCTCTTTCCTCTCTCTTCCCTCTCCTCTCTCTGCTCCCAGCTCTCTAGGGCTTGAAACAGGCAAGAGGAAATTCAAGAAAAAAACATAGATGAAAGTCTAAGGAAATTAGGCTGGAACCTTATTTGGCTTTTGAGTAGAATTTCATAAGGTTTTATTTAATAAAAATATTATGCTTTTTACAAAAAAAAAGAAAGAAAAAACTTATGTAGTTAGATAAGGCCCTTTCTGATCTGACAGTTTGTGAACCATCATTTTTATGAATGTATTTTCTTTAAAACAGCATGACATTTTCTTACGAGTATTTAAAATAGTCATTAAATCAGGCCTGTAGGTCCCTGCAGGTGCCAATGTCAGTGTGTCAATGGTCCCTCACTGCTGAATGAGCTAACACTATGCAGTAAGCTTTCAGAGGTGATGCAGCATTAGGTCTGTCTCTTACGCATTTGGATGGTGAATGATCAAGACAGTAGAGACATGTCCATCGACCTGGTTTTCACCTACACTTTTGTCTACAATTGATGTGAAGATGTGTGAGGTTTCTGTGTATTGTAGCAATTCCTGCACTGTTCATGACTTTTTAAATGTATTTTTGTTACTGATTTATTAACAGAGAGGAACTTTAAAATGCTTTCTTTCATTTTCAAGAAGCTTGCCCAAATGAGACTTTAAACTGTAGAACCTGACAAAATTTATAATGGCAGCTTACGTGGATATATTGGCCCCAGTGCTAAAAATGCCTGCATGACCTTTTGATTTAGCTACTAAACGTCAAGAATTGTCCTTACGAGTTCTCATTAATAAATATTTAACATGGGCCAGGCGCTGTGCCAGGCACTTCAGCCATCAGCTCATGTGACCGCCTCCCTGAGGACAGACATTACCCGCATTGCACGCTGTTGAGAAGACGCAGACCCAGGACCCCTGCTGACCTTGAGGTCCCCTGGAAAGTTCAGGAGAGAAAGGATGGTGGGCACTGGTGGGAGTGAGTGTGAAACAAATTGAGATCACGTTTGCTTAGAAGTTTGGTCCTGCAGAGGAGAGAAGCGGGGGGCCAGGGGAGGCGGGGGGTGGGGGGCGGGTTGTGCTCCTCTAGCCCAGGATAGGAGAGAAATCATTTTAAAGACAGAGATTTTTAAAAGCGGGGAATTATTCAGGATGCTACAAATGAAGACACAAACGGTTCTCCTGAAGAGAGGGAGGCATGGGATCAAGGATATATGTGGAAGGGGCTTTGCACGGAAAGAGGCTCCTGTTCCTTTAGTCTGTGCAGAGGTGGGGGGCGGCGACACAGGTCAGTGCTGATGACTGCATGTTCTGTGTAATGTCTTAATAAATGTACGGTGGGCTGCTTAAGGGCATGGCTCTAGAATTAAATCCTGGTTTACGTTCCAGCTCCACTACTGACCCTATGTGAAACTGGTCAGATTATTTAACCTCTTTGAACTTTAGTTCCCTTATCTAACAGTGGAAATAATTTCCAGCGTAGTGGCTCAGTGGTTTGAGCGTCAACCTATGAACCAGGAGGTCACAGCAGTTTGATTCTCAATCAAGGCATATGCCTTTGCAGGTTCGATCCCAGTAGGGGACGTGCAGGAGGCAGCCAATCAATGATTCTCATCATTGATGTTTCTATCTCCTTCTCCCTCTCTGAAATCAATTTTTAAAAGTATTTTTTAAAAAGTGGAAATAATAATATCATAGTAGCCTATATGTCCATTAATGGAAAGATAAACAAATTACAATATATACATACCGTGGGAAACTATACAGCCATAAAAAGGAAAAAGGTACTGATACATGGTACAATGTGGAAGAACTTCAGAAACGTGACGCTAAGCAAAAAAAGCAGATGCCAACGGTCACACATATCATATGATTCCATTTACAGGGAATATGCAAGAAGGTGAATCTATAGGGACAGAAAGTAAGGGCAGGGAGGTGAGGCAAGTGGGATTCCACTGCTTGGTGGGTACAGTCTCCCTCTGGGGTGATGAGAACGTTCCGGAACTGGATGGTGGTAGGAGTTGTGTAATGCTGTGAATGTTTTAAATGTCACTGATTGTTTAGTTTAATTTTATGTTATGAATTTCACCTCATTTAAAAAAAAAAAACTTTCAAAAAACAGCTTATAAAACTGTTCTGATGACTTAGTGAAAAAAAGTCGCTGTGAAGCAACATAATAAGCACTCAGTAAAAGTTATCTATTGGTAGCGTCACCCTTTTCTTTATCCTTTCTTTCAGCCTCCCTCCCCCACCCAAAGTAAATCTGTTTGTGTGTGAATAGTATTTTGGGGGGGGGGGGGGAGGGGCAAATAGAGAAAAGTCAGAAGTGAGAGCAGTTTTCAAAGCTCATTTTTATAAAAAGATTCAAGTAAAACATGTTTTCTGCTCTTGTTCTTTACATATGACCACCATTGTAAGAATGGTCTGGAGTATAGCAGAGAGGTTCAGTAAGTGCTTGTTGAGTGAGTGAGTGGTTCCCACATTGGACTCACCCTGTGCTGCTCTGTCTCTCACTGTCCAGCTGAGACGGTCGCCTGGAGAAGTCTGCTTCCCTGGAGGAAAGTGCGAAACCACGGATGCGGATGATGTGGCCACGGCCCTCCGGGAGGCCCAGGAGGAAGTGGGGCTGCGTCCTCATCAGGTGGAGGTTGTCTGCCGTCTGGTGCCGTATCTGTTTGATGTAAGGGCTGGAATGGAACTGGGTTTCTTGGACTCGTGAGCTCCCAGTGCACCCACTGGCTTCAGGATGGCCAAACCTGACCTCTGAGAGTGCCGTCCATAGAGTCAAGAGACTGGTCCTTGTGTGGACTTTGCCCTTATAAGCTCAGTGGCCTTGGGCAAGCCCCTTTTCTTGTCTGGTCCCTTCCCCCATCCAGAAATGAAAGGGGAACTCCATCAGTGGTTTCCAAACTGGGTGCTGTGGAATCCTGTAGATACTTTTACACTAAACCCCAGGCCTCCCCACCAAAATTCCCAGTAGAATCTTTCACTTAACAGCACTCTACATTTATTTGCAAGCAGTTGTGAAGGTAAATAGAAATCCTCCCACATGTAAATATATGAGCTATGTAAAATAGTTCATATATGGATATATATATATATATATATATATATATATATATATATAAAATTTTCCATAAAGGGAAATATGCCACAATTAATATTATGTCATTTTTCTATTGATAAGATGACTTTATACTTATAGGGAAAGTTATCTATTGCATTTTTTTAAAGGGGCATATTATCCCATTACTAGAGGCCTGGTGCACAGATTCATGCACCAGTGGGGTCCCTCGACTTGGCCTGTAGCTCTCTGACATCCCCTGAGGGGTCCCAGATTGCGAGAAGGCACAGGCCAGGATGAAGGACCCCACCGGTGCATGATAGGGTCTGGGGAGGGACCGCGGGAAGGCTCCAGGGCATGTCCAGCCTGTCACGCCAGTCCCCATTGGCTGGACCCCAGCAGCAAGCTAACCTACTGGTCAGAGTGCCTGCCCCCTGGTGGCCAGTGTGCATCATAGCGACTGGTCAAACAGTCCAATGGTCGGACACTTGGCCTATTCGGCTTTTATTATATAGGATATGGCTATACTCCTAATTGATCTACCCTAAATCTCTATCAATTGAAGGGTGGTAACTGTAGAGTTTTGGGCTATTGCAAATAATGCTTCAGTCTTGTGCAGTAAGTCCTTACTTAACATTGTCAACAGATTCTGCAACTTTAAGTGAACAACATAACAAAGCCAGTTTTTACCCTTGGCTAGTTGACATAAACCAAGTTCCCACAGCATCTCATCAATGTTATAATGGAACAAGATTATTAGAGGACCTGATGCACTTGTATCTTTTCTCACTGGTAGGAATTTACTTGCACAACTGCAATTGCTAAGTCAGAGGGACCACGAATTTATAATGCCAAATTGTCATTCCAAAATATTTACAGAGCTATCTCACAGAGGCTGCTAATGTAGGGCAGGGACTCCTCACATTTCATGGGTAACATAAAGTTTACAACTGTAGCAAGTTCCTCCTGCCCTGCCCACCTTATGTACTGATTACTTCAGCCTTTCTTCTTTTTTTTCCCTTCTTTTTTAAAAAAAATATATTTTTATTGATTTCAGAGCGGAAGGGAGAGATAGAAACATCAATGATGAGAAAGAATCATTAATGGACTGCCTCCTGCATGCCCCCACCCCACTGGGGATGGAGCCCGCAACCTGGGCAGGTGCTCCTGGTTCATAGGTTGATGCTTAATCACTAAGCCATGCTGGCCAGGCCAGTCTGTTTTCTTAGTTTACATGGAAGCGGCATGACTTTCGCATTTGAAACAGTATCTCTTCACTTCTTAATTTGTGTATTTTTTTTTCTGCTTTTAGACAAATACATTTATAACACCAGTTGTAGGGTTCATAGACCACAACTTCCAGGCCCAGCCGAATCCTGATGAAGTGAAGAAAGTGTTCCTGGTGCCTCTGGACTATTTCCTGCACCCACACGCCTACCACCAGAATCACCTGACGCAATCCGGTCATCATTTTATTATTCATTGCTTTGAGTACACAAATCCTGAAGATGGTGTGACTTACTATATCAAAGGACTAACAGCAAAATTCGCTGTGTTCGTTGCCTTAATTATTTTGGGGGAAAAACCCACCTTTGAGGTTGAATTTAATCTCAACGATCTAACATCATCCTCGGAAGAAACTTTCCTGAAGCTTTATAAACCTGCACCAAGCAAGTTATGATTTATGAGACCAACATCCAAATAACTATCTAAGCAGCTTTGTGTGTGCTTATCCGCGGAACAACAATAATGCCAGCTGGTGGAATTTGACAGGTGCGAATATTTTCCAGGCAATATGAAGATAAAAACCTTGCCTTATTTCCAGTTGCCCTCTGTTATCTGAAAGAGCAAAAGTTTTTCAAAAGTGGAAAATGTGTTTATGATATTGCATAACTTCACCCACAATATATTAGCCCCATTTTTCTTACATGTGTAAGAAAATGTATCTGGCACACAGTAGGCACTTAATAAATATTTATTAAATATATATAACCATGTAGCATTTCTCTTAAGTATAAGAGATAATATTTCTGTCTGATGTTACATATGACAGCAATTTCTGACTGGCCATCAAAATCTATTGTCCCTTTATTCCATGACAGTAGAGTTGAAGCTGAGACCAAAGCTCCCAGGTAGAAATAGCATTACCCAGAATCCCTTGCAGGTAAATGTGGCTCTAGAACTTAATTTAGGCCAATGGGATGTGAATGAAAGTTGACTTTGCAGGTCATCTCCAATTTAAGAGATAAGCCAACCTCCCTGGACTCTTTTCCCCTTTCCATGAGCTGCAACATGAGTTTATCTGCACCCCAGCTTTGACCATATAGATGAAGACAATTCCTAGCGGAATGGCAGAACCAAAAGATCATAAAGAGCTTGGATCTCTGAATGACTGTGGAGCAAAGCAACCTGCCACCCTGGACTATTCACGTGGGAGTTGGGACTATTATATGGGAGAAGAATAAATCCTGTTACCTTTCTGCCACGATAATTTGTAGTCACTTTGGGCAGAGCTATAACCCTAAATATTATAACACTTGAAAATGGCCAGGTAGATAGTCACCCAAACTTGAGGTGTTTGCCAGCAGTTAGAACTTGGGATGAGCTGTGACATGTAACGTGGGCTCTGTGACAGGCACGGGACACCCTTGGATGTTGGTGGGGTTCAGCAGGTATCATCCAGAGCAGCTGTAATGAAGGGCTATGCCTACCAATCGGGGGAAATGATGTTGTCTACCTCAAGATGCTGAGAGCAGGAAAACACTGATATGCCCCACATCAAAAGTCACAAAGACAAACGTTCTGAATTGCATGCTTTGAGATCTACCACTTTTTACATGGGCATCCCCGTATATCATGCCTGATATTTAACAGGAATTTCTTAGCTTATGGTATTAACCATCCTGCATGAGGTCAGGGAAGCAGGTGAGTAGAGCAGCATAACCTGGATTGTCTGCTGGCAATTGCCCATCTTACTGACTTACTACATTTTTAGAAAGCCAAACCATTTTTAATAAGACTGTGATCGCTGAAAACAATCATGTTATAATAATGCTGTAAACCCATCAATCAGCCATGCGACTGCCCATGCTGCTGAGTTTTTATTTTCTGAGAGTTGGCAGAGGAAAATAGCCGCGCTGCTGTTTTATACCCGTAAGTGTTGAAACAGCACAAAGCTGGCTCCAACCATGAAAGCAGATGTTGGGTAAGGTTCCCATTAACAGTCTGTAACGAGGCCTGCATGCACAGGCCTAAATTGTCTCTGAACAATTACAGAGCCATTTGCAAATGTGTGCTTACAATCTGACAGCAGTGTAACTGCCGGGCAGATTGTTGACCTCTCGGGCGGTGAGGAAAGCCGCCTTGCTGAACTGTTGTGAACTCCACAGACCTGCCTGGTTTCTAAGAGGAGTTGGCCTAGCCGAAGTCTACGATCTGGATGACACTCGTGGCCACTCAATTTAAGGAGCTAAATATTTAGAGATGGAGGTATTGTTTCCTCCTCCTTTTTTAGTGGTGTATTTTATGACATCTGTGTCCAAGGTTCTAGTTAAACATCCTTTGGTTAAAAGGAGCAGAAGTCTAGAAAATCTGGCTCAAATAAAAGAAAGTTATTGGTAGAGTGCTGATTCCAGGGAATCTACACAAATCACGGAACAAGTTGGGCTTTAGAAGCATAACACTGGGCAGTGACCTGAACAGCAAAAGGCTGTGAACCTTCTTCACTTTTGCCTCCGGTTACATTGTGACACTAACCATCTGTTTGGGTTGATTGATGTGGACATAGAAAATCAACAGAAGCTCATTGATTCAGTCCTCAGTTCCTTGGCGAAAGCTTCATTGGGCCTAGCTTGGGTCACCTCTGCACACATCTCCCTAACTCACCTGAGTTATCAGGCTGTGGGGTTGGAGAATTTCTGAAGTCAGTTAGGTAGACAACCCAAAACATCTATTCTCTCCAGTCCCTAAAATCTGTAAATTCAGAGGATTCTGCCATCCAGAAAGCTCAACTCTCTCCTTTGCATCCCCGCAGCCTTGGCAAGCAGGTGGTTAAGACCCCTGCGTCTGCAGTCAGAAGGCCTGGACTAGAATCCCAGCTCCAGCATCAACCTACTCATGGACCTTAAGCAAGTTACTCTTCCTCCACAGGCCTCATCTCAGTTTCCTCTTCTGTAATGTGGGAGAAGTACACTTTTTGTTTAGGGATGTGAAGGGGGTTAAAGGAGCTAATATATGTGACCCCTTTAAGCACGCCCAAATGCTCAGAACTGCCTGGGAAATATAAGGGCTGAATTACATATTAGCTAGTAGCTATGACATTATTATAACTGTGGCATTTGTTATAACAATACTAATAATCACTGTCATTTCTCTAGTTCAGAGCATCATCATGTTCCTATACACAGGGTCCTGATGTCTCTTGGTTCACAGTAATATTTCTCACAGCACATCTAGGCCAAAGAAACACCTAATTTTTTTGTTAATGTTATTATATCCGAACAATTTATTGAGTGTTTATGTCCTACTAACGTGGTAGTCCTTTGAAAATATATTGCATGTACATTGAAAGAAAAAACACTTACTTACTTCAATCTTAAATAACTGCAATTTCCCATTAGTTGGGTACCCCTGTTGGGCCCACAAGTAATGGAAGATTCAGATACAGCCATGTGATAGGGATAAACACACTGTCAAAGAGAGGCGGGACACCTGCACAGATTTGGGACTCAGGGAAGACATCCGAGAGGAGATGGTGGTTAAGCTGAGCCTTGATGGATAAGGAGATGCTATCCCAGGTAAGTAGGATGGTGGTAGTGATGATGGGGACTATTACACACCTGCTTCTTTGCTTTCATTATTTCATTTAACCTGCACAACAAATCTTAACAAATAGTGAGTACTATTATTATTCCCATTTTTAGATGGGAAAATTTGAGGATCAGAGGAGTTAAATATTTTCCCAACCTTCAAAGCCACATGTATGCATTTCAAAGCCCATACTCTGTGTATTATATCGACTTATTCCAAAATAAGGCTTATTTCATAGGCGCAGAGGCAAGACTAGAAGGTTAAGTGTATGTTTCCCTTGAATCACCATGGGTGCAAGGAAAAACAATTCACACCCTCATCATGTCCTCCAGCTTATTCAGCTGGTGTTGCACACAGTGAAATGAGTCATTAGTTAGGATGATTTTAATTAAAAGGAACATACCAATTAATAATTTAAAGTGCTGGCATACTTGTTAATTTAACAACTTTGTGCATAGTGCCAACTTTCCAGTTAAAGAACTGAGATGGGAAAATATTCCTCCATTCCTTAGACAAGATGATTAAATATAGTTCAAGTCTTTTTCTTGTTTCCAGTTGGTTTCTTATATGAGAATGGCACAAGGTTTTGATAAAATCGCTGGAATGCTCATCCCAGGTCCAGTTGTCTTACTTGAAGTCCTTAATGGGCTCTGTGTGCACCTTCCATTCAGAATTGTTGACTGCCCTCCCATCACCCCTCAGCCTCCTCCCTGTGCTTTCCACTATTGAACACTACTCAGATTTTAAGAGTCAGTCACTCTATGCTCACTTCTCCAATCATCCCTACTTTATAGCATGGACACTGCTCCATTGCATCCCTCTGCATATCTGTTTAATATATGTACAATTTTGTGTATTCCAGCCACGACCCTGGAAGGGATAGATCCACATACCATGAGACCCCTCAGTCTGACTTCCCCTGATCGGTGGTGAATGGGTCAGGGATCAGTGGTCAACCCATTAAACTAGATGCCAGTAATCTATAACTTGTGTGGTCCACTTAAATAATTGAGCTAAGCCTATTAGACTTTCCAAAAAAATTTGAACTATGCCAGAAGATAGTATGTGTTTGGGAACTATGTTGGCCATGCGCATGCTGATGAGGAAGCCCAAGAAGTCAGAGTTTCAAGGTCAGTTGGCCAATAATTGGTGGAAGTGTGTCTTTGATCTAGGCACTAGGTATGTTAGAGATTCCACCAGATACAACTGGAAGCAGAAGAAATATTTCCTGAAGCAACTTAAGGTCTCATATTCAAGTCCATAAATTTTTATTTTATTGGTGTAGCCTTGGTCTAGTACTCCCTTGACTATAACTTTCCTCATTTTTCATTTTATATTTTCAAGACTTTATTCCTTACTTCATCATGATTGTCAATAGCACTTCAGTTTCCTTTCTTTCTCTTTCACTTATTTCCCATGGGAATCTTGAAGTTTCCCTTCTGCTTATTTTGTTCTGCCTTCTTAATTCATTTGTGTCTCTATTAATTTGTGAACATATTCTGCTCTGGGATCATTTCATCTCCTTCTACCAGCCTGGAGTTTTTCTTCGAAATCCCCTACATCCCAAGGAGCTCATAAAGCAATCTGAGACATTACCTACAGGTGTTTTTTTTCTGACCATAATCTGTATGGCCTAACAGCAGATCAAATAATAAACTGACGATAGTTTTGCTAGAACTCCTAACCTGTTATAAACACATGTCAATGTATTAGCCCCCTGTAGTTAATTGAATAGTAGCCCCCAAAAGATATGTCCAATTCCAAACCCTAGTACCTGTGAATGTGACTTTATTTGGAAGTAGGGTCTTCATAGATGTAATTATGTATCTTAAGGTGATATCATCCTGGATTTACTGTGGGTCATAAATCCAATGACTGGTGTTCTTATACAAGAAAGGAGAAGGCGATTTGAGAAACACAGACACAGAGACACAGGGAAGAAGGCCATGTGAAAAGAGAGGAAAAGATTGGAATGATGCTGCCACAAGCCAAGGAACACCAGGAGCCACAGAGCTGGAAGAGGCAAGAAAGGCTCTTTCTCTAGAGCAGCGGTTCTCAACCTGTGGGTCGCGACCATCGGAAAACACATATAGCATATCAGATATTTACATTATGATTCATAACAGTAGCAAAATTACAGTTATGAAGTAGCAACGAAAATAATTTTATGGTTTGGGATCACCGCAACATGAGGGACTGTATTAAAGGGTCGCAGCATTAGGAAGGTTGAGAACCACTGCTAGAGGCTTCAGGGGAAGTGTGGCCCTGGCAACACATTGATTTTGGACTTTCGTTGGAGAATAAATTTCTGTAGTTTCTTTTTAAAAATATTTTTATTGATTTCTGAGAGGAAGGAGAGGGAGAGAGCTAGAAACATCAATGGTGAGAGAGAATCCTTGATTGGCTGCCTCCTGCATGTGCCGCGCCACCCCCTCCCCCTGCCACAACCCGGGACCAAGCCCGCAACCCAGGCATGTGCCCTTGACCGGAATCGGACCTGGGACCCTTCAGTCTGCACGTTGATGCTCTATCCACTGAGCCAAACCAGCCAGGGCTCATGTCTCAATTTTACCCTACAACTTATTGCAGTGCTTGGCAAAAAGTAGATGCTCAACAGATAGTTATTAAATGAAAGAATAAAACTAAATAAGAAGGCAGCTATTTTTCATCATATAGCCAATTCACTGGGCTGAGAAGAAATTCAGTCTCTTCCCAATAGCCTACCTGACAAATGTCAACCTAAGATGACCAACCTTGTTAGTCATCTCCCACTTACTGCATAAGGTGTATAAAGTGCCCTACCAAAAGTGGACATGAATGAGCAGCTCTTATCTTTAACCAATTTTGCCTTGTAATTTATTTCCATACCTAGCTGTCTTTTTTAAAAAATATATTTTATTGATTTTTCACAGAGAGGAAGGGAGAGGGATAGAGAGTTAGAAACATCAATGAGAGAGAAACATTGATCAGCTGCCTCCTGCACAATCCCTACTGGGTATGTGCCCGCAACCGAGGCATATGCCCTTGACCGGAATCAAACCTGGAACCCTTGTGTCCACAGGCCGATGCTCTATCCCCTGAGCCAAACCGGTTAGGGCTTATACCTAGCTGTCTTGATGAGCTACTAGAGATAAGAATTAGACCCTCTTCACTTTTCTGTGTTTGAGGCCCATGACCCTTCACATCTAGAATAACTTGATTTGAATCCCCATTGTAATTCCAGGGGGATTTGCATCTCTTCTAATCACCTCTGGTTGAATTTCTGGCTTCAATGAATTTTAGTTCTGCATTCTGTATTTTGAGGTCTTCCCCAACCCCTTAACCCAAGTGCCAACCCAAATCCAGGACAGAACCTGCTTCTGATTTTTCCCAAGACTGCCTTTCATATAAATCTCTGAGTGACTTTAGTTGGAGACATAGGGGTGTCAGCCAGGTGAACTTACTTTGATGCATGAGAGAGCAAAACAAAATTTAAATATTGTGCTTTCTTATTTTTACAAGTTCTGTCCATTTCTGCCCAATCCGGTTCCAGGCTGATGCTGTATTCCCCCAGTACTCTTGCCCTTGTCTTTCTCTTCACTCTTCGCTTGCACTACCAAAGTGGCACTCATTTATTTGCAGAAGGGTTATCTCTACCTGTTTGACTCCTTACCTCTCATGCCCACTAGAACTCACCTTCCACATCCAATAAGCCTAGCAGTGACGTTTTCTAAATAAGAAGAATTTATCTACACATGGTACATTGATTCCAATCATACTTTTCCTTACTCCACTGGGTTTTTGTTGTTGTTGTTGTTGTTTGTTTGTTTTAATGAAATGACAGGGTTAAGTGAGGACAGCCTTGTAGCAAAACCCATGGGTGCTAGATTGAAAAAAACAACAAAAACCCTACATTTATGAAAAACACATTTTATATGTAAATTTATTGATCTTAAAGAAGATAGATGAGCCTGAGAAATGATGATGGGAATGAATGATAAGATCAGAAGTTGAACTTGAGTGGGCAGGGGAAGAAAGGGATGGGCAGTAAGGATCAGGCTGGAGAGCAAAGCATGTAGGTGAAACAGGGTAGGAAGTGAAGAATTTATATTAAAGGAGTGGTTAGGACAACTTTTAGAAGAGGGGTGGTGAGAGGAACAAGTTTGAAACAAAGAAATATAACATTAGGTCACCAGCCAGTGGAAGTGGGCATTGGCCCTGGTGTTGCACCTATTAATATATAGGTGACCTTGAACACATAAACCAATCTTTATGAACCTCAGGTTCCTTATGTGTAAAGCAGATTTGAACTAGTTGGTTTCTACTTCTGAAATTCCTACTCTGGACTTTCTCCAGCCATATTTGAACATATACAAGTATGTAAGCAGTTTGGCTTAATGTTTTACAAAAGAAAAATCAGAGGAAAAGAAAAGAATTGCCTATTTGTCTACTGTTTGAAGCATGTGGAGAGTTCATTTTGTGAAAATGCCATTTTGGGGAGATTAATTAAAAATTCTGACATTCAAAGCAGGGATTTGGGGCAGGAATGTACAAGTACAGAACTCTGGGTAGAATTAGACAGGCATTTAAACATTGAACCTTATTAGGTATATAGTTAGGCATTAAGAAGGGGACATTTGGAGCCAATATTCCAAACCCGAGTGCTTGGTTGGCTTTGTGTGTTTTGTTTGAATTATTGCCTGTTTAATAGGATTTAGCTACAGTGGCTCTGCTTAACAATCCGTTTCCTTGGCAATGCAATCCTCAGAGGGGCAAAGGCCATATGGAAAACATGGGTCATTTGTAATTTAGTAAGTGAGACGAAAGGAACAGAATTTAATTCAATGTACATCTTTGTATCCCCTCCATACACACACAGTAAGGAAAGTAGTGACCAACACATTTAATAAATGAAAAGTGCTATAATTATAAAAAATACATAATACGTTTTGTATTATAATAGATGCCCAGTCTTTTTCAAAAAATTATTAGACAAAATAACTATTCTTCTCAGTAGTTTCATTGGCATCATCCTTAATTCTGCTTACTTTTCCCCCCTGCCTTCACCTGCAGTCCATAAACAAGTCTTATTCATTTAGCCTCCAATTCCGACCCCAAATTCACCCATTTTCCCCCATTTCCCCTGTGACACCTGGTTTCAGCCACCATCACCTCCCACTGAGATCTACAATAGCTTCCCAATTGCTCTCCCCCTCATTCCTACTCTTGCCCTTGTACTCCATCCTTCAGTCAACACCTAGAATGATCTTTTGAAAACATGGGTAACATCCTATCACTTCTTGGCTTCAAACCCTCTAGTACCTTTCAATTGTGCCTATAATGAAGTTCATCTTTCTTTCCTGGCTGCTGATGAAATTAGCACATTCTGGACCCTGCCTACCCCTGACCCCTCTCACTTTGGGTCACTTCTCTGGCTTCATTAGTGAACAGAAATGCATATGATCTTCCTTCTCTTCTCAAAACATTCCAAGATCATCTCTAGGATAGAGCTTCTGCACAAGCTGTCCCTTCTCCCTAATTTGCATGGCTGGTAGTAGACATATATATATATTTGATTTTTTTGCAGAGAGGAAGGGAGAGAGATAAAGAGTTAGAAACATCGATGAGAGAGAGAAACATCAATCAGCTGCCTCCTGCACACCCCCTACTGGGCATGTGCCTGCAACCAAGGTACATGCCCTTGACCGGAATCAAACCTGGGACCCTTCAGTCCGCAGGCTGACGCTCTATCCACCGAGCCAAACCAGCTAGGGCTGTAGTTTCATTATAAATTCTCAGTATATGTCTCTTTTCCAGGAGAGTCCTACCACAGGTCGCTCTCTGTTATGCACCCATATTTTCATTTTCTGCACACCACTTCTATATATATTTTCATATTTTATCTACTTGTTTATTTGTTTTTTTCCCCCCTTTCCCAATTCAGAACATAAGCTCTGGGAGTGTGGGATCCTTTATTATACTTTATTTTCTGCCAGGAATGTAATAAATAGGTCTTGAATAGATAAATGAATTAATTTTGTTGAAAATGAAATGGTCAAGTCATTTTGCCACAGAGAAGTAGGTCAACACAATAATGAAATCATATCAATGACGAGGTAAAATAAAATATTCCTAAACACTTCAATATTTTTTTAATATTGACAATTTCTTTTACTAAAAGATAATTTTGTAATCATGTGTGCATTTTAATTATGTTTTATAAGTATTAATGTTTTTCTTTTTTTAATGTCTAATTTAATCCAGCTAATGATCCCAGCTCTATATGTGCATACATTAGGAAAAAATGGGGACACCCTAAACACCCAACAACTTGTGAACCATTTATTTTGATTTTTAAAAATTCTTTATTGTTGAAAGTCTTACATATATCTCCTTTATTGTGAACCATTTAAATAAATTATAGTAAGTGATAGAAAAGTATATACTTTTGTCCAATAATTTTATTCATACCTCTCCATTTAGAAGAATAGTCACAAAAGTATTTAAAATTCTCTTCTTGGGAGGGGGGTTGGGATTATGACTATTCTTTAAATCAACAACCTTGAATGGCTATAATATAAGCAAAGTTTGAGTAGAATGAGAGGTTTTTTTTCCCAGATAAAACAAAAACAAACTAATCCCTAGGTTTAAAAAAGATAAAAAATAAAAATTTAAATTCTGAAACCAGCACTTTCAGCTGCAGGATTTAGCTGGGGTGAGGAGATAAAGGCAATCCTTAGTGCATCTTTGGAAGGCATTGGCTGAGCTGATGGCTAAGCATGCCTGCAGCACCATGATAGAATATTGATGACTTTGAGACCTTCTTCCCTTTCATTCTCTCTCCTGCTCCACAGCTTGCATGCCCTACAATAGCATCCTTCTAACGCCCCCCCCCCGCCCCCCCCCCCCCACCCCGCAGTCTATTATATTCAAGTACCTGCCTTACACATTGGTCACGTGTAAAACACTCAGAGAAATTTGAGAAAGTTTTTAAATATAAGGAAGGTCTGTAAGGCTGTGACCGCTCCCTGTCTTGAGCATTAATTCTCATCAACTGATTCACATGGGGGCTGAGCCATGTCCTGGGAAAGTAAATGAAAACTTGCCAACAATGGGGTCCAGCAATGTGCTGGCATGTCGGAGCTTGGTGGGGGACCCCACTGCAAGCAAGTTGCCAGGAGAGCCAGAGGGCCCCTAGGAGAAAATCGGCCTGGAAGGGAGGAAGTCTGGACTAGCAGACTGAGACTGGACAAAAGCACCAGAGAGTTCTTTGGGATTTCTGAAAAGGGGAATCATGGGACAAGATGAACAGTGCTGCCTGGCTTCCTGCTGCCCCTTCCGCAGCGCCCAGTGTGTGCAGCCTCAGCGGAGAAACATGCGCCCCCAGAGAGCTGAGCGAGCGAACCCCTGCAGGGCTCTGCCGTGCTTGCCCCTCACTTGTCTTAAACGACACTGATGTATATCTATCCCAAGACCATCCCCTAAGACTAGTTCACCAAGATGCGGGCGGGGGAATACCCTGTAATCGTGCAAAATGTCAAGGTTACCTGACAGTCACAAGCATCCTGAACTGAAGACATGGGTGTAAGTTATGGCCAGCTATGGGTAATTATTTGAAAAAAAAAATATTGTAACTTAAAAAGAGTCTGAGACTTCACATGCAGAAGACACTTGCTTCTCATTCCACAGATTTTTAATATGAGACTAAGAGGAGAACCTTTTGTGGGACACGTAGATTTTGAAAACCTTCTCATTCCTCTTTCCACATGGATGAGGCAACTCTTTCCCTGTGGCCTCCTCTTCCACCAACTCTTACTGGAAATAGGTGGGTCTAAAAAGACCCACATAACAAATGGAGTGAACAAGTATGTGTATTTACAGAGCGCTTTCACACTGCTTAGTTGTCCTGGTAATGCTATGTGCGAGACTGGAACAGTCGTGCAGTGTGAGTAAGGTGGTTTGGTGACGTTCAAGGCTTGCCTCAAAACACAGGGCTCCTGCCTGGCTGTCATGGCTCAGCTCTATATGGAGGTCACGGTTCCGACACATGCCTGGGTTGCAGGCTCGATCCCCAGTGGGGAGTGTGCAGGAGGCAGTCAATCAATGATTCTCTGTCATTATTGATGTTTCTATCTCTCTCTCCCTCTCCCTTCCTTTCTGAAATCAATCTCTTTCTCTCTCTCTCTCTCTCTCTCTCTCTCTCTCTATATATATATATATATATAAAAGAACATAGGGATACTTAAACGAGGATAACTATAGCAGAACATATTCTCCAGTTCCACCTACGTCAAATTTCCCATGAAAGAAGAGAGAGATCAGGTACATTATGGTAGGACTCTACAGTAGCCATGTTTTCAACCTGCCCGGCACGTTTTCCTAGCTCCCTTGACCATCTGTCATGAACGAACTTCCTGTCTACAAGTGTCTATACCATTATTTCTTGCTTAAGCTAATCTTAATTGGGTTTTTGTCCCTTGTAACCAAGGGACCCTAACTTCAAATGCATTAACCACCAACATCTTTGACTTTTCCCAATCACTCCTGTTGAGGTTCCTGTCATAGATCCCAGTGCTATTTTTCCTGCCGAGGCACCAGAATTATAGACATTTTTAAGAACATTATGAAAATAGGGGAAATGCAATACTACGCAATATTAAGTTCAGAAGACTCTTACAAGTAATGTTAAGAAAAAACACTAAGCAGATGACAAAGTGGGAATAGACTGCCGAGCATTCTATCCTTTCCTGTCTCCACTGCAGGCAATCTGATAAAATTCATTAATTTTGCCTCCCAGCTAAGAACACATCAGGAGATAAGCTTGATGAACTTTTTCATTAAGGCCATCCATGTTTGTAGGGCAGGCAGTACTTAAATTAACACTCATGCTCTGCTAGTTGGGAGGAAATAAAGTTGTGTTTCTAGGACCAAGCTCATTAAATAAATTATCTTGGCTACAAGAACTCAGACCCCAGGGACAGCTAAAAATAAACAAATTAAATTATCGTGATCGACTCACATTTTGCAGTTCATTTTTCTATACTATAAAATTTCCCTCTCCAGCTCTGCAGTTGAAACTTGGGTATGCTAATGAGAAATGAACTATGCTGTCTATTATTTATTTCTCAATTTATCCTCAGTTACTCTAAGGTTTGATCAATAAAAATTAAATCATTAAGGGGCCAACATATTAAAAAAGCAATACCAAAACGCTTGGGTTATAGAATTCTGTTGTCAGGTTTAAAGCCCAAAGGAAAGAACCTACCCCCTCCCACGGCATTTCATTTACATATCGCCAAGGGCTGCTCTGTCTCTACTTGGATTGAGTTCAGTATTGCCTCAGAGACCATCACAGGACTTGCAAAATATTGACTCTTGACCCTTTAGTAGAAAAAGTTTGCTGAACCCTGACCTACATGCTTTTCCAGCATTTTCCTATTTAACCCTCTCAAAGACTATCAGGTTGGTTGATGCTACAGTATTTCCATTTCCACTTTACAAAAAAAGAAATGGAGAACCAGAGAGGATTAGGTAACTTCACCGAGTGAAGCTGGGTTCAATCCACTTCTAATGGTAAAAATTTATTATTCTTTCTTTTGTTTTTTAAATCTTCACCCAAGGCTATGTATGTATGTATGTATGTATGTATTAATGTGACAGAGAGAGAGAGAAACATCAGTTCGTTGCCTCTGACCGGGATCAAACCTGAAACCTGGGTATGTGCCCTGAATGGAATCAAACCCACAACCTTTTGGTGCATTGGACAATGCTCCAACCAACTGAGTCACCTGGCCAGAGCAAAATTCATTATTATTAATGAATCCCTAATGCTGCCTCCCTAATGCTTATAATACGGTTGTCCTTCTTCACTTCCAGCACTCTTTAAAATCTGTTGCCCAGGCTAGAAAAGTAGCCTCTAAAAGGTAAATTGAGGGGGTGGGTGCAGGAGGAGTGAGAGAGAAGGACCTTTGGATCATGCATTCTATAAATATCGGCCAGCAGTCAAAGTGTTACCACAAAATTAAAAATTCTCTGCCCAAACTTACTCTCTCCTTTCTCCTCCTCACCTCTGATTTTCTTGAAAATTTTAAGAAAAAAAATTAATGATTTTCCTATAGGTTCTATGCCACAGAGCAACATAACACACGCACAGAACAACTTGCTAATACAGGACTTGGCTGACCATTCAGAACTTGCAGGAACTCAGTGCCAACCGCATATCTTAGGTCATCCTGTCCCATCCAGGACCATAAAACCAACAACGCATAAAGACCAACAACTGACAGCTGGGCTGCTGGAAGGCATCAGCCATTTTCATGACAGCTTGAGAATAACAGCTTTATGGAGATTAGTTCTGATCTTCCTCACCTCCCACAGCACCAGTATAACCATTCCCATGACGAGGAGACCACCAAAGCCACAGACCTGGTGGTGGGTAAAGGACATGGTCTCCCTCAGTGGCTGCTGGTCCCATTCTAGATTTGAATCTGCACTTTCTCTTCCCATTTTATCCCCGTTCCTGCTCCCTTGGATTTGCTGAATGCCCTTGGCTTCCCTGATAGAACTCTTTGCAAGCATTTCTCAGTCTACTTTCTTCTCCACCCGCCAACAGGAAGAGGGTGCCTTTACTTCTCCGTCTCTCAGCCCCACACTCTATGGAGGACGCCCTCTGCCCACTCAGCATTCGGAATGTCACTTTACCTAAAAGGATGCCCTGGCAAAAGCTCTCAGCCTGGGTCTTGGCAAGTCCAATTTCAATCTCTGGTAACATGAGCATATTTCATTGGGGGATTTGAAGATGCCCATTGGGGTGGACCTCAGACATTACAGGAAAACAGAAAAGCACTGCTCTATCTTCAAAGTCCAGCACCACATGTATATTATTGATGATCAAGAAAAGATGGAGGAGGAAAGTAGGAAAACCCCCACTTCTTTTGGAGTTAGGTCATTCTGGCCCCATCACATCTGACCCCATGCTGCTGTGGCCAAAGTCCTTCAATCCTATGAGACTCCACGTTCTCATCTGCCAACGAAGCATGAAGGTGCTACTCTGCAGGCTGTCGGAAGCGATGGGGACAATAGAAGTGAGCAGCCTCCAGGCCCCTGACCAAGCAGGCACTGAGTAATCACTGTATCCTACTCCCATTCCAGGGTCCTCACTGCATGACTCCTGCCCATCAGATTTTTATCTCTAAAATGATGTGCCCACAGCGGCCTCTCTAAAACTCTCCAGTTTGATCACTGCACTTGTGCTCACATCACTGCTCTCTAATCCATTGCTACTCAAAGCCTGGTCCCTGAGCAAGCAACACGGTCCTCACTCCGGAGCTTGTGAGATACGCAGGACCTCAGACCCTTCCCAGACCCGGTGGAGCAGAATCCGCGCTGTAAACACATCCCCAGGGGTTCTTGCACATGCTGGAGTCTGAGACGCATAGCTCTGCTTCATTATCTGCTATCATTACCATCTGCAATGCTTGTTCTCTAGTATATGCTATTGGTGTATTAGATTTCTAAGGCTGCTGAAACAAATGGTAACAGATTTGGTGGCTTTAAAACAGCACAAGTTTATTTTCATGAACTTCTGGAGGCCAGAAGCCCAAAAGCACTTTCCTGGGTTGAAACCAAAGTGTTGGCAGGACCTGGCTGCCTCCAGAGGCTCCCAGGGAGCAGCGGTTCTGCTGCCTTTTCCAGCTTGTAGAACAGCATTCCTTGGCGGTGGCCCTCCTCTCCGTCTTCGAAATGAGCAGTGCAGCATCTTGCTTTAGTCTTCACACAGATCTGTGTCTCTCCCGCTAGTGTATCTTGTGATTATACTAAAGACCCAGCAGCCCATCCAGGATTCTCTCTGGGTTATAATTTGAAGTTCCTTAACCTAATCACATAGTCATAGTCCCTTCTGCCATATATGGTTATATTCATAGGTTCCAGGGGTTAGGATATGGATGCTTTAAGGGGCCACTATACAGTCTATCACACCTGGGTCTCTAATTTGGCACTTAGTAGGTCTTGGTTGCCATTTTTATTTTGTGGATGTCATACTTAGTACATGTCCACCTGGAGATGCCTTTATGAAGACAGGCAACTGAATAAATTGACTATAATTTGTCATAATTACTTATGAGCATATCCCTTAGGTTCATATGTTTTCAATGGAAAAGGTAATTAACCTTCAAGGGTTCACAAAAGAGGTGAACTGAGTCTTGAAAATGAATGGAAATGTGGCATGTGACTGAGATATGGAGAGACATTCTAAGCAGAGGGGGCAGCATCTGAATAGCACGGAGACACCAAAACAAAGCTTATTCAGGGGACTTTAAGCATGAGGGGAAATAGAGTATAATATGAAGCCAGGAGATCAGAGGATGAAGCACAGAGAGTCAGTGAGGATCATGTTAGGAAGGGTTTTGAGTGCCTCACTAGGAAAATTCGTGTCTATCCTATACATAACAGGCAATGGCTGAAGGGTTAAAATCACGGCATTGACAAGACCAGAGCATGGTGCAGGAAAGGCTATCTGCTGACAGTGTGGAGGCTGTTTTGCAAAAGCCAGGCACAACTAAATTACCGTTTCAGTTCCTGGTAGGTGTTTGATAAATATCTGCTCAATGTTTCTCATTTGTCCCATTACGCTTGAACTGCTGTAGGAAAAGGGACCCAGAATAACAAGATGTTCTGTTCCAAGCAGATGCCACTCTGATCTGAGCTGGGGACACAGCTGCTCAGTAGTAATCAACATGCCAGTTGCTGTTTCAATCCTTTTTAACTTGAGAGGGGACGCCAGGTATTAAATGGCGAGAGAGCTCTTGGCACAGTGTGCCTGGAAGACACCTCGATTCCCTCAAGACAAGCTCAGTCTGTTCTCTGCTGGGCACTTAGATTCAGAAGGTTTGTGCTGGTCTTAGTCATCTGCCTTTTGACTGGGCATCTCCAGGCAGTTCTGAGGTCAGGAGAATTAAGGAGCACCGGCCTAGCCATTGAGCTGTCCTTTGGTTGTTGGATCAGTAACCACCTGGTTCCATATAGGCAGCCAACGATTTTCCTGGCTTGTCTGGAGATGCAGGTGATGATGATAACAATGACCATTTGATCACTTACTATGAGCCTAGCTCTTGCTTTACCTGTTCCTAATACTGTGGAGTATCACCCACACTAAGAGATTCATTTTATATGGCAATGCATTATGCACACATATGCTTGTAAACGTTCCATCAAACCACCCTGAATGCAAGCACTGTGGCATCTTCTATTCCATTCTGCTCTGTTTTATTTTGTGTGTGTGTGTGTTTTTTTAAATGTTGGTCATCATGCACTAAATTGACTTAGTATCTAGAGTTCAAGAGTAAAAGGTGAGTATTGTCTCTATTATCCTAGCAAAACAACAAAGGGTGAGGTGGATTAAGCAACATGCTCAAGACAACACAAATCTTAATCTACTGCAAACTCCATGCTCTTCCCATCATGTCATCTCTCATCCCAAACCAGAGTCTCTGCTATTGGGACAAATGCCTCAGGGAAGTGATGATGACAACCACAGCAGTGACATCAGCAGTGAAGTGATAACCACAGCAGTGACAGAAAAAAAGAATAACAGCTGACACATTTTAAGCTCCGATGACCCGGTAGCCATTGTGCTGAGTGGAAGTGTTACGTGCTTACCTAATTTAAATGATGGAGAAATAGCACGAGAGAGACAACATAATGAATGCAATGGAACGTGTACTGAATCAAGCACTGGAGGTTTTGCATTTGCTCAACACTCATCACTGCTCCTAGTAATCGATTCCCGTCTCAGATTACTCAACTGTATACGGAGATCAATGCCTCACCTGGCACCAGCTAACGGCACCTGTCCCTCCCATTAGTTATATTAAGAATCAAAAGCGCTAAAGCCCTTTGTCAACTCACAAACGTCAGTTCTTGCTGGGGTCCAACCCCAGCGGGTCCAGGGGTCCCCAAAGGTGTGGACGGAGTCGGCGAAGAAGGAATGACATGGAAACTGGTTTCAGTTCATCAGCATAGCGAGGTTCTCCCTCCAGGATCTCCAGCCAAGTTCTGGTGCCATGTTCTCTCGCTAGGTTCTCCAGGTTCTGGTTAGGATCTGACGAGGTTCTGATGAGGATCTGATGAGGATCTGATGAGGATCTGATGAGGAGCTGAAGATCTGATGATTATTGTCTTGTTACATCTATATTTATACCAGCGGATTTTAATCCTGTCAATTTCTGTTACAAAGGTTAGGGCGTTTCTTATCTCCATTCCAGGGAGTAAAGATTATGTAGCTTAACTACCCGCCTGGCACTTAATTAAGGGGTTGTATCCCCTCCCTAACCTCAGGGAAAGATCCCCACCTGGGGAAACAACCTTTCTCGGAGAGGTGACCTTGGTTAAAATACATGGCGCTAAAGGGAGCAAACATATTAAGAACAGTATGCTATATACGCCAGGTCCCTTGAAACAGCAAGGATGGACCGGCTCCCGGCAAATTCCCCCTTTTTTATTTTTTAAATGATAGCGCATGTAAATCAGCGGCCACCTCTTGGATTGGGTTGTTTAAGACTCGGAAGAAGACTGGCAAGCAATGACAGTGAGCATAGCTATAAACATAGTGGATGGAGTGCACAAGGAGCCTTGTTCTTGTAGAAGGTTGCTGGCCTCTTTAGTCAAGGGATTTTAGCTGTCCTCAAGTTGGTGGTTTGGTTGTCCTTGTTGATCTGGCTAGCGGGCAGCGTCATTGGCAACGGGCTTCCCGAAGCATCAGCGAGTTGAAGGGCTGCATCAAAGGGTCCATCAGGGCCGTGCTTGATGGTGGTGTCGGTGTCCGGGAGGAGTCAGCTGTGCCCTCTGGGTCGGACGATATGGATGATACCGGGGAGAAGGAGGATGAGGAGGAGACGGAGGGTGGTGTGACATAAGGTCGGATTAGACAGTCTGGAATCCACACAGGTGAGTCTGCATCCTGTGGAAATATACAAGCATCTCCTCTCCCCCAGGTTAAAAGTACATCAGGTCCCTTCCAGGCTCCTGTAAGTAAGTCTTTCCATTTGACGAAATAGGTGAGTTTCTGCTAAATGAAAGTTTCTTGTGCTGATTTACTCAGAGTCCTCGAACTTGGCTGAGAGAGTAGCTTCCACTTCTTGCTTTTCTACCATCTGTTGGGCCTCAGTTGTTAACTTCTTCGGCTGACCCCATGTTGGCATCTCAGTCCCTTGCATAGCCTTCCTTTTCTTCTTTTTTCCGCTTTTCTGTCATGGGGCAACTCCAAGTCTTTGGAACGATGAGACAAGGAGCTTCTCTGGATCCATTGTGGTGATGCACATAATGCATTTACTCAATCCAAGGCAGGCATTAAAAAGAAAAAAATACCCAAATGCTCTCTTGTATCCATTTTAAGAGTAGGATTGGTGCTTTCTGATATTATTGGAGTCCTGATCTATCACCCCAGGGAGAGCTTTCCAATCCTGCACTTTTCCAGGGTGGAAAGGCTGCAGTGGGGTTAAGGATAAGGCTCCTTGGGCCTATCTTCTCCCATGCCTCTACATTTACCTTTCCGGCACCTTTCCTTCCTCAGAAAAGCATGGACACACTTCTTGTATAAAACATTCCGTCTGACTGGGAGTAACCTTAACTCCTCTGCTAGCAAGCATATGTGTTAAAAGATCAATACAGAGTCTTTTTTTCTTTAGACTCAGTATGGCACATCTTCTCAATCTAAATTCTGTACTATCCACCTTCTTACCCTACTTATCCTCTATAGGGGGGTCTGTAGCACCCTGGTGGAGTCTTATCCGTCCTGAGTGTGGGAGTTCTCAATGGGGGTGGGGGCTTACCTAGGGGAATCCTGTTCTGAGGGTTCCCAAAGGTGTGGACGGAGTCGGTGAAAACTATCTCCCCTCTTTCTACAGTGGAGTCCTATCCGTCCCGAGAGTGGGGCTTACCTAAGGGAATGGGGGGCTTACCTAAGGGTCCCTGTTCGGGCGCCAGATGCTGGGGTCCAACCCCAGCGGGTCCAGGGGTCCCCAAAGGTGTTGACGGAGTCGGCGAAGAAGGAATGACATGGAAACTGGTTTCAGTTCATCAGCATAGCGAGGTTCTCCCTCCAGGATCTCCAGCCAAGTTCTGGTGCCATGTTCTCTCGCTAGGTTCTCCAGGTTCTGGTTAGGATCTGACGAGGTTCTGATGAGGATCTGATGAGGATCTGATGAGGATCTGATGAGGATCTGATGAGGAGCTGAAGATCTGATGATTATTGTCTTGTTACATCTATATTTATACCAGCGGATTTTAATCCTGTCAATTTCTGTTACAAAGGTTAGGGCGTTTCTTATCTCCATTCCAGGGAGTAAAGATTATGTAGCTTAACTACCCGCCTGGCACTTAATTAAGGGGTTGTATCCCCTCCCTAACCTCAGGGAAAGATCCCCACCTGGGGAAACAACCTTTCTCGGAGAGGTGACCTTGGTTAAAATACATGGCGCTAAAGGGAGCAAACATATTAAGAACAGTATGCTATATACGCCAGGTCCCTTGAAACAGCAAGGATGGACCGGCTCCCGGCAAGTTCTTTACTTGTTTTACCTTTCTTAAAAGTCCCACTTTTGCAAAGAGGTTGGACAATGCAAAGCCCTCAGCTTTGTCCTTTTACCAAAGAAGACAAACATGAAAGTCATAATGTTCCCTGCTTCAGAAAAAGGACCAAACACAACAGGGCGTTTTGCCAAAAAAAAAAAAAAAAAAAAAAAAAAAGAAAGAAAAAAGACCTTGTTTCTTTCTAAGGTAACAAAGTGATCTCCTGGCTAACCTGTACCCTTCAAGCAGGGGCTTGTCCCTTCCAGCCTCTTGGGATGTCAGTCCCTTAACTGCGTGCCACACAGGCCCTGGTGATAAATTCTGGAATGTGGCCACGATGTTGGGTTTTAATTTTGGCTGTAGCCTGTAGCAGCACATAGAATGTAGTATATTTGCCATGTCACTAATCCCTCCAAGTCTCAGCTTCCACATCTATAAATTGAGAAAATGGTGGTGCCTTCTTCCTGGCATAGTTGTGAAGATCAGCACATAAATAGGACATATGTGATAACATCATCACTATCTGAGACTCAGTTTCCCCATCTCAGGGCTATTGTGAGGATGTCAGGATACGCTGTGTGTGAGGTCCCTAAGACTGTTCGTGGCAGTATGAGTGGCTCAATATCTGCTATTCCTCTTCTTGGCTGGGGAAAAGGGAACCCTCATTCCCTCTTGCTTATTCTTGGGGCTCTTTCTGTGCCAAATGATTTGCTTTGCACATAGTAGCCTCTTGGTTAGTATTTGTGAAGAGCAGAACACCATTTGAGAAGCAAGTTAACCAATATTCCAGAGGGGTGAGGGGCCCAGGCCAGATCAAATCTCCTAAAGTAGGTTCCAGGAGAGGAGAAGATGTCACAGAAAGTCAACTTGCTGTTGGTGAGGAGTATTCAGGAGGCAAGAAGGCAGGGCACTGCAACCGGGGTTTGAAAGGTTAAGACTCACCTCAGGTCTCCTGAATTCATTCATTCATTCATTCATTCACTCACTAGTGAGACCTTTCTTTTCCTTCTCTGAGTTTACTAAACCCAAGGGGAAGTTTCATCTTTATCACTACCCTCTGAAACATCAACTTGGCCAGCTTCAAAGGCCTTCACTCCAGCCTTCCAAAGAACCAGTCATGAGGGCTGGCCACTCTCGCCAGATAGACTGCAGAGCAACAAGCAGGGCCAGAGCTAATGCAGCATTTCCTCTGCACACAACTCGACTGCACCATGGTCCCGTGCAAAACACAGGGCACGGGGCCAGCTGTCTGCACTCTAGCCCGCCTTCTTCTCACACTTGCTATGCATCCAAAGGGAAGTCACTTTACCTCTCTGCGTAGACGGTGGTATGCATGCTTGTTAATATGTAAATATGACACAGCTGTGGAAAAGAAAGGGAAAAAGGACAAATAATGTTCTCATGAAGTGACTAGAATTATTTAGTGCCATGGCAATGTGCCCAAAGACTAAATTTTGTGTGTGTGTGTGTCCCACACTTTGGGAAAACCTGCTGTAAGCTAAGCCACTGCAGGGGCAAGACTAGAGTCAGGAGAGTAAGACACTCCTCTCGAGATGCAAGATTTAAGGGGATGACCCAGCAGTGATCTAGGTAAATAACATTCTAAGGTGTGGTTTCTAGAAATCGAAATGAATGAGAAAATCCATGATAACTGGAACATCAACATTTTAATAAAGACAAGATCCACCTGTGTTTGCCCAACTCAGTCTTATCTCATCCTAATCCTGGAAATATAGGTAGCGTCTGCTCATGGTGGGTATGGCAGTAGTAGTACTTTTCACATCTAGAGAGTACTCTTCAATTCCCAAGACATTATTAGCATCCTTCATCTGCCTTCATCTGCCCTGTGGCCTCCTGCACTCCCCCACCAATGCGGAGCCCTCTTTGCACCCACTGAAAGGTCACCTCTAGAACTTGGAAGGGAAACAGCTCTTTATTTTAGACTCTTCATTTCCTACTAAATTCACTCACACTCATTCACTGTAACAGGTTTCTACTGGTTGACTTATTTCCTTTCTTATGCATGAAAGGAGCTGAGGTCTAAAAATCATTGTCCACCATGTGCACAGAGAAGCAAACAAAAGGTGGGGAAAGAAAAGCAAATTTTCAGAGAGAAGCAAAGAGGAAACACCACACTGCCCCAGAGAAGGAGAAAGCACCGGTCTTGCTCCCAGACTTCTTCCTTGTTCAGCTGCCCCATCTGCCCTTGGTGTCCCTCCAAACACCACCTCGCTTTCTCTGTAAGCTCATTGTTAAAGGTTTTCATTTCCTTTCAAGAAGACAGATGTAATGAAAAAGCCAAGCCCCCTTTCACAGTCAGTCTCATTAGCTCACCCAGCACTCTTCATGGCTTCTCGTCCTATTCTGTGTGAAATTGCCCCTCTCCCAACCAAGAGGTGAAACTGAATTATGAAATTTGTAAAATGTGCCAAATAAATATCCATCACTGCTTCCTCTGCTTATGCAAATCAGCCCTGCGCATGTACAGATGCCCTTGTGCAGACTCCACAGCACAGAATCCTTGGGACTGCTCTGTGCTTTCTGAGCTTCGAACAGAGAGACAACACACACCAACGAGCATTCTTCTGCTCTGAGACTGTGATTCCCGTGACCAAGGACTTACGGCGTGGTCAGGGACTGCGAAGTATTACTGTTTGAAGAAGGTGGTCTGGGGATTAGTGCTTCAGACAAAGGGCATATAAATCCCAGTTTTGCCACTTATTCGCCGTGTGGTGTTGGGCAAGTAACTTAGTCTCTCTGGATCATTTAAACTCGGAATGTATAGAGTGGGAATAATGTCTTCCAGGCAGGAGTTCTGGGAGAATGAAATACGGTAGTGTAGATATGAAGGGGCAATGAATTGCGCTCCACAAACCGGGTGTAAGAAAGGTCACATTTGTTTCTCTGAATAAAATTGGGCCTACTAACCAGCCTTCTGCATTTCAACAACAAACAAGAAAGTAAAAACCGAGGAAAGAATTTAGGTGACCCCTCTCCCCAGTAGGATGACAGAAACACAACAGACTCCCCTCAACTTGTGAAAGCCCTAGAGGTCTTCCAAAGGGCAGAGCATCCACTTGGGAGGCTCTTGGTCCTTGCTGATATGCGCTCGCTGCGGGGAGGAGTTCTTTATTGCTTTCACTGCATGGTGTGAGAGCAAGGACTTTGCCAAGGCTGAAGGTCCTGGTGCCTGGAGCTCATCCTTTTTATAAGCCTCCTCCTCACAGCCACTTACTCTGATGCCTGTCCCCTCTCTGGTGCACAGTGAGGACATGGGATGAAGGACCCATCACCCCTTCCTTCCTTCCTTCTTGCCTTGCTTCCTTCATCTCTTTCCTGAAAAGGAGCCTTGGCCTCTCAAAGCCAATCGGAGGACTGAACTCTGAGGAGTGAAAAGCAGGAGGAAAAGCGCCCCCCCCACCACCACCCCAGGAAGATCCTTGGGGACCTGGGTGACTGAGGGTGTGGGTTTGGAACCAGCCGATGTGGTTGACCCCAGGTTTTTCACTTCCTTAGTGGGGTGCACCTCAGTTTCTTGTAAACGGAAATAAAATAAAGATAAAAGTATATTTTCTACCTCACAGGATATTGTGTCAATTAAGGAAATGATGTATATAAAAACATCATACACCACACAGCTATTCACTTACTTAACAAAAACAACTTCTTTCTTCTCCCATCAATAGAGCTGGGAGGGAAGATATATGCTGGAATATATATTTTCTTAAAATGTGTAAGTATAAAAACAATACATATTATTGGTAGAAAAATTACAAAGTACAGATACACATAAAGAATAAAATTTTCAGGATATTCATAAAGTCGCCAACCAGAGGTAAATCACCAGTAAGACCTTTCTTGGTATTTTCAGATCTTAACATCAAGTACAAATGCACATGTGTAGGTATCACTTATCCGTGCTCCTCAACATGCTTAAAATATCCTTGTCTTGATAATATTTTCAAAGGCCCCATGGTTTTCCATAGTATGGCTATGAAAAACGAATCTCTTATCCTGCCTCCTGTTGTTAGAACTTTAGGTTTAGAGTATTATAATTAATGCTGCGGTAAAACTGCTTAGAGCTGAAATACTTGCACGTCTTTAATTATTTCTTTAATATATCTTTCTGAAAGGGAATTGCTGAGTCAAACGTTTACATCTTCTAAAGGCTTTTGTTTCATTTGCAGAAATTCCCCTCAAATGCTTGTACCGCTTCCAAAAACACTCCATTGCAGAGCCTTTGTCCTAGGCCTACAACCACACTGCATTGTAGTATCAAAGACACACACAGCGACACACAAACGCATTCTCAAACACTTTTCAAATTTACTTGCAAAAGAAAGGAGGTCAGTATTTAAGTCTGTGTTTATTTCAGCCTACATTTTCAGATGCTTCTTGCTTACCAACTGGAACATTCTTAAATTGCTGCCCTGTCCAGATGCTCTCTCTTGGGCCTTTTCCATGAATAGGAATGGGCTTGTCACTTGAGCTGTGTCTCTCTGAAAAATGACTTTTACTTCTGAGCATATGTCTTCCCATGAAACCCCAGGTTAATCCCCAGATGTCCAAAATTATAGATGGGAACGTCTTTAAAAGATTATGTAGCCCACCTGTTTGCAATACTCTTCTTATGTACTGAATCAAGCACTGGAGGAATAATTTGCTTTGTACACAATTAGATAAATTTACCTGAACCCTAGAATCTTTTTATTAAAAATAATTAAACCTTCATTAAACACTAGGGCAGTGATGGCGAACCTTTTGAGCTCGGCGTGTCAGCATTTTGAAAAACCCTAACTTAACTCTGGTGCCGTGTCACAGATAGAAATTTTTTGATATTTGCAACCACAGTAAAACAAAGACTTATATTTTTGATATTTATTTTATATATTTAAATGCCATTTAACAAAGAAAAATCAACCAAAAAAATGAGTTCGCGTGTCAGAGGTGACACGCGTGTCATAGGTTCGCCATCACTGCTCTAGGGTGTTAACCGAAGTCAGTGAAAGCTGCTGCTCAAACAGTCTTGATGAATAGATTTCCTCTGAGTTTCATTTCTGGGGCAAGACTGTGGAAAGCCAAGGTACCCTTGAATGTTCCCCTGGCTTGTATTTCCTGTAGAATACTTGGTATTCTGATAAACACCTTGATCTTATGCCAACATGTCATTTCTTCAAACCATGGCTGAAGTCCCCTAAGCTTCAAAGTACCTTTGCTCGGTCTCTTTTCTCACAATACGTGGAACTCTTTTCTGCTCTATCCTAAAACTTGTACTTCTCTCCTCATTCCTGCTAAATCAGTGTCCAATCTATTCGTGTTCAGGGACCGAAGACCTAATATAAACTGTTTCCTTTCCTCCCTTGCCACCTCTTTCAAGCATGAACTCAATGCCTGTTCTTATTCACAAGTAAACAAATAAGACACGACCCTGGCCCTCTAGAATGAGATATAGCAACAGGCACGCAGAGACAAGACTACACGGATTTTGGTACCAACCACTCTCCATTTCCCTATTTTGGGAACTTTAAAATACCTTTTTAGTTGACTTGACCTCACTAACTTTTGGGGATACGTTCAGTAGACTGTGACCAGCCCAGCAAATGTTTCCTTTGCTTCTTTAGTTGTGACACCCTAATGAAAAAAGCAAAGGGAAAGACCACAGCGGGCCTTAGTCACCTTTGCTGGTTGCCCAGCATCTCAATCTCCTGCCCATGTCTGGGGGATGCCCCACATTGAACCAAGTCCCGTGCTAGAACCCATTGACAAGATGTTGCTTTGCCAGTTAGGATGTAGGCTCATGGTCCAAGCTCCACTAATCAGATTTACACCCAACCTGGGCTTTGCAGCAAGGTAGCAGAGAATTGATTCTGGTGATGGGTGGCTGGAGCAGTAGAAGGTGTCAGGATTTTAGTAACAATAGGGCAATGGAGTAGCAATGGTACCCAGTGTCTGCTCTTGGGGGTGGAGGCACAAGCTGAAGTGTTTCATGTTTACTAGCAATGGTGACAGCAGTGTCCTCACCTTAAGTGTTTCATGCATCATTTTGCTGGGGTCTTAGCTGCTTCTCAACCTCCACTGTTTCCGCAGGACAGCAGAGCCTGGTCTCTAATCTTCCCAGGGCTTCTGTGAGCTACCCATCACCCCTCCAATAAACTCCTTTCTTTTATATACTGAGTGGCCAGATTATTATGACCACCCCATCAGTACTTCGTTGGGCCACCTTTTGCCTTCAATACTGTGGCAATTCTTCTTGGAATTGACTCCACAAGATGTTGAAAGGTGATGTGAGGAATCTGACACCATGCCTGATGAATAGCACTGTCCAGTTCTGTGAGATTTGATGGCTGTGGAACCAGCTGCCTGATGGCTCTTTTAACTTTGTCCCACAAATGCTCAATTGGATTGAGATCTGGTGATTGTGGGGGCCACCTATGCAAGGTGAAGTCTCCCTCATGTTCTTGAAACCACTCCTGCACCGTGGCCTGGCGCATTGTCTTGTTGGAAGAAGCCATCTCCATTGGGATACGCCATCAACATGATAGGATGAACTTGATCAGCAACGATACTTAGGTATGTTGTGCTATTCAGACGTTCATAATGACCTGGCCCTCTAGCAACCTCAGCGTGAAATTATAGCTAATTTGCCTACAAATGTCAGGTGGTCATAATAATCTGGCCACTCAGTGTATGTTCAATCAGTCAGTTTCATGAAGAATCTTGACCGATAAAAAGACAACACAAAAGGAGACATTTATGTCATGTGAAGACTAAATAACCTCATAGCTATACAAGTCACTTTTGCAGCAGCTGGAATATAGGAAAGTGGGGAGACATCTAGTTATAACAGGATATTACGGGAAATCTGGATTCAAAATAACCTGCCCCTTGGTAGTGAGTACCATACTTGCATTACGAAGATTGACTTTGTTTGACCAAACAATACCTCCCATCACATCGAGTTATTGTTGTAATTTTGAATTTTATTGTTTGTTTTTTTTTTACTGCTTAAAAAATGTAATATGTAAGTGTGTTTTGCTTTCTTGGAGCTGTTTATAAGAGCTGTAAGTTTAAGGTATTGCAGTTGAATTGCGCTCATATAAGTAGTATATGACAGCGATAGTTTAAACCGATATGCTACAGCAGGCGCTAGCCCTGCCCAAACCATATATCCGCAACACTCACCTCTGCACTCCTACAGCCTCGCTGAGGGCACCTGCGACTCCCTGCCAGAGGGCCTTTGCCTATGGGAGCCCTGTTGGCCAGAAAGCAGGGCAAGCTGTAAGTTCTGAAATGTTAATGCTCCTGAAAGCAGCAACAGCCCTCAACAAATGACAGAAGGAGAATGATTGGTGCATAAATAGCCTGGCTTTATCAATGCCCACATGGGATAACTGAAAAGCATATTCTACACCAAGCATGTCAAACTCGCGGCCCGTGGGCCACATGCAGCCCACAACGAGTATTTTTGCGGCCCAGCCAATATAACGGTATGTAAGAAAACATTAATTTTATCATTGCTCTTATTCTATTTTATACTATACTTTTCGAAATAAACCTACGTGTCTATGAAAATTGAAGCTTGTGGCACACATCAACTTAAACCTTGTTTATATGGCCTGTGCTAGCTTTTGAGTTTGACATGCTTGTTCTACACTCTCTGCTGGAGTTTCCCGGGGGAGTGAGTCCCAGGTGACCACTTGCTTACAGACGCACCCTTTACCCATCTCCTTTCATTCCCCATCTAACGTTTCCATGCCACTACCAGTGCTTCCTGGGATGTTCTCCCAAATAAACCGTGTGGACACACATCCTAGTCTCAGGGTCTGCTCTCGGGGAAATCTTAACTGAGACACCTGCACATCAGTCAGCATTGTCCCGCCCCCTGTGTTAGGGGCTGGCAGGGATTGCCTCCATCGCTCATACACCTGCCAGACAATTAGATTTATTTCTCAGCTCCATAGGCTAAGGGTACAGGAAGCTATTGGAAGAGTGATTGCTACCCAGGTTGGGGGTAGAGGTAGCAGGTTTGGGTGCAGTTCCTCTGGGCCCCAGACCTCTACCAGGGGCACACCTGTTATGACACTGTAACATAGCATCAAGGTTTTGCTTTGCTGCTGATCTTACAGCCTCAAACTTGTACCTAACATCCACGTGCCGCTGCGAAAGCAAATGCTGCGAACCCCTGGTTCTGTCAGATGAAACTCAGCAGCCCCAAGGTCACAACCTCCTTCAGGGGGTGTGGGGGTCAGGATAAGGTGTGCCCAGGAGCCCCTAAACAACATCCCTGCCTCTCCCTCTCCAAGACTGCAGAATGCCCTTTCTCTGTAGCAATCTGTTCCAGTGTGAGAAATCCTGCAGCGGGTCTAGGGAAGGAGGAAGGATGGCACAGGAAAGCAGCCTGAGTAAGTGGTGACTCAAACAGCCTGAGTAAGAGTTGACATTAGCGGTGATGTGCTGAGTATTGGAGACTTTTGTCTTCATTACCCTCATTTAGTCTCTGTTCTGTTCACTCCCCTCCCCCATCACTGCTTGTGCTGCTCAGAGAATCAGCCCCTCTCCATAGACCTCATCCTACAGCCTGCCTCAGTTCCACTGTGGGCATGATTGAATTGAATCTTTAAGGTTAAAAAGAAAAACTTTGCTCATGATAACCAACAGGATAAACAGGCGCATGCAATGCCCAAACTCCAAATCAATATCCCAGGGCCTGTTCCTATTTGGAAGGGCTGTGGTGTATTAAATTAAAGCGTGTCCTTTGATTTTTCCTTCAACGAAATATGAATGGTCTCTAAAACAAAATCACCCGGAATGATTTAGTAGCCTTCTAAAACCAGCGCCAAATGTATGCAACTGTCTGGAAGGAGGCCCGCACGACACAGGCTTTTGAATGCATCCAAAGGGCACGCAGTCCTGCAGGTTGGAAACTTTCTCCTTGTGTGCGCTGTCATCTCAGTGGTTATCGTTTCTGATCAATGTCGTTTCTGCAGGGAGAGGAGCCCTTGTGCCAGGCCACTGCCAACATTGATGGCTGATGTGACCTCAGCCCCGGGCTGAAAAGTCCCCTGAGCATCAATTAGTCCAAGTATCCGCTTTTGCCACCTAGAACAAGGACATTTCCAAAGTCACACAGGCAGCAAGTCAGAACCAAAGGCTGCCTCCCTTGCAGGATCTGAGGATCCTGGCTTAGAACAGGGCTCCTCAACTTGGACATCATTGACATTCAGGGCTGGATAATTCTTTATTCTGTGCATTGTGAAATGTTTAACAGCATCCCCGCCCTCTGCTCATTAGGTGTCTGTAGCACCAGCAGTGACAATCAAAAATGGGTTGGTAGGTCAGAGCATCTTCCCATGCACCAAAGGGTGGCAAGTTCGATTCCGGGTCAGGGCACGTACCGAGGTTATCGGTTTGATCCCCTGTTGGGGCTCGTGTGGGAGGCAACAGACTGATGGTTCTCTCTCACTTCTCCCTCTCTCCCCTTTCCTCTCTCTCTCTTAAAAAAAAGCAATAAAAAAGATTTTATAGTTTTACACAGTCATTACTCTGAAACAGTCTCAACCAACTAGCTATGGGCCATTAAAATAATAAAGGAAACAAAACTCTCAGGGAAATCAACTCTTTGCCCAAAACAGAGACATCAGGGAAATAAAAGACTGAGTTAGCTGGAGGATTCTTTCATGCTGATTTGTATTATGATGTGTCAGCTTGTAAGAGAAAAAAAATGGTGGTGATGGGATGGGCGGCGAAATTCTCCCACTTTCTGATTTCTCCTGGACTCCATCTGAGGAGTAAGTGCTTTGTTTACTTCTGAACCTGAATTTTACATCCCCATCCATCCCATTACCATTATTCACAGTGATGTACAGCAAAGTACTTTGGGGAGAACACAGCTCTCAGCAGCATTTGAAAGAGGCAGACAGCACCATTGTAGAGATGATTCATACAAGAAATCATATAGCCTCACACTAGGGGGAAAACCCTAGATAATATTCAGGGAAGGGGGTAAAAGAAATCACTCAGAAATTATCGTTTAACATAAACAAGGCTCCAAAAACATAAACTACTTGATTTAAATCCCCTTTTCAGTCCTATGTGGTATATTCTCCTTCTCACTTGGTGGCCATATTTACCAAATGACATTACTGGTAAACAGTTGACAAGATTATCTCTCTATGGATAACAACCAGTTATGGATAAAAGAATAAGAGCAGGTGCAATGTTTCTGATTCTATTCATACACGATCAGGTTACTAAAGAGCTGAGATGGTTCTCAGTGTCTTGATACTAGCATCTTTGGGTTATGTAAAGAGAATTGAGTTTCTGTTAACTTGTGTTAAGAAATTACAGTTGAATTCTTATGGAGAGAAAATCCAATAGTGTGAAAACTTAGAGAGAGAGGGAAGGAAAGAGAGCGAGAGCGAGAGAGAGAGAGAGAGAGAGACAGACAGACAGACAGACAGACACACGGGGGCTCAACCCACAACCTAAGTAAGTGCCTTGACCAGGAATCAAACCTGCAGCCTTTTTGGTGTATGGGACAACATTCCAAGCAACTGAACCACCCAGCCAGGGTGGTAAAAACTCTTTATAAAGTTGTTAAGAGGGTGGCATTGAGTCCCAGGGATTGAGATCCGTGGATAATTTTGTGCTTTCATGAGGCATAGGAACTAGCCTCCATTCTCCACACAGTCTAACTAACATTCATTTGTTAAAAGCCCCTCAGTGGCATCTGCTGTACCTCCCAAAAGTATCTCTCCTCTTCTACATTAATTATAGAACCCCGATTTTTCCCGGGGACATCGTCACCACATTTCTCAGCCCCCTTTGCAACAGCATGTGGCCGTGAGAGTTAGGGAGATGTACTGTGGTGGGGACTCCTGCAGTCTCCTTTAAAAGAAGGCTGTGGGCCTTTCTCCTCCTCCCACTCATCTCCCTCCTGCTACTTGAAACATGGATGATGGCTTCATCTTGAACCATGAGAATGAGGGTCGATTCTCCATTTAGTTGATTTAGAGATGGAAGGAATATTGATTCTTGGTGAATTTGTGGGGCTTTCATTCCATCCTTATGTCGTTTATCCTCTTTAAGCCACTTTTTAAAATTTGTTTCTGAATCTAATACTTTACCATCACTTGCATAGTGAAGGCTCCCCTGACCCTCCAGATAACACCTAATATTTCCTCTTTATAGCACTTACCATACTAGTAAATGATGAATTAGTTATGTGAGTTTTTTGGTTTAACATCTGTAGCAGGGACTGTTGGTGCTCTTGGAACTCACAATTGCCACACACAAGACCCAATGGCTTTCAACTGAAACACCTACAACTCGTTCCGGACAGCTTGGTCTAGGTGCCAATTTTCAAACAGCCCATGTACAGGGCAGAGCAGAAGCGGTAGATGAAGGACCCTTCGGAAACATCCATCAACCCAGGACTGACAGAGTTGATGGACACTTCATTTACCTTGTCTCTTTTTGTGATTGGTAACTCTCCATGGATTTTCAGAGGGAGTGGAAGGGAGGGGGAGAGTCAGAGAGAGAGAGAGAGAAACATCGATTGGTGCCTCTCACATGTACTCTGACTGGGCCAGGGATCGGGCCTGCAACCGAGTTACATGCCCTTGACAGGAATTAGACCCATGACCCTTCAGTCTGCAGGCTGATGCTCCACTGAGCCAAATCATACCTTGCCCCTCGACTGGGATACCTTTGAGGTGTGCTTTACACTAGAGCCATCTAGAGTTATCCTGCAGGACTTAACTGCGAGATATAACACACCTTGCATTGACTTCTTTCTCTCTCCTGTCTCATTTCCACAGACTCCTACTTCCTGGAATCACCACACAAATAACACTCAGATCCTCAAATTAAGAAAGGGTTGCTTTTGGGGAATCCAACGTAGATTGGTATAGAGAGTGTCCCAAAAATGTATACACTTTTCCTGATAGTTCAATTGATGTTTCTTTCTTTTCAGATTTAACCCATAGGAATAAATAATTATTCAAACTGTGTATACACTTTTTGGGGACACCCCATACATCTACTTGATTAGAAAACTAGCTCCATTAGGACTGAGAATATGTTTGTCTTTTTCACCATTCTACCTCTAGTACTTAGCAGTAGCCCAAGGTCAGTATTCCAAAGGTGCTGGATACATACTGGTTCACATTATTCCCACTCTGACACATCTGGAGTTTGCTGCCTATGGCTGGTCCTATGAGATATCAATAGGCAGTGTATTTCAGCATGTTCAGCATGAACTTCACACCTATCCAGGGCTTCTCTGAAGATAATGCTGTGCTCATGGCATTCATGCTCCATTATCTCTTAAATTGCATCAACACAAACTATAAGAAATTTTGCACACATCCTTTAATATGAGCCTCTGGATTTTAGTAAGTGATTTCATTGCCAGAATCTGCTGCCTCTCTCCATTACTGACCTTCTAAATGTGTCTCCTTCCTCTTGACCTACTCTGTGTCATTTCTGAAAGGTACAGCAGCAAAGACATTATAGCATGGTGGTTAAGAATCCACATGTTAGAGTCAAATGGCTCCCACTTCAAAACCCAACTCTGCCACTGACTAAGTAGGTGACCTTGGGAAAGTTACTCAGTTTCTATTAAATTTCCGCCTGTGTAAACTAGGCATGATAGTGCCTATGGCACAGGATTACTCTGAAGATTAAATAATATACGTATATGTATAATAAATGATTCTCATTGTGTTCAGTAAACTCCAATTTAATCATAAGGGATATAGTTGACGACACTGAGTGTCTAGCCCAGGTAATATATTTTTCTGGAAAATTATTCAATCATCCCAAGTTATTTAAAACCCATTTCTCAAATCATATTAAAACGGTTTCCTACATATTATTGTTCAAATACCTAACCTTTGTTGGGTGACACTCCCCTAAGACAGCCAAAACCTTGAGGGATTCGTGAATTTGACCCTCTCACAGGCACTTACACCTGTTCCCTGGCCATATACAAGTTCATTGAGCTGAGCTTTAATGCTATGTTTCACCAGGAGTGGCCACCGTTTCACATTGTCCTACATGTAAGATATTTCACAACTGAAGCTCGAAGTGAATGCCCAAGGAATCACTTTTATAAATTGAAAATAGATTTATTGTGTTTGTTTGAAGAGATGCCTTGCAGTGTGGCTCTTACAACATTCCTCTAGGGAGGAGCAGATTTGGGAATACTTAACCACCCAAATACTGGTATATGGCACTCAGAAGAAGTATTCCTCCCCGAGCAGCACAGACTGCGATGTGTTTCCTTTCGGTTGTCCTGACAATCAGCTGCATACCAATTATAATTGGGGGTTTGTAAACAGCCAGAAGATTCCCTTGGAGAGAGCAATTATTTTCCCTTTAACGTACTATAGGGCAAACACTTCCTCTAAAGCATGCTGTGTGCTGAGTGCAATGTAGATTTACTTTATTGACGCTGAAGGAAAACCTTCAAAACCAAGGCAAGGGATCTTGGTGGGACAGAAACATGAGAAGGCCAACAAAAGAGCAGAGAACATCAAAAATACCATGGAATATTATCAACCAGGAGACGAACTGACTTGGCCCATCCAAATAAACATGCCTGGAAGATGTTAAGAGCATCAATTTGGAGTTGGTTTTGTATCTATCTTACTACAATCCCTGTGTTCCTTTGAGCATGAAAATTCACAATGTGAAGGCTCACTTTCCTCTTCTGAAAAGTGGAAATAACAACGCTTACCTAATAAGGTTATCTAAAAATCAAATTACAAAACATAACTAAAGTGTCTAGAACAGCAGACACCCCCAAAACAATATCATATATCACATGTTATCACTGCTGACCCCATATCCTCTGGAACTCATTATTACCTATATAGATAGAATAATGGCTTCCTACTGAGAGGACCTGCAGTTCTCTGCCTGGGGGTTTTCTTTTAATATTTTTATTGATTTCAGAGAGAAAGGGAGAGGGAAAGAGAGACAGAAACATCAATGATGAGAGATAAGCATTGATTTGGCTGCCTCCTGCACGCTCCCAACTGGGTATCGAGCCTGCAACCCAGGCATGTGTGGAACCATGACCTCCTGGTTCATAGGTTGTCTCTCAACCACTGAGTTACTCTGGCAGGGCATGGCTGGGGATTTTCTCATCCCAGGTACATGGGGTGGGAAGAAAGTGCCAGGGAGTTAACACTTCCAGAACAGACCTTAGACAATCATGCAGAAAATTTAGTGATAAATACCCATTTCCTCATTCCTTGTGCAGGACAGCTCTGAGGCTTGTTCCACTCTGCCTCTCATGGGTCTCCTGTGGGTTTGATCCCCATTTGTCCCTGCGGGAACCTGCTCATTAGTGCACCTGCACTGGCTTCTGTCACTTCCCTGTCTCACTGTCTTACTTCCTGGTGGGAGCTTCCTGGGATTACCTCCAAAATAAGTCTCTGGCCCTCAAAAACTTATCAGGATAAAGTCCAATCTAACACAATACGCAACAGGCTTAATAATTTGGACACTTGGGTTTACAGAAAAATGTTCAATTCGCTAACCAAGCCTTGTCTACTCAGCTTCCTTTCAACCCCTTCTCTTCCATCCCACAGCCACTGCCTCCACTGAGGCTCTTATTTATTTTTTCTGCACCACAGTCTCTGATTGACCTCCATGCTTCCAGTACCTCTACTGTCTAATCCATCACCCACTTACTACCTAAGTTATCATCCTAAAATACAGTTCTGCTAATGCCAGTCCCTTGCTGTTGTTTTTTAAGACTTCAGTGGTGCTCAATGCCTCCATGATTATGTTATATCCTATATAATAAAAGGGTAATATGCAAATCAAACAAACAGTGGAATGACCAGTCGCTATGACATGCACTGACCACCAGGGGCAGACGCTCAATGCAGGAGCTGCCCTGTGGTGGTCAGTGTGCTCAGCCACAAGCCAGGCTGAAGGCTGGTGAGCGCAGCAGCAGTGGTGGGAGCCTCTCCCACCTCCCCTGCAGCGCTAAGGATGTCCCACTGCGGCTTAGGCCCGCTCCCCATGGGCCTCAGTCAGTATCCCCTGAGGGCTCCCAGACTGCTAAAGACACAGGTCGGACTGAGGGACCCCCACCCACCTGCAGTGCATGAATGTCGTGCACCGGGCCTCTAGTATTTTATAACATGGTACGTAAAACCTCTCAAAATCTGGTTCCAAACAACCTTCCCACTTCATCTCCAGTGATTGCTACACACAGGCAATGCTCAGCTCACACAGAAAAAGCCAGTGTTGTGTCAAGGCCTTATTGCCTGTCACCTTTTGTTGTGTTTGAATGTACATGTGATCTCCCCTGTCTGAAGAATCTGAAGAATTGGGCTCAACCTTTGTGGTCAGCTCAAATGCCCCCTCCTGCATGAAGACTTCTCCACTCCCTGGGCAAGTCAGTGGTTTTCCCTTCTGGGCTCCCACTACAGCATCTGTATTCACTGACTCATTTGTTCATTTAACAGGCATTTTCTGGGCATATTCTACTATAAACCAATCACGTGCAAAGTTTCAGGGAACCAATGCGGGATCAAAGGCAGAAAATTCATGAAGATCACAGATGGAAAAAGGAAATAGACCTTATCTGGAAATCGTATAAAAGTCTGTTACTCACTGCCATGAGTTTACCATAAGGGATGCTAACCCAGCCTGGGGGTTGAAGAGCCTTCCACAAGGAACGGACACGTGAGGTGAGAGTGAAGTAGGAGTTATCACCAGATGAAGGACAGGCAACATAGGTTCCAGGCCTGGGGACAACCAGAGGTAGGAGGAAACACAATACTCTTTGAGGAATAGAAGGCCAGGGTGTTTAAAGCATAGAAGAAGCAAGGGAATGGAGAGAAGAGGCACTTACACCATTCATTATGAGTTGTCTGTTTGTGGGCTGTGTCATCCCTGCCTCACGCTCCCAGAAGGAGCTCCTCAAAAGTAAGGATCATGTGTCACTGAAAATCATACCCACCCGGCACTTAGCACAATGCAAATGAACAAAATTAATGCATCCACTTGATGGATGAGAGAGTTGAGGCTCAGAAAGGTTGAATAAGTTGCCTAAGATCCCAAGGCAAGGCTGGCAGAGGCTGCACAGTAACTAGAATATGCACCTACCATTCCTCAAGTATGTTGCTTATAAACTGGCACAAAGCAACCCCCCTACTTTTTATCTTGAAAACTCAAGTTTTTCTGGGAGTTCTTTTTCAAAGGGCTCTATAACAAAAAATAAAGCATAAAGCCAGTTACTGGTGTGTGTGTGTGTGTGTAGGGAGAGGGGGAAATGAGACAGTGAGAGGGAGGGAGGGAGAGCACAGGACGCTTTTTATAATGGCCCGAAATGATGCGGGGTGTGTGTGTGTGTGTGTGTGTGTGTGTGTGTGAGAGAGAGAGAGAGAATAAGACGCTCTTAGTGATGCTGAGTAAAGACCATCCTCACTGACCCTGGATGTCCTGAGCGAAACGACTCTGGGTTTGGACTCTTCACATGGTTGAGCGGGATCTCTTGCCTCCCGCTTCCCGAACCTCTCTGCACTTCCAGCCGGGACCGATGGTGTGGGAAACATCCCGATTTCCCGTCTCTCCTGCAGATCCGTGGGAGAGGAGAGAGGAGGCAACCTCATCGCGGGAGGCATCCTCCAGGCCCAGACATTCATCTCTGTCCATTTCAAGGCCCCGAGCCTGAGCCGTATATAACCAAGTACTGCGCCTACAACGAAGGGCACGGTGGCTTCTCTGCGTGCTTTATTCACGAATCTTGAGGAAAAATCTGGCTCTGGGGCTGCGATCGAGATCCTGATTTGAGACTGGTTCAGAAATTGGAGTTGAGGCTTCGTTTGGCAGGAAAGAGAGGAGGTGAGCGGGGTGTGGGCGCAGCTCTTGTGAGGATTACGGCGGAGGCTGTGGACCGCGGCGCCGCTCGCCGGGGCTGCAGCCATTGCACAACGAGCACCCCACATTCAACAGGAGGGACCGCGGGAGCGGACCTCTGAGCCCCCCGCAGCCGCCGCAGCCCGTGCCCCCGCGCCCCCAGTGCCCCCCGCACCATGGCCAAGGAAGGCGTGGAAAAGGCGGAAGAGACGGAGCAAATGATCGAGAAGGAGACAGGCAAGGAGCCTGCCGAGGGCGGCGGCGGCTCGCACCGACTCGGGGACACCCAGGAGATGCGCGCGGTGGTGCTCGCAGGCTTCGGGGGGCTCAACAAGCTGCGAGTCTCCAGGAAGGCCATGCCCGAGCCGCAGGACGGCGAGCTCAAGATCCGCGTCAAAGCCTGGTCCAGTATCCGCGCCTTTCTCGCTTTCTCTCTGTGCGCGCTCGGCGCTCCCGGGAGGCGGTGGCGGAGCCCGGTGGGGCCGGGGGCCGGGGGACCCTGCCGCGGGCGCCCCACTCCGTGCCCTGACCCTGGTCTCAGAGCCTCTTTGCGGTCCGCCGCTGATGCTGGGGAGGATGCTGAGAGGTGGCCCTTCTCCTCCCCAAGCCAGATTCTGGGGTGACCAGGGGAGACCGTGAGCTCCCGGGAGGGGACGCGAGGGTGGATGGTGGCATCGGGCACTCTGGGTCTTTCGCTGCGGGGGAAGCCGCCAGGATAGAGGGTTTGATGGTAACGTGGTTAAAAAAATGACAATAACCGTCGGCTTACTGTGCACCAGCCAGCGTTTTTAAGTTTTATGTGAGCATTCGCATTTAATACTTTCCTGGGACCCAGTGAGTAAGTTGCCTTCAGCATCTCCCTTTACAGGTGCGGAAACCAGGGCTCAGAGACAGTGATTTGCTCAAGATCATCCTGCCGCCGCTAAGTGCCAGGGCCAGGGTTTGGTCATTGATCTTTGTCATCTCCGTGTGACCTGCTGATGGGGCTGGGGACGTGTGTCCTTCCTCCTGCCCCTGCACACTTCCCTCCTTGTGGCCTGGGATGGGAAAAGGAATTGGGCTAGGCTAGGGGAAAGGAACTAGGAAGCCAGAGTTAGGTACCAAGCGACTAAGCTTGGTGGTGGCGGCGGCGGCAGTGGTGTGTGTGGGGGGGGGGGGGGCGGGGGGGGGTGAGGTGGGGGATGGGGATTCAAGCCTGAAGCCTAACCCTCCCTCTTCCCCCGCTAGCATATCTGCCTGTCTCTGAAAGTGGAAAATCCCAAACCTGATTAATCTCCCCCGAACTCCCGCTCCTGTCTCGGATGGACTCATCAATCTGAGTGACCTTCCCTTCCCCACCCCTCCTGGGGGAACTTCCTCGGAACCACACCGATGCCAAGTGGTGTGTTTAAGACTCTCTGGCTGCTGTCACTATAGGATCATTCCCCTGCAGTTCTGGGGGGAGGGCTCACCTGGAGTGTTTCCTGGACCCAACTGAATTCCCTATGCAGCAGCCTGGGAAGCTCCTCAGGGGAACTTGCTGTTGGCACTGTCAGATGGCCTATCCCTTCCCATCTATATATTTTAAATCCCACAACAGACACTGATTCTTAACACAGCAGTCAGCTCAATGGTTCCCAGAACCTGGGACCATATCTAAGGCAAAAAAAGAAAAAAAGGCAAAGGCAAAGGAGATCCCCCTGCCTTGCTACTTTGAGAGCAGGTGCAGGTTTCATTTGCCAGAGTGGAAGGCAGCTGGTGAGAGAAGCAGGGACTGGTCTCTGGCTGGCTCTGCATATATGTAGCTGGTCATGCTTGACTCTAAACAGGACTCTTGGGCTGGGCCTCTCCCTGGGGAATTCAGGGCAAGGAAAGAGGCTTTGCAAACTGGGACTCCTATATAGTTCTATTTTGTTAACTCTTGACTGGACCAAACTGATTGATCCCTGAAGGCAGAGCTTATGTCTGACCTTTTCACAGATAAATCCCCAATGTGAGGCATAGTACATCCTAAATAAATTATCGATGAATGAATGCATCGAGAAAAAATTCTTGGAGGGGGATTGTTGCATCATTACTTTTCTTTACTTGCTGATGGAAGAATGTCTGCCTAGTAAGATTAAAATCATGTATATTGATAATTCACCTTCCATTACTACCAATCAAAAATAGTGTGTGTGTGTGTGTGTGTGTGTGTACATAGGTGTAATTTATGACTCTCCATCCAAATTGAGATTGGGTTCTAGGAATCTGTCCGAGTATGTATCCAGGGAGTGAAAATGTTGAAGCTACTTTTTGAAGAAAAGGCTATCATCTGTAGTGTCAATAGGTCTGGGTTCTCTAGCCTTATGCTAAATGCATAAATGCTGACAGGCGCTGAAGCATTTTGAGATAATAAATGTCAAGATGAAAGCTAGGAGATTGATTTTTCAAAGCCAGATACACAATCCTGTTCTTCATTAGAGCTGTATGCATGTGTACACACACACACACACACACACACACACACACACGGCAACCACTGCAGATCCTTCACCCCAGTTGCTCAAAAAGCCAGCCAGGGCTGGGGGGCATTTGGAATGGAGTATTGCAAAGGCCCCAGATTCATTCCCATTTCACCAAGCTGGAAGCAGAGTTCATCTGTTTTGCAAGGGGGGATGGGAATAGGTTTGTGAAGATTGCCTGCTGGGCCCTTCCTCCTCCACTGGGCTTTGATTGGCTGGCCAAAGATGCCCATTGATTGTAAGTTTAGCCTTGAGAGCCAGGATGATTCATTCTGTATTTTTATGAATCAGTGGATGGCCTCCTGGATGAAGGTCCCCCTTTTATCTGCTATTTTTAATGGATAAGCGTTATGCTTGGGAATAAAGCATAATTCATCTGAACTAGTATTAAGACCAGTTATTCAGAATGAAGGTCCAAGTTGGTTTCTGTATAAATTTGATGGGAATGAAAGAGAAGGGGTGGGGGGAATACATATTATATATCTCATTTACTCCCTCTCACTTATGTCCCTCTGAGATAGGTATTCATGGTAGAGCAAATTGGGGCTTGGAGATGTTGGGTAATTTGCCAAAACACATCACACGGACAGTAGAGTTAGGATTTGAATCCTGGTCTGTCTCTCCTTAAAACTCTGTTGTTGTCCTTTTATTCTATTTTGTCTCTCTCCATGGTAAAGCCACAAGAAATGTGATTTACTTCTCCAGACCTCTGGCATGTAAGCTTGCTTTCCCTCTTTCTGTGAATATAGCTTCTTTGATCTTTTTATGTCTGGCTTAAGGGAATGCTCGGTGGCTTTTTCCAGAGTAAAATGGCTTTTCCTCTAAAATAGAGACATGATGGTCAAATACAGCTCAAAAAGAACCAACTCAGGGAGGGATAGGAGAGTTTTCTGTCTAAATTGTTACAAGAACATTAGCTCTGATGGGGAACTCATTTTATCAACCATTCATTGAACAAGCTACGTGGCAAGTGATTTAAGCAGCTAAACTGAAGAAGCACGATGCCTTTGGAGAAAGATGGGCCTGGATGGAAGGCAAAACCCCACCACTTTCTATCTGTGGACCAATCTCTTAACTTCTCTGAGCTTCCCATGCCCCAACCGCAAAATGGGGATAATAAGATGAACTTCATGGTGTTGAGAGGATCAGATGCAGGAAAGAGACTGGCCCACAGTTGGCACTAAATGAACCATAGCTACTGTTGTGGCTGTTGTCATTTTTATTATCATAGCTATGTGTATATGACACGGTTTTTGGTGCCTTGATAACTTGGAGGCTATCATTTTAATCATGTATATAATTAGGCACTATCATGTCACATCTGCTTAATGATTATGAGTAAGATCTTCCTAGACACGAGTCCCAGCTCTGCCACTTGCTAACAGGGTGTCTTAGGTCTGGTCCCTGGAAGCAGAGCCTGAGACTGGGATGTATTTTTAAGTGGCTGATTGAGGGTGCTTGCAGGAGAATGGGAGCAAGAGGAGCAGGGCAGGGGAGGGAAAGAAGCTAAGTAAGGATTTGGTTTCAGCTGGATCCCATCAGGAGTTCTGGAGCATGACTTGTACCACAGAGCTAATCTGACCTAGAAGCAACGGGAGAAGCATTCTGTACCCCTACACTGCTCGTCCTTCCCACTTTCTTCAGTTAGTTTTGGACTGGGGCTACTTCCTGAGTTAGGGCACGTAACCTTTCAAGCAGAGGTGGCTTCTGTTTGACTGAGGGCAGTCCCCCTTGGAAGTGGGGAAGCAGGGAAGGGGACTGCTCTGAGGGAGCAACCTGCACTCTCAGCAGGTGGTGGATGGGTGCACTGCCTAGTAAAAGGGATGGGGTGAAGCACAGACAGCGTGCCCTCTACACTGATGGTTAACCTTGAACATGTTGCTTACTCCTCTAAACTTGAGTTTCTAATAAAATGGAGTATAACATAGCACCTGCCTTCACAGTGTTGTAATGGAGTCTAAATGAAATACTATGCATGAAGATCTTTCTGATGATGCCTGGCACATAGCAAGTGGTCAACAAATGATAGCGATTAATATTTAAACTATTATTTTTGGTTTCCATAGACACCGTCTATAGTTTCTCATTCACACTGGGACTCTTTTGAAAGGGGCATTAAAATAATTGTTCTGGGACTACAGGAGCACGGTCCCTCCTAACTGATAAGGATCGGATCGATGCCTTTGCTGTGAGCAGTCTTGTCACAGTAGAGCTTCTCTGGGGAAGGAGCTAGTAGAATCTGGGGCGGAGGGTCCCAGGTGGGGCTTCAGGAATGTTTTTAAGTGGCCATTAACAAGCCTTGTCTGGTTTGTGGCTCAAATTGGCTTGTGGTGGAAAGGCACTAATGGATTGGGGACGTTTATTTTCCCAGACTGATTTACAGCAAGAGGCTTCATGAAACTGCTGGAATGAGACCAATTGGATGAAAAATGGTTCCAGCCAGTCATGGCTCCATTGGTTGATCTGAAAATGGGCTGAGGGCAGGTTACTCTAGAGGAAAGCCAACAGATTGATGAGATCCTATATATCATGAGGGTAAATTATATTAGAAATACGAGAAAGAACTAACATTTATTGAACCCTTGTTATGAGCCAGGGACTGAGTTGCCTGTTATATACTCTTTGTTTCATTTTATCCTAATGGCAACTCAACAAGATCGGTATTGCTATCTCCATTTTAAAGATGGGGAACTGCCATTCAGAGGCATGTCAAGATCACCAACTGCTAAGTGGAAGAGTGGCATGATAATCCAAGTTCTGCCTTGTTCCTGGATGCTTTACATTTGGGAGCTGGAAAATCAGAGAGATAGTGACAACGGCAAGAGAGAAGGAGGGAGAGAGAGAGAGAGAGGGAGAGAGAGAGAAAGAGAGAGAGAGAGAGAGAGAGAGAGAGAGAGAGAAACCAAGAACACAGACAGACACAAAGACTGGAATCAGGAATACAGAGAGAGAAGTGTTAACTAATAAGACTCAAAATTGTACAGTGCCATCTTGCCTCCACCCTCCAAATGAAATGTGTTTCTCCTGGCCAGCGAGGCTCAGTGGGTGAGCCTATGAACCAGGAGGTCATGATTTGATTCCCCGTCAGGGCATATGCCCGGGTTGTGGGCTTGATCCGCAGTGTGGGGTGTGAAGGAGGCAGCCGATCAATGATTCTCTCTCATCATTGATGTTTCTTTCTCTCTCTCCCTCTCCCTCCCTCTCTGAAGTCAATAAATTTTTTAAAAAAGAAAACAATTAAAAAAAAATACGTTTCTGCATCACACCCACTTCCCCTCCCTCCATTTCTGAGGTACGGGATGTTCTTGGAATTCATCAAGGATCAAGTTGCCATGCCTGCTGACCCAGAACACCCATGCTCATTAAACCCAATCACCACTCCTGAGACCCACTCGAGGCATTCGAGCTCCTTCCTCTGACCCCTTTGCCTCAATTGGGCTATTGCTACACTGGCAACCTGAGCACAGGAAAACCCCAAACAACAGAGCATGAAACTCTCACTGATAGGTCAATCCAAGGAAATGCAGCCAATATGATCTTCCCTGTGTTTATGAAATAAACAAATGGAGTGCGTGAGGTTAAGTGGCACAGATGTTTGTAAAACTGAGAAATTGCTCGGAGTGTGTCTAATACCCAAGCCAGGAGCCACCCTGGCACAGAGATGGGAAGAAAGTGTTCTGAATCACTCTGTGTTGGATGGAGATGTCAGGATTTGACAGGAAAGGATGACTCTGCTGAGTCACACTGAGCCCCATTTGGTGATGGGAAGATGGAGATGCTACCTCAGGGTTCTTTCTTATTCATTGAAGTTTGCATGCTCCCTTTAACTCTGTCCTCACTGGTGAGGCCTGGGGATGGTCACAATGTCTGTTTTTCGGCCAATAGAGGGATGGACTTCTCATCTCCCTGCAAGTCAAAGACGAAAGGAAGCCCAGAATCAGTGATTCTTCTATTTCATCAAAAAGGAAAGTGTAGAACATCTGACATCGAGTAGGTGCCCATAAATATCTGCCTGATCTTAATTATCAGTCACTAGACGGAAACCAATGGCAGGTGGCTCATGATGGGCAAAGGGAATGGTGACTGATGATCATGCTCACTCTACCCGCCACTTGCAGCATCTTTGCAGGGACAGAGCTAATATTCTTGCCCATTTTTCATCTGACTCCCTCAACCCCATGGGCATATTATCCTTCCTTCCTAAAAGAGGACATGGGGACTCAGAGATGAGAGCAAAAAGTGAGAAGCTTCAACAGATCTGACTGCAGGCTCACTCTGCTCACCATGCCTGTGTGATCACAAGCAAATAACACTTTCTACTTGCCTGTATAATCACCTTGGTAATAATACCCACTTTTTGGCACCGTTTTTTATTTTAGTTTGATTTTTTAAATTAATTTCAGAGAGGAAGGGAGAGGGAGAGAGAGATAAAAACATCAATGATGAGAGAGAATCATTGATTGGCTGCCTCCGGCACACCCCCTACTGGGGATAGATACCACAACGTGGGCATGTGCCCTTGATTGGAATCGAACATGAGACCCTTCAGTCCACAGCCTGACTCTCTTTCCAGTGAGCCAAACCAGCAAGGGCATGGCTGGTTTGGCTCACTGGATAGAGTCGGCCTGTGGACTGAAGGGTCCATGAAAGTCCTGACTGAGAGTCCGTGAAAGTCCTGACGATTCCTTGCACACTGTAGGTGCTCAATAAAGGTTATTTTCCTTCCTAAGTCACTTGAGCTGCAAAAGACAGAATGAGGACTTGATGCTATCCACTTAGTCCTTATCCTCCCACCAAACTGCATAGGGTGCTGGCTTTTGAATTGCATTCCCAGGGTTGGGAATGAATTTGAATTGATCTATTGCTACCGTCACACCAGCTGCCTGCATACCCACTGATGATTGGCAGCAAAGGTTTCCCTGATACCAGGGTGTCCATACATAGTCCAGCCTCTGGAATTTGGTTCACTCTCATTCAAAGGAACGAAAATTCATGACTTTTTGGCACATCACTGACATTCAACACTGACAACAGAGCTCACCCAGGCATGGGAAAATAGCACCTCATGGCCCCAAGTTCCTGGCACTTCTGATTCTTAATAGGGATCTTTTATGGCATCTTGGCATTTGTCATAGAAGAAAAAGTTCAATTTGAAACAAAAAGAGACTCTTCACAAGAAAGGGCAGCAGGAGTGCAATTTCAAATTAGCTTGATTCCTATGTGTGTGATCTCACAGAAAACTGGCTGGAGTCATGGTATTAAAATGAGTAAATTTAATGTCTGAAGGCCCAGGAGACGAAAATAGATACTCCAGTCAAAGGGGATGTTTCATCATTGAATGTGATATTTTCTTGATGAAAACATGCAGTGAGCTTCTGACTTCAATCTCCTTCTGTGAGTGACTCTTGACCCTCTAGCCAAGCCTCATCCCCACCATTGGTCTGGAGTCATGAACCCCCTTGGCAAGTAAAAGCATTGGGTCCCCTTCCTCCTGACTTCTCTAAACAGTTGTAGTCCCCAGAGCGAAGTGCAAGATAATTCTGTTCTGTGAGAGGAATGATAAGGATTTATTTTTTGGACAAGACTATACACCCAAACTGGATAGGAGGCAGTATACTTTTTTGTTATAAAATAGTTAATGTTGGAAGTGGAATAGACCAGGATTCAAATCTTGGCTCTGATCATTTTAGCAATCATTAATTATACCCATACTCTGTGGATATAATAATGACTATGGGGCACATTTTGTGTGTGTGTGACTATAAAATGTAATGTATCTTAAGTACTTAGCAATGATGTTGGCACATTTAATATTTGTTGAATGAATGAAGACCTCTATCACATATTATATGACCAATATATATTGATGGTGGAGAGGAGATGCAAAGAAATGGGACATTAGAAAGTTCCTCTCTATTTCATAAAGTTTTCTATTCAGACCCCATTTATCTCCCCCAAAGGGTATAAGGCCTTAAATCAAAACAGGCCCAGACATGGCCAGATGGCTCAGTTGGTTGGAGCGTCATCTTGTACATCATAAGCATAAAGGAGGCAACTGATCTATGTTTCTCTCTCACATCGATGTCTTCCCCCCCTCTCTCCCTCTCTCCCTCCCTCCCTCTCTCACTAAAAAAGTTAATAAAAACATATCCCCAGATAGGATGTCTCACTATACTATGATATAAGCAAGAAGATCCAGATGAATTCCTGAAAAAACAGGAGAGGAAAAAAACCCCAAATGCATTGTGTTCCTACTGTGTGCCAGAAACTGGGCCAAGCTTAGAGATATTTAAACAGAAGACCAATCACTTCTGTCCTGACTTCTTTTTTCTTTATTTTGGCCTTCCTGGCCACCATGATGCATTTGTTGCTGGAATTCTTGGCTCTCCCCTTTCTTTTCCTTCCATCTTTTTTCTCTTTTCTCTCCTCGCAAGTTAGCTTCAGGCGCCCCTACTGCAATGAGCTTCCTTCTTGGCACTAGAAAGAGTGGTGGCCTTTAGGTCCAGCTGCCTGGTGCAGGTGTAGCAAGACCCAGTGCAAAGAGAATTTTTTTCTTCCAATTTTCATATATCAAGGCAGGAATCTGATTGGCCCTTGTGAATCACATACCAGCCCCCTGATCTCTTTTTCTCTGGCCCAAGGGAATGAGGTGCTGTGATTGGACATGTGTGTCTCATAAGTGTGTGTGTGTGTGTGTGTGTGTGTGTGTTGTGTTGGGGCTGGGGTAGATACTCCAAAAGGAAAGGAGGACAGTTAAGAGAAGACAATAGTAAGAAACACACAGGACTGATAAAAAATGGTAGCCATCATGGGAGATAAGGGTATGTCTTATTCACCAGAGAAAGTGAAGAATCAGAGAGGGGACTGGAGAAGACATCTCCATTTTCTACCCTGGGACCTTAATTTTTCAGCACAATGTTATTGAATAATATTAAATAACATGTATAATATTTTCAACTTTGAGGCCCACCATTTTTTTCCAGTTGCAGAGGGTAGTTATAGCACCCTGGGAAGGGGTAGAAAATGCCTCGGACTATTGATAGAAAAAATGCTCATTCTCCCATACCTTTAGATCAGTGGTTCTCAACCTTGGCTGCACATTAGAATCACCTGGGAATCGTTCTAAAATCCTGATTTCTGGGCCTCATCCTCCGGAAATTCTGTTTCTTTGTTATGGGGTAGGGCCACAACATTAGTAACAAAGAAACAGAATTTCCAGAGGATGAGGCCCAGAAATTAGGATTTTAAAAAGATTCCCAGGTGGTTCTAATGTGCAGCCAAGGTTGAGAACCACTGCTTTAGATGAAAAGCCATAACAAGTGTTTTTGTTTGTTTTTTTTCCTGTTGATTGAATGTATTGGGGCAACAGTGGTTAACAAGATTATACAGGTTTCATGTGCACAGTTGTACAACACAACATCTGTATACTGTGTTGTGTGTTCACCACCGCAAGGCAAGTCTCCATCCATCACCATTTATCCCCCCTGTATCCTCCTCCAATCTTGGAAATTCCAGAAATATTCTCTGTTATCATTTAACTGATGAACGCCAAGCCTGGTGCGTGGTTAACAGCAGGCACTCAATAAATTTTTGGAGAATGGGTGAATATGTTACTGACATTTCCCAAAACTTTAGCTGTACATTTCTGCAAAAGTTGCCATTTCACTTGTAAATATGGCTTTCTTAATACCAACAGTAGCCATTCTAAGCCAGTGTGGCTTCAAGCTTCCCTCTGTCATCTCAGCTTCCTCTGATAAGAGGGCTAAATCTCTCCAGCATGCTAAGTTTTCAGGGAGATTTACTTTACACAGTCTGTTCTCTCGAATCTACAAGTTCATCTCTAATAACTACTTTCCCTGGGCTGGGAAATATGGGTTTCTGACTTCTCAAGATGCTCTGTAATTTTCTCCTTATTGACATCGGCTCCATGGAGTGCGGGAGGCCAGGGCTCCTGAAGAGCACCCACTGTAGGGCTTCTGATGATTGTTATTCCAAAGGCACTTGCTTGTATACCTGGGAACTCCAGAGCCCACCAGTTGGATATGAGAACAATGCTTACCTAAAAACATACTGTGCTAATCGTTTTGCAATATATGCACATATCAAATTATTATGTTGTACACTTGAACCTAATGCAATGTCAATTATATCTTAAGCAAACTTGAAAATAAATACTTCAAACTCTTGGAGGGAAAACAATTTTAAAACAAGCCGTATGTCCATGACTCTGTCCCTACCTTTCTGTGTAGGTATCAGGACCCCCACCCTTCAATATCTCCCAATAGTTGCAAGGGTTTCCCAGGGGCTATTGCATGAGCGCTCCGAACAGTTCTCCTGGTTCCCATTGATTCTGGCCCTCTCCTGTTGCCTGTTCTGCTCCTCCTACCGTACACTGAAGCCATAAATGACTTTCCCACTTCCTCTCCCCTCCAGTTGACCCTCTCCTTGGGCTCTGGTGCCCTTTCCACCCAACACAGATTGCAAAACAATGTATATTTAATAGGCCTCCTTCTTAGGCTAATCAAATTAATAATAATGAAAGTCTTGGCATTAATTATTTATCATCATTATTATCATAATGATCTTTATCGAGTACTCTCTGTGTGCCACAAGTACTGAGTTAGGTGTTTTAGGGGAATTTCTATGATACCAAACCTTTTACAGCTAAAGAAACAGGATCAAAGAAGTGAGGGAGCTTGTTAAAGACCACACAACTAATAAGGCAGAGAGCTGTGATGTGACCCAGGGTTTGTCTCTCCTCTCCAGAGTCCACATCTTCCCTCACTGTACACCCACCTTTTACTGCTCTGCCTTAGACACAGCCCCTGGAGCTGACGGGTGAACTGAGTCATGGCAACTTCACACCCAGAGTCAAGCCTTCCTCTTGTTTTGCCACAGGCTTCTTCATCCAGGCTTATATTCTCCACCTAACACTTAGGATGAGTTTTGGGTTTTTCCTTTCCCTAAGAAGGCTTACCTGCTCTTCATGCAAGTAGATGTATATGATGGGGCAGCCCCACTGGCGGAGACAATCCAAATTCTACAGTGAACTCTGATGAGGCTTTCCAGCTGCACTCTACATAGCCCCCTGCCCTTCCTCCTAACACAGACACACTCTTTTCCTTTTCCTTTAAATAGACTATCCATCAAGTTACAGACATCCTTTAAAAAAAAAGATCCCTTGTCTAAGATTAGAAAGAATTGCTTTTCACTTATCTATGCCACATCTAGTTCAATCAGCTAATGAGATGCTATTAAACCTGCAGTTCCTATGATTCATCTGAGCAACTTTGTGATTGGATCCTCTTTATCCTCCTGGCTAAACTTGCTAAAATTGTTCTGATCAGGGACCTTGTAATAAACTCTGACTCAACATTTGGCAGCCAGGACCGGAACCAGGGGTGTGTAACACGGCTAGCAACGTGCCCACCTTCCCAAAATGGTGCTTTCAGGTTTATCTGCCTTCAGATCCTGAGAACCTTCTCTGTCTGACCACAGAGGAGACGGCCTATGCCTCTGGGACTGCTGCTTCATGGGAAAGAAAGCAGAGGCAATTTTCACCCTCTCTTCTCCTGGGAGCCTCAACTGTCTTTGCCCTCAGCCAGCAACACTTAAGAGACTCAACTTCTTCCTTTTGCTCTTTTAACAATTTGTTCTTTTCCTATTTCCCCCCCTCCTGCTTCCACCTTTTGTGACCTTGATGTAGCTGGGCCTATTTGCTCTTGAATAGAAGCCCAACTTCCAACATACTTGAAAAGCACTGTCAAATTCTGTTCGGTCCTTTAGAAAACACAAAAGCTGGAACCATTCATGCTGCGGAGGGAAACTTCTCAAAAATACACTTTCCTTTTGCATCTCCCCAGTGCCTCCCATTACCTCCAGTCTCCCTGTGCTCTTCTAACTCTCCCACACACTCAACCCCTGCCCTGCCGCCTCTTTGTACCTCTGCTCACCTTTCACAACTCTTCTTTTCTCATTCAGGAGTAAATCTTTGCTCTTCCCAAAGCAGGCCTTTGCTCTTCCTTCTCCCCCTTACCACTCACAGTACACACACAAGGCTGCCAGCCAACCATGGCTGAGATAAGTTAGCAAGGAGAAAGAAGAAAAGAGCTTGAACCACTCCTACATATGTTCCTCTTTACTCCTTCAGTGGAGGAACCATTGTTTGGAAGACTAGAATGTACTAAGCAGTGAACTCTGAACAATGGGTTTTCAAGCACTCTGCCTTGGGAGTTGCTCATAGTGTATGGGGAAGAGAGTAGGGTAGTGATTCGATGACTGCCTCTTTTGTAGGCTAATAAATGTAGATATGAGTTAACTGAAATGAAAAGTTCAGTCCCTCAATCACACTAGTCACATTTCAAATGTTCTGTAACCACGTATGGCTGGTGGGCGCCATGTTGGACACACACACATACACATTTCCATCAGTGAAGTGTTCTCTTAGGCAATGCTGCCTAGTCTTAACCCCATTTTCCCTATTGAAACAACTGTTTTACTAAACGCTTTTATCAGCAGCAATGACTTACAAGATAAACTGTCATGTTATAGCAAAAATAGACTGTTTCTCTTTGGGGACCCTGTCCTTCTGGGTCTTCAGTAAGAAGTCAAGCATTGTCTGACACTATCTTTCCCCTCCATGGAGAGGTGGGGTGAGGCTGGAGAGGTTGGGGAGCAAAGGACACACCATTCCTAAGTGATACTTTCCTGTGGATGCTTCCTGCAAAGTGAGCCAACAGCTGCCCTCTCTGTGCTAACTCTGACCCTTGTACCACCTCCTGTGGGGAACTGTCGTGCTATGTAATCATTTATTTGTTTATCTCTGAACTCTTGGGAGGCAGAGTTGTCATTGTCACAGTTGTACCATTAGTGTCACGCCCCAAACTATAGAAGGTCTGCTGAATTTAAATGGAAGTAGATCGAATGTTCTGCAAAACCAATCACTGCCAGGCACCCATTTGAAGCCAATGACTTGGTCAACATCTAACATGGAGCATAGAAATTTTAACTTTTTTAGGAGCCTTCTTAGGACTAAATACCTGCTGTGTCCCAAGGAGAGGCTAAGAATATATAAATGACTCTAGGCCAGTGATGGCGAACCTTTTGAGCTCGGCGTGTCAGCATTTTGAAAAACCCTACCTTAACTCTGGTGCCGTTTCATATATAGAAATTTTTTGATATTTGCAACCATAGTAAAACAAAGATTTATATTTTTTATATTTATTTTATATACTTAAATGCCATTTAACAGAGAAAAATCAACAAAAAAAATGAGTTGTCATAGGTTCACTATCACTGCTCTAGGCCCCAAAATCAAGGGGATCATCTTGGTATCAAGGAGAACCTGTTTTGGGCCCATCTGTGCCATGCTTTTCAGTTTCTGTTGAAAACTGGCTGGTGGTATTCAGATTCTCAATCTGTTTCTTTGGCCACTTTGTTCCATGTTGGAAATATTACTGAAGGGTGTTTTGAATACTAATTCAGAGGTATGATCTGAATCTATTTCCTCTCCTGGAGGGAACAAAAGAGACTTGTACAACTAGAACGATTAGCCCTCACCATCAGCCCAGATTTCATGGATAAAGGGATCCAGGTGGGGCAATAATAAGCATTTACTTAAAAAGTAAAGTGGTAGGTGACAAAAACAGTGACCATGTCAGAGAACTTCCAGACACTGAGAGGACCAGTATGACGACCCATGGAGCAGCCAGGGTCTGAGTATTTAGAACACACTCCAACCTGGGATGGAGCGCAGGTGACCTCTCTCCTGAGGTCCATCCAGGACAATTCTGGCTGTTCTCAAACGACAGATGCCATTGGGGATTTGCAAAAAAGGTGTCCTTGCTTTAGACAATGAGGAGCAGATTTGTATCAGTCTATTCTCACAGTCTTGAGATAACAAACAGGTGTTTAAACAAACCCAAAAGGAAAAAAAAAAAACACAGGAAAAGAGTTGGGAACAAGGTCTTTTAAGATCAGTGCCTATTGCCTTAGGCATTTTCAAGTTATCAGCTGAGATGAACAAACAAAAAGGAAACCTTCAGTTCTGGGGAAATGAGGGAATAACTCAAACACCTGCCCCTCTGCCCCCATTTGGAATTGGAGGTAAATGCTCTGATGAATATAGCAGCAGCAGCAAGACTAGAGAAGAATAAAGAAGGACACACCTTCCATGATGCTTTTGCTCAGAACAAAGCCTCACACTAAGCCCTCTCGCTCTATTACTGCTGGCAGAGGCTGCCGTGGCTGCTGGGTCATAGATGTTCACCAAACAGAGGGAATCCCAAATTCTGCCTTTGCAACGCGATGGTGTTCTCACAATGTCCAGGTCTCCTCCAGCATTCTGTAATCTCTGACTTCCAACAGACACAAAGAAAACCCTGAGCTAGGAATTTTTCATGGGTTTTCCCAAGTGATTTACCAATCCTGCATGTTTGTTTGTTTTTAATAACAGAAGATTGTTTATAAAACCCTATAAAAGGGTTGAGATACAACTGACATATAATATGAAAGTTTAAAGGGTAGAATGTGTTGCTTTGATACTTTTATAAATTGCAAATTGATTACCACCATAGTGTTAGCTACCACCTCCATCCCATCAGTTTCCATTTCTTTTGTGTGTGACCACGTTTAAGATCTACTCCTGCATGCATTTTGACAGTTCATCTGCCTTTACCCTTCTCTTTTTTCTTGGTTTCCATCCATCCCTTGATTATTTGATCCCTTCAATTCCTCTTTTTCCCCTTCCTCTCATTCCTTCAGGTCCCTATTTAAAGATCTCATTCTCTTCTCTGCCTTCCCAGCATTAGTGATAAGATCACTGAGACCCTTTCTCGTCAGGGACTACTGTGCAAAGGAGCTCTGTAAATATTCACCGTCAGTTACAACTGCTCTGTAACCACAAGGGAATGACACCTTGAAAGGGAGATCATACCACCCTTCTTGTAGTGGATACTGAGTACACCACTCAGAAAAGCCTTTTAGGACCCAGCTGTTCATTCTCCCAGCTACTGGGAGTGATGGCTCCTGAGGGCTTGTGGCTGCAACTCCCCTGAAGAACTAATTGTCTTCCTTGCCCAAGGTTGCACTCCCCACCCTCCACAGGCAGCTCTTATCTGATGAGTAGCTGATGCAAGGGTACAAAGGTCCAGTCTCCTTGCCTTGATTCACGAAGACTTGAGGAACCATATTGACTCTGAATTTTGTGTGGATAAATTGAGTCTATTATACTGCTACATCAATGTTCAACTTCTCCCTCTACCCAATCCAGATTCCATCACACCAAAACAGGGTGTGGTTCCCTACAGCCCTCCCTATTAGACCTTCTGCATGCAAATCTCAGTCTCAGAATCTGCTTCTCAGGGAACCTGACCTGTGACACCTTCTTTGTGTGATGATAATGATAATGATGATGATGATGGTGATGGAGGAGGTGGTGGTGATGATAATACTCTGTGTGAGGCACTCTGTCTTACATGTACTGTCACATGGAATCCACACCAACGCCCCCCACCCCCAAGGTGAATGTGTCACTATTACATTTTTAAGATGAAAAAATTAAGAATCAAGGAAGTCAAGCAACCTACCTGAGGAGCCAGAAAGCTAAAGCTAAGAATGAAATTCAGCCCCGGTGTTTGCAGAGGACCACTAGGACAATTCTTTGGGGAAGTTCTGGGGGTCAGTGTTTTGTGTTAGCACATCCTATGATAGTTGTGTGAGCCCTCTGCCTACACTTCTATGAAACTCCTCATCACAGCTCTGTAATAGGCTTTTCTGGTTCTATCTCCCCATGAGAATTTTGAGCCCCTGTTAACTTTGGATATCCAGTACCTAATCTGTGTTCAGTATACAGCAAGTGTTCAATGTGACAGATGAGTTGAGAAGTCTCTTCTTTGCAACTGGGGAAACAGAGTGATGGTCTCTCAAAAGTACAGAAGTCAAGACCAAAGGCGCCGGAGTCACATCCCTTGTGTTCACCCCTTGGCTTTGTGAATCTCCATGTGCCTCAATTTTGTGCATAATATAATTTACCTCTTAGCATCATATGGTTGTCATGAAAATTAAATATTATATCATGCTTATAAAGCACTTAACATGGTGCTTGACACATAGTAAGCACTCCACAGATATTATCTATTATAATTACTAGCCACAGATAATTCCTTTTCTCCTGCTGGTCCATCTCAGAGAAATTAGAACGGGGTTCCTAGATATCGGCTAGCTTCCTGGGGCCCCTCACACAGTCACAGAGCCCTCTGTGAGAAATGGCTCATCTCTTCTTGGACATTCTTCATATGCACAGCTGACATGGGGCTACTAAAGCAGTTTTTCTCAGTCCTAATGGCACATGAGAGTGTGTGCCTGGGCTAAAGAGACTCTCAGAGTTGGGGCCAGGATGTGCACATTTAGGAAAAAATAAGAATAAAATAAACGCCATGAGGATCCAGACGTGCATCCAGAAACATAATTGTACTACAGTATCTAGAGGCTCGGTCAGGCTGTGCCCCATGTGTTCAGCAATTACTGCTATTGGTGGGTGGGTGCGGGGAGGGCAATTCACTGCCATCACCCACCAAGAGTGAGGCCACAGGGTCTTACTGCATACTTATTATACATAAATTCAAAGTGTCTTAGAGATAGTTCATAGAATCATAAGAGGGCATGATTCAATCCTGTGTTTCAGATTCCCTCCATGACATCTCATGATCTTCACAAACATCCTCAGTAACCAGGAACGTGACAGCCCATTTAATACTTTCATCAGCAATTTGGACTTTCATGCCAATGGCCTGATAACTACATTTCCAAAGGTTACAAATCCCAGAGGAAGAGCCAAGAATGAAAGACTTTAGAATTCAGGACAGAGCCAGGCAAATTGGAATGATGAACCTAATCTAATAAGACCACATTTAATAAGGGTACATATCATCCATTGGACTACAATAAAAAAATTCAACTGCCCTAGTGGACATGAGAGAGCTTTTCATTTTCTTATCTATTTAATAATCATCTATTAATTTTTATCTAGCCTCATTCAAAAAGGATTTGAAGTAGCTTAAAAAGACATGATACAGCTGTGGTGGTTCTCTGTGTGGTCACCAGACCACCAGTGGCAGTATCACTGAGAAATCTGTTAGACATGCAGATTCTTGGACCTCACCTTAGACCTAATGAGTCAGGAACTCAGGGACCCAGCAATCTGTGTTTTAACAATCCCTTCTGGGAATTCTGATGCACAGTAAAATTTGAGAACCACTGTAATAGGAGTTTAAGACTTTTAAAAATGGAAACTCAAAAGCATCCATAAAGTTGAGAGGATGTTGAGTGTTAGGATAACATAGAGAATGAATGACTAAAGCCCTGAAATTTGGGGAGAGGGGCACTACAAATTTGGCTCAGAGCTTCCTAATAGCCAGTACAAAAAAGAAATATAATCAGTACAGTGTACTGGGCCTGTAAGATTCGTACAACCAATCCTTGTACTGAGATTCAAAGAAAATTCCTCTGTCTTCATGAAGGAGCAAATATATATTACAATGAATGATATGCTTAACAGTATCCCTTTAGTAAGCAAAACAATGAATTTCTGAAGGATAATTTACTTGGCCATCGAGCTCTTAATTAAATCAATGATGGGGCAAGACTTGGGATTTCTACTGAATGTGAGATCAAAATATCTGATGGGGCTCTATGGTCTGCATCAGTACAGAAGTAGGCTGCCTGAAGAAGGACATTTTTCTCATACTGTTCTTTGTCCAATGGTCTGTCAGTGTTTGGATTTCCAAGGTCACTGCTGAAGATACCTACAACCTGAGGAAGGAAGATGGCAAGAGATCTAAAATTCTTTAATTTGAACCCCTGCCCTCAGTAGAAGAATAAAAGACAAGGAGCCCTGTATATGTCCACTTGTCTCTGCTTTGCTTAACTCCTTTAGGTCAATTTTATCTCAAATTGGAAAGTTAACAAACTACAGCTGAGCTGATCTTCTGTCATCCACTTAGTGGTATCCTTTAAGAAATCATTTGTGTCTTTGATATTACTATCGTATCTAAAAGAAACGAACAGATCCCAAACCACAATGTTGGGGAAAATAACTAGCAACCTACCATGGATAATAGAATGACAGCTTAGCAGTCAAAAATTTAAGCTTGGAAGTCATATGAAAAGGTCTGTATCCCACGTCTGGTACATACTTGCACAAGACCTCACCTTTATCTTGCAGAAAAGAGAGATTAAAATAGTTCATACCTTAGGCCTCACATGTAGCATCACCATCATGGGGGATGATGACTCTAGTAGACTCTAGCAGATGGACTCCACCAGAACACTAGCAGACTCCAGTAGAACACAACATGAAGACAGCTAAGCAACCCTGAGACTTTACAGTGTTAACATTCATCGTAATAGATAACAGAAAACATGGAGGCCAAAAGCCAGCTTACCTTACTTTAGCTTCTAGATAGATATAAGTATCCCAAGTTAGTGTCTTTTGTGATGACCACCAAGCATCTCTCCCTCTCTATCTAAACTTTAATTTTGATATTTTAAGCAGACCCCACGGGATAAAGGACCATCAAGTGACCAGAGTGTGGGAGCTGTGAGGGCTTCAGAGACTCAGCCCAGACCCCACAGCCCACTCATGGCAGCCCAGGAACTAGCACCCAGGAACCCTACTTCTGTTTCCTTTCACCATTTCCTCTTAGTCTTCTTGTCTCTGAATCTTGAAAGTATTGATTTCAGTAACATTTCCTTTACTTGTTTGAGATGTCATGGTGTCATGGAATATACAATGAGCAAAGAGTTTGAAGACCTTAATTCAAGCCTCAGTTCTGCCAGTTACGAATTGAGTTATCTTTGACAAGTCAGTTTTCTTATCGGAATCTCAATGTTCACATCTATTTAATGGGAATAATTATAGTTGCACTTCTTATCTTTCTAGGATTGTTACAAGGTTTAATGAGATGTGTGTGAGAGCACACAGTAACCTGCATTATGCTATGCAAATGTAAGTGCTATTATTTAATCCCAAATTTCCATATATCTTCTATCATATCCCTCAACCTGTAATTTGCGTTTTTCAGGGTCCCTATCTCAAACCTCTGCCTCCATTCTTTCAGGAGACTATGACTCAGTAATAATCCTTTAAGCCTAGCCTTTGACTAGGCTTTAGTCATGGGAGGAAAAAAAATAAAAGTTTTAGTTAGTAAAATTATACCAATGTTGAGAAAAATAGGATTACCTAGCAGAAAATTATGTCAAGCACTTGCCAGAACTACTTTTTTTTTTTTTGCAATGATCTTAAATGTTTAAGAGCCATATAAAAATCAGCTAATTGTAACATCTTAATATCACCCTCTATGTGTTTCTGAGTCATCAGGTACTGTCATTTGCCAACCCTCAAAAATTCCAGGTGAAAATCAGATTATTTTAGAGAATACTGGAAACCATAATTATAAACATGTATAGCTTGATCTGCCCCTGTTTGTTTTTTTCAGTGGGGTGGAAAAGAAAAGTTTTAGATGGACCCAAGTTTAGGTCCATGGCTTCTCAATTCACTGTCTGTGTGGCCTTGGGCAAATGACTTATTATCTCTAAACAATGATACTGTTTTTTTCTGAAAACACAATGAGGTCATTGGGTAAGATTTAGGGTTATTGATTGTGGTATTTGCGTTAATGTATATCTTTTGGTTTTATGAGACAGAGACCACACACATAGCCAAAACTAAGAGGTTCTGTTATAAAGACGTGTGCAGTAACTACAACAAAACTTGGAAATCAGAGAGCAGGAGGCACGCCAGGGCTGGGCCTCACAATGTGTAGAGATTGGTTCCTCCCATTCTTGGTCACAACTGTGAAAACTGTAAAGCCTGACCCTGGTGAAGGCTTTTGGGTTGACTCTACTGCTCTTCAAGTTTTTTCTTTCCTTTAATTCTTCTACCTACTGGGTTTTCACTTAGCTTCCCAAAGCACAAGTCAACTAGGTCTCTCAAGCTCAATTCTATCTTTCGACATGCTTTCTGATAACAAGTTGTTCACTTGCTGCATGTTTCCCAATTCATAGTTTTTGAGCGAACATCCAGTTCCTTTATTTCATGCTAAGGAATGGTTTCGGCTTAGATTATGAATGGCCACTCCTCCAACATTGGGTCCACCACTGGTGTAATCATCCTTCAAAGAGATAAGCTACAAACATGGCGCCTTGGGCATGCTTCTTCAGCAAGGATGGTGGGTAAAGTTCCCACAGAGAAGTCGATGTTATGTGTAATGGCTCAGATTCTAGAATTTGCTTGAATTCTAATCCTGACTTTGACAGTTTCTGAAGATGTGACCTTAAACAAGTTATTTAATCTTGCTGAGTCTCAGGTCCCTCATCTGAAAAACAGGTATGATAGTTCTTACCTCATAGGAGTGTGGTTGAGTTATAAATAACAAAAGTAAAGCACAAGCACAGTTCCTGCCACAAATCAAACCCTCATTAACTGCTCGCTATATCCATATCAGGAGGTGGTGTGGGCGGGCACCATGAGAAGGTCGGCCTACAGAAAGGTACCCCATCAACAATTGTTCACCTTTCCTTTATGCTGAGATAAACAACACTGACTCCTTCCCTGTCCCCCAGGATATAACTGCTTTAATTTTTTTTCCTGAAGATGGGTGGCATTCTCCATGACCCTGATGGGATCACTGCATACCCCAGTGAGCAAATAGGATGATACAGGATTTCACAGTCAATTTTAGTCCTTCTCCCTGGAATTGGGTAGCTGGCTCTCAGTTCACCATCACCATGCCCATTTCATTCTGGGTGGAGATTGAAGGCAGCCCTATTGAACAGGGTAATGAGTGTGCATGATGATGCCTTCACCTGGGGGCTGGCATGTTTACCAAACTGTCAAATAACTTCTTCTGGCATTTCTCCATCAAAGGTCTGGGGAAATCATATATTTTCACACAAAGGAAAAACACAGTGTGCTGAGATGGAGTGTTTGATTTGGGACATAGAAATTCCTTTTAAGTGATGTTTATTTGGTGGTGTCGGGAAATGGGCTATTTCACAGAAATGAAGCTGATAGACAGGTGAAGGTTTCCCATTTCAGTTCTGAAACTATTTTTAACCCTTGTTTAATGGAGTCTTACTAAATTGTATTACATACTTCTGCCTTCTTAAAAGAGGTTGCAAATTTCAAGACTAGTGTTTATTGAGTACTTACTATGTATGTGGCACCACATTTACATGATTAACTCTCATTAATTCTCCCATAACCCTGTGAAATAGGTATTACCATAGCTCCATTTTACAGAAGAGGACATTGAGGCTTAGAGAGGTTAACTAACTTACCCAAGGTTACACAGGTAGAAGGTGATGGAGTCGGGATTTGTGCCCAGGACTCCCCAACCCCTTTAGAAACTGGCCATGTTACTGGAGAACACTTTGGTTAATAAATGATCCTAATGGCTATTAAACTCCAAAGTTTGACCTTTGGAAATCCACACACACATTTCAGAAATATGTCCATTTCTCTGAGCATCCCTTGGCCACTTTTCAAAAGTAGTATGCAAACTGGCAGCACAGACTTTTGAATATTCAGGAATATTCCTTCATTGAGCAGATGTTACTTGAGTACCTACTATGTTACTGTGCCAGGCATCCTGGAGGCAAAGGAATAGGAGGCACACAGCTGCTTTCAAGGAGGGCACACACTAGAGGCACTCCAGTGGGACAACATGGGAAACTTGCCTGCTGTGTGAGCAGGAAACCCTTGAGAAGATGGTGATTTTTGAACGTACCTGTCAAGGCAATTGTCCTCCTCATTAATACCCGCTCTCTATGGATCAAACTGATGAGTTAAGACCAGGTGGAATTAGATGCTTCCTTGGCTCTAAAGAGGCCAAGAAAGAAATAGGTGCGCTGTGTTTAAGAGCTAGTTCAAGTTATCTTGCTTGGAAAAGAAGCTGTGGTCAGATGTTAATGGGCATTGGGCCAGACCAAGGAGTTTGGTTTCTATAACCCGACTCTTTCTTAGATGGTGGTTTATAAAACCAGGAAGTCTATTAGAACCACATCTGGCGGAAAAAATACATGTTTAGCGGGATGTGTTTTCTCATTTAGTTAGTAAATGGGTGTTAAATGCAACTCCCAATTGTAGCTCTTAAAAACACATACAGTTTAGACCCAGCTGGTTTGTTCAGTGGATAGAGCCTCAGCCTGCGGACTGAAGAGTCCCGGGTTCAATTCCAGTCAAGGGTACATGCCTGGGTTGTGGGCTCATTCCCCAGTAGGGGGCATGCAGGAGGCAGCTGATGAATGATTCTCTCTAATCATTGATGTTCCTATCTCTCTCTCCCTCTCCCTTCCTCTCTGAAATCAATACAATTACATTAAAAATGTATATGTGTGTGTGTGTATATATATATAGTTTAGAGCATCATTGCAATCAAGTATATGGTCTTCCAAGGTGATGACTTTGACATACTTTAACAGTAATGTTATTATCTTAAAAGTATTAAGTTGATAGAAAATATTGAATAACTTCTCTCATCCAGAGATACTAAAGATTTTGAAACCAGCCCTCCATTATTCCTACATCCAGTGGTCCATCCCTGTGATCTCTCTTCTTCGAGTCACCCTCCTTCATCTGGACATAATGTCGTCTCTTGATGACTCATATTCACCATTATGGGTGCTGTTTATGGCACCGTGCTGATGTAAGTTCGTGTGATGGTTGAAGTGTGTGGTTCTTTTGAGACCTTTTAAATTAGGTCTTTTTCCTCCTAGTTTGGCTAATGGCCATTATGTCTGGCTGCTTTCCATGTGTCTTCCTATAACTTCTTCCTAGTGTATTTTTTACCCATGATTAAGTGCTAGAATGGCTAATGACCTGGCTAGTCAATATGTATTTCTAAAGTAAGAGTAAGCTCTGAGAGAGGGTAAAGGGACTTTCTTTTGAATTAGTGTGTAAATTCTGCAACGGCTATTTTAACTGCCAGGAAAGCATTACTTGTCTATAGAGATAATTGAGTTTTGCTTTATTGGCGACATTGAGCTAAGTGATGTTACTATTGGGCACTCTTGTCCAGAAGGGAAAAAAAAGGAGAAAGAAAGGAGAGAGGAATAGGGGGAAGGAGTAAGGAATGGGTAGGGAAGGGAAGAGAAGAAAAGCCATGCCAGTGCTTGCTTTGGGATCTCATTTTGAATTTCTCTCTTTTCACATTTGCTGATTACAGTGGTTTAAACTTCATTGACTTGATGGTGCGACAAGGGAATATCGACAACCCTCCCAAGACTCCTCTGGTGCCAGGTTTTGAGTGTTCGGGGATTGTGGAAGCTCTGGGGGACAGCGTGAAAGGATACGAGGTAACATTCTGACTTTTGACTGAAAGAGTAATATTAATCTGGAATCCACTGAGATAATGAAAGATTATACAAAAATGCTTGACATAATCAATCATGTGCATTGTTATTGATGACTTATTGGTTGGTTTTATTAACAATGTTTATAAATGATAGAACTTTCCAAAGGTCTCATGTACCATCTTGGTGCTCCTGGCAACAGTCTGGTGACCAGAGAAAAGCTTGTCATTCCCTCTATTCATACTATACAGTTATTAAATAAGAGTATTTGGCCTTGGTTTAACTATACCCCCCTCCTCCCGCCCATGGATCACACTTTCCCATCACTTGTGGCTCAAAAATCAATTATAAAACACAAAAGTTGGGGAGAAATAGCCTCTATGTTTTTATGTTTTGATTCCGTTAACTATCTACTTAACTGATACATTTAAGTGATCATTTATAATCATTATTTCAGACAGTAGGGATATGGCATTTTGGGGTGAAATTTTTAAAAAATTTATTTTTATTGATTTCAGAGAGGAAGGGAGAAGGAGAGAGAGGGAGAAACATCAATGATGAGAATCAACGATTGGCTGCCTCCTGCATACCCTACCCTGGAGATCGAGCCCATGACCTCCTGGTTCATAGGTTGACACTCAACCACTGAACCACGCTGGCTGGGTTTGGGGTGAAATTTTAAAGCCACAGGGTAGCAGTACCTGACAGTGAGACGGAGTTGGCCATGGGTTGATGGATTGGGAGTAGAGCTGTGGATAAGGAGGGTTATTAAATCATTCTGACTACTTCCATACATGTTCAAAATTTTCCATAATAAAAAATTTAAACAGTGAAAAGATATAGGACTCTTTCTCCCATTATAATGCAAATAAACTAGAATCTGGTCTATAAAATCTGAAAACTGTGGGCAAATCAATCACACAAAATTGCAGTAGTTTGGAGTCAGAAAAACCAATGGAAATTAGGCACGAGAGCTCTCTCTTATAACTAAGTGCTTCCCCAGAGAGACATGAGTGCAGCTAGCATCTGAGAATCCACTATAACCAGAAACACGAGCAAGTTATCTTTTTTCAGCCTCACCACAGCCCTGCGAAGTAAAGATTGTTACTGTCTCCTTAGAGATGAGGTTCAGCAGGGTTTATCAATTTTCTGTGGAGTCCAAAAGGTGGCACATAGTAGTAGAACCTGGATTCGGGTCACCAGAACCTTTTCACTCCCCCATGATCTGTGCCCGTGCTCCCAACCTGCAAATGCTGCAATACTAAGTGCAGGAAGAAACATCCTATAAAATGCAATGCCAAAACACCCTTGGAGTTGACTTGGATCAGTCTCAGTGCATCTGAGCCTCAGTATACTCTGAAAGTATCAATATGCTCCAAGTTCATTATGATAAATGTCTAGAAATATCTTCTCACCCTCGTTCTTTTTGTCCATGGTTTTCAGATAATATAGCAGGAAAGTTTTGAGCAAGAAGTATGTGTGCTTTTTTCTTTTCTTGTATATGACTTTACATTTTCTGTCCCCAGATAAGCAATATAACAGAGGCAGCAGCATCTCTCCCAGAAATTGCTGCATATAAGAAATATTATCTGCTCCTCACTCCTCCATAGGGTCCCAAAGGAAAAGATCATACTACTATCTCTATCAGTTCTGAGCACTGGATAAATAACCCATTATTTTAGAATATAACAACAGATAGGGATGTTGTTGACTTTGGTGTAGAGGGAGGACTTACTCTGCTTGATTATATATATTTTCCTTTCTATATATGACCTTTCTTCCGCTAGTTAGCTCTGGCGTGCATATTGTCCAACCTACCCTTCACCCCCACTTCCCTCCAGTAACTTTCAGCGACACAAATAAAAGACACCACCTACAGGTTTCCAGTCAGGGGATAATTTGGGAGAAAGCCAATACTAAAATTCTTTCTATAATTTTGATTTAAGATTTTCAATCACATTAGAGATGAATTCCATGCAGCAGCACACTAATAGCTCTCCTGGTTGATCGATTGCAACAGAGGCTTGAAAAGTTGTTGCCAGAGGCACAGCAGTAAAGGAATAATTCGGTCTCCATCACCCAGGACTATTTTTTTCTTAAAAGAATCAAATAATGAAATGAATTGGATTTTTTTTAAGTTGCCTACCTCTGGACTCTGGGACTGGGGCTGGTCTGATGGCTTAGCCACTTTTGCCATTTGATAATGAGATGGAAAAGAGGGAGGCAGTCAGCCCTGCTCTGGTGGCTGTGACCCTCACTGTCAAGGTGGTTGAAATACTCTTCATTCCACTCCATGTTGACTGGAGGCCATTAGCCACTCTGAGGTACTGAGTCTGTATCTTTGAGTTTTCATGATTCTGTGCAGAAGAGGAAGCCAGTGTTAGACCACAGTGATCTTCTGGCCCAAGTCGTTGCATTTAAGGTGATATTCCCAACATTCGTCATTTGGTCTTCCACATTCTCAGGGATTAAGACACTCGTGCCAGTGAGACAGCCGCTCCTTTCCATCAGCTTCATAATTAGACAGCTACTCCTTCTCCTTCCATTTCATAAAGTTTACTGGGTCTATATTTAGCTTTTGATCATTAAACAGTGAATTCCATGAGATAAAGAGCCATCTGTTCTTTGTAAGTCAACACTGATTGCTCTTTCCTTATTTTACATGTATACTGCCTAGTGCATTGCATGCATTTTATGTTACTTAATCTTCATAAGAACACTTTCTAATATTAAACCCATTTGAGAGCTGAGGAAACTGAGATTTAAAGAGTTAAACTAACATTCCCAGACTTGTAGGATCAACTGTTGGACACCCTTATATAACTTTATGTCTTCTTTGTAGCCCTTATCTCAGGTGTAATGAATTATTTTATCTGTAGTCAGCCTTCCTAGATTCAAATCCTGGTCCAGATGCTCTCTAGTTACATGACCTTGGGCATATATTTTAATCTCTCTTTGCATCAATTTAAATGTCTAAAATCTACAATCATTCATCTGTAATATGGGATTCTTATAGACCCCATCTCATAGGAGCCTTTTGCAGTTTGTTGAGTAGGGATAGAAGAGAAATGCTGAGCTACAAAGAAATTAAAACAGCAGTAGAATCCATTATAAATATATATACGACAACACACATATAGGAAAGCCATTAATTTATTGAGAATTTATTAGGACCACAGCAACTTGAGTATTGCATTTGAAAGTCATAGTACAAGCCACTAACATAAATAGCAGAATGGCTTGATTTAGCTAGCACTTTGCAGCTCCTACAAGCTATTAGTATTGGTTCACTTATTTGTTTTTTGCTTTAGTAATGATAAGGTCTGAAAAAAATTTAGCATACCTTCATAACCGCTTTAATGGGATGATTGCTCTTTTTCTTTTTTTTTTTTTTTGCATGATGTTTGGCTATGCAAACTACTGTTAAATAAAACACAGTACTCAGTCATGCCTTTATAGGGGTTTTGTACAGATTACATGAGTTAAAACATGCGATGTTTTTAGGACAACGCCTGCCATATAATATATGTCCAATAAATGGTAGTTGTTCTCACACCCGATAGCATATTCCTGTTTGCCTCTGAGCCTGGTTGCTCTTGTTAAGTCTCCTCCACTTAATTCACATGGCTCTTCTGATGCACCGCATTCCCGTCCACGGTGATCGGTAACCCATTGCTAACCTTTGATGCAAAGGCCAGAATGTACTAGTCTGTCAGAGCATCCATGTGGGTTGGCAGAGAACAAACAAGAGTCAATTTTACTCCTAGCCTTGGCCCATTAACCTTTCTTGTGGCTCAGTTTGTCTCCGCTCCAAAGCAGAGAGGTTAGAGGAGAGGTTGAGTTAGTAACATGACCTGACACTAACATTCCATGGTGTGCGATGTGCTCCACTCTGTATATTTATGCTTGAGAAGAGGGGTAAAGAACCTGGTCTCCATGGTCCCTGGGGAATGTTTTATATGTGGGATTCAAAGCATCCAAAAATGCCTTGAAATTGGGAGGCAGGTGATAGGTGCATATTTGAGGGGGTGTGTGTTTTTTTCTGGGAAGGAATCTATAATTTTCATCATATCATTGAGTGTTTGAGAAACACCTCAAAAAGGTTAAGAAGCCTCCACTAACCCTGTGCTTCCCTATGCCCAGATCGGGGACCGTGTCATGGCATTTGTCAATTACAACGCCTGGGCAGAGGTGGTCTGCACGCCCGTGGAGTTTGTCTACAAGATCCCCGACGACATGAGCTTCTCTGAGGCTGCTGCTTTCCCCATGAACTTCGTCACAGCCTACATGATGCTGTTTGAAGTCGCCAACCTCCGAGAAGGGATGTCTGTGCTCGTGCACTCGGCTGGTGGCGGCGTGGTAAGTTGGCTGCTTGTGATGCCTCTTCATCAAGGCCATGCTGGTGAAAGTGGAGTGACACCCAAGTGACAGTGAGATTCCTATGTGAGCTATTTCCAGGAGTAGGGATGATCTCTGGTGAAGCTCACATGGATAGAAGAGATCATATAGATGATTGATTGTGTTGTGGACAGGGTGAGCCTCAGAGATGGTTTCTCTGGAGTTTGGGAAGGTACCCAAGATGGCATGTTAGGACTCAGTGGGTCTCAGGGATGGTTTCTGTAAGCAGCACTCTCAGTCTTGGTATGATGATGAGCTGTTTCTGTCAATCACTGTGAGATGCCTGACGGTCCTGCACTACTATTATTTGAAATGCCAAAATGGTGGATGACTTATTCTTTCAATACATTGCCATGAATTCAGGATTGTTCCCATATTAATGACATCCTTATTCATTTGTGTTCTGATGTATTTTCTTGAGTGGGAGAGAGGGGGACTGAGATAGTACTAGCACAATGGGAATCTCACATAAACCTACTAGTAAGTACACCCATGAGAGTAGTTGCACATGTGAATGTCATCTGTCAGGCATGTCTTTGACAAGAGGGAAAATAATTGCTGTTCTGGAGTTCAGGGATGACAGAAATTTCTTTCGTGGCTTGGATGTGTCTCAGTGACAGCCACTCAGTACATACTGCACGCCTGCCACATGATAAGCCCTATGTTCCCTTCATGGTTTACTGTGGTTGGAGTAGAACTCCAGTCTTTCTGAGAGTGAGAGGTATTACTCATTAATTCAACAAGTATTTGTTGGATACATACTATATTCTGGACTCTATGGGTGAGAGATTAATAAGAGAAGGTCCTGATATACTATCTAGTAGGATTTGAGAGGTTCTCTGTTGGAGATTCTGTAGTTTGATGAAGTCAGAGATGTGAATTCTTATGCTTGGGTCTAACTTGGAGATATTTTCACTGGAGGTCATGCTAACATTGATTTTTTTAAAATATTGAGTTTCTACCATTACCAAAACCCCACAATGTATAAAGCATTTTTCCTTTCTGAGAAGATAAGTTCACATACAAAAAACAGGAAGGCAAAGAGATGACACTTGAGGAATGCCTTAAGAGGAATATCTTCAATCACTTTAGCAAATTTGCTAATGGCTTTTGACCATGAATAAAGATATAATAAAAGCTAAACATCCCTTATAAAAGAAATAGATTTCAGTGCCAGCTAGTGTGCAAACAGCAAGCAAGCCATTTAGAATCCTGGCATTTATGATCTCAGTGTGCTCAGCATACAAAGCGTTGGAGACTTGTTTTTGCGATGATGCTAAACCCAGTTCTCCTGAGAGTCAGTTTCTAAACATTAGCACTGATGATGTTTCCTTTTGTGTTTTTATATTTTTCGTTTAAATGTCCACATTCCTGGAACAAAGAGGCATGTGTCAGGAGCATGTGTCTCACAAAAGAGAAAAAAATCCTGCGAATAAAGGTTTTTACTATGCCATATTCTGGGCTTTACAGACATTACGATATAATAAGAACTAAAATGTGAAACAGATGAAGCAACTGGGGAAAAGGACAATAAGGGTAGGAAAATAAGTTGTCACACATAATGCGGGCTATGATGTCCTGCAGTGATTCTCAACCTTCCTAATGCCGCGACCCTTTAATACAGTTTCTCATGTTGTGGTGACCCCCAATTTCATTGTTACAAATTGAACATAATTAAAGCATAGTGATTAATCACAAAAACTATATGTAATTATATATGTGTTTTCCGATGGTCTTAGGCGATCCCTGTGAAAGGGTTGCGACCCACAGGTTGAGAACCGCTGTTTTGCTGAAGATGGAGAGTAGTCTTGGTACTTAGCTTCCTAATACTGTGTGCAAATAGGGAAAAATGACCAGCGATGTGAATACATAGTATGTATTCAATAGTGTCCACGTGGTGGAAATAAGTCAGTTATTACAGAGAATTATAACTAGTACCGGGTTTTGATAACTGGGGAATAATTCTCGGTGGTTTTTCATAAGAAATGTATGCAGAAATGTGATGAACATCCTCAACAAACTGTTACAGTAAATGCCATTATTTCCTTGATTCTTTTTTTTAAGGTGTATCTCTAGTATAGTCCAACAGCACCAAAGTAAAGCAAAATATAGTGAAAGAAAGCAAATATCCTGGGGCCAAAAGGAAGTAGTCTGTCTTGATCTTAGGTTAGTTTAAAGATGTGGTTGGACTGCCCATCTCAGCTGAGTGGGTCTCCTTGAATAGTGTTTCTCCCCGTGCAAGATTTGATGGGTGATGTGAATCACTGAGTTCAAGGTTACCATTAAAGGAACGACTTCTGGCCAAGTGCACATTTATATATATGAACACTCAACCAAGCGGTGGTGGAGTTGACCCTGTCTTACAAAATCTAAGGAAGCCTAAGGAGAACCAAGACCTTTCCACTGAGCAACGGTGGGAAAACCAGTGAGTCACCCTCAGGTAGAAATAGATTCCTTCCAACCAGTCACTGCTCTTGTGGTGGAGGATGCTCCCTGGGAGCACTTTTAAAAATATATATATATTTTTTATTGATTTCAGAGAGGAAGGGAGAGGGAGAGAGATAGAAACATCAATAATGAGAATCATTGATCAGCTGCCTCTTGCACACCCCGCCCTAAGTATCAAGTCCACAACCCAGGCATGTGCCCTCACTGGGAATCCAACCATAACCTCCTGGTTCATAGGTCAATGCTCAACCACTGAGCCACACCAGCTGGGCCCTGGGAGCACTTTTAATGTATTATCTGTGTTACCCTGGAGGGGAATGGAGATGCTTCCCATCGCTGTTGGACCAATCTGATAAGTGCAGCCACTGGCTGCAAGGTTACTGTGACAGGCAGGATAATACCCCTCATTCCCCTCATAGACATCCATGTCTAATCCCTGGCACCTGTGAACATGATACCTTACAAACCAAAAGGAATTTTGCAGATGTGTTTAAGGTAAGGACCTTGAGAAGGAGAGATTGTTCTGGATTATCCAGATGAGCCCAATGTAATCACAAGCATTCTTAAAGATGGGAGAGGGAGGCAGGAGGGTCAGAAAGAGGTTTAAAGATGTACACTGCTAGCTTTGACGATGGAGAAAACACCATGAGCCAAGGGATGTGGCAGCCTTCAGACGCTGGAAGAGACAAGGAAATGGATTCTCCCTCTGGAGCTTTCAGAAGGAACACAGCCCTGCTAACACCTTATTTTAGCCTAGTGAGGCCCATTTTGGACTTCTGGTCTCCAGAACTGCACTATAATGAATCTGTGTGTGTGTGTGTGGGGGGGGGGGGGGGGGGGGGGAGGGGTGGTTTGAACCAAATTGTGGTAATTTATTATAATAGCAATAGGAAATTAATGCAGATATTTCTCTGGGCTGCCTTCCATTTCACTGTGGAGAGCCCACAGAGGCCTGAACAAAAGCAAGTAGCAGAACTAGGATTCATACCCTAATCTGGCTGATTCCCAAGACTAATTCTCTTTCCATTTTATAACCTAAGATGGTGGGAGAACCCAAGTCATTCATTCCTTCATTTATTCATGCATTTAACAAATATGTGTTCAACTTCTACCCAGTGCTAACTATAGATTTAATTTAATTTAATTTTATACTGTGGATGAGGATTTTCATTTTTCTTCTTAATTGAACTTGTAGGGGTTACATTGGTTAATAAAATTAAATAGGTTTCAAGTGTACAGTTCTATAATACATCATCTGTATATTGTATTGTGTGTTCACCACCCAAAGTCTAATCTTTCCTTACCGTTTGTCTCCTGTTTACCCTCTTCTACCTGCCCCTAACCCCCTTTCCCTCTAGTAATTATCCTACTGTTATCTGTATCTATGAGTTGTTGTTTTTTGCTTAATCCCTCTATCTATTTTACCCAGCCCCCAGCTGTCAGTCTGTTCTCTGTATCTATGTTTGCTAGTTTATTTTATAAGTGAAATCATATGGTATTTGTCTTTCTCTGACTGGCTTATTTCACTTAGCGTAATATCCCCTAGGTCCATCCATGCTGTCCTGAAAGTAAGATTTTCTTCTTTTTTACAGCTGCATAGTACTGCATTGTGTAAATGTACCACAGCTCTTTTATCTACTCACTAGAGGCCTGCGGGGGATTGGGCGAAACCGGCAGTCTGACATCCCCGAGGGGTCTCGGAGTGTGAGAGGGCACTCTGCAAAGTTGCTGTGCTCGGCAGCTCCTGCATTGAGCGTCTGCTCCCTGGTGGTCAGTGCGCATCATAGCTAGTGGCTGGTGGGCTGGTCGCTTAGGTTTTTATATATATAGATGTACTGATGGGTACTTGGGCTGCTTCCAAATCTTGGCTATTATAAATAGAGCTGCAATGAACATAGGGATGCATATATTCTTTCAAATCAGTGTTTTGGGTTTCTGTGGATATATTTCCAGAAGTGGAATTGCAGGATCATAAAGCAGTTCCATTTTTTATTTTTTGAGGAAGCTCCATACTGCTTTCCACAGTAGCTGCACCAATCTTCATCCCCACCAGCAGGGCAGGAGGGTTCCCTTTCTCCACCTCTTCACCAACGCTTGTTGTTTGTTTGTTGATTTATTGATGGTAGCCATTCTGACAGGTGTGAGGTGATACCTCATTGTGGTTTTAATTTGCATTTCTCTGATGATTAGTGAGGTTGAGCATCTCTTTATATGTCTATTGATCATCTGCATGTCCTCTTTGGAGAAGTGTCTATTCAGGTCCTTTGCCCATTTTTAAATTTGATTGGTGTCTGTTTTGTTTGTTTGGTGTTGAGTTGAGTTCTTTATAAGTTTTGCATATTAACCTTTTATCAAATGTATCATTGGCAAATATGTTCTCCCGTTCAGTGGACTGTCTTTTCATTTTGTCGATAGTTTCCTTTGTGGTGCAAAAACTTTTTAGTTTGATGTAGTCCCATTTGTTGATTTTTTTCCTTTTATTTCCTTTGCCCGGGGAGATATATCAGAAAAATTTTTTTTTTTTTGCTACAAGAAATGTCTGAGTAACTAGAGACATTTCAAAGAGCCAAAATATTGGCCTGGGCACATGTTTTCTAACTTGATGTTGAAGAGGTGATAAGAAGATTAAACCTAATTAGAATAAAGTTTCCTAAGTTGACTTAATAGTATGTGTGCAGTTCTAATGTCACCAAGATTTCTGTCTGATTTTTATCAAAGTCTGGGATGGAGAATTTGCAAACAGAGCATGACAAATGCCAGCCTTAAGTTATAGTTTTGAAGGAAACTTTAATATAGTATAGGAATATAATTTCATCCAGAGCATGTTATTTTCCCAAGGAAATTGCCAAGTGTCTACACATCTTTGAAGACACTGTTTTCCTCTGACGATAGCACAACCAGACAGTCTGAGAGGGTAATGCTTCTATTCAAATGGTTGAAAGGGTTTATAATCTCTTAAAGGAAAAGTAACAAAATAAGCAACCAAGTGGGGCTCATGTTAAGAATTTCAAGATGAAGGTTTTGCTGCCAATTCCATTTCACACGCTACTATGACTTTGAGCATCTTGATTGGTGATGTGCTCCCTTTTTGGAGAGTAACATTACTGTTACTAAGTGGTTATATGTGACATTTGCTATTTTCTAGTTTTTAGAGTCCTTTTACCTTTTCCTCATCTCATCTGATCAGAGAGAGCACCAGCCTGATCTGGGCCACAGATCTTAGAAAGGAAAGCAGAACTTAATTTTCAGACAGAGTTAAGTAGCTACTACTCAATTATTAAATTCTATTCATTATGGATGGGGCATCACCCAGTGTCATTCAAATCACTTCAAAGGAGCAACCACAGAAGGAGAAGCGGAATCTACAGAGTGGGCACCATGAGGCTTCCCGACCTCATCTATGGGCCTGCGAACAGATGGCCCTCCCTGAATGACTGATTAACCATATATTGTCTTAACATTTAAACTGGGAGAGCCTGGGTGAGTAGGAATACTCAGTGCGTTGGATTGGGACATATTGGCTAGTCATTCAATTTCAGCAGAAAGACATGACCATCAGCAAAATCACTACAGGAGAATATTTTGTTGAGTCAAAACCATCCTTGATCATGAAAGGCACCAGGCTATCCATCTACCCAAGCTAGCAACCCAAGAATTGTAGTTAGCTCTTCTCCAACATGTTATAAGTTCCCAAATCCTATGAATCATTTCTTTATTCTTTCACTCATCCAACATATATGTAGTGAGGGTCTACTCCATTCAGGGCATTGAATTATACACTAGGTATTCAAGAGAATATGACTGATTTTCTTCTATTGAGAAGCTTGATCAATCAAAGGTGGGCATATAAATCAAATGACCATGTGAATAACTGCAAGTGCTATAAAGGGAGATATAAGCTGATATGAGTGCTTATAAAGGAACCTGAACGGGGATAGAGGTGGGGAATGAAATCAGGGAAGGCTTCCCTAAGGAGGTGGCATTTGTACATCAATCTGAGGCTTATAAGCAGGTAAACTGGACAAGAGTGAAGGTGGGGGGTGGGCATTCATAAGAATTGGAGATGGGGGCCAGGCAGGCTTTCATGTAACTAATTCCAGATAATAGGATATTTCTCATATCTTCCTACCTCTCCCTGTGCCATCAACCATTGTTTTACTTTTGGCCCCAGCATCTCTCATCCGGATTACTGCTGCATGCATTTAACTAGCCTCCTGCCTGCAATTTCCTGTCTAAATCAGCCCTTTACTCATAGCCAAAGTTGTTTTCCCAACACACCAATCTGCTCTGGTCACTCCCTGCTTGTAATCAACAGAGACCCCCACTGTTGTCAAGATAAAGTTCTCCTTGCTTCTTGGCACAAATGGCCCTCATCATTTGGTGTCTCCTCTTCTCTTCTCTTCTCTTCTCTTCTCTTCTCTTCTCTTCTCTTCTCTTCTCTTCTCTTCTCTTCTCTTCTCTTCTCTTCTCTCCTCTCCTCTCCTCTCCTCTCCTCTCCTCTCCTCTCCTCTCCTCTCCTCTTCTCTTCTCTCTCTCCTTCCATGGTGGGTGTGGCTGAGATGGCTACCCACCAAGCTCTGTGCTCTCCTGTAGATAGAGTTGCTGCTGGTAAGAGGCTGCCCAGCCAGGGACTGCATTTTTAAGTCCCCTTCCCCACCCTTGCCCCTCCATCTAGCTGGGATTATGCATCTGTGCTTGTGCCAAGGGGGTGAGGGCAGGGCCATGTGATATGTATCACTTCCAGACCTGCCCCTTCTTATGAGAGCCTCTGTGTTCTCTCTCTTCCGTTTCCTGGCAGATGTTGAAGATGGCAGAGCCTGCACCCTCCCAGGAACCTCAATAACTACACTTCCATCCCTTGTCCTGTCCCTGCCCCACTGCCATTTAGACTTTATGTGAGAAAGCAGAGGAAAGAAACTCCTATTATTTAAACTACTGACATTCCACGGGTTACTTGTTATAGCAGCTAGCATTCCCCTTACTCCACACACAGGGCGTATGGCTTTTCCACCTCTCCAGGCCGCACCTTCTTTCACCCTCTGCTCCCCTAAGGGTAATGGTGGAGTCAAGGGCCCTGAAGTCAGTTAGTCTGTGTCCAAAGCCCACCTCCCTCAGCAAGCTACTCAACTTCTCAGTTTCTTCATTCATATAATGGGAAGAATAACAATACATTTATTCCTCAGGGGGTTTCTATGCATGTTCAATGAGCTTATGTTCAGGAAGCACTTAACATAGGACCAGGCATAAAGTAACTGTTAGCTGTTACCATTATGTTATTAATTATTGATTTATTCATCTTATTCTCTTCCCGAACCTGTAAGTCCCTCCATCAGAGCAACTGGTCATGTTCATTTTGTGCCTGCTTCCTGGCACATAATAAATGCAACAAACATTTGTGAATCAACAAGCTGTTGCAAGCCATTTTTCTATGCTCTAGAAAAGTTATCCGCGGAGCTAATGAGAGCCTTGTTATTGCATTAATCCCAGAAGAAGAAAAACATGCCTAGTGGTCTTGCAAGTTTCCATTTATGAAGCAGTATTTGGTGCCCTTGCTCATGCCATCCCACATTCTGAATATTCTTCCCAGATTTTTTTTTACCGTATCTGATTGCATTATTAGTTGAATGAGGTCCCCTCTTTATGGCCCCTGTGGCTGCCCCAGTCAGCATCCCCTCCATCACCCCATGTCCAGCTATGCTCAGTCTGTATCCTTCAGCACTCCAACTAGCAGTTGCACAAATGAGATCTCAGGGCAGAAAGGAAACAAAGATGGACACCAGCTTGTGCCAAACATAGTTCATGGCAGTGAAGAGATCAGATGATGAGTTCTAGAGTGAGGCTCCGTGGGTTTAATCCCACCTCCACCCTAAGATTCATTTCCTCATCTGTAAAGTGGGGTGGTATTAGTGCCAGCCTTCGACGGTACTTATGAACTTGGAGCATGCTTAGCATATGATGAACACCCAGTGAAATTTAGCTGTTATAATTTTCCAGGTTAATGAAGAGGTCAGTGTTGTTTTTAAGGCTGCAGTGTTAATGAATAGGGGGGAGTCATATTTGAACCCAAATATCTAGTGCCAGGAAGTCCTGATCCAGTGTCCTTAGCACTAAACCTCAGCAGTGGCCTCAGAAACATCTGCACTGCTGTCATTTCTTTCACTTGTCCCACCCTTTGACTCTGGATAAGGGGGACTTCACTATAGCAAGACTTCGTGGTCCCAGGGGCCTGCAACCATAGGAAACAGAACCTCTGAAAGTTTAAAGAAAACGAAGTGGCTCTATGTTATCTTTTGTGAATAATCATAGGGATGAGGATTAATTGTACCTCAACATCTACAGGAAGGGCCGTGGTCTGGGGATTCGCTGAAATGGATAAAACTCTCGTTCTCTAACTGGTGACCCCAAGAAACACGTCCTCACCTCCCTAAATGTCAGAGATGCTTCAGAGACAAGTCATAAAGCCAAGGCCCACTTCCCTGCTTCTGGAATCTCTGATGCTGGTGACCAGTGGACTTTCACCTGAAATGTGGACTTCTCACAAGTCAGGTGAAGGTGAAGACAAACTATATCTAAAAACACTTCTTCCAAGCTATCTATGCCTGCAAGACCCTCACTTAATTTTTATTCTAGATGCTTTTAACTCCTTTAGAGTCAATCATGACTGGGTCAAAGGAACAATCTTTATCATAAACATTAAAAAGGATAAATTTGGCCTCTGAGATAAGATTCATTGATTCAATATTAGTTGAATTAATATATCCATTCACAAGGGGATAAGAGCTAAAATAGATTGAGTCCAGTAATTTCCATATCCGTCTATGAGGTAAATGCTATTGTATCCTCATTTCAATGGAGGAAACTGAGGCACAGAGGGGTTAAGTAACTTGCTCCAGTTCACACAATGATGAAGAGGAAGAGCTGGTATGTGAACTCTTTGAATACAGAGCCCATGTTTTTAAGTACAAGGCAGTGCTGACAGGTAGGCAATGCTGAAAGAAGTCCGGCTTCTATTTAGACTGAGCTGGAATTGATTCCACTCCAATGGCTTTGTTGGTGGGCTTTCTTCCCAAGTACTGAGGACAACCAGGGGTTTCCCTGGAGCTGAGGAATCCTTGGGAGGAACTTCCATTGATACAGCCAACTTCTTGAAGAGTCGATCAGATTCAGTCCTGGAGCTGCCCTTGATGTTAACTATCCAACTGAAATTAAGCCCCAGGCTGCCATGTCCATGAAGGCAGGGATGGTGTGATCCCTGAATCCTGAGCGCTGAGCCTAGTGCCCAGCACACTGATGTTACTTGAAATACATTTGTAGAGGAAATAAAGGAAGAAAGAGAAAAGAGAAAGGAAGGGGCCAAAAAGGCAGCAGGTAAGTTATGGAGACAGCATAGAACTTAAGGGCCTAGATTCTGGAAACCCAACGTTAGTTTTCATCATACGTTCTCTGGTTTCCAGGTGAGGGAGTTGGAACAAGTATTTTAATTTCCTTGGGCCTTGTTTTTTCACCTGTAAAATTCAGTATAATACCCAGCTCATAGTTTTTATATGAGGATTATGTAATCAGTTTAGCATACTGTCTGGCACAAAGTAAACTCGTATGTCAGCTGCTATTATTACTATTGTTATCATCATTATCTGATTAGAAAGTATTATTCAGTAGTTCTCTGGCATTTGTAGCCAGAATAAAAAGAGCGCCAAATAGGACAGGCAACTGGAAGCTGGTTGTTGAAACTTTGGAGCAAAGGGCAGATAAAGTCAATCTCTGCTCCCTCTGTGTATCTTCCCTGACAGCCAGCTGCTCATTGTTCTCATGTATTAGTGAGAACAAGCTGCTTTCCAAACATCACTTTCTTCAAACACATAAGACATAATTAGACTTTTAAGGAAAATTTAGCTCCATCGTTTCAGTCTTGGACATGCACCAAGAACTCTAAGCACAAGGACATGCTGAGTTTATATGACCCCGAGGACCCATAACTTCCCCAGCCACACACCCGAAAGGCCACAGTTGCTTTTCAGAATATTATTGCCCTAATTAAGATGAAAAATCAGTTCAGCGGGAGAGGATGAGATGCATAGCAAGAAGCGGCCTAGTCTGTTCTCCTGGGCACCCACTAGGGTATTGGTTATGACCCTGGGTATCCTAGCCCCCAGGCTGGCCACTGCTCCCTCTGATTGTGTCCATCCTACAGCTTCACCATGAAACACTCAACAGTATCCCATGTGATATTGTCAGTCTACCTCCTAGATCAAGCATGTCAAACTCAAAGGCTAAAACGGGCCAAATAAACAAGGTTTAAGTTTATGTGGGCTGCAAAAAAACAAAAGCTTCAATTTTCATAGAAACGTAGATTTATTTCAATAGAGACATGCTGAATACAAAGGGCTGAAATAAGTGAGTAAACGTTGACATAATAGAACATTTTAATAAAAATTAATATTTTTTCTTTAACATTAACTTACCAGACACTGAATAACTGCACAAATTAATAAGTGTCACGCAAATGAACCCATTTTTCTTGTTCTCCAAAAGCAAAATATTTCCTGTTGTACACACTAAACAGGTCAGTACAAGACTAATGATGTGGCAATCGGCTGCTAAAATATTCACTGCTAGTATTAGTGGAGAGAAATGGTGCGCCTGTGCATAAGGCACATAAGGGAAATGAATGCAACACAATTTTAGTAATCAGTCATTAGCAAGCATTGTAGTTCGTTATTAATAATTATGTATAACAGGATATTGTAAAAATTAAGTTACAAAATTTGTATTAAAACATTTCTTACATACCATTTTATTGGCTGGGCCACAAACATATTTATTGTGGGCTGCATGCTACCCGGGGCCTGTGAGTTTGACATGCTTGTCCTAGATGAAAACTTCCTTATCTATTACTTTCTCATTAACACACCCCACCCCCATAACCCTTTGCACCACTGTGATCCCCTTGTTTAGATTTTTTAGAGAGTCAGAGAAACAGTTAACAACAGTTGTTAAGCATTCAGTCTTTGGAGGAGATTTCTTGGATTTGAATCCTGATTTCTATGACATTACTTAGTTGTGCTTTAATTTCCTCATGTTTAATATAGTTATTATACTTAGTTCAGTGGTTCTCAACCTTCTGGCCCTTTAAATACAGTTCCTCATGTTGTGACCCAACCATAAAATTATTTTCGTTGCTACCTCATAACTGTAATGTTGCTACTGTTATGAATCGTAATATAGATATCTGATATGCAGGATGGTCTTAGGCGACCCCTGTGAAAGGGTCGTTCAACCCCCAAAGGGGTCGCGACCCACAGGTTGAGAACCTCTGACTTAGTTCATAGTTCTAGGAGTCTGGAATGAATCAATATGTGTAAAACATTTAAACAAGGCTTGAACATAATAAGTACTCAATAAATGCTGTCCAATATAATTGTAGTGGGTGCTGTGATGTGCCATCCGAACACCCTTCAGGACTCAGGCACTCATTTCCCCTAGCTGCCAGTACAGTTAGCTACTGATGACTCACCACTGTATTCCTCTCCACGGGAAGAGAGCTGCCTCACTCAAGGGGCAGCCGTATCTAATCATTGCTGGATGGAGGACTGCAAAAGCCCAGTTCCCTTCCTCAATGGAGACAACTTTGGAGCTCTTTGTGGAACTGGCTAAAGCATCTATTGCAACCATCACAGCTCAGTGTCTCTCTCCGTCCAATCTTCCTTCCCTCACTCCTTTGTAGATGCTATTCCCGAGAGTACTCCCCGGTGCAATCTCCATTCGGAGTCCTTTTCCAGGGGTCCTGGCCTACAACAATTATTGTGATGGCCATGTTGATTATCCAGAATCATATCTATAGTCCAAGCAAGGCTGCTTGCCTACCTGGTCCATTGGTTGAATTCCCCAAAGATGGCCCTCATTTAGACCTTGCTCCTCAGCCTTATGCTCACTTAGTTCAGAAAGTTTATCTTCTTTCTGAGAATTCTCCCTGCTATCTGCTGAGTGACCAGAAGAGGCTAATAAATGCCAATGGGTTGAATAAGTGGGTCGACAAGGGAGCTGGAGAATACTTGTTTCTAGCTAGACCATTTGCGTTTCTCTTGGTATTAATAAACCCAGAATGTGTGCTAGTCAAAATAGCTTCACAACATGGCCCTACGTGTTAGCCCCCTATGGTGGGATTTGATGGAATAAGAAGCAAAGTTATTTTTGGCTCAGCTTAAAGAGGAGAAGCTCAAATAAACAATTAAAGGTGTATTTCTCTTTATTTGGGCAAATTACTTAATCTCTCAGCTCACCAGTTTCCTCATCTTTATAATGAGGATTAAAATGTTAATATGAGTGTTCAGTGAGTTAATTTATATAGAGCACTGGTTTCCAAAGTGTGGCGCCTGGGCCATCAGCATCACCTAGAACTTGTTAAAAATACATTTTCTTTGTCCTCATCCTAGACCAGTGGTGGGCAACCCCTGGCACGTGTGCCAAACATGGCACACCAGTAACTTTTGCTGGCATGCAAAACCCTCTCTTATAATCTTCCATTTACAATTTTTTTCTTAATGTCGACTTTTTAAATTTTCAGATAAATTCAGTGTAGGTGCATCTTAGATAAATAAATAATTTTACATAACAAGATATCTTAAAGACCATAGACATGGATTGACGAGAGAGGGGAAGAGCAATTTCTATGCCTCTGCCTTAACTCTCCCTGCCTTCCTAGATCCGACCAGTGTTTTGGTTTCATCCACATACACTTGTGAATCTTTGTTCTCAGTGATGAGTTTTGTTAAGTCTTGTAATAAGAGTAGCCTGACAGATGAAAGTAGTAGCTCGTGCATATCTCTGAAGGTCAGGAAATATAAACCTGATGTAAAATCTGTCATCAGTGATGCAGCAGCAAAAGTCCCACTGATAATATCAAACGGAGTCATAAAGTTTTCTGTCGGACTATCACTGTACATGTATACATTTAAAAATAAATGTATTTTTCATCATTATATACTGTGTTTTTGTCGCTCGAATGAATTTTATTATTTCTTCAAGGTTCTTCACATACGTACACCTTAAGAGATATCAAGTAGGCGTAACATGTTCTCAAAAAATTAGGGTTGGCATGCAGAAGAATTTTGAGTCAGAGATTTTGCTGGTTTGGGCACGCACTCACAAAAAGGTTGCCCACCCCTGTCCTAGACCTACTTTGGAATCTGAAACTCTGGGGTGGAGCTAACAATCTGTTTTAACAATCCAACTAGGAGACCCCAATGCATGTTCAAGTTTGAGAGCCAACAATACAGAGATCTTGGAACAGAGCCGGACTCTCAGAAGTTCACCAGGAATTAGGTGCCACTGTCATTGCGTGATGGTACTTTGTAATGCACATTAAATGCAGACTTAAGGAATATCTTTGTATCCATTTTCATCTTCTGTATTTGTATATGCTCGTTTATGCTTTTTATGGCATAGAAGTTTAGAGTCTTGGAAGTCAGACCAACCTGTATCTGCATTCCAGATTCAACAATTTACTTGATCTTAACCAAGTTGCTTTTAAAAATATTATTTTTCAATTACAGTTCATATTCAATATTATCTTGTATTAGTTTCAGGTGTACAGCACAGTGTTTAGACAGTCATATACTTTACAAAGCGACCTCCTGATCTTTCACGTTGCTTCGTCTCTCTACATCTTAATTTCCTTGTGTGTAAAATTGGCATAATAGCACCGCCCTCCTATGGTGGTTGTGCAGTTAAAAAGATAATGGAGACCATCCTTAATGCAATGCCAACTCCGACTGAGCATGTAGTAAATGGTGCCTGTATGTCCAAATCATACCCTACCTCAGAGGTGATAGGTAATGGGATAATGATCTTGTACACACTTTAATGTTTGCAAATAAAAGCAGATGTGCAACCCAGGTTAATGTGTGGGGAGGAGTGTGAGCAGGGAAATCTTTGTGAAATGGCACCTGTCTGTGTCACACTGGAATGAATGGTTATTTCAAACTCTCTCAACACCAAACCTGTGGACTCATCCACTTATGAGCTTTTCTGATGTCCAGCTTCTCTGGCTGCTCCCCCAGCTGGTAAAAAGGCTGACTTTTTGCTGGAGCATGAGTTAGTAGTTAGAAAGTGCCAGTAACACATGTTAGTTAAAATGCCAAGAAAGCCCCTAAGGAGTATTTGGACACTAAGGTTGCTATGTATCCTCCTTGGTTTAATTTTTTATTTTGTGTCCATAAAATCTGTCTGGCATTCATGACCACGCTCTTCAGCCGGGAGCAGGCATTCAGGTTTGCATGCCAGGTTGTTGACTCAGTTGGTAGTAGAGTGCAGTGGTTAGGGCTCTGGATGTGGCAGACGTGGGCTCAAACCCTGACCCTCATTCTCATTTGTAAAATGAGCAAACTAATTTAACATCTATCAAGTAGTCAGCACAGGGTCTGGCACATGGTACCTACTTAGCTATTTTTAATTCTCTTGGAAATGATATTATTAGACTATCCAGCATGGATTTAAGGAGACAAAATTCAGATTATACAGACATGCTTGTTTTTACACTATTTTTTCTCCGGTTCATCTTCAGATTCAATTGGGGTCACAAAAACTCATATCAAACCTGAAGCAAGCTACAGAGATTTAAAAGTTAATCATTAGCCCAGCCAGTTTGGCTCAGCGGTTGAGCATCAACCTATGAACCAGGAGGTCACAGTTCGATTCCCAGTCAGGGCATATGCCCGGGTTGTGGGCTCAGTCCCTGGTGTGGGGAATGTTAGAGGCAGCCGATCAATGATTATCTCTCACCATTGATGTTTCTATTTCTTTCTCCCTCTCTAAAATCAATAAAAAAACATTAAAAAAAAAATTTAACCATTAAATCAAAGGCCCTCCTCTACATCCATAACGTGTTTCTCATGCGTATTGCTAAATGCTCTTATACAACTCTGATGTTGGGCAGGCATGCACATTTGTACTTCCTCCTTGCCAACCCATTGCACCTGGCTAAATGTCAGAGCCGCTGACCCAGCTTGGAGCAGTGGAGGGATGAACTGCTGTGTCTTGTCCTCTCTCATAGATACAGATGTCTAGGCCACACTGAGGCTGAGTCAGCTGTACAGGAGAGGAAAGTCCGGTCACACTGCCTGCCGGCCTGTCTCCAGGACTCCCTGCTTTCAAGACCTGGGGCTCCATTGTTTTCACAGGAGAAAGGGGAGCAGGAGGAGTTCCTGGGTGATTTGAACTCCTGGAGGCTGGTTCCTGGGAGGGCCATTGTTCTGAGCTCAGCATGGGGTTGGGATGTGGTGTCAAAATAAGAGTTTCAACTAAGGCAAGGACAAGCCTGGACCCCACTTTTTCTGAAAGCCATGGTGGTGCCCAAGACTGTATCTATCAGGGGAAGCTACCAAGGACTTTCCTAACCAGGCTGGTCACTCTTTTCTAAGCGAAAACGTTGAAAACTCTTTCTGGGACCAAATGAACTGGAGGTCCAGCTGAAATAGAGCCATGTATCTGGGTGTCCACTCCGTGCTGACTCTGCGCCAGGCCCCGGCAGACAAGGCTGGAGGAGAGTCCTTGCATCCGGACCCCATGGTCTCTGGAGGAGAGTGTGGAATCTGCTCTAATTGAAGCAATATAATACTCTGGAAAAGAATAATTAATTCTTCATGGGGGAGGGATGATATGTCAGCAGAATTGTTAAAAAAATAAATAGGAGTTTTTCTAAGTTGCCAGTAAAAATGGCACAAAAGCTGGAGGAAAGCATGGAGCTCAGGTGTTAGGTAGGTGGTGACAAGGGACAAAGGCAGGCAGGGATAAGCCACCAGAGCCCTGACCCACCTCGAATGTTGGCTTCACAAGACTCTTCCCTCCCTGTCTCCTAGCTCCCAGTTATTACTTTCATTTATAATTCTGGACGGATGTATTGATTGATGGATCAGTGCCAAGATACTATGCAGGAGCAATTTTAAAAAAAATTAAAATCGTCAAATTTCAATTTTCCAAATTCTATACCTAATGTGTATATGCATTTTTTGCTAATTTTTTACAAGCATTCTGTCAGTGCCTTGCACTTACTGTATTATTTATGCTCACAAGAACCCTATAAGGTATCAAACTATTTTGAGATTTAGGAAATTGAGGTTTGCTGAAGTCAGTTAACCAAGGCCACATGATTGGCAAAGAAGATGGAGGTGGAATTCACACTGGGATGAGTCTTTCTCAAAACCTCTGTTGTAAACTACTAAGGTAGGTCAGGAAACGAGGAAGAAGACAGCAGGTCCAGGTCTACCCATCTGCTCATTTTTTCTGCCTACTTGCCTATTTTTGGAGCATCAGAATGACCTTGCTACAAGCTGTCTTTCTCCATGGCATATAGGGTCATGTTGGCCTCTGAGGAGCCAGGTGGGCAGTGGGAGGACGGGAGTGAAGCTTGTGGAGCAGGGCAAGGTGGTGGCTATGCACTCAGCTTTGAAGGTGGGCACTTACTCCCCTCTCTCCAGAGCCCCAGCAGAGGGCCAATCCCAGTAGGCTTGCCAGATTCAGCAGGTATGGATTTTATCTGGCAATTCTTACTTCCCAGGGCCCCCCAGAGTTCTTTCACAAAAATTTCTAAACCTTCCAGGGCATTAATTACCCTAGTGAGTCTGAAAACCTGGATTTGAGGCGATTAGGAGATGCATCCAGTCAGAAATGCATTAAGGAGGGCAAATATTTTAAGCTTCAAGAAAAGCGACTAAAAGGAGTCCTATTGTCTAGAGCCCATCCCCATGATTGGGATATGGCTGTGTGTTCAATGCCAAGACCTGGACTCCCCTTCCCAGGGCTAAGCAGAGGCCAGTCTTACTCCCAGCTGCTCAGGGTTCTTCCCCAGCACACAACTCTGCAGCATGGAGAGGTGCTAGGACCTTGAAGACTGGGGAAATGAAGAGGGGGACAATGGAGGAGACCAGCCTTCCTCAGCCAGAGAGTCCATGAGGCAAGTGGTCGACTTTATTAGTCACCAGATAGGCCTTTATTGAGCAATTACTATGTGCAGGTATCATGCTAGGTGTCTAGAATGCAGTGACAAGTAAGGGAGATAGGCACATAGCCAAGTAAATATCCAGCAAATATATATAATGCACTGTGTATATGTGAATAGTTTATAAATATGAACGTGCATATTTTATAAAGAATCAAGGATATATATATATATATATATATTTTTTTTTTTCCGAGATGCTATCACAGAGAATAAACAGGGAGAAAGACACACTGCATATTGAATCATCAAAGATGACCTCACTGAGTGGGTGACATTTAAGCAGAGACAAGGAGGTAATTATATGAAAAGCAAGAAAGAAGCACATTGCAGGCTTCAGGAACAGCAAACACCCCAGGAAGGAAGTACTGATGGTATTAAGCCATTGAAAGAGAATTATTATTCTTGTCTAATCACAGAGTTGGCTGCTGAGATCTAGCCTGTTACCTACTAGGCTTTGTGGCAGACACCTGGACACCCACGAAGCCCCCATCCCTGAGGTCAATGCAGACAGTCCCAGTTCAGCCAGCAGATTCCTGCAGCTCTCGGCCTGAGGTTGTTTTCTGCAACTTGGCCCTTGCTGAGGACAGGCCGAAGTTTCTGGGAGTCAAGGCCTTCAAGAACATCCCTCAACAAATGAGCAATGGGAGCTGGGGGATGAATACCTGAGCCTCCTCCCCCAGGTGGGAGAATTACGAGGTGTGTTCTACATGGCCTCTCAGACTGGCCCCACTAGACATGAGCTCCAGCTGTCCTCTGGGTAAGCCATTTTATAGGCTTTCTGCCTACCCCATTTCTTCATCTCACTTCCTGGGGACCATTCTCAAATAAACGATGTACACACAAATTTTCATCTTAGGGTCTGCTTTTGGGGAAACCCAAACCCTCTGAACAAGTCATTTATGATCAGCCAAAGATTAACTCAAGCATCTCTCCCCATCATCTCCTCCCCACCAACGTTTTTATCTCCAGCCATGCCTGTCTATTCATCTTCCTCTTGCAACCACACAATTTTCAACCTGACAGCCCTTGCTGGCTCTCCTTATTTCTCTACCTGGAAAATTCCTATTTATCATTTAAATATCACCTGCTCTTGGAAGCCTTCCTTGCTCTCCCATTTCTACATCCTCAACATTGTCTTACTGATACTGCCTTCCCAGACTCCATGCACCCATCCACCCATCCTATAGATATGTATTAACTACCTCCTTATGACAGACAGGCACCAGCATGCTGCACCTGTTCTGCACAGCTCTTCCTGTCTGGATGGATCTTTTTGAGGTCAGAGTAGGTCTTAGACATGTCTGTGCTTCTAGTACACAGTGCAGGGTCCAGGATGGAGTGGGTGCTTGGCAACTGTTTGATCAAATTAAATAGATGAGCTTTACCTGTTCCAGGCAGACAGCATCTGTGTAATGATAATGATGTTCTTAATTACACAGAGGTGGATACATTTATTAAGTATGTGGAATTAATAAGCGAGTATGTTATCACCAAAATGTGAATGACATGTAGCCAATTTCATTACTTAAAATAGCTTGTAAGCCATTAAGCCAGTGACCACGCTTGATTTCCCAATACAAAAATTATTCTTCAAAGCAGAAACGGCTCTCAGCAGACTCTACTTCATCACTCTGTGAACCAGAGTCTGGAATTCCTGCTTTACCTCCCAAATCTTCTTGTTAGAACTGTGCTAAGCTGTTTGACCTTATTGTTTCATACTAGTAAGGTTGCCATATAAAATACAAGATGCAACCCTATCTACCAGCAATATATTTTTATTGATTTCAGAGAGAAAAGGAGAGAGAGAGAAAAGGAGAGAGAGAAAGAGAGAGAGAGAGAGAGAGAGAGACATCCATGATGAGAGAGAATCATTAGCTGCCTCCTCCACAGCCCACACTGCGGATTGAGCAACCCAGGCATACATCCTGACTGGGAATCGAACTGTGACCTCCTGGTTCATAGGTTGATGCTCAACCACTGACCCACATCGCTGGACACTGGCAATATCTTTTAAAGAAAGAATCAAACAGGCAGTCAGTCTGTAATCAAACATTGAGCTTCTACACTTTGTCTCACCATGTGGTAGACACAAAATATACTGCAGGTAAAACTGATTTAGGCTCTGCCTTCTGAAACTTACAAAGATCTATGTACCAAGATTTTTACTGAAATATGGCTTATAGAGATATGACATTCTAATTTCCAATGAAATAGGATTGGTAAAAATGGAATTATGGTAAATCCACACAATAGAACATGTCCCAGCCATTCAAAATTATGACATTAAAGAATTTTCATGACTCACAAAAATGCTCACAATATAAGTTTTAAAAAAAATTAATCAGGGTACACATGGCATATTCAGTGTGATCCCACTTCTGTGGACAACCAAATATTGACATATTTTTCCAAGTTGAAAAACTACTGGAACACAATAAGCCAAATTATGTAGAGTACTTACTTCTGAAATATGACATTATAGTTGACATTTTTATAATTTTCTATATTTTCAAAATTTTCTTTACAATTGGCATGAACATATGTTGTCTTCATAATGCTTTTTAAAAAATACTTAGTAAGTGATCAGAACAGATCCTTCCATTGCAGAATGTGGCACTTCGTTCTCTCGTCTATCAGGAGAGCTTACTAAAATGCTCAGGGTCTGTGCTGTGCTTTGGGAAGTAATGGCTTTAGTCTTGCCAAGAGTTTTTGTGAATGAGGAAGCAGAGAGGAAACAATGGAACTGTGAGTGGTTTACCTTTAACTCTTGTGTTGGTTGTGACCTATAAATATTTAATGGCCAAAAGCAGTGGGTATATGGGGAGAGGAAAGGAGACAGTAGCCAAACCATCTACCTCTCCCTCTGTCCCCCATGCTTCTTACCTCTAAGCATGTGGTCCTGGAATTGTGTTGCCCCAATATTGTGTCAGCAGTGCACCTCAGGGCCTTGGCAATAATTGACCCATGTATACACCTCACTTTTGCTACAACGGAGGACACGTATATGCCTGTCCACCAGAGTGCGGCCATGCGAGAGCTTTAAAATGCAGTGTAGCATGTGATACAACTTGCTGTGAGTAAAAGAAGCAGCTTAGCTCGAAGCTGTTGCCTCAGGAAGATTGCCTATTTACTGGGCCTGCGGGAAACTTGTCTCATGCGTACATGTAGAGAGCCTGATCAGACCACTAAGCAGTTCTAAAGCCAAGTGACAAAACCAAGAGAACAGTAGGATGACTGGCGTTGCCATTACAGACTGTAAAGATAATTGCTATGCTATGGTTGTGAATAGCAACCTCGTCTTCCCTATTTTTTAGCATTATTTTGACATTTTGATTCATATAGGTGTGCTAACCAAAATTCTGTTATATAAAAGTAGGCTGACAACACTGAAATATCTAGAACTGCTAATGTTCAGGTGGAGGGAGAGGTCCCACTGTGCCACATTTAAGAGGATTTTTACCCTATAGGCCGTTGTCCGTAGTTTCATTCATCAAAGAGAAGAGATTGAATGGACTGACCATTTGTCAGGCTGGAGAAAAGAAGAGTCAGGATGTGGGAGTAATACTAAGGGGTATGAGACACACATGTCTATTTTTGTGTGTGCCATGTCTCCTATGGACAAAACCTACAGAGAGGCTACTCATAGCACATTATAAATAGAACCTCTGAAACCATTAGCATTGGCTCCAAATAGAATGGGCTACCTTGGGAGGCAATTAGTTCACCATGTTCACGTCATTAGTTTTTCTCCTGGAAGTATACAGGAGCTGAGTCAGGCTTCCTCCATCAGGAAGGAGATGGAGTGGGTGACCCAAGAGCATGTGGAGGTCTTTGGAGTCTGCAAATCTATGTTCTCAGTGCTCCTGTGTTTCTCCCTTCCTGTCTCACATGTGTGATTGACTGGCTGGAGATCTTGTTGGGGAGACAGAGAGGAATTGAAGTCCTTAACCATAGTATTAGCTGGTGCCAGGCAGGATGTCCAATCATTTATGAGGTCTCATCCTTCACTCCTTCCAGCCACCTTGAGGAGGGCACCATTGCCACATGTAGGGTCATCTCACCTACTAGGGTGTGGCCATCCTAATATTAAGGAAAGGAACTAAGACGGTGGCCAGGAGAGTAAAGCAAAAATGTAGGCATTGTGGGACTTGAATTTTGACTCCTGAATCCACCACTCATCACTTGAATAACATGGCCCAATTGTTCTGAACTGACAGTCTTATCTTGAAAGGTGGTATAATATTGCCTACCTCATAGGGATAATATTGCCACGTGTGTACATACTAATGTTCTGAAGGCTCACTCGCGTGTCCTGCTCAATTCCAGATGGCTAGTAAGTGTAGTTAGTTGTACTCCACAGGCCCTTCGTGTCCAGAGCCCACCATTTAGTATTTCTATAACCTAGCACAGTGCATGTGCACAGAACACAATGGTTTCTGTGTGGGGCACGTACAGTTTTACTGAATGGGCACAATAAACACATTTTTTATTTGCAGGACAGTGAAAAGGATACCATGAAAGGAATAGGGTGTGGCCTGAGATGTGTCAAAGAAGGAAAAAAAATGTGAAGAGATTTTCATTCACTCATTCCCACATTTTATGAACACCTACTGTGTGCCTGGGTGTGGGGGGGGGGGGGGGGGACTCCAGATACAGAGATATTAACCACAGAGCATTGGACCTGGTGACATCACTGTTTCAGTAAGGGAGACGGCTTGATAAACAATATTAAGAGTGCAATAACTTTGCACATATTGCATTTACAAAGGAAGTCAGTTAACTGAATGTTAACATTCCTTGGGAAATGAACTTCTCTTCAAAGAAAGAGGATATGGGGAAAAGGTCAGCGGCTAGCTCTGAACATCCCCGTGGGAACGCCCATCTAGAGACCTGCTCTGCACCCTCCTTTCCTAGAGGACTGAATTTTAAAGGCACTCTGATCTGGAAGCTTTCGATGCCGCCCTCCAGCTGGGAAGGGTTCTGCACCGCTCAGTTCAGAGCCTCAGCCCTGGGGTTTGAAGCTGCAGAAAGAGCCCCAGTGTCTGATCTCTGAGGGCTGGCAGGGGCCAGCAGTGATTTGAGAGCTTGAGTTTCCTGCCCAGGGCGGGTGCTTCCAGTGAAGTTGTTGGTCACATCAGACAGGTGCTGAAACCAAGGCCAGGCTCCTGTCCAGAGGCTTGGTAAGGAGGCGCCTTCAATGGACAGGGACACTCAGAAAAAGGCAGGAAAGTCAGACTGCTGAGTGGTGAACACCATGCTTCCAAGTAAGGGCAGTTGCATCCGCTGGGCACTGTTGCAGGTTGGTCTCACAAATCCCAGCGTTTAGGGCTCAGGAGATATAGTAGATGGGCAAAGACGGGAGTAGAAAGTGAGCTTATACTTCCTAAGCCCCCACTTTTTGGACAGTCCTGTGCAGACCCTTCTCCAGGTGTGTCTATGTGACAACCCTATGAGGTAGGCAATATTATCCCACCTTTCAAGATAAGGCTGTCAGTTCAGAACAATTGGGCCATGTCATTCAAGTGATGAGTGGTGGATCCAGGAGTCAAAATTCAAGTCCCACAATGCCTACATTTTTGCTTTACTCTCCTGGCCACCGTCTTAGTTCCTTTCCTTAATATTAGGATGGCCACACCCTCGTAGGTGAGATGACCCTATCTGTCCAGGGCACTTCCAGTTTATGCCTGTTGAACGAGCAAAATTAACAATAGCATCCCCCTTCACTCTCAAAGAGTACCCTGATGTAGACAATAAATTGTGTGATCACCTTACCTAATATGTTTTTGGTTGAAATAGATGCATTTATCCATACTGTGGGGACAGATCGTAATTTGGCTGGAAAAGGAATCCGGCATCCCACTATGCAAACATAGTCATCCAGGAAATTTATGCGGATGCACTGCGTGGAAGGCAGCCAGCCTGGAAGTGGCAGTGCCCCATAATGGTTGAGAGCCCTGGTGAGGGGACTGTGCCATCTGGTGGGCTGGACTAGTTTCCTGGCTAGGATTCCAGCCACGTGGATGCTGGAGTCCAGCTCTCAGGCAATGTGGGAGTCTGTGGGCGATGGTTGCTCTGTGGCCACCCATGGTGTCCGTTACTTGGAAAGTGGTACTGATGACAGACACAGACTTGGCATGATCCCCATGAGGGCTTGTTAGTAGAGTTACCATGTGCATTTGGGCAAATTACACACTGCAAAAAAACACTTCACCCTGGGGCAAGCAGGGGGTGCTGTTTTGTATTCTTTTATGAGATGGTCAGTCAGATGTGGTCACAAGGAGGCAGAGGAGAGGGTCAGGAAAACCATATTTATTCTGTTCATGGGTCCTAAAGACAGAAGGCACAACACACGACTCAGAGCCACCTGGGAACACACCAGGTGGGCAGGAGGCTGAAGACGGGAACAGAGGAAGTGCTTAGGCCATGGCTATTATTGGGGTTTCTACAGAAAAGGCAAGGCAGGTGGACAGGTTAGGACTGGCTTGTTTGAACAATTGCAGTGGGGTTTGGGCTACAGGGATGGTCTCTATTGCCTGGTATGTGGTCCTGGGATAGTGAAGGTAGAGAAACATTCCTTCTTGGGTGTATGGGCCAGACAGAGAAGTCCAGGGCTCTGGACTGGTTAGTTTGCACATCAGTGGCATGCTCCCAGTTGGGCACTTTGTTATTTCTGAAAATTGGCTAGCCCAGGGAAGGGCAGTCTCTCCCCAGCCAGAAAGGTTCTTAAGATGTCAAAACATCATTGATATATGAATTCTTTTAAACAAACAACATAGATACTCCTATTTCAGTTGCCAGGGCTCATAGCTGTGACTGCCAGGAAGTAGGGGAGTGGGGATTCCTGGCCATAAATTGAACCCTTCCACACCAGCTCCCTGCCCTGCAGTGGACTGTCACAAATCCCCGGGGGCCTGAGAAGAGTGCTTAACCTGGAACCAGTAGGGTGACGATCGTAACAGCCTGTGCATTCTTTAGCAGGGGTGGGAACCTTCTTTCTGCCAAGGGCCATTTGGATATTTATAACATTATTCGTGGGCCATGCAAAATTATCCACTTAAAAATTAGCCTGCTCTATTTGGTCAAACATTTAATTAATTCACCTTGGCAGGGCCAGACCAAATGATTTCATGAGCCTTATATGGTCTGTGGGCCAGACGTTCCCCAACCTTGCTTTAGTGTAAGAAGAGCAAAAGGGGCCCAGGATTTCCTGAGTATTTGCTCTGTGCCCAGCACAGTACTAAGTACTTTATTCTGTATTAAACAGCACTTTGCATTGTTAGCCCATTCTCCATTTTATAGGTGAGACCATTGAGGCTCAGAGAGGTGAAGTGTCTGTCCAAAGTCACACAGCCCATCCATTTATCAAGGTTTCAAATTCAGGTTTGCTTGACTCAAAATATGCTCAACATCACTAATCACCAAGGAAATGCAAATAAAAACCGCAGTGAGATATCACCTCATAGCTGTTTGGATGGCTTTTATGAGAAAACAAAACCAAACCAAAATATGGGTGTTGGAGAGGATGTGGAGAAATGGGAACCCTTGTATACTGTTGATGGGTATATAAATTGGAACAACCATTATGGAAAACAGTATGGAGGTTTGTCAAAAAATTACAACTAGAACTACCCTATGATCCTGAAATCCCCCTTCTGGGTATCCATCCAAAAGAAGTGAAGTCAGGATCTTGAGGAGATATCAGCACTCCTGTGTTCATTGAAGCATTATTGCAGACACGGAAACAACCTGAATGTCCACGAGCTGATGATGAATGGATGAACAGAATGTGGTATAGACATGCAATGGAATATCATTCACCCTTTTAAAAGAAGGAAATCCTGCTACAACATGGATGACCCTGAAGGACATTATGCTAAGTGAAATAAGCCAGACACAGATAAACAAGTCTTACACAATCCCACTTATATCAGGAATCTGAAATAGTCAAACTCATAGAAGCTGAGAGTAGAATGGTGGTGACCAGGGGCTGAGGGGAGGGGATATAGTTTCAGTTTTGCAGGATGAGTAAGTCCTAGAGATCCACTGTGCAGCATCCCTCAGTTATTACTCTCATCTTACCTTCTCCCCGCTTCATGTGAGGTTGAGAAGAAAAGCAGGAAAATGTTGACTCTTGGAAAGCACACAGATTTGCCCCATCATTGATGGAAAGTTGTAACTGCTACTAACGAGATATGAGGCAGACCTTGTCCATGTTCAACCAAGGGGTAAGGCAGGAAGCTGGCTGAGCAGCTGTACAGGCCTTCCTTCGAAGGGCACACATCCCTGGTCTCAGCCTGCAATTGCTCTCTGTCCCTTGGGCCTCTCTGACCACCTTACTTCTTGCTCATGACACTTCTGTCTCTTCTGCTATTTCCCCTTTCAACATACAGTAACTGGGACCCAGTGCTGTAGACATAGAGGAGAATAAGATGATCCTCCCCTTAAGGAGTCTATTGGGGGATAACAGAAGAATGAGATCTTTAAGAGGAAGGGAGGGAGGGAGGGAGGGAGGAGGAAGAGGAGGGGAATGACAGAGGAGAAGGAAAAGGAGAAGAATGGGGAAAGAAGAGAAGAAACACAGCTTAGAGTGAGATGGCTGAGCAGTGACGTGCTAGTTTGGAGCAAAGCAGGAAATATGAACTCTTCTGGGGATCTCCAGGAAGGCTTCCCAGAGAGGTGGCTTTGAGGGTGTTGAAGGAGAAACCAGTGTATTGAGCACCTGCTTTGGGTCATCTCTTGTGAGTCACATATGTTACCTCCTTGGACCCCCACATGGCCTCGTTGAGTAGACATTGACCTCCCTGGTTTAAAGAAGAGACATCTGAGGCTTGACCAGATTAAGTGGCAGCTCTAGGATTATGGGACCCAGGAGCTTTCCCTTGCTCTGCAGTGTCTGCTGTGTCTCATTCCTATGTCACCGTTTTGGTGCTCAATAACAAAGAACAAAGAAATCATGTTCAGCGACACGGAGGCTTGGGTTTAATCCCATCACTTCCAGTTGCTAGTCCTTAGCCTTTCTGAGCCACAGTTTCCAATTACTAGCAGGATAACCTTGAGTAGGGTCACTTGATCTTTCTGAGCCTGTTTTCATGATGGGAATGTAATGTTGGGAGGGTGTAAAGTGCCTAGCACAGTGCTTGACAAAGAGTAACTAGCCAGTAAGGGATGCCTCCCCTTCCTTCTCTCCTTTCAGCCTCCAGACCCACCACTGCCTTGCAGCACAGGGCAGCAGTTAAGACTGTGAATGCTGAAGTCAGATCTTGCGGGTTCAAATCTTGCCTCTGCTGTTTACTTACTGTGTGACTTTGGGCAGTTACACAACTGCTCTGTGCCTCAGTTCTTTCCTCTGGGAAATGAGGATGAACTAGTACCCACTCTTCATGCTTTAGCCCTGCTGCTTCTCATCTGAGTGACTGTGCAGTGATCTCAGCAGTCTGAGCAGGGGAAAGGTTTAAATGTTCGCCCTTGCAGTCAATGGATGGGCAGAGCGAAGAGTGACCGGGAAAACCTGGGGTTCGGCAGCATAGCTGAGGCCCAGGGAGCAGGGAGGCTGAACTCCTCTAGGCATCGGAGCCTCAGACCTTGGGAACAGGGATGGGGGTTATTTCTCTCCTTGCTTCTCTGACTCACACAGGATTGTGTTAGTCAGGCCCGGAACTACCGGATCCCATGTACTAAACCCACGCGCTGTGATGTCAACCTCAAGTAGGAAAGGAGGACTGTCACAATGCCGAAGCAGACCAAATCGGAAGAAGGGAAACTATAGACCACCCCGATCTCAGCACTGGCTGCGCGTTAGAATTACCCAAGGAACTTAAAAAATACGTGCGAATACCCAGGCCTCACCGTGGTTTTAAATAAGATATCAGATATTAAGATATCCTGAGCATCTTGAGGCCTCAGCATCTAAATCACATGGAGGCAGCAGGGCCATTGAAGGCCATTCTGTCTGATGAAGAACTGAGCGGTGCCAGAATTTCCGGAAGGCTTGTTAAAACTCCTATTCCCAGGCTGCACCCCCGAACCTCTGAATCTGTAGGTCTGGGCGGGGCATGAGAATCTGTGTAGTTAACAAGTCTCCAGACAGCGTGGCTGCTGCTGGTGCCAGCCCGCATATTGAGAACCACCGATCCACATAAGAAACAAAAGATATTGTCTATTACATCTTCCCAAAGAATGTGTCTACTGCTTTTTGGATTAAAAATTGTTTTCCCTACTTAAATTTCAAGCAGTTGAAACATGCCTGTCCCACTCTTCACTTTCCCTCCTTTTCTCTCTTCCCCCTCAGAAACGTACCCCTGGAGCTTCTTGCTGTTGAAGTTCTCAGCACATGTGTGTTACAGGGAGGGAGTGGCATTTATAGCTCAGCAGTTTCGCAATGACAAACAAGATAAAGATAAAGAAAGGCTGGCTGATTCTTCGTGTGTACCCAGCGAGAACAGAGAATGTTCCTTGCTGCCTTTGATGGCAATCACATGGATCAGCCCACACAGTGGGATTTGAATTTCCTCTCCTTACAATAATCAAGTCAACTAAATTGTTGACAGGCAAATGACAGCCCTGATCTGAAAAGAAGTCTCTAACCTGTGTCTAAATCCCAACGTGGGAGTTTGTATTGTCACAGGTAAAGCACAAGTATGGCTCCGGTATTCAGTGTACGAGATTTCATAACATCCAGTTATCTTTTCTAGTCCAAGTGCCTCTTTGCATTAATGAAGATGAAAGAGTAAAGTGACAGTTCTTCAGAAGAAAAATAACTCACCTCGCCATTTCCTCCTGGCGTCCTTTCAGGACATTCACAGCTCATTCTGCTCTTTCTTCTCCATTCTTTGACCACATGAATGACCTGTGGTTTCCATGAGCTGCTGAAAAGTGGAAACAACTTTCAGAAGAATTGTTTTAAAAGTTATCTCAGATATAGTCAAGCTAGCAGTAGAGGGCTTCATTTTCCACCAAACTTGAGGAAATGAGTAAACTTTCCTTCTCTATGGGGGCTTCTTCAAATAGACTTTCTTTAGCCCGGATAAAGAACCAGGCAGTATGACCTACAAATTGTAGAACCAGAGAGACCATTGAGATCCTCAAGTCCAAGTTCCCACTTTATCTGGTCTCTCCCTTCACGTCTCTTCATGACTTTAGTGCTCATTTTCTGCACATTTGTAAGAATGTAGTAGTGCACCACTGTTGTCTTATCCTCGGGCTCAGTGGTTAGAAGTGGTGTTTGCACTCTACTGGTATAGATGTATAATTGTACTTTTAATAGTATTTTTAATTTATTGATATCTGTTGCCTCTATTAGAATGCAAGCTACAAGATAACAGGGACCACATATGACTTTGTTCACCTTGGTATTTTCAACACCTCGTTTAGTGTCTAATCTAGCAGGCACTCATTAAATAGTCCTGTCATGATAGAATGGATGGCTCAGTGAAGTAACAGAGGCTAAGATTCCAAGGATGACCAGCAATCAGCCAGGAAAAAAGAAAGGGAAGAGGATTCTGAGCAGTGAAAATTGCATGTGCAAAAGTTCTGTGGTGAGAGAGTGGGTGGACTTTAGGAAAGACGGAGCATTTTTCCATCTGGTCAAAGCTAGAATACTGTTATATTGTGAGAAGCAGTGGGGGGAGATAGATAGTATCTACATTATAGAGGCTCTTGTAAGCCATCCATTCTTTGCCCCTTACTTAGTTGAATCTCTGATGGATAGGAAGACTCCTAGCAGAGTGGCCTTGCAGCTGAGTCGGACTCCCAGCTCTATCATTTACAAGCCACGTAACCTTGGGCAAGTTCCTTTCCCTCTCAGAATTCCCATTTTCAGGTATAAAAGGGAAACAAAAATATTCTAAAAGTGGTTTGAGGATTTAATGAAGCACTTGAGCTCAGTACCTGGTACATGTTGAGACAAAAGGCACCACGGCTGCTGTTACTGCCACACAGGGAGCCACAGGGAGGAGGAGCAGAGGCTCACCACAAAATTCTTCATCCTAAAGAGGGAAAGGAAAATCAATTAAAAACAAGTACATGCATATCTCCCTTTATTGCTGTTGCTGGGAGAATGGATTGTCTTGTTCATTTTATGTTCTGGGTCTGCAGGTAAATTGCAAAATCTTTTTTATTGAAAATTCATTCCGTCTTCCACAAATGTTTATTGAGTCTGTGCTATTTGCTAGGCATGTGGGAAAAACAAGGATAAATTAGGTACTGCTCCTGCATTCACCTTGGGAGTTGGGGAAGGGAGAGTACAGATTTTCTATAAATGCAAGGGGAAGAACTGTGCTGCTTAAATATAGAATTCATAGCATTATTTACTTTAGGAAATCATTGAGGATCTTGCAAGGGCCTCTCATTGCCTGACTGAAGTAATACAGAGCTAAAAGGGGGATGTGTGTGGGGAGGATGCTGCCAATAGATGGGCACTAAATTTGTGTTTTCCACCCATTATCTACACTAATATAAGACAAACATGCAAATGACCATACCTTCGCTACACCCTAAGCCATGCCCACCAGCCAATCAGAGCGACTATATGCAAATTAACCCAACCAAGATGGTGGCTGGCAGCCACGGAGCTGAAGCCAGCAGGAGGCTTGGTTGCTCCAGTGATGGAGGAAGCCAAGCTTCCTGGCTGGCTCTGAGCTCCACTTAAAGCAACAAAGTTTCAATTATAGAAGGTAAATAAACCCCAGATACCTGCTTTTAGCCGGCTGTGGCCACGGAGCTGGAGTGAGCATGAGGGTTCTCTCCCGCCCGCCCTGGCCGGCTCTGAGCTCCTCTCAAGGCAACAAAGTTTCAATTATAGAAGGTAAATAAATCTCAGAATAAAAAAAGAAAAGAAAAAAAGGAGAGGCTGGGAGCTTCCGTCGCCGGGGAACTTGGCCAGCCTGAAAACGGCCCTCAGCTCCTCACCCAGACTGGCCAGGCACCCCAGTGGGGACCCCCCACCCTAAAGGGGGTGTGGCCAGCTTGAAAACAGCCATCAGCCCCTCACCCAGGCTGGCCAAACCTCCATGGGGTGAGGGTCCCCACTGGGGAAGGGGGGCTTGACCAGCCTGCAAACACCCATCAGTCCCTTACCCAGGCTGGCTAGGCACCCCAGCGGCACCCCCACCCTGACCTGGGACACCCTTCAGGGCAAACCAGCCAGCCCCCACCCGTGTACCAGGCCTCTATCCTATATAATAAAAGGGTAATATGCAAACTGACCCTAACAGCAGAAAGACTGGGAATGACTGGTCACTATGACACACATTGACCACCATGGGGCAGATGCTCAATGCAGGAGCTGCCCCCTGGTGGTCAGTGCACTCCCACAGGGGGAGCTCTGCTCCGCCACAAGCCAGACTGATGGCTGCCAGTACAGCGGTGGTGGTAGGAGCCTCTCCCGCCTCCTCAGCAGCACTAAGGATGTCCGACTGCAGCTTAGGCTGGCTCCCCGCTGGCAAATGGACATCCCCCAAGGGCTCCTGGGCTGCCAGAGTGATATCTGACTGCCAGCTTAGGCCCAATTCCCCAGGGAGTGGGCCTAAACCAGCAGGTGGTCATCCCCCAAGGGGTCCCAGACTGCGAGAGGGCACAGGCCAGGCTGAGGGACCCCCCTGAGTGCACAAATTTTTGTGCACTGGGCCTCTAGTTATTTATATAATAGTATAAATTATTATATAGCACACTTGCATATTATACTAATTATATTACATGTTATGTATGCCTATATAATAGTCATCTATACATATAAAACTGAATGGCGCAACAACCAACCAACCAAAGAACTGGTGCACTATGACATGCACTGTCCACCAGGGGGGCGTGCACGGAACATGGCAGGCACCGGCAGCAGTTGATCTGACAACTAAGACGGCAACTAAGTGACTGGCAGGTGGCAGCAGATACAGCTGGACCACAGGATGGCTCACATCCTGGGCAGGATGGGGAGGGATGGCGTGAGGCTTCATCATGCTACTTAGAATGGTGCACATTTTAAAACGTATGAATTGCTTATTTCTAGAGTTTTTAACTTAATATCTTCTAACTGAGGTTGACCTCAGGTAACTGAAACCGTGGAAAGTAAAACTGCAAATAAGGGGGGCGATTATATTATATATTATATATTATATATTATATATTATATATTATATATTATATATGAAATATTATGTATTAGATATTAGTTATATATATGTACTATTAATACACATATACATATAATGCTAATTATACATCTATATCAGCGGTTCTCAGCCTGTGGGTCGCGACCCCTTTGGGGGTCGAATGACCGTTTCACAGGGGTCGCCTAAGACCATCGGAAAACACATATATAATTACATATTGTTTTTGTGATTAATCACTATGCTTTAATTATGTTCAATTTGTAACAATGAAAATACATCCTGCATATCAGATATTTACATTACGATTCATAACAGTATCAAAATTACAGTTATGAAGTAGCAACAAAAATAATTTTATGGTTGGGGGTCACCACAACATGAGGAACTGTATTAAAGGGTCACGGCATTAGGAAGGTTGAGAACCACTGATCTATACAATAAAAGCCTAAGTGACCATTACAGCAGAATGACCGGAATGACCAGTTGCTATGATGTGCCCTGACCACCAGGGGGCTGATGCTCAACGAAGGAGCTGCCCCCTGGTGGTCAGTGTGCTCCCACAGGGGGAATGCCACTCAGCCAGAGGCCGGGCTCACAGCTGGTGAGCGCAGCAGCAGTGGCAGGAGCCTCTCCTGCCTGCACGGCATCACTAAGGAGCAGTGAGCAGGTGGGTGGTAAGGAGCGAGGGGTCCCGGACTGTGAGAGGGCACAGGCCAGGCTGAGGGACTCCCCCCCCACATCCCCCCCAGTGCACTAATTTCGTGTACTGGGCCTCTAAAAAATTATATAATATTTGTATATAAATGTATTATATATTACATATATAATACTCGTATATTTTATATTAAATAAGATAAATATATAAGTAACTCAGTAACTTATCTCATTTTACAAGCACATGTATCTTTCTCATTAAAATGAAATGGTGACATTCTGCTTGGGTCAGCTGATGACTCATTCTGTGAATGCCATGGGATGAGGGCTGCACAGAACCCGGCTCATGGCCAGTGTCAATCAGTGATGACTCAGGTTCTGTGTTGCTAGGAAGTAGATATTGGAAAAGTGGAGGAAGTCATGTTAATGAGGTAGACTGGGTTAGATCCATGAGGGCTGACCTTGTGTGATTAAAGTAAAGGGTGTACTTTTCATTCTGAAAGCCATGATAAGCACTGGGAAGCTTCAAAACAAATAGTGAAATGCTCGATGTTCTGTTTGAGAAAAATCACTCTGTCCACAGTGTGAAATGCACATGAAACCAGCCAGGCCAATCAGAAGAGTGCTGTCATAATCCAGGGGAGGAAGTATGACAACCAGACTAAGAAGTGGCAGCCATAGAGAGGTTGAGTGGAAATAACACGCTTGCTGACTAATTGGATGTGGGGATGAGTGCAGAAGAGGAGTCCAGGATAACCCCAGGTTCCTAGCTTCAGCAATGAGTAAATGGTGCGATTCCATCCACTGAGGCAGGAAATGCAGTAAGAGGAGTGTTATGGGTTGAATCGTGTCTCCCCAAAATGCATGTGATGAAATAACCCACAACACCACAGAATGGGCCCTCAATTGGAGGTAGGTTCTTTACAGAGGTGATCAAATTAATCAGTTCACTGCCACATGTCCAAAACGGAAACCGTCCCCATATGCCATGATATTTTGAATTTAGTTTAAAAAATCAATTGGCAATGAATGTTATAAAAATAAATATGTTATTCACAATTTGGGTGTTCTTGAATATTTTCAGCTGAAAATTCTCTAACTTTAAAAAATGATTTTATAGTCAGGCCTGCCACTTAGGGAAAACATTTTTTTTTTTTTTTTTTAAGAGACATGCGTGGCATGTGGGGAAGGTCTGTCTCTTGAATCTACAGACGCTTACGGCGTACAATGAGTTAAATGAGGTCATTAGGTGAGCTCTAATCCAATATGATTGGTGTCCTTATAAGAAGGGGAAATTTAGTCTGGCCAGTGTAGCTTGGTGGTTGAGCATTGACCTATGAACCAGGAAGTCACAGTTTGATTCTGGTCAGGGCACATGCCCGGGTTGTGGGCTCAATGCCCAGTAGGGGGCGTGCAGGAGAAAGCTGATCAGTGATTCTCTTATCATTGATGTTGCTACCTCACTCTCACTCTGCCTTCCTCTCTGAACTCAATAAGAAAAAGAAAAACAAAAAAAAGCAGGGGAAATTTAGACATAGGCACACATGGAGGGAACGCCAAGTGAAGACACGGGGAGAAGATGGCCATCTACAAGCCAAGGAGAGAGGCCTGGACCAGACCTTTTCCTCACAGCCATGAGAAGGATGCAACCCTGTCAACACCTTGATTTCAGACTTCTAGCCTCCAGAATTGTGGAACAATAACTTCTGCTGTTTAACCCACTCAGTGTGCAGAACTTTGCTACAACAGTCTTAACAAACTAATGTAGGGAGTAACTCATTTGGAGATGGTCCTGAGTTCTATCTTAGATCAGTTGAGATTAATGTGTTATTTTTTAATAGCCTGGGGAAGATAGGTGCCAAAATGGTAGTCCAATATGCAAGTCTGGGACTCAATAAGAGACTTGGGACTAGAGACGGAGATTAAGGTGTGCCAATATTTCTGACACTCCAGCATCGATGACACAATGTGACTGTACATACTAAGAATTTAAAAAATAGCTGAGTGGATAAATGTCATGTTTGCTTAAGGACAGAGGACAGGAGGGACTACACAGTGATTGGAACTCATTCTAATCTCCCATCCCAGCACTAATGAGGCTAGCTCAAGCCCTATTGAATTTGAGAGGATTGCTATGCTGATTGCTGATATTTACACTCATGAGTGAGGAAAATCCCCTCTTTGTTCTCTAAAATCAGAGGATAAAAATTTAACCAAATATCAAGTTATTCTGAGAACAGAGAGCTATATAGCCTCCTTGGAGCCTTAGGTTCACACCCATGTTCCAAAGTGTTGACCTCCAAGTGTCTGCTTAGCTTAAATGTCAAAGTAAGTTGACAACATGGCATAATAGAAACTGGCAATAACTGGAAATCAGGAGACCTTGCTTTAAATCTCAGATCTGCCTCGGAAGAACTGGGTCACCCTAACCTTCCTGAGTCTCCTCCCCTCGTCCATAAACAGTGACGGGAAAGGGTAATTGGATGATCTTCCAAGTCTGGCATTCTGATTCTCACAATGTTGCCTTTAATTGTAAATGTTGGAAGAATTAAATTTCCACAAATTGACCTGCCAACCTAACTTAGTCCACCAATAGGAAGAAGACATGTAAACAGAGTGATAGGCAGAAACAGATATCACAGATGACTTTGGTAGAATAAGTTCCCTCCATAATAATTTATGGCTCCTAATGCTGGCAGATGGAAAACTGAAAGAGATAGTATTTGGTTATAGAATGCAACTTATTTACCAGCAAATTGTTTATTGGGGGGAAGGTTTCTAAATGTACATGGTCACAGTATTTTGTCCAATGACTTAAACTTCCAAGCATACTGGAAAAGGAAATGGAAAAATCCATTTCTAGCTGCATCTGTGATTTCTCCTGGATCCTTAATAGTTAAACCTCATGCACTGGCCTTTTCTTTATATGCCTGGACGTCTCTGCCCTGGATATAATAAGTGACTAAATGGTACAGATGATTAAGATTTACTGAGTCTCTATTAAGTGTCCTGTTTTGTGGCAGGTGCTTGACCTGTGTTACAGACTGCCTCATTTAACACCCTTGAAACATATGCTGTCAGCCACACCATATCTTCTCGACATGCTGAAGGTTGCTTGCTTAGAACTTCTGTCTGTCTGTCCAAGAGGATAAGCCAGGCATGCATCAGAGTTACTGCTGCAAGAGCAACCCTCAGCCAATATCAGATGGAAATTTGGTGGATAAATATTCCAGCTTCCTCACCACTTGGTTGGGATAACTCTGAAGTATATTCTACACTTGCTCACAGAGTCTTCAGAGGGCCTGAGTTCCGGGTGCTCCTGGGGAATACGGGCTTGATAACATACCCTTTATGGACTGCCTTCTATTTCTGTCTTGACACCCTGGTATTTCCTGCAATTGTATTCCTGATACAGTACTAACACTCGCATCTTTGCCTCAGTGTCTGCCTCTCTGGTATCCAAACTAAATCATCCCCCAAGGTCCCTATGGAGAAGGTACCATTATTGCTAACTTACAGAGAGGAATCTGAGGGTCAGTATGGTTAAATAATAGTTGTTAGGTCTTGGTGTTGGCGTTTTGCTGGCTCACAGAGACATTCCTCTACACCCGTGCTTCTCACCCAAGGGAGATTTTGTTCCCCAGGGGACACTTTGAGATGTCTGCAGATAGATTTGGTTGTCACAACTGGCTCCTAGGAGGTGGAGAGAAGGGAAGCTGCTAAACATCTGCACTAATAAAAGAGAAACATGGTAATTAGCGTACGACCGCTACCCTTTTCATTGGCTAATCAGTGAGTATATGCAAATTAACTGTCAGCCAAGATGGCAGCGGCAGCCAGGCAGCTGAGAACAGGATGCTTGGTTGCCCCAGCGATAGAGGAAACCAAGGTTCCCGCCTGCAGCTGCTGGGCTCTGAGCTCCTGAAGCAACAGCTCCAAAAGATAAAATGTTTCAATTATAGAAGCTAAAAGATGGTGGTTAATCTGCATATTCAGGCTCCAAGCGGTAGAGCGAAGCCAAACAGCCCTGAAGCCGCAGAGCAGAGAGGCCTCACTGCCTGAGGATCAGCAGAGCCGGGAGGCCTCCCGGCCGCCTGGATCAGCGCAGCTGAGAGGCCTTCTGGCCGGGGGATCAGCGCAGCCGAGAGGCCTCCGGGCCTGGGATCAGTGCAGTCGAGAGGCCTCTCCCGGCCCCGGGATCAGCGGAGCCTGATGGAAGCCCTGTATGTTTATGCACTCTGGGGGTTCAGAGGTCCTGTCCTAGGCAGAGGCCTATGGTGAAATTTCTGGCTCTGAGAAGCAGCCTGGGGACTGGAAGGCGGCTCCTCTGACCTTAGTGCTGGAGAAGACCATTAAGCAGAAAACTAAAGAAACCGATTTTACATCATTTCCCAGGTGGAGAACAGTTGGCATGTAAGCCCCTGACCAGTGCCCAGCCTCTCCTCTGTCAGTCTGTCTCACTCTTAGGTACCATGTTCTTTTTTCTGTCTTAACTGCAACTCATTTTTAAACTAGATTGCTTTTAAAAGAAGACTAAATAAAGTTTCCCTTAAGTTATTTAGGTGCTGCTGGGGCTGCTGGGGCTGCTGGGAGCCTGATAGAAGACACAAACACGCAATGGGGGGCCTGTACCCAGCAGCCCCAAGGCCCGCCACCTTGGTGTTGGGTCTGCTGAGGGTATCAGAGACACAAACCCACAGGCCCAGCACCCAGCAGACCCAAGGCCTTCGTGGCAGCACTAAGGAGCAGCAAGCCAAGCGGTAGGAAGCAGCAAGCAGGTGGGCAGTAACAAGGGAGGGGTCCCGGACTGCAAGAGGGCACATGCTGGGCTAAGGGACCCCCCACCCATCCCCAGTGCACGAATTTCGTGCACCGGGCCTCTAGTCCTATAATGCACAGTTCAGCTCCCTACAACCAAGACTAATTCAGCCTAAAAAATGGCCAGTAGTGGCAAGCTTGAGAAATGCTGCTGTACGCCCAGCAAGGCTGGTTGTTGGATGGTAGCTCTCCATGTGACTTGTCTATTGTATTTCACTTCCAGGGCCAAGCTGTGGCTCAGCTGTGCTCCACTATCCCCAATGTGACTGTCTTCGGAACAGCTTCTACTTTCAAGCATGAAGCCATCAAAGACTCCGTGACCCACCTCTTCGACCGAAATGCAGACTATGTGCAAGAAGTGAAAAGGTAAGGTGTTTGCTCAAAGGAGCACCAGGTTGGCCCTTGCTCTTCTCGCTCTGAAAGAACAGTTGCATTCATCTGGAAGGGGGGCTAATACTACCATAGTAATAATAGTAAATATACATTGAGGTCTTCGTATGACTAGCTCTGTGCCAAATATTTCACCTATATTAGCTCATTTAACCCTCTTAACAACCCCCTTTTGCAGAAGATAAAACTCAGGAATAGAGCAGTTAAGTAGCTTGCAAAGCAAATTTATAACTTGCAAAGCCGTTATGCTAGCTGCTATAACACTGCCTTAACATAGAGAAGTTTCTTTCTCATTCATTCACACAACAGCCTAAGGAAATGTAGGCTCCAACCTGGGTATGACTGAGAGCCAACGAAGGACCAGAGTGGTGACATGATCAGATTTGGGTTTTGGGGCAGTCACCGGTGGTGCGCAGAGAACAGATGGGAGCGGGGAGGCGGGAGGCAGGAGATCAGTCTGCTGGCTGCTGCAGTCATCCAGGGGACACTGGCTTCTAACCTAACCCATTTCCACCGGTGATCCTGAAGCCATTGATCATGGCTATGTGCATGTGCAGCAGGTGGAAAACCCAGCTGCCGCCGTGTTCTCAGATGATTTGTGCATCTCAGCCCTCCTGCTGCTCAGAGTTTGAGGCTGGTCCTCAGGTTCTATTCCTGAGAGGGTTTAGGGATGTCCTGTGCCAGTGTTCCTGCATTTTCAGTTGATCAGCACTAAATTGCAAGGTACAAAGGAATTAGTTGTCCAGCTAGCATCCTAATAATAGCATCACAATTTTCTGCAAATCACACAGTAAGATGGAAAATTGAAGGACTAGAGGGATGGGAGACCTGGTTATCTGAGGTGGTGGATTTGGATCAGATTAAGTGAGAGTTTCTTGGAAAGGAGAGTCTCCTGATAGTCTGAATTTTCAGATTTATTATTAAAGGTTTGAACAGGGAGATTTGCATGTAACTTAAAATTGACCCAGTATTTGCAGGAGGGCATGAAGAGAGAGCTTTACATGGAGATATTAGAAGTTCCCCGTCTGGTTCGCAGAAGTCTGTAGATTGCAGGCATAGTTTAAAGGCTTCCAGGATTTACCTTTGCCTATTTTCATAACCCTTAGGTAGTCCTTCTTTTACCTAGCGTCTATCAAGCTGTGGTGGGGAAAATGAACTACCATGTCTCTTCAGCGATCTTTTCTTTCATCCTCTTAATGATATTTTTGTGAGCATCCTTTCCTTTATTCATGTACTGACCTACTTAATCAATATTGAATGTCTGTGTTGGGCCAGGCACTGGGCCAGGGCGGGAGATACAGCCAGACCACTTTGAGAGTCACCATTTACGTTGAGTTTGAGTCTAGTTGGGGAAGAAGAGACAAACAATTTTTTAAAATTCCTTGATTTACAAGTTCAATATGTGCCCTGCTGGGGAAACACAAGGTGCCAATAAACATGCAGATGGGGAAATCAGACACATTGTCCATCAAAGGGTGAGATTTTGGCTGAAATGTGAAAGATGAGAAATTGGCCAAAGGAAGAGCATTTCTGACTTGGGGAGTGGTATGTGCTAGGGCCCAGTGTCAGAAAAGGCTTGGGAAATTTGAGAATCTGAAAGGAGACCGGTGCAGCTGGAGGCAGTAGGATGTGGAAAGTAGTGAGAGAATAGATTGAGGAGGGGCAGCTCTTCTGAAAATGTGACTGACAGTCTATGGCCAGGGAGCTCCTGAAGTTCCCATTTCCCATGTAGCTGCTCCATCCCCTTGTCCTTCTGTGTCCTTGACCTGTGACCTTTCGCCCCCAAAGCAGTGATTTCTCCTGAGGTCAGCAGAGCAGAAGGCAACAGCATCTGAGATGCCCCTCACCACCACCTTCTTTCAAGTGTGACTTCCAACAATTCCTTATGTGTTTAAGTAGAGACCCCAGTATTAGACTGAAAATGACTGGGAAGCTGCAAATATGTGTATGCCCTCTATCCCACTAATCCTATCCTCAGGAAATAATCCAAAAGAAGAAAACGGCAACAGGTCCCCGGTCGCCTCCTGCAGAGCCAAGCACTGCTTCTGATTCACAGCAGGTGTGCAGCATATGTCCCGGGTGAATTATAGCATCGTCTGTAACAGTGAAGATGCAGAAGCAGCCTCCGTTATCAACAGAAGGAAAATAGTTCAGTAGATTACGCTACACCCACACACTTGAGTATTATGCAGCCCCTTAAAAAAAAAGATAATTATGGAGACTCTGTCACAAAATGAGAAAAATAGCCGTGGTAGCATATTGAGTGAAAAAGAAGAACGCCAAATTTCATCTACACGGTGATCACAGCTTTGTATACATTCTCAACTCAAAAGGACATAAAATGAAAGGAAAGAGTGGAATTCAACTGCTATCGTGCAATAGGAGGTGGACGCAGAGTATTTCTTTCTTTTTTGATCACGGATATTGTTTATTACACTATTATGTGTCTGATAAACTAGAAAAAATAATAACATAAAATTCTGTGAGATGAGAACTCTCTTATACACCAACCCATCGGTAAGGTTCTTTGGAACACATTCTTAGCTGTGAGCCAGGCATTGGAAAGGAAATAGGGGGAAATTATTTATAAGATAGACCTAACCTTCACATCACTTTCTCCTTCTCTGTTTGGGAGGAGAGAAATGACTATGCTTGAAACCAAGTGTGAGAGTAAGAAACCTTGAATCATGTGCATCGGACTGTAGGGCCATAAAAATAAAGAGGAGAGAAAAACCAGAGAGAGTGCCAGGGTGGACAGCCCCAAAGGGGGTGCCTGAAGGATGGGAGGGATTTCAGCAGGCAGAGGGAGGAGGGGAGCCAGTCCCAGGCGAGGCGAGTGAGCCCGGGCCAGGTGGATTATAAATAGCCCCAGGTTTTGTTGGTCTCCTCTTGCTCTGATGAGCATTGCAGTTAGACCTTGTAGCTGTACCCCAGACAGTCCTGCATGACAATTCCTCACTTACAGGTAAAGAAATTGAGACTTAGTGGAAATTAATGAGAGTCTAATCACCTGGACAGAACAGAAAGTGATCCAGAAAGGATTCCTGGAGGTGGTATTGCTACGTCCATGTGGGAGCCATTAGTAGTAAACACTTCCTAAGAAGCATAATGTGTGCCAGGCACTGTGCTGGGCACCCCGTAAAGAGCCTATTGTGTACTGAGTGCTAGCTTAGCCCTCAGGGCACAGGACATTGTGTTTGGTCCTCTATGAGAGGCCTACTGTGTGCCCGGCACTGTGCTGGGCACTCTGCAATAGCCTCATCCCTCCGTCACGAGCTTGGAGGTGATGGTTAAAGCTATGGCACAGGCGAATTCTCAAAGGAAAGGAATTCAGAAAAAGAAAAACTGAGTGGAGCACCACGAGTCCAACTGGAAATGAAAGTTACAATAAAGGGGAATCAATTTCTTGGCAAAGGAGAAAGGTTTCTGTCCCGGTAATGGCTCTGTGGGACCTGCCACCACTCAAGAGAAATTCTTCACTGATCCATGTGGGTGGGAAGCATTCCCAATAAAGGGGTGAGGAGTTGGGGACCAAGAAAGGAAAGACACAAAAGTCTTGGATCAGCAATTCCAAAATATCTTGCTGCTGACTCTGGCCTGGAGAACCCTGAGCTGTGGCTATTTGTGTTTGGATCTGGAGAGATTTATGACAGCAGGAGAAAGCAGACATAGCAAATGTGGCACCTGGCCCTCTGCCCTCACCATCTCCATGTTTACGTAATCATGATTATGGCTGTGTACACAATGGAGCACCCCCAAGAATTGGGGGTCTAAGGAGTGAGGCTGGCCCTGTGCCTCTGGGAAGCGACCTCACTCTGCTTATGCTTCTCATGATTATTCCATTAAAAGGAGCTGCTTGGTGCCCTGAAGGCGTGGCTTCGTGGCTCTGTTTTCAATGAAGGAGCATTGCTAAACTCAAAAGCAGTCATGTCTGCTTAAAGGTTTGACCGAAATGGCCAAAGCATCTTTCCCCTCGGGGCCCAGGGAATGACATCTGCCTCTACCTGCTTCTCTTCCTCAGAATTCACCTCACCCCCACCACACCATGACCTTCAAAAGGATGCAATGGCAGCAGGAACTACTGAATTTGTGGCATATTGGCATGTGTAAACCCTGATTTACCTGATTTCACTATAGAAATATCGAGAGAGGTGTGGGGAGCAGCAGGTGGCCTGAATACACAGGAGACCCGTGTGAAGCCCCTGCTTTGCTCCACCCCTGCTGGGAGACTGTGTGGCCTAGAAGTGCCAGTGATGGTCATCTTGGGGCTGGCCACCGCTTATACTGTAAAACCCTACTCCACCTCTGGGGCCTCCACCTGGTATCTAGATGCAAAGGATCAATCCGGTGCCCTTCCATTGCCTGCAGTGGGCTTTGGGGTTAGTCACCTAAACCTATTCAGGCTCAGTTTCCTCATCCATCAAATAGGGATGATGGTCCCCAAGTCACAGGGCTGGCATAACGTGTCGATGAGATGAGACATAAGAAGTGCTCAGTACTGTGCCTGGCACATAATAAGTGCTCTTGAATGTGGGACATCCTCTGCTAGGAGCCTCTACTCTAAATGTTTCTGGGTTTGTGGCTCTACTCACTCTCTCTGATACTCGGTTAGATGGTTGGGTTGTTGAGGTTTTGCACAATCTTTCATGCTCTTTTACCAAACCAGAAGAACTCTCTTTCAGTTACACCACTCTGAAAAATGGAAATAAAAGCTGCCATGGACCCAGAGCTACCAGGAGTGGGGCCTTGTGCTCCACATGCATCAACTCCTTCAAGCTTCACAAAGAAGCCAGGGGCAGGTGTTATCACCATGATCTCCTTCCACAGTTAGGCACAGAGACACTAAGTAATTCAACTGAGGTCACACAGCAATAAGGGGCAGAACCAAACATTTAACACTGAGGTGAAATTCACATTCCTAAGCGCAGCACAATGCTGCTGTTACCCCACCTGCACAGCTGCCACTGCCCCCACATGAGTCATTGATAGTGGCAGCTGGTCTTGAGTCCTTCTGGAAGGGGACAGTGGCAGGGCCTCTCGTTACCACGTTTGGTCTCCCACAGCCTCCTTGGGCCTACTCTGTGCTGATTGCCCTAAGTAAGTCAGAGTGTTGCACTGTTCGGTGAATGCCCTCCTCTCCTCCCCTGACCAATTCCTGCTCATCTTTCAGTGCTCAGCAGAGGATTACCTTCCACAGCCCCCCTGGCTCACTCTGTTGGAGCTGGGATCATTCCATGTGTGGGTTGTCCATTCGTAATCTAACTCCTAGTAACCCACAGCTCCTGGGTAGCAGGGATAAACCCAAGCCTTCATCTGTGTATTCCCAGCTCAGCGCGCACAGAGCCTAGCACGAAGTCAGCACTCAGTGAATCGTTGTCCCGTGGCTGGAAATTGAGAGCAAGTGTGTCGGACCCTGACCTTGGGAGTCTCCTGTAATCTAGGATGAAAAGAAGCAGCTTGAAAATAGAAACCTCTTGGCCTTCCTGTATAGAAAAACATGGCCTACCTCTAGATATATGTATACTTCATTTAAAAGACAAATTTTAAGCCCAAATTCTTCGAAGACTAAATTAAATTGACCGCTTCCCAAGAGCTGCTTGCTAAAACTGTGTTTCCATAACTATACTGGTTTGAGCACTTATTAAGTCTTAAATTCAGAGCAGTGGAAAGGCCATTGGCATTGCACTTAAACTAGACTGGCATTTGAATTCCAGCTGTGCTGGCTACATCTGCTTGGGCAAGGTGCTGCACCTGTGAGCCTTCATTTCTTCATCACAGCAGGGGAGTAAAATGCCTGCTTCACAGACGGGTCATGAGGATTAATTATGAAATGCCTGGGCTATAGGAGAAATCAGAAAATGTGAGTGTCATTTGAAAGAAGCACAAGGAGAGAGAAGTGGAATACCAATCTAAAAACTTTCATTTCTTTTATTTATTCATTGACTTATCTATTTAATCCTTCATTCATACAATCTATCAATATTTCTTGAGCACCTATGCTATGTCCAGTAGGTTGAAAGAGGCTGAGGATACAACAATTAGCAGCACAAACATGGTCTTACGTTTGTGTGTCATGGGACTTATGTTTTGGTGGAAGAGGCAGTCAGTGAATAAGTAAACAAATAAATAGAATAATTACAGCCCACAGTAGATACTAAAAAGTATCCCTTGTGGACACTAAAGCATAAAGGGAGCTAAAGTAGAGATAATTTGGGAGTGGGAGCTCTCACTTAAGTAGGGTGATTAGTTACAGCTTCTCTGCTCAGGTCATTTGTGAATAAGTCCTGAAAGATGAGAAGGAAGGAGCCAGTTCTAAGGAGAGCTGGGAAGAGGGTGTTCAGGCAGAGATTACAGCACATGCAAAGCCCCCGAGGTAGGGATTTTAGGGGTAGCCAGAAGGTTAGGAGGCCTTGAAAAGTTAGTGTGATGTAAGGTTGGGGAAGTAGGCAGGGGCTCATAGGTCACCTCTTACCAGAGTCCAGGGGATAGAGCAATAGGCTCCAGTGGGGCAGCTAATACAGGAGGTTTGATTGGCAGATTGTGGGAGGAAATGTGGACCTGCGCATAGAATATAGATGTGAGAAGCATCACCCAGGAAGTGACGATTCAGGGCGGGGCAGGTCCATCAGGAGTGCCCTGGAGGTGTGCACAGCCTAACATTTGGGACCCTGCTCCTGAGGACAGCCATTCTGCAGGCAAAGAGAGAGGTCTTGGGAAAATGGAGTTCACAGGGAGGATTTGATGGCCCAGGAGGGCTGGCTAATAGAAGCAGAGCAGGGTCCCACCGCCAGAGGAATGAGCAAACTTGGCAGGAAATGGGCCTGGTGGAGGTGAGGAAGACAGGAGCATAGTTACTCATCCCAGGATGTAAGGTGGAGACCTGATTAGCTGGTGCGAGGCACCAGCTCAGAGCTCACCAACAATCTGTGTGCTTCACCTCCCTCGTGTCCTTCCAGCCTCACCTTACAGCAAGCTCCCTCTCATTGTCTCTACTCCAGCCCTCACATTCGCTGCTTCCCTGACTTCCTGCTCATCAGGCTCTTCACATGATGGGGCATTTGCACATGTCGTTCCCTTGGCCTGGAACACTATTCCCAGCACTGTTTCCCTAGCTTACTCCTTCACCCTCCACTCATCACTTCCCCGGTGACCTTTTTTCTGGCAGCCCTGATTGAGCAAACCCGCAATTTAAATCGTCTCATAATACCTTTATGACACTAGACCCTTTCTGTTTCCATTTAATTTTATTTGTGTAATTACTGGTTACTGTCTGCCCAATGTAAGCTCCAAAAAGGGAGATCTCAAATCTGTTTGTGCTCACCTGTATATCCCCCAGTGCCTAGTGCAGTGCCAGTGCTAATATTTAATGAACAAATTAATTTAAAAATTGCTGGCGTGGTTCTTGACCACAAGTCCTCAAAGTGTGGTGGTAGAATCAGCATCATCAGCTTCTCCTTGGAACTTGTTAGAAATGCAAATCCTTGGGCCCCACCCCAGAGCAAGTGAAGCTAGAAGGAGAGGGGGCGGACAGTAACAATCTGTGCTTTAATGAGCCCTCTGGGATATTGCCATGCACACTTGTGTTTTCGATCCACTGACCTAATGCCCTAGTTCTGAACTTAGGGGTGGGACTTAAAAGAACACATCTGTGTAGGTAAGAGCTATATTAGGCTGAAGCAAAACTGATAATTTTGGATGAGCCTTTGTAATGGGATGAATTTTAGGCTTGACCTTGAGGGTTTTGAACGGCATATTCACATTAAGACTAAGCTGTCCATTTATTGTCTGAACCCAAGAGATGCCCATGAAATTTCCTAGTTAGTGACATATGGACACAGCTGTTGACATGTGCTGCAGTGCCTAAATTTTGCTGGGGATGAGGGTAGGGTTAGAAAAGCTGAACTGTGTGCAAAAACAAGATAATCCTGCAAACTCACACATCTGAGGAAACACCATTCTTTTCTGAGCAGAGCAGGGCCCGGCCACAATTGGGAGCTCTGTGAGCATAAATATTTTCCCTACAATCTTCAGAGTTCCCTCCTGCAAATATCTTCTATTAGTGGAAGCCCAGTAGATGTTTGTTAAATGCATGTGTGAGTGAGTGAATCGGTAAAGGTATACATAAATGAATGGAAAAAGGGACCTTCTTCCTAATAGAGTACTGCCTAATAGAGTACAAATGGCAGATTCTCCCAGGTCTAGAACCTTCTACTGCTATAGGAAGATCCTCTCCTTTTAATCCTCTTCCTTTAAGACTATGCTTTAGATCAGTGATGGCGAACCTTTTGAGCTCGACGTGTCAGCATTTTGAAAAACCCTAACTTAACTCTGGTGCCGTGTCACATATAGAAATTTTTTGATATAGACTTATATTTTTGATATTTATTTTATATATTTAAATGCCATTTAACAAAGAAAAATCAACCAAAAAAATGAGTTCGCGTGTCACTTCTGACACGCATATCATAGGTTCGCCATCACTGTTTTAGATTGAACCTGGAGATAGGACAAATGGAAGTTTGCAAATTAAATTAGCATGATTTTTATAGCTTCACTAAAGAGAGAGGTGGAGAGGGAAGACAGCCAATCCCTCCGAGACCAGAAGCCCCAGGAAGACAGAAAACATGGTTTTGTTCACCAGTCTATCTCCAGCACCTTGGACAGGGCATGGCACATAACTCAAGCTCCACAAATATGAAGTGTTGACTGACTGACTTATGGGGTGATTGTTATGTGGCTGGCAATGGGCCGAGCATTTCATTGGTCACCTCATTTCATTTTTAGCACAAAGAAACATGCCAGCTCCACTTTACAAAGGAGAAAGCTAAGGCACGGGAGAGCTGAGGGAGGCAGCTAGATACAATATAGACTGTCTGACTGTGATGTTCATGCTCCTTCTCTAGCCCAGGCTGGTTCTCTGTATCAGCCAACAGCCAGATTCTTGGCTGCCTCCAGTTTTATGAAATTGTATAGCTGGACTTAGGAGGATAGATGAATTTCCGGGGCTTCTGCTTTATTTATTGCTATTCCCAAGAGCTCTAGATCTTCCTGATTCTGGGAATAAACAGTATGACACAGGAAGGGAAAGGGATCGACAGTTTGGTCCCTGACGGGTTACAGTATTGTCCTTTGTGTCCTCGCCATTTAGAATCTCTGCGGAAGGAGTGGACATTGTTTTGGATTGCCTCTGTGGGGACAACACCGGGAAAGGTCTCAGCCTTCTCAAACCCCTGGGGACCTACATTCTATATGGTGAGTGCTGAACAGTAGCGGGGGACATGCTCACCGAACACTGCTCAGGTGCTTACAGACAAAGGCTCTAAAAAATGAAATGTGTTGCTATGTTAGGGCAATGAGGTTGGGGTGTTTGCTTTTTTGATGTGTCCCAAAATATTGCTATTGGCATTAGTTGTTTTCAATGATAAAATTGACATATGTACCTACTGCCCTGTTACTCCCAGGAATACTTCTTATTCCAAAAGAGATCAAGCCAAGCCAAACCAATGTAGTCATTGAGATGGGACTTGACCCACAGAAAGTGGCACAGGTGGGAAACCAAGGAAGGACCCACAGTAGGATGGAGAGGAGTGGCTGCTATACTGGGGTTTTAAAGGCAGTTCTTCCAGTTCTTCAGTATTAGAGGTGAAATTACAAACAAACAAACAAACAAAACCCAACAGACCCTCCTTCCTCTAAACTACCCTTGTATGTCCCAATCAAGACAGAAGCCCTGGGTAGACGGGGAACGGACCTGCTTCTGCATCTCGCGTTTGGGAGGATTTATGAAAGACAATAGAGAGCAGGTTTTCTCTAGCAGAGTGAGACCCCCAGAGCCCCTTCTCTCTTCTTTCAAAGCAATTTAAACATTAGTCTCCACAAAGTCAGAAAAGCATATCTGAAGCCAAATGTTACATTCCAAAGCCAAATGATATTGGGTTATCCAACATTTGAAATTTTTGGTACTTCTGTGCCCTTTATATACAACAGAATATTGAGCCTCAGTTCTGTATAACTTAGAAAAAAAATACAGTTTCCTTGCTATTAGCGGAGACATTTATAAAAGAGGTATAAATATGCAAGCATCTTTTTGTTGTCATCCAGTCATTATGAAAAAGAGGGAATAAGCTTTTCATTGCTGATGTGTTTTGGTATTTTCAACAGTGGCCACATATTTAAAAGCCCTTAGAGGTGGACATGAAATTTTTAAATTATTACTATTGATAAGAGAAGCACTGAGCATCAATGCACAATGTAGGGATATTGGGTACGACTCACATGGTGTGACTAACATGTGAGTCAAATGCAGATGGACAGTTTTTGCATTTTTTACTTATTTACCAATTCTATTTTTGCCCCAGTTTCATATATTTCATGGAATACAACCCAATTACATTGTAGTGTCTAATTCATTACATTGACTACTTGATTACTAAGTAGTTGAAGCCTAGTACAATGATGCCTGGTGGTAGTCACCACATAAAATTAGAAGCAGTGATTAGCTGTCAACCAGTTTAAACAGGCCAAATAGTTAAGCTTAAAATATATATTGATTTTTCATTAATAACAGTTCACTGAAAAGAATTTACTCTCAGTTCTATGGGGACAAGAGAGAAAACTCCTTGAAAAAGACCCCATATGGTATCTGAAGGTCTAAGAGCTCTCTCATTTACCCCCTCTGGGAACCCACAGCAGTCTTTTCTCTGTAAGAGCATCTTAGGGAATCTTTCCCAACTTCACCCCCTGTCTTCCCTCTAATAGTGCTTATTCCAATTAGCAAAGCTCAGTTTCACATACCATTTATCTCAAGTGGTTTTTCACCTTTCTGCCCAGACCTCTCTGGAGCTAAGGCATTGGCCACACTATTTCCCTGGCTGCTGAGCCTGTTCCTCTCTCATCTGCTCCTCCGTGGGACAGTTTATCCATCCACCTAAATTCTAGCTCAGCCAGTCTCTTCCTACCCCTATGTGCCCCGCCCAAGGCAAAGCCCCAAGCCCCTCACTTGCTGAGGAGCCAACTTCAAGCCACTAAGGAGTCCATTTCTCAGACTCAAAGAATGGAAACCAACCAGACATTTCAGCAACTCGTCATTTTGTTAGAATGTTGGCACATGCCCAACTTTCCACAGTAATGACACGGTCACCTTGAGAGATGTTACTTCCTCTTTGATCCAGTGTAACTTGGTTCAAATCAAGGCACCTTGTCACTGCTACCCCCTCCATTAGCACCTTTTCCCCAGGCGGACTCAAGTTCCTGACAGTTCTGGGCTGAACAACTGCCCTAACAAGGGATGTTGATTTTTATTAGCGGTCACTTGATTTGGGAATCTTCCATTTTCAGGTTCATCCAACATGGTGACTGGAGAGACCAAGAGCTTCTTTAGCTTTGCAAAATCAGTAAGTACCCACACACGGTAATGTACTATGGTGGGCAGTGGTTTGCATGTTGTGAGCTCTCACATCTAAGGACATTGACCTCATAACCTAAACCTTTTTTTGTCCTTCACCTGCATTATTCATCTTGAGTGCAGCCTGCATTCCCGCCTTGCTCACTACACACTCATTGTGACTTGGGCTGCTTTTGTCTAAACAAGTCAGCAGGGAGTGGGGGCATGCATGTGGAACTCCAAAAGCTTTATTTTGATTTCAATAGGGATTGCTTATGTGTTGATGTTTTTAATCGTTGGTTGAAAAGAAACCAATAGTGCATTTTATTTCCTTCATGGAAAGCAAATAAATTTTCTGACCAGGTTTCTGTGGGTACTTGAGATTTCTCTGAATCCTAATTTTACGCGTTGGAGATAGAAATGGGATCCTTTTGAGCAAGCTCCTGGGGTGAGTTTTAGACTTAGGCAAGTTTATGAACCATTGACTTAGATAAGCATGCTCTGAATACAGAGGTTACTTTGTCTGCAGTGGAAAAGCCATATTCCTGGGCATTCACCCCATTGTGCTCCTACTCAGACCTACATTCCCGCCTAGAGCTATACTTGGGTGACTTTCCCCCTGACAACAGGGGATTGCTGCTTCTCAAAAGACCTTGCTTTTGTCTTCTCTCCTCCCAGTTTCTGTGACATTTCCCTTATTTTGTTTCCCTTACTTTGCAAGCATCTTCTGAGCACCTGCTATTTGCAGCTCTGAGCCAGGCACTGGGTGTAACATCGAGTGAGACAGGGGCATCTGAGGCCCTTGTGACTCTTACATTCTCATGAGAAAAACAACTGAAATAAGTAAAACATACAAATAACATGATTGCAAATGGTCATAAAAGCTCTGAAGAAATGAAAGCAGGTGCTGAAATAGAAAACCGCAGGGTGGGCTAGAGGCGTTTTGAATAGATGGTCAGGTAAAGCTGTGGAAAGGGGTTTAGATTCATTCTAAGTGTGGCTACAGAGTATTCATATGCCGTTTAAGTGGCAACACTGGCTGCTGGAGGTTTCATCCCCAACATGCCCTGATTCTGGAATGATTACTACTTCCTGCCCCATGAAATTAGAATTAAAGGGTCTCTGTTTGCATTTGAACTTTAAAGTTCAGCTACAGAATAAACTGGGAGCAGGAAGCGTCTAATGAAGAATGCTGTCTGGAGCATGTCCCTTGGAGACAGGCTTTGTGTCACTCACAGCTGCTTTGTTGCTATGGCAGTAATTACCGTGATGTTGACAGCCTGCTGAGGGTAACCAAATCGGTCCCAAATTACATACAATTGTAATAAGTGTTTTCCATTTCTTCCCCAAATGCACAATCACAACACACAGTTTTAATGAAATAATTGCAGGGTACCCAGGTTCGATGAAGGCTCACACAAAAACACAGCCAGGATGCAGGTTGAGATTTTCCTGACCAAACCAAGGGTGGCGGTTATCAGAACACTACTAGCTGGAGGTCAAGAAAGAAGGCTTCACTTTCAGAGGCCTGGCACAGTGTCAATTGGTCATTTAGAAGCAAACTGAAAATAGGGCATGCCAAGGAGTGGAATGATACCTTTGTTCTGGAAGGTTCTAGAAGGGATTTTTTTTTCCCTATACATTCAAGAGAGGCTTAGAAATGAAAGCATGTTTGCAATCACACCGGAATTTTTCACTTAGCTATCTTAATTACGTTCTACCTTAACACTGCCACAGAGCTTGTGCACACTTTGTCAAGCATGCCATTTGCTTTCAGACCATAATGATTATGCTAATAATAGGTGAAGCTAGCATTTACAGAGCAGTCTGACTCCAAATTCAGAATTCCTGTTCACTAAATCAGAACCATTCCTTCCAACATTCGGTGATAATAAAGCTAGTTCATATTTATAGAGCCCCTAGTGTGTGTCAGACACTAAGCACTTTGTATGCATTAACACATTTACTCCTCAAGATGACCCCATGAGGAACCACAAGGAAACTGCACACAGAGAGGTTAAGTGAGTTGGTTAAGGTTGCACAGCTAGTAAGTGGGGGAACTAGGATTTGAAACCAGGCATTCGGCTCTAGAACTCAACCACAGCTGTACAGCAATTGTTGAATCAGCAAGGATTCATTTCACAAATATTTATTACGGCATTGCAGATGTAGTGCAAATCAAGTCATTGATGGTGTCTTTTGCTTTTTTTTTTGATAAGTAACCCATGGTCAAGTACATGGTTCTCCTGGAGCTGGCCCTCAGGCCCTCGGGAATGTACTTTGGTAAAGAATTTTATGCACGAACCTTATCCCTATATAAGCCTGTCTTTCTCCCGCTTATTTTCCTAACAATATGATTTTCTCACTTTTAAAAAAAATCAGACCTTTTACTTTTTTGAGCCTCTTCAATCCTGGAAAGAGGCAGAATGTAAACAAACAGAGCGATAACACTGATATTATAAATGCTCATAAGTGCCCGGCACATTCCTCTTTGTCTTCAATATTAAACTGAGAGTAACCATCTCATTTCTCAGAACCCTCAAGAAACTGGAAGTTGAATTTCTAAATTCAAACCGGCACCAAAGGAAACACAATTAAATCAGAACAAAGCAGTTGGATAACCATTTCTGTAGTTTGTTAATGGGTGGCTTGCTTATTTTCATGTCTGGTTGGGAGATAGGCAGCCATATTTGCCAGTTATGTGTATTCCCACAGAGGACTTTAATCCAGGATTTCTCATCTTTAGTGCTTTTGACACTTTGGGGTGAACAATTCCTTGTTGCAAGGTGCTATCCTGTGCACTATAGGATGTTTAGCAACATCCTGGCATCTATACACGAGGCCAGTAGATCCAGTCATCACAATAAAAATGTCCCTAAACATTACCAATGTTCCCTCAGGGGCAAAACTGCCCACAGTTGAGAGCCACTGTCTTAGCCCCAACACTATGTTTTATCCCTCAGTCCACTGTTCTTTCTTCCTCTTCCTTCTCTGATGCATTTCCAGTCACCCCTCCAGCCTTATCGTTACTCCCCCAGGAAAGCTGCACCTGCAGTCAATGTCATCACCCCCACTGTGTCCCCAGCACACTTTGTAAACCTCTATGCCACCTCACTCCCTTCATCCACCCCTCCCTTCAACAACCCCTTACCACCATCACCATTCACAAAGCCAAGTGCTTTACACTGAATTCTCCCAGGGAACATCAGAGGCAATACCCTGCCACCGTATGTAGCTGAGAAAAATGAAGCATGGAGAATAACAGGGAGCAAGCTGTATAGCCAGGATTCAACTCCAGAGCTAGTAATCCTCACCATATTCTTTCACATTCCAACTACATGTGGCCTAGTGGCTCATTTTAAAGGGCTCTCTCCCACCTTGATCCTGAGCTCTTCTCATAAGCACCACTGTCTGTAGTTCTCCACGCACTCACCAAATAGATGCTTTAAAAAAACACACCAACCTCATATGTGGAATCTAATGAACAAAATAAACTCATGAACAAAATAGATCCAGAGACACAGGAGCATGGAGCAGACTGACGAATCTCAGGGGAAGATGGGATGGGAGGTGAGATATTAACCAAAGAACTTGTATGCATATATGCATAACCCATGGACACAGACAAGAGTGTGGTGAAGACCTGGGGCTGTGGTGTGTGTAGAAGGGAGTCAATGAGAAAAAAGGGGGACATCTGTAACACTTACAACAATAAAGATTAAGAAAACACACACATACCAACCAGATCTACCTCTCAGCCAGCTAGAACCAGGCCCACTGCAGCCCTGTTTTGCAGAGAACAAGTCCTTGTAACCTGACACCTTCTCTCTTTCCAGTGGTGGCAGGTGGAGAAAGTGAACCCCATCAAGCTATATGAAGAGAACAAAGTCATCGCGGGGTTTTCCCTTTTAAATCTGCTCTTCAAACAGGGCCGCGCAGGCCTCATTCGAGGAGTGGTGGACAAACTCCTAGGGCTCTACACCCAGAAGAAGATCAAGCCCACTGTGGACTCCCTGTGGGCCCTGGAGGAGGTAAGAATGGTGTTTCCCCCCAGCAAATAGTCTCTTTTAGTCCAGACAGGTTTGAGCAGCCAAATACTTTTTTTTTTTCACTAAGTAATTTTTCTCTAGGTTTGTTTGTTTTAAATGATGGTCCTAAATGCTTTGAATATAAAAAATATTTTAAATTCTCTAGTGGTTGTTTTTTTTAAATTTAATTTATTAGGTTGACATTGGTTAATAAAATTATACAGGTTTCATGTGTACAATTCTATAACATATCATCTCTGTGTTGAATTGTGCTTTCACCACCCCAACTCAAGTCTCCTTCCATCACCATTTATCTCTTCTTTATGCTCTCCCACCTCCAACCCCCCTTTCCCTCTGGTAATCATCATACTGTTGTCTGTGTCTGCGAGGTTGTTATTTTTCTTTTTGCTTAATCTCTTCACCTTTTTCACCCAGCCCCCAACCTCAACCCCCTCTGACAGCTGTCAATCTGTTCTCTTTATTATGAGTCTGTTTCTATTTTGTTTACTAGTTTATTTTGTTCATTAGATTCCACATATAAGTTAAATCATATGGTATTTATCTTTCTCTGACTGGCTTATTTCACTTAGCATAATACTCTTCAGGTCCATTCAGGCTGTCACAAAAGGTAAGATTGTCTTCCTTTTAACAGCTGAGTAGTATTCCATTGTGTAAATGTACCACACCTTTTTTATCCACTCATCAACTAATGGGCCCAGGGGCGATGTCTAAATTTTGGCTGTTGTAAATAACACTGCAATGGACATAGGGGTCATATATTCTTTTGAATTGGTGTTTTGGGTTTAGTTGGATATATTCCCGGAAGTGGAATCTCTAAGTCATAAGGCAGTTCCATTTTTCTGCCCAGATCTCAGCAGAACAGAGCCACCAGGACTCGATAGGGTGGGGCCGCCAAAGTCTGGAGAGTGGAGAGAATGGATCTCCTATGAGAGAGAGGTGCCAGTCAGGTTCACAGGAATGTGGTGGGAATGCCCCTCCCCCCACCGCAAAGCCATATAACGCAATCACTGACACCTTCTGAGTGCCCTCACCTCTACACCCCTGCCCAAGCAGCTGACTCCTCAGCAGGGTACAAGCTCCAAAGGCTGGGACAACAGGAAGTCCAGAGGGTGGGGCTTTTGCTTTTCTACAGGCTGATGCCCTAGGGAAGGAAGTGCTCCTCTCAAGAAAGATGGCATCTGTGGTGTGGGAGAAGGACTCAGCACAGGGATCTTGGTGGCTATCCCTTCAGCTCTCTCCCAAGAGCCACAAACTCTAGTCTCTTCTTACACTACTCTAGTCTGCTCTGCCCTCCCTCCACTGGAGCCCAGGATGAGTGGCTGCAAATGAGATTTTTGTGCACTGGCCCTTTAAGAGGGCACCTGTGTCTGTAGTAGACTCTCTCTCTCTTTCTCTTGGGTGGACAGAATCCCTGGTTTTCTTTTTCTTTTCTTTTTAAAAAGACTTTTACATATTTTTATTGCTTTCAGAGAGGAAGGGAGAGGGAGAGAGATAGAAACATCAATGATGAGAATCATTGATTGGCTGCCTCCTGCATGCCTCCAGCAAGGGACCCTTGCTGGTTTTCAGCCCCAGATATTATGTGTGCACCTCTTCCTGGCTCTGGTGCTCTGGGCTGGAGAGCCTCTCTTGGGGTTTAGACCCCACACTTCTTAGGGGGGACCCCCCACAGCTGAGATGTCCCTCCGGAATCTTAGCTGCTGCCGGTAGGATTGGGGGCCAGCCCTATTTGCATCTCTGCCCTTCCTACTAGTCTTGTTGTGGCTTCTGTAAATCCTTGGTTATGAGACTTCTCTTCAGCTAGTCTTCAGTTGGTTACTCAGGTTGCTTGCTCTATCTATATTTTAGTTGTAATTTGAGTGTAACATCCACCTACAACACTGCCATCCTCAATCCTCTCTTCCCTCTAGGGCAGTGGTTCTCAACCTTCTGGCCCTTTAAATACAGTTCCTCATGTTGTGACCCAACCATAAAATTATTTTCGTTGCTACTTCATAACTGTAATGTTGCTACTGTTATGAATCATAATGTAAATATCTGATATGCAGGATGGTCTTAGGCAACCCCTGTGAAAGGGTCGTTCGACCGCCAAAGGAGTCGCGACCCGCAGGTTGAGAACCACTGCCCTAGTGGTTCTTAAACCACACGCCTTACCATAGCATTTGTATCATAAACCTTTCCAGGTAAGCCACCAAGTTTTAATTTATGTATATGATTCATTTTGTGTACAAGAGAGCATATATTTTGTTGCAGCATCATTTACATTGTCACCTTGTGGGTATATAAACGATCAAGGTCATGGCTCAGAATTGAAATGATTTGTGTGCTAAGCCTGATGCTTGGGGCCCTTGTGAGAAGTTGTTAGCTGTCACAATGGGCATTGTCATCATTGATGAATTGTTGAATCTACTGTTGGACTGTTTTCATTAATTGATCTACCCAAAGTTCCAGTATTTTAAAACCATTCCTTGATCATGAAAAAATTAAGAACCCCTAACGTTATCTTTACGGATACTGAAGTGTGACTGGTTGTTTGGGTTCAGGTAAGATGAGCTAGGAGGTAAGATCTAGATTAGAAAGTCCTTCAGGACAAGGAAAGTTTGAGATATTTGGGAAGCCAGTCACGGCAGTTACCTGTGAGGGTAAAATGGAGAGATGTGGCCTAGGTTTCCAGAGGCATTTTACTAAGAAATTTTCTTATGTCAGGGTTTCACAACCTTGGCTTCAGAGAGCCATGAAGCTGCAGAGGAATGTTTTAAACTATATGGGAATGTGTGTTTTTTGTTTGTTTTTCTATTTTGCACAGGGGAGTAACTTGTAGTACAAACAACTTTTTGTACTTTTGGGAGTCATGGTCACTTTTCAAAAGCTAACAAACACAAAATTCTGTGGAACAGAGAGTCGGTATCCTCTTGGTAAGAAGGTTGGTGCTATTTGCTTAATGGGAGAGGTTGGCCAAATCCTATGGCTTCCCTAAACACAGAAATCACTCTGAACCTCTTTGTGAGGGTCATTGTATAATCAAATAGGACTGATCCTGGATCCATGCACCACAATACCTCTCTAATCCTGCAGCATTGTGAATAGTCTTTAAAAACCCAACCACCAAAACCCTTGTTCCTTATGATAAAAGACATACATGCTTGTTTTAGAAAACTCCTAAATTAACCAAAAGCCTAAGGAGAAAATGAACTAACTGCAAGTCCACGTTCCAGAAATGGATAACATTGTTAGCATTTAGGTTTGCTTCCTTCCTGTCTTTTTTCTATTACAGATGCTCACTGTGATTCAATTTATTGCTAAATCAAATCAGATAATTGTTCATTCCTTCTGCTGTGTAATTTCCAAGATTGTTAGCCTATCATTGTGCTTTTCTTGAAAAGAGATCTATTTTAATCCATATGGTATTCACTATGATATCTCAGTGCTATAGAGTACAGCTGGATGAAACCACTACCAGATTCTCAGTGGTCAGGAATGAGAGAAAACTGGAAATAGTCAAGACCAGAGATAAGAGATTAACTTGACCATGGGGCAAAAAAGAGGGCTTAAACTTAGATCCAGTGCCAGAAAGAGATCCAACAAAACTGGTAGCATTTAAGCAGAGGTTGAAATCTAAGATCCTGTTGGCCCAATGGTTCCTTGTTCTGATACTTGACATCAATCCTGGTCACAATGGTAACTGAATTATCAAATATGTATTGAATAACTACTATGTGCCCTATATTTGTCTGTCTGTCTATCTATCTATCTATCTATCTATCTATCTATCTATCTACCTATCTATCTATCTATGTCATGTATGTATATCTGTGCTTTATACATGAAAAGAATAAGATTTTTTTCATTCTCCAAAAACCAATTTTTACCCCTTTGGGGATGGGATCACTCCCACTGAGAATGTATGCTGTAGAATGACTTTAGAGAAGAAAGGTTAGAAGTCATAGGATATGAAAGAGGCAAAACAAAACAAAACAAAACAAAACAAACAGAAGAAGAGCATGCAAGGCAGAGAGACCCTCAAGAGCAAAGGGATGAAGAAAGAAAGATCATGATGGATTCCAGAGAACAGTTTCCTGTATTGATGTGACCAAGGGAGGAAATGGCTCAAGGAGAGCCTGTATGAACAGGTCATCAGGGACCACATAGAAATCTAGATCTTACTCTAAGCCCCATGGGAGGCCACTAAAATGTCAGGGTTAGAAGGTCCTACACCATGATCCCAAGGGAAGAAGTAAAAATTATTAGGCTCCAACTGCAGAAGTCTGATGATATTCAAAGGAGATCTCAATCCAGCTCAGAAATGGGAAGGGGGCACCAGACTAAGCTCAGCTCTCATTAGACAGGGTCTGACTAGGAACAGCTGGGCACAGATAAGGCAGCTAGGGGAATGTGCAGCTCCATGCATGCTGGGGCTAAGTCAGGATTGGCTCAAGAGCTGGATGGACCAAGGACACAGAGCAAAGCTTCTCAGGACCCACACCAAATAAAGATGGGAAATCTGAGGCTGATAGCTGACTGAATAAAGGATCGTGTACAACTCCAGGACTTTATTGCAAGTGCTTCCAAATTCATGCACCTCCTTTCATCTCTACTGATGGCACCCACGTGGCCTAAGCTGGACTCATCTTGTAAGGAGCTCCTGATCAGTCCCACACTTCCATCTTGCCCCTGTTTAGGGCATTCTATACCCAGTGGCCCGAGTGAACTTATCACTACCTAACCTAGATCATGTCTGTCCTGCTTAAAACCCTCCATGGCTTCCCATGGCACCTGGAATCCAGGCCTGCCCAGTCTAAACTCCTGACCTCTCATCAACCTCACACTGTTCACCTCGCCTCCTACATCCAATCTTCAGTGGCTTTTATGTCCCTGGTGCTTGAACCCACTCAAGCTTTTCCTGTCTTGCACTGTTGAACCTGTTGCTTCCTCTCTTTTGAACATTCCTCCTCCAGATTTTCAGAGCTTCCTTCCAAACATTGTTTCAGCTTCAGTGAGCCCTACCTAGTGAGGCTTTCCCAAACCCCCCTCCCGAAAGGAGCATCCCGCACAGCCACCCCTGCCTGGGTCATCCTCTTTCCCTTTACCTTGTATGATAGCTTCCACTGTATTCATCACTAGTTGAAATGATCCTGTTCATTTATTTGTCAACTTGTTTAGACTCCTGTCTCCCTTCCACTAGAATATAAACCCTAGATGAGGAGAGACCCTGACTATGATGTTCAAGACCCCAGCGCCTGGAATGGAGTAGAGAATAGTAAACTTGTATTACATGAGCAAATTAATGAATCCACCAACACACAAAAATATGGCTATTTGGAGATTTTCTGTTTAACAATAAACATTTTTAAATGGATGAATGAATGTACAAGCTATCTATATATCCTAAAAGGCCTGTGGTCATGACGCTGCGTCACGACCACAACCGGTCACCAGGAGGTGCATGGAGTGCGTGGGTGGGCGTGGCGAGATGAGCGCGGGTGGGTAAGGACTTGACTCTGGGTCCTGTGGCGCAGTGGGACCTCCCGCCTCCCTCCCATGGAAGCAGGTGTGGCTCCTGCCGGCTCCCATGGAAGTGGCACGGTTCCCGCCAGCTCCTGTGGCCACTAGTCTATATAATAAAAGCCTAAGTGACCATTATGGCAGAATGACCAGAACGACGGGTCGCTATGATGCACACTGACCACCAGGGGGCAGACACTCAACAACACAGAAGCTGCTCTCTGGTGATCAGTGGGTTCCCACAGGAGGAGCACTGCTCAGCCAGAAGTGGTGGTGGGAGCTTCTCCTGCCTCTGCGACAGTGCTAAGGAGCAGCAAGCCGAGTGGTAAGGAGCAGTGAGCAGGCAGGCAGTAAGGAGCAAGGGGTCCCGGACTGCAGGAGGGTGCAGGCCAGGCTGAGGGACACCTCCCAGTGCACAAATTTCATGCACCAGGCCTCTAGTTCTAAAATAAGATATTACTGTAAGACAACTTGGGCACAGTTGACATTTTGACTGAATAATCCTTTGGCGGTGGCAGAGGGTTGGGTGGGGTGGGGAACTGCCCGGTGCATTGTAGCATGTTTAGCAGCATCCCTGGCCCTCTACCCACTAGATGCCAGTATCTGTGACAATCAAAAATATCTCCAGACATTGTCAAATTGCTCCTAGTTGAGAACCACTGTCTTTTAAAAAGCCATATTGGTTAAGACAGTCATCAGGAAAACAAAGGAAGTGTAAGAGCCCATAGCAAGCTAGTCATCCATAGAGGGGAGACAGACGGCTGCTACCTGTTTGCCAACAAAAACATCCACAGGCACTCATCACAACACCCACCAACTTTCTGAGGGCTCTTTTCTTGGTATTCACAGACATCTGTTGAGAGCTCCAGTTGGGCCAAACTCAGCTATTTATCAAGCCCACGCAGCCCTTCTGGGCTTGAAGAGAGCAGAGCATGCTTATTACTTGGGAACCTCAGAAGGAGGACTGTAATCATTCCCTCCCCCCCTCCCCTTTGATAAATGATTTCACAAAATTGCTTTTCAGGCTGGCTCTATAATTTCATCTATGGAATATAAATCCCATAGGGATTCAAAGAAAATTTTCTTGGGCTCTCTGAGCTCCCAGACTAGATTTAATAATATCACAGATGATTCAGGTTTCTTTTTAGCCATCTGTCTCTGACATTACTTTAAATTTAATACACAAAGCAGAGTGGATACACTGCATCTCACGTTTGCCTCCAAATATTACACGTGCAGCTATACATTAAGTTGGAAAAAAGTTAATCTCTCCAAAGAGTTCAGAGGTGGGAAAGGTATGAAACCACATACCTTTGTAAACCAAGTTGGTGGGTGTTGTGATGAGTGCCTGTGGATGTTTTTGTTGGCAAACAGGTAGCAGCCGTCTGTCTCCCCTCTATGGATGACTAGCTTGCTATGGGCTCTTATTGTAAACCAAGAAGCAGTGATAGCCACTGAGTACCTACTATGTGCTAGGAGGATGTCAAGTCTATTTTAGGATGTCAGGTCTACAGAAGGGATAGACCATGTGTCCCCTAACCTTTGCGTTTATGATTCCATTTTTGAGACAATTACAAAACAAAGAATAACTTAGGGTTTGATCCTGGGATGTTGGGTTCAAGTACAAGTGAATTCAGAAATGAGAGAGAATGCTGTTAAGGAAGAATGAATGTTCAGAGATGGCTTTAAGAATGAGATGGGCCTGTTTTAGATTGAAAGGATTTAAATTCTCTGGATGATGTTGAGGTTAAAAAACAAGGTGTTACAAGCAGGAGGGACATGAGTCACAGAAGTAGGAGTGAGTATGGGGTAGGTGGGGTTGAGAGGTCTACGCTAAGCAAAGCAGAGGTTGCTGACTCAGGAGGAGAGGAAATAAGATTGGTTGGGTCAACAGAGTCAAATCTTGGCCTCCGCTGCCAGGCAGGGGAGTTCAAGTCAACATTCTGAGTGAGGAGCTTGCTGTTACAGCGTGGCCTAAGCAACACATACCTTGTGATCTTCTCAACTCCTGAAGCCCATCTGGTCCCAAGTATAACACTAGAAAGATATGCACCTGGGCTATAGAGCTGTGGCCTCTGATTAAAAATGTATTTTCCCATCTGCCATGTAATAGTACACAGAGGGCTCTCTAATGAGCTGAAGTATGTCCTCCCCAAATTCATATGTTGAAGCCCTAACCCCCTGGATGTCAGAATATGATTGTATTTGCAGATAGGGCCTGTAAAGAGGTTAATTAAGCTACAATGCGGTCTTTGGGTAGGCTGACTGGTTTACTTATAAGAAGAGGAGATTAGGACACCTAGAGGCACCAGGGATGAACACACAGCGAGAAGATGGCCATCTGCAAGCCCAGGAGAGAGACCCCAGAATGAAACCAATACAGCTGGTCCCTTGATCTGGGACTTCTAGCCAGTACAACTGTGAGAAAATGCATTTCTATAGTTTAAGCCAGCTAGTCTTTTTTATTTTTTTATGGCGGCCCTAGAAAACTGATAGAGGGTTGCACAGAGATCTTGGCAGTTTTAAAATCTTCGATGAAAAACATTGCCTATAGCATTTTACAACATCCTATCTAATAAAAGAGTAATATGCAAATTAACCATCACTCCGTGACAAAGATGGCGGTGCCCATAGCGGCCGGGAGGGGACACTTGTGGTGGCACCCCGGTAATGCGAGCCCAGCATCTGCTCCTCGGCCACGCGGAGAGAGAGAAGGGGCCTCTGGCCAGAGGCTGGGGCAAGGGACGCTGGTGTCGTTGCAGGTCAGGCTGAGGGACACACCCCCATCCCGTGCACGAATTTCGTGCACTGGGCCTCTGGTTACTTACATAAAGGTCTATGACTATGCTCTCTACAATGATACCATCAGCCACCACAGGTTGCTATTTACATTTAAATTAAGTCAAATTAAAAATTTAATTCCTTAGTTGTACCAGCCACTTCTCAAGTGGTGAGAAGCCACATGTGGCTAGTGGCTACCTAACTGGACTGTGCAGAGATGGAAGAACGTACGTACCTATCACTGCAGATATTCCATTAGAGCTGGTTTATAAGATGATGTCATCCTTCTGTTTGAAGGTTGGAGAAAATGTGCCTTGCCAGCAATCTGGCATAATCATGTAAATTATGTTAATTATGCCCATCCCTGTATATCTCTCTTTGCCTTGGCTGCAGTGGAGTTCATTGCCCAAATGCAGTTCATCATTTAAGTGTCCCTAATTCCTCATTATGTGTCCACTGCATTTTTGCCTTCATGTTAATAATTGCGGTTTAATTATGTGTGTCTTTCATTCTATGCCATCACAAAACCCATATAGAGATAAGTCTGTCTAAAAGAATGAATGAAAGGAAAAATAATGTGAGGCTGAGCTTGAAAGGGACCCTTATCTGTCTCAGCACAAGAGGGTTACTTGATCAAAGGAAGATTAATGTTGAACTAGCAAGAGGGAGGGTGCAGTGATCTAAGAGACAGAGCTGAGTGGGTTTGTGATCATCGGTTTTTTAAAAAGCTACAAGCTTCAACTCTAACACCAGTCTGGGAAGTGAAGAGAAGATGGAGCCAAGCCTCTGAAACAGAGGCCCAAACCCAAACTACGAGGCAAAGACTCAAGGAGAAACTGTGGAAAGTTCCACGTAATGATGGCAGGAGGCAACTGGCTGGCATAGACTTTCTTTCAAGATTTGGAGGATCCTTCTGAGACACAGTTGGGGGAGGGGAGAATATTTCTAAAGAATCCCCAAAAAGCAGGTAATGTGTGCTGTATCACATGCATGTTGATTTGGAGAATAAACTGGGGCCAGCTAGTCTGGATACGAGCCCCCTGCAGATTTTAGACATGACTGTAGGTAAGCCCCTGACCGAAGTGGGGGAAGTAGAATGGGAGAGAACAAGCAAATCTGAGTCATTGGAAATAAAGGGCAAAGGAGAAGAAAGAGACAGAGATGACCAATGGTCTTGCAACCTGGGAGAGTGGGAATGGGGTGTCAGCAATACCATTTCAGTTAACAGTGCTAGGAGCTGCCATGAAGAGGTTGACGAGCTGAGATGGGAGTTTAAGGTTATGGTAGAACATAAAGGCAATCCAGAGCCACAGTCTCACTGAGGTGAGAGAAGAGGGCGGGATAATTACTACCACTGCTGGCATTTCCAGAGAATGACTAGCTTGTGTCATTGACTAGCTCTATGTGTTTTGCATGTATTAACTCATTTATATACTCCAACAACCCTAAGACCCAGCTACTATTATCCCCATCTTACAGGTCACAAAAATGAGGCTTTGGGGAAATTGTACCTGCCCAGAATCCCTGCTTATAATGTCATTTAATGGAAATTTGAATCCCGGGGAAACCTAATGCATAGAAGTTGTTGGAAAAAGTAACAATGAATAAACTCATTGAACAAAACAATAAGCAAACTAATTATATTAGCAAACACTTAGTATAGCATGTGCCAAGTACTTTTCCAGGCAGTTTCCCTTAATTAACTCATTTTCTCCCCACGATAATCCCACATGGTGGATACTGCTGTGATATATATATATATATATATATATATATATATATATATATAGAAATAGACTTATAGTAGTAAGGTGAAGTAAGTTGCTACAAGTCACCCAGCTGGTACATGGCAAAGCTGGCATTCAGACCAAGACAGACTGGCTCTTGAGTGCATGCCATGGGCATTAAATTCTTTACTGCAGAAGGAAGAGCATTAAGGCCAAGAACCCTAGCATCCCCCACACTTCACACAACAGGCAAAAGATGAGGCATTCACAAACAGGTCAGTGGTGAGGGGACCTCTGTGACTATGTGACAGGTCTTAGTGTTGGCTGCTGCTGACAGGTCAGGAAGCACATAGAAGAACAGCCTTTGGATTTGGCCTGAGGGTAATTGGTGACCTTTCAGAAGGTGCTTTCAGTAGAATGTTGAGGGCAGAAGTCTGAATGCAGAGGGTCAGGTAGGGAATGCAGGTGTAGGGTAGGCTGACAGCCAGCTTAAGTCTCTCTTTCAGCCCTGAGCACAACAAAGGCCTGGAAGCTAGCCAGAGGAGCAGTGTTCAGAGAAGGGCTGTTTGGAAAGTAGATTAGTGGTTGCCTAGGGATGGGAGGGTGGGGGTTGGGGAGAAATTGGAAGGGACTTCTAATGGGTAGACTGTTCTTTATGGAGGCATAAAAATGTTCTAAAATTAGTGATGGTGATTGTTGCATAACTCTGTGAATATAGTAAAAATTATTGCACTGCATACTTTGAGTGAATTGCATGGTATGCAATTATATCTCAATAAAGCTGTTGTCTACAGAAAGAAAGAGAGGAAGAAAGAGAGGGATGCTGTTTATTATTGGGATAACAGGACTTGGGAGATGGGGAGAAGGTACAACTGCAAAGTCCAGGTGCCTCAATCCTCACTAATATTTAAGCTACATGGCCTTGTAAAACCATTTATTCAGCCTGGTCCATTCTCCCAGTTTTCAGATGAGGAAACAGAGGGTCCAGAAGTGATGGCTATGTTTGTTTTATGTCCCTCATTTCTTTTTTCCTTTGCTGCATATACCCTTTTTCTCAAGTGGAATACTAGATTTTTCAGTTCAACACAATCACCCCCCACCCCAGCCCATGCACACAGTCCCAATTTCCACACACACTCTCCCTGCATGCCCAAGTCAGTATCTTTTCTGCAGGTCAAACATATTAGCACCATCATGCCCCCAAACCCTGTGGCACATCTGCCCTCACCCCTGCTCTGATCTATCCAGCATATCAGATAAATTGAGGCACAGCTCTGGTACCATTTCTCCATCTATAGGAGGTTGAATGGTGGCCCTCCGGATGCCCACATCCTAATCCTTGAAACCTTTGAACATGTCACCTTACATGAAAAAAGAACCTTGCAAATGTGATTAACTTAGGCCTATAAAGTGATATTACTGTGGATTATTTGGGTGAGCTGGATGTAATACCAGAGTCCTTATAAGGGGGAGACAGGAGAGTCAGAGTCATGGCAGTGATGTGACAGAGGATGCAGAGGGAAGAAAGGTGATGTGATGCAGGGCCACCAGCCAAGGGATGCAGGAAGGGGCAAGGAAACAGATCCTCCCCTGAAGCCTGGGAAGGAACCAGCCCCGCCCACACCTTGGTTTTAAACCCAAGACCCATGTCAAGCGTCTGATCTGCAGAACTGTGAGAGAATACATTTGTGTTGTGTTAAGCTACTAAGTTTGTGATGGTTTGTGCTAGCAGCAACTGAACAGATATTAGCAGAGGCTGGACTTTGAAGACATACTAGCAAGTGAGAAGGCCTGGGTCTGAGCTCAAGGAGCAGCCAGGGTGGCAGAATTGAACAGCTAGACAATGACACAAGCAGGAAGTGCAGCCTGAAGGGTGAGAGTTGGAGGGGCTGTGACGTAGGCCTGCGTCACCACCTGGGCAAAAGCCTGGAATCGAGAGAGAGAGAGGTAGAGGAGAAAAAAAGGTGCATCTGGCTGAACACAGGGAGAGCAGGCCTTGATCGGGGAGGAGAGGAAACAGTAAGGTTAAAGTCACTACCAATTGCTCAGCTATACTAGCACCCATCACTCCAGCCCCATTGGAACATTGTGGTTCTTCAGAAACCTGAGCTGCTATTGCCTCCTCACCTTTATTCATGCTATTATCTCCATCCATTCTGCCTTCCTCATCCTTGTCCTCATGAAAAATCCCTGCTCTCCTTTCAGAAGTCAGAGATCGTGTTGGCTCCTCTGCAGAAACACCCCCAACATCCTCCCATCTTGCCATGGCCCCAACCCCAGGTTACAAACTCTGGTTTGGGGTCCCATGGACTTGCCTTTCTCATTGACATGTTCATGGGCAGTTACCTGTGGAAATGGAAAAGCAACGGTACCTTCCATCCGTTCCTAAATGGAGGAATTAAATGTCCTACAGGAATTAGATGTACAAAAGTTGCTTGGCCTCATGCTGGACAGCTATTTTTCTTTCAGTGCATTGCAAATGCATCTCCGCCCCCTCCACTCACTCCAGAGTTGAGGTCTTTGGGGTCAGGACCTCAGGCAAGACAGCAAGCGGGAGAACAGACATGCGTCATGCAAAAGATTTCTGGGGCCTCAGGGCACCAGTCTAGTGCAGCATCTGCCATCCAGGCCCTAACCAGATAACCTCATCTCCACCAGAAACCACAGTGAGCTGCAGGATTAGGTTTATTCACAGCTCAGCACTCCTTATTAGCAGTCTGGAGGGTCAGCTCTGAACACATTTCTGTTATGAAGAAAATGATCGCTCTTGCCTTCCCTCCTGTCATTTGGTTGAAAATATTTCACAAAATTGGATTTCCTTGTGAGCCAGAGACAGTGGATGCGGGCTGCGCTTGGGTGTGTTTTTAAAAGACCCAGGTGAGATTCTGCTGCTTCCAAAGCCTGGAAACGCCTGTTCACTTCTGTTGGCCTTCCAAGTCAGCATCGGAATCACTCCGTATGTCTTACTTGCAAGGTGGCAGCAGTAAAACCGGTTTCCAATATTTTCCAAAGTATCTGTGCTGATGTGTTCATCACAGATTCTGACCTGTTCTCTGGACCTTCGATAGGAGGAATAGCTGTGCTGCTGACCAAGGTCACTTGAACATTAGAACATACATTTAAATCAGAGGATGCACAAGTACAAGGCATACCCACCTCCCTCCCTCAGCCTCACTTTCCTCCACTGGAAATGGTGCCACTCGCGTCCCGTCACTGCAAAGGACCTCATGGTTATTGTGCAATCGAATCCACATGCGTTGAACTCTTATAAGCCGTAAGACACTCTGCCAGCAGGACGCATGTTGAAGCGGCAGCTCCAATCGACGTGATAAGCATTTGAGCAGGAGACCCACACGTTGGATTCTTAACCCTCCTGCTTCTTGGCTGTGTGGCCACTAGCACTTCATTCCTCTGCGCCTCCTTTCCCTCACCTAGGAAGCGGGAACAAAGCACCCCATTTATCAGAGAAGTTGTGCATGAGTTTCCTGGGGCTGCCCTAATAATGTTCCTCAAATTGAATGGTTTTAAACAACAGAAATTTATTGTCTCACAGTCTGGAGGCCAGAGGTGCGAAATCAAAGTGTTGGCAGGGTTGGTTCCCATGAGGGCTGTGGGAGAAGGATCTGTTCCATGCCTTTGACCCAGCTTCTGGGGGGTTGCTGGCCATTTGGTGTTCTTTGGCTTGTAGAAGCATCACCCGACCTCTGTCTGCATGAGTTTGTCTCCAAATTACCCCTTGTTATAAGGGCACAGTGATATGCCATTAGGGGTCTTTCTAATCTTAACTAACTACATCTGCAAGGATCCTATTTCCAAGTAAGGTCACATCCTAAGGCTCTGGGGGTTAGGACTTTCAACCTGTGAATTTGCTGGAGAGAGGGGATGGGGAGAACACAGTTCATTCCCTAACAAATGGTGAGCCAGATAAGACAAAATTTAGCATAAGGATGAAAGGGACAGGATCTAGAATAGTTCAGGTCCTTCTTCCTCCACTTCAGTGGTTCTCAACCTTCTGGCCCTTTAAATACAGTTCCTCATGTTGTGACCCAACCATAAAATTATTTTTGTTACTACTTCATAACTGTAATGTTGCTACTGTTATGAATCATAATGTAAATATCTGATATGCAGGATGGTCTTAGGCGACCCCTGTGAAAGGGTCGTTCGACCGCCAAAGGGGTCGAGACCCACAGGTTGAGAACTGCTGCTCCACTTGTAGCTGTGAGTCCTCGGAACACCTATTACCTTTCTCTTTAACGGGGATAATGGCAGGGCCCACACAGTTACCTCAGCCTCGGTGGCCCTCTTGGAAGGAGTAGGGATAACCCTATCCTCTTGCAGTTAAACCTCCCAGGGCTGGTGTCCTCCCTCATTTGCCACTGCCAAGATGCAAACAGGCTGCTGGTGCTCCTGCCGTATGCTTGCATTCATGTCCAAAGACATTTGCGGGAGCTGCTTGGTGGAACAGAAGCTCTGAGCAGCACAAATGATAAACACATGCTGGTGTTTGGATCCCCCATCCTCCAACCATCTCCTTGCTTACTAACCACAAAAACTGCCTGATTACTAAACTGCTAGCTTGTTTTGGGAGGTGCTGCCAGGAAAGTGCCATGCTCTGGTTAGTCATTGAATGAACTCTAAATGACCAGCTGCCTGTGGAGCCCTAGACAAGGGACCAAGTAACAGGAATGGCGACACTTTAGTGTTTACACCGAGCCAGGCACTGTCCTGAGCACTTTGCATGCCCTGGCTCATCTAGACGTACAGCAATCCTGTAAGGAACTACTAATATTTCCCCATTTAACAGGTGAGGAGACTGAGGCTCAGAGAGAAAGTTAAGGGGCCTGGACAAGGTCACACAGCCAAGGAAGTGGTAGAGCCAAACTGGACTCTCAGGCTGGCTCTCTCCTGAAGCCGTGCTTGCAACCGAGGCTTCAACCCTCTCCAGGGGTGGGAATGACCTGGTCCCAGGCCCTTCCCTCTGCTGCCGCATCTCCCTGATTGCAGGCTTCCTGGTTCAGGGGAAGAAGACCGTGGTTCATCAGTTCCTAACTTCTGTGATTGCAGGCAGGTGACTCTGCATCTCAGGCCCTACTTTCTGCATCTATAAAATGGGGCTGATAAGCCTTGCTATTCCTGCTAGTTTTAAAGTCTGATGCAAGCCATGTGTGAACTGTTAACATGAATACTGCACAGAAATGCCTGAGCGGGGGCTTAATACAACTTCAGTTTTCCTTTCTTCCCACATATCCTCCCAAACACGTGTCACTGCCCCAGCTCCCCGAGCACATTCACACACAGTACCATTCCGCGAGTTTGCTCAACAAACACCAACAGGGAGAGGATAGGGATGTGGTGACCAAGCTGCAGCCATGTGATGCTCACCGCCACCCTCTGGGGTTGGTGTACTTATGAGAAGACTGAGGCAAGGAGAGCAGAAGCCTCCTCCAAGACACAGGCCTCTAAGTGGCAGCACAAATTCCCTTGAATCCAAGGCCAGTATTTGAGTTTCATCACTTTCCTATCTATCTTACCCCAATATCTACAAATTACAAACTAATTGGGTTCATATTTTATGGCATTTTTACTGTGTGGCAATTGGACATGCTCCAAATGATCATCTTTACCCTCCCAGCCACTGAATGTAGGGCTGTGCTGGGAAGTATAGTGGTGACAATTCACAGAGGCTCACCCCCACCAGACACCTTCTATTTGCACAGCATTTTACTTGCCTTGCGGGAATCAAGCCTCATAGCAAACCCACAAAGATAGGTAGAACAGGTGGCATTGTGCCTGTTGTACAGATATTTAAAATGGGGACTGAGGTTATTTGTACCTGGTGGTAGAACCAGGAATCCAAGCCAAGTTTCTTATTCTGGAGCTCACCTGTGTTTGTGAGTATGTGTGTACTTTGCTTATGTGTTTGTTTTGCCTTTTTCCCCAGCACACTTTCTTTCTTGCAATTTAAAGAATAAATTATATAAATATCATATAACCACAATATACAAGATTTTAAAAATAGAAAAAAAAGCAGCCATAATTGTGCCATCCTAAACAAAACTACTGTTAATTGTGTTAATGTACTCCATTTCTGGCTTTATTCCAACACATCCCCTCCCTCCCCTGCCTGCCCACAGGTATAACTGTCAGTGCCAGGTCTGCTCATGAGCATGTGTGAGTGAATGAGGAATGTGTTATGCTTGTTTAAGGAGGGACCTGGGGTCACAGCAAAATAGAGGAGTTTGCTTTGGGCCATTGGGGATGAGGGCTTCAACATATGAATCTTTGGGGAAAATAAACATTCAGCCCACAATACTTCCTAAATGTCCTAGAAAGACTTAAAATAATCCTTCTTTTCTTTTCTTTCTAACTGATGTAAGAATTTTAGGTGAAGAAGTATGCTTTCAATATTGTTTGGGCTGCATATGGATTCATTCCTTGACCCATTTTTTTAATTTAAGAAAAGTTTTTTTTCAATTTGCATATAGTTTTCAATTCATTTGTAAACGAACTTGCATTTATTGAGCATCTATTATTTACCAAGCCCAGCACTAGGCCCTAGAGCGGTGGTTCTCAACCTTCCTAATGCCGCGACCCTTTAATACAGTTCCTCATGTTGTGGTGACCCCCAACCATAAAATTGTTTTCGTTACTACTTCATAACTGTAATTTTGCTACTGTTATGAATCATAATGTAAATATCTGATATGCAGGATGTATTTTCACTGTTACAAATTGAACATAATTAAAGCATAGTGATTAATCACAAAAACAATATTTAATTATATGTGTTTTCCAATGGTCTTAGGCGACCCCTGTGAAAGGGTCGTTCGACCCCCAAAGGGGTCGCAACCCACAGGTTGAGAACCGCTGCCCTAGAGAGACAGAAAAGCAAAGCGCCAAAGTAGACATGAAAACGTGATTAAAATACAGTGTTGCAAGCTTAATAAGAGGAAGAGGTTCATTAGAAATACTGATGGCAAATAGGGGAATTCAATTCTACTTGAATGGTTATGTGGCTATGGAAGACTCTTGTAAACCATCCCCTTACCAGTCAAGGTACTGGGCTTTAATTTGTACACCTCCTGTTGGCAACTTATTGAATAGTTAGGTGCTCTAAATCTTGAAATAATTTTCCACAAGCAACATTAAGTGTGTTGTCATGCTTCACTATCTTTAAGGCAGAAGAGAATATGGAGCAGAATCAAAAGAGCAAAAGCAACAACAGAGAGGAGACACCTGCTGTTATGCTCACTGCCTTTGGCTCTTTGCCAAAATTCTAACCTTATTTTTTACGTTTAAAAATTTGACAAAGAGCTTTGTTCCGATTTCCCTGGAGGGAGCCTCAGAGAGCAAACACTGAGCAGTCCCTGCGACCCCTGCTGAGAGCACTTCCCAGCTCAGGTCGATGTTTATAGTGTTTTCCTGCTTCTCTTTCCACCTGGCTGCCATTTTCAGCGTCCTCTGCTGTCCTGTGATTCAGAGGTTGACTTCTTTTGTTCTCTTTTCTAGGCGGGCAGGCTTTCCTGCATCATTATTTTCTGTTTATATCATTAGATGCAATTTAGGTTTGTTGTGTTACAGGATCTCTCCTTGATGCTTTGCAAATATGACTCACCCTTTATAACTTTCATCACCCATGTCTGTGCCTTCCCTAAAGTGTTTATAAGCTTATTACGGATCTACAGTGTTGAAAAACATGCCTTTTAAAAAATAGTCATTAAAAATTCGTCAATAGCAGTGGCTACTGCTTCTCATTGACATTTCAAGCATTTTGTTGGGTCTAGGAGGTTCTGGCTTATATTTATTACAGGTTTAAGATTTTTCTTTTCCTCGCCTGTTCTTGTTGGAGTTTCCTCTCACCATCGCTCTGTGGTTTTTGGATTGGCCTTGGCAAACAGGAAATTACTTCACCATCTTCCCCCAACAATGGGTGTTGAATGAATGGCTCTTCCCAGATGTACTAAACAATTCTTCAAAGTGCTTTCCTTATTTGCTCTTCAAAATTAGTATTGCTGCCTACCCTGTGCTAAGGCATGTTGTAAGGCAGTGGTTCTCAACCTGTGGGTCGCGACCCCTTTGGAGGTCGAACGACCCTTTCACAGGGGTCGCCTAAGACCATCGGAAAACACATATATAATTACATACTGTTTTTGTGATTAACCACTATGCTTTAATTATGTTCAATTTGTAACAATGAAAATACATCCTGCATATCAGATATTTACATTGCGATTCATAACAGTAGCAAAATTACAGTTATGAAGTAGCAACGAAAATAATTTTATGGTTGGGGGTCACCACAACATGAGGAACTGTATAAAAGGGTTGCAGTATTAGGAAGATTGAGAACCACTGTTGTAAGGTGAGTACAACATCCCACTGCCTTAGTGTCCATAGTCTGGAGGGGAATGATCTGATTGGTGTAAATACATGAATTCCAGCACAAAGTAGTTCCCTTGGAAACAAAGCATGACTAGGTCTGGGGGAACAAGGCAAGGCTTTATAAAGGAGGTAGCACTTGACCTGGTTCTCTATCACTGGGCCACTTCCTACTTAACCCTGTGGGTATCACAGCAGGACAGTCACACGATTGATAGGCAGGTGTCCAAGGACTCAGAGGATGTCTTAGGCTGGGATCCTCTCAATGCAGAGCCTGGGATACAGGCTTGTATGCCAGAATGTCTGTGTGCTGTAATCAGAGGGAGCATGGGTGCGGCAGCTAGAGAGAATTTAGCGAATGAAGAAAGGATGTGTTGTGGAAGGCAGCTACTGCTAAGATAAGTGGTTTCCAACTGGATTCTTCCAAGAGCCTGAAGTATTCTAGCAGGAGCCACCCTAAGGAGGCGGGAGGGGAAGGTCATCTGGCAGGAAGGGGTTGAAAGGCAGAGGCAATATACAGGCTTGGAAAGATTCAGAGTTTCATTGATTTGGGTCAAATCCCATTTCCTCCATCAACCAGATGCATAATCTTGGACAAGTGAGTGAGTCTCTCTGAGCCATTGTCTCCTTTCCTGCTAAAGTCAGATTGCATGAGAAAATACAGGTAGAGTGTTCAGTCATAAGAAAATGCATCTCAGAACTGTCTTCCTGGGAAATCAAATGGGGCGGCATTGTCAGTGACTGTCACCTCCCGTTAGTCAAGGAGGTGCCTGTGGGGCACCAGTGCATTTGGGTTGTGTGTGCATGTGCGTGGGCTCCCCAGTGTCACGTCAGCTACACCTCAGGGCGAAGCACAGGTACAAGCAGGACCCAAGGCCTTAACAGGTTGCATCTGCATGTGTGTGGTCCCAGCAGCAGTAGTAAGAGTATGACAAGGACTCAGAAGATTTAAAGGGGCATATAAGCGGTGTCCAATACAGTGGAAATAAAATTACATGCGCCAGAGTGGAATTAGATATAGTGACCTATAAAGTGGTGACACCTTGCAAGAGGCAGCACAGAAAGCTCCCAAATGGAGGTATACACACAGTGGTATGCTGGTAAATGTTTCAACAACCAGCCCTGGAAATGAAAGTCCTGATATTTCACACTTGCCAATTTTCATGGTGTAAATACTCTCCCCCATGACCAACATCAACTTACCAACATGATGTCACTGAATGCACAGTTGGGAAGAGACACACACCATTGCTGTGGGAGCTAGCCCCCCGGGATACATTTCTTGGCCCCACGTTCTATGGGTTGGCAGATGATAGGATCACTTGGAGGGTGAGTTCCATCAGGCATCGAGTTCACTTTTGCTAGTTTCCTATGAGGAGAAACCCTGGCTCTGTGCCTGCTTCATCACCTGGTACAATATAACTAAGAGAAACAATCTCAGAACAGTCCAGAATTTTACCGTGAAACTGTATTAAAAATCGACAGCCAGGCGGAACTCCCCTGAGCAGCCTCCGGCCTCAGGGCCATTTCTGCATAATTCTTTAGCCTCTGTTTATCTCCCATTTCTGGGGCACCCACCCGCCAGTTCCAGTCCCTCCTGTGTGCCCCCAGCACCCTGTACTTCCAACATGGAGATATATGTTGTCTTTTTATTGTCCACATCCCCCATAAAACCTTAAACTTCCCAAAGGCAGGGGCAGACTTGTGATTAGTTTTACAGTTCCAGCATTTAATTTACAAGCACAGAGCCTGAAACCATGAATATTCGTTTTCTTCTCTCGCTCAAGGAAAAATACTGAGCAGTGCCAAGAGTTGTGTTTGCTCACTGAGCTGGGCATTTTCCTTCTATGAAAAGCAAAAGCAAACGCCTGAAGCTATGTGTCTCACCATCAGTGAGTAGAAAGAGGGCATGTAATCATTGTTTAGTGCCTGTGGAGAGAGAATGTGATAAAAGCATTGAGTGGCAATAAAAGATTGAAGTAACAACTCAGACAACGGAAGAAAAGCCATCCTGAGGCTCTCCAGGATTAATTGTCCAGTGAAAGCCCAGATAATAGAAGCTGTGAGAGTTGAGAAAAAGCGAGGAACACTTGCAGAAGGGCAGTTGGTTATCTTCTGACAAGGATGGCCTTTCAATGGCTGAAAGCAAGCAGAGCAGAATTGAGAGAGAACAGAGGAGAAACAGGAGGATATGGGCAAAGAATGATGATAATACCAACAATATATATTCATCACCGACAACACTCATTGAGTACTTAGCATGAACTGTGCGCTGTCCTAAGCACTTCCTATGCATCCGATCTCATTTAATCCTCACAATAACCATAGGAAATAGGTGGTATTATTTATCCCTCTTCCACAGAAGAAAAATGAGACACAGAGGAATTAAGTAACTGCCTAAAGTCACACAGTAAGACATGAAAGATAGAGCAATCACTTGTTTTAAAAGGGTTTTTAAAGATTAGTTTCACTTTTAATTCAATTAAATTTTTTTATAGCGGTTCTTTCTCCGTACATTGTATGATTTCCTCCAACCCTTACCTCCTTCTTCACTTCTCTGCAGTGAGGACCGTAAAGACTTCTTGAGCTACTAAGTGCTCGGCACTCTACCTGTATTTTCTCATGCAGTCCACTCACAACCAAAACCACTTTGGCAGGTAAGGAGGCGGAGGCTCAGAGAGATTCAGTAATTTGCCCAAGACTAGACAATTACTCAGTGGAGGAGCTAGGATTTGAACCCGCATTGCTGGCATGACTAATTCTTTCCATGCCTGCATGCTGCCTCTGTCCATCAACTAGTCCTGCCAGCTCACCCTGCCCCCCCGCTTATCTGAAAGTGGCTCCTACTAGAACACCACAGGCTCCTGGAAGAACACAATTGGAAACCATTTATCACGAATATGTCAGCAGCCAAATTGCTAGAAGGGGAAGTCTTAAGAGATTCCTCTTCTGATCTCTTTTGGAAAACAGGAATGACCAGTAAGGTAAAATGTAATTAGAGTTGGAATATTCCTGGCAAACATGAATTCTCCCCATAAGGATAATGCGGATCCTCAAAACTCCTCTCGGGTCCCTAGAGCTCTCAGCAGGCCCCGGTAGCTGCTGTGTAGGCATGAATAATATTGCTGCTTCAAGGGAGGAGAACATGAAAAGTGGGAAACAGCAGCTGCTCTTTTCTCCTGAAGGGAAATTTCAAAGATTTCCAGATAAAGCTAAAATGGGCTTCTCCCAGTGCACTTCACAAACATGAATACCAGTGGTTTTGGAAATTCAGCACGCGATATCACTTCTTAGGAATACACTGGGCATTCTGAATCTTAAAAGACTGAGAAGTCCTGCTTTAAAGAGACCTCATTAATACTAAGTAAACTACCATTGCCCAAAGTCGCAGTGTATTACTATTGTTATTATCATCATGATTCTCTCTCATTATTGAAGCACACACTATGTGACAGGCATTGTGCTAGCAGCTTTACGTCAATTTTCACATTGAACCCTCACAAGTCTATAAGGTACAATCACGATCCCAGTTTTATAGATGATGAAGCTTAGAGAGACTAACTCATTTTCCTGAGGTCACACTGGTAATTACTGGCATCTGAATTCGAACAGTCTGACTCTAAAGCCTTGCTTATAACCATTACATGTGAACATTTACCATCATCCCACAAGACAGGGTCCCAGACAGAACAGGGCCTCAGAACTGGTTGGCAGTAACCAGCCAGTGTCTAAACCAGCCTGCATCACCCAGTAACACCAGTGCCCAAACCAGAATGCCAGCTTACTAACTGTGGGAAACATACCCTCCATCTCAGATACATGATATGTTTGAAATTTTCTGTGGTGTTCCTTTTGAGGCAAAAATAGGGAATCCAAATGCTAATCAGCCAAGGTCCTTGGTTAGAATAAGGAAGTAACCAAGAGGTAACTGGCAGCTCCCATCACTTGCTCATTTTCCCCACTATCACCTCAGGTACCAAAACCTCCCATCAGCCCGGCCGGTACTGCTCAGTGATTGAGCATCGACCTATGAACCAGGAAGTCACAGTTCGATTCCTGGTCAGGGCACACGCCCGGGTTGCCACCTCAATCCCCAGTAAGGGGTGTGCAGGAGGCAGCCGATCGATGATTCTCTCTCATCACTGATGTTTCTATCTCTCTCTCCCTCTCCCTTCCTCTCTGCAATCAGTAAAAACATATTAAAAAGAATCCTCTGGCTTGGTGCTCTGAGCAGTTCAGCAACAACATTTACCAAGGCAATGTCTGAGGGCTGCCTTATTTTCTCAATCCCTTTGGTTATCTGCTTTTTTGAAAGCTAAAGCCACTCACTCACACAGCAAGTATTCAGAGAGCTTTTACTGCAACTCAGAACCGTGCTAGACACTCTGAATTACAAAATGCAGTGGTGTGCTGGGGCTGGCTCACACGAGCTCACAGCAGCCTGTTGCTGAACACTTACAAATGTGAGCTGGTCATTCAAGAAAACTATTATAGTAAATATTAAAGTATATAAACTTACTATTTAAAAAATATAAACAAAGGTACTAGATACTTAAAGCTCACCACTTCTCAATTATTTTACTACATTTGACAGCCTATGACTATCTGAATGGGAAAGTGATATAAGGGTGAGCTGCTGTGCATTGCTTCCCATCTCTGCACTCACGGGCACTGCTTGGGTGACTTGAAGGTCAGCCATGGTAGGAGTAGTTACACCATGGAAATTATTTTGTTGATTGTCTCAGCTTAAGAAAGGAATGGAGAGAATGTGAATAATGCAGATAAAACTTAAAAATGTGTCCTGTCTAATGCTGAAGCTGAAAGAGGGTCCAGTGTATTGAGTAACATTTGTATGAGGGTGAGAACTAGTTTAACAGTAGATCAGGTGTCAGTCACATTTCAGTCAATAACACCAAATCTAATGGGAAAAGAGTAATTGGATTAGGATGCAATTCAACTTGTCAGATCATGATTGAATTGTGACCATAGGTTGGCTACAGATAGAAAAGTTCAGCAAATATCAATGCAAGCATTCTATGCGAGTAAATTTACTCTATGGACTTTAAAATACTATAGAGTACTGTGTACTTTAGTATCACTTGTAAATTGTGAACTACACATGCCCTATGTCACTTAAAATTTATAATAAACATATGCATGTACCTATATGTATACTTTTTTTCCTGAGTCAGTTGTTAAACATTTACTGGCACACCACTGGCTCTGAGCATGATCCTAATACATAGTAACTTAAAGTTCTTTTGGGGTGGGGGAGTGGCATGGCTGAAAAAAGAATTAAGGGACAAGAAAATATACAGGGTGCCCCCAAAATATGTACTTACTTTGAATAATTATTAATTCCACTGGGTTAAATCTGAAAAGAAAGAAACATCAATTGAGCTATCAGCTGTTAAGTGTGTATACATTTTTAGAGACACTCTCTGTATGACAAAAAAGTACATTGTTTAATGTGGGAAAATATTGCAAAATGCCTGGTAAGGACCCAGATGAGAGTCATTGGGGAACCTCCCAGAGGAGCTGGACTTGAGCAAAGCCTTGAAGGAAGATAGAGCGGAGAGTGAGGGGCAGGTGAAAATGGCGCCACGGAGGCTCAGGGTCAGGAGAAAGTGCTGTCCCGTGTTCCCTCACTGTGTAAATTACAAGACGGGCCTATGGGAATAGATGAGTGGATGGAGAACTAACCGCAAGTAGGACTGGAAAAGATGAGATGGGGCCAGATGGAGGGTCTCAAAAGCCAGAAGCAGACCTGGAGACAGGGATTCAGGTGCAAGGTATTTACTTGGCATCTAGAACACCCTGCTAGGAGAGATGAGAAAGTGACACAGGAGAGGCAAGGCAATTGCTGCAAGGTGCATTAGCAAGCCAGGTACACCTGCGGGGAATTGGAGGTTAGTCCCATGGGGAACTATGAATGACAACATAATATGGCCACTGCAGAGTAATCCCACTGAGGAATGACAGTCATTGGTTGAAAGCTGTTCTGAGAGTGCGGAAAATTAATGCGCTGGTACTTGGCCCTCTGTGCAGGCAGCATCAGAAAGAGAAAGCCTTCCAACAAAGACACAGGTGACTGCCTGTGAGATCAGTCAGGATGCTGGGCCAAGGGCAGGGCAGTGAAAGCATGTGCTACACCTCTCAGTCCATTTGGGTTTGGTGAGCTCAACAATAGCGATTCACTGTACAGGGTGGGCAAAAGTAGGTATACGGTTATATGAAAAATAATACAATTTATATATATAAAAGCCTAATATGCAAAGTGTTCCCTTGGGAGTTTGACTTACCATGAGTTCGACTGACCGGGAGTTTGATCACTCACTATGATATGCGCTGACCACCAGGGGCGGTGCAGGATGAAGAAAGGCCCCAGCCGGGAGGGACCCTACCTGTGCATGAATTTCATGCACTGGGCCTCTTGTAACTAATAAATAATAATACAAGAACAACTCTTTTGCATACTCACAACTATAAACCTACTTTTGCTCCCACCCTGTGTATTCTTGAACAAAGCATTGTCCTTGGAAATACAGCCTACTCAAGAACTTTCCCTGCTATGGGATCTTTATGACATGATACAGAAGACAGTGCAAGGGGTGTGGGTTCAGAAGATCAGAGTTCAAGTCTGACCAGTGCCACTTAGCAACTGTATGACTATGAAATTCCACAGGGTCTTGTGTCCTTCTCATCTGTGAAATGGGACTATTACTACCTTCCCTATAGGTTGTTCTGAGGATTAAAACTATTCACAAGGGTGTGTTGTACCTTAGTATTTTGTTCCTGTTATCACATTTAGAAACTTCAAAGAAAGGTTTTCAAAAGCATTGATAGCAGAGTTGGTTTTTTTTAATCTATCCTTAAAGGGATCCTTTTAGGACATAGTGAATTTTGTTCTCTTTTTTAAAGGCACATCTTCAAAGAGACCTCTGTCACTTCTCCACTTTGTTGTTGGCATTCTGGGCAAAGAGCGTCCTCTGATTAGTGGTGCTTGCACTTATGGGGACATTAGTCACTTCCACAGTACAGCCGTGCCCACCGGCACAGTCCTAACAGACACTGCTTTGATAAAAAGTCATCTCTGTGTATTCCTTCAGTGAATCAAAGTTTATTATCCATCCACCAGCACTTGAAGGGTTTGGATAAGAGATATTCTGGAGTAATTTGTCTGCTTGGCCTAATGGAGCCTCTGAAATATAACCTAGATTCTCAGTGTCGCTTGGAAGCCTCACTTTCACTAATCGAGGGCCAATTTGGAAGGGTGATGAGAGAACAATAAAGAAAGGGTTTAGAGCAGTGGTTCCCAACCTTGGCTGCACATTAGAATCACCTGGGAATCTTTTTAAAATCCTGATTTCTGGGCCTCATCCTCCAGAAATTCTGTTTCTTTGTTACTAATGTTGTGGCCCCACCCCACAACAAAGAAACAGAATTGCCGGAGGATGGGGCCCAGAAATCAGGATTTTAAAAAGATTCCCAGGTGATTCTAATGTGCAGCCAACGTTGAGAACCATTGGTTTAGAGGAAATTTAGGCCCATCTTCCCAGTAAGTATAAAGATGGAAGATGGAAGATGGAAGGTGGAATTTCTCAGAAGGGGAGGAAAACTGGAAAAAATGAAAAAGGGAAGGGTAAGCCACATTGAGCCTAACAGATAGTAAAGTAATCCTCCCCTATCCATGGGGGATATATTCCAAGACTCCTGAAACTGCAGATAGTACCGAACCTTACATATATTGTATATTTTCCTACATATACATACCTATGATAAAGTTTAATGTATAGATCAGGCACAGTGAGGGGTTAACAATAATAACTAATCATTAATAGAACAATCATAACAATATACTGTAATAAAAGTTATGTAAATGCGGTCTCCCCCTTTCAAAATGTCTTATACTGTACCCTCCTTTTTACTTAAAGGAAGCATTTTAAGGCATCTCTTTGGCGTATCTGAATTGCCAGCATCACCACTCTTGCACTTTGGGGCCTTTGTTAAGTAAAATAAGGGTTACTTGAACACAAGCACTGGGATACCACGGCAGTCAATCAGATCATTAAGGTGTCTATCACGTGACTGACAGGGAGGTAGTGCATACAGCATTGGGTACACTCGACAAAGGAATGGTTCAAATCCAGGGTGAAATGAAGTAGGGCTGTGAGAGATTTCATCACCTTACCCAGAGCGGCATACAGTTTAAAACTGATAAACTGATTATTTCTGGAGATTTCCATTTAATGTTTTCAGACGAAGGTTGACCACAGGTAACTGAAACCCCAGAAAGTGAAACCGCAGATGGGTGGTGTACAGTATTCTGTGGAAAGTCAGATCTGTGCTTCATCGTTTCAATGATATTACCCTTCATTAAAGTATTTCCTTTCATCACATCACCTTTAATATTTGATAATAAAAATTGCTGAAGGGACTCAGGTCCCATTGCACATTTAGCAGAGATAATTAAATTCATCCCAGTGCAGTCCCAAGGATCCCTGTTCAACTTGAAACCATTGCAATTAAGGAGGCACTTTTCAAATAAAGTAAAAAAAGAAGACACTTTTCAATACAATTCAGCACCCTCACGGCATTTTCTTTGGTTTGCTTTGTCTGTAGCTTCCATTAATAGGCAGTTTGCAAGGCTACAGATAGGAAAAGTGCGTCTCAAAAAGATTGGTATAGGGTCGAGAGAGATTTGGATACTGTCTGTCTAATTTAAGGTCCCTCCACTCTGCTGCCTTGCTTTTTTGGTCCCTCACAGTGAATCATTTGGAATGTAGGAGAGATTATTACTGAAGTATATACAAGGAATAATGAGAAGGATATATGACTTGTTCTTTGAGTGGGAGACACATGGGTTGAAAGGATTCTGAATTTCCTAACTTCCCTATCTTCATACATGGGGAGCCCCAGGAATGGAAATCAACTGAAACCAGACACTGAGGTTCTGGAGGTATAAGACCCTCCAGATCTAAGCGGCCCGTTCTTTCATCCTAGGGAATGCTTATTTGACACCCCACTAGGCAGGGAAATAAAGAACAGAGACATAAGCCTGAATCTTTTTTTATCAAAAATATACACTTTGAAGAATTTCATGGTCCAGTAACTGTGTGAATAGGGGGCTATGAGGAGCTATGCAAAGGAGAGGTATTAAGGAATTTGCTAATTGGATCCAGAAACTAGAAGGTTCTCTCTCTCATTAATCTCACACCAATTGGCCCAGCAAGCTGTATGTTGTCTCAGAGGCCAAGAAGCCAGTTACTGATTCAAACATTTGGAAATATTCTCATTACACTCCAATTAATGGTACTGCCATCCACACAGGCAGCCATGGTAGGCATCTCTTCTCCAAAGATAGCTATTCAAACATAAATTTCCTCCACTCTTCCCTCTAACTTTCTTTTGAATTTAGTCCTTTCTCTTCACTCCCACAACCACTGCTATAATTCCACTCACCATCTTCCTTAAGTTAGATTACTTCACTGGCCTCTTGTCTCCCTGCCCCCATCCCCTGACCCCTGCTCTCTTGTGGCCTCACTGGAACATGAGGACCAAATGCCAGCTGAGAGTGTGGCTACTCACGGTGCACTTGTTTGACCTGGGCTCTAGGGAGGATGGATAAAACCTCATTTTCCTTTTTTTTTTTCAACATTCAGCTCCATCCCTGAAAATATAGGCTTAAAATGGGAGGGAAGGAGCCCGGCTGGTGTGGCTCAATGATTGAGCATCAACCTATGAACGAGGAGGTCATGGTTTGATTCCCGGTGAGGGCACATGCCCGGGTTCCAGGCTCAATCCCCAAAAGGGGATGTGCAGGAGGCAGCTAATCAATGATTCTCTCTCATCATTGATGTTTCTTTCTCCCTCTCCCTTCCTCTCTGAAATCAATAAAAACGTATATTTTTTTAAAAAATGGGAAGGAAGCCGAAACCGGTTTGGCTCAGTGGATAGAGCGTCGGCCTGCGGACTGAAAGGTCCCAGGTTCGATTCCGGTCAAGGGCATGTACCTGGGTTGTGGGCACATCCCCAGGAGGAGATGTGCAGGAGGCAGCTGATCGATGTTTCTCTCTCATCGATGTTTCTAACTCTCTATCCCTCTCCCTTCCTCTCTGTAAAAAATCAATAAAATATATTTTTTAAAAAAAATGGGAAGGAAATGCATCAGCCTGCCCAAGCTGATCATGAGCATGCCTCTCACTGGACAGCGAACAGGGTTCCTTAAACATTCAGTCTATAAGTAGTCTACTTGGTATAGAGCTTCCAGAGGTTTCTTGTCTTTTATCCTCCCCACAGTCTTCTGGGTCATTCCCTTCCCCCAACATTCTCCAGGGCCATAGCTTTATCCTGGTGGAGCACACTTGGGCATCACCCCATGCTCCGTCCGGAGGTGTAGTCAAAGAATCATATTGCTGCCCTAGCCAGTTTGGCTCAGTGAGTAGAGCTTCGGCCTGCAGACTGAAGGGTCCCCGGTTCGATTCCTGCCGGGGGCACATGCCTGGGTTGCGGGCTCAATCCCAAGTGTGGGGAATATAGAAGGCAGCCAATCAATGATCCTCTCTCATCATTGATGTTTCTATTTCTCTCTCCCTCTCCCTTCCTCTCTGAAATCAATAAAAATATTTAAAAGAGAGAGAGAGAGAGAATCATATTGCTTTTCACATTCTGCAAAAGGGGCATCTATAAGCCACACTTACCTATTCCTTGCTGACCTTGACACGCCTCCTATAATATGGTTTCAACATGTTACTATTCTAGTAAGGTTGTACTAGGAATTCTTTCAGACTCAAACCAAACATCACCTCCTCCAGAGGGCCTTCTTTGCTTGCTCCTCAGCAAGAGCCAATCATCCCACTGCCATGCTCCCAGGACCCCTGGGGTTCCTCTGCCTCACCTCTTACCACATTCTATATAATTCTTACTTTGCCTATATTTCTCCTCCATCCAACTTTGAGCTCCTTGGAGAAAAGAATATTTCCTTATTCGTCTCAGGGTTTAAACTATATTAGCACAATACCTGGTCTAGTACAGGCCCCAGGAAATGTTGGATCAATGGAGTAATCTCTTCTCTCTCTCTCTCTCTCCCTCTCTCTCTCTCTCTCTCTTTCTCTCTCGTTTAGCATGACTATTAGTTAAAATTAAGTTGTTCAGGAAGTGGGTGTTATCCATCATTCCTTCCTATCAAGCTTCTTGTTTATTCAAGAGAGCCTTGCCTAGATAAACAATGCTGAAGCATCCATATCGCTTTTCAGTGGAGAGGCTGAGCCAGTGGGGAGGGGGAAGGGCATTAAAACCAACCAGCAACTAAGAAAGGCTAAAAGTCCCCCAAGAGCTTTTAGGGTGTGTGTGTGTGTGTGTGTGTGTGTGTGTGTGTGTGTGTGTGTTGGGATGCTCTGCTTGCAATCTGGGTGTCCAGAGGAAAACCGAAAGTTGTGCTTCCAGATTTGCAAACCCAATCAGGCCCTTCGTTGATGGGTGTTTTACCTAGACCAGAATGTTGTTTTGATTGGGAAGGATTCTGGGCTGATTAGTTGAAACAAAACATTCTCCAATTAACAGAAATCGAGCCTGAAGCTGGAATGGGAAATGTTCAGCAACAGCGTTGCCAGGCAGCCTGTTTCAAATTAATTGGAGGTGAAGATATGTGGGACCAAAGAAGCCCCCTCCCCTGCTCCACAGAGCTGGGATACTGGGACTAGGATGTGGGAATATGCGAGTGTTCATGAGTGAGTTTGTGCTGTCTTTTCAGATCCCATTTCTTCAAGTGGTGGCTCCCATGTAGCATGAGCTAAAGTGAGTCTCTAACGTGAAATAGAGAAAAGATGACTGTGACAGAAAGAAAAAGGATTTATAAAATACCCCTTACTATCTAAGTTACCTTGGCTCCTGGATTTGCAGAGCAAGAGTTCAGAAAGCAAGAAATACCTGGAACTATTAAGACAGGCTCAATAATCCCATCTGACCAAAATCCAAACCATATCTAGACACAGCCATACTTCCAGAAGGAAGAATAAAGTGGTCACTGTTGGGACCGCACAGAGGTACCCAAAGCATATGCCTAGTCAGGCAAGACCTAGTCCAGCTCCTGGATACTTTTACTTTTCATCCAGTTCTAACCACTGCAAACCCCAGCTGCTTCTCACCTGGTCTGGTGTCGGGTATGAAGTTTCAAAAGGTGGAAGACCCTGACAGAAGCAGATCCGTGACAACTGCCAAAGGGGTAGCCAGAGGCCCAGCAGGAGGGGAGGAGAAGCCGAGTAGACCTCCACAAAGCCGTCCAAAGGTCTCACCAAAACACAGCTGCCGTTTATAAAAGGGGCAAAATACTCAGCATACCTCACTAGCACTTGAAAACCCCCACTAAGTTCTAGTTTAAAACATTACCCAATGATCATAATGATGGCTTTATAGTGTGTCTTCTAAAACAGAATATCTAAATGTATGTACTACTCAGCAGACTATCTAAATATATGTGTGTATACCTAATGTGTCTGTGTATGTATATATGTATTCCATAAATGTAGAGATAATATATATATATAGTGTGTGTGTGTGTGTGTGTGCATATACACAGAAACACACATTCATATAGGGAATCCATCAAAGGCGAACACACATATCCATTCTTCTAGATCAGCAGTGGCAAATCAGTTTTGTCTCAGAAACCAATTTCAGTGGGTTGCCAGTGGCTACCTGGAAATCTGTGCTGGGAAAGATTCTGAGGCCAAATCTTAGAAGAAAGAAAGGCTATTACTGATAGGTGATATACATGTCCTGGGATGTGGGAGGGAAGTGAGTGGTGACAGGCTTCCTACACTTTCCCCGTTGGAGCAAAGAGGAGCTCGAGACACTGTAAATCAAGATCCATTTGCTCGGGCTCCTCATATAATTGCTTTTATTGAACCGTGCTGACATTTTCCTTCTTGCGCTGAGAGGTACTACAATCAGAAGAAATTCTGTGTGCGTCTCTTAGGGCTGTTTGAAGAGCTTTACCCACTTCAGAGACTCCCCTTTATGCGGACCCATGGGAGAAAGACGTCCAGTGGGAGAGAGAACTGTGTTTGTTGTAAGAAACTGGTTGTTTGGATCTCCTGGGACCAAGATCCTGTAATGAATTACGTTTCCCTCTGCAATGACTCTCCTTTAAACCTGTGCAGGACCTGTTGTATGTATTTTACTGTTCATCTTCCCCCGACTTATTTTTATGTCCTTATTAATATTTTCCCTTTGTCCTAATTTGATCACTTCATTTGAGACTTTTGGGCATTGATATCTTTTTAAGTCACCTCAAATCCTTCATGAATATGTAACAACCAGGAAATCATGTGTACCTTAGAAAAGCTTTTTTTCACATCAGCACCTATAGAGAGATAAGTCATTACTATCTGGAAAATTCAAGCTGGTGCAGCACTGTGTTTGATAAATGAAGAATCATGGTGTGTGTGTGTGTGTGTGTGTGTGTGTGTGTGTGTGTGTGTGTGTGTGTAAAACACATGTGGCTCAGGTCTTGGAATTAAAAGGCATAGTGTTCAAGCTGAGATACCCAGAGCCACACAATTATAGTAATTACCAAGGCCAGTTCTAGCAAGGCAGCCGAGCCAGACACGGTTCAATTGAACAGACAAAGGGAGCCTAAGCCATTGTTAGAAATGTGCTGCTTATTGATGGCTGGAAGGGAACATTCTTTTCCTTCCTTGGTCTCCGAATGAAAGGAGATTAATTCCTTATGATGCAAAGATAGGCAGCTGCTACAGGCTTGTCACAGCTGGGAAGTGATGAGGACAGAGTGATTCGGCACGTGCCCGGGAGGATAGGCTTACACGAGGGAGAAGCAGGAAAGGGAGCCTCCTCTCAAATAGGGGCAGCAGGAGAAAGGTGCTGACACTTGTGAAGCTCCTACTATGTGCCAGGCACTGTATTAGGCACTTTTTAGAAATTCTCATTAAACTTTCACTCCCAAAATACTTCCCATTTGATGCATGAAGAAGCTTAAAGACAATCAGCATTCTTTTATCTTTTTATGGTATAAATTATTTTACTAAATTTAGGATTTCAAATGGGATCAAAAATGAATAATAAGCTTAATTAAGCACAAAGGGATAAGGCCCCTTCCCCCCAGCCATGTAGCTACAATGAGGCAAAGCCAGGATTTCAATCTCAGTTTGTCCAGCTTCCAAACCCATGCAATTTGCACTGTACTCATGCCCCTCGCAGTGTGGCCTGTGAACTGCCTGAGTTGGAATTCCTAGGAGCTTCTAATGCAGATTCTTGGGCCCCAGTCCAGACCTCTTAATTCAGAACCTTGGTTGATTTCTAGTGTCATGGTTCTCGAGTCTTAGTGCATACAAAAAGCCTTCGTTGCCACAATGGTGGGTTTTGAAAGGCCTCCCCGCCAGCTCACTTCGCCCTCCCCCAGTAGCAGACCATGGAGCCTGAAACACCCCCTTCCTTAGGAACTCAGCTTTTGGAGGGTAGTTCTGTGGAGTAGGGGCACCTGTGAGTTTATCCGCCAACAGCATCTATTAAAAGGAGCACTTGCCAGTGGCATGGCTCAGTGGTTGAGCGTCAACTTATGAATCAGGAAGTCGCGGTTTGATTCCCAGTCAGGACACATCCCCAGGTTGCAGGCTCAATCCCCAGTGTGGGGCATGCAGGAGGCAGTCAATCAATGATTCTCTCTTATCATTGATGTTTCTATCTCTCTCTCCCTCTCCCTTCCTCTCTGAAATCAATAAAAATATATATATTTTTAAAAGAGCACTTAGTAAATTCTATGTCTGTGTACTATGCTATAAACCTGAAATTAATATAAATTAATATAGAATGTCAACTGCAGTTGAAAAAATAATATATATTTTTAAAGGGAGCAACCTTATGGGCCATGAATCAGGTCTTCAGATCCCTGGCCCTGGAGGATTGATTTTAACAAAATTCCTGCCAGGCTTTTCTGTTCTCTGTTGACTTCCATAGAATTCCTCTGGCTTTTCTCAGAAACCAGTCTCCTGCCTGGTTACAGAGCTTTTTCCTCTGGATGTGTGTGTGTGGGGGGGGGGGCGGGGGGGGGTATGTGTGTGGTGTTTGTGCGTGGTGTGTGTGTGTGTGTGTGTGTGTGTGTGTGTGTGTGTGTCTCCTGAGAAAACTGTCCCAGGGCAATTATTTTCAGCTTCGTGGCCAGACACAGGCATGGATGAGACTCATTTATCAAACTAGCCATTTCCCATGAGCTCTGAAGTCGCTCTCCCTCCTCGGGTGGGGCCTGATTTCCACCTCCCTCTCCCCGCACAGAAGAGGCTGTCCATTCATGCAGCTCTAAAGCTAGACCCACCAGAGGTTGGACCCCACAGTCTCCTACCAGCTATGGGGTATTAAGCAACTGACTCAACCTCTCAGAACCTCATTTTCTCCATTTGTACATAACGCAGATGTCCGCTGGGGGAATCTCCCCTTAACTTGACTCAGACTCCCAGCCCATCCTGTGGTCTATGGAAGGGTAAAACTCTTCTTTCTATATTTGCTATTTCCTGGGGCTTATGATCTGGTGGACTTTCTTGTGACTGTGGGCATGGTCTCTGCTCCACCTGGGATCACCCCGACATCAACTCAGCACCTTTTCTCAGTTCCATAATATACCCCACCATCCCAGCACACACACACACACACACACACACACACACACACACCAACTATACTGAGCTTTAGCAAAAGTTGCTTGAGACTCAGGGGGGTGGGGATAGGGATCCCACCAAGGTGTATGAACCCTCAGCCTTCTCTAAGCCTCCACCAATGCCCGCTTCTTTCCAACTCCTCGCAACCCTGTCTCCCAAGACAGTCAAATTCTTTTCCCTGGGTCTGGCTAAGAAGTAATGTCTTTTCCCTCAAGACTTGGTATCAGCAAACACTGAAGCCCTGAGGCAGGGGAAGGCCAGCTCATTCTCTGTTCCTTTTTGTTCTATCAAAGGATTTTATTCCAAACATGTGCCCTCTCCATAAGAGGAATTCTGGTGCATAAAACTGTCTCTATCTAATCATGTGTACGCTGAAGGTCAATATATCCTCTCCAGGCATTTGAGAGCATGGGTGATCCTGTACTTAGAGCTCCTAGCCGGCTCCTATCCACAGTAGGTCCCTTAAAGTTAGCAGACCATTCCCCCACCCCAACCAATGCTGACAGCAGGGCAGATGCAAAATTTAAGGAGGTCCTCACTGTCAGATTCATGTACAACCTTGAGAGTGAGTGCCTCCTTAAATGCTGCCTGACCCTGGTCCTGGCCCCGGTGACAGCACTGTCTGCCCCTAATGGTCATTTGAATCTGACAGGTTTGAATTTTGATTCTAACTTCACTAAATACTCACTATCTGAACTTAATTGAGATGCATAAGCTTATCCTATTTACAAAATTTGGCTCCTACCCCTGAATGTAAAGGGTTTTTGAGGGAATTAAAGATGACCATAGAAGTAGAGCTACTTTCCTCTGCCCAGAAAAAAAAGGAATGATATCAGATTCCCAGGTTTTGATATTTTCTTTGTTTCATTTAATAAAGTGAATGAAGCAGGAGATGAGACTAACCCAGAACCACTTTTCAGAGTCCCCCTGAAAAAGAAATCGATTTTTCTTTTTCCCAGCACTGCAAATGACATGAAAGTCTAGAGGGAAGACGAAAGGAAATTGAGAGTAAAATAGATTGTGGACTTGGGGAGTTGTTGCTAGATCATAAGGCAGTGCCTTTTGAGAATTCTTTAAAACAACATAAAATGCCAGAAGCATCATCTTTCTTTACTTTCTCCCCTCTTCTTGCTTTGAAAGTCCTTGACCATAAAATTGACTACATGTTTTATTTGGTCCTTTGATGATCAGTGGTACATGTTCATTTGACCCTTTCCTGCTAATGATCCAAAATTAAAGAATAATAGAAAGAATAAAACTCAAAGATGTGGTAGTTGATAAAGTCAAAGAAATATGGTCAAATTAAAAAAACTATATTATTATTAATTTCAGAGAAGAAGGAAGAGGGAGAGAGAGATAGAAACATCAATGATGAGAGAGAATCACTGATTGGCTGCCTGCTGCATGCCTCCCACTGGGGTTCGAGCCTGAAACCCAATTAAACCATGACCTCCTAGTTCATAGGTCAATGTTCAACCACTGAGCCACACTGACCGGGCTAGATTTTTTTAAGGATCTCAGAGTAAAAAATAAAGTTGGCTTCACAGCCCTGCCCACACCCACTAGCTTTTTGGACTGTGCAAATTGCCAACCTAGAGCTCTGCCTGAGCCTTTGCCTTCACCCCAGAGACACAGCATGTCTCATTCCTCTTGCAGTCTCCCTTTGTGGGGACACTTCTCCCTCCATGTGTGACCTGGAAAGGGATTCTGGCTCCTCAGGTTACTCCATTATGGCTGCCCTTGAAGTTACAGATCAACCAATCACTTCCGCCAGATTTTTGAGGACCAATACACATTTACATATTCTACCTGTCTGGTTAAGGATATGCAATACAATAGAACAATTACGGGTTATTTATTGAGAACTCAGTACCTATCCCATCATTAGGAGGGCTTTGCAAATGGTAAGTACTGTTATTATCCCCTTTTACAGATGGAAAAACTAAGGCTCAGCAAAGTTAAATAACTAGATGAAGGCTGAACAGCTAGTAAGAGGTAGAAGCAAGATCAAAACAAACTAGTCTCTCTCCATAATCTGCACTCTTATGAATCTGTGCTGTCTCCCTATGACCACCCTACCACACCCATAATTCACATCAGTCCTGATGTGCAGTTCAGAAAATAAAATTGCCATAGCCATCAAGTTTTCAAAATTCTTTTTCAGTTCTTACAATTAAGCGCTCCTGATCTCTGGAGCTGACTCTGTTTTTCATGGAAATCAAGTCCTTTGGCCTCTAGTTCAATCCTTCCCCTTTGCCACTAGATGCATCCTCTTCACAATATCAGAATAATAAAGCAATTTAGTATCTTTGGTGTCTTCTTGGCTCAAGTGGGACATTTTCTCAGCAGGGATTGTTGACAACATTATTTTAAAGTACTTGAGTCCAATCAGAGACTGGACCATTGGCTCCCTGTGAGATGCCAGGGAAACCGTTCTCTCTCTGATCACCGGACTCCTTTCTGACAAATGTGTGAGTGGGTAACTCTGAATGAGAAAAATTATAACAGCACTTAGCACAGTGCCAGGCACTTACAAAAGCTCAGTAACTATTCACTAATCCCACTATTGTCACTGCTATTATTTCTATTATCCCATTGTGGGTGAGGGCAGACTCAAACTGGCTTATATTGATAGAGAAGTCAGAGAAGTTGTTTTTTTTTTCCTTTTGTTTGTTTTTAATGAGCATTTAAAACCTTCCAGGTTGCCACACCAGGATGCTCTGGTGTTTTCATGCTATGCAGGACTGATGTACTTTGAATGTTCTGTATTTCTGCTCTGAATTCTCAAGATGGGTGGAATATGGCATCCTTCTTTGTCTAAAGAAATCCCCATTCCTCTCCTTCAATAATTCTCTTGGCTCAGCGCCACCTGAACAATGGGGCACTCTCTTCCAGGCAGGGAGCATTAATGAGGAAAAGATCAGCAACCGTTTTCTACATGGGTAGCAATGGAGGTTTACGAGGATGTGTGTGTGTGTGTGTGTGTGTGTGTGTGTGTGTGTGTGTGTCTAAGACCATATATTTATATTATTCCCCAAGGAGTTTCAAGGCATGCTGAATTTCTTGCAGTGTTTAATACTTCATAAATATAGCCTTAGTAGCAATTCTCAGCAAATCATGGATGTGTTCCAGAGAACATGTAAAATATTAAAGTCAATTCCAAATGAAAGAAAGAGCCCCATTTTCCCAAGTAGTCACCATATCTCAAACCACTGACATTTCCAGAACGGAAAGTGTGACAGAGAGGGAATCAATCAGACAGGGACTGTTTGGTGGGGCAGAGACCCCTCACAAAATGAAGCCAAGGCCACCCTCCCCCTCACTAAGTGCTTTCATACTCACAAGATGGCATGACATAGGTGCTGTAATGATCCCAATTTTATAGCTGAGGAAACACTTAGAGGTTAAGCAAATGGTCTGAGGAGACCCCGTTGGTGGGCGATAGAAGTGGGATTTGAAGCCAGCAGAAGGGTTCCAAAACCCCCTCCAGGCTACTATCCTATGCGACACAACACACTCTGCTTCCTGCAGGCCTGTGTACATGAGGCATCACATTTCCAAACGAACCTCCAACCCACCTCCATACCCTATATTCCTTATCCTTTTTTAATGAACCACCAAAGCAGCCCTTCCCTCAACCCCTATCCCTTATCCTTCTTGGACTGAGCCACCAACTCTACCCCCAAGCCCAAATTCCTTATCTTTCTTGGAATGAATCACCAACACCAACACCCCCAGCTCATATTCTTTATAATTCCTGGAATGAATTACCAACACCCACTCACGGGAACATATTCCTTGTCATTCTTGGAATGAACCACTGAATTCCACCCCCAGCCCATATTCTCTGTTTCCTGGCTATGCATAGCCTCAGTGGCAGCCCTCAGGTTTCCCCCACTGTTACCACTACTGGTGTTCTTTGGGGTGCACTGCTCAGCTGTTTTCTGCACAGTGGCCACAAACCTACCCCATCCATTGGTTCTGTCTCTCACCCAGTGAGAAGGACCAGCAGGAGTTTAATCTGACCCAGACCTTTGAATGAGCACTTAAATTCAATTTCCTCAAACCTCACAACTCTAGTGGGTAGGCAATGTGTTATCCCCATTTTATAGATGAGGCTCAAAAATGGTCACTTGCTCAGGAGCATACAGCCAGTGAATGATGGAACTGAAATTCAAAATGAGGCCATTCTACTCCAGAGGGCAGTGGCTTAATCCTTTTAAAGCATTTTCAAATATATTTTTATTGACTTCAGGGAGGAAGGGAGAGGGAGAGAGAGATAAAAACATCAATGATGAGCAAGAATTATCAATCATCTGCCTCCTGCACACCTCCTACTGGGGATCCAGCCTGAAACCAGGGCATGTGCCCTGACCAGGAATCGAACTATGATCTCCTGGTTCATAGGCCAATGCTCAACCACTGAGCAACACCAGCCAGGCGACTTAATACCTCTGGGGAACAAACAACAACAGCTTACATAGAATTAACTTTTGCATTTGATTTTCCAACATGTGTTCCATGAAAGAGTCAGGCCTGTGAGATCTTAAAAGATAGATCAAGGAAGCAAGAGAGAAGGGTCCTGGGGTCAATTACTGTATTTGCTGCTGTGAAAAATTCATGTTATATAAGACATATCCCAATTTCATAAATTTTGTGCAAAATAGTACCTTTCATCATGCTTTTTGGACAGTGATTTCATAGAGGGGAAAAAATTTATACACATAAATGCCAAATATGGTAGTGGAATCCTAGTTGGAAATCATAAAGTCTGGATATGTAGCAATACCTCATAAAGCCAGAGGGGATAGCTGAAAATCGCAAAGCTAAAAGAAATATATCGGTCTTAGTGAATGCTGACACGTGGTGGGCTTACTGATAATATTTAAGTTCAAAATATTAGGAAGAAAATCCAATTCCATACCTAAGCACTATGTGGACTTTAACTTGCTTCTTTGTTTGTTTGGGGTTTCATATAAAAAAAACACCTCCCATATAATGGGGGGGGGGGGGGGGAATAAGAATAGAGGGTTGGGCAAAAGTAGGTTTACAGTTGTCCAAATTGAAAACATACAACAATTAATAAATAGTAATGCAAGAATAAACTGTGTTTCACATACTCAGAGCTGTAAGCCTACTTTTGCCCCTGTGTATCTTGAATGTGCTGTTTTTAGGCTGCCTGTCTTTCTATTAAGGGAGTCATCGCATATTATTTTGCCTTGGGTTTTCATTCATTCCTCCATACCTGGGCCTTCAGTGCAAAATAATTTTTTTAATTCTTATTCTTTTGTTGCAACATGGGGAGAGGAAATGCAGGCAATGCATTGTATAAACTAGAAATAAAATTTCCTGAGACATGAGTATTCCGTGGAACACAGTTTTTAAAACTGGCGTCTCTACCAACATAAGACTCTGTCTCTGCCATCAGACTGTCAAATCCTAGCAATGCACAGTTCAAATTTGGGGGAAGAGCAGGGCAGTGCTTCACCGTTTAAAACCAACAGAAACAGAGAGTGTCTGGGGAAAAGAATGTCGCCTCCTACCAAGGAAGCAATCCCTGAGATATCACCACTCATTATTTATGCCAGAGGAGCACCCCCAGGCTTCTCCTCCTTCTGCTCTGCCCACAGACCTGCATTCTTGTTGGCCTCCATGAATTCACAGAAATCCAAAGGGAAAAAACAAAGAGGGTTTTTCTTTACCAGGAGTGCAGAGATAACACACAAGAGAAGAATGTTAGGGCTCAAGTATGCCAGAACTCTATGCAAACAGGCAATGCAGTGAAATTCCAAGGGCTTGGAGAATATTCTCCTACACAAATCTCATTGGCTAAAACTGGCCACATGGTCCCACCTAACCTAATGAGGTTGGGAAATGTCGTTTTCCTACGTATCCAGAAAGGGGAGGAGAACCAAATATGGGTAGCACGAGTGTCTCTCCCCCAAGTCCTTAAGCTCGTGATAATTTCAGTGTTCTGGAGAAGCAAAGTAGGTAAATTAATGTGATAGAATACTTCAAGCATCACATCGTCCAGTTTCATCATTCTGTCTCATTTGAACTTATACTAAACTTGTAATATATCTCAGTTTTTCTTTTCAACTGGGGAAACTGTAGCTCAGAATGGTTGAGAAACTTGCCCACGTCCTTCAGCTAGTAAGTGACAAAGCCAGAATCAAACCCATACCTGCCTGACTGTACAAACTTACTTACCCCACAGGCTATTGTGAAGACTGATTCAATAGAAATATATTCATTCCTTTGAATATGTATTAAAACACCTACCTGTATCATTTACTATTCAGTATGTGGGGGACTCAGGAGACACTGCCCTCATATACCTTAAGTTCATATTGGGTTAAAATAATAAATAAGAAAATAACCGAACAAGTTCAATGAATGACATATTCCAGGAAGAAAAATAAAACAAGCTAAGGGGATGGAGGTGGGGGTGATGAAGAGGGCAGTGTTTCAGATAGGGGAGTCAGGGAAAGCCTGAAGAAGTGATTTGCGGACCGGAACCTGTAGGAAGTTTTCAGCAGAGCAGGAGGAAGAGGGAATACCAAGTGCAAAGTCCCTGAGGTAGGAATGGGCTGGGTATATTTGAAAGAATAGCAACAAGGCAAATATGGCTAGAGTAGGGGAGTGTTTGTGTTTCCCCAAATTCATATGTGGAAACCTAACCCTCAAGCTAATGGTATTAGGAGATGGTATCTTTGGTAGGTTATGATGGCTCTGCCTTCATGCGTGATAGCCGTGTCTTTATAAAAGAGGCTCTAAAAAGTTTCCTTGCCCCTTCCATGATGAGAAGACACCTCACAAAGCATCTATGAACCAAGAAGTGTGCTCCCACCAGAAAACTAATCTGCCTGCATCATGATCCTGGACTTCCCAGCCTCCAGAACTGTGAGAAATAAATTTCTGTTGTTTATAAGCCACTCAGTCTATGGTGTTTTGTTACAGCAGCCTGAACAGACTGAGAGAGGGAAGGAACAATAGGTGAGGTCAGAGAAGCAGGCAGATGATACACAGTGAGGGGGCATCATATAAAACCTGGGGATTTTCTAACTATGATGGGAAGGAAGCCATTGGAGTGCTATGAGCAATGGGTTGACATGGTTTGATTTTCTTGTTCTTAAAAGTCCTCTGGTTCCTTTGTGCAGAACAGACTTCTGAGAAGGAGGGAATAAGAGTAGAGTAGGGATAGCAATTAGGTGGCTACTGAAGTCAGTCAGACAAAAGATGGTGGTAGACTGGATACATTTTGAATGTTGAATCAACCAGACTTATTAGGGAATTAGATGTGAGATTGAGGGGAAGAAGGGAATCAAGAAAAAGTCCCAGATTTTTGGCCAGAAAAAAACAGATGAACAGTGTTTTTCTTAGAATAATAGCCCTTCAAATATGTCTATGTTCTAATCCCTGGATCCTTTGAATATGTTATTTTACATGACAAAGAGGACTTTACAGAAGTGACTAAGTTAAAGATCTTGAGATGGGGTGATTTTCCTGGATGATCCACATGGGCCCAACGCCATCATACAGGCCATTAGAAGAGGAAGCAGGAGGGTTAGAGTCAGAGAGAGATTTAAAGATGCTTCTGGCTTTGAAGATGAAGGGGCCCAGAATCAAGGGATGTGCTGGGGGTGTTTCTCAGCATCTAGAAGGGTTCAGGAATCTGGAGAAGGGCTGCGAGTAAATGAATAAAGAAACTAGAAATGAAATATAAATTTGGAAGGCATTTTGGGGAGCCAGAGGAGACCTAGCTTCAGTAACCGGACCCAGGGCTCTTTATTCACACATTTTGCCCTATGGCAAAGCAGATATACATATCAAAGGTAAGTTTGGTAAACAGTAGGCATTGTCAGGTTGGGGGAACTGCCCTCAGCTTTCTGGCAGCAGGCAATCATATGTATCTTCAGGTTTGGGGAAATGCCTACAGCTGTTCAGCTGTTTGGCCAGCAGCAGGTAATAATAACATGTAGATTTTCAGGTTTGGGGAAATGCTTTCAGCTATCCCAGCAGGCAATAATATGTATGTATCTTCAGCCCTGCAGAAGCCTCAAGGTTCCATCAACCTTTTGATGAAACTTCTTGCATTTATGACATGCTGGAATTAGCCTCCAGCAGGGATGCAGGGGAAATTCAAAGAAGCAGATCCTCTTGTAGAGCAGCCAGAAAGAACACAGCGCTGCTGACACCCTGATTTTAGCCCAGTGAAACCATTGGACTTCTGACCTCAGAACTGTAAGATAATAAATCTGCGATGTTCTAAGCCACTAAGTCTGTGGTAATTGGTTACAGCAACAAGAGGAAACTAATATAGTGGTGTGTGGAACAGTGCTTTGAAAACTGTAAAACACTAAACAATAGCCACCACGGAAAACTAGGAATTACAGCAGAGAGGACAGAGGGAGAGAGGATGGGTTCAACCCTACAATGGAAGTATACTTAATTGTGTGGTAACTCAGAGTTCCCAAGCCAAGCAGGAGGTGCCAGTTTATGACCGGTCCTGCATCAGATGATGGAGGAACAGGGATGGCTAAGAGGCAGGGACAGGTCTTGTGGACAAGTTTAATGAACCGGCCTCTCATTTTATTGCTAAAAGAAACTCTGATCTAGTTTGCATTTTTCCCTCTTTATTTCAATTTTTATTTTTTTATTGATTTTTTGGAGAGAGAGGATGAGAGAGGAAGAAAGAGAGAGAGAGAGAGAGAGAGAGAGAGAGAGAGAGAGAAACATCAATGTGAAAGCAAAACATCAAAACATCAATTGGCTATAACCGGGAGTCAAATTGGCAACCTTTCAGAGAACAGGACAATGCCCAACCAACTGAGCCACACCATCCAGGACTTCTAGTTTGCATTTTTGAGTGGAGAGGAAAATGCCTCGTGATGCTCACACATTTCTTACGGTCCTTTATGGTCCCACATAATGTTTCTTCAGGCAGGTCTTTTCTCTCTCTTACTTCTGCCCCCCAATGAAGTTTATTCTACTAGATTCTAACAGTCAACTGAAATCAGCAAAAGGATTCCCAGTGTGTATGGCAACCCTGAAAAAAATAATAAGAGATTCATTTGAAGAGTGAATTTTCTTTTCGCTTGTAGGAGATGTCTCTTCATCTGATCTGATATAATTCTAAAGTGATAATTGAGATTTTGATCAAGTGCAATTAAGAAATGGCATTACTGCTTATTCCAGTTAATGAAATAAATTGGCAGTGCAGGTAACAGAATTGATACTCTGCAGAATTACAACTCTTTGGGAAATGAGAGGTGAGCAGCCTCTCAGGCACCAGGATTTATTTAGTGCCCCATACTCCCCCTACTGTTCATTCAATGAAATTTATGAGAAAATCTTACCCTTACTCTAAATCTCAGAGAGAGGAGATCAGAAAGGGAAGTGAGAAACACCGGAAAGAGTTTCAGACTCACTGGACTGTCTACAGCCATTGCTGGAGACAGACTTGCTCAGTAAAATCAGTGCTGGCTGTAAAGTTAAGCTGACCGGAATTTAAAGCCCATCTCTGGCATAAATTATTTGTGTACCATGGACAAAACATCTAACCCCTCTGAGCTTCAGTTTCCCATCCATCAAAGGAGTAATAACACCAGCTTGTGGAGCTGCTGAGAATACTAATGCGATAATGTATCTAAAATGCCTGGCACAGTCTAGAACTTAGTTGAAGCCTAGTAAATATTAATTTCATTCTTCAGAGCATCCTGCTTCTCTCTCTTCTTGACACCCTCTCTTCCTGACTTTTCTCTTCCAAGAGTCAGTGGCATATGCCTGGGTGAGGGGGAAGCAGGTAGGAAGAAAGTAGGAGACATGATAAGGTTCTGAGACCAGGGGAAACACCTGTTTGAAGGGGTGAGTTGGAGCTCTAGAGTTACACAAATGGAGGAGACAAGCTAAGCCTTCAACCTAGTAGTGATGCCCCTACTAGATGAGGATCCAGAGGAGGCTGTTAAGCCAGAAGTTTAAGGAGAGTTGACAATTACAAAGGAATGTATTGATAGACCTGAGAGAGTCTTGTGAAGGAAGATGCTATGTCACTGAAAGTTTGAGACTGGGAAAATGCGCAATTCCAAGAATAAAAAGCATTGCTCTGAACAGGTCACCAGCAAGTCTGTTTGATGCTTGCATCAGGCACTGGAAAAGCCACTGATAATTAAAGTGGGTCTACACCCACCCAGAAGGAAGACAGCTTGGCTCATGTCTCCACAACTGGGCAGTGCCTGGCAGGGCCATTCAGCCTCTTACCACCACCTAGAAAGGGTGACTCTAAGAGTAGGCAGGGCAGAACCCTATCTCATATGAGCAACAGCCACACTGCCTACTCCCTCTGACTACAGAGACCCGGTTTCTTTAAGAGTAGGCCACCTGAACTTTTTTACCGCAGCGTAGTATTCCATTGTGTAGATGTACCACAGTTTTTTAATCCACTCATCTACTGATGGACACTTAGGCTGTTTCCAAATCTTAGCTATGGTGAATTGTGCTGCTATGAACATAGGGGTGTTCCGTTCTAATTGGTGTTTCTGGTTTCTTGGGATATATTCCTAGAAGTGGGATCACTGGGTCAAAAAAAAAAAAAAGGAGTTCTTACCATTTGCAACAGCATGGATGGAACTGGAGAACATTATGCTAAGTGAAATAAGCCAGTCAGAGAAAGATAAATATCACATGATCTCACTCACTTATGGGATATAATGAACAATGTAAACTGATCCAGAGACAGAGAAACATCGATCAGACCGTCAAACCTCAGAGGGGAGGTAGGGGAGGGTGGGGGTAAGGGTGAGAGATTAACTAAAGGACTTACATGCATGCATATAGGCCTAACCAATGGACACAGACAACAGGCGGGTGAGGGCATGAGTGGGGGGGATGGGGCAGTAATGTGGGGATAAGGACACATATGTAATAACTTAATCAATAAAGAAATTTTTTTTAAAAAAAGAGTAGGCCACCTGAGGCTGATTCCCGAGCCTCCCTCTGACCCAATGAATCAGAAGTTATTGGAAAAGGGTGCAGGTCTTCTTATTATGCTCCACCAGCGACCCCAATCCCCACCGAAAGTTGGGCACCTCATCTCTAAACTGCTGATGTGTGTCTTTTTCTTTTGCCTACAGGGCCCTGATTCAACAGATATTTATTGAATTCCAACTCTTTTGCCAGGCTCTGTTTTAAACACTTGAGCTATACCTGTAAACAAAACTGATTTTTTAAAAAATCTCTAGAGCTTGCATTCTATTGTGTGGGGTGGGTGAGTGGAGGAGGAAAAAAATAAGCAATAAACATAATGAATAAGTAAATTGTTTTTCACTTTATGTTAGAAGGTGATAGATGCTAAGAAAGAAATAGAGAAGGATAAAGTAGGAACATGAGCATGGGGATGGGAGAGAAGGGATGAGTTGGCTCAGCTGTGTCCCTGGATCCTTCCTACTCTTGCACCATCAGGCCTGCTCAGATCTGGGCTTCCTACCCTGAGAGAGCTGTTCTGCCCCCTCATGGTTCCTGTGGGCTCCACTCACAGAGGACAGTGGAGTAACCCTTCCCTGGCTGGCTGGCATTAGTTACCACCGCTCCCAGCTAACTTGGGAGAGAACCTGTCTACACCTCTCAGTCTCTGTAGGACTGAGCACTTCCCAGTTCTCTGAAATGCTGGAAGGACTGGGGCTTATTCGAGCAACGCTCAGTGGTCTGCTGCAGCCACTGTGTGCACCCCTGTTAAAGCATCAGTGACATTACATTGTAGCTTAAAATCAGCTGTGGTGCACCACAGAAATCATCAAGTACTCCAAATCAGGGCTCCCCCACCCCAAAACCAGAGATTATACACACAAAAAATGTTATTACACACTTACCATCACACCAATGGTAACACTCTGTGCCAGATACAGCCACACAGAACTTCATTCCAAAGCCCCACCCTTCCCCCTACCTGGGGTAACCTGGGTGTGGTCCCTCTCATGCTTCCTGGATAAGTAAGATCAAAGGGTTTGAGATTCTGAACCAAAACTGTACCCAGAAGGGCTTGAAATAAAACAGACAGGAAGGAATAGTGACATGAAGGGATACAAAGGGTGAAAAATTCCTGCCCTCAATTTATTGCCTTACATCTTATTTTTTTGTTGTTGTTTTTTCATAATAGTCATTACACCCTCCGAAACTGATGAGTTTCCAGGGCATAATAAATTTTAAAACATTCATCAGAGCAAGCACTAAAATGACTCATTTAAGAGTATGGGTTAGAAAGAAGAATTGTCAACATACTTTATATACAGTAATCAATTACAGTGCATTTCTCCACCGTGGTTTCTATTACTCTTCTTTATGAAGCAATAATGAAAATGAGCTCACCAGACTTAAGGATGTTACTCGGTGTATCTTGAGTTTTTCCACACAATTCTCCAAGGCAGGAGAAAGGGAATAGACATCCCCAGTAGTCTAAGGCTAGAGCCTAAAGAGGTTTAAACAAGTACAATTTGGCATGGAAAGCTCTAGCCAGTGAATGTTTTAACAATCATATCTTGGAGTATGGGAAACTCAGATGTGTAGTATTTGTCAGTTTACATGGTGTAAAGATTCCCACCATGGCCAATTTCATTCTACCAATGTGCTGTCAAATAACTTGCTAAATTCCTGAAAATTTAACCATCAATTCTCATGAGCTCGTACAAGCCAAGTCCAACATATGACTGACTCTGGCTTTAAAGTTAATATGAATTTTGCATTCAATGATACATCCATGCTGACTTTAAAACAATGATGGTTTTCTTTCTGCCTTCAAATGTTTTAGCATCATCTAATAGAGCGTTTCCCAAAGTGAGCTCTATTCTCATGTGAGGTGACTTGGGATAGGGCATGAACATGAAGTAGTCTCACACTGAACCACCCTGATTATGTCAAGAGTGAAGTCTCAGAGGCGCTAATGTGCTTTAACACCTCTTGCTCCTCTCCCTTTTAACAAAGAGGGAGCAGGCCTCAGGTTCCAGTCTTCAGGCAGGCAATGGTATCAAGCTAGAATGTAATAAAAATTATTTCTTTTTATTTTACTTGCTATATTTAGCAAATAATACTGACTTTTCTCTACATAGAGAAGTAGCACTTTTATATACTTCTTGTATTTACTAGTATATACTGCAGGTACTTGGTTGAGGCATAAGTCACCGGGAGTTGGGAATCTTCAAAAGATGAGATACAGCCTCTTGTGAGGAATGCTTTTGCAGAAGAGCCCAAAGGCAGCCTGGTTGCATTAGCAGTAGATTCCCTATCTTTGGGACCTCCCGCTCCCATTTGTCTAAATCAAACAGATTTAGATTCAAGCAGTGGTATGCTGTCATATGCTGATTTGTAGCAGCTGCCAATTTCCATGGTGTAAATGTCCCTACCATGGCTGATTTCAAGCAACCAACACGACACCACTGAACTCAGAATTGGGAAGAAATGCGCACAATCAACTTTTGCGAAGCAGTAGGAGCTGTCTCCAGCACACCACTGGATTACCACCCCTATTTGCCTTCCACAACTGCAGAACCAGCAAAAAGGAGAATTGTTTAAAGATGATATACCTTCAGAGTTCTGTCTCCACCTGTGTTTGCTCACCTACTACATCATCACAGACCTAGCTCCCCTCCAGCCTCTCATTTCTAATGCCTACCTCCAAGGCAGTGGCTCTCACCTTAGAATGAATCTGTCCTCCACGGCATAATTAGCAATGTGTGGGGGCATTTTTGGTTCTCATAAGTAGGGGGGGTACTACTAGCATCTAATTGGATAGAGGCCAGGGATGGTGCTAAACATTCCACAATACATAGGACGGCCTCACATAACAAAGAATTATTCATTCCAAAATGCCACTAGTGCCAGAGTTGAAAAACCCCACTCTAAGGATTTAGTGAGGTGGGTCACTCTGGAAGATGCATTTATTCTGCTGGAATATTAGAAATCCCTGGAATGCCCATCCTGAGAAGGAATGGCATTGCCCCTGGAGTGTAATAGGTCTCACACTACCTGGACACAGTTAGGGAGCACGTTCCTGGGATGCAACAGGGCTTCCTCCATCCCCCACAGGAGCTCCCACTGCACTTTCCCTGGTGCCTGCCTCCACATGCCCTTCAAAAGACGCCTCCAAGCAAGGCAGCCCATGGAGCAGCCCCAGTTTCCAGAAGAGCAAATCCAATCACTCAGAGCATGAAATGTTTTTCCCTCTCCAGTCATTCGCAGTGGATGGACACCCTGGTACCTAATGCACTGCACACCTTCAATAGTGATTCAAGGACATTTTTTGTTTGGTTGGTAGATTATTCTGTTTGGAATGGATGGATGCGCTGTGAATTCTGTCTCTCTCACTGCCTTGCTTAGAGATTCTCAGCATCTATATGCCATACACTCATCCTTTCCACAAATCTTTTTAAGCACCTGCTCTGTACTGGACCCAGTGTTAAGTGTAAGAAGTGAAATACTTAACTGACATTCTTTGCCACACGTGGGTGACAGGGCCATCGAGCTGTAGGAGGAGAAAGGAAGCAGGCTCTAGAGTCACATGGACACTTGCTGAGTTTGAATCCCAGCTATGCCACCTTCTAGCAGTGTAACATCAGGAAAGCTACTCAACTTCTCTTAGCTTCAGTTTTCTCATCCTTAAAAAGTGCAAAGGTGCCTGGGCAGCATGGCTCAGTGGTTGAGCATTGACCTGTGAACCAGTAGGTCATGGTTTGATTCCTGGTTAGTGCACATGCCTGGTTTGCAGGCTCGATCCCTAGTGGGGGACAGCCAATCAGTGATTCCCTGTCATCGTTGATGTTTCTGGCTCTCTCACCCTCTCCCTTCCTCTCTGAGATAATTTTCAAAATATATTTTTAAAAGTGCAATGGTGTCCCATCCTAGTTCTTCCTTTTTTTTTTTTGGCTATGTGACCTTGAGCATATTAAGTTCTTGGATCCTTGATTTCCTCATCTGTAAAGTAGAAAATACTGTGCCTGCCATGTGCAAAGTTGTGAAGATTACAGAAGATGCTGCCTGTAAACCAGTTAGCTGATAACTACTGGCATGTTGTAAATACGTAACAAACATGACCGTTTTCATCATTACTGTAACCATTATATTACCTATAGCAATCAGAGCTCAAATCACTATTTTTGTCCACATATCATTCTGGGTCTGCTTTATTTTCTTAAATAGCTATGGGCTCACTGGCACGTGCCCCTGCCTCTTCCTTATGCCAAGACTCTGCAGAATGATGAACAGGGGGAAAGAAAACAAGACAGCAGGTGCACAGGGCAGGTTTCTAATCATGCCACCTGCATGTGAGAAGGGATAAACCACACTCTCCCAAGCTTACTTCATCCTTGAGGTAATTTCTTTAACACTGGCCTGGGATCCCAAGTAATAAAGAAGGATGAGGCTAATTATAGACTCCGTGGGGCACACAGGCTGCCTGGAGTGTGTTCCTGCAGAGTATCTGGGTTGAGCCAAAGTCCATTCAGAGTGTGCAATGGCACAATCATCCAAAAGCTGATAGATTTCGTCTGTCAAATCCATGGGGACACAGACAACACATCATTTGGTTTTGTAATTCCCACAATGCCTAGAATTGCTCTGACACATAGAAGAGCCCCCCCCCACCCCCCTAGCCAAAAAAAAGTGGAATAAGTGGCTTGTGGTATCTGCACTTGTGAGACGATCATCAGGGAAATGACTGATTCCTGATTGCAGGATTTATTTTTTAATTAGGAAATCTTCCTATTGTAAAAATATTCTCCTTCAAAAAAAAATCTATATTCTCATTATCCAACAATAACCTTTGTGTATATTTTGTTGGGGTTTTTTTTCTTCCAATATTTTATCTGTGTGCATTTGGGGAGTTTGTTTTGCTTTTCTTTTGTTTGAGCATTTGACAATTTAAAAAATTATAATCACACTATGTAAAAAAATTTGTAGGCTGTTTTTCCCCTCGTATAGATGTTTTATAAGCATTTTAAACGATTATGGCCCCATAATATTCCAACATTGGGTGTATCAACTGTTCCCATTCCTGAACAGCAAGGTGATATTTCATTTTTATTGTTGTAATTATAACAAACATTTTGGATATAAAGCTTGTGTTCTTATTATCCCAGATGTAAGATTATTTCCTTAGTATATGTTCCCAGAAGTGGAATTACTAGGTCAGAGAATTTCGAAGATCTTTCAAGGCATTTTAAAGACCTTTGAAAGCCTCTATGAACATGTCCTACACTCTCTGTTCTGGATATGACTTCAGTGTCTCAGTGTGAGTGAACTGACACCCACCTCACTTCTCCCAAACTCTGTCTACTGTGGGGACCTTCCCAGACCTGCCCTTCCTCATGACTCCAGGGGGGTCTGATTGTTCTCCAAGCTGCCCCTCCGGAATCAGTCCAGTTTGACCTCCCAGTGAGCCCAGTTGGAAGGAGAGTGGTCCAGTCTCGCTGTCTCCTCATGTGGCCCAGCTGGCTGAGGCAGTGAGCCGCTGAGTAGCTGGAAGATAACATCTCCTCATCTACTTACTGTTCCCCCCATGTAAGAGCCTGGTTTTTGTCTTGTTGCTATGGCAACACGACCTCAAGACAACAGTGATTAGCCTTGGTGCTTAGAGGGGAAAACTCAGCTAATAGACAAGTGAAAGAAAGGAAAAGGTTAGCACCCTCTGCCCCCGCTCCTGGTTCCCCTCTGTGACTCTGCCCATGGGCAGGGATAATTAAAAATTAAACTGTGGAGTCACACAGACACTGGCACCAGGAAGGTTCCAGGTCATCTGTTTCCAACGCTAATGAATATGGGTGAGAATAAATCAAATTATGTCCACCTCATCTCCCTTTGATGGAGAACCTTTCAAAACATAAGTCGTTTTAGAGAATCTTCCCACCCTTTGGGGAATTATATGGCTTCCAAACAGTCTGAAATGACCTTAAAGGCAAGATGGGGGTTGACAGCATATATCTCTATATTCCACCTTAAAATCTTATCAGTTCCACTCCACATCCCTAATTCCCAGTTCTCACTGGTCTCCCAGTCTTTCCTCTACCAGTGCCCCAGCTGCCAACATCACTGGCTGGGTCATCTTCCCAAGACACACCTCTGATTACGTCCAAGCGAAGACCTCTTCTAGCTCCCTATTTCCCCCAGAAGAGAGCCCAGCTCACAAAGCTGGGCACAAGGTGTCCCCCAGGCACATGGTGCCCCCTCCCTAACTCTGACTCCCTGGATGAGCCATCCCTTCCCGTTCAGGACTCTGTTCTTGCCTAGAGCACGGGCATTATTTTCCCTCCCTGCAAAACGCCTTCCACTCTTGAAAACACAACGTAATGCCGTTTTTTCTCTAAATTGAGCCATTTCCTCCCCTGGGCTCACACGCCTCTTCTTTCCTATATAGACTATAGCTCTTCCCACGCTCTATTGCAATTACTGTTTAGTGGCCTCCCCTCCATGGCAGCCTGTGGGCTTGTCCAGGGCAGGGGCCGTGTGGGCTCATCTCCATGAACGGGACCTGGCACATGGTAGGAGCTCAATACTGGAAGTTATTACCCTCACAGAGCTGGGTTATTTGGTAAAAGGATACATTTTTCTATCTGGGGAGAAGAGAATAACACTTGAACTTCTATAGCACTAAGCTTCTAAAGAACCCAAATCCTCTTTTATAACATCATCATCAAACATATGCTGGGGTCCTAAAAAGGGTGTAACAGTTGAGCATCGGGTGCTGAAATTGTTGTATGGTTGTTGTTTGGAGAACAAAGCTCAAAGTTCACATTCATAAACTTTTTGGAAATTCCAAACATATTCTAAAGTAGCAATAACAGAATACTGCCCCCCCCACCCCAACTACTCTCACAGCCACATACCCATCAACTCAGCTTCCCCAGTGATTGACATTTGGTCAAATTTATTTCCTTTGTTGCCTCTCTTCTCCCATTATTTTTTTCTGGAGTATTTTAAGGCAAACCAGAGACATACTATCATTCCATCTGTCAATATTTCATAAACAGTCTAGGTTCAAATTCTAGCCAGTCTGCCTACTTTGTCTGTGACCTTAGGCAGGCTAATGAATCTCCCTGGTCCTCATTTTCTGTATGTGTAAAATGAGAATGATTATAACACAAGCACCATGGAGTTCTAATGAGCAGCAAGGAACTACCCGTGAAAAATCTGTGCCCCGCTTGTGTGCTGAGTGGTCAGTGTTAGTCATCAGAAGCACTAAGTCATCATTATATTCCTAAATTTATAGCACAGTCGCTAGCATTTGTGACATAAAAGAAACATGACTGTATCAGCAATCATGGCTCTGAATGCAGAAGGAGGGCAGATTGGAGTGTGGAAAACTTAAGCCTTAGAGAACAAATAGGAGGCTGGGGAAGTCATCCTGGTGGGAGATGATGGGGTCTTGAGCTGGGCAGTGACAAGAGTGGAGTCAACACAGGAGATGAGACCATACACACACACACACACACACACACACACGCCCGCACACGAATTGCCAGCACCACCAGAAGCCAGGAGAGAGACATGGAAAAGATCCCCCTCAGAGCTTTCAGCAGGAATCAGTCCCACTGACACCCTGATTTCCGACTTCTAGCCTCCACAACTGTGCAAGAAATTTCTGTTCTAAGCCACCCAGTTTGATGTACCTTGTTTCACAAGCCCTAGGAAACAAATACACTATCCAAACATTCCCATGGGTTTGTTATATTTTTTAACAAAAAGAATCATTAGTTTAGCTGTATATACACTGGATGTGATTTTTCACAGTATTATTTCCAGGTCCTTATCCATATGCAAACAGTTATTCACTTGGTTGTAGTTAGAGTCAAATACAGTTTTATGTCTGGACTTTTTGTTTTCACTTGACAGAGCACTAATTTGTGTTTTGTTTTTTATTGTTTTTTTAAAATATATTTTTATTGATTTCTGAGATGAAGGGAGGGGGAGAGATAGACATACAATGATGAGAGAGAATCATTGATCAGTTGCTTCCTGCACACCTCACACTGGGGATCGAGCCCCCAACCCAGGTATGTGCCCTGACCAGGAATCTAACTGTGACCTCCTGGTTCGCAGGTCTATACTCAACCACTGAGCTATGTCAGGCTAATTTGCGTTTTGTAATGCAAGGGTACACATCTCTACTAGCCATTGGCTCACACTAGATCCTACTGTTTTGTTCCTCAAAATGAAACAGGTCTTCCCACTACATTTCCAGCATGCAACTCTGCTAATTTTTATGCTCATGTTGCAGTAAGATCTGGCTCATTACATCATGGTTTGTGGGTTGCCCGAGTAACCTGCTGAGTCTAACTTAAGTACACACTTCCTCTGGCCCCACCACAGAGATCATCCCCTTGAACCATAATCAGATGAAATTCAGTTGCTGAGTCCTTTGAGAGGCCACATCGAGTGGGTTTAACTAATAGTCAAGCAATATCCTGCAGGTTTCTTAATGCACAGAGCAGAACTCAAGTTGTTTAATTTCTGCACAAACATGTAGAACCAACGCTGACACCTGACTCCTCCTCAGGTGCCCTAGAATGGGCGGGCTGCAGCTGTGGCTCTCTGCCACTTTCCAACACGAAATGATATTAAGCCAAGTGTTAATACCAGCCCAGCTTCTCAGGGGATCTTAGCCAAGCAGGGGGCTTGTCCTTCCTGTCCCCGCCATGAGTCAGCCACCCCAGTGCCTGACTCATGGTGCACAATCGATGATATTTATTAAATGAAGCACCAAGTAATTTCAAGGGTCTGAAATTCAGAGCCTCTGAATCACAGTTGCAACAAATAGGTGTGGGGTGAGGCCAGTGCGTCACTTTTAAAGCCACCCTTGATGGTTTTGATGCAGGCAGTCTCCAGTCCACACTTTGAGAAAACCGAATCTAACCAATGAGCACTTTGAGGTCAGAGACCATACTGTGTGGTCCTGTGTACCACATGCTGTGTACCACACACTCTTCCCAGTCCTAAGGATGGAGCAGAACCCAATCTCCTGTGGTAAGTCCAAGGTCCCTTGAGGGTACTGAGGTGAGGCAAGTGCCTGCCCTGGAAGAGCCCACAGATTGAGATGGGGGATTTGCTCACATCACAATGTAGGTCTCAACTGGAGGCAATTTTGCCTTCCGGGGGACCATTGCCAATATCTGGAAACATTTTTGCTCATCACCTGGGAAGTGCTATTGCCATCTAGTGAGTAGAAGCCAGAGATGCTGCCAAACACCCTATAATGTACAGGACAGCCCCGCCCTCCTCCCCTCCCCCCGCCAGCCAAGAATTATCAGACTCAAAATGTCAATAGTCCCTAGGTGCAGAAATTCTTCAAGAAAGAATGAAATAACCAAGGAGGAAGCAAGATGCAAATGGAAGTACAGAGGGAATAATGCACTACTGGCTCTACAGGGCACTTACCCAGAGCCCTGTAGCCTTCCTTCCTCTCTCCTAACCCTCACCCTCCCTGGTTCCATCCTAGCCTTGCAAACCTAGCAACAGTGCCTCTAGTTCTGGAGTTATACAGGATTCTATTAGAAGCTTGATTTCTCCATATTTCACTCCTTGACCTTGGGCACACCATTTAACCTCGCTAAACCTCTGCTCTTCTCCACGGGCAACAGGGACTCAAGAAGAAAAGGGAGAATATTTTTATGTACTTCTGATTGACAGTCTGACAACCTCCCACATACCTCACAGGGTTGATGCAACACAATGCGATCAAGCATATAAGGTGTTTTGCTCTGTGACAGCACCTGCTAAGCATTCGTCATATGTCAGCTGCTGTGATGGTAATGACCTACATCCCCCACCGCCCCTGCTTCAACCTTTAAGTTTGCCTGATCTTTAGATTCAGCTCTTTGAGACTCTCACCTTCTCCTAATACAATCTATGAGCAGCTGGTGATTCTTATAGCCCTATGGTCATAGGTGCAGAGCCTATAGCCTCCCTACATCCTCCCCACTATGGGGGAGGATCCATGAAAAAAAAAACCTTCAGTAAAAATGGTGGAGGAACAGCTTTTTATAGGCATGCTGTTGGCTAATGCCTCTTAGGCAATCACTCTTTTATTTCCACTCCTTACTTTAGACCATTCTGCAGGTCCCAGACAATTTGTCTCAGGCATAGCTGCCTCTGTTGGCCACCTCTAACTTTTGCACCCTTGCCACACTATCACCTGTCTAAATTACAGCTATGTCTAAATGGCATAGTCAACATATCTCAATTCCCTTCCGTCACTAAAAGATGCCCCAAATACCTGCAAACAAGCCTATTCTCTCCAAGCCTAAAGAGAGATGGCCTCTGCCTTTTAAACTACACTTTTCTAAATGTCAGCAGGTCTGGCTGTCTTCCTTTTGAAAGGATGGCTACCTATATGAAAACTTTCAAGACTTTGAAGGGTCTTTGGACTCCTTATAGATCTAAACCTCTTCCACCAGCTCTCATATTTGGCAATTCCAGGTGAAAACATTCAGGGACCATGGAATGGTATAGTTACTAATCCGTGAATAAATAAAACCAAAAGTATCTGGAGGAAAGGTAGCTACATCATTAATAAGGTACTAGAGTGTTCCACATAGAAATAGAGTATCGCTCCCCGGTTGGAGGATTTGGGTAAAATATTCAAATAAAGTTCCAGCTGAACTTATATTTTGTAAGCTCTGCCACTATCGAGTGGAATATCAGGAGCAGTGGGAGCTCGGGTTATTTCTTAGCCCATGTCAGCACACTTGAAGAGCTTAAGCGATTCATGAGGATTTTCAGAGTGTAACTCACCATCGTCACCCTCAGTGCTCTGTGCCATCACTGGCTCATTTTCTGAGTAGGGCAATATTTAATTAGATGATTTATTTGCCCTTCTACTTAGCTGAGTCACAAACTTCTACTTGACCTTCAAGTCTCAGTCTAAAAGTTACTTCCTCTCTGTCGTTTTCCCTGGTTTTCATCCTTCTCCCATCCCCAATAAATTCCTCCTTTGTGCCCCATCACAACTCAAAAGTCTCTTTCTGCAGGAAACAGAGATCATCTCCTGCACCTTTTTATGTTCCTCACAGGCCTCACTCACATGCTGGAATAAGCATCCTTTGGGTTTCCCCTTCAATTCTATTCAACCATCCAAATCCAACACTGGGAAACATTGTTAAATAAAATAAAACAAACAGTGGAGGCAATTCATAATTCATTAGATTTTTTTTTCATCTTTTGCTATAGTTCAAAATATAGTAGGATAAAAAGATATAGTTTTGGCTTGACTGTGGAATGCAGATTTCTGCAGAACATGACCATCATATATATTTGATCAAGAGGGTCTCTGTCAACCAAGTACCCAGGGGAAAAGGATCGGCCACTGCATTCAGATTCTACTGTCTTGCTTTTTGCATTCCTCTCTTCCTCACTCTTAAAACATCCTTGACGTCTTCTCAGCTAGTGTTCATACGAATGGCCTCTTAAAAAATCCTCTTGGAGCATCCCCATTGGTTGTCCCATAGCCAAGCAGATACTTCTCTTATGATAGCAACTTAATGTTTCCCTTCCTTTAAAAATAATAGCCATCCTTACGGGGCCAGACTAGATTGGGGCAATAAAGGTGACAAGGGTACAATATTTAAGGAGGTGCTCACTGTCAGGTTTTGACCCAGCACTTGCACGACCTTGAGAGTGAGCACCACCTTAAACTTTGCACCCCTGTCACCTCTCTTGTCTGATCCTACTCCATGCCATGCATTATTGTTTTAGCAAGAGAATAAAACCAAATTTAATACATACATATTTATGGGAACGCCACATGCATGAGAGGGTCCTCCCTACATTACTGCAAAGAGCCCATATGCAACTGGTCCAGAAAGAACTTGAGTGTTAAAATCTTTTCTCTGCCTTTCCAGTGGGAGAGTCCATAATCCCTGATGTTTCACTTCTCCAGTCACTCTTCCATCGATGTCAAAATCTCTGGGGCTCACTCCCTTTCAACTCCTGCAGCTACTTGTCAGAACACAGAAATTCCAGATTCCAAGTCTACGTGCAATGAACGTGTTACTTTCCAACACCCACTTTGGATTTTGCAGAATCCCAAAGATGGCCATTGCTAATATCGTAGATGACTTTGGTAGATGTGCTTCTTAATTGCAGTATTACTCATTTCTTATTTTCAAATCTTTTAATTTATCATCTAATCAGCACAGTGATCCATGGAATAATCCATCTTTATTTTATTCCTATTTTAGGTGGCTAGGCTTATTATTATTCATAACACAAGCCCAATGCTTTGATTATTAAGTGGTGTCATTTGTATCCTAATGACTTTGTGCCTTACATGTCATTCAAAAGGAAATTGAATATTATGAAACATTAAATGAGACCCTCTTTACCCAAGTGTGAAGGAACTGACTATTCAGTTAGAAGGTGACTAGAAGATATTCTAGAGTTGTATGATCTGGTGTGGCTGCTGCATCCTTGGAAACTTTGGAATATAGTACCGAAGACCTCAGCCAATGTTCCCAGCATCTTGTCCACATTTACTTTTGCTCCTTGTCCCCATGCCCACTAGCCCCTATTCAGTCTCTCCTTTCACATTCTTCTCCCTGTGCTTGAAATGGTCCTCTCTCCCTTCTTGTCTTAGGTACATCCTGTGCATCCTTTAAATCTCAGCTAAATTATCACTTCTTTAGAGAAACCCTCTCTAATCTTCCCAACCAGATCAAATCCCCTATCCACATTCTCATGATACCATTGTAGAGTTACCAAGGACAATCTTACATTTATTTGAGTCATTCTTTGGTTGACTAAGGCTGTGTCTCCTGTAAGATCATAAACTTCATGAGGGGAGGGGATCTTGCAAGTGTTTACTCACCATCATTTTACCAGGCTTCCAGAAACCCCACTTCTTCTAGTAACATTGCAGACAGAAATAAGAATGATCATAACTACTGCTCCTCTGCAAACATGGTCTGAGCCAATTATATTTTCATGCTTGCATGCCGTCTTGAATGCCAATGGACTTTGCTGATGCATGAACCAATGGTACAGGATCAACCCTGATAAGTCAGGATCCATGTGAGGACAAAATAAACAAATCAGGAACACATTTTTTAAATTGTGAAATTCTTATTATGATGATTAGCTTATTTAATAAGTAAAACTGGGATTCCCTTAGGATAGAGAAAGCATATCTGTTTCACCCATTACTCTATAAACAGCTCCTGGGATAGGGCTTTGGCACCTTTGGGTGACTGACTGACTGACTGAATAAGGGAATGGATAGAATAGCAATTATAACTTAACATATAAAAAAGTTGAGGAACAAAGTTATGATGTGACTTGATGGAGTGACATTACTGAGTCAAAGCAGAGCCTAGCACCAAGTGATGCTCCCACTGCCTCCTGCCGCCATCCACTTAGGACGGTATTAAGATGGCTTCCACCGGACAAGAAGTGTCAGAAAAGGCTCAGATGGCCTCCGTACTCAGGATTTTGGCCTCTTAGGGTATTTGAATGACGTGGCTCAAATTCCTTCCCACTGTCTAGATGAGAAACGAGCTCCAGTGGAGATGGCCTGAGTATGCCCAGAATCCCTAGTTCTGGAAAATCCAGCTACTAAGACCAGATCTAGCCAGCCATGCAACTGGCTGTGGAATCTCAGCATGGGTGTGGGGAACCACACCCTGATTCTGAGCAGACTCCACTAGGCCACCCAGGCAGCACTCAGCAGGCCACCAAGGTTGCCAGGGACTCTGGGATACAGGATAGACAGGACAGAAACCTCTGGGTTTCTCGTCTGTGAAACTGTAATGCCAATACTCACCTCAAAGGCTTGGTGTACAGATAAAATGAAGCAATATCTGTAAAATGCCTCATACTGTGCCGGATAAAGAATTGATCAAAAAATGGTAGTTTTTTTCTTTCTAAGTTATCATCAAAAGGACTCTTTCACATCTCCAAGAGCAGCTAAGATGCTGTAAACTCAAGCAGCACGATTGGGAGTCAGACTTCTCTTGGAAAAACTCCTAACTCTCTCTCCATCCCCCACATAGGAACTTCAAGGACTCAGTGCATTTCAGAAAGAAATGTCTAAAAGAATAGGCAGATTATAGCCAGCCCTGCAAGGGGCTTTTTTTTTCTTTTTCTAGTATCACAATAAGCATTACCTGGCAAGAAAACAGCCTTTTCTGCTTCCCTGGGCTCTGTCTTATTGGAGAAGCAGCCTAAAAATTGTTCCTAATCTCTAAGAAGTTTCCAGGTGTTTAATGACTTGCCAGGGTAATAAACCACTGCATTCTGGGAAATCAGTATGTGAGATGTTACCTACCACTTTCCTCTGACTTTGAGAATCAAACCAAGCAATATGGTCTGGGCAGAATCAGGAAAAGCATCAGTTTTGAAATCTGACAAACCTGAGTCTGAACCACAATTCTAATGCTGATATAGAATCGTAGGACAAATTGCTTATCCCTTTGGCACTGAGGTACTTATCTACAAAATGGGTATGATATATAACTTGTAAGGTAAGAATTATGTATGCAAGATAAGAATGTATTAGTTATCGATTGCTGCATAACAAATTACCCCTCCCCAACATTTATTAGCTTAAAACAACATTTACAATCTCACAGTTTCTGTGTGTGAGGAATCTGGGCATGGCTTAGCTGGGTCCTCTGGCTCAGGATCTCTCCAAAGCTGTCAGCCAGGGTTCTGGTCTCATTTCAAGGCTGAATTGGGGAAGGACCTACTTCTAAGCTCTCTCATTGGCTGTTGTTGGCCTTGCCATGTGGGCCTGTGGAGATAGGGCAGCTCACAACAGGGCAGCTTGTGTCATCAGAGCAAGAAGACAAGAAGAATCAGAGCAAGAGAGAGACTGCAAGACAGAAGTCACAGTCTTTTATAACCTAATCTTGGACGTGACAGCCCATCACTTTTGCTGTACTCTACTCGTTAGAAGCTAGTCACTAAGTCTAGCCCACATTCACATGGGCGCGAGTGTCCAGAAGTGACCGTTAGAAGCTGTCTGCCACAATATTCAAAGATTCTCAGTAAATGGCTGCTGCTATTATGACCAACTATGAGAGTACTTTGCAAAGCAATGTTCACCACAGAAATAGAAGAAATCCACTGGATTGTGTATTATGATCAAAAAATTTAGCAATCAGGGGGGTGAGGGCATGAGTGGGGAGTTGAGGGAATAAGAACTCACATGTAATACCTTAATCAGTAAAGAAAAAAAAGAAATTTAGCAAACATATGACACTATCAGTCTATTATAGATGTTGATTCTATCCAAAGACTATATTTAGAGATGCATTTAATTTATATTGAATACAGATTTGATTACTTGTTACCAAATGACAATGTTTGGACACGAGAGTTAAAAGGCACACATTTCCCTTAAATCATGTTTTAGCATATACCTAGTTATTTTCAGATGTTCATGTTTTTATGGGGATGCAAATAAAAATACGCATCTTGATTTTCTCATTTAGCAATATTATAACGGCATTTTATCCTGCTGTACATTCTTTGTAGTTAGCACTTTAACACCTACGTAACATTTCCATACAGTAGAAAAATGTAAGAATCATGGTTTACTTAACCATTCCCTTTATCTGTGACACATAAGTTGCTTTAATGTTTTCCCATTAAAACAATGCTGTGATTGAGTGTCTTTTGTGTGGTAAGTTTCTTCCCCCACAACTTGAATTATGTCTTTAGGATAAAATCCCAGGGAAAGCAATTAGAATGCACACATTTTAATGGCTCTGTCAAGTTTTTACCCAAATGAGAAAATGGCTTTGGTTTTTATATAAGCAAACACTGTTCCATCTGATCCAGATTGAGTTCCTCAAAGGCAGACACCCTCACTTAGTTTTTAATTTTTTTTAAAACATGGCCTCTTGCCTCTAAGCAACATTTAATGAATATTATGGGCTAAATGAATGAACAAAAATATTTAAAAATTTGAGACTTTAGGAAAAATATTTAGGCTAAATCTATTGAAACTTTTTTTTTAATCAGGAGATGTTGAATTTCCATTTAGAAATCACGAAGAGATGTGAAGGACATACCCATGCCAAGCACTGGGCTCTCTTTTGCCCTTTTCTTATCTCGTTTAATACTCAGAGCACCCCCTACAGTTCATTTTCCACACAGCAACGTAATAAAATGCCCAAAGCATAAATCAGAGTGTCAAACCCTGCTTTTATAAAGGATTCCAGGAAATATCTGTTGGCCCCCATCATTTGGGGGGGCGGGGGGACCCCACACAGAAGGTCTTCTTTTCTGGGGAGAATACTAGTTCCCTGGAAATATCTACTTACTTGGACATAAAATGTTCACCCTGTAATCATGGGAATTTTTTAAAAAACGTAGTTCAGCCCAGGGAATGAGTCGTTTAACCAAACTGTAAGCAGAGTAATAAAACATTAGGTAAGCAGGTCACAAATGACCCTCAAAAATAATTTTATTGCTCAAAATTTAATCCAGCTAAAGTGCCCTGACACTCTGCAGCACATAACTCTTGGAACTCCACAGTAAACTCTCCACCCCTTCACACACAGCCCTTTTTTAAAAAAGAAATTTTAATTTACTTATTTTAGAGACAATCATCCTCATATTTTAGACCCAGGAGACCAAGTTGCTTGTACAGATCAGAGTGCGTGACACAACCAGAATTTATCTGCCTGCACCCAACATCCAAACCCATCTCAGGTTTCGCCACTAAACTTGAACCACAGCGCCCCCTGGTGGAAATATGGTGGCTTGGCTTTTCCAGTCCCTCTGCCCTAGGGAGACATGGCACCTAACCTGTGTTTCCGTTTTTTTCTCCCTCTCAGGTGAAGGAGGCCATGCAGCGGATCCATGACCGAGGGAACATTGGCAAGTTAATTCTGGATGTAGAGAAGACCCCGACTCCACTGGTGAGTCAAAAGCAGAGGGATCCGTGCAGTTCAACACAAGAGGTCTGATCAGGTGCAGGCACAGATGGGGCAGGGGGAAATATACCAGGTCCTGGGCTGGCGGAGGTGACCAGCGATAATCAAAGGATGGCGCAAATAAGGGATGCCACAAACTGAGATAAATGCTGAGAAGGAACGGAAAAGTCTTCAGTGAGAGCATTCCAAGAGCAATGTGAGGGCAGTCAGGAAAGGATAGAAACAACGGCCTGTGTCTATGACAAATGCCATCTATTGGCTGTCACGAACAGGAGGAATCCCTGGCAAAAAAATCCAATAAATTCACACGCACATACTTGACAGATTGATGCCAACTGCCTCTGAGATGGCTTCTGATGATTGCATTGCTTTTGTTTTCTCTGATCAATTTAAAACCCTTATATCCAGGGATCTCACCAGGAATGAAGCCTGTCACTCACATCCCATAGGCTCTTGCAATGGCCACTTGAGGTGGGGGGAGGGGCTAGGTACTAGTGTGGCAGTCAACACGGCAGCTTTCACCAGACAGCATGATTCAAAGTTCAGCTCTGAGCTCCTGTGTGTGACCTGGGCAATTACTTTGCCACAATTACTTGCTGCAATTTACAGTCCCCGTCTGTAAATTGGAATTTGACAAATTCTCAATTAGAGTGATATGCTAAAACATCGTCTCACACACACACTAAATTCTAGGAAAGGTTTGACAAAGAAAATACTTAGGAAGGGTTTTTGTTTTCTCACATGTTTAATCTTGGAGCTGCTTCTGTCGTTTATGAAAGAGCAAGACCTAACATGTCTTGCACATTTTAGTGAAAGGCATGTATTTTTTAAAAGTGTTTACTGGGCTTTCATAACCATAATGTAGTTTAGGTATGATGGCCATTTTTCTCAATGAAGGGCTGTTAAATGAGAGGGCATTTTACAATGTCTAAGTCGCTGATAACAATATGAATATAGTTCCAGGTCTGTGCCAACAAGTGTTTTAAGCAGATGAGGGACCAGGGTAAGGAGGAGAAGATGGCTGGTATCTGGTCTTCTGTGCACCTGTGCTGTGTTCTTTAAACATGTGACCAAGTCTGTTCCAGCCCCATCAGTATAAGGCAGACAGGTAGAGGCATCCTGGTCTGCTTGGTGCTTTCAAGTCAAATCGCTGGCACTGGTTTCCCACCCGTCTCCTTACCCATGAGGTCCTGCTGGGCTCTAGGGCTGGCGGGAAGGCCTGTTTGATGCCAAAGGTGTGTGTGTGGTGGGGGAAGGGGGCTCTTATCAGAGCAGAATCTGAAAGGCAGACCTTTTCATGTGAGAACTGAAAACCTGCCTTGGCTCATATATCATTGCCCTTGTCCCTGAATCTCGGGAGGACTTTTACCCTGGGACTTAAGGAAACAGAGATGATGGAGAATGGGCCAACTCAGACCTGTATTTGGAGTATCTCTAGAGTGGGTGGAGGCTACAGCCCATATGGATGGAAGAGTAGGCTCAAAGGAATCATCTCCCAAATTCCAAATACATGCACTCAAATCCTTAGCTCAGAGACTGCTTCTTGGGGTGCCCAACATAAGGCAGCTAATACCACACTGCCTTCCTGGGGAAGCAAGCAGTGCAGGGTTTCCTAGCTCTTGGCCCTTAAAGACGTCCTTCCAAGTGGCTTCATCAGATGCTCAGAAAAGGTGGGGGTTAGGTTGCAGAGCCCTCTCACAAGTCTACTGTTGGATTACAGATGGCCAATGACAGCACGGAGACCAGCGAGGCTGGAGAAGAGGAGGAGGACCATGAGGGGGACAGCGAGAACAAGGAGCGGATGCCCTTTATCCAGTAACCCAGGACCTGGACAGAAGAACGAAGGATGGTTTGAAAGAAGAGGAGCCACTGAAGAAAGCTCTTCTGTGCCCCAGTGAACAAATGCTGTAGTCCAGTGCGTGTCGTGTTTGTCTGCAGTCAGCTGAGCTAAAAAGCTTTGATCACTGTTGTTTTTTGAAATTAAGTGCCAACCCCATTCCATGCAGTGTTATGTCCCTTCCCCTCTGTGTATTACACTCTCCTATCTCCTGTTTCAAAACCATCCATCTTTGACTCCTTCTCGATGGTTCTAGAACAGTCTGATTAACACAAGCCCACAGGCCCCATGCCTAGGAGACTAGACATGGGCAAAGACAAGTTTGGATTGAAAGGTGACATCACAGAGCACTATCCAGATCCTAGAATTCTTCAGGCCAATAACACTTTTCACTGCCAACCACCCATGCCTCTGGTGAGAGCACTTGCCGATTTGGCTGGCAGAATGAGAATAGGCCAGATGATTTCATGAGCCCGTAGATTTATGATCTCTTCGAATAGTACTTTCCCTCTCCCCCAACTTCCTTCAACTGCTTTATGGTCAGAAGGTTGAACTGCTGTCCTCCCGCCCTCTGATGCTCAATCCCTTCACTGGTTCTTATCCATAAACACAGGGAAACAGATGTGAAGTTTTCAGGATAAAAGATGGGTCAACAGCATGTGTTTGAAGACCAGCCACAGAGATTTCTCTCTGAGACCACATCTCATGAGCAAAATCCTCTCCTCTCCACACCACATACTGTATTTTAGTTTTAAGAAAACTCACCACATGTGGGTCTATTTCGGAAATCATTACTGAGAATCACCTGTGTTTGCACACTTGCTTTTGGTATTACCAATTTTGCTACATTCATTTCCTAGAAGTGAACAGCCATGTTTACCGTGGATCCCCCAAGGAAGACCTCCGTGGTAGACCATATTTGGAAAAAAAATCAATGAGCATCCTTTTACTTGCCAAAGCATGTTCCAACATGTAACAAATTCTAGTGGTATAAGAATTCAGTATCAGATGCCAAATATGTGGTTCCTCTTCTCTGAAATATAAAATTATGCTGCAGATTCTTTGCAGGGACCCTGCATTTGGGCAAATTGGGGACCAAACTCTTTGATTACACACCTTTGTTCAATTTTCCAGCTCCTACTTCTAAGAAACCCTGCCCTTGGCCCCACCCCACTTGGCATGGCTGAGGTGAACAGTTCCCCTGCAGGAAGAGAAAGAGGCTCAATGTCTCCACAAGGGGGCTCCTCATTCCCTCCTCCCAAAAGGGTGACTCCATTCCTCCTAAACCAAACTGCGAACACAAGAAGCCCACAGGGTTAGCACCCCAGCTCACTTTACATTCTGGAAGATATTGGGGGGGGGGGGGGGTCTACATTGCCCAATCTCTCCACCAACGAGCCCTAAGGGTAGACCAACTCTTCCTCAACGTGATGAAAAATGCATTTCAGCAATTACCTATTTTCATTTTCAGTCCTTTTGTAACAAATATTTATCTGAGGGGAGAGTCTCTCGTTGTGAATGTCCGTGTGAAATATGAAGAAAGGGTGCTGCCATCTCGTGTGAAGAGATGAGAGTATCTCAAAGAGGACACAACATCCTCTTCTCCCTGTACCCCAGGACTCCCCAGCATCCCAGTTCTGTGCCATTTAGAGAGATGATGTTGAGATGTTATCCCAACACCTTTGCCAAACGCTGCAGTTTTGGCCATTCTTCCTCCCACAACCAAGTTGACAATGGGGTCTTAAGAAGACCATTTCTTCCATTTTGTCCAGCTACCCAAGTGACATTCTGGTGAGCTGGACAGAAATGGCATTTTCTAGGGCTGGGGGAGCAAAGAGCCACTGGCCGTATGAGGGCTCTCCTCGGCCAGGTGAGTGGGACCCCACATTCTTGTGACATCCAGAGGAGAAGCCAAAAAAGTAATTCCTCCCCAAATCTATTTTCTCAACTAGCAAGATTAATAGAATAATCACAAAAAAATGCCAGTTGGTTAAAAAAAAAACAACCCTTCTGTCTCCTCAGAATACAGAATGGGAAAGCTAGAGTTTGACCAATATGATCAATTAAGTGCCACGAAAAACAGGAAAACAAGAGAATCAAAACGATCTGTGTATTGCACTCTCATCCCGAGCACCTTCTTTTCCCTCATGTGATGGTTTTCTGAAGGAGGTTTAAGAAGGTAACAGTTTGCCTTAAAGGAACTGTGAAGGCTTCTCTGTAATCTAAGCATGATTGGAGAGAATTGCAACATTGTCTAATGTATTTGTGGCTTTAGAGCTTTTGTTATATTGTGCCTACAAAGCAAATTATGTTTACACAAAAATATAAATAAAGTATTCAGCATAGCATAACCCTGCCTGGCATCAGTTGCTCCACACCAATAGTTGTTGGAAAACTACATATTGAAATATAAGGAACAGGTGGCTAAAAGAGGATGAGGAACTAGAGACAACATAGAAAATGTAGGGTAGAGATGAGACAAGCCTTTAAAAAGACATTCAAGTTTCCTCAAGTGAGAAAATAAAAAAACTAAATAAAAGAACTACTAAAGACTTCATATAATAACTAGAGGCTCAGTGCACGAAATTTGTGCACCCAGCAGGGGAGGGGGAAGGGTCCCTCAGCCCAGCTTGCGCCCTCTCACAATCCAGAGACCCTTGGGGGATGTCCGACTGATGGTGGGGATTGGGCCTAAGTCAGCAATCAGACATCCTTAGTGCTGCTATAGAGGTGGGAGAGACTCCCGCCACCACCGCTGCACTCACCAGTCATGAGCCTGGCTTCTGGCTAAGTGGCGCTTCCTCTGTGGGAGAGCACTGACCACCAGGGGGCAGCTTCTGCATTGAGCATCTGCCCCCTGGTGGTCAGTGCGCATCATAGCGACCTGTCATTCCACTGTTCGGTCTCTTTGCATATTAGCCTTTTATTATATAGGATTACTATATAGGATAATAATCATTAGAATGGCATTTATAAGGCACCTACTATATGCTGTTAAAAGAGCTATATACAGCCCAGATGTCATGGCTCAGTGGTTAAGCATCAACCTATAAACCAGGAGGTCACGGTTCGATTCCTGGTCAGGGGCACATGCCCAGGTTGTGGGCTCCATCCCCAGTGGGAGGCATGCAGGAGGCAGCCGATCAATGATTTTCTCCCATCCTTATGTTTCTCTCTCTTTCTCCCTTTCCCTTCCTCTCTGAAATCAATAAAAATATTTGGTGAGGGAGGGGAGAGTTTATATACATATGCATTAACTTGCTTATCTTCCCCACAGCCCTGAGAAGTAGGCTTTATCATTATGCCCATTTTATAGGTGATAAGCCTGAAGCATACGAGAAGTTTTGTCCTTGCCTAAGATCAGACAGCAAGTAAGTGTTGGAGCCAGGATTTTTTTTAACCACGCTAGAATCCACGCTGTTAACTGCCCTACCATGCTCTCTTGTCTTAAGTAAGGCTAAAATGTGATGCCTTTCAAATTACTACCGTTTGGTCACTAGAAATACTTCAGGGATTCTGTTTCCTCTGATTTCAAGGATATGTCTGTCAATTCGTTTTGCTTTGTAGCAAATAATATGCCTATCAAGAAGCACTTTTCCCCTGCCCCTCCCTCCAAGTGTTTGAGTGAAGTGCTGATTTTGAAACTCACACATCTCCACCATTTTTACGTTCTTGATCTAATATCCTCAAGGCCACCAACGAGATACACAAAAGTAAATCTCCAAAGGCTAAGACTTCACAAAAGAGGAATTTGTGATCAGGGAGGCTTTACCCTGTTTACCATATTTCTCAGCAGGAAGCCAAAAGAAAATAGAGCTAGTCCCATGTCAACGAAATGCCACATGTATCGAGCTCAGTTTACAAAGCAGAAAAGTCAGTCGTGTTGTCAGTGAAATGCTTACAAAATCCCTGCACACAGGATTTTCTCTGACATTCTCACTTAATGCTCATGTGCTCCATGTAAATCTCATGGCCTCACATTAAACACAGGCCAGCAGCAAACACTGGAGCCTAAACTAAAGCCCACATATTCACTTATAACCTGAGAACAGGGAAGAGATCCAGCAGTTGGAAATAAATTCTTTTCAGCAGTGTGGATCAGGTTACGGTAGTAATGGAGGTAAACTTTTCAAAAGCCGTTTAGGGCATGGCAAAACATTTGTGCAATAGTAAAGAGGTGAGAACTTTTGAAGGGCATATTGGAAGAATGGAGAGTAGAAAAGTGTAGCTGAAATACACGTGTGCGGGGTTTAAGGGGAGGAGACATGCATGATGGGAAGTGAGTCCCAGGTTTGGTGATCTTTGAATGTCAACCTGATAATCTTGGGTTGGATGGAAAGGAAGAAGGATGTACAATGGTGTGATGGGAAGCTTGGGGTGTGGAGGCAATTACTAGGAGTAAATGCGGGGTTTCATGGAAAGAGGGCCATGAGAGGGGCCTACGGGTGGTCTGCAGTTAGGTATCAAGCAAGGAAATTTAATTTTTAAAATACTTTATTTAGCCTAATATATACAGAATGTTATTATTTCAACATAGAGGTTACTAATGAGATATTTTATATTCTATTTTTCATACTGAGACTTCCAAATCTGACATGCACTTTACACTCACAGCACATCTCAATTTGAACTGGACACTTCAAATGCTCAGTAGCACTGTGACTAGTGGCTTCCGTTCTGCACAAACAGACTAGAAAAAAGGCAGAAACAGACACCAAGATATGCAACACTGACTCCAGTGAGGCAATGCTAAAGGGCAGAGGGGAGCCCAAAGTAGAAAGGGGCCAATTCCATGATGGAAGGGAATGGCGAAGACAGCGTACATGCAAGAAAGTGATACCTGAATAAAGTATTTTAAGATGAGTGGGTGCTGTTCAAGAGAATAATGTACTTAAAGCACACAGCCTTATGCCTCGTACGTGGTAACCACCGATAAACGTTAGCTCCCTTTCCCTACCCCCCATTTGCCAGTGATGAAAGAATGAGATGATTGACAAATACTCAGTAGCTTTCCTCCTTTTTATAACAATGGAGAAAAGACAGATCACTATATTTCGCATCTAGATTTGCTTGTGGGAGAAAAAAATAAATTGTTAAGAACTGAATGTCCACCCACCCAATTCATAAGTTAAAATCTTAACACCCACCATGTGATGGTATTAGGAGGTGGATATTAGGAGGTAATCAGGATAAGATGAGGAGGCCCTGAGGGTAGAGCCCTCCTGAGTGGGATTAATGCCCCTGTAAGAGTCTTGAGAGAGTTTGCTTCCTGTCTTTCTCCCTGTGTGAGGACACAGTGAGAGGTGGGCCCAGCAGAAGGCAGGCCCTTATGAGAATTTGACCATGCTGGCACTCTGGTCTTGGGCTTCTAGCCCCTAGAGTCGACTATAAGAAATAAATTTCTGTTGTTGGTAAGCCACTGAGTTGATGATACTTTGTTAGAGCAGCCTGGACTGTCTGAGGCATAAGTGTTTTTGCATTCTCTGCCGTGAGCAGAATTAGAAGCGCTCCAATTAGCAGCCAAGCAAAGATGCTGGGAAATACACCCCATGAGTTATTCAGATTGGCACCCAAACACCCAAACGAAGGAGTGACTCAGACAGGAGCAACTGAAACCTCAACATCACACAGGCATATGCACTCACACATGTGCAGTGCATCGGCCTTGGGATCTTGCAAATCAGGGATCAAATTTGGGCAAATTGCTTGGCATTTGAGTTTTCCTTTACTAAAATGGGGATGATCATACTGTTATTTCCTAGAATTGTTATGGAGATCAAATGTAACAGTGTATATGTAGCCGGATTGAAACCATGACCCACAATTTCCAGGCTGGAAGCCAGACGGTAAATGCTTTCAAAACAAATTTTTTTCATTCATTCAACAAATCGTGATCCAATATCTAGCATGTTTCCTACACAGTATTGTTAGTGTCTTAGTAGGAAAAATGAGAAATACATAGCCTCTGCCATCTAGGATCTTATAGTTTAATGTTGTGATAACAATAAGTTTTATCTCCCGTGCAAATGGCAATCTATTTGTAGAGCCTGCTTGGAATTGAGAGCTTACTTGAGTGAAATGTAGAGTGGCATAATTGATGAAAACTATGAGCAGCTCAGAGGAGTTGTCTGGGAGAAGTATCTATATTTAAGCACACCAGTGAAAAAGTACAAGGTAGGTCAATGGAATGGTCCATTTAGCTATTGCATGTATCAAGGGAAGAAACAAAATTTAGGAAGACTGGCATCCAAAAATGTCCCTGCAAGGCTTCTGGATTTTGTACTGAAAGCAAAGGGGTTAATTAAGGGACTACTGGAGAATGACCATAAGAAGTCTTCCCAAAATGAGCTTCACCATTTTACTTGGTCCATTTTGGGCAGGTGGAACATATAGATGGACCATATTGGAATAACAGTTTGGGGGCTAGTCCCCCAAGGTCCAACCATAGTCTATTTGGTCATGAGGTAAGGTGACCACTACATTGGCATGAGCGGGAGGAAAGGCTCACCTCTCCCTTTCAGGAATGGGAAACCAAGAGGGGTTGGTGTGGCAGGCTTTTCTGAGGAGCTGAGAAGCTTGTCCATGGAGGCTCCCAGAAAATAAATCACCATCTATCAGAGCTGGGAGTCAAACCTGACAGTGTTACCACATCAGGCCTCACTGCCTGATGTGCCTAGAAGTCAATACAATGGCACCAGCTTTTGGTGAGGGTATGTGTAACATTTCTGGCAAACGGCAAATCTTCAGTAAATGTTAGTGAACCAAAACAATATCTTGAAAATTAGACATCAGACCCACTTACAGTTAAGGACACTGAATTTCAGAGAAGTTAGGTGGCCTGCCCGTGTTTACCCAGCTAGAAAGTAGAGGAATCCTGTCTAGAACCCAGGACTCCCCAATGCAGAAAGGTTTCTTTCCAGCAGCTGGGAAAGATGGGGGTCTCTGGTTCCAAATTAACATCCTCCTGGCAAGGTGGTCACTCCCACTACCTTCCCACACTTCCTACCTCCTCCTCCCCTACCCACAGAGAAAAAAGAACTTCCTCTTCACCAGCTCTGGTATAAATCAAGGTGCTCTCAGGAAGACTCTAATTAGCCCAGCTTAGGTCACATGTCCATCTTAAATCAAACACTGAAGCAGAAAAATGGCTATTATGATTGGGTAGCCTGAGTCATGTGACCACCTCTGCACCTGGTCATGGTAGGAGCTAGCTCCCTGATTGACAACCCTAGAGAACCACATCAAGTGACAGAGGGATAGATCCCCAAATGAGGGGATATTAGACATTTCAAACTGTGTTCACTATAGTATACCAAGCATTCATAGTGCACCAGATACTGTTTTAAGCCCATGGCAGTCACCATGGATGCCCCCCTGACACATCATTGTCTTGGTCTACCAGAGTTCCCCTGCCCCATGCTGTCAGCTTCCCACCTCAAGCACCTGCACTTGTCTTTCCTCTTCTGTGCCTTCAGGCTTACTCCATGACCACAGGGCACAAATGCACAAAGGTAACCCAGAATGACCATGGTGGGGCATGGGGGATAACACCCCCTGGGGCAGCCTCAACCATGGAGGTTGGGAACCAATGGATAAATGCCCAGATTCCCTTTCCTCTGGTGTCATGATTTGAACCACGTTCCATGTAGTATCTCAAGGGTCCCCTGGTGGAGTCAAGCCAAATTTGCTCACAGTGGTAATTTACTCATTAGCATGTCCTTATTGGCTTTTCTTCCTTCCTTATCTCATTCTCCCCCTCTCCTGCTTCTTGACACCACCTTCCAAATAAACTACCTGAACCCAAGTCCTTATCTTGGGGGCTACTTTTGGGAAAACCCAAATGAAAGATAGCATTTTTATGTGTATTAGCTTGCCGAATACTCATAACAACTTATAAAGTATCCCCCATTTTACTGATGACAGAATGAAGCTCAGAAAAGTGAAAGAAAATGCTGAAAACTACACATAGCAACTGAGTTTCCAGAATTTGGGCCCAGAAATCAAGATAAGTTCTCTCTAATGCCCAAGTCACTGAAAACACACAATACCAATTAACAGCTTGGAAAAGTTATTCAAAAGCTAAGCTAGTGTCAATTAAAATGACTTCTGGGGCCAGCCCTTCTCAGTTCTCCAAAGCCCACCCAGGGAGTGAGAAGGGATTATTACTGTTTTCCTGACTCCAAGGCTAGCAGGAGGGGCCCAGCAGCCCTGAGGAGTTAAAGGGCTGTGCTGTGAAACAGGGAATCAGATCAACACACACAATCACAATGCATTTGATCTTTTCATCCTTTGCAAAAATATGCACAAATACCTATTTACAGGGTCCAGGCTAATGCTCAGGTTGACTGCTGATATTAAGAGCTGCTCTGACTACTGTCTTTGTTTAGGGGCAGAAGTCTGGATATCACAATGATCCTTTGAGATTAATCAATGAGCAAGGAAGGAAGTCAGTGCACTATCAAATTGGCACTTACAGTATTTAATTATTAACTAGATGAATTAAGAGTATATCAAAACTCCCCTTCTCATTCAGGGTCAATTGATCTATCTATCTACCTATCTATCTTTCTATCTATCTCTGCTAAAGTAAATATTATCCAGGAGATTAAATTCAATTCTACAAATATTTCCTAAGCTTTGGCTATGTGCATGACCTGTTTTACCTGTTGTAAAGAATTTAGAGATAAATATAGCCTGGTCACTGCTGGTGAAGAGCCTGTTGTCTAGAACAATGATTTTCAACCTTTTCATCTCATAGCACACAGACATTAACTACTAAAATTCTTCAGCACTCCAAAAAGCATTATGTTTTTTGCTGATCTAACAAAAAACAAAGGTATAATTTTGATTCATTCACACCAGACGGCTATTGTTGTGTTGGCTGTTGTCATTTTTTTATTTGACAAGCTAAGGGAAAAGAGGTCATTCAGGTACGGCATGTTTTAAAAATTCTTGCCGTACACCAATGTGCCTCATGCAGCACACGGATTAAAAAATTGCTGATCTAGAAGACAGAGTGAGACAGGAACATGAATTACCAGAAGCAAAGCCAGCAGCCAAAAAGGAAGGTGCATGGGTCTCTAGGGTACAAAATTGGGAGAGGTGTTATTTGGACAGAGGGTAAGAGTCTTTTTGGAATGGAAGTGGAGTGGACACTCGAGAGTTTGCCTGCCAAGAATTGACTTTAGCCGAAACCAGTTTGGCTCAGTGGATAGAGCATCGGCCTGCGGACTGAAGGGTTCCGGGTTCGATTCCGGTCAAGGGCATGTACCTGGGTTGCGGGCACATCCCCAGTAGGAGATGTGCAGGAGGCAGCTGATCGATGTTTCTCTCTCATCGATGTTTCTAACTCTCTATCTCTCTCACTTCCTCTCTGTAAAAAATCAATAAAATATATCAAAAAAAAAAAAGAATTGACTTTACCCTCCTTACAGCTCAGTGGTCAAAAGCGGAACTTGGAAGACAGAGGGGCCTGAGTTTGATTCCTGACTCTTGTAGTTAACAGCTGCATGACCTTGACCAATCTACTTAATCTTTCTGGGCTTTTTTGCCTTCTCTGTAAAGAGGGACGATAACATTAAGACTTTATCAGGTTGTGGTATATGTTTAATGAATCAGTAGATGCCAGGTGTTTGAGTCAATGTCTGACACAGAATAAGCACTTGTAATTATGAGGCGTTTTGTCACCTGCATCTCATTTCCCTTTGGGGAATGTCCCCATCCACTGTATGTTGGGTTGGGGATCCTGTGAATAAAAGTGCTCTGTCCTCCTCCAGTCAAATGGGATTCAATAACTCAGGGAAGGCAAAATGGATGTTCTCCTAGTAATGTGACGCTTAAGAAGGGGGGTGCAAACACGGGAAAATGAATGGAGCCCATTCATCCTGATGGCGTTGCCCTGAAAAGACTCCCTGCTACCCAGATTCCCAAAGCTGCCCATGTTTCCACTTTTCCCCCAAGCCTAGATCTTCAGGCTTATCACAGATTATGTGAGCAATCCATACATACGGCTTAAGTTAGCCAAACCTGGCTTCTACTGCACACAACGAAGAATCCTACCTGATATGAAGAGGGACTCTGAACTGGGCTTTGAACTGCTTGGTAGTGTTGTTACTGGAATAGTTCATCCCCCTGGTTGCATCCATGCATACACAGCACCTTTATTTCCCAAAGGAAGGCCAGGACATGCATCCTGGCAAAGGATTATTACTGTGCATCAGGGTTAAGAGGCAGTGTATCAGATGGAGTGTGCATGCCAAAATATAGGCATTGCGGAAACATTCCAAGTTTTTAATTAGGACACAACGGTCGAATATTTGTAATATAAAAAATATAGAGCCAACATACCCACAATATAAGAGCAGTATTTTGCAAGTTTTAGAGGACCTCATGTTTATTATCTTGTTAATAAAATAAAAAAAAGATCAGCAATATTTAGAAAAACTTTGAAAGGCCTATCAACATCAAATTAAAACTGCCTCCTGGACACCATGAACAGGATTTAAAGAGAACTGGATAGGAAAGAGCTTCTCACTGTGTGATCCATGCTCTCTAATGTGTGTGCCCCGGTGATTATGACTATCAGACGTTAGGGAAACCTGCTCTCAAGCAAGCAAGGCTTGTAGAAGCTGTGATCTGTTGAACATCTGGAAGCCAGGGGAGGTGGGAGGCAGGGGAGCCTACTTCCCTGTGAGCACTTGGCTGAGAAGGCACACCAATGCACATAACTTAACACCCAGGTTTCCTCTGCCAGAAATCCACTTTGTCTCGACAGTTTTGAAACAGATCTTGGTTCTGGGTGGTGACAATAGTTTCTACAGCCAGACGTTTCTATTTAAATGCTGGCTGAAGCCAAGTTCAACAATGAATCATCCACAGAAGTTTGTTTTCCTCCACCCCAGGAAACTCGGGTGGAAAGACAAATCACCGGTCGGCCACTTCTGCAACCCGTTTCTGGCTGCCAAGCACCTGCAGTCCCAAAATGGAGACAGAACCCGCCCCCGCCCCCCCGCCCCCCAATTCCCTCACTAAATGGTCCAGTACTTTGAAAGGGCTAAATTTTAGTGGTTCCAGAGAGTGCTGGAAACCCCAGCCTTTCCATCAAATGTTTAACTGTGTCTGTGGGGAGCTTAGGGATTCCCAAGAATGTTTACTTATCACTTATCACAAGGCAGGACCCTGTTAAGCACTTTGCATGGGTTATTTCATTTAATCTTCTCACTGTACGCTCTCATTTTACAGATGAAGAAACTGAGGCTAGGAGAAGTTAAGTAACTCACCCTGGTTTCGAGGCCAGCTATGTGGTGCTAGGATTGAGGCCCATTCCATCTGCTTTCAGAGTCCATGTGCTCCAACACCATCAGCCACTAGGCTGTGCTGCCCCAGGGAAAACAAAAGAGGCAGCTGGCTGGTGGGTTGCCAGAACAAATACAGGATGCCCAGTTAAATCTGAATTTCTGACAAGCAGTAAATTTTCAATAAAATATGTCCCAAGATATTTCATGAGACACTCTTATACTAAAATATTATTTCTTGTTTATCTGATATCCAATGTAACTGGGCATCCATCCTGCATTTTGATTTGCTAATCTGGAAACCCATTTCTTGGTAGGACCCATACCTACAGCCCCTGGCTCAGAAGAAGGTGGCTTAACTATTAGGGCCTGGGCTCAACTACACCAGTGGGGTCTGGATCTTCTGGAATCTTCCATAAAAGTCGATATGCCCAGAAATCTTCTAATCATTTCAGAATTTGGGTAGGGGAGGAGTTGTTGTTATGAGGGTGTGGTGATATATGAGTTCTAAAAAGATGTCAAAGAATCCCACAGGTAATTATTATCAAGAACTAAGATGTGTCTGTGGGCTGAACCTGCAGTACTGGATCTGGTGAGAGAGACCGAGAAGGCTGAGCCTCAAGTTTCAAAGCCCAGACAAACCCTGGACCTAGATGTGTCATCTGTGTGACTAATGCCAAGGCTTTCCTCTCTGAGCCTCAACTCCCTCCTGTGCAGAATGAGAGCACTGGTCTAGGTTGGGGGTTCTCAAAGTGTGGTCCCCAGGCTGCCTGTACCAGAATAACCCAGATAATTTTGCAAACAGGTACATTCTTGTTCCCCATCACAGACCAACTGAACCAGAAATCTTAGGGGAAGAGTCAGAATCGCCAGTGGATTCTGATGCATCCTGAAATATAAGACCAACTGGACTAATTGATGAACCTTGAAAACCTAAGCTAATTATAAAGAAGCCAAACACAAGAGGCCACATATTGTACAACTTCATTCATATGGAATGTCCAGAATAAACAAATCTAAAGAAACAAAAAGTAGATCAGGGTATGGGGTAGTGGGAGGGAATGAGGAGTGATTGCTTAATGGGTGTAGGGTTTTCTTTTGGGGGGCAGTGAAAATATTCTGGAATTTGATAGTGATGGTTGCACAGCCTTATAGGTATACTAAAAACTGATGAATTTTATACTTTAAAATGGTGAATTTTATGACCCTGGCCAGGTAGCTCAGTTAATTAGAGCATCGTCCCCATACACCAAGGTTGCAGGTTCAATCCCTGATCAGAACACATATAAGAATCTACCAATAAATGCATAAATAAGTGAAACAAAAAATCTCTCTCTCTCTCCCTCCCTCCCTCCCTCCTTCCCTCCTTCCCTCCCTCTCTCCCTCCCTCCCTCCCCCATAAATACGATTTTTTAAATGGTGAATTTTATGACATGTGAATTATATCTCAACTTAAAAATATACTAAGGGAAAAAATGGTAATAAAAAAACCTACAGTGGGACTACATGACCCTAGACCAGGGTTCCTCAGAGTGTGCCCTCACAATTCTCTGATAAAGACCTCTATGAGAACTCAGTGTTAGAAACCCTTCCAGAAAGTTTTGAGTAGCTACTAGTGTGGAGGGCTCTGTCACTAAAAGAAAATCTTTAGCCCAGCTATTTCTACATTTACCTTCATCCTAAGAAACACATTACTAAATAGTCATGAAGTGGCCATACGTAGGTAGGTGGATCTATACAGTATATGTGAGACTTCATATCCTCAGCCCACTGCCAATCTATATGGTTGGTGTACAAATTTGAGGGCCCCTGGCATTATTGTGCATGTAAAATAAACCAAAACACAACCTGTGTGTGTATGTGTGTATCTATGCGAGAGTATGTGTGTGCGAAACTGGAGGTGGCTGGCGTCACTACACCTCTGAGAGGGCCCATCAGAGTCCCGAAAGGCTCCCGAGGAAGCCTAAGGAACTGGTTCTCACACTTCAGTGTCAGTGAAAACAGAGAGCTTGTTAAAAGCCAATGCAACTGCAGACTAAAGCCCTGGCAGGGGCTCCTGTTGAGATAGTCTGGTGGCCCCTAGGAATCTGCATTTTTACATACACCAGCCCCGGATGATTCTGCTGCCTTATGAAGGACCCTTCTGCAATGCAAATGAGCTCTGAGGCTGATCATCTAGCATCACTGCACAATCAGGAGGCCTGTTCCATGCCTGGCTCTGCGGGTCAGGCGTGCAGAACTTGTCAGGTGTGTCTGTGGGGGGGGGGGGGGGGGGGGGGGGAGAGGAGGGCAAAGGGTAGGAAAAGAGGAAAAAGGGCTTGCCACTTCTGTTTTACACTATTCATATATTTAAAGAATTTCAGAAATGCTAAATTTACAAAAATACACAGATCTAGAATTGCATGAATTTTTCCCATTGTCATAGAAATTCCATGTGAAGGTCTTTGTGAAGGAGGCCTCCTTGTTCCCTCTCTCCTCCCCATGCCAAGACTTAGCCTAAGGTCATTCAAGGACCCGCTAGGGAGGCTTCAGTCAGGCACCCCCACTCCCACCAGGGCAGCTGGGCATCTGAGCTTGATCCTCCTGCCACCTAGTGGTCAACCAAAAAACATGCTCCTTGATGAAAAATATTTGTTGGTTGATTTTGGAATAATGTAAATAATAAAATAAGCCATTTTTTTGGTAAAAAACAAAACAGGCTGCTAATTTATCTTTCTATCCTCCACTCTACTCTCATTCACTGATCCAGCAAACCTTGGTCAACCTCCCATGGTGTTACCAGGCACTTTGCTGGGCTCTGGAGGAAAATAAGTCTGTTTTAGGGCTGGAAGGAACCCTACAAATTACTTATAAAAGCCATTTCCCATGGTGAAACTGAGGCTTGGGGCCATGAGGGACTTACACAAGGTCCCACGTCAACTCCTCTGACAACTCACCTCAAACATTCTTTCCTTCACAAAGCAGGGGTGTAAGTCTGAATTACCTGTGGGCTTTTTAAAAAACAATTCACCCAGGGACCCATTTCTAGAATTTCATATTAGGAAAGCCTAAAATGGGACCCCTCATGGTAAATAAAATTTTTAAACTTCACAGATATTTATTTCATACTAGTGCCCCGTTGCACAGATTTGTGCACCTTGAAAGGAAATTAATTAGAAGTTGGCTGGCGGGGCTGGACTGGGCAAGACAGGCCAGACACACCCTGGAGCCAACCTCCCGCAGTCTCTCCTTAGCTGGCCCCACCCGGGGCTGTGCTGCAGCTCAAAGGGCGTCTGCATCTGCAGAGTGAGCGGGGGTCCCTCCAGCAGGTGGGGTCCCTCAGTCTGGCCTGCAGGGATTGGGCTGAAACCAGCTCTCCAGCATCCCCCCAGGAGACCCGGATTGCAAGAGGACGGTCCTCAGGTGATGCACCTCAGAATCGGGCTCCCTCCTCTCTGGTTCTGGGTGTGTCACCTGAGAAGCACTGCTGCCAAGTCACCACAACTTGGCAGCTCCTGCATTGAACGTCTGCCCCCTGGTGGTCAGTGTGCATCATAGCTACTAGTCAGAGTGCCTGCCCCCTGTTGGTCATTGTGCATCATAGCGACTGGTCAGACGGTTGGACGGTTGCTTAGCCTTTTATGTATATAGATGTGTACACAGACACACACACATACATCCAGTTGAAACATGATTTTATATCAAAAGGCTCTGACCCAGTTTTCTATGTGATAATGACCTCTAGTTATACAGCATTTTACAGTTTACAACTTTCCTTCACATCCGTTACTGGGTTTGACCTTTACACAACGGTGTGCAAGCATAACTTACATCCTGCAAATGAGGAAATTGTACTTCTCAAAGGCTGATTCTTCAGGGTCACATAACTAATCAGCAATAAGGCCAGGTCTCAAATTCAGGTTCTGACAGATTCCAAATTCCACATTTTCTGCTATATTGGGCTGCCCCTAGACAATTAGTTGGACAATACTATGCATGAGGCCAAGACCCCATGTAATATATTTTACAGTGGAAACCCACAATGTGCAAAGCATTGGAAGGAACAGTTTTAGAGATAAACAAGACTTGGCTCCTGCCTTCAAGGTCCTTACAATGTCTCTCTTCCTCCCTCTCTGAAATCAATTAAAAAAAATCCTATCCTATCTAATAAAAGGGCAATATGCAAATTAACAGTCACTCCGTCACAAAGATGGCGGTGCCCATAGCCACAAGATGGCAGTGTCTCTCTGCCCCGCCGGAGTCCCCCAGTCTCAGGCGGGCAGCCGCTGAGAGAAGGCAGCGTGAGCGGCCTGGCAGAATGCTTGCTTCATCAATACGCCCAGCTCAGGCCAGCCCCCCGGAGCCAGAGTAGACACAGACAGGGATGGGGGGCTGGCCCACATCCTTCATTGCCAAGTGCAGGCCCAGAGAAGAGACGGCAGGCTTGCCTCCCCCAGAATCAGCGTGGGAACCTCCCAGCTCCCGCGGAAGCAGCGCGGCTCCCTCCTGCCTCCTGCGGAATGAATGTGGGTCCCTCCCGCTCCCATGAAAGCAGCGCGGCTCCCAGCAGCATGCTGTGGCTCCTGCCGGCTCCCAAGGAAGGGGCGGGAGGCCTACTGAGCACGATATCGCACGATGGGCTACTAGTATAATAATAGAGGAATATGCAAATTAGTCGGGACACCATAATGTCATGATGAAACAGCAGGAACCCGAGGCTGCATGGTGCCTGGCTGGGGGCAGGAACCTCAGGCTGCGCCCCGGGCCTGCAGGGCTTGATGAGGGACCTCAGGCCGTGCTCCCCGCCCCGGTGCTAGGAGACCTCATGCTGTGCTCCCCAACCCAGCGCTGGACCGGGGGACCTCAGGCCACACCTCCCTGCCCCGGCGCCGGGCCAGGGGACCTGAGGCTGCATCCCCCACCTGGCGCCAGGCCAGTGGACCTGAGGCTGCGCCCCCACCCGGAGGGGCTTGACCAGGTCTGCATCTCACCCAATGGAGGTGGGTCTAGGTCTCCTGCGTTTTCGAAGCGCGTGCAAGTGGTGGGTGAGGACTTGACTCTAGGTCCTGCGGCGTGCCCCAGACTCTGACAGGAGGGAGATTTTCATATACATTTTACTAATTTTCTTTTATCTCTGATACTTCTACTATAGAGAAAGGGCAAATAGCAATATTAAAATATTTCCTCTAATTAATTAATTCCCTTTTAATGTGCACAAATTTCATGCACCAGGTCACTAGTATTTTATAAAAGAAAATAGAGGTGTCTCTCTCTCTCTTTCTCTCTCTCTCTCTCTCTCTCTCTCTCTCTCTTTCTCTCTCGGAGAGAGGGGGAAAGGGTAAGTAGCATGTGAATCCTTGGCTGCTAGTGACTATCTTCAGTAATCTCAGCAGGGGAAAATCGAACCTTGCTGATAGTTCTGGTGGCCTGCCCTGGAGAAAAGACTCTCTGGTCACTCACATCTGGTTCACTTGTCTACCTCTGAAACACTGGGATGGGAGCTGTTCATCCCCACCCAAAACACAAAGAATGTGTTTCTCACAGCAGTTAACTGTTGTATCTGTGCACCTAGAATACTTCCTGGCACATAGCAGGGCCCAACTGATATTTAGCAAATGGACAAATCTGATACAGGGATGCAGACAGGGACCATATTTTTAATTGATTTTAGAAAGAGAGGAAGGGAGAGAGAGAAAGAGAGAAACATCGATTTGTTGTTCCACTTATTTATGCATTCATTGGTTGATCCTTGTCTGTGCCTTTGGTATACCGGGATGACACTCTAACCAACCGAGCTTCCTGGCCAGGGCATGGGACCATTTTCTAGTCAAAACTAATCAGTGGTCTTCCCATTCATGGCCCAGCAAACCAGGGCTGACATGTGTCATCTTCTCACCCCTCTCTATCGATTCTTCCTGACTTGACAAGCCTTGGGTGGGGGTGGGGGGATGGCATTAGTATTCCAAAAGCATCAGTAAGGAGCATGAATCCTAAGTTATGAATATGAGCCACAATTGTATCACTATACCCAGGCCCTGTTTCCAGGAGAGTCTGATTAATATTTAATCAAGCCTTAACCGTTATATAAAGTAAAGAATAAATCCAATTCCCCCATCATGGGACTTCTCATAGTAGAACATTACATTTGTTAAATACCCAACATCTTGCTTTATTAAACAGGTATGCCCAACAAGTCCACTGAACATCCTGGGACAGATATACAAATAAAAGTCAGCAGAAAAGCTGAAAATTTTCCTTCTCCCAGTGACTTCTATTGATCAGAAGTAACGAAACAAAACAAAAGAACAAAAGAGGCAGAGTGGGAGAGGAGAATAAAGTTCTTGGAGTCATGTATGCCAGATCTTGTATCCTCACACGTAATTCATGAGATGTGCGGTCTAGCAAGAGATACAGGCACTGTTAAATAACAAACTATCCAAAATACAGTGATTGTCGTTCCAAAAAAAAAAGTACCCAATGCTCCACACCCCCAAGAGTTTAAAAAAGAGTTCTGACACAGAGAAGTTCTTCCTAAAGGGCTGGAAATCTGAAATAGAAATAGGATTTTGGCATAGAAAGAGTTTGTGGCAGACCCCATTGGTTGTTTACCCAAAGGCCATCCCCCCTGCCCTTTTCCTTGCTAACAGAACCCTGTTTTGTTCAAGTATCTAGTGAAGCACCTATCATCTCAGGGAAAGTGGGCATGGCCCCTGTGTAGGGCCTCTGGGTCCCCATTCTGACCAATGACACAGTAAGGGGAAGCCTGCCATAGAACATCTGAGTGTGTGTTTGCTTCCCTGAACAAAGGGAGGCATGTGAGGACCATAGTTCCATGTCCCACAAAGCCCACTGCTGTCAGCTTTCAAAGTGATGCTGTGAAGGTGTGATGCTTGGAGCTACTGCAACCATCTTACGCCTGAAGAGAAGGCCTAGAGAAGCGGTTCTCAACCTGTGGGTCGCGACCCCTTTGGCGGTCGAACGACCCTTTCACAGGGGTCGCCTAAGACCCTCCTGCATATCAGATATTTACATTACGATTCATAACAGTAGCAACATTACAGTTATGAAGTAGCAATGAAGATCATTTTATGGTTGGGTCACAACACGAGGAACTGTATTTAAAGGGCCAGAAGGTTGAGAACCACTGGCCTAGAGAATCTCAAAGAGCCTGGAACTGATACTCAAATGTTGAGCTGTGGAGCCCATGCTGGAATATGTCCCTCTAGATTTCTTATTTCATAAGAAGAAGGTACCCCCCGCCACCCGCCTCATTTGTTCAAGATGATGTTACTTGTAGCAGAACGTGCCCCTAACTGATTTAGATTTGTAGCATGACTATCAGGATTTTAGGAAGGATTTTTACAGCTGTTGCTAGGTAACAAATCATCCCAAAACATAGGGGCCTTAAATAATAACCATTTCATTTACTCACAGTTCTGTGGGTCTACTGCTGTATAGAAAATTACCCCAAAACTTAGCAACTCACAATAACACTGTACATGTATTATTTTACATTGATTTTGTAATTTAGGAATTTGAGAGTGGTTGAGTTGGGTGGTTCTGGATCAGGGTGGACCTCTTCATAGGGCTAGCTGAATGTCTTCATGATATGGCGGCTGGCTTCTCCCAGAGCAAGGAGTCCAAGGGAGAGAAATGAAAGTTGCAATGTCATTTATGATCTGATCTGGGAAGTCCCATGCTACCACTTCCACCATATCCTATCAGTGGCATGGGCCAGTCCTGCCCACAGGAGGGGACTCCACAAGTGGTGAACACCAACAAGTGATGCTGGGAATCATCTTGAAGACTGGCCACTGTCACTCACCTTCTAAATCTAATATCAGATAGGGTTCAATCAGAGAAGCAAAACCATTAGGAGATAGACATGTGTGCGTACACATACGCATACTAAAGAGTTTATTAGGGGGATTTGGTCTGATGTAATTATGGAAGCTGGTGAAACTGTCCCTGGAAAGCTGTGGTCTTCGTGTCTGAGGCTGGAGCTTGAGTTCCACAGAGCTGGCTGTGGTGAAGGGAACATGGAAGTAAAGTGGGAGAAAAGGAAGATGAGTGAGAACCCGTGAGCAGGGGCCGGAACCCTTGTCAGCCTCTCCCTGACCCCTACTGTGATGATGTGGGAGTCTTATAGGGAAAGCTGGCACCTCGGCATCATTCAAAACATAAGGGAGGGGAGTTCTTGGAATCATAGTTGGGCCAGGCTGAATTGACATCTTCCAAAGGCACTGCAGTGGCTTACTAGGCACAATGACTAGGACAGGGCACAAAAAAGCTTCTGGGGCACGGGGGATGTTCTGCTTACTTTATCTTGGTACTAGTAGCACAGCCATACTTACCATTTGGGCATGTTTCCGTATGTGTGTTAGATACTTCAGTAAAATGTTTACATTTAAATTATTCATGTATGTTTTACAGAAGACTTAGGAAACCAAGAAGAAAAAACTCTCAGCATCCCCAACGTAATCATTATTGCCATTTTGATCTATCTCTAACCTATGCAGATACCCACATACACACCTGTTACTCCCTAGCCCATAAGTTCTATTTTATAACTGCTTTTCCCTCTTTAGAAATAGACTATGGGCCTTTTCCATGTCGACCAGTATTCTTTTACAACAGAATTTTAATGCCGGCATAGAAGGTTAATGAGCACTAGATTACTCCCTTTGTAATAATCCTCTTTCAATTTTTGGTTGTTAGAAACAATTATTTTGCTTACTCCTTCCAAACTACTATCAATAGACCCAAGCCAGGACCATCTGCTCCTTTATTTCCAATAAGGGATACTTAAGGCAAGTGCTGGTTTTCAACAACAATCCCAGCTATCTGGTATATATTTTGGAGGATGGCCTAGTCTCCTTGGGCAGAAATAAACTACAGAAGGAAGCGGGCGTGGTGAATGTGGGTCTTTCAGAGACATCAGGCTGTCTCCTGGACTTGCTGTCTCCACACCCAAGCAGCCAAGCTCTGGGAATATTTCCTGTCTGGTTTCCACTGGAAGGAACTCTTCAGCAAAAAAACATATCCAATGCAAACTGGATGTTCCCAGCTCATCAGAGGAAAGGAGAAGCTGAAAAAGGTTCCTGAGATGAAAACTAGACATTCATAAAACACTGACTCCTTCACTGTTTACCAGACATTCAAAATGGATGTGCTAGTGGTTTCCTGAAGGGAAAGAAAAGCTGGTTCATATTCCAAAGCCCTAAAAGCTTTTGCCTCTGAGAAAAAGAGCAGTTTCCTAGGCACCAGCACAACTCTCCATTAATCCCACCATCTCCCTTCATAACCCAAGGGACCTCTCCTCAGCACTAAGAAAAGATCTAAAATGGAAAGCTGCCTTTTGCATATTATTTCCTGGTGGGAAAATGGGTACGTCCCTTTTCAACAGAGTTATGTATGATGATGGCATCTGGGGTTGTTATTATATGACTAGGGGCCCAGTGCACGAATTCATCACCTTGAAAGGAACTGTGGGCCATAAGGCTGCAATAGGCACAGGGGCAGGTCTCCGCCCATCCTCCACCCTTCCACTCGGCCCCTCCCACTGCGGCCCCAGTCCCCTGTCTGCCGGCAGCCCCACTCCCGTCGCCGCTCCCACACGCTGATGACGCTGGCCCTGCTGATGACTCAGAGCGACTGGGGCCAGTGCCAGCAGCAGGTGCGAGTGGGGCCGGCGCCAGCAGTGGGTGCAAGTGGCGGCTGCTGCCCCAGTCGCCCCTCAGGAGCAGGGGGAGGTGGAGAAGCCCTCAAGGGCGATCAGGGCCAGCAGCCACCGCTCACACCCACTGATGGCGCCAAGTGATCGGGACCAGCACTGGGCACTGGCAGCAGGTGCGAGCAGTGGCTCTAGCACCCGGAGCAGGTACGGCACATGGGAGCAAAGAATTTTCAGTAACTACCAGAGGCTTGCCCCGATGACAGTGACTGGTGCCTCACCTTGGTCTGGTGTCCCTGCTTACCTGCTCCACCACCCCGCTGTGGCCAATGCCCACCATGTTCCGCTCATGCCCACTGGTGGTCAGCGTACATGGCAGCAACTGATTGTTCGGTTGTTGCGGTCTATTTGCATATTAGTCTCTTATTGTATAGGATAGTATGGTCATGGAGCACAGAAATACCTGAATCCTGCCTTGGCCCACCCAATGCTCCTTCTCCATGTACACGGTACAGTGAAGAGTGGACACACGGACCTACCTGGTTAGTACAGGGCTTGTTTCCCAAACTCCACTACAGAGCATTCTGCAGTATACAGGGCTGGAACACAGAGAACCGCCCAAAATTTAGGAGCTTCTGAGATGAGACCCACATCTCAGGGCCTTAACACCCTCCATCTAGTTGCATGTTATAGAGGAACAAAGAGATGAGCAGAAATGCTTATGGAGAGAGGCACAGAGAAAGAACGAGCTATTTCCATGTGGAAACATTTTAAGAATCAGTGACCTTGCCTGCTGGTGCACACAGCCCAATCTATGTCCTATAAAATTGACGCACTCTAATCACTATGCCTCCTTCTGGGAAGGAGACAAGCTAAGACCTTCTCCTCCTCCCCATCAAATATAATGAGCAATATGTATCAAGAGCTTTAAGTATTCATCCCCCTTGGCCCAATACTATTCATTTTACTTATTAATGCTTACTATGGGCCAAGCTTGCCTTAAATGCTTTACAAGTATTAACTTATTTAAATGCCACAATCTTTTATTTTTAAAATATATATTTTAATTGATTTCAGAGAGGAAAGGAGAGGGAGAGATAGAAACAGCAATGATGAGAGAGAACCATTGATCGGCTGCCTCCTACTAGGGATCGAGCCCACCACCTGGGCATGTGCCCTTGACCAGAATCAAACCTGGGACCCTTCATCCACAGGCCGACACTCTATCCACTGAGCCAAACTGGCTAGGGCTAACCTTATATTTTAAGTACTGTTACTGTCTCCTGTTTTATAGATTGGGAAACCAAGATGTGGGGAGATTGATCCATGATCTAAGATCTGGTGGCAGAGCCTACATTTGATTCCAAGAAATCCAAGCTCAAGTCTCTGTTGTTAAGCATTAGACTACAATGCCTTTCAGTAAGTCCACTTATAAAACAGTGTGTCCTAAGAAAATAACCTAGAATATATAAGAAAAGATGAACACACAAATGTGTTTACCTCATCATTATTTATAAGGGAAGAATTGGAGAAACTTTAGTAAAGTAAGATACATGAAATATTATGTAGCCATTAAAACAATGAATAGCCCTACCCAGTTTGGCACAGTGTATAGAGTCGGCCTGCAGACTGAAGGGTCCTGGGTTCAATTCCAGTCAAGGGCACGTATCTCAGATGCAGGCTCCACCCAGACCCAGTTGGAGCACATGTGGGAGGCAACCAATTGATGTGTCTCTCCCCCTCCCTTCCACTCACTCTAAAAATCAATGAAAAAAATATCCTCAGGAGAGGATGGATAAATAAATAAATAAAACAATGTGTAATAACTTTGATTGTTACAAAGCTACTATAGACCTGCCCAAGGCTTCTACATGGTAGAGAGAGCAGGGTTCCTCTGAACCATCAACCAGCTCCTATTGCTGCCGGGGTCCAGCCCCGGTGGTCCAGGGGTTCCCAAAGGTGTGGACGGAGTCGGCGAAGAATGAAGGAGCCGGAGACAGTGTTCAGATGATCAGCATAGTTGGGTTCTCCCTTTATTCTCCTGTTACATCTGTATTTATATCATTTGATCCTATAAGCATGCCTCTATAATCACATCATGGTATGTTTTGGGTCCTCCCTTGACCTTCTACAGTTCCTTGTTTCATGTCCATAGTTTCTTATCTGACCTTTGCCAAAAATCCCATCTCCATCTGGTTCTGTTGATTTTAATCCTATCCATTCTATTTCAAAGGTTAGGGCATTTGTTATCTCCATTCCAAGGCCACTACTCTACTGTTCTGTTAAGCTACAAGGAAGTAACTGAAGGAGATTATCCTAAGTAAAGATTATGTAGCTTAAGCATGATTGTTCATAGTTAAAGTGATTAACTACCCGCCTGGCACTTAGTTGAAGGGTTTTACTGATTTATTCCCTTCCTTAGTCCTGTTAATCCCTAACTCCAGGGAAACATCCCCACCAGGGGAAACAACCTTTCTCGAGGAGGTGGCTCTGGTTAGAACACATAGCACTAAGAAGGGGAGCAAACATATTAAGAACAGTATGCCAGGTCCCTTGAAACATATGCTGTGCAGATGTTTCTTCCCTGCAGTGACTGTATCAAGCAACAAGGATGGACCGGCCTCTGGCATATTGCCTATCATATTAGGGAAGTATCAGGCTGTCAGGCTGCCAGGCTGCCAGGCTGCCAGGCTCACAGCAGAAGCTTTGGGACAATCAGTGGTTCTCAACCTGTGGGTCACGACCCCTTTGGTGGTCGAACGACCCTTTCACAGGGGTCGACTAAGACCATCCTGCATATCAGATATTTACATTATGATTCATAACAGTAGCAACATTACAGTTATGAAGTAGCAATGAAAATGATTTTATGGTTGGGTCACAACATGAGGAACTGTATTTAAAGGGCCAGAAGGTTGAGAACCACTGCTTAACTGGACAATGAGCCCCACCTGGGTTAGAACCACTCAACATCCCCATCTATTTCATAAGTATTGTTACATTTGCCGTTGGACAGGCACTGCTGCAACTATCATGTGTACTCACTAATTTAATCTCCATCTAGGAGGTAGCTACTGTTGTTGCACCTTCTCTCCCTAGGACAGTGGTCGGCAAAATCATTAGTCAACAAAGCCAAATATCAACAGTACAACGATTGAAATTTCTTTTGAGAGCCAAATTTTTTAAACTTAAACTATATAGGTAGGTACATTGTTATTAACTTAATTAGGGTACTCCTAAGGCTTGGGAAGAGTCACACTCAAGGGACCAAAGAGCCGCATGTGGCTCACGAGCCGCAGTTTGCCGACCATGGCCCTACGAGATAAGAGATGCCACAGCAACAGGACACAGCTGAAAAGTCATAAAGCCAGGATACTAACCAAGGTAGTCTGGTTTCAGAATCTTCAGCTGTAACCACCACCCAACCCAGCCATTTTAGCACAGAGCCTGTGGTGGGAGCCACCTTCTGCCCACCAGCCTGTGGGTGAGGATGTGCGTGGCCCTGTGGCCAGCATGGTCCTGCATTAAGAGGGAGGTACATGCAAGACTATGGCTCTGGACCTGAGTGTCTAGGGAAGGGGCAGCAGCAAGGACTAGATCAAAAGACTGCAGAGGGACAGACTGCCCTGCCCCCTTGCACACAACCACACCCTACCCATCCACACCCAAAATGCAAGCAGTGGGTACAGGGAATCTCTATACCTTCCTCTCAATTCTGCTCGGAGCCTGAAACCTCTCTAAAAAAGATCTATTAAACTTTAACTTTATAGTCTCTACTTACGATTTTCCTCACTTTCATGCCTAATGCATTACAGAAATTGCTTGAAGTCATTTTTCTAACTCCCAAGATAAATTTTAGTCTTTTTCCTATTTTACTTCTTTGACATATTTGCCAGTTCTGTCCTCCCTTCTCCCTAGGAACCTTCATCTTAGGTTCAAAAAATGTTTGTTGAATCACTGAAAGTAAATGCAACTTCTCACTAGCTTTCCCAACCACTTAATCCTTGTCCAGTCTCCACCCACTCCTTAAATATCTGGGACCCCATGGATTTGTCTCTGATCTTCCCCTTTTCTCCATATAAAATATCCTGGCTTCATACCCACCATTGGTTTCCCACTGTTACTATATCATTAATTCTCTACTAATAAATTATTGATTCACTCGTTCAACTCTTTTTACCTCATTCAAGGGTCCAATATTATTTCCCATCATCAACTCGACACATTCAGCTGAGGATCTCACGAACACCTTAAGACCAACAACTTGTCCGAATACCAAACTTGCTTCAATGTTTCCATCCTCTCCACCTTCTGATTCTCTTCCTCTCTTTATTAAGCTCAGATTCAAAAGAAATGTAAGTATACAGTGCCTTATACACACAATTTATCTAAATACTTGGTTCCTTTTCCTATTCTTCATGAGGAACAGATATCATGGACACAGTGTCCTTGGTTTACCCAGTAGGGCCAATTTCAGTTTCCCTATTCAGGCTTTCAGCCACAGGAAACGTTTCCTGGAAAGGTGACCAAAAGCAATCCCTTCTGATGTATCTAAACCAAAGGAATAGCGTGACTGTTTCTTCGAGCCAGCTCAAGGGGAACACACGATGACTAGTTCTGTCACTAATTTTCACCAGTAAAAAGGCCATGGATTTATACTTGGAAAATCTGTTTCGTACCCAGAAAGGCAGACCTTCTCAATGGTTTGCTCTGCAGGCTGCAGTCCTCGTTCTCCAAGCACAGGCAGAGTCTGCGAGCCTCTGAACAGCAAGGAAGAACAAGGAGCTCACTGTTGTCACCTGAAGGCCGAAAACTCTTTCTACCAAGTCCAACCTTCGGAGGCCCACAGAGGGGAATTATGCAGGTTTTCCACTGTGGGCTGCCCTTGCTCTCGGTAGAAGGGAGGTGAATACTGACTTATTTGTGTTCTTGGACTCTCTTGGCAGCAGGGGCTAGGCAAAACTCACAATAAATTGGGAAAGCTGGTACACCTAGAGAAAACAGGCCAACGGAATATTTGCCTTCCTTAAAAAATGCACTGTTTACTGCAGTGAGTGCTTGGAGGACAGGACACAGGGGGACCAGCGGGACCAGGCGGGGTGGCTGGAGAGGAACAATTTCATGGTGAAGTCATTAAGAGTTAGGACATTATTATAATAATGATGGTGCTAATAATGGTTCATTTTATTAATAGTAAGTCCACATATGAAATATCTGTTCTCTATCAGCCACTAACTATACTGCTTGTTTTTAGGGCATATTTTTAATCTTCCCAATAATATTGGCAAATACTCATTATGATGCCCAATTTATAGGAATATGAGAGGTTAATTGGCTCACTCAAATCACACAGCTGGTAAATGAGAGCCCCAATTCAACCCCAGGTCTGCAGAATATCATTTGTGCGATTCCCACTGCAGAATATCGTTTGTGCAAGTTGCTTGGGATATAAGGACGTAGGTGAGGTGTCTGGCTGTTTGCAGCCAAGGATGCAGTCGCTGCAAAAGGATGCAGAAGGATGGGTCGGATGGATCCAGAAGAACACTTGATCCTAGAAAAAAAGGAGGAAGCTAATTCAGGATGACACCACACACTAGGAACCAGCTCAGAGAAGTAACTACCAAAGGCTTAAAGCAGAAGCAGGGGGACTCAGGCAGAGGCCACTATAACTACCATTAGGAAGAGCCCAATGAAAGTAGAGCAACGATGGAAATAGTGTAAACAGGCAAGTCAGACACAGCAATGTCAGGGGGCATTCATGAATTAAACAGGGAGCCGAAATCTCTCCTTACAGGCTGCCAAGAAAGAAGGCTGGAAATTTCTCCTTATAGGCTGCCAAGAAAGAAGGCTGGTCACAATAAGAGGGGAGAAGATGTGAAGGAGAAGGAGGGATGTCCTCTGGGTTAGGCCCAACTTTTTCACAATTAAACTGGCTGCCTTCCTGGGAAGAGGATTCTTCATCATGGGAAGTGTTCAAAGCAGAAGTTTGTCTCTCCCAAACTTGGGATTCCTTTGTTCTGACCCTACCACCCCAATTTTACCAGAAATATCCACACTGACCTCCTAGGTCAGTGATGGTGAACCTATGACATGCGTGTCAGAGGTGACATGCAAACTCATTTTTTTGGTTGATTTTTCTTTGTTAAATGGCATTTAAATATATAAAATAAATATCAAAAATATAAATCTTTGTTTTACTATGGTTGCAAAGATAAGAAAATTTCTATATGTGACACGGCACCAGAGTTAAGTAAGGGTTTTTCAAAATGCTGACACGCCGAGCTCAAAAGGTTCACCATCCCTGTCCTAGGTGAACCCATGAAGCTCCAAATCCCCTTTACCACCAGGTGGGCCTCACACCTCAGCTGAGCTCCGATGTGGGAGACCCACGTCTGACCAACACTTAGAAGTAGAGAATCCTAAGTCACTTCACTCTCCAAGGCTAAGTCTCATCTACCATCCAACAGGGATAGCAATGCCCTCTTACTGGACTTAGATGGGAAATCCTAGCACAGTAGTTGAGAGGAGATTAATTGAATCTAAATCGCCACTCTCTTTACTCCAAACCACATGAGTGAACCATTTTATGTAAAACGTATTTTTATTAAATGTTCATTAAGCATTAGTCATTTTGTTAGGCACGAAAACTACGCTATCCAATATGGTAGCCACTAGCCACTGTCAGACAGCACTGGCCCAGCAAATCCAAGCGAATAAGACAAGATCCATGTCCACTGTAACAAATGTGGGGAGACAAATATAAAATAAGTATATGGTGTTTAGAAGTTCTATGATAGAAGTATGTTCGGTGTGGGTGCAAATGAGACCAAATCTGCGGGGTTGGGGTCAGAGCAGGGGTGGTTCTGAGGACCTTGTCTGGGTATGGATGTGAGGGAAGCCCTAGTTCCCTTTGATTGTTTATCTACTGTGACAGGATGTAACTTGAATGTTTTTACAGACATGCTCCAATTTTCCCAACCATTCCACAAGACAGACACCCAGGTGCAGAGAGATGACAAAGTCTGACCATTGTCACAAAACTAATAAACAACAGATCTGAATTTTTAACTCCAAATTATCCTAGTCATTGCTCTTTACCTATATTCAATGCTGCCCCATTTTAGCAGAGTCTCTGAACCCGCTTCCCTAAGACCTGTCCCAGCCTTCTATTCAAATGCCCTGACACGTCTGCCAGTCACAGCTACAAGCAATAGCCCTAAGTAGAAAGTGGGTAACTTGCACATATACCATATCAATCTTGCCTCCAAGCATTTCAGGTGGTTTATGCCATATTCAAGTTCAGTCCTATTACTTCCACTAAATGCTGCCTGTGAACCTTGGAACAGCCTCCAAACATAGTCAGCCTTGAATATTAACAGACAGACAGCAATGAAGCCAGAGAGACTTGTTTGTTAGAATTTGACACGGGAGAACTGCTTAGAGCAATGCTAAAATAGCAACCGGTAGAATAAATACACCAATTACACAGGATGGTCAGGGGATGTGTTGTAAATAGCAATTCATTAAAGAAAGTAAAACCCTGGTGACAGTTTTTAAATCCTTACCAAAACACTTTTTGACTAAAGGCAATATTTTTATAGTTCCTATTCCCTGCCTATAAATGTGTGCTTCTTCTTAAATAGCCCTTTCAGAAGCCCAGGTCCAGCCCAGCAGAGGAGCTGGTGACATCATCCTGCTGCACAAAAAAGGGATTGTTCCGCCTCCGAGAAAACCCGGTGAAGTCTGCCTTCCCTAAGGACAAGGTGGGGAAAGGGCCACCCATCCCCATTGTCTTTGATGTGTGTATAGCTCTTGATGTGATTTTTTTAAAGATCACTCCAATTCTTTTCTTGCTTTTCCAGTTGAGGTTTTGGGGGTGGGGGCTCAATCAAAGGGCCATGTGTGATGGGGAGGCACTGTCTGATGTCAATTGGCATTTGGGGCAAGGACAAAAATTCCTTACCTTGAAAATGTTCTCAGATCCAACTCTACCTCTGATCTCCACCCACCACTTCCTCCTCTTCTTCTAGCCAATCCTGTAGCCATTTAGCTTCCATTGGTTTTTTCCCCTGAAGGAGGAAGAACTGGATTTGGAATCTCCACAGGAGGAAGAGAAGTTAAAGGAAAGTTCCCATCCTTATCTGGCTTCAGGGCCAAGCACCTACAAAACCATCAGAACTTCCCCAATGCTAAGACTGATGGTTTTTAAGCATGACTTCAAATGTTACTATGCCAAATGAGTTTTGGTCTCTTTACTCTTCCATGAGTTAAGTTGCTATTTCCTTGGTCAAGTGTCTTATTGCTGGAGCCTCAGAGGTGGGGAGAAAGGAAAGCAAAAGCAAAACTGTCCTGCCACACATTAGTAAATATTTACTGAGCAAATACTATGTGCTCAGTGCTGTGCTATATACAGAAGTGAGCTAACCTGACACAGCCCCTGCCCTCCGGGACTTACAGCCTAGCCAGAGAGAAGGAAATCAATTAAGCACATACATTTTTAAATGAGTCCCAAATTACGATAAGGGCTATAAAGGAATCAGTATACTTCTATAAAGAAGACAAAATAGGACCTTCCTAGATTATGCAGACAGAGAAGGTACGTCTGAGAAGATGGTCTTTGAATTCAGACCTGGAGGACAAGAGGGATTTAGTCATATACAAAATGGTATTACACAGTGAGTACCAGTTTAGAAAGGGTGGGACATAGTAACAGAAAAAACACGTGGAAAAACACAGTGGTGGTGGAAGGAGAGAATTTAATATGACTCAAAGTTGGCAAAGGTCTCTACAACTGGAGAAAGTCATCAGGAGTTTGGGCCTAGATGAAAAAGATGAATGGATTAATCAGTACAGATTGGTAGTTACAAAATAGCCATGGGGATATAAAGTACAGCCTAGGGCAGTGGTCGGCAAACTCTGGCTTGTGAGCCACATGCAGCTCTTTGGCCCCTTGAATGTGGCTCTTCCACAAAATACCAACTTCTGCGCATGGGACACGAAGTTTCGATCGCACTGTACATGCGCGCCTGCACGTGGTATTTTGTGGAAGAGCCACACTCAAGGGGCCAAAGAGCCGCATGTGGCTCGCGAGCTGCAGTTTGCCGACCACTGGCCTAGGGAATTTAGTCAATAGTATTGTAATAACTACGTTTGGGGCCAGGTGGTACTGGAAATATCAGGGGAACACTTTGTAAAGTATATGATTGTTCAACCACTATGCTGTCTGTATACCTGAAACTGACACAAAATAATATTGAATATAAACTGTAATTGAAAGCAACAATTTTAAGTGTGGGCTTCAGCAAAACTATTCTGTATGCTATTGTAATGGTGGGTGTATGACATTATACATTTATTTTCTAAAAACCCATAGAGCTGTACAGCACAAAGAGTGAAACCTAATATAAACTATAGACTTTAGTTAATCATAATAATATAACAATATTTATTCATCAGTTATAAGAAATATACCACACAAATGCAACATGTTAACAATAGGATAAATTGGGGAGGGGGGTGGCAGGGAGAGGGGATATAAGGGAGCCCTCTCTACTTTCTGATGAACTTTTCTATAAATCTAAACTGCTCTAAAAAAAATAAAGTCTGTTAATTTTTAATAAGAAAGCATGGGCTCTAAGATCTGGCTAAAAGAAAACAAATCAATAAAGTGTCAGAGGCTTTCCTGGAAAGGAAAAGGAGTTTAAGAACAATATAGATGAAAAGAAATAAGAAAAAACAATATAGATTTATTTTGAAGAAAAAAGATACCTTGTTCTTATAAGTTCAGTTTGAACACAGCACATATCAAAGGTCCAAGAGAAATAATTAGTTTTCTATCACTATTCTGTAACTTTGAAATCTCAGAGCAAAGGGTTTGAGAAGCTGGCAAAAAGCATTTTTGATTCATCGTATGATCAATTGTAAAACATTGATCCTTTTTCCTATTCAAATCAAAGCACATTTTTCACAGCCCAGGGCAAAAGAGCGAGTGGTCTTCTGGGGCCAATCAAATCTAGATTTTAATTTCTACTTCCACCCTTGGGATCTGAGTGACACTGACCAAATCTTCTTTACTTTTCTGAGGCTCAGTCAGTTTCAATCAGCTATCAAATGGAGAGATTACTTATCCCATAGGCTTGCTGTGAAGACTAAAAAGAGATGGAATTCCAGAAATGGTATATACTATTATATTTCACTAGAGGCCCGGTGCACAAAAATTTGTACACTCGCGGGCGGGGGCGGGGGGGGGGGCAGTCCCTCAGCCTGGCCTGTGCCCTCTCGAAGTCTGGGACCCCTTAGGGGATGTCCACCTGCTGGCTTAGGCCCGCTCCTCAGGGGATCGGGCCTAAGCTGGCAGTCAGACATCCCTCTGGCAGCCCAGGAGCCCTTGGGGGATATCCACTTGCCAGTGGGGAGCAGGCCTAAGCTGCAGTCGGATATCCTTAGTGCTGCTGAGGAGGCAAGAGAGGCTCCTGCCACCACAGCTGTGCTGGCAGCCATCAGCCTGGCTTGTGACTGAGCAGAGCTCCTCCTGTGGGAGAGCACTGACCACTAGGGGGCAGCTCCTGCATTGAGCATCTGCCTCCTGGTTGTCAGTGTGTGTCATAGTGACCAGTCATTCCAAGTCGTTCTGCTGCTAGGTCTATTTGCATATTACCCTTTTATTATATAGGGTGGTAAGGATATTACAGCTATTATTATTATTAAGCACTGGACATTGTGCTAAGTGCTTATACCCATTATCTCATTTAATCTTTCCCATGGCCCTGTAAAGTAAGCATTCCTAGCCCCATCACTGAGATAAGAGAAGGCTCAGAGAGGTTCAGTGATTCCCCAAAATTACACAGCTGATAAATGGGTGAAAGTAGAATGTAAACCCAGCTCAGTGTTTTTTCACAATGCTTTCAAATGCCTACTCATAGATTGCCCATATCAATACAAGGATTTTGCATTATAAGTAAAATCTTTACTTTTTTATTTCAGTTACATTGCTATATTATGTCTGACTTTCCCATATCAGTGGCCTTCCTCTGGTGTAAATATGTGGGTAGATTATAACGTGGCTTTAACAGGGAGGAAATAAAGATGCACTGGACTGTGGTTTTCCTTACTAAGATTCAGAAGGAGTCAATCACCCCTTGATTCTTCCTGTATTGTCTCAAAAAAAAAAAAAAAAAAAAAAAAGCTGAAATAAGTTTGGTCCTTCCGACCTTCCAAAATCTTCAAGCCCTGCTGTCTTTCCAGATAAAACCTGGTGAGGTCAGTCCATAGAGGCATTTCCCCGAGTTCTAACTCACTCCAGCTTGGTCATGTCTATATGGCAGTCCCTTGCTTTTGATACAAAAGTCTATCTGGCTCCTGATACTTGCCTTTATAGCCCATTGTTAAAGTTTTTCATTATATTTCTCTGTTATTTATATATTTCACTTGAAAGTATTATTTAAGTGGTTGGGATAGCTTCAAGAATAAAAAGTATTGGGTGGTTGGGGGTTCCCCATAAGATAATTATAATTGATATTTTACATTAATTCTTGTGGAAATAATTCACTATCTTAATTTTCTTTTCACTCTAAGAATGCAAGTCCTAATTTTTATTTTTTTTATTTTAGAGAGAGAGGGAAGAACGGGGAAAGAGATGCATCAAGTTGTTGTCCCAGCCCTAGCCTGTTTGGCACAGTGGATAGAGCATAGGCCTGCGGACTGAAGGGTCCCAGGTTCGATTCTGGTCAGGGGCACATGCCCGAGTTGAGTTGGGGACTCAATCCCCAGCAGGAGGCATGCAGGAGGCAGCCGATCAATGTTTTTCTCTCATCATTGATGTTTCTATCTCTCTGTCCCTCTCCCTTCGTCTCTGAAATCAATAAAAAAAAACTATATTTTAAAATAAGTTTTGTTGTTCCACTTATTTATGCATTCATGTATGCACTCAATCCTCATTGAACACACAACCTTGGCATATCTGGATGATGCTATAATCAACTGAGCTACCCAACCAGGGCAAGGATGTAATTCTTGACGAATTCATAAAACCCTTATAAAGGGAGGCCTTATATCTTATCATGAACTCTCCATTTCAACCATCTTCATTATTTCCTGTAAACAAACCATTCCCAAGCTGCATATGGGCTGTGCACAGGCACAAGTGGGCATAGACACACAGGTGGTTTTGTTCTCTCTCTCTCTCTCTCTCTCTCTCTCTCTCTCTCTCTCTCTTACACACACACACACACACACACACACACACACACACACACACAGTAACTTTCTTATTTTCGGGTGGGTTTGAGGGGTGGGGGTCATTTTTTGCCCTGAAAACGGAATTAAACACTTTCCCAGAACATTATTTAAGTGAACTCCAGAGCTCCAAATGAAAGACTTAAATGTTGGGGTTTTCCCAGAGACCCCCAAACTTCCTGAAATTTAAATTTTTTAAAAAAGGGAAAACAAGCAAAACCCTTCATCCCTCAGTTAACTCTAATACACTCTGGAAAGGCAAGTCAACTAGGAAGTGTAGCACCAATATTAACACAGAAAACGTCTGCCACGAAGAAGGAGAACAAGGGGCCACCTCATGCTGTGGCCAGCCGAGGCACTCAAACATTTCGTCAGCAGGACGGCAGCCAGCCAGCCTTCCCAGCTCACTTTTATAAAGCTGGCCCCTGGCATTCCAGAGCAAGATGTAGCTGTGCAGTCTGCTTGTCCCTTAGCTACTTCAGAGGAGCTGGCAAAGTGGCCACCAGACCTGCCCGGGAGCCATGGCAAAGAGTGGACTTGTAATTTATGTCCTGGTTATCACCTTGCTCCTGGACCAGACCACCAGCCACCCATCCAAATTCAAAGCCAGGAAGCACAGCAAACGCCGCGTGAAAGGTAAAATACTGGGCTTGCTCGGGGTGCGGAGGGGCTGGACAAAATTCATTTCCAAACCCCTCCAGGAGACTGTGCCTGGTGACAGTACCAAGCCAGAGTACGGAAATGGCATTTCATGGGACTGAATGACCTTTTAATTCTCTGGAGAGTTTGATATTTAAAAGAATCATGTAATAAGGGTGTGTTTTTTTTTTACAGTGATAAAAAGCTCTTATAATGTAAAAAGAAATTCTATATTGTGTATCCTTTGTCAAGTGGATTACATAGAATGTTCTTTAGAGGGAATCACCGGGATATGTGGACATCTGGTATTATGAATGAGGAGTCAAGCAGAACATATTGATTATAGAGTACAGTTTCACTCGTAGAGATTGTGTGACATTAATCAAAGTTAACTGTGAAATAATTATGATCCTATTAAATGTGTAGAAGAAGATAGAGCTATTGGTAATTGTGACTTCCTTTTTTGTCACTGGTTACCATGTAGATATATTTTCATATCTTGCTATATAAGAACAGTCTATACTATATATTTAAGCTTTTTCCTGTCACAGATAAGTTGAACCTCTCTTTGACTTACACATATTTTAACTAGCAACGTCATATAGTGTTTGAAGACATTTTTATGCAAAACTAAATCTAAGAGCAATCTCAAATTCTGGGTGGCTTGAATTAGGTTATGAGATAAAAAGTAAATGCTGCAAAGAACAAAAATGATGGTAATTTATTTACAACATACTGAAACCAAAGCAAAAGGGGAAACACGGGTAATGTTTTATCTCACCCTCTGAGTCATTTTCATATCAGGATATTTTAAGGTAAATATTATGACACTATTTCTGTATCAGTTGCACTTCGTTATTAACAACACACACACACACACACACACACACACAATACCAACAAGGTTGGTTTTGATGTGACACACACAGATGACTGGTGGATAGAAAGGGGGCTTGTGTTGTGTTCTGATGATAATAAAGTGCACTTTTCTAGAGGAATTTATTTATACAATTTAAGTCTGATGCAAGGTTTCTTAAGTGGAAGCTTTTTTCCTTATAAAATATTATATTGCCCTGGTACCTTATTTAATGAAAGATTGAAATATTTCCCAGGCGTAGATACAGTATATTCAGTATATTGCTGAAGATGAGGGCAGGGGAAGGAGGCGAGAGAAGGTACTGGGTGATGTGGCACATTTTTGTTGCCAGCATTTCCTCACCAGTGGGAGGGAGTGCAAAGTGGTCACCACCCAATAGGGATGTGGGGAGGGGTATGAGTGAGTGTGAGTGTGTGTGCATGTGTGTGTGGTTTTTCTGGAGTAATTGCAATTCAGGTCATAGAGAGCTCCTTCCTCAACCCCCACATACACACACATACACACGAACACACACTTTTTTTTCCTGACTGGGTACACACCTTAAATATCACCCTCTGAAAGCAGTTCATGCTAATTTTGCCATCAGGGCCCAATAAGCAGATGCTACAGCAGATGAAGTAGTAAGTCTAGACTTGCTGACTAGTTCTCTCCCCAACCTCTCACACCCTTAAACTATTTTAAGCACCTGTAAATAACACTTTATGAATCAAAGTGAAAGCTCTTTCTCTCTCCCAATCGTCTCCACAGAATTAGCCACTATTAACTACTGGCTAATATTCACAGTTTTTTGAATGCACAATTAAAAATTGATATTTTTAACAAAATAAGAATTGGCTATGCAAAGTGCCTGGCAGACAAACTAATTAATTTCATCTATTAACACTCAGAGATTCATATCTACACAAAGCTTACCTCAGTCATTTTAACAGCCACATAATATCACACTGTGTAGATGGGTCATGATTTACTTAATCTGTTCTCTTGGTGAACTTCTGTGTGGTTTTCAATCCATCTCTGATTCAGTGCCTCAGTGAACTGCTTTGTACACACATAAAGATACTCACTGACTTTTGATGGGGTAACATCCTGATAAACCCATCATAAATTAAAAATACCACCTGGACAGTGTTGCTCAGTGGTTGAGCATCAACCTATGAACTAGGAGGTCACAGTGTGATTCCTGGTCAGGGCACATGACTGGGTTGTGGGCTCAATCCCCAGTAGGGGTGTACAGGAGGCAGCCGATCAGTGATTGTCTCTCACTATTGACATTTCTATCTCTCCCTCTTCCTCTCTGAAATCAATAAAAATATTTTTTTAAAGAAAAAATACAGTAAGTTGAAAACGCATTTACTACACCTACTCTACCAAATATTGTAACTCAGTCTAAACGACCTTAAATGTGCTCATAACACAATATTAAAAACAAAACAAAACAAAAAACTGCTAGCAACACAGTATATACTCTAAAATATCTGCCTCTGCCCAGCATCACAAGAGACAATGATACCACATAACGCTCACCCAGGAAAAGATCAAAATTTAAAATTTGAAGTACAGTTTCTGCTGAAAGCACATGGTTTTCACACCATTGTAAAATCAAAAATCATAAATTAAAACATCCTATCAGGGACTGTCTATAAGTATATTGATCCCCATGATAGGATGTTAGGATACATTTCTAGAAGCAAAATTTCGGGTTAATCACACTTTCCAATTGGCTCCCAAAATGACAGCATCAATCTATGATCCCATCTTCAGTGTATGAGATTGCCCCTTGTCTAGATACCTTGATAGCCCAACATCATACCATCAGTTTAAGCCCTGCCAACTTAACCATAAGAATAAAACCTTTTAAAATTTGCATTTATTAGATTGTTAATGAAGCTGAGCTATTTTTCATATGTTTAGTGGTCATTTCTTCTGGAAATTACTTTTGCATCATTTCTACACTGTACCTATTTTGGAGAACACTAATAATAAAGTAAAAAGGAGTCTGTTTTTAAAAACTCAAAATGGCAATTGAGTGATTTAGTTCCAAACAAAAGCTTTTTTGGTACTTACTATATATGTCTCAAAAAATTATGTGCTGCAGTAATGAATAAAATATAATTTTTACAGTGAAATAGTTGATCCCTGTGTTCACTGTAGACAAAACATTCACATTTGTCACAAAAGAAGCAGCAGAAGCCAAGCCATCTGGATAATGACTTCCATAATGATTTCCCAGGGGCCTAATATTAATTCTTGTGTCTTTATGTTAATTATAATGTTTACAGCTTCTCTGTGGAGGTCAGTTATTTAAATAGAATGGAGCAGGAAGGTGAGAGGGATGGGAGAATAACATGTACAGAGTTGTCAATTTGTAACTTGGAAGCAAGTCTTCAGGTCTTTACAAGCCTGGCCCCCAACAGCCAATGGTTTTGTTCTCTGAACATATTTATTCTGGATTCAATGGACCCATTGAGGAAATCCTTAGGCTATTTATTTCTGAGCTGAGCTAGTGGATGTTTTGAGAACTGATGAGCAGTATGAAGTGAAACAGAGCTGGGAGCCACCTCTGAGTACCGCAAAAGGCATTTTCCTAACCCAAATGTGGAAAAACCTGGCTTGCAGAGCACATGTTTAAGGGGCTGGAGATCAGCGTGTTTGGATTTGGGACTGACTTGAAAAACCCAGGACAGAGCCTAGATTCTCTATATGGCATCTCCACAAGGAGGCATCTGAGGATAGGCCCTGTCAAGTTTGAGCATCTTCTCTGCCCGAGACCACATGTTAGGGACCAAGCAGGTGAAGGCAATCACTGTACAAAAGCAGATGGGAGGGATGGGAAGAAATGGAGTCAGTGAGCATCAAATCCCGACTCTACCTTACCAGCTGGGTGACCTTATGCAGGTTAATTCAACTGTCTGTGCCTCTGTTTCTTGGGGATAGTGATGGTGTCTATCTCACAGGAATATTGAAATAATGAAGCTCTTAGCACATAGGGTATGGTGGCTTTTAATACTTTTTAATATGATTTATTACAATTCCTGCCTTTGAAGAGCTACCAAGCTGTCAATCTCCAAGACAGTCTCCATCAGTCCTGAAATTTTGTTGATTCATTCAACAAACATTATGCGTGCCTATTATGTGACAAGGAATACCCTGGATAATAAGACAGATAAAATTGAGTAAAATAATTATAGATTGGAGAAAGTGCTTTGAAGAAACATAACAGTTCAAAGAAAGAGATTAGCCACAGGGATGCTAACGTAGAGAGGATAATCAGAAAAGTTTTCTCAGAAGAAGAGATGTTTACACTCAACAAAAAAAAGGGTAAGAGTGTTCCAGGCATAAGGAACCCAAAGGAAAGGATCCCAAGATGAGATAGCTTGCTGTAGAATGCATCTGAGAGTCAAGGGGTCTGAAGCCTGGTGGAGGGAGGGTCGCATGGGAAGGGGCTGGAGAGAGAGATGGGAGGCCCATTGCACAGAGGGAACTTCTAGTATTGTTGGTATTATTACCTCCACTAAACCCTTATGAATCTTCCCAGCCAACTTATTTTCATGCTTTATTTTTCATGTACACTGAGTGCAATTTCATCAAAACCACCCTTGCCTTAGGTTTTGGATTTCAAAGCTTCAGTATATTTTGTTTTATTTTCATATTATTTTAATCATATGCTTTTTATTTCTCCCTTACCACCCCACCCTAAAATATCCCCAGAAAAGGATGGAGACCTAAAGACTCAAGTTGAAAAGCTCTGGAGAGAAGTCAATGCCCTGAAGGAAATACAGGCTCTGCAGACAGGTAAGACCTCATCTCATTGATGCCTGTCTCAAAGGAGATAGGGGGGAAATTGCGATTTCCTAGCAATTCAAACCAAACCTAGAGTGCATGTCAAGTTCTAGGTGACATATTTTTAAAAGAGACATTGACAAGCTAGATGTGTCTTAGAGAAAGGATCCAAAAGCTGAGGAGATGACTGGAAATCAGCTTGATTTTCCACTCCTTTCTTTTATATAGAGATAAAAATAGGCATTTCAATAATACAATTTTAAGTCTGTTCAAAAGTCTTTTCTTATAGGCAATGAAACAGAAGTGAAGCGAGTATTAACTACCTTAAATAATTAGCATTCATTGGATGTTTACTAAGTGCTCATTGGGAGATCTGCTGAGATTCAACTAAACAGAGGGCCACAGGACTCAGGCATGTACATCAAATGCAAATGGAAGGACATTGGTTAGAACCACAGCTTGCCAATAGAGGGCAGCATCTGGCGTTCCTTTCTTTCTGGAGCAGAGCTCCCAGGGGTGAGGAAATGAGAGCCACACTGGGTGGTTCAGGAACAGCCTGGGCTTGCAAAGCTCATACCCACAGGGAACAATACTCTCATAGTAACTCAAAGTAGAGCTTCGAGGGTCCCACAAGAGACCTGCCCAATTATAAGAGTTACAGCCTTCAGAGAAGACTGAAGTTACAGCTTTCAATCAAGTGCTTGTAACTCCCAGACCATCCATGTTACCAATTCAAGGTCATTTTTTACCATAAGCAATGTTGCCTAGCAACACTGGTGATATATCCCCGTTATCAGGTTTCCAGGGAAACAGAATTAGAAAGTTAAAAGAAGGTCAAATGTGCATGCAGAAGGGGAGTTTTATTAATGCTTCACCTACATGAGCACATTAATCTCTAACAATTTATGAGATACCTGCCATAGTGATTATCCTCATTTTACAGATGAGGAAACTATGGCACAGAGAAATTAAATAATTTGCCCAAGCTTTACAAAGCTAGTAAATGTCAGAGCCTGATCCGCCCATGCTTTTTGCCTAATCTATCTTTATGTTTGGTTTATCCTGGATAACCTAAACAATATATATAGCAGGGCTGAGTTATCTGCATAAGAAAAACACTGTCTCTATACAAACTCAGGCTTTTGTTTTTGTTTTTAATAATTATGAAATATCATTCCAGTTCTAAGTCCCAAAGAAATTCAGCACATAGTAGAGCTACAATAACTAACAACCATGTGTATATCAAAGCATCATGAGGCGAAAGGCCATATTTTAAGGGAGGGACAAACCTGGGTGTGCGTAGTTGTAATCTTTCATGCTAAGTTATATTTTTACATGCTAAGTTGTTGCAAATCACAACTTTTCTAAGCCTTAATATCCTGATAATGTAAAGATGGGAGTAATAAAATCCCACTTCATGGGACTGTTGTGATTATTCTATGAGTAGAGTGCTTGGAAAAGATCAAAGTTTATCTTTTTGTACATTGTATGTACAATGTCCAACACATACAAAATCTCCAGTAAATAAATGTTGATTTAGCATTACCATCACATATCATTCATTCCACAAATATATACTGGTACTTGCCAGGCCCAGTCCTGGATGTCTTATACTCAAAAAGCATTTTAATATTTCAAATCTCACATCTTTACAGTCTGTCTCCGAGGCACAAAATTTCACAAGAAATGCTACCTTGCTTCGGAAGGCTCGAAGCACTTCCATGAAGCCAATGAAGACTGTATTTCCAAGGGAGGGACCCTGGTCATCCCCAGAAACTCAGACGAAATCAATGCCCTTCGAGACTATGGTAAAAGGAGCCTGCCGGGTGTCAATGACTTTTGGCTAGGCATCAATGACCTGGTCACAGAAGGCAAGTTTGTTGATGTCAATGGAATTGCCATCTCCTTCCTCAACTGGGACCGAGCACAACCTAATGGTGGCAAGCGGGAAAACTGTGCCCTGTTCTCCCAGTCAGCTCAGGGCAAATGGAGTGATGAGGTCTGTCGGAGCAGCAAGAGGTACATATGCGAGTTTATCATCCCTTAATAGATCCTTCTCAAATGCATCTTCCAAGCATGATTTATAGGCTAATGGTTCTCAAGAATAAGTTAAATTGTCCATAGGAATACAAGAATCAGCCAATTTTGCTACCATGTTTCATTGTGATTTTTTCCTTCATGGGGCCTGAGGGATCGGAAAATAATGATCCAGCTAAGTACACACTGTTAAAGTGGCTTCTGCAAAATGGGCTTCAAATCCTCTTTTTCCTAGTCCCTCTCACTTGTATAGACGAGGTCTGTATTAAAAATACAATAGCCAGAAAAGCAAGCTTCTCTTGAAAGTTTAATATATATTTTGTTCATGAGAATTCTCTAAATCAGAGATTCTAGGTGCTATATAATCCAAAACCTTTTTAGTCTGATGCTCAATGTGTCCCATTCTAGCCTTAGTGCCTTGTGAGCCCATTCCCTTTTCTTGGAGTTGCTACATCGCCTGGTAGAACTTGTATCTTGTCTACCATGTCAGAACACGAATGCCTCAGATTCTCTTTAATTTTTTTCTTCAAGACCCCTTCCCCATATACTTTTTCTTTTTAATTCCCAATCAAGATCTGAAAGGAAATGATAAGGCAGCATATTTGGTCATTTTCCCCTTCCAGCATTACATTGCCACTTCCAGTTTGAATGGCTAACCTTAAGGCAGAACAAGAGCAGCAGATTGTATGAAAAAATGGAAAAAGAAAAAATGTCTGATTTTTCATTGCTTTAGCATCCTACTGTCCTTTATGAAATTGAAGATGGATAATCCATATCTATATCTATCTAGATATAGATATAGACATATAGATATATATTCATTTCTTTTTTACATACTTCATATTTCAATAATCATATATTTAAGTCTATTAGGGGCAATCTATCTTTGGAGGTTAAAAATTGGATTTCAATAAAACTATTCTGGAGTCACATCTCTGTGCAATTTTTCATTCTGCCAAATGCTATTCCCATTAAATTATTTAACTAGATTGTGTAAAATAACTTCATTGCTTACTATGAAATTACAATGTTTAGGCTTGGGAGAAATGGGTTTTTTAAGAGCAAATAATTTTAAGTATATTCTGTACTTCAAAAGCAAACAATTTTAAGTATATTCTGTTCCTCAAATATCATTTTTTTTCTTTAAATATTGAATGTATTTTGTATTATCATTCTCTGCAAACTTTAACTATATGTGCTTGGAATTATGTTTTGGTTCTTTCAATTGTACAATAATAAAGCCTGAATTCTGATCAATCTGGATGTATCTGGATATTGATTATAGTTACTCAAAATATGTTGGTTTATATCAAATTTGACACAATTCAGGGGGTACTCATGATTTACATGTACTAGGAAAATAATTTTACCTGACAATAAAGAGGAAAAGTCTGTGGGGGAAGAGGGGCACTTTAAAAAGAAAATTATATCTGCAATTGTTTTTGGTTGACCCTGGCCAATGGGTCAACTCCAATACAATCATTATCTCCTCAAAGATGATGACAAAAGCCGAAACCGGTTTGGCTCAGTGGATGGAGCGTCGGCCTGCGGACTGGGGGGTCCCAGGTTCGGTTCCGGTCAGGGGCATGTACCTGGGTTGCGGGCACGTCCCCAGTGGGGGATGTGCAGGAGGCAGCTGATCGATGTTTCTCTCTCATCGATGTTTCTAACTCTCTATCTCTCTCCCTTCCTCTCTGTGGAAAATCAATAAAATATATTTTAAAAAAAAAAAGATGATGACAATGAAACTGACACCATTATAATTAGCTAGTTATTAATAATAGGAAAGGAGCAAAAGAAAGGCCAGACATTATAAACACGGCCACCACGAAGCTGCAATTTCACATTCTTCAGGGAACCACCAACCCATTCCTCACAGATTACTGGGGGAAGGGTTCCAACAGCAGATTGTGCTGGACCCCGCAGCATCAACTTCTTCCGGCCACTGAGAGTGGACATCAAGAACACAGAGGGGCCTGTTGGCATAGGGGCCACTTTTTCACTTCGTTTGGCTGAGTCTCCTAGAGAGGAAGGGATAGTGACTTGGCTTCTGCCTTCTGTTGGGCACTAAGGGGAGGAAGGGTCTGGGAAAATAGACTGTCCCCTGTCTTAGCCTCTTGAACCCCAACACCAGCTGACCACCAGGATCCAGTGACAACTAATGGCCATGACTGCCTTCCCTCCTTGCCTAGTAATGCAAAGCTAAAGCTACCCTACCAGCATTTTTTTTTAAATAGGAGCAAGCAATTCACAAGATAATTTTTTCCCTCATTTGTAAATGGCAGGTAATATCTGAGACCATCTAGAAAATGGGATAATACTCCCACCCCATTAAAGATTTTATGACGATTTTATGAGACAGTGCGGCTAGAAAGGCACTGCACAGTCTGTTGCTCGTAGGAGATGCTTAGAAAATGAAAATGATCATCACCAGCTGCAAACTGATTCCTAAGAACCGGGGGAAAGGACCCTCATAATTTTAGAAGCAATTGCTCTAATATCAAATATCAGGTGGCTCTGAGAAAAGAGAAATTACCTGAGTACATCAAAGAATAATGAGAAGTTTGAAATGACAGTAATTTTCCAAGGTGTGGCTTTAGCCAGAATGAGCCATCTAAGTCAGCCCTAGAGTTTCCCTGTGGAGAGTGAACACTCTCAATTTTAAAATGTGTTATCTTTTAGCTTAATATCATTTTCAAAAAATCCAGGCTACCATTTAACCTTGTGACACTGTGGGTTTTACTGATAAAAACATATATGGCATAATAAGCCATGATTTTGTTAAATTTTCTGAGTCTCACTGTGTGATAACTCAAATTTATCTAGTGATTTTTTTCTTTATGCATATTTTATCTCACAATAAACATATGATGTTGGTTTTTACTATATGTCACTTTAGTAATGAGCAAATTAAGGGTGAAAGAGATCAAGTAATTTGTTAAGGTTACAAAGTTGGGAAGTTGTGGAACCAAGATTAGAATCCATATTCAGAAGACTCTGGGGCCGGTGTTCTGGTGTTCTTCCTAACACCCCAGGCTGCCACTCCCTTGCCATGCCATCCAGGTTAAAATTAGCATGTGGCTAAATTATCTAATTAATCTAATAGCACTATTAACATGTACTATCACTTTTATGTAGATAAGTCTAGAGAGCAGACCTCAAGGTCAATCACCCAAAGGTGGAGTTCCAAGTAGGACTAACTTACAAAACACTGATGTGCACAGCTGTAACTGACAGGAGCGTCACAGTAATAAAAAACAAAACAGACTCTGAGCATTGAAATGCACAAATCATCTTATCTACATATTTATTAAGTTTATATCAGGCACTATTCTAGATTTTTAGGCATACAGCCATTAACAAACACACACGATTGAAAGGGAATGAATTAAACTGTTAATAGCTGGATGATAAAATTTTACGGGTGAATTTTATTTTCTTTGTGTTTTTCCTATTTTACTCACTTTCTAAAATGAGCATAGATTACTTTTAAATCACGAACAGTGTTTTCTATATGTGAGTGGGTTTCAGTGGACCAGCTTATTTTGATACTTCGATGCTTGTCAAACACATTTACAACTGCCCCCACTGATATGAGAGCTTAACATTTTCGTAGCCAAGATGTCCACTGACTTATGTTGCAGCCTACTTTGTAGAAAAAACAAAAACTTTTTTAAAAAAAATATGTTTTTATTGACTTTAGAGAGAGAGGAAGGAAGAGAGAGATAGAAACAGATTGGCTGCCTCCTGCATGCCCCCTCCTAGGGATGGAGCCCACAACCCAAGCATGCGACCTGACTGGGAATCCCACCAGCGACCTCTTTGTGCATGGGGCAATGCTCAACCAATTGCCCAAGTAAAACAAAGGCATTTTTAATAGCTAGACTTTGTCCACCAATTCAAAGAAAGAGGGTGGGAGGAAGAGGAAAATAATCATGTGAAGTGGAGACCAGGTTTTGAGAACATTTTCATTCATCGGTACCCAGAGGCCATATTTCAAGTTGTAAAGTAGGGAGTAGGTTATGACTGAGGAGACTCAGAAGAGGGGAACAAAAGCAATACTTACATGCGCAAATTTTGTAGGGAAATTTCGACCAGAGGCAAAACAATGTCATACTTATACTTCCCTCCTTTCACTTATTTCAAATATTTTCTACTGACTTACTTTTGCCTAGCAATTTGTACAGACCAGAAGCTCAGTCAAAAAATTTAAGAAAAGATGTGGAAGGAAAACTAAAAAATTCAAAGGATTCTTCCCCTGAATTCAAAAATTGCCAGAGAAGAACACAGGTAAAGGAGGACATTCTCAGTAAATAATGTCTTTCCAGCTTCAGAGAGAAGAAATCCTCTTTTGTGTTTAATCTACACTCTTCCAGCCATCTTTGAAGCCCCCTCGTTCAGCCCACTCTGAAAGGCTTTTCTGTATTTCAGAGTACTAAGTGTTTATACTGTCAGTCTCTTAAAAGCCTCTTTGCTGAGAAAGTGTGTGTGTGTGTGTGCGCACCTTAAGTGGGGTGAGATCTGTATACTACCAGCAATGGAGAAAATGTGAAAAATTTAAGTAGCTCTTTTGCCAGTGGGAAAATCAAAGCTGATGGTCAAGTTAAGATTGATGTGTCAGCAATAACCCAATGATAGCAGACTGTGTTGGAGTCATAATGATCTCTTTACAGATGCCAAGGGCACAGGCAGACATTTTTACGAGCTCTGTGGATATTTATTCAAGCATGTCTGGCTTGGTTTATCTAGAGCTTTTGATATTTGTTGGCAATTTTCTATGTTAAGAAAATATTTTTTAATCAGATCAAGTTTATAGTGGTCAAAGGTCAAACAACTAATTAAAATTAACAGCAGCACCAAATAAATGAATAACTTCCAACAAACTAGAGAGGGGGGTTATCTCAGGTTGGCAGTTCTCTAAATTAAAGAGCTGTGTCATTAAGCAGTAAATCTCACTTGGCTGAAGTGCTCAGAAATAAAAGGTTTCTGTGGTTTAGCTGTTGTTGAGTTGTTAGGTACAAGGAGAATAATCATTCTCGACATCATATTCAATGATAGCAGCAAAGTAATTAAGGCTCTGAGGTCAGACAGACCCAGGTAGAAACCAAGCTTCCTTTACTTACTAACTAGAAAACTTGTCTGAGTTAATGGGGCACATTAACATCTGCAAGGCTCATTTCTCATCTGTAGATAAAAATTAAAATAGCACCTACCTCTCTGAGTTATTGTAGAAATTGAGTAAGATGATGTCCATAAGCTCCTTAGCAGATATCCATAAGGGTGCAATAAATGCTAGATATTCTTGTTCTTTTTGTCATCCCACTGTGAGCATATTTCCCCAAATGTAGAGAAGACACTACACTACACACACACACACACACACACACACACACACACACACTCCACCCAAGGCAGATGCTAGATTCTCCAAGGAGGCCAAGAAAAAAGCCAGGCTCCTGGAGAGTATTCTTAGCTGCCCTGTGGCCAGATTATCAGATCCCAAATCCTGTGTGCTCACCTCTGACAAACACTGGAAGGTAGCCTGATGTAGAGCAGAGTAACAATTAGTCAACCTGAGTTCATATATGGGCTCCTCCAATGACTCATGGCCAGATGAGATAAGGCAAATTTCTTAATTTCTCAGATACTCAGTGTCCTCCCTTAAAAATTGCATATACTTGCTATAGTGGGATGGCCCAGTTGGTTAGAGCACTGTTCTCTACACCAAAAGGCTGCAGTTGGATTCCTGGTCAGGTCACATGCCTAGGTTGCAGTTCAATACCAGGTCAGGGTACATCTCTCTCACAGTGACGTTTCTCTTTCTCTCTCTCTCTCTCCCTCTCCCTCTCCCTCTCCCTCTCCCTCTCCCTCTGCCTCTCTCTTCCCTGTCCAAAAAAAAAAAAAAAAAAAAAAATCAATAAAATCATATCCTTGGGTGATAATTAAAAAAAGAAGATAAACTTAAAAAGACATTGAATATACTTGGCAAATCTCAAAGGATTACTGTTGAAGATTAAATGGAATAAGGTATGTGGATGTGTCAAGTACAGTGCATGGGACAAAGTAGATGCTTAGTTAGCATTGGTTTACTTCCTGGTACTGAATTTGGGGTAGCCCTGTTCTGAGGGCTCCCTATCCAGACCACAGACCTGTGAGGTGCTTCTAGTATAATCTCATAAATGGAAACATGAAGAAGATAGACATTTTATCCCCACAAAAAGAGTATGTGTGCTTATGACACAGCAAATAATCATGCACTAAAGAGGCAGCATGGGCAGAAAGATTCTTTGGACATGTGACTACGCATGAGGTGAGCTGAGAAGGGGATAGGGAAGGAATACTTTGATAATTAAATATCTAAGTGGCATTCATAGTCAGTCCCTTTCTCTCAGCTTCAGTTTTATTCCTGGGCAGGGGGTGGGGGGTTGGGGGGGGGGAATCTAGCCTATCCCATGTAGCTCAGTGGTTGAGCATTGACCTACGTACCAGGAGGTCACCAGTTCGATTCTAGGTCAGGGCACATGCCTGGGTTTAGGGCTCAATCCCCAGTAGGGGGGACACAAGAGGCAGCCGATCCATGATGATGTTTCTCTCTCATTGATGTTTCTATTTCTCTTTCCCTCTCCTTTCCTCTCTCTCTAAAAATCAATAAAACATGTATTTTTTTTAAAGGAAATCTAACTAGAGTATTTTTCACAGATCTTTCAACTCTGAAAATTCTGCCATGCTAGTCAGAGTTGATCTTTTCTTTCAAAGTAAAAGAAGTGGACTGGTGGGAGGGGAGAAGCTGAGGGCTCTTCTGTCAGCCCTCTCTTATCTACCTCACCCTCCTCTGATGGTTCCCTCCCTGAGATAGGAACAGTCCCCCTCTCACATGCTTAAAGTTAAAATGAATTTTTAGTGTCTTCCTTGACCATCCGCAGAGAATTTTTTTAGAGAGGAATGAGGAAGAGCCTCACTGTATAAACAAGAACAAAGCATCCCTGGTATTTATTAAATAAATGTCACCTCTTATTCTCTCTGTGACCAAGGATAAGTTTTTCAAATTTCCTAACCTTTAGTTGTCTGGTTTAATAAAAATAAAAGTCAGTTGAGAGAATGGACAATACCAACCTCATAGTGTGAGAGGTAAATTGGGTAATACATGCTTTGAAGAGCCTGACACAAAGAAAATGCTCAGTAAATGTTCACTTCCCTTCCTTTAATTTTCTTTTTCTTTTGTGCACTGGGGAAAGAAAGGGGTAGGAAGGGGGGGGAGAGCCTCAAAGGGACTATTGGGCTATTGAGAGTACAGATACCTTTTATTCTTCCCTCCCCTGCTGGCCCAATTGCCCCTAACTTCCCTCCCCTGCAGACCTGGCTCCCCCCAACTGCTCTCCCCTGCGGGCCTGGGTCCCCCCCAACTGTCCTCCCCTGCAGGCCTGATGGCCCCCAACTGCCCTCCCTTGCAGGCCTGATCCCTCCCAACTGCCCTCCCCTGCTGGCCATCTTGTGTCCACATGGGGGCAGCCATCTTTGACCACATGGGGGCAGCCATCTTGTGTGTTGGAGTGATGGTCAATTTGCATATTAATCTTTTATTAGATAGGACTAGTATACATAACCCATGAATACAGACAATAGTGGAGTGAAGGCCTAGGGAGGGGATGAAGGTGGGGAGGAGGGTGGGCAAGGGGGAAAAAGGGAGAACATCTGTAATATTTTAAACAATAAAGATACATTTAAAAATAAAAGAAAAATATATTATATTAAAAAGAAACCTGACTTATGACACTCTAAAAGCCTTGTTGTCCTTATCTCTAAAATGGGCATGGTAACTGTACTTGCATAATAGGAAGCAATGGGATAATGGCAGGAAAGTGTTTAGCACAGGGTCTGACACAGTTAGTAACCCCTCCCAGAATCCCCAGGTTGATCTAGAGAATCAATTCAATTAGGATAAAAATCCAAGCTAGTTCCTTAGCAGAAAAAAAAGGACATAAAACATGTAAGCATTGACCAGCTGATCCTAACATTCATATGAAAATTTGCAGGGAACCAGAAAAGACAAAACAATCTGAAAAAAGAAAAAGATTGGAGAACTCACATATCCCAAATGCAAAAGTTAGTACAAAGGTCGAGTAACCAAGATAGTGTGATACTGCAATAAGGATACACATGGATCAATGGAATAGAATTGAGAGTCCCAGCAATAAACTTGTATATTTATGAGTAACTGATTTTTTTTACAAGGATGCCAACATCATTCAGTGGAGAAAAATTCTTTTCCATAAGTGATGCTGAGACAACTGGGTAGCTATTAGAATCCATTTGGAGCCTTTCCTCACACCATACATCAAAATTAACTCAAAATGGATATAAGACCTAAACATAAGAGCTAAAACTATAAAATTCTTATAAGAAAACCTAAGTGTAAATCTTTGTGATTTTGAATTGGGCAATGATGCTTCAAGCAACAAAAGAAAAAAAAATGATGTGTTAGATTTCTTCAAAATTAAAACCTCTGTGCTTGACAGGAAAAAAAGAAAAAAGAAAGAACAGACAACCATCAGAATGGGATAAAATATTTGCACATCATGTATCTGATAGAGGATTTGTATCTACAATATTTAAAGAACTCTTTACAATTCAGCAATAAAAAGACAATCCAATTTAAAAATAAGCAAAGATTATATTCTACATTGAAAATTATTTCTGCACATGAGTTATCTAACCTGCTAGGCTGGAGGGCACACACTGTGTTTTATTCCTTTCTGCATCTCCAGCACCTACCAAATGAATGGCCAAAAACAGGGATTTTGAAATAGGAGACCTATGTTCAAGTATGACTCTGATACTTACTTAACAAGCTCTTTGATACTGGACAAGTTACTTCCCTCCTAGCTGCAAACGGCGTGCAATTCACATTTCTGCCAAGAATATTTTTGCCATCTCCCCCTCCCACTTGACAGTTACCAAAACAATTTCTCAGAACACAAAATGAGTCAATCAAAGAGGCAATAGCTGTTCCTAGGAGATGATCTCAATTTGAAAAGATAGGACAATGTGATATTTTAGCTTCCATTCTTCACCAGGCCTAGAGATCTGGAAGAGCTGACTTTGGTAAAAATTCCTACCCTTTGCTGACTTCTGCCATTTCCACCCAGGGTGCCATTTGAAGGCTCTGAAGTAAGTGGGGTATCCCAGCAGGTCTCATCCCAGTCACTGGAAACTGTAGAGGAGAAAGATTAATTTTCCCTTTACCCTTTTTGGTGAGTACCTGGCTAAGACCCCTTTTTCTCTAGGGCACCTCATAAGCTTATCTAAGATGGTTAAAAGTTCTCCACTGAGGCCACTGTAAGTCAAGATTATCTTTGGTAAGTTTAATCTGCTTGTTCAAACTTCACACACAATTTTACTCATCTTTGGCCTCCCAGTAGACCCAGTCTGGTTTCTAAGTCATACCTGGCCCAAACCCAGATCCAGTGGTCCAGTTTCTAAGTTAGATCCAGTCTGACTCTGGACCTGGTCCCATTTCTAAGTCAGACCCAGTTTCACTCCTCCAGTTTCCAGACCCTGTCCAGAAATAAAGGGCTCACATAAAGTCTGAAACTCCTAACGCAAAGCTGGGGAGCTAGGATCCAGGGTCCGAGAGGGCCTTGCCCAGCACCTCCTGTGGCAGCAATAAAGCAGCCAGCCAGGGGCTCAGCAGGTACCTTCCCCTGGTTGCTCATTGCTCCTGAGGATTGTCGGGGGTCTCCTCTGGTTCCCTCTGACACCAGAACTGTTAAAAGATAAACTGGGGCATACTAACAATTTCAAGAGTTTGAGCAAAAATCAATTCAGATCAGGCAGCACATAACCAGATGTGGTTGGGAGCGCTCCACCAACACCAGCTCTGGGAGCTGCTTTTATAGAGAAAGGGCAGAAACAAAGTAAGACAACTACTGGTTGGCTTTGGCTTAAAGCCTAGTTGGCTGTTGTGATTGGTTGTCCTCAGTGCTGTGATTCCGTAACCTGAAGCATTTGCAAGCTTACATTTTGGGTTGCTTTTGTAGACTGCCCCAACACGAGAGCCACCTCACTCCAATGGCCTCCTTGTTTGATTAATTTAACACCCGTAAACATAAGTGTTTTCAAGAGCTCTACGATCATTCTAGTGAACACTGAACCTGAGAGGGCACTCTCTAGAGAAGCATGAACTTTAAAATGTGTGGGCATTGCTAACATAGACAGCCTGCAGATAACCAATCAGAAAGCAGGAAGACGTAGAAACCAATCCAAAAGGCATTGCTAAGGCATAAGTCTTTGAAAAGACCAATTAGGAGCTAGCAAGACTACCCACCCCCTACATAAAAGGTGCGCACTTCCTGTCATCCCCCGCCACACACACACACACACACATACACACGATGGTTTCCTGAGGGTTGTTCCTGTGGCAGGGGAGGCACCTGGCTTATGGCCACGTGGGCCTGCACACATGGACTCTTAGACTTTAATGCGCTCGGATGTCAAACTTTTCCCCGCTGTAACACGGGAAGGAAGCTCCGGATCCTGGCCTGCTCCTGGAACCCCGGCTGGCTTCTCCCAATCAATTTTGTTCCCGCTCATTATTTTTATCCGCGACTTCAGTCTTCGATTTTCGCGAGACAAGAACTCGGGCTCCAAACAACACCCACATTTGGTGGAATCATAACCTTCGCTCAGTTAATATCTTACATAACCATAGTACACTTTAAAAGCCAGAAAACTGACTCACGGCCAAATTTGGGCTGAAATGCCCAAAAGCATACACATTTTAAAAATGTTCCCAGACTCCACGTTTTCCATATGCCAGACACTGCCCCACCGAGAGCACGAAGCCTGGCTTCTGGCCCTGAAGCGTTATAGTGTCATGAAGTGTCCATGGTTCAGGGGAAAATGTCTCTTATGTACGGCAGTTGCCCCTTTTCCTCGGGGGATATGGTCCAAGTGTCCCCCCCATGGATGCCTGAAACCGTGGAGTACCAAACCCAATATATGCTGTTTTTTCCTATATATACACACCTATGATAAAGTTTAACTTATAAATCAGCACAGGAAGAGATGAACAACAGTAACTAGTAAGATGGAACAATTATAACAATATACTGAAGTAATGTTTATATGAACGTGGACTCCCTCTCTCTCTCAAAATACCGTATTAAAGGGCACTCACCTTTTCACTTAAAGGAAGCACCGTATGGCTTCTCCTTGGCTTCCCCAAATTGCCAGGGTCACTACTCTTGCGTTTTGGGACCATTACTGAGGAAAGTTAGGGTTACTTGAGCCGGAGCACTGCCGTCCTCCTCAGTCAAGTTGGCTACTCAGTAACTACAGTGGGGCCTTGACTTACGAGTTTAATTCGTTCCGTGACGGAGCTCATAACTCAAATTACTCATATGTCAAATCAAAAAGTGAACGAGTGAGACACGTGATGCTGGGCTGATGTTGTGGCGTTCACTGTGACGTTCGCCCCGCCAACTAGCGGTGGGGTATCTGAAGCTGGCTCGTAACCCGAATTTTAGCTCGCAACTCAAAGCAAAAAATCGGTGAGAAACGGCTCATATCTCGAAAAACTCGTTAGTCGGGGCACTCGTAAGTCAAGGCCCCACTGTACCTCAGGGGAAGGTCAAGCGCAGAGACGCAGGACAAAGGCGTGATTCACGTTCTGTGTGGGACGGGACCGGAGCCGGAGACCACGCGAGATTTCATCGCGCGCGGGAGACCACATGAGATTTCATCAGCATGGCCCAGAAAAAAACGAGAGATTTCAGTGGGCCACTCGGAACGGCTCGGGATTTCACCAGGCTGCTCAGAAAGTTTAAAACTTACGAATTGTTTATTTCTGGAATTTTCCATTTAATAACCTTTGGACCGCAGTTGGCTGCAGGTAACTGAAACCCAGGAACGCCAAACCAAGGAGCAGGGGAGACTACTGTCCTGTTGGCTCTGGAGAAATGAATGAGTGGAGGGAAACGCTAGCCTTGATAACGCTTCCTGCTTGTTTTCACTCAGAAACATTTAACACGCCTTTGTTATGTTAAGGCACTACAGTAAACAAAAGTATGTTTTAAAACATCTACAGTGATTCCAGATAATGTCCGAATATTCTCTGGCCTCAAAGAGGTGGACCATCATTTCCATCAGGGATCCGGGTTTGGAAGGGGGAGGGGGAGAAACTTCACATGGAGAAACAGGATTAACAGGACCTCAGCCGGGTGACCAAGGGCTAGAGGACCCAAGGAGACATGACAGCTCAATGTAGCGTGGTGTCCTAGATGCAGGTCCCAGGACAGAGAAAAGACACTAGGGGACATTTGAATAAATAGGAATACACTTTGGACTTTAATTAATAACATTGTCTACGTTTTGCTTTGTCTAAGAAAAAAAGAGAGTTTCTCTAGCAACCTGACTGCAACAAAGGAATGCCTTCCAGCAGACTTGCGTTTTAACTAACAGTCTCTCTTTTATCCGGTGTAAAAGGACTCGGGGATAACATGGGTGACTGTCATTTAGAACAAACCCAAATGCTTATTAACAATTATATTCAGCTTTTGTCCTCACCTTTTTCCCCCCCAAAAAAGTGAATAAAGGAGAACAACAACAAAAAATACCCAAGAGTGGAGAAAAGGTTCTAGAACCAGACTGGCTCCACTCTGTACTGGGTGTGCAACCTAGATAATTTCCTCAAAGTCTCTAAGCCTCAGTTTCCTCGTCCCACACTGGGTATAATAATGCCTTGCCTACAAGCTTTTACCTAAAATGTATGGTCAGTTCTTGATCCATAGTGGTAACTCGTTCTAGTTTACCTTACTCCACTGTGTCTCAGTTTCAACTGTAACATGGTACACTAATATTAGTATCTACTTCAAAGTTTAGGTTGGATGATATATACAAAATGTTTGGCAAGTGCGTAGGGTCTATTAAATATTTACTAAATATTAGCTTTCGCTATTGAAACTCCATCTCCATCAATTACAAATGCATATTAGTAATTGAAACCGAAGTCAGATAGCAGAAGAAAATCCTGTAGAGCAGTGGTTCTTAACCAGGGGATGATTGTACTTTGGGGACATCTGGCATTTAGTTGAAATAGAGAGCAGTGACCATGTGAGTTAATCCACGCCGGACCTGTGGTCAGGACCAACCAGAAAGCTCTGTGGTCAGTATTCTTTTCCTCCACAATCTTCTTCATCTGTTTCTTCCTCCAAGTGCCTACACCAGAAATCCGAGCCCACAACCTCTGTCTGGATCTCTCTGCTTATGGGATCAAGGTCACGTCTGCAACAGAGGACTCCCCGAGCTTGCATCTGAGAATCAAACATCCAGGTTTCCACGTGAAAAATCTATGAACCTTCTGACACCAATCGATGGCTTTGGCATGCCCAGCTTGTGATTCCAAAGTTGTTGAATTTCTCCACCATACTTTCAGCAGCTCAGTAAGTACAGGGAGAACTGGGTCAGGATTTATTTATATTTTGATCCTCTAAGAAACTCTATAGTACTTTCAACTTTACTTTGTGTGGTTTTATTTTCAAATAACGATTGTCATCAATGCTGCTATTATATAAAATTATGTAAATAACATTTATTGATTTCTAAAATGCAGTTCTGTAATTCTACCCCAGAGTTAAAAAAAAAATGTTTCCAGGCACAGTATTGGTAAATCACACAAATTGTCATATTCCTAAAGGACAAATTTGCTGAGATTTGAATGTAAACGTTTATTATTAGTAACCTGTGGTCGTGTAACAAATGACTCCCAAATTTAGCAGCTTAAAACAGCACAAATGATGTCACAGAGTCTGTGGGTCAGGAATCCAGGTGTGGCTCAGCTGGTCTCCTCTGGTTCACTGTCTCTCACCCAGGTTGCAATCCAGGTGTTTGTCAGGTCTGCACTCATCTCAAAGCTTAACAGGGACGTGTGTGTGTGTGTGTGTGTGTGGTGTGAACCTGTTTTCAAGTTCTCTTATGTGGCTTTGGCAGGAGATATCAGACCTTTGCCACACAGGCCTCTCTGTAAAGCAACTCATAACATGGCAGGTAGATGGCTCCCTCAATATGAGTGAGCAAAGATGGAGAGGCTAAACATCCAAGATGGAAGCCACAGGCTTTTTATACCCTAATCTCGGAAGAAACATCCATTTTTCTGCCATATTGTATTTATTAGAAGAAAGTTCATCAAGTCTACATTCAAGGGGTGGGTATTACACAATGGCATGAATACCAGGGGATAGGGTCCCTGGGAGCTGTCATAGAGGCTGCCTTTTATTACCTGTGAGTATTAAGTCAGGAATGTCCTTAATCAACATACCACATTACTTGTGACTCTAGATTAAATAGCTCAAAAGCATCTTGGGTTATTTTTCCAGGCTTATTGTTTAGGTATCAAAAAATTATATATTTGGGGGAGGGGGAAGAAGAGGAAGGGAGAGGATCAGCCCTAATTCCCCCGATGTAAATACTTTTATTTTTGCCTTCAGTTCTTAACCAAATATATAAATACTAAAGGCCCGGTGCATGAAATTCGTGCATGGGTAGAGTCCTTAGGCCTGGACAGGGATCAGGGCTGATCTGTGGGGCGACTGGATTAGTGGACCCCCGCTGGCACCCATCTTGGCCAGTCTGGCGCCACCCACTGGCCACTCCCACCCCCACACCCCCCACAGCCAGTAGCATCCCTCTGCAGGGTGACCTGTGGGGCGATCAGGGGGCCCCCAGTGGCACTCACATTGGCTGGCCTGGGGCCTGTGGGCAGCTCCTGCATTGAGCACCTGTCCCCTGGTGGTCAGTGTGCATCATAGCAACTGGTCATTCCGCTGGTCGTTCTGCCGTTTGGTCGATTTGCCTATTAGGCTTTTATTATATAGGAGGATTTGTACATGGTTAAGTGGTCTTTTTTTTTAAATTAAATCTTTATTGTTCTGATTACATTTGTTCCTCTTTTTTTCCCATAACTCCCCTTCTCCCAGTTCCCGCCCCACCCTCCGCCGTCACTCCCCACCTACTGTCCTCATCCATAGGTGCACGATTTTTTTCCATTCTCTTCCCGCATCTCCCATTCCCCTTCCCTCCCCCCCCCAAGAATAGTCAGTCCATTCCCCTTCTATGTCCCTGATTCATTGTAATCACCAGTTCATTCTGTACATCAGATTATTTATTCACTTGATTCTTAGATTCACTTGTTGATAGATGCATGTTTGTTGTTCACAGTTTGTATCTTTACCTTTTTCTTCTTCCTCTTCTTAAAGGAAACCTTTCAGCATTTCGTATAATACTGGTTTAGTGGTGATGAACTCCTTTAGCTTTTCCTTATCTGTGAAGCTCTTTATCTGACCTTCAATTCTGAATGATAGCTTTGCTGGATAAAGTAATCTTGGTTGTAGGTTCTTGGTATTCAGTACTTTGAATATTTCTTGCCATTCCCTTCTGGCCTGCAAAGTTTCTGTTGAGAAATCAGCTGACAGTCGTATGGGTATTCCCTTGTAGGTAACTGAGTCTCTTTCTCTTGCTGCTTTTAAGATTCTCTCTTTGTCTTTTGCTCTTGGCATTTTAATGATGATGTGTCTTGGTGTGGTCCTCTTTGTATTCCTTTTGTTTGGGGTTCTCTTCGCTTCTTGGACCTGTAAGTCCATTTCTTTCACCAGGTGGGGGAAGTTTTCTGCCATTATTTCTTCAAATAGGTTTTCAATATCTTGCTGTCTCTCATCTTCTGGCACCCCTATTATTCTGAAATTAGTGCGCTTGAAGCTGTCCCAGAGGCTCCTTACACTATCTTCACACTTTCGGATTCTTTTTTCATTTTGCTTTTCCAGTTGGGTGTTTTTTGGTTTGATTCTTGTGCTCCTCTGGTCTGCTATTTGGTATAATATTCTTTATTTCAGTCCGCGTATGCTTACTTTCTAATTTCTTTATCGTAGCATCGAGGGTCTCATTAGTTTTCGTGAGGCTCTGCTCAAGTTTATAGCAAGCCCTCAAAATTGCGATTCTTAGCTCCATATCCTCCATTTCTGTCATGTTTTTTTGTCTCCGCATCTTTTATGCTTTCTTGGTGCACCCCCTTGTGGTCTTTGTGCGCAGTCTTGTTCTAGCCAAGCCTTAATTGTTGTAGTTAACACTAGAGGGATTTGACCACCAGGCCGACTGGCTGTAGGAATCAGCTGTGTGGAAAACGTCTGTCTTCTGGGGAGGCGCTAATCCAGCCTTTGCCTGAGGCGATCGGCAAATGGCTGTGCGCAGGGTTTGGGCGGGGCGGGCTCAACAGGGCGGGCGGAGGGAGCAGTCATAGCCGCTCTCAGTCCCGATCCCAGAGGCTCTGCTTCTCAGAACCCCAGCAGCCGCTGCAAACCTCGGAGAGAAAGCTGCCCTCAGGTTCCAACTGATGCCGGATAATCCCCCTTCTCCCGTTTGAGTCTGGGTCCCTAGAGACTCACCCGGATCTGGAGCCCAGAGTCTGAGACTCACTCCCGACCGAAAATGACAACCGCGCCCTCAGCCACCATCCCGCTTTCGCGCGCACCTCGGTACCTTTGTATTTTCCACACTGCGCCTCCTCTGAGCCTCGGTTTGCTGTTCTCTTTCCTTCTAGTTGTAGAGTCTCTCTTCAGCCAGCCTTCCTGTGGTTCTGGGTGATGTCCGTTCCGTCTTTTAGTTGTATTTTTGAAATGGTTGTTTGCGGCAGCGGTCTCCGGTGTTTACCTACGCCACCATCTTGGTCTCTCCCCAAGTGGTCTTGTATAGTCTTTGGTGCCCCATTTTTTTGTTTTTGCACTTAGAAACATATCATAAAGAATAATGCATGTTTCTAGAGAATCTTCATAATCATCCTTTTAACATATACTAGATCTTTATTATCCCAAGATCATTTGTTCTCTTAAGCAAGGCCTTAAGCCAAAACTGTGTTATAAATGGAGAGAAAACTGTAGCTACAAATTATGACAATAAGTTTATTTATCCAAATGTAGGCCATAATAGCAACTTTGCTAAATCTTAGAATAAAAAATGAAGCAAATGTTAACTTTGGGGGAAAGGGATGGTACATTTTTTCTGCAAAATTATATGATAGCATTATAGACCATGTCCTTCACAATTGATCTGCATGTTAGGAACATAAAAAAGGCCTCACTGGCAAAAACAATATTCAAGAACTTCATGAATTTTTAACAGTGGCTTTTTCTCTAGCTCTTAATCCAAATATATATTTTAAGTGCTCATTATCATCCTTTATCCAATTCAATTGTTAACTAGTGTACTTCTGTGAGTTCCTTTGCTTGCAATTAAAGTGGTTCTCTGAAATCACCAGTATTGATTTTATGAAGGCCCACACTTTGGAAAAATTTGCAATTCTGATTTGTAATTAATTTACATTGACTGTATTTGCATTATATTGTTAAATGTTCACTAGAGTTGACTATCAGTCAGACCAATCAAAAAAATACTGATGATGGGTGGGCATAAATTAGTAGTACTGTTAATGAGGAAGAGATGCTAACGGGTGAATATTTTATAGGTGCAAAATTCATTATTGAACCATTTCTTATCATGATTTTTTTTTTCTTCAGAATTACTTCTCTCCCTAGACTGCACACAGTATTTTGATACTGACATTTCTTCTAACGGATTTCCTCCTGTGGGGGTACAATGGGAGTGGGTGGCAGGCGTTCTTGGAGGCTTATAAAACTTCTCACTCTGAGTATCAGTACCACACAGGCACATACTGAAGTATGGTAGCAACCATCATGTAGAAACTGTAGTTTAACTCTAACCCTGCTGTTTGGCTTAACAATAGAAAAGTTACTTTGATTTTCTGAATTGTATAAATCATCCCGTTTGATTGAATGACTATCCCATTGATTGTTATCTTACTGGTTTTAGAAAGCACATTCTTCTGTACCTGGGAAATAGGACAGCACAATTATCCTAAATTGTTTTAGTGGCCACAGATAATGCGTTCCAGTTGACTCAGTGGTCCCAAGACCAGGACAGTGCAATTACTCTAAATTACCTCAAGGGCTCTGTCAATTCAGTGACCCCGAGACCCAAAACTGTAATTAACGTGCTTAATTTTGCTTCTGTAAACTGCTTTTTTGCAAACCAGTTTCCTCATTACAAACCTTGAGATGTAATCAATACCTTTGTGATCTTTGCCTATATAAGTCTGGTTTTGCCACCATCTTATCACTATGAGATTTGGGAAAGCAAATTGGCCCCTCATAGTCCCGGATTGCAATAAATGTGACTCTTTAATTCGACTTCTTGAGGCGTCCGTCTGTGATTCGTGGGGTACATTACAACAATACATCCCACTTCCCTACCTTCTTCCTTGCTAAAACAGTCATGGTCTGCTCCTGGTTAGATGTAACTGGTTCCTCCCTGCCCTCAGGTGAATCTCCTTTGTTCTGACTGTGTAAACAGAAGGCCATTTTCCTTGCAAATAATCAGTTCAAGGATGGTGTGCGCCACAATTCTGGCCAATGAGGGTGTCCTGGAAGATTTCCCTCATTCTTCAACAGGACAAAAGAAAGGGACATTTCCGCCCTGGCCTGTGTGACTCGGTTGGGCATCATCTTGTGCACCAAAACATTGCCAGTCTGATTCCCGGTCAGGGCACATACCCAGGTTGCTGGCTTAATCCCTGGTAGGAGGCAGGCAGGAGGCAGCCATTCAGTGTTTTACTTTCACAGATTAATGTTTCTCTCTCTCTCCCTCTCCCTTCCTCTCTTAAAAAAAAAGTGTGCTCTTGCTTCCTAATAATCCTAATTGGTTTGTGTTAATTAAAAAAAAATACAAAGGAGACATTTCCTTTTTCTGCCTCTGGATATTACCTTCTCACTTTAGAACTGTGGGTAGTGATCTTGGAACCATGAACAAAGCCAGAGCACGAAGAGAAGCCAGTATCCCTTCTAGAATACGTTTTCAGGTTATCCCCAACTTCTTTTTTTCTCTTATTGCTTTAGCTCTTGATGCTACAACAAAGAGATGTGTTCTTTATTGGGTGTGGTAATTCCTTCCCCCACCCCAAAGTGATGCCTATCATGTCCACAGAGGAAAATTTCTCAAACCAATCACCTGAAAATTAAATGGGCATATATATGATAGTCTAACTATTATGCTATACACCTGAAACTAATACAAAATAATATTGAATGTAAACTGTAATTGAAAAATAAAAAAATGAATGGGCATGTTCAGTATATCTTCTAATCCATAAAATATTTAAAATTCAAGGCCAAATTAGTCTGCATGTAAAAGAAGTTAATTTAAGTGCTCTCTTCATCCAGGGCAGTGGTTCTCAACCTTGGCTGCACATTAGAATCACCTGGGAATCTTTTTATTTTTTTTTTTTATTTTTTATTTATTTATTTATTTTTTTTTTTTATTTTTTTTTTTGGGCTTTTATGCATGCACACAAGTCCTTTGGTTGATCTCTCCCCCTTACCCCTCCCCTCCCCTACTTTCCCTCTGAGGTTTGACAGTCTGATCGCTGCTTCTCTGTCTCTGGATCTGTCCCTGTTCATTAGTCTATGTTGTTCATCGTATTCCACAAATGAATGAGATCATGTGGTATTTATCTCTCGACTGGCTTATTTCACTCAGCATAATGCTCTCCAGTTCCATTCATGCTGTTGCAAATGGTAAGAATTCCTTCTTTTTTACAGCAGCATAGTATTCCATGTGTAGATGTACCACAGTTTTCTAATCCATTCAGCTGCTGATGGGCACTTAGGCTGTTTCCAAATCTTAGCTATGGTGAATTGTGCTGCTATGAACATAGGGATGCATATATCCTTTCTGATTGGTGTTTCTGGCTTCTTGGGATATATTCCTAGAAGTGGGATCACTGGGTAAAATTGGAGTTCCATTTTTAACTTTTTGAAGAAACTCCATACTGTTCTCCACAGTGGCTGCACCAGTCTGCATACCTGGGAACCTTTTTAAAATCCTGATTTCTGGGCCTCATCCTCCAGAAATTCTGTTTCTTTGTTATGGGGTGGGGCCACAACATTAGCAACGGTCTGCCAAAGACTCTTAGATTCTTATATACTATCTGAGTTTACTGGAAATTAATTTACCATTATTTTTGTTGTGATGTGCTAGTACACGGAGCACTTTGGCAGTCTGATGAACCTTCTCAGGCTTGCTTTTAAATGCATAAAGTAAGATATGTGTAATGACAAAACTGATAGAATTAAAATACAATTATCAATATATTTTCAAAGATTTTGTGACACAGAATATATGTGCTTTTTAAAATATTGTATGAAATAAGTCCTAGTGACAGTTCTAATAACTTGGTTAATTTCAAAGATAAGATAAGCATGAACAATGTTTTGAGATTTCTGTAACAACTGTCATGTCACATGAAAATAACCATGATTTTTATTGCAGACAATGTCATGATGCTACGGTCACTGCATTTTCTTCTTTTTTTAAAAAAAATACATTTTTATTGATTTCAGAGAGGAAGGGAGAGAGAGAGATAGAAACATCATTGATGAGAGAGAATCATTGATCGGCTGCCTTCTGCATGCCCCACACTGGGGATTGAGCCCACAACCCAGGCATATGCCCTTGACCGGAATCGAACCTGGGACCCTTCAGTCCACAGGCTGACGCTCTATCCACTGAACCATACCAGCCAGGGTGTCACTGCATTTTCAATGGAAGGAAATGCTAAACTTTAGGTAGAGTCTAATCAAAGTAGAGTTATAATTTTTTTTTTGTGGTCTCAGGTTAAGAACTGAATATAGATTGTACCTAAGCATTATCTTTATGACTAACACTTTACCTCTCTAAACACAAATTTAAATAACTGGAGATTTAACAAATTTAAATCTCCTCTTCACTCTCACTCTCCATGGATACCAACTGTGAGAAATTAGTTTCTTGGTTTGTTGTTAAAAATCTTGTTGGCAAAGATTTTTATGAGCCTGTGTGATGGATTTCCTGAAGCAGAGGCCTAGGTTCTCAAGTTTCTTGCCTTTTGCTCATAGATAACGAAGACCATCATCTACTAAGCATTCAAGGTGGACATAGAGCCCCATTCGAGGGGCACTGACATGCCTTGAGTGCAGTGCAGCAGGAAGCTGTGTGCGATCATGCTCCCCCTCAGGCGGGCTGTGCCTGCCTCCAGCTGGGTGAAGACAGGGTGTCACCATGGAGGGAGGGCTCCACTTTTGACACAGGTGAGCTGCTGCGTGGGGAGGGTTCTGAGGATTTGCTTAGAGTGTTCCCTTGAGCATGGGAGTGAAGAGGGGGTGGGAGGTTGGAGGGAGCAGGGACCTAAGTAGGGCAAAGCAAAGTGCTATCTATCTACCTGGGAAGATTATAAATTTCTTAAGGGCAGGGACCATTTTCTCAGAGGCAGGGTGACATCATGGTACAAGTTGGGGCACCAGAACTCTGTCATGTGCTACTACTTAATACCCTCTGTCAGCCTCTGTTTCATAGCTGTATGGTGGGGGATATTAATAGTGTACTCTTCAGAGGGCTGTTGTGAGATTCAATGAGCTAATATGTCTAAAGTGGTTGAGTTAATATGTCTAAAGTGGTTGGTAAGAATTGAATGACATTGGCCATATTTTCCATCTTTTTAAACCTATGGAGGTTTTTCTATGCTCGGTACAGCAAATGAACACAATAGTTTCTTAGTGAGTTAAAATAATGCCAAAAACTGAAGAACAAGAATTTCCTTTATTACAACAGCTGACTCAGATTGCTGTAATAGAGTAGTGGATAAGACAGTGGCTGTTGGGAAGATTGCCTAGATCAGCGGTTCTCAGCCTATGGGTCGTGACCCCTTTGGTGGTCGAACGACCCTTTCACAGGGGTCGCCTAAGACCATCCTGCATATCAGATATTTACATTATGATTCATAACAGTAGCAACATTACAGTTATGAAGTAGCAACGAAAATAATTTTATGGTTGGGTCACAACATATGAGGAACTGTATTTAAAGGGCCAGAAGGTTGAGAACCACTGGCCTATATCAAACCCAGGCTCCATCACTTATAATCTGTGACTAAATTAGGAGAGTTACTAGCCTTTCCTTACCTCCCTGGTAAAATGGAGAAAATAACAGCATCAATTTCATAGGGTTTTTATGATAATTAAACAAACATAAAGTTTCTAGCACAGTGCCTACAAAATAATATTATTTGTTCCCAGTTATTTCATGTTTACTATGTAGCACTCTCTGTTCTAAGCACCTTACAGGCATTAACATTACCCCCATTTTCCAGATGGGGAAACTAAGGTCTAATGTCATTAGCCAGCTTGTGGCAGAGCAGACTTGCATACAGGCATTCAGCATCCATTACACTGCCTCCAGCTGCATACGAGGGCTATTTTTAGTGGAATTGGAGATGTGGAAAGCATCAGGGATGAAGAGAAGGGCAACGATAAAAAGATTAGGAAAACATTTTTAAAAAGAGGAGATTTAGAACTTGGAAGAGAAAGGAAATAAGTTATCCTTGTGTTTTCAGCTGAAGAAATGGAGGTCTAGGTTAAGATTGTTACCCCAGCAGCCACTGGGACTAGGAGGTGAAATGAAGGTCCCAGTGCAGTTCTGTCAGACTCTAGAAGCCATGCACCCTCATTGTCCCCATCTCTTCCTCCATCTCTCTCTATTCTCTCTCTCTCTCTCTCTCTCTCTCTCTCTCTCTCTCTCACACACACACACACACACACACACACAGCAGTGAGGAGCAGATCTAGTCCCTCTCTCTGGTTTTTATTTTAAGAATTCAATCATGAGTCCATGTACCAAGCCCATGAGGAAATTAGATGGCAGAGGAATGACTTTTGGGGGTATGACTCATTTTATTTCTGCTAGGTCAACAAAATGTGCTTTGTTGCCTAAAGGAACTAAATCAGGCTGGTTAAATAACCCTATTAACTAGAAATATTCTCTTGATTTATGAAAAAATAAATGTGTGTTGATTTAGATGAGTGGAGCTACAAAATATATACATGGCATGGGTCCTTTTGTTTCCATTTGCATTTCAGTGTGGCCTTTAGATGTGAGCACCAGATTAAGTATTTGAAATAATGGCAAGAATAATAATGATAATGAGAGAGATACCATAATGATGATTGTTTATTGAGTGCCTGACTTATGTTGGGCATTTTACTGGGAACTTTCTATCCATTATACTGCTTAATTTTCTCAAAAATATTATGAGGGCACACTTCTGAATTGGGGAGTACTCTGTAAATTATATAATTGTCTAACCATTATGCTGTGCACCTGAAACCAATATAAAATATTGAATATCAACTCTAACAGAAAAAAATAATAGCTAGCTTTGTGCCTGGCACTGTGCTGAAATTTTTTGGTTCCCCACCCCCTTCTGGAACATTTACATGAATATGTTTGACAGAATCTGGGGTGAATCTTGGGCTCCAGGGCTTAGAGTCCTTGGAAAAATTCATTTGCAAGAAAGTGATAGCTGAGGATCAGGGTGACATCTTGGAAACTTTGGTTGCCCAAATAAGACACTCTAAACAAGTGATAGGAGACTTTAAACCAGGGGTGGGCAAACTTTTTGACTCAAGGGCCACAATGGGTTCTTAAACTGGACCGGAGGGCCGGAACAAAAGCATGGATGGAGTGTTTGTGTGAACTAATATAAATTCAAAGTAAACATCATTACATAAAAGGGTACGGTCTTTTTTTTTTTTTTTTAGTTTTATTCATTTCAAACGGGCCGGATCCGGCCCTCGGGCCGTAGTTTGCCCACGGCTGCTTTAAACCAAGCATATCAAACTTGCGGCCCGGGATCTGCATGCGGCCTACAACAAATATTTTTGCGGCCCAGCCAATATAACAGTATGTAAGAAACATTTTAATAAAAATTTTGTAACTTAATTTTTACAATATCATGTTATACATAATCCTATATAATAAAAGTCTAATATACAAATCGACCAAACGGCGGAACAACCGGTGGAATGACCGGTCACTATGACATGCACTGACCACCAGGGGGCAGAAGCTCAACATAGGAGCTGCTCCCAGCCAGCAAGCCTAAGGCTGGCCAAGGCGGGTGCCAGGGGAGCCTCCCCTACCCCCCTGATTGCCCTGCCGGTTGCCCCACAGATTGGCCCTGATCACCGGCCAGGGACCCTACCGGTGCATGAATTTTGTGCACCGGGCCTCTAGTTATTAATAACGAACTACAATGTTCGCTAATGACTAATTACTATAATTGTGTTGCATTCATTTCCCTTATGCGCCTTATGCGCAGGCGCACCATTTCTCTCCAATAATATTAGCAGCAAATATTTTAGCAGCCGATTGCCACATCATTAGTCTTGTACTGACTTGTTTGGTGTGCACAACAGGAAATATTTCGCTTTCGGAGAACAAGAAAAATAGGTTTATTTGCATTATGCTTATTAACTTGTGCAGTATTCAGTGTCTGGTAAGTTAATATTCAAGAAAAAGTATTAATTTTTATTAAAATGTTCTATTATTTTATGTTAACTCTTACTCATTTATTTCAGTTCTTTGTATCCAGCATGTCTCTATCGAAATAAACATATGCTTTTATGCAAGTTGAAACTTTGTTTTTTTGTGGCCCCACATAAACTTAAACCTTGTTTATTTGGCCCGGGTTAGCCTTTGAGTTTGACATGCTTGCTTTAAACAGCATGGACTCCTCACCACAATTTTTAACTGACTGGGGGCAACAAGACTGCCGCCTGGAGGGTGATTCTTCTCTCTATAGGGCAGAACATAACCTGGAGTGAAGTTAGCCTGGAAAAGAATTTTGTGAATGTTGGCAAGTTCACAATTATACACGAAAGCTACACCGAGGCCTTTAAATATAAATTAAACAGATGAAATTTCCAAACTTAAGTGTCTGATTTTCAGAAGTCACTGCAATGGATGTGATGAGTTCATCAGGTGAGAGTGCCTCCTTGTGGCCCATGGGAAAATGAGCCTAACTGTTTAGTCCTGGGGACTTTAAGACAAAATCACTCTCTCCGAATGCTTCAAGGATTCGGGTTCTCTCTCTTTAAAGCAAACAGGGCAGAAGGCTGTTACATCTAGGTGTGTGTATGAGGAGGGTAATATGAGTGTTATTTGTACCGTCCTCAACTTTTCTGGATGATTGAAATATATCTTTCACAAAAAACATGTTGAAAAAAAAAATAGATTGTCAAAAATAAATAAAAGTAGAGCAGGTGTAATCATATAGAAAATGGAAGTACTTTAAGTGGAATATATTCAGCTTTATGAAAAATTCACTTCTTTTACCTTATTTTTCTCCCTTTCCCATGGAAGAGTGAAAACCCCTGGGCATCCACTTGAGGATCAGCACTGGAAACCCCCTTTTCTGGAAAGGCAGCCGACGGGGCATTTGGTTGAAAAGATGAGTTTTGGGGGCAGTACCCTTGTTTGGACTCCAATTCCAGCTCCTTCTGGCTCTTCCTTGCTAAGTGACCTTGGGCAAATTACTTAAATTCCTTGTGCTCTGGTTTCATCGCCTGTAAAAACTGGGTTGATAATAATGAAATAGGTAACGTTAAATGCCTTGGCCACTGTCACACACATTAGCTGAGTTTGGTTCCAATGATAAATTATAGGAAACCCTCCCCTGTCTCCCCATAACTATAGATCTTGGTTCAAACTTCTCTTAAAAGCCCCAAATCCATAGTTCTTTGCGTATCTGTTGGTCTTATCATAATTGACTGATACTTAGATACAGGGGTGTTTCATTTTTCTTGATTTTTCTCAGAGACATAGCATAATTTTATTTTCACTTATTGTGTGTTAGAGCGAATAAGTGACATGCAAACACAGCTTCCTATGTAAGGCCACATTGACCGGGGGAGAGTTTTCCCTAAGAATGCCGCTCAATATCCTTCCTTATTGGTTACCTCCCATGAGACGTTTACCAGAAGAGCCAAGAAGCTTCCCAGGTCTCCTTAGCATAGTGAGTTTGGCAGCAAAACACATGGCTTAATTTCCCAAGAAACGGTGACTTAAGTTAAAATAGGTTTTGCAGAATTGTTGGGGTATTTGTGTGTCTCATTGGGAGGGAGATGACCATCATTGTGATAATGATAATGAACTAAAGAAAAATTCCTCTAAAACTTGTGCCCACCCCATGACAAAGGCCAGGTTGCTTTCAGCAAAAACTGATCAACCTTATGTTCATCACTTGTCAGTTGTTGCAGAAGTGATCAACCAAAAAGAAAAGGCAGTTTAAGCGTAGAAATCCTTGTCGAGAATTAGACTTTAGCCCTAACCAGTTTGGCTCAGTGGATAGAGCGTCGGCCTGCGGACTCAAGGGTCCTGGGTTCGATTCCGGTCAAGGGCATGTACGTTGGTTGCGGGCACATCCCCAGTGGGAGATGTGCAGGAGGCAGCTGATCGATGTTTCTCCCTCATCGATGTTTCTAACTCTCTATCCCTCTCCCTTCCTCTCTGTAAAAAATCAATAAAATACATTAAAAAAAAAAAAAAATTAGACTTTAGTCTTGTAAAAGCATGGGCAGAGAGCGCCATCTGGTGTGCAGTTGTATAACCACACAGTGAATTTCTTTTTTTTTAGCCTCCTCACCAGTAATCCATGTGATTCAATTCACTTTACAAGAACAAACCATTCTTTCGTCTTCTTAGAGGTACATGTTAAAGATCTCAGCTCACTCCCAAACTTAAGGCTCCTCAGACCCCATAATAATCTTACAAGTTAAACAGGGCTTGTCCTCTGATAGATCCTTGTAAGACCAATGTCAAAGTCATGTGTGAGTTAAAGTCCAAGGGGCACAGAAACTATGAGTAAATAGAGGAAGCCAGGGAGAGGGGGAGCAAGAGACCATGAAATCCACAAGAATTTAATAATAAAAACAACAATAACGGCCTGCCCTTGGGTCCCTCAGGCCCTTATAACATTTTAATTTAGCTTATGTGCACCCTGATCCAAAACTTTTGAATGAGTCTCTGTTGCTTTCAGTCAAATCAGCATGAGTTAAACAGTATCAGTTTGTGCGAACTCAAAAGGCATAAATCTTAAAATCTGGCATGCCCACTCTCACAAGTCCCCGAATGCCTACATGCCTGATTTCTTTAACCTTCTGATAGAGGCCACAGGCAAGGTGTAGGAAGGGAGGAATCAAATGAGGTTATTACAACCATGTGGGACCATTATTGGTGTCTCTGGGCCACCCAGCCAGACTTCTGTCAGTTCATGTCTCTCATCTGATGAACTAGGAATTGGAGTGGCAGGTGCTCTCAGACAAGGCTAGAGAACTTAGCAATCAGAACCAGCACTGTCTGAGTACCACCTATGAATCTCTAGCCAATGTTTTAAATAAATCTCAGCACTTGATTTACGAGTTAGTAATTTCCTGACTAATTGTACGTGGTTCTCAACAGGGGGAACAATTGTCAATGTTTGGAGACATTTTTGGCTGTTACAGCTGTGGGAAGGGAGACATACTGGTATCTAGTGAGTAGAGGCCAGGGATGCTGCTAAATGTCCTCCAATGCACAGGGAAGTGCAACAAAGGTTTACCTGACCCTACATGTCACTAGTGCTGAGGTTTGAGACTCCGGTGTCCATGACAGGAGAAGCAGAGACGGAATGGTTAAAGTGGTGGGAAGAGCAGAGGGTTGGCCCAAAAGTTGAGAATTCTACCAAGTGGACCACTACCCAGTCTGGGGAAGATACCATACTCTGACCCTACCTTTGTGCCAAGTCACAGGCAACAGGTGCTTGCAGAGGCTCTGGTGAGGGTAACTCAAGATAAAAATCTAAGCAGTCAATCCTTGAAAAACTAAGCAAAGGCAGAGGTACTGATTAGAGATACTGAAGCTAATCAGTTTGACTCCATTCACTCCCCCCTTTCCTTACCATTAGGAGACTTTGTCGCCTAATTTCCTATTCATATCTACCAAAGGAATAAATTGGCTTGGGTGACAGGGGCAAGGGGTTAGATTGGGGTGAGCAAAAGAGCAGCAATTTAATGGTAGCTTACTTAAATATACGCGTATTTGGAAAGAGTGATGTTTCCGTAGGTTTGAGATGAGATAAAGGGTCTGTTAAAATGAAAACATGCTTTCATTAAGTTAGCTTTTGTTTTTTTCAAAGTAAAGCGAGCCTCTCCTCTAAAGAGCATGCAAATCAAGAATCACAAAGATTATCAGTTTTAGGACTTGAAGAAAGCTAAAAGCAACACTGATCACCACCCCCTCCTCTAAAATAGGTAGTTCTTTTGAAGGAGGGTTGCATTCTTCTGCTGATTCTACTGGCCAGAGAAATCATGGTGAGTAGATTTCCTTGTAATGCTGGGCGATGTAGCAAGTTCCAAGGAGAAAATGTTCTGGAAAATGCCTTGGGTGAGGTCAAGTTGAAGATATACTTCTGGTTTTTGACACAGGACATTAGAGGATACTTATAGGCGTGCTCCAAGAGGACTTCAGAACATCCACTTTGTAAATTTGAAATTTTGTTTCAAATTAGGTTTATAGAAGGCCAAACCTAAGGGATCACATTCATTCATTCATTCATTCATTCAATCATTTGTCTATTCATTTCATTTAATAAACCTGTTGATCTAGGCCAGGAGTGGGGAACCTTTTTTCTGCCAAGGGCCATTTGGATATTTATAACATAATTCCCAACCATACAAAATTATCAACTTAAAAATTAGCCTGCTATATTTGTTCAAACATTTAATTTACTCACCATAATGAATTGACAGGGCCAGACCAAATGATTTCCCCAGCCTTATACTACCCCCAGGCCTGAGGTTCCCCACTCCTGGTCTAGGCATTTTACTAACTGCTAGTGATAGAAGCATAAAATGTAGTGCTCTATTAGTTTAGTCAGGCTTATGCAGATACATAAATAATTCTTAAACGTTAACCCTTTATTATCAACAGAACCATGTTCTGGCTGTAAGAGTTCTCTGCAAGACTGGTTAGTCAGATGAGTGAATGTGCATTTTTAACGGTCTCCAAGTTTTATAATATTGTGTTTACAGGCACAAATAAGTTTGTGAATCAGCCTGGGTGATGGAAAACGCTGGAAGCTTTCTGAGCAGGAACGTTCACTCTCTCTAACGTCCTCAAGAATAGGCGAGACTCCATAATGTCAGCATTGAGCCACCCTTTCTTTCTGCTCCGCTGTAGTCTGGCTGGTCCTGAACTACATTTCCCAGGATGCCCACTTGCAAGAGCACATGTAGGATTGGTCAGAATAATGCGGACGTGATTACGGGTCGCCTAGCAACGTGCGAAGTCCTGGGCCCTGATTGGATGTCCTCTCCCCTTTCCTGCGGCCGGGGTGATAATGAGGCTCAGCTCCATTTCCACAGTCCTAGAGCGTCACCAGATTTTACTTCCAGCTGAGCGGCAGTGCCATCTCCTCGGCACTTTTACAACCGTTCTTCTCAGGCTCCGCCCCTTTTACCCTGGCAGCAGAGTAAATTCCGGAAACTGGATTACAGCTACCGAATCGATTGAGCGGCTCTGGGCGGCGTAGTACGCAGGCGCGAGCGTTTGGGTCTGGACGCGCGCGGTGCTCGGTTGAAGCGGGAGTGAGTTTCTGGGCGCGAGTCCCGGTAGCGGGCGGCTGATTGCACGGGGGACCCAGCGCCGCCTCTGCCGCCATGGCAGCCCTGCGCTATGCGGGCCTGGACGACACGGACAGCGAGGACGAGTTGCCCCTGGGCTGGGAGCAGAGAACCACCAAGGACGGCTGGGTGTACTATGCCAAGTAAGAGGGCTGCAGGGGAGCCGCCGGGAGGCCGCCAGGCCTGGGACGCACCTGCCGTGGGACGCACCTGGGACCTGACGGCCTCACGAGCCCCGGACACGGCTGCCCTCGAACCCCGCCTGCGCGGGGTGGGGAATGGCCTGCGTTCCAGCTTGGTGAGGTCGGGCGAAGTGGCAGTGACATTGAGGAGCGTCCAGGCTCCTGAGAAGGGACCCTCCTCTCTCTGGGGCCTGGGTCGAGCCGTGGTCACCTGGGGGCGGCTAGGCGCGCCCTCTGCTGCTCAGGAAGCAGCGCTGCACAGTGCAGTGAGGGCGAACCGGCCTTATCAATCCCTTTCCCCCCCAAAATCAGAAACAACAATAAAAAAATGCAGGTGTCCATCTCTCTCCTCGGGTCTGGGGTGGGGACCTAGGAGTGTGTGTTTTTAACAACTGTCCTACTGTATCTGTGTATATGTGTATACATATGTGTATACATATGTTTTTGCACATATACTATAGCTAATATAGCTTCATTATAGTTTCACGGGAAAGTTTTAGAAACACTGGCAGAGCCTTTCTCCCTACACTTACTGTATGTACGACCTTGGGCCATTGACAGAACTCTCAGTCACAGTGTTCTCATCTGCAAAATGGGTTTATATGAGAGTTTTAGTTCAGGCAATGTACAAAAAGCACTTAGCTCAGGTTCAGTAAGTACGCTATGCTCCGTAAATGTTAGTGTTTCAGCACCTCCTGAGGCCTGAAATTACAACCACCTGGGGACTGTCATAAGTACAGATTTCCGGTCTTCACAGAGACCCTCAGGCACCTCAGGTAGCAGACACCTAACGTGGGGAATCTTTTTTTTTTTTTTTTAAAGCTTTCCAGGTGAGTCAGACTATGACTTGGCTTTTAAATCAGTGTTTTTCAACATCTGGTAAACTCAATTCTATCTTTTACTTGGTTTCACCTCCAGAGATTCTCATTTGATTGGTTTTCCTCGCCTCCCCATTGGTATGTGGTATAATCTTCCCCAGTGAGTCTGATCTACCCAATATTACGAACCAACAGCAAAATAAGACCTTGCTGAGTTCATTCAAGATTCATTGGGATCTTACGTGCCAGTCATTTTGCTGGGCCCTGGTTATCCTGAGATAAATGAAATCCAGTTGTCACCCTTAATGAGTGCCCAGGCTTACAGGGTAGAGTGACAGTGAGGCAGTCCTGGTGCATGGTGTGTGGTGAGCAGCAGTCTGTCGAACAGCAGGCATGTATGGGTAGAAGGGCACCCTAGGTGAGATGACCCGGTAGAGTTGGCACCTGAGCTGAGAAGTGGGCAGGTGGAGGGGGCAGGAGGGCAGCCCAGGTTGAGGAGACAAAATAGAGCCCCTGCATGGTCTGTGTGGTGATGTAGGAACGAGCAGATCCAGGCAGAGGAGGAAAGGCCTGGCTTATGGAGGCCCTTTTTTGCCCCATGGAGGAGCTGGGCCTCTGTTGTCAGGACCCAGGGGCCCGCTGAGGGATTGGAGACAGAGAGGGACGCCGGGGTTGTGTCTTCAGAAAGATGATTCCTGCTCTGGAGAACTGAAGGGACAGTTTAGCAGCAGGGAGTCACTAGGCTGCTGCAGGGCTCCAGGCAGCTCCTGAACGGGCACTTGCTGTTCCCTGTGCCTTTTCCTGAAGGGCCCTTTCATCCCTCAGAGCTCCGCTTAATGCGCTGCCCAAGGCCCCTTCTGCTTTTGCCCCACCCGGGTACAAGCCTCCCAGCACCTTGATCTCGGCCTCCTGGCACTTAGCATTGTCCATAGTTGTTTCATTCCTGCTTTTCCCTGATGGCTCTGTCTCCCTCCCTAGGCTGTACACTTCCCGAGGGCAGGGGCTTTTTCTGGTTTACCTCTGTATCCGCAGTGCTCAGCACTGTGAAATAGATCCACGGGGAAGGAATAAATTAACTCGTGTACTGAAGGTTTACTGTGGGCCTCCGTGGGGGAGGTGGTGGAGTAGGCCCTGGGACTGAAAAGATGCACACAACCGCTTCCTGCTTTCAGGACCCTCCTACTCTTCTGTGTGGCCTGACCTTGTCCTGGCCACTTACCTCAGGTTCCTGGCTTCCCTTCTGGTTTGCCTGGAGCCTGGTGTTAGGTCTGCAGGTTCCCCAGTGTCTGCTCACCCTGCCTTGTCCCCTTGCCCCTGTCCCTACGTTGGGTGGCCTTTCCCACTTGCTTCCTTCCTACATGGCATCCAGTGTATGGACGCGGGGCTCTTCTTTCATGAAATAAGATCTGTACATGCCAGCCAGCTCCTCTGAGAGCTTCCGGGAGCCCATGGCCAGGGGCCTCAGGGAACACCTGTGTGTTCTCTGAAAGCCACCCCCTAAGCCTCCACCATTGTTTCAGGTCTCCCACTGGCCTGCCTGGCCCCGATGTTTACACTGACTGGTGACAAGGCATGGCTGGCTCCCAGCTGGGGGCACCTCTGCCCAGTCCTCTGTTCCTAGGCTCTCAGAGCTGAAGGATGTCTCGGACCAATTCTAACCCTGGATTCCCAGCAGTCCCCTTGATCTCTCCTGACCTGCAGGCATCCTGACTCTTCTTTCCCCTCTGAACTCTGGGTCACTTGTCTTTCTCTTGGGGTTTGGGGACCTTCACTAACGGGCTAATGGAAGACTGCCCTTCAGGTAGTTCCTGTTTCCCAGCTGTCTTCCTCCCATTGCAACAGGGCCATGCCCCAGGACAGGCTGTAGCCCAGCGAAAGTGGTGTCTTGTGGAGTCCCCTTTCGGCCTTGCCCTCGTCTGTTGTGTGCTTTTGTTGGCTCCTGTCCTTCCCCACATGCCCATGGTTCACTCATGGACCTCAAGGCAAGTCTGTCATGGCTCCAGGGCCACCAGTCAGGGCTCCCAGGGAGGGGCTGTTTGCACCACCAGAGAGAGCTGACAGGCCTTCTCCCCTACCTCTGCCTGAACCAGGAGATGGGGACAGAAGGGTGAGGTCTCAGTGTAGGGGCAGCCACCTGGACCTCCCTGGGTGGCCTACCCAATCCCCCTATTCTTCTGATGCCCTCTTGGCAGCCAGCCTAGCCCCATGGGGAGATGGGTCCCTCCCCCAGGGCTGGCTTTCCTCACAGGCAGCCCTGGGTCTCCCAGTGAACTTAAACTGCTTTAAAACAACAACAACAAAACCTTAGAAGAGCATACTTGAAAGTGAAATCTATGTAATATAGCATGAATTTAATTTTGATCCCTTTGGCTTAAATAAAGATCACTGTTAATTATCTTTTTAAATGACAAAAAGCTTAATGAAAGAAAAATAAAAGAGGGCTTCTGTTTAAGGGAGAATAAGATAACACTGGGAACATGTGTCATAGTTTTTTGTGCATTAAAAGGTCACTTTAGGTTATAGTTAAAAAGAACACTTTAATTTTTATATGTAAGTATTAAGTTAATATAATACTTCTCTGTGAAAGGTATGGCTCTTAGGTCTTCACACGTTAACCCATTCGGTTCTCTTTAACCCCAAGAAGTGGGTGTTGCTATTAACCTCATTTTACTGAGGCACAGGAAGGCTAAATAACCTCCCAGGGCACGTGGCTGGTGCATGGGAGAGCCAGAACCCATGGGCATCAGGCTCTGGAATCCTCACAACCACATTACACTGTCTTCACCTCAGCTAGGCCCCGGTCCTCCCACGGGTCACTGTGCCCCGCAGGGATGGTTGGCAATGTCTGGAGACAGTTTGTTTTCACAGTCACTGGGAGGGGTATTTTGGCAGCTAGTGGGTGGAGACCAGGGAAGCTGCTAATCATCCCACAATGCACAGGACGGCCCCCACAGCAAAGAACCATCCAGCCCGTGTGGCCGGAGTGTGAGCGTAAGAAGCCCTGGCTTAGGCATTTTCTGTCAAAGTGGAGAACATGGCATGACAGTGTTTGTTTATTTTATTTAAAAAAAAAATCTTTCTCAGGATAAAAGAAAACAGTGTTCTGAGTGAATGTTTCACCTTCTTGGGAAAGCATTTATTTATTCCACATGGTTACATTTGAGCACCTAGGCGCAGGGCTAGGTGTCTGAGGGTTCATCTGGATGCTACAGAGTGTCAGCATTCCACTCCCAAGGGCAGGTGTTTTGGAGCTGGGTTCCAGGCTCATTTGATACGCACCTTTGGGATGACAAGTACTTTTAATGTCAGACAAAGGAAAATGTGACCCCATCTGTAAATTCCCCCGAAGAAGCAGGAGCCAGGCAAAGCCAAGAGCAGGGAATTTTATATTGTTGCCAGTGTTTGGTTTATCTGATTGCTGTTCCCTTAGTTTCCAAGAAGCAGGGGTCCTGTCAGTGAGGGGCCGGTTATCCTTCTCAGGGAGTCCGGGCTTCTGCTTTTGCAAGTAGATTTGATGGTGGTCATGCACAAACAAGGAGGAGTTGGTCCTTGATACTGATATCCTTTGCTTGTACAGTAGATTGATCAGTCGCCAATCACTGTTGCAGCTCTGGTGTCTCCTTGACATGAGTGTGTGGCCAGGGAGACTGGCTGACTAGATGCAGGTGGCACAGGAGCTCAGGTCCGCCTCTGAGTCCAGTGACCATGCTGTCCCTGCACTGGCCACGCCGATTTTATACAAACAGCTCAGAGGCAGCAGTTCCTGAAAAGACCTTGCTTTTGACGTGTAAAATTTTACAGCAAGTTTATGCTCTCCATACTTAATTCCCTTTCAAATAAGTGATAGGGAAGGAATATTCAAATTTTATCATCTAGAGGTCATTGATTAAATATTTTCTCCTTTGGCAGGGGGATGTGAACTTAGGAAATCATCCTCCCCTTTGATTCACTCTTGAAACATCCAGCTGTTTCCCCGATGAAGTAATTTTATGTTTTTCTTCACACTTTATCACCTGCTGACAGGTGTCTAGTCTGTTATTGTTTTATGATTTTAATTGTAACTTTGTGTGCATTTCTGAGATGAAATGCTAAATTCGATACAGAGTATATTTGATTTGTTCAAAATAATAGCTAACACTTTTGAGGGCTTCCTATATGCCAGGTACTGTGTTTAACCCTTTGTATGCAGTATCCTCATAACATTCCCCTGAGGTCAGTGCTGGGATTATTTCCATTTTGCGGATGAGGAAGTTGAGGCCCTGAGGTTGAGTAACTTTGACCAAAGGCACACAGCTCGGTGACCTATGCACTCTTAATTACCTCTTGGGATTCCTATTATTGGGAGAAATTCCTATTATTGGGAGAAATTAGGAATCAGTAGTTAAAAAACACTTTGAAATTATATCTTTGGGAAGAATAATCATTAAGAAGATTACAGTTATATCTAAGTATCTAAATATCAGCATTATGAATTTGACTGAAGTTTATCAATCTATCCTGGAATAAAACTAAAACAAATATAAAACAAAGCTCCTCTCTAGATATGTGGAGTGGTTGAGCTGGCTTCCTAAAGCTGAATTTGCGATCCTCCTCCCTCCCTCCCGCGCCCCCCAGCCAGTGTTTAAAGACAGGCTTTTAGGACATTTCCACAGATTGCTGCTGCTTCCAGTCTAGGGAATTGGACTTGATGCAAACAGTAACATTTATGTTCTATTTCTCCCTGAATGTAAATTCACTCCTCTCAAGAGATAGTATTATTTGGGAGAGAAAAAATTTAATGCACTGGATTGATTTTTAGAAGTATGACTTTTACTCATTGTTGTTTTGTGAACTTTTTTTAATAGTCACACTGAGGAGAAGACTCAATGGGAACATCCGAAAACTGGAAAAAGAAAACGAATAGCAGGAGGTTTGTATTTTGGGGTCACAAAGCAACACCCTTTGTATGTAAAGCTTCAATTAGATAAGAGAACATCCCAGGCAGGGAGGTGACAGGTCACTGTGTCATTCTGGGGAGGCCCTCTAATAGCGAGCCAGCAGGCGCTGGACTCTCACTCCCAGGAGCTTGTGGGATTTGGCAGAAGGAGGTGATGAGGTCTTTGGGTGGAGTGTGAGGATGATTTCTTACCGGTCTTAAATTAAAAAGTATAAAAACAGTAGAGGCCTTTGACTCACAGTTTATTAGGTTTTCTTATAGCTGCACTGACTGTAAACTTGTTCTTGGTGCCTGTTGTGGAATTAAATATATCAAAGTTTGATGGGGTTCCATCGAGATCACCATGACTTATGGGTGCTTTTGAGGAAGTGTGTCACCCACGGAATAGAAGTATAAGAAGGTCTATACTTGAATAGACAGTATGTACCGATGGAAAAAAAAATGGAACTGCTTTATATTGAATAAGAGGCATCGTGAGTCAGCATACAAATGGTGTTGTAAAGATACATTCTGTGAATTCATTCAAGGGAGAATTCACATTGACTGGAGCAACCAGTAAAGTTTTCATCAAAAGCAGGAGCTGAAGCTGAGTGGAGAGTTTAAGAACGACCAAGAATGAAACAGAGTTTTATTTCTGAGCCAGAAACAGAAATGTGGAGTCGTTTGGGCTAACGGGCCTTCAGCAACTGCCACAATGGGAACACGTGTCCTGGGTGTGGTCTGGTGGCATAGGCTTCAGGGGGCAGGGCCTCTCTCCTGACCAGGAGGACCTTTTCAGTTCACCCCACTCCTACCTCCTGGAGACCTCAGTCTTTCCTGTGTTTCAGATTTGCCGTATGGATGGGAACAGGAAACGGATGAGAATGGACAAGTGTATTTTGTCGAGTAAGTGTCTACATAGTAACTGTTCTCAGCCATTTTACTTTAAATATTTTTATCATAAAAATAATATACATTGACTATAGAAAAATATGGCACAGTATATAACGTAATCTTAATAGGAATAACTACTTTTACAATTTTTGCATTTATTCATCCACTCTGTTTTATATACACACACTTTCTTAAAAAAAAAAAAAAGATGGAAATGTACTTTGTGAACTGCTTAGTAGCCTGTTTTTCCACATAATGTATTTGTGAGCATTTTCACATATCCGTATATATTTTTCAAGTAAATGTTTAATGGCTATAGAATATTATTTTGTAGAGAGAGTGGGCAGTGGTGTTGTTAAATTCCTATTATTGGGCAGCTGTACCTATAAATAATGTTTTGAACATTCTTATCTGTAAAACTCTCTTTAGAGTAAATTCCCATAACAAACAACAGTAGTAACCACCGGTCTAGCACATTGTGTGAGCCAGGCGTGATTCTAGTCACCTTATACCTGTAGTAGTAGCTCATTCAATCCCCACAGTGCCCCAAGGGAGGCAAGCCGGCCCCGGGCTGCCCTGGCTGGTCATCTGACCTCCCTGGGCCTGCTGGAGGGGTGTGCTGGCTCATGTTAACACCGCTCTCTGGAGGGAAAGTCCAGATTTGTTACCACAGTGTAAGTACTTTCACCACAGCCTGTTTCAAGCTCCCAAGTTGAAGTCACCGAGGAGTTGGGGAGGAATATTTATGCACATTGGGCTCTTGCAAGCCCATGTGAACTGGGTCCAGCATAGCACTGCTCTGTCGTCTGCGTGTAACGTTGGAGTGCAAACGTTTATCTGGCAGCTATGGCTGTAATTACAATGAAAGTTGGATTATTTTTGGGTCTCAGTATTTATAGGATGATAAGTATAGTTGTAAAACTATATATACTTTTACAAATCTTGAAATCTCATCTCTTTTTGGAAGTTCTTACTAGTTTTTAAGATATTTGAGGTCTTTATCTCAAATCCTAAGAATTTAAAATGCAATAAATACTTTACATAAGGAGTAACCTGTTAATCCATGTGTCCCAAATATATTTTAATATTGTTTTTACAATATTGTGATCAATTCCAAATCAAAATTAGAGTGCTTGTAGGAGGTTTGAGTACAGTCTTAACAGGAAAATCTTTAGAAATTTAGTAGTTGGTCGGTTTCATATTTACTGTTGAGTTTTCTGTTTCTCTACCAATCTTCTTAGGCCCTTGCACAGGGCCAAAAGATTTAATTGAGATCTAAAAAGAGTGACTGACAGATCTTATAGCCACATTTACATGAATTGAAAACAAACCTAAAGCCTTCTTCTTTTTTGAGATTTAAGGGCACAAGGCATAGTGTATGTTACAGCGTATTTTACAGGCAGTTCTGAAGGAAAGGAGTAGATGACTCCCTTTCCCGGCAGGAATGTAGTTCTTCTTGAGGCCAGAAGATAGACTACATAGACTTCAGTTCTTCCTGGACTTAAGAATAAGCTGTTTTGCCCTAGCTGGTTTGGCTCAATGGGTAGAGCGTTGGCCTGCGGACCGAAGGGTCCCAGCTTCGATTCCGGCCAAGGGCACATGCCTGGGCTGCGGGCTCGATCCCCAGTAGGGGGCGTGCAGGAGGCAGCTGACCAGTGATTCTCATCATTGATGTTTCTATCTTTCTCTCCCTCTCCCTTCCTCTCTAAGATCAATAAAATATATTTAAAAAAGAAAAAAGAAAAAAAAAATAAGCCGTTTTAGTACATGAAGAAAGGGGTTTGTCTAGCCTAAACTGTAACATTATCTTACACTTATAAACACCTGTGCTCACTGCTGTGGGGTCACTGCTTTCTCCTTTTCTTTGCAGCCATATAAATAAAAGAACTACCTATTTGGACCCAAGATTGGCATTTACTGTGGATGATAATCCTACAAAGCCAACCAACAGACAGAGATACGATGGGAGCACCACAGCCATGGAAATACTCCAGGGCCGGGACTTCACTGGCAAAGTGGTTGTAGTTACTGGAGCTAACTCAGGAATAGGTAGGCCACTAAATTACAGTTATTTTTATTATTATTATTATTATTGTGACTGCTATAATGAAATCTTACATAGTGATTCTCTAATTTAAAAACGTACTTATAGCCTTTTCAGCTATTGCTTAGTTAAAATCCTGCTCTCTTTTAAAATCCCAGTGTTACCATGAAAGGCTGTGTAGGGGCTGACCTTGTCTTCTGTGAAAGATGCACACTCAGCGAAAGATTGTGGCTATTTTGGTGTTCAAGGGTTAGAGACACCAGTCTCCCTCTAAGAGTTTCTGACCTGGTCTGTGTGGTGTACGGACATATTCCAATTACTTGGGTTGTTGAAACCGAAATTGATTGGTTAGTGGAATAATAGGGAACAATGACATATCATGATTTTGTTACTAAGGATACTGCAGGTTTCAGTTGGTCACTGAGAATATAATTTTCCTTTGGATAAAGGATTTCATTTCATTATAAAGTTGGACAATTAGTGCATGTCTTAACCTGTAAATTAATCCTGCTAATTGCTGGTGTTGAACCACAATGACCATCATGAGGTAGGTGGCTCAAGGGGTGTTCTTCCCTTAGCATCATGGGCGGTTAAGGAAGTAGCGGCAAAGCAGATGCCTGTACAGTAACTCTCCATAGGATTTTACTCTTACTTTGTCTTTGTCCATTTACATCACTATCTGGATCTGTAAGAACCAACTGCTTTGAGTAAGGATATGCATCTTAATTTATGGAGACAAAAGATGGGATTGCATTCAGCTGTCTTCTGGAAGGTTCTCTCTGTCCTTTGACGACTCCCACCCCCAGTGCCCCTCCCTTGTCGATCTTCTCTTTCTTACCCCTTTGTGCATGTCCTGTCCTCTCTCCTTTCTCTTTCTTCATTTTCAGTAACCCCTTCTTGAAGCCCCAGAATCATTCCCTAGCATCATCAGCTCATGCTCAGGAGGTGAAAACACAAGTTAGAGGATTAGTTATTGTGCAGGGTCTACACTCTAATGAGCTACAGTCTGTAGAACTTGTGACTGCACTTGTCTGTGAAGGCAAAGAAGCAACTGGAGTTTGTTTGTTTATTTCAGTGGTTCTCAACCTTCTGGCCCTTTAAAACAGTTCCTCATGTTGTGACCCCCAACCATAAAATTATTTTCGTTGCTATTTCATAACTGTAATTTTGCTACTGTTATGATTCGTAATGTAAATATCTGATATGCAGGATGGTCTTAGGCGACTGCTGTGAAAGGGTCGTTCGACCACCAAAGGGGTCGCGACCACAGGTTGAGAACCACTTGTTTATTTAAAAGAGGTTTATTTAAAATCAATTCGCAGACCTCACTGTGGGCTCAGAATATGTTCAGTGCAATTTTCTGAACTTGTTTTGGGATGAGTTCTATATAGTTATCATTGGTAATCAAAACTGATGACACTATATTAAAAATAATGGCTAGATCCCCAGTCATCGAAGAAAAAATACGTTATGTTCATTGCATTGACTACTGTTATGTGAGGTTGATGACCAATCAATACATGTAGCATAATTAAGAAAAAATAAGGACTTAAGTAAATAAAACCCTTTTTATTTAACACTTAGTTAACCAGAAAATTGACTAAGAGATTTCATTCCTCCACGCTTCTGCCTAGACTGCTTTTTCTTTAGTTAGATATGTGATTACTGCTGACTTTTGGCATGAGTGTTTATACTTTGTCTGATGTTTGATAACAGACCTTCGGATATGGCTAATGCTCTGTCAGGGGTTTGCAACATCAGGCTTATGACACTGTAATCCTGGACGAATCGAGTAGGTTCATACAAAGAGCTATGTTGAGTTGGATGTTTAATCATGATTGAAGAGGAGGAGGATATTCTAAAACAGGGGGATAAGTGTGGTGTTGATCAGAATGGACCTTGAACCTCTTTGAGGAAAGCCCAGGACTCTGTGCCTCTTCACGGCCCCCATGTCCCTTTGAAGACTCTTCTTTCTTGATGTCCATAATCCATTTTGTGGACACTGCAAGCAGGCATCTGTGGTCCCGACAGATACGGCGGCCAATTGTGAAGCTCAGGGAGAAAGGAAGTGGTGTTAGGGAGGGTCATAGGTAGACCAGCGCTTTCTATTCAGCCACGGCTGCTATTTCCCCAGCTCCAACCTTCCCTCAGAAATTGCCTTTAACACTGCCCATTCCCTTCTCCACTCTTGAGAAGCATAAATCTAGGTGAGTGCTGAAGGTTTTTATTCTTAATTTTTAAAATAATATTGTACTGAGCATTCCAGGCCATCAAATCCTTGCAAATTACTTCACTCTGCAGCAGTGGTGGTATCAGGCTTAAAGAAAAGAGGCTGAAGACAGGCACAGGGCTCTTGTCGTTGCTGAGTTAGCCTTTATGTCCCACGTGGCTGTCTTAGAAAGTGTCCTTGCCCAAGTAGGCTGCGGCTTCTAGATAAAGTCCTTCCTTCTACTGCACTGTGAAATAGGCCAATTTACAAATTGCTATCACCACTTTATTTCTGCCCATGCCAAATCAAATAGCTGAATGCAGAGCGAATCGGGCATCTTCATTTCCAAGATTTCTGGGCATTCAAGAGTCATCTCCCATCAGAGCTTTCCTTAGCCGCTCGGGGAAGCCTGTTTTCTACGTCCGAGCTGTGAATGTCTGTTCTTGAGGCAGAGTAGGCTGGAACAAAACCTACCAGTATTTATTTGCATAGTGGTGACTCTGTGAATGAAAACATAGATAACCTCATTTTCTTTATAATTCTGATGTTTCTAGTGGTTAAAAAAAAAAAAATTTCCCACAAGGCACTGCTCTGTTGGAATTGTTGTTTGTTGAAGTTCTCTCTCTTGTTGAAACAGATGATCAGATGGTGAGAAGGGGTCACCTTTCCTTCATGAACTCTGGGTTGTGCTAGGACACTGCCCCTTCCAAGTGGCCTCTGTACAGATTTTTGTCTTGTCTGCTTCTTTCCCTGCTGTAAATGATATAAATTCATATTTTGAATTTTTGATATTTGACTTTACTAAGGCAGTTGTAGGGACTCCTAGTTAATTCCACTAAAAAAAGGTCAGGGTGATTCTGGAAGGTAGAAGAAGGATTTTGAGGAGCCATCAGAATAAAACATTATAACTTCAAGTGCTCTGACACTTGAAGTCTGTAGCCAGGAGTCACTGTTGACTGGAGTCAGCTGTCTAGATTCAGGCTGGCAAACTATGGCCCATGGGCTGAATCTGACCCGCCGCTTGATTTTGTAAGTCAGGTTTCATTAGAACACTACCACCCCCATTCCCTCCCATGTTTTCTGTGGCTGTTTACATGTTACAAGCAGAGATTGGCCATTATGTCAGAGACCATATGGTCTGCAAAGCCTAAAATAGTTACCATCGGGCTCTTTATAGAAAAAGCTTGCCAGCCCCTGCATTAGGTGATCTAATTTCTTTCAAAGTGAAATTACCCCAACAGTCTCTAAATCCGACACATTTTAGGTAAAATTTAGATATTTGGGATGTCCCCAGGCTACAGGAAGATTGTGGCAACACATCATATATGACTGCTGGGGACATCCCACCAGTACCCTGCACCCCTTGCCTCAAGTCTGTTTCCCCCTAGTTAGGGAGCTGCAAGCTTTAGGATGTTGCCTCCTCAGAAACTAACACTCTTCTCTCCTTGACCTTTGTTTAACCAGCTTTCTGAACCCGAAGACCTTTGTAGATTGAAAGCTGTAGCTTGTGGACCTCTCTGTGTGGAGCTCAGCATCTCAGTATCCAGGGGGAAGTCATCTCTTCACCTAAAGCTTCTGCTAGACCAAGAGACCCGGACCCCGCAGTCTCAACTGCTAACCAGTAGAGGCAAGGGAGGAATTCGGTTCTGTTGGTGCTCACCTGGCACTGAGCAGGAAGGGCAGGCGGTTGACGACTGTGTGGAGTTAGGGGCTTGAGGACTCTGATTGGGTGAAAATGAATGGAAATGGCTTCAACATGGTGATTATTAAATGCAAGCGTTATTGCGGAGTCTCAAGAGAGAGAATTTTTGAGGCTAGGAAATTTCTCATCATGGAAGATCCCATAGCTCAGCCGTGGGCAAATGAATAGAACTAAAAAAAAAAAAGACCGTACCCTTTTATGTAATGATGTTTACTTTGAATTTATATTAGTTCACACAAACACTCCATCCATGCTTTTGTTCCGGCCCTCCGGTCCAGTTTAAGAACCCATTGTGGCCCTCGAGTCAAAAAGTTTGCCCACCCCTGCCATAGCTTCTTTTTCTAGAGTCTAGACACACCCTGTCAAGCTAATTTGGCTCTGCAGATAAATAGTTCATATAAAATGCTGCCTTCTTGAATCTGAGGGTGATGTGCCCATCGAAGGCGGGATCCTTCTAATGAGGGATTGATTGAATGCCTGAATGTGGGACAGGCCCGCCCTGTTCACTGTTTCTTAGCAAGGACAGTTGTTGAAACTCATGCAGATTGTTTCAATGAGCCGACAGATTTTCCATAATCATATTTAAGGCATGAAATCCAGGTTTTGTCAAACATCCATTTTAAAACTATTAATTATGAGCAGTTTAGATATTTTCAGTCTAATGTTCATTGGTAATGATGAGAAAACTTTCTTAATTGCTAATCTTAAATCAGTAGTGGATAAAATCTGATTATTAAGTCTCAGAGTTTAGGTAGGATGAGCCTTTATAACGGGACTATGTCTAATGTCGTGGCTTTAAATCTAGAATAGCCTGGGCTGGTTTTGGTTTTTGAGTCAGAGGATCCATTGAAAAGAACAAAATGTTTTTCTCCTTGAACAAATACAAGCTTGGTACCTTGGTAAACTAGTATACCAGTAAATGATGTTTTAGGACCAGCACTTTTCTTTGTAGTCACCTTCCTAAGGTTTATTACAGGGATGCTAATATGTGTGCATATATATGCCTATGTATGCATAGGTATACGTACACATACTTAAATATCAAAATTTGTATGTTGTGAGAGGTAAAAAGTCCATGTGCAAACTATCAAAGTCACCCCTAAATTTATTCCCTTCAATGAAGGTACCAGATTTCCCATTGGCAAACCCAAAATGTTGTATAGTATAATTTTGAAATTGGTGGTTTGGGCTTAGAGAACCCGTTTGTTAAAGCTCAGGGTCTTGTTCCTAAATCATGTGTTGTAGTTACAGTGTGAAGTATACTTGCCATACTCTTTTATCCTGCAAATCATCACCATGATGAATTCATATCTAGTCTAAATTCTACCAGTTCTATAGTAATACAAGAGAATTACTTTTCTTCCTGTAAAAAAGTGTATTCTCAAGATTTTTAAATTCACACTTCACAATTATGAACGAGACTAGTTTCCTCTGTACCTTTAGTTCTTGGTTTTCATTTCCACACCTCGTGTTACTGAACTTTGCCTTTCACTTTCTCCGAAAGATCCCATGAATCTGAGGCTAGAGCTAACTTACTCTTCGTGGTTAAGACTTTATTGTATGGGATCATTTACACTTGGGATCCTCAGATGTCTGATTACAATTTCTTTTCCAATTGTCAACAAAACTTAAACCAATGGGATCTTGGCATTTATCTTCTTTTAAAGAACCTGGTGCTTGCCGAAACCGGTTTGGCTCAGTGGATAGAGCGTCGGCCTGCAGACTGAAAGGTCCCAGGTTCGATTCCGGTCAAGGGCATGTACCTGGGTTGCGGGCACATCCCCAGTAGGAGATGTGCAAGAGGCAGCTGATCGATGTTTCTCTCTCATCGATGTTTCTAACTCTCTATCTCTCTCCCTTCCTCTCTGTAAAAAATCAATAAAATATATTTAAAAAAAAAAAAAAAAGAACCTGGTGCTTATTAAGTAGAGGGCAATTTCTGTAATCTAACCTTTTGGTAATTTAAACTCTGATTTTAAATTAAAAACATTTGTGACCACTTTTATGCTAAACCATATCTGTTTATTACAAGTAAAATGATTTTGAAATTATTTTGTTCTGAGTAAATATTGAGATTTTTGACTATCTTGGAAAAAGTCCTTGAACAATTGTACATAAAAATTGAGATTTATTATCTTACGAATTAAGCAACTGTTTTATATTTGCTGTTCTTAGACATTGACTATGCATGGAAATAACATGATCAGAGTATTTAGAAGCTTTATACTAGTATGTTTCTTTCTAAAAAGACCAATTGAAGTATTCTAATGAGCCTTATCTCATAATTTGGACAATCTCATAAAAAACTTATTTAAAAATATTAATAAATAATATATAGAGAGTAATGTATAAATAATGTACCTCATCTCAATTGAAACTTTTTTTTTGTTTCATGAGATCAGTTGAATTGCACACTTGCATGTAGGTTTAGATTTTAATTTATTTGTTATAGTGCCAGCATAACAGATGAGAGTTACATAAGCTATTGTTCAATGACAAAATGGTTTAGAGTCCTAATTTAAAGAGAATATTTAAAAATATGATTTCTATCCTGATTGATATTACAAGTGTTTTATAAGGTTTTAAAATTTGGAAACTATTTTACATAATACCCAGTTTAATTAATTTGATCTTAGAAAAGGTTCCACATATTTTCCCTGTAAATTAACCTGAAAGAGAACCATCTACTTATATGCTTTCTCCACTAGAGGGCTCTGTTGCCCTTTGGTATAGTTACACAAAAGCGGTAGCATCTCAATATAGTTTTCCTCCACTCCAGCCAGGCGTGCTTTCATTTTTGCTAAATAATGTCTCTTACTTTTCTAACGTATCTTTTAGGTCTTATACTTCTTGGTGAAAGAGTTCAAACTGAAGACTGTTACTAGTGTCATGTTTGTTTCTTTTTATTTCTCACCCCCGCTTTTTTTGTTTTTGGGTGTTTTTGTGGCATAAAATGCCAAGGATGAAGAGATCCATTTAATAAAAAGGTCTATTGTATTCAGGGAGCAGCCTGTCCTGCCAAATTACACAAGGGCATGTGCTTTCATGACATTATTGGTTTTGAGTGTGCTGTCCTATCAATAATGTGATTTTTTTTTCTAAGTGGAAATTTAAATATTTAAATACTGATGCCTCTGTTTAAGGTCATTTAGAATGCCTTGGTGATCTTATACTTCTTTCTAAGAATATAGAGTTTCCCTGCCCCTGCCACCCTGGCCTTACCACCCAGTATTATATAATTTATTATATTTAGATTGTTTATTAATGATATGTTCTTGGATTAGAAGAAAATGTGCCCTTTTGGGCTGAGTATATATTTCTTAAGTAAGAGAGGGCACATTAAACCAAATACTTAATTTGAACCAAATAGCCATTACTCTACACATACAAGATCTTAAGGAGGGTAATTTTTATCTTGGCTCCATAACTGAAGTTTGAGGCAGCCCGTTAATTGCATGCTTCAGTTCTCAAACAGAAATTTGGCCCAGAAAAGAAAACACTTTTGGCTTTATAAAACTGCTTATTTTCAGATTTTAAATGGGGATAAAATGAATACACTGTACCATATTACATTTATTTATATTATTCTTTCTCTCAGCAGCCTACTTTTTCTCTTTTGAAAAGGAAAGGGCCTGAAAGCATTGTGAACTTACTTGTAACATTGCAAAACTATTTCACCAGAGTAAAGATATTTTGGTCATTCATGTACAGGTATATTTGTTGTTTATCAAATAAAAGTTATTAAAACGATGGTTATTCTGGGAATTATTGCATATTTTATAGTAAATGACATGTTGACAGTTGAAGGTCACTTATTTAGCATGATGCAGCCCACATTCTTTCCTGCACTTTCTGAAGCATATACACAAACTTCATATATGAGTTCTGAACCTTTTGCAGAATAACATTTGGGGGTCAATAGGAGGGCCTTCTTGCAAAGATTTCTTAAATAAAGGGCTCCAGTAGATTGATCAAAAGCTAGAGCTCTTGCCTAAATTCATTATCTTCCTTTGGCTTAACAACACTGCATTTCACGAAGTGCTAGTCTGTATCTACACAAGCCTAACGAAATGAGGTAAGCAGGAAGTGTCCTCCTTTTGATGAGTTGTGTGACATGGTTAGAATCTCATTTTTTCTAATCTGTGAGTTATTTGTTTACCAGGCTGTGGCACTGGGTTTTCCTTGTTAGACGCCAAATTCAAATCGTGCCATCTCTGAAAGCAAATCGAGGTTTCCTCACTGGACTCTGAGAGGAGACCTAGCATTGTGTGCATGTGCGAGACAGACAGAAGGAGAGAGTTTATGTGGGTGAGATTGGGGTGGGGAGGAATTTATTCCAGTGTTTTACTGTTTCTCCCTAGGCTGGGGGAGGGATGGGTGGGTGGATGGGGCAGAAGAATTACAGAGAAACTAGCAAAGTGGATAGAGCTAGTTTTTACACATTAACAAATTATCTCATATAAAGAGAAACAAAATCAGAACCAAAGAAGTTTCTTGTGCAGTCGTATGGAAACAAGTTAAAACTATCAAAACATTTTTCATTATCATTCCTACCTCTAAAATTTGCTTAATTATTCTGGAATAATTAGTATTTACTGATCATTGTAAGACTGTCTTATGTGACTAGCTCTTTAGAATATATAACGGTTCTGTACACGTTGTATTTAATTCTTACCACAGTGCTCCCAGCTATCTTGAAATAGTGTCAGAATGAAAGCACAGAGGGGTGAAGTAACTTCTCTGAGATCGCACAGCTCCTGAGTGATGGGTGCCTGCAGAACTAGAGCAGAGAACTTCTGACACCATGTCTGGGGCCGTCTTTGTTCTATTTGCTGTCATCTTGTTCCAAGGAATAGTGCACACTCCTGACCAGGCTCTTCCCAAGCAGCTCATCCAATCTGAAATCAACAAAGTCATCTTAACATCGGTGAAAGCCCGCTCTGTGCCGAGCTGTGTGTTGGGTGTGGTGTCTGTAGGGAGGGAGGCAAATGTGATCTCTGAACTGCTGGGCAGTCATGAATTAGTACAGACACTTTCTCTACCCAGTTCCCCTTTGGTGTTCCTGTAAAATGGGTTTCGGGGCGGGGGGAGAGGCGGGAGAGGGGGGAAGGAGAATTATAGAGGAACGGGAGCCAGTATTTGTCAAGTTCGTGTTCATGTCAGGTGTGTGAGGCCGGATCAGCTTTACATGCCTTCTCATAAAGTAGTTTAAAATTATATGTTACTGTTATAAAACATGAATTTTAATATTTAGCGTATTTTATTCTTATCATGTTCCCTTTCTTTTCTTTTGCGATTTTCCTACTTAACTGTGGTTCATGAGCATTCTTCCCTGCCGTTGACTATTCTACAACATCTTAAGTGGTTGCATAGTATTTTCTATATGATTCTAACCAGTCTTTTACTGTGGCACATTTGGGTGGATTTCATCGTTTTGATAACGGTAGAATGGAGACGAACAATTTGTAATTAAGTGTTCTTACCTATCTGTGACTATTCTATAGTTTTATTTCCTGGAAGTGGAGTTGCTGAATCAGAGGATTTGTTCCTAACCTTAATACCCTGGCTGGTTTTGTCAAACCACACCCCTGGGAGCTTATACCAATTGAATGCCTCGCATCCTTGCCAACCTTGGCAATTAAGATTTTTTAAAAAGTATCACTTTAATTTTCATGTCTCTGATTGTTAGTGAGATTGATCAGCTCTTCGTACGTTCCTCCATTTGTATTTACTCTTTTATGAATTGCCTTTTCATCTTCTGTGCGTAACTATTGGCTATGTATTGATTGCTAATTGATTGCTTGATTCATGTAGTATAATTTAATTTTCAAAATGTTCCTTTCTCTTAGAAGTTAATTTATCTCAAAGTGTCTATTACTTTAAGTACATATTCAATCTTGTGATCAAGAGGAAATTCATGAGAAAGAAGTTGGCCTACCTTCCCAGTCTGCTCCACTAAAAACTTTTAAGCGTAGATGTCTCATCTATCACACCTCAAATCATGGGCACTGCTGCTTAATGCCTGCCTTTAAGGATGAAGCACCCCCAAAAACGCACAGTTGGTCGGCTTGCAATGGCTTGAGTCCTACGATAACATAATAGGTGACATTTGGTTATTTTGGTTTTGCAGATTTCTCCAGATCATCTATTAATGGCCATAACCACTCTTCAGAGCTTTTCTATGCATTTTCTCATTTGATGAGCCTGGCTCCTGCGTGGTGAAATTGTACCACTGCTGAAAATAGCTCTGCTGACAGTCAGGGGAAGCTTGATAGGTAGCGGGTTTCTGTCTGGAGAGGCGGCAGGGTGCAGGAGAGGGAATACTGACTCGGGAAGCAGACGTGACCTAGTTTTGAAACCTGGCCCAACCACGTCCCATCTGAGTGGCTTGGGGCAAGTTACCTTCCTTCTCTGAGCTGCAGTTCCACATCTGTGAAACATGGATGATATTTCTGTTCTGCAAAGATGGGAACTCCAGGGTGCCCAGGGAATTGCCTGCTCAACATTGCAGGCACTTAATAAATGGTCGTCATTTTAGGGATGGGAGGCCAGGCTATCCAGTTACTGAAACTAGTTTGGTGTTTTCCTAGCTTCCTGGTTTTTGGATCCGTAGAAGGCTGCCGTAATATCTGTGAGTTTGTCCTAAAATGACCTTTCTAAATCACTGTTTTAGGCATTGACTTGTCTTTAGTAGGAAAGGAAACATTTTAGACTTTTTTTTGTTTTGTTTGGAGATCAGATAGTAGCTTCATGCAGAAAAAAAATCAATAGAAAAAAATGGGACAAAGTTAATTTTGTTGCAGTCAAGGAAGAAAAAAAGATACGTTAAACTTTGGGGGGTGGGGGGCGACTGGGTAGGAAAACTATTACATCTTAAATGAATGCATCCCAGTAACATCTTTATTATGAGAGTTTGGCATCAGAGCACATGCCCCCTTGGGTTTAGGGTGGTTTATAGGACTGCCTGGGACATGAAGCATCAGTGTCCAACTTTGCTGTCCCATTTTCTTGATCATGCCAAAGAATGTGTCATTGGATAGAATTTTATCAGCACTTGAAAAGGTATGGTGAGTTTTATTGGAGACCATTGGGACTTGTTAGAAGACTGGGCTATGAGGCAGATTGTCATTAACTTATGTGACCTAAGGCAAGTCACTTAACTATTTTGAGCCTTCCTTTCCTTATCTGTACAATCCAGAGAAGAATAATTTCTGTCACTATTTTCTAAGGATCAACTAAAACACAGCGTGCGGATGCAGTAATGGAGAGAGTACTGTGATTGCTTGCAGTTGGGGAAAAGTCACCCAACAGTTGTCAGAAAGGAGGAAGAGGATGGAGAGAGGAAGAGAGTCATTTAATCCCTAATGGATAGAGTAAAGTAGGACCTCTGGATATTTTCTGTCAGGATATGCTGGCGTCAGGTGACTTTGTTGTGCATTAGGCAATCGATTTGGTGGTGATGACTAGACACATTGAAAGGGTGCTGTCCCATCCAGCGTTGACAGGCTGTGACTTCAGCCAGATACTTAGGGGCGGAAACCTGTGGAGGCAGAGACGGCCACGGTTGTAGTTGTGCTGAGGTTTCATAGGTGGAAATGTCAGTTCTTGCCCAGTACATTTTGTCCTGCTGGGCTCACGGTCCCACTGGTCAGGCCCTTATCCCCGCTTCCAAGGCAGAGCTAATACAGATGGACTGGTAAATGGGAAGCGTGAACTGGGTGCCTGTTTGCTTATGTGACATCAAAATTGCCAGCAACATCTTGATTCTGGAAACCGTGTTCCTGGTGATCACATGAAGCAGAATGAAAATAATCAATCTCTTTCAAACGGAGAGACTCTGCTGCGTCAGCCGCCAAAGGCTGGGAGGATGAAATCTCAAAACTTTTTTCATCTTTCACTCTGATGCCTTCAGCTTTTCTGCATGGCTGTGTCGTCTAGCGGGGCGGCCGTGGCTTCTAGATTCAGCAGCTGGGTTGCAGAGGCGTCTATCAGCCAAGGGGTCGTCACTGCATTCCAAGTTGGCATTACAAAAAGAAATAAAAAATGCCATTACAACTTTATCTATTAGCAAAGCAAGTCTCAATTCTAAGCTCATGTACAGTTACCAGATTGAGTGTTGGACAAGGTGGAGAGCGCTGTAACAGGTCCATACGGGGGAGCATCTCGGGCAGGGGGAGGGGCAGGTTTTTGGCCGCGCTCACCATCCTCTGAGCCTGAAGAGCCGACTGGGGCCTTGTCCCTACCAGATGTAGCATTTGCAGCGGGTCCAGTGTTTCTGCCTGTTGTCCTGACCAGGGAGGGACTCACATGAGGAAAGCAGTCGTGTTTGTGCCATTATTCTGGCAGTCTTAGACATACCCGTGTGCACACATGTACACCGAACCTTCACGTGCTCCTTACACATTCCCTGTTTATTAGGACAACACGCATTTGTTCGTTTCATAGAGGTCAGACGTCCAAGATCAGTTTCATGGGGCGGAAGTCAAGGTGTCAGCAGGGCCGGTTCTTGGAGGCTCGAGGGGAGAGTCCATTTCCTTGTCCTTTCTGAAGCTTCTAGTGCCCATCCGTGTTCCTTGGCTTGGGGTCCTTCCCTCCACCTTCACGGTGCATCACTCCCACTTTCTGCTTCACCATCACATCACCTTCTGTGGAGTCAAATCTCCCTCTCATATGGTCCCTGGTGCGCTTACATTTAGGGCCCATCTGGTTCGTCGGGTTGGGTGGTTTTGTCTAGAAGAACTCTGGTGTTGTGTGTCTCAGTGTTCTGCATCTGGGAGCAGCCCTCCGCTGCCTCATGTCCTCCAGTTTGAGCAGGATGGTGTATGCACATCTGGAACCTCACTGTCTTGCTACTGAGTAGCTTGGTATCACGGGAGAGTGATTAAGGGAGGGGAGCATTTTCATTCTGCTCATTCCTCTAGCTGGGGCCCATCTGGCCAAGAGTAGAGCTACCCAATCAGGGCAGAGGTTTGTAGCTCGATCTGGCCCTCAGATGATTTGTTGAGGCCACACAAAAATGGCCTGTAGTGTTTCTTGTTTTGATTAAGATTACTTGCCAACATGTTAAAATCTTGATTTCTGACTCTTGAAGGTTCAGAGAGCTGGGAACACTGGGTCCCTGTGTCCACCAGAGGGAATTGCACTGAGCCTGAGCCATGCTGCCCCCTGCAGGCTGTTTCCTGCTGGGAGACAAGGGTATCTCACATGGTCATGTTACATTACCGGCCAGGTCCTTTGGAGGCTGAGTTCCGAGCCCTGTTTAGGGTGTGCAATGAAGGCTGCTTGGAGGGTGTGGACTGGCTGGCTCACACCCACAGTCACACCCTTTATGTGGTCATTTGTGTAGTCAAACATTAGATGACTACTGAATTCCAGGTGCTGTGTCTTCAGTGTTAGTGCCAAACAGAATGTACACATTAACCTTCTAGAGTTACACACTAACCAAAATATTAGCAGCTTCATCTTTGTGCTTCTGTGTTCCTTATACTATACTGTTTCTTTAAAAACCTATACATTTCTTACATTTCTTTGTGTACTTGTATGCCTCTGTGCAGATTCTAATTATTTCTGTATTTTTAAATTTGTATTTAAAGGTACAGGATACTAAAACCTTTCCCCCTCATTCTTGAGAAGATATCTACACATGAACCACCAAACATGTTCCTGTAAATTAAAGAGAACTTTTAAAAAAATCTCGACTGATGCTTTTTAAAGTCTTACTGATAGTCTCTGGCTTTTCTTAGGGTTCATTTGCACGAACGCATCTTCTGAGTAACCATAAGGAAGGCAGGGTGAGTGAAAAGTCACCCTCACTAGAAGAACAATGTGTAGATTCTCGATTTTATGTTAATCACAGTTCCACTGCTTGCCTCATGGTAATAAGGCACGCAGCTGTATTATGATTCTTTGAAAGCATATGCTGTGTCTTTGGATGCTCATGCTTACAGTCTATGCAGTAATGTACTGTTCAGATAATATTTGCTGGAAATTAGTGGTTAGTTTGAGTGGCACGCTTACTCCCTCTCTTTTTTTTTTCTTTTTTTTGTGTGTGGACAGATTTCTTTTGCAGCTCTGGCTGGCTCTCCATAGCTGGCATCTGCGCTCTGCCCCGAGTTTCGCCTTAGCCTGGAGCTCTCGGCTCTCCGCTCCTCACGCTGCTCATGGTGGAGCCGAGCCCTGCTAATGCTGGTGATTAATCTGACAATGTATACCAGCGAGATTTTATAATTGCCATAATTCTTCTTTGCTCCATTCCCTTTCCCGGCTCCTCAAATGGCGCAGCAGCTGCAAAGCACAGCATTTGAACGTAAGATAGAGAATTGTAGCTTAAACTTCAGATTTTACGTTCTGTCAGGCTGCAGGGAAAGTAGTCACATGTTTTGATACTATTTGGATCAACAAAGTCCAAGCAAACTTTTTATTACCTAAAGTGTAAAATTTAAAAGCTAATTTTCAGAATTTTAAAATTTTAGGAAGGCATACCCAGTCTTAAAGAAGTGGCTTCTAGAGCTCATATTCTAGTTATTACAAAGCTCGGTCCTGTTTGCATTGAAGAATTTAATAATGGATACTTTCCAAAGGATACTTTAAAAACACACACAGTCATATCATGTGTTTGGTTTAAACTGTCCCAGAGAAGTACCTGAAAGTGAAATAATTTCAAATTAACCTCTGAAGAACAAAGGCTGATGGCTTTATATGTCTATAAAGCTCGAACTACTGACACTCCCAGGCTGCTCGCCATGCGAGGCTAATCGTGGAGATGCCAGCTTACAAAAGCAGGGGGTGTACTTGTGAGGCCGAGTGGGGCCGGGAAGGGAACAAAACACCACGGAGTTGTCACGTGCAGAAATGAGTGATGCAAGTGCACAGTCTGTCGAATGCTTCTCTCTTCCTAACCGATTCCGTGGACCTTGTACAGGCATTTGGGAGTCACATGTGTCTCTTACACGCTCCTTGTCTGCTTTCACGAAGAAGGGCTTTATATTGTAGGCTGTGTGCCTGTGCGTGTGTGTGTGTGTGTGTGTGTGTGTGTGTGTGTTCATGTCGGTGGGGAGAATTCACTCTTGTGACAAATAAGAAACAGCAAACATCGTTAATGTTGACTTTACAATTGGTGCAAATATTAGTATTGGATTTCAGAGTCAACATGCGAGCAGGATGGCTCTGTTTTAAAGCCCGTGTTAGAAAACGAACGGCTGTGACTGATGGCATTTCTGGACAGCTGTCAGAAGTCTTTATTTAGAGATTTAACCACATTTCCAATGCTGGGCATTGCAGTAAACAATAGGATGGATGTTGCAAAGACCACTGTCTGTGCACACGGTACTCGTCATGCCTGCTGAACCTGACCTATTCTCTAGGTCTTCGGGGAACCATTAAGCCCTCTTCCCTTCCTTCCCTTTAACCTTTTTTTCCGTCATGACAATTGAAATGAGATTTTTCTTTTTCATTACTTCTGTTCTTCAAAGCACATCTCTGGCTCACATCTTCATTCTCTGGTTAGTTTCAGATTTTACTTTAATCTTTCTGTACATCAGTATCTGTCATTATGGTATTTAAGCTCTTGGAAGAATTTGGCAGTTGCTAACTTTTTGAGACAATAAAGCGCTCCACTGTTGTAATGCTCTGCTCGTGCGGAGTTAAAAATTCACATTCTCTGGCTGAGCTTGTGATGATTTAGATGCTGTCTGTAATGAATAGCCGGGCTCTTTTCCTTGTTGTGAAGAGGATAACTCGGGTTTCAGAAAGCTTGACCGTGTCTTCAGGACGGACGCGAGAAGAACCAGGGGAGTGTGAGAATGTTCATAATATCGTCATACCGTGCGCCCTCGACACGAGTGCGAGCGAGGAAATCTAGCAGAAAACATTAAACTGAACAAGAAGTTTCTGGTGACTTGCGGTGCTGGTGGCACAGAGAACGGGAGAGAGAAGTGAGGCACACATGGAACAGGGGTTGCCTGCACGTCGAAACGTCCAAATGCTGTCGCAGTGCAGGCGCTGCCGTATAGACAAGTCTGGCTCCCTGGGGCTCTGTAAATGAGGACAGGGCCTGGCTGAGAGTCAGGGGGTGCAGGCTCTCCCTCAGGCTCCCCTCCTGGAGAGAAGACACCCACAGTTCCTCACCCAGGGCAGTGTTAGCACCGGGCAGTGTGTGAAGTGTACGGCGAGACTTCTAGTGTTTAATTCAGAACATAATGCTGCCAGCTCCCTGTGGCTGACCAAATGTGGGGACAATTTCTCTGTGAGAAGAGGAGGCTTTCGTTTCCTTAAAAAATGAGCTTTTCAAACAGTGTTTGAGTTCCTTTCAGAAGCATCGAGGAGGGCAGTGCAGTCGGGGGAGTTTCGGTTTTTAACCCTGCAGTTGTTCAAGTTTTGATGTCCCTGAAAAGGAAATTTTGTGAATTGTGTTCATATGTCTGAGGCCAGCTTTGTTGATTTCTGTATAGTCAATGATAGGAGATTTTTCTGTTCTAGGCACTGGGATTTCTTTCTTCCATCCATGACCTCGATCTAAATCAGGCTTTCTTTTCTCTCTGCTACAATTTTCAAATATCAGTAGGCTAGGAGAATAATTGGAATGAAAGTATTAGTGAAAAATAAAACATACCCACTAAAACTGACCCCCAGAAGATAATGTGAAGGAAAGGACATCTGTAGGCATGGCTGTCTAACTCCTTTTCTATTCGATCTGAATTCTTTTGGGAATTCAGCACATAAGCCCGTGTGCATCGATGCGGCTTTTGAGATCTCTGGAGTAGAGAATTCACCTTTGGAACTGGAATTTATTCAGCATGCATATGTGGGCCGATGATTGTTTTATATATGCCTGCTATTGAATGATGAGTAGGTGCGATAACTATATATAAAATTATATTACAGTCCAAGAGGTGCTTTTACGAGGCAGCCTGGAAATGGCATCCGATTTTCTTACGGCTTTTTCATGTCCATTTTGATGAATCTATTTATTACTTCTATAATGAGTCGTACACATGGTTGGTTAGCCAAGTTATTGAACTTGATCAACCTTGGCTGAAATTCACAATGCGTGCCAAACTTGTTGTAACATGTAAGAAATTACATCTGGACTAAAAGGTTCAATAATGATTACTCTTATAATGGAATCTTTTACAAAGCATGGGATTGCAGGATATGCCTATGCTTTTTAAAAATTATGGCGATACAATGAAACAAGGAATATCACAGCTGAAAAAACGTGTTCGCTTGTAGTATCGATTCAAATTTATAACAAGCTTGATTCAAATTTATAGCAGGCTTACTTGGCTCCCAGGGCACAGTGGGACCATCCTGTTTCCCATGTGTCTGGGTTGGTGTTCAGTCTCCCATCTCTCACTCAGAACTCACTGGCTCTAGTCTTAATCATGTGACTTGTGAACCCTTTTGTGTCTTGGGGACAAAACCTATAATGTGCATTCGTTTATAAGTTCTAAGCTGTTTTGAGATGTGTGGCTATAGGAGGAACATGGAGCTTTTCACTCTAATGAGAGAATTCTAAGCTCAGATGGGCCCATTAGCACAGAAAGAGGTGTTGGGGCCCTGGCTGGTATGCTCAGTGGTTAGAGCATCAGCCCTTGCACCAAAGGGTCTCGGGTTCGATTCCTGATTAAGGGCATGTACCTGGGTTGCAGGTTTGTTCCCCAGCCCTGGTCGGGGCATATGCAAGAGGCAACCAATTGATGTGTCTCTCTCACATCAATGTCTCTCTCTTTCTCCCCCTCCCTTCCTCCCATCCACTCTCTCTAAAAATCAATGGAAAAAATATCCTCGGGTAAGGATTAACAAAACAAACAAGAAAAAGGTGTTGGTGTTTGCAGGGCCCCACAAATGATACTCTCTCCCCTTTCCAAGTATAAGCTAATTGAGAATAGGACCAATGATAATTCTAATGGAAGGCTAGAACATCACAGTAATGACGGGTCAAGTTGATATTGGAGAATACGGTTTACACGTGTGCTCTAGTGGGCTCTCTATCCTGAGCACCTCAATCAGACAGGGTAGTGGGTCAGTGCTGGGCCCCTCCAGGCCACCCCCAAAGGCAGAGCCCAGCCCTGCGTGTGCCCCACACACCGGTGCAGAGCAGGGCATGTGCTGTCTGTGAGGGGAGAGGGAAGGCAGGCCTGTGTGTGCCTGGTTTTCACGGGTAGATTTCCTAATCATAAGCTGTACCGCCTCCCGAGGGCAGGATTAAGTGAGGGGAAGAGGGAGGGACCCGGGATCTGGGACATTAACACAAATGGAGACACATCTGAAGGGAAAGCTGCCTCCCCCAACCCCGTCTCTTCAACAATAAAACACTAGCATGGTTACAATTATTAAGTCTTAGGAAGAGTAGACCACAACATAAATGTATATCTACTGTCAATACCTAGTGTTTAGATTGTGAGTCCTCATTCTTGGGTAACTAGATGCACTTTTTTTGTCTTTTTTACTTTAATGCTGTCCGACTTGATAGCTGTGGATCTTGGACTGTGTCCTTAATCCCCAAGTGTCAGTTTCCTCACCGAGGAGGTGGGTGCATGACAGAGCCGTGAGAACTCAGTGGGAAGATGTGGAAGCCCCTGGCGTGATGTCTGTCACCGTGTATTGTCCACCACGAGTCCCCTCGTCGATTGTTCTGTTCCCAGGACTGAGTTTCAAATGTATTTTCTTAACTTTTTGAAGCGGACAATTTTATTTGTATGCCAATACAGGGAGAATTTTCATTTTCTTAAGAGGCAAAAAGGAACTGGTCTAAGATGCACCCTTGTATGAAATAGGGAAGAAAAATCGCTAGAGTTTGGAATCCACGAGCCCACCTGCTGAGGGACAGATCGACAGTCGTCACAGTCTCTGCTCCACTTTGGGAGTGTGGTACATATTTGCCCATTATGTTCAGCTGCCCGTTGTCAGTGTGCAGAATTGCCAGTGAACAGCAAGAGGGACTGATGCAAAGCCATGGTTTTGTGTGTTCCACCGGGATAGGATTCAGACTTTTAACAGAAGAGACGGACTACAGCAGGTCTGTCTTTTCCGTGTCCATTGAGAGCTGACCGTTTGCCATGGTGGGTGAGCATTAGGCACACACAGGAGGAAGGGAGAGGACAGAGCAGGCCAGTGAGCCCTTGTTAAAGGGAGACAGCGCCCAAGCAAGGAAGTGGAATTCTTTTGAACAGAACAGCTTTCTAAGTGGCTGCAATGATGAACGCAGTCCAGAAGGTGGCGGTGGGGCCACCATCTGTCCTCAGGAGGCGCTGGGGGCGCGGGGGGGGCGCTGGGGGAGAATCCCTGAGTCTCAGCAGTGCCACGCCCTCTGGGATCACTGCAGGGGCCAGCCCAGCTTTGCTGACAGGACAGTGTGCCTTTAATTATTCTGTCTTTGATGAAATATTTCTTTATAATTTTATTAAATTTACTTCTCGTATTAAGACTCCATGCTATTATATTTGCCAACGGACGTTTACAACTTGCAACTAATTTGCTTTATTTTTTTATAAGGCTTAATTAGAATGCAGTTGAGCAGTAAAGATGTGCATGACACGGTTAGTTCAAAACAGGATGTGAAAACCAAAGAGGAATGGAGGGTAGGACTGAAGGAATCTGGCACTTACTTCTCAGGGGGGCCCGTGTACAGATTCCTCATGGGTGTTGGTCTTCCTACCTGCGTGACCTGTGAGAATAAGGAACAGTTGAGAATGAATAAACATCTTTGGTTTAAATGAACTTTTCCAAGAAATAAAGATATGGTAAGAATGCATATCTCTTGATTGAGTCCTTCTCAAAATTATTTCCCCCCTGTATGAAATACAATGCATTTTGGGGAGCCACTCTGAGAAGTCAGCGGGCATCTGCCTAAGTTCCACCCAACTGCCATCGGCCATAATGAAGCCATGTGCTCCTCGCTGCAGGGAGTAGGAGGAGAGTGCTGATGTGTCACTCCACGGATGTGAGCAGGAGCAAATGCTGGAAATGGGGAGCAAATGCTGGAAAAGGGGCTTCTGGATCGCAATCGGCATTTGCATCTCTATCACAGCTGCTCCAAAGAGTTTCTACCATGCCACGTTTCTTGCAGCCCTTAACATTTGCAGAAAGAAAGCCTCCAATGTAGACAGCCTGTTAATACCTTTGGTTGGTTAGAACCTTCATGGCTTGTTGTAAAGGTAAACATCTAGAATATAGTGTTCATTTCTGGATGGAGCACAGACAAGCTAAGAGCTGGCAAAGTCATCCAGTCGTGTCCTGGGAGTACGTATTAGTTACCTGATGGAATAAAAGGTCTACATAGGTTAGTTCTTGCAATAGCTCTCCAGGAGAGAGAGAATCCTGGCTCACATCAAGGACAGAACCGGGACCAGTGGACAGAATTCTGCAAGCAAGTAGCGTTCAGCTGATTAGAATGGAGGGAAAAATTTTTCTAATGATTCCCGTTATAAGGAGGTAGTAAGTTTTTCATACTGAAACTGTTTTAAGAGGTTTTTGTGTTCCCCTCAAAGCAGAACCCGAGACAAAGACTAATTTGTAGATAATTGGGATGTGGTTTCAGAGAGTGTGAGCGAGGGAGGGGAGGATTACACAGGATGTGTCACTGAGTTGCGCAGTGCTGTGGGTCAATCGTGCTCAATGCTGAGGACTCTGAGGAGCTCAGTGAAGTGCATCTCAGAGCTGCCTGCCTGTGGAATGAAGGAGGAATGCATTTATCCATGTCTCCCATCCCCATAAGACCAGGGTAGCCCCACAGGTATTAATGCCTCAGCACGTTGCAGGATGAGTCCCAAGCAGGTTTCTGCAGGTATCCCATGCTGCAGTGTCAGAGAATGAATGGAGGGATCCACACTGCACTCCCAGGTGGGGCTGTCCAGCTGCATTTGTGTGGAGTTGGTGGGAAGCTACATGCAGCCATAGCTGGAGTAAGATGGGGTGGGAGAATTAAGTGTGTATGACAGGTACCCAATACAGTCCAACCCTTGCACCATTACTCATATCTCTCGTGCCCTATGAGAATAGTCTATCACTTACAGGTCTCCTTAGATGAAGGTTAAAAGACTGTCAGGTATATAAATCAGTCCCAATTTGTGATGAATTCTGGGGCTTTAACCTTATTCACTGTTGTATTAGTTTACTCAGGCTGCCATAACAAAGGATCACAAACTGGGTGACTTAAGCAGAAATTTATCATTTCCAAGTTCTGGAGGCTAGAAGTGTAAAATCAAGGTGTGGGCAGGGCTGTGCTCTCCCTGAAACTTGTAAGGGACGAACCCCTCCTTGTCTCTCAGCTTCTGGCAGGCTCAGACATTTCCTGGCTTGTGGCCGACAGTTCCAGTCTCCTCCTCTGTCTTCACATGGCATTCTCCTGTGTCTTTTCACATCACCGTCCCTCTGTGTGTCTGTCTGTGTCCAAATTTTCCCTTTTATAGGGACACCAGTCATGTTAGGTTGGAGCCGACACAATGATGTAATTTTGGTGTGATTACCTCTGTAAATGCCCTGTTTCCAAATGAAGTCACATCCCGAGCTTCTGGGGGTTAGGACTCCTACATAATTTAGAGTGACACAATTCAACCCATAAGAACCCTGCTATAAAAGAGGCATTGTGTTCTGTTATTGATGCTATCCAGATGAATAGCAGTCCTTCAATAAGTCATTCTCTTGACACCGAGTGCTTCCAGTGCCCGGCACTGTTCTAGGACCCAGGGATACTACCGTGAGCGAAGCATTCCTACTCCTGTGGAGGTTACTTTCACATGGCGAATGGTTGTTGGGAGGAGTTGCTCTTTTGTCCTGTTTTTATCACCCATTAGGAACCAATGGGGGGATTGCCTGCTTTCCAATAACAGAACAGGCTGCCTGAGCAAATGAGTTCTCCTCACAAAGGAATGTAAGCCCTCTGGGTGGCTGTTCGCCGAGGGTGCTGCAGAGGTGATTTAAGTGCTGAGCAGGGTTTGGTCTTGAAATGGTTAAGGTCCCGCTCTGACGCTGAGATGGTAGGATTGCACAGATGGACTTGTTCTGAGAAGGTTTTAAGTGCACAGTACTTGACTTCTTTCTGTTTGTCTTTCAGAGGAACAAACAAAATGTTTTCACAGCTTTCTGCTTAGGAAAAAAATATTCCAGGTCACTAGATTTTAACTGTTTTTTGTTTTTGTTTTTTCATTCTGAACTTCTTTGAGGACATCATGGAACCTCTGGCCCCTGTCCATAGGGAGAAAATAAATGTTTTCATAACCAGGCATTCGTGTGCAGTGCTGAACACTGAATTAAGAAAGATGAATATTTTTCAGGAATTGTAATCCTTAGTAGCAGTTAAATACATACACTTGCTCTAGAGAATTCTTTCATAAAAAGAATCATTGAATAGAATTAGAAATGAAAATATGCCTAGAGATGTTGATGTTAACTTTTTATTGCACTGGTCACTATCGGATGGAAATTTATCAGCATGTAATTACTATAAAGTAGTATTGATTTCAGAATTGCCCTTTGCTAAACAATGGAAATTTCCTAAATAACTGGCAGGTAATGAAAAAAATTCAGTTACTGACAGCCTGTCATAGTTGAATCTAAAACCTAGGGGCAAAATACATATATTCTGTGTAGTTTCCATTTCTAGACTCTGGCTTTCTAAATTCTTCCTTATAAAAATTTAAATTTCTTTCTTTTTTTTTGAAAGATGGGGCCCTCTAATTATTGATTTCCTTCTTTTTATAATATCTTAATAGAATTGATTTTTACACTGAAGGTAATTATTGAAAAAAAATTTTTTTGGTGGTCAGCAAATGTAATTAATTTATGAAAACTGGAGAGGTTTGATATTAGAATTAGTTGAACATCCAAGACCTGACATTTAGTGTCTTATTCATGGTGCATGGTAAATGTTTATAGAATTGAATTCAGGTTTTTGAAACACTTCCAACTTTGAAAAGTGTAATAGTTTCTGCCTCTGTGGAAATAGAAATTACTCAGATATTATGTGATGAAACACTAATGTTAGTTCACTTAAAACAAAACTGTGTAGCAGTATGTTATAGCCACAGGAATCCCTCAACCAAATGTTAAGTAAATGCAATGAAAACATTTGTAAAAACATTATCATGCTGCAAAAGAACTAGTAAGCCAGACACCCCGGAGTAGCTGGATGTTCAGAGACACTTGGGTTGTCAGGCACACAGCTGTATTTGTGCTGTCTCGATGATCATTCACCGTGGATGTGATTACTTACCTGGCTCTCCAGAAAAGAGTTCTTTTGCTTAGGTGTTTGTTGCATATAGAACGTTGTTTGAAGTCATGATTATGGCTGAACCACTTTAAGTGAGTCCTTTTCCTTGATACACAGTACTGTGCTCTTTTCCACAGGAGACGGAATCAATGCTGTTGACTATAATGGAGGTTTGCATTTTTCTAATTTCTTATTTAGGCTGATCTGAGCAAAGATGTTCAAATTTCCATTTACTTAAACAAGATGGAGTTCTTGCTACGCCGAAGGAATATTTTTAGCTTGGTAATTTGCTTAGAAACTGCCTTATTCAATATTTGATGTTAAATTTGAACTAAAACACATAGCATCATATGACATGGGTTCTTACATTAACATTTTGTTGGATTGGAAACAGAATCAACACATTAGTCATCTTAATTCATTTAAGTTGGCTTTCTCCAGAGTTCTGGAATCCAAAAACAACACATTTGTCAATTTTACACACAAAGGGAGAGGCAGGATGTAGTTTATAGTTAAATATCCAGCTTTGCAATGAAAAGCCAATGAATGCAGTTATAGTAAGTTGAATGAAATTCAGGGTGAAACAAACAGTGTAATAAGATTTTGATGCAAATTGAATACTTTAAAAAAATTTTTTATATTTATTTTAACGAGATTCTCTTTATAGATGCTCGCATGGAATCTTATAAACTGTCTAAAATTGAATTTTCTGTGGTTGTTATCCACATAGTTTCTTGACTTGGCTGTTGTAATTATTCACATTTGCTTTCATAGAAAATCTACAGGTCAAGGTCACCTTCATATCCTTCCACATCTTGTTATTGTTTGGCTTTAGGTCAACTTAGAATTGAATGTTAAAAGTGCATTGTTTATTCCAGAGCTCAGCAAACTATAGTGCACTGGCCAAATCCAGCCCTCCAAATCCAGCCTGTTATTGTAAATAAAGTTTTATTGGAACCCCAGAACATCCACTCATTTGCTTGTCTGTGGTTGCTTTCATGTTATTTTAAAACAGTGGAATTGAGTGGTTGTGACAGAGATCATACGGCCTGCAAAGCCCATAATATTTAATATCTGACCTTTTACAGAAAAAGTTTGCCAACCCATGGTTTATTCTATTAACACATGTTTCTCATAAAGGGATTCCTCTGGAAAAATTTCACAATTGTTAAGGAACAAAGCTCACCTCTCCTAAAGAATTGGTATGCTTTTCTTCATTTCATAAAGAAGGCATTGGGAAGTATTCTATTTCCCTTCTTTACCTTGGTTGTCAGGAAGCTCAGAATTAACATTTACATATTCAATTGAATAACCAGCTAACTTCAGATTCTTAGTAGATCAGTTGTTTGGTGTTTGTTTTTTTTCCTCTCAATATGAGCACACATTTTTACTTTTTAAAAAATATCAACTTTTTTGAAGTACATTTTGGTTATACACATGGATGGCTCTTGACACAGTATACAACCAGATAACCCTTCTCCCCTAATCAAGATATAGAACATGTACATCTCCACAGAAATTTTCCTCCTGCCTTTTTCCCAGGCAACTTGTCAGTATCACCCCTCCCCCAATTTCCATATTATTTTTAATTACAGTGTTGTATGTGGGTGTTTATTATGTACTATGTTTTGGAAGGAGTTGGGCACCAGCTAGTAGTTGTTGAATAGCATAGCTACTAGAGAAGCTAAGGTTAATTTATTCTATTTAGTCTTCATAAATTTTTAGATTTCCATAGAATATGAGATATAAATCACATGGAGAATGTTTTAGCTAATGTTGTATTAACCACAAGCCTAATGAATTGAGAACTTGCTACTTGCCAAGAACTCTGCATCTCATTTGATTTTCCTAACAACTCTTTAAGCATATATCTTCATATTCCCCTTTGACAGATGAAAAAACTGAGATTCATAGAAGTTAAGTATGTCAGTTTCCTGGGGCTTCTGTAACAAAGTATCACAGGCTGGATGGTTTAAACAGTAGAAGTTTATTGTCTTACTAGTGGCCCGGTGCACGAAATTCGCGCAGGGGTGTGTGTGTGTCCCTCAGCCCAGCCTGCACTATCTCCAATCTGGGACCCACAGGGATCGGGCCTAAACTGGCAGTCGGACATCCCTCTTGCAATCTGGGACCACTGGTTCCTAACCACTCATCTGCCTGCCTGCCTGATCACCCCTAACCACTCTACCTGCCGGCCTGCTCACCCCCAACTGCCCCCCCTGTTGGCCTTCTCGTCCCCAACTGCCCCCCTTGTCAGCCTTCTCGTCCCCAACTGCCCCGCCCCCCCACCGGCCTGCTCACCCCCAACTGCCCCCCCACCAGCCTGCTTACCCCCAACTGGCCCCCCCTGCCAGCCTGCGCACCCCCAACTGCCCCCCCCCCACCCCCCGCTGGCCTGCTCACCCCCAACTACCCTCCCCTCCTGGCCTGATAGCCCCTAACCACCTCTGCCTCGGCCCCGCCACAATGGCTTTGTCTAGAAGGACATCCAGAAGGTCTCCCAGCCTAATTAGCATATTACCCTTTTATTAGTATAGATAGTTCTGGAGAATAGAAGTCTGAAATCTAGGTGACAGCAGGGTTGGTTCCTTCTGAGGGCTGGGAGGAAGGATCTGATCCAGGCCTCTCTCTTTGGTTTGTAGATGGCCATCCTCCTGTTCATATGGTGCTCTCCCCATATGTATGCTGTGCCCAATTTTTCCCTTTTTATAGGGATACCAGTCATATTGTATTAGGGCTCAGCATAACCTAATTACCTCTACAAAGACCCTATCTTCAAGTAAGGTCACATTCTGAGATACTGGGTCTTTGGACTTCAACATATGAATTTTGAGGCGGCAGGGGAGGGGAGGGACACAATTCAGACAAGCACACTCAGCAGCATCCTTCTCAAGACTCAAAGGTTCCCAGAAAGTGCCAGAAGCTGGATTGTAACTCAAGTGTGTCTGACTCCAATGAGTAGCCCTGACAAGATGGTGTGAGGAAGAGGCAGTGCGGTGAGGGAAGAGTCAGCATTCAGAGAGAGAACTGACTGACTTTGCCAAGGATGAAACTGTAAGGGGCTTTAGAGAGTCAGGTCCTGGAGCCCACTTTCTTAACTTTCTAGCTGTTTGGCTTTGGCTTTTCTGAGCCTCAGTTTTCTTATCTGCACAGTAGGGATAATAGCATCAGATCCCATGGTGTGGAGGGTTGAATGGGACAGTGATGTAAAAGTGGTGTGTCCATATGATGCATCATACAACGGTGTGTTGTTAGAGAAGGTGAGTTCTGGGCATTGACAAGGCCAGGGAATCTTCACCTTGAACAGGCATCTGAGTCCCCTGAAGGGCTTATTAGAACTCAGATTGATGGGCCCAACACCCACAGTCTCTGATTCAGCAGGTTTGGGGTGGGGCCCGAGAGGTGCATTTCTAACAAGTTCCCACTGTTTGAGTAGCAAGGAACTAGATCTGTCTTTCACTTGCAGATATGTTTTTCAGTTTTCTTAAGAGAAACTCCAAGGAGAGGTTAGATTTCCAACGGAAGTCTCATTTACTCCACCTCAGTGACTGACCTCTTTTAGGGATGACGTAAATACTCCCATCTTACTTCCTGTGGTTGAGAAGCTTAGGGGACATTGCCTTTTCTCCTTTGAGACTGAGCTGATGTGGCCTAAAGCACAGTGTATGAGTCTGCTTAGGTTACTATAGAAAGAACGACCATAGACTGGGTGGCTTGAACAGCAGAAGTTTATTTCTCACAGTTCTGGAGGCTGGGAGTCCAAGATCAAGGTGTCAGCGGGGTTGGTCTCTCCTGAGACCTCTCTCTTTGCCTTCTTGCTGTGTCCTCCCATGGTCTTTCCTCTGTGTGCACATATCCCTGATGTCTCTCTTCTTATAAGGATGCACATCCCATTGGATTGCTCCCCCCTTCTGACCTAACTTAACCTTTTTTTAAATTTAAATTTTATTTTTCAATTACAGTTTACATTCACTATAATTTTGTATTAGTTCCAAGTCTATAGCATAGTAGACAATCATATACTTTACAAAGTATTCTCCCCGATATTTCAAGTACCCACCCCCTGGCAACATACTTAATTATTATCATATTATTGACTATAACCCTTTGCGGTACTTTACATCCCCATGATTATTTTGTAACTACCAATTTGTACTTCTCAATCCTTTCACCTTTTTTCACTCAGCCCCCAACCCCTCTACTCTCTGGCAACCATCGTTCTGTTCTCTGCGTTTATGGTCTGTTTCTGTTTTGTTTGTTCATTTTCACTTAACCTTAATTACCTCCTTAAACGCCCCATCTTCGAAACAGTCACACCAGGACTCAATATGAATTTTATTTAATTTTTAAACAATATATTTTTATTGATTTCAGAGAGGAAGGGAGAGGGAGAGAGAGATAGAAACATCAATGATGAGAATCATTGATTGGCTGCCTCCTGCATGCCCTCTTCTGGCGATGGAGACCACAACTGGGCATGTGCCCTTGACCGGAATCAAACCCGGGACCCTTCTGTCCGCAGGTCGACGCTTTATCCACTGAGCCAAACCAGCTAGGGCTCAATATGAATTTTAAGAGGACACAATTCAGCCCATAACAATCAGTGTGACTCCTAATCTGCTTTTCCTTTAAGAAATTTCTTCGATTCCATGCCTATTTCCTTTTCTGTATTTGTCTTAAGCCCTGAAGAAAATCTAGTGCACCTTATCCAACAGAGCCTTTGAAACATTATGTGCTTGAGGGGCAGGCTGCCGGTTTGAGCTGAATAAAAAATCTAGTTGAGAATGCCTCCTCAAGCTATCTAATCTAGGAAAGAGAACCTCCATCAGAATCTTTGTGGCTGTTGCCCAATCGCACAGGCTCCCATTGCTGGGGGCAGAGACCCCTCCTGGAGCAACGTTTGAATGGAAGCTCTGTGCAAGCTGGAGTCCTCTCTCCGGGTAGATGCCTTCCCCAGCTCTGAGCGCTCTCTCCTCTTTGAATGGAAGTTGAGCCTAATCCCTAATTAGACATATTACCTATGTGGGGACTCCGACTGGGGCTGTCTTGGCCCAGAGGCAGCAGCTGCGTGGTGGGAGCCAAACACAACTCCGCAGCTGGCTGAGTCTCCAGGAGTCAGGTGGAGTCAGCCGCGCCTGGAAGGCGCTCTGAGCCTCTGACATTCACGCCAGGCAGGTGCCTGATCACAGCTGATGGTTAGATTACACGTTTCCTGAGAGGTATAGATTTTAAAATTGGTATGCTTCACCAATCCCTCGGCATGGCGTTCCAAAACAAAATGTTATCAAACTGAAAACGAAAGCCTTCCTCTCCCCATCCGAGCCAGTGGCGTTTTGTTTAGGAGAGTTTCTTTAGCAAATGGTAGCTCCCTTGGGGACCCAGGTCTGTGGCCACCGAGTATGTAACGGTTCTTTGTTCTCGTTCTGTGCTCCCTGGCTTGTGGGAGGAAGTGGAGATTTTCTTTACTTCTTTTGAGAACCAGTGTAGGTTCCTTCCACCAGGACTACTGGGGACTGTTTGACTGTCACAAGAGAACTCACCAGAAACAGAAACTTACAGCTCTTTTGATGCTGTTTTTAGAGAATAGTAGTTACTCACTAAATATTTCTTCAATTGAGTTGGAAAAAGATGATTTAGATTCCATTATGGCATTATCTAGGAATGATAACTAATAATAAACTCAGTGCTTCATTTACTGTTTAAATATCTACAGGGTACTTAATATGGAGGAAAAATATAAGGTAGTCCTGTATTTGGTAGGATTTTAAAAAAAGAAAATTTTATTGATTTTCTACAGAGAGGAAGGGAGAGGAATAGAGAATTAGAAACATCAATGAGTGAGAAACATCGATCAGCCGCCTCCTGCACACCCCCCACTGGGGATGTGCCGGCCACCAAGATACATGCTCTTGACCGGAATCGAACCTGGGATTCTTCAGTCCACAGGCCGATGCTCTATCCACCGAGCCAAACTGCCCAGGACGGATTTTTGTTAATTATGAATGGAAAAATGTGACATCTACACTAATAAAAGAGAAACATGGTAATTAGCGTACGACCGCTACCCTTCCCATTGGCTAATCAGCATATCCTTATGCAAATCAACTGCCAACTAAGATGGCGGTTAACCGCCAAAAAAGATGGCGGCTAATTTGCATATGCCCAATGATGGGAGGCAAAGGGGAAGGACTGAAGAATGGTGATTGGCAACCCAGGTGGCAGGCAAGAACTAGGGGGTGGGCAAAGGCCGCCAATCGCCATTGGAAAGCCAGGCAGCAAACCTGACCCCAGGGGCTGGGGTTGCCAGCTGGCCTGAGCCAATCGATGGTGGCGATCGGAGGGCTGGCCTGCGCCCAGGATCGCCATGGCATCGGAGGGCGGGAGGGCCTGTGCCCAGGATTGCCATGGCATCGGAGGACTGGAGGGCCCTGGCGCAGGCCAGGCGGCAACCCCGGACCCCGGGGCGGGGTTGCCGGCTGGCCTGCACGGAGAGATGCCATGGCGATCAGAGGGCGATCGGAGAGCCCAATAGCTCTTTGTGTGAGAGAGAGAAGGTGGCAGGGAGGGATGAAGAGAGCGAATTGGAATCAAGAGGCCTCAAGGCCCAGATGAGGAGAATATACCAGGGGTCGGCATGGACTTGAGCTCTGAGGTGAGGGTCAGGTGAGGGTCAAGGGCACTGGGTGGGGGCCAGTCCAGACAGAAGACTGAGGTCCACATGTTCTTTACCCTGCTCGGTTCTTTGGCACCTCTGCCTGAGATATAAACTGTCTAACATGGAAGTACAACTCCAGAGAAGGGGGTGGGGAACCTAAGTTAAATAATATTTTGTTTTTGTTTTTTCACTTGGCAAAATGGGGGCTGAAGTTGAAGTTAGGTTTGGTTACTAAACAATAAAGAAAGCAACATTTCTTGCACACCCGACTGTGTGGTCTGAGTTTGCTGCTGCCTATAAACCGAGAAAAAGTTGTAAAATGAAGTACTAATCTCTCGGGTTTAGGTCAGACCAAGGAGTAGTGCCACTCAGCCAGAAGCTGGCTCATGTCTGGCCAGTGCCGAGGTGGTGGCAGAAGCCTCTCCCACCTCCATGGCAGCACTAAGAATGTCTAACTAACAGTTTAGGCCCGATCCCTTGGGGGCCTAAGCCTTTAGTCGGACATCCCCCAAGGGTCTCCCTGGCTATCAGGATGTCTGACTGCAAGCTTAAGCCTGATCCCCCGGGGAGGGGGCCTAAGTCAACAGGTGGATATCCCCCAAGGGGTCCTGGACTGCAAATGGGCGCAGGCCGGGCTGAGGGATGCACCCCCCCCACCCCCACCGAGTGCACAAATTTTGTGCACCGGGCCTCTAGTTTTGTTTATAAATGTCAATTTTCAATTAGGCAAAAATTTCATAATTTTATAATCACTGTTATGTGTCCTTATTACTACACACATTTTATGATTCTAATGATTATGAGACTGAATTTTATTAAAAGTTGTATAACTATTGGAGCCTCCTCTAAATGAAAATCAAGTTTTAGGAGCTTTCTTGCAATCCATGATCCTCCCGCCCTTCCTCCCTCCCTTCTTCTTTTTCCTCCTTCTTTTTTCTCCCTCCCTCCCTCCCTCCCTCCCTTCCTCCCTTCCTTCCTTCCTTCCTTCCCTCCTTCCTCCCTTCCTTCCTCTTTCTTTCTTTTTTGCCATTCATTAACCCTGAAAACTCACATCACAGGTGCATTGCCATCCCTGTTTACATATGAGGAAACTGAGGTTTAGATGACTTACTCAGGCTGGCAATTGGCAAAGCCTGGTTTTGAACCCAGGTTTCCAAGTCACAAGCCCCAAACCTTTTTTACTTTTAATTTTTATTATTGCTTAAAAATTTATTTAGCTTTTAAAATTATATACAGCGTGCCCCCCCCCCCAATGTATACACACTTGAACAGCTGATAGCTTAATTTTGAACATAACATGTATTTTTGTAAACACTGCCTTTATAATTATTCAAAGTGTGTGTATACATATTTTTGGGACACCCGATATATTTTTAAGTTGAATGGAGATGAGGTCAGTGTTTGTATTTTAAAAAAAAGTGACAACAGAAATACACAAGACAAAACCGCTGTCAGACTTGATAAAACTGAAAGTGATGATGCTAGATACGTCATATAAGAGGGTGACCTGGTTCTATACAGTATCAGGTATACTTTTTTCTAATATGACAAGGTAAGGCTAATCCTTTAATGTGATGTTTTCAGTTAAACTCAGTTTGCTTTAAAGTTCTTTACATTTTGTTTGAGCAAATCTTTCATTTCAGTTGTTATCGCTTCTTAACCAATCTCGGTTACTGATCTGTTACCGAGTAAGGAGCTGTAGGAGTCACTGATTTCTGGTCCTGACCTAGAGGGCTCAGCGTTGATGGACCCATCCCTCACATCTAGCTTCCACAACAAAATTTAAGTCATACTTCCCCAAAATTGCATCTTAAGTAGGTGTACATGATGGAGAAGGAAAAGTCAGTTTGGACATTTTAAAAGTAAGCCTCAGGAAAGTGCCAAGTTTTCCACATGACTTTGGGAGCATAAAGAATCTAATCTTTTTAAGAGGCAATGTAATATACCACTTTTTAAAGTGGTGAGAGCCAAGGTGGATCTAAACACACACACGCGCGCGCGCACACACACACACACACACACACACACACACACGAGGGGGCGGTGAGGCTTGACTTAGAAAGGCAGTCATATTGCCAACCCTGAGGATGCAGGAGAGAGCAGGCCTTTCACTTCTGAAAGCTCTGGGTGGAATGAAGAAGGTTTTTCATTGTAAACAATCCCTTCCGAAGCACCTCTTAATTAACAGGAGTGGAAAATACGTTGGGAGACAGGCTGATCGTGGCCCTACTGGTAATTAAGAAAGTAAAAGAAAGGGGCCTCTTTTTGGCCAGAGTGGGAGCAGGACCTTCGTGGCCGCCCCCGTTTGCTCTAAATCAAAGAACCCCATCTTGGGCAGAGGACAGAGCCACGGAGGCCGCAGTCCTGAAAGGAAATCCTGGCCCAGCTGTGAAAACAATGAACCTCTCAGTAACCTAATACAAGCGTGCCTGCAGATTCCGAGGCGGGTCTCTTCTCCTCTTGAAGTGGCTGTAAATTAATCCATCAAAGTAAAAAAAGCCCAGCTTCAGGGTAAATCTTTCCACCTCTGAAAACCAGAAACACTTTGGTTCTCTTAGTGGATACTGCTGTGAGTGTGGGATTATGAGAGGCGGCACCGCGCGCGCGCGCGCGCGCGTGTGTGTGTTAGTTACAATGGCTTGCTCTCAGAAGCACATGAAGGAGAGCCAGGCAGCAAGTGCCGGGTTTGAACCAATAGAGCCATGGTATTCCTTCCATGATTAATGTCCACACATGTAGTTGAGAGCCTTTAAAGACATAGTGGTCTCTTCGTCCAATCAGCTAGATAATTTTTATTTATTTATTTATCTATCTATCTATTTATTTATTTATTTATTTTTACCAAGAAGCCTTTGTTTTTGTTTCTTCTATTTTATTCTGTTTTAATTTTTTCTTCTCAAAGCTCTGGGCCAAGTTTATGAATGTGCCATGTACGCTTTGTTAAAAAATCCAATGTGGTGTTCCTTTCTTCTTATTGGGAGGGCTCTTTTTTTTTTTAATTTATTTTTTATTGCTTAAAGCATTACAAAGGGTATTACATATGTGTCCTTTTTTCCCCCCCACCCTTGACAAGCCCCTGCCCTCCCTTACCCCCCAGTGTCTTATGTCCATTAGTTATGGTTATATGGATGCATACAAGTCCTTCGGTTGATCTCTTACTCCCCTCCCTCCTGTCCCCCAACCCTCCCTGGCCTTACCACTGAAGTCCAACAATCGGTTTGAGGCAGCTCTGCCACTGTATTTATTATTGTTCAAAAGTTTGTAATGGTCTTAATTATCCATGAAAGAATGAGATCATGTGGTATTTTTCCTTCATTGACTGGCTTGTTTCACTTAGCATAATGCTCTCCAGTTCCATCCATGCTGTTGCAAATGGTAAGAGTTCCTTCTTTTTAACAGCAGCATAGTATTCCATCGTGTAGATGTACCACAGTTTTCTAATCCATTCATCTACTGATGGGCACTTAGGCTGTTTCTAGATCTTAGCTATGGTGAATTGTGCTGCTATGAACATCTGGGTGCATATATCCTTTCTGATTGGTGTTTCTGGTTTCTTGGGATATATTCCTAGAAGTGGGATCACAGGGTCAAATGGGAGTTCCATTTCCAATTTTTTGAGGAACCGCCATACTGCCTTCCATAGTGGCTGCACCAGTCTGCATTATTGGGAGGGCTCTTTAGCTCAGACTTTAATACTGATAGTCCTCTAAAGTTTGGCATTGAAGCCTTCTAGAAATTAAATAAAAACCTGAGCAAAATTTGTAATGGCTATGGTGTTCAGAGTGCCCCATGTAAAATGCCTTACTTCATGAAAGCATAGAGACAGGGTTGAAATAAGCCCGCACTTGTAAGTTATTGACCTTGGAGAATGTGGAGAGAAGCTGTTACTGCGGATTAGTTATGCACACAGAGGGCTTACACAGAGAAGTGTTTGTGAAAGCAGAGGATGGTGTCAATTCTGAGCCCCGTGATGAAATATTAAATGAGAGAGAAGATAATTTGATAATGTGTCACCGTTTGGGGCAGGAGTCCATAAACTAAGTACGTTTATGTGATAAAGTAGCTGAAGGGGCCTCCATTCTTTGCCTTGACATAAGGACACAGAGAAGAAATAGGCCGCTGTTGACACTGAGACCATTTCTGTCTCTTTCAGAAGGACAACTGCTCGGTAGGTTTAGTTTAAACCAGTGGGAAGAATGTACACATACCTCATCAGAGTCACAAAGAATATACATCAGATTCTGTAAGTCACATTCAAGGATACAGTGAGCAGGCAGTGGGCTGGTGGGCAGTGTTCCCAGCTGGTTTGTCCTGCCTGAAGGAGCTCTGAGTTTGTGCCTTTAACCCCACGTGATGGGTGTGGTGGTTTGGAGGCTGGATTGGGGCCACCTGCTTTGAACTCAGGCCACACCCCTTGGGGGGGTCCTCCTCCTTTTTTGCTCTGATCTTGTAAATCTCTTAACCTCTGGGGCTGCTGGTTTTCTCACATAGGAAATGATGATAATGACGCTTCATAGGGTTTTTGTGAAGTGCATCTTAGATGAGATCATGTATTCTCACCTGGTTTAGTGCCCAACACCTAATAATGCCCCCCTGTCCCCCAACTTATATTCCTGCAAAAGTCTTCTCTAAACATCAGCCTGCTCAGAAAATGTGTTGTTTGGAATAGAAATATGGTAGATTTCTTTCCATTCCCACTTGCCTTCACTTCTCTGTATTAACATTTATAAAGGCCTGTAAATGATCAACTAGATATCATTCAGTTTTTTTTTATTTTTAGCTTCCTTCTATAATAGGCATACATGCACATGTTACAAAATTGAAATAGCCTAGATGTTCTCAAATGCAAAATAAGTCTTCCTTGTTCCTGACCAATGGCTTTCCTCCCCAAGTACTAGTAATCAATGTTAACGCATATTAAGCCCATGCCTTTCCTACCTTTGTGTTTCAGCAGTGGGATCATACCTGCATGCAGTGCTGTACTCTGATATTTTTTCTTCTTGATTAATGCAACATGTAGATGTTTTCCTGTGTCTCCAACTCATGTCACCTCATTCTATTAAACCGCAGAAGAGTATTTTGTTCTATGCCTGCTGTGTAATTTATTTAACCTCACTGATGGACATTTAGGTGGATTCCAGGCTTTTGGCTGTTACAAACAATACAGGTTGAACATTCCGTGTATATATTTAATCCTCATCCGAGGATATTTTCCCACGGATTTTTCTAGAGAGAGTGGAAGGGAGGGGGAGAGACAGAGAGAGAAACATCAGTGTGAGAGAGACCCATTGATTGGTTGCCTCCCACACGTGCCCTGATTAGGGCCGGGGATTGAGCCTGCAACTAACTGTATTCCTCTCATATTTTTGCTCATGTGGGCAAGTGTATTTGTAGGATAAATTTCTGGATGTGGAATAGCTGGGTCAAGGGCACATCCATGTATGATTTGATAGCTATATCCCAATTGCCCCCAAAGATGTTGAGCCATTTTGAATTCTGCTCCTCCCCCTTCCTGTTAACATATGCAGTTGCCTGGTTCCCTCAAACCCTTCCTGACACAGACATCGCTCAGTTTAGTTGCCCTTTCAGAGTCTGTCTTCATTGGGGCTGCCTAGACCCATGTTAATTATAATCTTTGGGCCTTTTTCTCACTGTGATTCTTAACACACTGGGCTCTGCCCTGTCACTGGCAGGTCAGATGAGAACTTATTCAACCAGCTCAGTGGCGGCACGAGTAGGCAGCTTGGGGTCAGTCTTGCCTCTTGAGAGATCCTGGCAGTCACTTGGAATTTATTATGTAGCTTTACAAAACATTACATTCCCAAAGCATGTAAGTGCAGCATGGTGATATTTCAGAAAGATATTCCCCGTGAGCGGACCATTCCCTGCTTCTTTATCCTCATCACGTGAATTGGTATCTTTCTTTGATACGTATTTATATTCGAAACCCATTTATGTTATCAGGAGGATTTAGGGACCTCTGTGTGGTACTTGTTGCTAGCTGTATATAACACATGCATTGAAGCCAGGGCTGGTGATGACTTATTTTCCTCTGGAGAGACCTGTGTAGTTTTGTAATTTCTTGAGTTGGCAGCTGTGTTTAGTGTTTAGCGGGCACAATTTATAATTCTTTGGAACTCAGAACTATGCCATTGAAATGGCGTGCGAGGAAAATGTGATCACTCAGGTCATTCAAGTGACTGCAGAAACAGCGGTATGGATTCTCTGGTTACTGTTCTGTGGCATTGACCTTACGGTTGTGGTGGACATGTGTCCAGATCTTCATCACAAGTGCCCGGGAGTTAGAGTTCAGTATCATGGTCAGTGTCATGTCACTGCAGTTTCATTCCCATTAATTAGATCAGTTTGGAAAGTAGGTCTTTGTACTTGCAGGAGAATGAAGGAGGAATTCTCATCCTTTAAACCAGTGGTCGCCAACCTTTTGGATCTCACGGACCACCAGTGGTCTGCGGACCATTGGTTGGCGACTGCTGCTTTAAGCTACGTAAAAATTATCCCCAAATTTGAATTGTCCCCAGATCTAACTCAGTATGAAAGGCATTAAGCTTATCGATGTGACGGTAGGTCTCCAGGGAGGGAGATGACTTGTGCTGGCAGATTCTGCAACTTGTTGGTTGGTTCCTAACGACGCTTTAGTGTTCTGTTCTTGGGGAGGTCAGGGAGAGGGAGTCACCATCTCTGTGGCCTTTTAATTGTGTTCAGCTACAAGTAACATTTATCTCCAGTGTTTCACAATTCTAAATTAATAATAACAACCCATTAGAAATCATGGCTGCTGTAAGCCCCAGCTCCTTTGGGCATCTTAATAAAAATGATAATTAAAATAATAATTTACAGTAAATGGGGACACTGCCCAAGTAAATCCACAGTGTGGAGAAAATTAAAAACTCAAACCAGAAGGAACCTTCCTGGTGTTGGGGAGAGAAATGGCCTTGTTCTTAGCTCCCACTTCAGTGATTGCTGGGCCTGGGATCCCAGCCCGACGTGCTTCGCACCTGAGGAATTGGTGACTATCTTTGCCCATCCAGCCTAGCAGTCTGTCTCACTGAGTGTGGCCCCTGTTCCCTCCCCTCCCACTGCCACACACACCCCTCTTCCCTTTGTAGTCCTTGTCTGGGCAAACCAATTGGCAATCTTACCTGTGGCCCAGCTGCCATCCTTGGAGACCTTGGGTGCTCTCTCTAAGGTAGACGCCGGCAGTCTCAGGCTTTGTAGATTCGTGCTTCCCAGATGGTTTTCTGGTTTCCCCTTAGCAGTTGATTATCAGAGGCTCCTCACCCCTCCTGGCTGGTCACAAGGCTTTAGTGTCTCTCTTCCATGTGAGAACCAGAGGCATCTTCAATGGATAACATAACAATAACTGGTAGTGCTACTCCCTGCCCAGGTTCTTGTACACACTCCCTGCCACATGCAAAAGAGCCCCACAGCTTTATTTTGGGGCCCAGGGTTTCATCTCCCATTGCGTTTCCTGTTCCTCGTTCTCATGGGCCCATCTCCAACCCTTGACCTTGTTTTGCCATGCACCCCGTCTTTACTGCTTGTCTGGTTCACGTCTGTATCCTTTGGCCCCCATGTGGTTCCCGGTGCAGAGGTCCTGCTACCGCGCAGAGACACTTGGGAGATGCGCAGGAGGGTAAGGGACTTGCACCATGGATCCACATTCCTGCAGAGCCCCGAGTCCTCACCCTGGCGTTTCTCTGCGCAAAGCTGAGTGCTGCTGCCAGGTCTCCCCGGCCCAGCTAGTCCCCATCTTCTCATGCTTGAGAGCCTAGGGTTCGAGGTGGCCTAAGTAACATCTCAAGCAGATCTGTGTGAAACATTCTTTGAGATTCTGAGATTCCCGTTCGGATGTGAACTTTCTGATTGAAGCTGTTTTGTCTGAGCCATTGTCTCTAGCAGGAATCTGCCCCAGGTAATGCACATCTGAGCATCAAAGGCCCACCCTCCATGGCCGGACAGGTGTATCAGTAGTGTGGGTGGTGACTGAGGCCTTTAGGATGGCACTGACCCCATGCAAGGGGGTTTAGGGGCCCAGTGTGGCAAGCTTTTTCAGAGAAGTTGGATATCTACTTTTGGATGTGGAATCTCCCTGATTTTTTTTAATGCTGGTAACTAATTCATATTAGGAAGGAAGGAATGGAGGGAAGGAGGGAAGGAGGGAAGAAGGGAAGGAGTAAAGGAAACAAAGGGTGGACCAAAAAAAAAAAACGGCCCGTGGGCTTGATTTATCCTGTGATTACCATTCTAGAGAATGAAAACTAGTGTAAGATAAGCAGGCATTTAATATTTTTGGTATGTTTTACCGCTTATGCTACTTTCATGTCTGTAGGCAAAGCTTAAAACCCAAGACGGAGATATCAAACCTCCACGGGCACTGAGTTTTCCCACTTGGATTGGCTGGAACAAGTGCTGGAAAACTGACTCCGTCCGTTGTTTTAAAATGTGTTCCCTTATTTTCTTTATATTATTAACTTAAATATTCTTCTGAAAGCACTCTTGCCACCTCTGTGCAGTTAAGCTGGTTCAATCTAAGCATTGTCATAAAGTTAATTTTTTGTAAGACGAATCAGGTTATTAAATTTAGTAAACCACTGCCTTCAATATTTTGTGCAAACTTTGGCATCATGCAGAATTGGCTTAGCTTTCCACATTTAGCTAATTAAACGGGAGTGGGGGATGTTGTTCTCCTGGACTTCTCCAGGACTTTCACAGCAGGTAGCATTATTCAACTTTTTTTTTAACTCCACACTCTAGAGATACGGTTTACTATAAAAATGTTATGGTCCTTCCTGTTAAGCCATCATCTTTTGAAATATCCATGCTTTGTTTCTGCTCCAAAGGCAGTTGTAAAGCATCAGGAGACGAAGTTGCCTGTCGAAGCTTTAAGAGTAGACTAGCGGTGTGTGAGGCATTGCTCATTTAAGGAAGATGGAAGACCCACAGTGCAATTTCCCATGACACAGGGACAGATGGCTTCACCATAGCCACAGTCAGGAATTATCTAGGGAGCCCGACGGGTGTAAGCTTGCACCAGCAGCCCATTGCTGCCATCATGTCAGACATGTTCTTGCTGGTAATAAAAAGTCCTTTGCCAGAGGTTATTTTGTCAAGTGAAGTAGCATGACTTGACAGGTTTGTTTGGGAAAACATATATACATTTTTAATCCTCACCTGAGGATATGTTTTTTTATTGATTTTAGAGTTTTAGAGAGAGAGTGAGACAGAGAGAGAGAAAGAGAGAGAGAGAGAGAAAGGAAGAGAGAGAGAGAGATAGAGAAAGAGAGAGAGAGACATTGATGTGAGAAATGAAAGGGCCGGCGGGGCACGTGGCCCCGCAGGCATCCGGCAGGGAGGATGACGGGCAGCCATGGCCGAGGCAGCGCCTGACCAGATAGGCGCAGGCCCGCGGACGCCCAGAAGGACCCGGGCCGCCCTCCTCGGCCTCCAAGTCACTTTCGGGCCGAGCAGCGGGCGACCCAAGGGCCAGGCGGGGTGGTGGGCGGCCTGCCTCCCGGTGACGCCCACGGCGGCAGGCCTTGCATGGGAGCCGAGTGGCCGGCTTCCCATCCATTAAGGGACCTCCATTTTGTATGGAACCATGTGCTCAGCGAAGGCTCCCTCCCCCTCGGAAGGAGCCTCTGCTAGCCACACCCACCATTTCTCTGGACTAACCAATGGTAATCAAGGGAAGTGCACGCCATCGCTGTGACCACATCCTGTGTAATGGGTCACCAGCTCGCACCTGGCCAATCGGCGGGGGGCACAGCCCCCTCTCCCGCCCCTACTCCAACCCTCTATGAAACCCCTGGTTCGAGCAGACTGCTTTCTCTTTGCCACCTGCTGCTGCGTCAGTAAGGAAGGTAGAGGAGCTAAGCCCGGGCTTAAAATAAAAGACTCTTTGCTTTTGCATCGGACTGGCTGGCTCCCTGGTGGCTTCTTGGGAATCTTGAAATCTGGGCATAACAAGAAAGAAACATCGATCAGTTGCCTCCCATATGTGTCCCCACTGGGGATCAAACCCACAACCTACATATGTGCCCTGACCAGGAATCAAACCCATAATCATTTGGATACGAGATGACACTCCAACCAACCAAGCCACCTGGCCAGGGCAGGAAAAGAAATTTTGATAGGAAAAGTGCATGATCCCCCCGACAGATTTCTAGGTAGTGTCATTCAAATCTGCAGTGGAATCTTTGCAGGATTTTAATATGTATTCGTTAGAAAGGAAGTTGGAGGGTCATCAGAACTATTTGAAACAATTTGGATTGTTTTATAGTAGTCCAGAATTGTAGCTTATTAACAATCTGTAAGAGCCATTCACTCCTTTGGCAGACATTTTTTGAATCCTACTGAGTGTTATTCCCTTGGGATACAGAGATGGAAAAAGGCAAAAATGGTAAGGTGTTTGCCATTAACCTGGTAAATTAGATAAATAAAGCCCTGCCTGGCCCAGCATTGTGTCCATAATCTCTCAATCCACTGGAAATATGGTTGCTAACGAATGACTAAGCATTGTGTCCACCATGTGCCCCTACTCCCCTACACCCCTACACCGTTTTTTACATAGTCTGATGAAAATGTGCTGAGAAATATTTCTGATAATTGCTCTCACCTGGAAATTTCATAGGGACACAGAATCCATCATTTTCAGTAAGATCGGGGTGTATGAAGTCCTGGATTGCAAGTGAAGTCGTTTTTGGCCACATCATGTAACCTCCATTTGGCTGTCAGCGTTTCATTAGCCTGATGGATGCAGCCCGTCAGTCAGCAAGATTTTTTCTCATTCCCGCTCCCATCCAGTTCGGAACAGTGGTGCTACACAGCCTGGTTGAGAACCAATAGGGTGATGTGTATGGTGCTCAATAAAGGCCATTCATCATGATTCAATGTTTTCTAATGTTGACTTTCCTTTAAACCATAGGGTTTGAAACCGCCAAGTCTTTTGCCCTCCATGGTGCTCACGTGATCCTGGCCTGTAGGAATATGAGCAGAGCCAATGAAGCCGTGTCACGCATTTTAGGAGAATGGGTAAGCAAGCACTTGACTGTGTCTTTTCATTGTCAAATACACATGCCAGGAGGAACACATGGCGGTTGTAGCGCAGTGCGTAAAGTTTATTGCTCTTGGAATAATGTTTTCTTTAGATGGAAAGCCACGTTCACTTTGTTTACTTGATGAATGGAAAGGACAGGCAGGCTCACCATCATCCACACTTGTTTACAGTTCATTGTCAGTGTCATCTGCTCTATAGTCAGAGGTTGGCGAATGTTTACTCATTTAGCTCATGTATTAAGAAAAATAAAGTGTGGTTAACGCCCCTGAATACAACTAAGAGCTTGTTATGCTTATGGATTTTAGGGTGAGGAAGGAGCAGACCTTAACCCTGTCTTTGGGTTTTGCTTTTTTATCTCTGTGTAGGTGTTGGTGTTGATACATCTAAGAGAGAGAGAGAGAGAGAGAGAGAGAGATCAATGATGAGAGAAATCCATTGATCATCTGCCTCCTGCATGCTCCCTACTGGGGATCAAGCCCACAACCCAGGCATATGCCCTGACCAGGAATAGAACTGTGACCTCCTAGTTCATAGATTGATGCTCAACCTGTGAGCCATGCCAGCTGGGCAGGGGAAATGCTTTTTAAACAATGGGAACAGCATGTGGAAAAACACAGAGGCAGGAACGTGCCTGGAGGATTCAAGGGTCCACAGGGAGGCTAGTGTGGCTGGGGCCAAGGGGAAGGGGGGAGATTGCAGGGATGCTCCGAGGGCCTCACACAGGGCCTCAGAGACAGTGGTGAGGGAGATATTCGGGGCTTTGAGGCAAGAGTGACACAGTCTGAGTCATTTTTTTAACATGATCATTGGATGCCGGGGGTCTTGTCTAGCATCTCGAAGGGTTCAGGAATCTGGAGAAGGGGCTGCTGTAAATTATTAAAGAGTCTAGAGATGAAACATAATTTTGGAAGGCATTTTGGGGAGCCAGAGAAGACTTATTAGCTAATGGAACCAAGTTCTCTCATCTCTCTGGACCCCTTGCTTTTTATTAACACAAATTGTCCTAAAGCAAGGTAGATATACATATCAAAGGCAAGGTTTAGTATACAGAATCCATTGTCAGATTGGGGGAACTGCCTACGGCTGTTCAGGTGTTTGGCCAGTAGGAGGCAATAACATGTAGATTGAAATGCCCTCAGCTGTCTGGCAGCAGGCAATCATCTATGCAAATCTTTAGGTGTGGGGAAATGACCTTAGCCATTTCTAGCAGGCAATCCTCAAGGTTCCATCAACCTTTTGATGAAACTTCTTGCATTTATGACATGCTGGAATTCGCTTCCAGCAACTGGGCTTTGGTGTGAAGTATAGACTGAGTTCATTTATTCAATTATCACTTATTTACATACTAGAGGCCTGATGCATGAAATTTGTGCAAGAGTAGGCCTTCCTTCCCTGGGCTGCTGGCACGGGCTTCCCTCCGGCACCGGGACCTGGGCTTTCCTCTGGCCGCTGGCAGGCACCCAGGACCCGGGCTTCCCTCGCAGCCTCGGCTTTTGTCTGGAAGGTCGTTTGGAAGGATGTCCGGTCTAATTAGCATATTACGCCTTTATTATTATAGACTAGAGACCTAGTGCATGAATTAATGCACGGGTGAGTTCCCTCTGCCTGGCCAGCGATCAGGGCTGATTGGTGTCGTCTCGCCCAGTCCTGATTGTGGTCGATTGGGGCCAGTGGGTTGCGGGGAGGGACTGTGGGAGCTTGGCCGGTTGTGGGAGGTTGGGTGTGTGAGAGCACTGACCACCAGGGTGAAGCTCCTGCGTTGAGCGTCTGCCCCAAGCGTCTGCCCCCTGGTGGTCAGTGTGTGTCATACCTACCAGCTGGTCACCTGGTCGTCTAGTCGTAAGGGTTGCTTAGGCTTTTATATATATAGATTCATGAAGTGCACCATGGTCTTAGGTACTGGGCCTACTGTTAAGGAAAAACAGATGTTACCACTATCTTTGTAGAACTTTCAGCTCACAGTAAAAGACAGATTTAACTTGAGAAATATAAGCTTCAGGGTAAACTTGAAATAATGTCAAGTGATACTCAGAATTATGTGGTACTCCAAAATGGAGAATAGCGCCAGGGAGGTGGGTGGGGGGTGGGGGGCATTCAGAGCCCCCGAGAAAGAAGTAATTGAGCTGAGATCTCAAGAAAGACTAGCGGGTCCCTAGCCAGTTTAGCTTGTTGGATAGAGCGTCGGCCTGCAGACTGAAAGATCACAGATTCGATTCCGGTCAAGGTCATATACCCGGTTGCGGGCTCGATCCCCAGTGGGAGGCGTGCAGGAGGCAGCTGATCAATGATTCTCTCTTATCACTGATGTTCCTATTTCTCTCTCTCTCCCTCTCCCTTCCTCTCTGAAATCAATAAAAAAATATTTTTAAAAACAGAATTTTTCTTTCAAAAAAGAAAGAAAGACTAGGGAGAAGGTGGGAGAAAGGTCACACTGGGCAGAGGGAATAGGAGGAGGAGGTGGCGGAGGCGATGACAGTCACGTAGCTGGGAGCAGAGTGTGAAGGGGTTGGGTCATCCTTGCCAAGACTGTTTTAGTTTTCTGGACACGGTGGAAGATTTCTTGCCATCTGAAGAAGTAGACCATGGTTTGTTTAAGAGAATGTCTGAGGTTCTGGACTGAAAATTTATGAAAGTCAAGAAAAGGAAGATTTGTTTCTGCTTGAAAAATTCTGCGTATTTCAAATGAACTCTCATCCTAATCTCACCTGATTCATTATTTGGGATTAAATTAAATATACAAAACAGGGCCCTGTAATTTTTAGAATTGTATAAAGTGAATAAATGGTAATATATGCATGTGGTTTATATCTTCATACAAAATGGGGTAGTATTAAGTAAAAAGTGAAAGCCCCTCCCAGTCCTTCTCTTGGAAAGTAAATATTATTAACCATTTCTTGTGTATTCTTTCAGATAAAGGTTGTATGTGCTTGCACACACACACACACACACACACACACATAATATACTTTGATTATTTTTTTACTTAATACTATAGATCTTTTCTTATTTTCCTCATTTTCTTATCTACCTCATTGTATTTAACTGCTATGTAATAGTCCATCATCTTCTTATGCTGTAATTTATTTAACCAGTTTCCCTTTTTGAAGGATATTTGGGTTGTTTTCCTTGCTTTGCTATCCCAGGTGATGCTGTCTGTAAGTTCAGTCTCACTTGCATTTTCATTCAAAATTGGGTCTCAACTATGGTGCAGTGAGCATTCTTACTGTATACTTTTGTGAGTACAGTCAGAGGGCAGAGTCTTCGCAGTGGACCCATTGATTCAGAGGCATATTAAGTTTTTGAAAGGTCGGTGGCTGTTTCCCAGTGCGTCATCTAGTGTGGTTGTGCTGGTTTCTATCCACACTGTCACTCTAGAAGAGTGTCCAACTTGTGAAACTTTGCCCATTGATGTTGTATTTAAATTAGAGAAATAAGTCCAGTGGCCCTAATGATGCTGCAATAACCATGTTATACAATAATGTTAATATTGAAACCAGTCTTGGAAGATAATGCTAAACTCAATTATTTATGCATTTTAAGCATTGTCTTCCTTTTTCACAGTCATCTGTATCAATCCCATTATAACTACTGTTTGATGCTTAGAGGAAGAAATTCCTGGATTTGCCCTAATCAACTGTGGGTCTTTGGCAAATCTCTCAGTCTATTTGGTGTCTCAGTTTCCTCATCTCCAATGAGGAAGGTTGAATGGGATGATCTCAAAGACCCGTCATTTAGTTAGGTTTTTTTTTTTAATCCATAATTGGGTGGGTACCTGTGAATCAGTTTCAGAGGACAGACTTTATCATTGTGATGGACTATTACATAGAATCAGTTGGGATTAAGAAGATGATGGACTATTACATAGAATCAGTTTCATTCTACCATATAGTAACTTGAGGTCAACCAGCAAATAGTACTCCCAGAGAGAGAATTACCCCGAAATATTCACTGCCAGGGACGTGAGCAAAGGAAATGGCAACAAAAACAAAACTAATACTCACATGGCAGAAATGTTTCCATCGAATTTTATAGGTTGTAGACTGAAGAAACTGAACCCTTTTACCACCGCTCTCATCTGTTCGGGTATTCTCTGTGAACCCCATTGTACCGTGTTCCCTGTCCCCCCTGGTTTGTGGAATGGAAGCTCAAATTTGGCACTGAAAGCTGTCATTACCATTTCATATCATTGCACTATGAACACAGCGCTGAGCGTGTGAGAACCTCCCTCGGCAATCTGTTGAGCTGGGGTTTCAGGCCCTCACCCCACTTCCCCACCCGCGATATGTGCTGGTCCGGTTGCCTTCAGGCCCTTCCTTACCTCATTTCTGCCAAGGAACTTTATCTGTGACATCATTAAATACCACCTTCTTGTGTTTCTCAAGGGCAAGTTGATCTACTCTGGTTTTCCCAACTGCTAGCCAGCTTAAGCTCATTCACACTTTATTTGGAACGAATCCTATCAGTATCGGAACTGGGACGGCACCGCAACATATTGGTACCTCCCAGGAGGTTCTCAGAATGATCCAAAGTTTTTTGTTGCAGCAAAAGCTCACTCAGGAGTCTTTAGGCCGTTTGGCTCAGCCTTGGCTCGTACGTGCCGAGGCTCCCGGGCAATCAGCTTGGCTCAGGAGATGGAGTTTGTGCTTCCTTCCCCAGCTTGCTCTTCTATGCCTGGCCCTCCTCTGCCTGCCTTCACTATCCATTCCCAGAATGGCTCTGTTCCAGAGCACTCCCATCCCTCCTTGGGGCCCCCAAGAACCACCTTTTATTGTGTCTCTGTCATGTGCTGTGTCCTGGGCAAGACACTTTATATCCTTATTCAGGAGCATGCAAATTCCTGGTTTTCTCCACTTTACAGAAGAGCCAATGGGGGGCTCAGGAGGGTGAGGAGACTTGCCCAGAGTCACGCAGCTGGTGGACACAGCTCCTGGTGCGTCCACCTGTCCTCCAAACCCAAAGTCCATCTACTCCACCCCACGGCCTGGCTCTTCTACCACATCCGGCATCATACATGTCTATTACCTTTCAGGCATTGCTTTCAAAATTGCTAGGTGCTATTTGAGTGAATAATTTCAGGATTAATCTTATTTCTCAGATGAAGCTACTCTGACATACCTTATTGTCCCGGACAAAACATTGTCATTGAAAATGTCCTTTATAGAGTTCTCAAACCACTTTTGGGGCAATCCAGCTATTTAGTAAAATGTAACTGAAATGGAAACACGTTCCATATGGAATTTTATTAAGAGCTGAGATATAATTACTGCTACTAATAATGATTTCATGGGAAAAGGCCCGCCTGCTGAGATGTTTTGGATGCTCCAAAGTTGGAAATAAGAGAAGAATTGAAAATAATTAAAATTGGATAACATGGACACTGCAGAAGTAAACCACCCTCCTAAAGGGCCAATCCATTAGCATAATTAAAGAAGGAGGGAGGATGGATCCATCAGCTCCCAATTGGATTTGAATGAAGTTCTCTGGAAATGGGGTTCCTGCCTGTGTAAGCAGTCCACCATCGTAGGCGTGTGCCCTACCTGATTCACACCCTAAGTGTGTCGCAGGCTAGTGTCCCTGACTCTAAGTCAAGCACCTACTATTTTTCTCATTATTCCAAGGAGTCCGTAAGGCTGGCCAGGTAGGAAATTTGTAGTTTATCTTCCTATTTTCAGGATGGAGTGGATTCTCTTTTACGTAGCAGCATGTCTGAATGTTGGGATTTCATGTGCCTTCTCTAAGTCTGGGACACCGACAGGTGTGGTTTTACTGTCCTTGACTCCAGTTAGTATTTATCGGAGTGGGGTTTGGCTATTGTTTTTAATGGATGTCTGACACGTCCCCCTCTCCATGCTGAGATCTGAGGACTAAGCAAATTGTATCAAAATGCACTTTAACAGTTGCAGCAAGATCCCCCATCCCAGTGTAGGGCTCTTTAAAGGCCTCAGTGGGGCTCCCAGTTCCTCCTCCCTCTCACCTTATTACAGTCTCTAAATTTTAGATTCCCAAGGCGTGGGGTCTCAAACTTCTGGTCCTGGGGAGGAATGAGGTTGAATAGAGCAGGAGCAGACGGGCCTGAGGTCTTCCATGCACCTGCCAGTTGTATGCAGGCGGAACAGACTGGGGTGGAGGGGGGATCAAATGAGGGGGAGGGATCACTTTTGGTTCCCAGTCTGCCTCCCTTTTGCCAGGCCTTCATTAGATCTGCTTATTATGTAAAGAGCCAAACAGGACGTGGAAGAGAGCTCACCTGTGTGGCTGCCCACCTGTGAAATGCGGGGCCCAGTGACTGTTCTGAAGCTAGCATCTACTGGGGATTGAGGTAACCAATGGGCTTGGTGGAAATGGGCTGATGGCAAGAGGTGCTGGTGGCCCTTCCTTGGAGTTATTAGGAGACCCACTCCTAATTCCCCAGAATGCGTCTTACACCCACTCCCCTGTCAAAAGGGAGTGTTGAGTTTGGTTGGTTTGGTCCCCGAGACAGACTTGGAGCCCAGTCTTTTCCGACCTGTCTTTTTCTTTGGCCTAGACTTCAGGTCATCCCAGAGACTGGTGAGGATGAATACCTTTGGCCAGGGCAGCCCAGAGGAAACCCAGCTCAGCTGCTCGTGTTTTCTCGTGGGCGTCTCACTGAGAGATCCAGGGGCTGTGCAGAAGGCAGGCTGGGTGGGCTTCAAGAGGCCTCCTGAGCACATGCTGCTTGTGGCGGGCAATTCCTCTCCAGTTGATAACAACTTCTCTACAATGCGCTGCATTAAAATGGCAAAGATTAGAAGCAGATACAACCTATGAGCTTGAGCAAGTTTCTTCATGTCTCTAAACCTTTATTTCTTCATCTATAAATTACAAATACTAATATCTATGCTGGAGATATAGTTGACTGTATGTATTGAATGCATTGACTGTACGTGTTCTTAACACATTGCTGGGAATAGATTAAGCATTTAATTAAATGTTAGCTACTGCTGTTAATAATGATAATAGTAATAATAATAGTAATAATTTCTTATTCATACATGAGAGTACAGAGTGACGCTTACTTTTCTTAACTCTCCAAGTAGCTGAAGAGGAGCTGTAGGGAGGATGTTTATCATCAGCGTGATGCCAGTGGAGCTGCCGTGAATTACTTTTCTGTCTTCATCTGTCTGGACTCCTACATCTTAATAGATGTGTATTTAGTTTGTTGATTAGTATTTTCCAGTGGAGCTCATATTAGCACTCAACTGTCATTTGAAAAGCCATCTTCATTATTTATGTGATTGCTTTTTCTTTTGTATTTACAAAGAAATACACTTTGCATATATTTAAGAAAGATGATTAAGGGATCAGTCATCAGGAACAGCAAGCAACGGTTTATATCAAAATGGCTATTGAGAAAGCAGGGAGATGAGGGGTAAAAAGAAAAGATTTATTAGTCAGAGGTAATGGAATATCCATGCGTTAGAGAGACCACATGCTCTGTTGATTGTGGCCACATCGTTGGATGCTGGAGAGACTGAAGTGCTGTAATTATTCTCGTTGTCAATACAGTTGATAGCGGGTTTATTTATCCAGTTGGAGTGAAGGCATGTGGAAAGCTGACAGTATTATGTCATATTGCAGTTTCGTTGATTAACATGGAGAATAACGATTTTCGTATTATTTTCAGCTATGGAATTCTACTAGTAGATACCAGCCAGTGTGTTAGGCATGTGGCTGAGACACTGTGTTGTGCTTTCAATAGATATGAACACCCTGCATTTTCATGACATGATCTTAAGCAGTGCTGGGCTAGGATGTTGAGTAATAAATTACTTGCACTTTTAAGAACAACTGGAGAAACCCATCTAATTTTAGGCTCCCTCAAATCCCTTCATTGACTTTGTGATCTGTGGTAGCTTTGATGTTGGCAGGAATTTCCCCCAATCTCCTTTGATAATAAGAGCTTGAATCCCATAATTTGCCTTTATAGATTGAAGGCCGTAGGGGTGATGCCTTCTTTTATGTGATGCGTGTGCTGGGGGGAGATGGGCAGCACGTATTGTGGGTAATTTATAAGCCTTATGCCTGTCTAAGCTGGTGACTTGTCTTGGAAAAGATGATCACTGTTCAACACATCACAAGTTATAGGGCTCATCCCCACTGTTTTGAGTGATCTTTAGCTAAACAAAAATATAAAAACTATTAATATTATTAATAGCTATAGATTATTGGGAAAAGTTCATCCTAAATCCACCGTTAGATTTGTTCCTCATTTCTTTGCTTTAAAAACTGTTTTTATGTATAGTATTGGATTTTCAATAAATAAAGTGCGATATCAACAAGTCTGTGAACCAGCAAAAACTATGTTAACCACTTGCTTCAATCAATAAGCGCATACACATGCAGACAAAGGTGAAGATAAACCTCTAGAGTTCTCCCTTGGGACATTTTTGTTCACAAAATGTCCTATTAATATGGTCATCTGTGGTGGGGTTAGGTATTGATAGATGTCTCTGTACTAGGTACTATGCTGAGCATTCCCCAATGAAATATTTATGTTATGTGTTAGACCCATTTTGCAGATAAAAAACTGGAGGCTAGAAGAGGGGAAAAGGCTCGCCTGACCTCACACAGCTGGGAGCTATGTGGCAGATCCAGGATTGGAAGTCATATTTTCTCAACCCCAAAGCTGTCTTGTTACTCAATCATGTGTGTTGTGTCAGAAGACCGGCCCCTCCTTTTCAAGGATTTAGCCCAGGATTATATTCATAGAGATTTGCATGTTTATGTATGACTATTTCTCTGTTCGTGATCGGAGGCGACCTGTGGTTCCCTAGGAAAGAGAGCTTCATGGGTGGCTCTTTGTAACCTGATGGAGTTGATGGAACTCACCAAAGGGAGCTCCTTCCTCCCCAGACTTCCACTTCAAGTGGCGTGGAGTGTACGTACTGTTCTACTTAAGTTGGCTATTGACCTTTCTTGTCACAGGCCCAGGAAAGATTCTTTATCAGATAAATTATTCATCCCCCTCGTAGACATAATTGGTTGCTAAAATATTCTGAGTTTTCTCTGTCTCCAGAATGCCTAAAACTTGTGCTTAGTACTTACCCTCTAAGATTTCCATTTTATTTCTCATTGTGAAAAATCTGCCTTGACCTAATCTTGAGTGTTATTCATTGTTCTTTGATCACTGTCTCTGTGTGTTCATTTTTTTTTCTGAGGCCACCGTTCTCAGTCTTGAACGGTATCTTTCAAACTTTATATTCACTGTAACCTTTGTATAACGAGGGTTGTGATTAACCGCAGAGCTGAGAGTGAAAGTCAAGCCTAGGTGGCCAGCTCCAAACCATCACTCCCAATCATGTGAAACCCAAAGCAGACGCATCCTTTCATTGCTAGGTGGTCCCCCGAGTTCTTATTAAGCAATTTTAACATAGTTTGAAGAGACGGATTTCATCTTCAGATGGTGTTCAGCCAATGCTGAAAGACCTGCTTCTGGCCACTAGGCATTTAGGCTCTGTTATTTAAGAGGGAAAAATGTGCTAGAGACTGTTTTTCATATTTATTATGGGGCATTTACAGAGAATCTCACACGTAGCAGGTGTTAGATTAACAGAGAGGAGAAACACTCCTTGTGCCAATAAAACATCGTACAAATAGAGATGCAGCTGTAGACAAGGCGGCCAGTCTCAGAACAGGGCAGCACATACTGCAATTGGTTAAGGTTTATTTTAAGCAAATGTCTAAACTAGACAACTTTTTCACTTATAGGGAGGCAGCCGAGTGGAGTCGAGGTGGCGGAAGCTTTGGAGTCAAACAGAAATGGGATTGAATCCTAGTTTCCATATGTGTCCCTGGGTTTCCCTGGGCAAATTCGGTCGTCGCTTTGAACCTTGATTTATTTATCTGCAGAACGGTGCTAATAGCAGCTCTCAGGGTCATCAAAAGGATGAAGTGAAAAACACACATGCCCTCTTGTGCAGCCATATTTTCCCTGTACTAGGTCCTGTGCTGGCACATAGTGAGACACTGAGGACGGCAGCTCATGGAGCGGCCGAGTTGTTCAGCACAGATCCCCAAGGTGGACTCAGAAATCTTCCTGGGAAGTGTTTCCTCCTGCTCTTCCTCCCTCCCCTCACCTTCTTCCTCCTCCTCTTCCTCTTCCTCTCCTCCTCCTTGTCTCCTCCTCCTCCTCTTCCTCCAAATGATCAGACTACTTGGAAGTAGACAAGCGGCTTTTCATCTTCCCATCAGTGTGTCAGTTAATACTGAGATGAGCTGAGGTCAGGAGCAGGGGGCTCCTCCCATTGCCATGGGGCAGAGAGATGACTGTCTGCCTCTCCTGTGCCCATGCCCTGATGTGGAGATGGCTGGTCTGCTGCAGAGGCTGGGGTTAGTGCAGAGAGATGTGCAGCTGGCAGAACCAACTCTGTGTCCCCAGGGGACTCATCTGGCACGAGTCCCTGCCTCCTAGCCACCTGGGGGATGCAGTTGTGGCTAGGTTTTGAAGACAATGAGAAAAGGAAGCCTTAGAAGTGGCTATGGTTTAAAATCTGTCCATAGGTTCTTTGGTACCCTCCATTTAAGACATGGAGCTGAATCTTCTTCCCCTTGAATGTGGGTTGGTCTTAGGGACACTCTCAATGCATAGAATGTGGCAGAAATGGTTATAACAGGAAAGGTCTTAGTAGGCATGCCTTTTCCTCCTTTCTCGCTCTGTTGGATCACTCACTTGGCAGAAACCAGCTGCCATGTTGTGCAGATGCTCAAGCATCTCTCCCATGGAGAGGCTCATGTGACCAGGGACTGAGGCCTCCAGCCAGAAGCCTGGTGCGTGAGCCCTCCTGGAGTCCTCCAGCCGAGTCAAGCCTGCATGTGACTGCTGCTGACAGCTTGACGGCAACCTCATGAGACACCTCAAGTCAGAAACACTGAGAATTCCTCACCCATAGGAACTTGATGAGATCTGAAATGCTTACTGTTGAAGCCACTACACTTTGGGGAACTTGGTATGTAGCCATGGTCATGGCCTCAAGGGGAGAAGGGTCTCAGAGAAACTGGACAGTGAGTGAAAAGGACAAGACACACGGACTCACCCAATGATCACCTCTAAATGCAAGGCATCTTAAGGTCTTAGGGTTGCATCAGCCATCTGAGTCCCCTTGTCTGACCTCTTATACAGCATCCCTGGACAGAGATCATCTGGCTTCCAGTGAAGGCAGAGTCTTCCTCCGAGCACCTTATCCCCTCCTGCCTGGTTCTTCCCTCCACGTTCCGCTGGGCCACCTTCTCATTGGAACCCGACGAACACTCACATCTCTCAAAGGCCCTAAGTGATGACTCCAACATTGTTGAAGACATCGGGTTACTAAAAGGTGGCAGTGAGGCTGGCCCCCTCATTTCACTGCACCCTCTGTCCCTCTTTGACACTGGAGCTGGGGTGTGTATGGTAAGGCGTGGCAGTGGGGAGAACTCCACCTGCGTCGGTGTCCTTCCCAGGCCACAGAGTCAGAGCCCAGATCCGCTCTGCCTTCCCCAGAGGCAATGAGTCAGTGCGAATGAGGAGCACTGCCTCCTTTTAAACAACTGAAGAACGTGCCTTCATTTACCCAGTCACTCTCAGATTCTAATTGTTCCAACTACAGTGCGATCTGTCCGCGGGGTAGCTGGGAGAGACTTCAGTGCATCTCTGTAATGGCTTTGTTGTTGTTTATTGAGAGGGACTAATTAACTTTGATTATTGCACTAATATTATGGCACTTTGACAGCCCTTCAGATTTACGACTCTGGGAAAATAAACAAATGAAATGCAGGTGCTGGAGCAGAAAGAATAAGTTATTACTGAACTTTAATTACTTGGAATGTGTAGCCAGGAGAGAATTAGTTGATGAATTACAGGATGCTTAAGATCTACACCAAATTGTAAGCAATATGAAGGTAAAAATGAAAAGGGGGGCGGGGAGGGTGCTATTTTTAAGGCAGGGAAAGATAGGACCCATCTAGTAATGGTCTCAGTAGTGTCCCATCGATTGATCTCTATGTCAGGAATGAGGAGGAGGAAGAATAGGAAGTCTGAGCAAGATACATAGGAGCAGCTATCCTAGAAATCCAGTGAAGCTACCCCTGACGGGTGGCCTTGCTGGACTCTGTCCAGAAGGGGTCAGGCCTGGCTCCTGAGGGGGCAGATTGGAGCCTCAGGCTGGCCTTGGTCCCTTCAGTTCTGGGGTGCCTGCTGTTAGCACTTTTCCTTTTCAGAGGCTGCCGTTTTCATTCCCATGAGAGCGCTGCCAGCCTCCAGCCCAAGACTGTCTCTATTTCCCATTGCAACGTATAACTGTGACTCCAGATCTTTGTGGCCAACCAGGCCCTTCCTTTCATATCATTTACCCACCATCTGGAACCTTCTGGACCCCCCTTCGTGATGATGGGGACTTGTGGAATAGGAACCCATGTCAGTGTTAGACCTAGCCAGACCCTTTCACAATGGGGATCTCCCCAGAATGCTGCTTAGAGACAAGTACTAGCACATAGGGGTCGTTTCAGAATTGCCTTCTGTTTGGGACGGTTCACGGCTTGTCTGATGTGTAAATGTGGATAACAGAGCTGGTTCAGTGCTTACTTTCAGCTCTGGGTAACCTAGCATTTTCAGTGGCAATTCTGGGGTGCCTGGCAGTGATGTTAGTGGTCGCAGTCAGATTGCAGGCTTGAGCCACTGTTGATGGCATCCTTGCAGACCTACTAGCACAGATGGCTTTGGGAGGCCTCAAAGAAAAGCAGATGTAATTCTACACCACTTTAAAGTATATGTTGAAAATAAAGTTCTTTTCAGTCATATATGACCTATGAGGCTTTGCAGAACTCTTTTAGTCATTACTTTTAGGGGCTACAGTAAAGATGTGAGCCAATTTATGCAAGAATAATATAATGATAAGTTTAGATATTAATTGGTGAAGTCGTTGTCTTCGTGGGGAAAATTATGAATGAACAGATTACATTCAGGTATACTGTGCTTAAGAAATGGTAGAATTTTAGGATTGGAAAGAACTTTTTGAGATTATCTAGTTTCACTCACCCACTTGACAGATAGGAAAACTGAGGCTCAGAGAGGGTAACTGACCTATCAAATGTTACTTAGATATTTATGCCTTATTTTGAGACAAATTATGCTGCTCAATTGCTTACTGTGAAAAAAAAGTGTGTATTTATTTTTTAAAAGAACAGAATTGCCTATAAGACAGGGATGGATGACTTGTTTAATTCTCCTTCTTATTTTTATGATAGTAACAATGATTATAATGTGTGCCAGTCATTGTGCAAAAACACTTTAAATGGTATGATTCCTTGCTATAATTCTGTTAATCTCTGACAACCCTACTAGGTAGCTAAAATTATGAATCTTATTTTTAGATGATGATATTTGGCACAGAGAAGTTTAGGATCTTGTCCAAGCTCACACAGCATATAAGCAGCCGAGATTAAGTGCGGTGGGAGGACAGAAGCAGGGCCTGTTGTATTCCTCTTGGGATTTCCCCAGTGTGTAGCATAGTTCCTGGTCAATAGGAGGCATTTAGTAAATAATGACTGAGGATACAGTGAGGTTGACAGTTGAGCTTTGGGGATTATAACCCGGGCAGCAGTATCCCGTCACTGTGGGAAGGGGCAGTATGTTTTGTTTGTTTTTGGAAACCATACCAGCAGACGGGACAAATAGCCAGATTATTTTCTAAAGTACTGAACTATGTAAGTTGATTTTCATGTTTCCTAAAGTGCCTTAAATTCTTTAACTACCTTCTAGCTTGTTAAAGAAGGAGTTGCTATTTTGTGGTATACATTGTGTCAAGCAAATTGCATTCTCTGCTTTAACAATTACTAATCCTTGTCCAGCTGGTGTGGCTAGGTGGTTGAATGTTGTCTCATGAACCAAGAGGTCACTGGTTCGATTTCCTATTAGGGCACATGCCTAGGTTGTGGGCTCAGTCCCCCAGTAGAGGGCGTGCAGGAGGCAGCCAACTGATGATGTTTCTCTCTCATCCATGATTCCATCTCTCTGTCCCTTTCCCTTCCTCTCTCTCTCAAATCCCTAAAAACATTATAATCCCGATTTGGGTTATCTCAGTTAACCAGCTTCCCTGGCCATTCCGGAGAAGTGGGGAGTGGACTCATAAATCAACTCGATTTTGAAGGACAGTAAATGGATAGTTTTTGTAGGAAGATCAGTTGAAAAGGCAGAATCCAAGTGCAGAGGAGGTATGTGCAAGGGCCAATGGATGGACCCAGGAGACTGCTGATCTAACCTGCCAGTGTGTGATCAAGAGAGATAAGGTGATCATAAATCAGTAACTGCTTTAAAAATTAAAAGGTCTGAGATGATGGCTAGGCTTTTGGAGGTAAATGTAGAAACCTTTTAATTCCCATTACTTAGGGTAGAAACCAGCTTGGGTTGGCTTTGCTTCTAAGGTTCCTCTTCCCTTTTGGTTAATAAGTAATTGTCCTGAAGGTTATTAAGGGAAATATGTACAGAAAGGGAAATATATATGAGAGAGAGAGAGAGAGAGAGAGACTGAGACTCATGCACTCAATGAGAGATGGAGACCCAGAGGAGGGAGAGAGATCAAAGCACAAAGAAACAGACAGAGAGGGAGAGATACTGGAGTGGGGGTGGGAGGGTGGGGGGGGGGGGGGAGAGAGAGAGAGAGAGAGAGAGAGAGAGAGAGAGAGAGAGACTTTTCTCAGGAATATTTTTATGGAGCTTTATTGTGCCGGCCTCTGCACCATGGGTTTGATCACTGTTTTCAGCATTCTCTGATCATTTCTTGCTCAGAAAGGAGGAAATTAGAATTGTTGAGCTATGATTTGTTTTAATCAGAAAGAAATTGTCTAACATAAATCTCCTTGTGAGAGCTGGAAAAGCCCTAAAGCGGCCAGGAAAGAAAATATCAATACTTTGCAAAGGAGGAATGATTGTTCCAATTCGTGGCTTAATTGACTTTAAGCCTTAATGAAACTCAGGCCCGAGCGGGCTGCACGCGCTTCGTGCTGGGATCACAGTGAAACCTACTCGGGGAGAGGAGCAATTTCGGGTGGTTATTTGGTTCTCTGCTCTTGGTGCCGTTTTCTAATTGAGTGTGGCTACCTAATACCAGGGAGCAATTTTTTTTCCTATGAAGAGAGTAAATCCTTTTTCTGACTAACACTGTAATTTATTTTAAATTACTGCTTTTTCTATTGGAAGCATTCATTTATGTTACATTATCATTCCCCTAGTGAAATTTCACTGATGCTTTATAATTAAATATAGATTTTTTTTAAAAAACCATATAGTATATAGTTTAAATTTATAAGTGGACAAACTGGGGGTATATGAAGACTTTATTTAGGAAGAGTAAGTAGCCCATCTGGTCACCATGATGGCTGCTGGAAAGGATGCATTTAGCATCAGTGAGTCCCTGTTCAGCTCCAGGCATTTTGGAAGGGATGCTAACACTTGCTCACTCCATTAATCTAAAAGGATCGAGCGGTGAAATACGTTCAGTGGGTATAAGCAACAGGCTTGGGATTCTGTCTGCCTGAGTCTGAATCCTGTTTCTGCCACGTATGAGCCCGGTGACCGTCTCTTCTTGTTGCCTCGGTTTCTTTGTTTGTACAATGAGGATAATAGCACCTGAATCATAAAGTTGTTGTGAGGATTAACCGAAGTCCTGCCCATAAAGTGCTTAGAATGGCATCTGGGTACTTAATGGGCACCATACAAATGCTAGCAATGATAAAGATAATTGTTTGGGGTCCCCGTGTGGTCTAGCCCCTGCCTGCCTGTCCAGGCTCATCGCTGACCATCTCTTCCTTGTTCCAACTGCATGTCAATCTCATTGCTGTTCCCACACCCTTCAGTCTCTCTGTGTCTTTGCCCAGAACATTTCCTCTGCCTACAAGGACCTCAACCTAACCAATGCCTCCAAATCCTGTGAGTGTTGGTCCATGGGTGTCTTTCCCACAAAGCCGTCCTGGACTGCTCTTCCCTCTCTCCTGCCCACCTTCCCTCCCTTCTGTCAGCATATAGTCTGCAACCTTTTCTTTGGGTCAGGTTCTGGGGACAAGGCAGTGACTAAAAGGCAAAGGTTCCTGCCTCCAAGGAGCTTATAGTCCACATTTTGGTGTTTTTAAAAATATATATATTTTTATTGATTTCAGAGAGGAAAGGAGAGGGAGAGAGAAACATCAATGATAAGAGAGAATCATCGACCAGCTGCCTCCTGCATGCCCTGCACTGGGGATCCAGCCCACAACTCAGGCATGTGCCCTAGACTGGAATCGAACGCGGGACCCTTCAGTCTGCAGGTCGACGCTCTATCCACTGAGCCATATCAGCCAGGGCCACATTTTGGTTTTTAACTATGTATCCATCACAGCGCTGATCACAGTGCACATTGATTGTTTGCCTATGGTCTCCTTATTAATCAACAAGCGTTTATTGGTATCTACTGTATGCCAGGTATCCCCCTAAACTCTGAGCATATGTGGATACATGGCATTGTCTTTGCCCTCAAGGTCTCAAGGTGTGGCAACAGATAGGTGAATTAATAATAATGATAATAATAATAATAATAATGACACTGTAGGAGGTGTGTGTGTATTGTGTGTGGGCAGGGAGGAGGAGAGCAAGGCCTGGTTTCTGGCCTGAGCTCAGTGATACTCGGGCACGACCAGACGCAACGCCTGTGCTTCTCAGCACTGTGGATGGTGTGGACCAGCTGGTTAGAGGTATGAAGGTGTTTCTTTGATGTCAACCTTCTGTTTCGTGGTTGTGAGCACAGATTTTGGAATCGGCCTGACAGGTTGGAGCCCTGGCTCTGTTATTTCCTGGCGGTGTGTGGCTCTGTCATCTCCCAGCGGTGTGTGGACCCAGCCCAGTGCTCTGCCTTGTGCCTCTCTCTCTCTCACCACGGAAAATGCGGATAGTGTATCCCTACCTCCTGGGATGCTTGTCGGGATTAGGACAGTGAAGGCTCGTGACCCGAGCTCAGTAACACCTGCCAAGCACCGCTCACTGCGCTGGGCCCTTCTGACGTTACCTTTCTGTGCCTGCGTGTCTTGGGTTCTCACCCATCAAGGCCTCCGACCTTGCCCTTTCCCACTAACAACTCCTCTGCCCACAGGGGCGGCCGCCTCGGTGCCAGGCAGAGCCTCAGCTGGGTGATTGCCTTCATGCTCAACCGAAGGCTCCTTGCGGTAGCACCGGATTTTGTAGGATAGTGACAGTTTCCAGAAGCCTCTGGTCTGTGAGCCAATTTGGAGAAAATGGAATCTTTCTCTGTGCTCTCGGCTCACGTCCTAACAGGCTGCACAAACACTCTGGACAGGCTTCAGCAACTTCACATCGAGGCCCCATCACAGCTCCGAAATGAAAACATCCCCCGTTGCTCCCTGCATGTGAAGCTGGAGTCTGTGCTTGGCACGGACCTCGGCAGTAGCAATAACACTTCCTCCCACCAGCTCGCAGGGCCCCGCAGAAGGCAGAGCCACTTAGCATGCTCAGTGCTTCTCCCTGTGAGCATAAAAAAAAAGTAGGAGCTGTCAGGATCCCAAATGTTCAGATGCGCTTCCAGCTAGAGGTAGGGTAGGTCTTTTGAAGTCTGCAGAGAAGTGGTTTCGTATTCAAATGTGTTGAGCGGGGCTGGGGCCCGCCATGGTCTAATGTAACCATTCACTGCATGGTTTCTCATCTCGTCCCAGAAACTGACTTCACAGCACCATGTTCATTTCCTCAGCAAGGACCCTTCTGTCGAAATAGTCGTGAATGTGGTAACTGACAATGGTAAGGGTTTTATGATTTGTGGAGAATTCATACGTGAAAGAAAATGGGTGAATTAAAAATATTGAACAGCTTAGCTGGCATCCACATAGATGAATCGTTGAGATCTATTTTCTTCCCCCTTCATACTATAAACATATGGCATGAATTTTCTGCTCTCATTACAGATGCTGAGAGAAGGCAAAGACAAATATTTATATTACATTCATGTTTTACAGTAAAAATACTGTTCGGTTTGTTTATACAGTTCCACTGTTCCAGTTTTTATGGTTGGTAATGAAACCACTGTAAAACCAAGCCTGGGTTATATAGCAGATGCGATAAGCCCTAACATTCAGGGAGATATCCAGGATGGAATAGCTGATGTCACACGTATGGAATCAACAACTGAATTATGGGTTAGGACAAGCTAAGCTATGCCGTAATAACAACCTTGGAATCTCTGGGGCTTAAAACCACAAAGGTTTATGTCTTGCTCCAACTACATTTCCATCATGAGTTGCTTGGAGGGCTCTGTTAGGAGGGGACCTCACTCAGCCACCCAGACCGGCAGCAGCTGCCTGGCGGGGTAGTGGTAGAGGAAGAGGAGGCAGGCTGGCCCCGGCACTGGCTCTGCAAGCCTGTGCTCAGAAGTGCGGCTGCCACATCCGCTCCTATCCCATTGGCCAGAGCAAGTCTCCTGGCCTCCCAGGGACGGGAGGCTGGCAACCCACCATGTACATAGAAGGAGGTGGATAACTGATGTATCAGAGAATGGCCCTATAGACTTCCTGCCACAGTTACTGCAACCCTCTTTGTAGTTACTTAACTGATATTTTATTTAAAAATTTTTAAAAAATATATTTTTATTAATTTCAGAGAGGAAAGGAGAGGGAGAGAGAGATAGAAACATCAATGATGAGAATCATGGATTGGCTGCCTCCTGCACGCCCCATGTTGGGGATCAAGCCCACAACTCGGGCATGTGCCCTGACCGGGAATTGAACCATGACCTCCTGGCTTATAGGTTGATGCTCAACCACTGAGCCATGCCAACTGGGCATTAACTGATATTTTATTTTTAATGCAATTTTGAATCCGAAGGGAACAGGAAATGCATCACAGACCTTCCTGCTCCCATGCCCAAACTGTTTTAAATTATTTATATTTTTTATTGACTTCAGAGAGGAAGGAACTGGGAGGGAGAGAGAGATAGTAACATCAATGATGAGAGAGAATCATTGATTGGCTGCCTTCTGCACGCCCCCTACTGGGAATCAAGCCGCAACCTGAGCATGTGCCCTGACTGGGAATCTAACTGTGACCTCCTGGTCTCAGGATCTAGTCTCTTGTCCTTTCTTTGCCTCGTCTTCAGCAGAGTAAGAAAGGCTGAAATTACAGTAGAAGACAATCACTTTTCCACTCAGTTTTAAAGGAGAAAGGAATGGGTCCCCTTCATTGGGCATTTTGTGTGATCCTATAAACCAGGTGTTCTGTAAAATGCTCACAAGATCTAACTCCTAGATGTTTTTTTTTCCCGAAGGAAGAATCTCAGTAATTATGTTTGGGAATTTTGGAAACTATTTGTGTATATGTGTTGGAAAGATTTTTAAACGACAAGGTTTATTAGGTTTTTGATTCTGTAGCTGTTTAAAGTAGTCTTTCTTGATATGGGTTTTTGTGTCCTAGGATTTGTGTTCATTTCTTGTTGTTAAGGTGGAGGACAGTTCGTCATCCTTCTTAACATGCCAGGAGGCCATGGAGAAGCACCTGCATGCATTTTTTCCAGGCTCCCCCACCCAGGGACCCGAGCCCTATGTGGTCCGTCTCCGTCATGGCCCTTTCCGCTTTACTGCACCCCATTGAAACTTGATGCCTGGACGCAGACACAGTATTCCTCGGTTTACCTTTTTCTGAGAAAAACAGAAGGATTATGTCACCAGTTCAATAGGCTATACATCAGTGTGGCATGTTGCACATTTTTTTAATCTAGGAGTATGTTTTGCCTTTTCTCCCCCTAAAGCAGTGGTTCTCAACCTTCCTAATGCCACGATCCCTTAATACAGTTCTTCATGCTGTGGTGACTCCCAACCATAAAATTATTTTCATTGCTACTTCATAACCGTAATTTTGCTACTGTTATGAATCGTAATGTAAATATCTGATATATACATGTTTTCCGATGGTTGTGACCCACAGGTTGAGAACCGCTGCCCTAAAGAATGGAATCTTATTTGCAATGCTTGTTTTTCACCTAAGGATCTGTTGTGACTTTGGAAATCTTAAAACAAACAGTAGTTTTAAACATAAAGTCAGTGGCCATTAGAGTCCCATGTGATGATAGACAAGAAACCTAATTTCTTTGAGCCTCAGTTTCCACATGCGTAAATTGAAGAGACTAATACTGATACTTAACATATGATTTGTTATATTGAGATTCTAATGTTCAGTATTTGGTGTAGTGTGAGGCACATAGATGACATTCAATAAGCTTGAATTTTGTCCATATGATTGTGTAATTATAATAAAAACAGATAAAGCCTTTAAGCGTAAGACCCAGCACATATGGGTACTCATGAATGAGTACATTTCAGTTCCTTTCTCCTATTTGTTGAATGAGTGAGTGGATGAGTGAACGAATGAATGGATGAATGAATGAAAACTTGAATTCTTCAGCCTCAATTAGCCTTCTGCTTGAAGGCCTAAAGAAACTCTAAATAACTGTAATAAATTATGTAGAACCAAATCAGAAAATGAGTGAAACAATGTATGGAAGCTAGATACATTTTTATTATTTCTCTTTTTATTCCATTTCCCCCCTATGAGTCTTAATTTTTTGTATGAAATAAATAATTGGATTTAAACAGATTCCTTGGTAGATGTGGATGGTTTTTAGGGATTTAAGTGATGTGATGGGTGTTTCCCAGGCATTTAAGGCCTCCTAAGGCTTCCATTTCCATTAAGCATCATGGATGCATTCCAAGAATTTAATTAATATAACATCTCTTCATTCATTGTAATTCCTCACCAGGGTTATGAGAACTTGGGAGTGTTTAGTTTCTTATTCGGCTGATTAAAAGGTACTTCCTGTGGTTTTCCCAACTAGCTATTTTTTCAAGGAATTCAGTAGTTATCAATGACTATTAAATCAACCCAACTAGAAGAATCAAATAAATTGATAAGAAGAGCTTTTATCCAGACATAGAATAGTTGACTTGTCTTAGTTGGGCAAAACAAAGTTTAAAGGGTAGATATTGGAATAACAGGGTTATATTTGAAAAAATCTGGAACAGTAGTACCATTACTTGGAAGTTTTAAAGAGCTAATATTAAAAAAAACAATAACAGCAAGTTATACTTTATAGAATGGGCACTAAACTATGGGCCATTATGATATGGTCCCAGCTGAAAAGTCATTGGCTTATATAAGGTTATCAATAGGTCTATGGATGTTAAGGTCCCTAGTGGGTATTGGGGGGTGGAGGGTGGGAAGGTTGTGTCTTTTGAAATCATAGAAATGACTTTCTTTGGGGCCACTGGACAAAATGGAACCTACATGTGATGAAGTACAACACATCTTCTTTTTTGATTCCATACTTGGCTAACCATAAAGATTAGATTAGATCCTGCTAAGACTTTGAAGAGGATTGGGAGGGGGGGAGGACAGAGAAGGAAGCAGGGTGAGAGGGCAGGAAGAATTTGGAGGGGCAGGCAGAGGCTAGGTCAATACCAGAGTTCCTGACATTCCTGAATGCTGGTATTTGATTCAAGCCATGGCTCAGAGGAAGCAGTCATCTGCAGGATGGAGTTGCAAGAGGCGGGTTTGGGGCTGAGCCAAGCCAGAAACAGGAGCAAGCTTGGGTTCTTAGGACCAGGAATAGGTAGATTTCAGAGGCAGGTTGTGACAAGTTAACGGGCAAGATCAGGGCTTTGGTTCACCTGTGCAGTGGTGGTGTCCCAGGAACCCTTGCCTATGGCAGCCTAGCCCCCATGGGTTTGCTCCTCATCCCTGCTTGTTGGTAGGCATCAGCATTTTTGCTGTTCTGATGACCTAACCCAGAGGCTACCCCATCTCCATCCTCTTCTTTGTCGGTGAAAGTTCATGAGGGATGTGGTGAAAGTTCATGAGCAATAATGGTGGCTCATTTGTTCATCTTCAGGGCCAAGTGAAGAGGGTTACAGGTAGAGCCAATACACAGAGCATATAAAATTGGGACAATAGCCTTTAAATATATTTTTTGAGAAAAATAGAGGGGTCAGGAGTGAGTGGACAGCCAGTGGCTGATGTAATAATAGCAGCTAAACCCCTGTTACCTTTTTGCAGGAGCTCTCTTCCCCATTGTGCCTGTTGTCTTGTCCAGCACTTCTTCCCACTCCTTTATTAACACCTCCATTCTGGGGACTGTGGAAGTGAAGGTGTCATTACTCATTCACATGAACTAGTTTGGGCCCATTATGGTCCGTCACACCCTAATCACAGTGGTCCATCCAAGATGGGCACTTGGCCAGACCAGTTGATGGAGAAGATGCTCTCTTTCTGTGGGACTAGGAGCTGGAGGGATGTTTGTACGGGCTGCTAGCAGCTATAGTTCCTGTTATCAGGAGACAGAATAAGAAAGGTGAAGGCAAGCTGAAATGAGAGAGAGCAAAAGAATTCCTTTGGCCTATGTCACCTCTGCCCTTGTCATATTACAGAGCTGATAAACCCCACATTGTGTGTGAGATAATATCTGATATGCTGGTGACTCTTTGGCTATGCCTAGTGGGTACTCTTACTCTCAGTATTCTCACCTTTCACCTCCTCATGGCTGCAACTCATGCCATTCCAGTCAATTCTATTCTACACACATGCTGGGAGCAGGACTTGGGCCCCATTTGGAGAGATTTGGCTTAGGTCCTGCATATTTTCAACGGCTGCCTATAGTCACACTGGTACTACAGGGGAAACATTGGTTCCTGGAGGCAGAACCAACTGGGTTGGATCCCAACTCTGTTTCTAAATGGATGTCCAACCTGAGTCAGATCATTAATCTCAGATGACACGGCATAGGGTTGTGAAGTGACTGCTAATGAATGGGAGTTTAGGACAAAGTGCTTTCCACATCACAGGGTTAGTATCCTTTACTTCCCTTTATGCTGTCCCCCAGCCACCACTTGTTGGTATTTATTTTGAACCCAAGCCATCAGTCATCTGTTAACTACGTGGCTTTATCAAGGGCCTTTACTTGGAGACTTTGGTCTTAAATGTCTGAACACTAAAGATGAAAACCAGCATTAAGGTTATATGTTTCATTTTCCACTCTCTTTTAAAGAGACAGCTATGGAATAAAATATGTTTTACATGCTCCCTTCCCAACTCTGTGATGAGGGCTAGATCAGACAATATGGGGCTCCCAGATCACTGGATTATCACCCATCACAGACAGTTGGCACCTTTGTGACAATTAGAATAAGGTCCCCTCTTCTCTTGAGGCCCACAGCTCCTCCGCTGGGCACACAGCCTGGTGAACGGAACGCAAGCTGTGGCCCAGCCCATCTTGCCCCTTAGACCATTGCTGTTGAGTTAATTAGACGGCTGATCCTTCTTTAATCACAGGGAGAGAAGGTAGAAAAACATACCACACCAATTGAGAATAGCATGAGTTTCTAATACGTTTATTTGAGCTTTCAACAAAATGCTCCAAAACATATCAATATGGTCCCAACATATAAAAAGCCTTCATTCAAAGATCCTTGGATACCTGTTTTATGCATTCTATATATAACATCCCACCCACATGAATATGTTAATTCCATTTTATTAGTTTCAGTCCCTTTTTTTTCCCTGTACACGATTTCTGTTTTATAGTTATAGTTTGGTTGAATTAACATAGATTTCCCACATGGGGAAGGTTTTGGGTGGGATTTATAGCAAGGCAGGTTCTTGATCCTTGGAAGGGATTGTTAACTGAGGTGGGATTTGAGAACAGCATTTTGGAGTGGTGCAAGGAGCAATGGAGGGTGCAAACTATATGGAGAAATAAATTAGAATAATTATTAGAGTGCTTCTCAGATCTTATAGGATATTTGATCATAGGAGTCACTTTCCTGGGGAGTGATAGACTGCTTGTACTTAGAATACTTTAAAAATATATTTTTATTGATTTCAGAGAGAGGAAGGGAAGGGAGAGAGAGATAGAAACATCAATGACGAGAGAGAATCATTGATTGGCTGCCTCTTGCACGTCCCTCACTGGGGACTAAGCCTGCAACCCGGGCATGTGCCCTGACCCGGAATCAAATCGTGACCTCCTGGTTCATATGACAATGCTCAACCACTGAGCCACATGAGCCGGTCTTGGAATGCTTTTATAATTAATATGTTTTGTTTATATTGAATGTATGACACAGATTCCTAAAATTTGATCATGAATACCTCAGAAATTATATGGAGAATAACAAAGACAAGGCTGCCTATCTGTTTTTTGGGCAAGTTAGCTAACCTTTGTTTCAGTTTCTTCATACACCAAAGGGAGACACAAATAGGCCTCAGGTCCCAGAACAGTGCTCAGCACACAATGAGCACTAAGTAATATCACTGGTTTCTTGTTGTTGTTTTCTAACTGGTGACTATTCATTACTTTGAAGCTCTTATTATAGGTAATGGTGGTTATATTCTCTTCCTTGTCAATTCTGTGACAGTAACTATAAAACATACTTTTTTTTTAATCCATTAGGAGAGAATTTATTTATTACAGGTCTAGTGTTGTTATAGTTGAATATTTTGAATTATATAACTTACGTGAGCAACACAGCTATGACTTGCCTTTCGTGGTAGAATAGAAATCTTCCTAGTTAACTGGCAAGCGTAGTGTATTCGTTTTTGCTGCAGTAACAAGCAACCCCAAGCTCTCTAAGGCTTACGAAACATATGTGTATTTCTTTGCTCCTGGCACATGAGGGCTGGAGGTTGGCTATGGTTCTTCTGTCTTCGCTGGGCTTCCTGGGCTTCTCATCTCAGGCCCTTGAAGAGGAGCAGTCACTAGGGGCATGTTTTTGTCATGACTAAGGGCAGAAGCTCCAGGGACTTCTGTTCAGACATTAATGTACCTCATGTCTGCATCAAGTCTCATGGCCAAGACCAACATCAGTGGGACAGGAAAGTATATTCCACCTATAGGAAAACATGGCAAAGGCAAGGAAGGCACAATAACTGTGAACAAATAATACAGTCCTCCAAAGATGATTTTTAAAATATAGGTACCATTTATCTTTCAATAATATACCACTTTGCAGGTTTATTTAACCTTTGATTTTTTTTAAGCTCTTATAAGCGGTTAAAGCCACAAATATACAAGTTTTTTTTTTTTAAAAAAAGGAAAGAAAAGTCCATCTAAAAGGGTCAGGAAAATATTGACCAGTCTTTTTCTGAGAACCAAACTAGTGGTCTTTTCAGTGCCAGTTACCTCATTAGCCTGGCATGAACGGCATGCGTAGGAAATAGCAGCTCAGAGTCCTCGAAAGAGGCCTCAGATTTATGGCCTATCCCAGGCTTCCCTAATCGAGGCTGTTTTCCCTCTAGATGCCTTAGTCAATCAGTAATTAATTTGAAATCCAAAGTTTCATTAAGTGTTATTGAGTTCCCTCACACTGACATTTGTGGTGCTATATTTCTTCAAAATCACAAACCATTTTTCATACTGTCATTTGCATATTTTAACAGTAAATATTACAGTTCTGGTATAAATGACCCAGTTTTCTGGATATATTTACTTGAATGTCATAAACTTATTATCTTTCTCTTCCACTTCATTGCTTTTCTGCTTTTCTCAAGTATTTTGAAATCATATTTAAAGCATCATTACCGCCTCTGAATTCTATCTACAGTATAACTAACGATTGCCGGGGGAAGATTTTCACGACAATACCAAGTGGAGCTGGTCTTCTTTCAGTCAGGTCTTATAGGGCTACAGTACCATTACACAGCCTACGAGAATATGTTTGGATGTTTAGGGGACGGCAGAGGCCTGGGGTGACAAATATTAACAGTATGGAATTTGCATGAATACTGATGCTTAAATGAAGACAGGCAGTCTTAGTTAAATATATATATATAATTTGTTTTTGTTGTAATTTTTGGAGGGCTGGGTGAATGAGCATAAAGATATACCGTTTAAAGGCTTAACTTATTTTTTTAAAAACAATACAATGCCCCTTTCAAGTCAGGGGGCTTTGTTACATTGGTCTTCTGCAAGACAGGTTTATTGTACCTGCTTAATGGGTGGTATGTTTGCTTTCTTAGTTAAAAAGGTAAGATTTCACTCAAAAATCCAAATTTTAGCTTCTTTTTAAAACATTGGAAGACATGGCAATAATTAGCTGGGACTGAGTAGTAGCGGCATCTTCACAGACGGGCCAGGCGCTCACACCATACACATCGCCCACTCCTTGGAGTGTTATCCCGCCTCCTTTAACCCTTACTCCGGATCCTTTTAAACTCCTCTTTCTTCTATTCTTAGCACTTATAATGTGCTGACATTTTATTGAGTTTTCTCAAGGATCATATTTATTGCTTCTTGACTGCCTACCTCCAATAGGACGTGAGCTTGGCTGTAGAACACAATTTTGCACATAGTAAGGCCTTCAGAAAGAGTCATTGAAGGAACAATTGCATGGAGTTGTTACCTGGCTGACATTTGCACTTAAAACTTCTTTTCTGCCTTCTGCTAACTAAGATCTCCCACATGGTTCTCCAGGCAGCGATTCCATGCCCCAGAGCCTTGGTTCAGGCTGGCAGTTCCTGCTGCAGAGCCTCTCCCCTTCCACTGTTCAGATCCATAGTCTCTTCTCCTTGACCATTATGCCCCATGTGGCACTTCTTCCAGAACCCACAGTCTGACAGGAATCCGATCCTTTATTAAACTAGACAGTCATCAAGACCATGAACTCCTTGGGGGATGGAGATGGGGATGGAGCCATCTCTGACTCCACTCCTGCTCACCTCCCACTGGCTGGTAAGTGATGATTAAATGGCCTCCAAATGAATTCAGGTCCCCCAACATTGACCACCTTCTGTGAATTTCCACATGTAACAGTTGGGCAAGAAATGCAAAAGACTGAATTCTACTTCATATCAGCTTTTGAATTTGTTTCCTCACTTTCTATTTCTTGAGCCTAGGAATGCAAGACATAAGCTAAGAAAAAGATGAAATTATTGCTCTAACATGATGGTTTCCTTTTGTTAGGGAACACAGATCTGTGCTTTATTTCAGAGGGTCACCACACTTAACCCTTTTTCTTAAGAGGGCACTTTTTGGCAGGAGGCTGTCATGTGGAGGGCATAGAAAATCTTATAATACTAAACCTTAAAAAAGTCTAACTAGATGACTGTACCTTTTAGCCATACCTACGATTAATTTAAGTGTATTGTATGCCGGTTAAAATATTTTATTAATGGAAAAGGTAGGCCTAGCTTATGGTAAATACACTACTAAGTGTTTATAGTACATTTCATATTTTACATGATTTCCTTTATAATTCTGCTTATCTTTTCATTCTAATTCCCTGAAGGACATATAAAAGAACCCCTAAAGAGAGTAATTACTGCTGTACTCTTTAACCAAGGCTCCTTTTGCAAGGAAAAAATCTAAGCTGCTTTTTAAAGAAGGCCGTTTTTTAAATAAAAATGCAAATAAGCTACTTTGTAACCACATTAATTACCCACCTAGCCTCTTATTACCATGTTTGTATTGTTTGCAAATACTATTTACAGTCGTGTGGAAATTAACATTACTGGTCCTGAGGAAAGATTGTGGTGGGGAGGTTGTGCTTTGGAACCAATTAGGGCGAACCTTGTCTCCACAGAGACTCTGGGGAAAAAACACAGCCTTGCGATGTCAAATAATAGCATTAGCTCTGACTGCATAGGCAGAGCGCTGTAATTATATTATTGGCCCTATTTTGCTTCTGCAATGAATTTCATTGCCGGCGCTGTAAAATCAGCAGGCAGCAACGTTTCTGCTAATGATTTAATGTACTCTCTGATCATTTTGGACAAAAGTCATGGTAAGATCCAGGAGGCAATTTTGTCACCCCCACCGACTGCTGCCTGGGGTTGAGCATGCTAAGCGAGGGCACAACGTGATTGTGATCTCCTTGTTATCCTAGTGAAATCCTTCCTGTACGGGAGAGAAAATTACTTGCCTAATATGTAATATGAGCTCAAGGAAAAGGTGATATCGCATAGCCTACGATAACAGTGCGTGTGACTTGAAGGGCCAGCCCTGTGCCAGGCCTCGTACGAGCACTTGATCTCTATTGTTCCCCATTCCTTAGTGCCTTTTTGCAGAAAGGAGACCGAGGTACCAGCTACAATATGAACTCTCCGCGTGGCAGGTACCACAATGGTGATTAAATTAGTCCTCCCACGTTAGGTACAATATATGCAATACAGTTATTTTTTTCTTTCTTAATCCAGCTAATTACTGACTGAGCTTTACATTTTGTGATTTTTTGTTTTTGTTTTGGATTTTACATCAAAATATCTTTTGGTTTTAACAAATGCTTTTCATGTGTTTTGAAGTTAGTTTGAATCTGAGCTTAATAAATGTTTAGCATGAAACATTTATTCCATCCTTGTAGGAAACTCATTCTGTGGTGGAAAGCTATGTATTCTTAGCGTTCATCCAAGGAAAGGGGAAACTCTAAGGGACATTTTAATACTAGCACATGCCAAATGTTTGCAGGCTTTATCTAATTTAATCTCTAGGAAAACTAGGAAGTGCCCTCATTTTACAAAAGAGGGAAAAGTCAGTGAGAGGAGGTAAGCCACTTGCCCCCGGCTCTACTGCTGAGTCCCTGGCAGAAGCAGAATTTGAAAACAGAACCCATACATTTTAACTAGACAGTAAACGGGCAAGGACATAGACCCCTCCTTCTTTCCCATACCAGTGATTTCTTTGCTGTCTTCTAGTCTCTTTTTACAGCATATATGTACTAATTGAGGAAATTTTCACTCCTTTGCCTAAAACTGTATTTCATCAACTGAAAGAGTGCCACAGTCCCCATGCGATGTTTGTAAGCCATTCCGATCGCTGCTGGAGCTTAGACTCCAGGCCTCCATTCTCAGGCTGCCTCTCTTTCCAGGGGGCTGTGGGGGCCTCAGTCCAGGCCAACCCCTCAGTACAGCCACTTCCAATGGAAGCTGCCACTGGCATTTTCGTGTAGGGAATTCTTACCATTCAAGGAAGGCTATCCTTGCTGAACCTGGGTACCAGATTCTTACCAGAGGAATGAAAATGACCATGCCTCCCTCAAAAAACAAAACAAAACAACAAGCCAAAATAAAACACACTCCCACCCCTCCACACACAACAAGGTAAAGGTAATATTTGCAACAATTAGGAAAAAGAATCAAATCGTTGTGAAAGACTAATGACAGCAAGCAGTGGCCTCTTACTCTACTTTTTCACCCTCCACTTTTGTTCATTCATTCATTCATTCATTCATCAGACAAATATTGACTGAGTATGGATTCTGTGTCTGGTGCTCTTTTGGATGCTGGCCTGCAAGAGTGGATAACGACAACCACTTTGAACAATTGCTGTTCTGATGCTTCTGGTGGCTGCCTCCTATGTCTTAATAGAATGTGTAAACTGCCATTTTTTGATCTATCAATTTCAGGGACTTGCAAATAACTTTTGCTGTTATGGGTATGGATTTGACTCATTTATACTAACTTCAATACTTACGTCTCCTTCCTCTCACTATGTAACTTCAGATTTTGTATATTTATATTGTGTAGTAGAGGCCCGGTGCATGAAAATTCATGCACTGGAGTGGGGGGGGGGGTCCCTCAGCCCTGCCTGCCCCCTCTCACAGTCTGGGAGCTCTCAGGGTCGGGAGGCGACCCGGCGATCAGGGGAAGGCAACGTCCCCATCACACCTCTGCTGCTGCCACTGCTGGCAGCGCAAGCCTCGGCCGACCCTGGTTACCTGAGCCTCAGGTGGCCTTGGGCGGCTGGGGGGCTGAGAGGACTGGGGGACTCCGGAGGCAGGCGCAGGGAGCAGCCAGGCCTGCCTGGGGGCGGGTCCAGCCTTGCTATGTGCCTGCTGCCCCGGTGGGCCTGAGGGCACTGGGTGCCACCATCTTGTGGCTGTGGGCATTGCCATCTTTGAGGGCATGGCAGTCAATTAGCATATTCCTACCTTATTGGCTGTGGGTGCCACCATATTTTAGGGTGGGGCAGTAAATTAGCATATTCCCTCCTTATTGGCTGTGGGCACTGCCATCTTTGCCATGGCATGAGGGTCAATTAGCATATTCCCTCTTTATTAGATAGGATTTTATGAATTTTAAATATTTTATATGTATCTATAGGTCTATATATCTGTGTGTGTGTGTGTATTTGTTTTTGATTCTGGACAGTGTCCTCGCCTCTGTACCTTGTTAGATGAACTCTTGGCATCCTTTCCAAGTCTTTCACCTCTTTCTTTCCCCTTCACCCTTAACTTCTGCTTTGTCATAGTAACATTTACATTCCATTCTATAACCATAATTAAACCTCTTGTGCATTTTCTATGGATTGATTCTATAAGATGAGAAACAATAAGTATTTACATCATTATGGCCATATAAATATTTCCTACTCAAGAGCAGTTATTGTGCCTCCATTATATTTCCACCTCTAGGGGTTCTTTGCCAAGGCTCTTAGACAAGGAACCCAACACTCAAGTGGGTTCTCCTTTCCTCTGCTCTACTACTTGCTATCTAGGGCATGACCTTAGTTCATTAGATGCAGACAGGATGCAAGTTCCAAATCTCCTTAATGCTACTCACCTGATATTTTGAGCCCCATGAGGTGATCTATTTAAAAAAGAAATATTTTTATTGATTTTAGGAAGGAAGAGGGAGAGAGAGATAGAAACATAAATGATGAGAGAGAATCATTGATCGGCTGCCTCCTGCACATCCCTACTGGGGATCGAGCCAGCAACCCAGATATGTGCCCTGACCAGGAATCAAACTATGACCTTCTGGTTCATAGGTGGATGTTCAACCACTGAGCCATGCTGGCTGGGCAAGGTGAGGTGATCTTTTATTCAGATGTATGCTATCCACCCCTTCCATTCCCTCTTCCTCACCAAGTTACCTGGGAGTATCTTGCTTAGGCTAATTTCCAGACCCAAAGACCTTTCCTCTCTCTTGTTCCAAGCAAGCAGCTGGAGGCATATGTATGTAGGTTTCAGTGTAAATGATTCATTGATAGACTAAGCAGCCTGTTGGATGGAATCATCAATGGCATGAGGGAAAACACAAATAGATGCAAGAAGAGCCATTTCCTAGCAGGAAAAAGTATTATTTATGGATCTACAAAGGTACTGGCTTCAAAAGTCACCAGTGACACGGTAGCCAATGTGCAACCTATTTTTCTTTGTAAGCATGTTGGGATGGCAAGAGAGGAAATAAATAATGCATTTCTTAGTATGTCCTCTTTTAAGTTATTGAGTGTCGCCATGAGACTTCTAAGGCGTCAGTGGTAGAACTAGAAAGATGGATAGCAGTATTTGTGATCGTTGCCTCGGCTCTGACTGTGCTTCCTCTGCACATAGTAGGCATTTTAAGAATTCCTCTCCAGCCTTCTAATTTTCTCCTTTTTTGTTTCATGCGACTCACCGCTAAATTAGCTGGGTTTGATGTCATTCCTTTCACCTGTCCGACACACCTTTAAAGTGAATTTCTTTAGAGGTTGCAGCATATATGCTCGCAATAATAATGAGTAAGAAAGAGAGAGAGAAAGCAAAGGAATAAAAACAAAGGTTAGGTCAGAGCACCTGAACTCTCTGAGCCTCGGTTCCCCCTGGGTAAAGACAGGTTATTAACGGCTGCTTTGCAGGACTGTTGAGAGGACTCAAGGTGATATTGCTCCAGTGCTTAACAGAGTGCCAATTAGATCATAGATCATCACACAATTTTTATTATTGTCATTCTTAATACGGTGTTCCCAGTCCGGGGGCGCTTGGCTTCTCAGGTGGCCACGGGAGGTTGGCCCTCACTTGATGGTTTTTCAGTTAATCCATGTCCTGGGAGAGCGGACTGGAGTGTTCAAAGCCAGAGGGGAGCTTTGTTATCTGTAAGGGCTGGATTAATTTTACAGTGTGGTGTCCTTTGCCCAAGGTAAGCATAAGGCGTCACCATGCTCCGTCTTGGGCCTGCTCTTTCTCGTCGGGCCTCCCTTCTCTGGATGGAGGGTTTCACATGTGCACGTTCATGATCTGTTGTGCCGGAGGGCAAGGCAGTCATCACTCCCACATTCATTTCAGGTTATTAAAAATTCATTCCAGTTTTATTTGTGAGCAGGTCTGAGCGCAGAGCTGACTGCAAACAGTAGAAAAGCTTATGATGAAAAGGCAAACATTTGCTTCTGGCTTCCAAATAGACAGCAATTCTTCCTTCTCCCTGAAGCAGTTAGAAGGAAAATTGGGCTGAAAACAGGATGATTGTTTCTGGTTTTTAATTTTGCGCCTATGAACCCCCCTGCACAGAGGGGGATGTACCCAAATAAGGAGGGAAAACACCCAAATAACATGCCTTTATCCTAAGGTATGAAAATGTACGCACTAATCTGACAGTATGTTTGCTTTGTTCTGCAACCACTGAAGTAGGGAAGGAATTTCAACTAAGAACCAAAATGTTTGTCTGTTAAGACGGTGATTTTTTGAGAAGGAAAATTAGTATAGCAGCATTATATGGGGAACATGGAAAAGGCTGAGGGGGCAAGGAAACCTTATTAAACTTACACAATATCCAAAGCAGGAGAAGGCATGATGCAAAAATACCAGTGATCTGAGCTGGGTTATTCTATGACTGTAGTTGAAGTCCAAAGTGTTGGTAGCTAAGGAATGAAATGACAAATGTTTGGCAAGGCCACAACAGTCTTTTATGTTAATAGCAGGTTGAAAAAAAATACAAAAGTGAAGTAGGCATTTGTAATTTTCTAACACAGTCTGGTTCTTTTTGGAACAGGATCCTGGTCTAGCCACGTGCATCAGGCCACCCACGTGGAATGATCTACTCATCTGTACATTCTCTCCACCCATTCACTGGGCATTCCTTTCCATTTATTCTTCAATGTTTTTCAATTTATTCTTTCAACTTTTCCTCTCTCAGTTCTTCATTCTTGACCTTCTCTTCCATATCCTAAACTTTTGCTAGCAATCTGGCTGAAAACCTGGTACAGGACCACGCTTACATGGCTTCTGGACTCCCCCAAACCTGGCTAACTTCTGGTTGCCAGTTCAGATCGAGCACGTTTTGGGCACTCTGGTGTCCCATGTTCCTTCCCAACCTGGGCTCAGAGAGCTGGCTCAGAGGGTAGTTGGTCCTGGTGCCTTCCCCCTTGACCATGTGCCTCTGGTTGTTCCCCAGGTTATGCCTCATCCTTCTGTTTCCTCCCCTTCCCAGGGACTTAACTGGTCAAGTTTAAAGGAGTTACAGAACAACATCAACACTTTGAGTTCCTAATCTTAGAAGTCCTAACATGTTTTATCTTTTCTTTCTTACTCTTCTCTTCTTTCTTTCTGGTTGTTGTTGATTTATTTTATTATTTCAACAACTAAAATACTTTGTGCTGGTGATGGCAAAGAGAAAATAAAGTCTATTTTTCAATGACAGGCTTCTTTCCCAAATGATTTGTCTTCATTTTGGATTGACATTCCACTTCTAGTCACTTCAAGGATGAGAAGGTTTGTAGTCCCAGTGTCTCAGTCAATAACCAAACACCTTATTTCACGCGGGATGGCAAGTGCATTTCAAACTATTGGACTTTCTTGCCTGCAGCATCCCATTGAGAAGGATGCAGAAGCTGTCCCCACGCTCAGCGGAAGAGAGTACTGTGATCAGTGACATCTGCTACCCACATAGGAGAGGTGAATTATGGTGTTGTCATGCCTGACAATGATTAGAAGAGCTGCTGCTTAATGAAATCTATGCAGATAACTCACACAAATTACAAAGAAAAATTATCGTTCACATCACTAAGAATCCATCTTCCTTCTTCTTTTTTTATTGTTGTATAATTGACATATTATATTAGTTTCAGGTGTACAACATAATGATTCACTATTTGTATGAGACTCCATCTGTTTTTAAATTCAGAATTTCATACATCATTTTCTTAATGTGAACTCACATAGATCAGTCACACAGACTCAAAATGTCAGAGTCTTCTTCTCCAGCCCTCTCTCTCTGACTTCAGCATCCAATCTGTCGTCCAGTTCCATAACCCCATCTCCTCTAATCTTCTTCCACATCTTGCTGCAGCTTCCTCACTGGGCCTGTGCTTGTAGCACGCACATCCACCGAAGGTGTTGGATGCGTCTTCCTCAGGCATAGCTCTTTAAAACTCTGTGATGGGTCCCCATTTCCAAGTATAAAAATTCTAAACTCCTTAAGCTGATGTTTTAGACCCTACAGAGGTTTCACCTAATCATGTATGGACATACACATTCAGAGGTGATGTTTAAAATACCGGCACTTCAGTGGGTGGATGGATGGATGGATGGATGGATGGATAGACACAGAGATGGAGCTTTCTCATCCTAGCCTGTTGTTCCTTCTGTTTTTTTCTTTGTCTGCCCACTTTCCCATCTCTCCTGAATGGTATTCTTCTAGGCCCAGCTTTTCCACAGAGTTTTCACCTCATCTTCCATCCTCATCACTGGAAAACACCCCTCTCTATTTTGAACTTCCGTATTTCTTAAATGTCACAACAAAGGGGTAATGTTGTTAAAAACAAACAAGAATATACATGTGATTTCTAGACCCCTAGAGCAATGATTTCCAGAATGAGGTGTGTTCTGGCCTCTTGAAACATTATGACATGGTTCTTTCTAATCTGAATACATATTGGTTATAAATAATTATCATAACATCATATTATAGTTTATATAATTGATGCTAGGATATTTTATACACATATTGTTTATAGTTCTCACAGAGCTGATTCATTTGTTCATAAATCCATTTATTCAGCCACGGACTATGTATCCCTCAAATGTATTCAGTGCCAACAGTGTGCAGGGACTGTGTTGGGTTCTAGAGATACAGAGGGTAATGCAGGGTGTTGTGGAAGCATACAGGAAGGGTATTGGTGTTGGTTACCTCCTGCTGCATAAACAACTATCCCAAATAGTACCCTCAAAGTAAGCATTTATTATCTCAGAGTTTTTGTGAGAAAACTCGCAGAGAACTCACAGGTATTGGGGGGGGTGGCTCTTTTTAGGTGGTTCTGGCACAGATGTGTCATGAGGGGCTGTTGAGATGGTTTCTGAAGGCTTGACGGACTGGAGCAGCCGCCTCCAGGAAGGTTCACCTACATGACTGTTGGCTGGAGGCCTCGTTCCTCACCGCGTGGACCTCTACATAGGGCTGCTAGAGACTCCTCACAACACGTCCACCAGCTTCCGGAGGAAGTGATCCAAGAGGAGAAACCTACTGTTTATGTCCCAGTCTCAGAAGTCACCCACTTTCACTCTGCCACATGAGATCATTAGGAGTGAATCACCTTCTTCGCTCCACATGGGAGGGAATGGGAACTTGGCTCCCCCTCGGGAAGGGAGGATGTCAAATAATTTGTATGCCTGTTTGAAAACCACCGCAGTGTCAGCTGGTCATTGGGAGAGGGAGTCAGAAAAAACTGGTGGAAGAGGTGAGTTTTGGCTGAATTTTAAAGAATTACTAGGAGTTAGCAAAGAAAAACAAAGCAAAGGACATTGCCACCAGAGTATCCCCTGGGCAAAGGTCTGGAGACCCAAGGGAGCAAAGGCCCACCTGGGAAGTCTGTAGATCTTCTGTTCAGGTGGAGTGGGGGGAGTAATGGAGGGGTGGTGAGCGGTGAATAGGGAGCACAGGAAGGGGAGGAAGGGGAAGGAGAGGAATGCTTCAGTTTGGGTCCTGTGGAGCTGGAGGCACCTGTGGAGAAGCCGTGAGGTCTGTAGCTTGGCACAAAGGGTGTGAACAAGGCTGCAAGCTGCTTCCACCTTCTACTGCCTCAACTCCCAGAGGGCCTTGCATCCTAAAGATGAAGTCTGTCCCTTTTGTGTAAGACGGACTGTGTACAATCTCATGGATTGATTCCAGGAACTCTGCATTCTTACTCATCCTTACTTACTTTTACTCCAGCAAGCAGGGCATGGTTTGGCCCACGGAAGTGATCTGTGACCTGAAGAATCTCCCTTGTTTCCCAGGAGCTCTAATGGAACAGAGGCCTGACACAGGCCTTGCTTTCACATCCCTGCTTTTCCTCTAACCAAGACAACCAAGAGTCCAGACCAGGTCACACAACATGTGCTCAGACACACACCGCTGCCAGCAGCGAGTCTCTACCTGGACACCTTGCAGGCACATGTTAGTGAGACCGTGGGAATATGCATGGATGGGGGGCAGGGGGAGAGTTACCTTCTTGCCGCATCTCTTTATCTCTTTCCTTTTACCTTTTTTTTAAAAATCATATTATTTTCTTTCAGTATTTCCCATGCAAGAAAGTATTTTGAGCAACAATGCTGTAAAAATTATTTGATTTATTTTAAATATAAGAGGAAGGCATTTTCGGGTCCTGATTTTTGCATTTAAAAAGTTATATTGTGTCTGTTTCCTGCCATGTTCTCTGACTGGCTCCATCCTATATCCATATTTTCTTCCTCTTTGGAGCCAAGACAGTTTGTTTTAATGGATGTTTCCATGATAAGCGATATATGGGTGAATCACTTAATTTTGTGTGTGTACTGCTCTAATTTCCAAAATGTGGCCTTTGATAATAGTGTGGAGAGAAGCAAGATAGAAAACATTTGAGTAATTCTTTGCCCTTCAGTCTCTGGATGTGGAAATAAATGCTCTTGAATTTATACGTTCTTGGTCCTTTAGGAACCATAAAAGCATACCCTTACATATATATGAAATGGCAAGAAACTGCATATTTATTAAGAATCATGACCCTTAGGACTAGATAAGTCAAATTAAATCTCATAAAAAATTGGTTATGGAAAATAAATACATGGCGCTATTTTTTCTTTTAGAGTCTACTTATTAATTTTGTCATGTTTAATATGTTCCAGTTGCAAACAAAGGCATAAATGTATGCGTTCATTCCTAATTAATTTATGTAATTGGGTTTTATAAATTTAGGTGTTTAGGAAGCTGTGCATAACACACCCCATTTGCTGTGTGCTGTAGCCAGTAAATGCATAATAGAAAGAAATATAGTTTGAAGCTCACTTCAGTGGTAAATATAGATTAGTTGTAAATGATATCTTTGTAATGTTTATTTTAAATTTTGCAATGCTGCAGATTTCCCAAACATACCAATTAATGTTCTTATTTGAAATAATGACTAGTTAATTACTATAAATTCTAAGTGCTCTATCTCTGACAATTAAAAAGTCTCTTACAGCTTTTGTTTAGTTCCCTTGGGATTATATAAGGAGCCAGTACACCATTGAGGAAAGGAGAATAAGAAGGGAAGGAACATGCTTAAAACATGGTCGCTGTGTCAGTTCCTATTTTAAATGGCTGTATGTGTGTTTACAAATACATATATGTCTAGGCACATTTATGTGTAATTTCTATTCTTGCTAAAAAGGCAGTAAAAAAGTTGAAAAATCTGAAATGTATTGTGATTTTTTGAAAGTAGGTTACAAATTTTCCTGTGATCAAATACAATGGGATAAAACCAGTAAATTTAAAATAAGTCCATCTGGCATCGTGCTGTGGCTGTGAAGTTACCCAGGATCTCCGTTCTGCAATGAACCTAACTCTGCAGCCTAAGAAAGACTAACGGGAATGATTTCATCAGAAAGGGACTGGGTTTTAGTCAGGTTTCCCTGACACTTTATTCACTTACAGTGGGAGGGCCCTGTTGTTTCCTCACACAGCGCAAAAAAACTGTGAGAAACCCACGTCAGTGCTCTCCTGCTCCTATCCAAGGCATTAGGCGTTGTCAAGTTTGTTTTCATGAATATGTTTAAACAGAAGAAACTGCCTTTGGTTCAAAGCGAAACACCTGCCTCTTTGACCAACAGTGAGCACGGGAGCTGTTTGAACAGGGCATTGTATGCCTTAGAGAAATGACTCGGTGCACAGCATTCTCCGTAAACATGATGCCTTCCACCCAGGGGGAGAGTACGCGTGCAGGGTCAACTGGGACGACCGTCCCTGCGTTCTATTTTGTGCCTTACAGGTTCCAGGAGACTGTTGGGTTTGCTTGTGAGAAAGTGTGGGGTTGCTGCGATTCAAAAAAACCTAGAATAATCATGTATAAATATAAATACTGGATGTGGAGTAAGTGTTAGGCATCACTCTTATGATGAAATATGCATGTCTTTCCAAGGACAAGACCTTCATAATTCATTTATAAGTTACATTCCTTACTTACATGTAAGTAGTGGAATAGCAATTTTCTTCATTCTTTCTGAATAATTGTCACACAGGGAAGAAGAAGAAGAAGAAGAAGAAAAAAAAAAGGATAAACTTTTCTCAAACAGCAGAATGCCATTCAGCGATAAGTGGGGAAAAAAGTATTAGAGAAGAGCCAAAAAAGAAAAAAAAAAAATCATAGGTTCTGGTGATGTTGGAAAAATGACGTGTGGGCAGAAGTGGCAGACGCGGAGCTTCATCTGTTTTGTCGTGTTATGACAGAAATCATTACGAGTGTGATAGGTTTATTTCTAAAGACGTGCTTCAACATTCAGCGCGCATCTATTCCAGCACGCCCCGTGCCGAGCCAGGCTGTGGATCAAGATGAAAGGAAAATTAAATTGTATATTGAAGAGCTGTTAATTGAGCGGTGCTGTATTTAACGGGGAAGCGTCAGCTTCAGGCAGCCGATACCGCTGAGGGTTTCAAACGCACTGCATCACTAGACTGTCGGTTTGCCGTGGAGAATGCAAACAGGGCTAACGACAAAGGCTCGAAAACTTGGGGTGTTCCTGCCGGTCTCTTTGGAAGGCAAGTGTTAATTTACTCACTGATGAAATCCCGCGCACACCCATGCATAAGGGAACTAAGTACTGCAGTTTCTTGCCGGGGGACTAATGACACACCGTTTAGTCACCCGAACCTATTTCCTAAGGCACCATTTTCGGGCTTGTTTAAAGTTTTTAATGGAAGGCCTCATATAATGCTAGCTTTCCTCCCTCTTCCTTAATCAATGTAAATTCAATTGTATTTCAGAGGGTGGCCAAGCAGTATTTCATCATCTCTAATATCCATTTAAAAATGTTAGGTCTTCCCAGTTATAATTCTCAGAAGTAGCCTATCAGTGGTTTAATATGTTATCTCCATTCTCTAAGGCAGTGTTAATTTCCTTTTGTAGTTAATCTATCCTACTACCAAATTTAGTATATTTATAGTTAAAGATTCTGTTAAGAGCTAAGTGATTTAAGCACATCTGGGATAAAGTGGCCTTGGCTTTAACTATGAAACAAATTTTCTTTATTTCATTCTCTTCACTGATAAATCCATAGTAACTGGAGGCATTTCTAGAATTGTGGGCAATTTGAGCCTCTCAAGTTTGATTAAAGATACTTCGGATATTCCTGCTGAGAGGCTAGACGGCTGAGAGGAGTTCATTTTGGTTCTGATTCTGGCCCTGGCCTGGCTCCGTGGGAGAGGAAGAGTGACCATGGGCTCAGTCCCAGTGCTGCCGTTCCCTGTGGGCCTGGGGGCACGTTGCTTCTCAGAAAGGTGGTGGTGGGACCAGTTGAGCCTCCTCATGGCTGTTGCATGGGACTGATATACCATAAGGAGTCCACAGACATGGTTTTGAAGGGCTTTATAAACTCATTCACTCATTCATTCACTCATTCATTAGATATGTATAGTGAGCCTACTGTGCGCTTTTGTCAGGGTTCCTGGAGAAGGCTTTGTTGGTGAAGTGATATTCGAGCAGAGAGAACCATGTTTAGAGAGCCGGAGAGAGCCACACAGATAGGAGATCACACCTGGCATCAGATAGCACCTGCAGAGGCCCAGGGAAGCCAGCCTCAGTGTGTCAGTGTGATTTCCACAGGCACAGCTCCCTTGAGAGTCAGCAGCCCTTTCAACCTCTGTACTTCCTTTCTATAGCTGTATAGTGTTTCATGATATGGATGTTTCTTAATGGAATTGGTTCTCTGTCCATTGACATGCCATTTGGGAAGTTCCTGATCTTCTAAGTGTATTGTAAACAATGCTGAAATGAATTGTCTTGGACATCTGTTATTTTGCAGATATACTAGTATTTCTTTAGCGTAAATTCCTAGGAGTAGAATTGCTCTGTCAAAAGGCTCCTTGCTCTGTCAAACGGTTCCTTACAAAGACAGGGTTCTTGAAAACTGTTTCCAAACGCCAAAATTAACAAAACAGCCCTAGTTTTAAAAATGGGATTATAAGAAAACAAAGTATTATTTATTTGGAAATATAATGGCACATAGGCAACAAGCATCCATCTTCGGTTTTAATAATATATCTTGGGGTATATTTATCCTGCTCAAAAATCACAGGTACAAAAGCCATCTTTCATTTGTAAATAAAAGGTCAGGGGTTTTTGATTTTTCCTTTAAGAGGCATGAAAGAATTCAGCAAACTACTGACTTGCCCCAGTTGACATTATCTGTTTAGTGTATGTGTAATAAATATACCCCAATTCTACTTCTAGGAATTTATGCTAAAGAAATACTAATATATCTGCAAAATAACAGATGTCCTCCTTGGAATATAAGGCTATGAACTGCCCATTCCCAACAGGTGCTCAGCTGAGGTATCAGCTTTACTCCAGAGAGCAGCATCCGGCCTCAGCAGCAGTGCAGCTGCGAACATTGCACTTTCTGCTTCTTCAGGCATCAGATGCTGTTACAGAAGGAAGGCCCACTAGCGGGAGAAGGAGTGGGTTGATTTCTTCTCTAAGGGCAGAGGTTGATTAGTCTAGGCTGGTATGAAGAGATGTAACCTCAGAAGAGACCTCACCAAGGCTTTCCAAAGGGCCTGGGGACCTAGGTATCGCAGTGATGTGCCTGGGGAAGCAAAGGAGTGACCCTTGATAACTCACGAGCAGTCCCATAATGTTGGGAGCCAGAAAGAAAGCTGACTTTGTGACAAGGAGGTGGGACACAAAGATGGAACTGGAACTGGCTTCTACCGGTCAGGATGTAATTGGATGTGCTGTAGTAACAAACATCCCCAGATCTCAGTGATTTTTTAGTCATGATATCTGACCAAAAAGGATGGGAAAGGGGCAGGGTCTGCTCATTAAAGTCACTCAGGGATCCAGGATGACCTCACTACCATCGCTCACACACACCTCTGTTATTTTTGCAGTACAGGGAAGGGTACATGGCAAATCAGTGCCTGGCTTCTAAGCTCCCACCTAGAACTATTACCTCTGCTTACAATTCATTGGCCAAAACAAGTCCACAGCCACGCCTGACTGTGAAAGGACAGGAAAGTGCATGCGATTCTAGTCTGTGCCCCCAAGAATCGAAGAGCCAGGACAATTGTGAGCAGTTCTAGCGACTGCCATAGTGGCAATGGAAGTGGCATTTATTTTTAATGTGGGTTCGAAAATAATTGGTCAGATATCGCAGGGTTTTTTTCTTATTCTTTTTTTTTTTTCTAGAGGTCGGAAAAGCACTTACAGATTAAAAAAGACCTGGTATGGCACCTATGTTTTAAACAGAAGGAAAAGATGACATTGGGGACCAGCGACACAGGGATTTCACTTCTGTGCCATGACAAATACCAGGGAGATGTAATTGCAAAATGAAGCTGCAAATGTCTTACCCAGGGAACTAGGTAACAACCTGCTTGGCTCTATAAAGGAGGAATAATATCCAATTAGACTAAGTGTATTCGGTGCCTGAGTGACAAGCTGTGGAGACCTCAGGGCCTCTGGGGCCCCCAGGGCGGTTTCAGGAGGCTGTCTGAGACCTGTCCGGGTGTGAGGGGACGGGCCCTGCTGCAGAGCAGGCGCTGATCAACATGTCACTCGCTGTAAGCCTCGGTGCGGCTGCCTCGGCTCTTCTGAGCTCCGAAAGGAGGTGCCGCCTGTGTTGTGGCGTGTGCCCCCTCAGCCACCGGGGCAGGGGTCCCTTGCCAGGCAGATTCACCTCCCACCCCTGCCGCCTGTGGCCCTGACTGCGCAGCTGGGCTCATCGCGGTGCCACATCAGCTCCCACATTGCAGACTGTAGGGTCTCAGGATCCCTGTCTATGCCACAGGCTTGCCCCTAAAGTCACTGCTCTTCCTGGGGCCAGGAGTATCAGGGCTTTCAGGGTCAGACTGAGAATCCAAGTCCAACCCCACCCGTTCCTACCCATGTGAGCTTTGGTCAAGCAATAAACCTCTCTGAGCTTCTTTATCTGTAACATGTGGTTGGTAATTGTTGCTACCTCTGAGGGGTTTTGTGAGGGTTAGCTGAAGACCCTGTAACTCACCCAGCAGGTGCTGGCACTCAGCACCCAATCAGTGTCTGCAGGGGTGAGCCCCATCATCATCATCACCCCTCCATTCAAGTCTGACCTCCCCTGAGGCTGCTTTCCAGACCTCTGCCCCTGGGGACTGCACCTTCCTCTGAATAACTGGTGTCCTCACCACCCAGGCCCTTTAACCACACTGCCTCACACTTTTCTCATGTTCATGCCCCAAGTCCCCGGTGGGTGGCAAAGCTTGTGAGAGCGCAGCCAGCCTTCATTTCTCTCTAACCTTCATGCCTAGCTGTGCTCCACTCCATTCAGCCCTTAGTGGATTTGATGTTATGTCTTTGTTTGTTAATGAGTCACCTATTTTTTTTTGAAAAAGATATTTTTATTGATTCTAGAGAGGAAGGTAGAAGGAAAGAGAGAGAGAAACATCAATGATGAGAGAGAAAAATTGATTGGCTACCTCCTGCATACCCCACACTGGGAATCAAGCCCACAACCCAGGCATGTGCCCTGACTGGGAATCAACCGTGACCTCCTGGTCCATAGGTCAATGCTAAGATTCATACGTTCATTCAACAAAGTTGTTTCACCGAACGGGCAAGGGTGGTTAATATATAGGGGTTCAGGGATAAATAACTCTGTGTGCGGGGAGGCCGCGGAGACTCATCCTCTGTGCAGCCGGGTTCCGAAGTCAGCATTTACACAGGAAATGGAGTGCAATCAAATGACCCTCAAGGATCCTTCCAGACTTCATGCCCTTGGCCAGCCAGTCTGGAAACTCATATCCAGTGTCTTGAATTTGAGGAGCGGCCTCTTCCTTGGGAAGCAGAGACCCACCCCATCCACCCCTCCTCGATTTTCACTGCCCCTTGCCCTTCCTGCCTTTGCTCTTCTTCATGTCCATGTCATTAAGAGGCAGTTTGTTGGTGGACATCATGATTGGACTCTGAGGTAGCAACTGATCTTTAATCGAATGCCACTGTCAACCAAAATGAAGGCCACTCTGCTTCCTGTAAGGAAAAAAAAAGTAATAATAAGACTGCTGCATTGATGAGCATGAGGTTTTAATTGTTTTCTCTAGAATTTTGATGTTCACTGTGGTCTCCACCTTAGAGATCAACGTAGAGAAGGCATTGCTTCCTGGCTGGGAGAGCCCTTAGCTGTGAGTGCCGCGCCTTGTACAGCCACGCTCATGTGCTATCTATGGAGACAGTGATTTTTATTCATTAGAGTTTTTGAGTCTAATTGTTTTTAAACTGCCACTGTTGTTTGTTAAAGATACAGATGTCTGGCCATGGAGGAAAACAAGGTGAATTTATCGTTGCAATTAGACGCTTCACAATTTGAAAACTTATCACTTAAATTGGTGAAGTGTCACTTTTATGCAACTTGATGTTTGGAAGTCCTCGGAGCCCAGGACGAAACTCATATGCAATTTAACAAGATCTTGGTGAGATGAGGGAAGTCGCACTTGACGAGACACGGAGACAAAACTGGATGGAATTTTCCAATTCCCTCCTACATGGTAGAGTAGGTGAAGGGAGAGAGACCACAGATTGATTTTTGTGTAACTCTTAAATGAAGTGGAGCAGAGTTGAAACACAGCAACACTGGATTTGAAGTTGCCCTATGTTAGATTACTGCAAGGAAGTTAGTTAATATGTTAATGTGAATCCGGGGGAACATTGTGCGTTTTCCTCTTCATGTTCATTTGTGCTGCCTCCTAATCTCTGGGCGACGGAGAACAAGTCATAGGTTACATGTTTCTTATTTATAGGCATTAAGCCACGTCTTTAAAATGTAAAATGAAGCCGACAAAAATGCACAGCCTGATAACAACAACAAATCTAATCTGAAGTGACACGGGGAGGCTCTCCCAGAGGTTTTCCTCTTTAATGTAACATGACTTTAAATTGATGCAGCCCCACAGTGATTGAAAAGCTCTCAGAGCTTGTCTCCTATGATTACATTTCTGATCTGTACAACTTAATTTTTTAACTGGGTGAGTCTCAGTTTTGCGAATGAACAGTTTTCTTTCGCTTTCTCTCTCACTTTATTTGGGAAGGGAGTTGATTTGGCAACCAGGCAGATCGAGCTCTATTACCGTGGGAAATAGTGAGAAATCCTGCAACAGCAAATACCTAGAGAGCGGCCATGGCCTGTGTGCCTCCAAGTCTCTTTCTACTCTTTTCCTAACTTTCCTTCTTCACTCCCCTTCTCTCCCCTTCTTTTTTCTCCCCACCCCTCCCCACCTCCGTGTCAGTGGTGATGGTTGTACATATCTGGGGATAAGCTAAAAACCATTGAATTGTACACTTTACATTGATGAATTGATCTGTATGTGAATTATGTATTAAAAAACCTGTAATGTTATTGTTAAAAGTGTCTCTTGAATCATCCTCAGTATGATTATTCTCTAAAGTGTATTTTGATGAATTCAAATTTAATTTAAAATGGTTTATCCTTCTAATCTGTGGTATCTAAGTAAGGTAATGCCCAATGATTGCTAATGTTTGTTTATTCAGGACACTCACTCAAAATCTTTATCCATTGCTGTCTGTGACGTGTTGGGGTTTAGTTTGCTGTTTTCTTCAGTTGGAAGTTGCGCATCTTGGGTCTCATAAGTGATATCAGTGACTTTTACAAAGGCCAGTTACATCATGGATACTTCTATCTAAGCAAAATGACAACATGAACTTGTTTCTTTCTGATTTCATAACATCAGTCATTCAATTCTTGCCTTACTCCAGAGCCTTAGTTTCAGAGCCGACTTGGTTTATACCGTTTGCATAATTACTAAAGTGAATGACAAGTGCGTAACAAACACTCCTTTTGGTCATAACTGCATTACTGAAATATGCCCCAAAGGCCTTCTAACTATTCTTTCCCAACAGCCTCTAATAGTACCTTCAGATCACAACTAGAAAATCAAAGCTTTCTGTTTCATTTTATAACCTTTTTTAACTCAGCTGTCTTAGCTTGGGTGTTTAATCTTTGACATGGCTATTGATGACTAATTTTTTACTTGAAATATGCTTAATCTTTTCTTATATAAGAAACTTAGGGAGAAGAAAACCATGTACACTTCCCCCCAAGAAAAGCAATTTATGGGTGATGATCTGACAAGGACCAAGAAGAATTAAAAGACCCTAATGCAGTGGTTCTCAACCTTCCTAATGCTGTGACCCTTTAATACAGTTCCTCATGTTGTGGTGACCCCCAACCATAAAATTATTTTCGTTGCTACTTCATAACTGTAATTTTGCTACTGTTATGAATCGTAATGTAAATATCTGATATGCAGGATGTATTTTCATTGTTACAAATTGAACATAATTAAAGCATAGTGATTAATCACAAATACAATATGTAATTATATATGTGTTTTCTGATTGTCTTAGGTGACTCCTGTGAAAGGATCATTTGACCCCTAAAGGGGTTGCGACCCACAGGTTGAGAATCGCTGCCCTAACGGCTATTCTGAGCTCGAATGTGTTAATGCAGTTCTCACAGTTACAGAGTGGGGACCTTATAGGAAAACATGCTTATAATTTTTCTCTTCACCTTGTGTTTGCTCCAGTAATTTCTTTTTGGGCTTATTCTAAAATCAAGGTTCAGAATATCCTCTGAGAAGCTTGGGTTTATTACTTGAAACAAGAAACCTTTATTCAAAAATTTTAACCATTGGATCACTATAGCTTTAGATTCTCGAATTTCTTTTTCTCTTATCCAAATGTACCATGTATCTTTAAGCAGGTAAATCTACAGTAGGTTTTATTAGATATCACACTGCAGAGTTAAGCTTGGTTGATTTGGATTTAAAAAAACCTCCGGAGCTTTGAGAATGACTTTGAAACTCTCTTTACTGTTGGAGCTTAAAGAAAGTAAATCTTGAATGTCCTCTATATTAATTCACCTGCTTGGAAAGTTAGAGATTAAAGGGTTTAATCGGATTTTTATATTTTCTATAATTTCTGTTTGTCTTGGAGTAAACTGTGCTTTGTATGGAGTGGTTCAGTTTCCATAAAACAGGAAGATTCCATTACTGACAGAATAAGGGGAAAAATCTAATATAAATATATACCACTTCTTATAGCTTTTTTTGTTTTGGTATTAGATGCAAAGAAGTTAGCAAGTGACTTTAAGTAAGTGTACTTTGAGGAAAGCGATCTCCTCTTTGGTGAACTCTGAGCAAAGATTTGCATGTTTTCCTTTTAAGACAGTGGTTCTCCACCTTGGCTGCACATTAGAATCACCTGGGAATCTTTTTAAAATCCTGATTTCTGGGCCTCATCCTCCGGAAATTCTGTTTCTTTGTTATGGGGTGAGGCCACAACATTAGTAACAAAGAAACAGAATTTCCAGAGGATGAGGCCCAGAAATCAGGATTTTAAAAGATGAGGTGATTCTAATGTGCAGCCAAGGTTGAGAACCACTGTTTTAAGAGAAACCTCTTTGATTTCCTTCAGAGGGCACTTTTAGCAAAATGACGGAAGAAAAAGAGAAGTAGATAAGAAAATGAATCACAGCACAGGCGGGACCCTGTGCTCTATAGCCTTTCTCGTATCCGGGTACCTAGAACGGAGGTTGCTAATTAATGACCCAAGAGCTAACTCTGTCTGATGAAATGCAGGACATAATGCACACATGGAGCTTGACGGATGGCGATGATTACATCCGTTCATGTGGAATCCTGTATTTGGAAGAGTTGTAATTTGTTTTTGACACATTTCTCTCTGATTTCATACACTCATGCATATAGGTCTCACCTTCCTCCAAAAACCTCATTTCCAAAGCTGACTCAATTTATTCAGTTGGGGTAATTTGTTGGCCACTACTTCTTTTTCCTTAGTACATAATCTCTTTCCTGAATGCTCTCTCCGTCCTCCAAACCAACAATAGAAAGGACTAAGCCACAGGACCTGAACTTGAAACTGCTGCCGAGAAAGGAAGGTCTAGGCCTTTCAGCCCTGAAAGTATCCCGTGGAGGTCATTTCAAATGCACTCCCTTCCCAGCCGTGAAAGGAGAGTGTTTGGAAATCACCAAAATCACTGTGTGACTTGGAGCCACTACCTCCCCACCCCCTCACCCCTTCTGGTTATAAAATGGTCACGGGAAAAGAAGCTGGCTGACTCCCAGGGGGCAGAGCCGGCTCATGGCACGTTAAGGAGAGGCCAAGTGTCATTTTCCAGTTCATTTCCAACACGTATTTCTTCAGGGCCAAGGGCCAAACTGTGCCTCATTAGGAACGAGAGTTTGGCTATGACACCACTTAATAAAAAAAAGCAAGAAAGACCGAGGGGTGGGTAGGGGCTGGGAGGAGGGGGGTAAAGGAGGGGAAAATGGGAAATGTCTGTAATACTATCAACAATAAAAAATACATTTAAAAATAAAGCAAGAAAGAGAAAAGCCTATATCGCTAAATGGCAAATAACTTGGGACAACCTGTGTCCAGAATCTTTCTTGTCATGTAATGAGTGTGCCAAGTGCTAGCTGTAAGGAGAAAAAAATCACATCGTTTGCAGCAGTCAACTTTTCCTGGAAGAAAGATTGGAAAAAAATATATTTTGCAGGCAAGACACCGGTGGTCCCTGTTAACTTTGGGCACCGTGCAAGTGTCAACCCTGCAAAGCGAGTCCCCGTGAACAGCACTTTCTGCCATTTAATCAGGCTCTCGCCCGGCGTATTTATAGCCCTGGCGAGGTTGGCCCATTGTTACAAGACGAAATTGTGATGTTCAGCAGTTTATACCTTGGGAGCTGGAAGCGTTTCTCCATGGTGAATTTGTAATATTAATTGGCCATGTCAGTTCATGACAAATGTAGTGACATCTATTTCAAGTATTTCAGTTTTATGGCGCTGAAAAAGTGACACACGCTGGAGATAAGTAATCTCACAAAAGATCTTCACGCTCCCGTGTAGCGCTTTGAGAACGGGCTCTCGGAGGAGATGCAGATAGGCTGCGGGTTCAGGGGGCCGGCCCTTTGCTTTTGCTCAAGGCTGAGAAGGGAGGTGGGGGTGGGGGGTGGAGGTGGGGGTGGGGGTAAAGCAGTCCCTGTCATCTCCCGTTCAGTCTCCAGAGATCCTGGCTGAGGCGTGGCATGGACTCTCCTGCCAAGGAAGTATATGCTTCAGACCATCACGTATTTGATCTGGTGATCTGCTGCTTACAGGCCATGCCCATGCATAACAAGAAAATAGTGCCGCCTTAGCCGGTTTGGCTCAGTGGATAGAGTGTCCGCCTGTAGACCAAAGGATCCCAGGTTTGATTCCAGTCAAGGCACTTACCTTGGTTGCAGGCTCCTCCCCAGCCAGGCCCTGGTCGGGCGTGTGCAGGAGGCAATCAACCGATGCGCTTCTCTCACATCAATGTTTCTCTCTGTCTTTCCCTCTCTCTTTCACTTTCCTTAAAAAAAAGAAAAAGAAAATCAGTGGAAAATATGCTTGGGTGAGGATTAACAAAAAAAGAAAGAAAGAAAAGAAAGTAGTGCCTTTCTTAAACAGTGTGCAGTGGTTCTGGACCAGGGCAGCTGCCCCCTCCCCACCCCTCCAGACATTGGGCGATGTCTGGAGACATATTGGTTGTCACATCTTAGGGGGAATGGGTGGCTATTGGCATCTAGTGAGTTCAGGCCAGCTGCTAACACACTGCAAGGCACTGGACAGGCCCCACACAAAGGATGGTCTGGCCCCCAAAAGTGAGCGGTGCCGAGCTGAGAAACCCTGCTTTCGCGTGGGACATACCCTTTTGCCCTCTTCAAACGTGGCTGCTCCTCAAGAGGCTGATGTGGCCGGTGAAGTTCCCCGTCAGCTTCTGGAAGGAGACGGTGCTTGACTTCAGTTGCAGAGCTATTGAGGGCGGAGGTGGGGTGGGCGTTTGAACCTACCTCAGGGGACACATTTGTTAATTAGAGCTGAGAAATTGTTTTCTACGTGGCTACTAGGACAACAGAATTTCCGAAAGAACAATAACACAACAAAATAGCCTGTCTAGAGAGAGCAAATTCATGTAATTGTGTTGTTAGCCTTCTCTGTATGTCTAAGGTATGGGGGGTGTTATTTTTCCTGTTTTACAGATGAGTAGACGGAGGCCCAAATGCATTAAGTGACTGCGGAAGCTCCCATGACTTGTCAGTGGAGAGGAAGGGACTAGAGGGAGCATATTCATTAGTTTTCCTTGCCGATTAAGTGGAACAGTTTTTGGGTGTGTGATTATTTCACATGTATCGTTTCTGATATCCCAAACCTATATTGCTTGTAAAAAATTTTAAAATATAGGCAGGTCAAAAAAAGAAAATAGAATTGTCCTAAAAACTGCCCTTTCCCACTTAACAGTATTTCTGTGCTACTAAACCCTTCAGCAGAATTGTTTTTAATAGTTGCCCAGTGCCCTAATATACGAGTGGGCCATCATTTACTTGCCCAGTCCCTATTGTCCGACATACAGGTTATTTACACTTTCCTCTATTGTACACGGAATTGCAATGAGTGAATTTGCAGCTCACCCCGGTGAGTGATTGCTGAGTGTGCCTGCAAGTGCTGGTTCCGAGGGTAAGGGTAGGCTTTGAGAGAAATTGCTAAATTGCCCTCTTGAAAGACTGAGAGGCTACTTGCCTATATTTTAACCAAAAAAAAGGTATCATTTTCTAAGCCAGGTTGAATCTAATTTTACTGTGCGTTTCCTTGATTATTAGTGAAGCTAAACAGTTTTTATGTACTTAACAGTGCCTTCCTTTGAAAATGGCCTAATCATGTCCTTTGACTGATTTCTAGCACTGTGTCTGTATGTGCTCAGGAAGAGTGTTAACCCTCTGTTGGGCATATCACAGGTATTTATTTTCTCACGATCTTTTAAAAAAATTATGTTTAATTTAAATGTAGCCACATCGATCAGCCTGTCCCCTAAGGTCTCTGCATTTAGTTGTTATGCCTTTAAAAACCCTTCTTCATTGTAACAGTAGATATCTGCATTTAAAATAATAATAGTAATAATAACAAAACAAAGTAAAAACAAACAAAAACGTGGCATTTTGACTCAGATGGAAAGCATAGACTGCTTAATTATCTATTCTTCAGAAACATCTGGGAATCTTTAAGAAGTTAGTGGGTTGAATGATCGGGGAGACTGATACTCTCAGAGGTGAGCCCCATGGTGGTACCTTGCTCTAACTCCACCCCCTGGGATTGGTGGTTAGGTTTAATTCAGTTTGGAAATGGCACCAAGCCTGACACTTCTCAGGCATCTAAGGGAAGGTACCTACCACTGCGAATCTCCAGATCTTATGTCTAAAACCTCAGCATTCTCAGGGATGTATATTCTGCAAGAAACATCTTAATATTTTTCCTTGGTGCTGCCTAGGAAATACTAGAAACTAACTTATTCCCTCCCATCCTTCCTCTCCTCCCTTCTTCCTCTCTTCCTCCCCCTCCCTCCCCCTCCCTCCTTCCTTCCTTTCCTTGCTTCCTTCTTATCCTGGGATGTTTTCTTGTGCGGCTCAGGCCTCACTGCCAGGCTACTACTCTTGAAGACAACACTAGCTAACAAATGTGTGCATCGGTCTAGTGCCTTGTCACACTGAATCGGTACCGAGGGCCAGGCCTGGCTGTGCTGTGCTTCCTGCTGATGGACACACTTATCAAAGGTACAGCTTCAGTGTGTCATACACAGGAAATGCGTTTCCCCTGACCCGGCCAGTCCGCTAAGAGCTGTTCCCGGACATAAGGATTCACGTAGACAGATTCATCTCACTTCTATTATCTGCACCTCTTGCCTTCTAAATGTTTAAGAAGAGATGACTTTGGACACAAAGAGGTATTTATATTAATGCACTTATGTAAATGCACTTATGTTGTACTTTTTAGTGCTCAATGCAAATGGTCTGACTTTTCTGTTAGCATTCTCAGTCTATGCAATCCGTTCATCTATATTTGTAATCACAGTCAGGTAGGCTCTTAATATTATTATGGACACATTTTATTTGTAGAATCTTTTTTCTTGTCCATAATTCATTTTTAACCTCAGATAAATGACTTGAGTTTACCTTTCGTGAATTTTATAATTTAGGAGTGTAGAATGCCTAATTGAATACTAGTAAGAACAACTTTTCACACACATTTGAGGGAATTTTTACCATCTTAAACCAGGCTTTATTTAAGGAGTCTTGAGAACTAGGTACACGTTACCTGACCACCTTCACCGGTATGCCACTGTTCCTTCCTGCCACCTTCTTATTGAGGAGTCCATTGGAGTAGATGATCGGTGGTTTTATCTCTTTGGAAATATAGATCACTCATCTAACAATAGTTGCTGCTTTCTTATGTAGAATCACCTCTGGCAAGTGTCTGCCTTGGTTTGTGGCTAAACCTCTGTGTCCATTGGACCTCAGCATATGCCTCTCATTTATGGACTATTCTTCAGAGAAAGAGGGATCAAGTGTGAAGTTCCTCAGGTAGAAGCACAAAGGTGAACTCAGGTTCTAGTTAACCCAAATGCCATGGGTAGGACTTTAGGCTTATTTCTATCCTATTTCACCACAAGATGTCACCAGGACACCATACCAGCATGGCCTGTGGACCATCTCTCTGGCCAATTGAGTTACGGTTATCAAATAGCCTCTGCCCGGGGTCATAGGTGGAGTGGGCTGGGAAGGGGTCCCATTCTGGGGCCCTGAAGGACAGCATCACAAGCACCTGGATGTTTCTCCTCTCTCCAGGGGCCTTTCTTCTCTATCCTTTGTATGGAGAGTGAGGGTGGGTAACAGGATACAAGGAGGTCATCAGGTCATCGCAAAGTCCAAGGGGTTCTCTTACCCCTGAAACAATGCTGTCACTGCATAGGAAAGCAGGCCTCAATGGGAGAAGACCCCAGAGGCATAACCGTTCTCCCCTCTGTAGACATTGCCGAATGAACAGGAATCATATGCCCTTAGATGAAACAGGATTTCAGATGACTTAAAAATGCACACTGTAGGCCTTTTAAAGTTTGGGCTTTTTGGTGAATGTCATTAGTTGACAAATGTAACATCCAGGTTTTGTCTTTCATGGTTTCAGTGTCCGCTGGCAGATCATTCATTTACGATTCTCCCTTCTGGAGTTGTGGAACATGCTCAGCCAGGGTGGGGCTCTGGTGGCTTCCTGTTCTGAGTGTCCATAAACTCCAGCATAAGTGTTTTTGAGTCCTTCATAGTGTTACCTAGGAAGTCAGACTTAACAGGAGTCTCCTTGGTCACCTGACCTCTACTCAGTACCTTAATTCATTTGTTATCTTGAATTTTGCCACGGCTGGTTTATACTAAGAAGCTTGTCATTTGACTCAATAAAATAATATCAGTATGTCCCATTTGTATAGCTGTATGTATAGGATCCTTCCAACATATGATCATATGTCTACTTAATCACTCCTATTGATTGAATTTAATATACCAGTAAGAGCAAATATTAATTCTCCATTTCAAAATAAAAGTAAGGATCTTAGTGTGAATACTCAACAAGACTCCATAAATATTTTTTAAAGAAATGAAAGGACTGGAACCTCAACTTCCTGATTCTTGATCAAATAGCTTCTTTTGACTTTAACTTTTTAAAATTGATTTTAGAAAGAGAGAGGAAGGGAGATATGGAGGGAGGGGAGAGAGAGGGAGAGAAACATTGATTTGTTGTTCCACTTAGCTATGCATTCATTGGTTGATTCTTATATGTGCTCTGATTGGGGATTGAATCCACAACCTTGGGGAGTATTGGGACGGAGCTCTAACCAACTGAGCTACCAGGCCATGGCCGGGACCTTAACTTTTATCATTACCGTTTTTACGATTTCACTCATATCTGGTCCTTTAGAAATGCAGTTTGTTCTGTAATAATTTTTCTTTTAAATAATGAAACGGGCTGTTTGGGACCTGGTGTGTACTTAGAGGACTTGGTGTGATTAGCCTGAGGAAGCAGTCATTTCTGTTCCTAGAGTTTCTGCAGGTCTGACGTTCCCAGCCCACACTTTTTGTTTTTGAGTTAAGTGGGTTGTTTCAGTGTCTGTGGCCCATTTAAGCCATAACCATGTGGAATTCCATGAGTGAAACCTTAGCAGAGTCCTCCATCCAGACCAGCTTTTCTCGCCAAGTTCTAGTAGCTGATACCCTCCCCTCCACACCACCTCACAACCCTCTGCCCCTGAGAGCACCATCTCAAAGAGTTTCTTTCCCTTCCTGGTTTACAGTTTAGCATCTCCCAATCCACCCACTATGTGCTGCTAGGGAAGGTTTGGGAAAATATTTGAATTACAGACAGGTCTACAGTCATGTCTGTGATGCTGTAATGGGCTTACAAAGGCCAGGTCCCGTAGGTTAGCTGTCCATGTTGTCTCTGGTGGAAATGAACGTGAGCATCATTATGCACACATTTGATTGGTATGGGCTTTGATTGGGCTGTGTTCATGGCAGCAGGCCTGGGAAAGCAGTTAGGACTTTTAAGCATGGGAAATCATGAAAAAGTAAACCCAAAATGCATTTCAGTAATATTGATGACTATTTTTTCCTGCTAACATACCACTCTTAGTGCCTCTTTGAGTTACCCGAGGTAGCTGGTAATACTTTACAATGAGAACACTGTCAACTGTTGAGTGTCTGTTGTCATAGCTGTGATAATTCGCAAAGGTTTTCAAATGAGAAAACTGTTTTCTCCAGCTAGGAAGCAAGGTCTCAGACCTACTTCTATGGTCAGTGTGAAAGGGGATGTACATTCTCTTTGAGCAGGGGAAGCATGATCATGAAAATCAGTCAGCTAGGAGCATCGACTCCGGGGCTGTGGAGGGGAGGGACGGATCAGGTTGTGTGTTCTCAAACCAATGATATGTATTTTCCACTCATTTCCATGATCCGTGCCATGCCTATCTCCTTAGTGCAGAAAACAGAGAGTTGGTTCAGTATTCCTAAGAACCTCCAAGATTGCCTTTAGGTAGTGCGTTTAACAGGTATCATTATCCCTTGTTTCAGGGCTGACTATGGTGCGAAAGTCTGTTGGTGTGAGTCATCACAGGTGTTTCTGGATTTCATTGGAAATGCTCAGAGAACACGGAGTCAGGAACATGAATTAGAACATTGGTGATTCTGGCAGCTTGACATTACTCAACCTTTGTTTGTTTTTTTCTTCGAACTTAGTTTCGTTTCCTTCCTCCCTCCCTCCCTCCCTCCCTCCCTCCCTCCCTCCCTCCCTCCCTCCCTCCCTTCCTTCCTTCCTTCCTTCCTTCCTTCCTTCCTTCCTTCCTTCCTTCCTTTTAAGAAGTAGCATAGTGGAGGGAGGCTTCCTCTTGCAATTTTCCTATCAGACCAATTTATTTCAAAGCCTTTTTAAAACTCTTTTATGGATTTTACTCACTGGTTGAGCTCATGAACTGTGGCTTAGGCATTTCACTGTGTTCATTAAAAAAATGTATATTACTATGTGTTGCACATTTCCCACTTAGACTTTCTGAATACAAATTAATCAAATTGCAGCTGTGAACAACAATAAAACACATGATAATGTACCTGCCAACATGAGGGCATTTGAAATCTGTTCTCAGGTGGATGTCAAAAATAGCCAGCCAGAGTGTTGCTACCTGTTTTCCATAACTGCGTGGCTTTGCCTTTGCTTAGTTAATTTGTTTAATAAAAGTCCCTCTAAATGCTTAAATTTAGTTTCTTGTTGTTTTTATGGTGTTTATCATTGTTAACGTGGCATCAGAGTAGCTCAACTTTTACATCATGATAAATTCATAACCCAAGAGAAGGCAGAAAATGTAATTATTATCAATTGCCTCTCTCCCGGAATTGCCATTGGCTGAGTGGAGCAGTGTATGAGCTTAAGTAGTATAGCTGATTCAGAGAAATTCAGGTTTAGACTGGGCCTATCTTGATTGCTCTGCCTTTGCTTAGGAGGCCTTCCCATTGGACTTCTTTTCATTTGCCTATGGAGTATGTTCTACAAAGTATGTAAGTATTTTGAGAGGCCTAAACTTTTTTCTCCCTTCCACAATATGGAATCCAAATTATTTACTTAATCATTCAATAATTGAGTGCCTGTTATGAGTTAGGCCAGTGGTCCGCAAACTGCGGCTCGGCAAACAGTGACTCGTGAGCCACATGCAGCTCTTTGTCCCCTTGAGTGTGGCTCTTCCACAAAATATCAGCTCTTCCACAAATACCGACTCTGTGCATGGGCCATGAAGTTTCAATCGCACTGTATGTGTGTGCCCACACGTGGTATTTTGTGGAAGAGCTACACTCAAGGGGCCAAAGAGCCGCATGTGGCTCTCGAGCCCCGTTTGCCGACCACAGAGTTAGGCCATACCTGTGAATGAGGTAGTCCTTGTGATTTTCTATTAGGGGATATAAATTTAAATATACATTACTATCCTATGTAATAAAACCCTAATATGCAAATTGACCAAACGGCGGAACAACCGGTCACTATGACGCACACCGACCACCAGGGCCAGACACTAATGCAGGTGTTGCCCCTGGTGGTCAGTGCGCTCCCGCAGGGGGAGCATCACTCAGCCAGAAGCCAGGATCACAGGGAGCGGGCCTAAGCTGGCAGTCGGACATCCTCCGAGGGGTCCCAGACTGCCAAAGTGCACAGACCAGGCTGAGGGACCCCCCCGCTTCCCAGTGCACAAATGTTGTGTACCAGGCCTTTAGTGTAATATATGAGATGATAGAAGTGCAAATAAGTGTACCTTTAAAAAAGAAAATAAACATAGTATTTCATCCATGGCCTTACAAATCACTTTTCTGAAAATCACCAGAGTAGGAAAACTTAACAACTGAGAATTTCAGTTCTTTAATTAAGAACTGATAAGTGTTACGGTGATGGAAGTCAAAATCAAACATGTTTATCTTCTACTCATTAAATTACAACAATAAAGATGGAACTCTAAAGAGTATCTATGTGATCTCATTTATCTGCAATTGATAAATATACACAATATTGTACAGTTAACTCCACTTTCCACCCCTTGCTTGGCTGCAGCTGGTCGGGCATTTCCTCCCCAACATTCTTGAACTTGCTTGAGCTAGCTTCTCCTATCAGGGCTTCACAACCAGGGATTTGCGGAGGTTTGCAGAGGTGAATCTTGGTAGATAAGGAGTTCATAAAATGGAGTTCACTGTTGGGGAGAAATCCTTGTTCCTGCAGATTTTGGGCCATGATAAGGAAAACTAGCTTTTAAAATCTGAAAAATGGAGATTATCTTATGGGTCAGAATTTTTTTTAATGGGAGGAATAAAATTATTTGTTTTAGACTTGAATGTCCTTTTTCCTAAGAAGGGCTCTTTTGAAGATCCAATGAGGTCCATAGAAGTTCTTTGAAAAATGTAGACTCCTTCTCAAATATGATTCTCACTCTCTATAATTTATCTAGAAATCCAAAAGGAGTGATTATCTATATTTGTTTGTTTGTTGTTTGTTTGTTTCTGAAGGACTTGCCTTCATTCAGTGCTACTGTCTTTCAGAGATCTGGCGAAGGAAAGCCAGGAAAGAAATACTCATTATTTTGGCTGGACATGCTCACTTCAGCTGGAACCAGTTTAAATTCAAAGTCAGACATTGAGAATTATGTTTTCGTGTATTTCCACATACCTGAAATGTTCCTAAAACATTGTTAATGGCCAACATGCTTAACTGATATTTCATAGTTGTACAGATTTATTCATCTCTGTTCAAGATCTATTTTCCCCTATCAAGCAGTCTCGTGGAGGATATTTTTAACATGCAGTGGTGGCCTAGCAGACTGATGTTTGGCTTCTCTGTCCATGAATGGATTCCATTGTATATGTACCATTTAAGTTTAAGCAAGAGTTTTAAAACACTTTCCTTTGAGGATCCAGTTTTCTCTCCAAGATATACCTCGATCTCACCAAAATCAGCCAATGTTTTCTTCTCTCTGGGCTGATTCCTTCCCATGGGAAATGGCATTGCCAGGGCTTGACCGGGGAGGCATCTGAGTAATGGACAGCCCTCCTGGTCCCCTGTAGATGCAGTGTTCCCTGACATTCTAAACCTGCTCACAGGAAGATGGGTCACTGGACCAGCATTTTAATTATGTTAGTGAACTTAATTGATTTTAGTCCTGAACATGAGGTGGGGGCAGTTGAATACCCATTTTTTATATCTGGACTATACATACGGTAAGTTCACCATGCCCATAGCTATTCCATTCTTAAAAACCTTTGTGAATGCTAGCTAACACACAGCTTTTACAAATTTGAAGTATAATGTTCAAAATGCTCTAATCCCTAAATTCTCTGGTTCAGGTGATTCTATTTTTATGAGTATTAATGTTGATACAGGACTTTGAAAATCAATTGCTCCCTGTAATTACAGTGCTGCTTTAGGGTATTTGCAATACATCATATAAGCATACGTGAGGGTCATGAGCAGTTCACGTGTGCAGGGTTGGGCCCGTGCCTTTCCCCCAGCGCACTGGCTTGAGCATTTGTGTGTTTGTACTTCTCTGCAGGGCTTAGAGTTGTTCTGTAGCCAGATTCCATGCCATTGTGCCTTCTTTGTTTTAAAAGCATTGAGGCATGGAACAGACTGACATACCTAGATGTGGGATTAGGGGGACGAGAAGAGATAAATCAAAGAACTTATATACTTATATGCATAGCCCATGGACACAGGCAATAGGATAGTGAAGACCTGGGAGGGTGGGTAGGGGCTGGGAGAGGGGGTAAAGGGGAGAAAAATTGGAGATATCTATAATACTATCAACAATAAAAATATATTAGAAAAAACCCCATGAAACAAATAAAAAACAAAAGTGTTGAGGAAGAGTAATCTGCAGGACTCCAGTATTTTGGATTTGATAATGTATTTTTGAATTCTAAGACCATCAAATCAAAATGCTAATAATTCTCCCAAGTAAAAAGGTGACTCTGATTTTAATATTCATTGACCATAATTCCCTTTCTGTTGGATTGATTTGGAAAGAAAACACACAAGTCTCTATTTTTAAGACAGAAGTAAAATGATAAAAACTCACAGATCTCATCACCCAAGGGATTTAGAAATCAAATTTAACTTACAAAAAAAACACACACCTGATTAAGTTGATATAGCAGGATCTTGAATATGGATTTTATTTTTTAACTAGAGGATTAGGATAAAAACCCAACTTTCAGATTCCTGCTGGGTGGTCTTGAAAACTCAAAACACTGGGTCTTTTTGTTAAGAGAAGGGGGAGACGAAAAAGAAACCCTCACCTCTTACCTGGTGGCTTCAAAATGAGGGAAAAACCACACACACACACTCATGTAAAGATGGTGATGATAATAATAGAGGAAAATGTCATAAATAATTGAGTATATATTCTAACTTATGAAATATTTATTATTGTTATTGTTGGTGATAGGGAAGGGGCCACGCGATACTAACTTTCTTCAAATAAATAGCTCAATACTATAAAATAGAGTGTGTCTGTGTTTGTCAGTCATGGCTTGTGTTCTTGGATTTGTTTTGCCTTTTGTTTGGAGAGGGTGCATCACTATGCTAACCTTTTGGTTCTTGCTGCCTGGTATAGTGATACCAGCCTGCCAGGCCAGGGCTTCGGATGAACTGGTGGCCTGGAGCGGAGGGGCACTCCCGATGCTCTTGGATAAGGATGAAGAGGGAAGCCCCTGCCTCTAGTCTAGGAAAAGCCTGCAGACCAGGCTTGGGGTGCAACAGGGACTGCTTGACCTTGTCTCCTGCTCTCTGCCCAGACTGCCAGTGTGGCTCAGCTGATTCACAGTCTTGCTCTGCTCCTTATGCCTTGTTGCTCCTGCTTCCTGCTCTCAGCTGCCTCCTTCAAACTCTCAGAGGGAGTGAATCTGATTGGTTCAATGTTGTCATCATTGTGCCATTTGGACCAAGTCTCAAGTCACCTCTAGATTGGCTGTTCTTACATCATGAGTGCTCCCATTGTCCAGACGCATGGTCAAGGTCACTTGGGGAGGAGGTCCTGGAGCCACCAACATCTAAGGACTGTCTGGGATGCTGCCTCATTGGAGCCTGTGAGTGGAGGTGCTTCCCCAGCAGAGGACTGTAGCATGGTAGGTACCCACAAAAGACTAGACCGTGGCATTTTTCTCCAAAGGTCTGGAGACTAATTGTTTTTGCCTTTGAGGGTTGTACAGTCTCTGTCGAAACTACTTACTCTGCCATTGGAGCATGAAAGTAGCCACAGAGAATACATAAATGGATGGCTCTGTTCCAATAAAACTGTATTTACAGAAACAGGTTGTGGGCATATTTGGTCCATGGGCTTGTTTGTTTATTAGGTTCTAGCATGCAGAACACAGATTATGAACCTCAGACCTGATTCTTGAGCAAGTTAATTAAAATTGTATGCCTCAGTTTCCTCTTCTGGTAAATGGGGATGAAAATAAGTTCTTAGCATGGCTAGTGAAAATGTTCAAGGAAGTAATCAGAGTACGATCTCAGTAAATGCTATTTTTGTTCCTGACCTCCTTGCGCTCAAAGGATGGGGGGGAGGGGGGATTGTTCTAGATTTGAGGCCGCTGGAACATAGATGTTTTTGTGAAGCTTTTGATTTTCAGTTTGTCAGTTGGCCTTGCTTTTTTGGCAGACATGTTCAGAGCTTTAAAGGTCATTTTGTGGTTTTCCCTTTCCATGTTGGAAACACCTTCCACATTGCCATTTCAAACACTGGGTTTACCTTTAAGTAGTTTATTCACGTGTGCTTTCTCTGTAAATATTTCCAACCCTTTTTGAGGGTGGACTGTACATTTTAATTCAGGGTTTGTCTAATCTGTTATTGCATGTTCTTGGCTTAAGCAGGATAAGACATTAGTGTATCCTGGAACCTGTATATTCAAAAGCATGTGTCCTCTTGGTGATTAACATGGGCTCAAATACACATGGGGCACCAAAGCATGTCCTGGAATCTGGGAATGGCTGGACTGCCCCCCGATGGTATCTGTCTTCTGCTCGGACTTTTGAGCTCACGGTCAGCCTTCAGAGACTGCTAGGATGGTTCCGTTCTGAGTGATTTATGTTCCTGGGGCATTTGTTAATATGATTCAGATTGATGATGGCACCTACTGACAACACGCAATGCAAATAAGAAGTTTATAGCCTGCTGTACCATCATTCCAATATAAGAGGGTAAAAATGTTGCATTAGTCTTCTTTATAAAAGTTGTTTTTTTTTTAAGGAAGCATTTGTTTAAGGAAAGTAGTTTTCCTCAGTTATGGCTCATGCCACATTTGGTATTTATTTAGGTTTTGAAAAGTTAAATAGGAAGCACTTGCCCCTAAAGTGACTCGTAAGTCAAAGGTGGGGAGTGTCTTGTTTTAAGCCCTCAGCTTTGCATTCCTCTGACCCAGCCACAGCTTTCACTTGGTCCCTTCAGGGGTCACCAGTGGGTCCACTCTGGGACTGGACCCTGTTTGACCAGGAAGGACCTAGAGCAGCAGCCACAACCTACTGCCCACTCATGGGCCAAATATGGCCTGTACCTCTTTGGTTACCACCCGCAAGCTTAGAATTGTTTTCACATTTCTAAATGATCAGGAAAAAAAAAATCAGGAGGAGTATTGTTTCATGATACATGAAAATTTCATGGGATTTCTATTTCAGTGTTTTATAAATAACGTTTTAAATTTCATTAATCAGAATATGTAAAAATTTGTTTTATCTCTTGTTATATTAAGTACCTACATGATATCTTCAGTTTTGCCTCGCAGCCCACAAAGCCTAAAATATATACTGTCTGGCTCTTTTAAAAATTTATTTTTATTTTTATTGATTTCAGAGAGGAAGAGAGAGGGAGAGAGAGAGAGGCAGAAACATCAATGATGAGAGAGAATCATTAATTGGCTGCCTCCTGCCCCCAACTGGGGATTGAGCTACAACCAGGCATGTGCCCTGACTCAGGAATCGAACCTTGACCTCCTGGTTCATAGGCCAATGCTCAACTACTGAGCCGTGCCGTTGGCAGGGCCTGTATGGCTCTTTACAAAAATAAATAAGTAAATAGATTATCAAGTCTTGAAATAGGGCAGCAATTTCTAGACTATTTTGTGTTGTTTCACCAGACCCAAGCTGTTGGGAGAAGCCTGATTTACAAAATAGGTACAAGATGGAGCTGTCTGGAGCAGGGTGGTGGTTGGACCTTGCTGGGCATCCATCCCAGCCTCACCCCACACTTTCCCTTCTGGGCACGAGGCTGCCTTGGTTAGGAACATGCGTAGATTCAGGCTCGTAAATACCCACTTGCAGTCTCCTTTTTTCGCTATTCAAACATTTCTAAAACTCTGACAACCAAACTTTTTTGTAAGTTTACAGCAAACTCATTTGGTGGCGAAACCTGACCCTCACTGATTTCATGTCTGTTTTTGCTCTCTGGTGTGAATAATCATATTTTCACTGCAGACATATAAATGTGTTTGTTACAGGACGTTACCCCAAACCCCGCGGGGAGCGGGGGGTATTTCATAATATGCAGTCTGTGCATCAAATTGCCTTCATAGCGGTGACGGTGGCACCCTGTTTGTGGCACTTGTGCCCCCAAGGCCTGCAGATTCGCATGTCTTTTTGCCTTTCATGGACTCCCTGCTGCCTACCGGATGCCAGGTGGCCTGTCTAACCCGGGCACATTTCCGCTGTGTGTCCCAGTGGGCACACGTGTCTGTTCCTCAAATGCCCAGTGTGTCTGGCGCTGACCTCTGACTCACATAGTTTATTCACCACATTCCCCCACAGCCTCCCAGGTCTGCATTGCCCACAGCTTCCTGCAGCCTGGCCCAGCGAGACTTCCGAGTGTGCTGCATCTCTTGGTCTAAATCATTTGCGTGGCCCCTTTGGAAGCTGGGGAAGGTGGGGTTCCCATCCTCCTGGGTGAGGGCAGGGAAAGCAAGGATGCTCCTGTCTCCCTGAGGAAGGGCCTCATTCAGGCTGAGACTAGAGGACTGGGCCCAGGCCTGATGCTTACCTGCTTGTGGGGTGGGTGGACAGTGTGTGTGTTGGGGGGCGGGGGGCGGTCCTGCAGGCCTCACTCCCCAGGCCCTGCATTCCTCTGCCCTTTCTTTTCTACCCAAGGCTTTAGCGATTTGGATTTGGAGCTCCCTTCTCTTTTTTCTTAAGCCTCGCCACGGATTGGGACAAGACACCTGCCTCCCACTTTCACTAAGTCCATGAGCATGAAGCCACCCTCTAGTTCTGAGCCTCGTGGGCAGGCACAGGGAGGGGGAAACTCTAAACGTGGGCAAGCTGCTGAGTCCTAGTGCAGAGGGTTAAATAGTGCCCCCCTAACCCCCCAAATTCATACCCACTCAGAATCTCAGAAGGTGACCTTATTTTGAAATATGGCCTTTGTAGATGTAATTAATGAGTTAGGATCTCAACAGGAAGTCATCCTGGATGGAGGGTGGTCTCTAAATCCAAGACCACTGTCCTTGTAAGAAGAGAAGAGGCCACATTGAGGCACGGAGAAGGCCATGTGAAGATGTAGGTGGAGATTGGAGTGTTGCATCTACAAGCCAAGGGACACCAAGGATCACCAGCAGCCCACCCCAAACTGCGTGCGAGGCATGGCATGGTTTCCCCTCAGGGGCTGCAGAAGGAACCAACCCTGCCAACATGCTGATTTCAGACCTCTGGCCTCTGGAACTGTGAGACAATAAATTTCTGTTGTTTTAAGCCACCCAGTTTGTGGTACTTTGTTACTGCAGCCATCGGAAATTCATACACCTCGCTTCCCCAAGGAAGTTCATGGAGTCTTTGTTCTTTATCTACAGTCTCCTGGAGTCTCAGCAGCCTCCTGCCCTCCCAGCTGTCTTTCCAAAGCAGAGATCTCATGGCCTTAATTATTTCTTCTTAGTAAACATTTAATTACTAAGCACCCTCTAGGGATAGGCATTGGGCTTGCTGGGCATTGGAGGTGTAGGAATCTCTAAGGCAGTGGTTCTCAACCTTCCTAATGCCGCGACCCTTTAATACAGTTCCTCATGTGGTGGTGACCCCCAATTTCATTGTTACAAATTGAACATAATTAGAGCATAGTGATTAATCACAAAAACAATATGTAATTATATATGTGTTTTCCGATGGTCCTAGGCGACCCCTGTGAAAGGGGACCCCCAAAATTGTCGCGACCCACAGGTTGAGAACTGCTACTCTTTTTTTTTTTTTTTTATTTTTTTTTATTTTTTTTTTTTCGCTTAAAGTATTACAAAGGGTATTACATAAGTGTCCTTTTTTCCCCCCCGCCCTTGACAAACCCCTACCCTCCCTTACCCCCCAGTGTCTTATGTCCATTAGTTATGCTTATATGCATGCATACAAGTCCTTCGGTTGATCTCTTACTCCCCTCCCTCCTGCCCCCCAACTCTCTCTGGCCTTCCCACTGCAGTTTGACAATCAGTTTGAGGCAGCTCTGCCTCTGTATCTATTATTGTTCAAAAGTTTGTAATGGTCTTTATTATCCATGAATGAGTGAGATCATGTGGTATTTTTCCTTCATTGACTGGCTTGTTTCACTTAGCATAATGCTCTCCAGTTCCATCCATGATGTTGCAAATGGTAGGAGTTCCTTCTTTTTAACAGCAGCATAGTATTCCATCGTGTAGATGTACCACAGTTTTCTAATCCATTCATCTACTGATGGGCACTTAGGCTGTTTCCAGATCTTAGCTATGGTGAATTGTGCTGCTATGAACATCTGGGTGCATATATCCTTTCTGATTGGTGTTTCTGGTTTCTTGGGATATATTCCTAGAAGTGGGATCACAGGGTCAAATGGGAGTTCCATTTCCAATTTTTTGAGGAACCTCCATACTGCCTTCCATAGTGGCTGCACCAGTCTGCATTCCCACCAGCAGTGCACAAGTGTTCCTTTTTCTCCACATCCTCTCCAGCACTTGTCGTTTGTTGATTTGTTGATGATGGCCATTCTGACAGGTGTGAGATGGTACCTCATTGTGGTTTTGATTTGCATCTCTCGGATGATTAGTGACTTTGAGCATGTTTTCATATGTCTCTTGGCTTTCTGAATGTCCTCTTTTGAAAGGTGTCTATTTAGATCCTTTGCCCATTTTTTGATTGGATTGTTTATCTTCTTTTTGTTAAGTTGTATGAGTTCCCTATAAATTTTGGAGATTAAGCCCTTATCAGATATGACGTTGGCAAATATGTTTTCCCACGAGGTGGGTTTTCTTGTTGTTTTGTTGATGGTTTCTTTTGCTGTGCAGAAGCTTTTTATTTTGATGTAGTCCCATTTGTTCAGTTTCTCTTTAGTTTCAACTGCCCTAGGAGCTGTATCAGTGAAGAAATTGTTTTGGCATATGTCTGAGATTTTGTTGCCTTTGTATTCTTCTAGAATTTTTATGGTTTCCTGTCGTACATTTAAGTCCTTTATCCATTTTGAGTTTATTCTTGTGTATGGTGTAAGTTGGTGGTCTAGTTTCATTTTCTTGCATATGTCTGTCCAATTTTCCCAACACCATTTATTGAAGAGACTATCTTGGCTCCATTGTATGTTCATGCCTCCTTTGTCAAAAATTAATTGAGCATATTGGTTCGGGCTAATTTCTGGACTCTCTATTCTATTCCACTGATCTATATGTCTGGAGAACTGCTACTCTTAAGGCCATGTCCTCCCTATACCATTTGGGAAGGCATTTGAGTAGGTGAGCCCATGTGCTGACTGCCCTCAGAACTTGCACAGAGAGCTGACGGTCAGGGAGACTAGAAGGAATTAGTGTCAGGCACGTACCCCTTTGTCTCAAGTGGGCAACTTGTGATTGGGGAACCTGTTAACCCAGTGACACCCATCTCCCTGAGTATGTTCTTAACCTAGTTAGCTGCCTGCTTACTGCTTCACCCTCAGGGGCCACGACTCTCACCCTGCTCACTGCATTCCACCGTCACGGCCTTTGGGGGCCAGCGGTGTCCCTACTAGACTGATGAAGACTTGCGACCTACAAACATTTAGGATGAAGATACCATTGATATTTGCCACACTGTTTCCATAGATTGGTAAGAGTAAGAGCTTGATAAAGGTCAGTTGCTATTGTAATTGTTGTTGTGTTTTTTCTTTTCCCTCTCAGCCTTCCTTTTCCCTTTCTTCCCCCTCCACCTCCCTCCTCTATTATTATCAGGGCTCATGAGCCTCATCCTTGTCTGTCCTGGTCATTGTTGCGATTATTGTTGCTATGACTACTAATGATCAATATGGCAGCGTTGCTCAGATTATCCCTCTTAGAGGGCACAGTAGGCTTCATACCCAGGTTGTCATCGCTTACCTTCGCGTCCATTAAGTAAACTGCCCTGGGCAGTCTTCTCTGTCAGTGTCACTAGCCCTCTCTCTCACAGGGTATTTCGAGGCAGACAAATGCCACTGATAAACCCAAAGCAAATATTTCGGGTGAATTCTCAAATGCTAGGTTTGGGGCTGAGAAATGGAGTTCCTGTCATTGTTGACTGAAAAAGGCAGCCCTCCTAGCAGAGCGTGGATGCAGGAGCCATGGCCTCGCTGCCCTGCAGACTTGAAGCATCGCAAGGGTGGCCTCACATAATTTTAGTGACTCTGTCTGCTTCTGCCTCGGGAAGAAATAATTCAGATTTCATTCTCCATTTTCTTTAATGGGCTAAACAGCCACTTTGTGATACCTGTATTTTATGAGACATAATTCTGGATATTGTTTCTGCAGCATTTTGAAAAGACAAACCTGACAGAGCCTGGCCATTTAACTTAAGCAATTTTAAGGTTATTTGTAAAATGATATGCTGTCTTTTTTGACCCAGTTACTTTATAAAGCTACATTCTTTGGCAAACATTAACACAACTTCTCCGTGTGTGGGCTAAATAAATATTCGGGCAACACTGATTGAGCGCTGCCTTGGGTAAATAATTCTCTTTCCACACATTTCCTAGTTTATAATGAGGACTTTTCTTCGTGGTCTGACCAAATGTAGCATTCCATTGAAAATGAGACATAAATCCTTGAGTGAGGGAGACACAGAACCAGGGCTCAAGGAGGTTTGTTAAAAAGCGGGGTGGTGGGCAGGGTGACATCCTGAGCCTCCCCCTTTCATTCTCGACCCTTGTCCCATCTGTGGGCCCTATAAGAGCTGGGGGACAGGGGAGAGTGGACGCAGAAACTCATCCTCTGAAGGAGAAAGGGAAATTCAAGTCCTATACCAGCCTCCCCCCACCCCCAGGCCCCTTCTTTCAGGGAAACCACAGGATGCCCTATTGCGTTTCAGATTTTGGAAGCCCTTGTTCTTGACCCAGTCTACTCCATATAGTTTGATTTCCGTGTGGCTTGCTCCTCAGAAAGAGCCTCACTGTGGCTCAGCAGGTGGCGGGTGTCCAAGGTGGTAGGACAGCTGCTCTGGCGCTCAGCCTTGGCGTCCCAGTTCCCAGGTGTGCGTGGTGGGCAAGCAACCTCACTTCTCGAAACCCCAGTGTCCTCATGGGTGAAAGAAGATAACAGTATCCTCCCTATGGGGATTAAATAATATCAGGAAGATTATAGGAGAAAGAGCATATAAAGGGCTTAGCTGCCCTAGCCAGTTTGGCTCAGCGGATAGAGCGTTGGCCTGCAGACCAAAGGGTCTCAGGTTCCATTCCAGTCGAGGGCACATACCTCGGCTGCAGGCTCCTCCCTGGCCCGGGCCCTCGTTGGGGCACATGCAGGAGGCAACCAATTGAAGTGTTTCTCTCATATAGATGTTTCTCTATGTCTTTCTCTCTTTCTTCCACTGTCTCTAAAAACCAACGGGAAAATATCCTCGGGTGAGGATTAACCAACCACAACAACAACAAAAAAAAAAAAAAAAAAAAGGAGAAGAAGAAAGAAAATAAGTGGATTAACAACAACAACAAAAAAGTGTTTAGCTTAGTGTCTGGCATATATAAGTGGCCAGTTATATTTTTAGGGGTCATGGATGATGAGAAGTTGCCGTTTATGGCACATTTCACGTATTGCCTCATTTAAACTCCTTGCTATCTGTGATGACTCCTGTTGAGGAGGAGGAAATGGAGACCTTGGAGGCTTGGCAACGTGTCTGAGGTCACACAGTTGTGAGTGTCAGGACTCGGAGGCCACCCCCAGCCCTGCCACCCATTCTCTCTGCCACACTGCCTCCCCCAGGTTCTCCTGCCCCCTGTCTCCGTCACTTCGGCCCTGTCAGTGCTAAGTTCACTATGCTGGGTCCTTTTGAGTAACCATCTCTAGGAGGATTAAGTGCGATGATCACACTCAGCAGTGAATCCTGGAGGAAACTCATTCCTGTCAGGGGTCCCCTCCGTGCCTCCTGCGGGGTTTGGCATCACCATACGCCTTCAGAGCAGAGGAGGCTTCTGACCTGGGTGTCAGGTTCATGTGCGTGAAGGAGGTGGGTCCAGAACACGCAGGCCTGCAATGAATTCTTATAGGAGCTAAAGGGAGCACACTTTTTTTTTTTCCTCTTGGAGTTTTACTTGTTTTTAAAATTTTTTTTATTTAATTTTTCAGTTACAATTACATACAATATTATATTAATTTCCGTGGTTTTTTTTTTTTTGGTTTGTTTTTGTTTTTCTTTTGAGGATGGTGAAAGAAAGCAAAACAAAACTTTTTCAAGATAAAGTTTTTATGAAGCATTGAAAGTAGCAGGTTGGCCTTTGGGATTCTGATAAGATTTGTAGATTTTACCCTCCTGCAAATGACAAGGTTTGTTTTGTTCCCACCAGCATTTTAAAGCCCAATTCTGTGTGGCTCTGAGAATAATGTTAAAAGCTCAAAAGCTCTCCAGTGACTGGGAACCTGCAACCCAGGTACATGCCCTTGCCTGGGAATCAAACCTGCAACCTTTTGGTCCCCAGGCTGATGCTGTAACCACTGAGCAAAACCAGCCAGGGCAAGGACATCTTTAGCACTGAAGCACTTCCCATGTAAGATGATTTCTGTGAGACTGATTTGCCACAAGTAGAACGTCTAGGTCAAGATTGCAAACACTTGAAAACTCCAGAATCATATCAGTTTGGGCCCGAACCGTTCCATGTGATTGAGAGTACTGAGGGTTTGGCTGGTGAGTCAGGAAGAGCGTAGCAATAAGTGGGCTTTTGGATGTGCTATGGTGATATAAGAACTTATTCTGGCTGGGTTAAAGAGCCGGCTTGTTTTATTGTAAAAGTCAAGTGGATTTTATGCTTCACTACTGTGCACATCTTCAAAGACAAGTGGGGGCGGGGTGGGTATTTGTCATCCCATAGAATGCCAGGACCGGGACTCAGCCCGAGGCTTCTGAAAAGGCCTTCCAAATTTGGATGCTTCCAAAGTTAGTCCTTGCAGTGCAGCCGGACAATGTTCTTCTCGACAATGGCTGAGTCTCAAGTGCCAGGACACTGCGCAGGATCCCAGTCATAATTAACCTTCTTCAAACTAAGAAGGAAGAAAGGCTGGGAAGAGACCGTCCACGCTCCAGAAAGAACAAAACGTCAGAATGTGAACACTTTTGAAACCTCGGCTCTTTTCCGTTCCTTATTGAGAAACACCGCAGAATAAGGCACCGTATTGCAAATGGATCATTGTCCCCGCGATGAAAGGTTCTACACTTGAGCGCAAGTCCGACGAATCTGCCCTTCCTAATTTTTTTGTGGAGATGGTCTCTCCCTCCTCTGCTTCCTCACGGCTCATTTGGAGCACCTGTGCGTTTTTGTTTTTTTTAAGACTCCCCTCGAAGTCTGGATTTTTTTTTTCTGTTGCTGCTGAGACACTGTGTTTATTGGTGAAGCTACTTTATAGGATAGTTTGTTATTACATGGAATTCAATACAACCCAGGTACATCCAGTAGCCTGACACCAAACAGTGGCCTGTGGAAAAAGCCCTACAGAACCCTGTTCTCCCCATCCTAACAGCCCTCACACACAGGCTAACATTCCAAAGGCCTTCCATTGCTTCTTAAAATCTCAGTATAACAATATTCTGTTTTTGAAAGCACTTGTTCTGCTGATTTATTCTTTACACAAGAGGAGGGAGAAGTATCAGTCCCTTCATAAAACAGTTAACAGGAAGCCCGAGGTATCTCTGAGTGCCATTTTTTGGCTGATGCTGGGAATGGCTCCATCAATCACCGCTATTCATGTAGAGCTGGTTTTTATGTCAGTTAAACCATCTTCCATCAACTTGGTGAAGCAGAGGCAGGGAGCAAGATGAATAGTGAAGTGTCTTCTCTGACGTGGAAAGGGCTTTGCTTTTAAATGCCCACGTTGATTTCTTAATAGCTTCAACTGCCTCTTACTCAGCCAGTGCCCTCTGACCGTCACTCAGGGGGGTCTGTTCTTGCAATCTTGTTCCGAGGGCAGTGGGCGGGGTGTTCGGGTCCCGTCTGTAAATATGAGCAGTTGGCCAGCTGATGAGGGGGTGTTCATGATCTGTCCAGGGCTCCTGAAGAAGGGAAATGAATCCTGTGACTTTGGTAGCCACAGGACTAGGAAATGTCAAGTCTCCAGTCAGCCTGTGGCAATGTCTGTCTGTGCCACTGGGGTCTTGTGTGTAGATGTGTTATTTCACGTGAGAAAGGAGGGCATGGTTTTTCCTTGCCTTTTTCTGTATATCTAAATGTCAGTCCGTTGATAGGATTTCTGCTTTTCCCTGGCCCCCTTTTTATCAGGTTCAGTCCTTCAGAGTGTTTAGTGAGAGCAGTGTGTGTGCAGAACTCTGGGGTACCAACAGGAGGGGTGATGAGCGAGGGATGTGTCTTCATGGACACAGTTTAGAATTGCCAAACATGGTGATGATAAAAAGCAGCCAGACTTTGGTCAATTTTAGGAGTGTTTCTCCATTCTCTATGAAATGCACCCATTTCTTGCTTGCACCCTGAGTGGACCTAGTGTCCATTGCCCACCACCCCATTTTTCTCCCTGGGTGCAAAGGTGGTGCCATCAGGGCCCCTTGGGATGCACTGCCGACCCTGAAGGCAGTTGCTGTTTAAGAGAGGAGGTAATGTGTGGATGCAGACGGCGACAGTGCCTGTGTCCGCTGGACCCACGTTTCTCCCGGAATCCTCCTCGGGAAGTTACATCCGCTCAGACCCTCATTCTGCCTTGTCCTTGGGGGTCCTGTGAGCTTCCCACCCCTGCCTCTCTGGCCGTGGGCTGGTTCCTGGATCCCACCAGTGTTTTAGGGATGCTCTTCTGGTCCTCCCTGTGCCCCTCTGGATGTGGGCTCCTCCCCTTCCCTTATGCCCACACAGCCATGCTCCTTCCCCCATGGGTGTTGATGTGGGGTCACACCTTGCAGAAGATGTTCGGAAACAGGTCACTTACAAGCAGAGACCCACCTGAAAGCCAAGCCTTGGACATCATAGCCCTCTGTAACGTGGGGGCTGACGCGCGCGTCTCACAAGGCACAGGCCTATATTGTGGAGTGACGTGCATGAAGCACCAGCTGTGCGATGCAGCGGTGATGTTATTTACTGACATGTAGTGAGTGTTTGCTACAGGCTGGTACTGTGCTCAGTGTTTTACATGGATTTGCAGCCCGTGCTCACAACAATCCTCTGAGGCAGGTACCCTTAGTAGGCCTGTTTTTCCTACGAGCAAGCATGGGGCGGTTAAGTGCATTGCCAAGCTCCTACATCTTGGGGCAGGACGGGTGGGGGGAGTGGGTTTGAATCCAGGGAGTCTGTCTGCAGAGCTGCCTCACGCGGTCCAGGAAGCTGCCTCACCCTGCTTCCTCTGGGGACTCGTGTACCACGCCGCTCGCTTTGTAAAATGTCACGGGGATCGGTTATCTTAATGCCGCCCCACTTCCCAGGAACCTGCACCAGGACCATCCCTGCCTCCAGTGCAGGCCACAGTTGCTCTCATGTGAGTTTCTGCTTGTATTTTAAATGTAAATCCAGTTATCTTAGCCCCCGTCCTTTTTAGGGTATGACCCAGAGGAGAAGCCCTGAGGTTTAAACTGTGCAGCAGCCTCGCTGGTTGACAAGGTGACCAGGGATAGGAGCCTGGCGCCTTCCTCTGAACATCATCTGGAGTTTGACATAGGGCAAGTGGGGACCTCAGACCATGGACAATGTGTTTGTATAAACGTAGGTGAACCGAAATGGTCATTTCAACAACATTTGGGGCTTGATTATTTACATGGCCCCAATCTTTCCAAGAATTACAAACTGCAAACTGGGATGTGGCTTTTGAATGGTGAACACTCCACAAACATTTCACAGCCGAGATGGCTGTGGGGTGGGGGCGGGGAGCCTGGATGGGGAGGCCCTCCACCAGAAGGGGAAAATGGGAGGAAGGGGCGAGTGAGATGAGCAAAGGGAATTCAGAAAGCAATAAAGTCCTAAAGTTATCAGAGGGCTGAGCCAGGCCCCCAGCGAGCAGCTGCAGACACAGAGATGCAAGCCCACTCCAGGTGAGCCTTTACTTTCATCTGGAGAGCAGCCTGGCCTTGGGCATGGACCTGCCCTTCCTTGGTGACCTTGGTAATCACTGCCCCTCTCTGTTCAAGATCAGTTTTCTCATCTGTATAAAGTAGTCATCTCCAACTAATAGGGCCATGTGGGGATCAAGGGAGAAAACTCACTCAGAGTGCTGAGAAGTGTCTGCCTGAGGATGGGGAGAGAGCGCAGACAAGGCAGTGTCGTGGCTAAGAGCTTGTTCTGGAGCTTGATGGCCAGGGTTTGGCTCTCAGCTGGTTCCTTCCCACCTGGAATTCTGGGCAAGTGACTTAGGTCCCTTTGTGTCTTTGCTTCCTCCCCTGTAACACAGGGATAAGAACAGACGATGTTTTGTTGTCAAGATGAAATGAGATGGTCCATGGAAGGTGCCTGGCCAGTTGGTGGTGACCAAAGTTAGAAGCAATTAGTATTGTAAGGATGGCTTCCCTGGGTGCCTGTGCTGTGCCTGGCAGGGTGGAGATACAGAGATGACCAGGCAGCTGAGGCTCAGATGGATGGGATGACTTGCCCGAGGTCCCACGGTTCCGGCTCCTGCCATCCGGTGTGGCTGTGCCAGATGTTTTAAGAAGAAAGAGGAAGCCTACTTTTGTTCTTTGCCCAGTTTCCATCCAAGGTCTCCCGTGGTCCATTGCAATCAGCCGCTCATTACAAAACACCAACTGTCTGACTCTGCACACGTGGGGGGCCCTGTCTCTATGCCTCTTCTCCGTCCCGTCTAATTGTTTGAGTAGCAACAATGATAGCTAAGGAACCAGAGAGTCCCCATCAAATCAGCCTCTATTGCTGCAAGACGATTCCAGCTAACTTCTTTCTAAAAGCTGCCTAAATTTTACTTACTTGTACCCAAAGGATCAAAAAACATTACCACCAAACCTCTTTGCAGCACATGGCGTCCTGGGCCACGTTTTTTGCTTGTTAGCTTGTCCAACAAATGACTGGTATGGTGCAGATGTAGACATCAGACATCGAGTAATCCTATTGTTAAAGCATCTATTAATCCTGGCCCCCTTGGCAAGGGTTAGTGAAGGAGACGTGGAAATTAATGGGCAAATGAAGGTGTTAGGTTACGTGTGGATTTCATTTATCCATGCTCTCGCTTCCCCCCATTAGCATGGTTAATTAAGAGTTGTCAATACATCTTTGCTGGAGTATTTGATTATTTTTTCAGCAGGGAAGATTAGAATGAAGTCTTCAGATCTGGCAAGTGTCATGGGACTTGTAGAGTAAATTGCAGGTTAAGCCCTCATTTTGATCTCCGGGGCCAGAGCAAGCACCGTTTCATCGACATGTCATCAGCTATGATCTGAGGGAGCACACAGAGGTGCCCTTTGGGGACAGAGGAACGTCCCGCTCTTGTCTCCCATATTGAAAGGGTTTATTGCACCGTGAGTGTGTGTGGGGAACAGATAGCAGACCAGAGTCAGAGTTGATGGAAGCCAGCTCTGAAAGCTCTTCATCTGTGCTGTGTATTTTTTTAAGTGTGAATCCATGCATATGTGTACACTAATATTTTTGTCCTGGAGGAGATGTAGGCGTGAATTTGAACAAAGAACACACAGGAGTTAAAGTTGACAGAAGATAGCTCTGTAAACTCCTTGATTTATGATTTATTAAAAAGTGCATGTATATGTACACACACACACACACACACACACCTACCTACACCTCTCTACCTGAACAAAAATACCATCTGGATCACCCACTTTGCTTCCCAGACACCAGCAAATGCTTCCTGCAAATGGCAAATGGCTCTGCCCTTTAGGCATTTCTTTTAGCATTTCTGTTGACGGTGGCCTTTATTTTTCCTTCTACTTTAGGGCTCTGAAATTCTAGAATAAATCTTACCAGCAATTAATTATACCTTGAGATTTCCAGGAGAGGCAAGCTAGCTTTTATTATTTTACCCACTAAATATACCCCTAGATAACACAATACATATTTACAATGACAAGTTTTGTTTTATTTATAGGGTTATAACAAATCATCAAAAACAACCCAAAAAGGGCCACTTAGCCAAGCATCCTTATTTCTCCTGCTTCATCAATGAATTATGCATGTGTTATAAATGGCAATGAGGAGTAAAGGTCGGTTTAGAACAACACAGATTGGAAAATTACACCATTTGTTTAAACAACATTTATTATTGATTATTCAGCATAGGGGCCGATAGAAACGCAAATAGTGGCAGTAATATCATCTATTTACAAAAGCCCTTTATAAATGTCGGACCCTACCCTCTGTTTAGATCTGAATAATTGTTTAAATTTTCCAGCTCCATTTCGTAAGAGAGCAAAGATAAATTTAGCATCTATTTTCTTGAGTTCTTTAATCCCTACGAGATCCCTGCCATTCTCCCTGTTTATAAGAGGGAAAATTGGGGTTCAAAAGGATTAAGTAATTTGCTTAAGGTCACATTCCTAAGGTCACACATAGTCTTTCTATCACATAACACTGTTAGCTTGTCAGAAACTAGTAACTCATTAATGATAGTAATGGTAACAGTCATAATCATAGTGTGTAATACATATGAACTCTTATTTTCTGACTCTGTCCTAAGTATTTGGCATGTGTTTTGACTTGCAATCTTTATGTGAACTCCATGGATAGATGTTATAATTGTGTTCATTTTGTAGTTAAAGAACCTGGTGCATTAAAGAGCTAAGTACCCTGCTAAAGGGGCAGAGCTGAGATTATGAAACATCGTTATGCCCCAGGATTTGTCCAATGTCTCACACTTTTGTGCTCCCTTTGGAGCATCTTCCTCTTCTAACTCCTGGACACTATGATTCCATGAACGTGACTGAGCAGTTGTTGGTTCAATTGTTGATTCAAATTAGTCTTCCATAGGTTTCCTAAGAGCCCGGGAAATAAGGTCTTAAACTTCATAAACAGAAACCTTTACTTTCCTTTTACATAGTCACAGAGTACCATAACAATGTTATTTTCACTAAAAAGGAATTTAAAAAACACAACCCAAGAGATTAATTGTAGGTGTGATGAATTTAAGGTGGTGAAATTGTGATGAATTTAAGGTGGTAAAATTCGGAGCACACTTTCTGTGAACACAGAGTTCCAGGCAAGGCTGGGAGTGGACTCTGCCTCTGTCCTTGCTCTCCCTCAGAGCAGCTCACCAGGCATTTTCATATTGCTCTGCAGATGTTGGGCAGATATAGAGCTAATCCACGGAGCCATTCGCTCGGGACATCTGGTCAACCTTTCTCATTTTAGCTAGAAAAACTCTTGAGAGATTTCAATGAGACAGTCTTTTTTAAAAAAGCAATGTCTTCATGAAGGATGATCTTTTTTTTTTTTAAGGAATTATCTTGATTATTTAAAAAAAATCCATTTTGTCTTCTAGCTCAGAGACCTGCTGTTTCTACTTCATCACTTAGACTCTTGCTTCGGGCAGCTGTCCAACTTCCCTTTCTCCGAGCCCTCTTGGGGAGCATCAGGTGCAGTCCCTTCATTTCTCAGTCCCAATCAGGGTATTGAAAATCCTGCGTCTTCCCACGGGCGGGCTGCACCTTGGCCTGCCTGTGCGGGGCCACGGGAGGGACTTCTAAAGGAAGTCTCCTGTATAAGCGTCGGTCAGGGCGTGCTTCCAGCACCGTCTCCAGCATGTTTCAAATGCCACCCACGGCCTCCCTTTTCATGTTCCACGCCTTTACACTAAGCTCTCATGTTGTTATTTTTACAAGTCTTTTCCAAGGCCTCTGATTTTCTAGACTGTTTAACATTTGCCATAACCAATAAGGTTATAACTGTCTTGGCACGTTCAGTCTCCGCTCCCTCCCCCACCTCCTGCTGCACCTTCTCATTTCTGGCTCACTGTCTTTATGAGCCTATAGAACAGTTCTCAGGTTTTCTTCCAAAACAGTGTGCAGGAAAAAGAAGCATACAGGAATATAACGAAAGGATTTAAAAACCTGGGGCAAGCTAAGAAACTATATTGCCGAGAGAGAAAAATGTAAATTCTTTGGACAAATTAGCTTTTGCGGTCACCTCTCTCTCCTTGTTCCTTAAGTAGAGGGGAGAGAAGTCATATTTCTAAGTGGGGACCTACTTACTCTCCCGATGTCCTTTGGGGGAGGAGGAGGCACAAGAGAAGCACAAATTCTTCCTGCATGTGCACACCCCACTTAGGAAAATGTGCACGCTGGAGCTGCCAGAGACCAAGAACCATGCATCCCAGAACAGTAAATAATAACGCTACCCACAGTTTATTGAACATCTATGACAGCCAGACGTTTTTCTAGTCCCTATAAATCCATAAGCACATTTACTCCTCACAATAGCTCTAGGTTTTAGTATTTCCGTTTTACAGGTGAAGAACTCACAGCTCAGAGAAATGAGTAACTTAGTCAAGGCTACATAGTATCATGACGTCAGCACAGTTTTTCCGACTCCCAATCCCTGGGCCTGTCATCTACACCATGGGGCTTCATGCCTGTCCCAAATAGGGTGAGCGAAAGACTGCAAACTGCCTCCACTCAGCCTCCAGCACTGCTGTATCAACCCCACTGGTCCTCACCGACTCACGGTCCCTCCCTCCGTCCTCCCTGACCCTGCCTTCCCGCTTCTCCAGCCTGAGAACTCAACTTACAGTCATTGCTGAGGAAGGGACTGTTTCCTCTGTTGTCCCAGGCAACTCAGTCCAGGAGAGACGTGCCCTGGGCTCAGACCCAGAAGACACATAACTCTGTGACCCCCCAGACAATTGAATTAACTTCTCTCGGCCTCAGTTTTGTCATTTGCTAAATGGAAGAATAGTGACTACCCAAAAGGTGACTGCAGGATTGAATGAGATTCACATTCCACTTGCATTCAATGAGCATTTTTTTTTGGATGAATGAATGATTTGTTCTAAAATGAATAGTGAACAGAGTAGGACCTTAGTGAGTGGTGGACTGGCCCGATGCCCCTCTTGTAGTCCTACAGGCTGACATCCGTGATTGCGTGCCTATAGAAGGCGCCATTCCATTGCAGTCTATGTCACTGGTGATCCATGGAATTGTTAGTTCACCACCTCAACAGCCATGCAGCACAGCCCTGGTCTCCTGCATTCTGACTCATAGAATCAGGTCTAGGTACATTTGCTTCAGGTGAGTTTCTGGTAGTCCTCTCTATGTGGCACTTTTTTGGCTTTGAACTTGACCCCATGACTTTTCTATTTCTTCGCAAAGGAATGCCGGCCCCATGAACTTCTTAAACACACACAGGCTTCCTGGTCTGGGGTCTTCATCTGGCTGCTAGATTGTTTAAAGAAGGATTTTTGTGATTCTTCTTGCCTGACACAATGGCTGTCATCTGTTGTTTTTCTAATCTTCCAGTAAATATTTGGAAAGGGAAGGTTTAGGCCTGTGTGTTTCTCTTATGTTAGAAGGATAAATAAAGCCATCACAGTGCACGCGTTTTCTTCCAAGTTTGCTCAGATGCTGCTGCAGGACTGAACAGTGATTGAAATATTTGCAACCTGTGGAGCAGCCGGGTATATATTTGGCAGCAGGCAGTATTGATGGATTTGGGGAATGCCTTTTGACAGTTACAAGCTCCTGTGAGGCAGTGCAGGCTCCTCTGAGCCAGCCCAGCAATGGAAGTGGGGATTGAGTGACATAAGACTCTTAGGCTATGTCTCAAACCATATCAATCAGGGGAAGAATCCAAATCCTACCAGGAGAACCTGCAGGGAGCTCAGTGGGAGGCACTGCTGTTTACTCTCCCCCAGCCCCCTGCGACCATGCAATTAAAACTGAGGAAGAGAATGATGTCGTCCACACGGGGGTTTTTTTCTCACCCCCTCTTCTTGTTCATCGGGAGGCTTTGTAATTAGATCACAGCTTCTTTATTCTTTTGGAAAGATTTAGAACAGTTATCACACGCTCTGCTGCTTTGGGTGGGAAAGTGTTTGGACAACTTTGGGAACTCTTGGCGTTCTAAGACTTCGATTCTGAATCGTTCAGCCCCTCACCTGCTGTGTGACCTGGGACGAATAACCATTCTGTGCCATAGGATTGTTTTTTTTCTGTCTTCAAACAGAACCTGAATATATTTTCACTTTTTTAATTCTCCAAAAAAAATCAGTGACATTGTATCTTAAATTCCACAAATCTTGCTTTCTAGAAAAAACAGAACTATATGTAACTCCAAGTCATATTGTACACCATTCTGAAGTAGGAAAAGCTGTTGTTAATTATATAAGTTAGGAATCGTGACTTGCCTGTTTAGTGAAATACCCTCCATGTAATTGAAACTATTTTGTTTCAGAGGCATGGCTTGTGACATTTAAGATGTTTTAGACACTAACCAATAATCCATTGGTTTCACATTTGCTAATACTGTTTGAAGGAAATTTTAAAAAGTACTTTAGATATTTGTACAAAAAAGAAACCAGTCATATTATAGCATTAATAACACCGAGGGGGGAAATTCCAGTGTTATTTTAAGGTACCAGTAAATTCAACCATGTATTGATAGCTCTTTATTTTCTGGGATTAAAAAAAGGATTACAAAATCATGTCGATAATCTGAATATAGTTTTGCTGGAAGATTTAATAATGGCACACTCTTTGTTGGTCTTAACATGTCACAAATGGTGCGAAAACCAAATAACCGGGGAGATGATTTTTCTCTTTGCAAAACGAGATTTTCTGTCAGATTCTATGGCCTGGTCCAGTGTGCGGTCTGCTTGGCAGGGGTCTTCTTTGATGGATAAGACAAACCCTTTTGGGGCTTGACACAGCCATGGAATTCCTAGGAACTACCTGGAAGGTGAACGATACAGCCCAAGTTAGTTCTCCGTCTAACGTGGACAATCAGGCTAGAGAAGAAAAAATATTTTTATGTGTTCCTACGGCAGTTAAAGAGTATTCCAGATCCCCTCCCGCACCCTCCCCAAAAGGCATGGTCCCTAGCCAAGGCCCACATGGCTTCTCTTTGCTTTAAGTGCTCCCCATATTATCTTGACCTTAAAGTTTACAGGGAAAAGGAAACATTTATGGAACAGTTAAGACCTGTTAGAACATAACGACTTGCCTCATTATCACACTCTACAAATCTCCACTTTACAGAGTTCACTTCCCTGTCTGCTTTCAGCTTGTGTTTGGCCTGCAAATACTGTTACTGGTGTTCACATATGGAAACAGGGGGAACGTCTGTCTCATTCCTTCCCTCAAATGTGCCAAAAATAAGAATCTTTGAGAACTCATAAAGTAATTTAGCACCACATTAATAAAAGAAGCACAGCCTTGAATTATTTCTGTACCTACGTGTTTGAATTAGTAATAGGATATTTTTTAGCTGTCTGTTCAGATATTTAATCTGCTTAATAACTAAACAGCTCCTACAGATCAACAATCTAAAATTAAAAATTAAAAAAACCCCAAGGAATAATAGGATAACTTACAAAATTCTAAAGTGTCATTCAAATGACTAGTGAATATTTGGAAAATATTCAGGTTTATTAGCAAGGAAGAAACAATTTCGAATAGGAACTGTATCTGACTTTATATATGTAAAGTTAACAAAGGTTAAAACTGTTAATAAAAGTGTTGGAGTATTGCAGAGGTGGTCACTTTCAATACTGTGGGAAAGAAGTCCAATTTTTCTTAAAAAAATTGGAGGAAGGGAAAGGGAGAGGGAGATAGAAACATCAATTGGTTGCCTCCTGTACAACCGTTACTGGGGATTGAGTCTTGGTACATGGGACCAAGCCCAACAAACTGAGCACAGGGACTTTGAGAGAAATACAATTCAATATTTCAGTCTTGAGCTTTAATCTGGGGATTTCTGTCCAAAGTTTTCAAAACATTTGTAGGATTTTCAAATCTAGGAAATATCTTAAGGACATATTTAAAGATATAGCCACAAATTTATATTCAGTGCTGTATTATTTCGTGATGAAAAACTAGAACTTAAAATATTTAACAATTGAGTTAAATTATGATGATCTAAAGCATAAAATACTATGCAGCTCATGAAAATGTAAACGAAAATAAATGTGAGAAGTTGAAAATTTCAAAGTGTTTCAACTTTCAAGTTGTTTCTCTTTTTAAAATTTCCAAGTTATGCATTAAAATTTAAATGAAAACTAAAGCAATAGTGAAGGATTATCTGCCTTTTTATTGAGTCATAAGATAATTGTTTTGCCCTGGCCTGGTGGCTTAGTTGTTTGGAGCATCACCTGTATACCTAAAGGTTGTGGTTTTAATTCCCAGTCAGGGAACATGCCTTGTTTGCAGGTTTGGTCCCTCTCTAGGGTGTATATGGGAGACAACTGATTGATGTTTCTCTCTCATTGATATTTCTCTCTCCCCCCCTTCCTCTCTCTCTAAAATAAATAAAAACATATCCTCAGGTGAGGATTAAAAATGGGTTTTTATCAATCAATGAATATAAAACTGTACATAAATTTATTTAAACTTGAAGCATATTTTTTTGAAATTTTCATTAAATCATATCACATATTTTAATAAAAATGGAACAGTTTGTAATTCTAGCAAAGAATGTCCTTTGGCGGCCAATGAAGAGAATTGGTATCATGCTTGGTATCATGTATGTTTGTATTTTATGCATATATACAAATTTAAGAGTGATGTGAATGCGTAAGTATTGGCTGCAATGGGCACCTGTTATAACATATGACGATCTGTAAGTACCTCTCAAAGCATGAATTGGAGCACAAGAAAATGGATACTCTGTACTTTTGGGACATAATACTTCATTATACAAGATTCTTTCGGATTCAGTCTATCTGGGAGAAAGGATTTGACAAGTTAATTAATTTGCCTTTTCTGTTATCTAACAGCTTACAATACTCAAATCCTCCTGGCACCCAGAAACATTTTCTATTTCTGATGCTGGGAGCGGCACACCGCTAACCATCAGGGAATCCAGATACGGTGGTCTTTGGTTTCAAGGACATGGATAAGAGATGTAGAGTCACAATTTTCTGGGTCCTGACGAGTTTTAGTTGTGGGAGTAGATGTTTAGGGTCACATATCACGCCATAACAGTGCTCAGAAGCACATCTCAAGGGATGGAGGCACCCATGTGTTTTCCCATAAATTGATATTCTGTGGGGGTTTGACATATAGTGTTTTCTAAAGGTTGGGGACTAGGGCGGGAGTCCATCTTCCCCAGGACTAGGTAACGCAGCATTCATTCCAACGCTCCTTCAACCATTCAACGAAGTGTGACATTCAGTGTTTCTAGACACTGCGTCGGCATTAGGGATGCAGCAGTGAATGAAATTGACCCCTCTTTGGAGCTTATGTCCTAAGGGCTGTGCGAAGAGATTGGACAGTGAGTTGGGATCAGCTTGAGGAAGACTTTAAATGCCTAATTTAGGAATTTTGAAAATTTTATGGGTAATTAGTGAGTTTTCTTTCTTTTTTTTTTCTGAATAGGGAATTGGCCATTTGGAGAAGTAGGATTTTAACAAGATTTATCTACTAGGATTGTGTGGAGTCATTATTACATTAATCATGGGGATAAAACATGAATTGAATACTTTCAAAGCTTATAATTCAACCATGTCAATTTTAGGCGAGTTGGAAGGCACTTAAAAAATATATATAATATGGACCCATCCTTTTCCTTGGTAAGCAGTGACAAAAGAAAAGTTTAGCTTTTACTTGAAAGCTTTGTTAATAAGTTGCTTCATTAACTGTGGGCTCACCTATTTTATTTCATTTTCTATTTATCCACTTATATGGACCAACTGATTTTGCTCAGTTGTTAATTAAACTGTTTGCAAAATGGACCAGTGTTTCTCATTTGAGATTTTTAATACCTTTAGTTTCATGGAGACAGCTGACCTCTTTTCAACTTCCAGAAAGGGCTGGGTCTCAGTAAGTTACATGGATATGAAGAAATGAGTATTTAGCTTCATGATTCAATGCATAACAGATTGCAAGTTTAGCATTTTTGGTGAGTTGATAAGCATAAGAAATTGGGAAAATTTAATTTTACTGGAACACTAATTAAAATTGGGAGATTTCTTGGGAGCCTTTAGTACTCCTTTTTATTTTTTATTTTTTATCCCGCTGTGGTGTATTTGGCAATGCTTTATTTCTTTTAGATTAAAACTACTTTAGAAACGAAATGATAAAGACATATCACTCATATGATTGCTGTCCATTGCTATATCTATATTTATTCTGGGTACTGTAGGGCATATATCACATGCTATTCATATAAATTATCCCTTCAAATGATAACTCAGGCTTTTATGTCTGTGTCAACTTGATGCTGTAGTCATGGGAAAAGATTTGCTGTCATCTTTGTGTTGTACATCAAGAATTCTGAATTCCTCTCTGGGACTTATAGGTGAAGTGTGACTTCTTTTTAAATCGTGTTTTATTTCAATGATGATTGAAATGACCACAATATGCATGATTTTTTAAAATATCTATTAGAATTCCACCTGGCAGATAATGGATTCTAAAATAAGCTGGTGATGCTATTAATACATAATTAATGAGCATTAGGAAGCAGGAATGGCTGTCAATCATTTGAGTGCATGTGGTAAGTATGTCCCATGTCCTACTGACTAAACTGTGGCCTCCCTCACATTTTGTCTTGTCAGTAGTGCAGCCTTGGCTGCTCACCTTGGATTCATTCTGTGGGAACATCTTTTATTTGCTGTGGGCCTGTGTAATGTGTGGCTTGGAGAGAAATGAGTCTCAGTAAGGCAGAACCCCACATGTGTGAAGAGTGGATGTTCACTCTGGGTACTAATATTTTGCCTACAATGCCTAACTGAGTTCTTCACCTTTATGAAGACAACAAAAGGACCAATTGGATCCTCCTCCTCTTTGGAATGCAGTCCAGCTGCCGTGAATCATAAGTGTTTGTAGCTACTGTACACGATATACAGTGGGTTCTGATAAATCTCCAGAGCGTCTCTTAATGAAGACACCAGATGAGCGCCTGCTGTGGTTAACAATGTAGCTCCTTCTGATCTTATCTGGGTTCCTTGTCTGGATGATTCTATTGAACATTTTTCAAGGGCCTCATGAATTTCTTCTTCCACACTGTCTGTACTTGGATTGGTGGTGTCTTTGTTGCTGATCTTTTGTTGTTATTTATGAATGATCCATGGTCTCCACTTATCCAAGTAGAATCTCCATCATATATAAAGCTAGCCTCCTGCTTTTTATGTAAAGGCCGAGAGAGTTCCAGGATCTCTGGTTTATGCTGGGGCAATAGGAAGGGCATTTAAATGCCCTCGTGTAGAAGAGTCGTGTTCTGTTCGGGGTCACACCTGAAAGCTGACTCTCCGCTGGGCGGAACCATTGTACTTCTTGGGCCATGCTTTTAACAGTCATCCATCCAGAGGGATGGCCAGGGTCCGTCCTCTTTTCCCTTTCTCAAGTCTACAGCACGTGGGCTACATTAGACTTGGAATAGTCTTTCTTAGCATCCCTCACATACCACAGAGTCTCAGATTAGTCAGAATGAGGACTTGCCTGGATGACAATATATTGTTTGTTTATAAGGAAACATAATTAAAAATGAAACCCAATTGGCCCAGCTGGGTGTGACTCAGCAATCGAGGATCCACCCAGGAACTAAGAGGTCACAGGTTAGATTCCTGGTCAGCATCCCAAGTAGGGGGTGTGCAGGAGGCAGCTGATCAATGATTCTTTCTCATCATTGATGTTTATATCTTTCTCCCCCTCCCTTCTTCTCTGAAATCAATAAAAATATATTTAAAAAAATGAAACCCAGTTGAAACATCAAGATTGACCACATAACTTAGCTATGGTACTTTTCTTTTATTTCCTCCCCCTCCCCTACTTTAATGCAGAAAACTCCCAAGGACATATTGTGGAAATAGCTTCTGGATGTAAAACTTTCGGTGTCTACAAGAGTACTGTCAAAGGACTGTAAATCTTTATTATAAATTCCTGGGGATCCCTAGGTAATGTGTGGATTATGGAGGAATAGTTAATGTCTGGGCTATTTAGTTCATTTATGATTCTATTTTAGTTGGAATTTATAATATGTTAATAGAGTGATAGTCAACCTTCAGATGGAGGGTCATAAGTCAACCTTGATCCTAAGTGACTTGATGCTGATGGTCATGATCATACTAATAGCTACCACTTATTTTATGTCTCCTGGGTGCTGGTGCTCTAGGTAGGCCCTCATTGATTCATTCTAGCATTCTTACGAGGTGGGTGGAATTGTCTCAGTTTTCCAGGGGCGGAAATGAAGGATCAAAGAAGTTATGACAACAGCCTAGAATTTGCAGTGAGGTTTGTGCTCTGAGTTTTTCCCTCACAGTTGGAATGCCCTGGGAAGGTGTGGCTGCCCTTCACCAGCACCACCACCTTCCCAGTGCAGTCATAGAAGTAGCATCATTTTGTGTTGTTTACATCTTTCGGGCCTGCTTTTGGCCTACAGCTCTACCTGAGTTGTTTTTTTTCCTTTCTTTCTTGTTTCCATGCATGTGGTCCAATAAGTCTCCCCGTTACCCATGGCAGCAAAGGTGGTTGTGGAGAGCCTAGCACATAAGGTGTATGCGTGAGTATGACTCATAAGGAAGTTCCCGGCTCCCTTCTCTGGGAGTTTACCTTTGCTAAACTCAGATTCACCTCTTCGGTGATTCTCTGTGCTTCTAAGATGTCCATGTTGATATTCTTGCAGAAGTGCCATCTTTTGTTGTGATCTTTGCTGCTGGGTTTGTGGCTTCCCTTTGTAAAGTCAAACTGGCATAAAACTGGACGTCTGCTTAGTGTCCTGTTCATAAAATCTCCCAAGAGACCCAGCATCCAGTAATTGGTGGCTGAGGTGGGAGAGAGAGTGCTTTCTATTTAAAAAGATGTTGTCATAACCATATGAAAGAAAGAGATTGAAAAGAAAGTCACCCAAATTCCACTCTTCTTATACAATGATTCCCCCTCCCCCTTAGTTTTGCCTTTTACTTGTGTTAAATTGAGTATTTTTTTTTTTTACATGCAACCACTGGGCCTTCTAAATCTAGAAAAATCTGTGATTGCAACTACTTGCTGGGGAATAAGGGAGGCTGTGCAAGCCCCAGTACTCAGATCTCAGTCTGAGGGCCATGGTTGCGATACCACAATTTCTAAAGTGTGTTGCACATGGTTGTATTTCAGTTCCACAGCCATATAATGCAGGGTCTTGTAGAAACACGGTTGTAACTCCTTATGTTTGCCTCTACCAATTCTGATCATTTGCATTTGAAATTCGCCTGTGTAAGTTATATTTTAGATCAATAATGCAAATTGGAAGACCCAGGAGAGCCCAAGGCCTCATCATATCTGATTAGGCCATAAAGAAATCAAGAAATAGGGAGTATACGCCCTCCCTCCCACCTTCCCCAGTACATTATGCAGTACCAGCTGGATGTAAGGGAACCTGGAAGGGCTTTTTAGTGGTGGTGGGATATCCGCCTTCATTCAACAAAGATATTTTGAGCATCTGTTGGGTACAGAGTATGCTGCCTGGCCCCGTTGGAGGATTCAGGGCTATAGGCGATCACTTTTGCTCTCCAGGGACCTTCAGTCTATTTGGGAAGATCTCCTTATATTTTTTCTTGTCTTTTATTTATTAATTACGTTTTATTCAGGACCAACTCTGTGGCAAACCCTGGCTCTATGCCAAGGATTTAAAGATTACATGGGAGTGGATTCAGCCATCCAGTTGGCTGCCTCTGGATACCATCCGTGTCCCCAAGATGCTCAGTGTCTGGCAGATCAGGCATAAATCTCCCTTAACAAAAGGCATCATGTGATGAAAGCATTGGGAGAGGGCATTCAAAATCTGTCCCCCTCGGACAAAGGGGGAGGGGCAGGGCATTGTGGGAGTGGTATTTGGAGTAGAAGACAGATGGTCTGGGGTTAATAGGTCCTGGGACTGCTTCAGGGACAGGCCAGGCTGGGCTGTGGGGAGATGGCAGGCGGAGAGAAAAGTGGTTTTTGGGTGTCGTGTCCTGCTGGTCGTAAATGTGGGAGTTGATGCAATTCTCGTCGGAGCCTGGGAAGCTACTTGCATCATTCTCTGAGGGCTTTTGAAAAACTATCACACGATAACTAAAAACAACATTTAGCCCGTCTGGACTTGGTGGTTTGTTTCTTCAGGCCTTGCTATCTGGCCGTCTCTTGTCTGTGATTTGTTTACGTGGGCCTTCTTTGGGCAGTCATTTTCCACACGATGGCAAGCCAGTCATCCAGGCTTCACCCTGTTCTCTTAGCCAAGAGGGATTCTCCCTTCCCAGTACTTCCAGCCAGTGCGTGGGATTCACTCAGATTGGACCAACCCGAGGTACACGGCCATCTCTGAACCAGTGGTGGTGCCCATTTCTGATGGGCTCAGCTCTTGATTCAGCAGTTAGGGTCAGGGTCCCCAGAAGTGCACAGTGAGTGTGTGTGTGTGTGTGTGTGTGTGTGTGTGTGTGTTTTGAAAGGGGGGGGGGGGTTGCCCAGAGATGAATGGGCAAGCTATCCTCAGAAGAAGGGGGCATGGACACAGGAGGGGTAAAAACAACGTGTCTACTGTAGCCCTATAGCAATTAAATGCCTCCTAAGGAATCCTGTTGACTCCAGTCCATTTTTGTTCCTTAAGGTGAGATTTCCATAGCTTTGCAGAGACTTGGTGATACAGGCTTTAAGCAGAGAGGAGAAAACAAAGGCCCACCAGTCCATTTTGTTCCACTCCAATGTAGACCATAATTTTCAGATTTATAATTACCAGTGAGAATGCCTGAACCAGGACTCCCCTGAGATTTACCTGCCACTTATCTGGAGTAAGTAGGAAAGATATCTGCTCCCCCCCTGCCCATCCACCTCCCATGGGATGGACTGGCCAGCCTGCTCCCCGGGCCTGCAGTGTGCAAACAGCCTTGCTGTATTTCATCCTTTAAAAACCCAGCGTTCTTGCCATCTCACCACTTTACCTTAATGCGCCAGAGAAATATGTCTTTGGCTGGGATACCTTTATTCTGTGGAGCTGTGAAATATGCATTTCCCCGGATGACTTGTTTCTGGCCATCTACCTCCAGCGTATCTGGGAACGCTGGGACAGAGGTCACTTCCTGGGTCTTGATCATGCTGAAGTGACATTTGGCATTAATTTGCTCGTCATCACGGAGGGCCCCAGGGACCCATTGGGAGAAGGTGAGTTATAACCTGCAAGGCAACTTTTCTCCCAGTGACTGGTCTGAAAGGCTATTTCAGGTCACTCCATCCAAGTGTTGAGAGATGAGTTAAGGAGTTTTATTCTTGTCGATGTGGAGAAATTATGCCTTCTTGACCCATGCTGAGATGACAGCCTTTTCTGTTGTTGTTTGTTTGTTTTTAATTTCCCCCCAATTATCCTCATTTTCTTTTTCTTTTTTCTTTCTTTCTTTCTTTTTTTTTGGATAGGAAGAGGAATTCCTGTGACTCCTTAGGGATTGAGACTAGCTGGGGCTTTGGAACACATGCAGGAATGCCTTCAGCCAAGAGCTCATGGTGCTTCTTTTAAAGCATGTGGAATCAGCCCTGGCCCTTCCTCTTCCCTGTTGTTATTAATTGCTTCCTTTATTCATACATCCAGGATCAAAAGGAAGCATAATTATTGACATATTCCCCCAAATAGTGTGAGTTCTTTGATGTCCATAGTCATATAGCTTCCATCTTTGTGTGCTCACCTACCCGTGGTTCCTCTCGCTGCACTGTGGGTGGGTGACAGGGTAGAACTGATCGCTGCAGAATGCCACCCAGGTCCTAACCCATTCTGCAGTGGGCCAGGCTGACACATGGTGAAAGTTGGGCTGTTTTCACATTTGGAAACATTGGCACTAGAATGTCAGCTCCCTGAGCACCGAAAGTTCTTTCTTTTTCTCATAGTTACATCCCCAGTTCCTGGCACAGGGTAGGGACTCAATAAGTGAATTGTCGGGTGAATGGATACCTAAAACAATTGTCTGTCGCGTATCCAATGCCCTACTATGTGTGTAGTTTCACTTAATTCTCAAATCAAAATGATGTGGTCGATGTTGTTATTCCCACTCTACAGATGTGCAAACCAAGGCTTGGAGCTATTAAGGAACTTGCCCAAAGGAATAGAGCTCCACTCCAGGCTTCTCTGGCGCTGAAGCCCAAGCACATGCCCCTACGTCACTTTGCCTCTCATGCAAGGACCTCAAACGGTGGCCCGGGGGCCATTCGGGCTCGCCATGTGTTTTTGTACAGCCTGTGAGCTAAGAATTGTTTTTAACATTTTTATATGTTTGAAAAAAAAAATCAAAAGAATAATGTGTTGTGACACGTGAAAATTGTATGAAAATCAAATTTCAGTGTCCGTAAATAAGTTTTATTGGAACACAGCTTCATATTTTCTCGTTTACTTGTTGCCTGTGGCTGCTTTTACACCATGACGGCAGAGTTATGTAGTTGGGACAGGGACCATGTCATCCATAAAGCCCATAAAATATTTATTCTCCGGCCCTTTACAGGAAGTTGGATAGCTTCTTCCCCCATAGCCTCCCGTGTCTGCTTCGTTTGTTTCTTTTCCTGTTGCTTTTCTCCGAAGGCAGGGCAGCACAGCAGTCACTGCAAGGCTCTCTTGCAGATCAACTGCCAGAGTCCACTCTTGGGTCTGCAGTGACTAGCTGGAAGGATTTAGGGGAGCTCTGTACATCAGCTTCCTTATCAGTCCAATGGAAGTATGAAGGTACCCACTGTATTGGATTTGGTGAGGATTAACTGAGTTAATGTAGCTAGACTTATTACTTTGAACATAACCTACTACACAGTGAGCATTCGATAAATCCAAGTTCTTATTTCTCTTTATCCATCCACACCCTTCTCTCTCTCTGTCTCTTTCTCTCTCTTACACACACACACACACACACACACACACACACACAAATGTTTTGTATCTTATCTTTATCTTAGAAAGAAGAGAAAATACTTTAGTTGTTCTTTCTGCCTCATTTAAGCATGGCATGCTTAATGTAGCCATGTGGAAATTAATTGCTTGTTTTGTTGTTATATAATTAGGAACTTAATTAAAAATGAAAAACTAACTTTTCACTTCATTTTCTCTATTTGGACAATTTGGATATTTTATTTTGTAGCCCATTAAAATTGAAAGTGGGGGTTAAGTGTCAGTTTATATTCCTAAACGAGGGCTGTTCGGATGCATTTTCCCCGTCTTGGTGGCGCCAGGACCTGCAGGGCCTTGTGAATCCTGAGCAGCTGACAACACGCAGTCCTTGGCAGTGAAACCCAGGCGAGCTTGTCCACCGAGCCCGTGCAGATGAGCCCCAGACCAGCTGATGATGTCCTTGTTTGGAGACTTGCCCTTAAAGGACCTCATCTACTCAGCTGGGCTGCTTCAGATCCACGGGTAGTAAGGAAAAGTGTCTGCTCCGGGATTTGCATCTGTAAATCCCACTGCTCCCATGGTAGAGCCAAGTCTGGGAATACTGCACAATGGCTCCATTTAAAACATTGCTTTATGAAAAAATAAAAAAATAAAAAATAAATAAGAAAAAAAATAAATTTGGGAGCCTATATTCAAAAAATAAAATAAAATAAAACATTGGTTTATGAAATGAGGCAAAAGAAAATATGGTATTTCTCCTCCTCTCCCCCTCCCCCCTCCCCGCCCCGTTGCTAAGTGGTACAAGCTTGAGAAAGTATAAATTTGAATTCCTTTGCAATCAATTCCCTGTGATGTGTTTCAGTGTTACAACTTCGGTCACCACTGGCCAAGAATAGTTTATTCTGCTCGGAGGTAGCCATGCCAAGATCCTGATGCACACAGGGGCGACATCATGTTGGTTTGGGATATCATAGGCTCCGCCTGCAGGCACTGACTTGTTCTTGCAGGAGTTCCCTTAGAAGACATCCTGAGCTTGGTGCACAGCTGCAGAGGGAGCAAGTGGGTGGAGCCAGAAATTCCTTTCAGGCCTAGCTGATTCTGAAACTGCACACTCTTAGCCCACCATGTCCTAGGAGTGCTTCATTGGTTAGATGGGTGGAAGGGTGGAAGATAGAATAGCCCTTGGCAAGCTTTCCTGAAATGGCCAAGTTCAAATAAATTAAGAGAATAAGCAACTTGCCCATTTTACAGTTTTGTGCAAGCCATACCAACCATTATATTGACTGATTATTTGGTATTGGACTTTTTTCAATTATAAAAGAAATGCAGGATTATTGAGACAATTTAAAAAAAATTATAGAGCTATATAAAGGGAAAGTTAAATTTCCTCCTTTCATTTCTTCCTCCAATCCTACTACCCCCTGTCCTCCCAGCCCCCGCTGCCAAGGTGACTTTGGTTAATAGTCTTCATGTTAATGTACATGACATGCATATATAAAGTTTTATTCTCTTTTTCTAAAGCCAGAAGATGCATACTTCACCATCTCTTTATCATATGTGATGTCTACCCGCCAGGCCAGTAAATACAGCTTTACCTTTTTTCAAAAGAGTTATTTTTTAATTTAATTTAATTTTTGTTGTTAATCCTCTCCTGAGGATTTTTCCATTGATTTTTTTGTTTGTTTTGTTTTTAGAGAGACTGGAAGGGAGGGAGAGAGTAGGAGGGAGAGAGAAACATCAATGTGAGAGAAACACATCGACTGGTTGTCTCCCAAACAAGCCCCCATCCAGGGTCAGAGGTTAAACCTGCAACCCAGATAAGTGCCCTTCACCAGGAATCGAACCAGCAACACTGTAGTGCACAGGCCGGCACTCTCACTGAGCAATACTGGCCAGGGCTACTTTATTCTGTTTAATAGCTGTGTAATATTCCACAACCTAGAGTAGCAGGTTGCTGCCAGCTAAAGGATGTGTGTCCAAAAGGAACTAAGAGCGTCACACATCATTTCTTGATTTTGGATAAGAAGTTTTCTTCATAGATATCTCAGACATGACTTTATGCTGCGCGGCGTATCATAGGCGGATACTTTTATGTCACAGGTGGGTCTCATTACCCTTGGTTAATGTACTGTAAAAGGGGATAGAACAGAGACTGGGACAGTGGAGAGAACCTGGGTCCCATGTCATTCCCAGACCTGAAGGCAGCTGCTGCACACACGGGCACTCTAACCTGACGCTGCCCAGGCTTAACACGGTGAGTTATGAGACAGGAGAAATCTAGACTGCAGCCACCGATTTAACAAACAGGTGACTTGGACATCAGCACTCAGCATTGCCAGCCTCATCAAAGGCTATATCTTTACGGAAAATTTATTAGCCAGCTTCAGACCTGTTTGCCAGCTCACTAATGGAAGCCTTTTGAATCAATTTGCTCCTATAATTTAAACAGCATTTCAATGTATATTGTCGAAGCAGAAAGGAGGTGCAGCCCCTAGCCAGTGGAATTAATTATTTATTATCCTTTTCATAAATACTTTCCTAGGCCAACGCAACTGAAAAATGCTTAGGCTGTTTAAAAAAAAAAAATGCACAGGCTCACACACCACGTTTTCCAATGGCTAATTTGAAAAATGTCACCGTATTAGTTTTCATTTACATCTGTCAGGAAACATTTATATCTACATGTAAGGAATTTTTTTTCCCTTTCACCAGTTATTTTTTGTGGAGTATGCATTTAATTCACATTTACAAATTGGTTTCTGTTTTTCACTAAAGGCACTTCTTCAGCAGAAATGATGTCACAGATCCAACTCCTAATCTTGATGGGGTTCAATTTTAAGCCTCAAAATTGCCAACTCCCTTTTTTACGAGCACTTTTAAAAAATATAAATCTGCTTGATGGGTTCCTAGAAAGAATCTTCAGATGAAGGTAATGTTAGTGTTGGCATCGTCGCCCTCTCATTGTTGGGAGGCGGAGTCCCCTGGGTCTCTCGTGAGTTTGTAAGTCTTGGGAACGGAGGTCCCGGCAGCTTTCCTTTTGGGCTGTATTTGCCGGAAACTGTGTGTAGCCGAGAACAGGGGAAGATAGAGACAGTGGCGCCCGCTGTCAGAGGGTGGGTTGTTTACTGTCCAGTGTGTGAAGGTAACATCTTCCTTCAGGACAAGGTGTAGGCAGGTGTGCTCAGTGTTTCCCAGCTGCGACTCAGAGCTGTGGGCACAGCATCCCTGGGCTGTCCTGCATCCCTCCTGCAGGATTGGGGCGGGAGTGAAGGGGAGTGGGAAGAGGAACTGATGCAAATGCCTCTTGCAACACCATGAGCAGTAAAGTACCTTGTATCTGACACTGGAAATCTGGTGTCTTCTGCTGGCTTCCATGATACTTGGCAGCTAACGCCTTAGCTTTACAAATAGGGTGAAATCTGAGACTCGTCACAATTTGAAAATTACCTAACCAGTGACCGATCTTATAAAGAGCTAAACATGAACAAATGATGGCCCACAGACTAAATCCAGCCCACAGCCTGTTTTTGGGGGGACCCATAAATTAGTAAAAAGTAAAGAAGACTGTGTGATAGAGACCATAGGTGGCCCCAGAGTCTAAAGTAGTTCATCTCTGGCCCTTTACTGAAAACATTTGTCAACTTCCGATATGGAATAAGCTATTAGGACTGTGTCTGGTAAATAGTGGACACAATATTACTATCAGTAACACCTCAATACCATTAACCATATATATTTTATACATATTAGGTTTGTTCATGGCTGTCCTTTGAGGTGAATGCTGTCAGTACCTTCATTAACATCACACAGAAAATGAGGCACAGAGATACTGGTTAACTTGTCCAAGGCCACACAGCTGTAAATGGTGGAGGTAGGATTAGAACCCAGGCTACCAGTCTCTGAAGCCCATCTTCTTAACCTTCTACTGCCTTCCTATGGTAGATATTCAGAATACTGAGTTTTTATTAGCACCTGTTAGGTGTTTCCCCCTTGCCCTTTAGGACTAATTTCAACATAGTCCTCCAAGGTGGACTCTACATTTTTTTGTTTTGTTTTTGTTTTGTTAACCCTCACCTGAGGATATTTTTCCATTGATTTTTAGAGAGTGGTTGCCTCCCACATGTGCCCCGACCAGGGCCAGGGATCGAGCCTGCAACCTAAGTATGTGCCCTTGACTGGGATTGTACCCGGGACCCTTCTGCTGCAGGCTGACACTCTATCCCCCAAGTCAAACCGGCTAGTGCTGGACTCTACAGTTTGCAGATTAAGAAACAGAGACTCTTAGGAGTTTGAAGCTTTACCCAAAGGTGTGTCACTTTAAGCATCAGTCCTGGGGTTCAAAGCCAAGTCCATAGGGCCCAAGCTGAGTCTATGGCAAATGGCAGAATGGCCCGTTTTCAGAGTGACTAGCTGGAATATTTTTCAGCTTTCTAAAATTAATACTTCATGTTGGTTGTAAATAATTTCCTTAACATTGATGGGCCTGTGTATTTTGGGAGCATTTGTCTGCTGTTTAGATACTTGGGCTCCTTTAAAGATGATGTATCTGCTGAAATGGGGCATAAAAGCCAAGCGAGGAAGAATCTTAAAAGTGCACTACACTCCTCGATCTATCACGAAAGAGCGGAGCTAAACAGCTCGAACACCTTTTCCTCAGGGACTTAAGCAGATTCACTTTCAAATTCCTTCTTTTTGTCCACTTAAGACAGTTGCTCTAAAAGGCTTCATTGCCTGACACTTCTATCAATCTTCAGTGGGTTTAAATTTGTTTTGTTTATTTTTGGGGTTATCTGAAGATTTTTAGATTTCTTTTATAGAGCTCTAAGAGCATGTAAATGCGAATCTAATTACTTCAAATCCTATATTTAGGTAACTGAGAACAGATCTGTCAATGCTATTATGTGTCATTTTGAGTCATATATTTTTTTTAAAAATTACTTTTGATGACTTCATACATTATCCCATTCACAGATGGTCTTCTTGTCCACCTGACTTTCAAATCTGCTGGAGGACTGGGAATTCTGCTTAGGTCGAAGGAATGAGTGTGTGTATCTTGTCAGAGGAAATCACAAATCCATGTCAAGTCAGTCACTCCTGTTTCCAGCATGTCGTGCACTGAAACATAAACCGCAGTCTGCTGAGGTTTCACATTGCGTTATCCTGGGAGCAGGCCCGCATTGATCACCTCCGGGACGTCTCAGCATTCGGGTATTATTGGAGGTCTCTGAAGGTTCAGATTCTTCCTAGTCTAGAGGGAGGCAGGGAGCCCATTCCGTTAAATGTCCCTTTTCTTGTTTTCCTTGCGGAGTGGTAAGAGTTTAGTGTTTGTTCACCCTAATGAGGAGGAGGCTTTGAGGTGGGAGGTTGTCTCTTGTCCTTGGACCTATCTTTATTTCTTGGTCATTATGGAACTAAGTCTTTCCAGCTGTGAAAATAGCTCCCTGGGATTCTGCCTGGAGAGGAGGAAGGGGAGGAGTAGGGGAGCAGGTTAGAGTCATCCAGCCTTACCTGTATCTAACACCTTAGTCACGTGAGGAGAGGTGAGGCTGGCTGCTCGCACAACACCAAGAGCTTGGGGAATTTCATTAGCCCACCACTCCGGTCTGGCTTTATTTTCTCAGGGATTACTTAATAAGCATTGTGTGCATCTGGGTCAGGAAGAGAGAGCTTCTAACCCAGGCTGTGCACAGCTTCCCAGCCAGGAAACAATAAATGAGTGAGTCGACCTGATTGTCTACAGAATACATTCAAACTTTCTGAAGATTAAATGAGATGATTATGTAAAGCAACGAGCACCTTAGACAGGCATCATTTTGGTTTGTGTTCCACAAGGCAAGCCTCCATAGCAGGCATGTGGAAGATTTCGGAGTGTTTGTTGTAGGGTCCCCTCTCAAATTCAGAGGCATCAACAATAAATGGCGCTTGACTGCAGGCATTTTTCCCTAGGCAATCTCTCTGTCACTCCCACTCTAATTCTGGGCATTGACTCTGACCCTGGTCAGTGGTAGAATCTTTGAACTGTTTCTCCACCTCCTAACATCTCTTCCCAAATCCATTCTCCTCATTCTGTCCCTTGCCTTCCAACTCCAGCTCTGCTTGTCTGCTGCCTAAGAAAACCGTTAATGATGTCCCGTTGTGGAACAATCACGTCAGACCTCCTGGCCTCTAACTTTTCCTTGAATGGCTCTCAGCCTACTTTTCCAACCTTATTCCCCCTAGAGCAATAGTTCTCAACCTTCTGGCCCTTTAAATACAGTTCCTCATGTTGTGACCCCAACCATAAAATTATTTTCGTTGCTACTTCATAACTGTAATGTTGCTACTGTGATGAATCATAATGTAAATATCTGACATGCAGGATGGTCTTAGGCAACCCCTGTGAAAGGGTCATTCGATCGCCAAAGGGGTCGAGACCCACAGGTTGAGAACCGCTGCCCTAGAGTTACACCTCTTAGATTTCTCCCAAGTGATCAGTGTCTGGGGGTGGTGTGGAATTCAGAACAAACCACTTAGTTCATTGTCCAACTCTGCTCAGAGGTATGTGTCCACAGAAGCCTGACCTTCGCTGTGCCAGGCAGCGAACAGCATGCATCCAGAGCGCTCACTCATTCAGTGAACATTTATTATATCCAAGCCATGGGGAGCTGTAGCAGGAATTTAGCGCCGAGTTGTTCAATGATCAGATTTGCCTTTTAGGGGACCCTTCTGGCAGCGGCATGAGAAAACAAGGCTGGGGAGACCTCCTGGGAGACAATCCCGATCGCCCAGGCAAGGAATGATGACTTTTGGTCTCACTAAACACTCCAAGCTTCTCTTCCTTCTGCTTGGAATGCAGTCCCCATCCCCACACCCCATCCTCTGATCCCCTCACGTCTAACTCCTACCCATGCTTTGAAACCCATTGCATTTCGAGATTGCATCTGCTGAGAGTTATCCCTGCCCCCTCTACCCCTCCAAACACTTTGCCTGTCCTTGGTGCACTTACCACTCTAAAAAGTATATTATAGTATTTCCCGAAATCCTCTTGGTTCCCCTACTGGTTGGTAAACTCCCTCGAGGTTGGAATTCACGTTGGCTTTTCCTCTTTTTGCCACTATAGTAACTCATGCAAGGATATGGGGTCAGAGCCTGGGAAACTCAGACCTGTGCAAAGTTCACATCTCCCGTGAACTGTCCCCTTCCTGCGTCAGTTTGCCCTGCAGGATTCTGGCAGGCGTGGGTCTCATTCTGTTCAGGTGGACCCATCTGCTATTCCGTGTTGCTGGTCAGAGTAAGAGTTTTGAGTCCATGTGCTTCATAGACGAGGGGTTGCTTACTTTCCAGCTTGCCCTCTGTTTTGGCCATAGGCTTCCTGTGCCGCCTGGTGTGATGTCTGCGGTGTATCCAACTCTGGGTTTTAACTGCTGATCAGACTCGGCCTGTTTGCCTCCCTTATCCTCGCTTGACCTGCTCATTTCTGTGTTTCTTCCCTGGGCTGGGGCCCTAAGACCAGCTAGGGACTCTGCTGTCAGGCCCACCTTGGGCATTCTTTTTGGGAAGACAAAGAAATTAAAAACCTGTCCCCCTTAATGCCTGTAGACTCCCAAATAGCACTTCTTACTGACTGTAGTGATTTAGAGTAAAATTCTTAATAGTGCTCAGACTGTCCTTCCCCTTATTGGCCCGTTTTTGCTTCTATTAATTGTCCCGTGAGTCTGGTTCATCAGTTGCAAGTCACCAGGTGAATCTGTCCAGTTCAGCAAGCAATGCGAGTCCACCGTGTGCCCCGCCTTGCCCAGGGTGGGTGATGCAGAGTTCTCTGAGGAGCCTAGAGCAGCACAAGAAAACATGGTTACGGATCTAAAACACAGTGGAATCCAACCTGTTGACCCGTTTTCTTTGACTATGCACTTTGTTTTCTGTTATGGAGAGAGTTCGCTCAGGACTTCAATTCTTGGTTTCTCTGGAAAGTTTGGACGTTGCAACGACCTTGGTCCCTTGTTTCCCAGGGGCAGCCTTAGGCTCGCCCCGCACAATGACAGTCCAGGTTGGATGGGTGGGGCATGTGCCCTGATCAGCTCATTCCCCCAGTCCCGATTATTTCACACCGGTCCTCTCTCCTCATTGATGTTACCTGGCTCGCCCATGTCCCTCACCTTCAGCTTCTGGCCATACTTTGTGTGGTAGGATGGGTAAACCTCATCTCAAAATATGAGATGGGTAGAGAGATGGGGGCAGCATCATGAATGAGGGGAGAGCCCAGGCAGAAGCAGAGTTAAAATCTAAGCAGCTCGGTGCGCTCCAGGTAACAGGTGTAAATGCATCCCTCACTCTCTCTGAAATGGACAAGCAAAGCTTAGAGCAGCGGTTCTCAACCTGTGTGTCGCGACCCCTTTGGTGGTTGAACGACCCTTTCACAGGGGTCGCCTAAGACCATCCTGCATATCAGATATTTACATTACAATTCATAACAGTAGCAATATTACAGTTATGAAGTAGCAACGAAATAATTTTATGGTTGGGTCACAACATGAGGAAGCAGATTTAAAGGGCCAGAAGGTTGAGAACCACTGGCTTAGAGGGATCAGCTGGATTGTCCCCACTGACTCATTTTAGAATCTTCCTTATGGTGATTGCCCTTTAACACAACACTTTCTGCTGCAGAAAAATGCAATGAAAAAGGCATTCACCCAAAGTGGTTGCCCATTAGAGGCCCTTTAATGGATGTGGGAGGTTACTGAAGCAATATCAGCGCATCCCAACTCAGGAGTGGTAACCAGCAGCCACAGGTGGGAAGGGCAGGGTTTGGAGCTGCGGGACCACCTTTGTTTTGCTCTGCTTCCCACCAACTCTTAGACTTCGGGTAGTTATCTGGTTCATGCCAGCCTCAGTTTCCCCATTTGTCAAATGGAGTCAAAGTTGGAGAGGATTAGAGAATTAGCACCTGGCAGAGGGTATGCACCCAGCCAGTGGTTCTGATAAGGTTATAAATTATAACAGAAGTGACAGGCACAGTTTAATCATGTGTACCGCATGTCCATAGCAACCTGAAAGGAAGGTCCACAAAGCCAGGCTTTAGTTCTCTCTATAGCAGCCCAGCAATCCTCACTTTTCTTCTAGCTGCTGTGAGCCACCTCACATCCTTGCGGAAGTCGGTTGGTTATGAATGGGGTTCTGCTGCCCAAGTTGGGATCTCAGTGAAAATACTGGAAGTTGAGTTTGTGCAGTGACCTCTGGATGGGGTGCTTGAATCGCCGCTTTAAGACCGTGAAGTCGACTTCAACAGATGAAGAATAAAACCCCGTATTCCACACCCACACCTGGCAGCGGCGCGGTGAGGGGTGGGGGCGAGGATATTTACTATCGGAAAGTTGGGGAGGCTTTTATGAACTGGCCCATCTCTCCTTGGCCCCCATTTTTCCTGGCGTCTCGGAACTCTCATTAATTTTTCACAGGCTGGTGATGGATAGTTTTTATTTATTCACGTCTGAGGTTCTGTTGTGTGAAAAGGACTCATTTTATAACATTACATATTCATGGCTTGGGATAGATGGGATCAGGAACTTATTATTAATGTGTCACTGTGGGAAACTTACTCGAGTTCATTTGCGAACCTTGTTAAATTTGGTGTGGTCAGCAGACACGGGGAAGTTTCGGATCCGCTCTCTTAGTGGAGGGCAAAGAGTTTGCCGTTGCTTTCCCTGGATTCAGTGAACCAACTTTACATCTTATTTAAATCTTCTAAAGTTGTAATTTGAAGGAAAAAAAAAAAGAAAAAGGTAGGGATGGCAGAGATCACCTAGAAAAGGGGGCTCCTGTCTTCTTGCCGAAGTGGCCTGTTTCTCAAGCATTCGGGGGTTTCCTGCCAGGCTTGTGGGAGGGACGGGCTACATCCTCAGAGATGACATGGAGGTCCTTGCTCCCTAGCCCACGGCCATTTCTAGCTTCCTCTCCATCGGGCAAGTTACAAATTTCTCCACTTGTCCTCCTGACCTCAGCTCTGGATCCAGGGAGTTCTGTCTGCATCCTGAGCTCCTCCTCATAGCACAGAATTCCTTGCCTGGGACAAAAGGAGGGAATAATAACATTCCATCTTGTAAATCCGAGCTGGGGAGGGGTGCGGAGCGGGCACAGTAGGGAACCTGGCCCAATCTGCTTCAGTGCAAGTAAGAAGGAAGCATATGTTGCAGCCAGGTCTCTGAGGACTGGCACTGCTCTCTGGGAGGGACAGCGTATAGGTTTTGTGGGATTAGTGGGTCGGTTTTGTGTTTGCCAGTTAGACTTCTCTGTGACATGGTTAGTGGCCACTGCCTTTTAACCGACTCCTCCCTGTGAGAAGAAAAACACCATAGATATGCCAAGTGGGTACATTGCGAAATCTGGAAATTCTGCATATCAGGTATCAGACTTGAAGTCTGTCCAAAATATGAAGAATCACGTGGGACCCCCTTTGCTACATATCATGGACATTTTTACTCGTAGGATTTATTAACGATAACCCTGTCCTCCAGGGGGATAAAAAAAAGGGAAATAGTTTTGATAACCAAAGCAATTAGCTTATGACGTTGGTGCTGGGGTGTACACGGCGTGAGTGAGGGACAAAGAAATGAAATATACATTAAAAGGCAGCCTCCAACCATGTTTCCATAATGCAGAACATTTGTTCCTCGCCGGGATCCCATTGGCAGTCCACTGGTATTTTATTGCCACGTCTATTGGAAAGACAGGCAGTGCGAAAACTGTAGTCTATTAAGAGTTTGTGAGTAGTGCATGTGTACACAGTGAAATAATATCTAGTGTAATGTGAAGTGACAGTCAAAATTACAGCTTTTCTCTTGCCGCAAGGGTACTTCTTTGCCAAGTATAGTAATATTGTTGTAGCAGTGTTCAAGGTTGTCAGCAATTCTGGCTTACTCTGCAGAGAGCCATAACAGTGTGTGGAAGGAAGGAGCTTCCTGTCAGGGGAAATACTATAATTTTGATATATATTTGTTGGTGCCAAACTGCAATTAAATAGGAGGTGTTGGAAGAAGGTTTTATTCAACCAGCTTGAATTTTTAATTAATTAGCAAAAACTTATTTTCGGAATGCTTCAGGAAACAGTTCCATTTGTCCCCACAATTGCTGTTTTGTTTGTTTGTTTGTCTGTCTCTTAAAGAAAACAAATTAACCCCCTCCATCAAAATCATGCAGAATCAAATGTTTTCAACCACCCACGGAATGGAAAAATAAAACACCATGGACAGTCTTATCTGTTCCATCGTCTTTGGGGGCATTTCCTAGTGATCTGGCAGACAAAGTACTTGGAGCAGCGTCTGTTCTATGATCTAACTTGCACCTTTGTTACTTTGCGGTTATGTTGTAGGAATTTGCAGGTGACTAAAGGAAAAATGTCGCCTTGCAGTGTGTGTGTGTGTGTGTGTGTGTGTGTGTGTGTGTGAAATTGCTTGCGAAACACTGGTCCATCTGCACAGTGTTACCTGAGCGATGCTAGTCTTTCCCCCTGTCTTCTCATTACTTGGATAATAGCTAGTTTCTTGGTGACAACCCCTTGCATTCTCACAAAAGAATGAGGCAGGCACCAGAGTTCACTCTAAGCTGCTATTCAGATGAAAAGAACCCTTTTTTGAATAAGTGGAAAAACCATGGAAGACTGAAATAGCCATAATATATTAAAAACTCTAAAGCAGTTGTTTTAAAAAAGGAATATTTAGGAGTCTCAAAAAAATAGCAAATGTGTGGAAGGAGGGGGGCTTCCCTCTCATGTTGAGCATTTTGCAAATTAAGTGAGTTTCATTCTCCAATAAAATATGATTCCAATAATGCTTTATATGATCATAAATTGTGTCTACTTTTGTCTCCATTTCCTTGGGAAAAAAGGAAATATTCCCAAAGTATATTATAAAAGTAATTAATAAGCAACCTTTCATAGTTATTTTCTGAGGTTAATTATTACCCTAAGAAATCAATTTCAATTTTGTTCAGTTTCAGAAACTCGTTTGTGACTGGGTGTTTCCAAAAAAAGTGAGTGAGTTAAAATGGGAGCCTTCATTCCCAAGAAAAGGCCTTTGCTGCTGGCTGCGATTTATCCGGAGCTGTCCTGTGCGTTTATACCCTGTGCCCCGAGAATGTATGGAATGTGTAATAGAGCTACTAGAATCGAGCATAGTAGATTGGTTACAGTAAGAAACAAAAGTTATCTTCATATCGTTAAAGTGAAAGTGAGATATCCTTGTGTCATTACAAAAGAAAGTAACTTGGCCTCTTTTGCTAACCTTCCCGACCAGCCCGAGCTAATGTTTCAGAGGACCAGGGACCAAGGGACCAGAGACTAGGAACGAAGGGACCAGGGACCAGAGGACCAGGGACCAGGGACCAGGGGACCAGGGACCAGAGGACCAGTGACCAGGGGATCAGGGACCAGGGGAACAGGGACCAGAGGACCAGTGACCAGGGGACCAGGGACCAGGAGACCAGGGACCAGAGGACCAGTAACCAGGGGACCAGTCCAGGGGACCAGGGACCAGGGACCAGAGGACCAGTAACCAGGGGACCAGGGACCAGAGGACCAGTAACCAGGGGACCAGTCCAGGGGACCAGGGACCAGAGGACCCGTGACCAGGGGACCAGAGACCAGGGACCTAGGGGACCAGGGACCAGAGACCAGGGACCCAGGGGACCAGGGACCAGGGAACCAGTCCAGGGGACCAGGGACCAGAGGACCCGTGACCAGGGGACCAGAGACCAGGGACCTAGGGGACCAGGGACCAGAGACCAGGGACCCAGGGGACCAGGGACCAGGGACCAGAGGACCAGAGACCAGGCACCAGGGGACCAGGGACCAGAGACCAGGGACCCAGGGACCAGGGACCAGGGACCCAGGGGACCAGGGACCCAGGGACCAGGGGACCAGGGACCAGAGACCAGGGACCAGGGAACTAGGAGACTAGGGACCAGGAGACCAGGGACCAGGGTATCAGGATGAGGGGACCAGGGACCCAGTGGACCAGGGGACCACGGACCAGGGAACTAGGAGACCAGGGACCAGGGGATCTGGGATGAGGGGACTAGGGGACCAGGGATCAGGGAGCAGGGGAGGCTGCATGAATCTGTTTTCATGATGATTGCTCCTCCTGGCCTGAGACAAAGGTGAGCAAAGAGGGAAAAGGGAGGCAAAATTTAAACCTAGACCTGTCTCCTAATGGAAAACAGGAAACCAGAAATGAAGGGAATGAATCCATTTCCCCTCTTTCTGATCTTCTGTAAAAGTCATCAAAATCACACTGTTCTCACCAGGCACCTGAGTTTCCTGAGCTAGACTCAGTGTTCCGGCCCGTTACTGCTAACCAGGGCAGGCTCTCCCGCTGGGAGAACCTCAGCAGTGGAGGGATATCCCTGCACATTAAATATGCTCTTCAGGTAAATTAAAAAAATACCTCCCCACCCCCCCGCACTATCTTAGTCTACTTTACCTTTCAGTGTTTGGCTTAGAATCTCATATCAGTCGGAATGATTGGTATTACGTTTTGCCTGTTTTAAGATGGACATTTCAACACGTTGTAACATTCAGCAAAGAATGCAGTGACTTCTTAGAATCAAGAAAGAAGAAAAATGGGAAGGGCCTGGAGTAGATTCCTCAGTTAATTAGTCAGGATGTTCCCCTCGCCCACAAAGTAGTCCAAAGTCAAACTAGCTTCAGTGGGAAGGGTCATTATTGGTTCACAAAGCACAAAGTTTTGTGCAGGGGTCAGCACATTTCCTCTGTGCCAGGACAGATAGTAAATACTGGCTCTGAGGACCACGAGGTCTGTCACTGCTCCCATCTTCCCTTGGAGCGGAAAGAGGCCTGGACAACTGGTAAACCAGTGGGCGGGGCTGTGCTCCAATAAAACTTTATTTATGGATACTGACATTTGAATTTCATGTCATTTTTCTTGTGTCACAAAATATTTTTTCTTCAACCATTTAAAAATGGGAAGCAGTTTTCGACTCTGGGCTGCACCAAAGCAGACAGCAGCTGTCCAGATGTGGCCCAGCGGTCATCGCTGGCCACGTTCTGGTTTAGAGTCTGGCTCCTGCCAGAACTCAAATATGTCATCAGGGCCCTGTCTTCATCTAATCTCTTCAAAGAGGATGTTCTCTGTGAGTGGGGATGGAGGTGGCCTTTTACAGACGAGCACTTCCCCAGCTCAGCAATCCGGGCACCAAGAAGCCATCTCCCCCACTGTCTCTGGCACAGAAGCCACAGGGGAACTGATTGGCAGGCATCCCCTCTGAACCAGTGATGGCTCATGGGATGGGATTCCTTAGTCTGGAATTACATACCATAGTCCTACATGGAGTCAGGGAGGCCGGTTCCCTAAAGGAAATATGAGCTCCGTTTTGGCAGCAGAGGAGGCATGCGACAGTATCCTAGAGAGACACAAGAGCTCGATGGGCTCTTCCGGATGACTGGCGAAGAACAGGTCTCTGTAAATTGCATTGGAAGCAGAGCCCTCCTGTTTCTATCTCATGGAAGCGGAGCACGAGGCAGGCTCTTGTTCAAGCGATCTTGGTTGCTGGGAAGGTGAGGGGGATATGTTTTCACGAGAAGGTGAGTGAGGAGAGAGGCATAGGGCAGGTACAATGTTCAGCAAGGATGTGGTCAACTTGAATCGGGTCCCCTGGGAAGCTCTGGAGCATGAATGGTACCACAGAGTTGATTCTGCTTGACACAAGCTGGCTGGCTGGCAGTTAGTGATTAGCTAACATCTGCCAGGTACTGGGGTGGCGGAGCGCAGGAGCATAGCCTCCTGGGTGAGGTGGCCGTGAGTTCACAGGCACCACTCAGAGCCACTAGCTGCACCTGCCCAGTAAAGGGATCTGGGGTCAGGGGGCACCACTACAGTGCACCGGTCTGCATCAGAGAGTGCTCTCAGAAAGCGCTCCACCCATGGAGGGAAGAGGACCCAGTCCTGGGAATTCTCTGCAGGTGGGGCCTGGACCTGGGGCTCACTGTCACCTCACAGGCAGGTCTACAGACTGACTTGAAACCTTTCTTCCTGCCCTTGGCCTCACACCTACCTGCCTTTCCACTTTCTGACCTATTTACTTCAACAGTGATCCTCCAATAACTTTTGTTTAGTGAAACTCAAGGCTTTTCAGGATGCTGAGCTAATGTCTTCCTTTTTTTTTAATTGAGTAAATATATTATGCACAGCTGGGTAGGTTGTTTTCTCGCTGGCCTTGCTGCTACTATTTGAAAATGGATACAGTTTTGTTTAACTCATGTAGAATGAATGTGGCATTTATTCCTGGTTTCCTGCGGCTCTCCTCCTTTAGAAAATGTATTTACATGGACATTTTGGAAGCACTTTTTAAGATATTGAAAACATTTAAAAAAGAAAAAAAAGAAGAATAAGACCCTTTCCCCTCCCCCCAAACGATGGCTACATTGTGACAACAGTGGGTTGAGCTAAATTCAGCTACGTCAAGGAAGAGCAATAAAAGGAGATGGATTGTTCTCTAAGCTTCACTTTATTGGATATTGTAATTGACATATAGTTGTCATTTATAATCATCTGTCCATTCCTGTGAGTTGGGAGCAGTAAAGTTAATTGTGGCGGCTCATTTGCATTAATCTCACCTCTGAAGGGTGCAGTAACCCATTAATATCATGTCATGATGAATTATCACAAATAACATTGAACATATTGATTAATGATCTCTGAGATTTGTATCTCGTTAAAACATTTTGTTAGCTCTTTAAACTTTTAAGCCAACAACCATTGCAGGTAGGAGGGCTTTAGAGATCAACCGAGAGGTGATGGCCGGGAGTGGTGTACATTTTAGGGTCATCGGTTTAAGGAGTTGGACAAGCCAGTTCCCAGTAGGCTGTGTTTTTTTTCTTCCAGAAGCCAAGTACATTTTCTCAGTAACCTCCTACTACTTTCTACTGGATGATTCTTTGATTATAAAGTGGCTCTGACTTAAATGCCACTTATGAAGTTCTCCTAAGTGGTGGCCTTCAAAATCTCTTAGCCATCTAGTCCTGCTTGCTGCCTTGGAGGGCACATTTTCCCCTCCTGCGACATCAAAATTTCTAAACATATATGTTAATACAGTGGGGCCTTGACTTACAAGTTTAACTCGTTCCGTGACGGAGCTCATAACTCAAATTACTCATATGTCAAATCAAAAGTGAACGAGCGAGACACGTGATGCTGGGCTGATGTTGTGGCGTTCACTGTGACGTTCGCTGCACCAACTAGCGGTGGGGTATCTGAAGCTGGCTCATAACCCGAATTTTAGCTCGCAACTCAAAGCAAAAAATCGGCCGAGAGACGGCTCGTATCTCGAAAAACTCGTTAGTCGGAAACTTGTAAGTCAAGGCCGGACTGTATAAGCATAGAACACATATGGAATGAGTAGTTGGTGATGAAATATCATCCTTTAAAATATTGCTGACTAACACATTGCTTTGTAAAATTTCACTCCTCTTTTCCTGGGAGCTCTCATTTTTCAGCCAATTGCAGAAGATTTTATCTCCTCTGGACATTTTCACAAAACAAGCAAACACATAAACAAACAAGACTGATAGAGAAAGTGCCATATCGGCCGCACACACCGTGTGGAAATTAATAAAACGAGAGTAAATTCTCTTTAACAACGTTCTTTGCAGAATTTTGTGGTAAAAGTTTAAGTACAGTAGACACAGTAAAGAAAAAGTGTGGCATAAGAGTTGAATTACACAGTTTGGTCTTCATAGCTTTTTCCTTTATTGATTATAAAAGTGATACAATATTTGATCTCTCTAACTTAATATATTTCTTCTGCTTATGTTAAGTATTTGGTCTGTTTTCTCAAGGTAAGTGTTTAACAAATGGCGAATATCGGGACCAGTCTCTGCTGTCTGTTTAGAGCAGTGGTTCTCAACCTTCCTAATGCCACGACCCTTTAATACAGTTCCTCATGTTGTGGTGACCCCTAACCATAAAATTATTTTTGTTGCTAGTTCATAACTATAATTTTGCTACTGTTATGAATCATAATGTAAATATCTGATATGCAGGATGTATTTTCATTGTTACAAATTGAACATAATTAAAGCATAGTGATTAATCACAAAAACAATATGTAATTATATGTGTTTTTCGATGGTCTTAGGTGACCCCTGTGAAAGGGTCATTCGACCCCCAAAGGGGTCGCGACCCACAGGTTGAGAAACACCGGTTTAGAGACAATGGTACTGATCATCTTGAAATAAGGATGTTAGTGAAGATGTCACTAACGCTTGCCTCGCATAGGTGGTCTCAGCCCTGAGGGCAATCTGAAAAGGGGCAGAGTGTGGCTTCTTCTGCTTGTCTGTAAGCCCCCCAGCCCGAGAAGGATGGTGACCCCCATGCATATCAAGAAGCCAGCTCCTGAAGGTCAGGAGTGATGGTTGAGCAACCAGAAAGGGTCTGACTGTTAGGAAAAGTCAAATGCATGAAGGCTGAACACCAGTGGGGAAAGGTGTTGCAGTTGTGCATTGCTTGTACCTTTAGCAAGCAGGTGAGGACAGTGTTACCATTCTGACTTATTCTCCGCTGCGCTGCTCATATTTACGAAGGAGTCTTAAAGGGATAATCGGACCATCTATGCAGCAATCCTTGGGCCCAAATGGCTAAGGAGAAAGTCCATTGCTTCCTTCTAAGAGCCACTTTCTGTTCCCTCCTTTGTCAGGCCTGCAATGCTCCTCACCCACTGAGTATTTAATATCTGTGTTTTCAAATCAAAGAACAAGCTTTTTGTCTCCCAGGATAGTGTCTTGTAAAGCCAACCTCTTTATTACTGCACCAGTTTAGGGCTTTATTACTTGTGTTCTGAAGCCTGCTAGTGAATTATGCATGTTAGAGCTCCCAGCACCTTCCCACTCTCCCTCCACCTTTCTGGGGGTCCAGAAAGTACCAGGAGAGCTCCACGTGTGTTCATTTCCACCCACGGTATTAATCCTTATTCATTTTAAAAATCTGCTAACGGAAATATTTCCATTCAGCTCATTAATCAATTGTGATTTTCATTCCCTTGTTTTGTAAAAGCTGTTGCAATAAATACTTTTTTCACAAGGCGAAACTCCAAGAGATGGATGCAGCCAGCGTAATTAATTGCACCCAGTTACAGGAGATCAGCAAGTTTGTGAGATTCACATGCTGCTATACCATATGGTTGCCCAGTAGGCGAAAAATTTGATTAATGTTTTGAAGTAGATTTTTTTCAGCAAATATTACAGCCCCAGATGAGGTGGTTTTTCTCCCCCCCCCCCACCCCCTTTTACTTTCTAGTATTGTTAGGCTTAGCTGAGGGAACCAATCCTCTGATTTAAAGCTTAATAATATTGTGATCCAGTGAAAACTTAACATGCAATAAAAATTAGTCTGCCTGTCTCTTGTGGATACAGAAAAATAATGCATTATGTCTTTGTTTGTAATTAAGTAAAATGTGAAAGTTGGATTTCAGAACTTGTCCCCCCCCCCCCCCACCTTGAAATGAAACATGACTGTGGTTTTTAATGGATGCATTTTTTTTTGGTATGATCTATAAGCAATATATTTGGGCACACTTTTAAAACTAAAAGGAAATAGCAAGACAAAACGAGTCAGTGAACAGCTTAATTATATACTCCATACCAATTAAACCATTATAAATATAACTATGTGAGTGTCATAGAAAAGTTTAAGCTGTATCGACTTTGTGACCCTCACTACTCAAGATGTTCATAATAATGTCTCCTTTTTTTAAAAAAAAACTCTCTAGATTTTGAAATAAATTTTATAGTTTCCTTACCTTTTGTTATTGTTGTTAGAAAACCTGTCTTATTTTATGGCTCCTTGTCCTGCTGGACACCCATCCTCTTATGCCACCAGGGTCCTGTTCAGTGTTTTCTTTCTAATCATTGGGATGCAGTCAGCCACTTGATAATGTAACAGAACGAGATATGGTAGGCCTGCCCTCGGCATTCAAAGAAACAACTTGAAATTTTGAAAGCATATAGGAAGTGGCAATGGACTCCATAAGGAAAATAAAATAAATTTCTCTTTTTTGGAGAATGATGCTTGATTCTTCATATGGCTTAACTTTTCTGTTTTTCTTTTTTAACTTAAACATACTCATTTCTAACTGCATAAGCCAGTGATTTTTCAACCTGTGTGTCACAAGAATTTTTAAAACATGCGATACCTGACTGTTTAGTCAGGGGCACTGACCTCTTTTCCCTTAGGTTGTCAAATAAAAATATGACGACAGCCAACACAACAATAGCCATCCGGTATGAATGAGTCAAAATTATACCTATTTTTTGGTCAGATCAGCAAAACATTTATTTTTTGGTGTGCTGCAGAATTTAGGAATTAGTTTATGTGTGCCATGAGATAGAAAAGGTTGACAATCATTGGCCCAAGCAATATATGACTCTCCTTAAATCTTAATATCTGTTGGGATGACAATTAGCTAAAGTGTTTAGAGCATGGTTTTAACCAGGTATCACCTAGTTTTGAATCCTTTGAGTCTTAGTCAATAGAAAATTGTATCTTCTAGAGCAGAAACAATATCCATAACTTTGACCCACCAATGGTCTAGACCAGTAGTCCGCAAACTGCGGCTCGCGAGCCACATGTGGCTCTTTGGCCCCTTGAGTGTGGCTCTTCCACAAAATACCACGTGCAGGCGCGCATGTACAGTGTGATTGAAACTTTGTGGCCCATGCGCAGAAGTCGGTATTTTGTGGAAGAGCCACACTCAAGGGGCCAAAGAGCTGCATGTGGCTCGAGAGCCACAGTTTGCCGACCACTGGCTAGATTCTAGAGCAGCTATTTTCAAGTATTACATGTTTTAAAAATTCCTACCGCACATCACAACACACCGGTTGAAAAATCACTGGTCTAGAGAGAGATTTATTTCAAAAGGAACTGTGTTATCACCATCTAACAAACTACAGTCTGTGTACCTCTTAGATGTCACATGACTGTTGTTCTCTTTCTCGGTTTTGTGGCTAAAGCAGGGTAAGGAGTATAAAGTGGTCCATTATCCGGTGGCTTAGCAAGGGCTGGTTCAGTTACACTACGGTTGGTAAGGCAGAGACCGGCTCAAGGAGGCCCTCTCCTCTGATGCTGACTTACCAAGTCAGATCTTTGTGCCTAAAGGTTAGACCGTATTTGATAAATTCACTGGACTAGGTTTCTAACCTTATTTTTTTATTTTATTTTAATGCTGATTACATAATAATTATCCACAAAGGCATGAAAAGAAGTGTTACAGTGACATCATAGTTTTAAAGACTGGAAAGACACTGGTGCAGCCTCATTTTCCCAAGTTTGAGCCGATGCTATTTCTCTCCTTTTCCTTATGTCATCCAACAGAGATTTTTCTAATGAGCGGTGTTAGAGACATCACAGCATTGCTCTCAGAGTTAACGAGCTCCTCCGCCCACCCCATAATTTAGACATTCCTAGTGATTATTTTTTTTTAGCTGTGCATTTTAAGCAATCATTTCTCAAATGCCTACTGTATTCAAGACACTTTGTACGTCACCTCTACTAACAGCCTGGGCTTTTAAATGAAAAGAAATTGAAATACTTTTGAAATTATACTTAATATGGCAGGTGAAACATGAACAATATATGGTCAGTTGGCTGGAGACCCTCGGTTGAATTATTTATGAGTTTACTTTTTTTTTTTTTTTTTTAGCAGCACATACATATATGAAATTCATCACTGAGTTATAGGACAAATGACTCAGGGAAGTGTCTGAGAGGTCCCAGTGAGTGCCCACACCTCATGGCAATAGAAGTAACATTACCTGTGGTCATAGCAAGTTGCTGTAGGTTGGCTGATTTTTGTTGAGGTGTGTTGCTATGGTTGTCATTTTAATAAAATGCATTTGGAAAGAACAAGCCTGTTTACAGTACAGTGTGTTGTTGTTTTTTTCCAAAGGAGGGGAATATGTTTCTTGCCCACCCTTTATTGACAATGCACACTACCACCTCATGATATTATTGCCAGGACAGTTACACCGACCCTTATTTTCCTGGAGGAGCCCAGTGCTCTTGCAGCATCTCCCCTTAATCACTAGGGCTACCTCTCTGGATGCGGTCCTTCTGGAGAAAGTTCTCAGAGCATCAGTTCCCTCCGTTGAAATTTCTTTTTTATTTGCAGTTACCACATTGGACCGTAACTTACAGGCAACTATCATTTTCCCAGTTGCTCAGATATAGTGATTTACCAGCAGGAACCCCTCAGTCGGGTAGGGGTTGCTGCATTTTTCAAGTGGGAAGAAATCCTTACAAGTTTGGGAAGGAAACAAAAGTCATTTGGGGCTAGGAAGGAAAAAAAATTATCGTCCGGGTCTCACAATTTGAGATTGTTGAGTGTTGCCATGCAAAACTAACACCCAGCAGGAAGGTTTTGCTTTCCTCACAAAATCTCAGTTAGCACCAGGCGCCTCGGCAGCTGGTGGGAGGGTCAAGGTGCGGGGCTGAGTGGATGCAGGCAGCCCCGGCTGAAGGCGAGCTGGGTACCAGCGCTGGAAGGGGATGCTCTACCTGGTGCTGGCAGTGTGACTTTGCCAGTCTGTTTCTTTCCCGGCTTCAGGCAATGCTGATGTTCATGTTGAAGAACCGAGAGCTAATGATTTTTATGGCGTTTTTAAGTGATTTGTCTTGGGAATGCCAAGTTGGCAAGAATAAAACCTAGGCTAGGAGAGTTGATTTTTGATGACCCAAAGAAGGCACGTCCTAGAGTGATTTAGTGAGGCTCCAGTGGCCTAAGATTGTTCCACATCAGGGAAAGTGTACAGTTGCCAGAATTACTTACTAAGGAGAAAAAAGGGGGGCGGGGTGGGGGGAGAAACAAAAGCTGACTAGGCTATAGGGCAGTGGGAACGAACAAAATGGTCCTGAGAAACCATTCACCTTGGGGATCCGGGGTGGTGTTTTCCTAAGAACAGATTCCATTGTCCTAATGTGACAGGTGACAGGTGACAGGAAAACCCCCAAATTCCCGGAAAGGTAAACGACTCACCTCAGGAACAAAGGGCAGCATAAGAGATCCAAGTTTATACTGCACCCCAGTTCTGAAATCAAACCTACTGTTCTATTTCCTAAATACCCAATATTTGAAAACAGTGTTACCACGTCTCATTTACTTTTATTCTACCTAGGAGGGTCTGTTTCTTTTTGAGGAGATGCTGATTCAAATAATATGGGCGATTGAGAGAAATGCTATTTCCTTGACAGGTGTTGTTTTAAAGTTTTGTCAACCTACAGCATAGTTAGTACATCAGAAATTTAGGAATATCCATTGACATTTCTAATAGTCACTTTATTTTTATTTTCCTGCAGAATGGGGTAGTTGTATTTCACTCATAATCAGAAGCATATCAACCCATGAATTCTGTTCAAGGTATATAAAGTCACTTTTATTACAGTAATTCTTTAAAATGTGATGGTTGCACATGCATGCTGAAACACATTTCCATTTATATATCTCCGGATGTTCTTTTTTTCCCCTCTCCCTGTGATGTGTTTGACAGATGAAAAGAGTCTCTTTAGGACACTCCTGCTTTGGGTTGTACATCTGAAATTTTATCATAGAGGCCTTGGGTTTGGTCAATCAAACATCATACTGGCAGCTTTTACTTAGGGAGCACTCAGAACTGACGTCAATATCTGCCCTCGTGTTTATTTGTAATTAAAGTTAAGATGCTTTAGAACAGCGTTACCATTAATCTATAAGCCTCGCGCCGTTTCCTGGTGAGTGATGTATGGCCCTTTGCTTTGTGCTTCCTCTGAGAAGAGCCTGGTTGTGGGGCATTGTTACAGAGAGCAGCCTTCCTGCAGGGCTCACAGCCATAACTGTTTCAAACTCCTGTTGTTCGGTAAATCTGTCAGAAGGGTCTGCAAGGGGCCATATTTATGAAGAGAGTGGAGAGTGGTCAGTCTAAAAAGCTCCTTAGTGTAGTACTTTGAATTTTAAATTACACACATAATTCAAAGGTAATGTAACTTGCAGTGCCGGACTTTAGTCCATTCTGTTAAATGGAGAAAAATGAGTGACGTGAGGAATGACTTATTGATTCTTGGTGGGAAAATGACTTCTGTAATATAGGAAGTATGGTAAAAGGAATAGCTTAATTATTTAGGGAGCACTTTTCAAAATATGCTTTTACAGCAGTGCAAATTGTGTATATACAAATTGTACAACTAGGATTTTTTTTTTTAATTCTTTCTTAGGGGAAAGTTATGAGAAGGCTTATAGTATTTAGTTGCTAAGGCAAAGTTTAATTTCGCTTCAACTCCTATAGGCTGCAACTCAGAAAGATATAAGGAATAATGAGAAGTTTCTGAATGCCTTAAAAATAGGACTTGTTCTAATTGCTATTTCTTATTTATATTATACTAAGGTTTGCATTAGGGGAGTTTGACTGCCAAGACTTACCAAGTACATCTCTCTCTCTCTCTCTCTCTCTCTCTCTCTCTGGTTTATGATGTTTTTCAACAGTGTTATGAGCTCAATCTGATTTCATCAAGTAAATATATGGGAAGTTGAGATTACATAATTTAACCTGGCATTTGAGGAAATATTCATAAAATATCAGAGAAAATATTTACTTTGGCCTTTTCCTTCTGATCTTTCTTTTGATTCAGTGTGTATTCTTTGCTTAAGGACCACAGCCTAATGTTATTTTGACTGCAGTTCACAGTGTTGGCAGCTTTTCAGATAAACAGCATATTTGTGGTTAATTGGTTGAACATGTTCTATAATTATAATTATATTAAAACCTTAATGTGCTTGAACATTTGCCCACCGAAGGCCACTCGCATGCACTCCATTATGTGCCTGCCATTATAACTGAGTTGGCTGGGGGCTGACATTCAGCAAGCGAGGCCGGACCAGGAATGTAGGAATAACACAGAGGCTTCTCATTATTTCCGTCGGAGACCGCTGTTTGGATAGCTTCAGACGTTGACCATGAAAATTGCCTTCTGGTTATAACTTGGATCCCCAGGTTTCAATCTGTGGGTTAACGTTTCTTCAGATTTTCAAAGAGGGTTGGCTTGGCTTTTTTTCAACGTTAAACAACAACTGTAAAAAGCAAAATTAGCACTTTATCAAGTTTGGAACCAATTGCCAAGGCCACCAGGGAGCATGGAGAGTCACCAAAGAACACTGCTTGAAACTCGGCAGGAAGCCACCTCCAAAATGAGCAGAGAGGTCGATGGCCAGCAGCTGAAGCAGGGAATTCTTTTTTCTATTCTTTAGCCGTGCCTTTTGGATTGTCATCGTCCTGGTGGCCCCCTGGACTCATCAGCCAAGAATTCCAACATCCTCCTTTTTTTAAATAAATATATTTTTATTGATTTTGGAGAGAAAAGGACAGAAAGAGAGAGCTATCAATATCTATGATGAGAGAGAATCATGGATCAGCTGCCTCCTGCACACCCCACACCCCACACTGGGGAATGAGCCTGCAACCCAGGCATGTGCCCAGACCAGGAATCGAATTGTGACCTCCTGGTTCATAGGCCAACGCTCAACCAGTGAGCCTCACCAGCAGGGCATCCAGCACCTTCTTTCTGGATACTGGGTTAGCCATACCATGGTGTCTTTCCTCATGTAACAGTATAAACAGGGTCTATAAACCCCTGCTTTTATATGACCTGCGAGCTGAGGATGGCTTAAACATCTTTAGAAAGAAGCACGGTATTTCATAACACATGAAGATATATGAAATTCAAATTATAATGCCCATAATTAAGTTTCATTGGAACATGCCACTCCATCTGTATGCAATGTTCGTGGCTGCTTGCATGTTGTAAAGGCCATGTTCAGCTGTGGCAGCAGTGCCGCTATGGCCCTCAAGACTGAGCATGTTCACTCTGGCCCTTTATGGGAAAAGTGTGCCACTCGACCTACACGATGACTTTTATTTCCTGTCTCCCATCAGACGGGCCGTGCCATGAGGACAGGAGTTACCCTTGTTCCAGTGCTTTCACTCCAGAGCACTTTTCAAAGTGCTTTTACATCGGGCCCATAGTAGGGGGTTGGATGAATGAATGAGTGAATGAATGAATGAACGAACGATCACACCAAAGCTATGAATACAGAGATGTCTGTCATTTTCTTATTTTTGTCCCAACAAATGAACACAGTTATAAAATTTGAAAATCTGTTATCAAACATGTTTGAATTGATTTTATGGTCTTTTAATGAACCCAATAAAAATGGCAATAACAACACAGCAGTTTTAAGAAAATAACAGAGCCAAGTATTTTTGTTATAGCTAGGCATATAAACCCATATGACATCCACATGCAGTATTTATATGGCCCAGATTATTTTTTGGACTGAGAACACTTAAAAAATTAGGATTTACTTAAAAGATTATGTTCTATATCCTTCAAAAAAGGAAGAAGAAGAGTTCCTCTAAAATTTATTTACGTGATGGAGCAATTCTGGCACCGCAAAAATACGGCAGGAAATTCCATTAAGTTTAAATGTTCTGCCCTCACCCTAAAGTATTGGAAGGGGTTCATAGAGGAGCCAGATGAATGCAGACAGATATCAGTCGTACGGCTGAATGTGCACTTCATCAAAATACTTTGTAAGGTTTTCAAGGATGGGTTAGGAAATGATGAGGATTCCAATTCAGCGTCTTTAGGCCAGTGATGTAGGCCAGAGGTTTTCTGCCAAAATGTTAGAAAATTCTAGAGCCTCCTGAAGACACCCTCCCCAGCATCACCCCATGGGCACACTCTGGTAAAGTCACCATTTCTTGCTCATCCCCTGCTCCTGGCCTGGCCTGCCAGCCACCTCATCCTCCAGGTATCTGAGCCTTTCGTCTTTCTAACTGAGACCAGGTCCATGCTGGACTAAGGAGTCAGACTGCAGTGTAAACCTTGCTTCCCCTGCTTAGTAGCTGTGTGGCTTCAGGCAAGTAACCTACCTCTTTGAGCCACTAAGTTAACTCAGCAGCAAAATGAGGCTCTCACACCTACCTCTTTGTGTTGCTGCAAAGATTAAAAAGGGGGACTTTGGGCAGTCACCCAGGGAGCTGTCTGGTGTACAATAAGCAGACCACAAAGGTTTGTTGTTCTTACTCTCTCCTGTCATGTTTTGTAACTGAGTCCAGGCTTCTTTGGAAACAGAAGTCTAGAGAAATGGTCCCCTCTGCCCCTTGTGTGTTTCATGTGACAGCTAACACCACCTTGCTGGGTTGCGTGACCTCCCTTCCCTCCTTTCTCTCTTCCCTCTGTCTTACAGTGGTTCTGTGGTCTGTAGGTCAGTTGTCTTCTCCTCTGAGCGGGACTAGGACAGTTGCGTGTCCTTTCTTCCTCCCAGACTGGTGGGAAATTATTAGGTATGTTACAGGGCAGCCGCCTTCAAGTAGGTTCTCTCTACTCCAGTGGGTCTGCTCAATTCTGGCAGGACCTCATCCAGGCTTGAAAGAGCCTTTGTTTTCACTGATAGCCCCCTAAAAGGTGATTGACATGTTCTCCAGGGTCCTTGCATGCTCAGCACTTGGCTCCCCACAGAGCCCTGTTGTTCTGCCTTCTACGCCCCTGCTGATCCTGGGGGAAACCATCTCCCCTTTCTCCTTGTCTGAATCCCTCAGATGGAGCCTTAAGTGTCCTCCTGTCTCAGGAGCTGACTTCCTTTGATGAGTTCCTTACCACTTGTCTAGTTTGGTCTTCTCTGGACTTCACTCACATCTCTGTGCCAAGCCAGGTGCTGGGGTTGGGGACACGAGGATTCTGAGTGACTTCTTCCCTTAAAGAGCTCGCAGTCAGGAAGCCCATCCTCTCATCAGTGTTACTCATGGGCCACAACTGCCTTGAACCCACTCATGGTCCCGCTTCTAACCTTGATGGCTTCTACTTATTCTTTAAGATTCAATTCTGATGTGTGTAACTGACTCGCGCCCACCAAAAAAAAATAGTCCCTCAGTCATTCATTCTTTATGTTCCTTATGTGGGTTTCCATTTTGTACTTACCTCATTGTATTATAACTAATGACTTGCATATGTGTGTCTCCCAATAGACTGTGAGCTCCACTAAGGTTGGGATGGTCTAATACAACGTTGGGTCCCCACCATGAAGCAAAACCAAAAAGAATAAGAGCTTGAGCAGTGTTTGTTTCATGACTTTGTGAGTGACTCACTAATCAAATACACAAAACGAATGAATGAATGAATGAATGATTCAAGAACAAGATCTGGCTCAAAGGAGACATGTGGCTTTCCACTCGGGGCTCTCACAGGAAGGCTTTAAATCCCCCGTAGGTCCTGCTCAGAAGTGTGGACCATTCCCTGCCCAGGATGCACTCACCCTGGCCTGTTTCACAGTATTGTTGGGGTCTAACCTGGAGAAAATTCAGGAGTCTCATTTCAGATTATTTTGGCTCAAGTCATATGTTCTACAGTTTGACAGAGGAGATATGGTGGAGTAGAAGTAGTGGCCAGGATTAATTCATACAGAAATGTGCAGAGCGATTGGCTTGGATATTTGGATAGAGAGGAACGGGATATTGAAGAGTTGTAGAGCAGTATGGAGGAACCATTGGGATTCTGTGCAGTATCTTAGAGGAGATAAGCTCATTATCTCCAACCCTGGTTCTGTCTTTTAACAGACTAAGGCACTGGTTCTCAAACTTGAACATGCACAGGACCCCTAAAGGGCTTATCAGACCACACCTCATGTGCCGTCACCTCCAGAGGTTCTGATTGTGAATGTCTGGAGTGGGGGCCCAATAGCCTGCTTTTCCAGTCATTTCCCAGGTGATGTGGATGATGCTGGTTAGGGATCACTCTGGACTAAGGGCTTTGCTAATTTCAGTTTGAGAGTATTCACATTCTCGGTCAAATTCCTGCCATCTACAACTTCTTTCAGTCATTAGTGGAGTAGAATCTTACTTTTCGAGTATAAAAAAAAACAACCCCAAACAAAGTTATTTGGGTAAAAGGTTTTTGCCATCATGGCTTTAAAGTAGCCCTTTGAAGTGAGAAAACCAAAAGTGAGATTCTTTTATTGAGATAATTTGTTGTAACTATGAGCACTGCATCACATTTGGAAAATATGCAAAACCTCATTTTGCACTTATGTTGTCTAATCTACCTGTATTGTTCAGTGTTTCCTATAAAATTGAGTGTACCTGCTGCAGACATTGGTTTTGCGGTAATAATACTTTTCTACATTAAAAAAAAAATCCTGGAATGAAAATGTAACTTAGTCTTATTATTGTAATCTCCCCTTGCCTTTTTTGCATGGATCATTTGTTTGTGAACTGGTTATTCAGGAAGGGCTCAAAGGTAATTTCATGGTTTATAGCATTTATATTGGCGCCTTTAATGAGCAAATCATATTGTTTTCTAATACACGAAACAAGAGATTCACATATATATTATTTTCATTTCCTAATATTATATGTATATCAAGTTCAAGGCATTGAGAACAACCACATAAAGAAATTATACTTTTGTACACAGGGGAAATATGAAAGTTTTGTAAGGCAAAAAATAAAAAAATCTACATTTGCAGGCTTATGAGATGATTTTATTTTTAATGAATCCAAATGGTAGCAGGGAGCTGCTGTTGTGTTTGTGCATTGTACAGCAATTCGTATCTAAAAATATGGTAACATATGGCTTTGTTATTATTTCGTTTAGGAATTTATTCACCTAAAGGAGTGTTGAGAGCCCTGGGTCTCGTTCAGATGTTGTAGCAGCAGCTAACCAAGACGAGCTGGGCCAGAGAGCTTCTCATCCCAGGGTATTAAGAGTTGACCAATTTGCCCAGCCAGTGTGGCTCAGTGATTGAGTGTCGACCCATGAACCAAGAGGTCACGGTTCGATTCCTAGGCAGGGCACATGCTCAGGTTGTGGGCTCCATCTCTAGTGTGGGGCGTTGCAGGAGGCCGCCAATCAATGATTCTCATTATTGATGTTTCTATCTCTTTATTCCTCTCCCTTCCTCTCTAAAATCAATACAAAAATTTAAAGAAAAAGAGTTGATCAACTCACCATCTTTTTGGTGGTGTTTATTAAACTCACGAACTTTTTTTTCCCACATTTGCTAATGATTCTCTTTCCTCTTTGTTATTATGTTTTAGAAGGCGGAATGGGTGGAACTTTTGGCCCAATACAAACATGTCCTCGATTGGAAAGCGTACAGGCTTCTTTTTCTAGCCCAGGAGTGAGGTGGCTCCCTGGCCTCCTGGTGCATTTGATGTCCTGGGGACTCACTGACACTCACACACGCCCACTCACAAGGCCTTTCCCTCCCGTCCAGATCGTGTGTGTTTTATGGCTCTCACATGGAGCGTGCAGCTGTGTAAACCCAAGCACGGTTTCTGCCCAGCTTTGATCTTTCCATGGATCAACAGTTGCCCTCACTCCTTGAACCCTGTTCCAGCGCCCCTGTATTCCTCAGGTTTTTCCACTTTCTGGTAATTATGGCATTGCTCAGGGAGCCTTCCAACAGCATCTCCCGTGACTCTGGGTGGAGAACTTGGAAGGAACACCTGAAGTCTGTTGTTTGTAAGACCTTATTAAGAAGCGATTTCTATTTGGCCAGAAAGAGAGGCCATTTAGTTTCCTTCTAAGAGGTAATCTGATCATTTCATGTTGACTGCTGGAGTCTGAGGAAATTCGACCTGTTAAGGAGTGAATAAATGTTTATGGAACAAGCTTAGTGTGTGTGTGTGTGTGTGTGTGTGTGTGTGTTTATCTCTTGAAAAAGTTCAGTCCTCCCACAAACCATGGCTTAATACCTCTATCGGAAATGGACTATTGGACTGACACAGCGTGGCAGGACTGACACAGCGTGGCAGGACTGACACAGTGTGGCATATTTGTTATTTATTATTATCATCAATAAACTGGGTGCCTATGCAAGGGGAATGAAAGTCATGATGCCTGTCCTTATAGTCTAACCGGAGGATAAGATCCTTGTTTTAAAGGCCTCAAACAAGGTACAGGGAAACTCGGGCGGGGGGCGGGGGCTCTGGAGAAGGAACCATCATTTCCTCATGGGATGAGTGTAAATGGCTCCCAGAGCTGGGCTGTGAGGCCTCGGCAGGATGTTGAGGTGAGAGATGAGAAGAGGTCTTTCAGGCAGTAAGAATGTCAGGGAGGGACACATGTTGGAGAGATAAGACTTCTGAGTCCCAGATTTGGATTGACATAGGTATGAATCCTGGCTCTTCCCCTTACTGCCTTTGTGATCTGGGGCAAATTGCTTAATCTTTATGAGCCTCAGTTTTCTCACCTATAAAATGGGATTAACAGTCTCTGCCTTCTAGATTGTGAGAATTATACAAGACAATGCATGCAACTTGTTTGGCTGTCTCTGTGACATAGTAGTCAATACTGTTAGCTTCTATTTTTGCTACACTGCAACACTTCTCCTCCCCTTCCCCCTCCTCCTCCTCCTCCTCCTCCTCCTCCTCCTCCTCCTCCTCCTCTTCCTCTTCCTTCTTATTACCTCCTTCTCTTTCTCCATTACCACTTCCCCCTTTTGAAAAAGGTTTAAACTGGAGAAAAAAGGCCTATGTTGGAGCCAAGATTCTGGTTGGACAGGACCCTGGGAGGTATATGGGCAAATATTCTGAAATTAGGTCAAACAGTGAGTCTCCACGACCTGGGATGGAGCCATATTCTTATCAGTATCCCCAGGACCTAGAAGAATGACTCTTAGAGAGACAGGCTGTTGCCTAGAGGATTTTGAAAGCCAAGGTGAAGCTCAGTAAGTGACACAAAGTGGCTGTATTATGTGGCACCGTTGATTGAACCTGAAAGCCACCTTCTTATTCTGTGTCCCAGGAGCAAGCTCTCCCTTCCTTGATGCCTGACACCTTCTCACCATCAGAGTCTTAGGTATACATATGGTCTCGATTGCTTGAGTGTAGCGAACACTGATTGCCCACATTTAGTTGTAAAAGCAACCAAGGAGAATGAATAATTGGGCTTGAATGTACAGACTACACAGAATCAGCTTATAGTGTTGCCCTAGTTTCTTTATGTCTGTTGAGCTGTGGCTGGAAATCCAGTTTCTTATCAAGCAGGTCATCAAGGTTGTGATCTAAGAACTTGGGCGAAGATTGGGGTCAAGTTGTCTCTGTGGCTGTGTGGTGAGATGTGGCAGGAATCATCTCACAAGGTCCAGGGGAGAGGGAAGTCTCCATGGCCTGGCCATAGTGCGGCTTTATCATGTATATCAAAGTGATATACATATTGCTGCACTACTTATAAAGGACAGTGCTCAAAATATAAGGAAATGAGTGGAAGTGAGGAGACAGCTTTAATTTTTCCAACAGTAATCATGAAATCTATTCAGTTTTCTCTTCTTTTGAAAAAAATATTTTAATCTTCTAAAACGTATATACATTTAAGACTAATTTCCTGGGAGTCTTCATAACTTTCTTTCTCACATCTCTAAATATTAGTTCTTTGTGCAATGGCATTACTACCAATCTCGACTTTTTCAGGAAATGATTCATTGCTTTATAATTTCAATTCTCTAACCATTTTCAGCTATGCAATAAATTTAAATCCTTTACCATCAAGATAACATTTGTTCTCCTGTCACTGAGATATAATGATTGGAAACCATTTCTAGAAGTTGACCCTTTTAGGGACAGCTCTTTGGGATTAGTGCTTTATATCAGTACATAACTTGTAGGGTGTCTATTTTCAGGACAAGGGCCCCATGCGGCAGGTCTATACATGTTCCCAAGGGCCTAGAATAATGCCCTTTACAAAAGTGTGATAAAGACTGTATTGGGTGAATGGGAAAGAGGAGAATGTTTATTTGAAGTGTGTGACTCCGAGGAAAATCATTTCCAAAGAACACAGAATAAAGGAGAAAGTCAACTGCTAAGGCGCCCTTTACAATCCTGACAATCGGCTATGAATCAGGCAAGGCCAGTCAACTCAGCGCTGCAGTATATTGTAGAGAGGAACCCTGGCATCCATCAGGTGCCTTCATCTGCCACTAACTTGCTGTGTGATTGTGGGGGAGTCACTGAGCATCCCTGAACCTCAGTTTCCCTATCAGTCAGGTGAAAGAGTGGGCCTAGTGTTCTAGGGATGTCCTGAGAAAGATCCTTGGGCTGAAGAACTCAGACTCTCTTCTCTACAATATTAACTGGATTAACTCTCACTTTATTCCAGCTTTATACATAGGACTTCTTTCTGAGATATGTTTTTAAACATATTTTTTATGGCTGAGCAGTATTCCATTATATACACATATACCACATCTTTACACATCCATCCATCAATGGACATGCAGATTGCTTCCATATCTTGGCTAGTGTAAATAATGTTGCAGTGACCATAAGGGTACATATATCTTTTTGAATTAGTGTTTTCATATTCTTCACTTAGATACCCGGAAGAGGAATTACTGGATCATATGGCAGTTCTATTATTAATTGTTTTTGAGTGGCTGCATCAACGTACAATCTCACCAAGGGTTTTGAGAGTCCCTTTTCTCCACCTCCTCTCTTTTTGATAATAGCTATTCTAACTGGTGTGAAGTGATGTCCAGTGGTTTTGATTTGACTTCCTCTATTAATCAGTGATGTTGAATATCTTTTCATATGCCTGTTGGCCATCTATATATCTTTAAAAATGTTAATTAAAACACTGAAGTTCTGAAAATAACAGGAACTTTTTTGTTGTGATAATTTTAAAGCACATAGAAAATTTAGATAATATATTAGTACTCCAATGAACAACCATATGCTCACTACCTAGATTCAACCAATGCTGAGGTTTTGCTGTTTTGTTTCTCCATTCACTTGTTCATCCATCCATCCACTCCCCACCCACCCATCTATATACTTGACCCTTAAGTACTTTGGTGGTCATTTCCTAAAACTAAAGACATTGTTCTACATGATCACATTTATTATTGTTATCATATCTATGAATTTGATAATAATACACTAATGTAAAATAATATGTCATCCATACCCAGATTTACCAAGTTATCCTAAAAATGTCTCTCATAGCTTTTTATTTTCAACCAGATTGCAATCATTCAAGGTACACCCATAACATTTGGTATCTTTTCAGTCTGTTTTAAATAGAATATTTTGAGGAGAAAGATTCCTGTCTGAAGACTGTGGATACGGATTTTCTTTCTCAGGAGAAAGGCTTTTCTTGATTTTTCAGTACTTTTGTATTATCTAGGAAACTTAATTTATTGTACATACTGTTGTACGTGTGTGAATCTGGCTTCAGCTTCCACCCTAGCTAAGACTGACAGTGAGGAGGATTTTCTTTGGTGAAACTTGGGAGGAGAGAAAAAGTATCTGTTAATTAGGATTGTGGGAGTGCACTGTGTTTATCTCAGGCAGTATAAGTCTGCCCTGGGCTCTGTGCCACACATAGTAAGGCAAAACGTTGTGGAAAGGAAGACTCAAGCCTCAGGTTAAGAAACCAAACCCTCCAAGACCTCGGGCTGTTTGCCTCTGATTAGAGTTCAAGAAAGACAGAGTGTAGATCAGGACTGCCTCTTGGCACTGATGGCTCATCTGAGGATCATAGGGCATTGGGTGACAAACACACCTTTCTGCCTCACAAATGCTGTGCAGCGTGGTAGAACTGAGCCCTCCTTCTCCCTCCTTTAGGGGGATGTTTGGCACATCTTAGTTCACAGAGAAGGCACTGATATGCCCACAACTTGGTTTGTGTGTCAAAATAACTTAATCTAAAATTAGATGAGGTTTTTAAGTGTGTTTATCATCCTCCCAGGGTCATGAAATTTGACAGCCAAATGTATCACTACAAAAGTTGTAGGACTAGCCTCCCACTCCCAGACTTTCCTCCTGCCCCTTTGCTTCCCCTTTTGACCCTTTTCTTGGTCTAGTCCAGAGGAGAAAATACAGTTAGATTTCCCTCTGCCTTTGTAGATATTGCCTACTGGCAGACATGTTTGTCTTGCCCACTCAATGACTTTTAAACGTTGTTGAAATACCTTGGAGTGGTGAACACACAATATAATATACAGATGATGTATTATAGAATTGTACACCTGAAACCTATATAATTTTATGAACCAATGTCACCCCAATCCTATATAATAAAAGGCTAATATGCAAATTATCCCCTTGGGAGTTCGACTGGGAGACTGGGAGTTTGACTGCTCACTATGACGTGTGCTGAGCACCAGGGGGGCGGCACAAAACAAAGGATGGCCCTGGCCGGCAGCTGAAAGAAGGCAGCCAGGGGAAGGAAGGCCCCAATCAGCCCTGATCGTCAGCCAGGCCTAGAGACCCTACCTGTGCATGAATTTTGTGCACTGGGCCTCTAGTAAATTAAATAAAAAAGTGAAAAAAAATGTTGAAGTATATGTAAAAATTGAGAGATTTTATATAAAAATCTGCCTTTTCCATTAGTTTTGAAAATTGTAAATAGAAGCAACCAGTGGCTGGAACTGAGTAAAGGCATCAGAAGGGCATGCGGTTTCTAGTTTTCCATAGACTCCACTACTCCCTATTGTTTTCCTGTGGTACCCACTGAAGTCCCCAAAGTTATATTAGAGTTCATTCAGACACCATTACCAAAGTCAGGCCCCTTGTATCTTCAACTATTCATTCTTTTTATAGTGTTACTTGAGTGTGTTGGGCTTGCCTTCAACTTTGGCCAGAAGGTTGCATTTCTTACTCTAGATCAAATGGTCAAGAAATTTGAACCTGACTTCTTCCCACAACTTCCAGTGGTTAACTTCACGTCTTCCCACAATTCCTAGTGAGCCCCACTTGTTCCCATAATTCATTGAACTTCACCTCTTTCCACAGTCCCCAGTGAACCTCATTTCCTCCCCCAATTTAAGCAGCTTTACTCATTTATTCTTCTTTCCCTCCAGCTTACTCTTACAATACCAGGAGGGAAAAAAAATGTAGTCTTCAGATGAATCCTTGGGTCATTTAGAAGTGAAATGAACATTCAGGAAAAAGTTACTGATACTACCAAAGGCAAAGCTGTCCTCAGAATGATTGCAGGGATGTTTAGAATTTTTTTCTTCTCCAGTTCTCCCTAGAAGAAAGAGTCCAGGTCCCATCAACTGATTACAAGTCACTGCTAACCCATTCAAGTTCCAGTCATTGTGAAATTGAACAAGTCTGCCGGTCTCCCATGGAGTTTGAACATAGGAGCACTTTTTTATTTTAAGGAAGAAGAACCCTTCTCTTAATTTTAGTAATGATATAATGGCAGAATGTCACTCAGCCACCACGTGGGTGTTCGAGAAGGATTGTGGGTGCCATGCAGGCCACATTAAACAATCAGCCCTTGAGGGTTCAAGTTAGTTTGAAATGAGAAATTGCCAGTGACCTGAAACCCATCATTATTAACCTTGTGGCACCACATCTCCATAACCAGTAGCCAACTCTCATTTTTCTCTCTCTCTCTTTTTTTTTTTTTTTTTTGGTTGGAAGAAAGGCTCATTGATGAAAGTTGGCTCAGTTCTTTTTGTTTAAGTTAAGTGGTCGGACCACCAAGAAAAGTTACTCTCCTTTGATTGGGACTAGTCCTAATACAGATGTCCTTTGCATGGCCAATCTTTTGCTGGTACACCCACAATTGGTTCGAGCTGTGTTTATGTATAGACACCGCCCACAGAGACTGTGGAGAAGCATCTGTGTGTCACTGCCTAAGTCTTCCAAAGGAATTACCTTTTAATAATTTATGGTTTTGTAACTTAAGTGCATTTATAATGAATGAATGAATGGCTTCTTTCTTCTACCTTCACCCAAACATGGAACAAATGACAAAAAGAAAATCTGAGGTAGGAAGGGTTTTGGGAAATGCATTATAGAATAATAATATGCATTATATCCCTGGACATTTTATGGTAGAAGTTTCTGGAAGGGTGAGTTCAGCTCTTTCCAGATGTGGCTTCATTGGTTGTGTTGGCTGGCCAGGGAGTAAGGGTCCTGCTGAGGACTTCCTTACCTCTGTGGCAATAGCTGTTTCAGAATCCGGCCTTGTGGCACCCATTGAAGTCTCCAAAGTTACATTAGAGTTCAATGCACCCTTCCCAAAGTCAGGCCCCCTATAGCTTCAACTATTCATTCTATTTATAGTGTTACTTGAGTGTGTTGGACTTGCTTCCAAATTTGGCCAGAAGGTTGCATTTCTTACTCCAGATGAAAGGGCCAAGAAACTTGAACCTGACTTCTTCCCACAATTCCCAGTGAAGCTCACTTCTTCCCACAATTTCCATTGATGAACTTCACTTCTTCTCATAATTTCTAGTGAACTTGACTTTTTCCTACAATTTCTAGTGAACCTCACTTCTTTCCACAATTTCCAGTGATAAACTTTACTTCTCACAATTTCTAGTGAACCCGACTTTCCCCTACAATTCCTAGTGAACCTCACTTCTTTCCACAATTCCTAAGTGAACCCAACTTGTTCCAACAATTTATATTGAACTCCATCTCTTCCCACAATTCTCAGTGAACCCCACTTGTATGGTATGGCTTTGAGTAGCCCACTCATTTCTCCATGTTAGGCTTCCAGGCTTTCTCTTGTTCATGACCCATTTCTAACCAGTTTCCTGTGGCAGTTCTATCATGTTTTGTCAGATCATGGTAAAAACCAATCAATAACTAATTTTTTTTGTTATCCTGTGCCATTATCTTTATTTCATTGGGACTTGTGTCCTATGGCTTTCTAGGGCCTGACTCAAAGAATATCAGCAGAGAGTGCTATGAAAGGTACTTTTTACGAGGTAAGGACCTAAATACTGGTTCACTGCTGCCCCTTTAATGCTAGCATGATCCCTGGTGTTCCATAAATACTTGTTGAGTAAATGAATGGAGAAATGTGGAACTTGTGAATGTTACCTTATATGGCAAAAAAGACTTTACAGATGTGGTCACTTTAAGAATCTTGACATAGGGAGGTTATCCTGGACTATCCAAGTGGGCCCGCAGTGCAGTTGTGAGTGTTTGTTTGTTTTTTGTCAGAGGGAAGCAGAGAGAAATTGACTACAGAAGAGGGAAAACAATGCCTGGCAATAGTGAGCATTCAGTAACTGTCCCAGCTGTGAGCACCATGGTTGTTGTCACTGCTTTCCCTTCCTCCCCATCCCCTGTCTTCCTCCTCTTTCTCCATCATCATCATCTATAACTACCCCCTGACCTCATCATGATAAACCTATTTGTGGGTTTTATTTTTAGTGGTCACATATCCAACAGTAATACAGCATTTTCCATAAGATCATTTATTTAATATCTTTCCCTCTTCTCATGGGTTTCCCTAAATGACACATAGAACCCACTAAAATTGTTTGTGGCTTTTCTAGACAAGTATCCTTCTGAGCTCTATATCAAACTGCGTGGCACATATTTGGTACGTGCACACACACACATGCATGCACACAAGCACATATAATATTCATTGATCGAATAATTTTTCACTGAATAACAAACACATGCTGATCATATTCCTGGTAGAGCTAATTTGTTCTCATGTCTTAGAGCATGGTAAAATCACATATTGATGGCTTTGGCTGTGTATCAGAAGGACTTCCATCACAGCTGATAAGTGGGCCCAAATCTGTAATAATACTAGCGGTCATCCTAACACTGCAACTCCCCATGGCATGTGTGGGGTGAGTGCCGTGTGCCTGTCACAGTGGAAAAGTGTGTTCAACATTTCAGTGTAGTTGCTATCTCCGTGGGGTGGGAGAGAGTAGGGCTGGTGAGAAAGGCATTTGCATCCCCTTTCATGCTCTCACATCCCTCTCAGCCCCTCTCCACCCCTTTCCAGTGTTTTAGCCCCTGAGAGAACCCAGTTACATTTCTGGAGTGTAGTGAACCTCACTAGTGGAGACTGAGCCAACTCTGAGGGCAGGGGTGCCCTTGCTTCACTGTAGACAAGAGCCATGTGTGGCATCAGAGTGGACACTCAGGAAGCCCCAGAGAAAGGGACAGTGAGTGTGTACAAGGGCCAGCTACCTGCATGTGGTTTTGGGGAAGATGTCCATGAACCAGGGGCTCTGAAAGTCTGACCTAATTTCTGATTAGCAAGCAGTCTCCCAGAAGACCTGGGGAGCAGATAAGAGACTTGTGAAATATACCAGACTTCCTGAGGGTTAAATAAAAAGGGAGAGGCGGGTGTAGTTTGAGCAACTTCTGGCAGCTCTGCAGTCATTCATTATCTCTTGGTAGCAAAGCATGGTGGGACTGGTTGTTTTGCTATTGATCATCTTCCCTGTATGTCTAAGGCTAATTTTTTTTGGTAACACAGGCCCAATGTGTATAAACAAATTCCTTTCTTGATCTTCTAAGCTGCAAATACTTAACAGATTCAGGCTTGGAGAACTCAGTTCCTGCCACTAGCTCCAGCATGGAGGATTTATAACTGGGAGGGAGACAGAAGGTATGTGAAAGGTACTCAAACTGTCACTTCCTCCACCCCCAGGAGCCCAGGCAGAACCTGTGATCCCTTTGTTGTTGTTGGGCTTGTGAGCTGTTTTCCTTCCTGGGGAGATGGGTGTTAACCGTTTCATGACTGGAATTGCTGAAAGAATCTGCATACAGTGTGCCCTGGGCACATATATATTATGTGAAGAAATGCAGACCAGGAGGCCCACTGAGAGTGCACCCACCTAATTGCAATGATTACCTGTGTATGAGGGGGAGGCAGTGGGGAAACGGCCAAGGCTGAGAGCCAACAGGGCCTGGAGCCTTGTCCAGAATACTTGCATTTTTTAAAAGTAGGAAACATGTTCACCTATTGCTTACGTAAGAAAATTATTTTTTAAAAATAGCCCGAGGGCGTTAGTTTTCTCTGACTGGCATAAGAAATGACCTCAACCTTAGTGATGTAAAGCAACACAAACTTGTTACCTGGCATTTCTGGAGGCCAGGAGTCTGACACGGGTCTTACTGGGATGGCAGGAAGGTGTTGGTGGGCAGTTCTTTCTGGAGGCTCTAGGGAAGAATCTGTTTCTTCGCTTTTTCTAACTTACAGAGACAGCCGTTTTCTTTAGCTCTTGGCCCCTCCTTCCTTCTATAAGCCAGCAGCATGGGGCTGGGGCCTTCTCAAATGGCCATCTCTCTGTTTTTCTCTTTTGTTTTATTCTTCCCGCCTTTCCCCCCCAAGTGTATTAAAACTAGATATGAAGGACAGTCTCTCTATCTTAAACTGAGCTGATTAGCAGCCCTAATTATATCTGCAACCTTTACTTCTCTTAGCCAGATAAAGAGTATATAGCACTTTCAAAAAAGTGCTAAGCACTTTAAATGCGTATGCCTGCTGCTGCCAGTACCTGACTACAACCACCACAGCCACCTCCACTGTTAATGCTGTTATTCTTATTTAATGAGTCATCTCAGTTTCTTCTGTCAGCCTCTTCCCACTTTCTCAGTGAGCTGGGTGCCCTCTGGTAAGTCAGTCCATGCATGGAATGGGAGTTCTTGTAGACATCCATCAAAGAGAGAGACTTCTCCTGCATCTGGATGTCCTGATCCTTTCTGGGCATTTAATTTCAGTCTTTATCCATCCACCCACTCATCTACCCATCCATCTATCCATCCACCCATCCATCTATCCATTCTCCCATCCACCCACCCACCCATCCATCCACCCACCCATCCATCCACCCACCCATCCATCCACCCACCCATCCACCCATCCATCCACCCTTCTGTCCATCCATCCACACATCCATCCATCCATCCATCCATCCATCCATCCATTCACCCACCCATCTACCCATCCACACATCCATCCATCCACTCTTCCATCCATCCACTCTTCCATCCATCCACTCACCCATTTACCCATCCATTCACCCATCTGTCCATCCACCCACCAACCTACCTATTTATCCTCCATTTCTCTATCCCGCTTCTCTCTCTCTCTCTCTCTCTCTCTCTCTCTCCCCTCTCCCCCTTTTTTCCCCTCTCCCTCTCCTTCTTTTTCTCCATCTATCTCTATATTTTTGGTCTTAAATTTTGTCTCTTTTCTTCTGTCTGCTGTAGAAAAAGCAAGTTTTCTTTTTTAAGAGAGCATTAAATATGAGGTAAAAGTGAAAGTTTGCCTAAAATAGCTACCTTTCTCACTTTTTAAATGATAGAATTGTTTAATCACTAAGGTCTATACCTGAAACTAATATGAAGTACTAATGAATGTCAACTATAATTGAACAATAAAATTAGAAAAATAACTACCTTTCTTTTAACTTGTTTAGTGTCTGAAACCACTGGGAAAATAGTAATTAGAAATGTTGACATGAGAAGTGGAACCATTGTTTTTTTGGAAGAAAAAGCTTTCCCTGTATACTCTTAAAGATACCTTTGCAAATTTTATATAATAAGATGACTATATGATGAAGAAGAAAAGATCATTTCTTAGGTATGTTTATATCAGTGTGTGCTCACACTATTTAGGGCTTATTAATCCTTGCAATTACTCAATGTTCTGTTGACATCCTTCTTTTCAGATGAGTAATTCAGACACAGGTAATACGTGTATTTTCATTACTTAAGAAAATAGAACTGAAGTTAGGAAGAAGAAAATAATAATCACCAAAACTACCTATCCACAATATTTTTGTGTATGTGGTTTCAGACTTTTTATTGTGAATATATTTTTAGTGTTTCCTTATTGATTCCGACAAAAATTTAAACTCTGTCTTCCTGTAGCCAGTACAACCTTGATGATGAGAGACGACATTCTTTTTGCTCTTGTGGTGTTTAGAACGACCCCCCTTCCTCCCAACGGGTAATGTTTCTTTTGGTAAAACATACACACACACACACACACACACACACACACACACGCACACATACACAGTTACTCATACACATGCATACTCACATGCACCACTCACACACACACATACACACACTCACATGCATTGTACATATACACACACACACACACACACACACACACACGAGCCTTCCAACACTGCTGGTATGCTCACACAGTTCTTGCAAGTGTTTTGTTTAAGTACTGTTTACTTGCCTTACCCCATAAAGTGCGTATTATTGAATTATTTGGAAAATACACAGAAGTGGAAAGATGACAACACAATTGCTGTGGTCTCACCATCTAAAGATAACCGCCACGAACTCTGTGATTTACTTTTTCCTAACTTTCAGAGTCAGCTTGTTTTTATGGAATTGTGACTGTGGTTTTAAAACTCTGGAAATATAACACACATGCATGAGAGTGCACATAATATATACTTGCTGCGGGTGAATTTGAATAAAAGGAGCACACCCAGGTAATCAGTATGTGGGCCAAGAAAGAAAACATGACCCAGAAGCCCCCTTCTGCCCTCATTCAATGCTTACCTCCCCGTCCCCACCAGGGGTAACCACTGTTCCAGCTTCAGGTGGGTTAGTTTTGTCCATCTTTTTTACCTCCTATGAATGTGATCACTTTCAGTGAAAGGAATCAAATAGTAGGTACTCTTTTATGTTTGGTTTCTTTCTTTCAACATTATGCTTCTGAGATTTATATTTAATGCTGCATAGGGTTGTAGATCATTTGTTCTCTTGGCTGTAGGATGTTGCATTGTGTGAATATGCTACAATTTAAGTTGTGATGGCATTGATACAAATTTGAATCCTAACCTTTTCATGTAGCATTCTAATCATGTTAGAATTTTCTCCTGCTTTAGCAGCCTCCTTATACACACTATTTTAAATAGTCACACAGTATTTATGGAGTAGATTTGTGTTTATTTAACCAGGCTCCTGTAGTTGAATATTTGGGAGATTTCCAGTTTTGTTTTTTTGCTGTTATAAGCGGCACTGCAGTGAACGTTGTCTACATCTGTGCACTGAGCATTTCGTGTACCTCAGACAGTGTTGTTAGGTTGACGTCCCCGAGGTGGAATAGCGAGTTCAAAGGTGCAGCCATCACAAGTCTTTTGATATGTGCTGTCAAGTTTCTTTCCAAGAGAGCTGTGCCCAGTGGTTCACCCCCAGCAGTGACCGAGAGCCTCTCTTGTCACATGCTCATCGGCAGCTTGGGAGGAGACCCACATAGTCTTGGACTTGAACCTGGAGGCTTACCTTTAAGTTCCTTTACTTCTCCATTATGCATCCTTAGGCAAAATAACTAATCTTTCTGAGCCTCAGTATTGTGATCTGGAAAATGGGGCTTTTCAGTCCTTATACTGCTTTATCTGCTGCTCTGTCCAGCTTTACAGCCTACGAAATTCTGTTTCTGTAAGATGATGATGATGATGTCACACCTTCTTTGCTGCATTCCAGGGAGTAAATTCCTAGCCATAGTACTGTTCCACGTTGCTTTCAAAGTTTTACAGTTATGCTGCCCAGAATCAGCCTGTACTCTGTGACATGCCTCCTGCCCAAACTGCCCTTTGTCTCTTTGCTCACTCATTGTTCACTTCATGTGAGACTTTATTGAATTTCTAATATGACCCACCCCTCTACTGAGCTCTTTAGTTACAAAGATGAAATAAAGTTGCTTCCTGCTTGTGAGGAATTTAGAATCTAGAGGTGAATAGACCAGGCGTGGGATAAGAGCTCAGTAGTCCAGGAAATTGCGGGCACCTGGAGAAGGGACATCTAACTTCTCCAAGGAGTCAGGAAAGGCTTAGGGAATAAAGTTTTATTGAGATTGAACCTGGAAGCATGAATAGGATTGAGCCAAGTGAAGAATGGGCTAAACAATTTAGGGAGACTTGAGCATCGATGGGGTTTTGGGTAAACACACACACACACACACACACACACACATACACACACACGTCAAGTTAAGCAGTCCTTCTTCCCTGGGGAGGCTGTTGCTTCACAGGAGACATTTGGAAATGCCTGGGAGACACTTTTGTTGGTTTCATTGTAATGGAGGGGCTACTGGCATCCAGGGATGCTGCTAAACATCCCGCCATGAGCAGGACAGCTCCCACGCCAAGAATTGTCTGACCCAATGGCAGTAGTGCTCAGTTGAGAAATCTGGACTAAAGTAAAGGGGAGGGGGAGGTAGGATAATGGCAGAGATGAATGCATTGCTCTCCTTCTCAGAACTCGTGTGTGTGTGTGTGTGTGTGTGTGTGTGTGTGAGAGAGAGAGAGAGAGAGAGAGAGAGCATGTGTGTGCCTGTGTGCTCACACTTACGTGAAGTGGGAGGACTCCCTGTGACCTCTGCTTGGAGGCCGCTCATGTGTAAGTTTTGCAAGCTCTCTCTAGGCTCTTTGACTCTGTCCTGAGAGTTAGTGACTCAGCAGGTGTGCCTCACCCTTGGCCCCTTTCCCAACCCTTTCCCAGTGCCCTCCCTTTGATTTATGAGAGCATTCTATTCCCCCTTCAGTGTTTACGACATCCAGGGACTTGTTGGAACCACTAGGAAATGAGAGCGAACAGTGAGACTATTATCATTCATTTTCACTCCCCATAAACATTTTCTGTTTCTTTTTTGAAAGACATTGCTAATCCCCCGTGCATTGGCTTTGCGCTTTCTTTCCTCAGACTTGGTATAAAAGCAAAGTGGTAGTGACTTTTTCCTGATGGCTGCTGAAAAGGTTACATGGTGTTTGGACCACTGCCTGCTTCTACCCTGGAGCACAAAAGATCCAGGAGTGGAAACTGGTTCTAACAATATCCCTTTGTAAAACATCCAGCGGCTCGGAGTCACTTTCCTGTTGTGTGAAAGGCGCGATGTCCCTCCAATTCAGTTAGAGGCTGACACGTGCTGGATCCCTGCTTCCGAGAGGGGCTAATAATTGCATGGCCACAGCAACCCAAAAGCAGTCTACAGAAACCTTGAGGAGTCCTGGGCGTGGGAGGATTTTTAAAAATATATATGCATGTGTTTAAATTTCTAGACAAGTTTTGGTTTTGATGGGAATGGAAGTGGAGGGATGAGGTGGAATCTCTAAAGTATAGGAGAAGTTTCAGTTTTCTATTATGAATGCAGAAGTTGCCTACTTTACGGTTCTTTGGTGAAGGGAATAGAAAAGATTGGATGATTTAAGAAGGAAAACACGATACTATATCTGATATGACTTTGGTTGCATGTAAGAGAAAGCCCACTACACACACTATGGCTCATTTTCCAGAAGGGGGCAGCCTAGAGTTGGTGCATTAGTGCCCTGTGTGCCCCAGACTGTCATCTAGGTATGTAGTTCCCATCCTTGTGCTTGGGCCCCCGTGGTCACCTCTAGGAAGTCCCTTCATGGTGCTGCCCTTGGGGTGACTCAGCTCTAATCCCCTTCCTTGTGTGACTCAGCTCCAGGTGTAGATTCTCAGGAGAGGGTCTGGGTTGCCTGTCTTTTGGACATGGTCATGGTGATTTGTTTATTCCCCAGAGCTGAAAGCCATGAAAGGGTTGGGATGAGCAGGAGGTGCTTCATGCCGCACGCACATCCATGAAGATGCTTTTCAAAGACCACAAAGGTTTTGGTGATTTGTTGCACCGCAATGAAGATATATTTAAGTTCTGTCATTGAATCACATGTGTAGGTTCATGTAGCCACCACCACAACTAAAAAACAGGATGACTTCTTCACCACAGAGATCATCTCTCTCTGGGGTCATGCCCCCCACCCTCCGCCCAGAGCCTTTCTTCTGTTCTACAAGGAAGCACTCAGTTTCGTTCTTCAGGCTTCTTCCCATGCTGTTCCCTCTGGCTGGGATGCCCTTGCCCCAATCTTCCCTGCTAACACCTCATCTTTTAAGACTTCAGAAACCCCACTCAGACCTCCTCATCTCAGTCAGACCACCTCACAGTACACTCTCTTTATTTCATAGCTCTTATAATGATACATGGGTAATGGTGTGTTTATTTGTGTGAGACTATTTGTTCATTCTCTGTCTCCCCAGTTAGTCTGAAAACTCCATGAGGGCAGGAACTGGATCTGTTTTACTCAGTGTTGATTTTACAGCCTCGTGTACATGACTAAGCAGGCAGTAGGAGCCAAGTAAACCTTGGTTAAATGAATGAGCGAAGGATAGCACTCAAGACGCAGAACTAGACTCGTGTCTGAATCTTTAAATGGAAGCGTGCACTAGCATTATAAGAAATTCCACCTGCATTTGTTCAACAGACTTCTATTTTTGACCACCTTCTATATGAGTTATCGTGCTAAACTCGCTCTGACTGGTGTCCCGGAGTAGTTATGCTTCCGTGAACCCTAAGTAGATAGTTTAACGCAACCGAACCTGCACAATGGGCCAAGTTTGCATTTGCTTTTTTTTATTTCTTAGCTTTCCCCAGAAATAGTTTTGTCAATTCATACTGATGAAATAAATCCTAATAACAGCATTATTCCCCAAAGAATGTGGGCTTCTTTGGCCAAAAATAATTGTCCTGAGAAGTAATTGATGAAGTAAACTTACCTCTTGGCCAAATGCTTCTTTGAGGTATTCAACCAAAGATAACAGGCTGCACTTAGGGGAGGCCAAACATCTGGATGAAGAATGAAATATCCAGATGTTTTTCAAGGATCTGGATGCTTCTCACCATCTGTTTCTCTTGATTATTGACAAATGATCCAGCTGTTTTGCAGAAGATGGTATACCTAGTCTAACAGAAGAGAGAAATAGTATTCGTAAAAAAGTTTGATGGCTTCCCATATGTAGTAACACAGGGTATATGTCTGTAATTGAAGCCAGGATTCGGTTGCAGGAAGTGAAAATAGCTTCATGTTTTCTGAAGCTGTTTTCTTGCTGTGAGTGCCAGACTGCAAAGATTTGAGGTTAATTGTCTCATTTACCATCAGAGTCTAAATTGTTTGTAGCTTTATTCTATTTATAATGTATTCACACCTTAACCCATAACTTTACAAACGTAATATAAGAATGCTGATATTCAGCACTGCTAAAGTCTGCAGATTGCCTAAACATTTCAGTGTTTCTTAAAGTAGAAAAAAAGTTTGGTACCTACAACTTCTAGTGTAAATACGAATTCATAAGCCTTGATAGAAAATGCATCTTATCCAGAGCAGGAATCTCAGAGATGGAGTAACTCCCTCCCCAAACCCCCTCAATTTTCTATTGTTTGTGTTTGAGCCTAAGGAAAGGCTCACAGCTGTGTGTGTGTGTGTGTGTGTGTGTGTTTAATTAAGGCTGGAGTAGAATAACATAATCGGAAGGCTTATTGAAACTTGAAATAAAACCTATTTGTAGTTGCCCACAAGAATCCCTGTCTGATGTTTGTGGCCCCGTAGGACTGAATATGCAGTCCTTACTTAAAAAGGATGCCCTAACAGTGAATAATGACATGGGGCTTGAATTTCCATGTTGACTTATTTCTCTGTCATTTTCTTGAGTGGTACGCCAGAGCTCATGGAGAAGTAAATTAGAGGTAGCCGCATGGTTGCACAGTCAAGACCGATGGACTAGGAGCTCATCCAATGCACCTCAGAGTCTTGGAGTATGAGCTTCCAACTCTGAAGCTCAGTCCTAAATATTTGGAGGTGGGAGAGCAGCTGCTGGGGAGACTTCTGATTCTGGTGACGTTTAGTGACATTAGTTCTTCATACCAAATCGATGCAAATGGATTTCACTTTTGAGTGTCTGTTAAACATATTGCCAGTGACAGACCCACAAAGACTGGTTGTGGACAGAACACAAATTCCAGTTAGTGCAGCCTGATGGACAAACCCAAATGTCTTGCCTAAACATTTAGCTCCAAATTTTACAAAAAGCCAAATGGTTTCAATTTTGTTACACATAAATGGATTGATTGTGTATTTATTTACTTCTCACGTGGAGTGCCATTGGGATGGGGCTCGCAGGGGAGACAAGGACCAACAATGCAAAATAGCAAATGAGTCAAATCCATCTGGATTTGGTTATGTGCTGATGATAGAGTTTGTTGTTCTGTTTTTTTTTTTTTTTAAATATATTTTATTGATTTTTTACAGAGAGGAAGGGAGAGAGATAGAGAGTTAGAAACATTGATGAGAGAGAAACATCGACCAGCTGCCTCCTGCACATCCCCCACCGGGGATGTGCCCGCAACCCAGGTACATGCCCTTGACCGGAATCGAACCTGGGACCTTTCAGTCCACAGGCCGATGCTCCATCCACTGAGCCAAACCGGTTTCGGCTGTTCTGTTGTTTTTACCCTTCTGCATATTAGGCAGACTTAGAGGGGAGATGGCATTTTGACTTTGACTCCCTTGGTAATGTAATGCATTGCTATGTATTTCTAAAGTTTCTTCTGTACAGGAATAGTTTGTAATAATGCTGGGCACTTACTGTGGCCGAGACCTATGTCAGATGCTTTCATATGCATCTCTTTTTAAACTTTACAACAGTGCAGTGACACAGATATTATTAGCCCCACTTTTGGTGCGGGAAAATGGGAATTCAGAGAGGTTAAGTAACTTGCATGGGGCATCACACGGTGAATGACTGTTGGAGGCAGGACCGAAACCCAGGTAGGTCTGAAGTAGCTCTTTGTCATTGGATGATACCTCTCACGATATCTGTGTCAGCAACCTTTTCCTGTGACCGGGCAGATAGTAAGTATTTTAGCCTTTGAGCACAGTCTTTGTTGCAACTATTCAACGCTGCCTATGGTGCAAAAGCAGCCATAGGCAATATATAAATCAATAGGTATGTTGGTGTTCCAATAAAAATGATCATGGTCACTGAAATTTGAATTTCCTATAATGTTTAAATGTCACTAAATATTTTTCTTCTTCTGATATGTTTTCCAATCATTTAAAAATGGTAAAGCTATTCTTAGCTCATTAGAAATGGGTTGGATTTTTGTGGTGGGTTGTGATTTGAAGTTGAAGTCTACCTTCAAGCAACAGTAGAAAATAACAACCCAAATGAATTAGGGGCTACTTCAGAGAGTCTGCTCAGAAGAGTCTTGGAGTGGCCATCAGATGGACAGAAGAGGCCGTGGGATTTGTCTTGAGGCTTAGAGCACACAATCTGTATTTTCTTGGATTTGTTAGTTTATTTTCAGTTGCTTTCTGTGCAGTAGATGGAATTATAGAGGTGGTGGGGAAGCGGGGGGGCATGCAAACAGTTCCATGGCATCGCTCACGGTATAGATTCATTCATTCACTCCTGCATTCACTCATTCAACATACAGTTACCGAATACCTACTTGGTGCCAGATACTTTGCTATATGATATTTACGCGTTACATAATAAAACCTTGTTAATAGCTTCTCAGGACTTCCAGAATCTTCTGTTAATAGCAGGGAGATAGGCAGTACACATGTGAGGTGCAATTAATGATATCCAGTATTTTCAGAAGCCCCAACAGCTTCAGTGTTTTCTGCCTTCTTCTTTTAGCTTAGCTTAAACTAATCAGTCCCTGAGTTTGAAAGCACCAGGCAGCGAAGAGGAGGTCTAGCTAAGAAAGGGCTGGCTGCTCTCAGAGCAGGTCCTCCCCGCCTCTTGGCCTCTTGCACATGGACTTTTTCTTGTGCACAGCAGTGAAAGAAACAGGCAGAGTGGGTTCTCTCTGTCCTCTTCCTGTTCCAGATGTTCTGTGGTAAATAAGCTTGTACTGTCCTGATTATTTCAGAGTAATTTTCTGTTTCTTCTGCCCTATATGCTGTATTGATTATTGAGGTCGTTAGGCCCATGGCTAGGTAGGCACCCAGGTGTGCACTCCTAAGGACCTGGAGGGAGGCCTGCCCGAAGTTATGATGCAGTGCAGTTTGAATACATGGGACGTGTTGAGGAGCGACTTGTACCAGGCTGGCTTGAGATGGTAGGGATGGTTTTAGGTAATAACCTGAATAATCATGGATACCCCTTGATGGAAATGTGGCTGGATGCTGGTCACATCACTAGGTAATTTCTGATGCATTTTCCTCCTTCAACATTCACCTTCTCCCTAAGGTTATTTCCTCTGTATTACAGACCAAAGGTGACTCAGTCAAGGTTGTAATAAGCTTGGAAATGGCAAAGCTGGGATTTAAATCTCTATCTGTCTCACTCCAAAACCCAGGCCTTTCTCATCAATGCCACACAGCCTCCCAGTAGTCAAGGAACCAAGTTTTTCTGTTTGCAAAGTGAGCTGGGGTGCTCCTGTGGTCCTGCTCACATCACTGCTGAAATGTGAAAGTGAAAAGTCAGACAATAACAAGTATTGGTGAAGATGTGGAGAAAGCGAGGGACCCTCATACATTGTTGATGGGAATGTAAAAAGGTGCAGCCACTTTGGAAGACAGTCTAGTCATCCCTCAAACAATTAGACATAGAACCAGGAACCATATGAAGCAGGAATTACTCTCCTAGATCCATATCCAAGGGAAGTGAAAACACAAAAACATGTACATGAACATTTATTATAAGTTGCATTATTTATAATAGCTGAAATATGGAAACAACCCTAAATCCATCAGTGGACAAATGTATAAATGAAGTGTGGTATATCTATACAATGGAATATTATACAGTCATTAAGAATAATGTAATGGCAATTGCTACAAAGTGAGTGAACTTTGAAAAAATTACACTAAATGAAAGGTGCTAGTCACAAAAGTCCACATGTTGTATGATTCCATTTGTGTGAAATGTCTAGAACAAGAAAATCTATGGGAACAGAATTTCGAGTAATATTGTTTAGGGCTGGGAAGGGGTGTGAGTGGGAGACTAGGAGAGTAATAGCTAAGGGTGATGAAATGTTTTAAAATTGACTCTGATGATGGTTATATAACTCTGTGAATTGTACTCTTTAAAAGGGCAAACTGTATGGCATGTGAATTATATCTCAATAAAGCTGTTGAAGATGTGAAAGTGGCGATTAATCTTTACTTTCAGAAAACCCACTCAGGGAAAGACCTGCTTGTGGGCCCATAAGCCCATTTCTCAGATGTCTTGACCAGGCTGTGTAAGAGCCTTCAAATCTCTCTAACAGCCTGGGAGGGGTTTGCTAGTCACACAAGGCCATGGCCACGGGCCATCGCACCAGCTGTGCAGGTAACCGTGCCTGTGAATCCTCTCCTTTGCAATGCAAACGTTTACCAGCTCTAATCATGCAAAATGAAGAATCACGCGTCTAATTCTAAATATGTTGCCTGTGATCACAGGTGTTGTTAAAACAGCTCTTTTACGACTTTATAAATATTCCAGGATTTATTTTGAAGCAATGTTTCATTATTCCTATACTATGATTAAATATTGAGAGTACTGCTTTTCCAATTGGTCTATTGCAGTATTTAATGAGTGCAATTAAATGGAAAAATTGCCTTTTTAACTGATGATAGTCCATTAGTGTCTCTGTCTGTTCAGAAAAGAAAAGAAGTGAATTATTAGAATGACAAATGAGGCGAAGTTCCCACCGTGATGGAGAGGTGCGATTCCCCTCCACATAATCTTCAATTAGTGATCTCTGTAAGAGGATGTTTTTCAAAAGGGTAAGAGAGAAGTAATGAGATCAGAAGGAGGTCAGCCCGGCCTTCTCCGTTTGGCAGCTTGATTAATTTATTTCTCCTTCTTGGAGATTGCTGCAAGGGGCTTTTGTCACCCTGTGTTTTTCATGGGACTGTAACCTGAGTGACTGCTGATATATTAGCCTTTGAGGCAAAGAAGCAGGTCCCTGGCCCTGGAATGGGAGGCCCAGGACTTAGGAGTGTGATTTCGTGCCTTCACTCAAACACGCACTCATAGCTTTGCATGATAAGGAGGAAAAAAATTAATTAATCAAATTAAAAGCTCTGAATTGAATGCCCACCGTGGGCCCAGTGCCTGGAGCTTGGCACACACAGAATCATTTTCTTCTTTCAGCCCCTTGAGGGGGTGGGACTCCTTTTATCAACAGGATGCGAAGGCTCAGACAGATGCCCAGAGTTGTACAGTTAAGAAGTACATTCTTGCCCAGAGAGCGTGGCTCCGTGGTTGAGTGTTGACCTATGAACCAGGAGGTCACGGTTCGATTCCTGGACAGGGCACATGCCTGGGTTGTGGGCTCGATCCCTAGTGGAGAGCATGCAGGAGACAGCTGACCGATTATTCTCTCTCATTATTGATGTTTCTCTCTCTCGCCCTTCCTCTCTCTGAAATCAATAAAAATATATATTTTTTAAAAAGCAGTACATTCTCCATCTGCCTCTAAACCAGCGGTTCTCAACCTGTGGGTCGTGACCCCTTAGGGGGTCAAACGACCCTTTCACAGGAATCACCCAAGACCATCGGAAAACCCATAGATAATTACATATTGTTTTTGTGATTAATCACTATGCTTTAATTATGTTCAATTTGTAACAATGAAATTGGGGGTCACCACAACAAGAGGAACTGTATTAAAGGGTCGCAGCATTAGGAAGGTTGAGAACCACTGCTCTAAACTGTTGGGTATGCCCCTCCGGAAGTCCATGCCCCTACCTATCGTGTATTGCAATGTGGCATTCTTCACTTCATTATGCTAAGGAGCAAGGAAACTGGGATCACAGCGCCCTAATATGATGGGGAACCTGAACCAAGAGGGTCCCAACAAACAAGGGGGTCCCAGCCAAAGCAGCTGGTGGTGTCATTTTCTGCTTTATGTTAGTGTACCCATGCTCAGTTCCAGAAACTTAAGTGGCCTGGTTGTACACAGGGTGCCAGTTTGGCATATCCTATCACATAGAGGAAGCTTAGCATAGCGAAGGCATATAAATATTAAAATCCCTGCTCCACTGCTACTTACTGTGTGTGTTTGGACGAGTTACTTAACCCCTGTGACCTCATTTGTTTTGTTTTCCTTGTAACCCGGAAATCTGTAGCAGGGTTGTTGTATTAGGGAAAAGAGCATAAAGCACCGTTTCTGGCATAAAGCACATGTTTAAATCATGACTTACATTTTTGTTTTATCATTAATACCAGCAAATTTTTGTATTCTTGCTTGCTACTGACATGGACTTGATTCTCATTTAGACATGCAAAGGCATAATTTATTTAAAATGTAGATATAACTTTCATTGCCAAAGCATATTTATTTTATTTTATTTTTTAAATGTCTTTCTCCAGTAAAGACAATTTTAGAAGCTGTTTAGGTTTGTCTTCTACTTGAATATGGGGTGTAACTTTCCCACTATGGAGATGACAGATACATCTAAAAATCCTACTTTTCTAACTAAATTTCTCTTGCTGCATTTTCTTGTGGCCTCTGGGCGCTCCTTACCATCAGCACCGCCAATTAATAGTCATCCTTGGCTTCCTGGGTCCTCGGCACAGTGCTAGGCACTGCCTGCTCTGCCCCCGCCGCCCCATACCCCGTAACCACCCCCCCATACCCCGTAACCCCCCCCCCCCCCCAGGAGCTTTCCTCTGGGTTCCAATCCTGACCCTTTGACATCTGAGTCCCTAAATGACCCCATGTTGAAGAATGTGTCACAGCCCATTTGAACCAGAGTTCATTTAAGCAGTAGCAATGGGACTAAATTTTAGTCCAGGTGTGTCTTATGAAAGATGATAAATGAATATGCCACACTGGGAAAGAAATCACTCTGTCATTATATGACAGGCTGGCTCGATTTGTTTGTGTCAGTGTCTGGATGGGGGTGCGAAGCCGGTGGGGTTTCAAGGCCGGCTTACTTCCCATCTCCTTCTGTACCTCCCAGTGGTGGATCTGGAGCATCTCCACTGGGCTTTCCTGTCCCCCAAAACCCCAGCGTCTGAGGAGAGAGCTCCATCCATGGTCCTGAGCGTAAGATTTCAGGGAAAATGAAGCTCACCACACTTGTAGACCATGGAGTACTTGGCTAATATAAGTCACCACCCATCTCTTTCCACCGTCCAGAGCACCACTGCTCCCTCCACTCTCACTCCCTGGGAAACTGCTCTTTGGTGTGACACGGGGCTTCCACAAAATTCTATGTTTTACTTAAAATGTGTTCTCTGGTCTGTCCAATGGGGATGCTTTTTTCTGAACAGCAAGCAAATGGCTAAAGTCTTCTCTCTCGGACCCCCGACTGTGCCTACTGTTACATTATTTAATCTCAAATGGTTCTTTGCAAGGGTTGTCAGGCTTCAGCAAAGCTCTCAGCAGCACCCAGAGCCACCTTTAAAAGAGCAAGGGATTAGGAGTCAGGAAACCTGAATGAGTCTGATTTCTTTAGTTCCTCACTCCCTTATCTGCAATTCCAAAATCCAAAACTTTTAAAAACAAATGAAATTGTTCCTTAAGTTGGTGGCAAACTCAAGTGACAGCAAAACTTGACTGGAACTATTGTGGCCTGGTTTCTAATCTTCACTTGTCTCAGTTATCCACTTCACATGGCTATTCATATATTGTGCCGCAGAAATATTAACATGTTTGATGTATGGGTGCGGGTCCCGGCTCTGCTGGGAGTGTTAAATAATACATGGCCAATGAACTATTTTAGGCTTCTTAAAAATATATATTCAGAATCCTTCAACACATTGGTTTTAATATATATATATATAAAATAATTTTAGGGAGGAAGGGAAAGGAAGGGAGAGAGAGAGAGAGAGAGAGAGAGAGAGAGAGAGAAACAGCAATGATGAGAGCGAACCATTGATTGGCTGCCTCCTGCACAACCCTGACTGGGGATTGAGCCCGCAACCAGGGCATATGCCCTGACCCAGAATTGAACCGTTTATAGGTTGATGCTCAACCACTGAGCCACACCAGCCAGGCAACACATGGGTTTGGATTTAAGAAATAGAGATCATTACCTTAGGCTAGTTGTTTAATTTTCATTTTTCTACAAATTGGTGGAATGAGCTAAAGCTGATGATAATAGAAATAATTTTATAAGAACGTTATGGAGGTTTAGTCTTTGTCTCACACAACAAGTATATACTGGAGGCCTGCTGTGCTCAGTGTTGAGATTCAAAGAAGAACATAATACAAACGTACAATCACATGAGGAAGCTAGGTGGATTCAGTGCTATCGCAATGAAGAGTTACTAGTGAGAACAGAAATGCACTCTTGTTAGGAGAGGAGACTAGAGTATTGACAATCAGTCCATACCTCCTGCTAAGAAACACTTTAAGGTGAGCAACCATTTCCACACTACAGCACCACTGGTTCCTCCCTCTCGGCTCAGGGCATTCAACCTATTTTTAATTATCATCAGAAATAATTAAAGTGAAATTGCAACCCCAGGGCTTCGGTGGACTGAGCGTGTGGTTCTGGTTTACTTGTGGTGGCATGGTCTGAAAGAAATAGGGAATGATAAAAGGAGGCAAAAAGTGCTTCTTTTCTTAGAATAGTCTGGAAGGAGTGACTTTTCAGCATTTGCTGATCCCGTCACCGGAAGGCTGTAGTAGCAGCAAAAATAGTAGTTGGGCTTTGTGGCAGGTGTGACCTCTTTGCAGTTCCCACAGAAGCGTGTGACTGAGGCACACTTGGCCCAGGAGCAAGGTCTGTGGGTGATTCTGTGGTATTTGGCAGCGCCCCCAAAAGCAGCCTTTGTAAAGCACTGCAGTTTCCTGGGTGCGTTCACGGGAAGAGGATACCCTCCTGGGAAGAGGCCTCGACGGTTTCTTGCCAGCCTGTCCAAGACATAAACAGTGAAGCATCTTTTTTTTCCTGATGACAGTCTCTATAGATTTCTATCCGTAGTGCCTACAGCCTGCGTTCTTTAAAACTGAAGCTGTTGCTTAATTACAGATGTTTGTCTTTATCCTTGCTGTTTTAGCTTAGTAAAACCAATGACAACATCAGTGTACTTAATGCCACTGAACTGCTCACTTAAAATAGATAAAATGGTAAATTTGTGTTATGTATATTTCACCACAAACGAAAAACAACAACACACAACTCATTCCACACAAGCCAAAGCACTATATCAAACATCCTACGTAAATGTGTTTTGGAAAAAAAAATTTCACTACTGAGAAAATGCCCCACTTCCAGTTTTCAAGTGTGAAAAAGAGTGGGAGCAGTGTTTGTCTGTCTTATATATGGGTGTGTTTTTCCGAACATGTCAGAATAGTAAAGATTCTCCCCCCGTTCACTCACCCTCAGAGCGGAATTTAATTTACGACTGCATGTGTACTCGTCAAACTTCCTCTTGGAAACAGAAGAAAATAAAATTAGGTTTTTTGTAAGCTGGGATAATATGCATGTTATTCTTATTTTCAATATAGGTAAAGTAACTTCTCTATTTTATTTTTAAACACTGCCTCATAATATAAGTAATCTAGTCTTTTTCTTGTGCAGCCTGTTTATTCAGACAGGTGGAAGTTGACGCTCAAGATTGGCGTTAAATTGTGGAAACCATTCATGTAGTAAATAAGATAATTTGTTTCTGCCCCAAAAAGATTAAAATATAGATTTTTTCATACTCTGTATTATTTTTAACGCCTACAGTCCCTGAATATGTTGATTCAGATTTGTCTCCATAATTCAGAAGGCCTTTTTATTGCAACTAAAATATCTTTCAGTTGCAGAAGTCAGCACTGAGAGTGTGTTCTCATTTACACCTGAGTTTCTTGTGTTTGTTATTAAATAAAAAGTTTAGCTGGAAGCCTTATCATTTCCCAAAGTAATAGTTAAGGGTGAAGGTAATATCAGTATATTTATTTGCTATTTATGTACTTTTTGCAAACTTATAACCTCTCTGCCTCCAAAGATTCATGACAATGTCTTATTTTCTGGTTTATACATGGATGAGATTCCTTACAGACTTCATGACATAACCAGTTACTGCTCATTCGTTTTGCCTCAATTTTCACATACAAAAAAAGATGAGAATGGGCCAGACACGCAGACACAGCCCTTTGACCACTCTTGTGTACATGGGCGTGATCGATACTGCCTGTCCCTGCCAATTTCACCAACGGGCATAAAATGACTCTACCTGACACAAGCCCATGGAGATGGGGTGGAGTTTTGTTATTCCGACATACTCATCTTTAAATGGCCCTCTTTTCATGGAGTTTGGTTTGTCCATACTAATGGTATTTCATGAAGTGCCTAGTGGGTGCTAGCATTGTTTCCAATGCTTCTTTATACGTTGCTCTATTTAATCCTTCGCAACCTTTGAGGGGTCTGCTATAGTTATCCCTTTTTTACAGACACAGAAACTAAGGTGTGGAGAGGTTACATACTTTGCCAACAGTGAGAGAGAGTGCAGCTGGAATTAGGAGCAGGTGGTGTGACTTCAAGGTCTGTCCTCAAGCACTCTGTCGGGCAGAGGAGGACACAGTTTGGGATGCCACTCAGCGGTCTGACTTTCACTTTCCTGTCCAGGCACAGCTCAGACTCTCCTCCTTTGAGAAGCCTTCCATGAGACGCCCCAGGCCAACTTAGGTTTGCATCTCCTGAGTCCTTATCTTGCTTTGTGTCCACCTCCACCCTGGCTTCTGTCTATTTTCCACCATGAATGTTGTTTACTATCTCTTTTCCCAAAGAGCCAGAGCCCTTCATTAAAGAGACAGATTCTGCTGGTCACAGTGAGGCCTACTATTTAAGAATCTTTGACTCTGCATTTCTAACCCTCCCCCCCAGGTGATTCTTTGGGGGAGTTCAAGTTGAAGAAACATCCCGATGCACCATGAGTGCCTGGACAGGTGTTTTCCTGTCTGTGGTTTCAGGGTCTTAAGCAGAGTAGCCTGTGATGTGTAGGGGCTGAATGAATGGATAGGAGAGAAACGCTGAGCGTTCATGAGGGCTTTTGAGTCCACTCTATAGGCCCAAATGCTTATTCCTTACACTCAAGTAAAAGCACATTCATTCATCCAGCCCAAGTATCTACTTAGTTCAATTAAATGGGCTGATCCACTGATTGCTACGTGGTTGCAAATGAACTGTTGCTTTTCCTGTATGTCTTTATTATTGAATGTAATGATTCCACAATTGCCCAAATTATCCCCTTCATTATGATTTCAATAATAACAGCGATCATGGTGATTGATGAGGATCACTAGCGCTCCTTTCGCTCTGTGCAGTCAGAGCTTCATGCACATTGTTCTCATGGGTTACCTGGGAAATAGTATTCTCCCCGTTTTACTGTCGAAGATCTTTGCTCAGAGAACACAGCTCGTTAAGAGTGGGGCCTTAGTGTGACCCGAGACCTGTCTCCATTGCCTATGTTCTTAACTGGCCATAAACCATGTTGTTTGCTCCAAAGCTTTGTGCAAATGGTACAAACAATCTTTTCAACAAAGATTCTTCCCTGAGGTATTCTATCTGAGCATCATGGAAGAACTACCATATTTTGTATAGGTGTTAATAATTTTATTTTTTTCTTGTTTAAGTAAAAATCAACACTTATCATTAAGCATTATAATCATGGAATTTAGTGAATATAGTCTTTTCTGATCTGACACTTAATGTTGACTGTCAAAAAATACTTTGATAGAAATAAATTAAGATGTATTCTTTTCACTTTTTTCCATTAAACTGAAATAATGAATTCAGTGCATCATATTTACAGAATTTTTCTGATAAAGATATATGAACATATACACAAACATGTATGCATCTTAAATGACATTAATGGAAGTGTGGGAGCACTCTATTTCAATTCTCCAGAATAAATATTTTATGAGCAGGAGGCATATATGTTTGCGTATGTGTGTGTGTAGGTAGATATAGATATTGGGTACATATAGTTGCATTGAAGTTTCATATGGTGACTTCTGCAAGTGTAACCTAAAGTTTTGGCTTAAGTCATTTGGAGTTTGGTCTTATTTCAGATGCATTTGAACTTTAAAGGGCTAATCCACTTAAGAAATTAGTTACTGTACTGTTAAAAGAAAAACCCTGGAAAAAACAGCATTAGCAGAAGGGTATTATCTCTTCCCCTCTTCCTTCTCTTTTAGAAGCCTCCCATGATCCACTGATGGTAAATATTTCATGCACTTTGCATATTAGCCTGAGTTCCTTTTGTGAAGTCAAGTAAATGGAATGTAAATCCCAACGTACTCCAGACAGTAAAATGGCATTATTTGATGTTGCATCACATAAACATGCAGATTTGATTCCCCCTTTACTCACGCTGTAAAAACAAAGTTTTTAAAGTGGTTAGCCATACCTGGAAATGTAAATGCACTCGCCTAATGTAATGCCAAAGAGAAATTAAGACAAATGATACCACATCGCTGCCACAAACTGCGGCTCGTACAAAATTCACTTTAGTTATTATGCTGTGAATACGGGCTCTCACCCTCCTCTGTGAATGCACAATTTATGTTGAATGCAACATGAATCATTTTAATAGACCGAGCAAAAAGTCCCCAAAGTCGATTTTCAAATTATGAACCTTGGAACAGAATATAACAACAGCGAACAACAAATTGTTCAGACTTTACTCTGAGCTATGGGTGAGCCATTAAAAAATACAGCAAGCACTTTCGGTTAGGTGTTACACAATTCATAGCCTAATGGCCAAGCATATCAGAAATGGGGGACTTTTTAGGCAGTTTTTCTTGCCATCATTCTGGTCAATTATTTTCACATTTTTGTAATCACGATATTCCCAAATAGAGCATAGAGTTGTATATTGTTTGGAACTAATTATATGTATTATAAATCCAAGAATTAATTTAAATGACCCAGTTTCCACAGAGATAAAAGCCACATTGTTTTTAAATAGCTAACTAAACGAAATGCTCCCCCATATGGGAGATATTTCCAAAGAACTAAAACCACCTACCAGGAAAATGGAAAATCCTTCCAAAACAAATCATCAGATCATATCAGAACAAGATGAAGAAAATAATTAAATTGATTGAGGATTGGCTGCCTCCCATATGTGCCCAGACTTGGGATCAAACCCACAATCTAGGTATGTGCCCTGATCAAAAACCACAACCTTTTGATACAAGGGATGGTGCTCTAGCCAATGGAGCCATATCGGCCAGGGCAAGAATTATTTCTTTTTAATGCCCATTTACTTAGAGTTTGATATAGGACAATAATGCCATGATCTACCGTGAATTTATTTTAGATAACATAAATGGTTAGGAATTCAGAAGTCATAATTTCAGCCTACTATGTGATTGTGTGCATATTTAAATTTCTCATGTTTTTCTTTCTCTTTTCATTCCTTCCCTTTGTCTCTTTTTTCTCTCTCTTTCTTTTTGTGGATAAGGGGGTGTTTGTTCTGCTATTTGTTTTTCTTGCTATTTTCTTCATTATTTTCTGTCTCATGTTCTTGTTCTTTTTGTTAAAATTATACATGCACATAATTTAGAATCATAGATTTTTCTATTAAGTTTTTTATGAAAAATTAAAGCATTCTTCAACAGCAATTCTGTTTCTTCATCTATTACTCTTCCAATGTATTCATTTGGACTTTGTATACATCATTTTAAACAATCACATTTAAATTGCAACTTTTCAATTTTCTAGCTTTTGATGGTATATGTAAGCTTTCCACTAAGAAAAAATAAAATGTAGCTTTTCTTCACTGTTACACCTGTACCTAGATGAGCATCTTCCCTTAGTCGCTTTCTATCCTTTCACTAGAGTTCTATCATGACTTTATTTTATTTTATTTTTTAAAATATAATTGTTATTGATTTCAGAGAGAAAGAGAGAGGGAGAGAGCAATAGAAACATCAATGAGGAAAGAGAATGATTGATTGGCTGCCTCCTCATATACCCTGACCGGGAATAGGACTGTGACCTCCTGGTTCATAGGTTGATGCTCAATCACTGAGCTATGCTGGTTGGTTGGGCCTATCATGATTTTTAAGGAGACAATTTAGTTTTTACATTGTTATGAATGTAAATATATTCACGACTAAGGCATGTGACACAGTACGATTACTTTTTCTTTCCTGCACCATCTTTATTTATTCCTGGAGGAAGTACTTGTCTTATATTCTTGTTTGCTTAGTTTTTTATTTATCTGTTTCTATTTCAACCTCAGACTCTCAGCTGATTGTATAAATCTCTTTTCAAAATGTAGAGATCATAACAAGTTATCTATTACTTTCATGTTTCAAAAAATCTCTCCCAGGGTCCTTGGACCTTCCACAATTTGAGATGGCTGCCCTCTATTCTATGCCTGCTGCACAAGAATGATCTACTGGTGTTCTACTTAGAGTTACTCTCATAACATATAACCCAGAAAGTCCATTAACTCTGTCCTGAGTTTGAGCTCTTGTTTCACTTCTTCTCCTGTTTTCATTTGCTTATTGTTTTTTAGGAGCATATCCTCTAGAAGCTTTTGGAAAAAGGAGGATGGCATGTACATATATATTTTTGGAACCCAGCATAGTTCAAAATATTTTAGTTCCCATTCTCATTCTATTGATTGTTTAGCTAGGTATAGAATTACAGACTTGAAATCAATTTTTCTTCAGGGCTTTAAGTCATTACTCTTGGGCCTTATAGCTTTCAGTGTTACTCTTGGGAAATACAAAGCCATTTTATCTCTGATATTTTCATTTCTCTATGGTTCTCTCTTGGAATTATTACAGGAGGCATATTTTTTTTACCACTTGCTACTCTCCAATCTCTCTATATAAAAGCCTAAGCGACCATTACGACCAGCTGCCCGATCGACCAGTTGACCGGTTGCTATGACGTGCACTGACCACCAGGGGGGCAGACGCTCAACGCAGGAGCTGCCCCTTGGTGGTCAGTGCACTCCCACAGTGGGAGCACCACTCAGCTGACCAGCATGAGCAGGCGTGGGATGAACGGGAGTGGCTCCTCCCTGGATCCCTGCAGGCCACACCGAGGGACTCCATCGGTGCACAGATCTGTGCACTGGGCCTCTAGTAAGAAATAAAAGCCCTGAAAAGGGCGTTTCTTTGTGATGGCATGCTGTGATATGAGTGTTTTTATCTCTTGTACCCGGCAATCAGTGAGACTTTTTATTCTTGAAACAGCTGCCTTTCAGTTCTATGAACTTTTCTTTAAATGTTTCATTGATTAGTTAGTTTCTCCTGTTTCTTTTTTGCTGTTTTCTTTTAGAGAACTTTGTTATTCAGATCTTGAAACTGCCAGACTGTTTCATAATTATTTTTCTATATTTTATCATTGTCTTTGGTGCTACTTTCTGGGAGATCTTTTTCTAACTTTCCCACTGAATTTTTTTTTTTTTTTTCTACAGGTATGTTGTAAATTTCTGAACTTTTTTTTTTCTGTTTTTCTTTTTTTGGCTTTATTCTGTTTCCTGCTTAACAGCATTTTATTCTTGTTTAGTGGATGGAATTGACTCTCTTATCTCTCAGATAGTATTGAGAATTGATTTAACTTTTGTTGTCTCTGTATAGCTCCCATCTCTTCAAAACTACTTCTGTTTGTTTTGGTCACCCTCTTTCCTCAATATTCTGGTCTGTGGAAGTTTATTTGTCCTTAAGAGGAGGACTGGAAAAAGCTCTCGTCAACTCTTAGCACACAGCCACGACCAATTTAACCGTGGACTCCACTGGAGGGTGATGTGGCTGGGTTGTTTCCTAGGGGGAAATCAGTGTGTTCAAATTTTTAGATCCTCCCAATTAAGCTGGTCAAATTTACCAGAAAAGGACTTGCTAATACTCTCCTTCGGAAGGGTCTGGCTCCGACTGCCGGTGCTCTGGGAGCCAGTGAAGGAAGAGGACCGAGTCTCACCATTCAGTAGGCAAGCATTTCCTTAAACTGTTTTTAGTGTAGTGCTCTTTTTCTCAACTGTTTATATTCTTTCTCTTCAGAGAATAAACTTGTTATTTTTCTGAGGTTAGGGGATGAAGAAGCCCTGGCTGGGCTGAAAGGGTGGGGCAGTTCAGAGGATGTACACACTTTGTAAACAAGTTTCAAAAGAGCCACCTTCACCTCCACATCCTCAAGTACCAGGTCCCACTTCTGCGCCTTCTGAGCTTCTGAGCCTTTGGCGGTTCTGTGAGGTGAAGTGGTTCATGCTGGGCTGTTTCCATTGTTAGTTTAAGGCTCAGCTTTCTTTCATCTGTAAAGTCACTCTCTTGCTGTCCATCTGCTTTCCAGCATCCAAGTTTTTTGCTTTTTAAAAATTTTGTTATTGAATATTATAGATATTGATTGCATTTGAGCCTAAGGGATAGCACCATCACTTCCTAAACTTGGAGATCTGAACTGATATCTAAAAACAAGTCACCAGGTTGTCCTTGATCCATTGCCTTTCTGTCACCAACACAGAGGGTCAGAGCCGCAGTGGAGCCACATATTCCTTCTCGCATTGAGCCAGTGCGCCCCTCTCTACTCCAGAATCTCAGCTCACTTCATGACACTGAAGCATCTTCTCAGAGCTATAAGTTCACCTTGGAGCAGGGATTGCAGATGGTAAGAAGGATGTTTTGGCGCATGTGAAAAACTTCTCAGCATGCCCAGTATTCGTGTTTGCTTTGACATAAATTATGGCCATCAGTAGGCCAAGCCATACTCCCACTGCCCTGTTACCTTGTTCGGCTGTTTCCTGTTCGACTGGAGCGTCATGTGACAACAGTGGGATGCCAGGATTCTAGAATGGCTGCGTGACTCTGTGTGCCATCTGGGTGTCCTCCGTGTGCCCTCCGGAGCACACTCGGTGGGGAAGATCTCCTTAATGTCTGTGTGTGTCCTCAGCTTTCATCACATTGCCCATCACCAATGATGCTGTGCTGACTGAGCACGCTAATTCATAATCCACAGCCACTTCCCTGGATACCTGCTTCTAGGCACATTAAGCGGTCGGCACACAGGCCCTCATTTTTCTCATCCTTCCATTTCCATATTAATTCTTAATCAATCACTGACGGCCAGCTGTCAACAGGCACCATTTTTGGTGGGACCTGATGATGTATATTCCTTGTTTTCAGATTCCATGCATCTCATTGTATAAGGCAAGGCTCTGAGCAGAGTCTTAATGCTTTTGGGTGCAGCCCCCTTGAGCTTTCATAATGACAAGTCTAGTGCAGGTGCTGAAAGGGAAATCTTTAAAGGGACAGGAGATAGGGACAGCGCTTCCTGGGCAATGTGTCAGTATATCTGTATATGGATATGTGCTCAGCTAAAGGCCTGCTTAATGGTTCTTTAGTTGAGATGTGAGCTTTGGCTCCTAAAGTTTGGAACGAAAAGGCTATTTCTCTTTGGTAGGCACAGTAATGGATGAAGGAGTGGTTTGTTATACACTATTTGTCATTAAGCTGCTTTAATATGGGTATGGCACTAATTTTGGCTTTGAAAAGTTTCCCTTTTGCAATGACTGATGATGGTGATGACAGCAACAAGGATGACCATGTTGACAATTGCCAATGCTGGTTTGAACAGAGAAGTTTAAATCTAGTACATTCATTTTCTTTTTTTACCTTCCTCACTTATTCTTTTGTGCCCTCTCATGCCCGCCTCTTTCTCCCATGTCATTTCACCTTTTTATCTCCCACTATCAGGAAATTTCCCAGCACTCCATTATTGATCTTCTTCGCCATGGTCACGTCTTTAGTCCTAAGGGCAGAGGGGGAAGGCGATTAGCCAGACTGCACAGCCTCCTGGGCCAGGTGCAGGAAGACGGGCTGGTACTTGGGAATGAGTGGCAGCATTTTGACAGGATGATGGATGCATATGCTGGGCTCAGAGGACTTCGGGTGATGGGCCTTTCTTTGTGGTCTGGTACGTGATAGTGCTCATTGCTTAATTTATCTAAAATTCATATTTATTAATTTTGAATGTTTTATTGAAAGGTACTTGCTTAAGGAAATATATTATATAAATGTACCTCATAATATCTATTTTTAAGTAATTTCCAGTGAGGAAGATTGGGTTACCAAAATGAGCCTGTTCTATGTTTCTGCTTGGATGACTCAGTCTCTAGCAGGCCCTATTCAACTAAGCACAGAATATGCCATCCACCTGAGCCACCTATTCACTTTGCCATGAGTAGGAACCACATGATTTGCAGAACTCGGGCTACCACCACTCAATTTCTATAGGTGCAAGCTGCATGGAGAGGATCCCACTTTTAAGGAGTAACTATGTGCTGGGTGCTTACCTGCTCTTTACATACATATATCATTTAAAAAGTATTCATTGAGTGAAGAGGATTTTCATCCCAGCTTCCCAACTGATTTGATGTTTAATATTGATAAAGCTATACATCCCCTTACTTTTTTCTTATTTAAAAACTGGAGGCCTGATGCACGAATTTGTGCACAGGTAGGGTCCCTAGACCTGGCTGGCGATCAGGGCCAATCTATGGGGTGACTGGTGGGGTGACTGGGGCCTCTGCTCACACCCACCTTGGCTGGCCTGGCGCCGCCTGCTTGCCGCCCCACCCCCCGCTGCCGCTGCCAGTCGGGGCCTGCGGGCTAGGGGCAGATCCTGCCTTGAGCATCTGCCCCCCTGGTGGTCAGTGCATGTCATAGTGACCGGTCAATCCGCTGGTAATTCTGCCGTTCAGTCAATTTGCATAGTAGGGTTTTATATAGATAGATGGATAAGTCTGGCTAGCAGGCTCATTGGTTGAGTATTGACCTATGAACCAGGAGGTCACGGTTTGATTCCAGGTAGGGCACATGCCTTGATTGCTGGTTTGATCCCCAGTGGGGGGCATGCAGGAGGCAGCCAATCAATGATTCTCTCTCATCATTGACGTTTCTATCTCTCTCTCCCTCTCCCTTTCTCTCTGAAATCAATAAAATATATATGTATATATAAATAAAATGGATAAAAGCACATCAAATTCAGTTTCCAAAAGCAAACTTCTAAAGAGTTCTGAGGAAGCTGATCTGATGAACACAAGCTCTGTCATTGCCTGGCTGTGGGCGCTCTGGAAGGTCACTTAATCTCTGAGCTCAAGTTTCCCCATGTGGGAAAGGGATCAGTAACAGTTCCACCTCATAAGTTGGTTGTGGAAAATACTTGGTATAATGCACCTAAAGTATCCAGGAGATTGTCTGGCATGTAGTTAACCCTATAAAAGTTTATTATGATCATTGTTACTATTAGTAGGATTATCACATCACTCAGCGCATTGAAAAAAATCAGTGAGTAGGGGTGTAAAAAAATGCTGACCTCAGAGCCACAGAGCTTCTGTGCAACCTCAAGCAAGCCGGCCTCTCTGGATGTTATATCCCTCAGCTGTATATGGGGAAATTTCAACTCTGTTTTATGGGTTGCTAGATTTAAATGTGATAACATATGGGTAGTATCTTACACAGTTTATGATATAGGTAGACACTCCATAATGATGGCCAGTAATAATATTTTCATTCATTCTGAAAGCAGAATGGGCTATTTGGACGTCACTGCTAATTTTTAACGGAAAGAGGTAGAATATTTGAAACATGCCTTTTGTTTGCTTGCTTGGTGTGGCTTTATCAACTTTGTTCAGGTGTCGTTTATATAGATTAAACTTCATCCATTTAAAAAAATACAATTCCATTAGTTTTTCCAGATGCACATGCCCATAAATCACCACTACAGTCAAGAAATAGAACACTTCTGTCCCCACAAAGATTTCTTGCTCTTCCTTTGCAGTCCATGACATGTGGCAATTCAGATAGCTGGCCCTAGGAAACCGTTACTCTTGTTTTCTATCACTGTTCATTAATTTGCATTTTCTAGCATTTTATGTAAATGAAATCAGATAGTCTGTATTCTACATCTGTTGTTTTTTTTTTCTCATTCAACATACTGATTTGGTGATTCACCCATGTTGTTGCATATGTCAGTTGCTCACTTCTTTTCATTGCTGAGTAGTATTCCATTGTGTAAATACATGGCATTTTGTCTAAGTAATGTTTATAGACATTTGGATTGTTTCCAGCTTTCAGTTATTGTAAATGGATGTGAATGTGAATATTCACACATGTCTTTGTGTGGACATATGTCTTCAGTTCTTTGGGGTAATACCCTGGAGTAGAATGAGTTTGTCAATAATTGCTCTAGGCTTAATATTGTAGAGAATGGCAAGCATTTCTCCAAAGTGGCTGAACCATTTTACATTTTTGGCAGAGTCCAATTCCGATATATTTTCAATAATGTTTTGATATTGTTAGTCTTTTAAAATTTCTACTTGGGTATGCAGTGGTATCTCATTGTGGTTTTATTTTATTTTGCAATATAAATTACTAATGATTATCATCACATCTTCTTTTTTTGTTTTTCCTTTTTTGGCAGGGGCAACAACTTGAGAGAAAATTCACATACCATACAGTTCCCCCATTTAATAGTTTTATTTTGTATCTTCACAGAGTTTTACAGTTATCATTACAATCAAGCCATATCTTTTATCACTTGCTTTTTCAGTCACTCCCACCCCCTGCACACCACTGGCTTCATTTTCTTCTCCCAGCATTTAAATACAATGACCCCCATAGTTCTGTTTTTGACTCTTTCTCTGTTCCAATACTCTTTCCCCTGGAGATTATACCCATTCCCCAAAACTTCAAGCGTCATTCTGATTCCCAAATCTGCATGTCCATTTCAGAGTATCTGAACCTAGTCTGTTAGTCCCAGGTTACTCACACCTGCACATATCTTTTGCAGGGCACACTCAACAGGTCATAAAGTCACTCCTCCCCCCCCACCCCTCCCCCACATCATCACATCATCTCTGCCACACCCCCTCCCACCTCCTACACTTTCATATGCTGCCTGGGGTTATGCACCTTTATATTCTTCCCAGTATCAAGCCCAAGTAGACACTCAGTAAATATTCATCTGATGAATAAATGAACTTGTATTCTCCAGATTGCCTGAAAATGTGTTTCACTTTTATCTTCTTTTGAAATTAATGGCATTATTACCTTATTAAAGGTTAAGAAGAATAATTCATGCTGCAATTCATGAGGCTACTCAACAGTTGCCCTGGTGATTTCTGATTAATATTTGAAAAAAATTTTAACCTATGGCCTTTTTTTTTTTTCTTATCTCCAGCTAAAGCTTTTCTGGAAGGAATTCAATTTCCGCTTTTCCTTAATGCTCCTTAAATGTTGTACGTATCTTAAAAGTGGATTCCCCATAAAACAATATCAGTCATTTTGTTTGATAGTCTTAAAGCCTACCTGTGCCTGGCTAGTGTGGCTCAGTGGTTGAGCATCGATCTATGATCAGGAGGTCACATTTCCATTCCTGGTCAGGGCACATGCCCGAGTTGCGGTCTTGATCCCCAGTGTGGGGCATGTAAGGGGCAGCTGATCAATGATTATTTCTCATCATTGATGTTTCTCTCTCTCTCTCCCTCTCCCTTCCTCTCTGAAGTCAATTAAAAAATATTTTAAAAAAGTTTACCTGGAGGAACACGAATAAGACTCTCTTACAATCATGTCCAGGTTTTAAAGGAATATAAAACTTCCTCTAAAAACACTTTCTGCTTTCATCCCCTAACCCACACAGCTCAAGTCTAGTTTAACTCAGACTCTGAGACAGTACTTTCATTATTGCTCCACAGCAGGACAAAGCTGTACTCCCAGGGTCAAGAGATCACGTGGAAACATCTTTGCTTTTATGCTGTTGCTGTATTTTATCCTGACAAGGCACAAGCCCAGAAGAGATCTCATGTGTTATGACCATACTTATGAGAAGTAAGGAGAGAAGCCAGAATCTAAAAGGTTACTACAACTGAGCAGTCTCTGTAATGTCACTTAACATCCAGGAAAGGGTGATGGCAGAGAGTCAGCCTAAAGGAGAGCTCTGGTGGTGGGAGGACAAGCTGTTAGCCATAGGAAGGGGACAGGAGGAGGGTCATGGAGGTGAAGAGGTGAATTAACCCAGGGAATCACTGATGTCTAAATTTCGAGAATTAGGAAAGAGGGTTGGGTATCTATAACCCAAACATAAGAGCAAAAGTAAGGTTTGTGTCTGGTGTGTGTGTGTGTGTGTGTGTGTGTGTGTGCGCGCGCGCGGTGATGGGTTAATAGGACAATAGGAAGTCAGAAATCAGAGAAGCCAGGAGTGGGAAATACCCCAGCAGAGGAGAAAAGAGGAAGGCTGGACCTGGGCCACATTGCCGGCTGAGACTGGTGTATTAGTTTGCTAGAGCTGCTATAACAAAATACCGCAGACTGGCATCTGAAACAATGGAAATGTATTTTCTCACAACTTTGGAGGCTAGAAGTCCAAGATCAAGGTGTCTGTATGTTTGGTTTCTTCTGAGGACTCTCTTCTTGGCTTGCATACAGATGCCTACTGTCTCCTCACATGGTCTTTCCTCTGCATGTGCACACCCCTGGGGTCTCCCTTCCTGTCTAAATTTCCACTTCTTAGAAAGACACCTGTCAGTTTGGAAAAGGGCCCACCATATGACTTCTTTTCAACTAATCACTTCTTTAAGGATCCTACCTGTAAATACAATCACATTCTGGGATGCTGGGGGTCAGGACTTCAGTATATGAATTTTGGGGGAGACCATTCAGCTCGTAACAGCTGGGGATGAGGATATAACAGATGTCACTGGTTAATGCTTACACGGGGATATGATGGCGTTCCTAAGGCATTATATTGCTACCTCACTTCTTCTCCACCCTGACTAGATTGTGGTCCGTGATCATGCGATCACCCTGCACTGATGTCCTGATACTGCACCCGCTGCTCTGAGGCCACTTTCAGTCTTGCCCCCGTTTAGCCCGGGACTGCCATGAGCTCAGTGGTGTATGCACTTCTGACATTTCTTCACTCTTCACGGATTTTCTGTCAGCCAACCAACTTTGCAGTTGTTTCTAGTGATTGAAAATGTGCTTGGTGTGCAGGTGTCATGGATGACTTAGTAATGCCTTGGGGTGAAGAATACGGTATAGAAATAATTCTTGTAAGCCCAGTGATCGGAAAACAATGAATCCCAAGTTTGAGCTTTATTGATTTTTTTTTTTCAGGGCTCAGTCTCATTGCCCAGAAATAACCCGTTAATATTTTGGCCAGGATCACGGAAGTGAGTTTTTTACTCTTGTATATATTATATAATTACCCATAAAATATATATGTCTTCTTATGCACACTTTCCTTTTAAGCCAAATGAGATTGTACTCTGTAGTCTTTCTTATAGCCTGATTTTTATTGACCTTAATAATAAATTACAAACATTTTCTCATGTCAATAAATTTTCTTTCTTATCGGAATCTTTAGTGGCTAGGCAATATGCTCTGTGGATATTACTAGTACCATGATTTTCTTATTCAACAACCTCATCACAGTCCCAATAGTCACCTGATAGGTTTCCACTCATTGTGAGACTTGTCCCCAAATACATTGCTTCTAAAAATGCAGATGTTTGTGCAGGTTTTCAGAACGCTTTGTTGTGGTAGAATCTACATACCATACACCTCACCCATTGCAGGCGTGTAATTCAGTGGCTTTAGTATGTTCAGAGTTGTGCAACCATCACCACAGTCAATTTTACATTTTCATCATCCACCCAAGAAGCCCCATGTCCCCTTGGCTGGTACCTCTCCCTTTCCCCACCTCATCTTAGCCCTGTGTACCACTAAGCTACTTTCTCTATAAATGATTTGCCTGTTCTGGACTTTTCATATGAATGAAGTCACACAATACGTGACCGTTTGTTCCTGGCTTCTTTCACTTAGCACAAGGTTTTCAAGGTTTGTTCATGTTGCAGCATTTCTTTTTATTGTCAAATAAGCGTCTGGTGTATGGATATACCACATTGCATTTACCCATTCAGTTCATGGGCATTTAGATTGCAGCCACTTTTTGGCTAGTATAAATAGTGGGGCTATGAACACTTATACAGAGATTTTTCTGTACACCTGCGTTTTCCCCTCTTTGGGGTAAATAACTAAGAGTGCAGTTGCTGGCTCATATGTGTAACTCTGTTTGACCATTTGAGAAACTACCAGATCGTTTCCAAAGCAGTTGCACCATTTACATTCCCACCTGCAGTGTCTGAGGTTCCAGTTTCTCCCCATCCTCACCAGTGCTTGGCATTGTCTGTTTTTTTTTTTTTTTTTTTTTTTTAATGGTTGTCATTTTATTAGATCTGAGGTGGTACCTCATTGTGGTTTTAGTTGGGAATTCCCGAATGGCTAATCATATTTAGCACCTTTTCATGTGGCTATGGAATGAATGATTTTAAAGTTGTGGCTTTTTTTTTGAGTGATTACAAGGTCATTCCTTTAATAATGCCAACCTTATTCCCATACAGCTAACCGTGCTCTTTTAGGCAAATGCCAGGAGCTTCTGGAGATCCTGCTGCTTTAGAATGATTACCTGTGGCATTCAATAGAAGAATGGTTCTCCTCAGCCCCTAATTTGTGAATTAGAATCTTGTGGTTGGATCCAGAAATCTGTTGTTGTGCACAGCCTTGTCGGGGAAGCCAAGTCAGAGTCCTCCGTGGCCCCTTCTTAGTGGGTGATCCTGCTTTAACGTTCCTGTGCTTTCATTTTCTCATCTACAAAATGTTCATAAAATTAATTCTAATAATAAAGCGATACTAGTAGTAATATTATCATTAGCAGAACTATGTTCTTCAAACCTTTAACATAGAAAGTGGTGGGTTTATAATTTATAGAATGATGCTATTTGAAAAATGTGTTCTGAGATTGGACGTGTTTTGGCAAAAATATGTGCCAGCAAAGTTAAAGCGATTGTTTTACTGCACGAGTTCTTGGAATTTCTTATTCGCCAAAATACACGTCTCTTTAAAGTGGGTGTGTGATTCAGTTTCTCAGAGCACATTTTTTTTGCAGGCAGGTACCTGCTAACCTCTGCAGCCAGTGGTCAGTGGTGTGTGGATTAGAAATAGCTGGAATGGAAGATTTGGTATGAAAATGAGCTCATTTCTATAACTGAAAAGATTTCGCATCCCTGTTAAATGACTTATGAGGACTTGCTAATATTTGGAATGGCCTCTGATCTCTCATTCTTAATAACTTGCATATTGGTTGCAAATTAGGAGCTAGGCCCATTTTGGTTTATCAACAGAACCGTGAACTGAAGCCAATGAATACCCTAAGGGTTTTTTAAATTCTTTTTTTCCAATTTTTAGGACTATCAAAAAAGAAAATTGTCATTTGGAGTGATAATTTCTACTGAATTATTAGGTTCCATGTGGAGATATTTCCCCTCATGAAGCCCCGGAGACTGGACAGTAGTTGATCTGATGGTCACCACTCACAAGCGTTCATTTTATGTTTTTAAATGGTTGGAAGGGGGTCTTCAGGCCTTTGTAAGTTTTGGAGACAAGGGTACCATTAAAAGGGTCCCTGCATCACCCTAGCCAGTTTGGCTCAGTGGATAGAGTGTCTGCCTGTGGACTGAAGAGTCCGGGTTTGGTTTGGGTCAAGGGCATGTTCTTCGGCTGTAGTCTTTCCCAGGTCCAGGCCCTGGTCAGGGCTCCTGAAGGAGGCAACCAATCGATGTGCTTCTCTCACATCGATATTTCTCTCGGTCTTTCCCTCTCTCTTTCACTCTCTCTAAAAATCAATGGAAACATCCTCATTGAGGATAAAAAAAGATAGGGTCCCTGCATCATGGGAAGTGAAGAGTGTTTCACATTCCCAACAAAAAGTGCTCCCAGGGCACAATACAGAGAGGCCAAATTGTGACCTCCATACACCTTTCCTTTAAACCCCTTTGCATTTCTGTGCCACTGAAGTTCGTTGGGAAAGAGCAAGAATAATTCTGAGGAAACAAGTACATGTTGTCAAGCTGTTGTGGAAATGTAAAAGGCTGCGAGATGCCTGACTGCATCCATTTAGCCAACAGTGTAGCCCTGATACTCCCAGGGGGTGTCATATAAGCTATTAGGTGAGCCTTGGAGATGTGGCTGTTTTAAACACGTTTGAAGAAGCAGGACTGTTTCCAGAGGCATTCTGCTTCGGCTTCTCACCCAAAATATTGAACAGGTATGTGTGGCTTGAGTCCTGACTAATCAGAGCAGATGCCAGTTCTAAATTGCATACCTGGTGAATATTAGCCCTGCTTATAAGGTCGTGCTTTGTTTGTTTATTTGTTTTTAATCTCTTAAAACTTAGATCAAGCAACCACAAGTCAAATGTTTCATAGCATCAAGGAGACAGTAGAAAGCGGTAGAGATTGAGGCAAACTGGAGGGACAACCTCAAGAACAGCTGCCACTCAGCTGTCAAACTATGAGCATGTGGGCTGGGTGTCACCTCTCCTCATTTTTTAAGAGGTGCCAGAAATACGGGTTTGCAATATGAAGTCTCCCATTAACTATTCCTTTTCTATTTCTTCTATGCCACATTTTTACAAACTTGATGGCTTAGAACAGCACAAAGTTGTTATCTTACAGTTCTGGAGGTCTGGGAAGGTCTCAGAGGGCTGAAACCAAGGAGTTGGCAGGGCTGCATTCCTTTCTGTGGGCTCCAGGGGAGAATCCAATTTTCCAGCGCCCCGAGGTTGCTCACATTCTTTGGGTCATGGCCCCCTCCTCTGTTTTCAGTCAGCAGTGGCTAGTCAAGTCCTTCTCAAAGTGCTGCCTGCCTAGTTTTCTCTCTTCTGCCTCCTTCTAATTTTAAGGACCCTCTGATTACATTGGGCCCACCCTGATGACTTTCCTATTGTAAGATTGCCTCAATTTCATCTGGATTTTTAATTAACCGTTGCCATGTAACCCAACATATTCACAGGTTCCAGGGATTAGGATGTGGACATCTTTGGAGCAGAGGGAATTGCTCTGCCTACCACAGTACTTATACTATATATTCCCCTTAAAAATACCAGTCTTAAATTTCTTCTGCATCCTCCCAGCGCCAGGCAAAGTACATAGATCTTTCTGGATTGGTTGGTGGTTGAGTGTCCACATCACAAAGGAGTTGAATATCAGTGTAGAAAAGAGATGGATCATAACAGTAGCTTTTAGTTTGTCTTATTCTTTAAAAATGAAAAAAAAATTCTAACACTTAACTGAAAAGCAGTCTTAGAAACTGGATTGGATAATTTATTTCTATTTCTTCTTTTGTAAAATAGTAAGACTACGATTTTTGTATGAGGTATAATTAAAATTATGCTTGTTTTCCCTTCATCTCTATATCTGTGGCACCCTATCCAGTCATCTAGCCTGTCAGCCCACCAACTACCCATTCCTTTGTCCATCCTTTTGTCTTTCATCTCTTGACTCAAACTTCCATGGCCTTTTTGCCAAGAGGACCAAGGTTGCTTTTATAGGATCCATGTATTATATCACAAGAGGCAACACATTCGGATGAGAATATTAGGGTTAAGAGAAAATCAGGGAAGTCCAGGGCAAGGGCTAATGCCCTGACCATAAATAAGTGTGTGAGCAGATGCTGCACCTGGGTGGAGAGTCCCCCAGGAGCCTCTGCGGGGCCCCAGGGAAGAGAGGACTCAGATCACTGAATCCCCTCATGAGGATGTATCACTCAGCAGTGGTGACACTATGAGATTTTCAATAAATGGTCATCAATCTGTCCTTCCTCCTCCCACTGGAGCCAGTTGGGGCAGGAATAGCAACCCTACCCAGTATCTCTGTAAGTGTCTGGGCTTTATTCATTGCAGCTCTAAAAAGAGAGAGAACCCATTTACCAATATGCCAGCACTTGGGCATTTTAATTATTATTTTTTGCTTTTATTGGGGGGGGGGGGCACATTATTTACAATAAGAAATGTAGTTGTCTTCATGAATTGCAGTCTGCAGCTTGAGTTTGAGAAGAACTTGAGAACTTATTACAAGGAGCATCGTAATTTGCCTTTGCTCAGAGCCACATCACCTGCAGGCGGTTCCACAAGGTCAGTCAGCTCGGAGTTGCACAGCCACGTCTTCCCTGGCTTTCACTTTACCCGTGCCCTTGACGTGGCGCTGCCTTGTCAGGATTCTCGTAAAACTCCTCGCTGATGGCTTCTTCTGTTCCCTTCATTTCCTTAAGTGAACATCTGTCTAATTGTTCACCTCCATTGCTTTAGTGCTTTCTTCATGCTTTCTCTCTTTCCAGACAATAAACTTTATTTTCTTCATAAGAATTCAGTCTACGCAAGGGTATTAGGCAGCTTGTTTGCACCTTTTAATTCCTGGATGTTTTCCAGGCCGGCTTTTTGCAGGAGTTCCAATGGGTTCATCTGTGAAGCACGGAAGACAATGCGGCATTGTGTTGGGGTTTTTATCCGTTATCTTCTGTTTGTAAACATCTGCTTGGAAATGTTTGCTGGTGCCCACCCTGGCTCTCCCCGACCCCCACCAGAAATAACAAGACTCATCTCTTTTTGCTTGGCATTGGATAAGACAGTGTTGGCTGGTTCTTTTTTTGGGGGGGGGGGGGGCGGGGGGTGTCAGATGCATAGGTAGGTGACTGTTTAACTGAAACCCATAGATTTTGCCAAATGACTTTCGAGAGGGACCCATGCCCTTTATTTCATTATTGGCTATGCAGCCTGGTACTCTCCTCATGACTACAGTTTAATTTTGATGCTGATTTTGATGATGAATTAAAAACCTGCATAAACCAGCAATTGTAACTAGAAAACATTTCCATTTTTGAAGACCATGATTTTTCATATGCTTAAAAATACTCAGCAAGCCACTGCATTTTTTTGCATTTTCTTTGTAATCTTTCTGAATTATGTATTGTTATATCTTTAACAGTAACTATTTTGATTTTGTTTTTTTTTAAATCAGTGTAAGCATATTCTTATTTAGAGTATGTACACTATTGAAATGTTTTTGTGATTATTGATATGTTCCCTTTTGGCTTGGTTAATTTTATGTTTTTTATTTTTCATGTTTGTATGTTTTCCTATATGGCCTGTCTTTATTTTTTTTTATTTTTTTATTTTTTATTTTTCGCTAAAAGTATTACAAAGTGTATTACATAAGTGTCCTTTTTTCCCCCCCGCCCTTGACAGACCCCTGCCCTCCCTTACCCCCCAGTGTCTTATGTCCATTTATGGCCTGTCTTTAAAAAGCAACTTTTGATTATGAATATGTCAAATACATTCAAAGGTAAATAGCATAATGATGAGCCCTGCCAATGCCAAATACCCTGCTTAAGTTAGGATACTATTTTTCTCTGTTGTGTCACTGTTCCTTTGTGTGTGTGTGTGTGTGTGTGTACATAAATGTGTATATATACACACATATGTATACACACTTGTACATATATACAGCTATATGTGTGTAAATATACATATTTATTTTTTTCTAGCGTATGTTGTAAGTTGGTTTGTTTCTTGTGTCCAAATCAAATTTTGTTTAAACTAAGAGTAAGACCCATCTAAGTAATGAGGATTCAAAGCCCCAGTATGAAATCCTTGCTTTTCCTATTGATTTGTGGACATGGGAGAGAATCTTAGCTCCTGCACAATGCTTAGAGGGAGGAAGCATTGTGCATCTTGAGTCCATTGTAAATCTTGCTACCCTAACCCTAATCTCCAGTGCTGTGAACAGAGCAGAAACAGGGCAGTGCTGTGGGCCTAAAAAGTGCTAACATGCAGGACCAAAAGTTCTCATGCACAACATGCGATATGGTTTGGGCAGTTTGCCCAATCAGAGGTTAGGTGGCTGATTTCCAAATGAAGCCTGCCTACTTATGGCTCTGTGTTTCTTTCCTGAAACCTGATTATAGAGACCTAGGAATGGATTCCAGAAGGTTGAGGGAGGAGGGGGGGTCAGAGGATGCTGGGCATAGAACCTGTTTCTTTCCCTTGATGCAGATCGTCTGGAGCAGCGGTTCTCAACCTGTGGGTCGCAACCCCTTTGGGGGTCGAATGACCCTTTCACAGGGGTCGCCTAAGACCATCAGAAAACACATATATAATTACATATTGTCTCTGTGATTAATCACTATGCTTTAATTATGTTCAATTTGTAACAATGAAAATACATCCTGCATTATCAGATATTTACATTATGATTCATAACAAAATTACAGTTATGAACTAGCAACGAAAATAATTTTATGGTTGGGGGTCACCACAACATGAGGAACTGTATTAAAGGATCGCAGCATTAAGAAGGTTGAGAACCACTGGTCTGGAGGGTCCCTAGTTTGAATCATCACAAAGGTACCTGATGTCTGACAATATTCCAGGTGACAGAAAGCACATGGGCTGCTTCTGGGTCCTCTGGGTGGTATTGTAAAGACAGTCTGGAAGCCACTGGTATAGGAAGTGCTGGAATCTGCTGAGACCTTACTTAGTGAAGACACAGATACCCTCCTTTCCCAACACGCACGCACGCACACACACACACACACACACACACACACACAACTCTGGAAAGCAAGGGAACCTGCACTGCGCCATCTTGCCCATCCCTGCAGGCTGCCTCTCTTCCCCTTAGTGGTTGTATTTTGGCTGATTAAATCAATGTAAGATATTTCAATCTGTATCTTCCCTGAAACATTGTCTTTGTGATGTTATCATAACCTTAATTTGGGAGAAAGGATTGTGTATAATCAGAAAAAAACACATATGTGGGCTAGGACAGACACATTTATGGATTACGTACTTATACTAAACATTTCCATATGTTTTTATTTTTTATTTTTTTAATTAAATCTTTATTGTTGCAAGTATTACATATGTCCCCCTTTTCCCCCATTGACTCCTTCTAGCCCATCCCCAGGGGTTATGCATATATACAGACAAGTTCTTTGGTTGATCTCTTCCCACCAACCTACCCAATATTCAACACAGCTTTGTGGGGTTAGAGATATAATTATGGTGTTGTTATGAATATTATTATCAATATTAACTGTGATTACTAATCACCTCCTCATCCAGGTCAGTACTAGATGCTTCATACTCATTATCTAATTTAACGGTCACTGCACTCTTGCTGGATGTATATAATCTATTTCACCGCATCTTGGGAGATTGGTTAATTATCCAGCATTACATAGTTCACCATCAGCAGAAATGGGATTTGAACTTGGTCAGGCCTGACTTGTGCGCCTATGGTTTCTCACCTAAAGAGGGGGAGCATTTCTCTCTTTGTCACTTACATACCTGGGATTTGTTTCCTTGCGGGATTGAGTTGTACATTATTTGCTGAAAGAGCATGTATCTCTATTTCATTGATAACGGAGAGCAGGGGGGCTGGGTTTGCCTGGCAGTTTGTCCCAATATTCTTCTCAACTTTAAAAATACGTAGAGCAAAAAGTTTTAACAGTTCACATAAAAACCTTTGAAGCTCTCAGACTAATCACTAATGGAGGGTGGACAAGTTAAGTTTTTTGCTGTGCTTAATCCTTATTAAAGCACTAATCATTAGGGCCCCCAAATTGGTATAAGGAGAGCACTTAGAAAACATAAGGGATCAATAGTTAGTACTTAGGAGATAAATGAAACAACTTTTTGTTTCTTCCTTTTAAATCCACCTTGTTGCTAAAAGATAGAAAGACTGAATATGAGTGAGATTGTGGGTTTCTCAGCATTTCATAGCTTATATATTGAATCAGATTTTAAAAAATATATTTAACTAGCCTTAACTTTCTCAAAAGCTACAGAGATGCATATTATTAAAAAAAATAACTTGAATTTTCACTGGGGGTAAGACAAACCTGTGAGGAAATATAGAGGTGTGCATGGAAGCTCATGATTTGGTAATAGAAACATACCATGAAGCAAAGATTCTGTGCTGGATTCTTTAATCCTTGTTTCCCTCAGGGTACTGTGGGAGTCTGGAGCATGATGCCTTACCTAACCTGGGGCAATCCAGGAAGACTTCCTGGAAGAGGTGACTGAGTTTCATTTGGGTTTGACACTGCAACAGCCTAGAGGCTGAACTCTGTGGTTGGAATATTGATGGTATTCTGTGAAGGGCACAGTGCTCATGTTGCAAACTTTTGTTGCTTCATTATTCAATCACTAGTAAATAAGTTACAATTAGTTTATTTAGTGTTTTGCAGAATTATGGACTTCAGGACTCAATAAACTTTTTCAAAAGAAAATAAAAATATGAGGACACCAACTTAGGCTTGCCTAAGAATTATTTTTTTTAAATAACGACATTGGAAACAACAAAACCCCCCAACAATTTGTAACAACATGCCCCTATCAAGGATCAACATTATGAAAGAAAGGGTATTTTCACGCCAAACATTGTAAATATACACACACACACACACACACACACACACACACTTTCTCGAAAGGAAAGCCATTTTTTATCTTATTAACATTTTAGTTTGAACTATGTAAGCTCCTTTTCACCTGCAGTTTCACTCTCCCTGGTAGTTATCCGCGGTCAGTGGTCCGAGAATATTAAATGGAAAATTCAAGCAATAAGCGACGTATACGTTTTAAATTGTGCCCTGAGCTGCGGAGCGTGGAGAAATCTGCTCGGTTCTGAGACTCGCGTGGAAATCTCGCGTGGCCACGTCCGTCTCGCGTGGCCACGTCCATTCGTCGCAGCTGCAGACCCTTCCCGCTGTCAGTCAGGCGGAACCTTCCCGGGGATCAGGTCACCGTTGGTAGCAGCGCCGTGCTTGTGTTCAGGTAACTTTTATTTTACTTAATAATGCCCCAGAGCACAGGGGCAGTGATGCTGGAAATTCGGAACCGCCAACGAGAAGCCATGAAGTGCTTCCTTTCAGTGAAAAGTCGAGTAAAAGTTCATGAAGATATTTTGAGAGATGGGGGGTGGGGGATGGGCGGGCAGGAGGGAGCGAGAGAAAGACAACATTCACATAACTTTTATTACAGTATATTGTCATAATTGTCCCACTTTATTAGTAGTTGTTAATCTCTTGACTAATTTATAAGTGGAACTTTATATAGGGAAGATGTTGTTCCAGTGATGGCGAACCTTTTGAGCTCGGCGTGTCAGCATTTTGAAAAACCCTAACTTAACTCTGGTGCCGCGTCACGTATAGAAATTTTTTGATATTTGCAACCATAGTAAAACAAAGACTTATATTTTTGATATTTATTTTATATATTTAAATGCCATTTAACAAAGAAAAATCAATAAAAAAAATGAGTCCGCGTGTCACCTCTTGCATGCGTGTCATAGGTTCGCCATCACTGGTACCCATAGGGTTCGGTGCTACCTGCGGTTTCAGGCGTCCAGTGGGGGAAAGAGGACTCTACTTTTAGACTGACGTAGAAGTTGCAAAACTAGTGCAGAGAATTCATTCACCTTCCTCTAATTTTAACAGTTTGCCTCAGCGAAAATAATCATCCAAACCAGGAGACTGACGCTGGTACACAGTGTTCAGTGTGTGACCGGACTCCAGCTTCCCCCCTGGCCCCTCGGTATCTTCCTTTTAGTTCCGGATCCGGTCCGGCCCCCGCAGTATCGCCAGTTGTTGCGTCCTCCTAGTCACCTTCGTCTTTGACAGTTCCTCATGCCTCCCCTGTCCTTGCTGATCTTGGGACTTCGGCGTGTTTGATGTTTCCTCATGATTAGATTGAATTTAAGCGTATTTGGGCAAGAACAGGATAGAAATGATGTGTCCTTCCTATGCGTGGTATCAGGTCGTCCATTACGCTGCGCTGTCCTGTCACTGGTGATGTTAATCGCGAAGTAACCTTGATCATCAAAGATGACGATGTTCCACTGAGTTTCTCTAGAGTCACGTTACTAATTTTTTCTTCATACTTTATACATATTTGGGAAGAGATGCTTTAAGATTATGCCGACCTGCTCTTTCTCCTTAAAACGTTCACCCAGTGACTTTCAACATCCGTGAGTCCATCTCGCCTGCAGCATTTATCACTGTGGGGTCTGCCTAATGATGAGCTTGTACTTCTCTCATGCTTTCTACATTTATTTTAATTCTTTTGAAGGAAGAGCTCTCTATTCCCCCCTTTTTATTTATTTGTTCAGTTATTTTACTTATATTGGTATGGGTTCGTGGGTCTATATTTTTATTCCATGGCTTGTCATCCAGTACTATCACTGTTTATTTTGTTGCTCCAGCTTGGCGATTAGGAACTTCTTCTGGTTGGCTTTTGTGAGTGACTTCCCTTCTCACTGCATGCTTAGTGCCGAATTGGTGTCTTGTCCCCATCGCCTTTAGAAATAATGAGAGAAGACATGGAAAATGGTGATAAAGAAAAAATAGTCACGGTGTTTGGAGGAAAGGTAGTTATTTCTTTTAGAACTGGAAGGGGCATAGGGGTTTCTAGGGAGCACCCTCAGCCTAAAACTAAGACACAGCTCATCTAGACCTTTCTATGTTCCATGCTGGTGCTGGGCCTCACAGGCTACAGCATCTTATCTGATCCTCCAGCAGTCTTATTTTAATATTATGGTTTCACAGATGGGAAAAGGGAGATTCCAGGGTTCCAAGAGGTCACAGTGCATAAAGGAAGTGGTGGAGTCAGGATTGCATCTGGTTCCCGGATCCCCAGGGAATGTCACTGAGCACTTTTCATAAAGGACAGGGGGCAGGGGTAGGAGAGAAAATTCCTGCCTGCTCTGATGGCAATGCCACCCCACCCATGCCCCACCACAAAAATCTTTTCTATCCATTATCAGGAAAAAGAAATACCTTTCCATACAGTAGTCACTGAGATTCCTGTGTGTGTGTGTGTGTGTGTGTGTTTGTGTGTGTGTGTGTAATTTTTCACCCTTCTCTATAATCTGTAGATAACAATATATGCAGTTCTGTCAATTTTATATCTTTCTCAAATCTTAGTTTTAGAGAGTACAAATGTGAGAAGTTTTAATTTGCAGTAATTTCACCAGAGATCTGTATCTGAAAGCCCCAGAAGAAAAAATGTTCCTCTTTCTACTGCTGTACTTGGCCACCACTATTCCTTTTCCTAGCCCTCTTGTACCTGTGGTCCCTCAACCTATTAGGAACAAAGAATTGGATTCAGGAAGAGAGCTTGGCAGCACCATGCGCTACATACCATGTAGCTCACAGCTGGGACAGTGGAGGTCCTGGGGTAGCCAGAAACTGGCCAAGGTCATATACAGAGTGAAGGGTAAAGCCGGGCTGGGAAGCCAGGGGTGTGGCCTCCAGGCTGCCTCTCTACCATCTTGCCGTGGTGCTTATTCAAGAATTCCTGTCAGTACCACCAAGGTCTGATTGACCACATGCACAAAAGGAATTCTCCAGAATGATTTCTTAATAATAAATGCTTACATTTTCTCTTGGCCCCAGGCCAAATCCCTCCTCTCAATCTTACTTTCAAGGTTGAACATTCCCTTGGAGTTAGTGACCTTGCCCTTACTGGCCTGTTGATGTCGCTATCCATCCATAAGCCTCCTTTCCAGGGACTGTGTTTGCAGCAAAGACTATAATTTTATTTTGGGTTTGGATATACTGATTACATTTTAGCTTCTGGTATATTTTCTTACCTGTCACAGCCATTAAATTTATTTTAATAGTTACTCTACCCTCCTGATAGCCACTAAAGGGGGAATTGGATATTGTCTATCAATTGGCTTAGTCTGTGAACTAAGGCTATATCTAATTACAAGGCATTGTATCGGTTCTGATTTATTAACCATTTACTGTGCCTCAGAGAAGTGGCATTTTTAGTAGCACTGTTCAGCCTGGATACAGCTTTCCAGGAGGGCAGGGTGCCCGGGATATCACTGATCTTACAGTTATTACTTTGTGTCATATATAATCTTGTTTTTTCCCTGCAACAAATAAATCTTTGGGTCTCCCTGAAAAAAAAAGAAAAAGAAAAAAAAAACATTTGTGGTTACAGCATAATAAAAATAAACCGTTTGTCGTGACTGCAGCTGACATTTATCAGCCCGTTTGTGGGTGCTCTTTCTCTCTCTCTATAATACAGAACATAATTTGTCACTTTGTAAATACATTCCAGTCTAAATCCCTGCCAGCATCTGTTAGTGTTTGAAGGATTAATGTACTACCCTGTGTATGTCTGCACTTGCAGGGAACACTGTAGCATATGATTATGGATCTTGGGAGAGAGAGGAATAGGGCATTTTCTATGCTTTTTCCTGCACATGGGTCTTGTTGGCCTTGTCCTGATTTTTCTTGTCATTATCCAGTTCTGCTTACCAAGATTCTGGTTGTCCTCAACTTTCCTTCTCCCTTTCACAGTAATGGTCACAGGAATAGTCGTTCATATGTACTGTGGGTGAGCAGTGGGAGACCTTTTGGGCTTGGGTTCAGAATTCTATCTTCATCTGATCTATGACCTCCAGTTACTTAATTTCCATTTTCTCACTTACAAAATGAAGATGCTAATATCTATCTCTTAAATCTGTGTCGATGCAAAATGCCCAGTAGAGAATTTGGCCAAGAGTAACTAATGGGGCTGCATCACCTTTTGTCATTGTCAGCGTGTTTGCTGTTCTTGACTCAGTCCATGAAACTCAAACTGTCATTGGAGGATCCCAGTGCCACGAGGCAGCTGGTGGTTGTGATTCTGTTTGTTTTCTTGATAGTGGGTTTTGTATTTGTTTGGAACTATTTATATCCCTGTAAATCAGGTGTTTGGTGGTTCCTGGCCCAGAAAGCATTCTGCCAAGAAGGGACTGGGGTTCTCAACAAGGCTTGGTACTAAATTCTGGCAAGACTGAGGGATTTAAACCCATCCCCAGTGGCAGCATGATGGAGAGACCTGCTGGAGGGCCATCCTTGCTCTCTGCAGCAGAAGGCATCAACTCCCCTGAGTGATTATGTGTCCGTAGTTCCTGCTACTTTATGGAATGGCAATAGTCTGCCAATCCATCTTAAGCTCCTGCTTTTCTTTGGATTAGAAAAATTCCACAAAATGGAAGAAATGGCCTCATGAGTAATTTTTGTGTGAGCAATCTCTGTTTCATTTTTCATTCTTTAGTTTTTGTGTATGTATTTCTGCCTGTCCTGCTCCAGTGGTTCCCCCACCCAACCTCTGTGCCTGTATTGGCAATTCTCTCCAATAAAGAAGAAAGTGTGTAGTGCTCTTTTCATTAAAAGCATTCTTTTGCTGTTGTTTAGTTTTTGTTTGAAATACAAATGCATATGAACAAGATAGAAATATCATGCCCACATACCTAGTGGTCAAGATGTGGCTTATGATTTGATGCTTTTTTTAGGATTCTGAAAGGAATCTTCAGCAGATCTAGGAGTATATCTTTGATTCTCTATGAAAAAATTCTTCTTTCCCTAGATGCCCAAGGATTACCATACTTGTAAAATGTCTAGAAAACCTTATTTCAATTATTTTGACCAGTATCTATAAAATTCTAAAGATTCCAAAATATATTTCTGTGTCCAAGCAGATATGTGGAATTGTAGGAACCATTTAGTGCTGATACTTACAAAGTGTAATACTCCTGAAATTTGGATTATTTAGTAGGGAAACATTTTGTATGGAACAATGTTAGCAGATGCTCACTGCTAAATCTATTGTATATCCTTAGTTCTACACACTGTTTGGGAGTCTTTATGCTGTGTGTTACCTGTATCTTTATCAAATGGCCTGTGTGATAAAGTAAGACATACTTTAAGGCGTGGTATGATATTCTTCTATTTTCTCCTACATCCATTGGAATCTGTGAATAATATTAAAGACTGTCAGATGTCAGGAAAAACACCAAATTTCTTGATTCTTGTTCTAAAACAGGAGTCACAAACTGTACTCTGCTGGGAGGTAATCCAGCATAGCACCTGTTTTCATAAATAAAGTTTTATTGGAATGCAACCATACCCACTCATTTACAGTATCTATGGCAGCTTTTGCTTTCATGCTACAAAAGTTGAGTAGTTGGTAATGGCCTGCAAACCCTAAAATGCTATCTGACCCATCAGAGAAGAAGTTAGCTGACTCCTGTTTTAGAAGACTCATGACCATTTGGAAAGAAAAGTGTGTTCCACTAAATCAGAATGAGCAGGTGCTTAGCTTCATATCTTTTCTACACATATGGAAGCCATTCCAATGATACATTACTTAGTTATCAAATGTGGTTAATCCAAAGAGGGGTGGGGAGAGCAGAGAGGTTGAAGTTAACTGTTTTGCCATCATAAAGTTAAAAATTTAATGGTGAAAATAAAACAGAAAAATGTAAGAGGCTTTGGCTTCGTGGACAGAACAACATTCCTGGGAGTGTACGTTTGGCCCCACTGTGATCTCCTGGACACAGGGGAATTTCAGTGTCTGGAAGAAAATTCTGGCCCAGAGACAATAGTGCTATCTTATCAGGAGAATTGGCTCATTAGATGGAGGGAGAACTGAATCCCAATTCTGCCAGCTATTAATTATATGTGTTTTGAGCAGATTTTTCATGCCTTCTCGGCCTTTGTTTCCTTTATAAAATACAGGTCATTAGGTCGACTTTGAAGGGCTCAGCAGGGTAAAATGTGACAAAGTTCATAGGCATTCCTTCTCGGACTACTATTTGCCAGAGAGCAGGTCCTCAAAAGTGTTTAATTGGCAGTGAGTGTTTGCCTCTTGGAAGGGATTTTGAAATTTATACAGGGAAGAAGTCTTAGGTCCGAGATATGTGAAGAAAATGACACTGAATCAACTGGGAAAGTTGACCCTCAGCCAGAGCATCCTCAAGTCCTCCGGGGTGCATTGCAGACCCAGAAAAGAGTGCTGCCAATAACATCATGGTCGGGGCCTTCCTCTGCAGAGGTAGAAGCTCTGGGCCACCTTGTCACACTGCCAGCCCCAGAAGCTCCCCTGTCATTAAGCCAAAGGGAGCAGGGAAGATGCCTATATAAATATTGGAGAGGCTGGAATTGGGTGCACTAAGGCCAAGCTGCCTTAACATGCACGCCATCCCAAAGTTGTGTCTAATGGACATTTATAAACCGGTGTCCCCGATGCTCCTCCCACTCTATTGCTGTGTGCGATGCTGTTCTGAAAACTTGTAGTGTATACATAGCTGGCTTTACACAGAATTATCCAATGTGATTCTTTTTTCCCATTTGGCTATAAGAGAGGAGACCACAGAACAAGCCAGAATGAATATGGCTGTTTGCTGATGCCCAAAGCAGCATGCTTTGTGCATTGAACAGACAGACATCAAGCTACTGCACTGAATCTATGTGAAAGTGTTGGACTCTGTTTCATTCCTCATGGACTTTCCTTTCCCCAGCTCCTCTTTGGACTTCATTCCTGAAGGAGTCCTGGTGGAGCTGTCAGATAAGCCCTGGAAACCTCACTAGCCCACTCAGTGCATGAGCTCTCTCTCGCTCTCTCTCTCTTTCTCGCTCTCTCTCTCCTCTCCATAACTTCTACTGTAAGGCTATCTGGAACTATAGGCTTGGGTAAGAAAGTAGCACCATTGATCTGATGTATGTACTGGGCTGAATTATTTGAATTAATTTATAGGACATAATGCACTTTTGTCTCTCAAAGACTTTTCCAGGCTTATTTTATGCAGTTTGGACTTTTCCAGCTGTCTAATATTCCAGCATCTGTTTCTGTATGTGAACTGGATAGTTCTTCCCTGAGCACATGTTTTTTCCTGCTGTCTTGGTAAAAGCAGTACAGAGCAGCCACCACCCCCTGACCTGACCTTCTGGCTCTTCTCTTGAGTTTCAGGCTCTGTAGGTACTAGGTATGCCTTTCACATTGGGACAGAGAACAGTTTTATGAGATGAGTCCCAATGTATGACACAGATCCACAGGGCTATCCCTGATTGACAGGTGGCTGTTCTTTTTGTGAAAAAAGTTTCTAAGCTTCTGTTGTCTAGTGGCTCCACTATCCCCTAGAACAGGGGTGGGCAAACTTTTTGACTCGAGGGCCACAATGAGTTCTTAAACTGGACCGGAGGGCCGGAACAAAAGCATGGATGGAGTGTTTGTGTGAACTAATATAAATTCAAAGTAAACATCATTACATAAAAGGGTACGGTCTTTTTTTTTTTTTTTTAGTTTTATTCATTTCAAATGGCCGGATCTGGCCCGCGGGCCGTAGTTTGCCCACGGCTGCCCTAGAATCTTGTTATAATCTTCATTCATCTTATGGAAGGAGAAAGAGAATACGGGGAACCAAATTCATGTTAGGAATAGAATAGGAGTTACACACTGTTCCTCTCAAAGGCCATTGGTGGAAACCTTGATGTCCACCTCAGTGCAGGCTGGGGAATGTAGTTCCTGGCTGGTCAGTCTCTTCTCAGCACAATCCCATCCTGTGGAAAGGGGAGCACTTGTTTGAGAGAAGCTAGTTCTTTCTCTCCACTGTGTATCTTTTTACATAGGGTAATTTTTAAAATTTAAAATTCTAGTTTGTTGGTTTCTGCCTTTAAAATGTGTGAATTTAAGTCCCTTTCTATTTCTTCTGATTATGGATATATTTGTACTAATTTCTGTGTTTTATTTGTGTTTTCCCTCTACCAAGAGTTTTCATTATTATTTTTAGTTCTTTGTAGACATTTTTGGATTAATTCATTTTCTTTATATCCTGTGTACTCCATATGCCATTTTTGTTTTCTTGCTGTTGCTTTGGAAGCTAAATATTTTCCTTCCTTCCTTCCTTCCTTCCCTCCCTCCCTCCCTCCCTCCCTTCCTTCCTTCCTTCCTTCCTTCCTTCCTCCTCTCTTCCCTCCTCCATATCTCCATCTCTTCCTTCCTTCTGTAGTTATTCTTAAAATTTGTATATACATATTTAAATTTTATCTTATCAAGTATAACGTTATTTAATGTCTCCATTTAACCAACAAACCCAAACCCTACTAGATTTACTGGGTCAGTGAGATCTTCCCTCTCTCCCCCATCCCATAAAAATATTCTTGCTATTGTTTCAAAACCATCTGTAATACTCTTTCAGTGTAATTTGTTTGGTCCTGTGCTAATGTAAAGGATGTGCAGAATTTGGGGATAACTTGACTATGACTCCTTTTCTGAGTGTGTACTGTGTTGAGTTCTCATCTTTTTCTGCCCTTATGGGTATTTTGGTTGGAACCTATAAGAGGCTGCTTGGTAGATGCCACTTTAAGCTGGAAACCTGATTTCTTTCTGAAGCATTTTCAAGATTTTTTTCTAGTTTATCTGTTGAACTAGAGGCCCATTGCACGAAGCGATTCATGCAATAGGCCTTCCCTTCCCCTGGCTGCTGGCACTGGTTTTCCTCTGGCACCCGGGACCCAGGCCTTCGCTGCTCCAGCCGGAGCCTTCCATCTTTGCTCCACCGCTTCGGGCCTACTTATGCAAATTAAATGCCATCTTTGTTGGGTTAATTTGCATACTCTCCTGATTGGCTGGTGAGCATAGTGGAGGGACAGTCATTTACATGTTTGTCTATTATTAGGTAAGATATCCTGCCTTGCTTCTGCAGAACCTTGGAAAGATTTCTCTCTTTGAATTCATCCTTAAATTAAAAATAGCCTTGTGGTCAGGCCTCCAGTGTGATGGTACTATTACATGTTTACTGCATGCTTGGTACACTGAGCTCATATCCATCATCACACAGTGTGACCAACTTCTGAGAGGCAGGTGCTCAGTCAGTAGGGTGAAAGCACCAGGAGAAATGCCTAGCTTTCCAAATGGCTTATGGATAATTGTTGCCAATGTCACTAGCCTGCTTTCATATCTATTTACAAATTTTTCCCAAGTTTGGTGGCATGTTATATATTCATTCATTAATTTTCTAAATTAACGCCTGCCTTGAAAACCCACTTCTTTTTTTTTTTTTTTTTTTAAATATATTTTATTGATTTTTTACAGAGAGGAAGGGAGAGAGATAGAGAGTTAGAAACATCGATGAGGGAGAAACATCGACCAGCTGCCTCCTGCACATCTCCTACTGGGGATGTGCCCGCAACCCAGGCACATGCCCTTGACCGGAATCAAACCTGGGACCCTTCAGTCCGGAGGCCGATGCTCTATCCACTGAGCCAAACCGGTTCTGGCGAAAACCCACTTCTTGCTACTTACTGTGTACCAGGTATTAGAGAGAGAGATATAAAACTGTGTGTTTTAATTTACCATAAATGTCAATGTGAATTATTGGTGTTTTGGTTTTCTTTCATAGTCTCCTGCAGTGTTCTTGGGAATGGAGATTGCTATAACCTTTTTGGAGGACACCCAGCAAAAATCTATCAAAATTTAAAATGTAGATATCTCTTGATGTAGCAATTCTACTTCTAGGAATTTGTTCTTTAGAAAAAAAATCATATATTACAAAGTATAAGTATTGCAGCATTGCATTTGGTAACTAAAACCTGGTAACTATATAAAATGGTATTAATTACAATAAGAACAATAGTAAACACAGGATATCTGTTTAAGATACTTTCCATGGATATTATTCCATTGAATTCTCACAGAAATCCCAAGAGGACATGTTTATATTATTTATATTTTTATAGATGAGGAAATTCAGGCATCAAGAATTTAAGTGAAAGTTCACAGAGCTAGTGAAGGATGTGGAGGGCTAAGCCCTGCAAAGGGGAAATATTTTAATAAATGATCAAAAACTTCTTTAATGGGCTAACTGTACAGGTTGAAACTAATAGGAGTAGAATTCCATATAGATATATTTAATTATGTGTTAATTAGTAAAAACCAGGTTGTAAAATAACTCATGAGCTCTGCAACTCTGTTTGTAGGCAAACATTGCACAGTGTTTTTATATGTGTAGAAAATACACTCTGGAAGGATGTGCATCGCGCTGACCCTCTGTTTCTCTTTGGGGATTGGGGTTTAGGAGATGTTTTTACTCAATACATTATACATTTCTGCATTATTTCTATTTTTTTCAATGAGCCAGTTTTATTTTTACAACTAAGGATAAATGTAAGTAGCTGAAAACTTCTTCAGGTCCATCAGTGTTCCTCTCACCAGCTCACACAGGCAGCCTGGCACTGTGGACCCCTGGTGCCAGTGGTAGGGGCTCTCTGTGCATTGTGGGAAGTTTAGTAGCATCCCTAGCCTCTATCCATTAGATGTCAGTACACCCCTCCAACTAGTTGTTGGGCCAGAAAAGTTTCCACACCTTGGCAGATGCGCCCTGGGGGGCAGAATGCCCCCAGTTTAGAACCTCTGAGTGGCCCTGCTGGCACTGGGCTATCTGTGTGCTGTTTTCTCCATTCTGAGGGTTGTAATGAAAATATCTCCCTCCACCTGAGGGTCTTTCCGGCTTCACCAGTCCTTCATGTGGAAGTCAGAATCCTCTAAGCCAGAGCAGACAAATCTTATTTATCTCTTTCTATTCAATTTAACCACTATTGACCTGTCACCGGTAATCAACAGGCACCAGGTCTCTGTGTTTTGAGCTGCACACTCTTTCTGAATCTAGGAGAGAGGCACTGATTTTTCTTTTATCAGCGGCTTCCCTAGCGTAGGGGGTTCCATTGCTTAACAAGTTTCATTAAGAACACAGCTATTAAATATTCAAAATCTATAGACTGTTCCTGTTGAGAATATAATTATACAGTAAATTAGCTGATGTCCATTATGGTGTCTTTGAAGCACATCTTTGATGTTTCGAGTACTTACATAAGATATAGGGGCCTGTTTATTAAGAGTCTTCAACTGTGTATAAAACTAGAGCAGTCAAAGTAATGGTGTCTGCTGAAGGATTCTTTATCATATGAATTTACCTTTAGTCATCTATTATTTATTTCAGCTATTTTATATGCCATTATAATAAATATTATGACAGAGAAAGCTTTTACGCTTCAACTTATTGTACTACTCTTTACTTGCCTGCAATCCTTCAACAAAATGTAACCATGCTTTACCTATAGTTAACGTAAATCATCACTTACATTAGAATGAAAAATTCGCTCTGAAAAAAAGGGCTCTTTCTTCAATAGCAAGGCCAAGATGCACAATCATGTTGGCTGCCAAACTCCTGTGGCTCTCGCCGTCTCGCCTTAAACTATTTTTAAGCTGCAAAGTGAATACATTGCATAGAGGGAGATTGGAAGGTTTTAGAATATTTTCACTCTCTTGTTAGTTTCTGGCAAGATAAGCATTTTTTATCCAGAGTGCAAAATATTGCCAATTATTGCCTAAGCATTTTTAATAGTTTTGCTTTGCGTGGCACCTAGCTCATAGACCAAATTAAATAAGCTGTTATCCAGTGCAGTTTCTCCTCGAATCAGCCTCACAATTACCTGTAGATATTGATACCGTTTATTTTATAAATTGAGTTCCAGCAACACAAGGCAAAAATTTTGACTTGTGTATAATGAAGAAAGAGTTGTCACGATTTCCTTATTAGGGATATATGTGTATTTTGGTAGCGTGGAGGATAGTTATGAGGGCACTTGTGGGGGCTCAAGCATGAAGGTTGGTGCTTGATGGTTGATCTGAAGGTCAGGTCAAGGCTCTAAGAAAAATCCAGGGTTTCGCCAAGGATCATTTTTGGTGTCGTTTCCTATTTTGAAATGTGGCATCTTCTGTAAGAGCTTTTTCTTGTTAAGGGCACAGTGGCACAGACTGGTGCACACGTACAGAGCTGTAAGAGACTCTCAGCGTCTTCTTTTCCTGGGTGCTCTATCAAAACGGGCACCCTTTTCATCTGCAGGTTAGGCTGAGGTTGGGCAAACTTCCCTCAGACTTGCTCACAACGCTGGTACGGGTCCTTCCACTGGAGGTACTGGAGCTGAAAGTGGATGCCATTGTTTATTTCCTCTTGTATTTCCCAGTGAGGATGCGGCCCTCCACTGCCACCATTAGCATTACTTATATAACACTGGAGGGACGAGCATTATGAAATCCCACATAGGATATTGATGAATTATTAAACCAGTTTAGTTAGGTCTGTATCATCGTTCAGTGAATAATGTCATGTCAACAATATGCTCAGCACCAGTGTCTCTCGCTGTTGTAAATGTGACAACTTCTATTTAAGGTTTCCGAACATAAAATCAGGACTGCACGTGTGTAAAGTGGGAGGCTGAGAGACATCAGCATAATGCAATTAAGGCCCATTGGATTGGAATTTGCAAGATGCCATTAGCAATAAGCTCTGAATGTAGATTATTGCCTTCATTACATTTTCTCTTTCAGCAATAGCCTTCTCTTATAAATTTCAAATGTATAAAATAATAGGATATAAAATAGACACAAATAAGAATATAAAGGCGATGTTCATTTCTTTATAGCTTCTTGGTGTTACATGTTGAAGAGTATGACAACAAGGATATACTAGTATACAGCACAGGGAGGTATTTCAGCAAAGACGCAAGCTTTGGAACGGGCCCCATCTGGTTATAGAGAGCTGGATCTGTCTTACTGGCTGCGCTCAGCCTCTGTTTTCTCAAAGTGGGGACTGATATACTTTAAAAGATATTTCATATGACTCTTAACTAAAAAGTAAATGCCTGTTTTGCCTGAGATGATAAGCTGGTGTACTGGTGTGACTGGAAAAAAAAGAGTAAGGATTTAAGGAAGGGTTGAGAGAGGCGTTTTATACCATTTTAAGATTCAAAAATTCTTAGCATGAAGTTTTTTCTATTAAAGCTATATCATAGGTATTATTTTTTTCACCTTCAAATAATAATAAATACATGTAAATGAGATTTTTTTTTAGAGAAGCCCAGAAATGAACTCTTCTATAATTGTAAGAGAGGGGTAGATACTCATCCAGTCAGCATAGATCCCGCTTTCAAGTGAGATTACACACTGGCTAATGTTTGCATATGTCATGTCCCCATAGCTGAAGGAGACTCTCCTCTTGGTGTACTGAAGGCTGGGCTCCATATGTCCCTTCATTGCATCTGGGTTTCTCCATCCTTTCTTTTGTTGCTGGTAAGCACATTATGAAAGTGAGATAGTCTCTTTTACATGTTGTAGTGATGGGGCAAAAGAGAAAAGGAGTAAAAGCGTTAGAATTCTTGGAATATGCATTTACCTTTAGAGGCAGTGTTACTGAACGAATGAATTAATGAATGAACAAATTCATCCTTATAAATGTTGTCTCTCTTATTGTTGACCAAGAGCAGGACAGCATGCTGCCTCTACATGAGGCAGTTCCAGATCCAGTGCGTTTCCTGGGGTTGGCCTTGCCTGAGTGGCAAGAAGGATTGACGGCTAAGAGGACAGGTCACGGTGATATCACGGAATTTGGAATCATGATTAAAACATGGTTTAGTGTGAACTGTGGCTCTGCCAGTTACTGTCTGGGTGAAGTTGTGCAGTAGCTTTCTGAACTTTACCTTCTCTATTTGTGAACTGGGTGGTTAATAAATGGCCCCATAGCGCTGCTGTGGGAATAGAAGGTGCCATGGGGCAAGAACTCCTGACCAGTATTCTGAGATGGCTGCTGCTACCAGTTATGCCCACTCAGCCCTGTCCATGAGGAGTGAAGCAATTTGGTGCATATGATGACGGTGATGATTACAGTGATGATAGTGGTAAAAACAACAACAAAAACAATCACAGTAATGCTTTTCATTGATAGCATTACAGACCACTCATCAGCCATCAGGCACTGCTCCAAGTGACTTACATATATATTACCTCATTTCCTGATAGGGCAGGTGCCATTATTATTTCCATTTCACAGAAGAGAAAACTGAATGCACAAGATGGGGAAGTAACTGGCCAGCTGGTAAGTACTGGGACTGGAGTTCAGACCCAGGTGGTCCCACCGAGTCCATGGCCTAACAAACCCCTTTTATGTCCAGAACATTCACAGAGATGGGACCTGGGGAACTGTGGCTTCAGGGAGATTCTCTGAGCCTTCTTCCTTCTGCTCTGGTGTGACTTGTCTTCCTCCTTCCAGAGTTTCTAAGCTACTGATACTAGTTTATGAAATAAAGAAAGGAAACAGCAATTACTAATGTACTTAATTATGGAAAAACAATGGTCATTCCTTTTTAGCAGTGGCCTTCCAACTAATAATGATAATAGTTTTTATTTATGTGCCCCATACCTTACATACATAATCTCTAATCTTTACTCTTAACCATGAAAGACAAATGCCCATTTTCAAGTAAGGCAGCCGAGGCCCCGAGCATTGAGGTTGTGTCCCTGAGGGCTCCCTGCCTGTATCGTGGTCCTGAGCTGGAGCCACAGCCCGGCTCTGCCATCCCTGCTGCGGATGACAACCTCCTCCTATTTCTTCATTTAAATACCAAACAATCCCCATATGGTTCCTTTGGTTTCAGGCTATATCACATCTGAGTCACACTTGGCTAATTCATAGTCATAACATGGCATGAGCGATCACTGTTGTATAACAATAGTAAGCAGTCCAAGGATTCTGCACATACAGACTTTGCAATCACTCAGACAGGTTTACAAAGAATAGACCAGGCAGACTTGGTCTACATAGGGTGTTTGTGAACCATGCCACCAGCAAGTATCCCTGGTCCCAGGGAAATGGAAGAAGAGTGGGTGGGTTGCTTACTTACTCAGTCTTTCTGGTTGAGCCTGGAGTGTCAGGAGCAGTTGGGCGTCTCAGCTACTTAGAAGCTGCCTGGTATTTCATGTGTGAGGTGCCACCTGTGCCATTCTATTTTAAAATGATGGGTACTAGCATCTGTATACATAATTTAAAATAAATTTACATTCTTGTTTTGCCTGAGATGGTAAGCTGGTATACTGGTGTGACTAGACTAAAAAAAGTAAGGATTTAAGGAAGGGTTGAGAGAAGCATTCTATACCATTTTAAGATTCAAAATTCTTAGTATGAAGTTTTTTCTGTTAAAGCTAAGTGAATGGTTGGATAGATCTCTAGAGACACAGACAGACAGACAGATAGATAGGAAAGGAAGGAGAGACCAACACGTGGAAGGATAACAGTTTATTTTAGGGTAGAGAGATTGTATATGCATTTATTTTGTTCATATTTTTTCAGTCTTTCAAAACTTTTCTATAACTAATGAAAGTGTGAAGTTGGCAGAGACCTGAAAAAAGCCTGGAGAGGTAGACAGGGCCAAGTCATGTGATAGTCTTTACCATTCTCCATTATATGTCCCCATTATACACCTCTTTCTGGGCTCTTGGAGGGTTGTACCTTCTCAAACAGTGCAGTTACATGAGTTGCTTTGCCAATGAAATGTGAACAGAAGCAGCCTCTGTCACTGCTGGGTGGAAGCCATGGGGAACCCTGTGCCATTGCCAGACTCCTTTCCCCACCGTGGAAGTTGCTAATGTTATAGAGATAGAGGCTTCATCTGCCTGAGCCCTGGCTGCCATGATGAACATGGCCCACGATGAACTTGGCCCACAATGAACATGGCCCCACGATGAACATGGCCACATGATGAACATGGCCCACGATGAACTTGACCCACGATGAACATGGCCCACGATGAACATGGTCCCATGATGAATATGGCCCCACCACCCTGGGATGGATATGGAACATGAGCGAGTAATAATCCTTGGTGTTTTAAGACACAGAGGTTTGGTATGTGTGTGTGTGTGTGTGTGTGTGTGTGTGTGGTGTACTTTATGGAATCCTGTGCTGACTGACACAGAGACTCTGTGTGAACCAAGCTGAGGAATCTGGATCATATGTTGTTGGCCATTCTGAGCTGCAAAAGGATTTTAAGCTGGGACTTTGTTTAGCCAATCCAGAGAGCAGATCTGGCCAAACAAGGCTGGATGGCATGTGCTAATTCTAGCACCTCTTAATAGAAAGGTCAGTGGTTCCTTTGTGGTGATGGAACATTTCTGTATCTCAAATCTGGTGAAGGTAACATGAATTTATATGTGTGGTCAGATGTCACAGAATTATACACAAAGGCATTACAAATAAAGAAATTAAGTGCATCTGAAAACTGATGATATTTTAGTAGTGTCTGATGTCTAATAAATTCCACTCTGCCAGTGTCAATGTAGTGGTTCTGATCATGGCTGAGATGTCACCATTGGGGATGCTGGGAGTGGGCACTATAAGTACTACTTCTTGAGAGTCTATAATTAGTTCCAAACCAGAGTTGACAGCAGCAACAAAAGTTCATGAGCTAAACCATGAAAGTGAATTGTGGTCAGTCCCAGATTCAAGGCCAGGCGTGGCAGAAAAGCTCACACTGGCAAATTGAAACTCTTGCCTTCACCTCACACTCCACAGGTTATGCCTCAAAAAATGGGACCCACCAGCCCCTGCATTTTCATTTAGAGCATGTCTCATTATAAACACTTTTTAAAAAAATATATTTTATTGATTTTTTTACAGAGAGGAGGGGAGAGGGATAGAGAGTTAGAAACATCGATGAGAGAGAAACATCGATCAGCTGCCTCCTGCACACTCCCTACTGAGGATGTGCCTGCAACCAAGGTACATGCCCTTGACCGGTATTGAACCTGGGACCCTAGAGTCCACAGGCCGATGCTCTATCCACTGAGCCAAACACTTTTGTAAAGTTGCTAAAGTTCTTAGGTAGTCAGAAAAGGAAATCTCCCAATACACACACATAAATACCCTCTTCCCCCATTCTAAAAGCTGTGTTTTGTTTTGTTTTTCCACTGGATTCACTGTATTGCACACAGTTTTACTACATTTCTCAGGGTCGGTAGTAGCAACAGAAACCTGATACCGAGGGCAGAAGAATTACCTGAGTAATAGTGTGCAGACTTGAATCACTGTCCCCAGGAGCCTAGTAACCCACAGCCTGTGGATTAGTCTGTTGAACTGCTTGATGGTTTGTGACCCCTTGTTCCCCCTAGAGGTGTACATTCTGATTTTGTTCTTATTAGTAGTGGCAGCTCTGTGCATTATTTTAAAGTGAAAGGGGAGGACCAACAGACAACTTGCCAACTGTAAGTTACACACACAGAAGCATGTGAAAGCCCCCTTGGCCATGCCATCTTTATCCTTGGAAAATTGCTTTGGGGTCACCTTCTGGGAATGTTCTCCCTATTTAATGCAGAAATATGTACATGCATTTTTATAATATCTCCTGGGGTTTTTATTGGGGTTTGGCTGAGAGGAGTAGTGTCTACCCCTCTTTCCCCAGCAGAATAAACACCTGACTCCCCTTTTAGGTGCCCTTGGAGTTCTGTCAAATCCTGTGCATGGTCCTGAGAGTCATGCTCCAAGTGAGTGAGGCTGGGCCCAGGGATGCAGGATGAGGGGAAAGGACACTTTATTGCTAACTCTGAAGGTCAAATCAGGTGGATGAACATTTTTGAGGCATAGGAATACTCAGGGGAATAAGTTAGCCTTTGACAGACTTTACACTCTGATTTTAACCACCAGATAGATATTGGTTATTCAGACAGAAAGTGTACAGGGTTTTGATCCTCATCTGGAAGTCTAAGCTGTCTACACCAGCTGCAGCCTCACTCAAGTCCATTCACTTCTCCTGGTGGCAATTTCCTGCTCTCTAGACAGAGGTGCACAGCCTTGCCTCACTGTGGATCCTCCAGCTTGAACGTCCCTGATCTTAGGAAACCCTAACAAATACTGTGTTTTAACTTTTCCCATTTCCTAGGCCAAATTAAATGCTCCTCCTCCTTTTGAAACCTGCACGTTTGTGCATCTGCTACTGCATAATGAATGTAAATCTATACTGGCCAGCCCTTTGCCACTGATATGCTGTTAGGTTTGGGGAAGTCATAGAATCACTCTCTGCCCGCTTTCCCTAGAACTGGGCTCTGTGATTAGACATGGCCTGGGTCCTACAGGATATAACAGACATCTAGTCTGCCATGGTCTTCAGGGCAGACCCTTGCATATCCTTAATACCATGCTGCATGGCAGTCTACCCAAAGCACCATTTATTGCAGGCTGGCACCAGGAGAAGAATTGGGCACAGTAGATGTTTTATCTCTCTCTAGTTAAATTTACCTTATACCTCCTCTCTTCCAGACAGGAAGGCAGGTGCTTTACACTTATCCTCACAATTCTGTGAGTAGGTCATTAATAGTCACCTTTTACAAATGAGGAAATTGAGTCTCAGAAATGTTACCTGGCCTCAAGGCAGGCTGCTCCTCAGCTGTCTCTGCCTGATGTTTATTATTCAAAGCTTGGGAGCTGGGTGAGAGCCCAGGACCTTGGCAGCCAAGATAAACTGCCCCATATCCACCGAGCATCCCAGCATGGTCTGTATCCATCCCTGAATAGGACAGTTTGGTTGGAGGATGTTCTCAGCAGTGCTGTTTGCATTCACCTTTCCTAGCCTTAGAGGTGTCCTGTTATTCTCCTTAGTCTTCCTGTAGCCTCACCGTCTAGACAAGAATTCCCAAGTCAGCCATTTGTTTTATGGGGGCTCTTTTACCTGAATAGGCAGGTGGCCTAGCATCCTATCTTTGGAGGAGGTAGGTCTATGAACTGATAGTATTGAATCTCACACCCTGAAGTCCAGCCAAACTAAAAATTGGGAGTGCCTTTCACACAAGGCAAGTCTGAGAGGCAACCCTGATCTTTCCAGAATTGTGCTGGAGCCGTCCAGTGGAAAGTGATGCTTCAAAGCCTGACTGCTCCAGCCCTTCGAGTTCCTTTCCAAGAGGGAACTTGGGCTTTCGTGTCAGATTGGCTTGACGTTATGCTTGCTACCTGCACTTCTTACCTCTTTGATCTCTTATAAGATGCCACATTGAAAAGTGGAAAATATAGCCCATTGCTCAATTGTGAGGGTGAAACTACATGGTGCATGTAAATGCTCAGCCCATGGGAGGCTCTGAATAGACAGTAGCCATTATGAGCATCATTATGATAATCCACATATGCCCCGTCTGTAGAGTTTTCTGGGTTACTAAACCCCGGAGATCTGAGTTAGTCATGATCCTTCTGTATAAATGACTTTTGCCTGCTTTTGTACTTATTATAAATAAATTGTCTTTAATTTTTGTTGTTGTTAATCCTCACCTGAGGATATATTTCCGTTGAGTGGAAGGGAGGGGGAGAAACACAGAGAGAGAGAGAAACATGGATGTGTGGGAGACAAATCGATTGGTTGCCTCCCACATGCGCCTTGACCAGACCAGGGATTGAGCCTGCAACTGAGGTACATGCCCTTGACGAGAATAGAACCTGGGATCTTTCAGTCCATGGGCTGTTACTCTGTCTACTGAACCAAACCAGCTAGGGCTATATTGTCTTTAATTTTTGATACAGTCTTGGAGGAGTAATTCCAGAACCTGCATGGCAGCTTTTGAGATTAAAATGTTGTCGGCTGAATTCTTGCCCCAGCCAGCTGTGTCCTGGTGTTCCTATCACTCCAGTTTTTTAGGATGCAGATTGAGAGGTGATACGGGAGCCTGAAGACCCTTAGGCGCCTCTCCTGTGCGCTGCGTGAAGCAGCACAACCCCCAGCCTGTAGTTTCAGCAGAGGCCCGGCCTCACATCCTCCCTAAACTTGGCAGTAAAAGCCCTGTTCTTCCATTCATTTTGATGATTTATATTCTCTCTGGGCGTCTAATATTAAACAGGGGAATTCCGACATGTTCCATAACACATTTACTGTAACTTGATACCATGAACTAAACTTGCTGTTATTTATCATTTCTTTTTATTTTCTCTCATTCCAGCATAAAGCCAAGGTAGAAGCAATGACCCTGGACCTCGCTCTGCTCCGTAGCGTGCAGCATTTTGCTCAAGCATTCAAGGCCAAGAATGTGTGAGTGTTCTAGTGGAGGGTTATAGATCATAATATCTTACTATTGTAATGTCTTTATCAGATGAACATAACTGGGAGAACGCAAGGCTGTGGTGTTGTCTTGGCGTCCAAGCTGGAGGCTCATTTATATTGGCCCAGTTAAGATGTACCATATTTTCCTGACTCTCATTATGATATGTGTCATCCATCTATTAACAGCCTCCCAGATAAAAAGAAAAGACACAATTAAAGCACTAGTAAAAGTGGCTAATAAAAGCCAGATGATCATAAGGCACATCCTGCTTATGGACATTTTTGTAGTCTCCAAGTCAAGGGAAAGAACATTTTCATTGCACTCGGCAAGAGGACATCTCAGCTATCCAGTACGGCAAGGGAGCTGGGGTTCAGAGCATGAGAAGGAGGTTCCACTGTTTTTCAAACCTGCCATGATTTTATGGTGGTGTGTGAATGTGGCTCCAAAAACATGGACTCCCATCATGAAAAACTTACTCCTTTTTTTCATTCTTTGTTAGTCTTTCAGAATGCCTGAAGGAGGAAGCCTTGGCCAGAGGCTGACACATTTTTATACCATTGCATGTTAACCTCTCTTTCAGACAGAGATCAGGCCTCAGATCCAATGCTGAGGCAAGCAGTGGTGGTTACCTCCATTTTAATGGTAATATTTTGTGTCCAAGTGTTTATTTTTATGGTTCTCTCATAATTTTTAGGACAGGCAATACTGGCTTCTTATTTAACTTTGGGGTTTGAGTTTCATTAAGAAGTAACTTTCAGTGGGTTGAATTATTAAACATGAGGATTAAGTTAATATTAGTAGAGGTGCCAAGGATAAGATAGTTCCAAAGGTGGCACCAGTTTTCTTGACTGAATTTGGAGAACTCTGGTGCATGACAAGCTATCTTTGCATTAGACTGTTAGGATCATGAACGATGGGTGTAAGGGGAGGTATCCTAAACCAAATATTTATATGGCACTATGTAAATCTGACCCCTCAGTGCTGTCCAGTATCCAATTCTTCTCATGTTTCCCTCAATTTCCCACTCAGCAATTTTAGACGGTTAAGGAGTCTGTTCTCTGAATCCATTTCTGGATCAGGCAAGTGGCCTGAGTCCTGGAGGTTGAAGGACTGAGTTAGAGTCCTCAATGAGACTTGCACCATCCCCTAAGTGCAGGCTGCGCACTCACAGGAAAACTTGGATAACAACCCTAGTTTGCCAGCAGGCCTGGGTGAGCCCAACCATGTGTGCTCTCTGTAGTGTTTGGCAATATTAGCGCTGGCCCTGCCCAGAGCTCTCAAGGAGCCTCAAGTTTGGGTGCAGCAGTAGTTTTTAATATTCACCAAAGGATATTTTTTCTATTGATTTTTTTTTTCTTTTGAACAGAGAGTGGAGGGGAGAGAGGCCGACCAGGAATCAAACCCACAACCCTTTGGTCCACGGGCCAATGCTCTCACCACTGAGCATAACTGGCCAGGACACCAGTAGCTTTTAAGTAAAAGCTACTTTGCTCACTTACACCTTTATCATTTATTTATCTATGTGTTCATTCACTTAACATATGTGTAGTAAGTGTCTCCAAAGCCTCAGGCACTTTTCCCGGTTTTGGGAAGAGAGGGGTGACCATTGGAAGCCAAGTTATGCTGAAGCAAGCCAGAATATCATTTGTCAGGAAGCAGTGTTTTGTTGCGAAAGATAATAGTAATAAGAGTAATCACAATAGCAGCAGTCGCAGCTCATTTATGAGTGGTTATTATGGGCCTCACACTTAAGAACCCTTTGCATACATTTTCTGGTTTAATTCTCAAAGCAACCCTTTGTGGTAGGTGATGTGTGGTATCTCTATTATACAGATGCAGAATTGGAGACCAAAAGAGTAGGTCAGTTATTTGAAGGCAGCTGGCTGGGAAGCAGAGGGGCTCTGATCCCGTGGGGTTCCTTACTCCTGCTTCCCCTCCATGCCGAACTGTCCTTTCTTTTACATGGGGTGAAACCAAGATCAGAGAAAGTGAGTGACTTTCACAGGCTCACTTGGCAGGTTGGCAGCAAATGTAGGGTTTTTATCAAGCTCTGACTTTTTTGCCTGCTCCTGACACCACACTGCTCCAGCAAGAGCTTAGATGTACTGCCTCTCCTCATGTCCTCCCATTCTGTGTCAGACCGCATTGTGAGCAGGCGGTTCTGCTGGAGAGAGCCAACTGTTACATAATAGCACTGTGTTCCAAGTCTTAACAGGACCATTAGTTTTTAACCATTAAGTAGTTCAAAAATCATCACATTCAACTGCCTTTTGTAATCACCAAGCCCCAACTTCTTAGAGAAAGCTATCACCCATTTTGCCCTAATCTTAGATTTTAGCAAATGACTTTGAATTTGTATATTTCTGGGTTCAGAAACAAGGGTGATTTTCCTTTTAGCAAACCCTGTACCACAAACCTCTTTTTTGATGTCTCTCGAGAGTACAGTGTTTTACATGTTTTAGAGAAATATTGTGGTGGGGAAAATATGCATAAAAAAAGCGAGTGATTTCAACATTTGAAATCCTGCCAGTGAAATCTCTCCTGGATAGGCAGGCGGCAGTTCAGCGCTTTCAGGTCTTTAGATACTGAGAACTGTCAGAAGTGAACTTAAGTGCTGGTGACTGGGCTGCCAAAAAAACATGTGTAGCTCTATTCTTATAATCACCTCCCATCTTTAGACATTAAAATTTCCATGTGTGTAAAGTATAATGACAAATGAAAGTAAGGCTGCCAGTTCAGAGCCAACCTCTTTCTGTGTTGGGGAACTGAGGAGAGGAAACACCGTTACATTTAAATTTCATGTGGATGCCCCCATTCCATATCCCATTTTCAAGCCTGTCTGTAAGCACCCCGGAAGTTTTTCAGGCTCCCTTTTCCTGCGTGTCTTCCCTGGGCTCACATTCCAGCACTGCAACATGCAGCATCTTGTGTAGACTGAGGCCCTGAGAATGAAAAAGGTAGAAACAGATGCTCAATGGAGACCGTGGTACAAGACTTGGCTCACTGTACTCTGGAGCCACCCTCCATCTGCCTTCTAGTAGGAGGAGATGCGGACTGGCCTATTCTGGGAAATCATCTTCTGTGTTGGGGGTGGGAATGAGGCCATTTCAAAATGAGCACTGCTAATGTGATGATGCAAAAATCACTTTTCCTTTATTTTTTGTGCAAGGCAATGTGCTAAGCACATTTGTCTTTAAATTCTTACAGGAACCCTGGGCATTAGTCATTTTTACCTCTATTTTACAACTTGAAGGTCCCAGCTTTTCAGAGAGAGTCTAAATGGCTTTCCCCAGGTTAGCAAGTTGTGGGTTCCAAAATTTGAATCCAAGTCTGAACTCAGAGAGACTCCTGTTTTTGTTAATTCTCAGACTCCAGTCATAGTTTTCAGGGTCGATATCTGTATTGGTATGTATTGCTGAGTAATATGTTACTTTGTAATTTAGTAGTCTAAAACCACTTAAAACAATAAACATTCCTATTCTCTCTTCCTCTTTCAGCTTGTTTAAGTCAGTATTCGAATAATAAGGTCAATGCATTTTTAAAAATATATTTTATTGATTTCAGAGAGAAAGGGAGAGGAATAGAGAGATAGAAATATCAATGAGATGTTTCATCCTCTGTTGGCTGCCTCCTGCATGCCCCTTCCGGGGGTCAAGCCAGCAACCCAGGCATATGCCCTGACTGGGAATCACAACGTGACCTCCTGGTTCATAGGTTGATGCTCAATTACTGAGCCACACCTGCTGGACAAGGTCAATGCATTTTAATAAATAGTTTTTCCCTCAAGTATTTTTCTTAAAAAAATTAATGCAACATACAAGGTGGGGCAAAAGCATTTTTATAGTTGTGCATATGGAAAATAATATAATAATTAATAAATACTAATTCAAATATTTCAGGTACTCACAACTATAAACCTACTTCTGCCCTACCCTATTTGTTGAAGGGCCCAGATTGTCCTCTAGAGTTTTCTGTAATCTGTACATTAGTGACTGCATACCTGGGGTGTCATTTAACATGTTCTAGTGTCAACTATGTTTCCTGTGACATGGTAGCTAAGTCTAGAGGCTTGAACAAATTCCTGTTTAATTTTCTGGCAAGCATAGCTCATAGATGGTGAAGTCTTCCATCAAGAGGGCACATATACCTGGTTGATAAAGCCAGTTTTCTCAAGGCTCAGCACACCTTTACCAGCCGCTTCTTCTGGCCACTCTCTCCTGGTCTGCCTACCCCATTTTCATTCACTTATTGTGTTATTCTCCACTCACTCTTCTGGGTGGTCAGCCCAGGAAGCCTCAGCCTGCTTCCAGACAGTTGTCCCAGGAGTTAGTGATGGTGGTGGTCAGCCAGTGTGTCTCAGGTCGAATTATTTTGGGCATTACTGGAAAGTTCCAAACCAAAGGCTGTGGTAAATCCCAACCAAACTGAGTTTTGAGGGATATTTTTGTTTCAACTGCAATCCTGGAGTGTAGCCAGACTCCACACTGCCTGGCAGCGGAGGCATCCATCAGAGCATGAGGACTGGGACCCTTACAGATCATTTGGACCACATGTTGGGATTTTCTGTGATGGTTCTGGAATAGTAACATGTTGTTTGTGGCGATTTTGCACATTTTCACCCCTAGTCCTATGCCTAGTTTATTGAGAAGCACCCATTTTGAATAGGGTCTGGAAGAGCTCAATAGCTCTGAGACCTGGGAACTCCATAAATATTTTCTTTTTCACATGTTTTATAGTTTGACTTCCATATATTCCTGAAATAATGAATACCAGGGTTCCAATCCTGGAATTTTAAAAGTTGGTGGTGGCATGTAATGTATAGCAAATCCAATTGCTTGCAACCCAGTAACCAATCAGCTCTTTTAATTCTGACCAAGGTCTTTGGTTCATGATGGAAATTAACTGAAATTGATAGTAAGTTCATATTAACATAATACATGCAGTTCTGAAGGTTTCTAGAACTTCATTGTTGATCATGGATTTCTATTTTCTCTTCTTAACTTTCTGTCTAAAGTATAATTTAAATAAATTAGGCTTCCTTAATTTTAAAGAAATAATATAGGATAGTAATGTTTAAAAGAAAAGATTAAAAGTTTTCTACCCCACCTTTACTTTTTAAATATTTGAAAGAGAAAAATCTTTAACAAAGTTATTTATTTTCACTTTTTACTAAATTACTTTCAGAACTTGCATGTACTAATCCCAGATATAATATTCTTGGATTCCTATTCCAAATTTTGCTGTCTCAAATTCTTCTATGGAAGTGGGTGGGCTATAAATTATAAATAAATTCCAAATTTTGAGGGATAAATTACCCCGAAGACCATTGTGTAAATTATGGCTTAATCTTTCTTTCTCTCCTCAGCTTAACTTTAAGAATAATGTTTTAGCCAACATATCTGCATTACTCTTTGCTCAACATGAGAAATCCATTTCTGGTTTGCCTAACAGAGGATCATGTTGCTTTGCTTTTCTACACTGTATGAAAACTAAAATAAATAAAAACAAAGAGTCAGGTTTTAGTTGTAATGAACTTTCTGAATCTTTATATTAATTATGACTCTTTAAGGAAAAAATTTAAAAGTCTGTAAGTTAGTTTTCTGCCATCCCATACATTTTCCATCTTAAGTTATTGAAAAATCATATTGTGAAACATTTAATATATTTACAAACATCAGGAAAGAATGCTTCCCTCAGAAGTAAATTTCTAATCTTCTGAAAATTAACTTTCAGCATCATTTGCTTTTATATAATTCTTTAGAACTCTTTCTAAAATATACTGTCATTCCTTAATAAACAGAAATACTAACTTTAAGCAATGCAGTATAGTACAGGGGTAAGCACACTTTTGTATAAAGGGCTAGAGAATAAATACTTGAGACTTTTCATGCCATAAGATCTCTGTTGCAGTTAACTCTGGCTTGTAGCATGAAAAATACATGGACAATATTTAAATGGGTGAATATGACTGTGTTCCAGTAAAACTTTATTTATCAAAACAGGTGATGGGCTGGATTTGCCAAGGGCCACAGAGTGCCAACTGCTGGTGTAGTGGAAAGAATACAGGGTTTTGGGATCAAGTGAACTTGGATTTAAATCCCAGCTCTACTACTTACTAGCTTTGTGGCCTTGGGAAAAGTCTTAGCATCTCTGGGCCTCACTTGCCAGATGTATATAAAGTAGAGGATCATATATACCTGTTAGAGTTGTTGAGGAGAATAGCCATAATGTATGAAATAACCAGATACAGCTCAGTGCACTGTGCCATTGACTGTTACTAACATGTATTTTTTATCATCTTGATTTTTAAAAATATATTTGTTTATCATCTAATTTTTTAAAATGTATTTTTCTTCATTTCAAAGAGGAAGGGAAAGGGAGATAGAAACATGAATGATGGAAGAGAATCATTGATCAGCTTCCTCCTGTGTGCCCCATATAGGGGATTGAGCCCGCAACCCAGGCATCAAACTGTGACCGGGAATCAAATTGTGACCTCCTGGTTCATAGGTCAGTGCTCAACCACTGAGCCATGCCAGCTGGGCAATCCTAAAATTTTAAATAATACATATAGATAAAATAGAAACAAGGAATTGACTCAAACAGGAAAGGGGAATAAAAATAGACTAGTAAGATGTGATCATAGAGGAAGAGAGTCTATCTCATAAGGTCTTTCACATTAATTAAAAATTGAGCCTAAGAATGAGCTTTGGGATTCCTGGCCAGCCATCAAGAGAAGAGAGGAATTCAGCTTCACTTTGCCCACAGCAAATAAGCATGACAAGATCAAGCAGAAAAGGTTGTTACTATAGTGAAATTCCACTGAGGACCACAGAGTACTGATTACTGAGTATTCCCCCTCTTCATTGTTAGTAAAGCCATGGACTTGAGGGATATTTCAGTTTTCTTTCAGAGTAAATAGCTAGACTCTGTTTTCTTTGCCATTATCACATCTGTTTCACCTGGCTTTAAGTAGCTTTTCCAAAGTTGCCTTAAGAGCAACCTGCTTTCAATGGTTGCTATTTGAATGATATATATTTTCCAATCTGATACTTTTAACCTAAATGTACATTTAAATGTAGAGAATGTGTCTCCTATAGATGGCATATACTTGGATATGTCCAGAAATGATCTAGGCTGAAAATCTCTGCCTTTTGATTTAATTTTGAATCCATTTGATTGTAATGTTATTATTTATACTAGAGGTGCGGTGCACGAAATTCATGCACGGGGGTGTGTCCCTCAGCCTGGCCTGCACCCTCTCGCAATCTGGGACCTCTCGGGTACTGTCCCTAGGCCTGGCCGGCAATCAGGGCCTATCGGGGCTTTCCTTCCCCGGGCTCCCAGCAGCTTGCCCTGCCCTTGCTGCTGCCACTGCTTGCCATCTGTGAGGCACTGCCCCCTTCCCCGCCACCGGTCACCTCCTTCTGCAGGCAACCGGTGTGGGGTGCAATCACTTGGCTGGCCTGGGCCTCCCTCTGCAGGGTGATTGCTGGCCAGCCCCATACCCCCAAACAGTGTCGCTGACCTGGACCTCCCTCTTTGGGGCGATCGATCATGGGGCTCCATGGTGGATCGCCCAGTAGAGGGAGGCCCCACCCACCTGGCCAGGGCTCTGCGATCTATCGCTATGTAGAGGGTGGCCTGGGCCTCCCTCTTTGGGGCAATCGATTGATCATGGAGACCTCCAATTGATTGCCCCACAGAGGGTGACCTGGGCCTCCCTCTACGGGCGATCGTGGAGTGATGGTGAGCCCCCCGACCAATCACATCTCACCCGCCTTGGCTGGCCTGATGCTAGTGTGTGTCATAGCATGGTTTTCCGGAAGGTTGTTCGGTCAATTGCATATTATGCTTTTATTATTATAGACAGTTGGGTTTATGTCTGCCATTTTCTTTTTTGTTTTTCTTATGTCTCATGTCTTTTTAATACCTTTATGCTTCTGATAATACCTCCTTTTATATTAAGTAAATAGTTTTTCAGGTCAAAATTTTAATATTTTAATGCTATTTTTACTGTTTTGTTATTTTCCTAGTAGTTGCTCTGGGATTAACCATATACATCTTAATATAAGAGAATCTACCCCAGATTTTATTTACCACAGATACTAACTTTAATTCTAGTGTAATATAGAAAAATGTATTTCTATATGTCTATATTCTTTTTCCTATATTTGTGCTCATATTTTTATACCTAACATAATGTATAAATACACAGATATAGTAAATTCATCTTCATAAAAAAAAAGAGCAACCTGCTTTGAATAAGTGAGGTACCATGGGATATATTCAAAATAGTGAACTTGCTGTGTACTCTGGTATACCAAAGTATTTCATATGCCTTCTTCTCCCCTCTGTTTAGTTTTAAATGTTTCCCTTCCTCTCATTATTTATCCAGTGCTTACAATAGTACCAGGAACTGGACTAGACATGGGTTTTAAACATTTGTCATCTCACTTCTCCTGTGCCTTATCTCTCTCTTATAGTAGTCATGAAACTTAAGGATATTTTCATAACTTTTCACGATGGCCATATTAAAAAACATACGCTAGGTAGAGAAGAAAAAATTAAGCTAATTTAATTAAGGGCCTCTTAGCAGTTAAATTTGTCAGAAAAAATTTTCCGTGAGCCTTTTGCCATCATTAAAAGTCATCACCACTAAGGAATACATGAAAATATGTTTGAATTAACCACAACCATGTTAGCAAAATAAACAGTTTTGATTTCCCAACAGAATTCTAGGGTCAGCCATCACTATCATGTTTCATAAAATCAAAGAAATGTATGTTAATTGAAGATACACAAAAAAGCCCCTTCCAGGAAGAATAGAGACCCAGCTTTGAAGGGTAAATATAATTACTCTGTGGTTGCCTCTTCCTTCCCACACTCGTCAATCCACCAGTGCTGGTGTTATATCATCAGCTTTAGCAAAGAATATTAATTTTGTTGCTGGTATTCAACAAAGATCTCTTAAAGCAGTTGACTATAGCACAAGTCAGCAAAGTTTTTCGAAAAGAATCAAATATTTATTTAAATATCTATATAAATATGTTGTTTTGTGAGCCAGATGGTCTGTAGCAACCATTCAGTCAGTATTGAGTGCATTTTGAATGTTGAATGAGACCATTGTAGGGCAAAAGTAGCCTCTGTTAAAGTGTAAACGAGTAGACATGGCTGCGTTCTAATAAAATTTTATTTAAAAACAGGAAGTGAGTTGGATATTTTATTTGATCTGGTGATTGTGGTCTGTTAATCCTTGGACTAGAACCCACTATTCCTTGAAATGTAACTCATTTTAATAGCATCCTTTCTCACTATGAGAAATAAGAGCGATTTTTCTTAGAAAATGGTTTATGTTAGATCTGGTCAAGATAAATAAGTACATATAACCATTGGTTTGTGCATGGTTAATTTTAATTCTCTGCAGAAAATGCTGATACTTAGAGGCTGATCAAAGAGATGAGTTTGAGTAGAACAGTGTTCTGTGATGAGTTTGGTGTAAGCAGGTCAACTACCACAACTAAGTATTGTTTATTTATAATGAGGACACTGTAGTCCTAATTGGGACTTGGAACCATATAATGATGATGATGATGATGATGATGATGATAATTATTAAAATTTATCACCTATTTATTATGCATCATGCACAGTTAAGCACTTATATGCCATCCCATTTTATCCTCATAAGAACTCAGGGTAGAACAAAAGGCTTGAAGAGTGGTAGTATCTTATGGTTCAGCCTAATACAATGATGAACCACATCTCACAGATCAAGAAATTGGGGCTTAAAGAGGTTAAGAACCATGACCAAGGTTATTCTAGCAAGTTGGTGGTGAGGCTAGAACTGAGTCTGAAATATGCTCTCTCACTGGACTCAGACAGAAAGATTTTGAAGAATCAGAAAGATCTGTCTCATTTGGGAAGTGCATCATGTGGGATGCATTGCCTTGGAAGGAGATTTGTCCCATTAATAGGATGGATGACAACCCCTGCCTACTGGGACAATTATTAAGGTCATTTCAAGGTTGAAGGAGACGCTTCTTCCAGCCAATTTTCTATCACCAAGAAGAAATTGTTTTTCTGCAATATGTGTAAAAGAGGTTAAACCAACCCAATAGGGGAGAGGCTCATCCCTTCAATTAAGGTACCCAGCCTGTTTTCCACCAGGTATCTAGACGGTGTCTCTCCACGGAGTCAGTTTAAGCAGAAATGGCAGCTATTTACTCTTGTTTGCAGTCATATTTATAAATTTAGTCCACATGTCAGTGTTTATTTCCCCTTAGTTCCTACTTGTCTTCATAATGATGCTGATCAGGTAGACAGGAGAAGATCAGAGGGTCATTTTACTATGTACACTTCTGTACTGCCATAGTGATTGCTCTGCTGCCTGACTGTCCTGTGGAGAAACCCTTTAGTGAGGACATGCAAAGGCTGTACTGCGGGTGTGGCCCACCAAGGCCTCTGGGAGATGGCCCCTTATCCACCTTCATTATAGCCATGTTCTCCCAAACCTGTCCTTCCAGACTCTGCCCCACACAGAGCTGCTTACAAGTTCTGTCTCCTGACTCCGGGTCTGCCAATCTGACTTGTGCCGCATCCCTCTGACCTCTCCATCACATACTCACTTGGTGCTTTTCTCACAGCCTCTACAGAAGCTGCCTTGTTTCCTTCTTTTACTTCTGCTACACAGTGGTTGAATTGGCAGGTCACTCTTTAGAGCATCAATCACATACCCAATCATCATGCTTGGAATATTTTGGGGATGCTTTTGCCTATATCGATTTTTCTTTGTTAGACTGAGCCCCAGAGAAGCAGAAACCTTGGCTAATTCATCTTTGTCTTAGCTTTGAATCTCTGTTCCATAGCTTACTAAGATGATGACCTTGGGAACTGCCTTCATCTCTCTGAGCCTCAGTTTCTTCATCAGTAAAAGTGGGAGATGATAGTGATCGCATTGTGATGTGGTTGAGAGGATTAAATCATATAATGTTCTTAAAACGTAGTGCCTGATATCTAATAAACAGTCAGTAAATTTTAGCTTGTATCATTGTTATTTTCATTAGCATCATCCTTTGCAATTATTACATTTACTGCCTTATAGTAACCTCAAGCTAGGGCGTGGATGGTTGGATGGATAGAGGGATAGGAGGGAGGGCAAAAATAGAAACACATAGTTCCATTTGATGACCACAACTTTTCTTTTAGGGTGTCAGTTCTCAGCCATTGAAAGTTGTTGAATTGGTACCTCTTTGGGTAGCATGGAGGTTACACGTTTATAGATCTTGGGAAATAAATTTTAAAGTAATGAAATGTACAGTAGTTATTTTGGGAAAATAACACAAACGTTGTCTTCTAGGAATCTATGAACACATTTATCATCTAGGAGCCAGGGCTACCTTGCTGTGGCATGGCCATGTGAACATACTAGCCTGCCATTGCTTGGCTTGGAGAGGGACTGACACCTCTGAGTTCTGCCAAGCCTATTCTCTGACTTCCACTGAGACCACCTACACAGTCATTGGCACAGCAAATCCATGATGTTAGGGTTAATATTTGGTTATTCTCAGAGAAATCCTGGTTTATGTAAGACTTGGGAAAAATATATCAATGTCTGTGGTTCAGAATTATATTTCTCAACTTGGCCCATGAATGCAGCTTGGTTTTTCTCCTTGTACCATCTAACCACCCCCATTGTCACATTGGAGTTCTACTTTTACATAATTGACATGTTGGGAAGTTTGTGCCTAAACCACACTGAAATCATATTTTAATAACATGGGAACTATCTTTTCCCCCCAGTAAATTGTTGAGAAGCTAATTCTTGTCAGCCTAAAAACTTGAATATACATTTGAAATAAATCACCAGCATTACACTGTGGCAGCCTGCTGAAAATCCCCAAAGAAGAATATATTTTTAGGTGAACTACTTGTTGCTGCACTGTGTTTTTAATACTATGAATCCTTTCTTCATTTTGTAAGAATCTACTGTGTACCTTGTCATTCAGGAAAATATAAACAGAGCCTCTCAATTAGCAGTGACGTTCTTCAGGTTGCCTTTAAGGTCAGCTTGCTCTTATAGCTTATTCACCAGCTCAGAATAAAAAAGATGTTTGAGCTGACATAATGAAATAATTTATAAGCAAAACCAAAGAGGAGAAAAATGCTTCTGTTTGTCTCAGAAGTACAAGTAATGGGTAAGTCCACAAACCATACATCTTTGGGAAACGGATCTTGGCAGAATGTCTCCCTCCTAAAATGACCGCAGTTCCTCAGTCTCCCATATCAGCTCTCCAGACTCCCCAGAGACTGTCTCTTGAGGACAGTGTTTCTCAACTTGTCCATGTTGTGGAATCAGCTGGGGATTTTATACGTCACTGATGCCTGGCTGCTACCCCCTGACGTGTTGATTTGAGTGTTCTGGGGTGTGCACTGGGCATTCGGACTTTTAAAAATGCTCCCCAGGTGATGTTCACGTGGTGCTGTGTGGGGCACTGGGCACAGTCCACCCAGCAGGTCTCAAGTCCTGGTTATTCTCTGCCCACTCATCAGTTGATGACCATCTGGGCTGTTTATACATCTTGGCTATTATGAATGGCACTGCTATGAACATTCATGTACAGGTTTTTGTGTAGATATAGTCATTTCTCTGTGTATGTGTCTAGGAGTCAGTTGCTGGATCATATAGTAACTTTATGTTTAACTTTTTGAGGAACTTTCATTCTTTTTTCACAGCTGCGGCACCATTTTACATTCTCACTAGCAGTACATGGGGATCCCAGTTTCTCCACATCCTTGTCAACACTTGTTCTTGTCCTTTTAAAAACTTAAGTTATAGCCATCCTTTTTTATTATAACTATACTACTCAGTGTGAAGTGGTTATGTTATGTATATTCTTTTATATCCAAGCACATATATTTTTTCTTTATATTGAGTATGCCATGAGCACTTTTTCATGTTATTAAATATTCTTCTCTAATTTGAATGTTAAAGACTTTACTGTGATCCATTGCAAAGAGGTAAAATTATTTAACTTACCTTGAACTTTTGGCTGCTAGGTTTTTATTATACTATGATCATGTCCTGTACTTACTTTTTTTTGGATCTTGTTTTCTTAGGATCAATTCCTATAAGAGGAGTTTCTGGGACAAAGCATATGGATATCTTTTAATCATCTATGAAATCAAATCACCCTCCATAAAAGTTACATGTAACTCTTATCTCTTCCTCAAAAACTAGGCAATACTATTAAGATATAAAATATGATTTATACAACTTGCATTTATTAATTAAAGTGAAATGTTTATTATAAATGCAAGATTTCTGTTTATTTGTCATTGAAGTTCTTTTCTCAGTTGCTTTTCAAATCATCTGAGGCCATTGCAGCCACAGAGAGGAGAAACCACTTCCTGGTAGATCGGAAGAGAAATCTTAACTTTTCTGTCATTGGTGAGAAAGTCTGGGGTTGGTCAATGGCACTGAGTGGTGAGGAAGTGGGGCTGAGCCCTGGACTGGGAGTCAGGAAGGACAGGCTGTCATTCACCTCTTCATTTATCATTTTCTAGATCATTCTTTGTCTTAGATGGTGGTGCCCTATGCTCCTACAGGGTGCATTTTAATAGCATCAACTAAGCTCCAGCATGTAACTCTGGTGATTTTTCAGGAACTTCCTCTAATGTAGCTCTGGCTCTTAGGGCAGGACTGGCCACATTATAGAGGGAAGGCTTCACATTAATCTTAGACAAGAAGTAGCTATGCCCTTTAAAGACCCTGATACCAAAATAGACTTTTAACTTCAGGCTTCTCAGCCCTGTTTGACCCTCAGGTGCCTTGGACCAAACAGATCTTTCCTCCTTCCTTCCCTTCCTGTGTAGGGTGTCCATGCTTAGTGGAGTTTTGCATCAGGTCCATTATTTTCTGAAGCCCCTTCTCTGCTGTCCTGGTGGAAGTCTGGGTTTGCTGTTTAGCATCTGCAAGGGCTGGCAGCCAACTGCGGCTTCTCATCCTGCCTTTTCTGTTGTGCATGTCTTCTTGGGACAGTTTTTGATATGATCACATTTGTCTAATTTTATTTTGTTTTAAAAGGTTTAAATGGCTTTACGATTTTAAAGGCCAATGTTAAACCTGTTTATTTTGATACTATGATAAATAATGTTATATTACACAAATTCTGTGACAACAAAAATGATACATGTCAGTTGTAGAACAATGGAAAAATATGGGAAATCTGGGGGCCACTTAACTCATTCTGAGGGTTTTAGACTAGGCGTCTCAGAACCCTGGGATTTTTTTTGTAAATTGAACTATAATTTATATACTGTAAATTCATCACTCTAAAGTACATAATTCAATGGTTTTTAGTATAGTCACAGAGTTGTAGAACCATCACCACTAATTCCTGAACATTTGCATTACTCCAAGAAGAAACCCTATATCCATTTAGCAGTCATTCCCTATCTTTCTCTTGCCCCCTCCACCCTAGGCAATCACTAATCTATTTTCTGTCTCTACCTATTGGCCTATTCTGGACATTTCATATGAATGGAATCATACAATAAGTTTTCTCTGGCTTCTTTCATTTTTTTTTAAAAAAATGTATTGATTGATTTAAGAGAAAGAGGAAGGGGGGGGAGAGAAAGATAGAGAGAGAGAAATCGATTTGTGTTTCCACTTATTTATGCATTCATTAGTTGATTCTTCTATGTGCCCTGACTGGGGATTGAACTGGCAAACTTGGTATATTGGGACGACACTCTAACCACTGAGGTACCTGACCAGGCTGTGTGTGGCTTCTTTCACTTAACCGTGTTTTCAAGGTTAATCCATGTTGTAGTATGTCAGTGCTTCATTGCTTTTTATGGCTGAATAATATCCCATCCTATGGATAGACCACATTTTGTTTATACATTCATCAGTTGATGGACTTTTAGTTTATTTCCACTTTTTGGCTACTATAAATAATTCTGCTGTGAACATTATTCTCATAGTTTGCCCTCTTAGAAGACATCATGATACTTAGGGGTGAAAGGGGTTGGAAGGTAGGTAGGGACAGTGAAACATCTCTTTGGGGATCAGCGTTCCTTTAGATATCAACACCATGACCCCTTCTGAGCTCCTCTTGAAGGACTGTCCACTGGGACATGCTCAGGGGTCCTCTAATCACTGGAGAAGCATGTATCCTCGAGAGAAAGTTTTCAAGTCTGTGATCATAGCCAACAAGAGACCAAGATGTTGAGTGACCCCTGTTTGGTTTAAGAAGAAAGCATTAGCACAAAGTAACAGATGGAATCCAACTTGGGCTCAATTATTTTGTAAAGCTTTTTGTTTATTTGACCTCTCCTGACCCAGGAAATAATTCTAACCAATCAGTGCTGGCTCCCTTTGACCCTGGGGTCTGGTTGCTTTACAGCTGATGACAGCGGGGCCACACTGCTACCACATCTGAATTAATCCTCAACACCAGCACTGCGTGCTGTTCTCTGGCAAGGTTGTATTTCTTCATTAGCTATTCCCAGGGCCTTGGGAGTCCCAGAGGATGTCAGAGTACATTAATTTTTATCATAACACGGAATCTTTCAGGTCTGAATGGCAGCACAGCTGTCAGGGGCTTTCTGAACTCTGTTACAGCTCCATATATCTCTAGGCAAGGAAATTTACAAAATGTATGAGATGTTTTATTGTTTGAGTGACTTGACCATGCGCTTAAGCACATTCCCCAACTAATTTTTTTCCCTATTGTCTCTGTAAGTTCACCTCTGCCACCCCACATTGAAACCCCCTTTCTACATGTAACTGTGTGAGGTATGTTTTAAATAAAGTCTCTGCATAATAATAATGAAATGATCATTAGGTACTTATACTATTCTACAAATATATATAAAAATGAATGTTCCCATCATTCTTTCAGCAGTATTTATGCATCCATAATATCAGGAGTTTGTACATAATGTCTTCTAATGCTTTATATTGCTTCATGTCCACAAAATATACTTTTAATTTGAAGGAATGCCAATGCCTTTCTAGAAAGGCTAGTTATTTCTTCATTGCCTTTCCCCCCCTACTTTCCAGCTGAGTAGAATGCTTTCAGGAGTGCATGTTATTTGGAGAGGATGCCCAGGTATAATTTTAACAGAAGTGCTGTCAACAAATGCCAGCTTTCACCTATGCTCAAGACCCTGTACTGGACACTGTGGCATGGACATAAGAACCTTCCCACAAGGAAATCCTTGTCAAAGGGAGAAGGCGGCATTTTCAGTTGTAAGAGTAAATGTGTTTTCAGTAGGCATACCAAGTCATTTACTGCCAGCTCTAGTCCCTCCCTCAAGTTTCCTGGATAATTTCAATTTCTTAGTAGGGGATGTGTTTTTTAAGGCCACACGGACTGTTCATTTAGCGACTCCCACTGCCCGGCAGCCTAACTATACCAGCTTGTGAGCCATAGGGGTCAGTTCCCCGAAGTTTACACATCACCATTCACACTTAAAATGTTTACCGGCCAATATTCTACTTACTTTAATACATGCCATTTTTTAAAACCCCAGACCAGAGCAGCTACCCCACTTAGTGGATGTTTGTGCAAAGGATGAGGTTGAGAAAGATAGATGAGTTGGTTCCCAGTGCATTTTTTAACATTAAATACAGGTGGTCCTTCAATATGACAAAAATTAAGCAAGTGGCATGTATTGTGGAGAGTGGTGACATAGAGACGGTATGGGTTTTTTAAAAAGTACTGACTGCATGCAGTGCTTTAAAAATCAAAATGACAGTGAACTTAATAGGTGTGAACAGAGATGCAGAGAATAGGTGTGAACAGAGATACAGAGAGCTTTACAGAGAGATACAGGTGATATTTAACTTTCAGGGGTTCAGTGATTCAGCATCTTCTATTGTCTGTCATGCACGGTGCTAGGTGTGGGAGCACAGGAGGGGCTGTCCTTCAGAGGTGTCTAGTCCATTGTTGTGACTTCCTGTATTTTGTGATGGGAGAATTGAGGGTCATAGACACAAATTCCCTCTGTTCTCAGTCAGGCCAACCCCAGCCCTCCCCATCCACCAGCCTCTTCCCTTCATTTGCATGAATAATGATCACATTCTCTGCATTCCCTTGTGGAGTTTACTAAACTCCAATTTGGCCTCCCCAGATTTTTTGCATATCACAAGTGAATTTTCTTAGGACCTGACCATGATTCATTTGTCAGATGAACAAATGGGAATGTGCCAAGAGAGACTTGGGTTAATTTGTATTTTCTCAATCTATGGGAGCTATGTTCAAGTGAGGTGACTGGGCTATAAGCATAGTGGAAGTTATTTATTCCTACTCTTCCCACCCTCCCATCTTTATTGTACTTGTAATTGATTGTCCACTTTATTAAATACTAGTGGCCTGGTGCACAAATTCGTGCACATTGAAAGGAAATTAATTAGAAGAAATATTTTAATATTGCTGTTCGCCCTTTCTCTATAATAGAAGTGTCAACCAAATTCACGATTGACAATGACAGATTGAAACACATGTGTGAGGTTGGTGCGAGCGAGAGCTTTAAATGTATCACGCATGCGCGAGTCAACTTAGCCTTTTATCCTATATAATAAAAGCCTAGGTGGTGTCACGCCCTCGTGTGATGTCATCACAAGATGGCCACCACAAGATGGCCAGCAGGGGAGGGCAGTTGTGGGCAATCAGGCTGGCAGGGGAGGGCAGTTGGGGGCAAACAGGCCTGCAAGGGAGGGAAGTTGTGGGCAATCAGACCGGCAGGGTGGGCAGTTGGGGGTGAACAGGCCAGCAGGGGAGGGCAGTTGGGTTCGACCAGCCGGCAGGGGAGGGCAGTTGAGGGAGACCAGGCCTGCAGGGGAGGGCAGTTGGGGGAACCAGGCCTACAGGAGAGGGCAGTTGAGGGCCATCAGGCCTGCAGGGGAGGGCAGTTGGGGGCGATCAGGCTGGCAGGGGAGAGCAGTTGAGGTGATAAGGCCAGCAGGAAAGCAGTTAAGTGTCAATCAGGCCGGCAGGGGAGCAGTTAGGGAGCGATCAGGCTGGCAGGCAGAAGCAGTTAGGGGCAATCAGGCAGGCAGGCAGATGAGCTGTTAGTAGCCAGCAGTCCTGGATTATGAGAGGGATGTCTGACTGTCCCATGTGGGATCGGGCCTAAACTGGCAGTCAGACATCCCCCAAGGGGTCCCAGATTGGAGAGGGTGCAGGCCGGGCTGAGGGATACCCTCCCCCCGACCCTCACATGAATTTTGTGCACCGGGCCTCTAGTAGATATAGAATAAACTTGCTTAATTAGACCTGCTTTCTGATTTAGCTAAACTTTTTCCAGCCCAGTGAAGCACCCCAACTTCTCTTTCAGGTAATTGTCGGCAAAACAGCAGTAAATACCAACATGAAGCAGATTATTATTGTAGATCACCCAGGGAGAACAAAGAGTAAAATATTTAACTGCAGCAGTGTTTGACTATATTCTGTGCAATGAGAAAACCTGAGGTCATTTTCAAGGTCCACGATTTCTTACTTCTTTTCAGTTGGGTCAAGTTTCTAAGCTTTCTAAATCTCTGTTTTTTGACTAATGAAGAGAAAATAGGATTCTACCAAGTCTCCTATCTACCTACTCCAGGACTTCTGTGAGGATCAAATGAGATGAGGCATGTGAAAATGCTTCACAGACATTTGTTTAAAGTGTAAAATGTTTGCACCTGGCTATAAAGTAAGTCATGTTCCTGGGCTGAAGAAACTCCAAGGAGGCTAGTTGCTAGGGAGAGGACACTGGGTGTTACCACGTGATGTCATTACCTAGTGCCCACAGTGACCATTTCCGGGCTGGTCTGGGCTTGGGGCCACATTTTGGGGTCTCGGCAGCATCGGCTGTGATTTGGTGGGGTGTCACTCCGGAGTGGTGGTGGGGCCTGTGTCTCCCACTTGGGGGAAGCCGAGTGTTGCTTTGTTGGCGCCAGGTCTGCAGTGCCGTTTCTTTGTAAATGGCCAGTGTGTGTCTTGGCAGCTTCTGGGTTGAGTGTCTTCCCCCTGGTGGTCAGTGTGCATCATAGTGACTGGTTGGATGGTTGGAGGGACACTTAGCATATTAGCCTTTTATATATATAGACTAGAGACCCGGTGCACAAAAATTTGTGCACTCGGGGGAGGGAGAGGGGGTGCCCTCTCGCAGTCTGGGACCCCTCGGGAGATAACGACCTGCTGGCTTAGGCCTGCTCCCGGGTGGCAGAGGGCACGCCCAATCCCTAGGTGCAGCCCTTGGTCAGGCTCAGAGCAGGGCCGATTGGGGAGTTGGGGCGCCGCCCCGTCATGCACAGAGCAGGGCGGATCGGGAGGTTGCGATGTCACCCTCAGTCACGCTCAGGGTAGGGCCGATTGGGGGGTTGGGGCACCGCCCCCTGTCACACTCAAGGCAGGGTCGATGGGGAGGTTGCGGTGCCACCCCCTGTCACGCACAGAGCAGGGCCAATCAGGGGGTTGGGGTGCTGCCCCCTGTCACTCACAGAGCAGGGCGGATCAGGGGGTTGGTGCGCTGCCCCCTGTCATGCACAGAGCAGGGCCCATCAGGGGGGTTGGGGCTCCGTACCCTGTCACAAACAGAGCAGGGTCGATCAGGGGGTTGGGGACCTCCCCCCTGTCATGCACAGAGCAGGGCCTATCAGGGTTGAGGAGCTCCCCCCTGTCACAGAGTAGGGCTGATAGGGGAGTTGGGGCACCACCCCCTGTCACACACAGAGCAGGGCAGATCAGGAGGTTGGGGCGCTGCACCCTGTCACACTCAGGGCAGGGCCAATGGGGAGGTTATGGCTCTCCCCCGTCACACACAGAGCAAGGCCCATGGAGGGGGGTTGGGGCGCCACCCTCTATCTCCCACAGAGCAGGGCTGATCAGGGGGTTGGGGCGCCGCCACTGTCACACTCAGGGCAGGGCCGATGGAGAGATTAGGGCTCTACCCTGTCACACACAGAGCAGGCCCGTGGGGGGGAGGGGGGCTTGGGGCGCCGCACCCTGTCACACACAGAGCCACAGGGCGATCAGGGGATTGGGGAGCTCCCCCCTATCAGGCACAGAGCAGGGCTGATCAGGGGGTTGGGGCGCCTTCCCCTGTCAAGAACAGAGCAGGGCAGATAGGGAGGTTGTGGCCCCGCCCCCTGTCACACACAGAGCCACAGGGCGATCAGGGGGTTTGGGCGCTGCCCCCTGTCACGCTGATCCCGGTGCCGAGACCCTCGCTGCTCCGCTGATCCCGGTGCCGGGAGGCATATTACCCTTTTACTATATAGAATAGAGGCCTAGTGCACGGGTGGGGGCCCGCTGGTTTGCCCTGAAGGGTATCCTGGATCAGGGTGGGGGTCCCCACTGGGGTGCCTGGCCAGGCTGGCTGAGGGGCTGAGGGCTGTTTTCCGGCTGGCGGGTGACTGAAGCTCCCAACCGCTCCTTTTTTTCTTTCTTTTTTTAATTTTTTTTATTTTGGGCCGACTTTAGCTCTGAGGCCTCGCTGCTGAAAACATTGATACAATGTTGCGGTCAGGCTGGCTGAAGCCTGGCTGACTAACGCAGGTTTCTGGGGTTTGGTTTAGCTTCTATATTTGCAACATAGTTGCTTAGAGTTGCAGCTAAGAGGCCGGCAAGTCAGGCGGGGAACGTTGGAGTTTGCCATCACTGGAGCAAGCAAGCCTTCCTGTTCGATTCAGTGCATGGCTGCTGGCCGCCATCGCAATAAAGTTCCCATGTAAAGGGCAGGAGAAAAAATGGGAACAACTATAATTGTAGCATTATTGAAATATTATGCCAGTTGGATTAAGTGTCGTTGGTGGCATAATTATCAAATTGATGCATTTTTCCTAGAAAGCCCTCTTAAAAGAGTATGATGTAGGTAGGTGTACTCCTGATATACATTTGCCCCCATTCAGAATAAATGAGCTTGAGATTTTGCTGCCAGGGATGCCTATGATGGAATGGGAAAGTATAATCAAGATAATGGACATGAGGCAAAAATTTAAGGAAATAACAAAGAGTGTTTCCATTTTCTGTTAAGTGTATATACTGATGTTCTGGAATTCACTATAAGAAGTTGTAAATGGTGCATGAAATGAAAAATTCTTGGTGGTCTCCAGGGTATACAGCCAGTGCTCCGCTCTATTCCTGCTGATTGTTTTGGATTATTTTCTCTATTCCAATTTAAAAACAAAGTGTGGCTAGGTTATCTTGACAGCAGAATACACTCTGAGTTAATTATTATTTTAATACTGGATGGTGTCCCTCACATTCTCGAAATATGTGGAGCCTTTACAATTTAGAAACACAGCTGGGTGGTCACTGACCACCTAAGCTGATGTTGGTTTTACTTGTTCGTGTTTCTCTTATGTTATTTGCTTTATCTCCTTGCACACTTATTCAGAAGCCTATCTCCCAGAGATATTGAGTAACTGCATGGGAAACAATATATAGGTATTTTATAAATGTTGGAGAAAATTATATACATATTTTATATCTCTGAATTATTGATGGGTATCATGTTCCAAAGTATAGCTCAATCCCTAGGAAATAGGCACCTGAGAAAAAGAAAATGGTCTGTTTTAGGTACCATCTCTCCCAGGGCCAGGGCTAGGCACTTACCATTTCTCTCTAATTTTCACAACCATCAAACAAGCTGGCTATTATCATTCCCTTTTATCATTATTATCATTGTGAGTTTGAGAGGCTAATTACATATTTTTTCCCTGGTACATTACAGCAAATAAGGACTTTTTAAAAAGCTTGCCTATATGCCACCTAAAATCCTCCTCCTGAGTTTTGCTAGTATCATGCACCGTGCATGTTGGGCATTGTGGTCTTGGTTTTGGTGATTGCTGGAGTGTAGGGAACCTTCCCTGGGCTTGAGGTCGCTGTAAAAGAGAATTGTTACATTAAGCTTTATGCTGCCATCTTTGAGTTCAAAATAAACCTGCTCAAGCTATTTAAGCAGAATGCACCTTGGAATTCTATAATCTTTCTCCCCTCCTTTCCTGGGAGAAGAATACAACTGACCACCAGAAACAGTTGCTTTGGAGATTTTGGGTCCTTAGGCCCTTTCTATTGAATTTCAGAGTATTTCCAAATAGTATGAATGCTTGTTACTCGCTTGAGAAGTGCCCCAGATGGTATGACATTCTGTTTCAGGGAGAAATTGAAAAGTGTTTCTCCTTATATAACTCTAGAGGCCCAGTGCACAAAAATTTGTGCACTTGGGGGGGAGGGGAGTCCCTCAGCCCGGCCTGTGCCCTCTCGCAGTCTGGGACCCCTCAGGGGATGACCACCTGCTGGCTTAGGCCTGCTCCCTGGGGGATTGGGCCTAAGATGGCAATCAGACATCCCTCTGGCAGCCCGGCAGCCCTCTGGGGATGTCCACTTGCCAGCAGGGAGCAGGCCTAAACTGCAGTCGGACATCCTTAGTGCTGCTGAGGAGGCAGGAGAGGCTCCTACCACCACCGCTGTACTGGCAGCCATCAGCCTGGCTTGTGGCTGAGCAGAGCTTCTCCCATGTGAGAGCGCCCTGACCACCAGAGGGCAGCTCCTGCATTGTGCGTCTGCCCCCTGGTGGTCAGTGTGTGTCATAGTGACCAGTCATTCCCAGTCCTTCTGCTGTTAGGGTCAGTTTGCATATTACCCTTTTACTATATAGGATAGAAGCCTGGTACACAGGTGGGGGCCGGCTGGTTTGCCCTGAAGGGTGTCCCGGATCAGGGTGGGGGTCCCACTTGGGTGCCTGGCCAGTCTGGATAAGGGGATGATGGCTGTTTGCAGCTCGTCACACCCCCTTCAGGGTGGGGGTCCCCACTGGGGTGCCTGGCCAGTCTGGGTGAGGGGCTGAGGGGTGTTTTCAGGCTGGCGGGTGACTGAAGCTCCCAACCTCTCCTTTTTTTCTTTTTTTTTTATTCTGGGATTTATTTACCTTCTATGGCTGTCACTGGAACTGAGAACCGGCTTTAGCTCTGAGGCTCGGCTCCAGCTCTTAGACCTCGGCTGCTGAAAGCAGGTATCTGGGTTTGTTTGGTTTCTATAATTGAAAAACTGTTGCAGCTCCAGCTCTGAGGCCCGGCTGGCTGAAAGCAGGTTTCTGGGGTTTGTTTAGCTTCTATAATTGCAACATTGTTTCTTAGAGTGCAGCTCAGAGGCCGGCAGCGGCAGGCAGGGAACCTTGGCTTCCTCCATCACTGGAGCAAGCAAGCCTCACGTTCGCTTCAGCTGCCTGGTTTCCGGCCGCCATCTTGGTTGGCAGTTAATTTGCATATCGCCCTGATTAGCCAATGGGAAGCGTGTCGGAGGTATGGTTAATTACCATGTTTGTCTATTATTAGATAGGATTCTACTTAGCTCATTCTTTTGTTGTATTTGAAATGGAATTCCCAAGAGCTACAATTGTGTAAACATTCCTGGGGTGTTTATTTAACCTGTGAAAGTCTGTCTTATTTTTTTTTGCGGGGGGGGGGGGGGGGCGGGGAAGCATGTTACAATTTTATTTACAAATCTTCACTGTAACTCAATGCCATGATGTTTGCTACTGCTTCTCACAGACTGTTTTATTTATTTATTTATTTTTTAAATATATTTTATTGATTTTTTACAGAGAGGAAGGGAGAGAGATAGAGAGTTAGAAACATCGATGGGAGAGAAACATCGACCAGCTGCCTCCTGCACATCTCCCATGGGGGGATGTGCCCGCAACCCAGGTACATGCCCTTGACCGGAATCGAACCCAGGACCTTTCAGTCCCCAGGCTGACGCTCTATCCGCTGAGCCAAACCGGTTTTGGCCTCACAGACTGTTTTAAAGTACACTTCTAAGTTCACATGTTTGAAATTATGTATTTGATTCGTAAGTTCCTTGAGTCATAATGGGCTGATCTTATCTCCAAAGCATAAATAACTGTCTTTATGATCAGTTAGACCCAAATCAACTTTCCCTCTCCTCCTCATGCCTTTTTTTTTTTTTAGGGAATAATATATTGTAAAACATGGCTATGTAATGGCCTATAGACCAAATGTCATTGGCAAAATTGCATTGATTCAGATGTATCCATTCAGGAATGTACAGAAGGCTTCTTACCACATGCGAGACCTTGGGCGAACAAAGACCTCTCTCCTGGTGGACATTGATTGTTGCATAATGGCAGAAACAACATTTGTACACGTAGCACATGATAGAAAAAGTATTAAATAATGTAGGAATGGACACACCCCAGGTAGAATGGAAGACAAAGCCTTCTGGGAGATGCTATAATTCAGAAGTTGATGTTCAATAAACACTCGGGCATGCTGGAGTTGGGTTGTTGCCAGTTACTGATGAGCATTCAGGGTAGTCAGTAGGGTTGAGAATGACAGTGGACATTTGTGGAGGAAACTAATGGGATCCTGTCAGCCTCCCTCCCCCACTCATTTACTAGTAGCTTGTTGTATTGGTAGTGAGTAGAAGGTTAGGGAACTTGGGAAATAGCCAGTTTTCTTGCTCATGTAGCTATCTGTTGGTAGTAAGTCAAAGGATCTTTGTTTGTGTCTGTCTTTCTGTCAATCACACTATCATCAACCTTGATAAAGGTATAGAGAAATGTTTGGGAAGTTCAAAAGAGGGGATATTGTTTATTTTCCAGATGAGGTTCAAGGATTCTTTGAGGAAGGAAATGTCTTCTGAGTAACCCTTGGGAGATGGAGAAGGTTGTGACATGTAGAATGAAGGGTGACAGAGTGAAGGATCCTGGTGATCTGTCTGAGTGGAAAATTAAAGTTACACAAGAATGCATTGAGCAGGGATCAGAAGGCAATGTGATAAAAGTATCATGAGTTTTTATACTGTCCAGAAATCTCCATTCCTGTCATCACTGTGGATGAGAGTCAGATTGGAGATAGGCTGAAGTTCAAACATTCTAACCCATTCTGACTTCTTAGTCACCTAATAGCACTGCTGCTCATAGCTGTGCAGGGTGTGCACTGACAACTCCGGGGATGCCTACCAGGGAGACCACTATCTGTGTTCAACCCCTCGGCCTGCAATAGTATGCCTTCCTGTTGTCTTGTTTTAATGCCTATGTATTTTCATGGCAAAGAATAGAGTTCAGTGGCAAATATTCCTAGTTTTGTATTCTGGCTCCTTCAATTCCTGGCAGGAAACCTTTTTGAAGCTTAATTTTCTCATCTGTGGAATGGTGATGATCTCTATCTTATGGGTTTCTATGATGATTAAAATAGACTGGTGACATACCAAGACCTATCAACGATGTTTTCTCAGACTGAAATCATATGAATGCTCCAAGAAAGGGAAAGTTCTATAGATTTTCTAGGCCTGTGTGATCAATTTCACAGGCATGCATTGAAAATTCTCTATGACCAAAGTCTCAGGGTCAGTTTTATATCATGACAAAGCTGCAGACTGCCCCTCTCCTGCTACAACACTTATAAGTAGGTTATAAAATTACATAAGAGAGGATTTTTGTGATTGATCAGAACATTCAGAGAATCTTCTCCAAGACAAACTTCATCAGTTGCCTATGGAATTGTGTAGATACTAAATGTTTTACCAATTCAGATAAGGAGCCATTCCTTTGGTTGGGTGGTCCAGGGGATTCCACAGGAGAGGTGGGATTTGAGCCAGCTCTTGAAAGGACAGTGGGATGGTCAGCATGAGTCCTGTACACATGGACAAGTATTCTCTAATCTTCACAATGTTAGGTTTACCTAATGGAATTTTAAAATTTTCTTCTCTTCTCAGTTTTTCTCCTGGAACTCGGAGCAAGGCACATTGTCAATAGTCCATGCATATTTTACTTGCGTTTCATAAAATTCAGCAGTTTGCATCATGTGTCAAGTGCAAGGTGCCCTGCAAGTCACTCCTGAGTTGTGGAGACCAATGAGGCCTGATTGCTGTAGTCCTACTGGGTGTAGTTGATACACTAGAGAAACACAAAGCACTATTGTTTCTCTCCATATTTAAAGTTAAGGTGCATTTTACATATAGAAAATTTACCTTTTATTATACAAACACACAAATTTACCTTTTATTATACAAACTCACCACAACCAAAATACAGAGCAGTTCCATAGCTCCTCCCCCAAATTTTCCCTTTGCCCCCTTGTAGTAATTCCTGCCTCTTACACCCAGCCCCTGGCAACCATTGATTTTTTTCTGTCCCTAGAGTTTGCCTTCTCCAGAATGTTATATAAATGGAAGAATTTGGTACGTAGGTTTTTGAATCTGGCTTCTTTCACATAGCATGATGCATGTATTAGTTATCTGATGCTGTTAAATTATCCCCCAAACTTAGTGACTTAAAACAGCAAACATTTATTACCTCACTCTATTAGTTTTTTCTTGCTTTTGTAATAATTTACCACAAATGTATTGGATTAAAACAATACATCTTCAGGGTGTAAGAATACATATGTCAATCAGTGTTTTATAACATAATAAAAATGATATTATAAATAAATCTGCTAATTTGATAGGTTGAAATTATCTTTTTCAATTTTTACTAGGAGTGGAGTTTAACATGTTAAATCGTGTACTGGTTGTTTGTAATTTAGTTGTATACATTTTAAAAATGTCTTTGTCAATATTTCTTTTATACACTTACTAGAGACCCAGTGCATGGATTCGTGCACCGGTGGGGTCCCTTGGCCTGGCCAAAACCAGCTCTCCGACATCCTCCGAGGGGTCCAGGATTGTGAGAGGGTGGTTCTCGGGTGACACACCCTGGAATAGGGCTCCCTCCTCTCTGGTTCCAGGTGAGTCACCCAAGAACCGCAGCTACTAAGTCACGGGAGTTCAGCAGCTCCTGTGTTGAACGTCTGCCTCCTGGTGGTTAGTGCACATAATAGCTACTGGTCGGCTGGTTGGCCAGTTGCTTAGGCTTTTATATGTATAGATAATGTTTTAACTTGGCCCCAGTATTCATAATGAGTCCAGTAAGGGTGAAGGCAGAGCTGGCAAGGCCAGGTATGGGCTATTGCAGTGACCAAATCTAAAGATATCGAACAAGAAATGTGGAATAACATTGTCTTAGCTTGGGTTCCCTAGATATCAAGCCTGGGATGGGGATGTTTGCTCTGATGATTTATTGGGCAAGTGCTCTCAAGAGAAGGAGGAGAGTAATAGGTTATTTAAACTGGAAACTAGTTTCAGCCTGATCCTATAGGGAGCTCTGGAGAAGGAATTATAGAGTTGGTTTTCTTCTTTTCAGAGAGTACCTGGCTGTGGGGCATGACTTTCCAGATGTGACGATGCCCATCAATCAGGGACAATTTTCTGGAGAAGTCAGTGCTCACAGCAGTTGGGAATAGGTACACTGGACCTGTAAATCAGAGCTAGGCAGAACATCATAACACCCACTTCATTGGCAATGTAAAGGACTGGACAGAATATTAAGTCAGTGCTTACGGAGGTTGGGAATGGGTACACTGGACATGTAAATCAGAACTAGACAGAACATCATAACAACCACTTCATTGGAAATATAAAGGACTAGACAAAGTATTAAAGAGACCCTGAAAGGACTAGAGATATTGGCATTGATCATAGAGACTATGGGAGAAGATGTGATAGCAAATATTTCCTTTTTAAAAAAAGATATTTTTATTTACTTCAGAGAGGAAGGGAGAGGGAGGGATAGAAACATCATTAGTGAGAGAGAATCATTGATCAGCTGCCTCCTGCACCACCCTCCCCCCTCAAACTGGGCATGTGCTCTTGACCAGAATCGAACTTGAGACCCTTCAGCATTGGTTGAGCCAATGCTCTATCTACTGAGCCAAATCACCTAGGTCTGAATGTTTCTTTTTTTTTTCTTTTTTAAAGTTTTTATTGATTTTAGAGAGAGAAAAGGAGAGAGAAATAGAAACATTGATGAGAGAGAAACATAGATCAGCTGCCTCCTGCACACCCCCCACTTGGGATCTAGCCTATAAACCGGCAGCAAATGTTTCCTCAGTGTTTATATTAGGAGACTGGTTAGAGAATATCTCCCATTGCAGAAATAAGAACATTTCTAATGGTGGAAAACTTGGAGAGAAGATAAAGAGTTTAGATTTGGAATAGTAGGAATGAGATTCTGTTACTTAGGGATATAGGGGCTGGAGCTGTGGGTGAGAAGTTTGCCATCATAAAGGATGAAATTGCTGTAGGGAAAGGTTTTGAGACTCACTCAAAGGAGGTTGAAAATGGAACTCTGGGTAGCTGAGGAAGGGCTGGAGGAGGCAGAAAATGAGGCAGTGGTGGCATTAGGAGGAGGTCCAAGGTTAGATGTATCTCAGAAACTGAGATGGGAAAGGGGTCCAGGACTCAGGGAGGAAGGAGTGGGTCTTTTGCGACAGAGGTCTAATCTCAACAGAAAGGAAGTTGTTGGATGTAGAGCTTGTGAAGCCTTTGCTCTCCAAGCAGCTTTGATAGACTCTGGATGGTGATGAGACAGACTTCAGTTGGCTTGGTGAAAAGAAGTGCAGTTGGGCAAGGAAAGAGGTTGCCATAAAAGGGAAAAGAGAGGCTGGTACCCCTTGAAAGAGCCCCATTGTCAAGGTGTCATTTCTTACCAGCACTCTGTCCTGTCTATCGTCCTCTCTCTCTCTTTTTCCTCCACTTTCTTTCCTGATTTTCTCCAAACTCATGGTCAGGAAAACCTGACTAGCCCGTTAGACAGCAAGAATGAATCCGTGGAGAGGGAGAGATCGAAAAGGCCAGAAAGAGAGGGACAGTCAATGGATGGGAATCTTGAGGGGCTGTACACCAGAAACTAATATTATAGTACATGTCAATTATACCCTAATTAAATGGAAAAAAGAAGGGAGAGTGGGAAGATAACATAGAGATCAGCTATCTAAAGGCCAGTAGGCGACAATCTTTGAACTAGGACCCTCTTTAGTTTGTTATCACCATTCAGTGCTCTTCCCAGTGAGAAGTACCACCTAAGACCACCCTGGATAGAAGCTTGGCCAATTGTCATGCCCATGGATAACAAGCAGAGCTTCCCACTGGTAAATTATTAGAATCCCACCCTCCTTATTCTTGAGTAGTTGTTCTCTGGCCCAAAGAAATGTTTTGGCCCTCAAGGATGCAATTTATTACTACTTTCTAAACATCACCCCCAGCTGCTCAGAGAAGGTGCTGGGTCCACTCAATAAAGAGATATAAGCTTTCTCCATGGTAGTTCAGAAGCACAGAGAGCAGGTGCAAAGGTGCACTTGTGTGTGTGTGTGTGCGCACACACACACCTATTAGAATCTCCTGTGCTATCCACGCAAGACAACCCTTCCTGTCCTCACTCACCTCTCACAGATCAGAATCCACCAAAGAAGAAAAATATCAGTCCCTGAAAGTGCTAATAGCATCAACTTTGGAATCCAAATGAAACTGTTTTTGTTTCCATTCTATCTTTATTGAATTTTCCTTTGATATTTTGTAAATATTAATCATCTCAGAGCCTTTTGAATTGCAGTGGCTTATAGTCAAAACTGAGCAAAATGTACCATTTGAATAATAAAAACCTCATTAAAGCAAGGCTAAAGGAATTCTTTTCCTTTTGTACAAACCAATTAAGTGTCTTTTCAATTAGAAAAAAAAAGTCTAGCACTTTATAGTTTCATATTCCATAAGCCTGTTTTTAATTAATGGAGGTGACAAGTTTTAGGTACAGGGTACATATTTTGCCTCTGGTGTTGTGCAGTTAACATTAATAAAGGGTATTAAAATTTGGTGAAATAGAAAAGGGTGTTTGGGTCCTCCAGGCTGAGGTCTTTGGTAAGCAAGTTTTTTTTACTTGATTCAGTTTGCATTTTCTTGACAAAATGCACAGGCAGGGATAAAGGTGTTATGAAGAGGTTATGGTGCCAAAATTCCAAATTCCCAGGCCTGTCTTAAAGACAGGGGAACGCTGAAAAAAATAGCTTAGAAGAGTTTTATTTTGCAGACAAAAGGGAAGGGTAGAGACAGAAGAAGTGATAGTGACTTAATCTGGTCGGTACTTTACAGGATACTGGGGCTTAGCTCCTCATTCTTCTGCTGTTGGATTTTAAGGTACTTCTAATTTATATACGTTTTACAATTCTAGCTCAAATATAATTATGACTCATCCTTATGAGTAAACTTTTATATAAATTTTGAGTATTTTCTTAGGAAAGAAACTTGGAAACTTGTCTTAGTTTGCTAGAGCTGGTATAACAAATTACCACAAATTTGATGACCTAAAACAAGAGAAACTTAGCCTATCACAGTTCTGGAGGCCAGACGTCCAAAATCAGGGTGTCGGCAGGGTTGGTTCTTTCTCGATGCTCTGAGGGAGAATCCATTTAGTGCCTGTCGCCTAGCTTCTGGTGCAGGTGGGCAATCAGTGGCATTCCTTGGCTTTTAGATGCAACACTGCAGTCTCTGCCTTGGCCCTCATATATCCTTCTCTGGATTCTCCTGCCTGGCTCTTCTTTTGTAAGGACACTTGTCATTGGTTAGTTCCACCTTAATACAGGATGATCTCATCTCATGATATGAATTTAATTACATTTGCCAAGATCCTTTTTCCAAATAAGGCCACATTCACAGGTTCCTAGTGGACATATCTATTAGGGTCCATCATTTAACCCCCTATAGAAGCAGTGGCATATCATAGGGTTATAAGAGGCTGTGCCCCATATGTAGGCAAAATGGGGGAGCATGATTTGTAGAGAATTCAAAACCAATAATAAAACTGATTAAAGGTTGCTGTGTTTTATTATGATCATACAGTGGCAATTCTAAACATTATCAGTGATAAACTATTTCTCTCTCAAGGTGTGAACTGTTGCCTCAGCACTGCCCCCTATGTACTCTCGGAAACAGGATGACTGAGTGAAATAATGTGAAGTTTTCTAATTCTTATGATATATATTTTCAACTTAATATATAGAGTACAGGAATGTAATCACCAAGTTTATACAAAATAAAAAGATAATATAAATAAATCTGCTCATTTAATAGAGAAAATCTTATTTACAATTTTGCTACTAGTAGAGTTTAACATGTTTCATCTTGTATTGCTTACTTTGTAATCTAGTTTTATAAAATTTTAAAATGTCATTATCCATACTTCCTCAGGACTCAGAAGTTTTACTATTGATTTGTAAGCATTCTTTATATATTAAAACTATAGGTCCTTTATAGCATTGCACGAATTTGTCATTGTTCCTTTTTACTTTATTTAGATAACATTATTTTCGTTTTTACAGTGTTTCCTTTATTTATTTATTTTTAATATGTTTTTATTGATTTCAGAGAAAGGAAGAGAGAGAGATAGAAACATCAGTGATGAGAGAGAAACAATGAATTGCTGCTCCCTGCATACCCCCCACTGGGGATCAAGCATGAAACCAGGGATGTGCCCTGATCAGGAATCAAACTGTTGACCTCGTGGTGCATGGGACAATGCTCAATCCACTGAGCCAAATGGGCCGGGCTATGCTTCCCTTTATTACATACCAATGTTTGTTTTTAAAAATTCATGACTCTGGCTACAGTCTTTTATGAGGTTGAAGCAAAATCAGATTGTTAGAAAAAGTAATAGCTCTATGAAAAGTTTCTATAAAGGAACATTGACTTTCTAAAAATAAAAATGCAGGAAATTATTTTACTTTCTATATCACATAGGAAAAATTACCTGCAAGCCATTGGTGTGGAATTTGAACTATATAAGAAAACTTCACCCTCAATTACCAGCTCCCATTAATTTCTAGGATTTAGAAACTCAAAGACCTTGGTGATTTGTCTGAAACAGACAAAATTCAGACCTTTAAACTTATCATCCAGTACTACTCTAAAACCCCACCCTATCTCTTTTTCTCTTGTTTTATTTGTTAGCTAAATTTCCAAATGCTTTTTTTCTATCAAGCATTTAGTTGATTATATTGTTTCTTATAATAAAGATATCATATGTTAATTATAGGGAAAAGATGAAGAAAATATGAATGAACTCAGAAAGAAAACAATTTTAAGACACTTTGGATTCTGTGGTAGCAATTAGACATGAGCAGAGCAAGGACCCTGAGCCAGGTACAGGAGGTCACCAGGGTGGAAAGCCCCAGGTGCCTAGCAGAACTGGGAAAACAAGGACCTTGGCCCCAGGATAACCTTTCCTCCCCTTGCATATCGGTGGGGTGGCCATGCAGTTTAGACCCCCTGACCTTTCATATCACTGGTCATGTGCTTCAGACCTTCCCCTCACCTTTCCTCTCCTGGTAGGTCCCTAGTCATGTGGTAGACACCCTTGGAGAGGAACAAGGGGCCAAAGAGTGGCCTCATGTGACTCCCATACAAGCCCTTGCACAACCATTCCCTTAATCGTTGACTCCTAGGGACAAAATCTAGGCCTCAGTTGTGTTTCAGCTCCAGGCCCAGAAATGCAGCAACACCAGACAAGCGATGCCATGGCTGACATCAGAACAAGCTGCATTGACTAATGACCCCCTACCCTAGTGCTGACCAATCATTGGAGACCATGAGTCTGATTTCATATACCTGGAAAGCTGATGAATATTCTATTGAGATTCTCCCCTAGGAAATCCCCTAAAATCCCCAGCTTTAATAGCTCTTAGGACTGAGGACCCAGACGCTATCACTGTCTAAACCTACTGGAATTTTTTGTTTTGAGTGTACTTTGCTTTATTTCTCCTAAGCTTCAAGCGCCATTCCTTTGCCTCTATAGCTTGTAAGGCTCACTTCTCTCTGTGACTTTCTAAATATACTTTTTCTTATAGTTTGAGTCTTGGTTCTGAATTCTTTCTTAGCCAGAACTCAAGCACCAAGGCTGCTGAATCAAGGTCTAATACCAGTGCTGTTTTCTCCACCTACATTTCCATCCACCCCTAAAGACAACTACTGTTAACATTTTTGTGTATACTTCATTACCACTGTGTGTGTGCTCTGTGCATGTGTGTGATCATATAATAGTATATATTTTGTTTTTTATCATGAAGGTTTTACCAGGGTCAATAGATTTGTTTATTTGTTATTTTAATGGCTGCATAGTTTCCTATAATATACATATATTCAAATTCATTTAATGATTTCCCAATTGTATATTTAGTTTAATTCTAATATGTTGTTTTTATGTTGCAATTACAACACTGGGTAGCCTTGAATATATTTCTTTATAAAATTCTTATTAGTACCTTAGGATGATTTCCCACAAGTACAGTTTCTTTAAAATGATTTAGGATTTTTATTCACAGGAAAAGCTTACTTAATATTTTTAAAATTTTTATTATGAAATAAATATATACCAAATAAAATATTATAAGAGGCCTCCACTTACCTACCTCCAAAGCTCATTTCTAAAATGTAGATTTATTCTTACTTCTAGAAGAAATATACAAACCATATGTACCTGTCTCTTTAGACAGAGCATTTCTACCTTGTTAAGTTTACTGAGCACCTACTAAATACTGGTTCCTACGTTCACCTTTTTGCAGCATATTTTTCTTTTATATTTACTTTAAGGACAGTGTTGAAGAAGCTGAGAATTGGAAGAATTAAGAAGCATAGATTCAGTTAGGTGGTAGAACCTAGGTTCCACCCAAGGTGACCAACACAACCTGGTTTGCCCACTACAGCCCTGGTTTTAGCACTGAACGTCCTGCATCCCAGGAACCCCTTCCTTCCACCAACAATCCTGGACAGTTGCCAACTCCAAGTCCAAGCCCTTCCCCTTCAGAGTGATTTAAGATGTGGCATTCTGGGATATCCTATTTCCAAGGGACTGGAATCTTGAAGATAGCGAATAATTGTTTATTCCGGAGAGAGCATGAGTTATCCTTGATTTTAGAGTGTTTATGCCTATATAATATTGGTTGTTTTATTTTTCAGGTCTCTGCATGTGCTCGTGTGCAACGCAGCGGCTTTCGCTCTACCCTGGAGCCTCACAAAAGATGGTCTGGAGACCACCTTCCAGGTGAATCACCTGGGGCACTTTTACCTGGTCCAGCTCCTTCAGGATGTCTTGTGCCGCTCAGCCCCAGCCCGAGTGGTTGTGGTCTCCTCTGAGTCCCATAGGTGGGTTGGAATTCCATGTTTTGTTCCCGTATCGCCTTCTTGCACCAGCTAATATTCTCCCAAGGCTGTCTTTCTGAAAATAATTTTCATTAGTCCTACTCTGAAAAGTGTGAGTGCACTCGACCCTGCTCTATTTTTCGAGTTTTGTTTTCTTTTTGTGCGATTGTGGGAGATTATTTGGGGTTTTGAGTACAGTGATGTAGGTTGTTTTTACAACTCTACTTCAAGCCCCTCATTGATTTTTCTTTGAGATGGAATAATAATTGATTAAATCTGAATGCCTGACCTTTATTGATTTGTCATTCAACAACTTCAACATCTCACCAAGAAGAATGTGCAGTTATTCTAGCAGGAGAAACAATGCAATTAAAGACTGCGCGATGAAATCCAATTGTTTTATAATGAGAAATTAGGGAATTCAATGCAGACATTAGCTGTGTAATTGTAGGAAGGGAAGTACTGTAGTTAGAACATATTAGAAATCTGGCCATGCCTCTTTTGGTTAAAATTTCAATTAAAACATCAGATGGCACTTCTTTTCTATCACCATTAGGAGGATATTCAATTGAGTAAAAAAAAAAAAAAAAAAAATTGAAAATTTCATCGTATTTTCAGCATATTTGTTCCTAGAGTTGGATAAACAACTATTTGTCTGAAGAGAAGTACTGGGGAAAGACAAAGAACTTGCTGGGTGAGGCTAGATTTAATGCATATTAGGGAGATTTTCCTAGTATGGTTGGGAGCTTTCACTCTTAGCAAAGTAGCTGGAAAAATAATGTGCAAGTGCCTGTTTTCCCCCTTCTTCTCCGCTGTAAGTCCTGAAATGTTTTAGTGACCCAGAATGAAGCTTATTTTTAAAATCATGCTTCCATAAAATGTAACCCCTGGGACTTGTAAGAGAGAGACCAGCCAAGGGTTAGTCTGAATCCTTTATCACTCCCAAACACAGGGGCTTAGGGTCTAAGTGACACGCTGCAGAGAGATTTACTTCTCCCATTTTAAATTTATGATGGCTGAAATGAAAGGAAAATGCCAGTAATAATCCTCCCCCGTGTTAAAAGACATGGAGCATCTAGTAATTAGGTGGTAACGAAATCTGGACATCCTTATCTTTGCAAATCACACCAGGTTTGTTAAAGAAAGTGGAGTGGCCCCGTTAAGGCGCGAGGGAGGCCACTGTGGGGGCAGGCGCAGGCGAGCGAGCTCTGGAAATAAATCTGCCAGCCCCAGTCATGTGCCAGATGTGGAGGGCACCACGGGATGTGTTTAAATGAGCTGGTATTTAATGGGAGATTAGGTTGAATTGTCAGCTGCTCTCTTCCCTTTGTAAATCTGTATCTTGAATGGTATTTCATGGGACGTCTTTGTTCTCTCCTGAACTTCAGCAGTGTAATTCGTTCCTGCCTTGGAGGTCTGATTCTTAATTTCATTTAAAAAGTTGAATTGGAAGGAAGGGCCTTGACCCATTTTAGTTTATAGACAAGGCCTTCATGAAGTATGAGAGGAGTCTCACTCCTGTCAGGTCCTTGGTGCTGGTTTTCTGCTTTCTGATGATCCTTTGCACATATTAAAGGGTATTCTCACAATACGTTAATTCTCCCAATCTGGTTTGTTTATTACACTTTAATCTCCCCCCACAGCACCAGAGAGTCAGTGTGCGCACTGGGTGCGTAGGCCTGGGAACGCACGCCTGGGAACACACTTGCTCACTTCTCAAGGACCCAGAGCCTTAACCCATGTTGTAAAATGGAGTGTTGATATCTAATTACCTCCATAAACCTTGGTGGAATCTCTTCCTTGGAGTCAAGACCCCGTGTTAGGGGGAAAATAAAGTCCTGTGTTTGCAGAAAATATTATACCAGACTGCCCCAAGGCAAAATATTTATTAGCCCCCCTGTGTCTCCACTGTATTCTGGTTATTTATCTGGAGTGAATTGAGTTTCTGTATACCTAAAATACATCATATTAAAATGAGAACTTGACTTCTTAGCTATGAAAAATTTTCAGATAACAATTTAAATAGGAGGAAAAGCACAGTGCTGCCTGAACAAGTCTAAATGACTACAGCTGTGTGGAGAGCTAAGCTGCCATACACACACAGAAACACAGCTTCTGATGCAAATTCTGTCTTATTCTTTAAACATACTAGCTTTTGTCTACATAGAATCCAGACTAATTACTTTAGTTTGGAAATTTAAAAAACTTCAGTTAAAAAATAAATAAATAAAAGGATCAGTGTAAATAGAAATACAAGCTAGAGGTTCCCTTATATAGCCGATGTTAATGTCCAGAGAGAAAATGTTAGCATGTTCTGGTACTGGTAGGAGGATCATTCTATTAAGACATGATTGTTTGGCTTTGTCAGTTTTTCAGTTTGAAAGTAGAGTAGGCAGCCTTTGAATAGTTGTTTTACTGCCTCTGGAGCTGAGAGGTGAATATGGTCATTTCTCAGGAAGCCTGTCCTGGCTCAGAGGAATCAGAAGCCTTACCCGCCCTTCCCACTTCCTGTAGCGCTGTCAATACAAGCTAATCAGACCTTAAAAATGGGTGCGCTGCCCAGGAGATCAGCTGGGCAGGAAATCAGGGGTCCACTTATGGGGGAGGCTGTGTGTTGAGGGTGGGGGCCTGATATTTAGCAGCTGTGCTTCCTTGAAACCTTGCTTTAACCTGGTTCTATGTAATTTCTCATCATGGTGTGTGTGTGTGTGTGTGTGCATGCTTTCTAGATTTCTAGGTTTCTAGATAGGGGGCTATGAATGAATGACTTCTCTCTTTTTAGGAATTTAATCAACCCATATGTTCCCCAGTCATGAGGTACTTTTGCATTGTCCTTAAAATCCAAAGCAGGAGACTCATTCTGAACATCTGAAAGTGCCAAGTGCCACATTCTTTAATCTCTCTAATGAGGAACATAAAGGATCTGAATCTAATGGTAAATTTTGCCTTTGCAGCAAGGCTCAAAACAAAGTTTTTTGTTTTTCTGTTGTTGTTTTTTGTAATAAGGGAGGCTTGGCTCTTAATTTGTTCTCTTTGTATTTAGTTTGTACTATGTGTTAAAACATTATATGAGGCAACAAGCAAACAGCTCACTATCTTTTAAAAATTCACAGTCTAGCACTGGAACCAGGTGAACAAATGCTTTGAGGTCTGGTGTGGTAATGCCAGAGGCAGAATGTGTGGACAAAATACAAAGATGGCGTAATTTGCTTTGTTACTAATCTTGGAGGGGTGGCAAGGTTATTGAACACTACTATCATGGACTGGGACCTGGAGATTGGATACTTAATTTCTGTGGAAACATACATTTCAGTCCACTTTGCATTTTTTCAATCTATCCTCCTTTGCCACCTAAGAAATCAGTGTGACAACCGGCAGTGGTAGAGTTAGTTGGAGAGAGCTTCCTGGAAGAAATGGCACCTGAGCTGGGTTAGACTAAACAAATATGCCAAGAAGGGTTTCCTGCAATAGGTGAGTGGAGAGAGAAGGATGTTATATTTATCTTATACCTCTTAGATATTGTCTGAGTCCTTGATGCACTTTTCTACTCAAGTAGGTAACAGTTCCAGGATATGGCCTATGGCTTGGATCATTGGGTTCTAAACTCAACAGTCCCTTTTTGTAACAACTCTTCCTTAACACCTTATTATAGTGATTTTCAACCTTTTTCATCTCATGGTACACATAAAGTAATTACTAAAATTCTGTGGCACACCAAAAAATGCATTTTTTGAGGATCTGACAAATCTGTATAATTTGATTCATTCACTTGGGATGGCTATTGTTTTGTTGTCTGTTGTCATTTTTTTTATTATTTGACAATCTTAGGGAAAAGAGGTCAGTGCCTCTGACAAAATAGTCAGCTGTAGCATGTTTTAAAAATTCTTGCAGCACATTGTTTGAAAATTGCTGCCTCCTTAGAATGTTAAAATAGAGTTCAGAAGTAATATAACTTTCCTGCATAAATATATTTTAATTCAATATGTTAGTTTACTGTAATATAAAGAAAAAAATAAATGTGAAGCAAAATAGCATATGTTTCAACATGTGAATGCTTGGGCAGGACTACAGGAAAGGTAAGTATCAGATGTGCATGCCCAGTCATAAATCACCTAGTGGGGAGGATATTCAAAAATGCAGACTGTGGACAGGCATGTGGCACTCCAAGACTCCAGTGCCACCAGCATTGAGTTAAGCCTCACCTCCCCCCGGCCCTAATCACGAAATCTGAAAGTGTATTCATTCCTCATTCATACAATTGTTGTACTACCCTCCCAGAAATGCAGTGGGTGTTAAAACTGTGCACACATGTAAAGCACAGTTAGGCCCTAGGCTCAGATAATCACACAGGCTTTTCAGCTGCGTGAGTGTCCGGTGCAGGAGTCCTCACTGAGCGAGACTCCACCTGCCTTGCAGGACAGCTATCATTCACAACCCCCCACTCCCCGCCACCCAGAATCATAATGACAATCAGAAAAAGGCTCCTATAAGTTTTTAAATTTCCTGCTAAGTTCCACTGCCTACAAGGATTAAGCTTAGAAGTCTGGGCTCTCCCGGTGGTTTGGGGACCTTGGGAAGGGATGGCAGCCAACGGTTAGTTTCCCAGTCCCTTTGCCGTGTCAATAATGGTGATTATGGCCATCAGCTTTGTTGATGACCTCAGACCAGCAATGCCATTTAACACTAGAAACTGGATGTCACCGACTGAGTCCTAAAAAAGGGATATTTAATTTCCATTAAAACATGTATTTTTTCTGCCCCTGGGATGCTTCTTTTGGTCATAGCTCAACTGAACTGCTCATGTTAAGTAAGGAATGACCAGATTATTCCATCATTTTCATTTTACCTTTGCTTTGTTTCCCACAGCAGTTACCCAGGTTCCTCTTATTGTGCTTCTTTACTACTCATTGCTAATCTAATGAAGCAAACTAAGTTCTTAACAATGATTAGTCTATCATCTAGAAAATCCTTTTGTTATTATCCATGCTTTAAAAGGCAGTCACTACTTTGTTGTTGATTTTTTTTTAAAAAAAAAGGAAGAAAGAAAGTAAAGAAACAAACAGCTGGTGTTTAACGACTCCATCAGACCCAATTATAAAACATCAACTACTTACTTTGATTTGTGTGTATCCATGCCGTGGGTATACTTAAAAACATTAGACCCCGCCAGAACTCATTTTGGCTTTGTTTATATTTGTCTTTTAAACATATAAGACTATTGATGGCACCTTACCAAGGTTGTAACCCCTTTATAATCATTAATTTTTAATCTGGAAAAAGAGTCTTGGAGGCAGCAGGACTCATCTATATATTTACTTAGATGCTCTAGTGAAACTATACAGGACTCCAGCTTTGGCTAAAATAACCCAGGAAAACCCTGTCAAAGGTTAGCAATGTGATATCTTCTTGCTTCCAAAAACAGCAGCCCTTCATTTAAGATGCTTTTCCATTTAACTTAATTATCCCTGAACTTCCTATTGAAGGTTTTGAAAAATATATGTGAGTGGCGGGGGGTGTTTAGTATGTTAAGACTGCTCCCTTTCTGAATTTGGGTCTTTATGAAGCCTATCTTTGCATCCAGTTGGTTTATATTGTTAAATCACCGTTGTCTATTTTTATGGGCAACTTTGTTTTGAGGTTTGCACCATTGGGTTTTCAGTAGTCTTTGTGTAGTTTTGCAGATTTTCAATTAAAATTAAGAAGTTATATCAGATGTCAGCGCTTGGCTGCTTCATGTCATCTTTTCTATTTTTTTTATTTTTTATTTTTTAGATTTACAGATATTAATGATTCCGCAGGAAAGCTAGACTTCAGCCGCCTCTCTCCATCTAAAAATGACTACTGGGCCATGCTGGCTTACAACCGGTCCAAACTCTGCAACATTCTTTTCTCCAATGAGCTTCATCGCCGCTTGTCCCCAAGAGGGGTCACCTCGAATGCAGTGCATCCAGGAAACATGTTGTACTCCTCCCTTCATCGCAACTGGTGGGTGTACACGCTGCTGTTCACCTTGGCCAGGCCTTTCACCAAGTCCATGGTAAGTGAACGACTTCGTCACCGCAGACTCATTCACTGTGCCTTTCTAAAGGGTCCTTGAGAAACCCAGGCGTGCTTTCTTCAGCCTTTCACCTCTTGGAATGATGAGTCTGGTCTTGCTAATCACATCATCAAGCCTATTAAAGCCATTGGAAAGGGCCCTTGAACACATTTCAATCGACTTTTGATTATGTTTGTCTCTCTAAAGGTGTCTCGAAGGGCTGGGTGGGAGATGTGGTTTCTCAGTATTGTGTTAGTGTGGCTAAAAGTCTTGATAGCAATTATTGGTTTTCGTTTGATGTGCTTTTATTTATTATTATTCAGAAAGTGCAGCGCTTGGTAACTGTGTTTTGCATTAGTAGGTGAACAACATGGATTTGTGACTGTTGAATTATCAGATGATGTGATTCCTTTATTTCCACTGAGAATCTGTATCTGATGTTCCAAATTCTTTTCTTACTGGTTGTACACCTCTCCTGGGGTATACTTGGTTGGCTAGAAGTGTGTTTTACTCTTTACTTCCCCAACAATGAATTATTTTGGATGAATCACACTACTGCGGTTAGATTTAGAAATGTTCACAAAGGTAACTATGATATTTTTTTTGTTTTTAATGGTCATATAACAACCATATCTAGAAACTTCCTCCATGAAAGTGTTTCAGTAAGAAGTAACTTGAATGAAGAATACACATTTGATGTAGTATTTTTCTAATCTGCAGACTTTAATCTGGCTATTTAGTATGATAACCACTGACCACATATGGCTATTGAGCCCTTGAAAAATGAATAAAGAACTAAATTTTTAATTTGATTTAATGTAAATAGCCACACGTGCCTAATAGCCACCCTGTTGGAAAGCACAGTTGAATAATGTGCCCAGCACAGTGCCTGTGGTATGGTAGGTATGTGGCACTTCTTGCAATGATAGTTGTTATTCTTGTTGTGAATATTACCTTGGTCCTGAACAATATTTTCTAAAATGTAATTGCTGCCAATGAATACAGGGGTCACGGAACTAAAGAACTCTGTAAATTGGGAGTCTGCTGTTGGTGGTCGGGCGACTTTTATCCCTGAACTCAACGGCCGGAGAGGGTTATAGGCAAGGTAGGAAGGGTGCTCATCTGGGGAGAGCTTGATTCTCCACCCTGTCCATTTGGCCCCTGTGGAAACCACTGTGCATAGACTTTTCATGTTCCTGTCCCAAGTGATCATCTTTTAAATGTCACAAATGTACTTTTTTAGATAAGCCTATGAATTTGGAAGACTATGAAATATGTAGCTAAATTTAGATTCTTAGGAAAATTCTAGTAATATCTTTATACATGTAGGTATTTGGTGGTATTTCTTAGCCATTAGAGCTCCATATGAATAGGTGTATAAAGAGAGTCGGAACCCTGAACTGGTTTGTCAAACTCACAGCCAATCACTTCTCTTTCATAAACATTTAAGACTCTCAGAGGAGAAACCAGCATGAGCATAAACCTGGGATCACTATATTTTACTGGCGGGATAGACGGGGCTTATTGGGAAAGTCACCATGTGTTTTATTCTTCTGTGTGCTGCTTCTGATTGCTTTTATCATGAGAAGACGTTTGTTTCATGGGTGAAGAGTGCACGTTTGCCGTTGTAATGCTAACACATTTTTGGAAATAAGCCATGCAGTTGCATTCCCATTCCTACTCATGGAAACTGTTGCATTCCTATCACCTCTTGTGCATTTTGACTTCAGAGAAAGTGTTTTTCCTTGACACGATTGTTGCCGGAGTATATATTCCATTGTACAAGGTCAAGGAAATAAGAGCTACAACTCGGCCTTGTGCTTGGAAGCCCTGCCTGGGCTTCTCCCCCACAGACTGCTCCCTGAAGTATTAAACAGCAGTATTGTAATATCAGTGTCCCTTTTTTATTTGCAGTGACTTGCTGTGACTATGGTGATTTTAGTTACAGTAATTAGGTCACCCTTCATGGAGTCAGGCTATTTTAAGTGCCTCTTTAAGGAATATTGTTGCAGATCAGTAATTTTACAATTGGATGTTCTTGTGTAACTTTATTAAATGTAATCTGTCTTTTAAATGTTGCCCTTTTACAGTTATACATTTCTAATTGTTGCTGTAAATGCATTATCACTTTGAAATTAATTAATTTTTCCATTTTGGCCGCCTGCAGTATAATAATCACTAATGAGAAACTCATAGGGATTAATTTTCAGCTCAGCGACCCCCACTGGTAAAGCTTGTTTCTGCCCCCTCTTACTCTTGAGGTCTAGGGGACAAGACAGAGTCTTGAGGATCCCGGGGAAGAAGTTGTGTGCCCTCCAATTTATGATAAAATAACAGTAGTGGATAAGATAGTAATAGAGTTTTTTTCATGTTTAAAAAAGATGCAAGATTCCTCAACTAGCTGCTATTGAAACATCTTTAAGGAAACTGATGTTTGCTGGGAGCTTTTAAATAATGAAGTCACATACAGCATGTGTGTGCTGTATTTTTATTTTCTGTCTCTTTATGCAATTAAAATATTCTAAAATTATATTTTGTATATGTATACATGAATATACATTGTATGTTAGTCTATAAGATATATTCATGCATACATATTGCTTTATGAGGCTTAAGTCACAAAACCTGGCATACTGTATTTTCAAGGATAATTTTGCTACCTGCAGTTGTTGCCCAGTGGGATGGCTTTAGATTCCTGGCATACTCTAAGTAAGGTGCAACTTAGCAGTGTAAGCTGGGCACCATGATGCTTCCTATATCAACATATGGATCTTTAGGTATCTCATAACCCTTCTGCAGTGATGGAATTATTACCCTCATTTTGCATTTAGAAGCACAGAGAACTTGCCCAACTTGTTCAAGCAAATGGTATTTCAGCCTCAGAACCTTCGTCATCTATTCCCAAGTCCACTTTCTGCATCAGTGCCTCACAGTACCCCTGCCACAGATATCTACTTGTGCAGTTATGTTTTCTTCTTAACATGTTTGAAAGAGCCTTCGTGAAATTAACCCTCCACCCCTCCATTTCCCCCCACATAAGCTTTCAGTTCTGGTAAACAACATCCTAGGCCCCAGCCAGCCCTGTGCAGATCCCTATGTAAATCTGAAGCTGAGCACCATCACGTGCTTCTTAGGGTGTTTTGTGCAACCAAATATTTGTGTTGGCAGGTAACAGTAGAAAGAATATCATGTGTTAGGGGAGCAAGAGCTTAGCAGATGTTTTAGGGAACTACATTTTCAAATCATTTTACATTAAAAAAGAGCTTGAGTTGGTAGAACTTTTGAAAAGATTGGGTTACGTTTCCTGTGGCCGTGTAAAGCCAGGCATTGTGCTGAGTTTTAACAGATGTTCAGCTACCCTGTTAATGGACGGGCCTGCAATGCCGGTTCTGTTGCAAAGTTATAAATTAAACTAGAAAAAGCACAAGATGTCATTCTCCTAACCTTCAGGAAAGCCAAGCTGGGTAATTCTGCCCTTGAATAACCTGCTGCAGGGTGATTTATAGTTGGACAATTTAAAACATAATGAAGGAGATAATAGATGTTGATTTGTTCTTTAAATTAGTATTTTAGAAAAATACTCTCCCCCTCTCCCCTTTAAATACCTGCAGCTGACTACACCCCAGATACTGTCAAGGACAACCCCCCACCCCCCTTGAATCCCTTGGCACATGGAGTAGAAAGCAGGGACCTTTTTCTGTTGGGAGGAGGAAATACGATTTTCAGAGTAGAAATTTCAGCCTATTCTTGATTAATCTAAATATTTTGAGACTTCCTAGTGAGGGCTGATTCTCTGGCTGCCATGCTCTTGCCCATTTAAAAGTGTTAGAGAAGCAGACTCTGAGGACCTTCATGGCTGGGCCACACTTGAGCTTTCCTGCATACGTGCACAGAGGGACCTGGTGGCTAAGCTCCTCTCCTCGCTGAGGCCACATCCCTGCAGCCTCAACATCCTTCTTACAGCATTATCATTAGCAATGGTTTTATTAGTCATGGCTCAGTTCTGTCCAGAGTTTTACAATTTACAGTGTTTGTTCAATTCAGAGTCCAAGGGATATGGTAGAGCAAAAAAGAGTGAAGGGTTTAGCATCATTAGGCCTGTGTTTAAAACTCAGATTTCTCCTCTTTTTTAGTTGTATAATTTTGAAATTATTCAGCCTCTTGGGGGCTTCTTTTCTACATTACTTGTCATGTTTTGGACTGTGAGTTACTAAAATGCAGGTAAAAGTGTTTGGAATAATAGAGATCTGTTTTTCTCATTGATCCAGGGGCCCCAAGGCAGCCAGGGATGCGTTTGGCTCCTGTATGTAGGCAACTCCTTTGTGATGGTGTTGCCTCTTTCCTTCTGCTTATAAAATGGCTGCAGCAGTGCCAGCCATTGTATCCTACAAGATAATGTCTGAAGACAGGACAGGAGGGATCGGGCCCCTCCTCCTATGCCTCTGTCTCAGAGTTATCCTCCCTGGAAGACTTCCTCTCAGCTCACTGGCCAGGATTGAGTCACTTGTCCATCCTAGGTGCAGGGGAAGCTGAGAAAGTGCATTCCTGGCATTTTGTATCTCTAAGGCAGGAGGGGAGATCTGATGGCAAGGAAAACGGGTAGAATAATGGCTTTGAATTGAATAGGTGTACATATAGTTTTGTCACTGTCAAGGCTGAATGCTATTTTATTGGGTCACTGTGAAAGCAAGTGAGGATTGAGTGGAAGGCACCTGGCCGTATCTGGCCCCCTTCCTCTCAACCAGTTTTACCTCTAGCCACTTTTAGCCTCTTTCTCCTTCCCTTGTCAGGCTGTTGAAGCAGACTGTTCTTTAGCCCAGAGCTCTCCTTTCCTCCACTCTCACGTTCTACTTGTCCTTCAAAACTCAATCCAAACGTTACACCTCAAGAGAGCATTAGGTCAAGATTTGCTCATATGAGCCAGTACCTATAATAATATCTGATGCATAAAGCACTCCATAAACATGTGCTGAATGAGTACATGAAGGACCCCCGAAATTTCTCCTTCATAGCATTGAACACAAATAATTTCTGTAGTTTATATTTCATGGCTGACTCTCACTCTCTTGAAAATGCTATTTTTGCCTTCACACCACTGTATCCTGGTCCATAAAGTAAATGCTCACTAAAATTTGTAAATGAAAAAATGAAAGATGATTACGTGCTTAATGAATGAGAGTTATTAATATATTCCTTATCATTAGCCTCCCTGACATGCAGAGGTTTGCAGTTGAGGGTGCAGATAAAGAAATGGGGGAGGCTAGAGGACCCGCCCAGAGTCACACAGCTAGTACATGGCAGGGCTGGGACCAGAACCAAGGACCCCTGACTCCTTGTGGAGTGACACAGGAAGGATCTACCCAGAGGTGTGTGTAGGGAAGGGAAATATGTAAGGGGAGAACAGCATGGTATAGGAAAGATAGGATAAGCTTTAGAGCTGGGCAGCTCTCGGGTCAAACCCCAGCTCTGTCCCATGCTAACTCTTAGGCACATTTCATAACCTGATTAAGATTCTCTTGTAAGAGGGGGATGTTGTACCTACCACATGGACTTGTGCTGATGCTTGAAGGAGACCATGAATATACAACATCTACCTAGAAGGTACTAGATGCTCAGTAGACATTAACTTGTATTGTTATTTTTGCCTGTGTTGAGAATTAAAGATCATAGTATATAGGAATGCTAGATACTCAGTAAACATGTATTATTATTGTTGTTACTGTTACTATTATTATTGTCATTATATTTTCAGATAAGAAAAGGCTTGTCTGCCCATTGCCTATAGATACCTATTCTCCAAATGATGGCTCCATGTCTGTCACAGATGGTCTCTTTCTCCCGGTGAACTTTAAGCGTAAACACATCATGTACAAGTCTAAATAAGCACTGAGCAACATGAGAATGGAAGCTGGAATTAGAAGGGCTTCCATGGTGCATAATATAAGCTCTCCTGGCTGCTGTTTAAAGCCACCAACAGCACACCTTAGCTTTGAGGACAGATCAGCCTTCTCTTGTTAAAACAAAGACAAGGAAACTATGTCCTGCTTTGTGAGGCCATCGCATCTCATTGCTGTATTTTCTCAGCCTTGCTTTTCAGTATTCTAAGTCTGGTTAGGCCTTTGTTTCTGAAGGAGCAACTGAGAGGGGAAACTGGCCTTAATATATATGACAAATTATTTAATGAACATTTAACCAAGATTTAAAATTCTCCCAGTTTTATTTTCCTCCTTTCCTTTTCTTCCATGTCCCTGTTGGCATCTCGGTAATGCATTGCCTTTTCTTAACTCTCTTTCTGGCTCTTTCATTACTTTTAAGTTAGTGGTGCCTCCTTTGATCTTCCCCCCTTTCAACTTCCTTTCCTCCAATTTCATACTTCTTTCCAGTGAGTTTTGGCTGTCGCGCTGCGGAGACATTGGAGGCTGGCACGATTAAACAGATGCCAGGAGTTTGTGCTGCCCCGTGATGATGTTTCTGAAACGTTTCTTCTATGAACCTTGATTCTCGTATAACTAACCGGGCACGTTGGTTTTTCCTTGTGAGGTGGGGAAGGTAATGTTTTTCTGGCAGCAATAAAGGGAACTCAAATCTGGTATTCTGAATTATTCAGAAACTAAAATCCATACCCTCCCACCTTCTTATTACTCTAAGATTAACGAAGATTTTGAAAATCAGCTGAGGACATATTCCCAGGTGACACGAGAGCCTACTTAGTGCCAGGCTCCACGCTCCTGGGTTTACATCTTTATACTTGGTCTCACATAATGTCATTTTAGAGTTAGCTCTCAATACACGATGGTGTGTCTCTGAGCAGGTCTCTTACCATCTTCGGGCCTCAGTTTTCTTACCTGTAAAATGAGTCAGTTAACCAAGGTTAGTTGTCCCAAAGCTTTGGATGTCACAGAACAGTGTAATTCAAAAGGAAATTAAATGGGGAGACTGATGCAGGTTCATACTTTTTATTCTGAAATCTCTGGATGAGAACACACTCACCAACACCAGTCATCTCCACTATATAAAATAATAGGTATTTTACTGCCCAAAACTGGCAGGACGATTGTGGGAAAAGAAGCGGATCTTTCAATTGAATATATTTAACTTAGGTCTAATTCATTGCAGTCTCACTGTTGGTGATGTTGTCCTTGTTGAAAATGCTGGGCTTACACTTGGAAATACCTGGCCTAGAAGATTCCACAGGTACTATTTCTGCTCCAAAATTCCTTGGAGAATCTTTTGGATCCAGATTCCAAACTTTCAGTAACGCTAATGGCATCTCAACTAGTTCAGTAAGGAGCCTGTGGTGAGACCGTCTGCGACATGCAGACCCCTCAGGACACAGTGGAGTGAAGGGAAACAGGGTGATGCAGCTCTGAATCGAGGTGTCAGCTGACCCCTCACAAGCACTGGCTTCAGCCTGTGCCCTTTTCTGACTAGGGCACCCCATCTACTTATTTCACAGTTTCTGTGGGTCTGGAACCTGGGTGTGGCTTAACTGGGCCCTGTGCTTGAGGGTCAACTCTCAGGTTACAAACAAGGTGTCAGCCAGGCTATAGCCATTCAAGGCTCAGTTGGAGAAAGTCCACTTCCAAGCTCAAGTGCTTGCTGGCAGAGCTCAGTTCCTTGGGGCCTAGTAGAATGCGGGCTGGGGTTCCTCTCTGGTGTTTCGCGGGAGGCCCCTCTGGGTTCCTTGCCACAGTGGCCTCTCCAGCATGGCAGCTTACTTTATCAAAGTGTGTAAGCCAAGAAGGAAATAGAGCCTACGAGCAGGACAGAAGTCACAGCCCTGTGTCACCTCACCACCTAGGTGACATCTCATGACCGATCCCCATTCTGTTTACCAGAAGCAAGTCACTGGGACTGACCCTCTCATGGGAGAGGATTTCATAGTGGCCTGAATACCAGAAGCATTGGGGCCCATCTTAGCGGCTGCCTGTCACTTTTTACAAGTTCAGTGGGGTTTTCTGTTTTATTTGTACTTTTTTGGTCTTTTTTTGTGTGTGCCTTTTGGTAGACTATCTGGGGAGATTTACTCCTAGGCTTTAATATTTTTTGGCCTTAAGCTTTCCTTATTGACACATTTATCTTTGCCTTGCTATTCTCCTATTTGCATTCTTCCTGTATTCTTGTTCTCCTTCTTTCTGGGCTAAGAGAGATACCAGATGTACCATTTTGTTTTTTATATATGTATGTCAAGTATTTGTTTTCATACTGCTTTATTACAAGGGGCCTTGTTAATCAATGGCCCAAATTTTCCTTCGAAAGAAACATTCACAGCCAAGTTTTGATTTGAGTTTCAAAAATAGGCCAGAAACCCTGGACTCTTTAAGCCATAAAGGTAGATAAAGCTCACTGATCATTTTAAAGCCCATGTAGAATATTATTCCAGACTAAGTATAGTCTTGAGGATTTGGTTGTTGTTGTTGTTACTTTGGGGTTTGTTTTATTAAATAGATTTCTAAGGGAAAAAACTTTTATTTTGCTGCTTTCAGAAAATATTGTAGAGATTGATTTGGAATGCTGGTTTGGTTTTCATGTTATAAAGCCTGTTAAAATTTATAATAAGTAAAGTTTTTTATTTAGTAATATTCTCATTTCCCCTGTGAAATATCAAGCTCTTTTACTGAATCGGGGCTCTTTGTTTCTACACATTCTGCCTTGTATGGACTCTGCACCCTTGAAACATCTCATCCTCAAGTTTCATAGGATGGGGTCTCTTTATTCATTTACATTTTGCAAAAAGAAAGTGAAATATTCTTCAAGAAGCCAAAGTAATCCACGAGAATGTATGGTGTTTGTTCAGCTGGATATCTTATTTATTTGAAGTACTGAGAGAAATCTCTTCTGACTGCTCAAAAAAGGGAAGAATAAACAGTGAGACTGTCCAAGTAATCTGAGCTAGAAAGTCCCTCCTTTCACAGGAACATTATAAAAAGTGTATTCACTGGGTCCAAAAAAAATACTGTATATCTACTACTGAGACCTGCATAATGTTTTCTTAGTATTCTCACTCTTTAAAAGAAAAAGAAACTATAAAATCTTGGAACTTTGAAATATTTTTGATATTTTAATATGCCTGGGCAGGTGAATGCAATAAGTCTGTTTTTCCTTCTTAGAACATAGCATTTCTCATTAGATTTTGTGTATGCTCTGTGTAATTTGTCCCTTTGTTGATTTTCCATAACCATAAAAGACCAAGTAATGAAATTAGCGTGGATGAAATCTTTGTATTAACCCTGAACAGATTTCCTATAAAGGAGGCATTAGACATTTAAAAAGTCAGGGGGATGGGGGTCGAGGGGAGGGATGTGGGGAGAGGTGGAGAAGGTAAAGGGGATAGATAAATGGTGATGGAAGGAGACTTAACTTAGGATGGTAAACACACAGTACAACCTGAAACCTGTATAATTTTATTAGCCAATATCACCTGAATAGATTTTTTTAAAAAAGACATTTAAAAGAAAAAAAAATTATTTCAAAAGAATTAGATTCTGGAGTACACCCAGTCTGGAAGGTAATATAGATTTTTTTTCTCTTTTTGTTTTCTCTGTACTACCCATTGGGAATGAGCTGGCATATTTCTTGTGGATGGAAGGGTCTTTTCTCGGCTATAGTTTGCTTTTCCCGTAATGTTAAGCATGTTTATCACATTTTCCAATCCCACTTTCTCTCATTGCCAGGCTCAAGGCTCTGTTGGATTCATATTTTTAAAAACTTAAAAATTTAAAATTAAGCTTATCTTTGCCAAAGTCCATTGACACACCTACATGTTTCTCTGTAATGAGAAGAGTTGATGTGTGTTGGATGCAGTATGGGAGTTTCACTGTGAGTGTTCTCTGAATAAGTGTAGGTCTAGAGGACAAAGGAAAGCAATAATAACAACAAAAACAACAGCTTACGTTTATTAGGACTTACCTGTGCCAAGTAAGCCCTGTTCTAAGTACCTTTGTGTGTTAACTCACTTATTTCCCATAGTCCATTACCAAAATCATATAGTGGATTGGAGCTAAGATGAGCACGTTGCTCTATTTTGTTGAAGACGAATGTTTTGTGATATAGCAGAAACCCCATACTTGGGCTTTGAAGTTGAAGAAACTAGCTCCAAATCCCAGCCTTTCCTTCTAGTGACCTCTGTCATCGTGGGCAAGTCACACTAAGCACCTCGAGTTTTCATTTTCTTTGTAAATGGAGAATATAGTTCTCACATCTTCGGGCTGTTGGAGGAATAAGGCACAGCTCAACCCCAGGGCTATTGTAGACACTCAGGAAATACTAATTTTCTTTGTATCCTATCAGTCAATGTAAACTTCCCTGTAAATGTACTGATTTCTGAGGACATAGAGAAAGCTCTTGTCAAGGATGTTGTCTATTACATGACCACAAAACATAGGAAGTTATGCCACTGCATGTGAGATATACCCTTAAACTCTGAATTCCAAGAAAAACCCCGGAGAAATCCCACAATACCTTCTGCTTGATAACGAAATGATAACATAATGTATTGTTGGAGCTCCTGGTCTGTTTTATGCATTTTCAGATCATTAATGCTATTGGTTAACATATCAACTTCCTCCAGTTTTTAGTGACTGAGATATTTTGTTCACCTTGTTCTACACTTGATCTTTCTTTAAGTCACCTTAGATCTATTTTTGGAGGCAAGTCACATATGAATTAATAAAGTAACTTAGATTACACTACAGGCATATCCCACAGAGCCTCTTAACAATACCCCACCAAGAACAACTTTATCTTAGTTTATACTTTGGACACATTGTCCATGCTTGACAAAAGAGATTATTTGATATAAAACCTGAAAAAAGTGGACATATTATTAAAACTATTTTGTCTTCAGAATTTTGGAAAGCATAATCCTATTACTGCCTTCTATCTAGTAGTATGCTAGCTACCTAGATAATATATCTTTTAATCAGATGTGTATGTATTTCTGTATGTGGAAGCATGTAATCACCATTCTTCAAGGATCTAATTAATATACCTATTCCTTTTTTGGTCTTATTCTTTCTATTTCTGGACTATTTTTTTCCCCTAATCCCACTATTGTTTTTCAGTGAGCTATTTATGTTTTGAATATATATTTGTGAGAAATTTTTTTAGCATTCACTTTACTTAAGATGGTTTATAAAGACATCAGGAGCTAGAATAGCAGTGCATATGGACATGTACAAAGAGTAAGTGTCCCATAAATTGTTTTTTCTTTGTTTGGTTCTTACATCATGTAGCTGTGCATTTAGAAAACCTGTTTGGGGGAAGGGAGAGGTAAAACCAGTTATTTCAGCCTGCTATTTTGATCCTGAGACTTAAAAAAAAACACCTCTGTGTTTATGAATAAAACATTTTAATCAGAACTATATCAACACTGATCAATTTTTTTTTCGTGGAAATCTAATACAGGGTGAATTCCATTAAGTCAATTAAATACCTTGATTAACATATCTGGTCAATTAATTTATGACAACGGAGCCAGGAACATTCAACGGGGAAAGGACAGTCTCTTTAATAAGTGGTGTTGGGAAAACTGGACAGCCACATGCAAAAGAATGAAAATCGACCACTATCTTGCACCATACAAAAATATTAACTCAAAATGGATTAAAGAGTTGAACGTAAGACCTGAAACCATAAACTCCTAAAAGAAAACTTAGGCAGTAAGCTCCTTGACATAGGCCTAGCAATAATTTGTTAAAATTTGACACCAAAAGCAACAAAAGGAAAAAAATATGTGCAAGTACATCATACTAAAAAGCTTTTGCACAGTAAAGGAAATCCAACAGAATGAAAAGGCAGTTTACTGAGTGGGAGAAAATATTTGCAAATTGTGTGTCTGATATGTGGCTAATATCCAAATATATAAAGAACTCTTACAACTCAATAGCAAAAAAAAAACACAACAAAAACAAAAACAAAAAAACCATACAAATAAAATAAAAAAAAACAACCTAATTAAAATGGGCATAAGGTCTGAATAGACATTTTCTCAAAGAAGACATACAGATGGTCAGCAGGTATGAAAGGATGCTCAACATCATTAATCATCAGGCAAATATAAATGAAAATCACAATGAGATATCACCTCACACTAGTTAGAATGGCTATTATAAAAAAAGATGGGGGATAACAAGTGTTGGTGTGGGAAAAGGGAACCATGGTGGGAATGATTTGATTCGCCTGCTATGGAAAACTGTATGGAGGCTCCTCTAAAAATTAACAATAGAACTACCATTTGACCCAGCTATTTCACTTTGGGGTATTTACCTGCAGAAAACAAAAACACTAACTTGAAAAGCTATATGAGCCCCCATGTTCATTGCAGAATTTTTTACAATGGCCAAGACACAGAAACAACTTTAAGTATCCATGTTCTTCAACCATTAAAAAAATGAATTTTGCCATCTGTGTCAACATGGGTGGACACTGTGGGTATTAAGCTAAGTGAAATAAGTCAGAAAAAAAAAAGACAAATAACATATGACCTCTCTTAAATGTGGAATTTAAAGAACAAACAATGATCTCGTAGACCAGTGGTCGGCAAACTCATTAGTCAACAGAGCCAAACAAGGATTGAAATTTCTTTTGAGAGCCAAATTTTTTAAACTGAAACTATATAGGTAGGTACATTGTTATTAACTTAATTAGGGTACTCCTAAGGCTTAGGAAGAGCCACACTCAAGGGGCCAAAGAGCCCCATGTGGCTCGCAAGCCGCAGTTTGCCGACCACTGTGGTGGTTCTCAACCTTGGCAGCACATTAGAATCACCTGGGAATCTTTTTAAAATCCTGATTTCTGGGCCTCATCCTCCGAAAATTCTGTTTCTTTGTTATAGGGTGGGGCCACAACGTTAGTAACAAAGAAACAGAATTTCCGGAGGATGAGGCCCAGAAATCAGGAGTTTAAAAAGATTCTCAGGTGATTCTAATATGCAGCCAAGGTTGAGAACCACTGTCACAGACACAGAAGACACATTGGTGGTTGCCAGAGTCAGGTGGGAAAAAGGGTAAACTGTTTTGTTTCTTTTTAGTTTAAATAAATTGTTTAAATAAAAATAAACAAATAAATACCTTGATCCAGTTTTTAAATAGTATAGAGATAGTTGATAGTTATGCTGATGCTTTACAAAAACAAATAACTTTACTGAAACCTTTTTTACCAGGATTGATTTTTTTCCCCATACATATTTTACCGTGAAGATTTCATGACTTGTTTTCTGTACACACCAAATTTTACAGTTTTTTCTGGCATTTTCCTTTTGTGTCAGTCATTTCCAACAAACCCACAGTTTGAGATTGGGCATATCTAATTTCACCAGGTGACATTTTTGTCACCAACATTTTATGGTGGTTATTGCAACCAGAAATATATGTTATTAATTTGATAAAAGACCAATGTTCATTTTTTAGCTGATATCTAAAAAATTCCTCAGTAAATCCACTTCAGTATTCTGGGTTTCTCTGTTACCCAGGGCTGTTCTTTGAGCATGTTGCTAATCTGATGCTTTCTCAAACTTCCAAAGGCTCCATGACTTTGGAACCCGTCCACTTTCTGTGTTATGGCAGGACAGATAGTTAACGACAAATCAAGATGCCGCATTGTTGCTCCAGAAGTGTCTTTCTTTTTTAAATTACTGTCCAAATTTTTTTGCCACAGCCCATTATATGTATACTTATGTATATACATGTATGTCTGTCTGTTCATATAATATGCGTGTGTGTGAGTATGTGTCTGAAACAAAAGTTTTACGAAACAATATTCTAATGATGGGCCATGCCCTCTGCTGTTTTTTTCCAGTTTGTATTTCATCTTTTAAAGTGTTGATTGTGACCCAGTTTCATGACCACTCACTGTATAGCAATCTGTCCTTTGAAAATTGCTGCTCTATAACTATTTGTTCTGCTCCCATCTGATAACTGTTCATTGAGTGCCTCGTGCTCAGACTTAAGGGGTAGAAAATGCAAAAGTGAGCAAGTCATTATTCTTGGCCTTTGGGCACTTACGTTAAATGGGACTGAGATGAAAAATATGTTAGACTGAGGTGAGATGGGTGCCACTGGACACGTAGTGCTTTTCTGTCTTGTAGGTAGAGACAAGAGTAGTCCAATAAAGTTCCAGAAAGGAAATGATATCTTTACTGAACCTTGAAGAATATGTGGAAGGTGAACATGCAGACACCAAAAGGAGAAAATTTTAGGTAGACTTTGCAGCAATGGTAGGGCTAGGACTAAGATTAGGGACAAAATTAAGGAATACTAAAAACTTGTAATCAAGATAAACAAAAATTTAATACAACACTTCAAAAAATCAAAATTCATGTGAAAATAATGATGAACAAAAATGTTGATTTTAAATCAAGACCGATCAGTGTTAGACAAAAAGCTCGAGTAATGAAAATGGATTTGTGGTGGCTATGCAGAAGATGAATGCAAAAGTAGGCCACTGAGGGCTTTCTAAGGATTTGGGATCTTATGATCTCATATTTGAATTGATGTAATGGCAATAAGACAATGATGATACAAGAAACTAATACTTTTTGAGCTGTTGCTCTCTGCCAGGGTCCTCTGTGTTATGTATCTATCTCTCACATTGTTTCTTTGAGAATGGTATTCCTGTGAATATTAAGGGATTTTGAAGGGAATAAATGACCTGCTCAAGGTCACATAACTAAAAGGCACTGAGTGCAGATTCAAGCCCTTTCCAATGGAGTGAAGTGTCCAGGCTCTAGCTCCCTACTGCCTACAGCCTCTACTGGCTCCAGGTTGTACTGGGCTTCAAAACAGCCATTTTTATGGCAGTGGGGAAGTAGGTTTGAAAGAGGAAGGTGTTTTTAGCACAAAGACAAATAATGAGGCTGAGAGAGTTGACGTTTTAGAAATTTTGTAGGCCTGTACGTAAATAGTGTTGGGGGCCAGGGGCCCTAATGTTCAAGAGTAGAAGTAGAAGCAACTTTTAATGTGTTAACTGAATACGGGATATAAATGGGTATGAATACACATGGGATATATAGATGTGTAGATGGATTTGTTGGTATTCATATTCATATATATATATATATATATATATATATATATATATATGTTTTTATATATACTAGGGGCCCGGTGCATGAAATTCGTGCACTGGGTGGGGGAGGGGGGAGTGTCCCTCAGCCCAGCCTGCCCCCTCTCACATACTTGGAGCCCTCAGGCATCAACCCCCATCACCCTCCGATCGCCTGATTGGCCCCTTGCCCAGGCCTGACGCCTCCGCCAGAGGTGTCAGGCTTGGACAGGGGACCCCCATCTCCCCCCGATCACTGGCTCTGACCCCTGCCTAGGCCTGATGCCTCTGGCCCAGAAATCATGCCCTGGGCAGGGGACCCCCATCTCCCTCTGATCGCTTGCTCCACCCCCTGCCCAAGCCTGACGCCTCTGACCCAGGCTTCAGGCCTGGGCAAGGGGACCCTCATATCCCCCCAATCACTGGCTCTGCCCCCCACCCAGGCCTGATGCCTCTGGCCCAGGCATCAGGCCTTGGCAGGGGACCCCCAGCCCCCTCCGATTGCTGGCTCTGCCCCCGCCCAGGCCTGATGCCTTGGCCAGAGGAGTTGACCCTCATCACCCTCTGATCGCCGATCACTGGATCGGCCCCTTGCCCAGGCCTGAGGCCTCCGGCAGAGGTGTCAGGCCTGGGCAGGGGACCCCCAGCTCCCACCATTCCTGGCTCCGCCCATGCTACACACGATCTCTGGCTCCGCCCCTGCCAAGACCTAAGGCCTCTGGTGGAGGCATTAGTCCTGGGCAGGAGACCCCCAGCTCCCTGTGGTTGCAGGCTCCGCCCCTGCCCAGGCCTAACGCCTCTGGCCAAGGCGTTAGGTCTGTGTAGGGGACCCCCAGCTCCCCACGATTGCAGGCTCCACCCCTGCCCAGGCCTAATGTCTTTGGCCAAGGCTTTAGGCCTGGGCAAGGGATCCCTAGCTCCCCAGACTCCTGGCTCCGTCCCTGCCCAGCTCCCATTGCTGGCTCCACCCCTGCTTCCCGCTATCACTGGCCGGGGCGGCAAAGGCGCCTGGTTCTCTGATCACAGCTGGGGGCAGGGCAAAGGCGGCCCCCAGGGCCACCCCAGCTCCCCACTGGGTTTCCAATCACCGTCAGTGGCAGGGGGCTTCTTCCGTCCTTTCCCTTTCACCTCCCAGCATTGTGCATACATATGGAAATTAGCCGCCATCTTGGCTGGCAGTTAATTTGCATATCACCCTGATTAGCCAATGGGAAGGGTATTGGTCGTACGCTAATTACCATGTTTCTCTTTTATTAGATAGGATGTTTAAATAAACAAAAGAAACCATCTGATATTTGTTTTATTTGGTGCTTAACAAAATATTATCCTATCTTTTTTAAAGAAGTAACATTAAATTCTTGCCTGATGAATATCTGAGAGAGGTAATATGGGACTGCATTTTAACATGAAGTATTTTTCTTTTAGATGGGTGCATTGTTTATTTCCATAAATAATCACTAGAATTGTGAACCTGCAGTATCTCAGATACATCTCGATAATGTCTTTCTGTTGATAACATTTAACAAATGTTGTAAGACAGATTCTAAGAAGAGAATATTTAGAATATACACATGTGTACATCCATTATACGTTCACAAATTATCATATCTATTCATTATTTAAATAGCTGTGGCCTTTTGGTGAATACCAACATTAACAAACCATGTTAACATGATTTAGAATATGTAATGGAATTTGCAATGCCATCTGATGACGGAACTAACCAATTAGCGCTCACAGTGGTGACTGATCATCCCTAGGAAGAGCTGCCTGCATTGTGAACAGGAAGACACACATCCCCTTGTGGGCTGGCAGCATTTCTGCAAGTACCGTCTTAACCAGTGACACTGGAAGGATGGCTTCTTCGATGCTGAAATGTCATTCAGTGTGTGTGCAGCCTGCAATTTTAATCTGCTGTGCACATAGGGGAGTTGGCATATGTTCAGGCTTACTGTTAGCGTTCTCTCTGATTATCTGTGTCTGTTCCCATTTTTGTTGCTTTAGTTACTGTTGTTCTCATTAAAGGTCTTTCCAGGGCCTTCTCCAATCTCAGATAATGACTTTTCCGAAGCAGAATTATCCAGGAGTAGCAAAAGCTCTCCTGCAATATGTCTTTTCACCACTTTAAATGAAACGGTGGAAAGCGTTTTCATTTAGGCCAGATTTGCTATTTGTTCTCTTGGTCCTTTACAAATTAATGACTAATTACAGGGCTTTGCTATGCCTATATCACTTCATGACTTCCATATGTGTCTTGAGAGAGTGAAGGTAACTTCCACCAAAGTTAGTAAATAGAAAACTTTTTTCATGTTGTTTTTAATTCACAACCACCCTTCTCCCCCCTGCCCCCCCCCCCCCCCCCCCAATGCTAAGCTTTTGGAGGAGAAATCTTAATAGCCCTTCTTATAGGACTTTCTGTTTTTATAACATTCATGCACATCACAGAGGACACATATAGATGGAACATGAACTTAGAAGCTTTTACTAGACTCGAGAACTTTCTGGACTGTCCGTGCTGGGAGGGCACATTCCCTTGTTTCTAGATGAGGAAACTGAGGAGTTCCCCACAGATAAAGGAGGCACCCCTTGATGTGGTTGAATGTAGTTTACAGACTTTGTTTCAGTAGTTATTCCTGCCAGTTAATTGTTTTGTTTCATTATTTGACTTAAACATTAACTTATTTTCTATATAGTACAAGTGATCTTTTAAAATTATATTATTATGAAGCACTTGAAAATAACAATAAAAACCACCTAGTTTTTTAACATTAAAAGTAAGATAAACAGTCTGATATTTTAAAATGTATAATATGTGTCCGTTTATACTTACATATGTATACATAGCCAGGAATACATATATACTAGTAAACTACTGTGAATACTGGCATTTGCCAATAGGTGGCGCAGTGTTTCATCTGTGTGTTGGGGGTGGAATTAGCCTGTAGAATGAATATATGGGGGCGGGCAATGGAATGATTTAGTTTAGTACATCCTCACTGGGCCTAGGGAGGGAAAAAAAAATCTTAATTTCCAACATTTTCCATTCCCTGTGTCACCTTGGTATTTAATTTACTTCACTTACACTACTACTTCAAGTTGTCCCAGGTTAGTTGCTCCTATTAATTATGACCTAGAGGGATAATATTAGTAAACTAATGGATTACATATCTAAACAGAGGTTAGCAGATCACTTTGGAGGGACTGATCAGGAACGCCTGTGTGGCAGAAAGAACTGAGGCCTCCTTTAGCAGTTTTGGTGGCTACAGTTTGTCATGACCTTAGGGATTATCAGACCAAGCTCATTAGTTTCGAGATTTAAAAACTAACACTGAAATGTTAAGAGACTTTCAGGTTTGTCTCAAAAGAGAGTGTTTACACTACATCTGGAGACTTTCAACCTATTTCATGTTTTAACTGAATTGGGCATCTCTAGTATTTTGAATTAATTCTATTTCTTGCATAACTGGTATTTCAAAGTAGCCTAGGGGTTAAGCATTCTGTCACAAATTCAATTCATTTATGACTTTTAAGTGAAAATGGCTACAAAGATCCAGGATTTTATTTTCATGGTGGGAAACAGCTTCCTTCTCCACTTCCTCCTCTTCTTCCTTCTCCCTTCTCTCCGGCTAGTCAGGACATGTGTGGGTCAATCATTTCACCTAGTTTTACATTTCTTCATATTTTCTTTAAAATCTATGCATATAAGGGTATTTGGTACATGGTTTAATTGTAAGCTATTAGACATCAGTGGCGTTTTATGGAACGAAATTTACTTTCTGCACTTGTCTGTGCCATTATTAAAGGCTGCTGATATTGCCAGTGGGTATTCTTGGAAACCATCTTCTAGTTTCAATGCAGTTAAATATTTACAATTAATATCAATGGCTTGTTTGTATTCTCATCCAACTTGATGGTATAAGTGAAAAATTATAAGTTTCAATTTTAAAATCCCAATAAATTATATGTAATAGAAAAATGAATGACTCTCTCTTAACCCATTGGTCCATCAGTTCCCTTAAATTGAATTTGGAACATCTCAGAATCTTCTTGACTAGCTTGCTCTTATTTTGCCTTTTTTTTGTTAATTAACCTAGAATTTAGCTGCATAGTAACTTGGGTGTTGCTGTGATGCCTATGTGGATCTTCACTGTTCAGTTCTAGAAGCCATTTCCTTTGAAAGTCTGTACCGTTCAGTTTCAGGAATTTCCATCTATCTAGGACAAAAGACACAGCTCCTGTACCTCTAATCTGGGTTGGTACTGAAGCTCTATAGGGTTGTATGTACTGGGAGTGGAGGTTGTAGAGCCTGGAATTTCATGGATAGATTGCATCATATGAGACATCTGCATGCCCTGCACACATATTTTCATGAACATATACATTTGGGGAAATTCAGGACAGCAAAATTAAAAAAAAAGGATTTTGAGAGAGAGAGAGAGAGAGAAATACCTAATTGGTTCTCTATGTAAATCCAAAGTAATTTTCTCACAGAAAAGGACTAAATATATACTTTGTCTCTCTGTTTTCTCTCTCTCAATTAATCAGTGTGGTTGCTGCCTTAACTTGCTCAGCTGGAAACCACTGGCCTGTGGGACTCCAGGCTCGTGTGATGTGCTGAGAGTTAAACACAGGGACCCCCGAGCATGGAGATGACACAGACGATTCATAAAGTCAGGCTGCAGCTTTGCAGAAAGGTGACCCTGCAGCAAGCTTTGTCTCTCTAGTGTCCATAAAACCCAGTCCACACAGCAGGTTGATTTGGGTAATGGGGATTGTGCTAATGGTTTTAAGATCAGGGATAGTTTATTATTATCATTATTATTTTGGGGATATTTCCATATAAACTTTCATGCCTGGTATTAAACTACAGTGTTTTCAATGGGAATTAAATTGAATGCTGTCATTTTCATGGATGTCACTTTGCTTCTTGACTTTAGCCCCTTTGCTGTCACTTAGCACATTCATTGTGACTTTTTTGGTATGAATTCATTCTCACTTTTCACATAGGGAACTGAGATGGGGACAGAGGTCTACTTGCAGAAAATAGAAATGGAAATGCCTATTACGTAGATGTGGTGTCAGTAACCTGAGAAAGTAAAAGCCACCTGTGAACTCTCAAGCCAGCCTTTGAAGTTTTCTGTTTATCTTTAAGAAGACTGCTTACGATGGAAGCAATGAGTGACAATATCATTTTCATGCTTTTCTCTAGGCTGTGGGCAACCGGCTTATAAATATGCATCTAAATACACATTAATTATTAGCTTATAATAAGTCTCATTTGCTCCCATATTTGAAACAAGTCTTAAGTGTGGGTGACAATATCAGATCGTTACATCATTCTTGGAATACACTGACTCCCAGAGAGTCCACATGGTTTCCATTGAAATTGTATTGAAACTGCAACTATGTCTTACAACAGTACTGTCTGTGGTACACCGTATTCCCATTTCTGAGCATCCTCTGGACTGTTTTCAGAGTTACATGGGTGGTACAAGAGGGTAGCAAAGAAGCATTTGTTGAGTGCCTGGAAATGGGCCAGGTATTTTTTATATGTCATTCCACTGAACTTTACTTTCCAGAGGAACTATTGAGTTTTGAATTACTATGCCTATTTTACAGATAAGGAAACTAAGGCCTTGAGTGACTTGCCTCAGTCACACAAGGTAGTAAGTAGCAGAACTGAGCATCTGATTTAAATGTGTGTGCCTTCCCCATTGCATCTCCAAGCACATGCTCACCCAGGCTTCTGTGGGCTCTGTCCCTAACACCAGGGCTGAGCGTGGTTTTGTGGGACTGGCCTCATAGGTCAAGCATGATATTACTGTGGAAGGAGCTGCCCTCTCCTCTATTGGGAACCTCAGTGGTTGGGATAGGACCTGGGCACATTATAATGATAGATTCCTTCCTGCCTATTGAGATGTGTGACCTGGGGCCTGGGATGAATCAAGGAACGGGGACTATTAGTGGGCTGCCCTTTCAACATTTCTGATTGCAAAAGAGGCCGTTTATGCTTTATATTTTCCTTAGTTGTTTTCGATTTAATAACGCGTTGTCCAATGTATTCTTTCTATGTCCCTTTCTCTCCTGTCCTCCTCAAATACTAGTGCTTCATGTGCACAGATTTCTTCAACCTCCCAGAGAACAGAGCAGAGATCAGACCGGACTTGCCATTCTGAAGCTCTCTATTCCTAGTGGAGAATGTCGGCCCGAGTAACTCAGAGGTGCAATTTGTAAGAGAGAAGGTTGGTGTGTGTATGGCAGGCATATCCAGTGACCTACTCTGTCTTTGTATTTGAAGAACTAAAGAGTGGATTCGACTCCTTTGAAAACCATGAAATGTATATATTTATTCCACACCAAATCAGGTGTCACAGCAGGGATTATACCTGTATGGTAGAGGGATTCCTTGAGCAATTCAGTATTAATATTAAATGGATGCTTTCTTTGAGTTTTTAGTTTTTTCTGTTATATTAGGAAGCATCACCCGCATCCCACTGCAAGTTTAGAAGTATTTATCTTGCCTGGCTCAGTAGTTGAGCGTCGACCTATGAACCAGGAGGTCATGGTTTGATTGCTGGTCAGGGAACATGCCCAGGTTTCGAGCTCGATCCCCAATGTGGGGCATGCAGCCAATCATTGATGTGTATATCTCTTTCTACCTCTCCCTTCCTCTCTGAAATCAATATAAATATATTTTTTAAAAAGACGTATTTTTCTTGGAGAAGAGTGCTGATCCAAAATTTCAATAAAGATATGGGTGTAGCTAATTTCACTTATCACATTTTCACCACAGTTATAATTTAGGCTGTGGCCCTACTACATACTTCACAATATTGGTCATTACTATTCTGCCTTCATGTGAGTCTGAGACTACAATAAAAGTGCATATTTTAAAATATTTAAAAAAATTTTTTTTATTGATTTCAGAACGAGGAAGGGAGAGGGAGAGATAGAAACATCAGTGATGAGAGAGAATCATTGACCGGCTGCCTTCTGCTGGAGATCAAGCTCACAACCCAGGTATGTGCCCTTGACCGGAATCGAACCTGGGACTCTTCAGTAGGCAATCCAATGCTCTATTCACTGAACCAAACCGGCTAGGGCAAAAGTGCAGATTTTTGTATATGATATATTTGAAAACCTGATCAAGATGACATACGGTATTTCATGATCCATGAAAACTTTAACTTTCACAAATACCTCTTTTTAATCTGAAAGCCCACCTCAAATTCTAGTTTCCCCTGGGTGTCCTATATTTAACCCAGCCTTCCAAGCAGTCTGAATCACCATTCACTGATCTGGCATTGCCATTTATCCAAATGAGGAGCTAATTAGTAAGGACACAAAGGAAAAAATAAATTGGGAGAGTATTTAGGGAAGATAGAGAATTCTGGATACAAGAAAACCATTTAAACAAGCCCAATATGTGTGGTAGTTGGGACTTAAGATTTCATTTTATGAAAGCAGAAATAAAGACAAGCCAGACAGGGCCCTTGGCAAGGATCTCCACATGGGTGTATCTAACCCAGGGATGGGCAAGGCAGCCAGGAGCAGCTGTTATTTTAGGGCCAAACTGTTTTCAAAATCCGAGCCATTCGCAGTCCAAAAATCCTTACAGGTCATGCCTGACTACCTTCAATGTGCCCCATGTAAAAATACACTGCGAGTCGATTGGACATGCCCTATGAATTATACCTTATTTATTATCATTGAGCCCTCCTTTTTCCGTCATCCTTTAGAATTATGGGCTGGAGCAGTTCTTAATACTCTATTTATTTTAGGGGAGGAAAATGTTTTTCTTTAACCACAACATTCATGCAATACCAACTGCTGGCAGTTTCCCCAGCATTTAAGGAAATATTGTTGTAAGGCTTTTATGTTCTGTACTTCAATCAGCCAGAGGCAGCAGTATCCCCATAGAAGGACCCTCAACAGACCATTTTCAGCATTTTGCTACAATTAAACTCCTCTGGTTTTAGCCCTCAGGCAATTTAGTGCCTTTTTACATATGCACATTATGAACTTTTGACCAGGGCTTAGCAGTCATATATTAGAGTGTTGCTCTTGAAAGCAGGCTTAACAAGTTCCTCTGAGTATTACAGTTGGAGTCAGTTGTGGAAAAGGTAATTTAAGCAACTTGCAGCGAGGCCATTCAGAATCTCAGTGATGATCCTAAATATCTCTCTCTCTCTCTCTCTCTCTCTCTCTCTCTCTCTCTCTTTCTCTCTCTCTCTCTCTTTTCTCCCTTGTTTCCTCTGGAAGCTGGTAGCTAGAGCTTTCAAAGTCTGTGATTGATCTTTTATTCAGTAGCTAACGAGGGCTGTGATTCTATTAGCGTGCTACAAGGCAAGAGAACAGTGATTTAATGAAGTGTCTAGTGAGCCGGCCATAGATTTATCCTGTTGTCGCTAATTTGCAGTGCCGTGGTGAGCATAAAGGAAAATGCACTCACCCTGCTATTAAGCAGGTATTTCCTTAGTAAATTGTTGTAAGGTCAGGTACCGTTATCTCAGGGAAAGCAATGCCTTACCTCTTCAGTGTCTGCTGATGACAGCCGCCTTGCTGCGCGCTCGCTGAAGCGGAACCGGGAGATCAGAGGTCTGTCTCCACGTCGCCCTGCACAGAAGCAGGAGCAGATGAACTGCCAAGGAGGAGTAATAGAGTCATAATTGGTGATTAGAACTGGAAAGGTGCAATAACATCTTAATACAAACTGGCGTATGTTATAGTTACTGTCAGGTGTTGTAAACTCGCCCCGCTGCCTGGACTAGTTACGCTTCCCTTGATTAGCTCTGAGAAAGAGACAGTGGGCGCTGGGACAGCCACGCGGAGAACATCCAAACCGTAGCTGCCTTTCAGGGCCTTGCCCTGTCCCTGCCGTTTCTCTTGGGCACCAGCACGGCCCTCTCGGAACGTGGCACAGTAACCTTTCCCTGCTGCCCTGGGAGAGTCGTGATTTCATAAACGTCCTCAATCTCCCCCTTCCAGACGCAGTGACATTTATGCACACTGGCTTTGAGGCTCGTTGAACTTCTGTTTTATTTGCCTTTGCTAAGGGGAGGTATTTGCCTCGTGTCAAATCCATATCCTGCTGCAATTCTGGATTCACAGTAAGAGATTTGGTCTTGCCATGCCAGAAAGAAAACATGAAAGAAAATAAATACGGGCATTGAGGAATTATGAGTTTGAGAGCGGGGTTCTTCAGGACAAATGGGGATAATTTAATTGTAAGGCACATGTTTGAGATGTCCTTGCAGGTAAGTGTAGGTGGGGTCTATTCCTGGGAAAGGCTAGTTGAAGAAATTCTTTGGTGATGCATCATGAAATGCCAGGCTGGCTAAAAGGCCAACCCTTAAAAAATAAGGTGTCCAACTACACATTGATACATGGCTGAAGACTTTTCTATGCTCTGCAACATGTTCTTTAAATTCTTAAAAGAAGAAGCTGTCCAGCATTGTCCAAACATGCTGAGCACCTATTATTATCTGTAATAATAAAAGTGTAATATGCTAATTAGACCAGATGTCCTTCTGGACAACCTTCCAGACGAAGCCGGGGCTGCGAGGGCCGAGGCGGCTAGCCAAGGCAGAGGAGGCAGCCAAGGCAGCCGCCTTGGCAGTGGGGGCCAAGCCCCTTGCACGAATTTCGTGCATCAGGCCTCTAGTTGATAAATATAGGTGACTGGTCATTTGTTGTGAATGGGTTAAGGCTTGGCAGAATGCCAAGGAGCAACAATGAGATTAGATAAAGTGATGATGTACATGGACACATTTTACTAATCTAGCATGTAGTAGGTTCTCAATAAACCTTTTTTGATTCTTTAGTTAGTTGTAGAAACTGTTGGGTGAAGTCTTGTCCTTGGCTTCTAACCCCGATCCATAAAACTTAGACAGTTCTAACGCTCACTTCACCCCAGAACCTCTCTGTGTTGTTAGTTAAGGTTTATGGTCAAGTAAAGAGTTTAAAGGAGTGTTTTATAATGGGGCCCTGTTTGCATATGATCACCTGGATGATTAATACAAACGAGTGAGTCAAACTTCCCAACTTCCTAGTATAAACCTTTGGCCTCAGAACAGTTTTGTTCAGTTTTATGAAGGGGTCTCCCTTCTGCAGAACAGAACCTTTGCTGGTTGGTGTGGAGATCAGAACCTGGGACACACAGGCAGTGCTGTTGACAAGTAGGTGATGCTGATCAGAGCACACCAACATCAGTGAACACCTGGTAGCTCTGACAGATCTATCTCAGAGAGCTGTGGCATAGGGAGTACTGAGATGTAGGGTTCATTGCTTAGCATTGTGGCCAAGGGGCACCCTGGTATATCTAACTCTAAACAGTAGAAAAAAGGGAAAGGCAGAAGAGAGGAAGAAAGGGGAGAGGGAGGGAGGAAAGAAAGAGTTAATTTAAAGCATAGCCAAAAGCCATACTCACTGTTTCCTATAGCCCAAACAAAGTAACTTGGCTGAATAGAAATAATGGTGCCAAAGGACTAAAATTTATTGAGTGCCTAGCATTTGCCCATAGAACATTTAATTTTAATGGCAATCCTCATTTGCTACAGGACAAAGCTGTTGTTTAGGGGCCATGGCAGAAGCAGAGGCAGGATTTGAACCCAGATCTGTCAGTACTTTCCCCTCTGGATGCAAATACAGAAACACTGCCCCACTTTAATGTGCTCATGCCCATTCTTCCTGAGGAGGCTTCCTTTCTATAAAGGTCAGATAAGGGCAACTCCCTCCCTTTCATTTGTGGGAAGGAGGGAAAGGGGAAATCAGGGAAAGGAGGGAAAAGGAGGAATAGATCAGGGAAAGAAATAGAATTATAAAAATTCCCATTTCTCACATGGATGAATAATCTGGATTGGGAATCATACTGATGTAGACCTACAAATGACTCAACCTGTGTTGTCATTTTCCTAAGTGGCTTTGAGGGAAGTTTTGTTAAAGAACTCTCTGTTTTATCCCAGGACCCCAAGCTCGAAGGTTGGGGCAATATCTCTGAGTAATGTGCCTTTTAAATAATAAGCATATGGACTCATAGTCCTTTATTTAACACTGGAGACCCAGTGCATGAAATTTGTGCCCTGGGGGTTGGGGGAGTCCCTCATCCCAGCCTGCGCCCTCTCACAGTCTGGGATCCCTTGCTCCTTACTGCCTGCCTGCTCACTGTTCCTTACCTCTTGGCTCACTGCTCCTTAGTACTGCCGCGGAGGCAGGAGAAGCTCCTGCCACCACCGCTGCGCTGGCCAACTGTGAGCCCGGCTTCTGGCTGAGTGGTGCTCCCCCTGTGGGAGCGCACTGACCACCAGGGGGAAGCTCCTGCATTGAGCGTCTGCCCCCTGGTGGTCAGTGTGCATCATACTGACTGGTTGTTCTGGTTGTTTCACTGTAACAGTCACTTAGGCTTTTATTATATAGATGCTTTCCAGGAAGGTGTTAATATTTCCCACTTAACACAGTCTGTTTGGGGAATAAGCTCCCCATATACATGCACCTTGGAAATAATGCCTATCATCAGAGGGCACCAGTAACTGTAATCAGTTTGTATTTTTGAAATACTTAAGTTTTATGGATTTTTTTTCTTTTTGAAAAACTGATCTTTAGAATCAGAGTTGTATTCAAACAGGCTTAATTTATTTTTAAATTAAAAGAGGCTAGCTCATCAGATACAAAAGGTCACATATCATTCTATTGATATGAAACATCCAGAATAGGCAAATACAGAGAGATAGGCTGCAGATTGGTGGTTTGGAGGGGCTGGGGCACTGCTGCTAATGGGTTTGGGGTTTCCTATTAAGGTGATGGAAATGTTTTAGAACTAGATAGAAGTGTTGGTCGCACAACAATGTGAATGTACTAAATCCCACTGAATTGTATACTCTAAATGGATTACTTTTATGATATTCGAATTTCACCTAAGTAAAAAGAAGTTCACACATAGGGAAGGCTTTTAGCACGTGGGACATATTAAGTTGGTTTTTTCCTTTTCTTCATCTTGATTAGAAAATCCTGCCCCTAGAGCCAGGGAGGCAATGATTGTGCTGCGTGTGATGCCCAAGTAAACAGATCTGAGGCGGAAGCCAGTCCCTGTCCTTACTGGTGTTACACACAGAGCTTCCAAAACACGTGCTTACCTTATCGCTTCTTGACCATGTTATTGATTAGTAATATGTTTGCCTGTGTTATTAATAATATATCCCTGGAAAAAAATTTATGTGCATTATAGTCTTTGATCTTGTTATGCATTTCAAAGCCAAAGATTTCATTTCTCTCTTTTATTTTTTAATTTTCAAAGAAGTAGAATGGAAATAATTTTAAAACTGTTCTCTCCTTTTTCTAGTAGAGAGCTTCCTGCTGACCTCCTTCCAGTTAATGAGATATATATGTATGTCCATGTGTATGATGTATATACATATATACACATATACATTTACATATATATACACATTTGCATAAGTACACACCCATATACATTTTAAGAGAGAATTATAAAACAGGCATTTAATTCAAGCTTACTGTATGCTAGAGGTAAAGTATATTTGAATACAAGACTTACACATCTCGTAGATTAAAACAGAAATTAAAGACTTTAGATGAAGGCACGATCAAAGGCTCTCTTTTCATTGTTCTTTTATTGTTTATTGACTTCAAAAAGACTTTTTAGTTTAACTGACTTTAATGTCTCTTGAATGCTCTTTTGTAAAGTGACTTTGAAAACTCGAGGATCATGTCTTCATTAAGTGGAGAAAAATTTTGGGGAAAAATATAACTGTAACTTGGCTTTATTGTTAGAGTAGAAAGAGATAAAGTTTTGCTTAATTAATGTCTGTTTTCCCTGTGTTCAGAATTGTAAGGGAGAAGGGGGTTTAAATTAGTGCTGATAAAAGTGTGAACTAGACAGCATTGAAACTTTATTTTTGCTTCCTTAGAATTTAGAAGAACATAATTCTTACAATTCAATGAACAGTATTGGGATATTCTAGGTGCCTAGTCTTTCTGGTTCTGAACATACTCCAGACCCAGTGACACCCATGATCCTGGCTCTTGCCATCTTGGCTTTCATTATCTTTTTGTTTGCTTCCAGCATCTGTTTAGAAATTGATGATTTGGGGGGCGGGGTAGGATGGAGTGGTGTCTATTGATATGTTTTCCTTTCTATTACAAAATTTAAAACTCCCCCTGCTTCTTTCTAAGCCACCAGTTAGAGTTCATCTCTTTCAGAAAGTCACTGCTTATTGCCCCTTCGGAACATCCCTTTTGTACTGTTTCTTCACTTTTCTATGGCTTTCTACCTGTTTCCTATTCAGCTTCTCTTTTCTACTGAGCAGATTTGGTCCTGAAACTGAAGAATGCACTTCCAGGCTGCCTATTTTGAAAAACACACAGAACAACTCTATGGGGATCCTAACACCTTACTCTTCAAGCAGTGAGGCTTCACCAGTGCTGGTCAATCCTACTGGCTGCTTGGTTCTTTTTTTTCATGATTAGTTAGCAGAAGGGAGATTTGTGCATAGGAGCACCACTGTCAGAGTTCACACTGAGATTCTGCATCTGTCGTTTTGCTTCCACACACCCCGGGAAGGCAGTTCCTAGAGGAGCGTCTCATGGTGCTTTCTCCACTCCTCTTAGAAAGGATGCCTCGTCTTCTCTTCTCTGTAGACATCAGTGGGCCTGTCACCTGATAGAGAACCACATGGTAAAGTGGGAAAAGTACCAGGTTGGGCTTGTATAAAACAGAGCGTGGTACAAATACCACATCTCCTACATACCAGCTTGTCAACCTAGGGTAGGTTGCTGAACCTCTCTAAGCCTCCACTTTTTCATCTATAAAGTGGGGATAATAGTATTTACTTCAAAGGGTTGTAGATGGATCAAATATGGTAAAGCAGACTGTAGTTATACAGTCATAATTCATATTCTGATTTTAGCAGTAGCCCTCCAGCCACCTAATTCTGCACAACTCTTCTCTGGCTCTTTCTTCTTACGTGGCTACCTGCTTTTTCTCCCAAAAAGTATATTTAAGAGGCCAACTTTCAATATCATGATGTCTCACACCTAATAGCTCTGAATGACTTAGCTATCTTTATTATGTCTCTGGATAGATGTATGGATGGATGGATGGATGGATGGATTGATGTTAACATGTGCAAATCCTGCTGGCCATATTCATTTTGGAATGCTCAAATGCCATTGAGTCCTAGGTTTCAGAGGCAGATGTAAATACCGGGTTTTAAGTGGCATGGAGCAGTCTCCTTGGCTTTGTTATGTAAACCCTCAGGGATATTTATACCTTCTACTGAGAAGGGTAATTGAGCCTCTACACCACCCACCAAGATTTCTGCCTGTAAAATATTTAAGGACTGGACTATAAAGCCATTTCCCTTATGCAATTTGTTTTCCATCTAGGAGCAGGAGAACAAGTAAAGTATGGCTCAGAGTAACTTATAAAAGCCAAACTCTTAAGCTACAAAATGCATCTTCTCACAATAGCACTTGGAGAAGGTCTGAAGGCAGACAAAATGTAAACAGAAAAGGGACGGGAGTTCTGAAATTGAGATGACAGGGCTCCACAATGCGGCGTAATGATGGTGTTATAAATCACCCATTCAGGATTAAGCAAGACCTTCCCTGGAAGCATATCATGGGGTGTGCAGAAGGGCTTTTTGATAAAAGGAGCCTAGTTAACACTACGGTGTCAGGTGAATTTCCCGCCAAAATATAAGATGGCACGGGCAATTATTTAGGTTTCCCGCGCAAAATCAGAGTTAGTTTAAACACGTAATAATATTCACAAAACTCAAAACTAAAGACGTCCGGACACAAGAAGTATTTCTCAATAACTATTCTCTTTGCATGGTGAGATATCCAGGGATATCGGTTATAAAATGAGAAAACAATACATTGGTACCCTAACGGTATTGTACTCGACCAGCGCCATAAAGTGTTCTCTACTTACAAGGGATTTTTATGATACCTATTACCCCAATGGGTATGAAACGGTTCACATACGCAGGTAGGTATCTTTGTGAACGGCAAACAAACAAATATTTGGTAATACGCAGTTACAATCGGCCCGAGTTTACACGTTTCCCGCACTCCACCGCAAATCTATATGAACCGAGTTAAGACGGCTCCCGCGGAGTACGCGCAATTCACGCGAGCCGACTTAACTCGTTTCCCGCACTCCAAGTGTTAAGAGATGTGAAAAAACGAACTTTGAAAGCATAGCAGGCTTCCAAGTAATTCACACACACTGGGGAAGAGTCTGTGGATTCCGCTTTCATGTGGACGCCAGGCTGGTGCCCTTCTCCCCTGGTTGGCAAGAGTGGCATCAGGCATGCTTTCCCTGGAAAGGCCATCCTCTAACTGAGCGAGCCGCAGAAGTCAGGGCAAGGTGATGTGAGGTGACACCTAGAGAAGCCTCTAAAACAAACCAACATGGGTAACCTGGGGTTAGAGCCAAAAGATGTGAATGAAATTCTCAGAGACTCTAGCAGACGTGTAAGCTTTGGATTGATGTATTGTTAAAGGTAACACTGGCTTTTGTGAAAATAAGCCCACCTGTGTGGAGTGGCTCAGACACGGTAAGTGTTTGTTTCTCGCCTAAAGGAGGCTTGGCACGTCTGTTCTGCGTTAGCCAGCAGCTCTCTTCCCAGTGCTGACTCGGGGACTCAGGCTCTCTTCATCCTGTGGTTTAGCCGGCTCCCACATCTGGCTTCCAGGGCTGGCTTGGTTGTCTGTATTAAGGTGGTGGAAGAAGCAAGAACTTGGGCTGTCATATGTGGGACATTTTAAGGACTTATCTATGAAACAAGAGAGGCTAGGAAATGTAGTCTAGCTGTGTGCCCAGGAAGAAGAGGAAACAGGCTGTGTGAACAGATAGTAAGTGTTTTTCCCTGAGCTGATGTACTACGTTTTTTTTTAAACCAGTTCCTTCTTTTGCCCACATTCTTCATGTGATTGACTGGAGATAGCCAGAGATGAATAAGCCACGCTACCTGCCCTCCACTCTCACAGCCTCTTGGGGAAGCAAGTTTCCATTCTTATTGTCCATAGTGCCAGGTGCCTTTGTGCACGTTTCACTATAAACATGGGAAAGGATGATACTGTACTAATCTCTTGGCCTCCCTAGCCACTGAGGTGGCCACGTGACAGGTCTAGCCAGCAACTGAAGTCAGGATTGTGCAGCAGGCCGTATTGGAGACCTTTTGCTTTTGAATAAAAAGGCAGGTGTTGCTGGTATTTCCCCCACTCCTTTTCTTTCGACTCTGAATGCAGATTTGATACTATAGCTACAGCAGTCCTTTTGCTAACATGAAGCATCAAACCATAGAAAAATATGAAAAGAAAGGCAGAGAGATTGGCCCTCATACTGTGGGACCACTGACCAGTCAGCAGCTGCAGAGCAGTCAGGCATGTTTCTTCATTCCCCTCCCACCAGTGAATGAATATCTAATAAACGTATTGATGCAGATGTGGAATACAGGTTTAAGAGGGACTCTGGATAATTCTCAGGGGTGAGAACTCTCTGAAAATGCAGCAGCCATCCCTCATCACATTGGTCTGTTTAAACATTCACTAACAATAATGTTTTGCTTCAAGTGGGGAACACTCAGTATGATGTTTTTAGAAAGCTACCAGTTTCAAATTAGGAAGACGTTCTTCACATCAGAATTTTCTCACCAGCCCATTTCTGTTGTGGTAATGTGGGAGATGATGATCTCAGAACTTCGCCTCATGCGTGAAATCCCCAAGGTGAGATTTGAACCTCTTGCCTTTCCTATTATTGTTACCCCTTTTCCTCTGTGACTTTGTACTGAGACCCATTTATGTTATGGTAAATGCTTTGTGGTATTGAAAAATATTTATTTGGGCCACATTCATTAGAAGATAAAAATATATAAACACTAGTATCTCAATGTCATTTGACCTGCTCCAGACTACAGTTTCTATCACCCTTATCAAAATAATAATAATAATATTAATAAAAAGGACTTCCCATGCCAAGGAATAGTGTAAATATCACCATGAAGTGGATGTATGACTTGTTAAAGAAACTTCTAAAGCTCTTTAATACATCAATTTGCAATGGTTTTTGTTTCCCTATTCAGCAAAACTATTCCAGATAACAGTTATCAGTTTTTGATTCTACACATAGTTGAAACACTACACATATGCTTCCTTAGCAATGTAACAAAATTTACACTTTCTACTTTATTCTCTTAAAGCTGATACCATCATAATAATCTGGTTATTATTTAGCAGAAATGGAGTAAAGGGAAGACTAGATAATATAGGCATGCAATTTATACAGCTTTGCTTATTTAACACTCTCCAAGTCTGTTCCCCGCTAATCGATGGGGAAGGGACTGGACAAAGGCAGTTTAGGCGCATACCCAGTAAGGTATGGGTGACATGGGAAGGTGCCTTCTTTTGGTCACACCTGGGAACAAATTAGTGGCCAGATAGGCATGGCCACGGACAGGGGGCGAAACCTGAATATTTAAACTCCTAGACAAAGGGAGTTCCCTCTCTAGGCTCTTGGCTCACTCTCTTGCTTTTTGCATCTGACTCCTGTTGCAGGGGGCATTTACCCATGTAAACCATGGTCATCTAGGCTCCATGGCCATGTGGGCTCCACACAATGGATCAATGCACTGAACCTAGATTGAATGTACTGGTCTCGGGTGCAACTTGGAATGGAAGCTCTGGGCACTGGCTTTGCTTTTGACTTTGCTGAACCCACAGCTGCCCCTCTTTCAGGACTTAAGGGAAATGGGACATTGGAAGCTGAGGCATGTAACTCCACCCAAATAAAGTCTTCTACCACACCTCATTCTCCCCTTCTGAAAGCACTTATTTCACCGGTACCCCAGGAATCCCATTTTCACAAGCAACAGAGGAATCCCACTACTGTATTCCTCTGCTAACAAAGCCATCCACTTGATTATTCCAATTAGTTATTATGATGCCCAGTTTGTGCACCTGTTTTTCTTGGGCATCTATGCTTGCAGTGGTCAGAGGGACAAGTCACACTATATTCCAAATTAAACCCTAAGCACACTGAAAGGCTTGGCTGCATGTTGCATTCACATAACCTGCCACGTTAACAATAGCATTACTAAGCAGAGCCACAGGGAACGCATTCAGCTTTGTATCTCATAAACCAAGGCTATTGTGTGTCCTGGACTACTTCAAAGCTGTCAGTTCCAAAATCAGTTAAAAAAAAAAAAGCTGTCAGTTCCAGAAACCTTGTTCACTTTTGAATAATGGAAAACTTTGGGGCCTTGATAACTGTTTCTGAAGGAAAACATTCAGAAAGTTTAGAATATGAATTTCTGACAGGAAACTAAGTTATTCTGCTGTTCTGTAAGGTGCACTCAATTTGAAAGGTATGCCATCAAGTTTTGCCCCACTGAGGAAAATCACACCACTTGGTCATCAGAGTATTGGGTGAATAAATCCAAGTCAAGAAGGAAGTACTGGTTGACCACCTTGCTGGCTAACCTATGGTTTATCACAGGAGAGAGCAAACTATGACACTTGAGTCAAATCTGACCTAATGCATATTTTTCTTCAGCTTGTGAGCTAAGAATTCTTTTTACATTTTTAAATGGAAAAATATCTTAAAGAAAAATGATATTTTGCGGTTATATGCAAACTATATGAAATTTAAATTTGTCCATAATTAAGTTTTATTGGGAGATAGCCTCACTCATCCATTTTTGCGTTGTCTGTGGCTGCTGCAGCATTACAAAAGCAGAGTTGCAACAAATAAGGTATGGTCTGCAAAGATGAAAATATCTACCACTGCTCTTTTATAACAAGTTTGCCGGCACCTAATTTAGGAGATGTACTTACCTGTGAGCAGAGGCAGTGAAATGAGGAAGGGTCAGAATGTGTTCTTGCCCTTGATGTTGATATGGCCATGATGGCTACTTTTCAGAATTCTTTCTCTTCAACAAGTCCCAGCCCTGACTCTGCCTGTCTACTTTGCTTTACTCTCAGATCTTTCCAAGATAAACAGCAAGATGTTAGCTAAGGACCAATGTAACCAACCAGTGGTTCTCTGCAGAACCAAAAGAGTCACCTCTAAGATTATCCATGTGTGGCATGGTAGTCCAAATCCTTGTGACATGCACACTGCCACCCTGCTGTGCTGTGCTCACAGCATAATTTAGGGATGATGAGGGGAAAGTGGTCTCTCTTTACCGGTTAATTCCTTGGAGGAAGTTCTGTTCAGAATGAATAGTCTTGAAATGTGCAATAAAGTTACCTATCAAGACCACTTTTACAGAGAGATTTAAATGTGATAATAAGAATAAAAGAAAATGAAGTGACATTGAGGGCGTCTTCTTTTATAACATCTCTTGGTCTTCACTGCTAAGCACACTGTAAAATGACTTTTATACATTTATGGATTGAAATGGTTCTGCTGAAATTTTAAGTGTTAACATTGTTCAAACTTCCATTACTAACACCTCTCACATTGTTACAAATGGTTTCGTATTTGACATTTTGCTCATACTAACCTGGGACATTTCATGCTAAAGCTCTCATTTCGTGAGATGGGAAGGTTCTGCTTATTTTGCCTTCAGCACCTTTCAACAGAAAGCCAATACGTTATGTTTGCACATCTTACGTTGGTGCATTCTATAAGCTGATCATCACATGCAGCAGGTATTTTGCAGAGACAGAGAAAGCTTCAATGTTTTTGTTAGATTATTTTGGGTAGAAAATGTTTTTTGTTGGCTTCTCCTTAAAGCTACTACAATTTAGACTATAATCCATAAATGCCCCTATTTTTTATAACAGCTTTATTGAGATACAATCCACATACCACACAATTCACTCATTTAAAGTGTACAACCTAATAGCTTTAGTATATGCACATAGTTGTACAGTCATCACCACAATCAAATTTAGGTCATTTTAATACCCCCCTCCCCGCCCCCAAGGAAAGCCCGTACCCTCTTGCCATCACCTCGCACTTCCTCAGCCAGCCTTAGCCACCACAAATCCACTTTCTGTCTCCATAGATTTGCCTCTCCTGGGCATTTTGTATAAGTGGGATCTTATAGTATGTAGTCCTTTGGGACTGTCTTCTTTAACTTCGCATAAGGTGCTGCACCTTATTTGTCAGTTTCTTTTTCTTTTTTCTTTTAAATATGATATTTATGGTAAAAGAAAAGAATAAATGTATGTGCAGAAATATTTCACCTAGTGAAGCATGCGAGATCTTTTGGATTCACCTTCATGGTCATCAAGACTGCTGGCAGTGCCTAGCACATCCCTTATATTCTACTAGTGCTTGCAGAGTTCACACCCGTATGCCTGAGAAAGCTCATGTTAGCTCCTGGGCCTAAAGTCTCCCTTAACACAGCTGTAGGTACATCCCAAAAGGCCAGCTCGTCATGTGATGTGTGCAGAATTGTGCTTTAGGGAATGTAACGTGAACACCACCAATATCTCAGACATCAGAAACTGCTTCTTTGTCTCATTCTTTCTCCTTGTCTCCATCATCTCCACCCGTGTATTGAGTACAAGGACCTTCTTTGTTACCTACGCTGGCTCCATCAGCACCTTCCCAAAGTACTACCATTCCTGAGAATAGGTGTTTTTGGTAGTTGGATACATTGGGGTTTTACTAAATGTCTTGCTTATGTTTTCCCCCAGAGTTTTACAGAAGAGAGTACGGACTTTGTTATAAATTAGTCCTTAAAACAGTTTAGGCCTGTTTTTACAAGGCTCATTTTGGTTGAAGATAACTTGAGTCATGATTTTCATTTTGATGGTCACAGAATGCTCACTACACCTTTTAGAAATAAGAACCTTTTAAATAAAAGTAAGAAAAAGAAGTACTCAGGAATGGTTCTTGTGCTAATATTCTGTACAGATGGGAAGAATTAGGATTTGGACCTACCTGGATTCTTTTTTTCCTCCCCTCTCCCAGTGCCTCCCTCTGTAAGAAGATTATTCTCCAGTCTACCAGCAAGGGCCCATGGAACCCGTTGGGAGGTCTAATTGTTACCAAACACAGGCAGATGTTGGCTGTGAGATGCTTGGTGAACTTAGTGGGTAGAATTAGAACATCAGTTTTCATTTTTAAGGCCTGCCCCCTCTTTTCCTCCCCCGCCCCCCCCCCCCCCCAGTATTACAGAAGATGGAAAGCCTGCTTAAGTTATAAGCTAGCTAATTGCTTCCTTAGTTGAAGACCTAAATGAGTTTTAAAGTGAAAAGCATATCTCCAAGTGCCAAGTAGGCAACTCACAACAAGCAACTGAGGTAGCAAAGACTAATTTAGAAGAGGTGTTCTGTGTTCCCTTTCTTTCCTCTCCCTCCTCCTTCCTGCCCTCCCTTCCTCTTTTCCTTCCTTCCTTATTTTTCTCTCTCTTTCCCTCTTTTCCTCCCTTCCTCCTTCAGTTCCTTCTTTTTTCTTTCACTTAACCATTATAAATACAATGGAGTTGTGTCTGTAGGCTTTTGTTGGTAATTAACTAAATTTTTTATACTTTTAACACAATCTTGAATTACTAGGTGATCATCTTAGGCACACTCAAAAGAACAAGAGCCCTTGAAAGCAATATCCCAGCATAGATATTCCATAGCACGTCTTACAATCTAAATATTGCTTTTAGTGTAATCGAAGCAGCAAGAGTAGTCACAGCAGTTGATGGACTATTTTTCAAATTGATTTCAAAAATGTATTTAAGGGGATGATCTTCTAGTCTAGATTACCTATTGATTTTTAATATGAAAAGCTCATTATGTAAGCAGTAACTGCATATAAAACCTAGCAAACCTTTGCATAAATCCTTTAATTGAATTTCTAGAGCCTGTGGTTCTACTTTTTTTTAATTAAATCTATTTCTTTTTTTAAGTGTTACTGTGTAATTTGCATGCTGTGAAGAGGCCCTGTCCCAGATAAAGTGCCATTGATCCTTATTAAACCTCACCTCTGGGCTTGCTTAAAACTAACTGGAAAAATTAAAGTGTTCATGCCGCAATGCACTTATAGCTTGTGTGATAGGATTATGGAAAAAATAATAAAACTAATTTCCAGGAGAGAATTTATAATGTGAGATTTTATTTTTTCAATTTGATAATTAATAGTGAAATCGTATCATATATATAAATCATATTTTAGCCTATAAACTGAGATGGCAATTAGGAAAGATAATATATACTTGATGTAAAACCATCCTTTTACGTTCGGATAATCTTTTGGCACTTTAATTTTTTAATTGTAGAAGGAAAGGATTATGGATTCAAGTCAAACACATTAAATGGTGGGTTTCCTTTGAAAAGTCTGATTCTTTTACTATGCACTAGATTTTTTATTTTAGTGTAAGGAAGTATAAAAGATACAGAGAAAGATAATCTGTCTATGGTTTTGCTAAAATGTATGTATTAGAATTACCAGGGGAAAGAAAAAATATATAAAAGCTGCAATAGGTTTTTCTATTTTTTAATACCTAACATTTGTTACTTTAAAAGCAATAAAATCCCCTAAAGAAATATTCATAATCAATAAGAACACAAAATATGGAATATATTAACTGAGTTATAAAAATGTTTGTAGTATAGCACAAAATGGAAAACATAGCAAGTTATGTACGGTTTAAAGTGTAATCAATTTTGAGGTTGTATACAAGGATATAAATGATAAACACAAGTAGTAGCATTTTTAGTAAAGGCTGTTACAAAATACTGTATTTATGGCCTATTCCATTCTTTTTATAGCTCATTAATGTAGAAAACAAACACAGTGTATCCATCTTCTCAGACAGCTTAAAATTCCCTTAAATGATATTTTTAAATGGAAATACTGAGCTCATTTGATCTGTTTCTTCTTTAAGCACGCATTAGTTTGAACTGGCATGTACACTGGGGTTCCTTTTCAGTCTCTAGAAAGAAAAAAGTGTTTATCATGATGCATTGCCCTTCCTCCACAAAACAGGGCCAAATCTAACACCTTTACAAGTAGTTCAGCATACCCCCTCCTCTCACAGGGCTCTCTGCCCACTCCCCATGACTCACCCCACTCCAAGGAGAACCTTTACACCTTCTTAAGCTGCATTAATTCTTCCGGGCCACAAGGGGGCTGTTTTGTTATTGGTTCACTTCACTCACTGGAAGGAGAGTTTTAATGGTGGTTCCAAAGGTGCTTAATTCTCCATGGTACCTATGAATATGCATACCATGTGTGCTCAGCAATCTAGCAGTTCAAACTAGACAGCTGGTTCTGATGGTGAACTTTTTTCGTTTCCCTCTCCTTCCTTTGGACAAGTCCTTTCTGAGTAAGCTGAATCTGAAATGTAATTTCATTAACTTATTTTCAGTATTTAATTTGGTTTTGCTATTTCCATCATGGTCTCTTTTTTCTTCATTGTCTCATTTCCATAGAAGTCACTAGCATGACATGATTGTGATGGAGCACATTCCAGCTCTAGGAGTCACAGACTTGGGTAGCCCGCCTTCCTGAAATATAAGGAGGATTTAGTAGTGCTGTATTTGTTTCTTATACATTAAGAGTATTTGGAAAAGAAAAGAAAAAGTGCTCTGGCCAGTTAGCTCAGTGGTTAGACCGTTGGCCTGTGGACCCAAGGGTCGAAGGTTCAATTCCTGGTCAAGCGCTCATACCTCAGTTGTAGGTTCCCCAGTCCTGGTAGGGGTTCATGTGGGAGGCAACCAATCAATGTGTCTCTCTTGCTTCAGTGTTTCTCTCCCCCCTCCTCCCTTCCTTCCACTCTCTCTGGAAATCAATGCGAAAAAATATGCTTGGATGAGGATTTAAAAATAAAGAAAAAGAAAATATCTTAGGAATATGGTCAACGTTTTTAAATTGTTTCCTTTCTCTCTCTTTTTTTTTGAATCAAAATACAGTTCAACACTACATAGCTCCATCTATCCATCCACCCACCCATCTCTTAATTCATCATCCATCCAATATGTGTTGAGTGCCTACTATGTGTCAGAAACTACTTCTCCCAGTGAGAATTTGAATTTGGATCAGTTGTTGCCTTCAAGAATCTCATTATCCATTGGGAAAGACAAAAACATATGCAAATAATTTTAACACGTAGTCACAGAGACCTAACTCAGCCTTGGGTTAGAAAAGGCTTTCATTATAATGCTGAAAGCTTTTATACTTATGACTATAGTTTATTTGGACTTATAAAACAAATCCTATTGGAGGTAAATACCATGATAATGAATACTATGAAGTTTATGGTTTTAGAATGAAGCCTTTTGGGGCAGGACCATATGCCAGAGGATACTTTACATAGTGAACATGGACATAAGATGATTTACATCTATAATAACAAAAGCGTAATATGCTAATTAGACTGGATGTCTTTCCAGATGAAGCTGAGGCGGGGGCCGAGGCAGAGGTGGCTGCCGCCGCGGGCAAGGGGCCAAGCCCCTTGCACGAATTTCATGCATCAGGCCTCTAGTTCTCTATAATAGATTGGCATTGGTCTGGATGCCCTCAAAGAATCATGTGGCCACCATCACAGGGAGGGTCAACACAGAGATCCATTTGTAGAATGTGGAAAGTCACTTGCAAATTGAGAACAGGGGCCAGGACACCAAATAGAGTGGTGTTTGTGTGTGGCCTGGGAGCTTGGACAGGGTTCCCTAAGCCAAGATTTAAGACCCAAACCAGAAATAAAAGCCGAGCTGAGCTGGAAAAGCCCAACCAGCACATATCAGAGGTCTCCAAAAATGCTGACAAGCAATGACCCCAGTCACTGTCCCTTCCTGAGGACATTGAAGCCAATGACAAAGAAATTGAGCATCTTAGAGACAGAAGAGCTGAGGAGCTAACGGTGATGATGCTCTTGGCTTCAGAGCCCAGAGCAGGCTTGCTTGATCTCATCTAAGCAGCCAGACCTTCTCTGAGGCAAATTGATGGATCACAAAATTGAGTTCCATCTTATAGTGTATCAGACACAGTTAATTTTCTGGAGATTCATTGTCCAATATGGTAGCATCTGACCACATGTGGCTATTTAATAATGAAAATAAAAGTTCAGTTCCTCAGTCACATTAGCCACATGAAAGTGCTCAATAGCCACATGTGGTTAGTGGCTACCATATTGGGTAGCGCTGATGAAGAATGTTTCTATCATAGCAGAACACTGTATTGGATTAGGCTGCTCTAAAGCAAAAGTCTCCAAAGTGTGAAGAATGACCTGCTGGGTCCTAGGAGAAAACATTACAACTTGCATTTGTCCATTAAACTCTTCCATTTATTATTAAATATCTCGACACATTTATCAGGTGGCAGATGCAACTGTTTTGAGTACATCTTATATTTATACATATTATCCTTTTAAATATCTTTTCACATGTGCACTAAGGTGGTGCTGTTATTACCCCTGTTTTATAGGTGAGGACACAGGCACCCTGAGTCAGGTGGTCTGGCTCCAGGGTCCTCACTTTTAATGTCTGTATGATATTGACTCTCAATTAAGAAGCATTGATCTTTACAAATATTACACAGATGCGTTGACATGGTGCCCTCTCCAGTCTCAGATGGTTAGAGGCCATGTATGATATGCAAGGCACTCTGAGGTGAGGCAGGCTGTTTCCCCAAGCGGAGAGGCCATCGTGGGGCCCTTGTTTCCTGTGGGCTTCCATCCTGCATTGGAAAATGCATTGTAGTCCCTCATGTCTGCTCAGTTAAATGGGTTAAGACATTAGATTATCTGGTTGGGACTAAAGCATCCTGCACAAGATGAACAAAAAAGGCTTACAAAGACTTCTGTGAGAGATCAGCATTTGAACATCGTGCTTACAATGTAACACAGGCAAGCAACGTCGAAATGGCAACACTGGCACTTCAGCTCCTTCTACTATAAACTCATCATCTGTTCCAAGGCAAACACAGTGAAAATGTGATCAGATCTTAGAGGACATTCAAAAAAGAAAAGTCTAAATTAGCAAAAAGATGTAAAATTGTATGCACTAATTTAAATAATGAACATCATTCTAACCCTATACCATGTCTTGAGACATTAGCTAATAGAATGATACAAGTTTATAATTTATAAGAAGACATAATGAGGTATATGCCCTGAATTTTTCTGTTTGATGAAGGTGCACAATTAAAATAGTCTGGAGCCTCTAAGGGTTTTTAAAGAGCCTGTGACCTTTGCCTGTCTTGGTTTTCACTGTTCATTTGGGTCCTGCTCTGTTTATCTTCTGCCTAACAAAGACCACCTTTCAATACAATTGAAAATGCTAAAAGGGAAGGTATTTTGAAAGGAAAAATCTCCATTGATAGAAGCAAAGAGTCATGGCAGAGACTGAACTTTTGATGGGAAATTGCTGGATATGCCTTTGTTTTTGTGAAAACTATGCAGGAATAACACATATCTATGAACCTTTTCTATTCATGTTTCTGGTGCTGGTGCTTTAAGATAAAGTATGTCATTTCAGTGTAGAAAGGAAACCCTTCTTTGCCCAAATATTTCTTAAAACATTTCTTAATTCTGTATCTCTGATTAATGCGAGCTACCCAGCATTTACATTTCTAATATGTCTTGCTTTCATGTGGTTTTTAAGGATTTAAAAAACCTCTCTAAGGAATAACTTAGAACTTACTTGTTATTGTTACACTTTCTCTAAGAAGTAGGTGGATCTGATAAATCTATTTGGATGGAATCATAGATCACATGTCTCCATATCTTTTTGCATCTTAATTCCATAATTTCCATTAGAGAAACAGAGGTTGAGAGAGGTCACTTGTTTTTCCTGATGTCACAATTTTTTTAATTGACCCACACTTATTAAATGTTTATTGGGCCCTATACTAGGTGGTTTTTTTTACATGTGATTTCTAATTTCCTGGCCACCCCATGACATGGCTACTGTTATTATCCTCATTTATAATGGTGACAGAATGGAAGCTCAGAGAGGTTAAGTAATTGTCTTGTTGTCACACAGCTGGTCAGTGGCAGAACACTTACTAGCACTAAGACTTTTTGCAGGACCATGTTGTAGGAGAGTCCAGGGTATGACAAAGACCTTCATTTTTCTAGGGAAGGACCCCATCTTACTCATCTGTTTTGCCGTGCCTAGCAATAGTGGCAGATGCACAGGAGGTACATGGCACAATCTGTTAAAAGAAAGAAAGGCATGAACAAGAAGCAGCCATTTATAGATATTCCTGGCAATAAGTTGGAGGTGTGTGAAGGCAGAAGCTTATGAATGGTGGGGACCCACTTTAGGAAAAGAGTAAAACATTCAGTGCAGAATCTTAGAAGAGGCCCATTAGCTTCAAAGTTGTGTCAAGGCCAAATTTCACAAAACCAAGTTGGATATGCCTCTCAATGTCACTGAGCATGTTTGACTTTTTTTTTTTTTTTTCATCCACTGAAATGTGAAAGCTGCTTCACTATTTCAGTTTCGTGCTGAAGTCATTTGAAAATCACTCTGTATTTCTACATGTGCTTCCTCATTCAGGGAAGTCCTCCATCTCCAAAGGCATCCTTTGACACAAAGACTTTTAAAATGCTTTTCTTCTTTCCTGCATCTGGATAGATTTTTTCCCCACTAGTTTCTTAATGGTCTTTAGTGAAGGAAGTAAGTGACACTGATCAGTGAAGGTGGACAGTAAGATTTATAATGTATTTGTGCTAGCTGAATGCCAACAGAACCGGCCTTTCCCAGTGGTGCTGTACGCAGACTCAGAAAATCAATAGGGATTAACCTCTGACCCCCTTCACATACTTATACTGTGGGCTGCATCGCTTACCAATATTTCATCTGTTTCACTTAGCTGCTATTCCTTACTCAATAATGTGTGGCTAGTCTCACAAGATACTAATTAATTTTTAAAAATGAAGCATCACTTGAAACTGTGATAAAATATCACACCTTTGGAAATCAAGGCTCTTCTGGTTTATTTAGTAAACTCACATTAATTAGCATTAACTTAAAATAAGACTGGGAAGGGAGAAAGCTTTGCCCACACAAATCCCCTTATGTTAACAGTGGTAGTGGTGGGGGCTCTGTGGTCCTAACAGGACAGGTGTCCCCTGGTGTCAGCTGGGACATGGACCCCTTTTGGGATAACTGCTAATCTTACCTTTAAGACGCACTTCTTTTTTTCTGTTAAAATGATATTTATAGATAAATAGGTAAATATGGTACCTTACAATGAAATGAACCCAATGTATAATTTTATTAAGGGACTTTAATACACTGTGTACTTGCAAACATATGCAGAGGTTTGTGTAAACATATGTGTTTGTATGAGCTGTCCTAAATTATTATTGAATAGGATGAAGAAGAGCATAATTACAGTAATACACTTTTTAACTTTCCCTTTTAAGCTTTGGTATATATTATTAAAGTGTTCTGCATTTGTCTTAAAAATTGAAAGTGTTATACATTTCCTTCATCCAAGACCCTTTTGTTCGCAGATTTTTTTTTGCAAGTGTACCTATTCCCCAGAGTTGACTTACAGTTTGCTATTGATCCAGCAGCTGGTATTTGAATTGGTCGATGTACTCTGCAACTTGTTTAAGATACCCTACCTGAGCTATTAGTTTAAATAATGTATTCATAAATTGATTAATCATTACAGTAAGACTTATTAGCTGCATTTATATCTGGGTGTTATCCACAATTGACTTGTAGTCTAATAATCACGCATACTTAAGCAGAAGTTGCGTTTTACATTACAATTTAATAATTATCGAGGTGGAAAACAATGGTATTTGTGTGCAGAGGTTGAGTGGATGCAGGGCTCTAAAGGTGGGACCCATTAAGCCGATTGCTGCTCTTCCTTTTCCTAGGTAAAACAGATGGTTCCTCCCCCTAGTGTGAGATAGGGAAAGTGGACCACATTCTGTCAGCCTGGAAGAAGTGGTTGGGTTTGTCCAAGCTGTCCAGGCTGGCCTCACAGTTCAAGAAGATGGATGGGGCAGAAGGAGAGGAACTTAAAGCAAGAGTGCCTTTGTCTCCATTTCTGTAATGGCTACATTAGGCGAAGGAGGGTCCTGTGCACTGGGTTTTCAGAGAGTCCACTCACAACACAAAGCTTATATACCTGCCCTTCAGTGAGGCTGCCTAGGAGCCAGGTTTGCCCACCAAACATACCAGGATAGTCTTGGAAAGACCTGCCCTCTGGACACCCACGAAGAAAGCAAACAATTCAGCTAAATTCAGGGCTTAGGGCTACAGTACTTTAAAAGATATATTAATAAACTTTATATTTTAGAGCAAAATTGAGTGTACAGTGCAGAGATTTCCTGTATGTCCTTCCCCCCACACACGCACACATCTTCCCCCAGCTACAGGCACTTATAATCAAACTGCATTTTAGTTAAAAACAATCTTTTGGGTGGTGGATGTTAAATTATGGCTTTGCATTGGGTCTGCCCCACTGGGCTATTTCTGACTCCTTGGGTAGCCCCTTTTCGGCTTTCTTTATGAGGGTGAGTATCTGTCTGACTCTTTCCACTTCATCTTCCCTGGGAACTGAACCCCCTTTCTTCACCCCAGTAGGTTAGAAAGTCATTTTACCTTGCCACATGATTTTTCTACTTCATAAATCCCCCTTTCAAACATTATTCAACAACCTGCTAAATTAATATATACTGTGTTCTTTCGGCAACGGGGCGGGGAGCCCGTCTTGCAGTGTGCATTTGCTCAGCTGTGTTAAAAGAGCGCTGCCTGCCGTGCGAAGGACATCTGCTCACAAGTGAGCAATTGTGCTCCTGATTCGGGGCAGCACCTTTGCCGCCACGCCGCACCAGATGAAAGAACAGATTGCTTTGGAGCTGCTTTTCCTAGGATCTCTCTCCCCAGCATGGGGCTTCATACATTATTGAGAGCAAACCTACTTTCCACTACCACTCCTCCCTGCACTTGTTTTGCCAACCTTATTCAGGATGTCAGCACGGATCACTTTTCTACAAAGGCCGAACGGGCCAGCCAGGGAGCTTCAGCAGATACCTTATTTACAGTGTTTAATTATCACTGTACAGATTTATTAAACTTCTTGGTTACCTAGGAGCCCATGCGGCTATGGTACAGAGTTTGCTAAGCTTTGAATAATAGGCGTTGTCTTCTAAAACAAAAACCTTCTGTATGTGCTGCTACCATATATGCCATGTCTGTGATGGTGATGGTGGGGGGTGGGGGTGTTGGTAAATAGTTAACAACAGATTCTTGGGAGGGCAACAAACATTGACTTGCAATGCTTGCTGATGCTGGTAGTGTAAATACACCATGGCCAACAGGAAGTTATGAAACATGGAGCTAGTTTCACAAACCACGTGTGTGTGTGTATGTGTGTGTGTGTGTGTGTGTATGCTATCTCCACTATGTAGACACAATAGACGTAAATAGCCTTAAAAGCATAGATGACAGTCAAACATACTAACATTATTCAGAAGTATTGAGTTTTGAGTATTTCTTACCTTTGTTTTTTTATATAGTTTATTTAAGCATGACTTTATGTAATTTAATATTTAACAATGGGTGTGTCTGACAACTAGCTCACAAAAGTCCTGGAAATTTAGCAGTTGACTCTTGAGTTGGTCACCCCCGATGGCAGCACACGCCTGTGTGTGTTTGATTGACTGCCAGTTTTAAATTACATCCTGTGTTCGGATGAAGTTCACGCTCTCCTCCTAATTCAGGCTCATCCCTAACGGTGTCCCTGCACAGTTTTCTGCTGGGGCGTGACGAGCTGGTTGGCATGCCGCTAAGTGTCCTCGACAGCAAGCAGACACATGCACCCTGGCTGGTGCACCCCAGACGAGTCTGTTGTACTGATATTAAGGACAACAGTGTTTTGCCAGAAGCTATAACAAGATGATTCTGTAACAACAGCATGGTGACACCAGACTATGTTTTGCAATTTTCTTTAATATTTATGCTGGATAAATAATTTATCTCCTTTTTTTCAGTTTTTTTTTCTTTCCATCTTGAACATGTTGATATAGACAGGTGCTAGGTTTCCCTGAAAGACTGAAGCAAGGATTGGGTTATTTCCCACCCACTCCCACCCCCAAGAAAAATCAGAGGTGTCAGCAGAGTTGAGCCTCTGGGAATGGTTCCCATAAGTCCTCATCCCATTTGCTAATACAAACTAATGAGTTCTATTAAGTATCAGCCCACACATTTGAAGGGAGTCACTTATTAATGTGACATCTTTGCAAGGCATTATAGCATCAGGATCATCATCCTCTGAGGTTTGGGAAAACTCAAAGTCATTATTATATGTTTGGGGCTCAATGCAGAGGCTCCTCAGAGCCCAGAATTTCACAGTGCCAGTCCTGTTAGATTTGGTGCTGGGCCATTCATTGTTGTGGGGTTCTGTTCTGGGCACTGTAGGAGGTTGATCAGCATCCCTGGCCTCCTCCCACTAGATACCCATAGCAAGCCCTCTCCTGAAGTAGGGATAAAAAAATATCTCCGATATTGCCAAATACCCTCTGGGTTGGGGTTTGTGGGGAAGGGGATTGCCATAGGGGGAAAATCAGTGTTCCAGAGCCACAGTTCTTAGCCACTTACAGTGTACAGGAAAGAAGAAGTAGCCATTGTTTCCTTATAGTTAGCCCTCTCTCCACCTGGCTTCCAGGAACCTCCAACCCCCTAAACGTGAGAACTGAGAATAAGGCAGCCTTATGCCACCAAATCAGCTTTGCCTAGGGATCTGGCCTGGAGGGAGAAGTGCAATGTTTCTACCCAAGGACACTATTTCCCATCCCCTAGACTCCTGAGAATTGCAGACAGCATCGGAAATGGGGTCTCTAGAGTGGGTGGAACTGGGGCCTGTTCTTTCTCAGACTGTTGCTTGCTGTGCTCACAGACTAGTTTCTGAACTGTGGAGCTAGTAGGTATTTCACTGGGCACTGGGGAGCACGTCCAGTGGAAGATATGAAAGGTTCCCACTGCCCTTGGCTGCGGATGGAGGGGTTGTGGGACATAGGTCTTTACCCCTTTAAGGTGACATAGACTGCACAGTTACTGAAGGATGAATTTTAGGATTGCTCTGAGGGTGCTCCAAGCCCCCTCCCAACAGAAAAGCAAGTTTTGTACAGCTCAGCTCTAGGTGAAGGGCACCCCGTGGAATTATATCATGTTAACTAAACAATGGTCCACCTGAGCCCTTTCTTCAGGCACAAGAGGGCTGAGATTAAGCTTTCCCTTTTTTCTTCTGCAAACAGGCCTTTCCGACTTTTTAGCTGGGCCTGCCAGTATGACATTTGAGCATGACGGACTTGGTACCTTGCTGGCCCTGCCTTGCACCTGGATCCTAGGTAGCTGACCTGAGAACCTTTGGAGCTGCTGTGGTGGGCGGTGTCAGTATTCATGTCTCAGGCATCATCTGAGACAGTGATTACAGCGGAAGGAGGCAAGCTCTGGGTCATGCAGACCTGGAATGTTCTTCGTGGGCCACTTAGGAACTGTGTGACCCTGGGGCAGTTTATTTCACCTCTCTGAGTCTTATGTTTTTTACCTGTTAAGTGGACATAATGATATTTTCATGTCAAAGCAGTGGAGCTATTAAGTTAAATAATAAGAACCAAGCATCCTTCTCAGCTCTGTGGCAGAGTAGGTCTTCAGTAAGCCACATCTATTGTTGCTATTCCTTTGGTTTTATTGCCATTTAGGTCATTTCAACAAATAATGGCCTTGAGCTGCCTTGTCCCCTCCTGCATATAGGACATAAAACTGCCCAGTGTCTTCAGAGTACCCGGCTCCTACCTCCAGCAGCCCCTTTCAGAAACAGTGAAGGAGATCAATAGTTATCTGCTTACCTTTCTGGCTGAGATGAGATTTTATGCTTGTTACTAGATCAATAGTGAAAGCACATTCTGTTAAGTTTTCCGTAGGAGTCATTAATCTCCCTCAGCCTCAGTTTCCCTATCTGTGAAGTGAGTCTAACCAGGATGATGACGAAGAGTCAGGTCAAGTGAGGTTAGCAGTCAGGCCCCAGCCACTGGCTGCAACATTGAGCACGTGTTCTCTCCATCTCCAGGTCAGCAGCCGTCAGTCAACCTGGAATGACCCTCTTCCACCCTGAGGATCCTGTTCTCTCTTTCCTTGTCCAGGTATCCAGCTGAAGCTCTCACTCTGAACCTGGCAACATACATTTCAGTATCACAAAATGCCATTTGAGAGCCAACAATAGAGAAATTTGTGATCTCTTTTTTCTTCTAATGGCCTGATAAAGTTCCAGGGAAACTTACATTCTCATTCCTCCCTTGTCAGTTTTCTAATAGGTATGCATGTATTTAACATGCATCTCACACATTTGAATATTAAAACTGAATTGGGGCAGGTCTTTATATTTCCAGAAAGTTCTTATCATCTACCTCTCCTAGGTAAAAGAATAGGGTAGAAATGACCATCTGCTGAGGACCCACAGTGGGGCTGGTAATGGTGGGAAGGTTTCATTTTTGGGTTTTTGAAGTGGTGGAGGGGGAGTTAGGAAAGCATCAGAACAGGTCTGGTATCTGAGGCCACAGTTCTGGCTAGAACACTTGTCACTAACGCTGCTGATAACCAAAGGGTGAATCAGTGTGGGTAACAGTTGGAGGAATGGGGTTGTGTGACAGATAGTCGGATGATCTTAATGTTTATATTCCACTGGGGTAAGCTGTAACAAAGACCCATCATTTCCCAGATAACCAATCCTTTTAAAAGAACATCTGTTGAAACTGGCAATTTACATTCTTCTTAAAATACGGAGCGACATAATTAACCCTCTAGGGAGACTAATATTAGTTTATTAGAGACAATTTCTAGTTCTGTTTATTTTTACACTAAAGGATTTGTTCAAATTGGAAAAAAAAATTTTTTAGTTGTGCTGTGGGTTCACTTGTATTTTGGGTTGACTCTTCTTATCAAGGACACACAAGGTAAATAGCTAGGTGGTAATATGTGGCCACGATGACCACCAGCCATGGACTAATGGAAGCATGCTGCAAGTGCTCCACATTGTTAGACATTTGAATACCATGGCATTGCACTAACTTTTGGCTATAATTAGTCTATTTTAAAGTGACCTAATCTATCATCAGATGTGTGCATGTATTTAAGTGGGTCCCTTTGTCTGCAGTCGTGGCATGGGCTCCATTGGCACCTATGGTTGGTGGAGCTCTCTTGTGCTGAGTGCTGTGGATCCTATATTGATCGGTACTCTCCGCAAGAAGATCATGGACACTCGGTCGTTTCAGACACTGGACTAATTTTGGACGCTGGCTTGCTGTGGGACAGAGAAGAGAGAAGACAGGGCCTGATAAATTGATAGTTCCTCTGATTGTTCAGATGACCTTTGAATTCGAAAGCACTCATTTGAATATCCAGTCATTTCGCCCTCAGTTCTATCTCAATCCCTCATCCAAGGAAGTCGACTCCTATTTCCTCATGATGACTCTTCAAATATGGGTATTCCCCTTACCAAGTAACTCTTCACTTGGTAAGCACTCAGTCATTCAGAGGACCAAATGTCTCCAAGAACCTTCCCCATTACCATTTGCTGTACTGCAAAAAAGGGTTCACTGGCAGGAGCTCACAACATAAAACTAGCCAGGAACTCAAGTGAAACTCACCATGAGCTCCTCCATTCAGCTCACGAGCCCCTGACATGGCCCCAGGTGACTGCCCCAGTCTTCTGTGCTTCCAATTCTCCCCAGTGGCCACCTTTATGATCTAGCCACACTGAACTGAGCTCACCAGGCTGACTCACCTGTGCCAGCCGTGCCCTCTTCCCAGGCTCCTCCTCCTGCCCTCTTCACTGGTCTGGTGACAAACTGCTCTTCATCCTTCAAAACCCAGCTCTTGAATCTTGTCTTCCATGAAGCCTTCCCAGACCACTACTCACTGAGATAACTGGTCTCCCCTGCCCTCACTGCACGACACAAGGGGCACTTCTGTATCAGGATTGTCCAGTTGCACAGTCATCTTCCCTATTGGATGAAATGCTCCCTGGGGAAAAGGACTGTGTTTTATTCCATTTCTAACCCTGGCCTGCACCTAGTAGGTGCTCAGTAAACAGTTGTTGAATTTAGTTCCCTCCCTTCCCCAAGCTGACCTGTATTTGAGATGTAATTGCACTTGGTGTCTTATTTTCAATGAGGTATAAGAGTTGCATCACATATATGTGGGAGTGATTACAAAATTCGATCAAACTGGGAATCGCTGACTCATACCTGGAGTTTCTTTATTTGCAAGCTGGAAGACGAGAACTGAATTTGAAACCCCTGGAGAAAATTAGAGCATATGAAACTATTTTGAATAACAGTCATTTGAGGATTGGGGAGGGGGTGGGCAAGATGCCTCTGGAGACCTGAGAGCCACCTGCCTCTCATTACCCTTCCTTCCACCCCTCCCTCAGTTACCTTCATCAAGATCCCACAGCCCACATACTGCTGAGTCACATCTTCATCTGATATGGTTTCTGCACCTGAGTATCTTCAGCGTAGTGAGTGATACTCTAAGGCACAGAGTGTGGGTGTGCTCTTCTGGGTTATTCTCTAGATTTCTGAAACTTGGCATTCTCCCTTGAAAATTCCTAGCCGATTGCTTGCACATCACAGTTAAATGAACACACAGAAAATGAAGTGGTTGCTGTAGCTCAAGGGGCATTTCCACAGCAAGGAAAACAGATGGTTCCACAGACACGGTGTGTACAGTGTATTAGGGGTGAGGAGGTAGGCTTGAACCAAAGGCTGGTGGAGACTTAACAAGGCATGTGTAAACAGCCATATAATCATGAAGGAAACATGTCTTCTGAAGGTGTGTGTGTGCATGTGTGTATCTTCAAATTGAGTAATTTATTTTTATTTTCTATTCACTAGCCACTGGGCAAGTTGACCCAGGATAAAAGCCCACTGGACCACCTCAATGACTTTTTAAAAATTCAACCCATTCCTGTAACTTCCTAGCCTCTCTTTTATCATAGTATGTAAAGTCCACCTCACAATATGTTGAAACAAATATATTCCATATCTAGTCCACATTGGATTGATTGTGTATGATGTAAGAGCACTTTGCTACATCTAGAACAAGTGAGCAAGAGATAGTCTTTGACCTTGGGGACAGGGTCCAGGGCCTGCCTCTAGGAGGTGTTTACAGAGTCCATGTTTCCCTCCCCTCCCAAGTGAGACTGGATTTATGTTGAAATTTGCTTTATTTATTGGCTTAGGGAAATTTTATTGTGCTGCTATGTGCAGCAACTTATGGAGTTATAATTCAGTGAGTTAACTTAGTTCTTAGAGAATATGCATCATCATATCAAAATATGTTTTTCCTTCAATTTGTAGCCTTTTGACAAATTACCAAGAGCTTTATCCCTGATATACTAAATACTGCGGACCACGAGTGTGAGAATGGTGAATATAAGTGTGCTGGCATCTACTTCCCAAGTCCTTTGCCTATGACAGACATCACTAATCAATCAGTATCGTGCTCAGCACATGACTCCAAGCAGCCATTACTAGTTATCTGGAGTCAGGGTAGGAGACACTTTTTATCTACCATCCTAGCAATGTGATATTTTGGTAAAAACATCACCGCTCTTCCTGCAGAATACAGATCGGCCCCCTGTATATCGGTCACACCTTTGGAGATCTTATTCCCAGCGATATTTAGCAGTCATAACTTGGCCTTCCTCCTGGGAGAAGGCTGGAAAAACTTCAAGCCAGTCACCTATTGGTATAATATACGATTTCTACTTCCATTTTCTGCCTGGGCCTGACACTCCTCTCCAACCATAAGCTGGAGCTGTGTCAGAAAAAAGTTCTCCATTAAGAATTTGTGTATTAAAGATGGCAAATAGACATATGAAAAGATGCTCAATGTCATTAACCATCAGAGAAATGCAAATTAAAACCATAATGAGCTATCACCTCCACCTGTCAGAATGGATATCATCAATAAATCAACAAGCAAGTGTTGGCAAGGATGTGGAAAAAAAGGAACCTTAGTATGCTGCAGTTGGAAATGCAGACTGGTACAACCACTATGGAAATAGTGTGGAATTTCCTCAAAAAATTAAAAGTGGAACTGCCATTTGACCCAGTGATCCTATTTCTAGGAATATATCCTAAGAATCCTGAACCACCAATCAGAAAGAATATATGCACCCCTATGTTTATTGCAGTGTTATTTACAATAGCCAAGATATGGAAGCAGCCCAAGAATCCATCAGTAGAGGAGCGGATAAAAAGCTGTGGTGCATATATGCAATGAATTATTACTCAGCCATAAAAAAGAAGGAAATCTTACCATTTGTGACAGCACAGAAGGATCTAGCGGGTATTATGCTAAGCAAAATAAGTCAGTCAGAGAAATGCTCTCATATGATTTCACTTATATGTGGAATCCAAAGAATAATATAAATGAACAAACAAAACAGAAACAGAAGACATAGATACAAAGAACAGACTGATGGTTGTCAAAGGAGTTGGGGGACTGGGTGAAAAAAGGTGGAGGAATTGGGAAATACAGATTGGTAGTTACAAATTAGTAATGGGACATAAAGTACAGCATAGGGAATATCTATCCTGTATAATAAAAGGCCAGCGACCATAATGGCATAATGACCAGAACGACCAATTGACCAATCACTATGAGGTGCATTGACCACCTCTTGGTCCCTCCCCCCCAGCCTGCAAGCTCCGATCGCCCGATGGTGAACGGGGAACCGGGGTGAGTGTCAGCAGTGGGGGGGACTGGGGACTGGTGAGCGGGCAGAACAGCTGACCTCTTGGTCCCTCCCCCCGGCCTGCAGGCTCCGATTGATCGCTAGATAGCGAACAGGGAACTGTGGTGGGTGTCAGCGGTGGGGTAGGACTGGGGACTGGCGAATGGGCGGAAGATGACCCTGATCGCAGGCTAGGCCTAGGCACCCTACCCGCACACAATTTTGTGTGCTGGGTCTCTAGTATATATATGAAAGCTAAGCAACCATTAAGACCTGTCGACTGAACAACCGGTCGACCAGTCACTATGATGTGCACCGACCACCAGGGGGCAGACTCTCAATGCAGGAGCTGCCTCTGGTGGTCAGTGTGTTCCCACAGTCAACCTCCTGGGGTCCCTCCCCCTGGCTTGCTGGCTGATCCCGATGGGCCCCATTTGGGACTGGATGAGACGGCCCCGATGGCCCTGATGGCCCCGGTCGTCAGCCAGGGCCTCTAGTAATTAATAACGTAATAACTATCTATGGTGTTGGGTAGGTACTGGAAATATTGGGGGGGGGGGGTCCACTTTGTAAAGTATTTGATTGTTTAACCACTATATGCTGTACACCTAAAACTAATACAAAATGGTACTGAATGTAAACTGTAATTGAAAAAAATTTAAAAATAAAATAAAGAAATAAATATTGTGTATGGAGACAGGTGGCTATTAGTGTTCTGGTCTAGAAGCTTTTCTGGAACAGAAAGGACCCATTGCAATGGCAGCCTTACCCTGGTCAGTGAAAGTATGATTTCACTTATGAATACAAAGTTTCAGGAACATATCTGTTGCATCAAGTTGTGTCTATTTGTGTGGGTAATTAATGTGTGTGCCTATTATTCCCTTAGATAGCAGAGCATAGCAATTGTATTCTGTCATTCTAGGTCCCTACAGTGTCAGTGGAGTCATTTGTAAAATATCTTTAGGCTGCTTAAAGTGACTCATTTTTTGTAACTTCTGATTTAATGACATAAGGAAAGCCACATAAATATAGCTGGTACCTATATAGAACTTCCCATGTGCTTATATACATAAGTATATAATACATAGCACTCTTTCTGTATACGAACCTTTCACCACAATCCTATCACCATTTCAGATATCAGACAATGGAGGCACATAGAAGAGAAGTAACCAGGCCAAAAGTGTACAGCTGAAGTATTTGTCTGATGCTCCGCCTGTGTTTTTACCCACTGAATACTATGGGATTCCCCCTAAACGTTTGGACAGACTAATGCTAACACTTTCTTACTGAGCCAGGCCAGGATTCCAGACTTTTAAAATGATTAGAAGGTAACAAAGTTGGGAACCAGAGGCTTAGAGAAGGTCTGAATCTCAAGGCAGTGTCTTTCCTGTTGCATTTTAGACAGGTCAGTAAGTAAACATGAAGCAAACACAAAGCAACAAGCAAACAAAAAATAAAACCAGCAACAAATCACTTTTGTGCCACTTGAAAATTCTTTTGTTGGCAGCCCTCCACAGACCCGTGTGATGCACAGGCAGGAGTCTATGTGTGAGGCTCACATGTGCTTTGACTGGAAACACGCCTTCTCCTGGGTTGGCGTGGCTGTGGCCTAATGGACTGCACATCACCATCTTTTTGAGGAAAGAAATGTAAAGCTTGGCCATTGGCCCCTGAGTCAGCACATTGGACTTTATGTCAATTAGCTTCCCCCCCTCTTTATGGTATGGCCTTTCCTGTAATTACAGTCAAGATCCTATAGCCGGAGGAAGGCCTGTCAATTGAGTAACAGCTGATGTCCATCGCGCTGTGACAGCCGGTTCTGAGGGTTTTAGGCCTGTCCTTAGAGACCCTTGTTATTTCCTCCTTCGGTACTTTGCCTCAGCCCACTCACCACCGTCAGGTGGACGGAGGTGTCTTATTCTGTGGTTGAGCCCAGGAGGTCAGGCCCCTGGGATAGGATATACTGCAAAGTAGAGATGTTTTATTGATTTGTATTGTTTTTAATTAAACATAATTTTTAAAATACCGTATGTAGGCACATAGGAAAAGATCTAGAAAGATAAGTAGTGGACTTTCCATCAGGTTTTCCCCTGAGGAGTGGGTTTGGGTAGGAAGTCACAGGGAAACAATCCTGTGTGACTTTAGACCAATCTGTGAGCATGGATTACTTTTATAATTTCAAATTACTATATAGTTAAAAAGTCAAAATCTATAAACTTATTTCTAATGGTCAGAAATTCCCCAAGAGAGGGAAAATTTAAATGGGAATCACAAAAATCTGGGGTGCCTTTAGCTGAAGTATGGATTTTCACTATTGCTTTCAGAATTTTTAGCCAATTAGAGCTCATACGTCTTTTTGACTGTTTTTCTACATGGGTGATTAGCTTCCCCCGCTGCCCTTTCCCCCACTTCCCAGCAATTTTCTGTCTCAGAAAATGAAGCATACGTCTGCAGTCATTGCTGGTGTCCTGCCTTTTAAAACATAAACAAATGAGTGCCAGCATGGCAGAGCATATACAAAGATCACTGAAGATATTGTTGTGGTATGTAGCCCTGTTGGAGAATTCTGTATCTGTGAGGAGCTAATAGTAGAATTTAGGGGAGGAATCATGTCTGTTCGTAGGTGGCTGGCCTTCTGTGGGTCTATTCAACTCACTTGGCCACTATTGTAATGTGAGAGGTGTCTATGCCACTCTATGACTATTGCTTTTCCAGGGTCGTGTTGTGGTGAATGGGCTTGTCCATCCCGCTTGCTTTGGGGCATTTGGACCCAAAAGCAGGACTGTGTTCGACACACACCAAGTTTTTGGTTTTCTACTAACAGGCCCCTTTGGTTTTCTACTAATTGCCAAAAATTAGCTTTTTCGTTATGTGTTTGAGATTGCTGTTCCCAAGGGGATGGGGCACTCTTTGAAAACCAGAGCCCTTGGATAGCTCACTCCAACCTACGTGGGACACCTCTCTGAGCCATCTACATGGAAGGAGAGAAGATGCTCTTGCTCATCAGTTCTCTCCTTTCCAGCTCTGTCAAACCACCAGGAAGGAAAACCAAATAGTCAAAAATCAGGAGTTAGATTTTGCCAAGAATGGTATCAGCAGCAAACTTTGGGAGAATGATTGTGAGGGGGATCAGGGGCTGTGGGATGCTAAGGTGTGGAGCCCTCTGGGTAGGCCTATTGCTTTGGCTAAAATAACTGGCCACATTAGATAACGTTTCCACACAGGCTTGTGGTGGTGTTTAGGAAAACTCAAGGGAGCATATATACATGGGGAAGTTGGACCAAATGATTTTATAAAAATACAGATCCATTAAAAAGGCCCATATTTGGCTCTGAAAGCTGGTTTTCTTATTTATAATTTGTTTCTTTCAAGATTTTTTTTTCAATTCTTAAATAGACTTTTTTTTTTTTACAGCAGTTTTTGGGTGACAACAAAATTGAGTGGAAAGTACATAGATTTCCCATATACCCTTTGCCCCCACATATATACAGCCTCCCTCACTGTCAACATCCCCTCCCAGAGTGGTACATTTCTATGATTCATGATTGGTTATTTGGTAATATCCTAAGCCAGAATCTTCCACTGGTAACACCTTCTCATAACTACTAGCCATCGGGAGAAACTTGAGACAAAGGCAGCAGGCTCTCAGGTCTGAGTTTATAAGCACCATATTCATGAGGCCAAATTCTTTTAGGCTTTGGATCTGTTTGGTAGTATGTCAACGACAGTAATTATTGAAATTGTAAATGGACGTTAGAATAACTGATTAGTGAGCAGAAATAGTATGTTTATATTTCCCCCCATACCTATTATATGTTTAATAATATTGTTTGATTGGATCTAAGCAGCCCTCATGATTAGAGCCCCACATTCTGAACTCTGGACACTATATTACAGGGACAGTGCTGGGTCTGGAGATGTTGCCCTTGGCTATTTTTCCTAAGAAGCTATTCTGTTTAACTCAAAAAGGAAAAAGAATTAAAAGGCAGACTAATTATATAGCAGAGGAGCTAGGACTTAGGAAAACCATGTTTTTAAGGAAATTATATATATATATATTTTATATATATATATATGTATATATATATAAAATATTTGATCTGCATCCAAAGATTTGTTTTTATTGATTATTTTGAGAGAGAGAGGAAGGGAGAGAGAGATTGAAAGAGAAACATCGATGTGAGAGAGAAACATTGATCAGTTGTCTCCCCTACGTGCCTGACGGGATCAAACCCACAGCCTAGGTATATGCTCTGACTGGGAATCGAACCTGCAACCTTTTGGTGTAGGGGACAGTGCTTCAACAATTGAGCCACCTGGCCAGGGCCAAAATTGTTTTTTGTGGTATTTTTTTAATTTTGTTTTATTGCTTAAAATATTAAAATATTACAAAGAGTATTACTTATGTCTCCTTTTTTTTTCTCCCCTTGACCTTCCCCTGGCCTTCCCTACCTCCCAGTGTCTTGTGTCCATTGGTTATGGTTATATGCATGCATACAAATTCTTCAGTTGATTTCTTACCGCCCCCCCCCCCCCACCCCTCCCCTGGCTTCCCGCTGTAGTTTGACAGTATTTTTAAGAAATCATCAAGATTGTCAACATGAAGGGAAAAAAGAACTTGGTTAGAGTTCCTATCACATACTTTGTGGTTTATTCTTATTACTTTGTAAATTTCACAGTCACTAATGGGGCCCATTAACTACTGTCAGAGTTTATGGAGTGGGACAGCAGAGGGGACAAGTCTCTTCCCCCACCTCCTCCCCATCTAAGGGCAAGGTGTGTTGGAGGGATCACTTTTGCGAATTACACATGCCTTGCTCCCAAAATTTGTGATAATATAAAACCCTTCCTAGTGAGAAGTGCTGTTCCTGGGAGCTTGAATAATGTAGAGACAGGAAAAGGGTTGCACACCTTTGGCTTAAAGGGACATTAATGACATGCATGATAAGAAAAATTCAGAAGGAACATTATGTTGTTTTACTGATTCAGCCACAGAGCATGGAGGTATTTGTTGATGGCTATTCCACATCCCCTCTTTCCTAAATATAAACGCAACCTCCTCAGTTGTCTCTCTTTCATTGGCATTGAGAAATAAGTACAGTTATGATTGAGTTAAGATTGGATATTATGAAGGCTAAAGGAATAATTCTGAGAACTTTTAGTCTATTAGCTTTATGAGGCTTCTTAATAGTTTGGCTTAAGGCAAAAATGATTTTCCTCTAGCTTCATCCTTGTTGAGTCCATAATTAACCGAGTTTGATTAAAAGGGAATTTTACTTTAAGTATAAAAACCACTGGGGCCTTTCTCTTTTCATATGAAAAATTGTCAGAATCCTTGTCTCTGAATAGTTCAAGGTGTCTAGTCTGGGGGTGAGACTCAAGGCACCTACCTGATGGAGATTGCTTTGCTTGTGGGGGAGGCGGGGGAGGGTACAAAAAGCATGATATTCCTTTCCATTTGGCCTTGCTCTTGATGGAAGGATGGTACCCCATATTTCTGGGTGGAATTGGCCCATTGAAGAGCCTCCTTCATAACAGTCTCTACTTTTCTTTCTTTGTACCTTGTTAAATTTTATAAATGGCCAGGTGGGACTTTGGGGGAATTCCTGGCCTTAGATAGGCAGAGACCACAGGTCACTCAGCAGCTGATTTGGGGTCCAGGATGCTGGGTTTCAGAAGGGCTCCCTGGGCCTTGGCTCAGAGTTCCTTCCCAGCTCCTGACTGCTCTTCTTGTACCATCTAGTCACTGTGCATTTGACAGTCTTCCCCACCAGGCTTAGTTTCTTCAAGAGTTAGGACTGTGTTTTTTTGTTGTTGTTTTGTTTGTTTTTGTTTGTTTTTTATTTTTATCCGTAGCTGCATCCATGGAATGAATTTATGAGGAAAAAAAAAAAAAGGTCCAGGCAATGTAGGTCCCATTGTCTCTGGATGTTGAACACTTGAATTTCATGCCATGGGGCCCTTCCCTTACATTCCATCCTTATATGCTATAAATACACATTTCCTGCTCGGGGCTAACTAGAATTAAGTAGTACCAAATGCTTCTTCCCATTTTGAGGCCTCGCTGCTTTTAGTCTTTTTTTAAAAAAAAAATAGGTAAAAGAGACAGGTGGAGAGGAAGTAGGTTGAAACCTGGTTTTTGCACACCAGGAAAGAAAATCAAAATAAAATACAAAACACAAAAGCAGGCAAGGGTGGTCATGAGTGCTTGTGGAGGGTTTTGGTGTGTAATGCCAGGGAGTGGAATTTTACTAGCCTAGGTTTGCTACCACTTATAGTCAGTGTAACCCTAATTGTTCCTGTGAGTGTGTGTGCAGTGGGGAAAAAGATGGTCTTTTAAAAAAAATGTATGGATTGCTTGGCATTTACTGTGGGTGTTAAGGCTCCATTCTAGTTTCCAAGATTAAATTGAATTGTCCCACTGCTGTTCACTTTTACTCTGCACAGTGTAGCCAACATTTTTGTGCCATTTTCTCTCTCCTCCTTTCCTTCCTTCATTCCTTCCTTTCTTCATCTGTCTTTTTTTTTTTAAACACACTGCACACTGCCTCACTGAGTTGATCACAGTAGCATTTTAGCACGTTGAGCAAACCAGGGCAAGTTATGCCAGCCACATGCTGTTGGAACACCTGGCTGACACACCTGAGCATGTCTGTGTGACCCGGGTGGGTAGACAACACGTTACAATTTACAAAATGGGGGGCTCAGCTTGGCACCATCCTGATGGTTTCCGAGCAGCCTTCCAGCTGGACCAGCTTTTCGGGAACACATGTATGTTTGTGCTGGAAGCCCCAGTAATATCATTTAATCCAAAAGCTTTTTTCTGTGATGAATTATTCAGGCTGTGTTTTCCAAAATTGTCATTGATCAGTACAGACCCAGGAAGAGCCACACACAGCAATGCCTGTGCTGGGCCTGTGAGGAGTCGATATTTTCTGGCTCAGAGAAGTTTCAAAAGAAAGAATTCAAAGCCAGTGTGTTTCTTTCTTTGGGCAGCAGGTAAGGCAGGTACTACACTCAGGTTTACTGATGTTGAGCTTGGATTAAAACCTAGCCAGGGAAATATGTGCAGCCTTGTGGGGTGGAGGAGGTGGTGGCTTTTGCCCCTAAGCATTCCTCAGTGCGGAATGTTGGGCAGGACCGAAGGTCAGCTGGGAGCTGGCCACTGAAGTTCTCGGTTGATGCCCATAGAATTCTGAACTCTGAACATAAATGCCCTCCCTCCACATGCATGTTTTGGGGGAGGGATATATTGAAATAATCCTTGGAACAATGCCCACCTATTGTAAGTAAGCAGACAAGTGGGTTCAGCTATCTTTGTGCAAACATTTGGGCACTATTTGTGAAAACATCTGACGGAGGTTCAAGATGACCATGTCCTACCTGCTGTGACCGCACACAGACAGGAGCAGCTGGGGTGGGGTGGAGGGGTGGGGTTAGATATGTACTTGGGAGAATAGGAAGAAATGCAAAGTAGAGATTTTCTGCAAAACACAGTGCTGGCAATCATTTTACTCAGCTTTTCCTTCTATTTCTCCTCTGGCTTTTTTGTTGGCTTGCTCCCAAATAGTGGTCCTCAGCTTTGGCTGTACATTAGAATCAGTTGGGAAGTTCTTTAAAACTAGTGCTACCACGGGCTAATTGAATCCGGATCTATGGTGGGGGAGGATGTGAGGGCTAAAAACCCCTGTAATTCATAGTGCCCCATTGTCAGACTTAAGGATCTCGGGGAGAGACACTCCCTCCCAGAGCTTGTGTAGACGGTTTCTGTAAGTGTGGAGCTGGGTCACATTCCCTTTGCAGAAGTGAAGAGAATTCCAGCTTGACTCAGGGTTTCACTGTATTTCTCTTAGGCAGGTCCAGTCCTCTCTTCTTCCTGTCCTTTTCTTCTGTCACCCAGGACAGACACTTTTATATCCATCAGAGTTTTGCAAGGTCTGCCTGCCATTAGTCCTCCAATATCCTTTTTAAAAAAAAACACAAAGCAAAGCAGCTTTATTGACATATATACCAGCCATACAATTAATCCATTTAAAGAATATAATTCAGTTGTTTTTAGTGTGTTCTGCACCCCATTGCCACAATCAATTTTAGAACTTGTTTATTAGCCTAAGACGATACTCTGTACCCCTCAGCCATCACCCTCTTGCCCCTCTCTCAGCCTTGAGCAGCACTGATCCGCTTTCTTTCTCTTTGGATTTATCTATTCTGGACATTACATATAAATGAGATTATGCAATATGTGGTCTTTGTCTTTCTTCTTTCACTTAGCATAATGTTGTCACAGTTCCTCCCAACTGTAGCATTTATCAGTATTTCATTTCTTTTTATGACTGAATAATATTCCATTGCATGGATATACCACATTTATTCATCCTTTAATCAGTTGATTGACACTTGGGTTGTTTCCACTTTATGGCTATTATGAATACTACTGCTATGAACATTCATGTACAAGTCAGTGTGGATTATATTTGTAGCCAATATCCTTTCATAGCATGTCTTGGTGCTATCCTCTGTGGCATTGGGGATGCATCTTGATGTTCTGCATCAGAAACAAGTCATTATTAGCAAAGCAGGCTGCTCAGGAACTGGACCAGGGAACTTGGGGGACTTCTTCATCCTGCACCTGCTCTATGACCTTGAGCTATAATGGCTTGAACTGTTATTCTCAGGTGAAGAGGGAGTACAGTGACCACTCCTGCTGTGGGCCTCCCTGCTTCCGGAGATAGCAAGCAGTAAAATGAGCTGTGTTCTGAGAAAGGAAGGTGCTGCATTCCTGGATTACTACACAGCTTCAGTATTGTTTGTATGATTAATGAGTCCACATTTCAGATGTTCCCATTTAATGTATCTGAGCCTTCTAACAACATCGCCTCTCACGTGTTGCTGACTGTTTTTTGAGATTTATGAGGCCTAACTCACAAGCGATGTGTGTCTGGATTAAGGGAACCTGAGAAGCACTGTTCCTGTCTGACCCGAGGAAATCCCCAGTAAGCTGCTTATCAGAGGTGCATGCTGAGAGCATGATGGGAAGATGGAGTCTGCTGTCCCCTGGTAAGATCTGGAATCTCCTCCCGTTCCAGTCTAACTGAAGTGGCAATAAACTCACAGATTTGTCGGTCCACCTGTAAGGATCTGCTGGTGGTTCCAGTATTTAAATTTAGTTTTGAAAAATACATGTGCTGCAATTCTACCCCTACCCAAAATACTGCTAATCTTCAGTGTTGAATTAAAATATAATCTCTTATGAAAAAAAAAAAAAGAAAGAAAAAACTTTGTTAAGGTGGTTTCGATAAACTAAATGTGTCTCTAATATTACTAACAACAAAGCTTTATTTTTAACTTAAAGCACCATCAATGCACTATGCTCTTTATATTTGAATTTGTAAGACAAAAAGATTTCCACATCATTGAAAATTAGATTTCTCTTTAAAATATCCACAAGGTGCTGAAACACTCGCATGTGTTTATGCATGATTTGACCACCAGGGGGCATTGTGGTTTGACCGTCTATTTAAACAGCATTCTATCAGTTTACCCAGAAAATAGAAGGCCTGCGCGTATTTCTGATTCCTTCCAAGAAGGAATCATATCTGGATGAGAACAGATGTCGATTCTTTTTCCTCACTAGCAAACAGTAGTGTTGTTAAATTTGCTAAACTTAGCTAGTTGAAGATTAACATGCAATATATAATATGCATGTGTCTAAGTGTACAATAAATAGTAAATCACATTTTTATGCTTTCTCTGAACTTGGAAGCTATTTCCTAGATGTGATTAAATAAATAACATTCAGATACATTTTAAAGATGTCAAGTCAGAAAAAAAAAAAGTGCCAGGCAACTGTGTTTGATACATTTCTTTTATGATTAATTCTCCTATTAAGTTTTAATGACTTTAAAGATATAAAGCTAGAAACCACAAAACGAGGCATGGTTAATAAATAACTGAAATACCAGGTGTATGACAATGCATCTGTGGAAAAATGAAATCATATATTCTCTGGGATGTATTAGGAAACAGCTCCTTGGCAAGTCTAAAGTATCCCTGAAGAGGGGGAGAAAGTTTAAACACTGTGAACTAAAGAAGATTGTTGTGTGTTTTTTAAAGAAAATCCTAAGAGAAGGGTACTTTCTATGATTCACATATGTAAATTAAATTATTTTGTGAACCAATATTTATTAGCAAGGTAGTTCTCTTGGAATACATTCCTCCATTTCAGATTTTTAAAAACTGTTGTACAGATTTTCTAGTATTTCTCAGTTTCTCCTCAAAGTTTTCTTTCGGGCTCATATGACATAGAAAGTGCCTGCTGCTTGGTTGTTTCATAGATGCTCACGGGACTCGCTGCTCCCAGAAGTGGGAATAGCGGCGACAGTGTTTTAGCAAGGCTATCTTTCTGTTCTGCACCCAAAATTTATTAACTATGACTTGATTCATCTTCAGAACATCTCTGTGAAGTGGGGAGAATAGAAGAATTAATTCCAGTTTCCAAATAGCAAAAGTGAGCCTGGTTGGGGTCTTGCAGGCTTGCCCTGGATACATGAAACAGCCCCTCTGGAGTACCTTGTGTTCCTGCTTTGGGGCCCTCTGTGGGGGACACTGCTGGGTTACTGAGTTTCTAGAACATCTCAACTGGAGTTCTTAAACTGAGCAGTTTAGAAACAAAACACACGGTAATTAATATGAATAATGACTGGACGTGCTGCAGGGCCCCAGAAGAAGAATGTAAGAATGTATATGTTTTTTGTATATGCTTGTGTACAGGCTTTTGTACGTGAAAGGTTTGTTTTATACAATTCCTTCTCTCTGTTTAAGGAGGACTATTATTCTTGAATTCTTCTGAGCTCCCAAAGTACAAGAGGTGCTCACAACAGGCAGCCCCTCCCCTCCCCTGCCAACCCTACCCATTCTTCAGAACTTCAAATCTCAAGATCTTTTAAATACACAGAACTTATTTTTTGAAAGTGTTTGGCCCATCTCAAATGAATACTGATCCCCAGCCTCTAAAATGCTTGGAGGGAGAAAACAGGGAATATTGTTCTTTTCTGTTTATATTATTTCATACTGAGTTCACACACTTGCCAAGAGTCCGAGGCAGCTTCTGGCTTGACAATGCCTTATTTAACTCGCCTAGTTTCCAGAGTAAAATCAGAGTCCCCCAGGCCTCTCAGCAGCATGGAGGCCACTCCCGAGCTGGAAGAGACCAAAGCAAATAAAGCGAATCTGCTTCCCCAGGAAAATCATCTTACTTTTTTAAGGGCGAGGACACAGTGTTGGCCTGGGTAGCCCGAGAGCCTGATCCATCACCGGATACCCAGGTCGTCCCAGGTTGCAGAGAGTTGGAATGCTGGGCTACAGAGTTCAGTGGCCTGCCTTTTGGGGCCAAGCCACTTCACCAGAAAATGAGGCTTTCTGCCTGCTCCAAACCCAGGAAGTTGCTGGGAAGCATGGTTAGCAAGTCCCTCATCCCCAGTCTTGGCTATATCTCCGCGCCCTCGCCAGCACACAGAGCACGTAGGCTTGAGGCTGGAAGAAACCCCAAGCATTTGTCCAGAAACAGGTTCCAGCTGGCCCAAGCGCCGTGCTTTTAAAATTACCCAGATGAACTGATTTTGTATAGGGAGTGGGTGGAGAGGACTCCAGGGCCAAGGAGGAAGATTCGGCCTTTCTCTTCCTAATCATGAGCAATGTGATTTGGAGAGAGAAGCGGGAGGTTGGCTTGGCAACCCACATTTCCTTGGCGGTGCTCCAAAGGAGAGGAGCGATCCGAAGGGAAGGCACACCACGTCCGGTCAGCCCCATTTAGACCTCTACACTATGGGCCTTCTGCTGGGCGTCCTGTTGGTCAGTGCCCAAAAGATAGTCACTTGGCCCAGCAGGGGCTGCCTAGAGAGAGAGACAACTGGCTCCAATTTTGGGGGGAGTGGCTTCTGTGGACATGAAAAGACTACATCAGAAATAGGAGACATCCCTCCCACCGTAACTTGGCCTCTGGGCAACCCCTGTAGACAGCGGGCCACGTTCTCTTGGCCCCATGCCCAAGCCCATTCTTGGCACAGGCCGACTTCCTATATCATTTTTGCCTCAGAAACGAATCTGGTCAGTGACTTAGCCACTCTATAAATTGAAGAGCAGCGCTGGTATGCACGTAACATTTTAACGTAAGAGTAAGAAAAAAACAATAATAAAGGAACAAGAGGCTGAGCATTCTCATTCTTAATTCCCTCCACCCCAAGGTGTAGCTGGGATGTCCAAAAATATGTCCACCTCACCCACATGTTTATGGGCAAGTGAGAGATTACATGTCCTTCTCCGGCACCTGCTTCACACCTGGGCCCAGGGAGCAGCGCTGGCCAGGTGGGAAGGGCCTGAGAGTGTGGGCCCTGGTGGAGGCCTTGTGTTGAGTACTACTTCTCACTCAGGCCCTATTTCATGCCTAGCCCCGTTCCTTCAGGCCCGGGGGTGGGGGACACCTAATCTGTACTGTTGTAAACACCGAGGAGCACGGTTTTTCTACAAGGGCAACGTTATCTCGCGTGAAGTGATAGACATGGTCCGTGCTCTTGTGTGCAGTCAACGGCAGAGGACCGGTCAGAACAGGGTGTCTGGAGGAGGGAGCATCTGAGTGCTTTCTGCGAGGTGACTCTTCTAAAGACAAGATTAATAGTGATGTATAAACACAAATAGTTTTTTTCCTGCATACGCACCCTAGGTTAGATTTCACATTCGAAATGTAAATTGGGCTGAGGAAACGTGGATGTTTATTTTAAGCTGCTGACCCTCAGGGATAAAAATTAAAAAAAAAGGAAACAAACAAGCTGCGTTCCTGACAAGCGATGGGATGTTCTGTTTCATATCGCACAGATATTTTACAGTCCTGGCATTCCGAGGGACCACTTTGGAATACTTCTAGTCCGGTGTGTCCATAAAAAGCTGTCCGTGTATTTATGTGTTGAAAACACATGCAGAGAAACCCACAGCATGTGGTATTAGGTATCTTATCCTTGGGGAGACAGTGCGAAGCATCAATGTCACCCGCGTAGCACCCCCACCCCGCTGCCCTCTGAGAAATATCCCAGTGCTGCCTCCAGCCGAGTCAGCATTGCAGTGCTTGCTGTATGCTCTTGACTGTTTGGGACGTGTATGAATTATGATGCTGCATGGGGCACACAGCCTGGCTGCAGCGTCTCATGTTGATGGTGCTCTCTACTGCCCAGGGAGCAGAGCTGTCTCCACGGTGGCTCCCACTGTCCCGCCTCACTTAATAATGCTCACAGGAGCCTCCGATTTCTCACCTGTTCAGACTACACAGAATGACCGGCCCTGGCACTGTGGGCACAGCTGGTTGCTCTGCAGACCAGGGCTGGCTAACCTGGCCTGGACATCAGCGCATAGGTATGTTTTCCAGAACCACATCCACCCCAGTTCTAGTTTTTATTTCTCAACTCAGTTTTTGCCGCAGAAACAACAACACGATACAGAGGGGAATAGTGCTGCTCATCTCTCAGAAGTTATTGAAAGCCGACCATGCCCTCCGTGTCCAATGAGCAGAAAAGCTGGTGGTCCCAGCGAGGGAGGTGGAGCACAGAGCGCAGATGCTGAAAGGGAGTCCGTGCTGAGGTTCTGGCTGCGCAGAATGCGGGCTCTCTCTCCACAAGGCTGGTCTCCCTGTCAGAAGGGCGAATGTTGCTCCCTCTGTCTCTTTTGTCTTTGTCAAACCTCCAGCTCTTTTCAGGAACACAGATATTTAATTATCTACTGCTGCTAGGCCTCAGTCATGGGTCTCCTGGATGCATTCAAAAGCATCTCCCTCTCTAGAAAAGGAGGGGATTTTGCCAGCAGGATCTTCTATGAAAGGGTGTGTGTGTGTGTGTGTGTGTGTGTGCGCGCGCGTGCGCGCTCCCCTGTGCAGTGTGCACTCAGGCCAGCGTGCTCGCTGGCCCCATTTTCCAGCGTGGGGTGAGCCCTCCCCTCACAGCGACCTGGGACTCGCAGTGTGCTGGAGCTGGCAGGAATTCCATGACCCAGTTGTTAAACACAGACAATGTGAAAACATAAATTAAATAAGCTTACAATTAAGTAAATTGTATTCAAAACGAAGTCATTAAATACTCAATGCTTCCTAGCCATTTTACTGCCTTTTGCTATCATTATTTGTGCTCTTACCTAGATCTGTTCTATGTAGAATGGAGTGTAGCTTCACGTCTCTCCCCAGACCCACATTCAGTGACATCACCAGGGCAGTGTGAGAGCCATGGTGCGAGAGCCATGGTGGGAGTATTTGCACCATTGAAATAGGCAATTTTGATTGATAATTTTTTTTATATTGTTTGCCTTAAAAAAGTAATTACAATGTTAATAATGCCAATTAAATTTAAGAATATGGTATCTGCAGCCATTACATTATGAACATTATTTAAAAATAAGGAAATAGTTCTTCAGCATATGTGGAAAACAATTAATACAATACAGCAAAGAAACCGCTGAGGAATGAGTGAAGTCCCATACGTCTGTCTTGATGGTTTCACTTCGTCTTGCTGGTTAACTCGGCCAACATTTATATTGCACATCACTCACTCACCAACTGCATCTGTGCTGTGGATGCAAGAGTTCGGCAGAAATCAATGAAAGCGCTGGTAAGAATCAATTGGTTCTGTGGAACTTATTATAAAGAGTGTATTTTACTTGTAAATTGTGTGCTAATGTCTTTTATATCAGTAACTCTGTGATAATTGTATGTGTGTATTTATAGGCATATGTTCATTTTGGAAAGCCCATACTAAACCTTTACTGGAACACCTGACTCCCTCGGTCAGCTGTGGCCTCGCGCGAGTGTTTGGAGACTCACTGAGAACAGGGTGCACATACATACTTGCTCAGGTGCCGGCACACAGCCGCAGTGATGGCAGTGGTGGTAGGCACATTTCCACCCCTGGTTACCCTCTCAGGGAGCAGAATGGTATGTGCCCACACAGTGTGCCCCGTAGCCTGCTCACTCAGCATGAGGGGCTTCTCAGTGTAGCTGGTTAAAACCGCATGTCTGTAGTCTCAAGGTGTTGATTTTCAGAGAGCAAAACTCTTTTATGGCTAGCAAACGTAGGTCCTCCCCGATGTCTTGCTATTTACAGCCCTTCCAACAGCCTGTACAAAAATCAGGAGGAGGCTGGGAAAGGCTGCCATTAATGTAAAGACAGCGTTCCTGCTCTCCTCTCCCCAAACACACATTGTCTCCACTTCTAAACAGGGACCACTTCTGTCCCCTAAATCAAGCCTTTTAGCACAATTTACCGGGATGCCTTTTGCCTGGACACCCTGACCTTTCAAGAAGGATTTGAAATTTTTTCAGAGCTGTGAAATGATGTACACCGGAAATATACACCTGAGAACAAAAAAGGGAGCAGGACATCTTGCTGTGGAAAGGACCCAGGACCTTACAGAGCTCGGAGACGTTGTAGGCATGTCTGATCTGCAGGCTGTTCGTACTTCTGAGAACCAGGTGTCCTCTCTCCCAAGCCCGTTGCCTAAGAGATGCCCAGGCCCATTGAACAAGATGATTTCAGAGTGATTGCAGTACCTCCCTGCTTACATATCCTCATGTATTTCTTGTTATTCTAGTTGAGTACTGCATTCAGACAGAGGTTGCCAATAAAGTTTATTGTAGGAGCAAAGTGTCAATATCTGTAGTACCCCCCGCCTTGGGTGCTTGTAATTAAAATGCCACAGAGAGTCTAGGAGAGGCATGAAAATTTGATGGCAAATTGATTTCAGGTTCATCTTGAAATTTGTCCTCCACTGGACTCGATACTCCTGGCAGACGTAGGATGGCTTTTGTCAGGAGGGTCTGCTAGGATGAGACAGAGATGTCTTGATCTGAATATTAAGTACAGCATGCTATTTATGACAGATTATTTTCTGCTAAAATACACAGCCACTGCTCTTTACACATCCCTCTCCACTGAACTTGCAAGATAGGATCCCATAGACCCACTTTACATTAGAAAGGAAATTGCAAAAAACTTGCTGGGCATAAGAAATAAAGAGTTTTAGAAACACTGGCTTCAAACACATGGTATTCTATTCAATATTCTAAACTTAGAAATGCTGCTTGCATGTAATTTAAGAAAGCTAGAAAAATAATGGTAATCAAGATAGTGTAATCAAGTCGCACAGCCTTATAGAGTTTCCTCAGAATAGTGGGTAGCAGAAAAGGATAAAGCCATATAAGTGAAAAAAACCCAATGGTTAATATTATAAATTGCTGGTTCCTGTAAACTTGCATCCATGCATCACATTATAAAAGCCATTATCCTTATGTATTGTTCATGCAGAAATGCACTATGATAATATAATTTTTAAAGTATATTTGTTTTCAGAGTTTAATTTTAAAAAGGTTTGAGGGGAAAATAATGTTTAGTTTTGAGTGTTTTTAATTTAAAAAATGTGTTGTTCAGTTGAATTAAACATGTCCAAGAAAACCTGTTTTATAAGGGGAAATTATTCATTTGGCAATTAATTGTATTTACTTTAGAATTCAATATGTGATTAGAATCAAGAGTTGATGGAGCAATATGCAGATGGAACACATTCATTCATTCATAGAACAAATGAGCATTGAGTCCCTACGATATGCAAAGGGAAACTGGCTGAGAAGAAATTTCTAGGTGGGGATTCAATGAGACCCACATCCTGGGGGACAGCATGTTATTTTATGTATGTGTGGTGTATAATTAAGTTTTCAAAAATGCTTGAACTAGTAATGCCAAAATCTGCCCAGCTACCTTGAAAATAAATGAAGGGTATAGGTTCATGGTTTTTTACATGAAATTTAAAAATGAAAGCAGAAGCAGTTCCCTTTACTCCCGAGTGTAACCAGCTATGTGGAATCACTTCCAGGAAGGACCCACACCTGCATCTTGCTCAGCCTTCTCTCTCAGGCAGTCACAGGTACCAAGGCCCCTCGGCGAAGGAGCCCAGCATATGCTCACCGGTCATCAAAGTCGCTCCTGTGCACATTCTGGAAATATTTATGGGTCTTTTATTAGGACAGTTTTTATGGCCCAAGATTAAAAGTTAAAGTTAAATAGTAAAAGTAATGAAGATGTGCCTTTGGAGGATCCAACTGGTTTGTATTTTCATTCTTCCCTTTTGTCATGGCCCATTGATTTTTGATGATAGCATTAAAAAAAAAAAGATGCCTCAAATCATTTTTGGAAGGAGACACAGTATGAATTAACAAATTAATTCAATAACATATGCTCCAAAGATGCTAATTTATATCTATGTAAAGAGGTGGCTCTTCTTTTTCTGATGTGGAATTAATTTGCGGTGCCTTTAACATTCTCAAGAAATACTGTGGGTAACATATGATAAAAGATTTAATTATTTGGTCATAGAAAATAAATGTCGAGGTAGTACAGTCAAAGCCCTGGTAAGAATGTTTGTGAGAGAAGCATTAAGTAGAAAATGGCACTTTTTGCGGCTCATCCAAGAGTTCGTTTTAGATTTTCAGATACCTTATTGTGAGGTTGTTCCTGTTGGACAGCAACCTTGAGTTCAGATTCAAAATGAAGCTTCACTTTATGGCGAATCTTTGATCCAGTAGAGGAAGTAAAATACATAGTCACCTGACCTCCAGTATGGGTTGTCTGTGAATTCTGATGGAATTCATAGTTCTACAGAAAAGATGAAAGAAAAAAGATCCTGCAGTCAAAAGTATTTCAGAAATGCAGTACTTATCAGAGCCTTTTACATGCAGATGTATCATATACCTCTCCAAAAAGGGGAAAGAATAATAGCATTTTCCAAATTTATATCATGACCACTTATTGCTCACCCTCACGCTTTTTTATTTTATATTTTATGGGACAGCAATATATGGAACACCCAAGAGATAGATAGTTTTCCATACTTATATTACCACTTCACATCCACTTTTTTTCCCCCCTTCATCATTTTGTGGGACCAGCCTTCTTTGGAACATCCACTGGGAGACTTCACAGAAGTCTGTAACCCATGCTGATTCACAGAACATTGTGAAGATTCATTATATGACAAATTTTTCTCCATATAATATGTTTAATCCTGTCACTGGAGTGACTAAAATCATCTAGCTCATGATATCACCGAAGCATTTGTAAAGACTTCTCTCTATTTACAGAGCCCTCAAGTATCAGACAAAAGTTGTGACTTTCAGAAATAGCAAGATAGTCTATATTGCAGAGTATTCTATAGGAGCCAATTTCAGTATCTTTACTGAAGTACTTGCTTTAACTTCCTCCTTTAGAAATTAGATAATTATGTATAACTAACACATTAATTATATGCAATAGCTGCAGTTGAGTGTGTGTGGGAGTACAACTGCTTGGAAATAGCTTGTGAGTTCACTATTTGACCTGTGACATCTTTCTCTTTGGCATGTTTTAGCTTTTTCCCCCCATGTGTAGAAGTAAAGAGCAGTGCAGTGAACAAAGTAACAAAATTGGTAGGATCCCAATGTACCATGGCCACCCTTGTAGATGTAGAGACGCATCCTCAGCTCCCTCTGGGACCTCGGTGCCGTGCTGACAACTCCTTGCTGGACATCACACACACCAGGCTACTGCCTGCCCCAGCCCCAGATAGCCAGGGTTTTCCAATGCATTTAATGTTGACTAAAGGCTTATTATATATTAATTGGAATGAGTCATTTAAAAAATAGTGTGTATAGGGTGGTTTCCTTGTTATATAAAAATGTAGGCATAGAAAATGGATTTACATAAATGATATTACTATAACTTCCTTGCCTGCCCCCTTTTTCTTAACAAATATTGATGAGAGATCGATTTTATGCCACTTACCGTACTGGTGCTGGGAATATAGCCGATAACAAGATGGCCATATCTGTATTTTGGGAATTATAGGCAATTTTATCATTTTAAAAAAGAATTTCCTATAGTTGAGCATTTTTTGAAATGAATTTGTCACTTTTTTATAATCAGAAAAAAAGCCCTCAACTTATATGTTGAAGTTTAAGATATACTTTTATTATATCAGCATAAGGCCCTGCACATAGTAGGGTACAATAAAATCTGAGTAAAATGGAATAAATTTGCATTTGAAAGCAACACAGAGATTAAACACCAGCTCTTCTTAATTTTATTTACCTAGTTATTTGTTTGGCCTGGCGATTATTCATTTCCCTGGAAGTGCCCTGGGGGAGGGATAGGTGACTTGCCCATCACCTGTGGACTTCCTGGAGAGACCACTGACAGCACCATGCAGGCTCCACATGCCCAACTCTGACCAGATCCCGCAGTGCCTAGGTGGGATGGAAAACTTCCACCAGCTTGATCACATCATGCTCTCTCCCCATAGCCACCCTGACCCACCTCAGCTCCCTTCTGCACCTGCCTTCGCACCTGCCAGGCTCCACACTGCACCAAGCCTGCATGCTCAGCTCTTCAGCAACAGTTCTTCTGTAAAGGTGGCTTTGCAGAGGGCAGAGAGTTCCTCTTCCAAATAAGTCAGCACATTCACTTTAGGGGGAAAAAAACACAAGAAAAAAAAAACTAATAAAACTCTTCAATCTTGGCATTCTAGCACAGTAGAAAGAATCCTGATAGTGAACCATCTTTGGCCAGCAGGAATTTTTGGCTTTGCTAGCATTTTTTTCTCTCTCTCCTTCTCATTCTTTCTCTCTTTCCTCTCTCCTTCCCTCCCTCTACCTTCTTCTCTCTCTGCCCTTGGTCTTCTGCTTTTCTGCCTCTCCTCCACCCCCTTTTATTAAAAATTTCTCACCAATTAAATGATAGCATGTGCTCACCACAGAGTGAAACCCATGCAAAGGAATAGTAAGAAACCAAGTTCCTGACTTACCCCTTTCTTCCTGCAGTGCCCCAGCCATACCCTCTGCCCACTGCTCACAGCTCTGACAGCCCACTAGGAGCCCTTCACACCATTCTCCAGGCTCTTTAATCCATAAAGTGACATGGGTGGCAAACATAGGGAGGGTTTTCTGTTTTCTTTACAAGAATCCTGCCATGTTTATGCACTGTGCACTGCCCCTCCCTTGCCAATACATCATGGACATCCCCCCAAGTCAATAGACAACAGCAAACTCATTTCTTCTAATAGCTGCATAATATTCCATGGTATGGCTATTCCCTGATTTATTGCAATTGGACATCCATACATTTTAAATTCTTATGTTCAGAGCTTTATGGACATTTGGAAGCATTTTAGGATATTAACATCATCTCTGTAAATATACAGACTCAAATTCCCTCCGGAATGTCTGGGTACTCACAGTGTCCTGCACCCCTCATTTGTTTGTACACTCTGTTCCCCAGACATCATTTTCCATTTGCACATGTACCATCTCCTCATATTCCTCTGAGCCCTTCCTACATGCCTGCAGAATATGTATTTTTTTTTGCACAGGCAAAAGTTCAGCTGAAAGGATACTTATTTAGCATAATTTAAACATGAGGGTTTTCTAATGCTACTTCCATTTAAATAATTCAGAAATCCGTTGCAAGTTGTCTGAATACTAGGAGAAGAGAGCTGATAATGGATACATCATCGAGGCTGAAGACAAACTGTTATTCTGTCTGTGTTGAGATGTGTAAGAGAAAGATCAAGATTAACATTGTCGTCGTTGGTGTTATGTTAGCTGTTTGCTCCTTCCTGGAGGCAGAGGTCTGATTCCTGAGAAATCATTTTTCCTCATCTTTAGGAACAGTAACTTTAAAGTGATTTTAATTTTAACTGTATTATTTGTTTGCTTTACGTATTTTTAAAAAGTTTTATGAAAAGGTCTTAACATCTGTGTTTCTTATTTGTGGAACCAGGGCAATCATCTTTTAAATATGCAGCAGATATCTCAAAATACTAAAATCTCGCATTGCATTTATGGCTGTGTGAATAGTCTTCTGAAATTGACATATCAAGGAACTTCTCATCTATTATTAAATTACCTTTTCCTCAAACAAAATATTTATCAGCTGTAACTTGATACCCAAGTTCCTTTTCTTGGTAAACCAGAAGCATGTGCTCACTTTCTCTGTCTCTCTCTCTCTCTCTCTCTCTCTCTCTCTCTCCTTTATTCTTGTAATTCTTGGTTTCCTACTGTATGTTAACATTTTAAGCATCCAGAGAAAAGTAATAGAATGAGCAATAGAAAATCACCAGAACTAAAATTATTTCCCACTATGTTTAAATATAAATGTCTTGTTTGACTCATAGCATATGTATTTATGGCAGTGTGATATCATAATGAATATCTGCTGAATTATATGAGATTCAGTGGGGGATACAAATGGATTTGGATTCTGTAACTGCCGTTCTATGGTTCAAAGGGGGCAGAAATGGGAATATCCCTCTGCATGAACACATCTGCCAAGTTTCTCAGCACTCAGGGCAAGTCCTATCTGTTGAAGTGTGAGGTTGCATTGAGTACCTGTCAGGACAGGTGTTAAAAATCAAACACAAGTCACATGTTGGAGCCTCTTAACTTTGGGCTTTGGGTTTTCTTTACTCTGGACTAAGAACAGTGCTGTCCAGCCTTTAAGTTGTTTTCTTATTCTGCATACCCAACTTTAAAAGGAGTGACTAGGATACCTTATTATGTAGTGTTCATGAGTGATCGAGCATATGTGTGCAGAGCACAGAGGCCCAGTGAAAAGGGAAGGGAGGGTCCTGAGTTGGAATTCTGGTGCCTTCCTTGTTCACTGTGTGCCCTTGAACCAGGTAATTAAACACTTTGAGCTGCAGTTTTCTGAAGTTGCATGGGAACAAGTAATGTGTATTTTCCAATATTCTTGTGAGATTCACATGCAATCCTGTATAATAAAAGTGTAATATTGTACCCTCGACTGGGAGGTCATCTAGGAGTTTGACCACGGGGTGGGGCTGGCTGAGGGAAGGGAAGGAGACCCTGGCTGCTGCAGCCGGCAACCACTAGGGACCCTACCAGTGCACGAATTTCATGCACTGGGCCTCTAGTGTGTACATAAGAGGGATAGCAAGTGCCTGTTAAGTAGGAATTTAATATGAGCTGTTTTTGCTGTTAGGATCATTCATGTTGTCTTTATACAAAACACATCCAGTTTCCTTAGGGGTAATTTTTTTTTCATTTTCACTTAGTGGAAGCTCATCATTTAAGCATTAGCAACTCATGATTCTAAGCACCTAGAATTAACTCATTGAAGACATATTTACAGAAAGCCAACTGTTCCAGGCACGGTGCTAGGCCCTGAGACAGTAGTCTGGCAGGTCCCCACCCTCATGGAGATCACATTCCAGAGGAGTAGATACAACCCACTGGTCAGGGAGAAGGTTTCTGGTGAAAAGATAAGCATATCCCCACCCTCAGAGAGCTTTCCATCCTGCTGAACATGCCTGCTTCCTGCTAGGGGTTTGGCTTTAAGGAAAAATTTCCCTTAGCAGGGCAATGGAGGAAAGCATTGTTCATGATTTAACTGAGCATAAGATTACATTTGTGCTCATATTTCACATGTAGCCTACATAGGGATATGAACACAGAAGCCACATATACTTGAGGTTTTGAAATGTTTTGTTTTTGGTAGTTTTGCTTGATGAAACATGGAGTCAAGGTATGCATACTGTTCCATACCTCTGTTTTCTCATCCAGCCATAGCATAATACCCCATGATATGGGCATACCATGATTTATGAAGTATTTCCCCAAATTGAACATACTGAGGGACATTTCTTTCATTTCCAAAGGTTTTTTCCCTCACTCTCCTGGGCCTCAAATAGTGATACAGTGCACATCTTTGTTCTTATGTTAGACTGATGCTTTTATTTCTGTGGGATGGATTCCCAGGTATGGGATTGCTGGGCCAGATGCTAAATTTTTAAAATGGATTTTTTATCATTCTAATGGATTGTGCTGAAGAGAGCCAAAATCTTGACTCAACTTAGAGTGAATTTTTTAGATGTAACGATGGATGGTAATTAAGTGTACACACATTAAGAGCAGCAATTTGACCAGCATATCACAGTATTAATTGATTCTAATATCTGGGTGACTTTTCATTGCAGTATTTGAGGATGAAGAAGCAGGTGGGTACTCCAGCAGTTGTGCACATGTATGTTTCACACAAGTATTAGAAAGGAGCTAGCTAGCTTACCTTGGCTAGTGTATTTGTAGAACAAGAAGTGCTAATAAGTGTCATCTTGATGCCAAACACAAGTGAGCACTTGCTGTCTGAATTGTCCTTGGGAGAAGGACACAGAGCTGAGGCAGGCTGGTTTGTGGGGGCACCAGGAGGGCCCTGGTTGCTTGGAAATGTTTGTTTAGAAGGATGGGATGTGTGGGAAAGAAAGCATCATGAATACATGCATTGGCTGCCCCTGTAGCAGAGTGAACATTCCTCCCCAACCCTAATCATAAATGGAACCCTTGTGGTGTGGACTGCCTTTTTACCCAAGCCCAGAATGTCTAAGCTGAAGGGATCCTCCTGTAATCTGATAGGGGAGCTGTGAATTTGAATTTCGCCATGGAGTTAACAAGCAACAGGACCAAATGAGTTCAAAATAAATAATGGTGTTGGGGAGCAGAACTGGATGAAGGCCTGGACTTGCAGGTGAAATGAAGGAGAGTGCCCGCCAACCCTTCCAGGAACACACTTCCTTAGTCCTGGGAGAGAACCGAGTCGATTCTGTTTAACTTCACGGTGGTAAAACGACATCCTCAATTTAAAAATTTTGACAGCTTACTTTTATGACTTAATTCTTGATCTCATTGAAGCTTGGCGAGTCCTCAAGAGATATTTTGTGCATCTTCTTTGTTTTTAGATATTACTTCATAAATGGAGTGCATGGGTGGTGGTGGTGGGGTTATTTCAGGCAGTATCAGGATTGGGAAATGTAGGAGAGGCAGAGATAGTTCAAAAGTGTGGCCCAAGTTCCTATTACAATGCTACTATCTAACAGCTGCATAAAATCAGGCAAATCAATTTAGGCCTCCTCCTTTGAAAAATGGGCAGAATTTCACTTATGTCACAAGGATTTTATGCAGGCTCATGAATTAAGGGTGCTTGTATATGTAATAGGTATTAACCAAAGGAATGGGAATCATCATATCGGTTTCCAAATTAATTGATATTGTCAAGATGCCAGCCTTTACAAGTGTGCATTTATTTCACTACTATTGAAAAGAATAGTTCTTAAAGTATTGGGTGGTATTTAGTCAATGCTTTAAAAAAACAACACTTTTTTTTTTTTTAGCATATTAAACCCCCAAGAAACTGCAGTTCACTCTAGACCTATAAAAATGTGTGTGTGATTTAGCTTGTAGGGTATGGGGGACACTTGTCTGAATTTTATAGTTTGGGCACTGGAGATGGGGAAAGAGAGCATTTGAGACTCATGACAAGTTTTGCAAATTTTCAAGAAGCTAAGGTTGAGAGAAAGTGATTTTCCAATGCATCACCTTGTTGTGAGTGGTGGGCCTGCTGCAAACCCACAGTGTCTATACCTAAAGCACATGTTCTTTCCACATATACATGATTGTGGAGGAAAAGGCAAGAGACAAAAGGCATTTTTTGAAATTCAGAAGTTGATTTGAGACTCATTCATTTTTGTCCTACTCTCTTTATTAAGGCAGGAAGTAGATTCAGGAAATCTGAAAATTGTTGAAAAAATATGGGGGGGGGCGGGGATTAAATCAAGACACCATTCTGGTTAATTGAAAGTTTGCTCTGTGTTAAAAAGGAACAACAACCTTATTCTTTGAATGTTCCTTAGACCTCTATTTTCCTCACAAGTCACTTCCATTCACACTTCTGGAAGTTCTCCTCTATGCGGAATGGTAATAACTCACCCAGCTCCTGGGCTCTGCCTGCGGTCTCTCCTGGTTCTCCGGTGTCACTCCTCTCTGCCTTCTTCAGAAGCTATTATGTGACCTCCAGATCTCTCTTTGACTCCCTGTATTACCATTAGAAGACATCTACACTGGGAAATCGCTCAGTTCCTGTTTTTGATTAATATTTTATCAGCCTCGAGAGGAAATGGTATTCTATAGCAACACTAATAAGTAATTGAGCAGACGAGAGATGCTTCTGCTAGCTTTGGTTAAAAGTACAGGCAAGGTTACCAGTGGAGAGCTCAGGATAATAAAATCAGGTATCTGAATCGAATATCTGGTAGGGTTAAAATCTAACATTGGTGTGAGCAGAAATCAAGCACTATAAATCCTTCTTTGATCAGTGGCTTACCAGTCTGTATTCAATTGAAGGTAGTAATCATAGTACTGTCAATTACTGCCTTCATTTAAAGCCACATATATAAACCAAAGGACCTAAAATGTTAATTTTTATAGTGTTTAATATATGCCATTATGTATAAGTTTAAGGTTTTTTAAGTGGACAGCTGTTTGCTGGATATACTGCAATACCCAGCAAATGATGAGAATTCGACTCACCTTAGTGTATCCAAATGGTTGTAAGAGAGAGGAAGTGGTGTAGCCATCAGTAATAATACCATCTGGTAATTACGGAATCATAAATGTTTGGGGAGCTGAAGGTCACAGTCATAGTAGCAAGTCAAGTCTGTCCTTATGCATTTTAAATGCTTGCCTTTTGTATCCAGATGATGGTATTTTAATTCCCACTGGATAGTCTGATGGGGAAAAAATAGTTATTCTTTCATATTTGTTTTTCTTTATCATGGGTGAAAAGGCTTTTTGTTTTTCTTGATGCTGTGGGGACTGGCCTTCAAGAAATGGAAATGATTTCAGCACATACAGTCAGGATTCCTTGGAGAAAGATGCTACATTTTCCCTCCTGCATGGTGTCCAGCATGGGCATCTGATTGATGAGACCCTGACCCTTGGGGCCTCTGGAAACAGCTGAGTGCACACACACTCCCTGCAGGAAGCCAGGCTCTGGTGGGAGGCCCAGAATACAGCCAGGAGCGGCGGCAGTTTTAGGGTAAGAAATTGCAGGTAGGAACACGGCACATTTTAAGAAACATCAGTGGGTTTTTTTTTTTCTTTCCCTGTGTATTTTATTAACATTTGCTTCTGTTCTCAAGCACAATTCACTTAGGTTTGTGTTTCTTGTGTATCACACGGGAACTTTCATTAAATTGTGGCAATTCCAATTTGTGCGGTTATCAAGTCAACATCAAATAACTGGACCGCATGTTAGCCTGCAAACCTCACTTTGTAAACCCCTAATGCATTCGGCTGATTCCCTGCTTCATGCTCTCTTCTCTTTATAAAGTTACCGTTTTTTATTGCGAAGGAACTGTTATTGTTGGTTTTTAAGGGAAATTGTCATGATGCACCTGACATGGGAACCAGACGCAGCCTACAGCCACTAAGGATAATGTCATCATGGCTGATGCTGTTTTGTTACTTAAAATTATTTTCCATCAGATACTTACTTCTCTCTCTCCCACCATTAAAATCCAACTTAATTATTAAAATTTAATGGATTAGTGATTTCACATTTGTCTTTTAGCTAATGAGTTATTAGCAATTTAATAAATAACAATATGTAGTAATGGAGGTTAAAATGCATTAATGATTTAATTTCATTTGACAATGCACATGTTTTCTTATAAGGCCAAAGAGAAAATAATTGCCTGAGAGAAATGGTTCATGTGGTTCTTTCTTTTCAATTGGGATTGAAGAAAATGCCAACAATATTTTCTCTCTTTATAAATAGTCTTTTTTTTATAAAGAAGGAGTAAGGGCAGTGGTGTGCTGGGGTGAGCATTTAACTGCCTGGGAACTATCACAAGCTACAAATGCTATTTCTTCCAACTCTTTCTCTCTCCTGTTCCTGAATTTCTCCACAGTTGTGTGGATTGTGACACAGGGTATCCTGACTCAGGACTCCCCAGAAGTTTTAAACATGTGAGCACTGCTTTAAGAAAAGGGTCTGGGGGAAAAAAAGTATAATTCTTTTCCTTCTAAATGGAGATATAAAAATCCTATAGGCATGATTTACCATTTGATTGGAACATTCTATTTTATGGTCATAGAGCACGTGTATCACCAGATCTGCCTCTGACGTCCAGGAAGCAGTTGTGGCTTTTGTAATTTTGATGAAAGAGCTTACAGAACAGTAATTTGGTGTGTGCTTGCACAGCTCTGGTCATTAACTTATTCTCCGAGGGCCACTGACAGAGGCGTGGAGATCCCAGCACCTGAGCAAGGGCTCCAGGCCATCAGCAGTGGAAGGAGGCATGAAGGAAGAGAAGCAGGATCAGGAATTCCTGGCAGGACCTGTGGACGGCTGCTGCTCATTTCTTCAGCCCCCTCATTTATCTGATGGCCTCGAAGGAGCTAGTGGTTCTGATCTTTACACCAGGAAGCCTGTTGGCCCTAAGCCATCTCTCTTCTGACTGACAGGAACACGGATTCTAATGCAAGTGACTCCCCAAAGGTACACATTGAAGTAAGAGAAGTCCCAGCAAGACTAAAGAATATGCCAGACCCAGGGCAAAATGAGAATGTGGGCTTCAGTCCTGGGGCAGGGAAGTTGGCCTCCCCTTTCCTTGGGCCTGCCAATGTTGGGTGGACAAGGATTCCTCTGCTCTGGGACATACTTGGGACCTGGATCAGGGTGAGCAAGAACCCCTTTTCTGTCACCATGCCAACACACTAGGTCCTGCCAGCCCAGGACTGGGCAAGGCTGCAACCTTTTATGATGTCTTGCCTACTCACATCCATGCCCGGCCCCCACTGGGAGTAGAGGGCAGAAGGGTGGGTATTCCATGATGAGGAAACCTTGGTTGAGGGTGACAGTGGTCTCAAGGTGGAGGCCTGGAGGGAAGGACTGTCCTGGCCCAGAGTGCCAGTGGGCAGAGAGTAGGTGGCCAAGAATCCATCCTAGGCAGGCAGGGTTGGGGGACAGGGCAGACCTGCAGGTGAGCTAAGACTCCAAGCCCAGTACATGCTCCATTGTCCCATTGGACTTTACTTACAAAATACAGGTTCAGACCTGTAATTATCAAAGAATAACGATATGCAACTGCCGAGTATTGAGCCGCAAGCATGGGACCCTGTGCTCCTGCAGCAGTCTCACTCCATGAACCTGCCCTGGATCCAGGGAAGCTCACCCCCTGGAGGGCTAATCGGGAACATTCTCAGCAAAAGGTTTCTAAGAGGCTCGATCGCAAGCGCCCGATCACAAGCGCCCGATCACAAGCTTGTAAAACTTCTGATATAGAATATCATATGTGGCCTCTTATTTCAATGTGAGTTTGAAGCAAATTAAAACCTTTGGTGAGGCTTCTGTGTGACATGGGTGTAAACAGCTGTCAAAACACATGGAGAGCACACACTTTGTTACCTGGAAGTTAACCTTCAACAAGTTAATTTTCAAAACAACAACAACTCTATAGGGATAAGGAAGGCAGGACCTGAGGACAGCATTGACCAAACTCATTCCCCTAGGTTGGTGGGAGAAGCATCTTTTCCATTTGCTTCGATTCCTTAGATGGATCAGTTTTAACCATCTTTATGTGTATTTCAGTCCCACTGTGCACCTGATAGCATGTTAGGTCTTTTTTTAAAAAAAAATCTGTTATTACATTTAATCTTTTTAACTTCATGTAGAGGGGATTCTTTAGTCCAATGGTTCTTAATTGGGGACAGTGTTGCCAGTCAGGGGACATTTGGCAATGTCTAGAGACATTTGTGGTGGTCACATTTGGGGGTGGGGACGGGGCAGGAAGATGTGACTGGCATCTAGTAGCTGAAGGGCAGGGATGCTGTTAAACATCCTGCAGTGCACAGGACAGCCCCCCTCAACCTGTCATAGCCAAGCTTGAGAAACTCTAGTCTACTCTGTCCCAGCCTGCAGATTCAAGGTGGTTATGTCACTGGACTAGTAATCGGGAGGGGTAGAGAATTTAACACAGCTAAATGGTATTTCAACCTCTTTTACTGTGGGTAATTAGCAAAGAATTAACAGCAGAAGATTGCTCTCACCCATGCCCATCTAGAAAGCACTCTTGTTCAAGGTGCTAATTAGCGTGTTTTGTTGCCAGTGAAAACAAGAGTCAGATTTCATGATTGATTCATGATCATTTTAAAATTAATGCTGCTATTATCATACAAAGCAGTGGTAAGTGGAGGTGAGAGAATTTTTGCTTGGGGATACTAAGTCAACATTACAGTAAACACACAGCTAACCCATTTATCTCCGGCTTAATGCTTTGTTGTTTCTTCCAAGCACTTCTTAGGTGCCTCTGGGCTTTTTAACATTCTTTGGCTGTTGTAATTTATTAATTGATTTTTAAATTTGGCTTGTAAAAATGAACTTTAGTTAGAGGTTTGAGGAGAATGAAAAGGCCTATTGGTTTTCCAGTGGCTGGTTCTTCCTGTTTTGTGTTAGGGAGCCGAGGAAGTCATACAACCTGAGGACTCAGAGATGTTCCACTTCCAGCTCCCTCACATCACAGATGAAGAATCTATTGTTCAGAAAAGGTCTTTCCATCATACACATTTTAATAAACTTCAGTGACATTAAGTGACCCCTCATTGAATGCACCCTAACAGAGCCTCAGGGGTCATCTCTCCTATTGAATTACATGGTGGGGGTGCCTAGATACACCTGGTTTTGTTAGTTTTCTATTTCCTTACTTGTTTTATGTTTTTGTCCCACGACAATCTGCTGAAGCCATCTCAAACTTTTTTTAAATGTATATTATAAAATACCTAGTTTTTTAAAGGGTACCAATTATACTTAAATATGGTTCTATCTCTGACTCCAAGGCATATATTTAAACAAAACCAGCATGAGATGCTAATCATAGTTTTATAAATCTAACTCTCTGAAAGTTTGTGAATGTTTCTATGTTCATATCTGAAATTCCTCACCCTGTGGAATTCAGTCTGAGGAGATCTGCATCTGACTGCAGATGGAGATGGTGATAATAATTGTTAATATTTACAGATTGTGCTAAATATTCTGCAGCACATAATGTCATTTAATATTCACATCTTTGTAGGGTAGGTTATGCTCATTTGGTGGGTGAGAAAACTTAGGCTCAGAGAATTGACAATTGCAATCCAAATTTGGAACTGGAATTTCAAACATGTGCACGGTCTTAATCACTTCCCATTGAATTGTCTTTATTTCATTAATGCTGATCACATTTTCATTTGGTAAGATTCTGTGGAGTTGTTTATATCTTATGAGTCTTGGCATGTTTGGTTGAAAAACTTCCTAGGTCTCAGGATGCTGATAGCCAGAAATTAGGCAAACTAAGTCCAGGATCTCAGCTTGGGTTCCCGGTCTACATGTAAACTCCCACATTCAGCAGTCCTGGAGTTTGCCTTAAGTGACAGCATTTCAGTTCTCCAGTACTAACAGATTCATGGGTGTTTCCCTTTGTTTGTTTATTTGTTTTTCTTTGTTATTCTTAATCCTCACCTGGGGATATTTTTCCACTGATTTTTGGAAAGACTGGAAGGGAGGGGGAGAGACAGAGAAACATCCATGTGAGAGAAACACACTGATTAGTTGCCTCCCTCATAGGCCCTGACCAGGGCCAGGGATCAAGCCTGCACCCTTCAGTCGAGGGTCTAATCCAGGGGTGGGCAAACTTTTTGACTCGAGGGCCACAATGGGTTCTTAAACTGGACTGGAGGGCCGGAACAAAAGCATGGATGGAGTGTTTGTGTGAACTAATATAAATTCAAAGTAAACATCATTACATAAAAGGGTACGGTCTTTTTTTTTTAGTTTTATTCATTTCAAACGGGCCGGATCTGGCCCGTGGGCCATAGTTTGCCCACGGCTGGTCTAATCTCTAGCCACTGAGCAAAACTCGATGAGAAGGAAGGGAGCAAGGCCATTTTCCAGTCCTCCTAGAGCAGTGGTTCTCAACCTTGGCTGCACATTAGAATCACCTGGGAATCTTTTTAAAATCCTGATTTCTGGGCCTCATCCTCTGGAAATTCTGTTTCTTTGTTATAACCACTGTCCTAGAGGTTAGGGTGATTCCTTTGATTAAATTGTGCAGCCTGTTTGGTTAAAACACTTGTGCACTGAGAATGTGTTTATTAATATTGCTATCTAATCTAATACATTATAATCTCACAACAAAAATGTTCTTTTGTATCTTTATACCAATTCTTTTCATTTTTTCCCAAATGTGTGAAGTTGGATAATTAGAAAGTGTTTGAACTTGCTAAGTATAGTAACTTTTTCACTCTTTTGTGCATAATCTATCTGCACAATCTATCTCCTGGCAAAATCAAGTAATGGATTTCAGTTTAGATTTCCATTTACAGGTGTCTCTTTGGACAAAATTGCCCAGGGAATACACTTGAGTGTTTACTAGTTGATTTCAAAGGGATATCATCTAGGTCTTCAGGACCCTGATTTTACTGTTATGCATTTTTATGTTTTCAAAACACATTGTCCTTTTCTCAATAGAATAAAGCAGGGCCAAAGTAATGTATTGAGATACCAGCCAGTCAGTCACCCTGTTAACAATCAAATGAACATTTTTCAGAAGTTACTATACACACACACACACACACACACACACACACACACACACTAGAGGCCCGGTGCACAAAAATTTGTGCACTCGGAGTGGGGGAGGGGGTCCCTCAGCCTGGCCTGTTCTCTCTCGCAGTCTGGGACCCCTCAGGGGATGACCACCTGCTGGCTTAGGCCCGCTCCCCGGGGGGATTGGGCCTAAGCTGGCAATCAGACATCCCTCTGGCAGCCTGTGAGCCCTTGGGGGATGTCCACTTGCCAGCGGGGAGCAGGCCTAAGCTACAGTCAGACATCCTTAGCGCCGCTGAGGAGGCAGGAGAGGCTCCCACCACCACCGCTGTACTGGCAGCCGTCAGCCTGGCTTGTGGCTGAGCAGAGCTCCCCCTGTGGAAGCGCACTGACCACCAGGGTGCAGCTCCTGCATTGAGCATCTGCCCCCTGGTGGTCAGTGTGTGTCATAGTGACCAGTCATTCTCAGTCGTTCTGCTGTTAGGGACAGTTTATTACCCTTTTATTATATAGGATAGAGGCCTGGTGCATGGGTGGGGGCCGGCTGGTTTGCCCTGAAGGGTGTCCCGGATCAGGGTGGGGGTCCTGCTGGGGTGCCTGGCCAGTCTGGGTGAGGGCCTGATGGCTGTTTGCAGCTGGTCACACCCCCTTTAGGGTGTGGGGTCTCCACTGGGGTGCCTGGCCAGTCTGGGTGAGGGGCTGAGGGTCGTTTTCAGGCTGGCCAAGCCCTGACGGACCCCCCCCCCCCCCCCCCGGCCCCGGCGATGTCTAGGGCTGGTTATGAAACAGTAACCCTATAAAGATGTGCCTAAATTAAAAGATGAATGCTAAGCGAGTTCTTAGAAAGATGGATATAAGCCATTGTTATAATTCAAGTCATAGGGGGGAATGGCTATTAGAATTGTTGAACCCTGAATTTAAAAGAAACATCTAACTATTGGCTGCTCCTTATCTGCAGTGTGGACATCCCAGATGCACTGGCCGTGCAACTCTAGGTAGGGGCCTTCCCCTCTCTGCATCTGCTCATATATTAAAAGAGGGAGAAATCCTATCTTCCTCAGAGTATTATAAAGATTAAGTTAACCAATCAGATAAGATCAGCTTGCATGGTACCTGGTACAGTATAGGTGCTCAATAAACACTAGCTGTCCTTTATTATTGATCTTGTTTGCCTATTTTAATCTTGCTGGCTCACTGAAACAACCAACTGAAAATCATGAAGAGACTCGTGGTGAAAGATGACAATTGTAACTTACTTGAAACTCAGTTATGATTTAGACATTTACCCCATTTCATCCAACATTTAAAAAACTGAAAATGATAGTTTTGGCATGATTGGACCCAAGGGTGGAAGAGGACATGGCATGTGGCAAGTAAAGCATCCCAGAATCTTAGAAGGAAACACTGTGAAGCAGAGGTGTGGTGACCCTGTGTGGAGGTCACATGTATCATGTCTCCTGCTTTTTAGTCTAAATAGTTACTCTCTCAAAACTACATGTGTTAAAAGAATGCCCTGCAATATTGATTTATACTGTGGTTGAAGACATACCTCCTAACCCCCAAGTTCATGCCAACTAGGAAAAATTCTGTCTCTCTTCCCCTGTCATCTTGTCCCTGCCTTGACCCAACACTGCACACGGAGCTCCTCTTTGCACCACAAGGAGAGGCTGCAGATGGACAGGGTCTGCTCAGGGAGATAACACCACCTGCTAATTCTGCCTCCACCATCAGAGACTGAATGATCAGTGATGGGGACCAAGGCTAGATTAGGTCTCCAGTGGCCCCTCTTTCGGAGTCTGGGAGATGGATGATACGGGTAATCACTCCCCGCTTTATCTCCTCTCCATCTCCTTACTGCAGCTCTAACTACTCACTTTTATTGTTCCAGAGCTAATTGTAGAATTCCATTCTCCAAAGTGAAGTCAGGAGAGGAATGTAATGTTGCCTTAAGAGCCTTGTGGCTCTTTCGCACACACACACCCTGCCCCCACCCCACCTTGACACAGAGGGGGAGCCCTCAGAAATGAGATTTTGTTTGTGTCTGAGGCTACGGACTTTTGAATCGTTTTTGAAAAGGAAGCCTATCTTGGCTGGTATATTCTGACTCTTGAATAGGGAGATTAAAATGATCTCCTTTTCCCTGTAATCACTGAGTGTATAGTCTTTGTCACCGAGCGCCTTCAGACATTCTGGGAGTGCTGCTTCCTTTGACATGGATTGGAGGGGACCCATCTCTATAACTTCCAGGAGGTGTGTCCTTGAGAAAGAAATTTAGGCTTTCTACGACTCAGTTTCTTCAGTGGTAAAGTGGGGATGGTAATTGTGAGTGGGCCAGCAAGTCCTGCATGCCAAGTCTTGTACGAGCGATGTACACTAAGAATTTATTAAATGTTAGTTCTCAATGTTCTTGGTGTCAGCAATGTCAGTGGGAGCCCTGATGAAGTTGTTTGGAAGTTTAGATCTTGCATTTGTGCCTTGTATACAAGGGGCATTTATTAAATGCTGGCTAGCATTATTATCCTAGTTTAAAACACCTGCACCATGACATAAAACGTTGTCATTAGATAACTCCCCCGCCTCCCTCATGGCATATACATGTATTTGAAAATGTTATTAGGAATACTTTGGTACCATTCTTCTGCCCTACCTTAAGTAAGTTTTTAGCATAAATGTCATATTCTTCATGGAACTGTTTCTTTTCACTGACAGTTGATTTGAGGGCTTGAGGTTCTCAGCCAAATGAGTTCATTCACTGAATCCATTGAGAATGAGGGAGATCAAGTCCCATGAGAAGGAAGCTGCCCCTCCCCCCCTACGCCCCCACCTCAGGGCCCATATCACAGGCTGGTCTGGGAGGGTGCCACCTTTTGTCATTTGAAGAATTGCCTGCAGTTTTGCCCACTGGACTGTGTGTGCACTCTCTGCTTCAGACCTGCTGGGATTCCTTTTCTCTTTCAGTAACTTCCTGCTGCCAGTATTTATCCCAGTACAGACAACAGTGGCCACAAAGAGTGCTGTTCATGTCTTTCCCAGTAGGTCTCAGCAGGGAATTCATGCAATCCCAGGCAGGCATGGGGTGTGGCTTCTAATCTTGATGGGAAAGGGAGAGGGACGAATGATGACAAATGATGAGGAAGAGTGGGTGACTTGCCTCTAGTTTTAGGTGGATTGTTTTTTCTCTTTTAATTTCCTTGTTTTTGTAGCCTGATCCAAATTTTCAGCATAACAACAAAAGCACTCACTATGTGTTGGCTGAAGACAAAGGTTTTAAAATATCAATATCAACTTTCCTCCTTCCCTCCCTCCCTCCCTCCCTTCCTTCCTTCCTTCCTTCCTTCCTTCCTTCCTTCCTTCCTTCCTTCCTTCCTTCCTTCACCCATCTTTCTATCATTTCATTCATCTATCCATCTATTCATTCATCATCTATCTGTCACCCAAATTACTCCTTAATCACAAACACCTCAATGATATAAGATGTACCTTTTTCAGGTGGGTAGATGAAGGTTCAGCAGAATGGAGCTTCTAAGTCATGCAGCTACTAAGTGGTTGAGTTGGTTTTCTCACTATGGATACTGCCTTTCAACTCAACAAATTATAGTTGTTGGTTTCATCTTCCTAACCAACACTGTGTGATTTACGTTTTCTCGTGGTCATGCTGACATAAGCAGGGGAGAGCACACTGTGTCACTTGCAGCTAGAAACAAATCCATCTATTAAAACCCAAATTCAAACTGGCAGGGAGTTTAGTTGTGCTGTTGTGGTAACAACTATTTTGAAGACTGGGATTAGGATCCGGGTCCCCGTTGTCAGTTCATTTGGGGCATTGAGGTAGGCAGGGACAGAGCAAGGTTCCCTTTGGAATGGGGAGGAGGCTGGATTAGGGAAGCTGGTTGTGTAGGAGTTTGGAGGGGGGCGGAGGAGGGAAGACTTGTCCACCCATGTGGACCCCACTCCAAAATGGAAAGCCATTAACCTTTGCCTTCTAGAATTTTTCATAACCCCTCACTAGTCCACGGTGAGTCAGGGCTCCTTTCCCCATTACAACAGCCCTAGCCTATCTCTCAAGCAGTCTGCTGATAATCAGTAAATGAAATTCACTTCTCCCCCAGTTCCAAAAACAGAAAGATGAGGGTTGAGTTACAGAGCAAATAATGAACATCATCATTGGAACATGAAATTTTGATCTGCATGTATGGGGGAAATCATTTTATTTGGTAGAACAAATTTAAGTTTGGCAGCTACCTGAAAGAAAATTAGGTTGCTGATTGCAAGTCCAATTCTCTGGCCTTGTGAAGAAGATAGATTGTAATCTTTAATTAATCTATCACTCACACCAAAAAAAAAAAAAAGAGGCAGGGAAGGGGTGGGGGAGATTGCCCATATCACATTTATTTTGGGTGGCTGAGGCTGCATTCGGAAGCCCCAGTCTAGGGGTTGCCGCCAGCACTCTATGTGTTTACTTTTGTTTAGTACATCAGTTTCCTGGTGGTCCTAAGCTTCTGTGCAGTGTGCAGGTGGAGGCCTGGCATGTGCCCTTTGGCCGCAGGCTTCCCTGTTGTAATGAAGATGAAATGACTAGAAGGATGACCTTTCCGTGCCTTTGTCTGGAGCCAGCCCTTCTCTTTCACTGCACACCTTTCCACAGAACATGTTTTGAACTCTTGAACTGCTCATTCCCTTCCCTGCGCGTATTGCTCAAGCTGCAGTTTATCATTATATGCCTCCAAAGACTGTGTTTCTTACGTTTGACATAGAGATAGAATTTTTCATAACCCTTTACTAGTCATAAATTTGATTGTTAAGGGACCAGGTTAATCTTATTTCTAATACCAGCATCTGATTCTGAAACCCTGATTTAGGAGAGTTTCTCTTTCTGCTGCCTTCCTAAAATGCAGGGTGGAAAAGTATAAAATATGTCACCTGATATTGGAGGATTGTTTATTTCTGTTCATTTTGTCCTGAATAGTACCTAAGAGATGCATTTGAAAACTTATCTTGTTTATATGTTTCTTCTGTTGCAATTTCTTCCATTACCTGAAATAGTCACTTTGGACAGCAAGCAAAGCAATGCCCTTTCATAGTGAGAGGGTGGAAGGGAAAGGGTCTTTGTAAGGAAGTAGTTTGGAGACCACTGGGGCATAGCCAGAAGGAATTATCATTTTGTATTTAAGGAATTTTTATAATTAGTATCTCATATCGGCCTTTCTCATAGCCATTTAACTACATTTTACTGAAATTGTTTTATCGTTTCTCCTCTAGCTTCTCAGTGCATGGCACATAGTAGGTACTCAATATGTGTTGAACTGAACTGCGGCTATTAGGTTAGTAATTAGGTGCATAGACAAAATGACAGTAGCTCTATGACATAGGGACTCATTTCTGAAGATTAATTGAAATAACTCACAAAAATAACCAGCACTCCGCCTGTCTGCTTGGTATGTGGTAGCATTCTTGTCACTGAATCTACTGTTGTCATTCTAAAAAGAAAACTTATGGCATTATTTAGAGGGAGAAGTTACATAGAATTTTAAAGAGTGTATTTCTCCTCCAGTAAGCAATTCTGCATTGATAAGAAGTGGGCACAGAATAAGTGCAAAATATTTAGTTAATTCATGTTGACAGAAGTAGGACTTCAGGTCTAAAGGCATTATATTTTAAGGTGCACACAGATGCATTTTTAAAATTTTCCAAACTCTCTAACGTGCATGGACAGATTTGCACATGCACTATCTGTACAGATTGCACTTGCAGTGGCTGTCCAGGAAATGAAACCTCTGCACTTCGCCAAGGCATAGTTTCCCTCTACAGAGAGCCAGTTGATAATTACTAATGGTAATGTCGGGGTGAGGTGCAATGGGTAATCTAACACAGGCCATGACCCCCAGAGCATTTGTACTTGATGTTGGAATGTGTTCGTTTTCTTTATCTTGTTATTAATCCACCTCAATTGAGCAATTTACTCTGCATAGATAGGATCAGATCCAATATAAATTTAGAACACCACACTTACATTTAAGTACAGGCATTTCCCCAGCTCATAGTCTTTCTGGCTCTCATTTTCAACACAACACAACACACACAGACACTCCAAGCCACACAGCAATCTCAGAAGTGGGATCCACAGTCCTCTCTGTTTCCACCAGCATAGTTTCTCTGGCTTCTGATCTTCCGTCAGTGTCTGTCTGAGAGAGTGGCGTGTTCATATATTTAAATATGGTTGACAAAGCCAAGAGTATCAGCAGAACCTGGGCAGGATTAATGTCCCACAGCAAGGAACAACAACAACAAAAAAGAATCATACACCCAAGAACTTTTTATTATGTCAGTTGTTAAGGGTGATCATTTATTCACTTAAGTACAATCTTGATTCTTTGGTTTCAAACATTACAGAGGTGTCATTTGGACCTTGGTTCTCCCACATATATGTAGTGTGTGACATTCAAACACGTTTTCTGATTACAGTTCTATTAGTCCTTGCACATGGGCATAATTGGTGTTCATGAAAACCACTGATTTGGGAGTAAAAGAAGGACAGAATTAACTTTGTTTCTGGCATACGAACAAAATGTCATTTGCCAACTGTGCATTAATGCTGACGTTCACTGTGGCTCTCCGCTATGGACTGTGTCTACGTCCACATCTGCCTACAGTGGCTACACTCTGGGCTTTTGATGATTAGTCTTCATCAGAGCAGCGACTTTCTGTGAATTTCTGTGAGCTTTGACTTACTAGTATTTCTTCTAATGGAGATTTTTATGAGACATATGTCCTCCACTATTTCACAGGTGATCTTTGCTGAGTTGGGGGGACGCAGTGAATAGATATAATACAATTAGATTTTTGAAAGGCCTTTGAAAATGTTCAGAGAACTTAACATATTTTGAGAACTTCAATTTCCTTTAAATGTAAAAAGCAGTTTAGAAAATTGCATGTACTGTATACATCTACTTTTGTTACAGACACACACACATAGGTATATACTATATATAGAAAAAGATTCTGAAAGAGATACACCGAGCTATCTACAGTGGTTCTAGCTGGCTAGATGTAATTTAGTTGTTCAAGGTTAAGTTAATGAACTTTGTCAAACAGCCATGGATTCAAATTCTGCCTCTATCACTAATTGGCTGAGAAGTGTGACATTGGATAAGCAATTTAGCCTTGGTACACCTCCAAGTCCTTATCTGTAAAGTGACAATTGTAATAGGACCTGCCTCCCAGGCCCATATGCAGATGAATTAGGCATGGATGTTGGAACCCAGAAAATTTGCCAGTAAGTATCACTTTTTACCGATTCTGCTTTTTTCTTCCCTCCTTTTCTGATATTTCCTCCTTTAGTGTATGTGTATTGTTTTTGTAATATGAAAAATATAAAGTTAAAAAAATAAAAAATAAAGTTAAAAGTTTTTTGTTTAGTTTTTAAAGCTTAGTCAAGGACTAATGGGACTATTTTCATGGATTGGTGTCTTGATTAAAGTTAGTTACAAGAGGGCCTCTATAAGCAGAGGATTAAAAGAGTGTGAATTAGGCAGACCCCAGCTATCCATCTAGGTTTACTCTTAATAATTTTTTTCTAAAGTAATGCTTCCTATTGAAATCTCCCAAATTTCTTTGGCACTAAACATTTCAGGATGTGAAATGCAAGCTAATAGAAATCATCTATTCGTGCAATTCAGGCTTTCCATAAGTGATACTGGCTCTATAGATGATCTTATGACATGATCTCCTCGTACCATTTTCCTGAGTGTAAATTCTTGGGTAAGGATGGAATTCCTAATTTTGTATAAGGTGATAGACTCTGTGTTCTTCAAGCTGGAAAACATAAAATATTACATACACTATGAAAATTATGAGGAAAAAAGAGTGACAATCTAAAGAAGGCAGACGTGGATTTTGCAGGAACTTAAAATAAGCCTGTTTCCTTGGTTGGTTCCTGAATTGGGTCCCCAGTATCCTGAAAGTTAAGTTGGGAAGCAAACAACATTGCTTGCTATTGTCAGGGAATGAAAACTCTGTAACACAAGTCCATTTGCAGAGGCAAATGCTTTTCCTGATATTGAACTTCAGCAGGTGCCTATTTCACAGGTCCACATGTGAGGCCTTGGGTAATCCAGAGAGCAAAGTTGTGCTCAACTATGATTTTATAAAAGACACAGAAATGCATTTCAAGTAGACATTTCTTATATCAGCCTCATAAACTGGCATAACCCTGAATCATAATTCAATGAAGGCATTTCTGCAAGAAGCAAAGATAATAAGCTCCAAGTGCTTGCATTTTCTGACTTTCTTTCCTGATGCAGGGAAAATCGAGATGGGATTCTCAGTAAAAACCCAGATGAGGGGCTTGGGAGTCATCACCATCTGATCCCTGAGGACATTAGCTCAATCTCTTTCTGTAGCCAGAACCAATAGTGAAATGATAGAATGGTTGAAGCAAAATAGCAAACATTTTTTTTTTTTTTCTGGTATAAAAGTATGTATGCTGTGTGTATATAGAATGGGGGTGTGAATGGTGAAGGGATGCTATTTTAGCACAGTGTACATTTTTTTTTTCTTGCTCATACTATGTGAATGGGGTAGGTCGGCAGGATTGCTGCACACACAGTCACTCAGGGACCCAGGTTGATGTTGTCTCCATTGTCTCATAGCTGTACCATCTGGCCTTTTTCACCACTGGAGACAGTCACAGCAGCAACTGTATGCTTTGGTTTGGAATGTCACATGTCACTTCCTCTCATCAGCCTATTGGTGAGAACCAATCACATGACCTTGAAGAGGGTGGGAATGTATAATTTCCCCATGGCCTTGAAGGAGAAGAAAACCAGATGTGTGTGCACAGTCTAATCTTACCAAAATGATGCCTTTTTTTCCTACAAAGAAAAGAACTAAGAGGCTATACTGTTGTTTGATACCATCAAACTTGGGAACAGAGCAAAAGACATGCTTTTGACAAAACCCAGTTTATACTAGACCTAGGGTCTTATTTGTAACAAATCAAAGGAAATGCCATTGTATGCTGGAGTAGTGAAGTTAGGAAACTCATACTTCAAAAAGATATGTGAAAAATAACATTTGAATAAAATGAAGATAATTTTATGAGTGGTAGGTTTACAGTGGGTTGATTGTGATTCGCTTCCTGATCGGTTCAGGTGGATCCAAGCAGAAGGAACCTTTCTCCCCCAGTTTCCTGAAGCCACAGATGAAAACTTGGGTCGGTTGATGGGTGAGGTTCGGATAGTGTAACTTTTCCTTGGTCTTACACATTGCAAGTTCCCATTAAAGTAAAAGAAATACTTGAACTTGGATCTACAGGCTTTTAGCAGAAAAATGGCAGTTAAAATGTCTTAAAGATATTTTATAGACATTTTAAACAGTATTGTAGTCAATATTATGGCGACAGATATCTTAGGTAGCAAATATGCCACTGTTTCAGTCAGTGGTAGGTTCAGCTTCATAAAATGTGAAGCCCAAAACAACATTGGTTTAAATACATAAGGACTTATTTTCTCACTTAAAATAAGTCAGTGGCTAGATAGCTAATCCAGGACTGACTTGGTGGTTTGATTAAGGCATCAAAGATTCCTCCAATTGTACTGTTCTTTCATTCTCAGCAATTTGGCTTCTATCCCCGCAAGTCCACCTCTTAATCCAGGATGGCTCATGGAACCCTAAGTTCCATGTGAGTTTCAAGCCACAGGCAGCAGGAAGAAGGGGGAGGCAGGAGGGATGACCCTTCTGAATCAGCTCCTTGAAGGAGTTTCCAAGAACTGCAGCTCAGCATTCACAGACAGCTCATTGGCCAGGGCTGAGTAACCTGGTCAGGGTTAGCTGCAAGGGAGGCTGGGAAACACCGGTTTGGTTTGTATTTCCCTTGAGGGCATTAGTTCACTTTATTATTAACCTTCTAGTACTAAAGAAAAGGGTGGATGAATATTTTTCATTCCTTCCTGCTATGCCTCTTATAAGAATCTGCTTGCTACTTGTGTTGAAAGCTGCCACCTCCTGGCTGTCCACTCCCCTTCTGAATGAACTTCTCCCACTCCTCTCACAAAAGATTCCCAAATAGTTATCCACAGATAGAGAGTAAAAGTAGAGGAAGTTTATCTTTGGTACCTCTGTCCAGACTTTGTATACCTCTCTTTTACTTTTGGGTTCTTCCCAGGAATCTAGTAGTGCCATTTCCAAGTCCTATGCTGTAGGGCCCACCAGGCTTGCTCTCCTGACAATTTCCTATGCTCCCAACTTGCCATTTCTTCCTCGTTTATTCAGTCTATCCCAATGATTTCAGATAAGAAGAAAACAGTAAAATGTAACCTCGTTAAGTTAGGATGGCCATATATGGACATTTTTCACCTAGAAAGTGAGTAGTAGTCTGTGTAATTTCAGGTATAAGGGCTAAAGGAGAAGGTATTTTCAAACTTTGGAGGGAAGGTGGAGTCATTATAAGAAATGTAGTTTTTGCCTATAAGTAATAGAAAATGCCATTAATAGTAGCTTCAACAATAACAACATATATTATCTCACATTAAAAAAAGTCTGGAGGTGCCTGGCCAATATGGCTCAGTTAATTGAGTATTTTCCTGGGCATTGAAAGGTTGCCAGTTCCATTCCTGGTTCCTGGTCAGAGCACATGCCCAGGTTGTGGGTTCGATCCTTGGATGGAGTAGGCAACTGATCGATGTTTCTTCTCCACATCGATGTTTCTCTCTCTCTCCCTCTCCTTTCCCCTCTCTCTAAAATCAATAAAAACATATTTTTAAAAAAGAAGTCTGGAGGTCAAGCAGTTTCAGGTTTCATTAATGCAAGGGCTTAAAAATATCTTCAAGCACCTAGGCTAGCTCTGACTTTCTGCTTTGCTTTCCCTCATATATTGGTTTATCCTCTTAGGCAGGCTTAGCTCATGGTCACAAACTGGTTGCCAGGTCCCAGGAATCACTGATAGATAACAATGACCAGAGGCAGAAAAGGATAACATGTGACTACCTCATGCACCCTTTAAAGCAGGGTCCTCAAACTTTTTAAACAGGGGGCCAGTTCACTGTCCCTCAGACCGTTGGAGGGCTGGACTATAGTTTAAAAAAAAACTATGAACAAATTCCTATGCACACTGCACATATCTTATTTTGAAGTAAAAAAACAAAACGGGAACAAATACAATATTTGTATTTGCATGTGGCCCGTGGGCCGTAGTTTGAGGACCCCTGCTTTAAAGAGTGAAGAACATCTTCCCAGACACTGGGAGTAGAACCCCCCACATGATGCATTGGTCAGAACGGCATCACACATCCACCTGAGCCTCAGCAAGGGAAATGAGACCACCATGACTGTCTCTTACTAGTGAAGGATTCTTTTGGGGGCTGGGGAGGGGCCTGGGATTTTGTTAGAAGGGTGAAGGGAGGAATGATGGCTGTTGAGCAGGCAGCCAACAGCCTCTGCCATGGGTCTTCCATGGCATCCATATTGGCAACCACCCCCTACATGTGAGAACAGCCTTCCTTTCCAGCATCAGTTCTCAGGTTATTACCTGGTCTTTGGAACTTCTACCCTGATGTGGAAATTTTTTAGTGGTTGCCAAATCCTGTCCTAAGTAATATTATATTGAATGACCAAATCCTGAAAGACCAGGAATAGAAAACTCTGGGGCCACGGACAGTTTGTAATATTAAATCCTGGGTGATAATGGAGGCTTTAAGTCTATAAAGCCGAGACCTTAACTTTTGTGCTCCTTGGGTTGTGGAAAGAACATCCATCCTTGAAACAAGAACCCGTCAGATGCCTCGGATATATTGACAATACATTGATGAGAATTGAATGCCCATAAATTACATAGCCCCCCAGGGCCTGTTGGGGACCCTAACTCACTGCTTATGATTAAAAAATCCTGTTTACTTGTATGAAGGATAGTTGATACTTTAATCATCAATAAACTAATGTTTCAGCAGCCTGCCATAAGTTTCTTGTCAAAGAAGAGAATATTATTAGAGCTCTGTGATGAAAGATAATCTCTGCCTAGACTTATATCCCTCAGTTTTAAAGCCTCCAGCAGCTGGGCTTGGAGGTTACTACAATAAGAAAAGCCTCGCCAAGCAAAAAGCCCATGCTTTCTACTTTCAAAATATTTGTGAATTAATTGACTTGCATATTTTGACCAAGATCTAGCACAAGCTCTTTTCAAGGAATAAATAAATGAATTTTGAGAGCAAATATTTTGATAAAGAAACAGGGAACTGATACATACTAGTATTGTCTTTGATTATAATTGTTAAGCAGTTGACATCTTTCAATAAGTGCTAACATTTATTATATTAATTATTAATAACAAAGTCTGACTCAATAATAATGCAATCATAGTTATGATTTATTGAGAGCACCTTGCTGAGCACTTTGCATCCCTTATCTTGTTTGCTCTCTCCAACAGCCTTATTAAGTAGATACCATCTACATTTTATTAAGTAAATGTTTCCTCATTTGCTGATGAGGAAACCATGGCTGACTGAATTAAGTGACTGCCAAAGTCACAGAGCTTGTAAGCAGCAGCTGTAATTAAAACAGAATTGTGTGGCATTAAAGCCAGTCTCCAACTCAGTGCAATGCACAATGAGTTCAAATGAGATTATTAAAAATGAGGTTAAGAAGAAGATGGCAAATTAAATGTGAGCTAAATTTTTATTCTCGTTTTAAGGTCTTTCTTGCTAAGCAGATACCCAGGAACCAGCAGTGTACTCTGGTTCCCAGGGTGACTTACTCTCAGTTTTCCAGGATGGTGGCGATTTTGATTAGGTGGCGATTTCCTTCTCATTGACAGCATGCCAAGTGAGGGTGGGGTAGTTTATGAGTCAGGAGTTTTGTAGAAGGTATGCTTTTTGTATTAAGTGATGATCCAGGTCCCAGCTCAAGGGATGTTGTGGTAGTTTAAGCTCTGCTACCTGCATGACCATCATGGCCTTCTGCTTATGGAATATCTTCAGATGGTTTCTTTTAGTCTATTTGTTAATGAGTTCAATAGTTTCTTTTCCCTCATACATATGAGAGTGGAGAGAGCACAGTGATACCCAGTAGCCATGGTTGGTCATTGATGGGTTATTGAGTCCCCACTCTGGAACAGGCTCTGTATAGTTTGCTGGGACTGCCACACAGAACACCACAGACTGGGGGCTTAAACAACTATCTTTACTGGGTTGGGGGCTGGAAGTCCAATACCAAGGTGGTGGTGGAGCTGGTTTCTCCTGAGGCCTCTTTCCTTAGCTTGCAGATGGCTACCTTCTCCCTCTGTCTTCACATGGCGAACCCTCTGTTGGCCACATCCTTGATGTCTCTTCATATAAAAACACTAGAGGCCCGGTGCATGAAAATTTGTGCACTTGAGTGGGGGGTCCCTCAGCCCGGCCTGTGCCCTCTTATAGTTCGGGAGCCCTTGGGGTATGTCCCACTGATGGCTCCCTGTGGGGAGTGGGCCTAAGCCACAGTCTGGACTTCCTCTGCGGGAGGCTAAGGCAACTGGCCGGCCGATCGGGGGATGGCACCAGCTGGTGAGTGGTCGGCCCCGCCCCCCATCACCCCACCGCCACTGGTCACTGCTGACCCCTGATCGCTGTGCCTTCCCTCTGCTTGCTGGCACCCACCTTGGTGGGCCTGGTGCTGCCCACTCGCCAGCCGGCCACCCGCCAACCAGTCATTCCACTGTTCGGTTGATTTGCATATTAGGCTTTCATTATATAGGATGGGTCATATTGGATTAGAATTCTATCTACCTTTATGGCCTCATTTAACTTTAAGTACCTCTTTAAAGAGCTCATCTCCAAAAATAATCACATTGGGGTTAGGCCTTCAACATATGAATTTGGGAGGGACACAGTTCAATTAATAGCATGCTCCATGTTGGGCATGAGGGATGTTATTATGGTGGATAAGGAAGAAAGAGTCCCTATCCTCCATCAGACTTCAGGGGAAAGGAGAGGACAGTTTTTTAAAACAATATTCACATAAGTAATCACAAGATAGTTAATGATATAACAAAGAGTGTAAGGTACTCTACTTCAGCTTAGAACAGTTGACTCTGACTTAGTCTAGAGCAGTGGTTCCCAAACTTTTTATGTCCATGCCCCACCTAAGCATCTCTAAAATCTTGATGCCCCACTTGTGACATATAATTCTTATTATTCAAAAAGTGAACTATTCAATATTCACATGGAGGAAGCCTAAAAGGCCATTAACTTGGTCTAAACAAGCTTCCAAAGAACATGGCATCCATGAAAGAGAAAAATAAAAGAATGAAAGGACAGTTGAAATGCTGAGGAATTGTTTAAAAAATAATAATAATATGAAGTGATATGAAAAAATAGCAAAGTTTTAAAATATAGAGAATTGGAATGCATAAATATGTCACTATATATATTTATATACTGTATATGAGGCCCCTAGAACCATACGGAATGCAAAAAATTCACTGTTAATAACTCATTCTTATAATAATTGCTCCCCTTAAAAATCAAATTGTCCCCCTGTGGGGAATGTGCCCCACATTGGGAACCACTGGTCTAGAGGGTAGAGAACCTTCACTGAGGAGGTGAGGTTGGAATGGATGCAGGAAAGGGAGAAGGAAGAGGTCAAGCAGAAGGGAGAACAAACAATAGGTGTGATCAGGAATTTAAGGCCTGGTCCTGTTTATTGCAAGTTCCAGGAACTGAAAGGCAGCCTGCATGACACCTGCCTAGAAAACGCAAGCAAGGGATTGTGTAAAAGAACACTGGATCCATGTTGCATCACTTTGTAATCATATCTAATGCTGTGGAATTGCAATGAATTTTCTATAGTAAGGATGGTTTGTGGTTCCATTGTCTACATCCTTTATGTTGATATAGTCCTCAAGACTCAATTAGGAACTTATTTTAAAATGTCAGTTCCTGGGCCCCACTCCCCAGAGATACTGATTTGATATATCCAGAATGGGATCCAGGAACTTGCATGTTAAGCAGGCACTCCTGGTTACTTAGAAAACCCTAGAAAAGTTGAGTATAACGTTACTTGCAAAGACCTACCAGAGCTGTTGGAATGTCTGCCAGACTCATCCCATGGAGATGGGTGAAACTAGCCTTATTGAACCTTTATATGGGAGACACTCTGGTAAGTTCTTTGTGCATATCAGCCCTTTCAATTTAACACAACAACGGGGCACTATGAATATCTCCATTTTACAGATGAACAAATTGAGGCGCGAGACTAGATGAATTTCTAAGGTCACATAGCTTGTAAGTGACAGAGTAGGCACCTGAACACCAAGTTTACATGGCCCTGCAGTGCATGTGCTTTTGAAGTGTAGAAGCTAGCTAGCATTTAGCGCCTTCTGATCATGACTCGGTGCTTCACGTATTTTGACTTCTCATTTATCAGGTGATCCAGAAAGTCTTGGGTTGTGGACCTGATTTGAACCAAGGATCTGCTGTTGATTCTCATAAAAAACCTGGCAATAGCCCGTTGAACCTCATCCATTCCTTCTACTTGCCCTGTGATTTTATTAATCTTCTTTGCTAAAAAAAAAATCCAGATTGCTTGGAAAAAATACAATACAGACAACTCAAGACAGAATTAAAATTTTCTAGATGATGAACTTTCAACATAGTTTGTTTCGCGATCCAAAGGCATTCTGTTCCTAAATTTTAAAAAATAATAAAATTGAGTTTATTTTAGAAACTCCATTGCCAACTCCTTTAGAGCATGTCACTGCCTTATTGGATGAGTCATATTTTTAACTTTCACTTCCTATCAACTTAAACATAATCTGTCAAGGAATAGATGGGCCAGTTGACTCCAAATGAGTTTGCCTTTCATGCAAGTGCTGTTCCGTCCGCTGGCCACAGAAATGGTTCCAGGTCATTCTAATTTATTAAATTAATTTTGGAGATGAAATTATTTTGCCCAATAACTGGAATGCTAATGGGATTCATTGTAATGGTTCAGTTCAGGTTTGTTGGTTCGAAAATAAACGCCTTCATTTCAATATTTGCCTTTTGGCTGCAGCCCGTTAACCTGTCACACACCGTAACCTCATTAACATCACAGCATAATTGTAAGTTAATGTGCACCTAGTTTTCGTAAGGCAGATTTGTATCAGTAATGCCAAGTTTTGCCCCCTAAATATACCCCTGAATGGGCATTTCCAACAGATGGGTTGATCGGAGTGACATAACTGATACTTTTAAACACAATAGCTTTATTGGTGCCTTGAGCATTACAAATTTGAGCTGATTTTTAGAATTTAGAATGAAGTGGGGAAAATAAATGTTAGCTCACTAGAGTGTAATTGTGGCTTTGTGAATTGTGGCAGTGTGCTGTATCTGTCACTGGAAGAGGTTGCAGGTAGTGAGGGAGGGACAATAGAACCACTACAGAATCAAAGGCAGAATTAAAATCTGCATGTTAATAGCTTTCCTGCCAGTCACCAATGGAGTCATTCTTCACATCTCAGATACAGAAAGCTTATTTCAAAATAAATTCTGGGGAACGTTCAACCTGATTGAATCTGCTGTAAGCTCTGTTAATATATTTGTTCGAGTCACTTGCACTCGAAAGCTTTTTAGATAGAATATCACTTTTTTATATTATTCATGGTAATGTAATTCCCCCCTTTAATCTCTTCGGGTTTCCCATTAAGTCATGATATGTGGTTCAGAGAAAGTTGGATCGGCTATTAATCACACTATCTGGACTTCTGTGTGTCTACTTTTTGTCCATCTCTTAAATCAGTCACTTGGCAGTGGCAGGACATGGGGCTACTTCAGACCATTTGATCGAAGGGCTCTTGTTAGGAGATTAGACGGCTAATCTGCAAACCAGCTAATGGAAATCATTCTGGGCGAGGAAATAAAACTGAACAACATTAGCAAAATCACTACATATTATAGGAATCAAGTATGTTCTAAATGGCTTAATCCTGCAGGTTAGATATCAGGCCTAGGGATAAAATGAACTTCTTAGATGACCTGAGTTATCCAAATTTGTATATGTCTAATCTGTGTTGGGTAGGACGCCTCTCAGAAATGGGGACTTTGTACAGCATTTTTCATTTAACCAGGCAGAGTAAAGAGGGCAGCGGTTCAAAACAAAACAAGAAAAGGAGGAAAGAAAAGCAGAAGGAAGAACTGAAATATTTTTTCTCACAATCATGGAAAATACCCATATTGAAAACACCAGCTACATGGTACATTTTAATAAATATTTGTGGTTGAATCAAATTACCTGATACAGATAAATTTTTTAAATTTCAAAAATGGTTGTCTTTAAAAGTTTTTTACATTTTCCTCTTCCCTAAATACAAATTAATACTTAATTAACATTTTCATTAAAATGTTTTTATTTGATCATCCCAATTATAGTCAAATAATGACAAAACAGATCCAAGGAAATGAGTCACAGAAACTAATTTTCAGTGTAGAACAGAGTCTGTGAAGTTTATAAAGGTTCAGAAAGGAAGTATTTTTGGCTTTGTGACCCATGTGGCACCTCTCACAGCTACTAAACTGTGATATATAGTGAAAACAAGCATTGATACTATGTAAACAAATGGGCATGGCTGTGTACCAATAAAGCTTTATTTACAAAAACAGCTGGTGAGCCGGATTTGACCTGTAGGTCGTATTGTGCTGCCCCCTGGAACACATGTCTGGGAAATATAATTACAAAAATAATATTTGTTTGATTTCCATAGCTTAAGAACATGATCTTTTTAACCATGCATAAGTGCTCATCTTTTGAATTTTTATTTCTTCCTGATGTAACTCAAAGCCATTGCTTTGGGATTTTTTGTTTAAAAAATCTTCTCTCTGTTGGCAGCTGAGCTGGCATGGTTGGATGTGAAGGCAGGAGCTAGCTTGGAAATGATATTTTCCAAACTTGGGCAACTTGGGAAAGTGTCAAGAGTTTGGAATGAGGATTTGGAGCAAAATGGCTAAGGGTTGACATTTTTTAAGGATAAAGAGAAAAGAAAGGGATAGGGAAGATGATGTGCGTTTTCATTTGGCTGGAGGCTCAGGGTTCATTGGTGACTCTAAGGGTGTGTTGCTACAAAGCCTTTTGAGGACAGATGTTGCCGAAGTAGGATTCTAAAGAACAGGCAATATATCCTATGATCCAGTTATTAAAGAATCATACTTCTGGCTTTGGAAGAAACCTCCTTGTCATTTTCTTGGGTGTTAGGTGGCTTGTCTTATAAACACATCTGTATCAATGTCTGAATTTTCTCATTAGAAGAGGGCCAATGGCATTTGAACTCATATTTATTTATATTTATTTAAAATGTTAACCCTAAAATTGACCCAGTGTAGTAAGGAAATGGGAGACTATCTCCCTGCTTTCTTGGAGACAGGGACATACATCTTGCTTATTGCAAGTGCTGGCATGTTCCAGGGAGGCAGGGCTAAGGGGTTTGTTAATGTCACTCTTTCAAAGGAAAAGCATACCCTGGAGCTAGATGAGTGCGCCTGGTAGCTGTTGGCTCCTTGAACCCTGCTTTGAATGGTGAATACAATAAGCATGAGGCTGCCACTTGCAGCCACTGCTTCTCAGTCTTGACAGGCTGAGAAACACTTAGTGCCCCAGCCGGCTGTCTTCTTCCATCAGGCCAACATGATGGCTCTCCATTTTACACTTGAGATCAAAATAAGCAGAAAATACTTTCACCTTTCCCCTTCCAGGTTAAGTGCCCAAGCAGGTGTTGTTTCAGTCCTGTGGTTTCCAGTCAGCAAAACCACCCCCTTTCCATGTGGCAGCAAACACAGGGAGATTTTGAGAACGGAGTGGGAGAGGGTTCTTGGTGGTTACTAGAACCAGCTCTTAGTAGGGGGCCTAGCCATCCTTGGCTTCCTAATATACATTCTTCCCCATTTCCTGTGGCTCCCTCTGGAAGGAAAATGATGGAGAGGTCACTGGTGACCCAAAGACCAAGGGACTCCTTAAATGGACCTGAAATTTCACATGTAAGTGTGACTGCTGATTAAAAGCTGTATCTGCTTAACCTATGCCTCTCCCCAAAGATTAGACTGTAATACTGTTCTGATGAAGCCATCTCACCCTGTAAACTGTCATCTGATTTATACAAAGCCATCTGCTTCCATACAGGGTGTGTTATTTGAGATCCAGGAAAGGAGAAGGCGCATCTGCACCCTCCATAGCATCTGAATATTAATGAATAAAAGCACTGACAGTTATTTAAGAGGGACTAGTATGATTCTATTTATAGCTTGATACCATTTTATAATCTAGCTCCACGTTGGATGAATACTGTCGTGCAAGGAAATTACATTCTGTGCTGGTTTCCTGATTTAGGTGGCCATGATCAGAGATGCAGCTGAGAGGGGCAGGGAGCCCCCTGAGTACTGAGGGTTGGACAGGAGGCCAGGTTTCTCGTTAGGAAAACACATAACCTCCACGCCTGTCTTCAATGTGTATATCCCCAGCCCAGCTGGGAGATTTCTTCTGTAGCTCCATACTCTCTTCTTCTCTATTTCTGAGTCACTCCCAGAGGTGACTCCCACTTCAAAATAAAACCAGGTTTTAAGTTAGTCATCATTTGTCCATTCTTTATTCCTTCTTCATTCATTTTCCCTTTTTTCTTTTGTCCCTCCCTTTCTCCATCCCCCTGGTCTATCTGTCCTTCCTACCACCTCTCCTCTACTTATTGTTTTAATAATTGTTATTGTTATCTAAGTATGGAGATGAGGAGATGACTGTCTCAGAAAAATGATTTTTTGTACTCCCAGATCTCAGAAGAAGGGGACCTGCTGCGCCATGTGGGGTGCACATGAAGAGGTGTCAGGGTCGGGCAGAGGCAGAGGGATGGGGGAACTGGTGATGGAGCCTTTACAGTGGTTTCAGCAGGAAGGGTAGGGGAGGCATGGTAAGCAGGTGTAGGATTGGCTTCTTTGAAGGACACCCGGGCTGCCCCTAGTCACCTAGTATCTGGCCATGGGGTGCAGGGCAGGTGGATTGTGGCTGGGAGTTTGAGAGCCCAATAATGGAAGCCTTTGGAGCAAGGGTGAGGAGCCGGTTTGCATTTGAAAAGTGTGTTCATGGATGAGTTGTTTCCTACCTCTAGAAATTGACTAACTCTGGGAGGGGTCTTTTTTGGCCAAAAATCCTGGACAATCTTGTTTGGTTTTAAAACCATAACATAGAATGGGACCATGGAGGTGATGTGAGGTAGACCTCCACTGCACACATAATTTATTATTTAACTCTCTTCTTCTCTGTTTCTGAGTCACTCCAGAAGTGACTCCCAGATCTGATGGCTCCCCCAGCCCAGGACTCTGCATGGTGGCCCAGGGCTGTCCATGACAGAGGTGGGACCTCAGGCAGGAGAGGATCCATATTTTCACAGAATCCGTAATCCTTACCCAAGCATTCATTTTGCTACATAGGCAGCCTGTTCTCCCACAGAACACTGACTAAGGAGAAAAGGGGCCCAGCACACCCTGCAGGGCCTGCCTGACAGCTTGCGGCTCCCTTGCCATTGAAGGACCTGGGGAAGGTGGAGACATTAGCAGCAGCAAAGGAGAATTCAAAGGAGCGATTTAGTGGCTTTTTTTCTCCCTCCTGCATCCCAGCTTCCTTCTCTTCCTTCCTTCCTTCTTTCCTTTCTTTTTAATTACATATTCTATATAATAAAGATGTAATATGCAAATGGTCATTACCTAAGGACAGACTGTGTAATGACCGGATCACGAATCAGCAGGAGGGTGGAGCAGGGAGCTACAAGTGTGCGGCAGAGAGCTATAGGAGGGGGCAGGGCAGAAAGCTATGGAGAGGGAGGGGGAATGGGGGGGGAGCTACAGGAGGGCAGGGCAGCAGGCAGAGAGCTACAGAAGGGTGGCAGCGAGCTACTGGTGCACATATTTGTGTACAGGGCTACTAGCATGCATATATATATATATATATATATATATATATATATATATATATATGAAACCCTAATATGCAAATAGACGGAACAGTGGAACAACCAAACAACTGGTTGCTATTACGTGCACTGACCACCAGGGGGCGTGCACGAGACATGGTGAGCTTTGGTGGAGCAGGTGAGTGGAGGCACCATACCAAGGCGGGGCACCCATCGCTGTAATCAGGGCAAGCCTCTGGTGGATACTGAAAATTCTTTGCTCCCGTGTGCCACAGTCCCCCCCCCCCAGCGCTCACACCTGCTGCCAGTGCTGGCCCTGATCACTGGGCGCCGTCAGCTAGTGCGAGCGGTGGCTGCTGGCCCAGGTCGCCCCTCAGGGCTTCTCCACTTGCCCCTGCTCTTAAGGGGTGATTGGGGTGGCAGCCACCACTTGCACCCACTGCTGGCGATGGCCCTGCTTGTACCCGCTGCTGGCGCCAGCCCCAATTGCTCCACCCCAGTGGGTGCGAGTGGGGCCTGCGCCTTCAGCACATGGGAGCAATGGTGGCTGGAGCACTGCTGCTGGCAGACAGGGGACCCAGGGCCGCGGTGGGAGGGGCTGGATTGGGGCGTGGAGGATGGGCTGAGACCCACTCCTGTGCCCAACTCAGCCTCACGGCCCACAGTTTCAAGGTGCACAAATTTGTGCACTGAGCCCCTAGTGTATGTATATGTATGTGTGTGTGTGTGTGTGTGTGTGTGTGTGTGTATTTAATGCTATGAATTTATTTTTAAAAAAAGAAACAACAACCCTGTGTCTACTTAGGATCCCTAAGAGAGATGTATATTTCTAAATTTAAATGTATTTTCCTACCCTGTGAGGGGAAAGGAAGCATTTTTAAGTCAAACTAAAAGAAAGGAAAGGTATTCCCTTTTATTCTCTTACTCATATTTCAAAAACTTTCACCTTTATATCATACTTTTGGGACAGTTATTATTGAATATTGTGAGTCACTGGATCTTGTGACTTGGGTCAAAGTACTTACTGTCTCTGCACCTCAGCTTATTCACCTGAATAATGGGGACAATAGCATTGACTACATCTCAGGGATTTTGTGAGTATTCTTCAGATAATGTATAAGAGGGGCCATTACACACTTTACACTAAAGGAATTCCACTTCTTACCTCCAGAGTTACTGCACTCCTGAAGAGCCTTATTTCTCATCTGAATGAGGCGGAACAGGGAATTCACTCTTGCGCAATAGGTAAAAACCTCACAATTCCAAAGTACTTCACATTTGGAGTGGTTTCACTAGAAACTTGAGAGAAGCCTCCTGCTTCAACTTTGTTCACAGATTCCGGAGGAAGACTTCAGAGCATCGCCAGGGAGAACATGAGAATAGCAGCTTACATAAATGTTATCCGATCTCGGCAGAATCGTGATGTGTCCGATATTTTAAAGTGTCGACCACAGGGTCTTTATTATTCAGCGATAATAATAAATCGCTCCTTATGAAACCCAGGGACTCGAGCAAGTGCTGGGCGAAGAGCTGCGAGAGACAGAGGTCCAGCCAGACCAGGGCTATTAATCATCGCCCTCCATTATTTCCTGAAGATTCATTCATTGTTCCATAGGTACCTAGAGGGTCAATTAGAGACCACAGACAGGCTTTTTCAAAGACACAGGAGGGTCAATTAGGCCCTCCTTATAATTTTCTGCTTTAACAGCAAATGCCAGCCTATTGCACATTGGATGCAAGGGAGTTAGGAAATAAACAGTATACTTTCTCTCCTCCTTCTTTAAAAAAGAATGAAAGAAAGAAAAAAAACACCCAACATCGAGAAATGGAGGCAGTTGGTTCTTGCTAACATATGACTCCCTGTCAGGCTCTGGTTTAAGCAAGGAGAGAGAGGATCTTATCACCGAGACTTGTGGGGAGCAGAGTTCTTGCAGGTCAGAGCGCAGGCATGGTCAGGGATTTCTGTGATGGAACAGTCTGTTCCCACAGCTGAGCTGATTCATTTATCTCGGGTGCAATCTGAACTGCTCTGGCAGGAGGATACAATTATAAAGTGTCTACAACCGGAAGGGGACCTGAAATCAATGGAAGTAGATAGCCACACTGACAGCTGGTGGGTCACCGTTGCCCACTGCTAGCTGGTGCCCATGTTTAGGAAAGAATCCAGCTAAACACACATAAGTTTTCTCTTGCATGACACTGGTTTCTATTTGTTTTCCCTGGGATTGGCAATGTTTGAAACACATGGCAGTAAAATCAGGAGGAAGGGGGTTGTCCTAAGCGAGGGGCAGAGATGGAAGGTGGAAGGGAGATGTCAGAACTCCAGGTGCCTCCATCTCTTCTGTTTTTGAAGTGGGCTGTTGGGTTTTGAGTTGGCCCATTTCTGAATACCTAATCTTGTTAACAGAAGCAGGGACAAGTGTTACATTTTCTTTCCTTGAGATTCTGTTCTACCTATTTACTATCACACAGAGATCTGGAAGCAAAAGAGAAATTCTTTTCATGTACAGAAACTAATTCCAACGTTAGTGATTTGTTTTCCCTGGGATCTCAGTCATGCTTCTGAGCCCTAAATTGTACAATGTATTCTGCAGATGTTTGTTGGGCGCCGGCTCTGTGCAGGCGCTATTTTGGATTTTGGGGATATAAGCCCTTTGCTCCTCTGTTCTGGAAAGCTGGACCCTGGCCTCTGGGACCTCCTTCAATTCCAGGTGGCTTGTCCTGCGTTTTTTTCAATAAAGGGAATTGGACTGGAACTGAGAAAGGTGAACTTGGGTCTATTGGAGCCTTTGCTAAAACTACTGGAAATTGCCCCATTTTTCATTTTTTTTTTCTCAGAAAGAGGACAAAAATGTGCATTCCTCTAGGGCAGGGATTTTGTTTCTTTTGCTCACTGCTCCTTTTCCAGTTTGGATAGTTCCTAGTATATAGTAGGCCCTCAGTGAATATTTATCCACTAAATGAACTCATGGATGGGTGACTGGCTTCATTCCCATCCTTCAGGAAGTTCGCTTTGGCCCCTGGCTGCTGCTGTTGCTCCAGGATCAACTCTCTTATGAACACGTTTGCTTTCCAATCCCTGGATAAAAAGCAAGAACATCTTCCAAAACTTGCACACTCCATCCTCGTTTCCAACTCCTGTCCCAGAAGTTGCAAATTGGGGGCTTGCAGATGTCTTTTGTTGAGCCTGCTGGGTTTTTGTTTTCTTAATGAAATAAATTAGTTGCCAATATTTTAAAAACACTTGGGAGACTTCCTATTACGATTGGGATTTCCTGCCTCTCTTGGACAAGCAGAGCTGGTGTGATTTGCCTTTGCTTCTGAGTAGCTCCAGTGAGCTGGGCTGGGGCCATGCTGCCCTTCTCTAGCTGGGGCATGTGCTCTCTGGTTTTCATTAGTGCCCATCAGGCCCACTTCCTAGTTATAGAGATGCCCTGGCTTCCTGGGCCTTGACCTTTGCAACCCTGTATGGCAAGTACACTAATCCATGAGCCCACCACTCAACCTGGCTATCATGGTGACGTCTCCTAGGCCTCTTGAATTCTACGTCTCTGATGCATTGAGCTGACCAGTATCTTGGCTCCACAATTCCAGATCTAATGGTGGTCTGATAGGCCAGGCCTTGTATGCGTAGATCCTTCTGCTTTGAATGGCCTTTTCTTTTTCTGCAAATGAACTTTGACTCTTCCAAGACTTGTCTAAACCCTAAACCCCCTCTTTTCACAAAATTGAGGATGGCTTGGGTATCCCTCCATCCTCCATTGTTTTCATAATACCCTTTAGAGCAGCCATGGGCAAACTACCGCCCGCGGGCCCGATCCGGCCAGTTTGAAATGAATAAAACCAAAAAAGAAAAAGACCATACCCTTTTATGTAATGATGTTTACTTTGAATTTATATTAGTTCACACAAACACTCCATCCATGCTTTTGTTCCGGCCCTCCGGTCCAGTTTAAGAACCCATTGTGGCCCTCGAGTCAAAAAGTTTGCCCACCCCTGCTTTAGAGCCACAATTGTATTGCTGGCCACCCCAGAAGGTTCTTCCCCTAAAGATAAGGACTTTGCTGCTTATCTAGGGCATCCAGAGGAGATATGGCCCTTGGAGGGAAAGGCTGTGATTCTGTCTAGCTAGAGCCTAGCATGGGAGAGGGACAGTGCTGAATCAAGTAAAATAGAAGGGTAAATGAGGCGTAAGTCCCCAGGCACCTCGGGAGTCCCAGCAAGAGTGTGAATCTTATCTGCATAGCAATGGAAAGCACTATGAAGCTTTACAGATATTTTGGTTACTCGTACATAAGGGAACCGAGTGTGTATTTAGAAGGAGCCTCTTGCTTCAGTGAGTAGGGTGGGTTTGACAGAAGGTTAGGGTCAGGGCAGCAGGTGGGCTTTTAGACTGGTCCAGACAAGGAATTGTGGAGGCCAGACCCAGGGCTGGATGTAGAAATAAGAGGTGGCTGTTGGTTGGGTACAGAGGGGCAGGTAGATGAAGTTCTGGTGTGGGGACGGAGGAGTAAGACATTGTCTGGCCAATGAACTTAGGAAGATAACTTTACCCCAATTCTCCCCTCCCCCAAATATTGCCGGCATCACCTTGACAATATAGCCTGTTATTAAAACATTCAGCAAGTAGTGGCTCTGAGGGCCCTGGATGACTTTCAAGCAGCACTTTTAGCAAATGTCCACTGGCTTGGTTTTTAGTGTGCATATATTTGTGTGTATTCCATGTGGATTTTCTCTGCCTTTCTTTTTCTTCTTTTTAATCCTCCTCCTTAAGGGAAACCCCGTTCTTGCAGTAGCTTCTTGGTAGAGTGTTCTAACTAATGACTTTAATGTGTGAATGTATAGCAGAAATGGACAGGAAACTCCTCAGCCCATTTATCTTACAGACCCCAAGTGTGCAAGCACAAAACCATAGCCTCCACCCTCTTCCTCCCCCTTTATTTCATACTTTAGCTCAATTTATGACTTGGCGTACAATCTGTTGCAGAAAGCCCGGCTCTCCAGCGTCCTTCTGAATCTACATTTTCCTATTTTGTCTGAAATAGCTGTGGTCTCGAGAGTTTGCCGTTATATTGCTTCAGAAAAATTAGTGACATTGAAGAGTTCTCATCTTTTTGTGTGTGTAATTTTGGTTATAAAAAGAAATTTACAAAGCTGTTCTCCCCCCCCCCCCCCCCCCATCTCTGCAGTTTGGGAGATTATATTACATGAGATTTGATACAAAAATACCCAGGGCAGGGCTTTTCTCTATGCAGTTGCTTAGAGAAAGTCAGTGCTACCGAAACAGTTACCTTTTGTAGAATACATTTTGAGCTCTGCCTGTATCTGAAATTTTTCTTACTTGACTTTGTGTAAGACATGCCATAGAAAAATACGTTCAATAGCTGCTGATCTAGATTCACTGGCTGTGATATCACGTTATCATGAGCAAGACTAGTGATAAATATTGTTTCAGAACTAATTCTTTAGTAGTTAATTTATAAACAATAATATAGGTATGGTGATTGAGTTTCTGTTAAGAATTTTATACTCCGAAGGCTTAGGGAGTGTGAAAGCCAAAGAAATAGAAGAAAGTGTTTCTTTTGAAGCTGGGATTATGTAGGCTGCTACATTTGTTTTGGATTGCTACATAGCAGGTTACCCCAGCTCAAAGCAACACCCAGTTCTTAGCTCACAGTTGTGTAGGTCAGGAGTCTGGACCTGGTGCGACTGGGTTCACTGCTTAGGGTCTCACCAGGTCGGATTCAAGGTGTCACCTGCGTCCACGTTTATTTCTGGAAGCCCTGGAGAAAAATCCACTCCCCAGCTTACTCCAGTTGGCAGCAGAGTTCAGTCCCTTGCAGTTGTAAGACTGGGACCGCTGTCTCCTTTCTCTCTGCCATCTGGTGGCCACTCTCAGCTCCTAAGGCCACCCTGGTTCCTTGCCACTTGGCTCCTTCCATCCACAAAGCCATGGATGAGACTGTGTGCATTGAATCCTCTTCTTGCTTCCAATCTCTGACTTTCCTTGCCTCTGACCCCTAGACTCAGATTTAAAGGGCTCCTGGAACTAGAATAATGTCAGCTGATTTGGAATCTTAATTAATATCTGCAACATCCTTTACAGTAGGACCTAAATTGGCGATTGATGGACTAATTGGAAAGGCCACATGTACACCAGAAGCCAGGGACCTTGGGGGCCAGCTTAGAACTCTGCCTACCAAAGTCACATTTAAAAACAAACAAATAAAAAACAGAAAATAAAGCTGAGATCCTTTCAAAGACCTTTTAAAGGCAGAAAGTTTGATATAAAAGAAAGGGGATACTTGAGGAAGATATAAAACACAAAGAAAGGAAGGTTAGGTAGAGCCCTTTTGGGTGGGGTCAGAGGTTTGGTCTGGGCAGATGTGTCTTCCCTGTGAACCAAGTGAGTGCTTTTGTCTGAGGAGGTTGAATGTGGCTTGGGAGGAGGGGGATTATGTGGCTCAGGATCTTTAGTTACCAGCAGATGGAGCTGAGTAAAAAAAGTTTGGTCTCTTATTTGACCTGATTCAAGTAAGAATCTTCCCTGTGCCTCCGGGCCCCATCTAGAATGGGGTAGTGTTCAGGGTTGCTGTCATGATGAAGCAGCGGCAAATCAATGTTCAGTCGTTGCCCTGTTCAGGAAAACAGTAGGCACTCAGCAAATATCCCTCCCATCCTTCTTTGAATGGAATTGTGAAATCAGATTAGATGGTAAACCCTAGATTTGATCTGATGCTCTGGAAATTACGAACATCTCAAAATTTTTCCATGGTGAATGCCTACCAGGCAGAAGAAAAGGAATATGGGCCTTGTGGAGCCTGGGAGTGTTGCCTCAAACTCCCACTTCACACACAAAAGCCTCTAAAACCTCCTTATATTTTAAACCCCATGCAAATTCTGCATTCTACTCCTAATATAGCTAACGTTGTATTACTATAAGAACTAGCATTTTAGCTACTTACCAGTTACATTCACATCCCAGGGGAGTATGTGCTTCTTTATTGTCGCTTCTCAGGGTCAGAGCCAGGACCAGGCAGGCCAGACACTTAAGGAATCCATTGAAGGAGACACGCCCTCCTGGGCTCCTGCAAGTGCCATTCTGTTCTTGCTGGACCCTCAGCTTGAGTAACTGCTGAAATGTTTGCCCCAGACGTCCCCCTTGCCTCACCTGGTCTTGAATCTGCTGGCATACGACACGCCACATTTGGAGAAGCCTGGTACCAAGCATAGCTTCTTGTCAGAGATCCAGCCCCAGTCACAACCTGCCACCTGTGCCCACTGACAAGCTGAAGTTCCACTTCGAGGAGAAGCAGCATGCAGGCCACTAGTCACAGTCTTTGATATAGGGAATCTGTATTGATGAATGTGATGAGCTCTTAAATGCTGTCACGAAAAGCATGAGTCTGTCCTGTGTACAGAGACCTCACATCACACAACTTAGGGACTTGAGAGATGCAGGGTAAGGGGAGGATACACAGTCGGTTAATTACACAAGGACAACTTGAGCAAGCTCGACAGCTCCACCCCTTACCCTGGCATGTGCCTGCAGATCCCTCTGAAAAGGATTACAGATGTTCCTTTTTTTAAATCCCTCCGCCTATCTTTCTTTCTTTGCACCCACAGCGCTCTGCACTTCAAGCTAAATATAATGTATCTGATTTCCCATCATACATACTAATCAGGTTTGAAAGTTGTCTTGTGAGGCTTTAAAAAGCTAGCCAAGAGCAGTGCGATTTCTCCAAAAGGATGTCTGCAATCAAGATGATTACATGGGAAAATAAATCATAATTTATATTTCTGAAAATGTCATTTGCAAAACACTCTGACAATACTTTCCTTTGAGTCTGTTTTCCTGTGAATAGGGTAAGTGCTGGCCTCCTGAAACTTTCCCTTTTTTTTAGTTATTTTTTTTTTAATGCTCTGAATATTGCTGGAGCAATTGCAGTTCCAGGAGATGTGAGGTGGTGGAGGCACACAACTGACAGGCAGTAATGCCAAAAAATTGAGTGATACCAGTGTCGAAGAAAGTTAGAAATACTCTATATTTAGGATTCACACACACGTGCAAAAAACACACACGTATGCACACACTTTTTAAAAAATTCGATTGAGTCTGGCTAGAGTGGCTCGGTTGATTGGAGTGTCATCCTGTGTACCAAAAGGGCACTTAAGAATGGCGGCCAATCGATGTTTCTCTCTCTCTCCCTCTTTCCCTCTCTCCCTCTTCACTCTCTCACTCTCTCCCTCTCTCACTCTCTCCCTCTCCCTCCTCCTCTCCCTCTCTCACTCTCACTCTCCTTCTCCCTCTCCAGCATGTCCTCAGGTGAGGTTTTAAAAAAAAATCCTATTGAAAGAAAATTTAAAGATAGACTTTTAGAACCAAAAGACATTTAGGAGGCCATCTCTCTTCTATGGTCAATCATCCAAGAGAATTGATTAGTTATCTGATTCAAAATATGCCATGGTATACAGTGCTATCTCTGTGTTCTGGTTGGCTGTTATTAAATCCACAAATGCTGACAGTCACTACCTGTGGCAGATTATAAAAATGCCCACCGATTCTTCTGTCTCTCCTGCATGTGGCTATCTTCAGTTTACAGCTGAGGAGATTGAAGTCAGAGGGGTTATGTCTCTGAATAGCAGTAACATAGTAACATAGCAATAGCCAGTGTGACTATACCAGAAGCTCACATTTATGGTGGGTCTTTCATGTGCCAGGCAGGAGGCTGACATTATAGATTCATTATTTGTTTATCCCCACACCATGAGTTAGCGATGCTCATCATCCCCAGTTTCAGATGAAGAAACTGAGGGTCAGAGAGGCCAAGTGATTACCACAAATCCCACCTTGGTGAAGGGCATGAATGGCAAAGGCCCTCTTGAGCCTTGATCTCCTTCCTTTTCACAAGGTAGCTCCCAGAGGCTGTCCTCTTCCACTGCCAAGAAGTGGAGAGGTCCCTTAGCTCACCCCTGTCCCCCACCATCCCAGACTGATGTACTTTTAAAGGGTGCCCTTTGCTGCAAAACTAGGGCAAAGAGAACCAAGCAGGTGCTCTCCCCCGCAGTGGAAACTTCCACCTGGCCCAGATGCTTTTGTGGCTGAGTCAGGGAAAGGAGGGAGTGAGTTCAGTGCAGCCTCCAATGGGGTGGTCTTGCTCGGGGCCCATTACCAGGCTGGAGTGACAGAGTGTGGTGCACCTGCGGCTCATCCCATGTCTGATGGAACAGAAACAAGCACCTTACTGCCCTTGTTTTCCAGTGGCTCGTCCGGGGCTCGGCGAGGTTTATTAATCTTAGCGTATAATGGAAAATGCATTGCCATGTTAAACCCAGAGCCACTGTTCACTGCTCGGTGGATTGAAGGCAGCAGGAGTCTTTGTCTTATTTACAAGCAGCGCATGGCAGAGACAGGGCAGAAGAACCTCGTCGTAAAAATCTGTGCGGAATTCGAAAGTATGCATTAATGCATGTGACCAGATGGTTCTAAAATATGCCACTTTAACCAAAAATCATCCTCTGAAAAACTCCTCTGAAGAACATTGACTGTGCATAATAACTGCCTTGAGTAGGGCCATAATTTTAGAAAATGTATGAGGTATGGGGTGGAGATGAGGGAGGAAAATGCTTCCTACTTATCATTGCATTGTCCCTCCGATTGCCTGCTTGTAAAAAAAAAAAAAAAAATTACCGTCCAATGCATGGAGCCGTGGCAATACCTAGACCATTTAGAATCACTGTGAGTTATTGCCCAGAAATTGCTAACCACTGCTTTCTAAGTTATATATTAAAAAATAAGAAAAGGCTTTCGACTTCTAAAACTCCAGAAACAGCTGGCTGTTAGTTACATGTCACAATATTCATCCTAGTTTCTGCAAGGACACTTAAACTTTGTTTTCTGCTTGCGTCTTACAAGCTTTAAGGGCCATAAGTCGAGGCGTCTGATAATCTTAGCATGTCATATTTACTCTTGAGGTCTTATTATCCTCTCCGTAGCTATGTAAACAGATGAGTACCCTGCTTTGGATTTACCCAGACAAGTGCTTGTGTGAACTCCAGACACAATGAGGCTGGAGGCCTCTGGTGTCAGCCTCCAGCTCCTTTGTTATGGGGAGGGGAGCATGTCCCAGATAAGCTATCAGGGTGAGGTAGGGGGGTTACCATGTAGGCCACTTTATCTGTCTAAGGAGACTTCAGGTTTGCAAACTATTTTTTTAAATTACAAGTGGCCTTGGGACTTTTTCAAAAGGAATCATGTGAGCAGAATGTGGATTTCCTCCGCAGACACATTCCGTTTCCCACTGAGGAGTGTCAGAAATAGAAATGCCTTGCACTGTCTCACTATATTGTGATTAAAACGAGTGGGCACGTTTTCATTGCATTACAGCAGTATTTCCTTCATAAAACCTATTTCAGGTTGGTCTTCAAACTGGACACCCACGTTTGAGTTTAACATTGTTATAACTTTGTTGACCTTCACCTGTGTGCTTTTCACTTGCTCATAACTTCTTGTTTGCAGTGTACCTTTTAAGGTGCAGTTGGAAAAATTGTGGTGGTGGTGGGGGGGATTTACTAGTAAATGTTAATGATTCCTTTCCTAACTGCAATTTTGTCAGCTCTGTTTTGTATATATATGATTATGAAGCAATTTGCATGAAATTTACACCTTTTCAAATTTTGAAAATTGCCTTGTTGAAAAAGGATCTTTGCACTTCTCAATACCACACTGATTAATCACAGTTATAGAGTAGACATAACATTTTTATTAAACTCTCAGTGAGCAGGAAACTTAGCACTTCCTCAATAACGATACTAATTTCATTAGCAAATGTTTTCATTTAAAAGGGTCTTTATCCTTTTCGTATTGACCGAAGAAAGGATGTATCTTTGGGAGCTAGTGATAAACCATATTCATAATATGATGTGACCTCATCGACAAGCCACTTGATCATAAATAGCCATACCTTTTCTCATGTGGTGCTCTCTGAGCTTCCTCTTTGAATTTCAAATGTGAGAAGTGATGGTTTCCATCCTTAAGAGCTTGCAAGGGGATGGTTATTGGTGAGATTAAAACTCTAAAACAATTAGTTAGATTAAAGAGAAATAAAATGCATTCTTTTGTTGATTTCTTTTCATATAACTTTTATATTAGATGCTTACAATGAAGGGGAAACAGGTGAGATGCAGGAAAGACCTGTGTCTCAGTTTGCCTTTCTAACATAGAACTGTGTGTGGGCAAGCTCAGGTGGAAAGGAAGACAGCTGGGTCAGGGATCTCGTTCGTGCACTGGGCGGGGGGAGGAGTTCCCTCAGCCTGGCCTGCACTCTCTTGCAGTCTGGCCCCCCTCAGGGGCCTGAGCCGGCAGTGAGACATCCCTCTCGAAGTCCAGGGCTTTCACAGTCTGGAACCTCTTGCTTCTTACCACCTGCCTACAGTGGAGGCAGGAGAGGCTCCTGCCACCACAGCTGTGCTCACCAGTCATGAGCCCGATTTCTGGCTGAGCAGTGCTCCCCCTGTGGGAGTGCACTGACCACCAGGGGGCAGCTCCTGTGTTGAGTGTCTGCCCCCTGTTGGTCAGTGCGCATCATAGCGACCGGTCGTTCTGCTATTTGATCAATTTGCATATTAGGGTTTTATTATTATAGGTGTAGAGGCCCAATGCACGAAATTTGTGCACCTGTGAGGCCCTGCCTCCAGCCCCCCAATATTCATGTATATGTGGTATGTATGCATATTTTGGTTTTTATTTTGTTAATCCTCACCTGAGGACATTTTTCATTGATTTTTAAAGTAGATGGGAAGGCGAGAGACAGAGAGAGAAACACAGATGTGAGAAAGACACATCAATTGTTTGCCTCCTGTACATGCCCCGACCAGATTGGGCCAAAACAGTGCCACTGACATGGCCGACTGCTGGCAGCCCACTGGGACTCAGGTGTTGAGCGTATGGTGATTTTCTGTTTCTGCTTCCTCTTCTGGTAAAAGTCCCACTTGTAGGAGCTGCTGATATAGTGACCACTTTCTGTCTTGATCTTCTTCTTGTCCTTCTGTCCTGACTGTCCCACAAACTGCTTCTTTTTCCGGTCCCACTTGAGCTGCTGCTGGCCCCTGGTCAGGTTCTGGGCCTCGTCCCCCATCAGGTCCAGGACAGCGCCAACCATCTGCTGCTCAAAGGCTCCCCTATCCCCACCAATGCTCAGGCTCTGTCACTGTCGAAGTCCTTGGGCTGATAACGGACATAGAAATCCTGGACCAGTGGCTGGGACTCCTCCTTCCACCTCTTGGCTTCCTGCTCAGGTCCTGGCTGCTGCCGTTTCCGGCCCACAACCTCTGTGAAGACATCCTCCATGCTCTCTCCCGCCTCCTCCTCCACCTCCTCCTCTTTCCCAGGCTACTCCACCTGCTGTGCTGGGCAGCTTGGGGCTAGGCCAGCCAGGCCCTCCTGCTGCTCCTGCTGGCCCTGCTGGAAGCTGGCAATGGCCTTGCAGTCCTTCTGCCTCTTGGCCCGCATCACCTGGCTGCTCAGGTCCTGGCTGGAGGCATTGATCTCAAAGATGGTCGCCCACAAGCGGTACTGCTTGATGCTGTCCACAAGCCTCAGCCACTGCAGCTCTTCCTCCTAGAACAGCCGTGGGCAAACTACAGCCCTCGGGCCGGATCCAGCCTGTTTGAAATGAATAAAACTAAAAAAAAAAAAAGACCATACCCTTTTATGTAATGATGTTTACTTTGAATTTATATTAGTTCACACAAACACTCCATCCATGCTTTTGTTCCGGCCCTCCGGTCCAGTTTAAGAACCCATTGTGGCCCTCGAGTCAAAAAGTTTGCCCACCCCTGTCCTAGAAGCTCGAGCTGAAGAGGGGGTGCAGGCCCAGCCCCGTGAGGTCCAGCTCCTTGGCCCACTTGATGGACTCTGGTGAGGGCGCCAGCCACAAGCGCATGTATTGCTGCTGGGCGTTGTCAGCCTTGCGGCCCAGGCCCCGCAGCTCCAGAGACACCTCCAGGGTATTCCACAGGCTGTAGTCCTCTTCATCCACCATGCTCTGTGGCACCTGGCCCAGCACACCATCCACGTTTACCGCACCTGAGGGTTACTCGTGGGGGCAGGTGAGGGTGAGAGCATGGCCCAGGAACAGATGCAGGTCCAGCAGGTAGGGAACTTCATCTGGGGCCACCAAGGAGTAGGCTATGCCACTTTGGCCAGTCTGGGCCATACGTGCGGTGCAGGAAGAGCTTGTCCTTGGCTGGGAAGCTGAAGTTGATGACATTGTCCAGCAACAGGATGTCCAGGCCCGGGGCCACCCCGTCAGTCATGATTAGGGTGGAACACTTGCCGTGGGTGAACTTGGCCAGGTTGATCTTGCAGGCCGTCTGGGCCAGGGCGCTGTAGATGTGGGCGCAGCTCACCTGCTGGAGCAGCCTTGGCCCTGAGGAGACCAAGCAGCTGTGGGGAGGCAGACACTCAACATCTGAGCCCAGGATGGGGGTGGCAATCAGAGGCGGGGCCGGCTGGGGGGTGGGGCCACGGGTGGTTATGGGGGCCCATCGGGGCGGATCGAGGGCTGGCCACCACAGTATGCATCATAGCGACTGGTCATTCTGCCGTTTGGTCAATTTGCATATTAGCCTTTTATTATATAGGATAAACTCACATATACATCTCCAGTTTTGCCATGAAGTCTTTTCTGAAACATGGTGTTAGATGAATTAATGCAACAATTACTTATTTACCACCTTCCTACTAGATGCCCTAAGGACACAGGTGAACCCCCAGACAAGCCAGCGCTTGCCTCCCCCACAGGGTTCACATTCCAGTGGGGACACCCAGCAAGAAACAAGTAAATGACTAGATAAAATATATTCCTTTAGTGACACAGGTTGGGCAGCAAGCAAACATGTTCCCATGCCAGAGAGGAAGGTCAGGAAGGTGCTCTAGAAGTGATGGCCAGAGATGAGAAGGTGCCAGCAGCAAAAAGAGCCAGAGGAAATGTGTTCCAGGCAGAAGGGACCCAAAGTGAAAAGGCACCCTGTCCAGGCAAACATTATGCACTGTTGAAGGGATAGCATTGACCAGAGGGCTTGTTCATGTGCCCTGTGATTTTTAAATTTAGAATTGAGGTCTCTGCTGATGTGAAATATTGATCCTTTCTTTGGATCTAAGTGGGTTGAGATAGCTGTATGTATTAAAAGTAGGAGATAAATGTACATTTCTGAACACCCAATGAGGGAGAATGGAACAGCAACAGCTCCTAAGTGTTAGTGTTAGGAACTCAGAAATATTGTGTGTGTGTGTGTGTTATTGTGTCAATTATATAGTTTTTAATGTATCAGTTAGGGCTTGGAAAGGTAAATGCCATGTCCAATGTCATAACAGATTTGGGAACCAAGAAACTGAATACTCTTTAGGGACATCCTTATTAAAGGGGGGAATAAATGGGAGCATATTCATACAGTAAGATACTAGAAAGCAGTAAAAATAAGTGAATTACCACGACCTGAATCAACATATAAGAACCTCAGAAACATAGTGTGGAATTAGAAATCTATACATAATATGATTTAACTTAAAGTTCAAAATATAGGCAGAACTAAACGAATTACTTGAAGAGTTAAAGATATGTGCTAAAACTATAAAGAGAAGCAAGTGAATGAAAAACATAAGATAAGAAAAAATAAAAGAGCCAAGCATCTGACACCTAATTCAGTTTTAAGATGCCAGAGCATTTTTAAATTTTCAATATTATGCAATGTGCATACATAACAAAGAGTTCACATAAGTAATCTATGTATACTTCAAATAATGATAAATAGAATGACTGCCTATCTATCTATTGCTCAACTTAAGAAATTGAACTTTCTGATACTTCTATGTCCTCCCCCCAGACATCATTCTCTTTTCCACCACATTCCACCCCATCCTTCACCTGGGGAAGTACTAGTTCTCACTTTGTTTTTGAACAGAGGCAAGCCAGGCAAATATTATATTTTAGGTAGATGTATCTGATGGGACAGGTTGGTGTACTGAAGAAATTAGAGTCACAGCGGGCAATATTACTCTACTATGTGGGAAGGCCAGGGAGGGTTGGGGGGCAGGAGGGAGGGGAGTAAGAGATCAACCGAAGGACTTATATGCATGCATATAAGCATAACTAATGGACATAAGACACTGGGGGGTAAGGGAGGGTAGGGGTTTGTCAAGGGCGGGGGGGAAAAAAGGACACTTATGTAATACCCTTTGTAATACTTTAAGCGAAAAATAAAAAAATAATAATAATAAAAAAAAATATTACTCTACTGTGTTTTCCTCAGGTAACATGTCACCTGAGATTAGTTCCACCCTGGAGGGGAGGGCCTGCCAGCACTCAGAATTGTTGTTTATTTGCTTGCTTGTTTTCTTTTCAAATAAAAGTGGTTAGACCCTTGAGGATTAGGGTCTCTCAAATACTGGCCATGTAGATGGTTAGGGCATATTTGTTTAGAGGGCAATAGACTGTGATGGGCTTGTCTTCACAGTGTCAGATGTCCCAAGGGCATGGTGTCAATCCTATACTTTATAGAGCCACTGAGAGATGCTCAGAAAATCAAGAGTGTTTCTCAAGAAGACCCAGTAGCCTGATCTCACCCCATCCTACTATCCTGTGACATCAGCCTCTGACCGTGGCCTTTGATTGTCTCCATTGCTTCCCTTAAGCAGAGCATTTGACAAATAGTGAGCACCTACCATGTGCTTGCCTCTGTTATAGATCCTGATGCCATTTTGAAATCATAACCTGAATAACAGGCAACACACTGATAAAGACCCTGTCTGGTCTTGATTATTTTTAATACTATAAGGAAAAAATTCATTAAATAAAATCACAATAACTCCATTTACTTTTAACCCCACATGGTGAAGTTTTCAAAGTGCGATGCCTCTATATACTCCCAGGAAATCTTGGATGGAAAATGCCTAGATAAGTACTGCAAGGGACATTTTTAAGCATGTAAAAAAATCAATTTTCATAAGGTTACATCTTTTTACCTCTGTATATAAAACATGCTATATTAAAAGAGAGATTAAATTTTACTCGGTGGAGTAAAATGCAAACATAAAATTATTTTTTTCATTTTTCACAGCATGCACTGGATTATCATTTATTTATGAGGCTTTTTTAATCTAGAATATATGGAAATCTTTTCTTGAAGCACAATATAATATTGAATTGGGAATGTTGTCTGACAGTTTCCCTCTTACAGCTGCGTAGAATGATTCTCCTATATGAATTTTTAAAAGAAACTTCAATATACTCTGCATTTGAAAGGGAAGAAGTAATCGCTATAATCTTGAGGAATCTTTTAAATGGCCCCCATTTGAATCCTTTTACGTTTCACCAACTTTTCTGCAACAAATAATGCTTCCATGACTTTTCAGAACTCACAAAATGTCCAGTTTTCTTTCTTTTGTCTAAAATGCATCCCAACAATTGAAGTTCCTTTCCCAACAGACATTGCTATCAGTTCAGAATAGAGCCACCATGTGATTTCTATTTATTCCTTTTGCACATTGTCTTTGCTTGGAGGCCTTGGGCTTGAAAAGGGCCTAGTACCCTTCACTCTCCAGCAGGCAAATGTCTTTCCATTTCAGTCCCTTTAAATGCACATGCTGAAGCTGGTCAGCCATGAGGATAGGAACCACATGAAAATGCTGGCGTGGGCATCTTAACTCTTTCTCAAGCATCCTTCCAAGCTTTGCCCATCTGTACCTCTCTGCACATGCTCCTAGCAGCTCATTTTTCTGTGATTTGACCATTGGTTTTTCCATCCCATTTCCACCTTGTGCTATTGCTTCATTAACAAACCACCCCAAATGGGCTGATTAGTATACAGGTTGCCTATGCTGGTCTTACTTCACATTTTGGAGGTTAGGTGAATGTGGTGAGTTACGGCACATTCTTCTTATGGTGGAAATTGGTAGCTTCCAATGCCTCAGAAAGGCTACATTCAGATTTAGCACACCCATCACTTTTATTCACATTCCAGCCAAGCCCAACTAGAGGAGTTTTGTTACTGCCACGGCATGGTAGGCTAGAAAGTGAATTTTTGTTCAACAGACTTTCTGTTCAGTCTTTTGGATTTTTTGGATATCTATCTATCTATCTATCTATCTATCTATCTATCTATCTATCCATCCATCCATCATCTATTGATTTACCTGTCTACATATATATGGTTTATATATAATTACATTTAAATGTAAAATATATTTTTATAAAATTAAATATAAATGTTTTCATGTCTTGTTCAGATTGTAAAAGCTTGTTCTGATCTTAGTTAGCCTTCTTCAGCGTATAAGTTCCAGCACTGTCCCAGCTCTGCCACCATGAGTAAGGGTGCCCTGACCCCCGGCTCATCGGTTGGCTGGCTCCCTTTCATCCAACACTGAATACACCAAGAAGGAACTTCCCCACTTTGGAGCTAGACCAGCTAGAGTTCAACTGCACATTCTTCCACTTCCCATCTTTGTGACCTTGGACAATTTACTTAACCTTTCTGGGCTTCAGTTACTAAATCATTTAAATGGGATGGCTGTACCTGTGTTCATTCTCTGTACCTTCACAAAGGCATTTTGGATAATTCCCCAGTTCATCGTGCTAGAATGCTGTGTGCTGCCACTCTCTGACTACATCATCATAGCAGTCTTGTAGAAGCTGCCACTTTGCAAAGAATCTGTTACTAGAGAATGTCAATGGCATAACTTATAATTTAGCACATGCACAGGTGACCTTGTTTAGGCTTGTGCCATTGGTAATTCAGTTTTGGGACCTTATTTAGATAGAATGTATTCATATATGTTTTTTGCTCTCAATTACACCCTCATTGTAATAGTTTTTTTTAAACAACCAAGATTTCTAATTAATATTTTCACAAGAACATTTGTCAGTGGGTTCAGACTTGAAAGAAAAAAATATAGAGTGTTTGTTCTTATAGATATTTTACAATATTATAGACATACATCATTTTGATCACCAGCTTCAGAAAATACTTACTGTCTGACCTTAACATAAGAAAAGTAAGCTCTTACTGATGGATTTTTTTTCTTTTCAACAGTTAAAAATAATGTTATATCATTGGATTAGTCTCTGGCCATTCAATGATAAAGTGTATGTATATTTCAAATACAAATGTATAGGTAAGATAGATAGATAGATAGATAGATAGATAGATAGATAGATAGATAGATATGTAGTTGTTATGAACTGTGTGAAAGAAATTCATTTCCAGCTATGGGTCATTTGGAAAAAGATCAATATTATACATCAACATTGCAAGTAAATGAAAATGAATGAAACCTCGTGGTTTTCTGAAAGCCTGGTTTTCTGTGTGGCTTTTGGAATTGCGTCTCTGACACCAGCATCATGTATTATTGCTGCAGAATGTTTGTTTGTGAACTGGTTTAATGGTGAGGGTGCATCCTCATAAATGAATATCACTTCTAATGCTATTATAGCTTTGCATATTATGACATGTCTTGCTTTTCAGAAACCTAGAGCACAAAAGAAGCAATAACCACGATAAGGTTACATCACACCTCCATTGCACTTTTTCTCTGCCCTTTACATAGTTTTCTGGGGTTTTTTTTTCTTTATTTCTTCTTTCATGTTGTCAGTCACTCCATTATGTTTACTCTCCCATTCTCAGTCCTGTTTTTCTTTCTGTGTCTCTTTTCTGGAGTTGTTAACCCATTTAATGATTCAGCAATAATGAAGCTCCTGCTTTATGGATGCTGCTTTTTTAAGCAGTAGGGATAAAAGCCAGGTTTTGCTTTGTTCTTAGAAACCCACAGCTTATCTAAGGAAATAGATGCTTAAATAAATTGCAGCAGTGTGACCGAAATATGTTAACGTTATGGAGGACATAGAATAAGAAGTGAGAAAGGGGGGCAGGGTAGGCTCCAAGGATGAGGTGAAAACTCGGCTAAGATAAGGGTGAACAGAGGTCACCAGGCAGGCAAAGTATGGAACCTCCCAGACAGAAGGATAAGAGCAGCAGTTCTCAACCTGTGGGTTGCGACCCCTTTGGGGGTCAAACGACCCTTTCACGGGGTCGCCTAACACCATTGGAAAACACATATATAATTACATACTGTTTTTGTGATTAATCACTATGCTTTAATTATGTTCAATTTGTAACAATGAAAATACATCCTGCATATCAGATATTTACATTATGATTCATAACAGCAAAATTACAGTTATGAAGTAGCAATGAAAATAATTTTATGGTTGGGGGTCACCACAACATGAGGAACTGTATTAAACGGTCGTGGCATTAGGAAGCTTGAGAACCACTGGATAAGAGGAAGGGAAGCCTGTGGGATCCTCAGAGCAGTGCAGTGTTTGCTCTTAAATTAATATAATGTAGGAAGCAGCAGAAGATGAGGCTGGTGTGGGACCAGAGCCTCCAGAAACATGCAGTGATGGGAATGTGGAGGTGGTATTCTAATTTAGAAGAGGAGGCCATTCAGGCTCCCTAAGGTGTGACATGTGGAATAGGAGATTTGATGGGGTCTGGGAGATCTCTCTCTACAGATGGGGAAACAGGCTGAGAAATATTTGAGTTCCCACCTCTTCAGAAAACAAATACCTTATGAAGTAGTTTTGAGGAATGAAATAAGGCTATAATATCTCTAAACCCCTTACCTGGACCATAACAGTATGTACTTGAAAACTAAGTTTCCTTTTATTTGAATTAGCCTGCCCTGAAGACTCCCTGAGATCCAAGGAAAGCATCACCATTTCACTCCAAACCATAAACTTTAGTTCAAAATGTTAAAACTCCAGGACTTTGTGAGGGAATCTTCTAAATAATGCAGAGTGTTTAAGGCACAGTAGCACTCGGGAACTCTTGTGCTAGCTCTGTAGGGCGGGGGGTGGCTGGCATTTTCTGTCCCACTGAAAGCAAGGGCCATGCAAAGACAAGTCTAGTTAGGACAGGGGTGGGCAAACTTTTTGACTCAAGGGCCACAATGGGTTCTTAAACTGGACTGGAGGGCCGGAACAAAAGCATGGATGGAGTGTTTGTGTGAACTAATATAAATTCAAAGTAAACATCATTACATAAAAGGGTACAGTCTTTTTTTTTTTTTTTTTTAGTTTTATTCATTTCAAACAGGCTGGATCCGGCCTGAGGGCCGTAGTTTGCCCACGGCTGGAACTGATATCTAAAGGGTATCTGTCAAATTATCTTATGAGCTTAATCTTATGAAAATCAGCTGTTGCCCATTTTATAGCTGGTTTGGTGTTTTGTTGTGTGTTGTTTTTTGTGTGTGTGTTTTTTTTTAACTATTATTATTTAATTAATTAAAAAATTATTATTTAAAAGCTTTCTTGGTCATTTTTTGTTTTTAACTGCTGTTGTATACCTTTAATGCGCTGGAAATGGCATGGTATCACAAGTATTTTTAAAATACTTACAATTTTGATCTTATAAAGAGGAAGGTTACATATGGTCATTTGAACTAATTGCTAAAATGACACTGCATTAATTAGATAATTAAGGGTCTTGAGCATGTGGCTATTGTATTCATTGGGCTGGAAGCCAGCATTTTCTATAGCTGAGAAAATGGGTTAGGATAATTCAAAATTCACTTGCTGTACCCTTTTTCATATGCAGAGATAATACAGAATGAGTCTTAAATCTGGATTGGAAAAACTAACAGGGACTGGTTTTATTTTAATTGAGTTTTAAAGCACTTCTAGGCCATTTCATTGTCTTTATAGTTTAACTCTTTGCAGTTGTGACCGCCTGCCTGCTACTCTTGCCATCACACACATTCATTGTACAGATTTTTTTCTAGATTTATTGTGAATGCCTAAGAATATGTTCTTTACAAATTAATTTCTTGAAACATGAAACCAAAGTCTCCTTGCCCTCTGGCCCCTCCTTGCTGAGAATAAATGCTACCCATGGTTTACAGTAGTTTATTACAATACATTTTCTAGATGCCTTAACATATCAAGGTTATTTGTCAGGAAAATTATCTCTTGTAACACCAGGTTCCCTACCTTTAGATGACAGGACTTAATACAAAAGTTTTCCCCATAACAACTAGTAGAGTAAGTTGATTTCATATCCTTTTATTTTATAAAGTTTTGCTTATCAGGTTTGTCATCCTCTATTTGAAATTAAAATGTGTGGTCTTCAGATGACCTTAAAGTAACTGACCCCCAAATCTAATCACTCCAGCGTCTGTGAAAATCGACAAATATGTCAGGTATAACTCAGGGCATCAAAACATTGTTTTAAATATTTCATTTGTAGGCAATACAAGGATCATTTTCAGGTTAGTCCTCTGAGAGGGAGCGCTCTGCACCTGAACACCTTTGGTTTCTCTGCTCTATAATCAGCACTCATTATCAATGGGTTTCTATGAGCAGAAAATGTAGTTATATGTTCTGCACCAGTGAATTATTGATTGGGTTTATGGCCAGAAGAATGTTGCTAAGTGGTCAATATACGGCTAAAGTATGTCAGGTGAGGTAAAAATAATGTAAGATCTATATTCTTCCTAGCAATTGCCATTGGGTTAGGTTATACTTGTCATCTGTGGTGACTGTTGGATATAGATAAAAAAAAAGTTAATTATATTAATATAGGTGAACTGTGGCATCAATGCATTTCTTATATATAGGAAGTATCAGTGTTTACTTACCTTTGTCATTTATTTTGCCAAAAAATCTTGTTTTTCATGAGCTGATACTGATTGTCTTGCCACTGTTGTCTTTTGGTGTGTAAGGACAGTTTAGAAATTTCGGTACATTTAGTTTTATGAAAAACTAGATGCAGTCCTTCCATTTCTGATTCCTTATGACCAATGACAACTTCACCAAGATGTCTTCAGTTCATTAGTTGTTGATTAGTCTAACATTAGCCTGATACATCATTTCCAACAGATGACTAATGAGCCCTGCGTAATAGTAAATTTGTTAATATGCGAAGTTATAATTATTAGAAAGAACCTCACCAAATTGAGCTAAACTGTGGCTCCCAGCTACTTCCACCCAAGGATCCTTATCTCTTTTCTTACTGCAAAATGTCCTGGTAACCTATTACTTGGCAGGTCAGTTATGAGAGAGCATTCCATTGATGTTGAATGGGACCCTACTGTGCATTGGAGCTCTGCTACTGCTGAGGACATGGAGATAGTGAAAAGAAGAACTTGGCTGTTGACATTTCACATTCTTGAGTGGAAGTGCAGTTCATGCCATCTAGTACACATTTAACTTATTCACTTGCAACTTTAAATAAGACAAATAGGAATTCCTATAGTGCTGGCAAATTTCTTCCTTTTCCTCCCTGAGCAGAGTTCTTGAAGAAAATGGGAATCTTTGCTCTTTGAAGTTTTTGTCCTTGCAAGCCTCTTAGTGGGAGCATCTTGTAATGTGAAGTGTTTAAAGATGTACATTCTGTAATAACCTGATCTAAAGCACCCAGGCAAGTGCTTTACTTGGTGGTTCAACCAAAGGAATGAGGCCAAGATGGTGCTGGATCCACACTGGCTCTCTTAATCCTACTGAGGCAGCGCCAAAGAAAATATCAGTACACAGGAGTAATTCTTACAAGATTCCCATGTGCTTTGTGCACCCACAATAGAACCTAGCCAAGCCATTGTAAGACGAGATGCCCTTCTAGTGTCTTCAAAGGAAGGTAGAATCACAATGATCCCATTAAGTGGAGTTTTGTGTGTGTGTTTGTATTTTTTCTGAAGCAGAATCTCAGGTCATACAATGGAATATGGATTGCAGGTTTGGTGGGAAGAGGTACTTGGCAGAGATTCCTTCAAAGGAGGCCTGGAAATATCAGGACCCCCAAGCTCATCTTCTCAAGCGGCAATTGACTCAATGATAATATAATGATATTACAAGTGCCTTCAGTGTCAGAGCACCACGCAGGGGTGGTCTGGCCCAGGAGCAGATGCCTTGATTGCTGTTGGTAATCCAAAGTGTTTGAGTTAAGTGCTTCTGACATGCAGACTCAAGAGTCAAGGGCGAAGCTGCCTTTTAAATGCTCTTTCTGAAGAGCCCACTGCAGGTGTAATTGAGCCTCTCAGGTGAAGAGCTTTATTAGAGCAAAGCTGGTTAGTGTTGCATACCTATTTGGGAGAATATCTTAGGCGTCTTCAATAACTGCTATGTGACATTGCTGAAGGTCTCCAGCCTTGTTCTCCAACAGTTCAAGAAGAAAAGTGTCATTTCAGACATGTCTAAGCCTCACCATGCACCATGGCCCAAAGCAACCCATCTCTTCCCTTCAGAGTCAGAATACATCATTATAGAGCTGTTTATGTGTTTATTATATGTCTTGTTCCTTTCTGCTTCCCCAACATTACTACAAGGCGCAGCATAATCATCATTATCCCCTTTATCTTCATCATCGCCATGGCTAATATTTGTTGCCACATACAACGTGTCAGGCACTGTAAGAAGAACTTTACATGAATTATTCCCAATCCCAGAGTTAAGAGTCAAAACCAAATTGGCCAAGAGGAGAGAATATGGATTTTGGAATCTAAACACTTGATCTCATTTATCCCAATATGCTAATTTCCAGCCTGGGGTTTTGCACCCAGTCCTTTAATTTCTCTAAGCTCACATTTCCTCATCAGGAAAATTGGAATAATAATTCCCATCTGGCAAGTTTGCAGTGAGGATTAAACATGAGGATTGCTCTGAGCCCAGCCCATAATGGAGCCCAAGACAAGCGAACAGAGGTGCTATTTATTTATTTATTTTAATATATTTTATTGATTTTTTACAGAGAGGAAGGGAGAGGGATAGAGAGTTAGAAATATCGATGAGAGAGAAACATCGATCAGCTGCCTCCTGCCCTCCCCTTCCCCCCACACACACTGGGGATGTGCCCGCAACCAAGGTACATGCCCTTGACCGGAATCGAACCTGGGACCCTTTAGTCCTCAGGCCGACACTCTATCCACTGAGCCAAACCAGTCTGGGCCAGAGGTGCTATTTAAATATATGTTATAAAGTCTGAGAGTGAGGCTTACTGTTGATTGAAAGAAGCCAAACACTTGAAAAGAGTCCACAGTATGATTCCATTTAAAGGTCAAAAGCAGCCAAGACTTCTCCCTGTGAGAGAAGTCAGAAAAGCCTGTTACCTGTCTGTGGGGTGGTGATCTTGAAGGGGCAAAGGGGGTGCCTTCCAGCATGCTGGGCAGTGTTTCATGTATTGATCTAGTGACATTCCATGGATGTGTACACATGTAAAAGTTCATCAAACGGTACACTTAATATTTGTGCCCTTCAGTGCATACAAGCTATACCTCAAAAGAAACTATTTGAGAGAATTTTCCATTCTCCGAGAGAGTTTTCCTCCTGCCTCAGGCAAGGCACAAAGTAAGTCTCTCCAACAGCTGAGGTGCCTAAGGGCCAGATGGTGGTGATGGAGGAAGGCTGAGATGACCACTTGGCCTATTCCCGGATTCTGCTGAGACCTGTTCAAAGGCAGTTATGGATCTATTACTCAAAACCTGAACCAAAAAAGACATTCTTCAGTCATGTCCATGGGAACTAATTATAGCATCAGATTTATAATGTTGTGGTTCTGACCACCCCCGGGCTATTTCTGACCACAGGGACAGCTTAAATGGTGTGGCCCATAAAAAGTCATCTGCAAGCTCAGGCCAAATGTTGATCTATTTAGGGCCAAGCAGAGACCAGGCCTTGGCAGCTGTTCTTTCTGTGGTAGGATCCTAAGCTGAATGGAGACCATTGCCACAACTGTTGGCCAAGAAAGTGGGAATTCCTTAGCACTCTGTCTCTTTGTAGACCAGCCTCTTAGTTATGGGGTTTACTTGTAAAGTGTTTGATCAACCTTCCAAAGCTGCATCCACTGATGGCCCTTAGCTGGTCTTTGCTGACCAGGAGTGCTTGGCATTAAGTCAGACAAGCCCCAGGCTCCCCAGTCCCCATGTTTTCTGCATTTTTCCTTTCTTTTCTTTGCCATGGTGGTCCTGCCACAACTCCTTGACTAACTAGCACCCTCTTTAAAATCATTTCACACCACAGGTCCTTTTCCTGCTTAGCTCATCTCCCTTCCCCAGTAACCCCCAGGTAGGTGTAGACTGCCAGTTATGGTACAGCCTGCTCTGATCCTGTTGGTACCACATTATGGCTCACCTTCTGGAATCTTGTATAGTCTTGTGCTCCCATCCACACTACCAATCTCCCGCACTCTCAAGCGGTTTGATTCCAGGCCCACCTATGAAATAACTTCTGAAGTGACTTGGGCCAAGATTAGAGTCTCTAGGCCTCAGTTTCCTTATTTGTAAAATGAAATGTTAAAATTAGATTTTTTGATTGTTTTAATTTTATTTTCTATTTGAACACTTTTGTGAGATAATGGTGTATGTATATGTGTGTGTGTGTGTGTGTGTGTGTATATATATATATATATTCCTCTGCCCCTGGCTCCTGCTAATATTTAGTTCTTGACCCTGGATCTTGACACAGAGCTCCCCAAACCGTGGAATTTCCTGGGTGAGAGGAGCATCTTTTGTTCTAATGTGGTAACTGAAGGTGGGCTTTTGGGTAGGGGCTGATCACCAGAGAGACCAAGCAGGAGTAAAATCTTCTGATCCTCCCAGGAGGGGAAAGGGGCTGGAGATTAAGTTAATAATCCATCATACCTATGAAGCCTCCACAAAAATCCTTGAATTATGGTATTCTGAGAACTTCCAGGTTGAAGAACATGTCCACAAACCTGGGGGGAGGTGTGTGACAGTGTGACACACCTACAGTATGCAGGGACAGAAGCTCCTATGCCCCGAACCCTTCTGGACCTGACCCTTTGTCTCCCTTCATCTGGCTATTCATTTGTTTCCTTTGAAATAGCCTTTGTGATAAATAGGCAAAAGTAAGGGAACTGTTTTCCTTGGTTATATGAGCCACTCTAGGAAATCGCTGAACCCAAGGAGAAAGTCATGGGGACCTTGGAATTTTAGCCATGTCAGACAGAAGTTGTGGGTAACCTGGGTCCCACTACTTGAGACTCGCTGTAGGAATGAGCCCTTAACCTATGAGGTCTGCACTAACTGTGGCTAGTGTCAGCAGTGAGTTGAGTTTTAGGACACCCACTGCTTATGTCGGAGTGGGAAATACCTCCCTCATATCTGGTGTCAGAACTATTATGAGTGTGAGAGTAAAGGAAAAACAGTGAGTTTTTCCTGTACAATTTGCCATTTTTACTATCTACCAGTTGAAATATTAGATGCTGTTTTACTCGTTATCTCATTTAACTCCTTAACTACGTTGCAACTAACTTGTTATTTCCATTTTAGAAATGAGAAAATGGTGACTCAGAAAGATTAAGTAACTTGTTCAAGGAGACCAAGTAAGAATTTTAATATCAGGAATAACTAACATTTATTGAGTGCCTATTGCATGTTTGGGATTGTGGTCAACTTTTCATACAGATAATCTCATTTCATCTGTACCATAAACTCTACAATGATGCTATTACCATCTTTTTGACATAAGGGAATTCCATCTTTGGCAGGTTAAGTAATATGCCCAAATTCATTGATCTGTAACTGGTGGGGCCTCACTTTCAGACTCAAGTTTGTTAGGTCTAAAATTTATGTCTTTCCTACTGTAAACAATATGCCTCCTTTCGTACACTCTATGGGAAATCCCTCCCCCCTTTTTCTAAACTAAAAATCCACAACATCTGAACTTAAAAACGCCTACCAAATCATGCCATAATCCAGCTTTTTGATAATGGCATAATATAGTGAGTATTCTTTTTAAAATTTGTTTGACATTTCAGAGAAGCCAACAAAATGGAGTGTAACTCTGATAAGAATTTTAAAAATTCAAGCGATTCTCTCTCAGAGTTTTATCATCATCCCATTCATAATTGATTCCAAACTTGCATGAATCTTTCAAGATAAGTGTCTTATTGATTATCCTGCAAACAAGCGATCACTTGGCATCCTGAGACTAGCTCGCTGCCCTCCCCTGATTACCGTAAACAGAGATGTTGATCAGAAGAAATGTCATTTTCTTTGGCGTGGAACCCACTGAGCATTCTGAGGCACGGGTGTGGGAAGTAGAGGGGTAAAGCGGCCCAAACAGAGTGGTGCTTGCTCATGGCCCTGGCCTCGTTCCTGAGGAGCTGCTGACAAACATTCCCTGGTGGGTAATGTGGTCTTGAACTGTTTTCCACCCTTGTGCCAGGACTTCTTCCTGGTAAATGTGCAGTGTCCCAATGAATGCCAATTCATTGCTGTCAGGAAGCATTCAGTCTCTTAAGTGACATCCTTTTTCTGCATATTTACTTGTGGTTATGTAAATCAAGCAAGCCTCTCTCGGAAATGATTAGTGTTTACAAAGGATTTAACCCCTTCTTTTGTAGTTGTAGCAGTTATATAAAACACTAATATGATCTTGGGACTATCTTCAGCACAAGTGTCTGCTTCCCTGTGGCTCTAATGCACCTCTTGGTGATGCTGACCCAGGTGCTGGTGCTTGCCTGCCTTGGCCAGCATGGGTGCTGGGAGGATCCCTACTGGTGAGACAAATGGCTATGTTTTACCTGGGTGGCTCTATTGCTCCTGCAGAAGCCCTTAAAATACAATTAAGGTGACAGTAGCACCAAACTCCAACAGGTTATAACATCTGGCAAACAGGAGACCTGACTCATGGTTTTTGGGTGCAGATAATGAAGATTCAGGCCATTGCATTAAACAGGCAGCCTGATTTCCTGAGGTTGCTGCTGGTGAAAATGCTTAGTTGCTATCCCGGGGGACAGGATGGGGCTGCTCTGTACCCAGTGAGTCTGGCTCTCAGGAAGCTCTTGCTCAGCAGCAGAATCCACCCTGGCTCAGACTTGAAACTTACTTTTGAAGTGGCCTCATAACGTGCTTGGAGGAGGTCATAAATAGGAGTGGGACACTCATTACTAGAGTCATGGAACTTCTAAAAGCCACTTTCAGGACCAGTTGATCCATTTTTTTTTTCTTAGATAAGGGCATCTCAATGAGGGTGAACCTTGTCTGGTGTTCATTCCTGCTGAGGTGTCCTGGCTACCTCTTAATGCCTTTAACATCTTATACATTTAACATCAATTGATGGAGCACCTACCAGGTACCAGACACTGGACAGGATGCTGGGGATAAAGAGATACATCAGGAATGGCCCCTAGCGAGAAACACCAGTTTCCTTGTGGTGGTGGTGGTGGTGATGGTGGTAGAGGAGGAGGGTTACCTTGGCCTTCTCAGGAAGAAGTAACTCCCTCACTTATCTCCCACCTATCCTGCTTAGTAAGCACACTATAATGCCTCTTTCTGGGAACATGACAACCATATTGAGACATTTATTTCAGTTAATGCAGTCACTTCTATTAGGGTTCTACAGAGAAATAGAACCAATAGGAGGAAGAAAGGAAGGGAGGGAGAGAGAGAGGGAAAGAGGGAGGGAGGGAGGGTTGGCTCATGGGTATGTCCGAAGCTGAAGTCCTAAGAACCAGGTGCTCTGTTGTCCAAGGAAGAGAGAAAGCAATCCCCGCCCTCTTTCTTTGCATTTTTGCTCTATTTGGGCCCTCAATGGGATGGACTCTTTAGTGCCTCCCTCACTGTGACCATAACTAGGTCCCCTGGATATTGTGAAGAAGCTACAGTAGAGAGGTAGGTAGTTGCTTAAGCCTGAGTTTCTGGTAATGGCATAAAGATAACCAATAATTGGATGATAAATGCCCTGATTTCCTGTAAAAATACAGACATCTGAGGGTAAGAATGTAACTTATAGTATGTGACTCTTCACTTTCTTTTGACTTTTCCTAGTTTAACTATTTAATATCCTATCTGTTGGCTTCCCCCTTTCTTTGTGTAGAATAAGAAACTTGGGGCATTAACCATGATGATGCTTCTTAGCTGGAAGATTTAAAAAAAAAAAAGATGGAAAACTCTAGGTCTTCCCATAAGAAGTTGGTATTCGTTGACATTTTCCAAAAGGATTTCACTGTTTGTTACCTCATACCCTACTGGAAGCCTATGATTATACCACATTCTTAGCTTTTTCTATGTTTCAGGCATTGTGATAGATCCTAGGATTGCAGAAATAAGTGAAGTAATTCCTCTCTTTAAAGAGAGAAACATAGTATATAGAAAAACTTGAATGCCTGGAAGATACTAGACACTCAACTAAGGATTAGTGAAGGAACCCAGTGTGTTGAATAGTCTTAAAAGAGGTAAATGATGGTGTTTTCCTGGTATGGAAGACAAATCCAAGATGGTGATGAAGGTCAAGAAGAGTGGAAGAATCACTCTTTAACTCAACTATTATTTTTGCTGCTAATTGAAGAATAAACAGGATTATCTATGTTGGGGGAGAGGGAAGGACATAGATATGGAATAGGTTGGATAGGAAGAATTGATAGAACACACTGTTTTTGTTGAGCTGTAGCCATTTAATATGTTGTAGCACTAGGTGTTGAGCAGATAGAACACAGTTCTTCTGCAATTTGTATGTTCAGACAAAGAAAAATGTCTTGTAACTCAGTAAAACGGTTTTGAAAGCCAGGGCCTCTGAGACAGGATGCATTTTATACAATACTTACACAAAAGAGTTGCAAGGCGAGTTAGAGGGGATTGCTGTAAGTCTGGTGGGTTTCATTTGCAGGGACCGATAGCCTCTAGATTAGCGGTTCTCAACCTGTGGGTCGCGACCCCTTTGGGGGTCGAACGACCCTTTCACAGGGGTCACCTAAGACCATCGGAAAACACATATATAATTACATATTGTTTTTGTGACTAATCACTATGCTTTAATTATGGGGTGAAGTGGCAACAAGGCAGTCAGTGCAGCCTCTATGAACTACCTGCAACTGTCTCTAGTTTTCCGGAGAACAACCACTGACCACTCACTGTACAAATATGCTCCAGTGACGATCACCACGAGTGTTCGTAACAATGCTGCTATTGACTTCTTATTTCAGTAGATATCCAGATTTATTATCCCTCAAGGTAAGCATTGATTTTACCTTTGTCTCAGTCAATATTTACCTCTGAGGTCAATACATCTGGATATTCACCTCAGCTGCAGTCAATATCCATTTCGTATTACAATATATGATGTGCATATGTGAAAATAAAGAACACCGTGGTATGAAAAAAAGAGAAAAAGTCTGGTAGTCAAGGAGGCTTCCTGCAAAATAGATGTGGTATTTTTGTTGCATTTTGTTTTGTTTTTCACTATATCACTGTTTAGAAGTCAGATTCTATTTTAGCAAATAGAAAATATGTGCATTCTGTCAAGCACTGGTATTTGGGGAAGGTTAGCATGATATCAAATAAACATTCATGCAGACATTTAATGATACTGAACTAAATACAGTTGCATGAGAGTTCCTGAGTTAAAAGATAGACATGCACACAGATTACAAATGTGGTAGGAATGGAAACTTTTATACAGTTAGGCCTAGTAAAGCCCCTGCATTGTCAAATTATTTGTGGTTGAAGCAGGAGGAGGAAGAGAAAGAGGAAGAAGCAAAGGTGGAGTTGTTACTGCGAGCTAGAGTGGAAACCAGGCCTGGAGAATCATGGCCTGGAGATTGGAGACAAGGCATATGAATTAGGAATTCCATTTGTCTACTGCTAACAAGGACCCAGCTAGGGTGGTAAATTTTTTCACGTAAAAAAGACTGGAAATGAGTAGCCCAGGGCTGGAGTGTCCACTCCACAAAGTCATCAGCGACTCCACTTGCTTCTCTCTGCTTTGCAACACTGCTGCCATCTTCAAGGTAACCTCCTGGTCCAAAATGACCAGGCAACGTGAAGGAGAAAAGTTAGGATGAAGACTAACCTCCTCCTTTTCAAAGAGCCTTCAAGAAACTCCATCCAGCACTTCTGTTTCCTTCCCTGTAGCCTCGATTTAATCACTTGGCTAAACAGATAGCTGCAAGGGAGGCTGGGAAATGCAGGCTTCACTCCTGGCTTCAGGTAAATATGGAACCTCTGTAGCCAAGGAAGAAGGGAAGGTGAATATTTGGGACACACAAGCAGTTTCTGCCATACCAGCTGCTATAGACTGAATGTTTGTGTCCCCCTAAAAATTCATATGTTGAAACCTATTTTCCAAATGTAATGGTATCTTCTCAGGTTGCACAGAAGAGGGCTGTCTATTGAAAAGAGAGAGAGAAGGTGGGGTGGGGGAGAATGAGACTCAAAGAAGAGAGATGAGATAGAGGGAGCTGGCGACAGTGAAACCTGATGTCATCCTATGAGCTCTTGGATCATTTGGCCCATACATTTTCTAGCTTCTAATAAAAATTATCTTTGAGTTTCTCCCCCGAGCACCTGAAGGGGAAGGCAGATGACCTTAGTTTGCATTTGAATCCCACCATCACCATATCCAACTTGTGTAATCAGGAACACATATGAAAGTCTCAGTTTCTTTTTCCACCAAATGGGAAAATATCCATTTGAGGATGAGATGCATTAATGTTAATAAAGTCCCTTGCAATGGCATTATAAAGCCACTTCTCAACTGCTCTTTCCTCTGCTTATTAATGCCTATTCTTTAACCTGCCCTCAGCTTCCTCTCCTGGAATCCTTGGTGCCTTTTAAACCCTGTGTATGAAGCAAGTCCATGTGCATACATGAGTACATCAACTCATATCACCCCATGCAGCATTGCAAAGCTAGTCCCTGAGATTTCCCTAGACTCCTATTTTCAGCAATACTACACAGCAGCAGAACCCCAAATCATCTCATACTTTTGTATTTGCTGCAATAAGATCTTACCTCTCTTCATGTTACTTGAGTCTTGACTGAGAAGGCTGGGGATGGACCCCAAAGTTGTCCTGTTGCCTTTCGGCTTGCTTATGCCAGCTGGCACACAGCTTACCCTGCCCAGCCGGCCATGATCCAAAACCCATAAGGAGAGTCTCAATCCTCAACTTGCCATGACTCATTGTTTTCAGGTCATATAAACCAGGGCATTCCCACCTCCCTCCCAGAAGGGGCCGTTTTGTATTCCTGGTGCAGTTTTGTATTCTACAATTAGAGGAACCCCACACATCACATGGGGAGTGTAGCGACAGCTGGCTCCTTTGGTACCTTATACAACTCATAGGCTACCTCCAACTGGACAGTTACGTTTTTATTTATTAATTTATTTGGCATTCGGAGAACTCTACAGCCTCTGTCTCTTGGGATATAAATTAAAGCATTTTCATTTTCATAGTTTCTCTGTTTGAAATTCCCCATTGTTTATTTAAATAACAGCTGTTGCATATTATAAGTAACAGATTATAATTAAAGGAACAAGAGGGCTGGATTCGTTGATAAGAAGTGAGTTCTTTTCACAGTAATCCCATCTATGGCCCCTTTTGGGAAAAGGAATGTGGCCCAAGGCACCAGAGTTGCTTAGGGAGAGAATGCTCTGTCTTAAGGCTCTGGGGCAAGTGGGGATGGGGTTCTCTGGCAAGAGCCTGTGGTGCAGATGGCGCTGCTGCAATGGTGCCAATTGCAGAAGACATTGCAAACCTTGTAAAAGCAGTCACCGAGGATGGGTAGACACATGCTCTATTGCCAGCAGCTGCTGCAGAAATAGATTTGGAGTCAGATGTCCTACTCCCAGCAGAAGGTCCGGCAGGAATGGGACAAGGGAAGCTGCAAGGACAACAACTAGAAATGTATCCTTTCCTCTTCCCTCAAATTGGAACCAAAGCCCATTCCTTCCAGCTCACATCTGAGTGTCTTCTCATGGTTCAGATGCCCCGCAGCTGACAGCTGCAGGACTCCTGCCTTCCTCCAGCGCATGATACGCAGTTTTTTGTTTTTTTTTTTTTTTATTAAATCTTTATTGTTCAGATTATTACATTTGTTCCTCTTTTTTCCCCCCATAACTCCCCTCCTTCCAGCTCCCACCCCACCCTCCACCCTCACTCCCCACCCACTGTGTTCATCCATAGGTGCATGATTTTTGTCCAGTCACTTCCCGCATCTCCCACACCCCTTTTTCCCCCAAGAATAGTCAGTCTATTCCCTTTCTATGTCCCTGATTCTATTATAATCACCAGTTCATTCTGTACATCAGGTTATTTATTCACTTGATTCTTAGATTCATTTGTTGATAGATGCATGTTTGTTGTTCATAATTTGTATCTTTACCTTTTTCTTCTTCTTCCTCTTCTTAAAGGATACCTTTCAGCATTTCATATAATACTGGTTTGGCGGTGATGAACTCCTTTAGCTTTTCCTTATCTGTGAAGCTCTTTATCTGACCTTCAATTCTGAATGATAGCTTTGCTGGATAAAGTAATCTTGGTTGTAGGTTCTTGGTATTCAGCACTTTGAATATTTCTTGCCATTCCCTTCTGGCCTGCAAAGTTTCTGTTGAGAAATCAGCTGACAGTCGTATGGGTATTCCCTTGTAGGTAATTAAGCCTCTTTCTCTTGCTGCTTTTAAGATTTTCTCTTTGTCTTTTGCTCTTGGCATTTTAATGATGATGTGTCTTGGTGTGGTCCTCTTTGGATTCCTTTTGTTTGGGGTTCTCTGCGCTTCTTGGACCTGTAAGTCCATTTCTTTCTCCAGGTGGGGGAAGTTTTCTGCCATTATTTCTTGAAATAGGTTTTCAATATCTTGCTGTCTCTCATCTTCTGGCACTCCAATGACTCTGATATTAGACCGCTTAAAGCTGTCCCAGAGGCTCCTTACACTATCTTCACACTTTCGGATTCTTTTTTCATTTTGCTTTTCCAATTGGGTGTTTTTTGTCGAATCTTTGGTTTGATTATTGTACTCCTCTGGTCTGCTATTGGGTATAATATTCTTTATTTCAGTCCGTGTATGCTTACTTTCTAATTTCTTTATCGTAGCATCGAGGGTCTCATTAGTTTTCGTGAGGCTCTGCACAAATTTATGGCAAGCCCTCAAAATTGCGATTCTTAGCTCCATATCCTCCATTTCTGTCATGTTTCTTTGTCTCCGCATCTTTTATGCTTTCTTGGTGCACCCCCTTGTGGTCTCTGTGCGCAGTCTTGTTCTAGCCAAGCCTTAATTGTTGTAGTTAACACTAGAGGGATTTGACCCCCAGGCCGGCTGGCTATAGGAATCAGCTGTACGGAAAATGTCTGCCTTCTGGGGAGGCGCTAATCCAGCCTTTGCCTGAGGCGATCGGCAAATGGCTGTGCGCAGGCTTTGGGCGGGGCGGGATCAACAGGGCGGGCGGGCGGAGGGAGCAGTTATGGCCGCGCTCAGTCCCGTTCCCAGAGGCTCTGCTTCTCAGAACCCCGGCAGCTGCTGCAAACCTCGGAGAGAAAGTTGCCCTCAGGTTCCAACTGATGCCGGATAATCCCGCTTCTCCCGTTTGAGTCTGGGTCCCTAGAGACTCGCCCGGATCTGGAGCCCAGAGTCTGAGACTCACTCCCGACAGAAAACGACAACCGCGCCCTCAGCCACCAGCCCGCTTTGCGCGCGCACCTCGGTACCTTTGTATTTTCCACACTGCGCTGCCTCTGAGCCTCGATTTGCTGTTCTCTTTCCTTCTAGTTGTAGAGTCTCTCTTCAGCCAGCCTTCCTGTGGTTCTGGGTGATGTCCGTTCAGTCTTTTAGTTGTATTTTTGAAATGGTTGTTTGCGGCAGCGGTCTCCGGTGTTTACCTACGCCGCCATCTTCGAATGGGGATGATACGCAGTTTTTGTTGGAACACTGCGTTGATCAAGACCATGCCCCGTATTTGCAACAGTCATGTCCACGCATGACTTCAGGTGGCTGTGTGCAAGGCCATGCTCTCAACAGTGAGGACGGATCCCTGAGTGAAATATTCTCAGAATGGCTTTGGAGTGGCTCATCAGAGAGCTGCTGTTAGAAAGCTCAACTCGGTGGAGGGGAGGAGAACCTCGCTGTCCAAAGAGATGAAATTTATACTCAAAGTGAGAAAAATACTAAATGGTGGGAAGATGGGTAGCTTTTCATTCTTTGTTCGCTCATTTTTTATATTCAAATTTTCTATAATCATATCTGACATGTATATGTCCCAGACACAACAGGCTTTATTTATTTATTTTTTAAAATATCCTTTAGGGTTGGATATTTTGGATTCATCACCTTCATTTGTTCATTTGTTTCATGCAATGAATATATTTTATTTTTTTTGGAGTTCTGACCTTGCCAGGCTTTGAGGAGGCCTGGGGATGTAGTGGGTTACCTGTCAAGATGCTGGGCCTTCAAGAGTGTATAGTCTGGTGGGGGAGGTGTGCAGTGATTAAGGTGTCACAGAGTTATGTTGGGATGGCATGGGGTGCTATGGAAATCCAGAGCAGGAATAGCTAGTCCAGCCAGGGGCAGGCACACCAGGGTGTTAAGGTGGCTTCCAGAATGAGGCTGTGGGGACATGAAGGGTGTGCAAGATCAGCAGAAGAAGAGACCCACCTATGAAACTGCTGGCTAGTACTGATGTCAAGGTCAGTTTTTGGGGAAAGCATGGGCTGTGTCCTGGAGACAGACAGGCAGATTTGGATGGGCAGTAAGTGGAACCTGGTAGAAAGTAAGAGAATTAACCCTGCTTCATTAAGTGAGTGAAGGGAGCATGGTGAGTGCACACCCATGAAAAGAAATTAATAAAAGCAGCAGGGTTTCGGCAGCTGTGATTTTTCTGCTGTGATCTCAGCAGTGATGAAGATTGGCTGTGAGGGGTGGGGATCACCCCCAACCCCTGCCATCAGCCAGATCTCAGAGCACACCTGCCACAACTTTCTCGATAAACATGCAGTCTAAAATAATGTCCATGTTCTAGGTCTGCAGATGCAGTTTCAAGACAAGTACCCCCTTGCCCAGCCGGTCTGGCTCAGTGGTTGAGTGTCGATTCAGGAACCAAGAGGTCTTGGATCTATTCCCAGTTGGCACATGCCAGAGTTGTGGGCTCCATCCCCAGTAGGGGGCGTGCAGGAGACAGCCAATCAATGATTCTTTCTCATCATTGATGTTTCTATCTCTTCCTCTCCCTTTCACCCTGAAATTAAATACAAATATATTTAAATAAAAATAAAGACAAGCACCCCCTTTCCACCTGACTGCCTTTCCCACCCCCCACTGCTCTATGTCCTATTATAGAAATTCTGGAGCCTCCAGTGCGTCCGGGTACTCACAGTCCAGAACCTACTGTCTTAGTGAAAATTGTTCTGGCCCTAATGCTTTGCTAATTTTAATTAGCACCTGCCTTTATAAAGGGAAACAGCTTAGGGAGTACTCTATAGAGTAAATCCAGGAGCTCTTGTGGCAGGCATTGGACCCGTTTTCCTTGCTTTCTTTCTCCCTTATCCTGTAGTCAGTCAGACAGACATTTATTGGCACCTACTGTGTGCAAGGCACAATACTCGGCGCTGTCTGCACTACTGATCGATGTATTGGGATTCTGTGGTTGCTTTGACACATTGCCATCATTTTGTAGATGCTTTTTGCCTACATGGGGGAGGGCTTTTATCCTGAACCATTTCTGAGTCTTGTCCCCCATATGCTTTCTGCTTTCAAAAACAGTGCTGGTGACCCTGTTTTAAGAAAGGTTGAAAAGCCAGCACTTAGTTTTTTTCTGGAAACCTTCAAATTAACCTCATTAGGCTTGCTTTATTTATTTTCTTTCATCTCTCAGGCCTTTATGCTCTACAGCCCCTGAAATTGCGGTGCTATAGTGATCTTTTGTAACCCAACTCAATAGTCAATACTTGTTTAATAGGAATCACAATGGATGCGTTTATAATATATATTTTTCTACGAATATACTGAATGTTTGCCAAGCCCCCCTCCTTTTTTTCTTTTTAAATTCAGAAATTTCTAGTTGTGTTTATTCCTCTCGTCAGCATACTTTATCATATCAAAGCCTTTTCAGACACTGTAAAACTACTGAGTTATGTTTGGGTCATGTTTTGCGGTATGCCCTTTAATACTGTAGCTTTAGAAATGCAATTTTCAGCCTCTGCTTATTAGAATATGATAAAGTATTCCTGGTCTATGTCCAGCTCCACTAATCTCCAGACTGCGCTTCATGAATTAAGCATGAAGATTTTAGTCAATGTGCTTTCAAAGACCAATGTTTAGGGAATCATGGATTTTCTACAAGCTGAGGGAGAAATCTATAATAGGAGGAACTGATTTTCAAACATCATATTCTCAAGAAGAAATGACCAGTTCTGGCCCAGAAACAGAAAATATTTCACTATCAGAATATTCTAGAACCGGTTAAAGCCACATTGTGCGGATTGGGTTTATTAAAGGGACGGTGTTTTAAAATGTGTAAGACGGTCTGTCACGTGGGAGGATTTCAAATGACTACTTATTTGGGAGAGCTCATGTAGATTGGGTTAAAATCAAGAGGGGAATGCAAATTGAATTTATATGGTATTATTAACTTCACGTCTCCCTTCCATGCCCCGGTGCATGTTGGTTCATTTTGCCGTGATCTAATTCAGCAAATAGCCAGAGATTTCTTTCCAGGTGAGGGGTCTCACTCTGGGGAGAGATTGAGGACCCATGGGTACCTTAGCCAGGCTGCCTCACGGTAGGTAACATCTAAGATCCCAGTGTCTCCTGGTTTGGAAGCATGGAAAACTCAGCAGGCAAGCATCTTGAAAGGAAGTCTCCTTTCAAAGTCACCTTGCTGGATGACATGGGGCATCGCTCCATGAAAATGCAAAAGTCCTTAGTGTCTAGGTGGCCATGGTGCACCCCAAAATGGCATTGCGGATACTTTAATCTGAGTTAGAGCAGCCCTGCAGTGTTAGTGTTCTTGCTTGGTGAAACCGTGTCGGTGGTCATTGGCATCACCTTTTTAATAATAGGTATCCTTTAGTGAGCATCTCTTCTGGGCCCAAAACTGTGCTAAGCACTTAACATCAGTATCTCACTCAAATCCCTGTTTCTCAGTAGGGAAACCGAGGCACAGGTAGTTTCAGTGAATTGTGTAGAGTCAGCATTGAGACCACGACTCCTTTGGCCCCCTAAATCTAAACAACCACGCCGCACTTTGGGGCCTCAGAAGCTTGGCCCACGTCTTGAAGGTGTTGGGTAAGAATCTGGACCAGACCCCAGTGGGAGCTGGTGGAGGCTCGCATCCACTCCTCCGGTTCTGAGATCAAGACAGAAATGTAAATCATCTCCAATTACAGGGCTGCTACTTGAACATTTTCCTTTTGAGGAAGACAGGAAAATTTTCAGCTCATGTAGCTTTATCTGTGAACCTACAGGATCTCTCAGGGGCTTTAAATTAATCAATCAATCCACAGACATTGAGCTGAATCTCTACCTTGGGCTAGAGACTCTGCAAAGTACTTTAAATGGGGAAAAAAACCAAAGGGCCAGCTGCCCTGCCCCCAGCGATAGCCCAAGGCTGCCTTCCATGGCCAGGGAATTGGTCTGTCAGTTCAATCACGCGGCCCTTCTGACTGCTGTTTTTCACTAAGCTGGCCCCGTGGCCACTCCGGTCATGTGTAGACATGGCCTTAGGAGGGGTATATCCTTCTCTTTTTGAGTCCTGGCCATTTAATCGTTCCTCACACAATTTTAAGGGAAATAACAGCAAAACCCAACCCTGTCAATCACCATTTGCTCCCAGGTCTCAGAGCAGCACCTGAAGAACAAGTGTGCAAGGACATGTCCCTGGACACCTTAGGGTTACAAAATGAGGTGCGGACAAAGTGGGTAGGAGAAATATTGCCCCGAGCCATCTGGGGACCCTGAAGATTTTATAGGGCTCCCAGTCTCTGGGTCTTGCAAACATGCTCTGGGAATGGGTCCTTTTTGAAAAGGGACAGGAGGTTCCCTAGGGGATACTGGCTGAACTATATAGCAGTTTTAGGACTCACTGCAGCGGGTCCCTGTTAGTATTAATGTAAACATAAGTGAGCCAAGCGGAGATTGGAATATAAGGGAAGGCTCCTCACCTCCAGGTCTGTGTTGCTGATGTTGTTTTTAAAGATAAATGGGACTCACGATTTTTGTGTGAAGTCTCTTTATTTTAAATACTGGCAGTCAATTCAAGTTATTTTTAAATATTGGCATCCAGTTCAAGCTATTTTTTAAATAAAAACATTTTAAAATATATTTTTATTGATTTCAGAGAGGAATGGAGAGGGAAAGAGATGAGAGAGAATCATTGATTGGTTGCCTCTTGCCCATCCCCTACTGGGAATCGAGTCCACAACCCTGGCATGTGCCCTGACTGGGAATTGACGCTCAAACACTGAGCCACACAGCCCGGCAATTAACCTTTTTTTTTTTTGACCCTTCATGGACCGAGCCTGTATGCCAGAGGAAGCCAGGTGCAGGTGCCAGCTGTGGCTTCCCCTTAGAACCCACCTCCTTGTTTTATGGAGCTACTGTCCAGAGAGGTAATGCAGCTAGCTCCCCGAGACCACACTGGCAGGATGGAGACCAGCATCTTTTGGCTTCACTGGTAAATCCTGGTGGCAGTAGGAACCATCCTAACTTTATAGCAAGACAATGGGTAGGATCAGTGTGAGCCCTGAATACAGGCCACTGAGAGAATTACAGGTCTCAATCCTGAACAGGTACCTTGAGAGGGTTCAGTTCTCTGAGCCAGAGCTCTAGGACCGACTCACAGACCACTGTGCCACTGTGTGACTGACTCGGGCCTGCAAGCCTGCGGCAAGGAGACAGGGAGAAGCCTGGGTAACAACCCCGTGGCCATCTGAGTCCTTGCAGGGGCATCTGTGACTTTGGACGTACCTGGGAAGAGAGCAGGACACCCGCCTTCCTTCCTGCGCCTCTACCATCAGCCACCACCACTAGAAGCATCCCCTACACACACCCCATCGTTCAGTTCCCACACAATACCTGGGAAGCAGATGTGAATACACTTATTTTACAGGTGACATGCTCAGGGCTCAGGGGATTGAGTACCTGCCTAAGTTAGGCGGTTGGTTCCCAGCACAGCAAGGAGGTACAGGCAACCCCAGGTTGAGCTCGCTCTACACTGAAACAGAACTTTCTTTGTCACCTGCCTTTCTCCTTCACTGCCACCTGCCTCATTATATTCACCTGGAAGGGGGCTGGGTCTCTCTTTTCCTCTTTGGGTTTTTGTGAAAGGTGACCTGCAAACTCTGCCTTCTATGGACAGAAGGTGGGCACTGCAGACACACCAGCCCAGCTCAGAGTGTCTCTCCCCGACAGAGGGTCGGAGGACAGAGGATGATCCTTCCTTGATGGGACACAGGAATTCCCCAGCAGAGAGAGGAAAAACAGGAAGGAGACTAGAATGTATAATTACCAAGCAATTATCCACACCCCCCTCCATTTTCCAAATTGTAAGTTCTTTTTTATGTAACCACTTTCTGTTAAAGAGGAAGAAATAGCTTCACCAGCAGTGTAAAATATATACTTTCTAATGTAAATCAAGAAGCTATTAATACCGTAATAAGAACACGGTAGAATATTAATTGATGGAAATTGTAGAGTGGAATATTCATAATCAGCTGCAGTCTTTTCTTTGGAAGGAACAAAGGATTAAGTTAGGGAGACAGTAATGGTATTGTTAGTGGGCTATTTCAATGATTTTCTCTGTGGAAGAGTAGAGAAAGGTGAAATTCCAACTGGGAATATTACACTATGCAGATCTCTGCTCAGGGGTATTCGCCTCTGTTTAAACTGCCGAGCTGTGCTCTGCCTTATGATCCAATTGTTTTATTAGCGGAATCATTGTGCGTTTCATTTTGCTACAGTAATAGTGCAGTGTCTGTCTTAACAATAAATTATAGAGTCAGGCAAACAATGGTTTTGTATTTGGGATACAATGAGATATCTTATTAAAATGCAGGCTTCCGTAGGTTCCTGAAATTAGAGTCTTATTTTAAAAAGATTCCATTGGGTTTAAGACACTGTTTTGAACTAATCACACTAACAGAATCACTCTTTTGTCAGACATAGAGGACTATGGGAGTTACCTGTTTCTTTAGTCTTTTTCCCATTCATATTTTATTCTCTTCTGGAGAGAGCTTATTGGTTCAACAGGAAAGGCATCATTCCTTTGCACGTGAAAGATACAATGAGATCTGAAGCAGTCATATCCTCCCTGCCAAGTTTCTGAAGTGGATATTCTGTCCTGATAATATTCTGATAGCGATAATAATACTCCATAATAATAAATCATAGTTTTTGAATGATCACCTTATCCTGGGCACTGCAGAAAGCAGTTTATATAGTTTACTTTGTAGGATCCTCATTCTAGCCACCTAGGTGTAGATACTGTCATTATCTTCATTTCACAGATGAGAAGATTGTGGCTTAGAAATATTAAGTGGTTTCTCTCATGTCACATAGCTTGGTCAATGTTAATACCGGGTCTTGAATCTCTGCTGTCTGGTTTGTGATACTTTTGACTTGTCATTGCTGATTAATTTTCATTTCTCTGCTCATCTCTCGGATTAGAACCTTTCTGTGTTCTTGAATTCAACAAAATTGAATAGCAGTTGCCTCTCCAGCCTCCAGCACACTTTTGGAGATTGTGAATGGGGTCAAGGGGGAGCAATAATTTTTGCAGTCATTTTTTTTTCTTTCTTCTGGTTCTATATATCAAGTCCCCCCTCGAGGGCCAGGCTTTGTGCTATGTTTTATGCCCATCATCCTTTTCTCTCAGTCTCTGCAGCATGGAGAGAGGTGCTGTTATTATTTGCACTGCAGTTGAGGCATCTGAAGCTCAGAGTTTAAGTGGCCACTCAGGTTACCAGCTCTGGTGACCGGGGGATCCGGAGAGCGTTCAGGCCTGTCTGGCTCCACCATCCATCCTCTCACCAGCCTCAGTGTATCATGGATGTCCCACTCTGATTGTCGAGTGCTCTTTGGGTGAACACAGGAAACTATGTTAATTAAAAAAAAAAAAAGTTTCTTCCCTGAGATGAAATTGAAAGAGACTACTGACAAAGAGTCTCTTTCAATTGTCGTCAGGCTCCTCTTCCCCAAAAGGCCTTGACTTTTGGAATTTCATGTCCTTTTTTTGCATGACCCAGTTTTAGCAGCACTCCCTCAGAGTGGATTTACTGATGTATCTAGTCACCTTCTTCATTTCCCATATCCTCCAGGTAATGTCTGATCACCTTGACCTGCCTGCAGCAAGAATTCTATTAGGTAGGTTAGCAAGAATTACTCTACCATCGTAGTAATTTTTCATCTACCAACCCTCCCACTCTGCTTGCCCTTGGCTATAAAATCCCCACTTTGTATTCGGAGTTGAGCCCAGTCTCTCTTGTACTACAGAACCCCATTGCAGTGGTCCCTATAACAAATGCAGTAATCCCCCAGATAAAGTCTGCCAGGAGTAATTTTTTTTTCTTCTGCATTACCACTTTGTTGTTGAACTGGTTGGACCCAGTGGATTTGGGATGGGAACGCCAAGTAGCCACTGTCCATCTGGCTGAATGTCAATGGACAACCTCAAAAATTAGGACGTGCATTTAGAAGACTAACCAACATTCCGATGCTTCTGCATTTGGGTGGGCTCAAAATATTTCTTCCTGTGTGCTCCCAATGTGATAACTCCTGGGGATTTCTTTCCTTGTATTTCTCACCACACCAACACCTTCACCGTCTGCCATCCTGTCCTCTTATCCCAGACTCCCTGGGCCACATGGAAGCTTTACTCTAGGTGCTTCCTTGTAAATAATCGAAGGGCCCCTCGATTACTCAGCAGATATTCATAGAGCGTGTGTGCCAAGATAGTGCTGAAGTGGTACAGGATGAGCGGAAGACAGTTGTCATCTGTCAGATCCCAAAAGCCCATCTGTGACAAAATTTTCACTAGTCTGTTTAAAAACAAGGACAATATAGACAAAGTAGTGAGTTTCTCATAAAGCACATAGTATGCATTTTTAAAATTTATTTTTAAAAATAAATTTATTTTTTTATTTCATTTATTTTAGAATTGTATCCTTTACCCACCTTTTTAAATGTTAAATGTTTTTTCCTTTCACAATGATAACAGAAAATAAGTTGGTTTCCTTCCCCTTTTTTGTTTCTTTTTTTTTTTAATGTGCTCTCTCTGATTTCATTGTTATTGTTTTAAATCTTTAATTTACAAAACAAAATGTTAGCAAATCTATGTCAGCCTGCCTAGTTTTTTTTCCTTTTGATTTTACTAGACCTTAACTCTAGAAGTCTAAGTATTTCTGATGGATGTGTATCCTCTAAGCTTGCCACTTGATGATACTTGATACTCTATTGTTCCTGACTATTTTTTAAATGTAGCCTTGTCTCTCCCGCCTCCTGCTTCCTGTCTCCCTCAAGGTGTGTTGCACTCAGGCATGCTGTAAGTAATCAATACTTGGTGATTTGACTTCTTAGCGCCCCCCCCCCAAAAAAAAATTAAATAAATAAAAATCTCCAGGTGCAAAACACAAAGGCAGACCTCTTGTCAAGGGATTCCTCACTTTTCCATTCTCAGCCAAGGGGAGACAAGGCCACTCCAGACAGCACCCCTCCTCCCCCTTTGGCTCTTGTAAAAAGGATGGCTAGTTTTCTATTGCTATTGTGCTAACTGAAGAGTCGAAAATGTGCCTGGAGTTTAAAATCACCCAATGCCTGTCCTTTCTAGAGCAACCTCATTAACAACCCAAATTTAAAATTGTATTGTTAAGAGACTCAGCACTTTCCAGAACCATCCCCCCCCCCCCCCCCCCCCCCCCCCCACGGCTTGTGCTGTGTCTGAAGCACAGTTCTGTTCTGTGCAGATCCCTGAGTGTTACAGCTGATGTGCATGCCCAGCTATCTTTGCTCTTCATCCAAGTGACAGGATGGAGCCCCGCTGAACAAGGTTGAGGCACTCAGTGGTTAAACTGAACCCTCCTCCTGGTAGAGTGGTTGTGTCTCTTTTTTTCCAGCCTATATTTGACCCCTTAACTAACATACCAGCTTAAATGCCTCTGAGTGGGAAAAGAAGCTGAAACACGCACATTTCGAATAGACTCAGCATCTGAATTGGATGGGCAGCTTGCTTTCTTTGTAAAGCAGCTATGGGAATGCCACTGTCCTGATATATCATAGTTAGGAGAAGTAGTTTGTTAAGAGGGGTATTTACACCCCCCTCCCATCCCAACTAAGGACATTGTTCACTTTAAACTTAGAATTTAGAATTTATGGCCATCAAAGTATTAGTCCACAGCCAAGCATCATGATTTTTTTAAGGAGGTAAAAATTTACCATAGGGCTTTTTAAACACTTAATGTAATTAACATTTAAAAAACCAGATTATTATTTTCAACAAAAATGGACTACATTTGTAGTCTCCTCTTTTTATTCAGTATGTTCATTTAAAAAGTTTAATAGATTTAAATTTTTTGACATATTTGTTATCAGTCCTTTTTGCTTTACTTTTATGTAAAGGATATTATTTACCACAAATACAGAAGCACAAATTAGATGGTCACTCGGGATTTTTTTTGACATATTTGTTATCAATCCTTTTTGCTTTACTTTTATGTAAAGGATATTATTTACCACAAATACAGAAGCACAAATTAGATGGTCACTCAGGATTTCCTCTTTTTGCCTTTTGGAGCCCATGAAGGTGAGGCTTTGTGTTTTCTACAAGTTGATTACTAGGAAATGAAAGAAAGACAGAACATAAGGGTGGCTGGTGCCTCGTTCCTGCTATGTGGGGAAAGGTCTTGTACCCTTCCTCTGAGCCCTCGGAACAAAAGCAAATCCTGTTGACCCCTCAGCTTAAAAAGTCAAGAAATATGCCAGCTTCTGATGAAGCAGGGTGAAAAGAGGTCTGTGAAAATTAGCGACTGGAAATAGGAGCAGGTCCAGACAAATGCGTAGCAAGCCTGGTTATGGGCATTTCCCCGGAACCGCACGATTTTTTCCTTTTTAAATAGGGGCCGCTATTGTCGTTCAGAAAGCCCCAGGCTGTTCTGAAAACAGGCAAAAATCAATAGCCCACTTGTTGAGGATAAGTGAATTAGTCTGTGTTGAATGTAACCGAGCACCTGAACACTTGAGTGAGCAGGG